>NC_139392.1:30640000-33382500 GCF_054392235.1 Sus scrofa | reverse complement strand
ATTTTTGTCTTTTTGCCTTTTCTAGGACCACTCCTGCAGCATATGGAGATTCCCAGGCTAGGAGTCTAATTGGAGCTGTAGCCACCAGCCTGCAGCAGAGCCACAGCAACTCAGGTGGGATCTGAGCCACGTCTTTGACCTACACCACAGCTCATGGCAAAGCCAGATCCTTGACCCACTGGGTGAGGCCAGGCATCGAACCCACATCCTCATGGTTCCTAGTCAGATCCATTAACCACTGCCCCACAATGGGAATTCCAACCTTCTCTGCTCCTTAAAGGCAGGCACCAGTGCTTGCCCACGTCTGTGTGTCCTCCAGCACTGAACACAGCTCCTGTAGGACTCTACAAAGCTCGCTGAATCAAGTGGTGCTTTATTCCCTGGCAGACAAATACAATGTCAGCTGTGATGATTTTTCAACCTGTTCCAAAGTTTATACTGGGAGGGAAAGTGGGTAGCACCTGGGGAAAAGCAACATTATCATCATCCTAATATCCAAAACATATGCCTTACCCCAAACTTATCACTTCAAACAATGCAGGAAACAGCTGGTTGGTTTACCTATCACTTCAAACAATGCAGGAAACAGCTGGTTGATTTAAGAACCTTTTAGAACAGAGATACGTTTAGCTCTGGGTCCACTAACATGAGTTTGGGGGAATCACTCGGATGTACAAGGAACACTTAATGGCATTAAAAATAATGAACTGAATGACCATCAGAAGGACAACATGATGCAGGGTCAAGGCCACCCTTTGGGAGTCAATGGCACTCAGGATCTTGGCCACTGCAGTCCCAAGCAAAGGCTTCCCATTGTAGAGGATGTAGTATGTCAGCTCCACAGGGTCCTTGGGTCCTGGCACCCGCTGCATCTTTACCATCTTTCAGAAAAAGACTGGCCATGTTTACAGGGCATCTTTCATCAATCATACAATTAGCCTGGCAATTGGCCAGCTCTCTCCTGACTTTGAAGCCTTCTGTGGCTAAGTGGACCCACAGCATGTATTTTAGACACCAACCTTCACATACCTCCCTATCACCAACATCTCAAGAGGCCCTGCTATCACCAGAGGGGGAGGGAGGAAGGAGAAAAAGGTTTTGAAAATATAAACATCGGGAAAGAAGAACGTTTGAGCCTGGAGAAGGAAACGCTGAAATGGTGATGTGATGTCTTCCAGCCAGAAAACTCTGGCCCCAATTGAAAACAGGCCTCCACATTAATTCAGGGCATGTTAGGTTATTCTCAAACAAGAATTCTAATTTCAAGTTCCTGCAATTGCCAGAGAGGGAAAAAAATGAACATATATGTCTGTAATTCAAAAGATAACTGAAAAAGGCTATACTTGGAAACTCAAAGCTCTTTTTCTAAAATAACGTTTTTTGCTTTTTCTCAGTGTGCAAGTCATACATAATAACTACAGAAAATGTGAAAATACAGAAAAGCAGGGAGAAATTCAATAAAAAGGATTCTGTAACCCCTCTACCACAAGCTAATTACTATTACCCTTTTGGAGTATTTGCTTCTATTCTTTTTTTCTACGCAATCCTTTTTAGGTGTTATTTTACAAAATTATTTATCATATGTTATACTATTATCTATTGTCATTTTTACTTGCATCCATAATGGACTTAAAAATAACAAAAGCATAAATATTCATTTCTTTCCTTCTTTCTTTTTTGGACCACAAACGTGGCATATAGAGGTTCCCAGGCTAGGGGTTGAATCAGAGCTGCAGCTGCCAGCCTATGCCACAGCCACAGGAATGCCAGATCTGTGCCACATCTGTGACCTGCACCACAGCTCATGGAAACACAGGATCCATAACCCTCAGAGTGAGGCCAAGGATCAAACCCACGTCCTCATGGATACTAGTCAGGTTCATCAACCACTGAGCCAGGAGGGGAACTCCATAAATGCTAATTTCTACATGACATTCCAAGGCATGCCTCATAAACTTACTTAACCAATCCTTAATGGTTAAACACTTAAATTGTTACTCATTTTTTAGCTTTTACCCAACAATTGATAATCATTATAAGTGCATAAAACATAAATTTTAATACCTACGTAATGTTCTACTCTATGCACGCCTCATAAACTTAGCCAACCCTTCATTTTTGACATTTAGGTTGTTATCAACTTCTCACCAGTATAATGAACCACTGATAAACATGATAGTACACTATGGTATTTTCCTAAGTATATATTACAGATTGAGTTTCACAGGATATTAAAAGATGTTTAATTATTAATGTTTAATATTAATAAATGATATATGGAATCTAAAATATGACACAAATGAAGCTATCTATGAAACAGAAACAGACTCACAGACACAGAGGAGACCTGTGGTTGCCAAGTGGGAGGGGGCGGGGGAAGGGTGGAATGAAGGTTTGGGTTTAGCATATTCAAACTACTATATATAGAATGGTTAAAAAAACAAAGTCCTACTGTATAGCACAGGGAATTCTATTTGATATCCTGATAAACCATTATGGCAAAGAATATAAAAAAGAATATATATGTGTAACTGACTCACTTTGCTGTACAACAGAAATTTACAATATTGTAAATCAACTATACTTCAATAAAATAAACAGAAGTAAAAAAGGGGAAAATGCTACAAAAATGTGTGTAGCAATATTGTCCATAATAGAGAAAACTCTGTACATTCAAAAGTTGCCAACAGCAGGATGGATAAGTGAGTTATGGTACACTCACACAATGAAATATTGCAGAGGAGTGAAAATGAACTGTGGCTCTTTCTATCAATATGAGTGAAATCAAAAACCCAATATGGAGCAAAAGAAACAAATCACAGAATACAGAATTCAAAAACAGCCAAAATCAGGAGTTCCTGTTGTGGTTCAGCAGAAACAAACCGAACTGGTATCCATGAGGATGCGGATTTGACCCCTGGCCTCACTCAGTGGGTTAAGGATCCAGTGTTGCTGTGAGCTGTGGTGTCACAGATGCAGCTCAGATCTGGTGTTGCTGTGGCTGTGGCTGTGGTGTAGGCCAGCAGCTGCAGCTCTGATTTGACACCTAGCCTGAGAACTTACATATGCCATATACGTGGCCCTAAAAAAATGAAAGAAAAGAAAAAACAGGTAAAACCAAATGATATACTGCTTAAGGGTACACATGAAGATGGTAAAAATCTATATAGAAAATACAGACATTATTTCATACAAAATTCAGAAGCACATTAAGCTCTGATGGAAAGGAAGGGAGTAGGTATCTTAAGAGGAGACATAAAAAAGGGCCTCTGGGGTAAGGAAACAATAATGTTCTTACCCTTTGAGTTTGTGGATTCCTTTTTATTAGCGTTCTTTAAAATCTACACATTTTTATACTGTGTATATATTTTGAATATAATGATTACAACTTACTACAACCCAATTAAAAAAAAGAAACAGTTAAAAAATATGACCAGGAACTTCTCTGGCGGTCTAGTGGCTGGAATTCAGTGCTATTGCCACTGTGGCCTGGGTTCAGTCCCTGGTGTGGAAACTGATATCCCATATCAAGACGCTTCATGCTGTGGCCAAACAAAACAAATCAAAAAAAGACCAGACTCTCACAACAGAAGATATTTGAATAGCCAATAAGCATATGAGGCAGTGGAATAACGGGCTCCACATCTGGTTGGAGGGATTGTCAACTATAAACTTTGAGAAAAGATCTGGCAGTTTCTCAGAGAATTAGCATACACCAACCCTATGAACCAAGAATTCCACTCCCACATACCCAGGAAAAATGAAAGCATGGCCATAGAAGACTCTTCACAGAAACTTTGTTTATAATAACTAAAAATTGGGGAAAACCCAGGTATCCACCAACAGAAGCATGGATAAACAAATTGTAGTATATTCATCTATGGGAATATTATTCAGCAATAAAATAGAATAATCTACTGAATGACACAACAGTACAGAATAATCTCAAAAACACAACACTGACTCAAAAATGCTGTATACAAAAGGGAATATGCTGTAGGATTCCACTTATATGAGGTTCTATAACACTCTGAACTGATCTATGGTATGAAAATGATATGGGGTATCAAATATAAAACAGTAACATAATACACTGTTAATTATAGAACTGAGGTGGTAAGTGTATGGGTGTTTACATCATAATTTTGTCTACTTTTTTGTGAGTCTGAAAATGCTCATAATAAAATCTTGGAGAAATTCAGATATTACTATAAACAAGGACCTTGTTTGCATTTAAATGTAGAAGCCAGTATATTGAAGAAAGTTAAGGAGATGATGATGATGATGATTATTTTTACTTGCAGGTCTTTTGAGAGTCTCTGGTATGCCAACATGCCTTGGGAATCTTCAAGGAGGTTCTACAGGATGCATCCTTGACCAAACTGACCTGGCCAGAGAGCTCTTTGCCTCTGGGAACCTTTACGACCATTTCCTGGTCACTCTCTGAGAAACACCGCTTTTGCCTTTTCATCTTTACATTCACTTGTGTCTCCTCAGAATGAACTTCTGGCAGTAAGGTTGGGACCATCTAAAAGGTTCTAGTCTAAATTGCCCACATGCCCTCCAGAAAGGTCATGACCACCTCCTGTGTTTGGGAGCGTCCTCTTCACTTTATCCTCATCGGCACTGGACAGTACCATTTTTACTGATCTTCTGTAGGTGAAAACAGTATAGTTAAAACTTGCATTACTTGGGAGTTCCTGTCATGGCACAGTGGTTAACAAATCCGACTATGAACCATGAGGTTGCAGGTTCAATCCCTGGCCTTGCTCAGTGGGTCGAGGATCAGGTGTTGTCGTGAGCTATGGTGTAAGTTGCAGATGCAGCTCATATCCCATGCTGCTGTGGCTCTGGTGTAGGCTGGTAGCTATGGCTCTGATTAGACCCCTAGCCTGGGAACCTCCAGGTGACACAGGAGCAGCCCTAGAAAAGGCAAAAAGAAAAAAAAGACAAAAAACACAACAAAACAAAACTTGCATTACTATGATGACAAAGAGAGTTAAATGTTTAAAATTGCTTCCTGGCCATATGCATATCTTCCTTGGCCTCAATTTTTAAATACATCCACTAGAGAAGTATCTTTAGAGTCTCAACATCTAAATCTCCATATTCATGAAGGTGGCTAATCTCTTGGAATTACCTGAGCTCAGATGAAAGGCTTCTACTGGTGAAGGATAATGTAAGCTACGTAGACTGAATTTTTCCTGGGAAACATGGGCAGACCTTGGGCATGTGACTTCTGTCCCCACTGGGAGAAGAGGTAAGGGGTAGGAGAGCCTTCATATAACCAGGTACAAAGTGAATGAACAGTCAAGTATCTGATAATGTCACTCAATTGCAATTTAATAGCAACTTCTTCTCCCCAAGATTTCTCCAAGGATGATGTTAGAAGGTGATCTACAGCCTCAGTCAATTAAGGATTTGCAGAAATCAACCCCTACTTACTTCACTCAGGCTTTCCAGGCAATGCAAGGGGCCAAACACACAGAGTACTCAGAAAAAAAGTGAGGAAAGAACATCTCACAGGGCTCTTGTAGACACTTAGAATGTGTTAGGTTTCTTAGGTTTCCAAATAACACCAGGATTGCAGGGTGATTCTGCCCTTCAGCGGAGACAAATCCCATTCGACTGAATCCCAGCAACTTCCGTTCTGCACTTTGTAGATGTGTGAATTACAGGGCTGGTAGAGAGCCCACAGAGGGGAAATCACAAACCTGGCACTGCAATTAACTATGGCTTTGCCTCATGACAATGCTAGGGGTCCAGTCGGAGCTGTAGCCACCTGCCTACACCAGAGCCACAGCAACTCAGGATCTGAGCCAAGCTGTGTCTGTGACCTACACCACAGCTTATGGTAACACTGGATCCTTAACCCACTGATCAAGACCAGGGATCAAACCTTCAACCTCATGGTTCCTAGTTGGGTTTGTTAACCATTGTGCCACAATGGGTACTCCCTCTCTAGATTCCTTATCAAGTTCAAGTAAGAGCAGGAGCTTCTTTACCATGTTCTAGCCCATCTGTGTATCTGGACCACCCCTAATTTCACCAAATGAGAACCCAATTCTGGCATTTGTTGGGCTAACTAACAAAGCCCTCCGGAGAAAGGGTGAAATTACAGACATGCTTCTGGAAATTGCCTCTAGAAAGCGGGCATCCTCAATGAACTCCAGCCGACTGCCCCTGGGGTATGAACTCCTGATTGCTAATTGACCACCTCTAGGGTGTAACTTAACCCAAACACACAGGCATGGCATCACACTGTCTAAGACAAAGTTTTATAGGAAATTACAGACGCATCCAATAGGACAAGAGGCCAAACTTGGACACTGTGAATGGGGGACCTGGAGTCTCCTTCATGGGTGTGACATTGATGCCCACAGGGAAGTCCATTCCAGAAGATGAGTTGTTTGTACTTCCAAGATGTCCTGGGGACATGATCTGAAGACAGATGCTGGGATATCATGAACAGCTGGTCCAGGCACCACTCCATGATGCGGGCAAAGCTCTGATTGTGCAGGCCCATCAGGGAATTGTCCACAACCTGCAGCACTGTGGATACAGAAGGCAGAGGGGTGGTCAGAGGGGAGACACCCTGCTGACTCAGAAACTACCACAACCACCCAGGTTTGGTCATCTTGACCTTACTCTGGGTTACAGGTTCAATCCCTGGCCCAGCACAGTGGGTTAAGGATCTGGTGCTGCTGCAGCTGCGGATCAAGTCAGGACTGCAGCTTGGATCAGCTCAGATCTGACCCTTGGCCTGGGAGTGCAATATACTGCAGGATGGCCAAAAATGGGGGAAAAATGTTAAAAACAATTCACATTTTCCTAGATCAAAACTTACAAAGATTTGGAATGGAGTCTCGGAAATTACTCCTTTGAAGCCACACATGCTAAATAATCCCCGTGGAGGGTAGAAAGCAGCTTTCTTTCCAGTGCCCTCATTAGGGACTCCCAGCTCACCTGTCAGCAGGACTATAAACAAAGGGAGTTCCCATTATGGCTCAGTAGAAATGAATATAACTAGTATCCATGAGCATGTGAGTTCAATCTCTGCCCCACTCAGTGGGTTAAGGATCTGGCCATGAGCTATGGTATAGATCACAGACACAGCTTGGATCTGGCATTGCTGTGGCTGTGGTGTAGACTGGCAGCTGCAGCACCAATTCATCCTAGCCCAGGGACTTCCATGTATCATTAGTGTGGTCCTAAAAAGCAAAAGCAAAAACAAAAACAAAAAACCAACCAACCAAAGATGAAACTTCCCTGAACTTCCCACTGTGGCTGGTTCCAGAGAAGCCTCCCTGTGACTCCTCTGACCTGACATTGTGTCAGCTGAGGAAGGGCCCACAGACCTCCTCACCCCAGAAAGAGAGCCCATAAAAGTGACATTGCCAGCTGCTAAAGGATTACTTCTATGCTAGCCTCTCCTGACCCATGGAGAGAGGTGGGGAGACATAGCACAGTCCAAGATACAGTGTCATCATGGGTCACTTTTTAAGAATCCCAGTGGCGATTCAAGGGCAGACATGGAAGAGAAGGGTCCAAGTCTCCAGGGGATGAAAACATCCTGGAAATAGACAGTTGTTATGGATTCACACATTGTGAATGTACATCAGGCCACTGAACTGTACCCCTAAAAATGCTTAAAATGGGAGTTCCCATCATGGATCAGTGGTTAATGAACCTGGCTAGTATCCATGAGGATGTGGGTTCTATCTTTGTCCTCACTCAGTAGCTTAAGGATCCAGCATTGCTGTGAGCTGTGGTGTAGGTCACAGATGCAGCTCAGATGCACATTGCTGTGGCTGTGGTGTAGGTCAGCAGCTACAGCTCCAATTTGACCTCTAGCTTGGGAACCTCTACATGTTGTGGGTGTGGCCTTAAAGAGACACAAAAAAAAGAATAAAAAATGCCTAAAATTGTAAATCCCATGTTATGTGTTCTTTACCAAAATTTTAAAAATTAAGAGAAAAAAATAAATCCCTCCAGGGAAGTGCAGGAGGCCATAAGAACCTCCCACAGAGTCATATGGAACCCACAACTGGACCACTCCCATGTGCTTCTATTTGCAAAGAGATTGTGTCCTTCTCCAGAGGCAGCTGGCTAGGTTTGAATCCTGACACCCCCTTATTGTGTGTTCTCTGACAAGTTGCTTAGTTGCTCTGGGCCCCACTTCCTCATCTGAAAACACAGTTATCATCAGCTACTCCTGATTGTATGTTGGGAAGCACAGAATACTTTATGTCTACATAAAAATGCTTCCAGCCTCATGCTATGAAGCACTTGAGAGGAGGCCCATAAACAGTAGCTGTTGTTTCTCAAAGGTGCCTCCTGCTTTGCTGGACACACCTTCAGCAGAGGATGGGATCACATGGAAAACATAGAGCTGTATTCCGGGACTGGAGTGCCTCGCCTTTCCACTGAGAAGCATGGCAGGCCTCAGGCTCCTGGCCCCCTCTGCCCACCTGGCAGGCAGTGGAAAAAGATGGGTGCCCACAATGACACAAAAGCGGCAGGAGGGGGCTTGGATCCTGGTATGAGGGCTCTGGAGGACTGCAGCCCCTCAGCACATCAGCTAGGATGGCCACCCACCCTTAACCACCACTGACTCAGCTCAGTGGAGGTATGAAAGTCCCAGCTGGGTTCAAAGGAGCTTTCTTCATAAGATTCAATAGCTTTCACACCACTGGTATCTTATTCCTTCTTGGTTACTGGGCTCTATGAGTCCAAAGATCAGGTCGGGTTCAGTCCCCTGGACCCAAGCTAAGGTATGTTATTTGGATTGAATCCCACACACTTGGAGTCAAAGCAACCTCAATGCATAGCTCACATCTTCTCCTGGTCTTAAAGGTGAGGTGTGACACCCAGAGGGCCTGAGCTGACCTGCTAAAGTACACACTAGGTTGATAAGTAGCAAAGGTGAGACTGGAAGAAAACCTCTGATTGCTGGGTCTGGGATATTTGACTTTGGTGAGTGAAATTAAGACAGAGGCATAAATCTGAGGGGTTCTCGCCTCTGTCAGGCAGTAATCTTAAATCTATATGTCTCTACTCCACCTCACTTATACACTTTCACCATAGAATCCATGACATCAGGGTGGGTCCTGGGCTGTTCTCTGTAAAGAGGGGCTGCAGGAATCATCCCAAGCCAGTGATTCTCCACCAAAGAGGGCCCCACACTCAGAGAGAAGAGTGGATAGTGTGCAAAAACATATGGAATATAAGTTGAGTTGGAAAACAGATGGAAACATGTCAAGCTTTTATAATACAAATTACAGGAAGAAAAGTTGCTTCTAATCCTCTTGGCTGTTAGCAACCTGCAGAAGAAAGCATGCCCAGGATGCATGTCTGGGCAGAGTGGTTACTTGAGGGACTGAGGGTTTGAACAGGTTGAACAAAGCCATCTTCATCTCTCAATTCCCCATCTCCTTCCTACCCCTCTGGAGATGATGATAAAAATTGGTGGTGACCCCCCAAGGGTCTAGGAGGTGGTCATGAGCCAAAGAGAAGGAAGGAGGTTTATCCTGAGCCCTGGATCTGCCCCCTCTCCCCATCACCAGTGTGAATCAATGCATCCTATCTGGTCCAAACACAGTGATGGGGACCAATGGGTATTCTGATTACCAACAGCAGCAACAGTGAAAACAAGTGAGGGGTGCATGGGGGAGTGGGTAGGAGGGGGTCAAGTCCCAGGAGAATCCTGAAAACAAGACCAGGTATGGAGTTTTTTACACCATACTTTTTTTTTAATGTAACTAAAACAGAGGCAGAGCAAGACCCAGGTACTTGAGAAAGGCTGGAACAGGAGGCTGTCAAGGACAGGATGTCTTACTATTTTAAATGTAAATCTTAAAGTTAAGAGAAGGGGAAAACATCTGCAGGTTGAAAAGCAGCATTCCCTGGGCAGGAAATGTGATATTGTAAATGTTACATTACCTGCTGGCTTCTAAAATGTATCACTGGGTTAGCCCTGTCTCTCATGGGCCTAAACTCTGGTGGATTGTCTTTGTTTGTTTGTTTGTTTGTTTGTTTGTTTGTTTGTTTTCCTTTTAAAACACATTTCTTTAGTTGGCTTGCTTAGCAGGTAAAATAATCTCCCAAAATCCATGGCCTTGCAGAGGAGAAAGACAGGCAATTTTCTGCTGTTCAGGAGAGGTTGGTAGCAAGCTTCATCAAGTGCCTTGGTTAGCATTCCAGGCAGCAGCCTGTCCACTGCTTGTTTGGGGCAGCAAGTGAGGGAGGACACAGGGAAGGGAAGAAGGAGGCTTGAGAGGGCCTGCATGTCCAGACACACCTTGCAGGACTTGCAAAATCTCCCTCCCTTCTTGATAGGGTCTGAAAAGGTGTCCTCCCACCACTCATATGTTGAAGCCTTAACCCCACCCCCCAACTCCAGACCTCGGAATGTGACTGTATTTGGACATAGGCCTTTAAAGAGTTAATTAAGATGGAGTTCCCACTGTGGCACAGCGGAAACAAATCCAACTAGGAACCATGGGGTTGCTGGTTCAATCCCTGGCCTCACTCAGTTGGTTGAGGATCCTGCATTGCTGTGAGCTGTGGTGTAGGTCGAAGACATGGCTCAGATCTGGCATTGCTGTGGCTCTGGCATAGGCCAGCAGCAACAGCTCTGATTAGACCCCTAGCCTAGGAACCTCCATATGCCCCAGGTTCAGCCCTAAACAAAGACAAAAGACCAAAAAAAAAAAGATAAAGTGAGGTCATTAGGATGAGGCCTAATCCTACAGACAGTGTCCCACAAGATGGGGAAATTAAGGCACAGGGGGGAGATGGCCATCGACAAGCCAAGTAGAGAGACCTTAGAAACAAACAACCCTGCTGACATATTGACATTTAACTTGCAGCCTGGAGAGGCGTGAGAAAATAAATTTCTGTTGTTGAAGCCCCCCAGTCTGGGGTACTTTGTACCAGCAGCTCTAGCACCCTCCTGTCCCTCCCATTTCCAGCTCAGTGGGTCACTTTGCCCCCTACAAGCAGCTGTCCTCTCTTTCTGCTCTTTGCTTCTCCAATTTTCAGAGCTACTGTCTGGCTTTTGAAAAGCACAAACAAGAACTTTTTTTGCTGTTTCATAAATCTCAGCTGGGAAATGTCAAGGGAAGAAAAAAAAAAAAAAAGGAAAATGTCACCCAAACACTCTTCTACTTCTATCTGCCCTCAGTGTCAGGACATGCCCAGGTGCCACCAGGATTAGTGTGGGCATGCCCAGGGAGGGAGAAAAGTGCGTGCCTGGCATTCCTCTGATTTTTCCTTTGCGTTTTGTAGGGCAGTACAGAAAGGCCTGTGATCTTTAAACAGATAGACAACCAGGCATATGGACAAGCCCTGACATCCACAGCTTAAGGCTGTACCTTTTGCTGGGTACCCAGTTCTTCAAAGAGGAGGCATCTGGGTGGGACTGTCAAGGTAGCTGTTTTGAGTTGGTTATTTAACCCTCATCTTCAGTGTGAAGTCTTTTCACATCTCAGCTTACTCCCCCTACTTCTGGTCCTAGGGAAGTAACTCCTTGGCTTATAAGACAGGATCCAAGAAAAGACACAATCCTATCATTGAATGAGTTTTAAAAATAAACTAACCTGGGGACTTCCCCCATCATGGCTCAGTGGTTAAGGATCCGGCGGTGCTGTGAGCTGTGGTGTAGGTTGCAGACATGGCTTGGATCCCGCATTTCTGTGGCTATGGTGTAGGCTGGCTGCTACAGCTCCAATTGGACCCCTAGCCTAGAAACCTCCATATGCCATGGGAGCGGCCCTAGAAAAGGAAAAAAGACAAAAAATATATATAAAATGAAAAATAAAATAAATAAACCAACCTGATAGTGTGAAATATGAAGCAAAAGAAGAGATTACCTGTAATTACCCAATAGTCTGTGATTGTTTCTGATATATCAAGGTTGGGATATTCCAGCGCTGAAACAAACAAGAAACACATCAACATACTTTCACAGGTTCTGTATGTAAATATTGTTCAGTAAATGGACACAGCTGACAAAAGACCAAACAGCTAAATCTTGCTTTGTCATTCTTGGGAGCTCTAGGACATACAGGTTGAAACTCTCTGGCTGCTCAGAAAACAATAATACTCAGTAAAGGGCTAACGTTCAAAAGAAGAGTTTTCTAAGGCTTTTGGGTTTCTGCTTTCAGTTCCTCCATCAAAACCTTCTTAAATGAAACACGTTAACTGTCAATACCTACAGCTAGAACATGTCTTAACTAAAGATTTCTTCACTTGAAAAGTTACCCAACCATCACTACCATTTTTTAGGAATGATTATATCTTGAATGAATTTTTCTAATGTCAAAGACTAAGTTTAGTAGCCAACAGTTCCATTTTTTTTTCTTTTTTACCAGTATGGTGACAATCAGAATTAATACATGTAAGGGCCTTAGTACAGTACCTGGCACATAATAAGTATTTCATAAGTCATAGTCATGTTATTATTACTATTCTCAGAATACCAAGATGATGAAAGAAAACAAATTCTTCACATGTTGCCAGGCAACATAATGCCTTTTTTTATATCATCTTTTCCATAAAGTAGAGTCATCTTTCATTAAAACATGGAAATTCACAAAAGCATGCCATTATACAAACATTTAAAAAAATTCCAAGTGGCTACATGTGCTAGTAAGTACATTCACGTACATCATCTGACTTATTTACAATACAAAAAGCAACCATAGAAGGAAATTGAAAAACATTTGCTAACATATGTTTAAAAAAACTTTGCCCAGTGACCTTGAGAAATGTACCAATGATTAAATTGAAGTGCACAGATTTTCACTTCCTTTGGCTACCAAAGAAGTGTTTGGGTACAAAAATGTAGGCTGCATCATCTTCAAAGTTTATGCCTGCTGCATAGCAATGAGGACTATGTTACAGGAGCCTTATAGGAAGATGAGGCCACAAGCCTACAGGGACTTTATCAAGTGAATGATGCTGACTGCACATGAGTGGCATTATGACATCTATTGCAGGGCAAGGGCTGAAGGCTTGGGAAAATCTGCTGATGGCAGAAGTGGGGGAAACCATAGCAACCCAGATTGCCATGAAGACTGATGCTCATCAGGCAGTATTACAAGCTCAGAGGCAGATGGCTTGGATTCAAACCCCAGGTTCCATGTCTTACTAGCTGCGTCAGAGCGGGCATGTTGTTAAACCTCTTGGAGCTTCAATTTTCTCTTCTGAAAAATGGTGCTAATTTCACACTTACCTTACAGGATGGTTGTGACGATTAAATGAGGTACGAGATAAGTGAAGGTTAGAAGCACCTCAATAGTACTTTTTTCAATGTGCAATAAACTTTTCATCAATTAAATCACCTTTTATCACATATTTCAGTCACAATAAACTCTTTATGACCAAAGAGTTAGCATGTGGCCTGGCACTAAGTTTTGCTAAACAGACAAGGCCCTGGAGAAGATGGCAGAGTCCCTGCAGGATGGGTACATACTCACGTTCAGCGATGGTGAACAGTGGGTAGGTGAGGTAGAACCCCACCAGCTCAGCTGAGAGCTGGTGGAGGAGGCTGCTAGCCACTGTGCCATTGAGGAAGGAGTATGATTGCCCACCATGTACACCAAGGTGACGGTCTGGGAGGCATTGGACATGCTCACCATCTGAATAGACACAGGAGGAAAGGGGAGGGAGACATCCCAAGTAAGATGAGGATCTGTTTCATGAAGACCGTGAGGAGGAAGTTTAAGCAGAAGTTGAGGGCAGGAATGAAAGGGAGGTGGGAAAAGAGCAAGGAGGAGACAAGAATAATAACAGTTGTCACTTAACAGATGTGCCAGGCATTGTGCTAAGGGCATGTCATCTCATTTAATCCTCACCACAACCCCAGGAGGCACAGCCTGTTATGATTCCCTTTTACAGAGGAGGAATGTGAAGCCCAACATGATCAAGGGACTTTCCCCAAGGTCACACAGCTAAGAAGTGACAGGGCCACGATTCAAATCCAGGTAACCTGGCTTCAGGGTTTTGAGGGTTTTTTTTTGGTCTTTTGGTCTTTTTGCCTTTTCTGGGGCTGCTCCCATGGCATATGGAGGTTCCCAGGGTAGGCGTCTAATCAGAGCTGTAGCCACCAGCCTATGCCAGAGCCACAGCAATGCCAGATCTGAGCCACATCTGCAACCTACACCACAGCTCACAGCAATGCCAGATCCATAACCCACTGAGCAAGGCCAGGGATCGAACCAGCAACCTCATAGTTCCTAGTTGGATTCATTAACCACTGTGCCATGATGGGAACTCCCAGGTTTTTTGTTTTTTTTTGTTTTGTTTTGTTTTTTTGTTTTTTGTTTTTTGTCTTTCTGTCTTTCTAGGGCCACATGTGAGGCATGTGCAGGTTCCCAGTCTAGAGGTGTAATCGAAGCTGAAGCCACCAGCCTACACCACAGCCACAGCAATGCTGGATCCTTAACCCATTGAGCAAGGACAGGGATTGAACACTCAAACTCATGATTCCCAGTCAGGTTCATTTCTGCTGTGCCATGATGGGAACTCCCCCTGGCTTCAGGTTTTAACCACTAGTTGTGTGTATCTTTTCCAGAGCTAAACAGCCTCAGGCTACATTTATGGTTCTAACAATACACAACAGGACATAGGAAGGTAAATTTAAGGAAGGCTCAACTACTCAGACAAAGAAAGCAAATTTTGGGGAATTTTAAAGGTGAAAGGATGAGGGATGCACACAGTCAATCACCAGCCTAGTAACAGACAAGGTGACTGAACCTGATGACACAGGGAATTCAGAAATAGAAAACAGCTTCTTGAGAGGGCGATTACATTTCCTTGTGGTCTATTAATTCCATGTAGGATATGTTAATATTACTATGAGATGGGTGGTTTTCTTCTTGAATTTTGTCTAAGTCAGTTTTTCACTTGGGAGAAAATCAGATTTTATGGGTCAATGTATACACAAAAATATCCCACAGATGAGATTTGAAAAACAGACAGGGTAAGCAGGCACTCAGAAGCTTTGTCAGCTTCTGGGCTGGGTGCCTGCCCCTTCTCTCTCCAGATCCACTTGCCAGCCCATGCTCATCCTACTCAGTGCCCCCAGAGACAGACCCTTGTGGACCACCTCAAAGGCTCCTTGGGCCCCTTGCTTCAGGCTCAGGGAGCTCAGGGGGACATGGGAAAGAAGGGAGTGAGGTCTGAGAGCTGGTGTCAGGGACTCCCTCTGGTGGGGTCACAGATCTTTCTGCACAGCTCTGGCCTCCTGCTTCCCATGGCTGCTCTCCCCCCCCCCCATCAACCCCAATCGTCACTGCCTTGGAAGCTGCACTGTCCCTGTGGTTTCCCTAGAGCCCACCTGTACTTTGCAAAGTCCCTTTCACTGGACTTGCCTCAAATTACCTTAATTTGAATGTGTCCTCTCTTCTTGCCAGGAGCTGACTGATACCAGTGTGTCCCAAAGCTTTGTGTATTCAGACATAAATATCGTTGCAACTTTCTTTTCATTTTCTTTTCCTTTTTTTTTTCCAGGGCTACAGGTGCAGCAAATGAAAGTTTCTGGGCTCGGGGTTGAAGCAGAGCTGCAGCTGCAGGCCTATGGCACAGCCACAGCAATGCAGCTTGTGGCAATGCTGTATCCTTCACCTATTGATCGAGGCCAGGGATTGAACCCACATTCTCATGGACACTAGTTGGGTTCTTAACCTGCTGAGCCACAATGGGGATCCTCACTGCAACTCTCCTTTTAAAACTAACTGTGAAGAAGACTGTCAAGAGTAGCTTCTTGACATTATTTCTGACTTTTTCCCATGACTGGAAGTTCCTTTTAAACTCCCTAATGCAGAGTTCTCTCCTCTAGGAAGCTGCAGCCATGATGGAAGTTTGTGAGGCGCGACCAAGCTCAGGCGAAGGAGATGAGAGACAGTGGCGCCTGTGGCCCAGAGCTCCTCTCAAGGCCTGTGAGCAGCTGCGGGGGCAGCACCCTTGGGGAGCCGGATGGCCATTGGCGGCGGCAGCGGCAGCGGCAGTGGAGGTGTTTCTCGCCTCCTCTTCGTCTTTTCTAACCGTGCAGCCTCTTCCTCGGCTTCTCCTGAAAGGGAAGGTGGAAGCCATGGGCTCCGGTGGGAGCCGGCTGAGGAGCTGCGGTGGCACCTCCCCGCTCCTGGAGTGGAGTGTGGGAGAAGCGGCGGCGGCGGCGGCAGCTGCTCCGGGGAGGGGGTCGGAGTCGCCGTCCTTATTTCCAGGGCTGGGAACACTGGAGAGTTGGTCTCTCTCCTCTTCCTGCCTCCAACATGGCGGTGGCGGCTGCACATCCAGGGATCCCGGCCGGTTTAAAGCCTCCGTTCCGCAGCTGCCACCGCACCAGCCCTGGCCCAGGCTCCAGAGACCCAAGGAGGAGGCAGCCTTTCTGAGGATTATTTGTCTTCTCCCTATTCTGCTGCCACCACTGCCAGACCTCTGGCTGCTGAGGAGAAACAGGCCCAGTCGCTGCAACCATCCAGCAGCCGCTGCAGCAGCCATTGCCCAGCTGCAGTCCAGAGCCAAGCAGCAGCAGAGCGAGGGGCATCAGCTACCACCAAGTCCAGAGCCATTTCCATCCTGCAGAAGAAGGCCCACCACCAGCAGCTTCTGCCATCTCTCTCCACATTTTTCTTCAGCCACAGACTCCCAGACATGATAGCCATCATCCAAGAGATCGTTAGCAGAAACAAAAGGAGATATCAAGAGAATGGATTTGACTTAGACTTGACCTATATTTATCCAAATATTATTGCTCTGGGGTTTCCTGCAGAAAGACTTTAAGGCATATACAGGAACAATATTGATGATGTAGTAAGGATTTTGGAGTCAAAGCATAAAAACCATTACAAGATATACAATGTATGTGCTGAAAGACATTATGATACCGCCACATTTAACTGCAGAGTTGCACAGTATCCTTTTGAAGATCATAATCCACCACTGCTAGAATTTATCAAACCTTTTTGTGAAGATCTTGACCAATGGCTAAGTGAAGATGACAATCATGTTGCAGCAATTCACTGTAAACCTGGAAAAGGATGAACTGGTGTAATGATTTGTGCATATTTGTTTCATCCGGGCAAATTTTTAAAGGCACAAGATTTCTATGGGGAAGTAAGGGCCAGAGACAAAAAGGGAGTAACTATTCCCAGTCAGAGTCACTATGTGTATTATTACAGCTACCTGTTAAAGAATCATCTGGATTATAGACCAGTGCACTGTTGTTTCGCAAGATGTTGTTTGAAGTTATTCCAGTGTTCAGTGGTGGAACATGCAATCCTCAGTTTGTGGCCTGCCAACCTCCAATTCAGGACCCACATGATGGGAAGACAAGTTCATGTCCTTTGAGTTCCCTCAGCCATTGCCTGTGTGTGGTGACATCAAAGTGGAGTTCTTCCACAAACAGAACAAGATGCTAAAAAAAGAAAAAATCTTTCACTTTTGGGTAAATACATTCTTAATACCAGGACCAGAGGAAACCTCAGAAAAAGTAGAAAATGGAAGCCCATGTGATCAAGAAATTGATAGTATTTGCAGTATAGAACGTACAGATAATGACAAGGAATATCTAGTGCTCATTTTAACAAAAAATGATCTTGACAAAGCAAATAAAGACAAGGCCAACTGACACTTTTCTCCAAATTTTAAGGTGAAGCTGTACTTCACAAAAGCAGTAAAGGAGTCATAAAGTCCAGAGGCTAGCAGGTCAACTTCTGTAACACCGGATGTTATGACAATGAACCTGATCATTATAGATATTCTGACACCACTGACTCTGATCCAGAGAATGAACCTTTTGATGAAGTTCAGCACACACAAATTACAAAAGTCTGATTTTTTTAATCAAGAGGGATAAAACACCATAAAAAACAAACTTGAATAATCTGAAAATGGATTTTTTTTTTTTAATGGCAGTAGGACATTGTGTCAGATTACCAGTTGTAGGAACAATTCTCTTTTCCTGACCAATCTTGTTTCACCCTATACATCCACACAGTTTTGACACTTGTTGTCCTGTTGAAAAAAGGTTGTGTAGCTGTGTCATGTATATACCTTTTTGTGTCAAACCGACATTTAAAATTAATTTAGGATAAATAAAGATGGCACTTTTCCCATTTTATTCCAGTTTTATAAAAAGTGGAGTCAGACTGCTGTGTATACGTAGGAATATTTCATTTTGTGTCCTGTCACCAACTGAAGGGGCTAAAGAGCTCATGAAATACGGGTTGACATCCTACCCCTTTGCTCTTGTGGCAACAGATAAGTTTGCAGTTGGCTAAGAGGAGTTTCTAAAGGGTTTTGCTACAGTCTAATGCATGTATTCGGGTTAGGGGAATGGAAGGAATGCTCAGAAAGGAATATGCTTTATGCTGGACTCTGGACCATATACCATCTCCAGCTATTTACACACACCTTTCTTTAGCATGATACAGTTATTAATCTGGATATTTGAGGAATTGGCCACAGTCATTGCTTGCTATTTGTGCATTTTATTTTTCTAAAGCATATTGGTGCTAGAAAAGGCAGCTAGAGGGAGGGAATCTGTATTGGGGTCCAGGAATGAACCTTCCACAACATCTTAAGAGTCCACAAATGAAGGGATATAAAAATAATGTGGTCATAGATAAGAAACAGCAACAATGACTTAACTATATAAATGTGGAGGCTATCAACAAAGAATGGGCTTGAAACATTATAAAAATTGACAGTGATTTGTTAAATATGTTTTCTCAATTGTAACGACTGATCCAACTCCTGTGTAATCAAGGCCAGGGCTAAAAGTCAAATGCTATTAATACCTACATCAGTCAACAACTTACTCTTATTTTATTAGTTTTCAATCATATACCTGCTGTGGATGCTTCCTGTGCTGCCTACAAGCTTCTTTTTTCTCATTAAATATAAAATATTTTGTAAAAAAATAAAATAAAAAAATAAACTCCCTAATGCAGAGCCCAGAGTTCCATGATTGACAATATACAGAGTCAAAATTTCTGATCCTCTACTTCCTCTCTGGAAATATTTTCGGAATGTGGTTTAGCCACAGGTATTCATGCCTCTTTCCCCAAGCTACCAAAAAGAAGGGCACTTCATGCTGAATAATTCAAAAGATATCACCATACTGTTACCCCAAAAAGATTAACTAAAATAACTTTGCAACCTTTATTTCTATTGTGAACATTCTATTTTTTGCTTTTCAACAAAACTGAATCTCACTGGATCCCAAAGAGCTTTGTAGTATGGTACCTCTGCTCATGCTACACTTGACCAGCTAAGTTATAAGTTAGACAGTTTCTAGCTGTTTGTTTATTTGTTTGTTGATTTTTAGGGCTGCACCCATGGCATATTGAGGTCCCCAGGCTAGAGGTCTAATTGGAGCTACAGCTGCTGTCCTATGCCACAGCCACAGCAACACAGGATCCAAGCCTACACTTTGGCTCAGGGCAATGCTGGATCCCTGACCCTCTGAGCAAAGCCAGGGATCAAATCAGAGTCCTCATGGATACTAACTGGTTTTGTTACCACTGAGCCACAAAGGGAACTCCTCCCTCCCTCCATTTTTTTAAGGGCCGCACCTGTGGCATATGAACATTCCCAGGCTAGGGGTCAAATCAGAGCTGCAGCTTCCAGCCTACACCACAGCTCACAGCAACGCTGGAACCTTAATCCACTGAGGGAGGCCAGGGATTCAACCTGAGTCTTCATGGGTACTCATGGGGTTTGTTACCATGGAGCCATGAAGAGAACACTCTCCCTCCTTTTTAAGGATGAATAATATTCTATCATATGTGTATTCCACATTGATTTATCCATTCATCCATGGATGGACACCTGAGTTGCTTCCACTTTTGGCTGCTGTGAACAATGCTGCTGTGACCATTAGTGTTCAAATATATGTTCAAGTCCTTGCTTTTAATTCTATTAGGTATATACCCAAAAACAGAATTGCTGGATCATATGGTAATTCTACAGTTTTTGAGGGACTGCCATACTATTTTCCATGGTAGCTGCACCATTTGACATGCCCACCAGCAATGCACAAGAGTTCCAATTTCCTCTTACCAACACTTGTTATTATCTATATTAAAAAAAAATAGCCATCCTAATAGGTGTGATGTGGTATTTCATGGTTTCTATTTGTAGTGATTAGTCCTGCTGAGCATCATTTATGTGCTTATTGGTTACATAAAGAAGAAATGTCTATTCAAGTCCTTTGCCCATTTCTTAATTGAGTTGTTTGGGGGTTTTTTGTTGCTGAGTTGTAGGAGTTCTTTATGTATTCTAAATATTAACCCTTAGAGATACATGACTTGCAAATATTTCCTCCCAATCTGTGGGTTGCCTTTTGATTATGTCCATTGATTCACAAAAGTTTTCAATTTTGATGAAGTCCAACTTATATATTTTTTCTTTTGTTGCTTATACTTTTGGTATCATATCCAACAAATCATGGCTGAATCCAGTATCATGAAGCTTTTCTCCTCTGTTTTCTCCTAAGCATTCTATAATTTTAGCTCCTACGTTTAGGTCTTTGATCCATTTTGAGTTAGTTTTTGCATATGGTGTTATTTTGCCTGTTGATATCCATTTCCTCATACCATTGGTTGAAAAGACTGTCCCTCCCCCTACTAAATGATTTCATCTAAAGTAATTTGACCATAAACATAAGGATTTATTTCTAAGCTCTCTATTCTTTCCATCAGTCTATATGTCTGTCTTCATGCTACTACCACATAGTTTTGATTACTATAGCTTTGTACTAAGTTTGAAATCAGATAGTGTGACTTTATTCTCCTCATACAAGATTGTTTTGGCTATTTGGGGTTCTGTGAGATTTCATGTGAATTTTAAGGTGGATTCTTCTGTTTCTGCAAAAAATAAAGTCACTGCAGTTTTGATAAAGATTGCATTGAATCTTAGAGTTCCCATCATGGCACAGCAGAAAAGAATCTGACCAGGAATCATGAGATTGCAATGAATCTGTGGATCATTCTTGGTAGTACTGGCATCACAATAATAATAAATCTTTTAATTCATGAGCACGGAATGTCTTTCCATTTATTTGTGTTTTTTGTATCTAAGAAAAATGTGACCATTCTTGAGGGTTGCTTAACAATAACTGTGTAAAAAAGAAAAGTTCACAGGCCTGAAACCAAGATCATGTCACTGCTCCCTGAAAGTCATGCCCTGTCCCCTGGTAGAAGCAGCCCCTGCAGGGGACACTGTCCCATTATCCCATTTACTCTTAGACTACTGTGGGTTCTGACCTCATCTCTTACTGATTCATTTAGCTAAGTGGAACCATAATGCTGATGGAATGTAAAGCTGTTGTTTTCATTCCTAGTATCTGTTCTCCCTTCTTCTATGTCAGCCTCACAATTTTCCTGATAAGAGGGAAAACACCTCTTCCCTCCTACAAGTTCATGAGCTTTGGTGGGGTTGCCCCATCCAGGTTCCAGAAGTGGGCATCTGAGCCAGACTTCATTGACAGGGACATGTCATATCCTTACCACAGTTTCTGGTCCAGAAATAGGTATAAGATCCAAGAGGGCGGCGTTGCCGTGAGCTGTGGTGTAGGTTGCAGACACGGCTCGGATCCTGAGTTGCTGTGGCTCTGGCGTAGGCCGGTGTCTACAGCTCCGATTCAACCCCTGGCCTGGGAACCTCCATGTGCCGTGGGAGCGGCCCAAGATATAGCAACAACAACAACAACAGCAAAAGACAAAAGACAAAAAGACAAAAAAAAATAAAAAAATAAAAAAAGATCCAAGAGGGTTCGATGAAAATGAATCCCAGGACATTGACTGGAATGACACCCAAAAGGCCACTCTGGTTCCATAAGACTGTGTGTGATAGGAATGAGGTAAACCTGGATGTGCCAGAGGCCTGAGGATGATGCCAGCACAGAGCAAGGAAAGCTAAGAGATGAAGAGAGAACATCATCAAGAAATCAAGGGTGTTCCCATTGTGGCTCAGTGGAAACAAATCTGATTAGCATCCATGGGGACACAGGTTCGATCCCTGGCCTCGCTCAGTGGGTTAAGGATCTAATGTTGCCACGAGCTGTGGTGTGGGTCACAGGTTCAGCTCAGACCTGGTGTTGCTATGGCTGTGATGTAGGCCAGGCAGCCACAGCTCTGATTCAATCCCTAGCATGGGAACCTCCATATGCTGCAGGTGCAGCCCTAAAGTAAAAGACCAAAAAAAAAAAAGAAAGAAATCATGTAAGCACCTGGATCCAACTGTTTCTGAAGTAAATAAGCCATAAACCTCTCAGTTACATGATCCAATCACTTCCTCTTTTTGCATAAGCCTTGTGAGCTTGGATTCAATCACTTACAATCAAAAAGTCCTAATTAAGTCGATCTAACCTAGCCCCTAATATCAATGCTATACAAGTAAAAAACAAGTCACTTTTTCAATGACTCTCTAGACAAATTAAATGTTTACATGATCTTATTATACACAATATCCAAGGTGCCCCACAAATTATATTTAATACAATAAAATCAAAAGCTATAAATTACAAAACCAGGTGCTGGGACCATATATCAAAGACAAACACAGGGGATGGTTAGCATGCAGTTGTCTATGCATGATAGATAGCCTAGAGTTTTACTAAATCTACACAACAACTTTGGCTCTGGGCTTCCTGTCAGCCAAGGCAAAAAGGGACATGGGGTTAATAAAACAATTCATCCAATTATCCAAAGAGCTGTTGATACATTTAAGAGCACTCAAATCTATTTAGATGTAATTTTTGAATCTCCTGTTGTAGTCTTTTCCAAGGAAGCTTTGTTACTTGCTTTATAAGGTTTCATCTCATGGCCCATGACTATCATACAACAACACAAGAGAGGCTTCTTAAGGCCAAGGACAGCTAATTTATCTTGGTGTCCCTTCTAGTGCCTGATAAAGAGCAGGTGCTCATTAAGCCCATACCTCCTTAATACAATTAGAGTATGCTTTGCTGCCAAGCTCCAATAAGACTCATATACCTGTGAGGATCACAAACCCAGTTAGACAGAAAAAGGGCTCCCACAAAGGAGCTGAGTCATACTCCTTACATACATCTTATGGCTGTGACATATTTTTAGATTTTTGCCTAATATGAATCAAATCATAATGAGATACTTCCTTATATACTTTGGATGAATCTGGAAAAGGAAAGCTACTCATTCAAATTAAATTGTATGCTTTCCATTATTCACTTATGCTAAATGACAATTTTAAAATCTTTGCATTTAATTGAAAAGTCTTTTAGTTCAGTAAAGGCAGAGACATCTGTTAGTACAGTTAATTAAAGAACTCTGGGGGCTGGATGAATATCATTAAGAAGTATCTGTATAGAGGGAACATTCCTGAATATAATCAAAGCCATTTATGATAAACCCACAGCAAATATAATACTCAAGGGGGAAAAAACTGAAAGCCTTCTCCCTCAAATCTGGAACAAGACAGGGATGCCCACTCTCACCACTGCTCTTCAACATTGTTTTGGAAGTCCTAGACACAGCAATGAGACAAACAAAAGAAATAAAAGTCATCCATATAGGAAGAGAAGAGATAAAACTGTCACTGTATGCAGATGACATGATTCTATACCTAGAAAACCCTAAGGACTCAACCCCAAAACTCCTTGAACTGATTAATAAATTCAGCAAAGTGGCAGGATATAAGAGTAACATTCAGAAGTCAGTTGCATTTCGGTATACCAGCAATGAAATATTAGAAAAGGAATACAAAAGTACGATACCTTTTAAAATTGCACCAAACAAAATCAAATACCTCGGAATACACCTGACCAAGGAGGTAAAGGACCTGTATGCCAAGAACTATAAAACTTTCATCAAAGAAATCAAAGAAGATATAAAGAAATGGAAAGATGTTCCAATTTCCTGGATTGGAAAAATCAATATTGTAAAAATGGCCATACTACCCATAGCAATCTACAGATTCATTGCAATCCCGATCAAATTACCCATGACATTTTTCAGAGAACTAGAACAAACAATCCAAAATTTTATATGGAACCACAAAAGACCCAGAATCGCCAAAGCAATCCTGAGAAACAAAATCCAAGCAGGAGGCATAACCCTCCCAGACTTCAAGAAATACTACAAAGCCACAGTCATCAAAACAGTGTGGTACTGGTATCAAAACAGACAGACAGACCAATGGAACACAATAGAGAACCCGGAAATAAACCCTGACACCTGTGGTCAATTAATCTTTGACAAGGGAGGCAAGAACATAACATGGGAAGAAGAAAGTCTATTCAGCAAGCATTGCTGGGAAACCTGGACAGCTGCATGCAAAGCAATGAGATTAGAACACACCCTCACACCATGCACAAAAATAAACTCCAAACGGCTGAAAGACTTAAATATATGACAGGACACCATCAAACTCCTAGAAGAAAACATAGGCAAAACACTCTCTGACATCAACATCAAGTCAGTCTCCCAAAGCAATAGAAATAAGAGTAAAAATAAACCCATGGGAACTAATCAAACTGAAAAGCTTTTGCACAGCAAAGGAAACCCAAAAGAAAACAAAAAGACAACTTGCAGAATGGGAGAAAATAGTTTCAAATGATGCAACCAACAAGGGCTTAATCTCTAGAAAATATAAGCAACTTATACAACCCAACAGCAAAAAAGCCAATCACCCAATGGAAAAATGGGCAAAAGACCTGAATAGACATTTCTCCAAAGAAGATATATAGATGGCCAGCAAACACATGAAAACATGCTCAACTTCGTTGATTATAAGAGAAATGCAAATCAAAACTAACACCAGTCAGAATGGCCATCATTAATAAATCCACAAAGAATAAGTGCTGGAGGGGCTGTGGAGAAAAGGGAACCCTCCTGCACTGTTGGTGGGAATGTAAACTGGTACAGCCACTATGGAGAACAGTTTGGACATACCTTGGAAATATATACATAGAACTTCCATATGACCCCACAATCCCACCCTTGGGCATATATCCAGAGAAAACTCTCCTTAAAAGAGACACATGCACCCACGTGTTCATTGCAGCACTCTTCACAATAGCCAGGACATGGAAACAACCCAAATGTCCATCAACAGAGGATTGGATTCAGAAGAGTGGTATATATACACAATGGAATACTACTCAGCCATAAAAAAAGGATGACATAATGCCATTGGCAGAAACATGGATGGAACTAGAGAATCTCATCCTGAGTGAAGTGAGCCAGAAAGACAAAGATAAATACCATATGATATCACTCATAACTGGAATCTAATATCCAGCACAATTGAATATCTCCTCAGAAAAGAAAATCATAGACTTGGAGAAAAGACTTGTGGCTGCCTGATGGGAAAGGGAGGGAGTGGGAGGGATCTGGAGCTTGGGCTTATCAGACACAACTTAGCATAGATTTACAAGGAGATCCTGCTGAGTAGCATTGAGAACTTTGTCTAGATACTCATGTTGCCACAGAAGAAAGGGTGGGGGAAAAATGTAATTGTAATGTATACATGTAAGGATAACTTGATCCCCTTGCTGTACAGTGGGACAATAAAAAAAAACAATTAACCATTAAATTTTCAAATTAACAAAATAGATTTTAAAAAAGGAGTTTTGAATTAGGTGGCCAGGACATGGTACCATTTCCAGCTCTGCTGTTAACAACCCATGTGACTGAGCAAAGTACTCAACAAATACAGAGCTTCAGCCTTCCCTTTGTAGAAGGCTTCCCTTCACATGGGGCATAGTGCATTGTACATTCCAAATATTTAGTAAATGTGTGCTTGACTCAACAGAAAAAAATATTTAAAGTGGGATATACCAATATTCCTATTAGATGTCATTTTTTGATGTGATATTATGAATGAAATACTAAAATTCCATGACAAAAACACCCAGTGAAATAAGCTTACATGGTCAACTTGAAAAACTAAAAAGGACTACTAAAAAGCTAGTGTGCCTAAGGACAGATTATGGAGAATTAGATTCAGATATCACCAAGCTTCCTTCACACAAAGGAGGAATGGATGATCTAAAGAAGTGTTCAAAGCTTTCAATGCAAAAGCTTTTCATAAACCAAACTGACACTCAGTCATTTTGCCCTGTCTCTGAAGCTCCTCTCAGAGACTGAGTTAGGGATATAAAAATCCCCAATTAAAACTGACTTCTCATGAGTGATGGAGTGGAGCTCCATCCAAAATCGAGCAGAGCAGAATCTCATTAGGAATCAGGTCTGAGCAATAGAATCACTGGTGTAACAAGAGGGGAAAATGAAGATTGATTCATGAATATCAGAAAGTTGAGCTCTCCGAAAACAAGATGCAATGTTCTGTATGAGCTTCTCAGACAGAGCTCCCTCTCCTGAGTCTCTAAACTCCATGTCTCTGTGTGTGTTTCAGTCTGTCTGTCTGTCTGTGTGTGTGTGTGCATGTGTGCGTGTGCACCTGCTCAAGGAGGTTGCTTCTCTTACCATTTTTTCTCATGTCATCTTCCTTTCATTCTCATCACTGGTTTCTAGGCATCTCAGATTCTAGGGTAGACTCTGACAGCAGACTATCTGGACTCAAATCTCAGCTCTACTCCTGACTTACTACATGACTTTGGGCAAGTACTTAAACTTCCTGTGCCTCAGCCATCTCACCTATAAAATGAGAATGAAATAATAGTAGCCACATCATAGAGTTGTTGTAATTATTAAATGAGTTAGTGCAGGTAAGATATTCAGACTAGTACCTATCACCTAACAATAAATAAATGCCAGTATGTATTAACATTATCAGTTATATACACTACCCTCAACACATACAACTGCCATGAAAAAAGATAATTTTCTTTCCTTATAACTGCTGATTATTTTCTTCACAGTACTTATTAGAATCTCATATTATTTAATTTATTTGTTTATCTTCAGTCTTCTTGCACAAAAATATTATCTCCATGACAACAGGGACCTCATCCCTCTTTTTCACTACTTGTCTGGTTGCCAAGAACAGTCCCTGGAATACAAAAGCCTCCATAAACATTACTAGAGTAATTGAATTGCAGTTACAACTGTCCTGCATTAGATAAACTATTTAAATTTCTGAGAACAAAGAACAAGTTTGAACAGTGAGAGGTACTGTGTTATACAAATCTGTTTGCTTCCTGATTTGTGATAGCACCAGTAGCAAGAGACTGGAGAGCAGATGGTTTATCTGCAAACATATTTGAAGCTATTTTACTCCTGAGTTTGAATGAAGAATAATGTCTATATTTGAAAAGAAGGGCAAAGACCTCACTTTTTTCCTCCCTAGAAACCTCTGGAAGCAAATAAGCCTCTCCAATAACCTCTCTTTGCTTTGGTTCTGCATTCCTGCTCCTTCTCTTCTTTGTTACCATTTCCTATTCTGATATTTAGAACATTATTCTGAGAGCAGACAGTGACGGTTCAGCACCACGGACAGCAACCTGCGGGCATGAAGGCATTTGGAAAGCTCCATTTCATGGTTCAGAACATGAGACAGGCAGGTGTTTGGAGTTAAGGCCCCCATATAAATTCCTTTATTTCTCAATGGACTGCATTGAATTTTAAAGGAGAACAATTCATGTCTGCTTTTTATTTGTTTGCTTTGTGAATGGGGAATGAATTTGACTTCTTTATCATGAAACTGTTTTCAGTGCCTTTGCATTCCGGTCACTGTGTTTGGGAGGGTGGGTTTATACATACTTTGTCTCATTTAATTCTCATATCAACACCATGAGAGAACCAGATTTAGAGGTAGAAAACTCAAGATTTAAATTCTGACTCCAGGGAGTTCCTATTGTGGTTCATTGGTAATGAACCCAGCTAGTATCTGTGAGGATTTGGGTTTGATCCCTGGCCTCACTCAGTGGATTAAGGATCAGGCATTGCTGTGGCTGTGGTGTATGCTGGCAGCTGCAACTATGATTTGACCCCTATCCTGGAAACCTCCACATGGCCCAGGTGTGGCCCTAAAAAAGCAAAAAAAAAAAAAAAAATTCTGACTCCACATTGGAAAACCACTTAACCCCTGTAAGCCTCTTTTCTAATCTATAAAATGGAGATGATATCTCCTATTACCCTGGAAAATCCAGTCTAAAACTCCTCTTTATAGGAAGCCTCAGTATTCCTATCTGTGAAACTGGGGTAATAACTGTTTATGGTTGGTACAGTGGGAGGTAGGAGTAAGACAGCAAAGGTAAAAATAAGTGTGCTGAATGTGGAAGCTAGCGAGAGTAACCTGATACCAGCAAAGGGAGAGGACTATGACACAGGGTTGAATATGTGGTGAAGGGTAAGAGCAAAACTTCAGAGGACTTGAAAGCCAAACCAAAAAAAAAAAAAAAAAGTCAGATATATCAAAACCAAAATGGAGATATGTGCAGGTTCACTCTGGTTTCAGGGAACAGTAAGCCTCTGCAAGAGCAATCTCTTCACTCTTTCAATCGACAACTACTCATTGAGTATCTGGAGTATCTGCTATGTGCCAGCACTGTGCTAAATAAGCCATAAGGTAAGGACACAGACCCTGTCTTCAATAAAGCTTACATTCTGGAGAGGGACTATAGATTCCCCACCACAATACACAAATATGTAAGATGCAATTGTCCCTCATTAGTTATACCTATGAGAATTTGAATACAGGTCTGAATAGTGAGGAATGCCATCCAGTACATTAGTTGTTTCTGAGTTTTGTCAAAAGAGTAATAAAAGTTCAGATGTTATGATCTATTTAATAAGAAATTGAATCTCCTCAGCTCCTGAATTTGGATAGAGAAGGCTGGTACATGCTGGATAGAGAAAATAACCAAGAAGCTAACATGGGGGGAAAGAGGGGAGGATTTTTTCCATTCAGCAGAATGTCAAGTGGGAGTCTGTCTTTTAATTGCTCAGTGCAATGATTCAGGAGAAAAATAGTCTCTAAGTGTTCAGATTTATGCTCAAAAAGCTACCTGATTAGGGTCATCCACCTCCCTTCCCTCACAGGGCTTACATCAGGGTGAAGAATCAGCCCTCATACCTCTCTAGCTCATGGGTTAAGGTAAGAAAAAGACAAGGAGCTAGGAGTTGTGGTCTTGCAGGGAGTGCACTGTGTGGTCAGGGTCTATCCCCTCGCATCACCCCTATGCAGGAAGAGAATGGGAACTTTCTCACTGTGGCAGATCATCTCTAAAGACAGCTGCTGACTGTTCCTCCCCTCCCTGTATGCACATACTCCATCAACATGTGGAGTCTCTTCTCCCCCTGAATCTGGGCTGGCTTTATAATTGCTTTCACTAATAGCATGTGATGAAAGAAATGTGCCAGGACCTCAGAGTCCAGGCTTTAACAGTCCTGGCAGCATCTGCTTTCTCTCTGGCAGGAAACCAGCTGCCATGTAAGAAGTTCAGCTGCCCTGAGACCTCCATGCTATGAGGAATCATAAATTGGAAATATGGTGAGACCATGCAGTGGAGAATTGTGGAAGCTCTACATATGACTCCAGTTGAGCTATCCAAGCTGGTTCTCAGATATTTAAGCCAACCCAGACTTGATGAAGTATATATCAGTCATCCCCACCATAAGCTGGGGAATAGGCTACACGAGAAGGATGTAAAGGTCCAGCCAGCTGGATTCCGAGTAAGGCAACTCACACATCATATTCTAATTAGAACACAAGCCGTCAATGACACATCTCCTCTCAATGTAGCCATTGGGTTCAGACTGACAGAAGAAACTGAAAAGAGGAAGGACAGAGGGAATCTGAGGTGGGCCCTGGTGGGGAGGGGTGGAGACAGAGGGTGTGACAAGCTTCCCAGAAAGTCCCTAGACATCATTCCCAGTCCTATTAACAAGAGTAATTTATGTTGTTAAAATGAACCCTCACTGATGATTTTCCAGATGTTATGGATCTATTTAATAAGTAATTGAAGTCCAGAACTGGGCTAAATAACTGCCATACATAACCTCATTTAATTCTTACAAAGGATGCCATAATCTGACCATTATTAGAATCTCTATTTTATAGGTGAGAAGATCAAGGCTCAGAGAACTCAGATGACTTGTCCAAGATCACACAGCAAATGGCAGAACTAGGATTTGAATCCAGGTCAATCTGGCATCATAGCGCAAATAAACATCAAGATCTGGCAAGTGTGGTGCAACAGCTATTATTTTAATTGCTTATTTAATTTTATTGAACTTTTATTTTCAGTGCACATTCTTATTCAACACAAACTTCACTGGCACTTTTGAAGAAAGTTTAAGTAAATATAAAATGTGTCTGTAGTGACAGAATACTGTTTTGTTACATTGTGCTTTTACATTTTAATTATCAAAATTTATTTTTGTATATATAGTGAGAAAAAAGGGAAAGTATTAATAAATAGATTTCAATCTTCCACCCTTAGAAGTACTAGGGAAGAACAAAAAGAAGAAAGATGATATCTGAGAAGTGCTTCAGAGTTTTTGCTTTACTGCAGCTTTCAGACTGCAGTAAAGATTCTAATTCCTTTGTGATTATTTTGGACAGAGTAATGTTTCTCTGAAAGTGACATCATACCTACCTAAATGTGGCTGCAAGATAACTGGGCTTTATATGAGCTGCAAAAATGATTTTTTTAGTTTTCTCAAAAAGCATATCACTTGCGTATTAATAAAGTTACACACTGAAGTGAGGCAATTTAAGGTACCCTTTCTTTTTTATTTTTTTAAGGGTCACACCTGAGGCACTTGGAAGTTCCCATGCTAGGGGTAGAATTGGAAATACAGCTGTCGGCCTCTACCACAGCCACAGCATCACCAGATCTGAGACAAGTCAGTGGCCTACACCACAGCTCAGAGCAACACCAGATCCTTAATGCACTGAGCCGGGCCAGGGATCACACCCATATCCTCATGGATACTAGTTGGGCTCTTTATCAGTGAGCCACAGTGGGAACTCCTTAAGTTAACTCTTTGAATGTTGAGGCCACATAGTAAAGTTTACTTTGGGGTTTACCATTATGCACTTTGGGCTGGGCAAAATTCTAAGTACTAGAGATACAACAATGAATTTTCTTAAGTCCCTCCTCATGTGGCATTTAGGTACTAGTGGGAGAAAGCAGTTGAACAGAACACAAAAGCAGTAAGTACTATGAAGTACAGAAAGTAGGCTAAGGAGCTGAAGAGAGCCAGGCTACCTTAGTTTGGGCAGTCAGGCAAAGCTTCTTGGAAGAGGTATCACTGGAGCTAAGATCTGAGTGATAAGAAAGAGTTGCATGGGAAGATGTGGGGAAAGATCTAGGGCAAAGAGAACACCAACTGCAAGGGTCTGTAGGAGGAACAAGGATGGCATGTTTAAGGAGTGGGAAGAGAGCCACTGTGGCTGGAATGTGATAAGCAAAGGGAAAATTCTACAAGGTAGGACTAGAAAAAAAGGCAGGCATTGGATTGTAGGGCTTTATGGTCACCATAAGGAGTTTGGGTTTTACTTTATTGAGGTGGGAAGCAGAAGTTCCCCTGTGGCACAGCAGGATGAAAATCTGGCATTGTTACTGAAGCATCCTGGGTTGCTGCTGTGGTGTGGTTTTGACCCCTGGCCCAGGAACTTCCACATGCCATGGGTGCAGCCAAAAACAGAGAGAGAAAATGACAGAGGGAGGAACAGATGGAGGGAGGGTGAGGAAGCTATCAAAGGCTTTAAATGAGAGCGTGAGATAATCTTCCTACCATATTTAAAAGATCAGTCTGGCTGTATTGTGAAGAATGGATTACACTGTGGGAGAGGATGAAGGCAAGAGTGGAAGTAAGAGAACTTGTTCAGCAGTTATTACAGTGGCCTGGCAAAGCTGATGGTAACTGAATATAAGAATCACTCCTGGAGTTCCTGTTGTGGTGCAGTGGTTAACAAATCCAACTAGGAACCATGGGGTTGCGGGTTCATTCCCTGGACTTGCTCGGTGGGTTAAGGATCTGGCATTGCCATGAGCTGTGGAGTAGGTTGCAGACACAGCTCAGATCCTGTGTTGCTGTGGCTCTGACATAGGCCAGTGGCTACAGCTCTGATTTGACCCCTAGCCTGGGAACCTCCATATGGCACAGGAGCAGCTCAAGAAAAGGCAGAAAGACAAAAAAAAAAAAAAAAAAAAGAATCACTCCTGACAACTTCTACTCATTTACTGGTATGTAAGAAAATGCCTCTTACCTATTTTTCAGCCTATCTAAAGTTATTGTTTTTGAGGTTACAATATCCTCTATTTCCAGTTTCAAACTTCCCAACAGACACATGTATATGTGTACATACATCTCACACACATGGTTATAAACATACATTTGGAGCATGTGAACTGACAGATATCAGTTTGAAATATCTCCAGAGCCTGAGATTCACACACCTTGTCTCTGGTCTGATTTCAAGTGCCTGTTTGTTTGGGGCCTCAAGGCAATGGACTCACAAAGCATCACACTAACAGTCAATAGCTAGTTCCCAAGACTGAGATAGGGAAACAGTCACCCCATACTCCCAGCTCTTACAAGTGGTAACATCAGATGACTTTATGACAGTAGTGCCCCCTTGAGTGACCATGAGGCAATACAACATGGAGATGGAAGCTGACCATCAAGCTGAACTCACCAAGGCAATGGAGATGCTGAAACAGCATCCACACTGAAGATGCCATCTGTACAGAAATGGGAAGAACATGTCTGGGAGTAGAATTCAAAAGTTGTGCTTTGGGCTTGTGCACTGCCTCAACAGCTGCCATTGATGCCCCCTCCAGTGCTGTCCAAACCAGAGATTCTGGGATCCTGAGCCCCTACTTCACAGATATGATTAAAGGAGTCCAATGACTTCAGGGGCTGTTTGTCTACAAGTGAAAGGAGAACTGAGAGTTTTAAAGTGACAATTTCATAGTCCCTGTCATGCTCAGTGGTTAACAAACCTGACTAGGATCCATGAGGATGTGGGTTCCATCCTCAGCCTCAATCAGTGGATTAAGGATCTGGTGTTGCCAGGAGCTGTAGTATAGGCCACAGATGCATCTCAGATCCTGTGGTGCTCTGGCTGTGGCATAGGCTGTCAGATACAGCTCTGATTCTACCCCCAGCCTGGGAACCTCTATATGCCATGGGTACAGCCCCCAAAAGACAAAAGACAAAAAAAAGTGACAATTGCATTCCAACTTGTGATACCTGAAAGTGCCTAGGACTGCTGTTAATATACTTGAAAACAATTCCTAAGGACGGGATGTGTGTGAATCTTTATATAAGGCATAGTGCTACTTTCTTCACACTTAATAAATAATGCATTTATTTCCTATCAAGATCACTTTGCTTCAATATTTGACTATGATTAAAAACCATGTGACTGTAAATGCAAATAAATTATTCACAAATTACAAATTATTTCTTCTCATGGGAAAGCTTCATAGGATGCCTCTGCACACTTGTTCTCAAGCCTGAAATTCAGCCCTGTACCCAGGGGAGAAGCATCAAGCCAAAGTGGCTCTTTTCTGGATTTGGGACACAGTCAAAATGAAATCTGGCTTTTGGAAAAGTTTCCATTTTCCCTGACCACTCATCCTCTCATTCTCAAAGATACAATTTCCACCCTGTGATGCCACCTGGGAAATCTGAAATGCTTAAACCTCTTGGAAGGTCCAGAAAGCCCTCCTGATGCCAACTTCCTTTGAAGAGTATGCCTGCAAAATCCCTCATTTGTACATGGTTGCTGGCAGTAGCTAGCTATTTGGATACATGTTAATTTATCTCTAGCAGGTAGAGAAGGAAAGGGGGACATGTTGGTACTCACAGGGTCTTTTTGCTTAAAGTCTTCCAGGGATTCTTAAAAAAATTGTCCTAATACCACGCAAATCCCCAGTCTGTGTTGGTGGAATAATGGGCTTATCTTTCATGAGTGGATTAGGCTTTTCCATTAGGAAAATAAAATTTGTTGGCTTTAAGCTGTCAAATCTATTAGTTTTGGGTTTCTTGGCAAAGTGACTTACTTGCATTGGGTTCAGAGTAAAGCATTTTCATGCAATTGTCTTTTGTTTTATTTACCTATTTATTGTTGGCCACATCCACAGCATGTGAAAGTTCTGAGGTCAGGGATCAAACTATGGCCACAGCAGCGACCTGAGCCACAGCAGTGGCAATGCCAGATCCTTAACCTGCTGAGCCACCAAGGAACTCCATGATTGTTTTTTATTTTAGTATTGGGGTCATTTGCTACAGGGAATGAAATGAACTCTGATGAATTTAATCCAAGGACTTAAAGGAAGGCTTTTAAGAACTCATAGACTCATCAGGAAGGGTATCAAATTAAGTGCAGAAACCAGGCAGATCTGGAGGCTCCAGCACAGCCTCGTTGGCAGAAGTTCTCATCCAGGCTGCATAATAGAATCATCAGGGGAGATTTTAATAGCTTTTAAAGAATATTGACATCTTCACCTCATCCTCTGGGACTCTGATTTAACTGGCCTGGGATGGGGCTGCTTTTGTTAGAGACTTGCTGTTAGAAATGACTGCTCTTTGCATATATGTATGTGTGACTGGGCCACTTTGCTGTGCAGTAGAAAATTAACAGAACAGCGTAAACCAAGTATAATGGAAAAAAATAAAAATCATGTACAAATAAATAAATAAATAAATAAATAAATAAATAAGAAATGACTGCTCTCCAGTCATCATCAGTCCCTTAGCCACACTACTCAAGACTGAAATCCCAGAGAAGGGAGGGTACTACTGACTTCCTTTGATTCACAAACATGCCCCTGGGCTAGGGGAGAACAGGGCACCTGGTTATGAGTCATTGGGGAAAAAGTAATTCCCCAAAACAAGACTGGGTACTTTTCAGAGAGCAAATGGAAGTTGGGCAGCCAAAATATCAAAATGACAATTCTCTATGATTTCACTTTTAGATATAAAGTCATAATTGAATTGCCACACAAGCCAATGGAGTGCAGATTCCATGATTCTGAAATTTTGTGTTTTTTTTCTTTTTTTTTTCTTTTTAGGGCTGCACCTGCAGCATTTTGAGGTTCCCAGGCTAAGGGTCTAATTGGAACTACAGCTCTCGGCCTACATCACAGCCACAGCAACACCTCATCCTTAACCCACTGAGCGAGGCTGGGGATTGAACACACAACCTCATGGTTTTTAGTCAGATTTGTTTCAACTGCACCACAATAGTAACTCCTGGAATTTTATGTTTTATCAGGACCACCCTTTTCAAAACAACAGGAACTCAAAGAGATAGATACATGAACAATGCCCCTAGCATCACATTAATGTTCATGGTCAAGTTTACCATCCCAGCTGCAGCTCAAATGAAAAACACACCTTTGCTGCAATGAGCCATGTGCCAAGGAAGGGGCCCAGACTTTCTCTTATCACTTTAAGGACCTGGAGGTGCAAGTCAGACAATGAGGATTCCTGTTTTTTCTATCTTTAAATTAGAAATCATGATGCCTGAATGGACTCCCACTAAAAAAAAAAACAAAAAACAAAAAAACACTGTGTTTTCCTGACAACAAACATCTCCCTCTCTGCCTTCTGCATCATTACTTCAAATGCTCATAGTAACCAAGATGAAAACTGTTTCTCCAAACAGCACTGAGCACTTGGTATTCATCTCATGACAGTACTGCAGGTGGATCGAATAATGAATAGAGTATATGGGACAGAGAGTTTTTGATAGGAAATATTTTACCTGTGTCTGGGTCAATAAAATCCAATCTTGCTAAAGAAGCAGAACCAACACAGTGACCTACACAGCACAATTATCACCACTCTTGACATCTCTGATGCCTCTGAGATTGTTTCAGCATTTGAAAAGAAGCGAAGCTTTCTCTGAACAGCCTAAATAACAAAAGGTAGAACCATATCCATGACTAGCCCATGTGAAATGCCCTTTGGGGACAGATGAGAGAGAGAGAGAACCTCTTTAAATCCTGCCCCATGTTACCTGTAACTGTCCCTTTGTAAAGACAAAGAGAGTGAGTCATCTCTTCACTCTAAGGAGTAATCTGGGGTCCAAAGACACCCTGAACTCACTGCAGTCACAAGTAAAATTCCACATGTATGTGTTCCCTGGGCAGAGGCATCACAGGTCCCATCAGATTATTTTTTGTATGTATTTTTTTAAATTTTAATTTAATTTTTTTTAGGGCCACACTTGTGGTATATGGAGGGGTCTGAGTGGAGCTGTTGCTGCCGGCCTACTCCAGAGCCACAGCAACATGGGGTCTGAGCCGAGTCTGTGGCCTACACCACAGCTCATGGCAACGCCAGATCCTTGACCCAGTGAGCAAGGCCAGGGAACGAACCTGAAACTTCATGGTTCCTTCTCAGATTTGTTAACCACTGAGCCATGACAGGAACTCCTCCCATTAGTTTTTTGAGAGGGCTAGTGACCCACAAAACAGCATAGCCTGACAATCCTTTGGAAGCTTTACCTTCTTCTTCTCCTTGCCTATTCTGATGCCCTCACCTTCTACAAAAAGATCTTATCTCCAAGCCATTTGAACATCTGGCAAAAACCAGCTCTCTCCTCTAGTACTTGATGGTGGTATTCTCTTTTTCTTGTCAGTGGTCTGTCACTGGTCAAAACTGGAGGAACCAGCAGCCTCAGATAATCTCAAGGGCCCACCACTTAGGCAGAAGGAGCGTCTTTACAAAGTGGTTTGTCACTACCCTATTTTCAGAGGGCTATGGCCCTCAGAGATTCTGATTTGTTAGAGAAAACAAGATTCTTATACAGAAAAATAAAATGTGACTGGGGGTCTACTGGGGGAAAGATATATATTTTATGGTGCTTTTTTTTTTAAAGTTTGAGCTACAAAGGCACTTCCAGATTCAAAACCTAGTACCCATAAGCAAACAGCCAAATAGGAACTATAACTACTCAACTGTAGCTGGTTGGAACATTATAGATTGTGTATTTCAGATCCCTCTTCCTACACCCACCCCCTCAAATCAACATTAACCAGATAATTTCTCTATGTATCTCTCTACTCTTCGGTCTTGCATCTTCTTTTATTGTTATATGGACAGTGAAGGAACCAAAAAGGCTCAAAAGCCCCTCAGGACCTGCAGATGCCTGGCTAACAGTTTTCACATGGTACCCTATAGGGTGAGAAGGAATGCACTTGAGAGTACCTCAAGGGCAGGATTCCATGAAGCCTCTCTCCATACTCACAACAGCCATCATTAGTCATCCATTCAAAACAGATGGAGTTAGCAACTATTATGAATCAGGCTACATAAAAAGTTTAAGTATAGGAGTTCCCATCGTGGTGCAGTGGTTAACGAATCCGACTAGGAACTATGAGGTTGCAGGTTCGATCCCTGCTCTTGCTCAGTGGGTTAACGATATGGCATTGCTGTGAGCTGTGGTGTAGGTCACAGACGTGGCTCGGATGCCGCATTGCTGTGGCTCTGGCATAGGCTGGCAGCTACAGCTCCTATTCAACCCCTAGCCTGGGAACCTCCATATGCCGCAGCAGCGGCCCAAGAAATGGCAAAAAGACAAAAAATAAATAAATAAATAAATTAATTAATTAAAAATCCTTCTAAAAAAAAGTTTAATTATAAATGGCCTCCATCCTCAATAAACTCAGATTCTAGTTGAGGAGACAGCCATATATCCCATTAGGAACAGTACACTATAACCAGTGAAATGACAGATAGGAACAAAGTGCTAAAACCCAGTGAAGAAGGAACAGGCTGATTCTGTGATCCAAATACCAGATCCTTACTATTCAAAATGTAGTGTGGACAAGCAAGATGGGCATGACCTTGGGCTTGTTAGAAATGAAAAAAAAAAATCAGGAGTTCCCATTGTGCTTCAGTGGAAACAATTCTGACTAGCATTCATGAGGATGCCAGTATAATCCCTGGCCATGCTCAATGGGCTAAGGATCTGGCATTGCCATGAGCTGTGGTGTGGGTCACAGACATGGCTCAGATCTGGTGTGGCTATTGCTGTGGCATAGGCGCACAGCCTGGGAACTTCTGTATGCCACCGAGTGCAGCCCTAAAAAGCAAAAAAACAAAAAAACAAAAAAAAAAATCAAAAAAAAAAAAACAAAAAACAAATGCAGACCCTCAGGCCCCACCTCAGACCTGTTTAAACAGAATCTGCATTTTAATAAAATCCCAGGTAATTTATGGGCACATAAGAGCTTGAAAAGCACTGTGTTAAATGTCAATGAGAAAACAGGCACCTGAGTCCCTGCTGATGTACCTACCTGTAGCTGCAAGTAGAATGTGCCAGGAATAATCAGGGGAAAAGATGTTTACATATGCTTCAATGTATATGGATGCAGGATTTAGAAAAGCCTGGCTAATTAGACATAAATGAAATAGTTCATCAACTCCTACACCAGACTCAGACCCTCTTGGCCTGGGCATTGGATAATAGAGGGAAACTAATCAATGCTCCCCCCACGGCTTAGCTGCCTAATCACTCAAGACCTGTGCTGTACTATTAATGGTAAAAGTGGGATTGTAACCCAACTCTCCTGACTTGCCCTCAGGAGATTTAATATTTATAGAGGGGTTATAAATACTGATTCCAAAGTTAGGGAGACCTGAGTCTGCATTTAAGCTTGGTCACTGGATAATCATGGACAGGTCATTTGATTTCTCTTCACGTCTCTCAAATCTGCATCTGTAAGAAGGACTAATTTATCTCAAAGGCTGTCATGGGAATTTACTGAGATAACGTTTGTAAAATGTCTAGCTCATGAAGTGCCTGGTAGATAGATATTTTCACTATTTTTAGCTGTTGCAGCAGAATCTGGCCAGCTGTTCTCCAAACCCATTTTCCTTCATTCCTGAGTGCACATCTGAGTACTTTTTGCCAGGCTCCATTCTGTTTGGAGCAGCCATGAACTTTCAGCCAATGGAAGTTGGAAGAGATAGATAGTACTTCCAGGCCTGGCCCATCAACACTTCCTCTGCTCTTTCCCCAGCATGCTGCTAGATGGAGTCCCTTTGGAAATCATGGAATAAGGACTGGCAGCACCTCTATCAGCCTGGGCCCCTGAATGATGACTGTAGGGAGCAAGTGACCTTTATAAATGACTGGGCTGTATATGAGTGAGTAATAAACTAATATTTTGTTAAGTCAGCAATTTGAGGATGGATCTGTTATAGCATCTAGGGTGTCACCTAATTATGGCTGGGCAGGACAACATTCACATTTTTCACATTTACCTCATGGAGTCATTGTAAGGACTGAACCATGTAAATGTGGAAATGCACAATAAATTCATAAGGGCCCAGCAAATGGTTAGAGAGAATGAAAGGAACATTAGATCTGGAGTCAGGACCAAGTACAACTCCAAGTACTCCTGCACACAAATTGGATGATCTCAATAAATTATTCATACTCTCTGAGCTGATCCAGAAAATGGGGATAAGAGTAACTCTTCACAGGGCTCTCAGGCGGTATGACAGGCTTTTACAAGTGAATGCATCATAGAAATGAAAGCTGTTATTCCACAGGCAAAATAACTTAGTGGTTAGGAACTCGTCTTCCTGAATTCAAACCTCTGATTTATAACTTCCTGGTTAGTAACCTTAGGCAAATTAATTACCATGTATGTGCCTCAATTTCCATATCTGTAAAATTGGGATAATAGTAGAATCTACTTCATGTGGTTGTTGTGAGTATTGAATGAGAAGACAGCATAGAGTTCCTAAAACAGCATCTAGATTATATGGCAAGCAATTAATAAATGTTGATAACAATTAAGATTAAACAGACGTAAGAATTACAAGCTTCAAATACCCAAAAAATATTCTGCTTTGAGCACTTTGGCCTCCTTTCCCATTAAAATATACAGTATTTGATAAATATAAATATTTTTGACAACTTACAATTTTTTAATATTTGTTCTTCATGAAAATTGAGGGGGAACATACCTGTTAACAGACTGTCTCATATTCAGGAATTATCCACAGACTAGAGCAAATGGGAATACCAATAATGGTGACATTGGTGTATCATTTTCCTAACCCACTCTCTGGGTTTCAGCACCAGAAATATCATGGACTTACCACTGCTGGAGTTCCCAACCTAAAATGGACACTTACCAAACTATATTTAGAACTGGAAAGATTCTAAAATTTGAAGTCTTTGTTCCACCAATAAGAAAGCTGAGATTCTGAGATGTTAGGTGCTTGGGCCAAGATCACAGCTAGTTGTAAGAAGATGGACCCGAATCCAAGTCTTTTAAAGCCCTGTTCTTGGATTACTCTATCATTCTTCCCCCTGAAAATCATCTTCCTCTAATAGATGATCCTAAGTTTAATTTCCAAGATTTCAACTACATGTAGGACAGTTCTAATTTATCAGCAGGCTTCCAACCAACCCTGATCAACACTGGATTCTAACACACCTCACCTTGGGTTTTCAACTTCAGACCATTACACTGGTCTTTCCATTAGTCTGGGGGTCCTCAGCCCTGTCTGGACATTAGTGTCACATGAGAAATTTTCTGAAAAATGCTGATGTCTGGGCTCCATCCCAGATCTATTACATCATAATCTCTGAGGGTGGGACCCAAGTGTCACTGTTTTTTTAAGTTTCCAAGTGATGCTAAACTGCATCCATAGTTATAAACCAGTGCTTCAGCTCATGGACTTTTGAGGACAAGAGGGCAAAAGCTGAAATGCTAGAGCTTTGATAGAACATCCCATTCTCCAAAGCTCCATGGCTCTCACTCAGTCATTCAATGAACAGTCAAGATCTTCTTTGGGCTAGCTGCTAAGGATACAAAATCAGGAGACCACAGTCCCCACCTCCAGAGGTCATGGTCTAGCAAACTTCCTCCATTTAGTGGGCTGAACCTTTTGGTCAGTACATATCCCCTTCCCACCATGCAGCCCTGCCCTTCCAAACCAGTTTCTGTGGTCTGCAAGAGCCTTGCAGATGATCAACAGCTGGGGCTGAGAAAAGAGATGGTTAATAACCTTCTTCAATGATTCTGTCCTAACTGGAAACTGATCTCGACCTTCTGACATCTTGAAAACCAACCAGCCTTTTCACTATTAGATGTTATCTCTTTCCCATTAGTGGGCCTCCTACAGGCCAAGGCAGATGGAAGAAATACAATTTATTTATGATTGAGTGAATAATCAATTATTAGGGAGATCCATGTAATACTTCTTGCTATTCACCATGGTCATGTTCTGTTGAAAATGCCGGAAGTCACTTGCTTTCATGTGTTCACAAAGTGTTTGATGACAGTGGAGTGGTTCCAATAAATACAAGTGTTAGGAATGGATGGGCCGAAGTAAGTCTTGGCTTGAACGAGGCTGAGAATACCTCCATCATCAGTAACCAGGTTTCTGTGACATATTTAATCACCAGCAGAAATTGAGTTTTTCAGGCAGCTTCTTGGTTGAGTTATTCACAGATTCTTCTTTTTTTTTTTTAATCTGGAAATACCTTGACATTTGAAAGATGTTAAAAGAATTGCGGATATAAGCAATGATCCATAGGATAATTTGTCTTTCACAAGATAAAATAAAAAGCTGTTATGTTGTCTCTCCTATCAAAGATCATTTATCAGCCTTTAATAAAACATTCTTCTGAGTATACTATCACTTATTATGGACATAATTAAATTCATTATATGGAGTATAATTTCACCCATAAAGAAAATGCATAAGTAGTTAAATCTTTTTCAATGAGTCAAGTAGCAGTATCCACAAGGGATTCCCTCTGAACCAAATTTGCCAAAATAAAAAGTGCCAGATATCTTAATTCAACAGAAACAATAATAATACCAAGCAAGGTGCAATTTGAAAACAATCTTGAAAGACACAGGTCCTCAAAAGCTTTGCTGACTCCAAAGCGCAAATTGGCAAGATGACCAAATGATCTCCCTGTGATCCAAGTTTTCTAATGGACAGGCTATGTTGGGACAGGGTTGGGGGGACCTCCTATCTGAGAATGGGAAGCACCAAGGCTTCAATAGCAAGTTAAGCCCCAAGTTGGGTTGTAAGGTTCAGGAAGCTGTGAGTGCCAAAGAAGGAAATCATGTCTGTGCTAGGCCAAGGGCAGCTGCCAAAGTCATGGGATAAGCAAAGCTCCTGACCCAGGGAGATGAAAAATACTGCTTATTTTAAAGATGCAGGAAGAAAGTGGTACAACATTGTAAATCAGCTCTCCTTTAATTTATTTTTTAAATAAAGATGCAGGAATAAATAAATTATCAAAGTGAGATTGGAGAGTGAATAAAGATATTATGATAGACTGATAAACTCTAGAGTGGGACTGAAAAGAGAGGGATAAGATAGTGATACAATAGTGTGATACTGTAATTTATAATAGGAAATATATTCTTGGTCTTCATCTACTCTTCCTGCTCCTAAAACCCTTGGAATTCTCCAAGTGCTGCTCACAATAAATCTGGCTTTTGTTATGTTTATGAAATGATTCTGGCTCTCAATGACTAAGGATGGAGGCTGCCAGGAAAACCAACTGTGCAATTAAAGGATTGGAACCTTCAATCCCATCTCCCTGACCTCCTGGGAGGGCAGAAGGTCTGGAAGTTGAATCAGTCATCAATGACAGGTGACTTAATCAATCATGCAATCATGCCTATTCAATAAAGTCCCCATAAAAACTCAAAAGACAGGGTTCAGAGAGCTTTCAGCTTGGTGAACCGGAATGCTTTCATGTGCCCCCAGGACTATCCCTAAACTTTGCAAGCACAGAAGCCCCTTTGTTCAGGACCTCACTCTATGAATCTCTTCATTTGGCTGTGGATTTGTATCCTTTAATAGTCTGTGTTAAACAAGGAATCTAGTGAGTAGTTTCCTGAGTTCTGCAAGCCACTTTACCAAATTAATCAAGTCCAAGAAGGGGTGGTGGGAATCTGTGATGCACAGGTAACAACCAGGACTGGTCAGAAGTAGGGAGAGTCTTGTGGGACTGAGCCCTTAATCTGTGAAGTCTGACACTATCTCTGGGTAAACAGTGTTGAATTATGTTGAACTGTAGGACATTCAGCTAATGTCAGAGAATTGCTTGGTGGTATGGGGGCAAAACACATACACACTGTAATTGGCATCAAGTTTTGGTTTTTCTTTTTTTTTTTTTTTTGCTTTTTAGGGCCACACCCACAGCATATGGAGGTTCCCAGGCTAGGGGTCAAATCAGGGCTGCACCTGCTGGCCTATACCACAGCCACACCAGTTCCGAGCCATGTCTGCAACCTACACCACAGCTCATGGCAATGCTGGATCCTTAACCCACAGAGTGAGGCCAGGGATGGAACCCACATCCTCATGGATACTAGTCTATTCATTTTAGCTGAGCCACAAAGGGAACTCCCTGGATTCAGAATTTTTAACAGAAAACACACAGAACTACAGAAAACCTAATTTGTATCCTCACCACACCAGTAGATTGTAACAACAAAGCTACAGTCAGTGTTTATAGAAAACTCACTGCTCTCAGGCTCTGTACAAAGCCATATGTATGGACAATCTCAATCTCACAACTCTATGGAGAGCATGGTCATGATTCTCATCACATAGTTGGAAAAGCCATGTTATACCAGAGTGAAACAACTGGCCAGAGTCACTCTGACTTTAAGTGGTGGAGCTGGTCTTAGAACCAGCAGAGCTCTTGCTCATATCAACACACCACACTGCTTTTGACACAGAAGGAATACCCATAACTAGAAACAGAATGAAGATCCACACCCTGTGACAGGGCCACCAGGAGGAAAAAGATAAACAAGTGCAGCAACACCAAGATTGTAAGAGGCCAGTGATAAAGACAAAAATCATCCAGTGAAAGACAATTTCTAAGCAGATAGCAATCAACAAAGCTGCAGAGTTAGGCTCAGGGCTAAAGTCAAAGATTGGTCTGGAAACTTGCACTTAACAGCTTCCTAAACTTGAAATTCAAAGCAAAAATCCACAATCTGCCCCTAAAATTAAGAGTTAAGGCTGAGCATTCCCTTTGAGGCTCAGTGGTTAATGAACCCAACTGGAATCCATGAGGATGCAAGTTCACTCTCTGGCCTTGATCAGTAGGTTAAGGATCCGGTGTTGCCATGAGCTGTGGTGTGGGTCTCAGATGTGGGTCAGATCCTGCATTGCTGTGGCTATGGTGTAGGCTGGCAGCTGTAGCTCCGATTTGACCCCTAGCCTGGGAACATCCATATGCCTCAGGTGCAGCCTTAAAAAGCAAAAAAAAAAAAAAAAAAAAAAAAAGGTTAAGGCTGAAATAATCAGAATAACCTTAGGATTCCACCTTTCACATTTAGGAAAAGGATCTAGGAAGGATTACCCCAAATGAAGCCATATGCAGCCCTCAGAGTATGGGCAGTACCTGACCCAGAACAATATTTGCCAGACCTGAAGACCAAGACCAAGACCAAATGGCCATGTGAATAGTTGTGTGGATAACTACCAGAGAGAAGGTCTGCGGGGAGAAAACAAGTGGCTGTCCTGCTTCCTTGCCTGTTCTTCTAAGCTGTATGCCAGAGGGAATCAGTTCTACCCTCACAATGTCTTTTTTACCATCGGGAAGTGTTATGCCCACCATTCTAGATCAGCATCTCTCTAGGTGAATATCTCCAACCCCTGAATAGTCCACAGTCACATCTCATGCAAGGTCATTGCAGTCAAGTCTAGCATATCAATCTCCAAAAGGGTACCCAGCATGTAGGATTCTCCCGCACAATTTCCAGTCCCCTTGCCCACCCCTCAAATAAGACATTTGTTACTACTATTCAACTCAAAGGAGAATTTCTCCCTCCCACTTATTCTATAAAGGAGCTCATATTCTAGAACTAACCTTCATAAACTAGGTTAGTTTATTAAATAAAGGCCTTGGTTCCCAAACCTGACAAAGGCACCATCAAAAGCAGGGGATGAAGGAAGGACAAATGGAGGGAGGAAAAGAAGAGGAAGGAAGAGCAGGAGAGAAGAGGGGGAGGGAGGAGAGAGAAAGAGAGAAAAAGAGAGGATGGGGAGAGGAAGCAAAGGAAGAAGAGGGGGAGAAAGCTGGGTGGTGGTTTCTCTCTCTTCCAAAAGGATCAGGGAAACACTAATTTAAAATCACCAGCAAGCAAGTAGTGTTTGTGCCAGTCATAGAAATCTAGTAAAATTTTAAAACTTATTTTTACAATGTAGCATATTCATAGAAAGTCCTCAGATACATGTAATTATTACATATATGCCAACAAGGAACTCAGTGACATTCAGCATTATTTTTTTTCTTTTTGTCTTTTCATGGCTGCACCTGCAGCATATGGAGGTTCCCAGGCTAGGGGTCCAATCAGAGCTACAGCTGCTAACCTATGCCACAGCCACAGAAATGCAGGACCTGGGGCTCATATGTGACCTACACCACAGCTCAGGGCAACGCCAGATCCCTAACCAACTGAGCAAGGCCAGGAATCAAACCCATGACCTCATGGTTCCTAGTCAGATTTGTTTCTGGTGCACCATGATGGGAACTCCTAATATTAATGTTTACTTAATTTCTTTTTTTTTTTAATGGTACAGTATTTCTATCTTAGCCTAGTGGAAAGGATAAGCATATTTTTTTGTGAAGCCTTAGTTTTATACCCATTAGAAACAAAATAGCAATGTCCCATTATTCCTAACTTTATTTAGCCTAGCTCTAGAAATGTCCACAGATAACTATTCAAGAAAAAATAACATGCAAAAATGGTGAAGGGGAAAAAAATTTTCAATATTTCCACATGACATGTTTGCATTCCTAGAAAATTCAAGGAAATTAACCAGAAAATGACTTGCTCAAAATTACAGATACGAATCTTCAAAAATCAATAATTTTTGCTTACACTGGCACCAGGCAGCTTAAAAATAAAAAATCGGGGGGGGGGAATGCTACTTGCAATAGTAATATAAAAAGTTAAATTCCTTTATATTCATTTAACTTGAGAGGTAGAATGCTTAAAGAAAACTGAGAAACTGATGAAATTTGAATAAAGCAAATGATCTTCCCTGCTCCAAAGGAAAATTTCCAACTTCCTCTGAGAGAAAGAGGAGGAAGCAGAGGCCTGGGCATGATGGGGGACAGGGGGTTTGGCCACAGGCTTAAAAGAGACAATTAAGGGCATAGAGATGGTTCAGATGGTAAAGATGACTATATGCCCTATGTTGACATAAATGAATCCAATAGCTTCTAAGACCTATTGGAATACTTTCTAGAATGGGGCAAATACAGAGTAAATCTCATCTAGAGAAATAAGGAATAACACTTGTTCTTCAAAGAAATGATAGTGAATCCACCCTATTGGATTGTAAACTATAAAGCTGCCGCCATCAAAACTGGAGGAGTTGTATTAAAAAACAAGTGTCACTGGGCTGCCATACACTTCAGAAACATAATTCAAATTATGGAAGGATTGTAACAAAGTATATATTAGATACAATACAAAAGTGAAAAAGTAACTACTGTTAAATGTCAACTCAAATAAAAATGATTTATTTTCACCCTGGGTCCTGATGATACAAAATAAATTTCAAACAGGCAACAGATTATGTATCAGAACGACCAGAATTATATTAGAAATGAAAAATGAAGATGAGAGCGTGGTCTTACTACTAAGAAATAAAAGAGGAAAAATCAACAGGTGGGAAAATAAATTAAAAGTAATGTAGAAATATGACAAACAGAACTGATAAATCTTTCACTACCCAAAATAGTGCATAGAAAGAACTGAGATAAATCTATACAAAAAGTCCAAATTCAATTCCTTAAGTGGGCCAGAGAAGATGGTCCACTTAACCCAAAGGATATCTACATAGGAAAAATAAAGAGAAATGTACCATTCCTGTTCATCACAGCAAAAGCAACCAAAATAACTTTAATATAATTCTAAACACATTAAGCTAAAATAAGTACAAGTGGGAAAATTCAATGCAAACAAGTAGTGATGGTAGATTATTGTTGCATCCTTTCACTAGCAGCAAAGGGGAACTCCTCCCACATGATATCCTGGAGTGCTTATGGCTGTTTCCTGGTGGCCATGTGCCACCTCTATCGGAAGCCGAGGCAAATCCATAGAAACAGAGAGTGGACTGGTAGTTGCCTAGGGCTGTGAAGGTTGGGGGAAGGGGGTGGGGAGTGACAGCTAAAGAGTACAAGGTTTCTTTTGAAAGTAACACAAGTATTCTAAAATTGTGATGCTTGCATAACTCTGTGAATATATAAAGTCACTGAATTATACACTTTCAAGGGTGAATTGCATGGTATGTGAACTATGGATCAATAAAGCTGTTCAAAACCACACCCCCATTAATAAGACCCTACCTCTGACCCAGATATGCGGAGGCCTGCGGCCAAATTTAATTTGACTTAGGAAAATCAAAAGCTGACAGGATGGTTCTTGTAGCCCAGTCTTTTGGAACAAGTCCCTGCCTGCTAAACATATTACAACTTCTAAATGGAGACCTTGGGTAGAGTTCTCAGCTCTCTTCTCCCACCCTTGCTTAGTCCTGATAGTCCTATCATTTCTTCTTTTTTCTTATTTAAAATCAGTCTAATTCTCTAAAAAAATGGGACCAGCACTAGCTTGTCTTCCCTCCCAACAATTCTGCTAAAAACACACATCTCAATTCAATGTTCAGACCTCAGGTTATGCTCTTCACAACAGGAATGAGACATCTAAGAAAGAGGAAAGCTGTCCTGTATAACTGAGCATAAATCATTGGAAAAGCAGATGGAGAGATCTGGAATGAAGGGACTGAGGAGATGGAGAGGAAAGGGTGATTGAGATGGGAGAATGCTATCTATCCTCATAATGATTCCAAAGGACCCTCCACTTTTCATGATGTCTACCAAAGCTGCAACATGCCTGGCATGATTGCATGACTTACAGAACCAATGAGGTGGCTAAGTCTGCCATTAAAGGTGCCATGGGGGAAGATTCCAAGGTGGCCTGCCCAGCTTAAGATGGGACCCTGGGACAGGGGAGATCCTGGGATCATGAGTCTGAGATGCTCAAAGAAGTTTTGAAAAGGGCTTTCAGCTTCTTTAAGCCATGCAACATTGGGGGAGTATTAGTGGTGTCCCAAGTCATTTTACTCTGAATGTAAGAAACCTATTGAAGCACCCGTGTGACCATGGACACCTGAACAAAGCACTAAATCACACTGCAGCAGCATTAGGCTCAGGTACTATCCTCTCGGTCAGCCACCAACCCTCTTCTTCCTGCAGCCAGACTCTTGAGTGGAAGTGCAACTCTAGCCTTTAAAACTCCACTCGGGGATCCAGAATAGCCAAAACAACATATTTTTCTCTGTCATAGGACTCATAATTCTTAATTTCAAAACTTACCACAAAACTACAATAATCAAGACTGTGATCATGGCATAAGGATAGACTTACACATAAATGGAGTAAGATGTAGAGTATAGAAAAAAAACTCCCACATTTATGGTCAATTAATTTTTTACAAGGGTTCCAAGACCACCAAGGGGAAAGACTGCCATTTCAACAAATGGTATTGAGATCGCTGGATATCCACATGTAAAAGAATGAAGTTGGACCTCTACCTAACATCATACACAAAAGTTCATTGAAAATACATCATCAACCTAAATGTAAGAGCATCAACTTTTAAAACTCTTTAAAGAAAGTATAGGACAAGATCTTTTTTTTTCCCCTATTTTATTTTATTTTTTTTAATTATTTTCCCACTGTACAGCAAGGGGGTCAGGTCATCCTTAGATGTATACATTGCAGTTACAGTTTTTTCCCCCACCCTTTCTTCTGTTGCGACATGAGTATCTAGACATAGTTCTCAATGCTATTCAGCAGGATCTCCTTATAAATCTATTCTAGGTTGTGTCTGATAAGCCCAAGCTCCCGATCCCTCCCACTCCCTCGCTTTCCCATCAGGCAGCCACAAATCTTTTCTCTAAGTCCATGAGTTTCTTTTCTGAGGAGATGTTCATTTGTGCTGGATATTAGATTCCAGTTATAAGTGATATCATATGGTATTTGTCTTTGTCTTTCTGGCTCATTTCACTCAGAATGAGATTCTCTAGTTCCATCCATGTTGCTGCAAATGGCATTACGTCATTCTTTTTTATGGCTGAGTAGTATTCCATTGTGTATATATACCACCACTTCCGAATCCAATCATCTGTCGATGGACATTTGGATTGTTTCCATGTCCTGGCTATTGTGAATAGGGCTGCAATGAACATGCGGGTGCATGTGTTTCTTTTAAGTAGAGTTTTGTCCGGATAGATGCCCAAGAGTGGGATTGCAGGGTCATATGGAAGTTCTATGTATAGATTTCCAAGGTATCTTCAAACTGTTCTCCATAGTGGCTGTACTAGTTTACATTCCCACCAGCAGTGCAGGAGGGTTCCCTTTTCTCCACAGCCCCTCCAGCACTTGTTCTTTGTGGATTTATTAATGATGGCCATTCTGACTGGTGTGAGGTGGTATCTCATGGTAGTTTTGATTTGCATTTCTCTTATAATCAGCGATGTTGAGCATTTTTTCATGTGTTTGTTGGCCATCTGTATATCCTCCTTGGAGAAATGTCTATTCAGGTCTTTTGCCCATTTTTCCATTGGGTGATTGGCTTTTTTGCTGTTGAGTTGTATAAGTTGCTTGTATATTCTAGAGATTAAGCCCTTGTCAGTTGCATCATTTGAAACTATTTTCTCCCATTCTGTAAGTTGTCTTTTTGTTTTCTTTTTGGTTTCCTTTGCTGTGCAAAAGCTTTTCAGTTTGATGAGGTCCCTTGGGTTTATTTTTGCTCTAATTTCTATTGCTTTGGGAGACTGACCTGAGAAAATATTCATGATGTTGATGTCAGAGAGTGTTTTGCCTATGTTTTTTCTAGGAGTTTGATGGTGTCCAGGACAAGATCTTCATAAACTTGGGTTAGGAAATGGTTATTTAGATATGACTCCAAAAGCAGAGACCGCAAAAGGAAAAAAAAGATAAACATCTTAAAATTAAAAACATTTGTGCTTCACAGAAAAGAAAATCATGGACTTGGAGAATAGACTTGTGGCTGCCTGATGGGAAAGGGAGGGAGTGGAAGGGATCGGGAGCTGGGGGCTATCAGATACAACTTAGAATAGATTTCCAAGGAGGTCCTGCTGAATAGCATTGAGAACTATGTCTGGATACTCATATTGCAACAGAACAAAGGGTCGGGGAAAAAACTTATACATGTAAGAATAACTGGATCCCCATGCTGTACAGTGGGAAAAAATAATATAAAATGAAAAAACATTTGTGCTTCAGAGGATACCATCAGGAAAGAGATAAAACCCACAGAATAGAAGAAAATATTTGCAAAATATATATTCAGTAAGGAACTTATATCCAGAATACATAAAGAACTCAAAACTTAACAATAAAAAGACAAATCAATTTTAAAATGAGCGAAGGAAACAATGATATACCAGACATAACTATTAGAATGCCAAAATATTGATATTACCAAATGTCAGCATGGATATGGAACAATAGGAACTCTTGTTTGTTGCTGGTAGGAATGCAAAATGGTACAGCCACTTTGGAAGATCTAGTGACTATATGACTTTCCAGAAAAGGCAAAAACTATGGAGAGTAAAAAGATCAATGATTACCAGGAGTTAGGGAAGGCAAGAAGGATGAATGGGTGGAGCATGAAGGGCTTTTAGGACAGTGAAACAATTCTGTACGACAGACACTGTAATAGTGAATACATTATATGTCTGTCAAAACCCATAGAATGTTGGAGTTCCTGTTGTAGCTCAGCAGTTAATGAACCCGACTAACATCCATGAGGACACCAGTTCAATCCCTGGCCTTGCTCCATGGGTTAAGGATCTGGCATTGTCATGAGCTGTGGTGCAGGGCAAAGACTCGGCTCAGATCCTACATTGCTGTGGCTCTGGCATAGGCTGGCAGATGTACCTCCAATTGGACACCTAGCCTGGGAACCTGCATATACCATGGGTGTGGCCCTAATAAGACCAAAATAAAAAAAGAAAAAACAGACAATGTACAACCCCAAGAGTGAATCTTAAATTATGGTCTTTGGGTGATAATGATGTGTTAATGTAGATTCATCAATTGTAAAAAAGGTACCACTGTGATGCAGGATGTTGATAGATGGAGAGGCTATGCCAGAACGGGAGCAGGGGTTATGTGGGAACTCTCCTACTTTCCACTCAATTTTGCTGTGAACTTAAAAGTGCTCTAAAAAAATCTGTTTAAAAATGATAATGGGCAAAGGATTGGAACTAACATTTCTCCAAAGATGACATACAAATGGCCAATAAGCATAAGAAGAGACACTCCATATCATCAACCATTAGGGTAATACAAACCAAACCACAATGAGACACCAATCCACATCCACTAGAATGGCTAAAATAAAAAACACAGACAATAGCAAGTGTTGATGAGGAAGTAGAGACATTGAGACTCCAATACACTGTGGGCAAGAAGATGAAATAATGCTTTTGGAAACTTGGGGAAAACAGTTTGGCAGTTCTTTAAATGAGTTAACCGAAGTTACCACATGACCCAGCAGTTCCACCTCTAGAGAGAATTAAAAACATATGTCCACACAAAAACTTGCACATGAATGTTCATAACAGTATTATTCAAAGTAGTCAAAAAATGAGAACAACCCAAGTGTCTATCAACTGATGAATTGATAGAGAAGGTTATACACACATAGAGAATATTATTCAGCAATTTTAAAAAGGGACAAACTTCTGATACTTACTACAACATGCGTAAATCCTAAAAATGTCATGCTGAGTAAGAGAAGCTACATACAAGAGGCCCCAGAGAGTATGATTCCATTCACATGAAATGTCCAGAATAGGCAAATCGACAGAAATGGAAAAAAGATCAGTGGTTGCCTGGAACAGAGGAAGGGGGAATAGGGAATGACTACTAATGAGTTCAGGGGTTATTTGGAGATGATGAAAATATTGTAAAATGAGTTAGTGTTGATAGCTGGACAATTCTGTAAGCACATAAAAGCCACTGATTCATATACTCTAAGTGTGTGAATTTTATGACATGCAAATTATATCTCAATAAATCGGTTATTTAAGAAACAAAAACAAGCAAATTAAAACTCCAATGGAGGCCCAATTCTGCCCAGACGAATCCCAGCCCAGAGCACATCTTTGCTCCTTCCGTCAACACTTACATCTTCTACATTCCTTGGGATATTTAAAAAACTATTTCTTGATGTTGCTACAATGTTTTAAAAAGAAAATAAGCTCAGTATCTTCATTCCACCCAGCACCAGGGAGCAATAAAGTATATTCACAGAAATGACGATGGCACAGAAACCAGAATTATGATTATGTAATGCCATATTTCAGCCGAGAAGTTTATTACAGCATATATTTATATCTTTTCTTATTTGTTTATTTATTATTTATATATATATATATATATTTATTTTCCAAGTGTACAGCAAGGGCATCAAATTATCCTTACATGTATACATTACAATTACATTTTTCCCCACCCTTTCTTCTGTGGCAACATGAGTATCTAGACAAAGTTCTCAATGCTACTCAGCAGGATCTCCTTGTAAATCTATTCTAAGTTGTGTCTGATAAGCCCAAGCTCCTGATCCCTCCCACTCCCTCGCTTTCCCATCAGGCAGCCACAAATCTTTTCTCTAAGTCCATGAGTTTCTTTTCTGAGGAGATGTTCATTTGTGCTGGATATTAGATTCCAGTTATAAGTGATATCATATGGTATTTGTCTTTGTCTTTCTGGCTCATTTCACTCAGGATGAGATTCTCTAGTTCCATCCATGTTGCTGCAAATGGCATTATGTCATTCTTTTTTATGGCTGAGTAGTATTCCATTGTGTATATATACCACTTCTTCCGAATCCAATCCTCTGTTGATGGACATTTGGATTGTTTCCATGTCCTGGCTATTGTGAAGAGTGCTGCAATGAACATGCGGGTGCATGTGTTTCTTTTAAGTAGAGTTTTGTCCGGATAGATGCCCAAGAGTTTGATTGTGGGGTCATATGGAAGTTCTATGTATAGATTTCCAAGGTATCTCCAAACTGTTCTCCATAGTGGCTGTACCAGTTTACATTCCCAACAACAGTGCAGGAGGGTTCCCTTTTCTTCACAGCCCCTCCAGCACTTGTTCTTTGTGGATTTATTAATGATGGCCATTCTGACTGGTGTGAGGTGGTACCTCATGGTAGTTTTGATTTGCATTTCTCTTATAATCAACGAAGTTGAGCATGTTTTCATGTGTTTGCTGGCCATCTGTATATCTCCTTGGAGAACAGTCTATTCAGGCCTTTTGCCCATTTTTCCATTGGGTGATTGGCTTTCTTGCTGTTGGGTTGTATAAGTTGCTTATATATTCTAGAGATTAAGCTGTTGTCGGTTGCATCATTTGAAACTATTTTCTCTCATTCTGTAAGTTGTCTTTTTGTTTTCTTTTTGGTTTCCTTTGCTGTGCAAAAGCTTTTCAGTTTGATTAGGACCCATGGGTTTATTTTTGCTCTAATTTCTATTGCTTTGGGAGACTGACCTGAGAAAATATTCATGATGTTGATGTCAGAGAGTGTTTTGCCTATGTTCTCTTCTAGGAGTTTGATGGTGTCCTGTTCTATATTCAAGTCTTTCAGCCATTTTGAGTTTATTTTTGTGCATGGTGTGAGGGTTTGGTCTAGTCTCATTGCTTTGCATGCAGCTGTCCAGGTTTCCCAGCAATGCTTGCCGAATAGACTTTCTTTTTCCCATGTTATGTTCTTGCCTCCCTTGTCAAAGATTAATTGACCATAGGTGTCAGGGTTTATTTCCGGGTTCTCTATTGTGTTCCATTGGTCTGTCTGTCTGTTTTGATACCAGTACCACACTGTTTTGATGACTGTGGCTTTGTAGTATTTCTTGAAGTCTGGGAGAGTTATGCCTCCCGCTTGGTTTTTGTTTCTCAGGATTGCTTTGGCGATTCTGGGTCTTTTGTGGTTCCATATAAATGTTTGGATTGTTTGTTCTAGTTCTGTGAAAAATGTCATGGGTAATTTGATCGGGATTGCAATGAATCTGTAGATTGCTATGGGTAGTATGGCCATTTTTACAATATTGATTTTTCCAATCCAGGAAATTGGAACATCTTTCCATTTCTTTATATCTTCTTTGATTTCTTTGATGAAAGTTTTATAGTTCTTGGCATATAGGTCCTTTACCTCCTTGGTCAGGTGTATTCCGAGGTATTTGATTTTGTTTGGTGCAATTTTAAAAGGTATCATACTTTTGTATTCCTTTTCTAATATTTCATTGCTGGTATACAGAAATGCAACTGACTTCTGAATGTTACTCTTATATCCTGCCACTTTGCTGAATTTATTAATCAGTTCAAGGGGTTTTGGGGTTGAGTCCTTAGGGTTTTCTAGGTATAGTATCATGTCATCTGCATACAGTGACAGTTTGATCTCTGCTCTTCCTATATGGATGCCTTTACTTCTTTTGTTTGTCTCATTGCTGTGTCTAGGACTTCCAAAACAATGTTGAAGAGCAGTGGTGAGAGTGGGCATCCCTGTCTTGTTCCAGATTTGAGGGAGAAGGCTTTCAGTTTTTCCCCCTTGAGTATTATATTCATTGTGGGTTTATCATAAATGGCTTTGATTATATTCAGGAATGTTCCCTCTATACCCACTTTGGCGAGGGTCTTGATCATGAATGGATGTTGGACTTTGTCAAATGCTTTTTCTGCAACTATTGAGATGATCATATGATTTTTGACTTTTTTTTGTGAATGTGGTGTATGATGCTGATTGTTTTGCGTATGTTGAACCATCCTTGTGAACCTGGGATGAACCCTACCTGGTCATGGTGTATAATTTTTTTGATATGTTGTTGGATTCGGTTGGCTAAGATTTGGTTGAGAATTTTTGCATCTATACTCATCAATGATATTGGCTGATAGTTTTTTTTTGTGGTGGTATCTCTGTCTGGTTTTGGAATGAGGGTGATGGTGGCCTCATAGAATGTCTTTGGGAGTATTCCTTCTTCTTCAACCTTTTGAAAGAGTTTAAGGAGGATGGGCACCAATTCCTCTTTATATGTTTGATAGAATTCACCTGTAAAACCATCTGGTCCTCGGCTTTTAATTGTAGGGAGTGATTTTATGACCTCTTCCATTTCATTTCTAGTGATGGGTCTGTTCAGTTGGTCTGTTTCTTCTTGATTCAGTTTTGGCAGGCTGTAAGATTCTAGAAAATTGTCCATTTCTTCCAGATTGTCAAACTTGTTGCCATATAGTTGTTCATAGTATTCTCTTATGGTTTTTTGTATTTCTGCAGTATCCGTTGTGATTTCTCCTTTTTCATTTATAATTTTGGTGATTTGGGTTCTTTCTCTCCTCTTTTTAGTGAGTCTGGCCAGGGGTTTATCAATTTTGTTCACCGTTTCAAAGAACCAGCTCTTGGTTTTATTAATTTTCTCTATTGTTTTTTGAATCTCTATTTTATTGACTTCTTCTTTGATCTTTATAATTTCCTTCCTTCTGCTGACTTTAGGTCTTTTTGGTTCTTCTATTTCTAATTTGTTTAGGTGGAGGGTTAAGTTGTCCATTTGGGATTTTTCTTCTTTTTTGAGAAAGGCCTGTATTGCTATAAATTTCCCTCTGAGCACTGCTTTCGCAGCTTCCCAAGATTTTGAGAGGTTGTGTCTTCATTATCGTTTGTTTCAAGGTATTTTTAAATTTCCTTCTTGATTTCTTCATTGACCCATTGGTTTTTTAGTAGCATGTTGTTTAGTGTCCATGTAGTAGGTTTTTTCTCTTTGCTTTTCCCATGGTTGATTTCTAAGTTCATGGCATTGTGGTCAGAGAAGATACTTGAGATAATTTCTATGCTCCTAAATTTATTGAGCTTTGTGTCCCAATATGTGGTTGATTCTTGAGACTGTTCCATGAGCATTTGAAAAGAATGTGTATTCTGATTTTTTTGGATGTAGTGTCCTGAAGATATCAATGAAGTCTGACTTTTCTATTGTTTCCTTTAGGACCTCTGTTGCTTTATTGGTTTTCTGTCTAGAGGATCTGTCCATTGATGTGAGGGGGGTATTAAGGTCTCCTACTATGATTGTATTCCCATCAATATCTCCCTTTATGTCTGTTAATATTTGTTGTATGTATCTGGGTGCTCCTATATTTGGGGCATATATGTTGATGATAGTAACATCCTCTCCTTGGATGGATCCCTAAATCATTAAGTAGTGTCCTTCTTTGTCTTTCTTAATGTCTTTTGTTTTAAAGTCTATTTTGTCTGATATGAGTGTTGTGACTCCTGCTTTTCTGTCACGTTTATTGCCATGAAATATTTTTCCCCACCCTTTCACTTTCAATCTATATGTATCCTTTATCCTAAGGTGAGTTTCTTGTAGGGAGCATATTGAAGGTTTTTGCCTTTTTATCCACTCAGCCACTCTGTGTCTTTTGATTGGGGCATTCAGTCCATTGATATTTAAGGTGATAATTGATAGATGATTATTTATTGCCATTTTGAACCTCGTGTTCCAGTTGATTCTATGGTTCTCCATTCTTCCTTTCTTTCTTTTTATTTTTGGTTGGATAGTCTCCTGTTATTATCTGTTTGAGTGTTTTTTTTTCTCACTTTTTTGCGAATGCAGTGTTAGGTTTTGGCTTGTGGTTGCCCTGTTTTTTAAGTATGCCAACCCCTTCCCATAATTGTGTGTTTTAGCCTGATGGTCCTATAAGTTCAAACACTTCATTACTATATTAAAATTAAGAAGAGAAACATACAAACAAACAAAAAGGGTCTATTTATTTCCTAACATCCCTTGCCCACATTTTATGATTTTGATGACTCTTTTTTATTTTTTTCTTTTTAATTTTATTTTGTTTGAAGCATGTTCATGATTAAATCTGTATGCTGGCTTATTTGAGTGACTGCTCTCTGATTGTGGTTTCCTCAGTCCTAGTTCTTCCTCTTCTTCTTCTTCTTTTTTCACTTCTGTTTTCTTCCCATTCCTTCCTTTCTTTTTGGTTTAGAGAAGCCCTTTCAGTATTTCTTTTAGCCTGGGTTTTGTGTTGCTGTATTTTTGTTTGTTGGAAAAAATTTTTATTTCCCCTTCTATTTTAAATGATATTCTTGCTGGATAGAGTATTCTAGGTTGCATTTTTTTCCTTTTAGCACTTTAAATATCTCTTGCCATTCCCTCCTGGCCTGTAGCGTTTCTGTAGAGAAATCAGGTGATAATCTTATGGGGGTTCCCTTGTGGGTAACATTCTGCTTTTCTCTTGCTGCCTTTAGGATCCTCCCTTTATCACTAACTTTTGCCATTTTTATTATATTGTGTCTTGGTGTGGGTCTATTTGGGTTCAATTTGTTTGGGGCCCTCTGTGCTTCCTGTTTCGTGAACTCAGTATCCTTTAGATTTGGGACATTTCCAGCAATAATTTCTTCAAATATATTTTCCATTCCCTTATCTTTTTCTACTCCTTCTGGAATTCCTATTATGCATAGATTGGCCTGCTTTATATTATCCCATAGGTCTCTTATATTGCTTTCATGTTTTTTTGATTTGGTTTTCTGTCTGCTGACCTGATTGGGTGATTTCCATTATTCTATATTCCATATCACTGATTTGTTCTGCATTATTCATGCTGGTTTTTACTGCCATTAGTTCAGTTTGCATCTCTGCAAATGAATGTTCTAGTTTTTCATGGCTCCTCCTTATATTTTCTAGTTCCTTTCTGAGGGTATCTCCTTTACTGTTCATATCTTCTCTTAATTCCTTCAGTATTTTCCCTATTTCTCTTTTGAACTCTAGGTCTGTCAGACTGCAGATATCTGTTTCATTGTTGACTGTGTTAGGTGAGTTCTCCTGTTGGTTTGACTGGGGGTGGTTTCTCAGCTTCTTCATCTTGCTTGTTGTTTTCTTTCTCCTGAGGGAGTTGTACTCTCCTTGACCAGGCAGTGTTTGCCTTGTCACTGCCATGGAATATTTCCTGAGGGCTGGTGTTGTTGGTCAGTCTTTTTTGAGGCAGTATTGCTTTTCTGGAGTGTTGATGGGGCTAACAAGGTCTCTTTGAAGCAAAGGAGGACTTCCTGAGGGAAGACAGGACTGGGATGTCCACACCACGATGGTAGCAGATTTCACTCGGTCAGTCAGAGCTTGCTCTGGTGTTTTTAGGCTGTGGGGTTCTTGCAGAGGGTTGTTGGTGTTGGGAAGCTGTTCCTCAGGAGTGCAGCACCCCCTCAGGTCTGGAGCAGCTGTCTGGGTCACTGAGAACCCAGGAGGCTCTTCCCTAGGGCAGCCCAACTCAGAAGGACGAACTGAGAATGTAGGCAGATCTTTTCACAGTCTGGCCAAGCTTGTTGTAGCTTTTCTGGGCTGCATGGGGCCCTGCAGAGAGCTGGCATTCCTACGCAGCCATTCTGCAAGAGTTTGGCTCCCCCCAAGAGCTGCGGCAGCTATCTGGGCCACTCTGAACCCAAGAGGCTCCTCCCCAGGGCAGCCTGACTCAGAAAGACTCTCCGAGAAGTAGGCAGATCTTTTCATGGCCCGGCCAGACTTGTTGTAGCTTTTCTGGGGTTTGGGGTCTCCTGCCGAGAGCTGGACGTCCTGTGCTGTTGTTCTGCGGAAGTGCATCTCCTAACAAGAGCTGGAGTGGCTAATTGGGCTGCTGTGAAGCCAGGAGGCTCCTCCCCAGGGCAGCCTGACTCAGAAAGACCATCTGAGATCTTTTGACGACCGGCCAGGCTTGTTGCAGCTTTTCTGGACTGCAGGAGTTCCTTCCTGGAGCTGGCAGTCCTATGCAGCTGATCCACTAGAGCTTGGCACCCCCTGAGGGCTTGGGCGGCTAGCTGGGCCACTGCCAACCCAAGAGGCTCCTCCCCAGGTCAGCCCGACGCAGAAAGACCGTGAGAGAATTAGGCAGATCTTTTTGCGGCCTGGCCAGGCTGGTTGTAGCATATCTTGGCTGCAGGGGGTCCTGACTGGTGCTGGCAGTCCTATGTAGCTGATCCGCAAGAGCTCGGCACCCCCTGAGGGCTTGGGTGGCTTGCTGGGCCACTGCCAACCCAAGAGGCTCCTTCCCAGGGCAGCCCCACTCAGAAAGACTGTCCGAAAATTAGGCAGATATTTTCATGGCCCAGTGAGCCTTGTTGTAGCTTTTCTGGGCTTCAGGTCTTTTCTCAGGGGCTGGTGGTGTTTGGTGCTGCTCTGCAGGGGTGTAGCCCCTCCAAAGGGCAAGTAGGCCTGTGCAGGGATAGCCGCTGCGGTGGTAGGATTCAGGCAATTGTTGAGGCCAGCCCTTCCTGACAGCAGGCAGCCCCAGGTCCAGCGAGTGCATACAGGGTGGTGGGGGTGGGGGGAGGGGATGCACTGGGAAGCACAGTGTTCTGACAGCTAGCGGGCCAGTAAGCTTGCTGTGGTGTGGGGAGTATTCTATGGGGACCCACCCCTTCTTCTCTCCCCTCCCCAGCACGGGCACAGACCAGGCTCTTCTCCCAGGTTCCCTCTGATGTGGCTTTCCACTTCCCCACCCCTAGAGTATTGCTCCCTTCCCCTGTGACAGCTTTGTTTTCTAGTCTCCCAGGCAGTCTCTGCCCCATTAAACATGAAAGACTGGTTTCTAGACCTCCCAAGCAGTCTCTGCTCCACCCCACCCCACCAGCCCTTTCCTGGGAACTAACCTCTGGTGCCAAGGTCTCGGTGCCCAGCCCCCACCCAGGTGTCTCAATTTTTGGTGACTGTGCCCGTAGTTCAGATGTTCCGTTCAGTTCTCGATCTGCTTTTCAGAACTCCAACTTACTGCTACATTCTTCTCTGCATCTGGAGATTCCTCCCCTTCATTTGATCTTTCCCATGAGTAGGTGGCTTTCCAGGGTGCATGATCCCTTTCTCCTCCAGAGTTCCCTTTCAGGAGTGCCCATCCATCTCAGATTCACCTTCTCTCACTCTCCTCTTTTCTCGTGTTTTACCTAGTAATGTCACAAAATTCTTGCCATTGTTGGAGTCTAGGTTCTTCTGCCAGCGATTGGTTGCTGTTCTGTGCAAGTCATTTATCCTGTAGATGTGTTTTGTGTGTGTGTGTTTGTGGGAGAGGGCGAGCGGGTCCCTCTACTCTTCCGCCATATTGTTATCTCCCTCTTTCCTATTAAAAAGGAATGTATCTGAAGGTTCTTGTAAATAAGTGAGTTACTATGTTGACTATATGAATCTGTTTGCCAAAATTATATCGATAACCTACACCTTCTGTAATATCACTGTTATATAAAGTGACGTGTTTCTGGGTGAGTTTGTAACTTTATTTCTTAGATTTCCTTTCCCTGGGAAATTATTCACTCTATCACTAAAAAGTCATTTGACAATTTCAAATATGGCAAAGCTAAAACTGGTTGATTTTCAGTTGTCATTTCAGTGCTTATTCTAAGCTTCTCTCACCTTTCAATCCTGTGAATGTAACCCTTGAATTATTTACTTGTGCTCACTGAGTCTTGGCTTGCACAAGGTCCCCTCAACAGAGTGTACATCGCACTTTCATTATTCACCTCAAACAACATTCACAAACGTTCTGCCTTCAAACAGTCTAAAGAGTTTTTATTGTGCAATCTCCCAAATTATGTAAGTTTTTTCATTTCTGATTTCAGATGTTTTATGCTGCCTTTCATCCTTACCATCACTGTGTCATTTCTTGCCTGCCTCCTGTGGGCAGAGCACAGAGTGAATCACTCACTTGACATGTGTTATTTCATTTAATTTTCATAGCAAGCCCATCAAATAGGAATCATCAGAGCTTATTGAGCCAAGGCATAGAGAGGTGTTAAGTTGCTCCAAAACAGCTCATCACGAGTGGCAGAATCAAGGTTCCTACCACAGTGCACAAGACTCTGAAGTCAGAGCTCTTCCCTTCTATTAAACATCCTCACATCCCTATATCCCTCCCTTAGAAGTGCTTAAATTACAAAGAACAAAACACCTCCTGCACAGAACTCTGAAGCAAATGTTCTGTTCAGTCAAGTTCATTAGCTGGTTGTCAGGAGAAATCCCCAGAAAATGCCTGTTATCTGTGCTTTCAGTCAGTAAATGTTGAAAACTCTGCATCTGTGAACTCTTTGTCCTTCTTCTCTCCTTGCCAACCAGCTCAGTATTCTTCTGCCAACACAACCTTTCTCTCCTCTCCCTGTAACTTGATACCCCATGCTTGATTCACACTGGATTCCAAATCAATAGTAAATTTTTAGCCAATTGAAAATCCAGGCTACTTCCCACTCCTGCTTGGCACTCACTTCCCATCTCCCTCTGGCTGTCTTCTATTCCCATGACCATCAAATTGAGTTTTCACCTATTATCTCTGCTCATGCTCTGTTATTTCAGGTCTGAGCAAAGCAATGGAGACAGTTCCTTTCTTTCAGCGTTGGTGCTCTCTAGGAGGTTAATGTGGCAATATTTGTAATGATTATGAAAAGGAGGCTTTACTTTGATGCTTCCCACCTGTAGCTACAGTTCTGGCTTTATTTTTATGGCCTGATTTTTGGCATCTGGGAATATGATTCTAAGACTACAAAATATTTCAGTGGCAAAGGGAAAGATTCTAATATTCAACCTCTGCAGTAATAATAGCTTCTATTTAAGCTCCTACCATGTGTTAGGCATTATTCAGGGTAAACTGTATTAGATGTATGACACATTAATTTATCCACATGACAACCCTGTGAATTCTGTTAGTCCCATTTACAGATGAGGAAATTGAGACAGAGGGAGTTAAGAAATTGACTCATCATTATCAGCTTAAAAGTGGCAGCCTCAGGATTCCAACCCAGGCAGTCTAACTCTAGTAATGTTTATTCATTCTGCATCTCTGCCCAATGGTGGATGAATCCTGGAAAGAGCTCTGTATCTGAAGCTAGGAAACTGGAATGCGTCCTGGCCCTGCCACTTATTAGAGGGGAGAGGGCACTCAATTTTCCTATTTGTAAAATAAGGACAAGCTGGGCTGATGTGATATTCAGTGAGAGTGGTGCACATGAAAGTGCTTTGTGAGCTACAAAGCAAAGGCTAGAGGTGGCATCATGAGCGTTGTCTCCTCATTTTACTCTCCTTGAGATGCAGCCTCGGTTCATTTAGATTTGATTCAAAGCACATGATGTGTCTGCAAGGTGCTGGCATTAATAACCATCTAATATTTTGTCATGCTAGTGGGTTGCTTTGTCACCATTTCTCCTCTATCCAAATTATGAAAATGCCCAGGTTTTGCCCCTTTGAAAGAACATAAAATATTGGCAGATTTCTGAAATTAGGCTTCAATTGATATTGGAGTTCCATTTTAAAAGACCTACTGACACCAAAGTCCAGTTTGTTGAGGAGCCCCAGGCCCCCCATACATGCAGGGAGTGATGCTTCGGAAGAGCCTCCAAGGGTTGTGGGTTCTTGGAAGGTATAGGGTCTGCCCCTGCTCAATTTTCTGTGCCAAGTTCCTGAGCAGCTTGATTTCTAGTGAAAATACCTAATTGCTGGTGTGGCAATATCTTAGGTAGGAAACAGCAAGGCATAGTGGAAGGAACACAGGGAGATTTGGGTCCTGTTGAATGCTGGCTCCTCACAATATCACCAGATTCCCTGCAGTTAAGACCAGGCTGAGTTTATTGCTTGCCTCAGTCAAGCAAGCACCACCTAGATGGAGTTTTAACTTCTCAGAGCAAGGAGAGTGAAGTTGGGACATTTAGGAGGCTTTGAAGAAGCCTTAACTAGGACTGGATGAGGATCAGCTATAATAGTTTAAGACTAGTGAACACAGTAAGCCAAGAGGGGTCGTGGAGCCATTTGATGCTATATTGGTAAAACCAGGCAGTTTGAAGTAGGTTTTGGGAAGTCTCTGGAGTGAATAACAATGTCATTTGCAACTTTTATCTTCCTGGCCAAGAGTTTCCTGGGAGAGCAGAGCATGTTGATGAAGACAGTGAAATAGTAGTTTTGTCAGTGAAGTCAGCAGAACTGTCCCACTAGTGTAGACAGTGAGCCATGATGGTGTAGACAGTTTTTAGCTCTCAGCCTGACCCCTGGTGGGAGCTTACCAGATGTGTGACCTAGGTCATTATCTGTGAAATGGTGATGCTCATACTGACTTTACAAGATATGTTTGAGGATTGAATCATAGGATACATATAAAATACCTTGAACAGAATAAGTACTCAACTACTAGCAAGTTTCTGAACCTTCAGAAATAACATCTGCAATCACTGTGAAGATCTTGTCTTTGCATAGTAGGAAGCTGCTATCCTAGCTGATGGTTTGAGAATCATGCTGCTGTGGCTATGACCCCTGGCAGCAGAGTGGATGTGCTGCACCGTACCTTTCTCTCCATGTGACTGAGCTCCTGATCAAAATCTTGTGCAGGGAATTCCATGGTGTCTCTTGGGGTTAAGGATCCAGTGTTTTCTCCACTGCAGTGTGGGTTTGATCCCTGGCCCAAGAACTTCTGTATGTCATGGGCATGGCCAAAAAGAAAAGGAAAAAAAAAAAACTTGTCCAGTGCATCTACTTGTTAGAAACTAATTCACACACAGAAGTCCAGCTGCAAGGGCATCTAGGGAATATTGTTTTTTTGCCTTTCTGGCCTCTGTATGCTACGGAGAGGTTGGACTGGGTATAGAGCAAAGCAGTTCATGTTACCCACCACAGACAGCATGCTATTGAAGCTTAACTCTCAAGGCACGGGTGGCTTCCTGAGCAAGGAACCCCATGCTCTCTGCTCTTTCCCCATCTTTGTCATTTCAGTGCCCATTAGACTCCTAACCACCAAAGGGAGCAAAGGCAAGGAGAGGACGAGAAATAAATTGCTCTGCTTTGCTTCTTGCAGACGAAAGAGGTAAGGTGAAAAATTATTGGCTTCTGGCATAATACACAGTGCATCAGAGTTAAAGAATTACACTTGAGTCTCTTGGCAGGTTTGTTGTCCCCATTCTGCCCATCCCAGATTTGGGGCAAGGAGACGAGCCCCATGACCCAAATAGTGAGCATATCCTTCCCCTCCCACCTCCACCACACTTGCACTTAGCCTGCTTTTCATTTAGTCATTCAACAAGCAGGCCACATGCCACAGTTAGATGAGAAATTGGTACCTCTCCTGGGCACCCAAACATTTCCCACCACCATCTTGCAAATCCCTTTGAGATCACTGTTCTGAATGAGGGAGGGAAAGAGCTCTGTTTGAAGAACATGGAAGCCCGCATTTTTGCTGTAGGCCAGCCCATTTCTCTGCTGTGTGTTATGTTCAGCTTAGGCAGCCATACCATAGACTGGGTGGCTCAAAGAACAGGTATGAATTTTCTCACAATTCTAGAGGCTGGAAGTCCAAAGTCAAGGTGTCAGCAGGTTTAGTTTTTCCTGAGGCTCCTCGCCTTGGCTTGCAGATGGCTACCTACTTGCTGTCCTCACAGCCTCTTCCACGTGTGTGCACATCTTATAGGGACCCTGTGGATAAGGGGCCCATTCTAAGGCTCTCCTTCCACTTAGTTACCTCTTGAAAGGCCTTCTCTCCAAGTATAGTCACACTGAGGGTTAGGGATTCAATATACAATTTGGGAGGCCATACACTGTGTGGTCTTGGACAAGTCCTGTCCTGTCTGGCTCAGTTTTGTGCATAACCTGAGAGGACTGGGGCATAAGGCTTCCTTTCAGCTCTTTGACTCTATCATTTCTTTGGGGACACTCAACTCCTAAGTGACAACTCAAGAAGTGACTTGTTTTCTTGAAGCGAGACCAATGGCTTCTACCATGCTGTGACCCCCTTCCCACTGCAGAGTCCATTCCTGCTAAGTTTACATCAGTCTTCTAGCCCTTTCCACACTCTCTGCTTTGTACTTGTACTGATTTGTTGGCACATCTGTCTTCCCCAGAGTCTTTACACACAGGGACTCTGCTTTTTCTTCTTAGCTTTAAAAAGAAAGGTAGAGTTCCCGTTGTGGTGCAGCAGAAACCAATCTGACTAGGAATTGTGAGGTTGTGGGTTTGATCCCTTGCCTTGCTCAGTGGGTTAAGGATCCAGCATTGCCATGAGCCATGATGTAGGTCAAAGATGTGGCTCGGATCCCGCATTGCTGTGACTGTAGCAGAGGCCAGCAGCTGTGGCTCGGATTCGACCCCTGGCCCAGAAAATTCCATATGCTGCAGGTGAGGCCCTAAAAAAGCAAAACAACAACAAAAAACCCTACCATACATGATTTGCAAACAGGAAACACCAATACACTGCTCCAGGCCCCCCTTTAGTTTTTGTCTGTTTGTTTTACCTCTAGTAAGGAGACTGTCACCTGCTCCCTCTGTATTTTCATTCCTCACCCCTTTACCAAAAAAGACCACTTATTTTATCACCAGTGGTGATGGGGCCACATCAGATAACATTTGTGATGTTCAAGAAGTACAGTCAGGGGAGCTTCTGTGTTATTACAGACATAAACTGTTGCCTTTCTTAGGGGGCAGGAAGGGGCCTCTCTGGAAGTGAAGGTTAATGTTCGTTTTCACAGTAAAGTATAAAAGGGTCCTAGGAGTGATTAAAACTTTCCATAGTGTTTACACTCTCTCCTCTTGTTTGGCCTGTGCTTTTGATCCCATCTAAGGCAGGAGGTGTATGATTCAGAGCCTTAGCTGATCTGCATAATCCATTAAAATGTCACTTTTTTAATTGCAGAAGCTATTCTTCTGAGGCTCACACCCGCTGCTGCTGCTAGAATTTACAGCCATGACACGGTGTGATTTGTGTTTGGAATGAAGGTAGCCACCTCTTCTATCCCAGGCTTCTATCAATAATACTGCTCAGTTCATCCTCAGAAACTGGGGGTGAGTGGGATTGACTCCCCCACCAGGAAGTTCTGTCTTCTTGTAAAACCTTTGAGGACCTGCTTCTCTCTTTCAGAAATTGCTGTGCTGGTACCATGTTCTATACAGGGCAGTTTTATATGCAGCATCAAGTAAGACTGGACTTTGAGGGAGGCTTTGGTAATTGATTCCTCACAGTAAATTGCTGATGGCTGTTGGCCCATGAAATTTCAGAAGGCGCTTTCATTAGTGTACATCAAAGGGACTTGCTGGGACAGCGTAGGAATGCTTGTTTCTGGATTCCCAGAACTGTTTGTCTCGAAAGCAGCCAGATTTTAGGGACACTGATATTGGACTCAGGCTTCTAAAGTGCTGGCCAGAAAGATGAGGGGGGCAGGTAGCCATGAGAACAAAGGTGTGGGGATGCTGGAGAGGACGTGGGAGCAGCCAGAGAGGAGAGGGAGGAAAATCACCTAAAACATGGCAGTGTGAAAGTCTAGACTCCTGCGGAGTAAGAAACAAGATAAAGTGACTGCAAGGGTTCCCAGAGTTGCTGTTCCTCACAGTTAACTAACTGTGGTGCTTCTCCAAGTGTGGATCACTCAGGCCCTGGAGAGTCATCTCAGTAGATGTAGGGTGGTTCTAGCCAGACAAGAAGCTGGGTTTGAGAACCACCAAGACAGGAGAAAAAAAAACAGGAGGGAAAGCAAGAGGGAGCAGCATGGTACTGTGGAAAGAATAAGGGCTAGGGAGTCACACAGAGCAAGTTCAAGTGCCACCTATGTAGGTCACCACTGGAAACTCCATTTCCTCTTCCTCCTTTCCGTCTGTGCTTTCCCAGGCTCCTGAGAAACCAGAAACCTAAAATTGACTTTTCCATGGCTCCAGCACAGACAGGGTTCAGCCAATCAGAGGCACTTCCATGATACCCACCGAGATATCATGGAAGCAGAGGCCACACCTCTGCTATTACTCTTTCTGCAGGCAAGCACAGGCATGGCTGTGCTGGCTTCTTTGGTGCAATATCCCAATTCTTTGGTGTGATTTTGGGTGTTCTCCTAGAAGTTCTGTCTTTAAAGGGTTTTTTTAGACCCCTCAGCAAATTCCTTAGGCTATTTATTATGTCAAGTAGAGCCTTTCCTGCTTGGATTGTCTTTTCTACAATCAAAGTCTGGGTGATACCTGGGGACTCTAAAATCTTAGAGTATTGTTGGGAGGATTGGTGAAATAATATCAGTCAAATAACAGTACATAGATAGCCTTCAATAAAATTAATTTCTTTTCAGGAAGGGACATAATTTCCAACTAGAAGACACTTGAGGGGGCTATTGGAGGATTCCTTCTTAATCAGGAGGTCAGTCATGCATGTTATTGAGCACTGGGTGGATATGTCCATCACAACATTGCAATTCATGGTTGCTGAGGTGAAACTGAGCTCCCTGGTCATCCATCCCACAAAACACAAAGCCGTGGCACACAGGATGAGTGACTGTAAAGTCTAAGTCCAAAATGCACGCTGGGGTTGGAGTGTTCTATAGAGCCTGTGGGTGTAATCTTCTTGCAAAAATGCCATAGGTCAAGGATATAGGCGATGGAATCTGACTGCACAAGTTCAAATGCTTTGTTACCCTCTCTAGCTTGGGTTAATAACCTCAGCTCTCTGAACTTCAGCTTTCCCACATTAAGAAGGGGATATTAAGAGTATCTACCTTAGCATTGCTGTGAGGACTGAATGGATTGATGCATCCAAAAGGCTCAGCCCAGAGTGGCACATGGTGAATATATATATGCAATAAATGTTAGCTAGTATTATTCAGAGAGCTGATTGTAAGGAAGAAATTTGCCTGAGGTCATTTTTTATAAGCTTGTTAGCCATTTCTCTCCAATCATCTTGACAATATATTGCTGTTAAGTGCATGGCTATCTGGAGAATATTTGGATTTTTTTCAAGGGCTGCATCTGCAGCATATGGAAGTTCTCAGGCTAGGGGTTCAGAGGGAGCTGCAGCTTCCAGCCTATGCCACAGCTACACCAGATCCAAACTGCAAGCTGCAACATACACTGCAGCTTTGGGCAATGCAGATTCTTAACCCACTGAGGGAGTCCAGGGATCAAACTCACATCTCCATGGATACTATGTTGAGTTCTTAACCCAGTGAGACACAATGGGAACTGCATGCCTTGTCTCTTTTAGCCTCACCTCAACTATGTGAAGAAGGTAGTTCTTAGGTAAGAATACTGAGGCAGAGGGAGTGGGAAAGTGATTTGCCTGAGGTCACACAGCCAGCGAGTCCAGCACTAGGATTTTTTCATCTGGCTCTTTCAGAGTCTAAGGCTTATGGTCATGTCCACTGAGACCAAAGAGAGAGAACAAAGCTAAGAGAAGAATTTCACAGTGCTGAGAAGTCTGAGCTCTGGTCCCCTTTCTCAGTGTCACTCATTGGCTCTGGCCCCCTCCCCCCAGTGCACACTGGATGGTGTGGTGCAGTTGACCTCATGATACAGAAGCAGAGACCATCAGCAGGGCTTTCTCCCAGGCCTTCCCCACACAGTAGCCAGAAGTGTTAGCTGGGAAGTTACCTGTAAATTTATAGTTGGATGTTGTCAGGTGTCTTCAAAAAAGGGGGAATTTTAGATGTTATAAGGTGTTTGGGACTGTACTTTACACTTCACAAATAGACTACAAAAACAGAGTTACATGGAGTTCCTGTTGTGGCTCAGCAGAAACAAATCTGACTAGCATCCATGAGGGCTCAGTTTTGATACCTGGCCTTGCTCAGTGGGTTAAGGATCTGGCATTACTCTGAGCTGTGGTGTAGGTCACAGTGGTGGCTTGGATCCCACATTGCTGTGGCTGTGGTGTAGGCTGGTAGCTACAGCTCCAATTCTACCCCTAGCCTGGGAACCTCCATATGTTGCATTTGTGGCCCTAAAAAGACAAAAAAAAAAGAAGAAGAAGAAGAAGTAACATGAAAATAAAACAAATCACTTCCAACTCAATAGAAAATCCTCTGGTAGAGATGTGGAGTCATAATGGAGGGGGCATCTTTCCTCATGAGGGGTGGGGGTGGAGGTGACTTGTAAGTGTACATGAGATTTCAAGATCAGAGTCTTTGGTTGCTAGTTAACACACCAGCTGACTCCGAGATGGAACGCCACAGCGGGCACAGGAAGGAACTCCAGAAGAGAGAGTACAGCTGGGCTTGGTGAGAGAAAAACCAGAAGATCCAAGATCTCTCTCTCCCTCCTCTGTCGGTCTCTGCCCACCCTTCTCTCTCTTGTCCTACCTATCCCCTCCAGTTCTCTTATTTCTGCTTCTCTCTGGTCCTCTCCTTTATGTTTATCTTAAAAGTTTCTCTGGGTCCTAAAGTTGATACAAATAGCCAATCTGAAAACACAGAGACAAGTGTCCCCCCCACATGACTGATGCTCTCTGTGGACCAAGGACGAACAACTTGATTTCTGCAAGGCCAAGAGTGATTGTCTCCCCCTGGGGCATGTATCCACTCTTGGCTCAGTCAGCAGTAGAGGATGATAGTGAATCAAGCTCATGTTTTCAGGAGGGGCCATTTGTTAAAGGAGGGAATGTATGGTGGACAGATGCTCCAAATGGTGTCTTTGAGCTGGAAAACATGAGGACTGTCTATTGGTTATTTACCTTGTACACAACTCTCTACTGTCTGAAAATGAAAGTCAAGACTGCCCTGACCATTCCACATCATTTTACTCATATCCCAACCTAAGGCTTCTGGGCTGGTCCAAACTCCAGGGAGGTAAATTTAAAAAAAAAAAAAAAAAAAAAAAAAAAAGATGCTGTTACAGCTCTCTTTGCAACAGTTACAAGGGTCAATTGCTTAAAAGGGTTGAGTCATGTTGTGTTGTGGATGCACAAATGCTGCTCACCATTCCAGGTACCTCCTTTGAGATGTCTGGGTAGCTTTAAAATTTACAACCAGAAAAAGCACTAGAGGTTGATTTCTTTAGACGCTAAACATGCCACAGGGTTTTGGAGTCAACTAGAACAAGAATAAACTCAGCAAAACTGGAGTAGTATTTTATGCAAAATCACTTAAAAATTCAGATGCAATGAAAATTTTAGTCTGGAGCATTCATTTCTTAGAATGTGTAATGGAAGCTGTGGACTGAGGATTTCTTTGCAAATTGCATAACTTTACAGGAATACCCTGCCCTGTGCTAGCCTTGGGGACATCTCAGCAGAGTTTTCCCTCCACATTCTTATTTTCTGTGCTGTATTTGGAGGACTTCAGTAAAAACCCAATCCTTACAGATGTGTTTTGTCTTTTAAAAAGAGTTTATTGCTCCTGACTTCATAGCACTTTGTTTTCCTACAAGGAGGCTTTGGAATAGTTTTGCAACAGGCTTTGCCTAAGCACTCACTGATGCTTTATTTAATCACAGTTTTATGAACTCTTCACCAGCCAATTTTACAGCCCTATAATCTTGCTTAGGAGACAGATACTGCTTTTTCCCACAGTCCATTTTAAAGGCTTTACCATCTGGGATTTTTTCAGTAAACTCCTAACTAGCAAATGGGTGCCATGTTTTCAGGATTTTGCAGCCCCCAAACTCTAGGGTTGTTGTACATGAAATACCTGGTAATTAATAAGTGATGTAAACTTGTTTTTCATTCTTTTAGGGAGCTAATCATCAAAATAGATGTTAATAGTTCACAACTTGTTTAATTTGATTTATTTCCTTATTTAGTGAATAAAAGACAGTGTATTATTGCAAAGGTTAGCATATTATGTCAGATTTTTTTGAGAACATTTGACCCCCCCAAAAGAATATGATTTCTCATTCCTCCCCTCCACAGCAGTTACTGTATTCATAGAAAATGGAAAGCAACAAGGTTCAGTTGACTTGCCTGGGGTCATATTTGCTAGCAAAGAACAGAAGTCACTTGAGATAGTTGAAGTAAAAACATGTTATAGTTTGGAGACCATGGAGGGGTATCTCATAGCCAAGAACACTTGGTCTGGAGTCTAGCTGAGTTTCCCTGAAATCTGGACCTGGAGCAGCTCATCGCTCAGTCTCTTCTTAAAGTCACTTGGTCTCTTGCCCCTGCAGCTTCATCTGTTTCTTTCTCTCTCTCTCTCTTCAAACCAGCCTTTTTCTGGTTTGGCACCACATGTGTATCAAACATGGCTTTTTATTCTGTATCACTTCCCTTGTCAAGCACCCAATATGGAATGACAAGTGTCTCCAGCTCCAAGTTTCAGACTCCTGGGGAAAGTTAGTTCAGCTCTGACCAGGTATCCGTTCCTGGTCCAAGCATCTGTGGCCAGGAAGCCATAATCACATGACTAGCAGTCTGCTCAGATGGGACTGTAAACCTGATGCTCAGGGGGAAGGAGCCGGGGAGGTGATACAAGAAGTTTCTTGCAGTGAGTGATGAGGAGGAAATTGACTCACTAGGTGGAGAAACAGCTCATTTTCATACCCACTGCAGACTGGAAGTCACATCTGTCCTCTCACCCATCCCAGTTAATCCTGCTGATCTTTTCCTCCTTTTCATTTGGTCCCTTAATGGTTCTTTAATAACTTCCTCTCTTTGCTTCTCCTCACTTCTTTTTCTCTCCTCTGTTTCTTCATTGATGCATCAGGAAAGTAACATGATGCATCTATCTGGTGATGGAAAGAACACTAGTGATAGTAAATCCAAGACCAGCCTCTAGTTCAGATTTGCTTAGGGCTAGTCAGAGCAAGGTTGACCTAGACCTCGGTCAAATCACTTAACTTCCCTTGGCTGTGGTTGCTTCTGAAAATGATTAGAGCTGGGCTAGATGCTGGAAAAAACCTTAGTGATCACTTTGCCCAGGATGCTAAATATCTACATTTTGCAAGATAGTATCCATGGAAGATGTTACTAATTGATCTCAGCATGCTTCCTGCTTATCCAGGACTATGCTCAGAATCCTTCACAACATTCTGGGTCTCCACTACAAGTCTGTTTGGGGAAACTCATCTTTAAGATGTGACCACTTAGCCATCTCAAGGCAAGAAATCAAAGCTCAGATGTCTACCAGTTTTTCTTCTTTTTACCTTCCTTAGAGGGATGGGATATGTGAAGCCATTATTCCTAATTCCCTGAAACTTTGAAGAAAGAATTTAACCCTCTCCTCTGTCCTTCTCTTCCTGGTCACTCATTCTTTTACAAAAACTCTGTTTACTTCCTGACCTCTATTCAATCAAGCCTTTAATTCTTTAATTTCTCCTGTGGCTGAAGAATTGACAGGGTTTTTTTTTTTGTTTTTTGTTTTGTTAAAGCAAAGATGTGGAATTGACCATGTTTGTCTGAGAGCCTCAGCATTAGACTGGCTCACTTTGCAACTGTGTGGTGGCAGGCAACAGTGAGTATTATTTTACTATTTGCAAATATGTTTTCTGCAGCTATATTTAGACTGAAGAAAGATCCTTGCATTCTCAGCTCAAATTATAGTCAATATTCATAATTACTGTCACCCTCAAATAGCACACTGAGTAAGGTCACATCTTCAATTCACATTTCTCATCTGTATTTACAAATGACACAGCTTTGGAACATCTGCTGTGCCTAGAGAACACTCATTTTTGCAGATGATACAGCTGTAATGGCTGGTGGCAGAATTGATTCCTTGACAACAATGCTAGGAAGCATTTCTCCCTTTCTGCCTTTCCTGCTGGATGCTGTTTTTAAAGTCTCCTTCTGGAGCTCATTTCCCCAGGAGGGATGGATTTAAACTTTTAAGGTAGCCCATTTCAACTATTTCTGCTGAAAGGCTGCCTCTTAGAATGGTTGCTAATGGCAGCCTCCATGGGGTGGGGCTACCTTATGTAATAGCCCTGAGGGAGGGGAGCTGTGGGTCTAGAGAGGAGACCAATGCATGTGGAGGGATAAAAGAAAACTTTTCCAAAGACCAGACCAGGGAGAAAATCCCTAGGTCTAATGCACAGGAGGCTTCAACTGACTTTCTAGTAAAAACAGTCCTTAGTGTTGGTAGAGAATCTGGCCATACCACTTTATCCTTGGAAAGGGATAGCACTCTAGGTAAATGATGGGGAGTGGTGTTATAGGCCATGTAGACTGCATTTAAATGTTTTTTTCTGGTTGTTATTTACTTCTCATTTAAAAATATTATAAGGGGGAGTTCCCATTGTGGCTCAGCAGTGATGAACTCAGCTAATAATCATGAGGATGTAGGTTCAATCCCTGGCCTCACGTAGTGGGTTAAGAATCTGACATTGTCATGAGCTCTGGTGTAGTTTACAGATGCAGCTCAGATCTGGTGTTTCTGTGACTATAGTGTAGGCTGGCAGCTGAAGCTCTGATTAAAAACCTAGCATAGAACTTCCATATGCCTTGGGTGCAGCTCTAAAAAGACCAAAAAAAATAATTGTAAGATATGGAATCCCCTTGTGGCTTAGCAGATTAAAAAATCTGGCATTGTCACTGCAGTGGCTCTGGTTTCAGTTGTGGGATGGGTTTTGGTCCCTGGCCTGGGAATTTCTGTATGCCACTGGGGTAGCGAAAAAAAAAGGATACACATTATCGGGTAATCAAAGTGAGGACTTGGAGTTCCTGTCATGGCTCAGTGGAAACAAATCTGACTAGTATCCATGAGGATGTGGGTGTGAACCCTGGCCTTTCTTGGTGGGTTAGGGATCCAGCATTGCCATGATCTGTGGTGTAGGTCACAGATGTGGCTGGGATCTGGCATTGCTGTGGCTGTGGGGTAGGCTGGTGGTTAAAGCTCTGATTCAACCTCTAGCCTTGGAATCTCCATATGCCTCAGTGTGCCCCCCCAAAAAATATATATATATATATATATATATATAGATATACACACACACACATACACACACACATACACACACACATACACACACTCTATATATACTGATATATATAAAGTGAAGGCACAAATGTTTTCATTTCTGAAGGCACATATCATTTGCAGGAAATGCAGAGGACAGAGGAACATTTTGAATTGAACCATAAATAGGAATTGGCCCAATTCAGACCAAAGGAATTCTACAGGTTCAAGGGCCCAGGTGACACACTGTAAGGGCACAAAGGGAATGAAGGGCAGAATCTCGGGATTAAAAAAAGACCTAAAAGACATAGTAAAATTTTTTTTGTTGGGCAAGATTAATCTATGATAAAATTATTTAAAAAATAATTTCCAGAGTTCCTGTAATGGGTCAGTGGTGAGCAAATCTGATTTGGAACCATTAGGTTGTGGGTTCGATCCCTGGCCTCGCTCAATGGGTTAAGGATCTGGCATTGCCATGAGCTGTGTTGTAGGTAACAGATGTGGCTTGGATCCCACATTGCTGTGGCTCTGGTATAGGCCAGTGGCTACAGCTCCAGTTAGACCCCTAGCCTGGGAAACTTCATATGCTGAGGGTGTGGCCCTAGAAAAGCAAAAAGACAAAAAAAAAATATTTCCTATCTTAAATCATGCCATGATGAATGGGCTCTTTTAGATGATAAGTTTGACCTTCCTGTGTTATGGAGGAGGAACCTGGGGCCCAGTCAGACAAAGTGATTTGCTTAACGTTTAAAAAGTTCGAGTTCCAGTTGTGGCTCAGTGGTTATAAACACAACTAGTATGCATGAGGATAAGGGTTCAATTCCTGGCCTCAGTCATTGGGTTAGGGATTCAGCATTGTCATGCTCTGTGTGAATGCTGCAGACTTGGCTTGGATATGGCATTGCTGTGGCTGTGTTGTACCCCTTTCCACTTCAATCCCTAAACTGGGAACTTCTGTATGCCATGAATGTAGCCCCAAAAAGAATAAAAAAAAGGGAGCGAGTGGGAGAGTGATGGTAAGAATCCAGATGCCCTGGCCTGTGTGTGATGTTTCTGCTACTTTCCCCTGAGTACCATCTTTGTCATACATTAATTTTATCTTTGAATTCATTGAGCTAGATAAAAATCACAGCAGATGTGAGTACATGTTGGAAACTACTTTGTGTTAATCAATTCTGTTCATTGCTTTTTAAGCAAAACTGTCTCTCTATTTGTCCTTTATATAGCAGCTGTAAGCAAGCCCAGGAGCTGTGACATTCTCTGAATTTTGGAGTCACAGAATAAAGTTATTCTTTTGGTTCTACTTGCTTGGATATCATAAAATCACTTCCATCATTCAGCACTATTACATTGCTTGTAAGTTGAAATTAAGGCTATTAAATAATCCTTCTTTTTATTATAAAATTTCTTTTTTTAATATTTCTTCCAGCACTGATTTAAATGATGTATTTTTCATGTGTAGCACTTTTTCTTAGGGGATTCATTCTTTCGTGGCCACCCCGCAGCACATGGAGTTCCTGGGCCAGGGATCACCTCAGAGCTGCTGTTTTGACCTAAGCCTTGGCTGCACCAATGCCAGATGCTTACTCCACATTAAGCTGGGCTGGGCTGGGGATTGAACCTGTGTCCCAGTGCTCCCAAGATGACACTGATCTCATTGAGTCAGAGCAGACATTCTGGAATTCATTTTTTTTTTACTTTTTTTTGTTTTTATTTTCCCACTGTACAGCAAGGGGATCAAGTTATCCTTACATGTATACATTACAATTACATTTTTCCCCCACCCTTTCTTCTGTTGCAACATGAGTATCTAGACAAAGTTCTCAATGCTACTCAGCAGGATCTCCTTGTAAATCTATTCTAAGTTGTGTCTGATAAGCCCAAGCTCCAGATCCCTCCCATTCCCTCCCCCTCCCATCAGGCAGCCACAAGTCTTTTCTCCAAGTCCATGATTTTCTTTTCTGAGGAGATGATCATTTGTGCTGGATATTAGATTCCAGTTATAAGTGATATCATATGGTATTTGTCTTTGTCTTTCTGGCTCATTTCACTCAGGATGAGATTCTCTAGTTCCATCCATGTTGCTGCCAATGGCATTATGTCATTCTTTTTATGGCTGAGTAGTATTCCATTGTGTATATATACCACTTCTTCCGAATCCAATCCTTTGTCGATGGACATTTGGGTTGTTTCCATGTCCTGGCTATTGTGAATAGTGCTGCAATGAACATGCAGGTGCAGGTGTCTCTTTTAAGGAGAGTTTTGTCTGGATATATGCCCAAGAGTGGGATTGTGGGGTCATATGGAAGTTCTATGTATAGATTTCTAGGGTATCTCCATACGGTTCTCCATAGTGGCTGTACCAGTTTACATGGAATTCATTCTTAAATAGACTGGAAGTTTTGAAAATGGCAGCTATCTGATGTAGATTGGCATGAAAGGTAACCACTTAAAGTTTTAGAAATCTCAATAGAAATGTGTATTCTGACCACACAGGAAATTTAGCCAATAAGTTCATTGTACCAAAATAGATTTAGGATTAAATTGTTCAATAGTTCAATATAGTTTGAGAGAAAATCAATTTTAATGAAGTCTCTATAATAGAGATGTTCATTTCTTTATGACACATATTTATCATTGATTATTTCTGTTTCCAAAAAGAGGCAGGATTTCAGGCTCCTTTTAAGTAATTAACAACCCAATCAGTGTGCCACAAGAAACATTTAATTTCTCTAGCTATTGGTGTAAAAAGTCAACAAAACATGCTACTATTTCACTGGGAATGGTTCTATTTAAAATAATTGCGTTAACAATTCAAGCTAGAACATAGAATTATATGTTGTTTATCTTGTGGATAATAGCATATGTTTTTAACTTTAATGGGCTATGTAATTATACTGGAGCAAGAGATCTGGAAAAATCATAAGCTGGATAAACTCTTGGCTTCAGGAGAGCCGTTCTTTCTTTAGGGGCCATCTGACAAGGAGAGTTTCCCACCCTTTAAAAAGTCTTCACAGTTGTTTTTTCCATGATCATCCCCACTAGCCCCTTCCATCCCTTAGTGTCAAGACTGTTCTGTAGAGGCTGTGTCTCCATTGTCAGGCTCTCCTCACATTTCCTCCCTGCCTCCCCCACACCAGCAGTAATGGGTGTGAATTGCCTTCTCAGTGTTAATTACCTATGGAGAGAAACCTCAGAGCTTCTTCAAAAAAGGTAGATCATTGGAGTTCCCATCCTGGCTCAGTGGTTAATGAACCCTATTAGTATCCATAGGGACTCAGGTTCTATCCCTGGCCTCACCAAGTGGGTTAATGATCCGGCATTGCTGTGAGCTGTGATGTAGATTCCAGATGAGCTCAGATCTGGCATTGCTGTGGTTGTGGTGTAGGCCAGCAGCTACAGTTCCAATTCGACCCCTAGCCTGGGAACCTCCATGTGCTGTGGGTGCAGTCCTAAAAGGACAAACAAAACAAAGCCAACCAAAAAAGGCAGATCATTGATTTTCAGACTTGGAGAACTCATGGATTAGTAAAATGAAGAATTTGGGAAGCCCACTTTTGATTGCTAACTTTTGCTTTTGTCAGGTAAGGGCATGAACATAATAGTAGCTATACCTTCTATCACTGGCACTTCAAAGAGAAAGAAAATATTGACACTGAAAACAGAGGATGGTCCTTTAGACCCAGAGAGGCAGTTGATGAACACACACACACACACACACACACACACAGACAGACACACACACACACACACAATTAGTTATTTTTCTTATTTTGTCTTGGTAGGGTGAAAGCTTTGCCTTGGATTTGAGTTTGGACTAGCATTTGGATACCTCTTGCAAAATGATTGGATTTTTTCAAGTGACATCTTTAAAAGGAGGGCCCTTTTCAAGTTCCTTGAAGAAAGTTGAATACCTTGGGGTGACCTTATTTTATGAGGCAGGATACAATGGGGATGAAGAACATAGACTCTGGAGTTCCCTTGTGGTGCAGCAGGTTAAGGATCCAGCGTTGTCACACAGTGGCTCAGGTCACTGCTGTGGTAAAAGTTGGACCCCTGCCCTGGGAATGTCCACATGCCACAGGCACAGCCTAAAAAAAATAATAATATTAAGAGAGAGAGAATGTAGATTCTGGGGCCGGGCTGCCCAGGTTTTATACACATGTGTGTGCATGCACACATGGACACACACACACACAAACACACACACGGATTTATTGTGAAGATTTGGTTCACCTGATTATGGAGGTTGAAGAGTTCTACCACTTGCAATTGGAAAGCTAGAGACCCAGGAAAGCCCATGACGTAATTTAGTCTGAACCCAAAGACCTGAGAACCAGGATAAATGATGATGTAATCCCCATCCAAGGGCAAGAGACCAATGCCCCAGGCCAAATAGGCAGGAAGGGAACAAATGCTCCCTTGCCCTGTTCTTACATTTTATTTTCTCCAGGCCCCTAGGGGATTGAATGGTGACTGCCCATGATGGGGTAGGCAGCCTCCTTCACTGAGTCCACCAATTCCGGTACCTGTTTTATCCAGAAATGATGGTAATCTGGGCACCCTGTGTGTGGCCCAGTCAATTTGACACATAAAATGAACTGCCACAAGCACCTTGGTGTGTAGTCAGTCAGCCCCAGCCTTCTCCTGGAGAAGAGTGGGATCTGTGTTGGGTAGGCCAAGGGCACAGAGTTCCTGCATTCTGGTTCCCTCTTGGGGACTCCCTAGTTCTGGTCAGACATCCCAAGACTGTTGCTAGAGACTAGAAGGATAAAGGAAATGCCGTTACCTATACTGAAAAATAATGCCTAAGGGTTTTTGTTATGATTAACTAAACCAAGGCATTGGGAGATAGAAAAGGAATTTCTGTTAATGGAATGAATTCAGACTTAATATAGATAAATCTGGGAGTTCCCATCTTGGCACAGTGGAAATGAATCTGACTAGGAACCATGAGGTTGTGGGTTCGATCCCTGGCCTTGCACAGGGGGTTAAGGATCCAGTGTTGCCATGAGCTGAGGTGTAGGTCACAGACGTGGCTCAGATCCTGCATTCTTGTGGCTGTGGCATAAGTCACCAGCTATAGCTCTGACTGGACCCCTAGTCTGGGAACTGCCATATGATATGAGTGCAGCCCTAAAAAGACAAACAACAACAACAAAAATATATATGTAGAGAGATAGATAAATAACTAGATAGAAAAATCTGACTATTTTATACCAAATGTGAGAACTTGTTGTCTAGAATAGAAATGTCTAAATTGTAGAATTTTTGAAACTAAATGCTATCTTGATTTGACCACATGTGTAAAGCCACATAAACTACATGAAAATTATTTGCTGTGAACATATTGTCTATCTTTTTGAATTTTGATGCTTCTCAGGGGTTTGAAAATTACTTAGAGGAAATATTTCTTTTTTTTATCTTTTATCTTAGATCAAAATCAATTTGATCATTATGCAGTCCTAATAGATTCTTTCTATGAGAATCTGAATTTAAAAATCCTGAAATAGTGGTATTTATATTAACGAAGATAGACTTTTGTAGTAAAATTTATGCCTAAGTCTGGCATCAGTAAATATGAATTGAGTCAGTAGTAATATGTTATTATTAATATTGGCAACTTATTCTGCTTCTTTGGCCTTCTACATAGATACTTGCAGGTCTTTATTGTCTAGCTGTAAGAAAAATATCGGTATCCATGAAGCATCAAAAAGCTTTTTCTGGTCAAGCATTTTTCTTGTATGTCTGCAGTGGGGGTGGGAGGAAGACAATCAAGTTATTGGTATTATTTTACCTCAATTAACTTAATGCCCCAAGAAGGCATAAGAGCCACTCAGCATAACAATGATGGTCCTTTACATTAGTTCTAGCACTTTCCAGGTTTCCTAGTGTTCATCTTTATGTTATCTCAGTGATGTGCATCAACAGAAGAGCTCGTGAATAAGTCTGATAACTGTGAAACTAACAAACAGGAGCAGAATTTGTCAGCTGTATAATGACCAAGCGTATATTTTCTGATTCCATAATGGATTCAGTCCATCTATCTGTTCTTTGGTTTTTCTGGGTGTTTGAAATTGGTCAAGGGCAATGACTTTAAGTGCTGAAATGATCTAAGCTAGAATTCCCCCAAAACATTCTTCAGTTGGGATATAACTGGTAGGAGGCAAAAAAGAAGGAAAGTGTCAGTCAACTAGCTTGAGTGTTGTCTAGAACTTTTTTATCACACACTTTTCAGAGTCTTTAGTGCACTTGTCTGCACTGTGAATCTCCCACGAGAAATATCCTGAACTGTTTTGAACACAGAACCCCTTTCCCTCAAAGCATTGCATGTGACCAGTATTTAGTGGAACAGATGTTTGGACAAGGTTATCTTCGCTTTTTCTCAGTCTTGGAGAATATCAGTCTGTGGATGTCTGTAGGATTATTTTCTTATCCATCTAACAAAATATCCTGTGAGATGCAAAGCGAATGAGGGCTCTGGTTCTCATGAACAACATTGTAGATGGTATGGAGTTGGGGCTGCAAACATTAAGAGTCTAGACTTTGGCCTAGAGTCATATTAGTTGGTCTTTAAATGCAGTGAATTTCTTTCTTTCTTTTTTTTTTTTTTTTTTTTTTTTTTTTTTTTTTTTTTTTTTTTTTTGCTTTTTAGGTCTGTACCCATTGCATATGGAGGTTCCCAGGCTGGGGGTCTAATCCGAGCTACATCTGCCAGCCTACACCATGGCCACAGCAATGCCAGATCTGAGCCATATCTGCCACCTATGCCACAGCTCATGGAAATACCAGATCCTTAACCAACTGACTGAGGCCAGGAATTGAACCCACAACCCCATGATTCCTCGTTGGATTTGTTTCTGCTGTGCCACGACAGGAACTCCAAAGTTTTTGTTGTTGTTGTTGTTGTTGTCTTTTTATGGCCACACATGCAGCATATGCATTTCCTGGGCTAGAAATAAAATCAGAACTGCAGCTGCCAGCCTAAGCCACAGCCATAGCAACATAGCAACACCAGATCCCAGCTGTATCTGGGACCTATGCTATAGCTTAGGTCCAAACCCACTGAGCAAGTCCAGGCATTGAACCTGCATCTTCACAGGTAATATGTCCGGTTTTTATTCCACTGAGCCAAAACAGGAACTCCTGCAGTGAAAAGTTTTACATTCTCCTTTAATGTGTATGGATGTTTTGTGCATTGCACTCAGGTGTGTGTATTGACTGTCACAAACTTTATAAAATTTTTATTACTTATAATTTATGCATTACATAATTTATTATCATATATATGCATACATAATTTTTATATAATTGCACAAATGTATCTTGGAGTGTACTTAGATTTTGATTTTTCACTGTTATCCCCCATCCTTCCCAGCCTCCCATATATGCACATTTTTATTTGGCTGCCCTGTATTCATTTACGTATTTTGATCATTGTTTCTATAATATATACTTACTGGATTTTGGTGTTAAAGCAGTACTAGTTTCATAAAACAAATTGGGAGCATTTCTACATATTTCAAAGGCCTTAGTTTGATATCATTCGAATTACCTTTTTTAAAGAGAGATAGATCTCAGCTGAATATACCTAGTCCTGGTGCCTTTTATATCTAGCAGTGGCTCCTTTTTGGTATGTTAGCTTGTCTGTTTTATCTTTTTCATTTCTGGCTTAATTTTTCCTTGTCAAAATTATTCTCATCTAATACATACACAAATTTTAATACATTAATTAATTATTAATTTTAAAGTTCAACATAGGAGTTCCCAGAATTCCTGTTGTGGTGCAGTGGTTAACGAATCCGACTAGGAACCATGAGGTTGCGGGTTCGATCCCTGCCCTTGCTCAGTGGGTTAATGATCTGGTGTTGCTGTGAGCTGTGGTGTAGGTCACAGACATGGCTCGGATCCTGGGTTGCTGTGGCTCTGGCATAGGCTGGCAGCTACTGCTCCGATTAGACCCCTAGCCTGGGAAACTCAATATGCCATGGGAGTGGCCCAAGAAATGGCAAAAAGACAAAAAAAAAAAAAAAGATAGGCGTTCCCATTGTGGTACAGTGGAAAAGAGTCCAAAAAGGAACTGTGAGGTTGCAGGTTCAATCCCTGGTCTTGCTCAGTGGGTTAAGAATCTGGTGTTGCTGTGAGCTGTGGTGTAGGTCACAGATGTGGCTCAGATCTCGTGTTGCTGTGGCTGTGGCTGTGGCATAGGCCAGCAGCTGTAACTCCGATTAGACCTCTATCCTGGGAACCTCCATATGCCACAGGTACAGCCCTGAAGAGACGAAAGACAGTAAAATAAAATAATAAAATAAAATAAAATAGTTTGAGATCAATAGGTGAGAAGCTAAATAAGAAAAATAAAATAAAATAGTTTGAGATCAATAGGTGAGAAGCTCTTTCTTGTTCTGTCTCTGCATTCTCCTCTCAGCATCTCAGCTATCATTGCAGTTAGATATGTGAGGAATCTTGTCAAGAAAGTGTTCACTTTACAATTGTGCTGAATAAATCATGTTCCAAACCACAGTCTTGATCATGGAAATAAACAGACTTCAGGGGAGAAATCTAATGCAGAAGTTCAGGGAGTCTTCCTAGTGCCAAGAAAGCTGGGTGGATTCCTCAGGTACTCTTAGGAGAATTATAGTTGGAGAAAGCGGGTTCATCATGAGAAGTGAGAATGATTCCTACGAAGATAGAATGGATTTCCTCACAGACGTGGGGAGTATAAGACTTAAAAAAGATATGATTCTGAAACCTCTCAGCTGGATTTTGTGCTCCTTGATATTGGGTAACATTTTGACTGTTAAACATACACCAGGATATGTTGCAAATACTCTGCATGGATTAATGCCTTGAAGCCTGAACACAGCCTGGGAAACAGTGATTATCACCATCTTCCACTTAGAAAGGGGGAAACAGGCACAGAGAGGTCCACGACTTGCCTAAGTTTGCACACCTGGAACAAGGCTGTGAGCCTGTGGACCCAGCTGCTCTGTCTCCAGGCCCCAGACCATAAACCATGATATTTGACCACCTTTCCAGTGAGACTGCAGTTTGTGAACCTCTGTAAGGCAGTGACCATCAGAGAAAGCATTCAGTATATATTTGCAGGATAAATGTTAAGCGATTGGGCAAATGAGGGAGGTAATTGGCTGTAATGCTAAGCAGAAAGGGAAAAGGACTTGAATAGAGCTAAAAATAGAGTTGTGGGAACAGTGGCCTCTTAATTATGGGACTATCACTTAGGAAGCAGTTTACATTTAAATGTTTCAACATGGGGGAAGACCAGTAGTAAGTTGTCTTTTCACTCAACTCTCAAAGCTCCTGTTGCTGCTTTTCTTTAGGTACAGAATTTCCTAGATCTTCAATATTTCTTGCTTTATGAATTTAAATGGCCTCAACTCCCCTTAGGGTTATTAGAATGAAACAGTAGGAATTGATATGAAATTTGTGGAAGATTTGCCAATGGGATTGTCCTAGTTATGAAGGTCAGTTATTGGTGGTTAATTGTGTTTTCTATCATGGAGTCAGGTCATCAATTTTTAAACTAATCAATGACCCTCTCAGCAAGATCAGAAGGAGGCCAGGGTGTAGGGGAAAGAGACAAACTCTAGGTCTCATTGATTTACTTCTCTTGATGCAGCTGATTTTCTGTGCACGTGGTGTCCTAGTGCATAAGAGGGGCCATCCCATCTGCCATATATGGATTGTGATGACAGAATTGGAAGGAGATGAGACCATAACTTCTCATGCTGAAAAATTATAAGCAACCTGTATCTTTACAGTTAGAGAATGGTCACACGTTATGATACTACATCTTAATGGAAATAATATTCCACCTTATCCAATATGGGCTTCACATCATGTTAAAAGACAAGAATCAGGTGCAAAGATGGATGTGCAGTGTGATCACAGTTCTGAAAAGCAAGAAAACTGAAGCTTTTCCAAGAATGAAGCCTGGGAGTATAAGTTACCACAGGATGAGTCCTGGTTTTCTTTTTTCTTTTGCCTTTTTTTTTGCCTTTTTTTTAGGGCCACACCCATGGCATATGGAAATTCCCAGGCTAGGGTTCAAATGGCAACTATAGTCGCCACCCTATGCCACAGCCACAATAATGCCAGATCCAAGTCTGTAACCTACACCACAGCTTATGGCAACACTGGATCCTTGACCCACTGAGTGAGGCCAGGGATCAACCCACAACCTCATGGTTACTAGTTGGATTCATTTCCACTGAGCCCTATGGGAACTCCAGTCCTGGTTTTCTTGATGTGGTTGGACAGGCACATGGAGAGGGCTGAGGGCAGCATGGATTTGTTTTCATTTTCCTCCTACTTTTCCATCTTTTCTGAATTTTCTGTAATGATCACATATACTCAGGCTTTAAAAAAACTGAAAGTGAAGTCTATTGCTGTTATAAAGGGGTAAGATCAACTTTATTTTTAAACCTCTTTCACAAAGGATTTGAAAGCAATAAACTTTTAATAAAAGAAAACAGCTGTGAAAGAGCTTTGAAAGTTAAAATGCTTCTGTCGAAACAGTAAACAGAACCTTCTCTTTGCTGGCATCACTTCATGAAAAGGCAATTTGATTCTATTAACTGGCACATTTCACTTTAAAAAGACCCAAGAGAAATCGTCTTAGGCCAGAACATCCCAGGCACCAAACTTCAGAACTGTGGGGTGTGGGGTGGGTGCTTTAGCATAGCAGTGATACTGAATTCATCTCTTTTGACCTTCTGGGAATGGAAGCCTGACAGGTCTTGGTGATTTAGAGCTGTGCTCAATAATGTTTGTTGAAGCTGCACCATGCACCATGGAGAGTGACTCATCACCAAACTCAGGAGAAAGGTCAGCTACTCTGTGGGCTCCAGTCTGTTGGGGGTCCCTCTGGGAGCATGGAGCTTACCCCAGACCTGGAGTTGGAGGAGGACCTATTCCTTCCCACATGGAACAGAGAGCCTGGAATCTGATGTCAAAGGGGTTGAGCCATACTTGGCTTAAGGGTAACTTTCAGTGTGACCTTGGCCAAGCCAGCACTTGACCTCTATGAACCCTGATTTCTTCACCTGTCAAATAGGGATAATAACATATATCTTCTAGCTCACAAGAACTGTGAGGAACAAAGTGGAATGAGAGTATAAAAATATTATACAAACTATAATGGCTTTCACAGGTGTGTGGGCTTGTGACAGTGCATGGTCGGCAGGCATTGCTAAGTTCTAATTGATATCTGGGTCTTCTGAGGAAGCCTCTGCCTACCCTGAGTACATCCCTGCCTACCCTGGGCTGAACAAATAATAATAATAAGAGTAATAAGAATAATAACAGCAATACTAGCTAGCCTTATAGGAGCACTCTCTGCAAGGACTGTTCTAAGAACTTGACATGTATCTCTTCTTTTTTTTTTTTTTTTTGCTTTTTTTGTTAAGGTCATACTCACAGCATTTGGAGGTTCCCAGGCTAGGTGTCCAATTGGAGCTACAGCTGCCAGCCTACACTGAAACACCAGATCCGAGCTGCCTCTGGGACCTACACCACAGCTCATGGCAATGCCTGATCCTAATCCATTGAGAGAGGCCAGAGATGGAACCCACAACCTCATGGTTCCTAGTCAGATTCGTTTCCACTGTACCAAAATGGGAACTCCTATCACCTCATTTTAATACTTGAAAATATTTCATGGTACTGTCAGTACCAGGAAGTAGGTAGGTACTGTAATTGTCCCCATTTTACAGATGGGTAAACTGAGGCACAGACTGGTTAAGTAACTCATCCTAGGTCACACAGTTAGCAAATAGAGGAGTGAGTGGCATTTGCATCCAGGCAGTCTGACTCTGGGACCTGGTAGAAAGCTGTAGCTATTTTTCTCGACATACAAGGAAGAAGAGTTTGGGATATTTATCAGCTGGTTGCCTTAGATTCCTACTTTAAGAGCCATTGTGGATCAGGTTTGCTTTCCTTTAGGTGTGGCAATGAAGCAAATCTGATGGTGGGCTGGGAGTGGGCCAGAGTGGCTGGTTGCTTGTCCATGGCTGGGAATGCAGCTGTGCCTTACTGTTAGTAGGCCAGCTGTGGAAGGCTTCCTTCTCCTCCATGTCACCAGTAGAAAAGAACAGGACTGATTGGGAAAGGACTGTGACTGGCTGGGTTATAGGAAACCAGGAAGCCACCCAGGCCAGCATGGAGAGGTTCTGTGAACCCCAATGGAGAACACTCCTTAAATAGCAGACTTGGTTTGGAAAGGAGGGGCTCTGAAAACAGCCACCACACTGCCCTGGGGACTGAAGAAAGAGGCTCAGGTGAGAAGCAGCAGTACCTGGGGGCCTGTGGGAGGTTAAAGGGTGCCTGCCCTGCACAGGTAGCAGCACCATAGCCCAGGGCTGCATCTTAGATACAAGAACCTAGGCTGAGAAATGAGCAGTGCCCAAGGCCTCGGGAAGACAGAGGCCTGAACAGTCCATCATGGTGCATCTTCACATTCCCACATGGGGGCTCTGAGGTCTGAGGAGGCTAGGCAGGAACTTCTCACCATTTGAATATTAGTCAGTGACAGTCTAAATGTCTAGACCTGGTCAAACACATTCTTAACTTTGGATGTTTCAGTGTGTTAATGATTTGCTCCCTGCCTCTTAGTTCAAGGCTAAGTTTAGCTGTCCTGGGACTCGATGCAAAGTTTCTGAACAACAAAAGCATTGGTACTTGACCTGTGTGTGCAAGCTTGTGCACAGTGCTGTTAATTTTCATATTCCAACAGGATGACTTATCACTTTCCTGAAACTCTGAGAACCATGATTTTATTTAAACCCTGGCTCAAACAAGCTTGGTTTAAAGTGAGTGTGTGTCAAGTGAGTGTGTGAGTGGTTTAAAGTGAGTATGTTGAGTATGATTGGTATGACCACCCATTCTTGTGGCCTTGAGAAGGGAAGAGCTGAGTCAAGCCATGGCAGGTGCTGCAGGAGGACATGGGGGTGGGGTCAGGGCAGGACTAGTGGAATGCAGGGTTGGGGTGAGAGTTGTGAGCAAGGAACTGTGCCAAGTGGTGGTGCTGCCTGGGACCCACTGTGCCCTTGGGAGATTTTATGGGCTGGAATAACAGGTATAGAACTGAGTAAAACAAATGCTAGGGTACAGTGGAATCCCAAGTAGAGTTGGCTATTTACCCCCAATCAGTTATGATTCCGTTTTAAGTAAAATCAAGGCAGTTTGTTATGTCCATGAAAAAAAAAAACCTAATCAATCATGATCACAATTTTTGGTAATAAGAGTTTTACTCAGCATTGGGCTCTATCACTTCTTAGATGGTACAATTTTCAGAATTAAAATTCCATTTCATTTCGTGGTTTTTTTTTTTTTTTTGAAATTTTGCCTATAATTGGCATTGACATAGTAAAACCAAACCAGTCCTTTCAGAAGCTACTGAGGTTAATTAGTTTATTTAAGATACACTTGTGTAATATATGCCACATTTGTAATGGTGTTCTAGCTGAAGGTGGTGATGCAAAGAAGTATTTCTGTCTTTTGTTCTTAGCACTGTATTGGGGAAATTCAGAAAGTGCAGAAACACTGTGTTGATGCAAATTAACACAGAATTAACTGCTTGAGTGGTATTGAAGAAGCACTGAGTCCCAGGGAAGGAGATGATGGGCTGTGATATCAGAGAAGAAACAACAGAGGTGTTAGAATTCTGTCTGGGTCTTGGGTAGAGTAATATTTGAGTATGTGGAGCTGGAGAAGTGCAGGTGAGGGGAACACAAGAGGACCAGGAAGCTCAAAATGCAGAAATGTGGGGGTGCTGGGCAGTGGGGGAGTGGGCAACAGGAAGTCTAGGCTGGGTGTGGAGGAGAGAAATGTTTTACCACCTTGCAAGAAGGTAAGTCAGCAGAAAGTAGAGCACAGCTTATTGATGTTTAGATTAACTGTAAATATAGTTTCACTTGCCATTATGCGGTAATTATTTAGCATTTCTTTGTTACATATGATAATTATTCAAATTTTCATCTCTTTGGAAACGTGTATGAAATACCTGGAGGAACAAAGTGATTGTGCTTTTTAAGGTGCTGGGAGTTTTCCCCGGAGATAAGTGTGTCAGCTTCAGTGGGTCTGGATCTCTCTGAAATTCAAACTTGAGACATCTTTCTCATCTAGAGGAAGACTCACTGACTTCATTAGAGTCTTGAAGGGTCTGACAACCCAAGAGACATTAATAATGCAGCTCTTGCTCTCCTGACTTAGAATATTTTTAATCAAACATCTGACTTCTGTCTCCCACACCATTAACTTTTTCTTCACTGGTAGATCTTTTCCATCAATGTACAAATAATGCTGTCTTTTTTTCTAACATACTAAAAAAAAGTTCTTGCTCCCAGCTTCATTTCCAGTCACCAGCCAATGTCGTCCCATGTATAGCTCACCTCTCCTTAAGAGGTGACTGAGCTTTGAGTGATCATGGCTTCTGCCACCCAGCAGAATCTCCCATCTTGCTGTCCCTGTGGAGGTGGTGTCTCCCTTCTTGTGTCCCAGGCTGGCTGTGGCATGGGTGGCTGTCTCTGTCCGGCTCTCAGGCACTGCCCTTGGCTAGCTTCCCTCTCACCTCTCTGCCTTCTACTCTGTCTTCTTTGCTGAGTCCTTCTCTCATCTCCAACCTCTAAACTGGGAATGCACCAGCATCTGGGATTTGGACCTCTTTTCCCTCTGCACTTACTGCCCTAGTGACCTCATCTAGTCCCATGCCAGTAGGTGACCACCTGCTTGCTGATGAGCAGAAGCTGTTGTCAGTTCTTAGAATGTAATGTAGTCATCCAGCCTCCCCGTCTTCCCCACCAAAGCTCCCTCCTGAGTTTACCCCATAGATGAGCCTTGCTATCAGCCTTGATCCCTAGCTTTCCTTCATCCCACATCTTATAATTCCCCACATCCCTGTCACCATATTCGCCTGTGTGTACCATTAAAAAATATCCAAAATCTAATCACAGAGACCATTTCCACTGCTGCAGCTCCAATCCCAAGTCCCCTTTGCATCTATCCTGTATTATTGCAAACGCCTCCAGTGAGGGATCTTCCTGTTACTGCCTGTGATTTAATTCCATCATTCTTTTATTTATTTATTTATTTATTTTGTCTTTTTCCCATTTCTTGGGCCGATCCTGTGGCATATGGGGATTCCCAGGCTAGGGGTCGAATTGGGGCTGTACTCAACAGCCTACGCCAGAGCCACAGCAACGCAGGATCCGAGCCGCGTCTGCAACCTACACCACAGCTCACGGCAATGCCGGATCCTTAACCCACTGAGCAAGGCCAGGGATCGAACCCGCAACCTCATGGTTCCTAGTCGGATTCCTTAACCACTGCGCCACGACAGGAACTCCTAATTCCATCATTCTTAATTCTGCAAACAGACTGTTTATATCAAAATAGAGGTCATACTGTATCACATTCTGGATGAACATCCTCCACTGACTTTTCATCTCAATCAGGATAAAAGCTAAATCCCAAGAAATGGCCCACTAGATTCATCCCCTGGACCCTGTTCCTGTCCTGGGCTACTCTCCCCTCACTCCCTCTTGATATGTACTGATAGATACTGGCTCTTTGCTGTTCTTGCATTGTGTAGGCAAGTTCTTGCTTCCCAGGCTTCTGCTGTTCTCTCTGCCTGCACAACTCTTTCCCTGTTACCTGTGAGGCTCATTCCCTCGTCAGTTTGGGACCTCACTCAGGTGTCAGCTTAGGCTTTCTGGAGTCACTGAGTCTAAAACTGCAGCTCTCCCCACTCCATCCCAGTTCTTTCTCCTTCATGATTCTTTCCTTGTGAACCTTGTTACCATTTCCCATCCCATGCATTTCACTCTTCTGTTTATTTTCTGCTATCTTCCACTAGAATGTAAAGGCAAGGGTTCTGTTTGCCTTGTTCACTGCTCTGTACTCAGCACATAGAAGTGGAGCAGCTGGTTCTTGTTATACACTCAGTCAATATTTACTGAATGAACAAGTCAGCTTAAAAAATAGTCCCCAGATTAAAAGTAGTTCAGAGATTCTGAGCACCCTCAGATCACGTAACAAACACTCAAATATTTCAATAAATAACCTACATGGAACTAAAAGACTAGAAATATGACAATATATAGTGAAATTACAGCACATGTAGAACTTGCTTCTTTGAGGAAATGCTTGGTTTTGACCATATCCTCAATTTTTTTTCGTGTGTCTTTAGTGCCATTACCATGGCATCTGGAAGTTCCCAGGCTGGGAGTCAAATTGGAGGCACAGTTGTGGGCCTACACCACATTGACAGCAACACCAGATCCAAGCTGCATCTGTGACCTACACTGCAGCTCATGGCAATGCCAGGTGCTAAACCCACTGAGTGAGGCTAGGGATCAAACCCACATCCTCATGATACTACTCAGGTTCATTACCACTGAGCCATGATGGGTACTCCTTTTTACAAAATTTTATAAGTGTAGAAAACTGGAAAATAATACTTGAAATCATATATGATCATTATTTGAGTATGTAATAACATGAATTTTTAAAGAATATTTTTTGTCATTAAAAATGTTGGTCACCTATATGCCGAGAACTATAAAACTTTAATCAAAGAAATCAAAGAAGATGGAAAGAAATGGAAAGATAGTCCAAGATCCTGGATTGGAAAAATCAATATTGTAAAAATGGCCATACTACCCAAAGCAATCTACAGATTCATTGCAATCCCGATCAAATTACCCATGACATTTTTCACAGAACTAGAACAAACAATCCAAACATTTATATGGAACCACAAAAGACCCAGAATCGCCAAAGCAATCCTGAGAAACAGAAACCAAGTGGGAGGCATAACCCTCCCAGACTTCAAGAAATACTACAAAGCCATAGTCATCAAAACAGTGTGGTACTGGTATCAAAACAGACAGACAGACCAATGGAACACAATAGAGAACCCGGAAATAAACCCTGACACCTATGGTCAATTAATCTTTGACAAGGGAGGCAAGAACATAACATGGGAAAAAGAAAGTCTATTCAGCAAGCATTGCGGGAAACCTGGACAGCTGCATGCAAAGCAATGAAACTAGACCACACCCTCACACCATGCACAAAAGTAAACTCCAAATGGCTGAAAGACTTAAATATACGACAGGACACCATCAAACTCCTAGAAGAAAACATAGGCAAAACACTCCCTGACATCAACATCATGAATATTTTCTCAGGTCAGTCTCCCAAAGCAATAGAAAAAAGAGCAAAAATAAACCCATGGGACCTAATCAAACTGAAAAGCTTTTGCACAGCAAAGGAAACCCAAAAGAAAACAAAAAGACAACTTGCAGAATGGGAGAAAATAGTTTCAAATGATGCAACCGACAAGGGCTTAATCTCTAGAATATATAAGCAACTTATACAACCCAACAGCAAGAAAGCCAATCACCCAATGGAAAAATCACAAAAGACCTGAATAGACTGTTCTCCAAAGAAGATATACAGATAGCCAGCAAACACATGAAAACATGCTCAACATCGTTGATTATAAGAGAAATGCAAATCCAAGCTACTGTGAGATACCACCTCACACCAGTCAGAATGGCCATCATTAATAAATCCACAAAGAACAAGTGCTGGAGGGGCTGTGGAGAAAAGGGAACCCTCTTGCACTGTTGGTGGGAATGGAAACTGGTACAGCCACTATGGAGAACCTTTTGGAGATACCCTAGAAATCTATACATAGAACTTCCATATGACCCCACAATCCCACTCTTGGGCATATATCCAGACAAAACTCTCCTTAAAAGAGACACCTGCACCCGCATGTTCATTGCAGCACTATTCACAATAGCCAGGACATGGAAACAACCCAAATGTCCATCGACAAAGGATTGGATTTGGAAGATGTAGTATATATACATAATGCCATTTGCAGCAACATGGATGGAACTAGAGAATCTCATCCTGAGTGAAATGAGCCAGAAAGACAAAGACAAATACCATATGATATCACTTATAACTGGAATCTAATATCCAGCACAAATGATCATCTCCTCAGAAAAGAAAATCATGGACTTGGAGAAAAGACTTGTGGCTGCCTGATGGGAGGGGGAGGGAATGGGAGGGATCGGGAGCTTGGGCTTATCAGACACAACTTAGAATAGATTTACAAGGAGATCCTGCTGAGTAGCATTGAGAACTTTGTCTAGATACTCATGTTGCAACAGAAGAAAGGGTGGGGGAAAAATGTAATTGTAATGTATACATGTAAGGATAACTTGATCCCCTTGCTGTACAGTGGGAAAATAAGAAATAAATAAATAAATAAAAATAATTTAAAAAAATAAAAATGTTGGTCACTTAATACAAAGTAGAAATTTTCTTTTTTGTTGTTTTTAAAACTACTTATTTTGAAATAATTTAGATTTATAGAAGAGTTACAAAGATTGTACCTACTCTCCCTTTCATGATCCTTGTTTTATAAGTTTATAAGCCTCAAAAAGCACAACATGGATACTAAGTCAGCCTCCTAATAATAGCTATTTTAAGGTTATTTTTTTTTCTAATAATTTTTTTTTTTCTGTACCTGCAGCATATCGAAGTTCCCAGGCCAGGGATCAAATCCAGGCCACAGCTGTGGCAACACCAGATCCTTAACCCACTATACCACAGTGGGAACTCCTCTCAGTATTTTTAGTAACCACCCTAAAACCATGAAATAACTTTTCAAATTTCTGTATTTATTTACTGTCGTGACTACATGCATAACTATTTTAAATAACTGTAGTCATAATGTGCATTTCATTTTGTTTCTAAATTATGTTACCCATGTTTACTTGTTTCATTAGAGTCTCCACCACTGTTTTTTTTAAATGACTAATCATAGACCACATTGCTGATGTACAGTGTTAATAAACTCTTCTCCTCCTGTTGCTGGTTGCTGTCCAGTACAATAGCAGTTAAGAATGGAAAAGAAAATACAAGTGCAAGCAGAAGGATTTACCTTCCTGTAAGTGTAGGATAAAAAGGATGGAAAGTAAGTATTTGTCCAAGATTGCTCTGAAGTATTATCCTCAGTGGCTGTAGAGAGTAGGGATCCAAGGAAGAAAACAGAGGATCAGGAAGAGGACTTTCTGTTGGAAGGAGGGGTCCTCTTGAAATGCCGGGTTTAGTTTTAGAGGAAGCCTCCCTGAGCAGACACTGGCCTGTGTCCTGAGATTTGGGTTGATCACAGGGACCTGGCACAGCCACTCCCCCCGACCCCACTCAGCATCCTCATTTTGATGAAAGTTTTGGACCGATAGACAGTTGCAGGGTCACTCCCAACTTTGAGACAATTGCTGTGTCTTTTGTTTCATTTGAACTCCATTACTATTTCTTCTGGCTGTTTTCTAGCAACATTTTATAAAGACTTTGGTTTCCTAAAAATGAAGAGAGGCTAAAATTCCCAGTCCTGAATTAATGGGATATTAAACTTTCTTTAATACTGAGACATTTGACATAGGACATGCAGAGCTGCCCTTTCATTTTCTCTTTCTCGGCCAGAAGCAACTTCTTATAGACCAAAATTTAGAACAAAGAAGATTGGATTTAAGGCCAAACTTTGAAAAAGCACTTCGGAATTTTCTTTAATACACTTTTGGGTCTTAGTGTTACTACTAGCTACCAGAAATCCCAGAAAATCATTTGGGGAAAAAAAAAAAAAAACACAATGCAATACAAATACAGTAACGTCATATCAGTATATACATAAAATAAATGTGATAAATATAATCTGGGGGAGGTGATATCCTATAGAAAAAAGAGCAGGCTTTGGAATTAGTTTGTGTTCACTTATCACTTTCACTGCTCTATTAGCTGTGTAACTTTAGGCAAATTAAAATGAAAAGCTTGAATTTGGAGTATGATTTACTTTCTTTCTATGTAAAATTGGAACAGTAATACTGAGATGGCAGAGTTGTCATAAAGATTAGAGAATGTAAAGTACTAAATACACAGCCTGATAGTCAATGAACACTAACCTTTATCAGTTTTAATTAATACTTATTGTTGTCATAATATATACTTAGTTAATACTTTTTCAAAAGGTTGCCTCTGTTAAATACTTACTTTATATTCCTGTCCTATAATTAGGAGTGTGTGTGTGTGAGAGAGAGAGAGAGAGAAAGATGGAAAGAGAGAAAGAGAGGGAGAGGGACACCATGGAAGTTTTAACTTTTTGGCAGCTTAAATGATTTGGCAAAACTTAAAAATTATTTTTAAAATTCTTACTCTAGAGCTTAAGCATATTCAAGTCTCAGATGGAATAATGTTTAAAGACATGTTTCTTCCCTATAAATGCCTGTCTTGTGCCGCTCTTGTAAAAACATTTGTTATATTCAGACAGTAGTTCAATAAATTTACTAGAAGTAGGAGTGAAGTTCCCAGGGGCTCAGCAGGTTAAGAACCTGGGATGGTGTCCTTGAGGATGTGGGTTCGATCTCTGGCTTAGCTCAGTGGGTTAATGATCTGGCATTGCCGAAAGCTACAGCATAGATCAGAGATGTGCCTCAGATGGGTTTGGCTGTGGCTGTGGCTATGGCATAGGCCTGCAGCTGCAGCTCCAATTCAACCCCTGGCCTGGGAACTTCCATATGCTGCAAGTGTGGCCATGAATAAAAGGGAAAAAATTACTAGAAGTACATTTTTTAGGAGAGTTTGTCATATTATGTAAAATGTTTTGTGATGGGAATCAAGAAAGCTAATTTTCTTCTCCTTAAAGATTATTGATTATGTTTTATAATGTTAACATTATATTTTTCATACTGTATACACATTTATCATTTTCTAGTGCCCAAGCTAAAAGAGTTTCCCTGGGTATTTAACTGGAGGAAGGTGCTTATCATCTTCAGTGGCCTCTTTGGGGAAATTTTTGGTTCGGAGAGCTAAAGAAAGTAAATATACTTTGTTGACCTGACTAGTACTTTTTAAAGAAGGCCTAGAAAGTTCTTTATTCAAATACTTGTAGAGGGAACAGTGACCACATAGACATATCGCCAGTTTCAAAGCTAAGAAGAAAATATGGATGAAAATGACTTTTTTGTTTATCAAGAAAGACGTTCATCAGGAAGGCAAAACAGGAAAAGATGAAAAATCAGAAGCAAATTTTTAAGACCAATACTTTGAATATGTATTTTGTTTTTTATTTATTTTATTTGTTGTAGTTGATTTACAATGTTCTGTCAATTTTTGATGCACAACAATGTGACCCAACCATGTGTGCATATATACATATACATATATATATATATACATATACATATATATACATATACACACATACATATATATAACAACCCCTCCAGCACTTGTTATTTGTGGACTTCTTAATGATGGCCATTCTGACTGGTGTGAGGTGGTATCTCATGGTAGTTTGGATTTGCATTTCTCTTATAATCAACGATGTTGAGCATTTTGTCATGTGTTTGCTGGCCATCTATATATCTTCTTTGGAGAACAGTCTATTCAGGTCTTTTGCCCATTTTTCCATTGGGGTATTGGCTTTCTTGCTGTTGGGTTGTATAAGTTGCTTATATATTCTAGATATTAAGCCCTTGTCCGTTGCATCATTTGAAACTATTTTCTCCCATTCTGCAAGTTGTCTTTTTGTTTTCTTTTGGGTTTCCTTTGCTGTGCAAAAGCTTTTCAGTTTGATTAGGTCCCATGGGTTTATTTTTGCTCTTATTTCTATTGCCTTGGGAGACTGACCTGAGAAAATATTCATGAGGTTGAGGTCAGAGAGTATTTTGCCTATGCTCCCTTCTAGGATATGTATTTTGTAATAGGAGAAGAAAGATTTGTTATTGTCAAGAGCAAATGCATTTTGAATATTTAAAAAATGGAAATGTTATTGATGCCAAATGATGTGCTATCAGAGGACCCATTGTATGCTGGAATTGATTCAAACCCTAGTAAGATAACTATGTTTTCCGATGAATGCCTTTCATTCTGGGTCCTTGAGAAGCAGGTATACGGCTTTGTCTCCTCTCTTGCATTTTGTACCTGGTAATAGCACAGTAGAAGTCTGCACTTAGAATTTCTCAGTTCATAACATATGTTAGTCACTTGTTACCTAAAGCATTTTCAGTATATTTTTTAAAACGTCCTGTCACTAACCAAGACATTACATTCAATCATAATTGCTCTCCCTTATGGTTTGATTACATTATTGCTAAAAAGAGTAGGTTTTCTGTATTTGTAAAATTGATTTCTTGTTTCTTCTAAGTTGCACTTAAACTGTTCATTTGGTCCAGGGACACCTCATCCATTAAAAATGATGAAATTTGGACAGTTTTATTTCAAATACTTTATGATACATTTTAAAGACAAACTCAACCACTGGTTCTTAAACTTGAGCTGTATCAGAATCACCCAGAGGGCTTGATTAAACAAGGACTAATGGACCCTTCCCCCATCATTTCTGACATAGAAGCTCTGAGGTGGGTCCCCAGAATTTCCAAGAACCTTCCAACAGGTCTAGGGTGGTACTTATGCTGGTGTTCCAGGGATTGTACTTTGAGAACCACTACCCTTAGCTAATAACAGAAGGGTTTTACTTCATCCTCCAAACAATCAAAAATTAATGATGTTTGAATTACATGCATTAAGGGTACGTTTATGACTCTTTTGTAACCAGGTTATATACCATATGTTCTGCATAGTTGGAACTAATTTCTTCTGTTATTTAAACAATGAAATAACTCTTTTGTAGAGAGGAGTTATTTGTGTAAAATAATTCCCTTTATTTTTTTTTTTTTTTGTCTTTTTGCCTTTTCTAGGGCTGCTCCCGTGGCATATGGAGGTTCCCAGGCTAGGGGTCGAATCGGAGCTGTAGCCACTGGCCTGTGCCAGAGCCACAGCAACTTAGGATCTAAGCTGCATCTGCAACCTACACCACAGCTCATGACAACACCAGATCATTAACCCACTGAGCAAGGCCAGGGATCGAACCCACAACCACATGGTTCCTAGTCAGATTCATTAACCACTGTGCCACAACAGGAACTCCATCCCCTTATATTTTTAAGTAGCATTCTTTCTGAGACTAATATAAAAAATCATTTTGAAAAGTAAGAACAGGAGTTCCCGTCGTGGCACAGTGGTTAACGAATCCGACTAGGAGCCATGAGGTTTCGGGTTCGACCCCTGGCCTTGCTCAGTGGGTTAAGGATCCGGCATTGCCATGAGCTGTGGTGTAGGTGACAGACACGGCTCAGATCCCGTGTTTCTGTGGCTCTGGTGTAGGCCGGTGGCTACAGCTCTGATTAGACCCCTAGCATGGGAATCTCCATATGCCACAGGAGTGGCCCTAGAAAAGGCAAAAAGACAAAAACAAAAAAACAAGTAAATAAATTTTAAAAAATAATAAATAAAATAAAAGTAAGAACAGACTAGTAATCTCCTAGATCTGACAAAATGAGATAAACAACAGTGCTATAGAATCTTACTTACACTACTTCCTTTAAAAGGTAATATTGTGGGTATTAAAGATTGTTTGCTAGTATATTACTTATATTACATTTTCAACTTTGTTTTTATGAAATTTATTTTAAGATTTTAAAAATACTTTAAAACTAGATACTTCTTAATATATTTTATGCTTGTGCTTTAATTAGAAACAGATTGATAATGCTAATGATATAGTAATGGTAAAACTCATGTTTCTGCAGAAATCATATTTTATTTTCTAAAGCAATAAAAGTAGCTTTTAACATAGATGGAGAGGAGTTCCTGTTGTGGCTCAGATCTGGCAATGCTGTGGCTTTGGTGTAGGCTGGCGGCTATAGCTCCAATTAGACCCCTAGCCTGGGAACCTCCATATGCCGCAGGTGTGGCCCTAGAAAAAGGCAAAAAGACAAAAATAAAAATAAAATAAAATAGATGCAGAAATATGAAAGGCAAAGTACTGCTGAAAATTGACCTAATATTTAAGAGATAAACAATGTGTTGACTGTCAACAGATTGATCCGTATTTAGTGTATTAAATTTCCACCTGAGTTATAAAAGATTCAGTATATTATCCTTTGGGGCATGTACAAAGAGTAAATCACATTCTTTCTAAGAGGAGGAACAGTTTGAGGTAACAAATTCATTTTTATTGCAGTTATAGTTGAAAACTGTATCTTAAATCAGTTGATCATTGCCTCTCTCACTGCTGTGTAAATATAGGCTTCCGCTTCTCTGACTTTACACATTTTTTCTTTGCCTATGTGGAGCACTTATCTATGCAATTATTAACTTAATAAAAAAGTTACCGACTTTGTGGCCTTGAACATATTTTCTTAGATCTTGTTAACTGAGTAACACTCTGGTTAAAAACAAAATGCATACCTCAACTTGAGAGATTTACCTTTGTAGGAAAAAAAAGAATGTATTTGCTTGCATTTTAAGTTTTCATCTGCTTGCTTTCCTGTATTACTTTGCACTTTGTGTTTGTAGTTTGTCCAGCAAGGTGATCTTTTAATGCATCTCTTATATCCTGTTCTTATTCTTTAAAGTGTAGGTTACAATTCAGATCACTCAGAGAACTTTGGGATGTGTTTTGTTAAACTGTGGCCTTTCCCTTGTGCCCTTCTCCCCTCCTCATTTCAGTCCAAAGATGGTGGCAGCCGAAGGAGTTGATGTGGATGTGGTGCCTAGACAGGTGAGGGAGGGGGGCTGACTTGAGAGGAGGCAAGTCTAACAGTAGACTGGGGGCGGGGATGGAAGGAGGTCATGACCACACAGGGCCCAGCAGGCAGAAGGGCCCTGCATTTGGCTGACCGCTCTGCTGTCGCCATCTCAAAACTCTTAATAATTTCAAAGTGGGGTCCCTGCATTTTTACTTTGCACCAGATCTCCCCAGTTATGTCACTGCTCCTATAACAGAAAACTGGAGAAAAAGAAGCAGAGATCTCCTATTTCTCCTTGGTGCATTCCTTTACCCAGTGCCAGGATGGGAATTATCTCTAAAAGGATGACTTAATAGATACTGACAAGCTGTGGGAAATTAGCCTGATTTGAAAGCTATGGTGTGTGTATGCACACATGTACTCCAGCCACTGAACAACGCATTGGATAGAGGGAGGTAGGTGTTTGTTAAAATGATTTTATGGAATTATCAAAGATAGTCAGACTTCCAATAGAGATTTTACTAAGTAAATATATAATATACGCAGTTTGAAAGTATAATATATTACATAATCTTATTCCTTAATTAACCTACTGCACATTTATGCAAACAACAGTCTTTTCCTTCACCTGTACAGCCTGATACTTCATACTCAGTGTAGTACTTTATTATTTGGTAATTTTTTGTTCTTAATATTGTTATGATCTCTAACATTGTAATGGTTTCTTGCCTTTACAGTGCTTATAAAGTTTATTTTTAAAAGACTTTGGGAATTAGAATTTAGAAATTCAAAATTCTAAACTTTGTGATATTAAGGAGCCATGTCAGTTTCTTTGTGTTATTTGATAGCTACATAGCACTTCTTATTTAAGATGGAGAGATACTGTTTTGTATCACACCTACAGTTTTTTTCCAGATCTCTCCCTTGTTAAGGTTTGCTAATTTAATTTTATTGGGTAATTAGACTAAAACCAAACTACATTTTTTTCACTTGAGTATTCTGTTCTTCTAATAAACTGTGGAATAACTGGTGTGGGAGGGGATTGTCTAACTTCATAAGGTATGTTGCATACGTAAGTGAATCAATATAAGATTATCTGAAATTTGAATATCATTTCACAGATCTCCATCAGAATTCATTATATATAAAATCACATGGAAAATCCCACTGGAGCTCAGTGGAAATGAATCTGATGAGTATTCTTAAGGATTCAGGTTCAATCCCTAGCCTTGCTCAGTGGATTAAGGATCAAGCATTGCTGTAAACTGTGCTTTAGGTTGTAGAAATGGCTAGGATTGAGTGTGGCTGTGGTGTAGGCCAAGGACTACAGCTCCAGTTGGACCCGTAGCCTGGGAACCTCCATATGCTGTGAGTAGAGCCCTAAAAGACTAAATAAATAAATAAATAAATAAATAAATAAATAAATAAATAAATAAAAGCACATGATATATGAATAAGATCATTACTTAGGAAAATCATGGAAAAGATAGGCATGGGAAGAAGTACCTAACATCACTACTGTCTCTCTACAGATTTACTGAAAGTATGTGCCCACTTTTATAAAGTGTCTAATTACATAAATAAGGACTAACTTTTTAAAACTGGACGAGGGGGTACCAAGATTTTTGTTATAACATGACTCTGCTAGTGGAATTTATGTTTTACACTGGATAAAATACATTTCTTAAAGACTTCTTCCTTTAAAATTATAAAGATGCATTGACACAAATTTGTTTTCAGTCAAAATATATTAGCACTTGGGAAAGCCTTTCCTGAGCTGTAAATTATCCAGAAACAGCTGTCAGGTAGCATCAGGTTGAAGGTTCAAGCAGGGAGTAGGCACTTGGCTTGGTGATAATGGTGATGAGGGGGGTGCAGGTGCTGGGGCAGATAGGGGCGAGGGAGACAGGGACCCTGTTGTGTAGAGCGCCTCTGTGGGGGTTGGATGCCTGCCCTGGCCTGGGAGGGGGTTGCCTGCGTGCTTGGGGAAGGGAGCCCAGATCGAATGCTGAGGGACACCACAGCGAGCTTGGAGGACTGAGGTGAGGATGTGAGCAGGGCTCCAGCGGACAGGTTCAAGGTAGGATTTTTTTTCTTTTTGAGAAGGGAAGAGGGTGCCTAGATGCTTGGGAAAAATGGATGTAAGGTCCCAGGAAGTGTTTGGGGGAAAGGTGCGTGCTTGGGGAGGGACCGGCTTCAGTGAAGGGCAGGTATAGGGGTTGAGTACAGGAGGGTTAGCTGCGTGGAGGGGAAGGGAACTCAGAGGGATTGGTGAGGGCCAACGCGAGCGTGGGGGAGGGAGGTGAGGACGGCAGCGGAGCCCCAGCTGAGAGGTTGAAGTTAGGGTTCGTTTTGAGAGGCAGGAAGAGGGTGGATGGGATTCCTTGGAAAAGTGGAGGAGAGGTCCTAGGAAGGGTTGGGCCTGTGCGGGTGCGGGGAGCGTGGAGGCGGGCGGGCACCCCTTGCCCCCAGAGCGTGCGTGGGGGTTGCGTGGGTGCAGGGGAAGGGAGGCCGGAGGGAATGGAGAGGGACACGGAGAGCCTGGGGCCCTGCGGGGAGGTTGTGAGGGGCATTCTAGGGGATAGGTTCAAGGTAGGTGTTTGTGGCGGCTGCGGTGGTGGTGGTGGTGGGTGGTGGTGGTTTTTGTTGTGGGTTTTTGGTTTTTGTTTGGTTGTTGTGAAGGGGGAAGAGGGCGGAGGATGAGGACCCCTTAGCAAATGGGAGCGGAAGGATGTCAGGAAAGGAGCCCAGAGGGGTTAGTGTGGGAATGGGCCAGGGCAGCTGGGAGGGGCTTGAGGGTAGTGCCTGAACAGAGGGGAAGGGAGAGCTGAAGGGAGTGCTGAGGGCCAGGGCGAGCAGGGGGGGACTGAGGTAAGGCTGTCAGCGGAGTTCCAGCAGACAGGTTCAAGTGAGGATGTTTTGGTTTTGGTTTTTGGCTTGCTGTGTGTGTGTGTGTGTGAGTTTGATTGTTTGTTTGAGAAGGGGGTAGAGGGGTGGATAGGTTGGATGCCTTTGAAGTGATGGGGAAAGTTCCCAGGAAGGGGGGGTGTAGGTGGGTGGGGGCAGGGAGGGGCGAGGGGGGCGGGACCCGGTTGTGCAGAGCGCCTGCGTGGGGGTTGCGTGCGTGCCGTGGCGTGCGTGGGGGTTGCGTGCGTGCCGGGGAAGGGAGTCCCCGGAGCGACTGCTGAGGGCCACCGCGGCGAGCGAGCGTGGGTGAAGGAGCTGAGGATGTGAGCAGGGCTGCAGCGGGCAGGTCCAAGGTAGGTTTGAGTTTTATCTTTGTGAGAAGGGAAGAGGGTGCCTAGGATGCTTGGGAAAAGGGGGATGGAAGGTCCCAGGAAGTGTTTGGGGGAAAGGTGCGTGTTTGGGGCGGGACGAGGGGGGCGGGGAGCGGCTTGGGGGCGGCGCAGGCGTGGGGGTTGGGTGCGTGCAGGGGAAGGGAGCGCGCAGGGACTGTGGAGGGCCACCGCGAGCGTGGGGGCCGGAGGTGAGGATGGCAGCGGAGCCCCAGCTGAGAGGTTGAAGTTAGGGTTCGTTTTGAGAGGCAGGAAGAGGGTAGATGGGATCCCTTGGAAAAGTGGAGGCGAGGTCTAGGAGAGGTCCTAGGAAGGGTTGGGCCTGTGCGGGTGCGGGGAGCGTGGAGGCGGGCGGGCACCCCTTGCCCCCAGAGCGTGCGTGGGGGTTGCGTGGGTGCAGGGGAAGGGAGGCGGGAGGGAATGGAGAGGGACACGGAGAGCCTGGGGCCCTGCGGGGAGGTTGTGAGGGGCATTCTAGGGGACAGGTTCAAGGTAGGTGTTTGTGGCGGCTGCGGTGGTGGTGGTGGTGGGTGGTGGTGGTTTTTGTTGTGGGTTTTTGGTTTTTGTTTGGTTGTTGTGAAGGGGGAAGAGGGCGGAGGATGAGGACCCCTTAGCAAATGGGAGCGGAAGGATGTCAGGAAAGGAGCCCAGAGGGGTTAGTGTGGGAATGGGCCAGGGCAGCTGGGAGGGGCTTGAGGGTAGTGCCTGAACAGAGGGGAAGGGAGAGCTGAAGGGAGTGCTGAGGGCCAGGGCGAGCAGGGGGGGACTGAGGTAAGGCTGTCAGCGGAGTTCCAGCAGACAGGTTCAAGTGAGGATGTTTTGGTTTTGGTTTTTGGCTTGCTGTGTGTGTGTGTGTGTGAGTTTGATTGTTTGTTTGAGAAGGGGGTAGAGGGGTGGATAGGTTGGATGCCTTTGAAGTGATGGGGAAAGTTCCCAGGAAGGGGGGGGTGTAGGTGGGTGGGGGCAGGGAGGGGCGAGGGGGGCGGGACCCGGTTGTGCAGAGCGCCTGCGTGGGGGTTGCGTGCGTGCCGTGGCGTGCGTGGGGGTTGCGTGCGTGCCGGGGAAGGGAGTCCCCGGAGCGACTGCTGAGGGCCACCGCGGCGAGCGAGCGTGGGTGAAGGAGCTGAGGATGTGAGCAGGGCTGCAGCGGGCAGGTCCAAGGTAGGTTTGAGTTTTATCTTTGTGAGAAGGGAAGAGGGTGCCTAGGATGCTTGGGAAAAGGGGGATGGAAGGTCCCAGGAAGTGTTTGGGGGAAAGGTGCGTGTTTGGGGCTGGACGAGGGGGGCGGGGATCGGCTTGGGGGCGGCGCAGGCGTGGGGGTTGGGTGCGTGCAGGGGAAGGGAGCGCGCAGGGACTGTGGAGGGCCACCGCGAGCGTGGGGGCCGGAGGTGAGGATGGCAGCGGAGCCCCAGCTGAGAGGTTGAAGTTAGGGTTCGTTTTGAGAGGCAGGAAGAGGGTGGATGGGATCCCTTGGAAAAGTGGAGGCGAGGTCCTAGGAAGGGTTGGGCCTGTGCGGGTGCGGGGAGCGTGGAGGCGGGCGGGCACCCCTTGCCCCAGAGCGTGCGTGGGGGTTGCGTGGGTGCAGGGGAAGGGAGGCGGGAGGGAATGGAGAGGGACACGGAGAGCCTGGGGCCCTGCGGGGAGGTTGTGAGGGGCATTCTAGGGGATAGGTTCAAGGTAGGTGTTTGTGGCGGCTGCGGTGGTGGTGGTGGTGGGTGGTGGTGGTTTTTGTTGTGGGTTTTTGGTTTTTGTTTGGTTGTTGTGAAGGGGGAAGAGGGCGGAGGATGAGGACCCCTTAGCAAATGGGAGCGGAAGGATGTCAGGAAAGGAGCCCAGAGGGGTTAGTGTGGGAATGGGCCAGGGCAGCTGGGAGGGGCTTGTGGGTAGTGCCTGAACAGAGGGGAAGGGAGAGCTGAAGGGAGTGCTGAGGGCCAGGGCGAGCAGGGGGGGACTGAGGTAAGGCTGTCAGCGGAGTTCCAGCAGACAGGTTCAAGTGAGGATGTTTTGGTTTTGGTTTTTGGCTTGCTGTGTGTGTGTGTGTGTGAGTTTGATTGTTTGTTTGAGAAGGGGGTAGAGGGGTGGATAGGTTGGATGCCTTTGAAGTGATGGGGAAAGTTCCCAGGAAGGGGGGGGTGTAGGTGGGTGGGGGCAGGGCGGGGCGAGGGGGGCGGGACCCGGTTGTGCAGAGCGCCTGCGTGGGGGTTGCGTGCGTGCCGTGGCGTGCGTGGGGGTTGCGTGCGTGCCGGGGAAGGGAGTCCCCGGAGCGACTGCTGAGGGCCACCGCGGCGAGCGAGCGTGGGTGAAGGAGCTGAGGATGTGAGCAGGGCTGCAGCGGGCAGGTGCAAGGTAGGTTTGAGTTTTATCTTTGTGAGAAGGGAAGAGGGTGCCTAGGATGCTTGGGAAAAGGGGGATGGAAGGTCCCAGGAAGTGTTTGGGGGAAAGGTGCGTGTTTGGGGCGGGACGAGGGGGGCGGGGAGCGGCTTGGGGGCGGCGCAGGCGTGGGGGTTGGGTGCGTGCAGGGGAAGGGAGCGCGCAGGGACTGTGGAGGGCCACCGCGAGCGTGGGGGCCGGAGGTGAGGATGGCAGCGGAGCCCCAGCTGAGAGGTTGAAGTTAGGGTTCGTTTTGAGAGGCAGGAAGAGGGTGGATGGGATCCCTTGGAAAAGTGGAGGCGAGGTCCTAGGAAGGGTTGGGCCTGTGCGGGTGCGGGGAGCGTGGAGGCGGGCGGGCACCCCTTGCCCCCAGAGCGTGCGTGGGGGTTGCGTGGGTGCAGGGGAAGGGAGGCGGGAGGGAATGGAGAGGGACACGGAGAGCCTGGGGCCCTGCGGGGAGGTTGTGAGGGGCATTCTAGGGGACAGGTTCAAGGTAGGTGTTTGTGGCGGCTGCGGTGGTGGTGGTGGTGGGTGGTGGTGGTTTTTGTTGTGGGTTTTTGGTTTTTGTTTGGTTGTTGTGAAGGGGGAAGAGGGCGGAGGATGAGGACCCCTTAGCAAATGGGAGCGGAAGGATGTCAGGAAAGGAGCCCAGAGGGGTTAGTGTGGGAATGGGCCAGGGCAGCTGGGAGGGGCTTGAGGGTAGTGCCTGAACAGAGGGGAAGGGAGAGCTGAAGGGAGTGCTGAGGGCCAGGGCGAGCAGGGGGGGACTGAGGTAAGGCTGTCAGCGGAGTTCCAGCAGACAGGTTCAAGTGAGGATGTTTTGGTTTTGGTTTTTGGCTTGCTGTGTGTGTGTGTGTGTGAGTTTGATTGTTTGTTTGAGAAGGGGGTAGAGGGGTGGATAGGTTGGATGCCTTTGAAGTGATGGGGAAAGTTCCCAGGAAGGGGGGGGTGTAGGTGGGTGGGGGCAGGGAGGGGCGAGGGGGGCGGGACCCGGTTGTGCAGAGCGCCTGCGTGGGGGTTGCGTGCGTGCCGTGGCGTGCGTGGGGGTTGCGTGCGTGCCGGGGAAGGGAGTCCCCGGAGCGACTGCTGAGGGCCACCGCGGCGAGCGAGCGTGGGTGAAGGAGCTGAGGATGTGAGCAGGGCTGCAGCGGGCAGGTCCAAGGTAGGTTTGAGTTTTATCTTTGTGAGAAGGGAAGAGGGTGCCTAGGATGCTTGGGAAAAGGGGGATGGAAGGTCCCAGGAAGTGTTTGGGGGAAAGGTGCGTGTTTGGGGCTGGACGAGGGGGGCGGGGATCGGCTTGGGGGCGGCGCAGGCGTGGGGGTTGGGTGCGTGCAGGGGAAGGGAGCGCGCAGGGACTGTGGAGGGCCACCGCGAGCGTGGGGGCCGGAGGTGAGGATGGCAGCGGAGCCCCAGCTGAGAGGTTGAAGTTAGGGTTCGTTTTGAGAGGCAGGAAGAGGGTGGATGGGATCCCTTGGAAAAGTGGAGGCGAGGTCCTAGGAAGGGTTGGGCCTGTGCGGGTGCGGGGAGCGTGGAGGCGGGCGGGCACCCCTTGCCCCAGAGCGTGCGTGGGGGTTGCGTGGGTGCAGGGGAAGGGAGGCGGGAGGGAATGGAGAGGGACACGGAGAGCCTGGGGCCCTGCGGGGAGGTTGTGAGGGGCATTCTAGGGGATAGGTTCAAGGTAGGTGTTTGTGGCGGCTGCGGTGGTGGTGGTGGTGGGTGGTGGTGGTTTTTGTTGTGGGTTTTTGGTTTTTGTTTGGTTGTTGTGAAGGGGGAAGAGGGCGGAGGATGAGGACCCCTTAGCAAATGGGAGCGGAAGGATGTCAGGAAAGGAGCCCAGAGGGGTTAGTGTGGGAATGGGCCAGGGCAGCTGGGAGGGGCTTGTGGGTAGTGCCTGAACAGAGGGGAAGGGAGAGCTGAAGGGAGTGCTGAGGGCCAGGGCGAGCAGGGGGGGACTGAGGTAAGGCTGTCAGCGGAGTTCCAGCAGACAGGTTCAAGTGAGGATGTTTTGGTTTTGGTTTTTGGCTTGCTGTGTGTGTGTGTGTGTGTGTGAGTTTGATTGTTTGTTTGAGAAGGGGGTAGAGGGGTGGATAGGTTGGATGCCTTTGAAGTGATGGGGAAAGTTCCCAGGAAGGGGGGGGTGTAGGTGGGTGGGGGCAGGGCGGGGCGAGGGGGGCGGGACCCGGTTGTGCAGAGCGCCTGCGTGGGGGTTGCGTGCGTGCCGTGGCGTGCGTGGGGGTTGCGTGCGTGCCGGGGAAGGGAGTCCCCGGAGCGACTGCTGAGGGCCACCGCGGCGAGCGAGCGTGGGTGAAGGAGCTGAGGATGTGAGCAGGGCTGCAGCGGGCAGGTGCAAGGTAGGTTTGAGTTTTATCTTTGTGAGAAGGGAAGAGGGTGCCTAGGATGCTTGGGAAAAGGGGGATGGAAGGTCCCAGGAAGTGTTTGGGGGAAAGGTGCGTGTTTGGGGCGGGACGAGGGGGGCGGGGAGCGGCTTGGGGGCGGCGCAGGCGTGGGGGTTGGGTGCGTGCAGGGGAAGGGAGCGCGCAGGGACTGTGGAGGGCCACCGCGAGCGTGGGGGCCGGAGGTGAGGATGGCAGCGGAGCCCCAGCTGAGAGGTTGAAGTTAGGGTTCGTTTTGAGAGGCAGGAAGAGGGTAGATGGGATCCCTTGGAAAAGTGGAGGCGAGGTCTAGGAGAGGTCCTAGGAAGGGTTGGGCCTGTGCGGGTGCGGGGAGCGTGGAGGCGGGCGGGCACCCCTTGCCCCAGAGCGTGCGTGGGGGTTGCGTGGGTGCAGGGGAAGGGAGGCGGGAGGGAATGGAGAGGGACACGGAGAGCCTGGGGCCCTGCGGGGAGGTTGTGAGGGGCATTCTAGGGGATAGGTTCAAGGTAGGTGTTTGTGGCGGCTGCGGTGGTGGTGGTGGTGGGTGGTGGTGGTTTTTGTTGTGGGTTTTTGGTTTTTGTTTGGTTGTTGTGAAGGGGGAAGAGGGCGGAGGATGAGGACCCCTTAGCAAATGGGAGCGGAAGGATGTCAGGAAAGGAGCCCAGAGGGGTTAGTGTGGGAATGGGCCAGGGCAGCTGGGAGGGGCTTGTGGGTAGTGCCTGAACAGAGGGGAAGGGAGAGCTGAAGGGAGTGCTGAGGGCCAGGGCGAGCAGGGGGGGACTGAGGTAAGGCTGTCAGCGGAGTTCCAGCAGACAGGTTCAAGTGAGGATGTTTTGGTTTTGGTTTTTGGCTTGCTGTGTGTGTGTGTGTGTGTGTGAGTTTGATTGTTTGTTTGAGAAGGGGGTAGAGGGGTGGATAGGTTGGATGCCTTTGAAGTGATGGGGAAAGTTCCCAGGAAGGGGGGGGTGTAGGTGGGTGGGGGCAGGGCGGGGCGAGGGGGGCGGGACCCGGTTGTGCAGAGCGCCTGCGTGGGGGTTGCGTGCGTGCCGTGGCGTGCGTGGGGGTTGCGTGCGTGCCGGGGAAGGGAGTCCCCGGAGCGACTGCTGAGGGCCACCGCGGCGAGCGAGCGTGGGTGAAGGAGCTGAGGATGTGAGCAGGGCTGCAGCGGGCAGGTGCAAGGTAGGTTTGAGTTTTATCTTTGTGAGAAGGGAAGAGGGTGCCTAGGATGCTTGGGAAAAGGGGGATGGAAGGTCCCAGGAAGTGTTTGGGGGAAAGGTGCGTGTTTGGGGCGGGACGAGGGGGGCGGGGAGCGGCTTGGGGGCGGCGCAGGCGTGGGGGTTGGGTGCGTGCAGGGGAAGGGAGCGCGCAGGGACTGTGGAGGGCCACCGCGAGCGTGGGGGCCGGAGGTGAGGATGGCAGCGGAGCCCCAGCTGAGAGGTTGAAGTTAGGGTTCGTTTTGAGAGGCAGGAAGAGGGTAGATGGGATCCCTTGGAAAAGTGGAGGCGAGGTCTAGGAGAGGTCCTAGGAAGGGTTGGGCCTGTGCGGGTGCGGGGAGCGTGGAGGCGGGCGGGCACCCCTTGCCCCCAGAGCGTGCGTGGGGGTTGCGTGGGTGCAGGGGAAGGGAGGCGGGAGGGAATGGAGAGGGACACGGAGAGCCTGGGGCCCTGCGGGGAGGTTGTGAGGGGCATTCTAGGGGACAGGTTCAAGGTAGGTGTTTGTGGCGGCTGCGGTGGTGGTGGTGGTGGGTGGTGGTGGTTTTTGTTGTGGGTTTTTGGTTTTTGTTTGGTTGTTGTGAAGGGGGAAGAGGGCGGAGGATGAGGACCCCTTAGCAAATGGGAGCAGAAGGATGTCAGGAAAGGAGCCCAGAGGGGTTAGTGTGGGAATGGGCCAGGGCAGCTGGGAGGGGCTTGTGGGTAGTGCCTGAACAGAGGGGAAGGGAGAGCTAAAGGCCAGGGCGAGCAGGGGGGGACTGAGGTAAGGCTGTCAGCGGAGTTCCAGCAGACAGGTTCAAGTGAGGATGTTTTGGTTTTGGTTTTTGGCTTGCTGTGTGTGTGTGTGTGTGTGAGTTTGATTGTTTGTTTGAGAAGGGGGTAGAGGGGTGGATAGGTTGGATGCCTTTGAAGTGATGGGGAAAGTTCCCAGGAAGGGGGGGGTGTAGGTGGGTGGGGGCAGGGAGGGGCGAGGGGGGCGGGACCCGGTTGTGCAGAGCGCCTGCGTGGGGGTTGCGTGCGTGCCGTGGCGTGCGTGGGGGTTGCGTGCGTGCCGGGGAAGGGAGTCCCCGGAGCGACTGCTGAGGGCCACCGCGGCGAGCGAGCGTGGGTGAAGGAGCTGAGGATGTGAGCAGGGCTGCAGCGGGCAGGTCCAAGGTAGGTTTGAGTTTTATCTTTGTGAGAAGGGAAGAGGGTGCCTAGGATGCTTGGGAAAAGGGGGATGGAAGGTCCCAGGAAGTGTTTGGGGGAAAGGTGCGTGTTTGGGGCGGGACGAGGGGGGCGGGGAGCGGCTTGGGGGCGGCGCAGGCGTGGGGGTTGGGTGCGTGCAGGGGAAGGGAGCGCGCAGGGACTGTGGAGGGCCACCGCGAGCGTGGGGGCCGGAGGTGAGGATGGCAGCGGAGCCCCAGCTGAGAGGTTGAAGTTAGGGTTCGTTTTGAGAGGCAGGAAGAGGGTGGATGGGATCCCTTGGAAAAGTGGAGGCGAGGTCTAGGAGAGGTCCTAGGAAGGGTTGGGCCTGTGCGGGTGCGGGGAGCGTGGAGGCGGGCGGGCACCCCTTGCCCCCAGAGCGTGCGTGGGAGTTGCGTGGGTGCAGGGGAAGGGAGGCGGGAGGGAATGGAGAGGGACACGGAGAGCCTGGGGCCCTGCGGGGAGGTTTTGAGGGGCATTCTAGGGGACAGGTTCAAGGTAGGTGTTTGTGGCGGCTGCGGTGGTGGTGGTGGTGGGTGGTGGTGGTTTTTGTTGTGGGTTTTTGGTTTTTGTTTGGTTGTTGTGAAGGGGGAAGAGGGCGGAGGATGAGGACCCCTTAGCAAATGGGAGCGGAAGGATGTCAGGAAAGGAGCCCAGAGGGGTTCGTGTGGGAATGGGCCAGGGCAGCTGGGAGGGGCTTGTGGGTAGTGCCTGAACAGAGGGGAAGGGAGAGCTGAAGGGAGTGCTGAGGGCCAGGGCGAGCAGGGGGGGACTGAGGTAAGGCTGTCAGCGGAGTTCCAGCAGACAGGTTCAAGTGAGGATGTTTTGGTTTTGGTTTTTGGCTTGCTGTGTGTGTGTGTGTGTGAGTTTGATTGTTTGTTTGAGAAGGGGGTAGAGGGGTGGATAGGTTGGATGCCTTTGAAGTGATGGGGAAAGTTCCCAGGAAGGGGGGGGTGTAGGTGGGTGGGGGCAGGGAGGGGCGAGGGGGGCGGGACCCGGTTGTGCAGAGCGCCTGCGTGGGGGTTTCGTGCGTGCCGTGGCGTGCGTGGGGGTTGCGTGCGTGCCGGGGAAGGGAGTCCCCGGAGCGACTGCTGAGGGCCACCGCGGCGAGCGAGCGTGGGTGAAGGAGCTGAGGATGTGAGCAGGGCTGCAGCGGGCAGGTGCAAGGTAGGTTTGAGTTTTATCTTTGTGAGAAGGGAAGAGGGTGCCTAGGATGCTTGGGAAAAGGGGGATGGAAGGTCCCAGGAAGTGTTTGGGGGAAAGGTGCGTGTTTGGGGCGGGACGAGGGGGGCGGGGAGCGGCTTGGGGGCGGCGCAGGCGTGGGGGTTGGGTGCGTGCAGGGGAAGGGAGCGCGCAGGGACTGTGGAGGGCCACCGCGAGCGTGGGGGCCGGAGGTGAGGATGGCAGCGGAGCCCCGGCTGAGAGGTTGAAGTTAGGGTTCGTTTTGAGAGGCAGGAAGAGGGTAGATGGGATCCCTTGGAAAAGTGGAGGCGAGGTCTAGGAGAGGTCCTAGGAAGGGTTGGGCCTGTGCGGGTGCGGGGAGCGTGGAGGCGGGCGGGCACCCCTTGCCCCCAGAGCGTGCGTGGGGGTTGCGTGGGTGCAGGGGAAGGGAGGCGGGAGGGAATGGAGAGGGACACGGAGAGCCTGGGGCCCTGCGGGGAGGTTGTGAGGGGCATTCTAGGGGACAGGTTCAAGGTAGGTGTTTGTGGCGGCTGCGGTGGTGGTGGTGGTGGGTGGTGGTGGTTTTTGTTGTGGGTTTTTGGTTTTTGTTTGGTTGTTGTGAAGGGGGAAGAGGGCGGAGGATGAGGACCCCTTAGCAAATGGGAGCGGAAGGATGTCAGGAAAGGAGCCCAGAGGGGTTAGTGTGGGAATGGGCCAGGGCAGCTGGGAGGGGCTTGTGGGTAGTGCCTGAACAGAGGGGAAGGGAGAGCTGAAGGGAGTGCTGAGGGCCAGGGCGAGCAGGGGGGGACTGAGGTAAGGCTGTCAGCGGAGTTCCAGCAGACAGGTTCAAGTGAGGATGTTTTGGTTTTGGTTTTTGGCTTGCTGTGTGTGTGTGTGAGTTTGATTGTTTGTTTGAGAAGGGGGTAGAGGGGTGGATAGGTTGGATGCCTTTGAAGTGATGGGGAAAGTTCCCAGGAAGGGGGGGGTGTAGGTGGGTGGGGGCAGGGAGGGGCGAGGGGGGCGGGACCCGGTTGTGCAGAGCGCCTGCGTGGGGGTTGCGTGCGTGCCGTGGCGTGCGTGGGGGTTGCGTGCGTGCCGGGGAAGGGAGTCCCCGGAGCGACTGCTGAGGGCCACCGCGGCGAGCGAGCGTGGGTGAAGGAGCTGAGGATGTGAGCAGGGCTGCAGCGGGCAGGTCCAAGGTAGGTTTGAGTTTTATCTTTGTGAGAAGGGAAGAGGGTGCCTAGGATGCTTGGGAAAAGGGGGATGGAAGGTCCCAGGAAGTGTTTGGGGGAAAGGTGCGTGTTTGGGGCGGGACGAGGGGGGCGGGGAGCGGCTTGGGGGCGGCGCAGGCGTGGGGGTTGGGTGCGTGCAGGGGAAGGGAGCGCGCAGGGACTGTGGAGGGCCGCCGCGAGCGTGGGGGCCGGAGGTGAGGATGGCAGCGGAGCCCCGGCTGAGAGGTTGAAGTTAGGGTTCGTTTTGAGAGGCAGCAAGAGGGTGGATGGGATCCCTTGGAAAAGTGGAGGCGAGGTCTAGGAGAGGTCCTAGGAAGGGTTGGGCCTGTGCGGGTGCGGGGAGCGTGGAGGCGGGCGGGCACCCCTTGCCCCCAGAGCGTGCGTGGGGGTTGCGTGGGTGCAGGGGAAGGGAGGCGGGAGGGAATGGAGAGGGACACGGAGAGCCTGGGGCCCTGCGGGGAGGTTGTGAGGGGCATTCTAGGGGACAGGTTCAAGGTAGGTGTTTGTGGCGGCTGCGGTGGTGGTGGTGGTGGGTGGTGGTGGTTTTTGTTGTGGGTTTTTGGTTTTTGTTTGGTTGTTGTGAAGGGGGAAGAGGGCGGAGGATGAGGACCCCTTAGCAAATGGGAGCGGAAGGATGTCAGGAAAGGAGCCCAGAGGGGTTCGTGTGGGAATGGGCCAGGGCAGCTGGGAGGGGCTTGTGGGTAGTGCCTGAACAGAGGGGAAGGGAGAGCTGAAGGGAGTGCTGAGGGCCAGGGCGAGCAGGGGGGGACTGAGGTAAGGCTGTCAGCGGAGTTCCAGCAGACAGGTTCAAGTGAGGATGTTTTGGTTTTGGTTTTTGGCTTGCTGTGTGTGTGTGTGTGTGAGTTTGATTGTTTGTTTGAGAAGGGGGTAGAGGGGTGGATAGGTTGGATGCCTTTGAAGTGATGGGGAAAGTTCCCAGGAAGGGGGGGGTGTAGGTGGGTGGGGGCAGGGAGGGGCGAGGGGGGCGGGACCCGGTTGTGCAGAGCGCCTGCGTGGGGGTTGCGTGCGTGCCGTGGCGTGCGTGGGGGTTGCGTGCGTGCCGGGGAAGGGAGTCCCCGGAGCGACTGCTGAGGGCCACCGCGGCGAGCGAGCGTGGGTGAAGGAGCTGAGGATGTGAGCAGGGCTGCAGCGGGCAGGTGCAAGGTAGGTTTGAGTTTTATCTTTGTGAGAAGGGAAGAGGGTGCCTAGGATGCTTGGGAAAAGGGGGATGGAAGGTCCCAGGAAGTGTTTGGGGGAAAGGTGCGTGTTTGGGGCGGGACGAGGGGGGCGGGGAGCGGCATGGGGGCGGCGCAGGCGTGGGGGTTGGGTGCGTGCAGGGGAAGGGAGCGCGCAGGGACTGTGGAGGGCCACCGCGAGCGTGGGGGCTGGAGGTGAGGATGGCAGCGGAGCCCCAGCTGAGAGGTTGAAGTTAGGGTTCGTTATGAGAGGCAGGAAGAGGGTAGATGGGATCCCTTGGAAAAGTGGAGGCGAGGTCTAGGAGAGGTCCTAGGAAGGGTTGGGCCTGTGCGGGTGCGGGGAGCGTGGAGGCGGGCGGGCACCCCTTGCCCCCAGAGCGTGCGTGGGGGTTGCGTGGGTGCAGGGGAAGGGAGGCGGGAGGGAATGGAGAGGGACACGGAGAGCCTGGGGCCCTGCGGGGAGGTTGTGAGGGGCATTCTAGGGGACAGGTTCAAGGTAGGTGTTTGTGGCGGCTGCGGTGGTGGTGGTGGTGGGTGGTGGTGGTTTTTGTTGTGGGTTTTTGGTTTTTGTTTGGTTGTTGTGAAGGGGGAAGAGGGCGGAGGATGAGGACCCCTTAGCAAATGGGAGCGGAAGGATGTCAGGAAAGGAGCCCAGAGGGGTTAGTGTGGGAATGGGCCAGGGCAGCTGGGAGGGGCTTGTGGGTAGTGCCTGAACAGAGGGGAAGGGAGAGCTGAAGGGAGTGCTGAGGGCCAGGGCGAGCAGGGGGGGACTGAGGTAAGGCTGTCAGCGGAGTTCCAGCAGACAGGTTCAAGTGAGGATGTTTTGGTTTTGGTTTTTGGCTTGCTGTGTGTGTGTGTGAGTTTGATTGTTTGTTTGAGAAGGGGGTAGAGGGGTGGATAGGTTGGATGCCTTTGAAGTGATGGGGAAAGTTCCCAGGAAGGGGGGGGTGTAGGTGGGTGGGGGCAGGGAGGGGCGAGGGGGGCGGGACCCGGTTGTGCAGAGCGCCTGCGTGGGGGTTGCGTGCGTGCCGTGGCGTGCGTGGGGGTTGCGTGCGTGCCGGGGAAGGGAGTCCCCGGAGCGACTGCTGAGGGCCACCGCGGCGAGCGAGCGTGGGTGAAGGAGCTGAGGATGTGAGCAGGGCTGCAGCGGGCAGGTCCAAGGTAGGTTTGAGTTTTATCTTTGTGAGAAGGGAAGAGGGTGCCTAGGATGCTTGGGAAAAGGGGGATGGAAGGTCCCAGGAAGTGTTTGGGGGAAAGGTGCGTGTTTGGGGCGGGACGAGGGGGGCGGGGAGCGGCTTGGGGGCGGCGCAGGCGTGGGGGTTGGGTGCGTGCAGGGGAAGGGAGCGCGCAGGGACTGTGGAGGGCCGCCGCGAGCGTGGGGGCCGGAGGTGAGGATGGCAGCGGAGCCCCGGCTGAGAGGTTGAAGTTAGGGTTCGTTTTGAGAGGCAGCAAGAGGGTGGATGGGATCCCTTGGAAAAGTGGAGGCGAGGTCTAGGAGAGGTCCTAGGAAGGGTTGGGCCTGTGCGGGTGCGGGGAGCGTGGAGGCGGGCGGGCACCCCTTGCCCCCAGAGCGTGCGTGGGGGTTGCGTGGGTGCAGGGGAAGGGAGGCGGGAGGGAATGGAGAGGGACACGGAGAGCCTGGGGCCCTGCGGGGAGGTTGTGAGGGGCATTCTAGGGGACAGGTTCAAGGTAGGTGTTTGTGGCGGCTGCGGTGGTGGTGGTGGTGGGTGGTGGTGGTTTTTGTTGTGGGTTTTTGGTTTTTGTTTGGTTGTTGTGAAGGGGGAAGAGGGCGGAGGATGAGGACCCCTTAGCAAATGGGAGCGGAAGGATGTCAGGAAAGGAGCCCAGAGGGGTTCGTGTGGGAATGGGCCAGGGCAGCTGGGAGGGGCTTGTGGGTAGTGCCTGAACAGAGGGGAAGGGAGAGCTGAAGGGAGTGCTGAGGGCCAGGGCGAGCAGGGGGGGACTGAGGTAAGGCTGTCAGCGGAGTTCCAGCAGACAGGTTCAAGTGAGGATGTTTTGGTTTTGGTTTTTGGCTTGCTGTGTGTGTGTGTGTGTGAGTTTGTTTGTTTGTTTGAGAAGGGGTAGAGGGGTGGATAGGTTGGATGCCTTTGAAGTGATGGGGAAAGTTCCCAGGAAGGGGGGGGTGTAGGTGGGTGGGGGCAGGGCGGGGCGAGGGGGGCGGGACCCGGTTGTGCAGAGCGCCTGCGTGGGGGTTGCGTGCGTGCCGTGGCGTGCGTGGGGGTTGCGTGCGTGCCGGGGAAGGGAGTCCCCGGAGCGACTGCTGAGGGCCACCGCGGCGAGCGAGCGTGGGTGAAGGAGCTGAGGATGTGAGCAGGGCTGCAGCGGGCAGGTCCAAGGTAGGTTTGAGTTTTATCTTTGTGAGAAGGGAAGAGGGTGCCTAGGATGCTTGGGAAAAGGGGGATGGAAGGTCCCAGGAAGTGTTTGGGGGAAAGGTGCGTGTTTGGGGCGGGACGAGGGGGGCGGGGAGCGGCTTGGGGGCGGCGCAGGCGTGGGGGTTGGGTGCGTGCAGGGGAAGGGAGCGCGCAGGGACTGTGGAGGGCCACCGCGAGCGTGGGGGCCGGAGGTGAGGATGGCAGCGGAGCCCCGGCTGAGAGGTTGAAGTTAGGGTTCGTTTTGAGAGGCAGCAAGAGGGTGGATGGGATCCCTTGGAAAAGTGGAGGCGAGGTCTAGGAGAGGTCCTAGGAAGGGTTGGGCCTGTGCGGGTGCGGGGAGCGTGGAGGCGGGCGGGCACCCCTTGCCCCCAGAGCGTGCGTGGGGGTTGCGTGGGTGCAGGGGAAGGGAGGCGGGAGGGAATGGAGAGGGACACGGAGAGCCTGGGGCCCTGCGGGGAGGTTGTGAGGGGCATTCTAGGGGACAGGTTCAAGGTAGGTGTTTGTGGCGGCTGCGGTGGTGGTGGTGGTGGGTGGTGGTGGTTTTTGTTGTGGGTTTTTGGTTTTTGTTTGGTTGTTGTGAAGGGGGAAGAGGGCGGAGGATGAGGACCCCTTAGCAAATGGGAGCGGAAGGATGTCAGGAAAGGAGCCCAGAGGGGTTCCTGTGGGAATGGGCCAGGGCAGCTGGGAGGGGCTTGTGGGTAGTGCCTGAACAGAGGGGAAGGGAGAGCTGAAGGGAGTGCTGAGGGCCAGGGCGAGCAGGGGGGGACTGAGGTAAGGCTGTCAGCGGAGTTCCAGCAGACAGGTTCAAGTGAGGATGTTTTGGTTTTGGTTTTTGGCTTGCTGTGTGTGTGTGTGTGTGTGTGAGTTTGATTGTTTGTTTGAGAAGGGGGTAGAGGGGTGGATAGGTTGGATGCCTTTGAAGTGATGGGGAAAGTTCCCAGGAAGGGGGGGGTGTAGGTGGGTGGGGGCAGGGCGGGGCGAGGGGGGCGGGACCCGGTTGTGCAGAGCGCCTGCGTGGGGGTTGCGTGCGTGCCGTGGCGTGCGTGGGGGTTGCGTGCGTGCCGGGGAAGGGAGTCCCCGGAGCGACTGCTGAGGGCCACCGCGGCGAGCGAGCGTGGGTGAAGGAGCTGAGGACGTGAGCAGGGCTGCAGCGGGCAGGTGCAAGGTAGGTTTTTAGTTTTATCTTTGTGAGAAGGGAAGAGGGTGCCTAGGATGCTTGGGAAAAGGGGGATGGAAGGTCCCAGGAAGTGTTTGGGGGAAAGGTGCGTGTTTGGGGCGGGACGAGGGGGGCGGGGAGCGGCTTGGGGGCGGCGCAGGCGTGGGGGTTGGGTGCGTGCAGGGGAAGGGAGCGCGCAGGGACTGTGGAGGGCCACCGCGAGCGTGGGGGCCGGAGGTGAGGATGGCAGCGGAGCCCCGGCTGAGAGGTTGAAGTTAGGGTTCGTTTTGAGAGGCAGCAAGAGGGTGGATGGGATCCCTTGGAAAAGTGGAGGCGAGGTCTAGGAGAGGTCCTAGGAAGGGTTGGGCCTGTGCGGGTGCGGGGAGCGTGGAGGCGGGCGGGCACCCCTTGCCCCCAGAGCGTGCGTGGGGGTTGCGTGGGTGCAGGGGAAGGGAGGCGGGAGGGAATGGAGAGGGACACGGAGAGCCTGGGGCCCTGCGGGGAGGTTGTGAGGGGCATTCTAGGGGACAGGTTCAAGGTAGGTGTTTGTGGCGGCTGCGGTGGTGGTGGTGGTGGGTGGTGGTGGTTTTTGTTGTGGGTTTTTGGTTTTTGTTTGGTTGTTGTGAAGGGGGAAGAGGGCGGAGGATGAGGACCCCTTAGCAAATGGGAGCGGAAGGATGTCAGGAAAGGAGCCCAGAGGGGTTAGTGTGGGAATGGGCCAGGGCAGCTGGGAGGGGCTTGAGGGTAGTGCCTGAACAGAGGGGAAGGGAGAGCTGAAGGGAGTGCTGAGGGCCAGGGCGAGCAGGGGGGGACTGAGGTAAGGCTGTCAGAGGAGTTCCAGCAGACAGGTTCAAGTGAGGATGTTTTGGTTTTGGTTTTTGGCTTGCTGTGTGTGTGTGTGTGTGAGTTTGTTTGTTTGAGAAGGGGTAGAGGGGTGGATAGGTTGGATGCCTTTGAAGTGATGGGGAAAGTTCCCAGGAAGGGGGGGGTGTAGGTGGGTGGGGGCAGGGCGGGGCGAGGGGGGCGGGACCCGGTTGTGCAGAGCGCCTGCGTGGGGGTTGCGTGCGTGCCGTGGCGTGCGTGGGGGTTGCGTGCGTGCCGGGGAAGGGAGTCCCCGGAGCGACTGCTGAGGGCCACCGCGGCGAGCGAGCGTGGGTGAAGGAGCTGAGGATGTGAGCAGGGCTGCAGCGGGCAGGTGCAAGGTAGGTTTGAGTTTTATCTTTGTGAGAAGGGAAGAGGGTGCCTAGGATGCTTGGGAAAAGGGGGATGGAAGGTCCCAGGAAGTGTTTGGGGGAAAGGTGCGTGTTTGGGGCGGGACGAGGGGGGCGGGGAGCGGCTTGGGGGCGGCGCAGGCGTGGGGGTTGGGTGCGTGCAGGGGAAGGGAGCGCGCAGGGACTGTGGAGGGCCGCCGCGAGCGTGGGGGCCGGAGGTGAGGATTGCAGCGGAGCCCCGGCTGAGAGGTTGAAGTTAGGGTTCGTTTTGAGAGGCAGCAAGAGGGTGGATGGGATCCCTTGGAAAAGTGGAGGCGAGGTCTAGGAGAGGTCCTAGGAAGGGTTGGGCCTGTGCGGGTGCGGGGAGCGTGGAGGCGGGCGGGCACCCCTTGCCCCCAGAGCGTGCGTGGGGGTTGCGTGGGTGCAGGGGAAGGGAGGCGGGAGGGAATGGAGAGGGACACGGAGAGCCTGGGGCCCTGCGGGGAGGTTTTGAGGGGCATTCTAGGGGACAGGTTCAAGGTAGGTGTTTGTGGCGGCTGCGGTGGTGGTGGTGGTGGGTGGTGGTGGTTTTTGTTGTGGGTTTTTGGTTTTTGTTTGGTTGTTGTGAAGGGGGAAGAGGGCGGAGGATGAGGACCCCTTAGCAAATGGGAGCGGAAGAATGTCAGGAAAGGAGCCCAGAGGGGTTAGTGTGGGAATGGGCCAGGGCAGCTGGGAGGGGCTTGTGGGTAGTGCCTGAACAGAGGGGAAGGGAGAGCTGAAGGGAGTGCTGAGGGCCAGGGCGAGCAGGGGGGGACTGAGGTAAGGCTGTCAGCGGAGTTCCAGCAGACAGGTTCAAGTGAGGATGTTTTGGTTTTGGTTTTTGGCTTGCTGTGTGTGTGTGTGTGTGTGTGAGTTTGATTGTTTGTTTGAGAAGGGGGTAGAGGGGTGGATAGGTTGGATGCCTTTGAAGTGATGGGGAAAGTTCCCAGGAAGGGGGGGGTGTAGGTGGGTGGGGGCAGGGCGGGGCGAGGGGGGCGGGACCCGGTTGTGCAGAGCGCCTGCGTGGGGGTTGCGTGCGTGCCGTGGCGTGCGTGGGGGTTGCGTGCGTGCCGGGGAAGGGAGTCCCCGGAGCGACTGCTGAGGGCCACCGCGGCGAGCGAGCGTGGGTGAAGGAGCTGAGGACGTGAGCAGGGCTGCAGCGGGCAGGTCCAAGGTAGGTTTGAGTTTTATCTTTGTGAGAAGGGAAGAGGGTGCCTAGGATGCTTGGGAAAAGGGGGATGGAAGGTCCCAGGAAGTGTTTGGGGGAAAGGTGCGTGTTTGGGGCGGGACGAGGGGGGCGGGGAGCGGCTTGGGGGCGGCGCAGGCGTGGGGGTTGGGTGCGTGCAGGGGAAGGGAGCGCGCAGGGACTGTGGAGGGCCACCGCGAGCGTGGGGGCCGGAGGTGAGGATGGCAGCGGAGCCCCAGCTGAGAGGTTGAAGTTAGGGTTCGTTTTGAGAGGCAGGAAGAGGGTGGATGGGATCCCTTGGAAAAGTGGAGGCGAGGTCTAGGAGAGGTCCTAGGAAGGGTTGGGCCTGTGCGGGTGCGGGGAGCGTGGAGGCGGGCGGGCACCCCTTGCCCCCAGAGCGTGCGTGGGGGTTGCGTGGGTGCAGGGGAAGGGAGGCGGGAGGGAATGGAGAGGGACACGGAGAGCCTGGGGCCCTGCGGGGAGGTTGTGAGGGGCATTCTAGGGGATAGGTTCAAGGTAGGTGTTTGTGGCGGCTGCGGTGGTGGTGGTGGTGGGTGGTGGTGGTTTTTGTTGTGGGTTTTTGGTTTTTGTTTGGTTGTTGTGAAGGGGGAAGAGGGCGGAGGATGAGGACCCCTTAGCAAATGGGAGCGGAAGGATGTCAGGAAAGGAGCCCAGAGGGGTTCGTGTGGGAATGGGCCAGGGCAGCTGGGAGGGGCTTGTGGGTAGTGCCTGAACAGAGGGGAAGGGAGAGCTGAAGGGAGTGCTGAGGGCCAGGGCGAGCAGGGGGGGACTGAGGTAAGGCTGTCAGCGGAGTTCCAGCAGACAGGTTCAAGTGAGGATGTTTTGGTTTTGGTTTTTGGCTTGCTGTGTGTGTGTGTGTGTGTGAGTTTGATTGTTTGTTTGAGAAGGGGGTAGAGGGGTGGATAGGTTGGATGCCTTTGAAGTGATGGGGAAAGTTCCCAGGAAGGGGGGGGTGTAGGTGGGTGGGGGCGGGGCGGGGCGAGGGGGGCGGGACCCGGTTGTGCAGAGCGCCTGCGTGGGGGTTGCGTGCGTGCCGTGGCGTGCGTGGGGGTTGCGTACGTGCCGGGGAAGGGAGTCCCCGGAGCGACTGCTGAGGGCCACCGCGGCGAGCGAGCGTGGGTGAAGGAGCTGAGGACGTGAGCAGGGCTGCAGCGGGCAGGTGCAAGGTAGGTTTGAGTTTTATCTTTGTGAGAAGGGAAGAGGGTGCCTAGGATGCTTGGGAAAAGGGGGATGGAAGGTCCCAGGAAGTGTTTGGGGGAAAGGTGCGTGTTTGGGGCGGGACGAGGGGGGCGGGGAGCGGCTTGGGGGCGGCGCAGGCGTGGGGGTTGGGTGCGTGCAGGGGAAGGGAGCGCGCAGGGACTGTGGAGGGCCGCCGCGAGCGTGGGGGCCGGAGGTGAGGATGGCAGCGGAGCCCCAGCTGAGAGGTTGAAGTTAGGGTTCGTTTTGAGAGGCAGGAAGAGGGTAGATGGGATCCCTTGGAAAAGTGGAGGCGAGGTCTAGGAGAGGTCCTAGGAAGGGTTGGGCCTGTGCGGGTGCGGGGAGCGTGGAGGCGGGCGGGCACCCCTTGCCCCCAGAGCGTGCGTGGGGGTTGCGTGGGTGCAGGGGAAGGGAGGCGGGAGGGAATGGAGAGGGACACGGAGAGCCTGGGGCCCTGCGGGGAGGTTGTGAGGGGCATTCTAGGGGACAGGTTCAAGGTAGGTGTTTGTGGCGGCTGCGGTGGTGGTGGTGGTGGGTGGTGGTGGTTTTTGTTGTGGGTTTTTGGTTTTTGTTTGGTTGTTGTGAAGGGGGAAGAGGGCGGAGGATGAGGACCCCTTAGCAAATGGGAGCGGAAGGATGTCAGGAAAGGAGTCCAGAGGGGTTCGTGTGGGAATGGGCCAGGGCAGCTGGGAGGGGCTTGTGGGTAGTGCCTGAACAGAAGGGAAGGGAGAGCTGAAGGGAGTGCTGAGGGCCAGGGCGAGCAGGGGGGGACTGAGGTAAGGCTGTCAGAGGAGTTCCAGCAGACAGCTTCAAGTGAGGATGTTTTGGTTTTGGTTTTTGGCTTGCTGTGTGTGTGTGTGTGTGAGTTTGATTGTTTGAGAAGGGTTAGAGGGGTGGATAGGTTGGATGCCTTTGAAGTGATGGGGAAAGTTCCCAGGAAGGGGGGGGTGTAGGTGGGTGGGGGCAGGGCGGGGCGAGGGGGGCGGGACCCGGTTGTGCAGAGCGCGTGCGTGGGGGTTGCGTGCGTGCCGTGGCGTGCGTGGGGGTTGCGTGCGTGCCGGGGAAGGGAGTCCCCGGAGCGACTGCTGAGGGCCACCGCGGCGAGCGAGCGTGGGTGAAGGAGCTGAGGATGTGAGCAGGGCTGCAGCGGGCAGGTGCAAGGTAGGTTTGAGTTTTATCTTTGTGAGAAGGGAAGAGGGTGCCTAGGATGCTTGGGAAAAGGGGGATGGAAGGTCCCAGGAAGTGTTTGGGGGAAAGGTGCGTGTTTGGGGCGGGACGAGGGGGGCGGGGAGCGGCTTGGGGGCGGCGCAGGCGTGGGGGTTGGGTGCGTGCAGGGGAAGGGAGCGCGCAGGGACTGTGGAGGGCCACCGCGAGCGTGGGGGCCGGAGGTGAGGATGGCAGCGGAGCCCCGGCTGAGAGGTTGAAGTTAGGGTTCGTTTTGAGAGGCAGCAAGAGGGTGGATGGGATCCCTTGGAAAAGTGGAGGCGAGGTCTAGGAGAGGTCCTAGGAAGGGTTGGGCCTGTGCGGGTGCGGGGAGCGTGGAGGCGGGCGGGCACCCCTTGCCCCCAGAGCGTGCGTGGGGGTTGCGTGGGTGCAGGGGAAGGGAGGCGGGAGGGAATGGAGAGGGACACGGAGAGCCTGGGGCCCTGCGGGGAGGTTGTGAGGGGCATTCTAGGGGACAGGTTCAAGGTAGGTGTTTGTGGCGGCTGCGGTGGTGGTGGTGGTGGGTGGTGGTGGTTTTTGTTGTGGGTTTTTGGTTTTTGTTTGGTTGTTGTGAAGGGGGAAGAGGGCGGAGGATGAGGACCCCTTAGCAAATGGGAGCGGAAGGATGTCAGGAAAGGAGCCCAGAGGGGTTAGTGTGGGAATGGGCCAGGGCAGCTGGGAGGGGCTTGTGGGTAGTGCCTGAACAGAGGGGAAGGGAGAGCTGAAGGGAGTGCTGAGGGCCAGGGCGAGCAGGGGGGGACTGAGGTAAGGCTGTCAGCGGAGTTCCAGCAGACAGGTTCAAGTGAGGATGTTTTGGTTTTGGTTTTTGGCTTGCTGTGTGTGTGTGTGTGTGTGAGTTTGATTGTTTGTTTGAGAAGGGGGTAGAGGGGTGGATAGGTTGGATGCCTTTGAAGTGATGGGGAAAGTTCCCAGGAAGGGGGGGGGTGTAGGTGGGTGGGGGCAGGGCGGGGCGAGGGGGGCGGGACCCGGTTGTGCAGAGCGCCTGCGTGGGGGTTGCGTGCGTGCCGTGGCGTGCGTGGGGGTTGCGTGCGTGCCGGGGAAGGGAGTCCCCGGAGCGACTGCTGAGGGCCACCGCGGCGAGCGAGCGTGGGTGAAGGAGCTGAGGATGTGAGCAGGGCTGCAGCGGGCAGGTGCAAGGTAGGTTTGAGTTTTATCTTTGTGAGAAGGGAAGAGGGTGCCTAGGATGCTTGGGAAAAGGGGGATGGAAGGTCCCAGGAAGTGTTTGGGGGAAAGGTGCGTGTTTGGGGCGGGACGAGGGGGGCGGGGAGCGGCTTGGGGGCGGCGCAGGCGTGGGGGTTGGGTGCGTGCAGGGGAAGGGAGCGCGCAGGGACTGTGGAGGGCCGCCGCGAGCGTGGGGGCCGGAGGTGAGGATTGCAGCGGAGCCCCGGCTGAGAGGTTGAAGTTAGGGTTCGTTTTGAGAGGCAGCAAGAGGGTGGATGGGATCCCTTGGAAAAGTGGAGGCGAGGTCTAGGAGAGGTCCTAGGAAGGGTTGGGCCTGTGCGGGTGCGGGGAGCGTGGAGGCGGGCGGGCACCCCTTGCCCCCAGAGCGTGCGTGGGGGTTGCGTGGGTGCAGGGGAAGGGAGGCGGGAGGGAATGGAGAGGGACACGGAGAGCCTGGGGCCCTGCGGGGAGGTTTTGAGGGGCATTCTAGGGGACAGGTTCAAGGTAGGTGTTTGTGGCGGCTGCGGTGGTGGTGGTGGTGGGTGGTGGTGGTTTTTGTTGTGGGTTTTTGGTTTTTGTTTGGTTGTTGTGAAGGGGGAAGAGGGCGGAGGATGAGGACCCCTTAGCAAATGGGAGCGGAAGAATGTCAGGAAAGGAGCCCAGAGGGGTTAGTGTGGGAATGGGCCAGGGCAGCTGGGAGGGGCTTGTGGGTAGTGCCTGAACAGAGGGGAAGGGAGAGCTGAAGGGAGTGCTGAGGGCCAGGGCGAGCAGGGGGGGACTGAGGGAAGGCTGTCAGCGGAGTTCCAGCAGACAGGTTCAAGTGAGGATGTTTTGGTTTTGGTTTTTGGCTTGCTGTGTGTGTGTGTGTGTGTGTGTGAGTTTGATTGTTTGTTTGAGAAGGGGGTAGAGGGGTGGATAGGTTGGATGCCTTTGAAGTGATGGGGAAAGTTCCCAGGAAGGGGGGGGTGTAGGTGGGTGGGGGCAGGGCGGGGCGAGGGGGGCGGGACCCGGTTGTGCAGAGCGCCTGCGTGGGGGTTGCGTGCGTGCCGTGGCGTGCGTGGGGGTTGCGTGCGTGCCGGGGAAGGGAGTCCCCGGAGCGACTGCTGAGGGCCACCGCGGCGAGCGAGCGTGGGTGAAGGAGCTGAGGACGTGAGCAGGGCTGCAGCGGGCAGGTCCAAGGTAGGTTTGAGTTTTATCTTTGTGAGAAGGGAAGAGGGTGCCTAGGATGCTTGGGAAAAGGGGGATGGAAGGTCCCAGGAAGTGTTTGGGGGAAAGGTGCGTGTTTGGGGCGGGACGAGGGGGGCGGGGAGCGGCTTGGGGGCGGCGCAGGCGTGGGGGTTGGGTGCGTGCAGGGGAAGGGAGCGCGCAGGGACTGTGGAGGGCCACCGCGAGCGTGGGGGCCGGAGGTGAGGATGGCAGCGGAGCCCCAGCTGAGAGGTTGAAGTTAGGGTTCGTTTTGAGAGGCAGGAAGAGGGTGGATGGGATCCCTTGGAAAAGTGGAGGCGAGGTCTAGGAGAGGTCCTAGGAAGGGTTGGGCCTGTGCGGGTGCGGGGAGCGTGGAGGCGGGCGGGCACCCCTTGCCCCCAGAGCGTGCGTGGGGGTTGCGTGGGTGCAGGGGAAGGGAGGCGGGAGGGAATGGAGAGGGACACGGAGAGCCTGGGGCCCTGCGGGGAGGTTGTGAGGGGCATTCTAGGGGATAGGTTCAAGGTAGGTGTTTGTGGCGGCTGCGGTGGTGGTGGTGGTGGGTGGTGGTGGTTTTTGTTGTGGGTTTTTGGTTTTTGTTTGGTTGTTGTGAAGGGGGAAGAGGGCGGAGGATGAGGACCCCTTAGCAAATGGGAGCGGAAGGATGTCAGGAAAGGAGCCCAGAGGGGTTCGTGTGGGAATGGGCCAGGGCAGCTGGGAGGGGCTTGTGGGTAGTGCCTGAACAGAGGGGAAGGGAGAGCTGAAGGGAGTGCTGAGGGCCAGGGCGAGCAGGGGGGGACTGAGGTAAGGCTGTCAGCGGAGTTCCAGCAGACAGGTTCAAGTGAGGATGTTTTGGTTTTGGTTTTTGGCTTGCTGTGTGTGTGTGTGTGTGTGAGTTTGATTGTTTGTTTGAGAAGGGGGTAGAGGGGTGGATAGGTTGGATGCCTTTGAAGTGATGGGGAAAGTTCCCAGGAAGGGGGGGGTGTAGGTGGGTGGGGGCGGGGCGGGGCGAGGGGGGCGGGACCCGGTTGTGCAGAGCGCCTGCGTGGGGGTTGCGTGCGTGCCGTGGCGTGCGTGGGGGTTGCGTACGTGCCGGGGAAGGGAGTCCCCGGAGCGACTGCTGAGGGCCACCGCGGCGAGCGAGCGTGGGTGAAGGAGCTGAGGACGTGAGCAGGGCTGCAGCGGGCAGGTGCAAGGTAGGTTTGAGTTTTATCTTTGTGAGAAGGGAAGAGGGTGCCTAGGATGCTTGGGAAAAGGGGGATGGAAGGTCCCAGGAAGTGTTTGGGGGAAAGGTGCGTGTTTGGGGCGGGACGAGGGGGGCGGGGAGCGGCTTGGGGGCGGCGCAGGCGTGGGGGTTGGGTGCGTGCAGGGGAAGGGAGCGCGCAGGGACTGTGGAGGGCCGCCGCGAGCGTGGGGGCCGGAGGTGAGGATGGCAGCGGAGCCCCAGCTGAGAGGTTGAAGTTAGGGTTCGTTTTGAGAGGCAGGAAGAGGGTAGATGGGATCCCTTGGAAAAGTGGAGGCGAGGTCTAGGAGAGGTCCTAGGAAGGGTTGGGCCTGTGCGGGTGCGGGGAGCGTGGAGGCGGGCGGGCACCCCTTGCCCCCAGAGCGTGCGTGGGGGTTGCGTGGGTGCAGGGGAAGGGAGGCGGGAGGGAATGGAGAGGGACACGGAGAGCCTGGGGCCCTGCGGGGAGGTTGTGAGGGGCATTCTAGGGGACAGGTTCAAGGTAGGTGTTTGTGGCGGCTGCGGTGGTGGTGGTGGTGGGTGGTGGTGGTTTTTGTTGTGGGTTTTTGGTTTTTGTTTGGTTGTTGTGAAGGGGGAAGAGGGCGGAGGATGAGGACCCCTTAGCAAATGGGAGCGGAAGGATGTCAGGAAAGGAGCCCAGAGGGGTTCGTGTGGGAATGGGCCAGGGCAGCTGGGAGGGGCTTGTGGGTAGTGCCTGAACAGAAGGGAAGGGAGAGCTGAAGGGAGTGCTGAGGGCCAGGGCGAGCAGGGGGGGACTGAGGTAAGGCTGTCAGAGGAGTTCCAGCAGACAGCTTCAAGTGAGGATGTTTTGGTTTTGGTTTTTGGCTTGCTGTGTGTGTGTGTGTGTGAGTTTGATTGTTTGAGAAGGGGTAGAGGGGTGGATAGGTTGGATGCCTTTGAAGTGATGGGGAAAGTTCCCAGGAAGGGGGGGGTGTAGGTGGGTGGGGGCAGGGCGGGGCGAGGGGGGCGGGACCCGGTTGTGCAGAGCGCGTGCGTGGGGGTTGCGTGCGTGCCGTGGCGTGCGTGGGGGTTGCGTGCGTGCCGGGGAAGGGAGTCCCCGGAGCGACTGCTGAGGGCCACCGCGGCGAGCGAGCGTGGGTGAAGGAGCTGAGGATGTGAGCAGGGCTGCAGCGGGCAGGTGCAAGGTAGGTTTGAGTTTTATCTTTGTGAGAAGGGAAGAGGGTGCCTAGGATGCTTGGGAAAAGGGGGATGGAAGGTCCCAGGAAGTGTTTGGGGGAAAGGTGCGTGTTTGGGGCGGGACGAGGGGGGCGGGGAGCGGCTTGGGGGCGGCGCAGGCGTGGGGGTTGGGTGCGTGCAGGGGAAGGGAGCGCGCAGGGACTGTGGAGGGCCACCGCGAGCGTGGGGGCCGGAGGTGAGGATGGCAGCGGAGCCCCGGCTGAGAGGTTGAAGTTAGGGTTCGTTTTGAGAGGCAGCAAGAGGGTGGATGGGATCCCTTGGAAAAGTGGAGGCGAGGTCTAGGAGAGGTCCTAGGAAGGGTTGGGCCTGTGCGGGTGCGGGGAGCGTGGAGGCGGGCGGGCACCCCTTGCCCCCAGAGCGTGCGTGGGGGTTGCGTGGGTGCAGGGGAAGGGAGGCGGGAGGGAATGGAGAGGGACACGGAGAGCCTGGGGCCCTGCGGGGAGGTTGTGAGGGGCATTCTAGGGGACAGGTTCAAGGTAGGTGTTTGTGGCGGCTGCGGTGGTGGTGGTGGTGGGTGGTGGTGGTTTTTGTTGTGGGTTTTTGGTTTTTGTTTGGTTGTTGTGAAGGGGGAAGAGGGCGGAGGATGAGGACCCCTTAGCAAATGGGAGCGGAAGGATGTCAGGAAAGGAGCCCAGAGGGGTTCGTGTGGGAATGGGCCAGGGCAGCTGGGAGGGGCTTGAGGGTAGTGCCTGAACAGAGGGGAAGGGAGAGCTGAAGGGAGTGCTGAGGGCCAGGGCGAGCAGGGGGGGACTGAGGTAAGGCTGTCAGCGGAGTTCCAGCAGACAGGTTCAAGTGAGGATGTTTTGGTTTTGGTTTTTGGCTTGCTGTGTGTGTGTGTGTGTGTGAGTTTGATTGTTTGTTTGAGAAGGGGGTAGAGGGGTGGATAGGTTGGATGCCTTTGAAGTGATGGGGAAAGTTCCCAGGAAGGGGGGGGGTGTAGGTGGGTGGGGGCAGGGCGGGGCGAGGGGGGCGGGACCCGGTTGTGCAGAGCGCCTGCGTGGGGGTTGCGTGCGTGCCGTGGCGTGCGTGGGGGTTGCGTGCGTGCCGGGGAAGGGAGTCCCCGGAGCGACTGCTGAGGGCCACCGCGGCGAGCGAGCGTGGGTGAAGGAGCTGAGGACGTGAGCAGGGCTGCAGCGGGCAGGTCCAAGGTAGGTTTGAGTTTTATCTTTGTGAGAAGGGAAGAGGGTGCCTAGGATGCTTGGGAAAAGGGGGATGGAAGGTCCCAGGAAGTGTTTGGGGGAAAGGTGCGTGTTTGGGGCGGGACGAGGGGGGCGGGGAGCGGCTTGGGGGCGGCGCAGGCGTGGGGGTTGGGTGCATGCAGGGGAAGGGAGCGCGCAGGGACTGTGGAGGGCCACCGCGAGCGTGGGGGCCGGAGGTGAGGATGGCAGCGGAGCCCCAGCTGAGAGGTTGAAGTTAGGGTTCGTTTTGAGAGGCAGGAAGAGGGTAGATGGGATCCCTTGGAAAAGTGGAGGCGAGGTCTAGGAGAGGTCCTAGGAAGGGTTGGGCCTGTGCGGGTGCGGGGAGCGTGGAGGCGGGCGGGCACCCCTTGCCCCCAGAGCGTGCGTGGGGGTTGCGTGGGTGCAGGGGAAGGGAGGCGGGAGGGAATGGAGAGGGACACGGAGAGCCTGGGGCCCTGCGGGGAGGTTGTGAGGGGCATTCTAGGGGACAGGTTCAAGGTAGGTGTTTGTGGCGGCTGCGGTGGTGGTGGTGGTGGGTGGTGGTGGTTTTTGTTGTGGGTTTTTGGTTTTTGTTTGGTTGTTGTGAAGGGGGAAGAGGGCGGAGGATGAGGACCCCTTAGCAAATGGGAGCGGAAGGATGTCAGGAAAGGAGCCCAGAGGGGTTCGTGTGGGAATGGGCCAGGGCAGCTGGGAGGGGCTTGTGGGTAGTGCCTGAACAGAGGGGAAGGGAGAGCTGAAGGGAGTGCTGAGGGCCAGGGCGAGCAGGGGGGGACTGAGGTAAGGCTGTCAGCGGAGTTCCAGCAGACAGGTTCAAGTGAGGATGTTTTGGTTTTGGTTTTTGGCTTGCTGTGTGTGTGTGTGTGTGTGTGAGTTTGATTGTTTGTTTGAGAAGGGGGTAGAGGGGTGGATAGGTTGGATGCCTTTGAAGTGATGGGGAAAGTTCCCAGGAAGGGGGGGGTGTAGGTGGGTGGGGGCAGGGAGGGGCGAGGGGGGCGGGACCCGGTTGTGCAGAGCGCCTGCGTGGGGGTTGCGTGCGTGCCGTGGCGTGCGTGGGGGTTGCGTGCGTGCCGGGGAAGGGAGTCCCCGGAGCGACTGCTGAGGGCCACCGCGGCGAGCGAGCGTGGGTGAAGGAGCTGAGGATGTGAGCAGGGCTGCAGCGGGCAGGTGCAAGGTAGGTTTGAGTTTTATCTTTGTGAGAAGGGAAGAGGGTGCCTAGGATGCTTGGGAAAAGGGGGATGGAAGGTCCCAGGAAGTGTTTGGGGGAAAGGTGCGTGTTTGGGGCGGGACGAGGGGGGCGGGGAGCGGCTTGGGGGCGGCGCAGGCGTGGGGGTTGGGTGCGTGCAGGGGAAGGGAGCGCGCAGGGACTGTGGAGGGCCACCGCGAGCGTGGGGGCCGGAGGTGAGGATGGCAGCGGAGCCCCGGCTGAGAGGTTGAAGTTAGGGTTCGTTTTGAGAGGCAGCAAGAGGGTGGATGGGATCCCTTGGAAAAGTGGAGGCGAGGTCTAGGAGAGGTCCTAGGAAGGGTTGGGCCTGTGCGGGTGCGGGGAGCGTGGAGGCGGGCGGGCACCCCTTGCCCCCAGAGCGTGCGTGGGGGTTGCGTGGGTGCAGGGGAAGGGAGGCGGGAGGGAATGGAGAGGGACACGGAGAGCCTGGGGCCCTGCGGGGAGGTTTTGAGGGGCATTCTAGGGGACAGGTTCAAGGTAGGTGTTTGTGGCGGCTGCGGTGGTGGTGGTGGTGGGTGGTGGTGGTTTTTGTTGTGGGTTTTTGGTTTTTGTTTGGTTGTTGTGAAGGGGGAAGAGGGCGGAGGATGAGGACCCCTTAGCAAATGGGAGCGGAAGGATGTCAGGAAAGGAGCCCAGAGGGGTTCGTGTGGGAATGGGCCAGGGCAGCTGGGAGGGGCTTGTGGGTAGTGCCTGAACAGAGGGGAAGGGAGAGCTGAAGGGAGTGCTGAGGGCCAGGGCGAGCAGGGGGGGACTGAGGTAAGGCTGTCAGCGGAGTTCCAGCAGACAGGTTCAAGTGAGGATGTTTTGGTTTTGGTTTTTGGCTTGCTGTGTGTGTGTGTGTGTGTGTGAGTTTGATTGTTTGTTTGAGAAGGGGGTAGAGGGGTGGATAGGTTGGATGCCTTTGAAGTGATGGGGAAAGTTCCCAGGAAGGGGGGGGTGTAGGTGGGTGGGGGCAGGGAGGGGCGAGGGGGGCGGGACCCGGTTGTGCAGAGCGCCTGCGTGGGGGTTGCGTGCGTGCCGTGGCGTGCGTGGGGGTTGCGTGCGTGCCGGGGAAGGGAGTCCCCGGAGCGACTGCTGAGGGCCACCGCGGCGAGCGAGCGTGGGTGAAGGAGCTGAGGACGTGAGCAGGGCTGCAGCGGGCAGGTCCAAGGTAGGTTTGAGTTTTATCTTTGTGAGAAGGGAAGAGGGTGCCTAGGATGCTTGGGAAAAGGGGGATGGAAGGTCCCAGGAAGTGTTTGGGGGAAAGGTGCGTGTTTGGGGCGGGACGAGGGGGGCGGGGAGCGGCTTGGGGGCGGCGCAGGCGTGGGGGTTGGGTGCGTGCAGGGGAAGGGAGCGCGCAGGGACTGTGGAGGGCCACCGCGAGCGTGGGGGCCGGAGGTGAGGATGGCAGCGGAGCCCCGGCTGAGAGGTTGAAGTTAGGGTTCGTTTTGAGAGGCAGGAAGAGGGTAGATGGGATCCCTTGGAAAAGTGGAGGCGAGGTCTAGGAGAGGTCCTAGGAAGGGTTGGGCCTGTGCGGGTGCGGGGAGCGTGGAGGCGGGCGGGCACCCCTTGCCCCCAGAGCGTGCGTGGGGGTTGCGTGGGTGCAGGGGAAGGGAGGCGGGAGGGAATGGAGAGGGACACGGAGAGCCTGGGGCCCTGCGGGGAGGTTGTGAGGGGCATTCTAGGGGACAGGTTCAAGGTAGGTGTTTGTGGCGGCTGCGGTGGTGGTGGTGGTGGGTGGTGGTGGTTTTTGTTGTGGGTTTTTGGTTTTTGTTTGGTTGTTGTGAAGGGGGAAGAGGGCGGAGGATGAGGACCCCTTAGCAAATGGGAGCGGAAGGATGTCAGGAAAGGAGCCCAGAGGGGTTCGTGTGGGAATGGGCCAGGGCAGCTGGGAGGGGCTTGTGGGTAGTGCCTGAACAGAGGGGAAGGGAGAGCTGAAGGGAGTGCTGAGGGCCAGGGCGAGCAGGGGGGGACTGAGGTAAGGCTGTCAGCGGAGTTCCAGCAGACAGGTTCAAGTGAGGATGTTTTGGTTTTGGTTTTTGGCTTGCTGTGTGTGTGTGTGTGTGTGAGTTTGATTGTTTGTTTGAGAAGGGGGTAGAGGGGTGGATAGGTTGGATGCCTTTGAAGTGATGGGGAAAGTTCCCAGGAAGGGGGGGGTGTAGGTGGGTGGGGGCAGGGCGGGGCGAGGGGGGCGGGACCCGGTTGTGCAGAGCGCCTGCGTGGGGGTTGCGTGCGTGCCGTGGCGTGCGTGGGGGTTGCGTGCGTGCCGGGGAAGGGAGTCCCCGGAGCGACTGCTGAGGGCCACCGCGGCGAGCGAGCGTGGGTGAAGGAGCTGAGGATGTGAGCAGGGCTGCAGCGGGCAGGTGCAAGGTAGGTTTGAGTTTTATCTTTGTGAGAAGGGAAGAGGGTGCCTAGGATGCTTGGGAAAAGGGGGATGGAAGGTCCCAGGAAGTGTTTGGGGGAAAGGTGCGTGTTTGGGGCGGGACGAGGGGGGCGGGGAGCGGCTTGGGGGCGGCGCAGGCGTGGGGGTTGGGTGCGTGCAGGGGAAGGGAGCGCGCAGGGACTGTGGAGGGCCGCCGCGAGCGTGGGGGCCGGAGGTGAGGATGGCAGCGGAGCCCCGGCTGAGAGGTTGAAGTTAGGGTTCGTTTTGAGAGGCAGCAAGAGGGTGGATGGGATCCCTTGGAAAAGTGGAGGCGAGGTCTAGGAGAGGTCCTAGGAAGGGTTGGGCCTGTGCGGGTGCGGGGAGCGTGGAGGCGGGCGGGCACCCCTTGCCCCCAGAGCGTGCGTGGGGGTTGCGTGGGTGCAGGGGAAGGGAGGCGGGAGGGAATGGAGAGGGACACGGAGAGCCTGGGGCCCTGCGGGGAGGTTGTGAGGGGCATTCTAGGGGACAGGTTCAAGGTAGGTGTTTGTGGCGGCTGCGGTGGTGGTGGTGGTGGGTGGTGGTGGTTTTTGTTGTGGGTTTTTGGTTTTTGTTTGGTTGTTGTGAAGGGGGAAGAGGGCGGAGGATGAGGACCCCTTAGCAAATGGGAGCGGAAGGATGTCAGGAAAGGAGCCCAGAGGGGTTCGTGTGGGAATGGGCCAGGGCAGCTGGGAGGGGCTTGTGGGTAGTGCCTGAACAGAGGGGAAGGGAGAGCTGAAGGGAGTGCTGAGGGCCAGGGCGAGCAGGGGGGGACTGAGGTAAGGCTGTCAGCGGAGTTCCAGCAGACAGGTTCAAGTGAGGATGTTTTGGTTTTGGTTTTTGGCTTGCTGTGTGTGTGTGTGTGTGTGTGAGTTTGATTGTTTGTTTGAGAAGGGGGTAGAGGGGTGGATAGGTTGGATGCCTTTGAAGTGATGGGGAAAGTTCCCAGGAAGGGGGGGGTGTAGGTGGGTGGGGGCAGGGAGGGGCGAGGGGGGCGGGACCCGGTTGTGCAGAGCGCCTGCGTGGGGGTTGCGTGCGTGCCGTGGCGTGCGTGGGGGTTGCGTGCGTGCCGGGGAAGGGAGTCCCCGGAGCGACTGCTGAGGGCCACCGCGGCGAGCGAGCGTGGGTGAAGGAGCTGAGGATGTGAGCAGGGCTGCAGCGGGCAGGTGCAAGGTAGGTTTGAGTTTTATCTTTGTGAGAAGGGAAGAGGGTGCCTAGGATGCTTGGGAAAAGGGGGATGGAAGGTCCCAGGAAGTGTTTGGGGGACAGGTGCGTGTTTGGGGCGGGACGAGGGGGGCGGGGAGCGGCTTGGGGGCGGCGCAGGCGTGGGGGTTGGGTGCGTGCAGGGGAAGGGAGCGCGCAGGGACTGTGGAGGGCCACCGCGAGCGTGGGGGCCGGAGGTGAGGATGGCAGCGGAGCCCCGGCTGAGAGGTTGAAGTTATGGTTCGTTTTGAGAGGCAGCAAGAGGGTGGATGGGATCCCTTGGAAAAGTGGAGGCGAGGTCTAGGAGAGGTCCTAGGAAGGGTTGGGCCTGTGCGGGTGCGGGGAGCGTGGAGGCGGGCGGGCACCCCTTGCCCCCAGAGCGTGCGTGGGGGTTGCGTGGGTGCAGGGGAAGGGAGGCGGGAGGGAATGGAGAGGGACACGGAGAGCCTGGGGCCCTGCGGGGAGGTTGTGAGGGGCATTCTAGGGGACAGGTTCAAGGTAGGTGTTTGTGGCGGCTGCGGTGGTGGTGGTGGTGGGTGGTGGTGGTTTTTGTTGTGGGTTTTTGGTTTTTGTTTGGTTGTTGTGAAGGGGGAAGAGGGCGGAGGATGAGGACCCCTTAGCAAATGGGAGCGGAAGGATGTCAGGAAAGGAGCCCAGAGGGGTTAGTGTGGGAATGGGCCAGGGCAGCTGGGAGGGGCTTGTGGGTAGTGCCTGAACAGAGGGGAAGGGAGAGCTGAAGGGAGTGCTGAGGGCCAGGGCGAGCAGGGGGGGACTGAGGTAAGGCTGTCAGCGGAGTTCCAGCAGACAGGTTCAAGTGAGGATGTTTTGGTTTTGGTTTTTGGCTTGCTGTGTGTGTGTGTGTGTGTGAGTTTGATTGTTTGTTTGAGAAGGGGGTAGAGGGGTGGATAGGTTGGATGCCTTTGAAGTGATGGGGAAAGTTCCCAGGAAGGGGGGGGGTGTAGGTGGGTGGGGGCAGGGCGGGGCGAGGGGGGCGGGACCCGGTTGTGCAGAGCGCCTGCGTGGGGGTTGCGTGCGTGCCGTGGCGTGCGTGGGGGTTGCGTGCGTGCCGGGGAAGGGAGTCCCCGGAGCGACTGCTGAGGGCCACCGCGGCGAGCGAGCGTGGGTGAAGGAGCTGAGGACGTGAGCAGGGCTGCAGCGGGCAGGTCCAAGGTAGGTTTGAGTTTTATCTTTGTGAGAAGGGAAGAGGGTGCCTAGGATGCTTGGGAAAAGGGGGATGGAAGGTCCCAGGAAGTGTTTGGGGGAAAGGTGCGTGTTTGGGGCGGGACGAGGGGGGCGGGGAGCGGCTTGGGGGCGGCGCAGGCGTGGGGGTTGGGTGCGTGCAGGGGAAGGGAGCGCGCAGGGACTGTGGAGGGCCACCGCGAGCGTGGGGGCCGGAGGTGAGGATGGCAGCGGAGCCCCAGCTGAGAGGTTGAAGTTAGGGTTCGTTTTGAGAGGCAGGAAGAGGGTAGATGGGATCCCTTGGAAAAGTGGAGGCGAGGTCTAGGAGAGGTCCTAGGAAGGGTTGGGCCTGTGCGGGTGCGGGGAGCGTGGAGGCGGGCGGGCACCCCTTGCCCCCAGAGCGTGCGTGGGGGTTGCGTGGGTGCAGGGGAAGGGAGGCGGGAGGGAATGGAGAGGGACACGGAGAGCCTGGGGCCCTGCGGGGAGGTTGTGAGGGGCATTCTAGGGGACAGGTTCAAGGTAGGTGTTTGTGGCGGCTGCGGTGGTGGTGGTGGTGGGTGGTGGTGGTTTTTGTTGTGGGTTTTTGGTTTTTGTTTGGTTGTTGTGAAGGGGGAAGAGGGCGGAGGATGAGGACCCCTTAGCAAATGGGAGCGGAAGGATGTCAGGAAAGGAGCCCAGAGGGGTTCGTGTGGGAATGGGCCAGGGCAGCTGGGAGGGGCTTGTGGGTAGTGCCTGAACAGAGGGGAAGGGAGAGCTGAAGGGAGTGCTGAGGGCCAGGGCGAGCAGGGGGGGACTGAGGTAAGGCTGTCAGCGGAGTTCCAGCAGACAGGTTCAAGTGAGGATGTTTTGGTTTTGGTTTTTGGCTTGCTGTGTGTGTGTGTGTGTGTGTGTGAGTTTGATTGTTTGTTTGAGAAGGGGGTAGAGGGGTGGATAGGTTGGATGCCTTTGAAGTGATGGGGAAAGTTCCCAGGAAGGGGGGGGTGTAGGTGGGTGGGGGCAGGGAGGGGCGAGGGGGGCGGGACCCGGTTGTGCAGAGCGCCTGCGTGGGGGTTGCGTGCGTGCCGTGGCGTGCGTGGGGGTTGCGTGCGTGCCGGGGAAGGGAGTCCCCGGAGCGACTGCTGAGGGCCACCGCGGCGAGCGAGCGTGGGTGAAGGAGCTGAGGATGTGAGCAGGGCTGCAGCGGGCAGGTGCAAGGTAGGTTTGAGTTTTATCTTTGTGAGAAGGGAAGAGGGTGCCTAGGATGCTTGGGAAAAGGGGGATGGAAGGTCCCAGGAAGTGTTTGGGGGAAAGGTGCGTGTTTGGGGCGGGACGAGGGGGGCGGGGAGCGGCTTGGGGGCGGCGCAGGCGTGGGGGTTGGGTGCGTGCAGGGGAAGGGAGCGCGCAGGGACTGTGGAGGGCCACCGCGAGCGTGGGGGCCGGAGGTGAGGATGGCAGCGGAGCCCCGGCTGAGAGGTTGAAGTTAGGGTTCGTTTTGAGAGGCAGCAAGAGGGTGGATGGGATCCCTTGGAAAAGTGGAGGCGAGGTCTAGGAGAGGTCCTAGGAAGGGTTGGGCCTGTGCGGGTGCGGGGAGCGTGGAGGCGGGCGGGCACCCCTTGCCCCCAGAGCGTGCGTGGGGGTTGCGTGGGTGCAGGGGAAGGGAGGCGGGAGGGAATGGAGAGGGACACGGAGAGCCTGGGGCCCTGCGGGGAGGTTTTGAGGGGCATTCTAGGGGACAGGTTCAAGGTAGGTGTTTGTGGCGGCTGCGGTGGTGGTGGTGGTGGGTGGTGGTGGTTTTTGTTGTGGGTTTTTGGTTTTTGTTTGGTTGTTGTGAAGGGGGAAGAGGGCGGAGGATGAGGACCCCTTAGCAAATGGGAGCGGAAGGATGTCAGGAAAGGAGCCCAGAGGGGTTCGTGTGGGAATGGGCCAGGGCAGCTGGGAGGGGCTTGTGGGTAGTGCCTGAACAGAGGGGAAGGGAGAGCTGAAGGGAGTGCTGAGGGCCAGGGCGAGCAGGGGGGGACTGAGGTAAGGCTGTCAGCGGAGTTCCAGCAGACAGGTTCAAGTGAGGATGTTTTGGTTTTGGTTTTTGGCTTGCTGTGTGTGTGTGTGTGTGTGTGAGTTTGATTGTTTGTTTGAGAAGGGGGTAGAGGGGTGGATAGGTTGGATGCCTTTGAAGTGATGGGGAAAGTTCCCAGGAAGGGGGGGGTGTAGGTGGGTGGGGGCAGGGAGGGGCGAGGGGGGCGGGACCCGGTTGTGCAGAGCGCCTGCGTGGGGGTTGCGTGCGTGCCGTGGCGTGCGTGGGGGTTGCGTGCGTGCCGGGGAAGGGAGTCCCCGGAGCGACTGCTGAGGGCCACCGCGGCGAGCGAGCGTGGGTGAAGGAGCTGAGGACGTGAGCAGGGCTGCAGCGGGCAGGTCCAAGGTAGGTTTGAGTTTTATCTTTGTGAGAAGGGAAGAGGGTGCCTAGGATGCTTGGGAAAAGGGGGATGGAAGGTCCCAGGAAGTGTTTGGGGGAAAGGTGCGTGTTTGGGGCGGGACGAGGGGGGCGGGGAGCGGCTTGGGGGCGGCGCAGGCGTGGGGGTTGGGTGCGTGCAGGGGAAGGGAGCGCGCAGGGACTGTGGAGGGCCACCGCGAGCGTGGGGGCCGGAGGTGAGGATGGCAGCGGAGCCCCGGCTGAGAGGTTGAAGTTAGGGTTCGTTTTGAGAGGCAGGAAGAGGGTAGATGGGATCCCTTGGAAAAGTGGAGGCGAGGTCTAGGAGAGGTCCTAGGAAGGGTTGGGCCTGTGCGGGTGCGGGGAGCGTGGAGGCGGGCGGGCACCCCTTGCCCCCAGAGCGTGCGTGGGGGTTGCGTGGGTGCAGGGGAAGGGAGGCGGGAGGGAATGGAGAGGGACACGGAGAGCCTGGGGCCCTGCGGGGAGGTTGTGAGGGGCATTCTAGGGGACAGGTTCAAGGTAGGTGTTTGTGGCGGCTGCGGTGGTGGTGGTGGTGGGTGGTGGTGGTTTTTGTTGTGGGTTTTTGGTTTTTGTTTGGTTGTTGTGAAGGGGGAAGAGGGCGGAGGATGAGGACCCCTTAGCAAATGGGAGCGGAAGGATGTCAGGAAAGGAGCCCAGAGGGGTTCGTGTGGGAATGGGCCAGGGCAGCTGGGAGGGGCTTGAGGGTAGTGCCTGAACAGAGGGGAAGGGAGAGCTGAAGGGAGTGCTGAGGGCCAGGGCGAGCAGGGGGGGACTGAGGTAAGGCTGTCAGCGGAGTTCCAGCAGACAGCTTCAAGTGAGGATGTTTTGGTTTTGGTTTTTGGCTTGCTGTGTGTGTGTGTGTGTGAGTTTGTTTGTTTGAGAAGGGGTAGAGGGGTGGATAGGTTGGATGCCTTTGAAGTGATGGGGAAAGTTCCCAGGAAGGGGGGGGTGTAGGTGGGTGGGGGCAGGGCGGGGCGAGGGGGGCGGGACCCGGTTGTGCAGAGCGCCTGCGTGGGGGTTGCGTGCGTGCCGTGGCGTGCGTGGGGGTTGCGTGCGTGCCGGGGAAGGGAGTCCCCGGAGCGACTGCTGAGGGCCACCGCGGCGAGCGAGCGTGGGTGAAGGAGCTGAGGATGTGAGCAGGGCTGCAGCGGGCAGGTGCAAGGTAGGTTTGAGTTTTATCTTTGTGAGAAGGGAAGAGGGTGCCTAGGATGCTTGGGAAAAGGGGGATGGAAGGTCCCAGGAAGTGTTTGGGGGAAAGGTGCGTGTTTGGGGCGGGACGAGGGGGGCGGGGAGCGGCTTGGGGGCGGCGCAGGCGTGGGGGTTGGGTGCGTGCAGGGGAAGGGAGCGCGCAGGGACTGTGGAGGGCCGCCGCGAGCGTGGGGGCCGGAGGTGAGGATGGCAGCGGAGCCCCGGCTGAGAGGTTGAAGTTAGGGTTCGTTTTGAGAGGCAGCAAGAGGGTGGATGGGATCCCTTGGAAAAGTGGAGGCGAGGTCTAGGAGAGGTCCTAGGAAGGGTTGGGCCTGTGCGGGTGCGGGGAGCGTGGAGGCGGGCGGGCACCCCTTGCCCCCAGAGCGTGCGTGGGGGTTGCGTGGGTGCAGGGGAAGGGAGGCGGGAGGGAATGGAGAGGGACACGGAGAGCCTGGGGCCCTGCGGGGAGGTTGTGAGGGGCATTCTAGGGGACAGGTTCAAGGTAGGTGTTTGTGGCGGCTGCGGTGGTGGTGGTGGTGGGTGGTGGTGGTTTTTGTTGTGGGTTTTTGGTTTTTGTTTGGTTGTTGTGAAGGGGGAAGAGGGCGGAGGATGAGGACCCCTTAGCAAATGGGAGCGGAAGGATGTCAGGAAAGGAGCCCAGAGGGGTTCGTGTGGGAATGGGCCAGGGCAGCTGGGAGGGGCTTGTGGGTAGTGCCTGAACAGAGGGGAAGGGAGAGCTGAAGGGAGTGCTGAGGGCCAGGGCGAGCAGGGGGGGACTGAGGTAAGGCTGTCAGCGGAGTTCCAGCAGACAGGTTCAAGTGAGGATGTTTTGGTTTTGGTTTTTGGCTTGCTGTGTGTGTGTGTGTGTGTGTGAGTTTGATTGTTTGTTTGAGAAGGGGGTAGAGGGGTGGATAGGTTGGATGCCTTTGAAGTGATGGGGAAAGTTCCCAGGAAGGGGGGGGTGTAGGTGGGTGGGGGCAGGGAGGGGCGAGGGGGGCGGGACCCGGTTGTGCAGAGCGCCTGCGTGGGGGTTGCGTGCGTGCCGTGGCGTGCGTGGGGGTTGCGTGCGTGCCGGGGAAGGGAGTCCCCGGAGCGACTGCTGAGGGCCACCGCGGCGAGCGAGCGTGGGTGAAGGAGCTGAGGATGTGAGCAGGGCTGCAGCGGGCAGGTCCAAGGTAGGTTTGAGTTTTATCTTTGTGAGAAGGGAAGAGGGTGCCTAGGATGCTTGGGAAAAGGGGGATGGAAGGTCCCAGGAAGTGTTTGGGGGAAAGGTGCGTGTTTGGGGCTGGACGAGGGGGGCGGGGAGCGGCTTGGGGGCGGCGCAGGCGTGGGGGTTGGGTGCGTGCAGGGGAAGGGAGCGCGCAGGGACTGTGGAGGGCCACCGCGAGCGTGGGGGCAGGAGGTGAGGATGGCAGCGGAGCCCCGGCTGAGAGGTTGAAGTTAGGGTTCGTTTTGAGAGGCAGGAAGAGGGTAGATGGGATCCCTTGGAAAAGTGGAGGCGAGGTCTAGGAGAGGTCCTAGGAAGGGTTGGGCCTGTGCGGGTGCGGGGAGCGTGAAGGCGGGCGGGCACCCCTTGCCCCCAGAGCGTGCGTGGGGGTTGCGTGGGTGCAGGGGAAGGGAGGCGGGAGGGAATGGAGAGGGACACGGAGAGCCTGGGGCCCTGCGGGGAGGTTGTGAGGGGCATTCTAGGGGACAGGTTCAAGGTAGGTGTTTGTGGCGGCTGCGGTGGTGGTGGTGGTGGGTGGTGGTGGTTTTTGTTGTGGGTTTTTGGTTTTTGTTTGGTTGTTGTGAAGGGGGAAGAGGGCGGAGGATGAGGACCCCTTAGCAAATGGGAGCGGAAGGATGTCAGGAAAGGAGCCCAGAGGGGTTCGTGTGGGAATGGGCCAGGGCAGCTGGGAGGGGCTTGTGGGTAGTGCCTGAACAGAGGGGAAGGGAGAGCTGAAGGGAGTGCTGAGGGCCAGGGCGAGCAGGGGGGGACTGAGGTAAGGCTGTCAGCGGAGTTCCAGCAGACAGGTTCAAGTGAGGATGTTTTGGTTTTGGTTTTTGGCTTGCTGTGTGTGTGTGTGTGTGAGTTTGATTGTTTGTTTGAGAAGGGGGTAGAGGGGTGGATAGGTTGGATGCCTTTGAAGTGATGGGGAAAGTTCCCAGGAAGGGGGGGGTGTAGGTGGGTGGGGGCAGGGCGGGGCGAGGGGGGCGGGACCCGGTTGTGCAGAGCGCCTGCGTGGGGGTTGCGTGCGTGCCGTGGCGTGCGTGGGGGTTGCGTGCGTGCCGGGGAAGGGAGTCCCCGGAGCGACTGCTGAGGGCCACCGCGGCGAGCGAGCGTGGGTGAAGGAGCTGAGGATGTGAGCAGGGCTGCAGCGGGCAGGTCCAAGGTAGGTTTGAGTTTTATCTTTGTGAGAAGGGAAGAGGGTGCCTAGGATGCTTGGGAAAAGGGGGATGGAAGGTCCCAGGAAGTGTTTGGGGGAAAGGTGCGTGTTTGGGGCGGGACGAGGGGGGCGGGGAGCGGCTTGGGGGCGGCGCAGGCGTGGGGGTTGGGTGCGTGCAGGGGAAGGGAGCGCGCAGGGACTGTGGAGGGCCACCGCGAGCGTGGGGGCCGGAGGTGAGGATGGCAGCGGAGCCCCGGCTGAGAGGTTGAAGTTAGGGTTCGTTTTGAGAGGCAGGAAGAGGGTAGATGGGATCCCTTGGAAAAGTGGAGGCGAGGTCTAGGAGAGGTCCTAGGAAGGGTTGGGCCTGTGCGGGTGCGGGGAGCGTGGAGGCGGGCGGGCACCCCTTGCCCCCAGAGCGTGCGTGGGGGTTGCGTGGGTGCAGGGGAAGGGAGGCGGGAGGGAATGGAGAGGGACACGGAGAGCCTGGGGCCCTGCGGGGAGGTTGTGAGGGGCATTCTAGGGGACAGGTTCAAGGTAGGTGTTTGTGGCGGCTGCGGTGGTGGTGGTGGTGGGTGGTGGTGGTTTTTGTTGTGGGTTTTTGGTTTTTGTTTGGTTGTTGTGAAGGGGGAAGAGGGCGGAGGATGAGGACCCCTTAGCAAATGGGAGCAGAAGGATGTCAGGAAAGGAGCCCAGAGGGGTTCGTGTGGGAATGGGCCAGGGCAGCTGGGAGGGGCTTGTGGGTAGTGCCTGAACAGAGGGGAAGGGAGAGCTGAAGGGAGTGCTGAGGGCCAGGGCGAGCAGGGGGGGACTGAGGTAAGGCTGTCAGCGGAGTTCCAGCAGACAGGTTCAAGTGAGGATGTTTTGGTTTTGGTTTTTGGCTTGCTGTGTGTGTGTGTGTGTGAGTTTGATTGTTTGTTTGAGAAGGGGGTAGAGGGGTGGATAGGTTGGATGCCTTTGAAGTGATGGGGAAAGTTCCCAGGAAGGGGGGGGTGTAGGTGGGTGGGGGCAGGGCGGGGCGAGGGGGGCGGGACCCGGTTGTGCAGAGCGCCTGCGTGGGGGTTGCGTGCGTGCCGTGGCGTGCGTGGGGGTTGCGTGCGTGCCGGGGAAGGGAGTCCCCGGAGCGACTGCTGAGGGCCACCGCGGCGAGCGAGCGTGGGTGAAGGAGCTGAGGATGTGAGCAGGGCTGCAGCGGGCAGGTGCAAGGTAGGTTTGAGTTTTATCTTTGTGAGAAGGGAAGAGGGTGCCTAGGATGCTTGGGAAAAGGGGGATGGAAGGTCCCAGGAAGTGTTTGGGGGAAAGGTGCGTGTTTGGGGCGGGACGAGGGGGGCGGGGAGCGGCTTGGGGGCGGCGCAGGCGTGGGGGTTGGGTGCGTGCAGGGGAAGGGAGCGCGCAGGGACTGTGGAGGGCCGCCGCGAGCGTGGGGGCCGGAGGTGAGGATGGCAGCGGAGCCCCGGCTGAGAGGTTGAAGTTAGGGTTCGTTTTGAGAGGCAGCAAGAGGGTGGATGGGATCCCTTGGAAAAGTGGAGGCGAGGTCTAGGAGAGGTCCTAGGAAGGGTTGGGCCTGTGCGGGTGCGGGGAGCGTGGAGGCGGGCGGGCACCCCTTGCCCCCAGAGCGTGCGTGGGGGTTGCGTGGGTGCAGGGGAAGGGAGGCGGGAGGGAATGGAGAGGGACACGGAGAGCCTGGGGCCCTGCGGGGAGGTTTTGAGGGGCATTCTAGGGGACAGGTTCAAGGTAGGTGTTTGTGGCGGCTGCGGTGGTGGTGGTGGTGGGTGGTGGTGGTTTTTGTTGTGGGTTTTTGGTTTTTGTTTGGTTGTTGTGAAGGGGGAAGAGGGCGGAGGATGAGGACCCCTTAGCAAATGGGAGCGGAAGGATGTCAGGAAAGGAGCCCAGAGGGGTTCGTGTGGGAATGGGCCAGGGCAGCTGGGAGGGGCTTGTGGGTAGTGCCTGAACAGAGGGGAAGGGAGAGCTGAAGGGAGTGCTGAGGGCCAGGGCGAGCAGGGGGGGACTGAGGTAAGGCTGTCAGCGGAGTTCCAGCAGACAGGTTCAAGTGAGGATGTTTTGGTTTTGGTTTTTGGCTTGCTGTGTGTGTGTGTGTGTGTGTGAGTTTGATTGTTTGTTTGAGAAGGGGGTAGAGGGGTGGATAGGTTGGATGCCTTTGAAGTGATGGGGAAAGTTCCCAGGAAGGGGGGGGTGTAGGTGGGTGGGGGCAGGGAGGGGCGAGGGGGGCGGGACCCGGTTGTGCAGAGCGCCTGCGTGGGGGTTGCGTGCGTGCCGTGGCGTGCGTGGGGGTTGCGTGCGTGCCGGGGAAGGGAGTCCCCGGAGCGACTGCTGAGGGCCACCGCGGCGAGCGAGCGTGGGTGAAGGAGCTGAGGATGTGAGCAGGGCTGCAGCGGGCAGGTGCAAGGTAGGTTTGAGTTTTATCTTTGTGAGAAGGGAAGAGGGTGCCTAGGATGCTTGGGAAAAGGGGGATGGAAGGTCCCAGGAAGTGTTTGGGGGAAAGGTGCGTGTTTGGGGCGGGACGAGGGGGGCGGGGAGCGGCTTGGGGGCGGCGCAGGCGTGGGGGTTGGGTGCGTGCAGGGGAAGGGAGCGCGCAGGGACTGTGGAGGGCCACCGCGAGCGTGGGGGCCGGAGGTGAGGATGGCAGCGGAGCCCCGGCTGAGAGGTTGAAGTTAGGGTTCGTTTTGAGAGGCAGCAAGAGGGTGGATGGGATCCCTTGGAAAAGTGGAGGCGAGGTCTAGGAGAGGTCCTAGGAAGGGTTGGGCCTGTGCGGGTGCGGGGAGCGTGGAGGCGGGCGGGCACCCCTTGCCCCCAGAGCGTGCGTGGGGGTTGCGTGGGTGCAGGGGAAGGGAGGCGGGAGGGAATGGAGAGGGACACGGAGAGCCTGGGGCCCTGCGGGGAGGTTTTGAGGGGCATTCTAGGGGACAGGTTCAAGGTAGGTGTTTGTGGCGGCTGCGGTGGTGGTGGTGGTGGGTGGTGGTGGTTTTTGTTGTGGGTTTTTGGTTTTTGTTTGGTTGTTGTGAAGGGGGAAGAGGGCGGAGGATGAGGACCCCTTAGCAAATGGGAGCGGAAGGATGTCAGGAAAGGAGCCCAGAGGGGTTCGTGTGGGAATGGGCCAGGGCAGCTGGGAGGGGCTTGTGGGTAGTGCCTGAACAGAGGGGAAGGGAGAGCTGAAGGGAGTGCTGAGGGCCAGGGCGAGCAGGGGGGGACTGAGGTAAGGCTGTCAGCGGAGTTCCAGCAGACAGGTTCAAGTGAGGATGTTTTGGTTTTGGTTTTTGGCTTGCTGTGTGTGTGTGTGTGTGTGTGTGAGTTTGATTGTTTGTTTGAGAAGGGGGTAGAGGGGTGGATAGGTTGGATGCCTTTGAAGTGATGGGGAAAGTTCCCAGGAAGGGGGGGGTGTAGGTGGGTGGGGGCGGGGCGGGGCGAGGGGGGCGGGACCCGGTTGTGCAGAGCGCCTGCGTGGGGGTTGCGTGCGTGCCGTGGCGTGCGTGGGGGTTGCGTGCGTGCCGGGGAAGGGAGTCCCCGGAGCGACTGCTGAGGGCCACCGCGGCGAGCGAGCGTGGGTGAAGGAGCTGAGGACGTGAGCAGGGCTGCAGCGGGCAGGTGCAAGGTAGGTTTGAGTTTTATCTTTGTGAGAAGGGAAGAGGGTGCCTAGGATGCTTGGGAAAAGGGGGATGGAAGGTCCCAGGAAGTGTTTGGGGGAAAGGTGCGTGTTTGGGGCGGGACGAGGGGGGCGGGGAGCGGCTTGGGGGCGGCGCAGGCGTGGGGGTTGGGTGCGTGCAGGGGAAGGGAGCGCGCAGGGACTGTGGAGGGCCACCGCGAGCGTGGGGGCCGGAGGTGAGGATGGCAGCGGAGCCCCGGCTGAGAGGTTGAAGTTAGGGTTCGTTTTGAGAGGCAGCAAGAGGGTGGATGGGATCCCTTGGAAAAGTGGAGGCGAGGTCTAGGAGAGGTCCTAGGAAGGGTTGGGCCTGTGCGGGTGCGGGGAGCGTGGAGGCGGGCGGGCACCCCTTGCCCCCAGAGCGTGCGTGGGGGTTGCGTGGGTGCAGGGGAAGGGAGGCGGGAGGGAATGGAGAGGGACACGGAGAGCCTGGGGCCCTGCGGGGAGGTTTTGAGGGGCATTCTAGGGGACAGGTTCAAGGTAGGTGTTTGTGGCGGCTGCGGTGGTGGTGGTGGTGGGTGGTGGTGGTTTTTGTTGTGGGTTTTTGGTTTTTGTTTGGTTGTTGTGAAGGGGGAAGAGGGCGGAGGATGAGGACCCCTTAGCAAATGGGAGCGGAAGGATGTCAGGAAAGGAGCCCAGAGGGGTTCGTGTGGGAATGGGCCAGGGCAGCTGGGAGGGGCTTGTGGGTAGTGCCTGAACAGAGGGGAAGGGAGAGCTGAAGGGAGTGCTGAGGGCCAGGGCGAGCAGGGGGGGACTGAGGTAAGGCTGTCAGCGGAGTTCCAGCAGACAGGTTCAAGTGAGGATGTTTTGGTTTTGGTTTTTGGCTTGCTGTGTGTGTGTGTGTGTGTGAGTTTGATTGTTTGTTTGAGAAGGGGGTAGAGGGGTGGATAGGTTGGATGCCTTTGAAGTGATGGGGAAAGTTCCCAGGAAGGGGGGGGTGTAGGTGGGTGGGGGCAGGGCGGGGCGAGGGGGGCGGGACCCGGTTGTGCAGAGCGCCTGCGTGGGGGTTGCGTGCGTGCCGTGGCGTGCGTGGGGGTTGCGTGCGTGCCAGGGAAGGGAGTCCCCGGAGCGACTGCTGAGGGCCACCGCGGCGAGCGAGCGTGGGTGAAGGAGCTGAGGACGTGAGCAGGGCTGCAGCGGGCAGGTCCAAGGTAGATTTGAGTTTTATCTTTGTGAGAAGGGAAGAGGGTGCCTAGGATGCTTGGGAAAAGGGGGATGGAAGGTCCCAGGAAGTGTTTGGGGGAAAGGTGCGTGTTTGGGGCGGGACGAGGGGGGCGGGGAGCGGCTTGGGGGCGGCGCAGGCGTGGGGGTTGGGTGCGTGCAGGGGAAGGGAGCGCGCAGGGACTGTGGAGGGCCACCGTGAGCGTGGGGGCCGGAGGTGAGGATGGCAGCGGAGCCCCAGCTGAGAGGTTGAAGTTAGGGTTCGTTTTGAGAGGCAGGAAGAGGGTAGATGGGATCCCTTGGAAAAGTGGAGGCGAGGTCTAGGAGAGGTCCTAGGAAGGGTTGGGCCTGTGCGGGTGCGGGGAGCGTGGAGGCGGGCGGGCACCCCTTGCCCCCAGAGCGTGCGTGGGGGTTGCGTGGGTGCAGGGGAAGGGAGGCGGGAGGGAATGGAGAGGGACACGGAGAGCCTGGGGCCCTGCGGGGAGGTTGTGAGGGGCATTCTAGGGGACAGGTTCAAGGTAGGTGTTTGTGGCGGCTGCGGTGGTGGTGGTGGTGGGTGGTGGTGGTTTTTGTTGTGGGTTTTTGGTTTTTGTTTGGTTGTTGTGAAGGGGGAAGAGGGCGGAGGATGAGGACCCCTTAGCAAATGGGAGCGGAAGGATGTCAGGAAAGGAGCCCAGAGGGGTTCGTGTGGGAATGGGCCAGGGCAGCTGGGAGGGGCTTGAGGGTAGTGCCTGAACAGAGGGGAAGGGAGAGCTGAAGGGAGTGCTGAGGGCCAGGGCGAGCAGGGGGGGACTGAGGTAAGGCTGTCAGCGGAGTTCCAGCAGACAGGTTCAAGTGAGGATGTTTTGGTTTTGGTTTTTGGCTTGCTGTGTGTGTGTGTGTGTGAGTTTGTTTGTTTGAGAAGGGGTAGAGGGGTGGATAGGTTGGATGCCTTTGAAGTGATGGGGAAAGTTCCCAGGAAGGGGGGGGTGTAGGTGGGTGGGGGCAGGGCGGGGCGAGGGGGGCGGGACCCGGTTGTGCAGAGCGCCTGCGTGGGGGTTGCGTGCGTGCCGTGGCGTGCGTGGGGGTTGCGTGCGTGCCGGGGAAGGGAGTCCCCGGAGCGACTGCTGAGGGCCACCGCGGCGAGCGAGCGTGGGTGAAGGAGCTGAGGATGTGAGCAGGGCTGCAGCGGGCAGGTGCAAGGTAGGTTTGAGTTTTATCTTTGTGAGAAGGGAAGAGGGTGCCTAGGATGCTTGGGAAAAGGGGGATGGAAGGTCCCAGGAAGTGTTTGGGGGAAAGGTGCGTGTTTGGGGCGGGACGAGGGGGGCGGGGAGCGGCTTGGGGGCGGCGCAGGCGTGGGGGTTGGGTGCGTGCAGGGGAAGGGAGCGCGCAGGGACTGTGGAGGGCCGCCGCGAGCGTGGGGGCCGGAGGTGAGGATGGCAGCGGAGCCCCGGCTGAGAGGTTGAAGTTAGGGTTCGTTTTGAGAGGCAGCAAGAGGGTGGATGGGATCCCTTGGAAAAGTGGAGGCGAGGTCTAGGAGAGGTCCTAGGAAGGGTTGGGCCTGTGCGGGTGCGGGGAGCGTGGAGGCGGGCGGGCACCCCTTGCCCCCAGAGCGTGCGTGGGGGTTGCGTGGGTGCAGGGGAAGGGAGGCGGGAGGGAATGGAGAGGGACACGGAGAGCCTGGGGCCCTGCGGGGAGGTTTTGAGGGGCATTCTAGGGGACAGGTTCAAGGTAGGTGTTTGTGGCGGCTGCGGTGGTGGTGGTGGTGGGTGGTGGTGGTTTTTGTTGTGGGTTTTTGGTTTTTGTTTGGTTGTTGTGAAGGGGGAAGAGGGCGGAGGATGAGGACCCCTTAGCAAATGGGAGCGGAAGGATGTCAGGAAAGGAGCCCAGAGGGGTTCGTGTGGGAATGGGCCAGGGCAGCTGGGAGGGGCTTGTGGGTAGTGCCTGAACAGAGGGGAAGGGAGAGCTGAAGGGAGTGCTGAGGGCCAGGGCGAGCAGGGGGGGACTGAGGTAAGGCTGTCAGCGGAGTTCCAGCAGACAGGTTCAAGTGAGGATGTTTTGGTTTTGGTTTTTGGCTTGCTGTGTGTGTGTGTGTGTGTGTGTGAGTTTGATTGTTTGTTTGAGAAGGGGGTAGAGGGGTGGATAGGTTGGATGCCTTTGAAGTGATGGGGAAAGTTCCCAGGAAGGGGGGGGTGTAGGTGGGTGGGGGCAGGGCGGGGCGAGGGGGGCGGGACCCGGTTGTGCAGAGCGCCTGCGTGGGGGTTGCGTGCGTGCCGTGGCGTGCGTGGGGGTTGCGTGCGTGCCGGGGAAGGGAGTCCCCGGAGCGACTGCTGAGGGCCACCGCGGCGAGCGAGCGTGGGTGAAGGAGCTGAGGACGTGAGCAGGGCTGCAGCGGGCAGGTGCAAGGTAGGTTTGAGTTTTATCTTTGTGAGAAGGGAAGAGGGTGCCTAGGATGCTTGGGAAAAGGGGGATGGAAGGTCCCAGGAAGTGTTTGGGGGAAAGGTGCGTGTTTGGGGCGGGACGAGGGGGGCGGGGAGCGGCTTGGGGGCGGCGCAGGCGTGGGGGTTGGGTGCGTGCAGGGGAAGGGAGCGCGCAGGGACTGTGGAGGGCCACCGCGAGCGTGGGGGCCGGAGGTGAGGATGGCAGCGGAGCCCCGGCTGAGAGGTTGAAGTTAGGGTTCGTTTTGAGAGGCAGGAAGAGGGTAGATGGGATCCCTTGGAAAAGTGGAGGCGAGGTCTAGGAGAGGTCCTAGGAAGGGTTGGGCCTGTGCGGGTGCGGGGAGCGTGGAGGCGGGCGGGCACCCCTTGCCCCCAGAGCGTGCGTGGGGGTTGCGTGGGTGCAGGGGAAGGGAGGCGGGAGGGAATGGAGAGGGACACGGAGAGCCTGGGGCCCTGCGGGGAGGTTGTGAGGGGCATTCTAGGGGACAGGTTCAAGGTAGGTGTTTGTGGCGGCTGCGGTGGTGGTGGTGGTGGGTGGTGGTGGTTTTTGTTGTGGGTTTTTGGTTTTTGTTTGGTTGTTGTGAAGGGGGAAGAGGGCGGAGGATGAGGACCCCTTAGCAAATGGGAGCGGAAGGATGTCAGGAAAGGAGCCCAGAGGGGTTAGTGTGGGAATGGGCCAGGGCAGCTGGGAGGGGCTTGTGGGTAGTGCCTGAACAGAGGGGAAGGGAGAGCTGAAGGGAGTGCTGAGGGCCAGGGCGAGCAGGGGGGGACTGAGGTAAGGCTGTCAGAGGAGTTCCAGCAGACAGCTTCAAGTGAGGATGTTTTGGTTTTGGTTTTTGGCTTGCTGTGTGTGTGTGTGTGTGAGTTTGTTTGTTTGAGAAGGGGTAGAGGGGTGGATAGGTTGGATGCCTTTGAAGTGATGGGGAAAGTTCCCAGGAAGGGGGGGGTGTAGGTGGGTGGGGGCAGGGCGGGGCGAGGGGGGCGGGACCCGGTTGTGCAGAGCGCCTGCGTGGGGGTTGCGTGCGTGCCGTGGCGTGCGTGGGGGTTGCGTGCGTGCCGGGGAAGGGAGTCCCCGGAGCGACTGCTGAGGGCCACCGCGGCGAGCGAGCGTGGGTGAAGGAGCTGAGGATGTGAGCAGGGCTGCAGCGGGCAGGTGCAAGGTAGGTTTGAGTTTTATCTTTGTGAGAAGGGAAGAGGGTGCCTAGGATGCTTGGGAAAAGGGGGATGGAAGGTCCCAGGAAGTGTTTGGGGGAAAGGTGCGTGTTTGGGGCGGGACGAGGGGGGCGGGGAGCGGCTTGGGGGCGGCGCAGGCGTGGGGGTTGGGTGCGTGCAGGGGAAGGGAGCGCGCAGGGACTGTGGAGGGCCGCCGCGAGCGTGGGGGCCGGAGGTGAGGATGGCAGCGGAGCCCCGGCTGAGAGGTTGAAGTTAGGGTTCGTTTTGAGAGGCAGCAAGAGGGTGGATGGGATCCCTTGGAAAAGTGGAGGCGAGGTCTAGGAGAGGTCCTAGGAAGGGTTGGGCCTGTGCGGGTGCGGGGAGCGTGGAGGCGGGCGTGCACCCCTTGCCCCCAGAGCGTGCGTGGGGGTTGCGTGGGTGCAGGGGAAGGGAGGCGGGAGGGAATGGAGAGGGACACGGAGAGCCTGGGGCCCTGCGGGGAGGTTGTGAGGGGCATTCTAGGGGACAGGTTCAAGGTAGGTGTTTGTGGCGGCTGCGGTGGTGGTGGTGGTGGGTGGTGGTGGTTTTTGTTGTGGGTTTTTGGTTTTTGTTTGGTTGTTGTGAAGGGGGAAGAGGGCGGAGGATGAGGACCCCTTAGCAAATGGGAGCGGAAGGATGTCAGGAAAGGAGCCCAGAGGGGTTAGTGTGGGAATGGGCCAGGGCAGCTGGGAGGGGCTTGTGGGTAGTGCCTGAACAGAGGGGAAGGGAGAGCTGAAGGGAGTGCTGAGGGCCAGGGCGAGCAGGGGGGGACTGAGGTAAGGCTGTCAGCGGAGTTCCAGCAGACAGGTTCAAGTGAGGATGTTTTGGTTTTGGTTTTTGGCTTGCTGTGTGTGTGTGTGTGTGTGTGAGTTTGATTGTTTGTTTGAGAAGGGGGTAGAGGGGTGGATAGGTTGGATGCCTTTGAAGTGATGGGGAAAGTTCCCAGGAAGGGGGGGGTGTAGGTGGGTGGGGGCAGGGCGGGGCGAGGGGGGCGGGACCCGGTTGTGCAGAGCGCCTGCGTGGGGGTTGCGTGCGTGCCGTGGCGTGCGTGGGGGTTGCGTGCGTGCCGGGGAAGGGAGTCCCCGGAGCGACTGCTGAGGGCCACCGCGGCGAGCGAGCGTGGGTGAAGGAGCTGAGGATGTGAGCAGGGCTGCAGCGGGCAGGTCCAAGGTAGGTTTGAGTTTTATCTTTGTGAGAAGGGAAGAGGGTGCCTAGGATGCTTGGGAAAAGGGGGATGGAAGGTCCCAGGAAGTGTTTGGGGGAAAGGTGCGTGTTTGGGGCGGGACGAGGGGGGCGGGGAGCGGCTTGGGGGCGGCGCAGGCGTGGGGGTTGGGTGCGTGCAGGGGAAGGGAGCGCGCAGGGACTGTGGAGGGCCACCGCGAGCGTGGGGGCCGGAGGTGAGGATGGCAGCGGAGCCCCGGCTGAGAGGTTGAAGTTAGGGTTCGTTTTGAGAGGCAGCAAGAGGGTGGATGGGATCCCTTGGAAAAGTGGAGGCGAGGTCTAGGAGAGGTCCTAGGAAGGGTTGGGCCTGTGCGGGTGCGGGGAGCGTGGAGGCGGGCGGGCACCCCTTGCCCCCAGAGCGTGCGTGGGGGTTGCGTGGGTGCAGGGGAAGGGAGGCGGGAGGGAATGGAGAGGGACACGGAGAGCCTGGGGCCCTGCGGGGAGGTTGTGAGGGGCATTCTAGGGGATAGGTTCAAGGTAGGTGTTTGTGGCGGCTGCGGTGGTGGTGGTGGTGGGTGGTGGTGGTTTTTGTTGTGGGTTTTTGGTTTTTGTTTGGTTGTTGTGAAGGGGGAAGAGGGCGGAGGATGAGGACCCCTTAGCAAATGGGAGCGGAAGGATGTCAGGAAAGGAGCCCAGAGGGGTTCGTGTGGGAATGGGCCAGGGCAGCTGGGAGGGGCTTGTGGGTAGTGCCTGAACAGAGGGGAAGGGAGAGCTGAAGGGAGTGCTGAGGGCCAGGGCGAGCAGGGGGGGACTGAGGTAAGGCTGTCAGCGGAGTTCCAGCAGACAGGTTCAAGTGAGGATGTTTTGGTTTTGGTTTTTGGCTTGCTGTGTGTGTGTGTGTGTGTGAGTTTGATTGTTTGTTTGAGAAGGGGGTAGAGGGGTGGATAGGTTGGATGCCTTTGAAGTGATGGGGAAAGTTCCCAGGAAGGGGGGGGTGTAGGTGGGTGGGGGCGGGGCGGGGCGAGGGGGGCGGGACCCGGTTGTGCAGAGCGCCTGCGTGGGGGTTGCGTGCGTGCCGTGGCGTGCGTGGGGGTTGCGTGCGTGCCGGGGAAGGGAGTCCCCGGAGCGACTGCTGAGGGCCACCGCGGCGAGCGAGCGTGGGTGAAGGAGCTGAGGACGTGAGCAGGGCTGCAGCGGGCAGGTGCAAGGTAGGTTTGAGTTTTATCTTTGTGAGAAGGGAAGAGGGTGCCTAGGATGCTTGGGAAAAGGGGGATGGAAGGTCCCAGGAAGTGTTTGGGGGAAAGGTGCGTGTTTGGGGCGGGACGAGGGGGGCGGGGAGCGGCTTGGGGGCGGCGCAGGCGTGGGGGTTGGGTGCGTGCAGGGGAAGGGAGCGCGCAGGGACTGTGGAGGGCCACCGCGAGCGTGGGGGCCGGAGGTGAGGATGGCAGCGGAGCCCCAGCTGAGAGGTTGAAGTTAGGGTTCGTTTTGAGAGGCAGGAAGAGGGTAGATGGGATCCCTTGGAAAAGTGGAGGCGAGGTCTAGGAGAGGTCCTAGGAAGGGTTGGGCCTGTGCGGGTGCGGGGAGCGTGGAGGCGGGCGGGCACCCCTTGCCCCCAGAGCGTGCGTGGGGGTTGCGTGGGTGCAGGGGAAGGGAGGCGGGAGGGAATGGAGAGGGACACGGAGAGCCTGGGGCCCTGCGGGGAGGTTGTGAGGGGCATTCTAGGGGACAGGTTCAAGGTAGGTGTTTGTGGCGGCTGCGGTGGTGGTGGTGGTGGGTGGTGGTGGTTTTTGTTGTGGGTTTTTGGTTTTTGTTTGGTTGTTGTGAAGGGGGAAGAGGGCGGAGGATGAGGACCCCTTAGCAAATGGGAGCGGAAGGATGTCAGGAAAGGAGCCCAGAGGGGTTAGTGTGGGAATGGGCCAGGGCAGCTGGGAGGGGCTTGTGGGTAGTGCCTGAACAGAGGGGAAGGGAGAGCTGAAGGGAGTGCTGAGGGCCAGGGCGAGCAGGGGGGGACTGAGGTAAGGCTGTCAGAGGAGTTCCAGCAGACAGCTTCAAGTGAGGATGTTTTGGTTTTGGTTTTTGGCTTGCTGTGTGTGTGTGTGTGTGAGTTTGTTTGTTTGAGAAGGGGTAGAGGGGTGGATAGGTTGGATGCCTTTGAAGTGATGGGGAAAGTTCCCAGGAAGGGGGGGGTGTAGGTGGGTGGGGGCAGGGCGGGGCGAGGGGGGCGGGACCCGGTTGTGCAGAGCGCCTGCGTGGGGGTTGCGTGCGTGCCGTGGCGTGCGTGGGGGTTGCGTGCGTGCCGGGGAAGGGAGTCCCCGGAGCGACTGCTGAGGGCCACCGCGGCGAGCGAGCGTGGGTGAAGGAGCTGAGGACGTGAGCAGGGCTGCAGCGGGCAGGTGCAAGGTAGGTTTGAGTTTTATCTTTGTGAGAAGGGAAGAGGGTGCCTAGGATGCTTGGGAAAAGGGGGATGGAAGGTCCCAGGAAGTGTTTGGGGGAAAGGTGCGTGTTTGGGGCGGGACGAGGGGGGCGGGGAGCGGCTTGGGGGCGGCGCAGGCGTGGGGGTTGGGTGCGTGCAGGGGAAGGGAGCGCGCAGGGACTGTGGAGGGCCACCGCGAGCGTGGGGGCCGGAGGTGAGGATGGCAGCGGAGCCCCGGCTGAGAGGTTGAAGTTAGGGTTCGTTTTGAGAGGCAGCAAGAGGGTGGATGGGATCCCTTGGAAAAGTGGAGGCGAGGTCTAGGAGAGGTCCTAGGAAGGGTTGGGCCTGTGCGGGTGCGGGGAGCGTGGAGGCGGGCGGGCACCCCTTGCCCCCAGAGCGTGCGTGGGGGTTGCGTGGGTGCAGGGGAAGGGAGGCGGGAGGGAATGGAGAGGGACACGGAGAGCCTGGGGCCCTGCGGGGAGGTTTTGAGGGGCATTCTAGGGGACAGGTTCAAGGTAGGTGTTTGTGGCGGCTGCGGTGGTGGTGGTGGTGGGTGGTGGTGGTTTTTGTTGTGGGTTTTTGGTTTTTGTTTGGTTGTTGTGAAGGGGGAAGAGGGCGGAGGATGAGGACCCCTTAGCAAATGGGAGCGGAAGGATGTCAGGAAAGGAGCCCAGAGGGGTTAGTGTGGGAATGGGCCAGGGCAGCTGGGAGGGGCTTGTGGGTAGTGCCTGAACAGAGGGGAAGGGAGAGCTGAAGGGAGTGCTGAGGGCCAGGGCGAGCAGGGGGGGACTGAGGTAAGGCTGTCAGCGGAGTTCCAGCAGACAGGTTCAAGTGAGGATGTTTTGGTTTTGGTTTTTGGCTTGCTGTGTGTGTGTGTGTGTGTGAGTTTGATTGTTTGTTTGAGAAGGGGGTAGAGGGGTGGATAGGTTGGATGCCTTTGAAGTGATGGGGAAAGTTCCCAGGAAGGGGGGGGTGTAGGTGGGTGGGGGCAGGGCGGGGCGAGGGGGGCGGGACCCGGTTGTGCAGAGCGCCTGCGTGGGGGTTGCGTGCGTGCCGTGGCGTGCGTGGGGGTTGCGTGCGTGCCGGGGAAGGGAGTCCCCGGAGCGACTGCTGAGGGCCACCGCGGCGAGCGAGCGTGGGTGAAGGAGCTGAGGACGTGAGCAGGGCTGCAGCGGGCAGGTCCAAGGTAGGTTTGAGTTTTATCTTTGTGAGAAGGGAAGAGGGTGCCTAGGATGCTTGGGAAAAGGGGGATGGAAGGTCCCAGGAAGTGTTTGGGGGAAAGGTGCGTGTTTGGGGCGGGACGAGGGGGGCGGGGAGCGGCTTGGGGGCGGCGCAGGCGTGGGGGTTGGGTGCGTGCAGGGGAAGGGAGCGCGCAGGGACTGTGGAGGGCCACCGCGAGCGTGGGGGCCGGAGGTGAGGATGGCAGCGGAGCCCCAGCTGAGAGGTTGAAGTTAGGGTTCGTTTTGAGAGGCAGGAAGAGGGTAGATGGGATCCCTTGGAAAAGTGGAGGCGAGGTCTAGGAGAGGTCCTAGGAAGGGTTGGGCCTGTGCGGGTGCGGGGAGCGTGGAGGCGGGCGGGCACCCCTTGCCCCCAGAGCGTGCGTGGGGGTTGCGTGGGTGCAGGGGAAGGGAGGCGGGAGGGAATGGAGAGGGACACGGAGAGCCTGGGGCCCTGCGGGGAGGTTGTGAGGGGCATTCTAGGGGACAGGTTCAAGGTAGGTGTTTGTGGCGGCTGCGGTGGTGGTGGTGGTGGGTGGTGGTGGTTTTTGTTGTGGGTTTTTGGTTTTTGTTTGGTTGTTGTGAAGGGGGAAGAGGGCGGAGGATGAGGACCCCTTAGCAAATGGGAGCGGAAGGATGTCAGGAAAGGAGCCCAGAGGGGTTCCTGTGGGAATGGGCCAGGGCAGCTGGGAGGGGCTTGAGGGTAGTGCCTGAACAGAGGGGAAGGGAGAGCTGAAGGGAGTGCTGAGGGCCAGGGCGAGCAGGGGGGGACTGAGGTAAGGCTGTCAGAGGAGTTCCAGCAGACAGCTTCAAGTGAGGATGTTTTGGTTTTGGTTTTTGGCTTGCTGTGTGTGTGTGTGTGTGAGTTTGTTTGTTTGAGAAGGGGTAGAGGGGTGGATAGGTTGGATGCCTTTGAAGTGATGGGGAAAGTTCCCAGGAAGGGGGGGGTGTAGGTGGGTGGGGGCAGGGCGGGGCGAGGGGGGCGGGACCCGGTTGTGCAGAGCGCCTGCGTGGGGGTTGCGTGCGTGCCGTGGCGTGCGTGGGGGTTGCGTGCGTGCCGGGGAAGGGAGTCCCCGGAGCGACTGCTGAGGGCCACCGCGGCGAGCGAGCGTGGGTGAAGGAGCTGAGGATGTGAGCAGGGCTGCAGCGGGCAGGTGCAAGGTAGGTTTGAGTTTTATCTTTGTGAGAAGGGAAGAGGGTGCCTAGGATGCTTGGGAAAAGGGGGATGGAAGGTCCCAGGAAGTGTTTGGGGGAAAGGTGCGTGTTTGGGGCGGGACGAGGGGGGCGGGGAGCGGCTTGGGGGCGGCGCAGGCGTGGGGGTTGGGTGCGTGCAGGGGAAGGGAGCGCGCAGGGACTGTGGAGGGCCACCGCGAGCGTGGGGGCCGGAGGTGAGGATGGCAGCGGAGCCCCGGCTGAGAGGTTGAAGTTAGGGTTCGTTTTGAGAGGCAGCAAGAGGGTGGATGGGATCCCTTGGAAAAGTGGAGGCGAGGTCTAGGAGAGGTCCTAGGAAGGGTTGGGCCTGTGCGGGTGCGGGGAGCGTGGAGGCGGGCGGGCACCCCTTGCCCCCAGAGCGTGCGTGGGGGTTGCGTGGGTGCAGGGGAAGGGAGGCGGGAGGGAATGGAGAGGGACACGGAGAGCCTGGGGCCCTGCGGGGAGGTTTTGAGGGGCATTCTAGGGGACAGGTTCAAGGTAGGTGTTTGTGGCGGCTGCGGTGGTGGTGGTGGTGGGTGGTGGTGGTTTTTGTTGTGGGTTTTTGGTTTTTGTTTGGTTGTTGTGAAGGGGGAAGAGGGCGGAGGATGAGGACCCCTTAGCAAATGGGAGCGGAAGGATGTCAGGAAAGGAGCCCAGAGGGGTTAGTGTGGGAATGGGCCAGGGCAGCTGGGAGGGGCTTGTGGGTAGTGCCTGAACAGAGGGGAAGGGAGAGCTGAAGGGAGTGCTGAGGGCCAGGGCGAGCAGGGGGGGACTGAGGTAAGGCTGTCAGCGGAGTTCCAGCAGACAGGTTCAAGTGAGGATGTTTTGGTTTTGGTTTTTGGCTTGCTGTGTGTGTGTGTGTGTGTGTGAGTTTGATTGTTTGTTTGAGAAGGGGGTAGAGGGGTGGATAGGTTGGATGCCTTTGAAGTGATGGGGAAAGTTCCCAGGAAGGGGGGGGTGTAGGTGGGTGGGGGCAGGGAGGGGCGAGGGGGGCGGGACCCGGTTGTGCAGAGCGCCTGCGTGGGGGTTGCGTGCGTGCCGTGGCGTGCGTGGGGGTTGCGTGCGTGCCGGGGAAGGGAGTCCCCGGAGCGACTGCTGAGGGCCACCGCGGCGAGCGAGCGTGGGTGAAGGAGCTGAGGATGTGAGCAGGGCTGCAGCGGGCAGGTGCAAGGTAGGTTTGAGTTTTATCTTTGTGAGAAGGGAAGAGGGTGCCTAGGATGCTTGGGAAAAGGGGGATGGAAGGTCCCAGGAAGTGTTTGGGGGAAAGGTGCGTGTTTGGGGCGGGACGAGGGGGGCGGGGAGCGGCTTGGGGGCGGCGCAGGCGTGGGGGTTGGGTGCGTGCAGGGGAAGGGAGCGCGCAGGGACTGTGGAGGGCCACCGCGAGCGTGGGGGCCGGAGGTGAGGATGGCAGCAGAGCCCCGGCTGAGAGGTTGAAGTTAGGGTTCGTTTTGAGAGGCAGCAAGAGGGTGGATGGGATCCCTTGGAAAAGTGGAGGCGAGGTCTAGGAGAGGTCCTAGGAAGGGTTGGGCCTGTGCGGGTGCGGGGAGCGTGGAGGCGGGCGGGCACCCCTTGCCCCCAGAGCGTGCGTGGGGGTTGCGTGGGTGCAGGGGAAGGGAGGCGGGAGGGAATGGAGAGGGACACGGAGAGCCTGGGGCCCTGCGGGGAGGTTTTGAGGGGCATTCTAGGGGACAGGTTCAAGGTAGGTGTTTGTGGCGGCTGCGGTGGTGGTGGTGGTGGGTGGTGGTGGTTTTTGTTGTGGGTTTTTGGTTTTTGTTTGGTTGTTGTGAAGGGGGAAGAGGGCGGAGGATGAGGACCCCTTAGCAAATGGGAGCGGAAGGATGTCAGGAAAGGAGCCCAGAGGGGTTCGTGTGGGAATGGGCCAGGGCAGCTGGGAGGGGCTTGTGGGTAGTGCCTGAACAGAGGGGAAGGGAGAGCTGAAGGGAGTGCTGAGGGCCAGGGCGAGCAGGGGGGGACTGAGGTAAGGCTGTCAGCGGAGTTCCAGCAGACAGGTTCAAGTGAGGATGTTTTGGTTTTGGTTTTTGGCTTGCTGTGTGTGTGTGTGTGTGAGTTTGTTTGTTTGAGAAGGGGTAGAGGGGTGGATAGGTTGGATGCCTTTGAAGTGATGGGGAAAGTTCCCAGGAAGGGGGGGGTGTAGGTGGGTGGGGGCAGGGCGGGGCGAGGGGGGCGGGACCCGGTTGTGCAGAGCGCCTGCGTGGGGGTTGCGTGCGTGCCGTGGCGTGCGTGGGGGTTGCGTGCGTGCCGGGGAAGGGAGTCCCCGGAGCGACTGCTGAGGGCCACCGCGGCGAGCGAGCGTGGGTGAAGGAGCTGAGGATGTGAGCAGGGCTGCAGCGGGCAGGTGCAAGGTAGGTTTGAGTTTTATCTTTGTGAGAAGGGAAGAGGGTGCCTAGGATGCTTGGGAAAAGGGGGATGGAAGGTCCCAGGAAGTGTTTGGGGGAAAGGTGCGTGTTTGGGGCGGGACGAGGGGGGCGGGGAGCGGCTTGGGGGCGGCGCAGGCGTGGGGGTTGGGTGCGTGCAGGGGAAGGGAGCGCGCAGGGACTGTGGAGGGCCACCGCGAGCGTGGGGGCCGGAGGTGAGGATGGCAGCGGAGCCCCGGCTGAGAGGTTGAAGTTAGGGTTCGTTTTGAGAGGCAGCAAGAGGGTGGATGGGATCCCTTGGAAAAGTGGAGGCGAGGTCTAGGAGAGGTCCTAGGAAGGGTTGGGCCTGTGCGGGTGCGGGGAGCGTGGAGGCGGGCGGGCACCCCTTGCCCCCAGAGCGTGCGTGGGGGTTGCGTGGGTGCAGGGGAAGGGAGGCGGGAGGGAATGGAGAGGGACACGGAGAGCCTGGGGCCCTGCGGGGAGGTTTTGAGGGGCATTCTAGGGGACAGGTTCAAGGTAGGTGTTTGTGGCGGCTGCGGTGGTGGTGGTGGTGGGTGGTGGTGGTTTTTGTTGTGGGTTTTTGGTTTTTGTTTGGTTGTTGTGAAGGGGGAAGAGGGCGGAGGATGAGGACCCCTTAGCAAATGGGAGCGGAAGGATGTCAGGAAAGGAGCCCAGAGGGGTTAGTGTGGGAATGGGCCAGGGCAGCTGGGAGGGGCTTGTGGGTAGTGCCTGAACAGAGGGGAAGGGAGAGCTGAAGGGAGTGCTGAGGGCCAGGGCGAGCAGGGGGGGACTGAGGTAAGGCTGTCAGCGGAGTTCCAGCAGACAGGTTCAAGTGAGGATGTTTTGGTTTTGGTTTTTGGCTTGCTGTGTGTGTGTGTGTGTGTGTGAGTTTGATTGTTTGTTTGAGAAGGGGGTAGAGGGGTGGATAGGTTGGATGCCTTTGAAGTGATGGGGAAAGTTCCCAGGAAGGGGGGGGTGTAGGTGGGTGGGGGCAGGGAGGGGCGAGGGGGGCGGGACCCGGTTGTGCAGAGCGCCTGCGTGGGGGTTGCGTGCGTGCCGTGGCGTGCGTGGGGGTTGCGTGCGTGCCGGGGAAGGGAGTCCCCGGAGCGACTGCTGAGGGCCACCGCGGCGAGCGAGCGTGGGTGAAGGAGCTGAGGATGTGAGCAGGGCTGCAGCGGGCAGGTGCAAGGTAGGTTTGAGTTTTATCTTTGTGAGAAGGGAAGAGGGTGCCTAGGATGCTTGGGAAAAGGGGGATGGAAGGTCCCAGGAAGTGTTTGGGGGAAAGGTGCGTGTTTGGGGCGGGACGAGGGGGGCGGGGAGCGGCTTGGGGGCGGCGCAGGCGTGGGGGTTGGGTGCGTGCAGGGGAAGGGAGCGCGCAGGGACTGTGGAGGGCCACCGCGAGCGTGGGGGCCGGAGGTGAGGATGGCAGCAGAGCCCCGGCTGAGAGGTTGAAGTTAGGGTTCGTTTTGAGAGGCAGCAAGAGGGTGGATGGGATCCCTTGGAAAAGTGGAGGCGAGGTCTAGGAGAGGTCCTAGGAAGGGTTGGGCCTGTGCGGGTGCGGGGAGCGTGGAGGCGGGCGGGCACCCCTTGCCCCCAGAGCGTGCGTGGGGGTTGCGTGGGTGCAGGGGAAGGGAGGCGGGAGGGAATGGAGAGGGACACGGAGAGCCTGGGGCCCTGCGGGGAGGTTTTGAGGGGCATTCTAGGGGACAGGTTCAAGGTAGGTGTTTGTGGCGGCTGCGGTGGTGGTGGTGGTGGGTGGTGGTGGTTTTTGTTGTGGGTTTTTGGTTTTTGTTTGGTTGTTGTGAAGGGGGAAGAGGGCGGAGGATGAGGACCCCTTAGCAAATGGGAGCGGAAGGATGTCAGGAAAGGAGCCCAGAGGGGTTCGTGTGGGAATGGGCCAGGGCAGCTGGGAGGGGCTTGTGGGTAGTGCCTGAACAGAGGGGAAGGGAGAGCTGAAGGGAGTGCTGAGGGCCAGGGCGAGCAGGGGGGGACTGAGGTAAGGCTGTCAGCGGAGTTCCAGCAGACAGGTTCAAGTGAGGATGTTTTGGTTTTGGTTTTTGGCTTGCTGTGTGTGTGTGTGTGTGTGTGTGAGTTTGATTGTTTGTTTGAGAAGGGGGTAGAGGGGTGGATAGGTTGGATGCCTTTGAAGTGATGGGGAAAGTTCCCAGGAAGGGGGGGGTGTAGGTGGGTGGGGGCAGGGCGGGGCGAGGGGGGCGGGACCCGGTTGTGCAGAGCGCCTGCGTGGGGGTTGCGTGCGTGCCGTGGCGTGCGTGGGGGTTGCGTGCGTGCCGGGGAAGGGAGTCCCCGGAGCGACTGCTGAGGGCCACCGCGGCGAGCGAGCGTGGGTGAAGGAGCTGAGGACGTGAGCAGGGCTGCAGCGGGCAGGTCCAAGGTAGGTTTGAGTTTTATCTTTGTGAGAAGGGAAGAGGGTGCCTAGGATGCTTGGGAAAAGGGGGATGGAAGGTCCCAGGAAGTGTTTGGGGGAAAGGTGCGTGTTTGGGGCGGGACGAGGGGGGCGGGGAGCGGCTTGGGGGCGGCGCAGGCGTGGGGGTTGGGTGCGTGCAGGGGAAGGGAACGCGCAGGGACTGTGGAGGGCCACCGCGAGCGTGGGGGCCGGAGGTGAGGATGGCAGCGGAGCCCCGGCTGAGAGGTTGAAGTTAGGGTTCGTTTTGAGAGGCAGGAAGAGGGTAGATGGGATCCCTTGGAAAAGTGGAGGCGAGGTCTAGGAGAGGTCCTAGGAAGGGTTGGGCCTGTGCGGGTGCGGGGAGCGTGGAGGCGGGCGGGCACCCCTTGCCCCCAGAGCGTGCGTGGGGGTTGCGTGGGTGCAGGGGAAGGGAGGCGGGAGGGAATGGAGAGGGACACGGAGAGCCTGGGGTCCTGCGGGGAGGTTGTGAGGGGCATTCTAGGGGACAGGTTCAAGGTAGGTGTTTGTGGCGGCTGCGGTGGTGGTGGTGGTGGGTGGTGGTGGTTTTTGTTGTGGGTTTTTGGTTTTTGTTTGGTTGTTGTGAAGGGGGAAGAGGGCGGAGGATGAGGACCCCTTAGCAAATGGGAGCGGAAGGATGTCAGGAAAGGAGCCCAGAGGGGTTCGTGTGGGAATGGGCCAGGGCAGCTGGGAGGGGCTTGTGGGTAGTGCCTGAACAGAGGGGAAGGGAGAGCTGAAGGGAGTGCTGAGGGCCAGGGCGAGCAGGGGGGGACTGAGGTAAGGCTGTCAGCGGAGTTCCAGCAGACAGGTTCAAGTGAGGATGTTTTGGTTTTGGTTTTTGGCTTGCTGTGTGTGTGTGTGTGTGTGAGTTTGATTGTTTGTTTGAGAAGGGGGTAGAGGGGTGGATAGGTTGGATGCCTTTGAAGTGATGGGGAAAGTTCCCAGGAAGGGGGGGGTGTAGGTGGGTGGGGGCAGGGCGGGGCGAGGGGGGCGGGACCCGGTTGTGCAGAGCGCCTGCGTGGGGGTTGCGTGCGTGCCGTGGCGTGCGTGGGGGTTGCGTGCGTGCCGGGGAAGGGAGTCCCCGGAGCGACTGCTGAGGGCCACCGCGGCGAGCGAGCGTGGGTGAAGGAGCTGAGGATGTGAGCAGGGCTGCAGCGGGCAGGTCCAAGGTAGGTTTGAGTTTTATCTTTGTGAGAAGGGAAGAGGGTGCCTAGGATGCTTGGGAAAAGGGGGATGGAAGGTCCCAGGAAGTGTTTGGGGGAAAGGTGCGTGTTTGGGGCTGGACGAGGGGGGCGGGGAGCGGCTTGGGGGCGGCGCAGGCGTGGGGGTTGGGTGCGTGCAGGGGAAGGGAGCGCGCAGGGACTGTGGAGGGCCACCGCGAGCGTGGGGGCAGGAGGTGAGGATGGCAGCGGAGCCCCGGCTGAGAGGTTGAAGTTAGGGTTCGTTTTGAGAGGCAGGAAGAGGGTAGATGGGATCCCTTGGAAAAGTGGAGGCGAGGTCTAGGAGAGGTCCTAGGAAGGGTTGGGCCTGTGCGGGTGCGGGGAGCGTGAAGGCGGGCGGGCACCCCTTGCCCCCAGAGCGTGCGTGGGGGTTGCGTGGGTGCAGGGGAAGGGAGGCGGGAGGGAATGGAGAGGGACACGGAGAGCCTGGGGCCCTGCGGGGAGGTTGTGAGGGGCATTCTAGGGGACAGGTTCAAGGTAGGTGTTTGTGGCGGCTGCGGTGGTGGTGGTGGTGGGTGGTGGTGGTTTTTGTTGTGGGTTTTTGGTTTTTGTTTGGTTGTTGTGAAGGGGGAAGAGGGCGGAGGATGAGGACCCCTTAGCAAATGGGAGCGGAAGGATGTCAGGAAAGGAGCCCAGAGGGGTTCGTGTGGGAATGGGCCAGGGCAGCTGGGAGGGGCTTGTGGGTAGTGCCTGAACAGAGGGGAAGGGAGAGCTGAAGGGAGTGCTGAGGGCCAGGGCGAGCAGGGGGGGACTGAGGTAAGGCTGTCAGCGGAGTTCCAGCAGACAGGTTCAAGTGAGGATGTTTTGGTTTTGGTTTTTGGCTTGCTGTGTGTGTGTGTGTGTGAGTTTGATTGTTTGTTTGAGAAGGGGGTAGAGGGGTGGATAGGTTGGATGCCTTTGAAGTGATGGGGAAAGTTCCCAGGAAGGGGGGGGTGTAGGTGGGTGGGGGCAGGGCGGGGCGAGGGGGGCGGGACCCGGTTGTGCAGAGCGCCTGCGTGGGGGTTGCGTGCGTGCCGTGGCGTGCGTGGGGGTTGCGTGCGTGCCGGGGAAGGGAGTCCCCGGAGCGACTGCTGAGGGCCACCGCGGCGAGCGAGCGTGGGTGAAGGAGCTGAGGATGTGAGCAGGGCTGCAGCGGGCAGGTGCAAGGTAGGTTTGAGTTTTATCTTTGTGAGAAGGGAAGAGGGTGCCTAGGATGCTTGGGAAAAGGGGGATGGAAGGTCCCAGGAAGTGTTTGGGGGAAAGGTGCGTGTTTGGGGCGGGACGAGGGGGGCGGGGAGCGGCTTGGGGGCGGCGCAGGCGTGGGGGTTGGGTGCGTGCAGGGGAAGGGAGCGCGCAGGGACTGTGGAGGGCCACCGCGAGCGTGGGGGCAGGAGGTGAGGATGGCAGCGGAGCCCCGGCTGAGAGGTTGAAGTTAGGGTTCGTTTTGAGAGGCAGGAAGAGGGTAGATGGGATCCCTTGGAAAAGTGGAGGCGAGGTCTAGGAGAGGTCCTAGGAAGGGTTGGGCCTGTGCGGGTGCGGGGAGCGTGGAGGCGGGCGGGCACCCCTTGCCCCCAGAGCGTGCGTGGGGGTTGCGTGGGTGCAGGGGAAGGGAGGCGGGAGGGAATGGAGAGGGACACGGAGAGCCTGGGGCCCTGCGGGGAGGTTGTGAGGGGCATTCTAGGGGACAGGTTCAAGGTAGGTGTTTGTGGCGGCTGCGGTGGTGGTGGTGGTGGGTGGTGGTGGTTTTTGTTGTGGGTTTTTGGTTTTTGTTTGGTTGTTGTGAAGGGGGAAGAGGGCGGAGGATGAGGACCCCTTAGCAAATGGGAGCAGAAGGATGTCAGGAAAGGAGCCCAGAGGGGTTCGTGTGGGAATGGGCCAGGGCAGCTGGGAGGGGCTTGTGGGTAGTGCCTGAACAGAGGGGAAGGGAGAGCTGAAGGGAGTGCTGAGGGCCAGGGCGAGCAGGGGGGGACTGAGGTAAGGCTGTCAGCGGAGTTCCAGCAGACAGGTTCAAGTGAGGATGTTTTGGTTTTGGTTTTTGGCTTGCTGTGTGTGTGTGTGTGTGAGTTTGATTGTTTGTTTGAGAAGGGGGTAGAGGGGTGGATAGGTTGGATGCCTTTGAAGTGATGGGGAAAGTTCCCAGGAAGGGGGGGGTGTAGGTGGGTGGGGGCAGGGCGGGGCGAGGGGGGCGGGACCCGGTTGTGCAGAGCGCCTGCGTGGGGGTTGCGTGCGTGCCGTGGCGTGCGTGGGGGTTGCGTGCGTGCCGGGGAAGGGAGTCCCCGGAGCGACTGCTGAGGGCCACCGCGGCGAGCGAGCGTGGGTGAAGGAGCTGAGGATGTGAGCAGGGCTGCAGCGGGCAGGTCCAAGGTAGGTTTGAGTTTTATCTTTGTGAGAAGGGAAGAGGGTGCCTAGGATGCTTGGGAAAAGGGGGATGGAAGGTCCCAGGAAGTGTTTGGGGGAAAGGTGCGTGTTTGGGGCGGGACGAGGGGGGCGGGGAGCGGCTTGGGGGCGGCGCAGGCGTGGGGGTTGGGTGCGTGCAGGGGAAGGGAGCGCGCAGGGACTGTGGAGGGCCGCCGCGAGCGTGGGGGCCGGAGGTGAGGATGGCAGCGGAGCCCCGGCTGAGAGGTTGAAGTTAGGGTTCGTTTTGAGAGGCAGCAAGAGGGTGGATGGGATCCCTTGGAAAAGTGGAGGCGAGGTCTAGGAGAGGTCCTAGGAAGGGTTGGGCCTGTGCGGGTGCGGGGAGCGTGGAGGCGGGCGGGCACCCCTTGCCCCCAGAGCGTGCGTGGGGGTTGCGTGGGTGCAGGGGAAGGGAGGCGGGAGGGAATGGAGAGGGACACGGAGAGCCTGGGGCCCTGCGGGGAGGTTGTGAGGGGCATTCTAGGGGACAGGTTCAAGGTAGGTGTTTGTGGCGGCTGCGGTGGTGGTGGTGGTGGGTGGTGGTGGTTTTTGTTGTGGGTTTTTGGTTTTTGTTTGGTTGTTGTGAAGGGGGAAGAGGGCGGAGGATGAGGACCCCTTAGCAAATGGGAGCGGAAGGATGTCAGGAAAGGAGCCCAGAGGGGTTCGTGTGGGAATGGGCCAGGGCAGCTGGGAGGGGCTTGTGGGTAGTGCCTGAACAGAGGGGAAGGGAGAGCTGAAGGGAGTGCTGAGGGCCAGGGCGAGCAGGGGGGGACTGAGGTAAGGCTGTCAGCGGAGTTCCAGCAGACAGGTTCAAGTGAGGATGTTTTGGTTTTGGTTTTTGGCTTGCTGTGTGTGTGTGTGTGTGAGTTTGATTGTTTGTTTGAGAAGGGGGTAGAGGGGTGGATAGGTTGGATGCCTTTGAAGTGATGGGGAAAGTTCCCAGGAAGGGGGGGGTGTAGGTGGGTGGGGGCAGGGAGGGGCGAGGGGGGCGGGACCCGGTTGTGCAGAGCGCCTGCGTGGGGGTTGCGTGCGTGCCGTGGCGTGCGTGGGGGTTGCGTGCGTGCCGGGGAAGGGAGTCCCCGGAGCGACTGCTGAGGGCCACCGCGGCGAGCGAGCGTGGGTGAAGGAGCTGAGGATGTGAGCAGGGCTGCAGCGGGCAGGTGCAAGGTAGGTTTGAGTTTTATCTTTGTGAGAAGGGAAGAGGGTGCCTAGGATGCTTGGGAAAAGGGGGATGGAAGGTCCCAGGAAGTGTTTGGGGGAAAGGTGCGTGTTTGGGGCGGGACGAGGGGGGCGGGGAGCGGCTTGGGGGCGGCGCAGGCGTGGGGGTTGGGTGCGTGCAGGGGAAGGGAGCGCCCAGGGACTGTGGAGGGCCACCGCGAGCGTGGGGGCCGGAGGTGAGGATGGCAGCGGAGCCCCGGCTGAGAGGTTGAAGTTATGGTTCGTTTTGAGAGGCAGCAAGAGGGTGGATGGGATCCCTTGGAAAAGTGGAGGCGAGGTCTAGGAGAGGTCCTAGGAAGGGTTGGGCCTGTGCGGGTGCGGGGAGCGTGGAGGCGGGCGGGCACCCCTTGCCCCCAGAGCGTGCGTGGGGGTTGCGTGGGTGCAGGGGAAGGGAGGCGGGAGGGAATGGAGAGGGACACGGAGAGCCTGGGGCCCTGCGGGGAGGTTTTGAGGGGCATTCTAGGGGACAGGTTCAAGGTAGGTGTTTGTGGCGGCTGCGGTGGTGGTGGTGGTGGGTGGTGGTGGTTTTTGTTGTGGGTTTTTGGTTTTTGTTTGGTTGTTGTGAAGGGGGAAGAGGGCGGAGGATGAGGACCCCTTAGCAAATGGGAGCGGAAGGATGTCAGGAAAGGAGCCCAGAGGGGTTCGTGTGGGAATGGGCCAGGGCAGCTGGGAGGGGCTTGTGGGTAGTGCCTGAACAGAGGGGAAGGGAGAGCTGAAGGGAGTGCTGAGGGCCAGGGCGAGCAGGGGGGGACTGAGGTAAGGCTGTCAGCGGAGTTCCAGCAGACAGGTTCAAGTGAGGATGTTTTGGTTTTGGTTTTTGGCTTGCTGTGTGTGTGTGTGTGTGTGTGAGTTTGATTGTTTGTTTGAGAAGGGGGTAGAGGGGTGGATAGGTTGGATGCCTTTGAAGTGATGGGGAAAGTTCCCAGGAAGGGGGGGGTGTAGGTGGGTGGGGGCAGGGAGGGGCGAGGGGGGCGGGACCCGGTTGTGCAGAGCGCCTGCGTGGGGGTTGCGTGCGTGCCGTGGCGTGCGTGGGGGTTGCGTGCGTGCCGGGGAAGGGAGTCCCCGGAGCGACTGCTGAGGGCCACCGCGGCGAGCGAGCGTGGGTGAAGGAGCTGAGGATGTGAGCAGGGCTGCAGCGGGCAGGTGCAAGGTAGGTTTGAGTTTTATCTTTGTGAGAAGGGAAGAGGGTGCCTAGGATGCTTGGGAAAAGGGGGATGGAAGGTCCCAGGAAGTGTTTGGGGGAAAGGTGCGTGTTTGGGGCGGGACGAGGGGGGCGGGGAGCGGCTTGGGGGCGGCGCAGGCGTGGGGGTTGGGTGCGTGCAGGGGAAGGGAGCGCGCAGGGACTGTGGAGGGCCACCGCGAGCGTGGGGGCCGGAGGTGAGGATGGCAGCGGAGCCCCGGCTGAGAGGTTGAAGTTAGGGTTCGTTTTGAGAGGCAGCAAGAGGGTGGATGGGATCCCTTGGAAAAGTGGAGGCGAGGTCTAGGAGAGGTCCTAGGAAGGGTTGGGCCTGTGCGGGTGCGGGGAGCGTGGAGGCGGGCGGGCACCCCTTGCCCCCAGAGCGTGCGTGGGGGTTGCGTGGGTGCAGGGGAAGGGAGGCGGGAGGGAATGGAGAGGGACACGGAGAGCCTGGGGCCCTGCGGGGAGGTTGTGAGGGGCATTCTAGGGGACAGGTTCAAGGTAGGTGTTTGTGGCGGCTGCGGTGGTGGTGGTGGTGGGTGGTGGTGGTTTTTGTTGTGGGTTTTTGGTTTTTGTTTGGTTGTTGTGAAGGGGGAAGAGGGCGGAGGATGAGGACCCCTTAGCAAATGGGAGCGGAAGGATGTCAGGAAAGGAGCCCAGAGGGGTTAGTGTGGGAATGGGCCAGGGCAGCTGGGAGGGGCTTGTGGGTAGTGCCTGAACAGAGGGGAAGGGAGAGCTGAAGGGAGTGCTGAGGGCCAGGGCGAGCAGGGGGGGACTGAGGTAAGGCTGTCAGCGGAGTTCCAGCAGACAGGTTCAAGTGAGGATGTTTTGGTTTTGGTTTTTGGCTTGCTGTGTGTGTGTGTGTGTGTGTGAGTTTGATTGTTTGTTTGAGAAGGGGGTAGAGGGGTGGATAGGTTGGATGCCTTTGAAGTGATGGGGAAAGTTCCCAGGAAGGGGGGGGTGTAGGTGGGTGGGGGCAGGGCGGGGCGAGGGGGGCGGGACCCGGTTGTGCAGAGCGCCTGCGTGGGGGTTGCGTGCGTGCCGTGGCGTGCGTGGGGGTTGCGTGCGTGCCGGGGAAGGGAGTCCCCGGAGCGACTGCTGAGGGCCACCGCGGCGAGCGAGCGTGGGTGAAGGAGCTGAGGACGTGAGCAGGGCTGCAGCGGGCAGGTCCAAGGTAGATTTGAGTTTTATCTTTGTGAGAAGGGAAGAGGGTGCCTAGGATGCTTGGGAAAAGGGGGATGGAAGGTCCCAGGAAGTGTTTGGGGGAAAGGTGCGTGTTTGGGGCGGGACGAGGGGGGCGGGGAGCGGCTTGGGGGCGGCGCAGGCGTGGGGGTTGGGTGCGTGCAGGGGAAGGGAGCGCGCAGGGACTGTGGAGGGCCACCGTGAGCGTGGGGGCCGGAGGTGAGGATGGCAGCGGAGCCCCAGCTGAGAGGTTGAAGTTAGGGTTCGTTTTGAGAGGCAGGAAGAGGGTAGATGGGATCCCTTGGAAAAGTGGAGGCGAGGTCTAGGAGAGGTCCTAGGAAGGGTTGGGCCTGTGCGGGTGCGGGGAGCGTGGAGGCGGGCGGGCACCCCTTGCCCCCAGAGCGTGCGTGGGGGTTGCGTGGGTGCAGGGGAAGGGAGGCGGGAGGGAATGGAGAGGGACACGGAGAGCCTGGGGCCCTGCGGGGAGGTTGTGAGGGGCATTCTAGGGGACAGGTTCAAGGTAGGTGTTTGTGGCGGCTGCGGTGGTGGTGGTGGTGGGTGGTGGTGGTTTTTGTTGTGGGTTTTTGGTTTTTGTTTGGTTGTTGTGAAGGGGGAAGAGGGCGGAGGATGAGGACCCCTTAGCAAATGGGAGCGGAAGGATGTCAGGAAAGGAGCCCAGAGGGGTTCGTGTGGGAATGGGCCAGGGCAGCTGGGAGGGGCTTGTGGGTAGTGCCTGAACAGAGGGGAAGGGAGAGCTGAAGGGAGTGCTGAGGGCCAGGGCGAGCAGGGGGGGACTGAGGTAAGGCTGTCAGCGGAGTTCCAGCAGACAGGTTCAAGTGAGGATGTTTTGGTTTTGGTTTTTGGCTTGCTGTGTGTGTGTGTGTGTGAGTTTGTTTGTTTGAGAAGGGGTAGAGGGGTGGATAGGTTGGATGCCTTTGAAGTGATGGGGAAAGTTCCCAGGAAGGGGGGGGTGTAGGTGGGTGGGGGCAGGGCGGGGCGAGGGGGGCGGGACCCGGTTGTGCAGAGCGCCTGCGTGGGGGTTGCGTGCGTGCCGTGGCGTGCGTGGGGGTTGCGTGCGTGCCGGGGAAGGGAGTCCCCGGAGCGACTGCTGAGGGCCACCGCGGCGAGCGAGCGTGGGTGAAGGAGCTGAGGATGTGAGCAGGGCTGCAGCGGGCAGGTGCAAGGTAGGTTTGAGTTTTATCTTTGTGAGAAGGGAAGAGGGTGCCTAGGATGCTTGGGAAAAGGGGGATGGAAGGTCCCAGGAAGTGTTTGGGGGAAAGGTGCGTGTTTGGGGCGGGACGAGGGGGGCGGGGAGCGGCTTGGGGGCGGCGCAGGCGTGGGGGTTGGGTGCGTGCAGGGGAAGGGAGCGCGCAGGGACTGTGGAGGGCCACCGCGAGCGTGGGGGCCGGAGGTGAGGATGGCAGCGGAGCCCCGGCTGAGAGGTTGAAGTTAGGGTTCGTTTTGAGAGGCAGCAAGAGGGTGGATGGGATCCCTTGGAAAAGTGGAGGCGAGGTCTAGGAGAGGTCCTAGGAAGGGTTGGGCCTGTGCGGGTGCGGGGAGCGTGGAGGCGGGCGGGCACCCCTTGCCCCCAGAGCGTGCGTGGGGGTTGCGTGGGTGCAGGGGAAGGGAGGCGGGAGGGAATGGAGAGGGACACGGAGAGCCTGGGGCCCTGCGGGGAGGTTTTGAGGGGCATTCTAGGGGACAGGTTCAAGGTAGGTGTTTGTGGCGGCTGCGGTGGTGGTGGTGGTGGGTGGTGGTGGTTTTTGTTGTGGGTTTTTGGTTTTTGTTTGGTTGTTGTGAAGGGGGAAGAGGGCGGAGGATGAGGACCCCTTAGCAAATGGGAGCGGAAGGATGTCAGGAAAGGAGCCCAGAGGGGTTCGTGTGGGAATGGGCCAGGGCAGCTGGGAGGGGCTTGTGGGTAGTGCCTGAACAGAGGGGAAGGGAGAGCTGAAGGGAGTGCTGAGGGCCAGGGCGAGCAGGGGGGGACTGAGGTAAGGCTGTCAGCGGAGTTCCAGCAGACAGGTTCAAGTGAGGATGTTTTGGTTTTGGTTTTTGGCTTGCTGTGTGTGTGTGTGTGTGTGTGAGTTTGATTGTTTGTTTGAGAAGGGGGTAGAGGGGTGGATAGGTTGGATGCCTTTGAAGTGATGGGGAAAGTTCCCAGGAAGGGGGGGGTGTAGGTGGGTGGGGGCAGGGCGGGGCGAGGGGGGCGGGACCCGGTTGTGCAGAGCGCCTGCGTGGGGGTTGCGTGCGTGCCGTGGCGTGCGTGGGGGTTGCGTGCGTGCCGGGGAAGGGAGTCCCCGGAGCGACTGCTGAGGGCCACCGCGGCGAGCGAGCGTGGGTGAAGGAGCTGAGGACGTGAGCAGGGCTGCAGCGGGCAGGTCCAAGGTAGGTTTGAGTTTTATCTTTGTGAGAAGGGAAGAGGGTGCCTAGGATGCTTGGGAAAAGGGGGATGGAAGGTCCCAGGAAGTGTTTGGGGGAAAGGTGCGTGTTTGGGGCGGGACGAGGGGGGCGGGGAGCGGCTTGGGGGCGGCGCAGGCGTGGGGGTTGGGTGCGTGCAGGGGAAGGGAGCGCGCAGGGACTGTGGAGGGCCACCGCGAGCGTGGGGGCCGGAGGTGAGGATGGCAGCGGAGCCCCAGCTGAGAGGTTGAAGTTAGGGTTCGTTTTGAGAGGCAGGAAGAGGGTAGATGGGATCCCTTGGAAAAGTGGAGGCGAGGTCTAGGAGAGGTCCTAGGAAGGGTTGGGCCTGTGCGGGTGCGGGGAGCGTGGAGGCGGGCGGGCACCCCTTGCCCCCAGAGCGTGCGTGGGGGTTGCGTGGGTGCAGGGGAAGGGAGGCGGGAGGGAATGGAGAGGGACACGGAGAGCCTGGGGCCCTGCGGGGAGGTTGTGAGGGGCATTCTAGGGGACAGGTTCAAGGTAGGTGTTTGTGGCGGCTGCGGTGGTGGTGGTGGTGGGTGGTGGTGGTTTTTGTTGTGGGTTTTTGGTTTTTGTTTGGTTGTTGTGAAGGGGGAAGAGGGCGGAGGATGAGGACCCCTTAGCAAATGGGAGCGGAAGGATGTCAGGAAAGGAGCCCAGAGGGGTTCGTGTGGGAATGGGCCAGGGCAGCTGGGAGGGGCTTGAGGGTAGTGCCTGAACAGAGGGGAAGGGAGAGCTGAAGGGAGTGCTGAGGGCCAGGGCGAGCAGGGGGGGACTGAGGTAAGGCTGTCAGAGGAGTTCCAGCAGACAGGTTCAAGTGAGGATGTTTTGGTTTTGGTTTTTGGCTTGCTGTGTGTGTGTGTGTGTGAGTTTGTTTGTTTGAGAAGGGGTAGAGGGGTGGATAGGTTGGATGCCTTTGAAGTGATGGGGAAAGTTCCCAGGAAGGGGGGGGTGTAGGTGGGTGGGGGCAGGGCGGGGCGAGGGGGGCGGGACCCGGTTGTGCAGAGCGCCTGCGTGGGGGTTGCGTGCGTGCCGTGGCGTGCGTGGGGGTTGCGTGCGTGCCGGGGAAGGGAGTCCCCGGAGCGACTGCTGAGGGCCACCGCGGCGAGCGAGCGTGGGTGAAGGAGCTGAGGATGTGAGCAGGGCTGCAGCGGGCAGGTGCAAGGTAGGTTTGAGTTTTATCTTTGTGAGAAGGGAAGAGGGTGCCTAGGATGCTTGGGAAAAGGGGGATGGAAGGTCCCAGGAAGTGTTTGGGGGAAAGGTGCGTGTTTGGGGCGGGACGAGGGGGGCGGGGAGCGGCTTGGGGGCGGCGCAGGCGTGGGGGTTGGGTGCGTGCAGGGGAAGGGAGCGCGCAGGGACTGTGGAGGGCCGCCGCGAGCGTGGGGGCCGGAGGTGAGGATGGCAGCGGAGCCCCGGCTGAGAGGTTGAAGTTAGGGTTCGTTTTGAGAGGCAGCAAGAGGGTGGATGGGATCCCTTGGAAAAGTGGAGGCGAGGTCTAGGAGAGGTCCTAGGAAGGGTTGGGCCTGTGCGGGTGCGGGGAGCGTGGAGGCGGGCGGGCACCCCTTGCCCCCAGAGCGTGCGTGGGGGTTGCGTGGGTGCAGGGGAAGGGAGGCGGGAGGGAATGGAGAGGGACACGGAGAGCCTGGGGCCCTGCGGGGAGGTTTTGAGGGGCATTCTAGGGGACAGGTTCAAGGTAGGTGTTTGTGGCGGCTGCGGTGGTGGTGGTGGTGGGTGGTGGTGGTTTTTGTTGTGGGTTTTTGGTTTTTGTTTGGTTGTTGTGAAGGGGGAAGAGGGCGGAGGATGAGGACCCCTTAGCAAATGGGAGCGGAAGGATGTCAGGAAAGGAGCCCAGAGGGGTTCGTGTGGGAATGGGCCAGGGCAGCTGGGAGGGGCTTGTGGGTAGTGCCTGAACAGAGGGGAAGGGAGAGCTGAAGGGAGTGCTGAGGGCCAGGGCGAGCAGGGGGGGACTGAGGTAAGGCTGTCAGCGGAGTTCCAGCAGACAGGTTCAAGTGAGGATGTTTTGGTTTTGGTTTTTGGCTTGCTGTGTGTGTGTGTGTGTGTGTGTGAGTTTGATTGTTTGTTTGAGAAGGGGGTAGAGGGGTGGATAGGTTGGATGCCTTTGAAGTGATGGGGAAAGTTCCCAGGAAGGGGGGGGTGTAGGTGGGTGGGGGCAGGGCGGGGCGAGGGGGGCGGGACCCGGTTGTGCAGAGCGCCTGCGTGGGGGTTGCGTGCGTGCCGTGGCGTGCGTGGGGGTTGCGTGCGTGCCGGGGAAGGGAGTCCCCGGAGCGACTGCTGAGGGCCACCGCGGCGAGCGAGCGTGGGTGAAGGAGCTGAGGACGTGAGCAGGGCTGCAGCGGGCAGGTCCAAGGTAGGTTTGAGTTTTATCTTTGTGAGAAGGGAAGAGGGTGCCTAGGATGCTTGGGAAAAGGGGGATGGAAGGTCCCAGGAAGTGTTTGGGGGAAAGGTGCGTGTTTGGGGCGGGACGAGGGGGGCGGGGAGCGGCTTGGGGGCGGCGCAGGCGTGGGGGTTGGGTGCGTGCAGGGGAAGGGAGCGCGCAGGGACTGTGGAGGGCCACCGCGAGCGTGGGGGCCGGAGGTGAGGATGGCAGCGGAGCCCCGGCTGAGAGGTTGAAGTTAGGGTTCGTTTTGAGAGGCAGCAAGAGGGTGGATGGGATCCCTTGGAAAAGTGGAGGCGAGGTCTAGGAGAGGTCCTAGGAAGGGTTGGGCCTGTGCGGGTGCGGGGAGCGTGGAGGCGGGCGGGCACCCCTTGCCCCCAGAGCGTGCGTGGGGGTTGCGTGGGTGCAGGGGAAGGGAGGCGGGAGGGAATGGAGAGGGACACGGAGAGCCTGGGGCCCTGCGGGGAGGTTGTGAGGGGCATTCTAGGGGACAGGTTCAAGGTAGGTGTTTGTGGCGGCTGCGGTGGTGGTGGTGGTGGGTGGTGGTGGTTTTTGTTGTGGGTTTTTGGTTTTTGTTTGGTTGTTGTGAAGGGGGAAGAGGGCGGAGGATGAGGACCCCTTAGCAAATGGGAGCGGAAGGATGTCAGGAAAGGAGCCCAGAGGGGTTAGTGTGGGAATGGGCCAGGGCAGCTGGGAGGGGCTTGTGGGTAGTGCCTGAACAGAGGGGAAGGGAGAGCTGAAGGGAGTGCTGAGGGCCAGGGCGAGCAGGGGGGGACTGAGGTAAGGCTGTCAGAGGAGTTCCAGCAGACAGCTTCAAGTGAGGATGTTTTGGTTTTGGTTTTTGGCTTGCTGTGTGTGTGTGTGTGTGAGTTTGTTTGTTTGAGAAGGGGTAGAGGGGTGGATAGGTTGGATGCCTTTGAAGTGATGGGGAAAGTTCCCAGGAAGGGGGGGGTGTAGGTGGGTGGGGGCAGGGCGGGGCGAGGGGGGCGGGACCCGGTTGTGCAGAGCGCCTGCGTGGGGGTTGCGTGCGTGCCGTGGCGTGCGTGGGGGTTGCGTGCGTGCCGGGGAAGGGAGTCCCCGGAGCGACTGCTGAGGGCCACCGCGGCGAGCGAGCGTGGGTGAAGGAGCTGAGGATGTGAGCAGGGCTGCAGCGGGCAGGTGCAAGGTAGGTTTGAGTTTTATCTTTGTGAGAAGGGAAGAGGGTGCCTAGGATGCTTGGGAAAAGGGGGATGGAAGGTCCCAGGAAGTGTTTGGGGGAAAGGTGCGTGTTTGGGGCGGGACGAGGGGGGCGGGGAGCGGCTTGGGGGCGGCGCAGGCGTGGGGGTTGGGTGCGTGCAGGGGAAGGGAGCGCGCAGGGACTGTGGAGGGCCGCCGCGAGCGTGGGGGCCGGAGGTGAGGATGGCAGCGGAGCCCCGGCTGAGAGGTTGAAGTTAGGGTTCGTTTTGAGAGGCAGCAAGAGGGTGGATGGGATCCCTTGGAAAAGTGGAGGCGAGGTCTAGGAGAGGTCCTAGGAAGGGTTGGGCCTGTGCGGGTGCGGGGAGCGTGGAGGCGGGCGTGCACCCCTTGCCCCCAGAGCGTGCGTGGGGGTTGCGTGGGTGCAGGGGAAGGGAGGCGGGAGGGAATGGAGAGGGACACGGAGAGCCTGGGGCCCTGCGGGGAGGTTGTGAGGGGCATTCTAGGGGACAGGTTCAAGGTAGGTGTTTGTGGCGGCTGCGGTGGTGGTGGTGGTGGGTGGTGGTGGTTTTTGTTGTGGGTTTTTGGTTTTTGTTTGGTTGTTGTGAAGGGGGAAGAGGGCGGAGGATGAGGACCCCTTAGCAAATGGGAGCGGAAGGATGTCAGGAAAGGAGCCCAGAGGGGTTAGTGTGGGAATGGGCCAGGGCAGCTGGGAGGGGCTTGTGGGTAGTGCCTGAACAGAGGGGAAGGGAGAGCTGAAGGGAGTGCTGAGGGCCAGGGCGAGCAGGGGGGGACTGAGGTAAGGCTGTCAGCGGAGTTCCAGCAGACAGGTTCAAGTGAGGATGTTTTGGTTTTGGTTTTTGGCTTGCTGTGTGTGTGTGTGTGTGTGTGAGTTTGATTGTTTGTTTGAGAAGGGGGTAGAGGGGTGGATAGGTTGGATGCCTTTGAAGTGATGGGGAAAGTTCCCAGGAAGGGGGGGGTGTAGGTGGGTGGGGGCAGGGAGGGGCGAGGGGGGCGGGACCCGGTTGTGCAGAGCGCCTGCGTGGGGGTTGCGTGCGTGCCGTGGCGTGCGTGGGGGTTGCGTGCGTGCCGGGGAAGGGAGTCCCCGGAGCGACTGCTGAGGGCCACCGCGGCGAGCGAGCGTGGGTGAAGGAGCTGAGGAGGTGAGCAGGGCTGCAGCGGGCAGGTCCAAGGTAGGTTTGAGTTTTATCTTTGTGAGAAGGGAAGAGGGTGCCTAGGATGCTTGGGAAAAGGGGGATGGAAGGTCCCAGGAAGTGTTTGGGGGAAAGGTGCGTGTTTGGGGCGGGACGAGGGGGGCGGGGAGCGGCTTGGGGGCGGCGCAGGCGTGGGGGTTGGGTGCGTGCAGGGGAAGGGAGCGCGCAGGGACTGTGGAGGGCCACCGCGAGCGTGGGGGCCGGAGGTGAGGATGGCAGCGGAGCCCCGGCTGAGAGGTTGAAGTTAGGGTTCGTTTTGAGAGGCAGCAAGAGGGTGGATGGGATCCCTTGGAAAAGTGGAGGCGAGGTCTAGGAGAGGTCCTAGGAAGGGTTGGGCCTGTGCGGGTGCGGGGAGCGTGGAGGCGGGCGGGCACCCCTTGCCCCCAGAGCGTGCGTGGGGGTTGCGTGGGTGCAGGGGAAGGGAGGCGGGAGGGAATGGAGAGGGACACGGAGAGCCTGGGGCCCTGCGGGGAGGTTGTGAGGGGCATTCTAGGGGATAGGTTCAAGGTAGGTGTTTGTGGCGGCTGCGGTGGTGGTGGTGGTGGGTGGTGGTGGTTTTTGTTGTGGGTTTTTGGTTTTTGTTTGGTTGTTGTGAAGGGGGAAGAGGGCGGAGGATGAGGACCCCTTAGCAAATGGGAGCGGAAGGATGTCAGGAAAGGAGCCCAGAGGGGTTCGTGTGGGAATGGGCCAGGGCAGCTGGGAGGGGCTTGTGGGTAGTGCCTGAACAGAGGGGAAGGGAGAGCTGAAGGGAGTGCTGAGGGCCAGGGCGAGCAGGGGGGGACTGAGGTAAGGCTGTCAGAGGAGTTCCAGCAGACAGCTTCAAGTGAGGATGTTTTGGTTTTGGTTTTTGGCTTGCTGTGTGTGTGTGTGTGTGTGTGAGTTTGTTTGTTTGAGAAGGGGTAGAGGGGTGGATAGGTTGGATGCCTTTGAAGTGATGGGGAAAGTTCCCAGGAAGGGGGGGGTGTAGGTGGGTGGGGGCAGGGCGGGGCGAGGGGGGCGGGACCCGGTTGTGCAGAGCGCCTGCGTGGGGGTTGCGTGCGTGCCGTGGCGTGCGTGGGGGTTGCGTGCGTGCCGGGGAAGGGAGTCCCCGGAGCGACTGCTGAGGGCCACCGCGGCGAGCGAGCGTGGGTGAAGGAGCTGAGGACGTGAGCAGGGCTGCAGCGGGCAGGTCCAAGGTAGGTTTGAGTTTTATCTTTGTGAGAAGGGAAGAGGGTGCCTAGGATGCTTGGGAAAAGGGGGATGGAAGGTCCCAGGAAGTGTTTGGGGGAAAGGTGCGTGTTTGGGGCGGGACGAGGGGGGCGGGGAGCGGCTTGGGGGCGGCGCAGGCGTGGGGGTTGGGTGCGTGCAGGGGAAGGGAGCGCGCAGGGACTGTGGAGGGCCACCGCGAGCGTGGGGGCCGGAGGTGAGGATGGCAGCGGAGCCCCGGCTGAGAGGTTGAAGTTAGGGTTCGTTTTGAGAGGCAGCAAGAGGGTGGATGGGATCCCTTGGAAAAGTGGAGGCGAGGTCTAGGAGAGGTCCTAGGAAGGGTTGGGCCTGTGCGGGTGCGGGGAGCGTGGAGGCGGGCGGGCACCCCTTGCCCCCAGAGCGTGCGTGGGGGTTGCGTGGGTGCAGGGGAAGGGAGGCGGGAGGGAATGGAGAGGGACACGGAGAGCCTGGGGCCCTGCGGGGAGGTTGTGAGGGGCATTCTAGGGGACAGGTTCAAGGTAGGTGTTTGTGGCGGCTGCGGTGGTGGTGGTGGTGGGTGGTGGTGGTTTTTGTTGTGGGTTTTTGGTTTTTGTTTGGTTGTTGTGAAGGGGGAAGAGGGCGGAGGATGAGGACCCCTTAGCAAATGGGAGCGGAAGGATGTCAGGAAAGGAGCCCAGAGGGGTTCGTGTGGGAATGGGCCAGGGCAGCTGGGAGGGGCTTGTGGGTAGTGCCTGAACAGAGGGGAAGGGAGAGCTGAAGGGAGTGCTGAGGGCCAGGGCGAGCAGGGGGGGACTGAGGTAAGGCTGTCAGAGGAGTTCCAGCAGACAGCTTCAAGTGAGGATGTTTTGGTTTTGGTTTTTGGCTTGCTGTGTGTGTGTGTGTGTGAGTTTGTTTGTTTGAGAAGGGGTAGAGGGGTGGATAGGTTGGATGCCTTTGAAGTGATGGGGAAAGTTCCCAGGAAGGGGGGGGTGTAGGTGGGTGGGGGCAGGGCGGGGCGAGGGGGGCGGGACCCGGTTGTGCAGAGCGCCTGCGTGGGGGTTGCGTGCGTGCCGTGGCGTGCGTGGGGGTTGCGTGCGTGCCGGGGAAGGGAGTCCCCGGAGCGACTGCTGAGGGCCACCGCGGCGAGCGAGCGTGGGTGAAGGAGCTGAGGATGTGAGCAGGGCTGCAGCGGGCAGGTGCAAGGTAGGTTTGAGTTTTATCTTTGTGAGAAGGGAAGAGGGTGCCTAGGATGCTTGGGAAAAGGGGGATGGAAGGTCCCAGGAAGTGTTTGGGGGAAAGGTGCGTGTTTGGGGCGGGACGAGGGGGGCGGGGAGCGGCTTGGGGGCGGCGCAGGCGTGGGGGTTGGGTGCGTGCAGGGGAAGGGAGCGCGCAGGGACTGTGGAGGGCCACCGCGAGCGTGGGGGCCGGAGGTGAGGATGGCAGCGGAGCCCCGGCTGAGAGGTTGAAGTTAGGGTTCGTTTTGAGAGGCAGCAAGAGGGTGGATGGGATCCCTTGGAAAAGTGGAGGCGAGGTCTAGGAGAGGTCCTAGGAAGGGTTGGGCCTGTGCGGGTGCGGGGAGCGTGGAGGCGGGCGGGCACCCCTTGCCCCCAGAGCGTGCGTGGGGGTTGCGTGGGTGCAGGGGAAGGGAGGCGGGAGGGAATGGAGAGGGACACGGAGAGCCTGGGGCCCTGCGGGGAGGTTGTGAGGGGCATTCTAGGGGACAGGTTCAAGGTAGGTGTTTGTGGCGGCTGCGGTGGTGGTGGTGGTGGGTGGTGGTGGTTTTTGTTGTGGGTTTTTGGTTTTTGTTTGGTTGTTGTGAAGGGGGAAGAGGGCGGAGGATGAGGACCCCTTAGCAAATGGGAGCGGAAGGATGTCAGGAAAGGAGCCCAGAGGGGTTCGTGTGGGAATGGGCCAGGGCAGCTGGGAGGGGCTTGTGGGTAGTGCCTGAACAGAGGGGAAGGGAGAGCTGAAGGGAGTGCTGAGGGCCAGGGCGAGCAGGGGGGGACTGAGGTAAGGCTGTCAGCGGAGTTCCAGCAGACAGGTTCAAGTGAGGATGTTTTGGTTTTGGTTTTTGGCTTGCTGTGTGTGTGTGTGTGTGTGTGAGTTTGATTGTTTGTTTGAGAAGGGGGTAGAGGGGTGGATAGGTTGGATGCCTTTGAAGTGATGGGGAAAGTTCCCAGGAAGGGGGGGGTGTAGGTGGGTGGGGGCAGGGAGGGGCGAGGGGGGCGGGACCCGGTTGTGCAGAGCGCCTGCGTGGGGGTTGCGTGCGTGCCGTGGCGTGCGTGGGGGTTGCGTGCGTGCCGGGGAAGGGAGTCCCCGGAGCGACTGCTGAGGGCCACCGCGGCGAGCGAGCGTGGGTGAAGGAGCTGAGGAGGTGAGCAGGGCTGCAGCGGGCAGGTCCAAGGTAGGTTTGAGTTTTATCTTTGTGAGAAGGGAAGAGGGTGCCTAGGATGCTTGGGAAAAGGGGGATGGAAGGTCCCAGGAAGTGTTTGGGGGAAAGGTGCGTGTTTGGGGCGGGACGAGGGGGGCGGGGAGCGGCTTGGGGGCGGCGCAGGCGTGGGGGTTGGGTGCGTGCAGGGGAAGGGAGCGCGCAGGGACTGTGGAGGGCCACCGCGAGCGTGGGGGCCGGAGGTGAGGATGGCAGCGGAGCCCCGGCTGAGAGGTTGAAGTTAGGGTTCGTTTTGAGAGGCAGCAAGAGGGTGGATGGGATCCCTTGGAAAAGTGGAGGCGAGGTCTAGGAGAGGTCCTAGGAAGGGTTGGGCCTGTGCGGGTGCGGGGAGCGTGGAGGCGGGCGGGCACCCCTTGCCCCCAGAGCGTGCGTGGGGGTTGCGTGGGTGCAGGGGAAGGGAGGCGGGAGGGAATGGAGAGGGACACGGAGAGCCTGGGGCCCTGCGGGGAGGTTGTGAGGGGCATTCTAGGGGATAGGTTCAAGGTAGGTGTTTGTGGCGGCTGCGGTGGTGGTGGTGGTGGGTGGTGGTGGTTTTTGTTGTGGGTTTTTGGTTTTTGTTTGGTTGTTGTGAAGGGGGAAGAGGGCGGAGGATGAGGACCCCTTAGCAAATGGGAGCGGAAGGATGTCAGGAAAGGAGCCCAGAGGGGTTCGTGTGGGAATGGGCCAGGGCAGCTGGGAGGGGCTTGTGGGTAGTGCCTGAACAGAGGGGAAGGGAGAGCTGAAGGGAGTGCTGAGGGCCAGGGCGAGCAGGGGGGGACTGAGGTAAGGCTGTCAGAGGAGTTCCAGCAGACAGCTTCAAGTGAGGATGTTTTGGTTTTGGTTTTTGGCTTGCTGTGTGTGTGTGTGTGTGTGTGAGTTTGTTTGTTTGAGAAGGGGTAGAGGGGTGGATAGGTTGGATGCCTTTGAAGTGATGGGGAAAGTTCCCAGGAAGGGGGGGGTGTAGGTGGGTGGGGGCAGGGCGGGGCGAGGGGGGCGGGACCCGGTTGTGCAGAGCGCCTGCGTGGGGGTTGCGTGCGTGCCGTGGCGTGCGTGGGGGTTGCGTGCGTGCCGGGGAAGGGAGTCCCCGGAGCGACTGCTGAGGGCCACCGCGGCGAGCGAGCGTGGGTGAAGGAGCTGAGGACGTGAGCAGGGCTGCAGCGGGCAGGTGCAAGGTAGGTTTGAGTTTTATCTTTGTGAGAAGGGAAGAGGGTGCCTAGGATGCTTGGGAAAAGGGGGATGGAAGGTCCCAGGAAGTGTTTGGGGGAAAGGTGCGTGTTTGGGGCGGGACGAGGGGGGCGGGGAGCGGCTTGGGGGCGGCGCAGGCGTGGGGGTTGGGTGCGTGCAGGGGAAGGGAGCGCGCAGGGACTGTGGAGGGCCACCGCGAGCGTGGGGGCCGGAGGTGAGGATGGCAGCGGAGCCCCGGCTGAGAGGTTGAAGTTAGGGTTCGTTTTGAGAGGCAGCAAGAGGGTGGATGGGATCCCTTGGAAAAGTGGAGGCGAGGTCTAGGAGAGGTCCTAGGAAGGGTTGGGCCTGTGCGGGTGCGGGGAGCGTGGAGGCGGGCGGGCACCCCTTGCCCCCAGAGCGTGCGTGGGGGTTGCGTGGGTGCAGGGGAAGGGAGGCGGGAGGGAATGGAGAGGGACACGGAGAGCCTGGGGCCCTGCGGGGAGGTTGTGAGGGGCATTCTAGGGGACAGGTTCAAGGTAGGTGTTTGTGGCGGCTGCGGTGGTGGTGGTGGTGGGTGGTGGTGGTTTTTGTTGTGGGTTTTTGGTTTTTGTTTGGTTGTTGTGAAGGGGGAAGAGGGCGGAGGATGAGGACCCCTTAGCAAATGGGAGCGGAAGGATGTCAGGAAAGGAGCCCAGAGGGGTTCCTGTGGGAATGGGCCAGGGCAGCTGGGAGGGGCTTGTGGGTAGTGCCTGAACAGAGGGGAAGGGAGAGCTGAAGGGAGTGCTGAGGGCCAGGGCGAGCAGGGGGGGACTGAGGTAAGGCTGTCAGCGGAGTTCCAGCAGACAGGTTCAAGTGAGGATGTTTTGGTTTTGGTTTTTGGCTTGCTGTGTGTGTGTGTGTGTGTGAGTTTGATTGTTTGTTTGAGAAGGGGGTAGAGGGGTGGATAGGTTGGATGCCTTTGAAGTGATGGGGAAAGTTCCCAGGAAGGGGGGGGTGTAGGTGGGTGGGGGCAGGGAGGGGCGAGGGGGGCGGGACCCGGTTGTGCAGAGCGCCTGCGTGGGGGTTGCGTGCGTGCCGTGGCGTGCGTGGGGGTTGCGTGCGTGCCGGGGAAGGGAGTCCCCGGAGCGACTGCTGAGGGCCACCGCGGCGAGCGAGCGTGGGTGAAGGAGCTGAGGACGTGAGCAGGGCTGCAGCGGGCAGGTCCAAGGTAGGTTTGAGTTTTATCTTTGTGAGAAGGGAAGAGGGTGCCTAGGATGCTTGGGAAAAGGGGGATGGAAGGTCCCAGGAAGTGTTTGGGGGAAAGGTGCGTGTTTGGGGCGGGACGAGGGGGGCGGGGAGCGGCTTGGGGGCCCGCGCAGGCGTGGGGGTTGGGTGCGTGCAGGGGAAGGGAGCGCGCAGGGACTGTGGAGGGCCACCGCGAGCATGGGGGCCGGAGGTGAGGATGGCAGCGGAGCCCCGGCTGAGAGGTTGAAGTTAGGGTTCGTTTTGAGAGGCAGGAAGAGGGTGGATGGGATCCCTTGGAAAAGTGGAGGCGAGGTCTAGGAGAGGTCCTAGGAAGGGTTGGGCCTGTGCGGGTGCGGGGAGCGTGGAGGCGGGCGGGCACCCCTTGCCCCCAGAGCGTGCGTGGGGGTTGCGTGGGTGCAGGGGAAGGGAGGCGGGAGGGAATGGAGAGGGACACGGAGGGCCTGGGGCCCTGCGGGGAGGTTGTGAGGGGCATTCTAGGGGACAGGTTCAAGGTAGGTGTTTGTGGCGGCTGCGGTGGTGGTGGTGGTGGTGGTGGTGGTTTTTCTTGTGGGTTTTTGGTTTTTGTTTGGTTGTTGTGAAGGGGAGGATGAGGACCCCTTAGCAAATGGGAGCGGAAGGATGTCAGGAAAGGAGCCCAGAGGGGTTCGTGTGGGAATGGGCCAGGGCAGCTGGGAGGGGCTTGAGGGTAGTGCCTGAACAGAGGGGAAGGGAGAGCTGAAGGGAGTGCTGAGGGCCAGGGCGAGCAGGGGGGGACTGAGGTAAGGCTGTCAGCGGAGTTCCAGCAGACAGGTTCAAGTGAGGATGTTTTGGTTTTGGTTTTTGGCTTGCTGTGTGTGTGTGTGTGTGTGAGTTTGATTGTTTGTTTGAGAAGGGGGTAGAGGGGTGGATAGGTTGGATGCCTTTGAAGTGATGGGGAAAGTTCCCAGGAAGGGGGGGGTGTAGGTGGGTGGGGGCAGGGCGGGGCGAGGGGGGCGGGACCCGGTTGTGCAGAGCGCCTGCGTGGGGGTTGCGTGCGTGCCGTGGCGTGCGTGGGGGTTGCGTGCGTGCCGGGGAAGGGAGTCCCCGGAGCGACTGCTGAGGGCCACCGCGGCGAGCGAGCGTGGGTGAAGGAGCTGAGGAGGTGAGCAGGGCTGCAGCGGGCAGGTCCAAGGTAGGTTTGAGTTTTATCTTTGTGAGAAGGGAAGAGGGTGCCTAGGATGCTTGGGAAAAGGGGGATGGAAGGTCCCAGGAAGTGTTTGGGGGAAAGGTGCGTGTTTGGGGCGGGACGAGGGGGGCGGGGAGCGGCTTGGGGGCGGCGCAGGCGTGGGGGTTGGGTGCGTGCAGGGGAAGGGAGCGCGCAGGGACTGTGGAGGGCCACCGCGAGCGTGGGGGCCGGAGGTGAGGATGGCAGCGGAGCCCCGGCTGAGAGGTTGAAGTTAGGGTTCGTTTTGAGAGGCAGCAAGAGGGTGGATGGGATCCCTTGGAAAAGTGGAGGCGAGGTCTAGGAGAGGTCCTAGGAAGGGTTGGGCCTGTGCGGGTGCGGGGAGCGTGGAGGCGGGCGGGCACCCCTTGCCCCCAGAGCGTGCGTGGGGGTTGCGTGGGTGCAGGGGAAGGGAGGCGGGAGGGAATGGAGAGGGACACGGAGAGCCTGGGGCCCTGCGGGGAGGTTGTGAGGGGCATTCTAGGGGACAGGTTCAAGGTAGGTGTTTGTGGCGGCTGCGGTGGTGGTGGTGGTGGGTGGTGGTGGTTTTTGTTGTGGGTTTTTGGTTTTTGTTTGGTTGTTGTGAAGGGGGAAGAGGGCGGAGGATGAGGACCCCTTAGCAAATGGGAGCGGAAGGATGTCAGGAAAGGAGCCCAGAGGGGTTCGTGTGGGAATGGGCCAGGGCAGCTGGGAGGGGCTTGTGGGTAGTGCCTGAACAGAGGGGAAGGGAGAGCTGAAGGGAGTGCTGAGGGCCAGGGCGAGCAGGGGGGGACTGAGGTAAGGCTGTCAGCGGAGTTCCAGCAGACAGGTTCAAGTGAGGATGTTTTGGTTTTGGTTTTTGGCTTGCTGTGTGTGTGTGTGTGTGTGTGAGTTTGATTGTTTGTTTGAGAAGGGGGTAGAGGGGTGGATAGGTTGGATGCCTTTGAAGTGATGGGGAAAGTTCCCAGGAAGGGGGGGGTGTAGGTGGGTGGGGGCAGGGCGGGGCGAGGGGGGCGGGACCCGGTTGTGCAGAGCGCCTGCGTGGGGGTTGCGTGCGTGCCGTGGCGTGCGTGGGGGTTGCGTGCGTGCCGGGGAAGGGAGTCCCCGGAGCGACTGCTGAGGGCCACCGCGGCGAGCGAGCGTGGGTGAAGGAGCTGAGGACGTGAGCAGGGCTGCAGCGGGCAGGTCCAAGGTAGGTTTGAGTTTTATCTTTGTGAGAAGGGAAGAGGGTGCCTAGGATGCTTGGGAAAAGGGGGATGGAAGGTCCCAGGAAGTGTTTGGGGGAAAGGTGCGTGTTTGGGGCGGGACGAGGGGGGCGGGGAGCGGCTTGGGGGCCCGCGCAGGCGTGGGGGTTGGGTGCGTGCAGGGGAAGGGAGCGCGCAGGGACTGTGGAGGGCCACCGCGAGCATGGGGGCCGGAGGTGAGGATGGCAGCGGAGCCCCGGCTGAGAGGTTGAAGTTAGGGTTCGTTTTGAGAGGCAGGAAGAGGGTGGATGGGATCCCTTGGAAAAGTGGAGGCGAGGTCTAGGAGAGGTCCTAGGAAGGGTTGGGCCTGTGCGGGTGCGGGGAGCGTGGAGGCGGGCGGGCACCCCTTGCCCCCAGAGCGTGCGTGGGGGTTGCGTGGGTGCAGGGGAAGGGAGGCGGGAGGGAATGGAGAGGGACACGGAGGGCCTGGGGCCCTGCGGGGAGGTTGTGAGGGGCATTCTAGGGGATAGGTTCAAGGTAGGTGTTTGTGGCGGCTCTGATGGTGGTGGTGGTGGTGGGTGGTGGTGGTTTTTGTTGTGGGTTTTTGGTTTTTGTTTGGTTGTTGTGAAGGGGGAAGAGGGCGGAGGATGAGGACCCCTTAGCAAATGGGAGCGGAAGGATGTCAGGAAAGGAGCCCAGAGGGGTTCGTGTGGGAATGGGCCAGGGCAGCTGGGAGGGGCTTGAGGGTAGTGCCTGAACAGAGGGGAAGGGAGAGCTGAAGGGAGTGCTGAGGGCCAGGGCGAGCAGGGGGGGACTGAGGTAAGGCTGTCAGCGGAGTTCCAGCAGACAGGTTCAAGTGAGGATGTTTTGGTTTTGGTTTTTGGCTTGCTGTGTGTGTGTGTGTGTGTGAGTTTGATTGTTTGTTTGAGAAGGGGGTAGAGGGGTGGATAGGTTGGATGCCTTTGAAGTGATGGGGAAAGTTCCCAGGAAGGGGGGGGTGTAGGTGGGTGGGGGCAGGGCGGGGCGAGGGGGGCGGGACCCGGTTGTGCAGAGCGCCTGCGTGGGGGTTGCGTGCGTGCCGTGGCGTGCGTGGGGGTTGCGTGCGTGCCGGGGAAGGGAGTCCCCGGAGCGACTGCTGAGGGCCACCGCGGCGAGCGAGCGTGGGTGAAGGAGCTGAGGAGGTGAGCAGGGCTGCAGCGGGCAGGTCCAAGGTAGGTTTGAGTTTTATCTTTGTGAGAAGGGAAGAGGGTGCCTAGGATGCTTGGGAAAAGGGGGATGGAAGGTCCCAGGAAGTGTTTGGGGGAAAGGTGCGTGTTTGGGGCGGGACGAGGGGGGCGGGGAGCGGCTTGGGGGCCCGCGCAGGCGTGGGGGTTGGGTGCGTGCAGGGGAAGGGAGCGCGCAGGGACTGTGGAGGGCCACCGCGAGCATGGGGGCCGGAGGTGAGGATGGCAGCGGAGCCCCGGCTGAGAGGTTGAAGTTAGGGTTCGTTTTGAGAGGCTGGAAGAGGGTGGATGGGATCCCTTGGAAAAGTGGAGGCGAGGTCTAGGAGAGGTCCTAGGAAGGGTTGGGCCTGTGCGGGTGCGGGGAGCGTGGAGGCGGGCGGGCACCCCTTGCCCCCAGAGCGTGCGTGGGGGTTGCGTGGGTGCAGGGGAAGGGAGGCGGGAGGGAATGGAGAGGGACACGGAGGGCCTGGGGCCCTGCGGGGAGGTTGTGAGGGGCATTCTAGGGGATAGGTTCAAGGTAGGTGTTTGTGGCGGCTCTGGTGGTGGTGGTGGTGGTGGGTGGTGGTGGTTTTTGTTGTGGGTTTTTGGTTTTTGTTTGGTTGTTGTGAAGGGGGAAGAGGGCGGAGGATGAGGACCCCTTAGCAAATGGGAGCGGAAGGATGTCAGGAAAGGAGCCCAGAGGGGTTCGTGTGGGAATGGGCCAGGGCAGCTGGGAGGGGCTTGTGGGTAGTGCCTGAACAGAGGGGAAGGGAGAGCTGAAGGGAGTGCTGAGGGCCAGGGCGAGCAGGGGGGGACTGAGGTAAGGCTGTCAGCGGAGTTCCAGCAGACAGGTTCAAGTGAGGATGTTTTGGTTTTGGTTTTTGGCTTGCTGTGTGTGTGTGTGTGTGAGTTTGATTGTTTGTTTGAGAAGGGGGTAGAGGGGTGGATAGGTTGGATGCCTTTGAAGTGATGGGGAAAGTTCCCAGGAAGGGGGGGGTGTAGGTGGGTGGGGGCAGGGAGGGGCGAGGGGGCCGGGACCCGGTTGTGCAGAGCGCCTGCGTGGGGGTTGCGTGCGTGCCGTGGCGTGCGTGGGGGTTGCGTGCGTGCCGGGGAAGGGAGTCCCCGGAGCGACTGCTGAGGGCCACCGCGGCGAGCGAGCGTGGGTGAAGGAGCTGAGGATGTGAGCAGGGCTGCAGCGGGCAGGTCCAAGGTAGGTTTGAGTTTTATCTTTGTGAGAAGGGAAGAGGGTGCCTAGGATGCTTGGGAAAAGGGGGATGGAAGGTCCCAGGAAGTGTTTGGGGGAAAGGTGCGTGTTTGGGGCGGGACGAGGGGGGCGGGGAGCGGCTTGGGGGCGGCGCAGGCGTGGGGGTTGGGTGCGTGCAGGGGAAGGGAGCGCGCAGGGACTGTGGAGGGCCACCGCGAGCGTGGGGGCCGGAGGTGAGGATGGCAGCGGAGCCCCGGCTGAGAGGTTGAAGTTAGGGTTCGTTTTGAGAGGCAGCAAGAGGGTGGATGGGATCCCTTGGAAAAGTGGAGGCGAGGTCTAGGAGAGGTCCTAGGAAGGGTTGGGCCTGTGCGGGTGCGGGGAGCGTGGAGGCGGGCGGGCACCCCTTGCCCCCAGAGCGTGCGTGGGGGTTGCGTGGGTGCAGGGGAAGGGAGGCGGGAGGGAATGGAGAGGGACACGGAGAGCCTGGGGCCCTGCGGGGAGGTTGTGAGGGGCATTCTAGGGGACAGGTTCAAGGTAGGTGTTTGTGGCGGCTGCGGTGGTGGTGGTGGTGGGTGGTGGTGGTTTTTGTTGTGGGTTTTTGGTTTTTGTTTGGTTGTTGTGAAGGGGGAAGAGGGCGGAGGATGAGGACCCCTTAGCAAATGGGAGCGGAAGGATGTCAGGAAAGGAGCCCAGAGGGGTTCGTGTGGGAATGGGCCAGGGCAGCTGGGAGGGGCTTGTGGGTAGTGCCTGAACAGAGGGGAAGGGAGAGCTGAAGGGAGTGCTGAGGGCCAGGGCGAGCAGGGGGGGACTGAGGTAAGGCTGTCAGCGGAGTTCCAGCAGACAGGTTCAAGTGAGGATGTTTTGGTTTTGGTTTTTGGCTTGCTGTGTGTGTGTGTGTGTGTGTGAGTTTGATTGTTTGTTTGAGAAGGGGGTAGAGGGGTGGATAGGTTGGATGCCTTTGAAGTGATGGGGAAAGTTCCCAGGAAGGGGGGGGTGTAGGTGGGTGGGGGCAGGGCGGGGCGAGGGGGGCGGGACCCGGTTGTGCAGAGCGCCTGCGTGGGGGTTGCGTGCGTGCCGTGGCGTGCGTGGGGGTTGCGTGCGTGCCGGGGAAGGGAGTCCCCGGAGCGACTGCTGAGGGCCACCGCGGCGAGCGAGCGTGGGTGAAGGAGCTGAGGACGTGAGCAGGGCTGCAGCGGGCAGGTCCAAGGTAGGTTTGAGTTTTATCTTTGTGAGAAGGGAAGAGGGTGCCTAGGATGCTTGGGAAAAGGGGGATGGAAGGTCCCAGGAAGTGTTTGGGGGAAAGGTGCCTGTTTGGGGCGGGACGAGGGGGGCGGGGAGCGGCTTGGGGGCCCGCGCAGGCGTGGGGGTTGGGTGCGTGCAGGGGAAGGGAGCGCGCAGGGACTGTGGAGGGCCACCGCGAGCATGGGGGCCGGAGGTGAGGATGGCAGCGGAGCCCCGGCTGAGAGGTTGAAGTTAGGGTTCGTTTTGAGAGGCAGGAAGAGGGTGGATGGGATCCCTTGGAAAAGTGGAGGCGAGGTCTAGGAGAGGTCCTAGGAAGGGTTGGGCCTGTGCGGGTGCGGGGAGCGTGGAGGCGGGCGGGCACCCCTTGCCCCCAGAGCGTGCGTGGGGGTTGCGTGGGTGCAGGGGAAGGGAGGCGGGAGGGAATGGAGAGGGACACGGAGGGCCTGGGGCCCTGCGGGGAGGTTGTGAGGGGCATTCTAGGGGACAGGTTCAAGGTAGGTGTTTGTGGCGGCTGCGGTGGTGGTGGTGGTGGTGGTGGTGGTTTTTGTTGTGGGTTTTTGGTTTTTGTTTGGTTGTTGTGAAGGGGGAAGAGGGCGGAGGATGAGGACCCCTTAGCAAATGGGAGCGGAAGGATGTCAGGAAAGGAGCCCAGAGGGGTTCGTGTGGGAATGGGCCAGGGCAGCTGGGAGGGGCTTGTGGGTAGTGCCTGAACAGAGGGGAAGGGAGAGCTGAAGGGAGTGCTGAGGGCCAGGGCGAGCAGGGGGGGACTGAGGTAAGGCTGTCAGCGGAGTTCCAGCAGACAGGTTCAAGTGAGGATGTTTTGGTTTTGGTTTTTGGCTTGCTGTGTGTGTGTGTGTGTGAGTTTGATTGTTTGTTTGAGAAGGGGGTAGAGGGGTGGATAGGTTGGATGCCTTTGAAGTGATGGGGAAAGTTCCCAGGAAGGGGGGGGTGTAGGTGGGTGGGGGCAGGGAGGGGCGAGGGGGGCGGGACCCGGTTGTGCAGAGCGCCTGCGTGGGGGTTGCGTGCGTGCCGTGGCGTGCGTGGGGGTTGCGTGCGTGCCGGGGAAGGGAGTCCCCGGAGCGACTGCTGAGGGCCACCGCGGCGAGCGAGCGTGGGTGAAGGAGCTGAGGATGTGAGCAGGGCTGCAGCGGGCAGGTCCAAGGTAGGTTTGAGTTTTATCTTTGTGAGAAGGGAAGAGGGTGCCTAGGATGCTTGGGAAAAGGGGGATGGAAGGTCCCAGGAAGTGTTTGGGGGAAAGGTGCGTGTTTGGGGCGGGACGAGGGGGGCGGGGAGCGGCTTGGGGGCGGCGCAGGCGTGGGGGTTGGGTGCGTGCAGGGGAAGGGAGCGCGCAGGGACTGTGGAGGGCCACCGCGAGCGTGGGGGCCGGAGGTGAGGATGGCAGCGGAGCCCCGGCTGAGAGGTTGAAGTTAGGGTTCGTTTTGAGAGGCAGCAAGAGGGTGGATGGGATCCCTTGGAAAAGTGGAGGCGAGGTCTAGGAGAGGTCCTAGGAAGGGTTGGGCCTGTGCGGGTGCGGGGAGCGTGGAGGCGGGCGGGCACCCCTTGCCCCCAGAGCGTGCGTGGGGGTTGCGTGGGTGCAGGGGAAGGGAGGCGGGAGGGAATGGAGAGGGACACGGAGAGCCTGGGGCCCTGCGGGGAGGTTGTGAGGGGCATTCTAGGGGACAGGTTCAAGGTAGGTGTTTGTGGCGGCTGCGGTGGTGGTGGTGGTGGGTGGTGGTGGTTTTTGTTGTGGGTTTTTGGTTTTTGTTTGGTTGTTGTGAAGGGGGAAGAGGGCGGAGGATGAGGACCCCTTAGCAAATGGGAGCGGAAGGATGTCAGGAAAGGAGCCCAGAGGGGTTCGTGTGGGAATGGGCCAGGGCAGCTGGGAGGGGCTTGTGGGTAGTGCCTGAACAGAGGGGAAGGGAGAGCTGAAGGGAGTGCTGAGGGCCAGGGCGAGCAGGGGGGGACTGAGGTAAGGCTGTCAGCGGAGTTCCAGCAGACAGGTTCAAGTGAGGATGTTTTGGTTTTGGTTTTTGGCTTGCTGTGTGTGTGTGTGTGTGTGTGTGAGTTTGATTGTTTGTTTGAGAAGGGGGTAGAGGGGTGGATAGGTTGGATGCCTTTGAAGTGATGGGGAAAGTTCCCAGGAAGGGGGGGGTGTAGGTGGGTGGGGGCAGGGCGGGGCGAGGGGGGCGGGACCCGGTTGTGCAGAGCGCCTGCGTGGGGGTTGCGTGCGTGCCGTGGCGTGCGTGGGGGTTGCGTGCGTGCCGGGGAAGGGAGTCCCCGGAGCGACTGCTGAGGGCCACCGCGGCGAGCGAGCGTGGGTGAAGGAGCTGAGGAGGTGAGCAGGGCTGCAGCGGGCAGGTCCAAGGTAGGTTTGAGTTTTATCTTTGTGAGAAGGGAAGAGGGTGCCTAGGATGCTTGGGAAAAGGGGGATGGAAGGTCCCAGGAAGTGTTTGGGGGAAAGGTGCGTGTTTGGGGCGGGACGAGGGGGGCGGGGAGCGGCTTGGGGGCGGCGCAGGCGTGGGGGTTGGGTGCGTGCAGGGGAAGGGAGCGCGCAGGGACTGTGGAGGGCCACCGCGAGCGTGGGGGCCGGAGGTGAGGATGGCAGCGGAGCCCCGGCTGAGAGGTTGAAGTTAGGGTTCGTTTTGAGAGGCAGCAAGAGGGTGGATGGGATCCCTTGGAAAAGTGGAGGCGAGGTCTAGGAGAGGTCCTAGGAAGGGTTGGGCCTGTGCGGGTGCGGGGAGCGTGGAGGCGGGCGGGCACCCCTTGCCCCCAGAGCGTGCGTGGGGGTTGCGTGGGTGCAGGGGAAGGGAGGCGGGAGGGAATGGAGAGGGACACGGAGAGCCTGGGGCCCTGCGGGGAGGTTGTGAGGGGCATTCTAGGGGACAGGTTCAAGGTAGGTGTTTGTGGCGGCTGCGGTGGTGGTGGTGGTGGGTGGTGGTGGTTTTTGTTGTGGGTTTTTGGTTTTTGTTTGGTTGTTGTGAAGGGGGAAGAGGGCGGAGGATGAGGACCCCTTAGCAAATGGGAGCGGAAGGATGTCAGGAAAGGAGCCCAGAGGGGTTCGTGTGGGAATGGGCCAGGGCAGCTGGGAGGGGCTTGTGGGTAGTGCCTGAACAGAGGGGAAGGGAGAGCTGAAGGGAGTGCTGAGGGCCAGGGCGAGCAGGGGGGGACTGAGGTAAGGCTGTCAGCGGAGTTCCAGCAGACAGGTTCAAGTGAGGATGTTTTGGTTTTGGTTTTTGGCTTGCTGTGTGTGTGTGTGTGTGTGTGTGAGTTTGATTGTTTGTTTGAGAAGGGGGTAGAGGGGTGGATAGGTTGGATGCCTTTGAAGTGATGGGGAAAGTTCCCAGGAAGGGGGGGGTGTAGGTGGGTGGGGGCAGGGCGGGGCGAGGGGGGCGGGACCCGGTTGTGCAGAGCGCCTGCGTGGGGGTTGCGTGCGTGCCGTGGCGTGCGTGGGGGTTGCGTGCGTGCCGGGGAAGGGAGTCCCCGGAGCGACTGCTGAGGGCCACCGCGGCGAGCGAGCGTGGGTGAAGGAGCTGAGGAGGTGAGCAGGGCTGCAGCGGGCAGGTCCAAGGTAGGTTTGAGTTTTATCTTTGTGAGAAGGGAAGAGGGTGCCTAGGATGCTTGGGAAAAGGGGGATGGAAGGTCCCAGGAAGTGTTTGGGGGAAAGGTGCGTGTTTGGGGCGGGACGAGGGGGGCGGGGAGCGGCTTGGGGGCGGCGCAGGCGTGGGGGTTGGGTGCGTGCAGGGGAAGGGAGCGCGCAGGGACTGTGGAGGGCCACCGCGAGCGTGGGGGCCGGAGGTGAGGATGGCAGCGGAGCCCCGGCTGAGAGGTTGAAGTTAGGGTTCGTTTTGAGAGGCAGCAAGAGGGTGGATGGGATCCCTTGGAAAAGTGGAGGCGAGGTCTAGGAGAGGTCCTAGGAAGGGTTGGGCCTGTGCGGGTGCGGGGAGCGTGGAGGCGGGCGGGCACCCCTTGCCCCCAGAGCGTGCGTGGGGGTTGCGTGGGTGCAGGGGAAGGGAGGCGGGAGGGAATGGAGAGGGACACGGAGAGCCTGGGGCCCTGCGGGGAGGTTGTGAGGGGCATTCTAGGGGACAGGTTCAAGGTAGGTGTTTGTGGCGGCTGCGGTGGTGGTGGTGGTGGGTGGTGGTGGTTTTTGTTGTGGGTTTTTGGTTTTTGTTTGGTTGTTGTGAAGGGGGAAGAGGGCGGAGGATGAGGACCCCTTAGCAAATGGGAGCGGAAGGATGTCAGGAAAGGAGCCCAGAGGGGTTCGTGTGGGAATGGGCCAGGGCAGCTGGGAGGGGCTTGTGGGTAGTGCCTGAACAGAGGGGAAGGGAGAGCTGAAGGGAGTGCTGAGGGCCAGGGCGAGCAGGGGGGGACTGAGGTAAGGCTGTCAGCGGAGTTCCAGCAGACAGGTTCAAGTGAGGATGTTTTGGTTTTGGTTTTTGGCTTGCTGTGTGTGTGTGTGTGTGAGTTTGATTGTTTGTTTGAGAAGGGGGTAGAGGGGTGGATAGGTTGGATGCCTTTGAAGTGATGGGGAAAGTTCCCAGGAAGGGGGGGGTGTAGGTGGGTGGGGGCAGGGCGGGGCGAGGGGGGCGGGACCCGGTTGTGCAGAGCGCCTGCGTGGGGGTTGCGTGCGTGCCGTGGCGTGCGTGGGGGTTGCGTGCGTGCCGGGGAAGGGAGTCCCCGGAGCGACTGCTGAGGGCCACCGCGGCGAGCGAGCGTGGGTGAAGGAGCTGAGGACGTGAGCAGGGCTGCAGCGGGCAGGTCCAAGGTAGGTTTGAGTTTTATCTTTGTGAGAAGGGAAGAGGGTGCCTAGGATGCTTGGGAAAAGGGGGATGGAAGGTCCCAGGAAGTGTTTGGGGGAAAGGTGCGTGTTTGGGGCGGGACGAGGGGGGCGGGGAGCGGCTTGGGGGCCCGCGCAGGCGTGGGGGTTGGGTGCGTGCAGGGGAAGGGAGCGCGCAGGGACTGTGGAGGGCCACCGCGAGCATGGGGGCCGGAGGTGAGGATGGCAGCGGAGCCCCGGCTGAGAGGTTGAAGTTAGGGTTCGTTTTGAGAGGCAGCAAGAGGGTGGATGGGATCCCTTGGAAAAGTGGAGGCGAGGTCTAGGAGAGGTCCTAGGAAGGGTTGGGCCTGTGCGGGTGCGGGGAGCGTGGAGGCGGGCGGGCACCCCTTGCCCCCAGAGCGTGCGTGGGGGTTGCGTGGGTGCAGGGGAAGGGAGGCGGGAGGGAATGGAGAGGGACACGGAGAGCCTGGGGCCCTGCGGGGAGGTTGTGAGGGGCATTCTAGGGGACAGGTTCAAGGTAGGTGTTTGTGGCGGCTGCGGTGGTGGTGGTGGTGGTGGTGGTGGTTTTTCTTGTGGGTTTTTGGTTTTTGTTTGGTTGTTGTGAAGGGGAGGATGAGGACCCCTTAGCAAATGGGAGCGGAAGGATGTCAGGAAAGGAGCCCAGAGGGGTTCGTGTGGGAATGGGCCAGGGCAGCTGGGAGGGGCTTGTGGGTAGTGCCTGAACAGAGGGGAAGGGAGAGCTGAAGGGAGTGCTGAGGGCCAGGGCGAGCAGGGGGGGACTGAGGTAAGGCTGTCAGCGGAGTTCCAGCAGACAGGTTCAAGTGAGGATGTTTTGGTTTTGGTTTTTGGCTTGCTGTGTGTGTGTGTGTGTGAGTTTGATTGTTTGTTTGAGAAGGGGGTAGAGGGGTGGATAGGTTGGATGCCTTTGAAGTGATGGGGAAAGTTCCCAGGAAGGGGGGGGTGTAGGTGGGTGGGGGCAGGGCGGGGCGAGGGGGGCGGGACCCGGTTGTGCAGAGCGCCTGCGTGGGGGTTGCGTGCGTGCCGTGGCGTGCGTGGGGGTTGCGTGCGTGCCGGGGAAGGGAGTCCCCGGAGCGACTGCTGAGGGCCACCGCGGCGAGCGAGCGTGGGTGAAGGAGCTGAGGAGGTGAGCAGGGCTGCAGCGGGCAGGTCCAAGGTAGGTTTGAGTTTTATCTTTGTGAGAAGGGAAGAGGGTGCCTAGGATGCTTGGGAAAAGGGGGATGGAAGGTCCCAGGAAGTGTTTGGGGGAAAGGTGCGTGTTTGGGGCGGGACGAGGGGGGCGGGGAGCGGCTTGGGGGCGGCGCAGGCGTGGGGGTTGGGTGCGTGCAGGGGAAGGGAGCGCGCAGGGACTGTGGAGGGCCACCGCGAGCGTGGGGGCCGGAGGTGAGGATGGCAGCGGAGCCCCGGCTGAGAGGTTGAAGTTAGGGTTCGTTTTGAGAGGCAGCAAGAGGGTGGATGGGATCCCTTGGAAAAGTGGAGGCGAGGTCTAGGAGAGGTCCTAGGAAGGGTTGGGCCTGTGCGGGTGCGGGGAGCGTGGAGGCGGGCGGGCACCCCTTGCCCCCAGAGCGTGCGTGGGGGTTGCGTGGGTGCAGGGGAAGGGAGGCGGGAGGGAATGGAGAGGGACACGGAGAGCCTGGGGCCCTGCGGGGAGGTTGTGAGGGGCATTCTAGGGGACAGGTTCAAGGTAGGTGTTTGTGGCGGCTGCGGTGGTGGTGGTGGTGGGTGGTGGTGGTTTTTGTTGTGGGTTTTTGGTTTTTGTTTGGTTGTTGTGAAGGGGGAAGAGGGCGGAGGATGAGGACCCCTTAGCAAATGGGAGCGGAAGGATGTCAGGAAAGGAGCCCAGAGGGGTTCCTGTGGGAATGGGCCAGGGCAGCTGGGAGGGGCTTGTGGGTAGTGCCTGAACAGAGGGGAAGGGAGAGCTGAAGGGAGTGCTGAGGGCCAGGGCGAGCAGGGGGGGACTGAGGTAAGGCTGTCAGCGGAGTTCCAGCAGACAGGTTCAAGTGAGGATGTTTTGGTTTTGGTTTTTGGCTTGCTGTGTGTGTGTGTGTGTGAGTTTGATTGTTTGTTTGAGAAGGGGGTAGAGGGGTGGATAGGTTGGATGCCTTTGAAGTGATGGGGAAAGTTCCCAGGAAGGGGGGGGTGTAGGTGGGTGGGGGCAGGGCGGGGCGAGGGGGGCGGGACCCGGTTGTGCAGAGCGCCTGCGTGGGGGTTGCGTGCGTGCCGTGGCGTGCGTGGGGGTTGCGTGCGTGCCGGGGAAGGGAGTCCCCGGAGCGACTGCTGAGGGCCACCGCGGCGAGCGAGCGTGGGTGAAGGAGCTGAGGACGTGAGCAGGGCTGCAGCGGGCAGGTCCAAGGTAGGTTTGAGTTTTATCTTTGTGAGAAGGGAAGAGGGTGCCTAGGATGCTTGGGAAAAGGGGGATGGAAGGTCCCAGGAAGTGTTTGGGGGAAAGGTGCGTGTTTGGGGCGGGACGAGGGGGGCGGGGAGCGGCTTGGGGGCCCGCGCAGGCGTGGGGGTTGGGTGCGTGCAGGGGAAGGGAGCGCGCAGGGACTGTGGAGGGCCACCGCGAGCATGGGGGCCGGAGGTGAGGATGGCAGCGGAGCCCCGGCTGAGAGGTTGAAGTTAGGGTTCGTTTTGAGAGGCAGGAAGAGGGTGGATGGGATCCCTTGGAAAAGTGGAGGCGAGGTCTAGGAGAGGTCCTAGGAAGGGTTGGGCCTGTGCGGGTGCGGGGAGCGTGGAGGCGGGCGGGCACCCCTTGCCCCCAGAGCGTGCGTGGGGGTTGCGTGGGTGCAGGGGAAGGGAGGCGGGAGGGAATGGAGAGGGACACGGAGGGCCTGGGGCCCTGCGGGGAGGTTGTGAGGGGCATTCTAGGGGATAGGTTCAAGGTAGGTGTTTGTGGCGGCTGTGGTGGTGGTGGTGGTGGTGGGTGGTGGTGGTTTTTGTTGTGGGTTTTTGGTTTTTGTTTGGTTGTTGTGAAGGGGGAAGAGGGCGGAGGATGAGGACCCCTTAGCAAATGGGAGCGGAAGGATGTCAGGAAAGGAGCCCAGAGGGGTTCGTGTGGGAATGGGCCAGGGCAGCTGGGAGGGGCTTGTGGGTAGTGCCTGAACAGAGGGGAAGGGAGAGCTGAAGGGAGTGCTGAGGGCCAGGGCGAGCAGGGGGGGACTGAGGTAAGGCTGTCAGCGGAGTTCCAGCAGACAGGTTCAAGTGAGGATGTTTTGGTTTTGGTTTTTGGCTTGCTGTGTGTGTGTGTGTGTGTGAGTTTGATTGTTTGTTTGAGAAGGGGGTAGAGGGGTGGATAGGTTGGATGCCTTGGAAGTGATGGGGAAAGTTCCCAGGAAGGGGGGGGTGTAGGTGGGTGGGGGCAGGGCGGGGCGAGGGGGGCGGGACCCGGTTGTGCAGAGCGCCTGCGTGGGGGTTGCGTGCGTGCCGTGGCGTGCGTGGGGGTTGCGTGCGTGCCGGGGAAGGGAGTCCCCGGAGCGACTGCTGAGGGCCACCGCGGCGAGCGAGCGTGGGTGAAGGAGCTGAGGAGGTGAGCAGGGCTGCAGCGGGCAGGTCCAAGGTAGGTTTGAGTTTTATCTTTGTGAGAAGGGAAGAGGGTGCCTAGGATGCTTGGGAAAAGGGGGATGGAAGGTCCCAGGAAGTGTTTGGGGGAAAGGTGCGTGTTTGGGGCGGGACGAGGGGGGCGGGGAGCGGCTTGGGGGCCCGCGCAGGCGTGGGGGTTGGGTGCGTGCAGGGGAAGGGAGCGCGCAGGGACTGTGGAGGGCCACCGCGAGCATGGGGGCCGGAGGTGAGGATGGCAGCGGAGCCCCGGCTGAGAGGTTGAAGTTAGGGTTCGTTTTGAGAGGCTGGAAGAGGGTGGATGGGATCCCTTGGAAAAGTGGAGGCGAGGTCTAGGAGAGGTCCTAGGAAGGGTTGGGCCTGTGCGGGTGCGGGGAGCGTGGAGGCGGGCGGGCACCCCTTGCCCCCAGAGCGTGCGTGGGGGTTGCGTGGGTGCAGGGGAAGGGAGGCGGGAGGGAATGGAGAGGGACACGGAGGGCCTGGGGCCCTGCGGGGAGGTTGTGAGGGGCATTCTAGGGGATAGGTTCAAGGTAGGTGTTTGTGGCGGCTCTGGTGGTGGTGGTGGTGGTGGGTGGTGGTGGTTTTTGTTGTGGGTTTTTGGTTTTTGTTTGGTTGTTGTGAAGGGGGAAGAGGGCGGAGGATGAGGACCCCTTAGCAAATGGGAGCGGAAGGATGTCAGGAAAGGAGCCCAGAGGGGTTCCTGTGGGAATGGGCCAGGGCAGCTGGGAGGGGCTTGTGGGTAGTGCCTGAACAGAGGGGAAGGGAGAGCTGAAGGGAGTGCTGAGGGCCAGGGCGAGCAGGGGGGGACTGAGGTAAGGCTGTCAGCGGAGTTCCAGCAGACAGGTTCAAGTGAGGATGTTTTGGTTTTGGTTTTTGGCTTGCTGTGTGTGTGTGTGTGTGAGTTTGATTGTTTGTTTGAGAAGGGGGTAGAGGGGTGGATAGGTTGGATGCCTTTGAAGTGATGGGGAAAGTTCCCAGGAAGGGGGGGGTGTAGGTGGGTGGGGGCAGGGAGGGGCGAGGGGGCCGGGACCCGGTTGTGCAGAGCGCCTGCGTGGGGGTTGCGTGCGTGCCGTGGCGTGCGTGGGGGTTGCGTGCGTGCCGGGGAAGGGAGTCCCCGGAGCGACTGCTGAGGGCCACCGCGGCGAGCGAGCGTGGGTGAAGGAGCTGAGGATGTGAGCAGGGCTGCAGCGGGCAGGTCCAAGGTAGGTTTGAGTTTTATCTTTGTGAGAAGGGAAGAGGGTGCCTAGGATGCTTGGGAAAAGGGGGATGGAAGGTCCCAGGAAGTGTTTGGGGGAAAGGTGCGTGTTTGGGGCGGGACGAGGGGGGCGGGGAGCGGCTTGGGGGCGGCGCAGGCGTGGGGGTTGGGTGCGTGCAGGGGAAGGGAGCGCGCAGGGACTGTGGAGGGCCACCGCGAGCGTGGGGGCCGGAGGTGAGGATGGCAGCGGAGCCCCGGCTGAGAGGTTGAAGTTAGGGTTCGTTTTGAGAGGCAGCAAGAGGGTGGATGGGATCCCTTGGAAAAGTGGAGGCGAGGTCTAGGAGAGGTCCTAGGAAGGGTTGGGCCTGTGCGGGTGCGGGGAGCGTGGAGGCGGGCGGGCACCCCTTGCCCCCAGAGCGTGCGTGGGGGTTGCGTGGGTGCAGGGGAAGGGAGGCGGGAGGGAATGGAGAGGGACACGGAGAGCCTGGGGCCCTGCGGGGAGGTTGTGAGGGGCATTCTAGGGGACAGGTTCAAGGTAGGTGTTTGTGGCGGCTGCGGTGGTGGTGGTGGTGGGTGGTGGTGGTTTTTGTTGTGGGTTTTTGGTTTTTGTTTGGTTGTTGTGAAGGGGGAAGAGGGCGGAGGATGAGGACCCCTTAGCAAATGGGAGCGGAAGGATGTCAGGAAAGGAGCCCAGAGGGGTTCGTGTGGGAATGGGCCAGGGCAGCTGGGAGGGGCTTGTGGGTAGTGCCTGAACAGAGGGGAAGGGAGAGCTGAAGGGAGTGCTGAGGGCCAGGGCGAGCAGGGGGGGACTGAGGTAAGGCTGTCAGCGGAGTTCCAGCAGACAGGTTCAAGTGAGGATGTTTTGGTTTTGGTTTTTGGCTTGCTGTGTGTGTGTGTGTGTGTGTGAGTTTGATTGTTTGTTTGAGAAGGGGGTAGAGGGGTGGATAGGTTGGATGCCTTTGAAGTGATGGGGAAAGTTCCCAGGAAGGGGGGGGTGTAGGTGGGTGGGGGCAGGGCGGGGCGAGGGGGGCGGGACCCGGTTGTGCAGAGCGCCTGCGTGGGGGTTGCGTGCGTGCCGTGGCGTGCGTGGGGGTTGCGTGCGTGCCGGGGAAGGGAGTCCCCGGAGCGACTGCTGAGGGCCACCGCGGCGAGCGAGCGTGGGTGAAGGAGCTGAGGACGTGAGCAGGGCTGCAGCGGGCAGGTCCAAGGTAGGTTTGAGTTTTATCTTTGTGAGAAGGGAAGAGGGTGCCTAGGATGCTTGGGAAAAGGGGGATGGAAGGTCCCAGGAAGTGTTTGGGGGAAAGGTGCGTGTTTGGGGCGGGACGAGGGGGGCGGGGAGCGGCTTGGGGGCCCGCGCAGGCGTGGGGGTTGGGTGCGTGCAGGGGAAGGGAGCGCGCAGGGACTGTGGAGGGCCACCGCGAGCATGGGGGCCGGAGGTGAGGATGGCAGCGGAGCCCCGGCTGAGAGGTTGAAGTTAGGGTTCGTTTTGAGAGGCAGGAAGAGGGTGGATGGGATCCCTTGGAAAAGTGGAGGCGAGGTCTAGGAGAGGTCCTAGGAAGGGTTGGGCCTGTGCGGGTGCGGGGAGCGTGGAGGCGGGCGGGCACCCCTTGCCCCCAGAGCGTGCGTGGGGGTTGCGTGGGTGCAGGGGAAGGGAGGCGGGAGGGAATGGAGAGGGACACGGAGGGCCTGGGGCCCTGCGGGGAGGTTGTGAGGGGCATTCTAGGGGATAGGTTCAAGGTAGGTGTTTGTGGCGGCTCTGATGGTGGTGGTGGTGGTGGGTGGTGGTGGTTTTTGTTGTGGGTTTTTGGTTTTTGTTTGGTTGTTGTGAAGGGGGAAGAGGGCGGAGGATGAGGACCCCTTAGCAAATGGGAGCGGAAGGATGTCAGGAAAGGAGCCCAGAGGGGTTCGTGTGGGAATGGGCCAGGGCAGCTGGGAGGGGCTTGTGGGTAGTGCCTGAACAGAGGGGAAGGGAGAGCTGAAGGGAGTGCTGAGGGCCAGGGCGAGCAGGGGGGGACTGAGGTAAGGCTGTCAGCGGAGTTCCAGCAGACAGGTTCAAGTGAGGATGTTTTGGTTTTGGTTTTTGGCTTGCTGTGTGTGTGTGTGTGTGTGTGAGTTTGATTGTTTGTTTGAGAAGGGGGTAGAGGGGTGAATAGGTTGGATGCCTTTGAAGTGATGGGGAAAGTTCCCAGGAAGGGGGGGGTGTAGGTGGGTGGGGGCAGGGCGGGGCGAGGGGGGCGGGACCCGGTTGTGCAGAGCGCCTGCGTGGGGGTTGCGTGCGTGCCGTGGCGTGCGTGGGGGTTGCGTGCGTGCCGGGGAAGGGAGTCCCCGGAGCGACTGCTGAGGGCCACCGCGGCGAGCGAGCGTGGGTGAAGGAGCTGAGGACGTGAGCAGGGCTGCAGCGGGCAGGTCCAAGGTAGGTTTGAGTTTTATCTTTGTGAGAAGGGAAGAGGGTGCCTAGGATGCTTGGGAAAAGGGGGATGGAAGGTCCCAGGAAGTGTTTGGGGGAAAGGTGCGTGTTTGGGGCGGGACGAGGGGGGCGGGGAGCGGCTTGGGGGCCCGCGCAGGCGTGGGGGTTGGGTGCGTGCAGGGGAAGGGAGCGCGCAGGGACTGTGGAGGGCCACCGCGAGCATGGGGGCCGGAGGTGAGGATGGCAGCGGAGCCCCGGCTGAGAGGTTGAAGTTAGGGTTCGTTTTGAGAGGCTGGAAGAGGGTGGATGGGATCCCTTGGAAAAGTGGAGGCGAGGTCTAGGAGAGGTCCTAGGAAGGGTTGGGCCTGTGCGGGTGCGGGGAGCGTGGAGGCGGGCGGGCACCCCTTGCCCCCAGAGCGTGCGTGGGGGTTGCGTGGGTGCAGGGGAAGGGAGGCGGGAGGGAATGGAGAGGGACACGGAGGGCCTGGGGCCCTGCGGGGAGGTTGTGAGGGGCATTCTAGGGGATAGGTTCAAGGTAGGTGTTTGTGGCGGCTCTGGTGGTGGTGGTGGTGGTGGGTGGTGGTGGTTTTTGTTGTGGGTTTTTGGTTTTTGTTTGGTTGTTGTGAAGGGGGAAGAGGGCGGAGGATGAGGACCCCTTAGCAAATGGGAGCGGAAGGATGTCAGGAAAGGAGCCCAGAGGGGTTCGTGTGGGAATGGGCCAGGGCAGCTGGGAGGGGCTTGTGGGTAGTGCCTGAACAGAGGGGAAGGGAGAGCTGAAGGGAGTGCTGAGGGCCAGGGCGAGCAGGGGGGGACTGAGGTAAGGCTGTCAGCGGAGTTCCAGCAGACAGGTTCAAGTGAGGATGTTTTGGTTTTGGTTTTTGGCTTGCTGTGTGTGTGTGTGTGTGAGTTTGATTGTTTGTTTGAGAAGGGGGTAGAGGGGTGGATAGGTTGGATGCCTTTGAAGTGATGGGGAAAGTTCCCAGGAAGGGGGGGGTGTAGGTGGGTGGGGGCAGGGAGGGGCGAGGGGGGCGGGACCCGGTTGTGCAGAGCGCCTGCGTGGGGGTTGCGTGCGTGCCGTGGCGTGCGTGGGGGTTGCGTGCGTGCCGGGGAAGGGAGTCCCCGGAGCGACTGCTGAGGGCCACCGCGGCGAGCGAGCGTGGGTGAAGGAGCTGAGGATGTGAGCAGGGCTGCAGCGGGCAGGTCCAAGGTAGGTTTGAGTTTTATCTTTGTGAGAAGGGAAGAGGGTGCCTAGGATGCTTGGGAAAAGGGGGATGGAAGGTCCCAGGAAGTGTTTGGGGGAAAGGTGCCTGTTTGGGGCGGGACGAGGGGGGCGGGGAGCGGCTTGGGGGCGGCGCAGGCGTGGGGGTTGGGTGCGTGCAGGGGAAGGGAGCGCGCAGGGACTGTGGAGGGCCACCGCGAGCGTGGGGGCCGGAGGTGAGGATGGCAGCGGAGCCCCGGCTGAGAGGTTGAAGTTAGGGTTCGTTTTGAGAGGCAGCAAGAGGGTGGATGGGATCCCTTGGAAAAGTGGAGGCGAGGTCTAGGAGAGGTCCTAGGAAGGGTTGGGCCTGTGCGGGTGCGGGGAGCGTGGAGGCGGGCGGGCACCCCTTGCCCCCAGAGCGTGCGTGGGGGTTGCGTGGGTGCAGGGGAAGGGAGGCGGGAGGGAATGGAGAGGGACACGGAGAGCCTGGGGCCCTGCGGGGAGGTTGTGAGGGGCATTCTAGGGGACAGGTTCAAGGTAGGTGTTTGTGGCGGCTGCGGTGGTGGTGGTGGTGGGTGGTGGTGGTTTTTGTTGTGGGTTTTTGGTTTTTGTTTGGTTGTTGTGAAGGGGGAAGAGGGCGGAGGATGAGGACCCCTTAGCAAATGGGAGCGGAAGGATGTCAGGAAAGGAGCCCAGAGGGGTTCGTGTGGGAATGGGCCAGGGCAGCTGGGAGGGGCTTGTGGGTAGTGCCTGAACAGAGGGGAAGGGAGAGCTGAAGGGAGTGCTGAGGGCCAGGGCCAGCAGGGGGGGACTGAGGTAAGGCTGTCAGCGGAGTTCCAGCAGACAGGTTCAAGTGAGGATGTTTTGGTTTTGGTTTTTGGCTTGCTGTGTGTGTGTGTGTGTGTGTGAGTTTGATTGTTTGTTTGAGAAGGGGGTAGAGGGGTGGATAGGTTGGATGCCTTTGAAGTGATGGGGAAAGTTCCCAGGAAGGGGGGGGTGTAGGTGGGTGGGGGCAGGGCGGGGCGAGGGGGGCGGGACCCGGTTGTGCAGAGCGCCTGCGTGGGGGTTGCGTGCGTGCCGTGGCGTGCGTGGGGGTTGCGTGCGTGCCGGGGAAGGGAGTCCCCGGAGCGACTGCTGAGGGCCACCGCGGCGAGCGAGCGTGGGTGAAGGAGCTGAGGATGTGAGCAGGGCTGCAGCGGGCAGGTGCAAGGTAGGTTTGAGTTTTATCTTTGTGAGAAGGGAAGAGGGTGCCTAGGATGCTTGGGAAAAGGGGGATGGAAGGTCCCAGGAAGTGTTTGGGGGAAAGGTGCGTGTTTGGGGCGGGACGAGGGGGGCGGGGAGCGGCTTGGGGGCGGCGCAGGCGTGGGGGTTGGGTGCGTGCAGGGGAAGGGAGCGCGCAGGGACTGTGGAGGGCCACCGCGAGCGTGGGGGCCGGAGGTGAGGATGGCAGCGGAGCCCCGGCTGAGAGGTTGAAGTTAGGGTTCGTTTTGAGAGGCAGCAAGAGGGTGGATGGGATCCCTTGGAAAAGTGGAGGCGAGGTCTAGGAGAGGTCCTAGGAAGGGTTGGGCCTGTGCGGGTGCGGGGAGCGTGGAGGCGGGCGGGCACCCCTTGCCCCCAGAGCGTGCGTGGGGGTTGCGTGGGTGCAGGGGAAGGGAGGCGGGAGGGAATGGAGAGGGACACGGAGAGCCTGGGGCCCTGCGGGGAGGTTTTGAGGGGCATTCTAGGGGACAGGTTCAAGGTAGGTGTTTGTGGCGGCTGCGGTGGTGGTGGTGGTGGGTGGTGGTGGTTTTTGTTGTGGGTTTTTGGTTTTTGTTTGGTTGTTGTGAAGGGGGAAGAGGGCGGAGGATGAGGACCCCTTAGCAAATGGGAGCGGAAGGATGTCAGGAAAGGAGCCCAGAGGGGTTCGTGTGGGAATGGGCCAGGGCAGCTGGGAGGGGCTTGTGGGTAGTGCCTGAACAGAGGGGAAGGGAGAGCTGAAGGGAGTGCTGAGGGCCAGGGCGAGCAGGGGGGGACTGAGGTAAGGCTGTCAGCGGAGTTCCAGCAGACAGGTTCAAGTGAGGATGTTTTGGTTTTGGTTTTTGGCTTGCTGTGTGTGTGTGTGTGTGTGTGAGTTTGATTGTTTGTTTGAGAAGGGGGTAGAGGGGTGGATAGGTTGGATGCCTTTGAAGTGATGGGGAAAGTTCCCAGGAAGGGGGGGGTGTAGGTGGGTGGGGGCAGGGAGGGGCGAGGGGGGCGGGACCCGGTTGTGCAGAGCGCCTGCGTGGGGGTTGCGTGCGTGCCGTGGCGTGCGTGGGGGTTGCGTGCGTGCCGGGGAAGGGAGTCCCCGGAGCGACTGCTGAGGGCCACCGCGGCGAGCGAGCGTGGGTGAAGGAGCTGAGGATGTGAGCAGGGCTGCAGCGGGCAGGTGCAAGGTAGGTTTGAGTTTTATCTTTGTGAGAAGGGAAGAGGGTGCCTAGGATGCTTGGGAAAAGGGGGATGGAAGGTCCCAGGAAGTGTTTGGGGGAAAGGTGCGTGTTTGGGGCGGGACGAGGGGGGCGGGGAGCGGCTTGGGGGCGGCGCAGGCGTGGGGGTTGGGTGCGTGCAGGGGAAGGGAGCGCGCAGGGACTGTGGAGGGCCACCGCGAGCGTGGGGGCCGGAGGTGAGGATGGCAGCAGAGCCCCGGCTGAGAGGTTGAAGTTAGGGTTCGTTTTGAGAGGCAGCAAGAGGGTGGATGGGATCCCTTGGAAAAGTGGAGGCGAGGTCTAGGAGAGGTCCTAGGAAGGGTTGGGCCTGTGCGGGTGCGGGGAGCGTGGAGGCGGGGGGGCACCCCTTGCCCCCAGAGCGTGCGTGGGGGTTGCGTGGGTGCAGGGGAAGGGAGGCGGGAGGGAATGGAGAGGGACACGGAGAGCCTGGGGCCCTGCGGGGAGGTTTTGAGGGGCATTCTAGGGGACAGGTTCAAGGTAGGTGTTTGTGGCGGCTGCGGTGGTGGTGGTGGTGGGTGGTGGTGGTTTTTGTTGTGGGTTTTTGGTTTTTGTTTGGTTGTTGTGAAGGGGGAAGAGGGCGGAGGATGAGGACCCCTTAGCAAATGGGAGCGGAAGGATGTCAGGAAAGGAGCCCAGAGGGGTTCGTGTGGGAATGGGCCAGGGCAGCTGGGAGGGGCTTGTGGGTAGTGCCTGAACAGAGGGGAAGGGAGAGCTGAAGGGAGTGCTGAGGGCCAGGGCGAGCAGGGGGGGACTGAGGTAAGGCTGTCAGCGGAGTTCCAGCAGACAGGTTCAAGTGAGGATGTTTTGGTTTTGGTTTTTGGCTTGCTGTGTGTGTGTGTGTGTGTGTGTGAGTTTGATTGTTTGTTTGAGAAGGGGGTAGAGGGGTGGATAGGTTGGATGCCTTTGAAGTGATGGGGAAAGTTCCCAGGAAGGGGGGGGTGTAGGTGGGTGGGGGCAGGGCGGGGCGAGGGGGGCGGGACCCGGTTGTGCAGAGCGCCTGCGTGGGGGTTGCGTGCGTGCCGTGGCGTGCGTGGGGGTTGCGTGCGTGCCGGGGAAGGGAGTCCCCGGAGCGACTGCTGAGGGCCACCGCGGCGAGCGAGCGTGGGTGAAGGAGCTGAGGACGTGAGCAGGGCTGCAGCGGGCAGGTCCAAGGTAGGTTTGAGTTTTATCTTTGTGAGAAGGGAAGAGGGTGCCTAGGATGCTTGGGAAAAGGGGGATGGAAGGTCCCAGGAAGTGTTTGGGGGAAAGGTGCGTGTTTGGGGCGGGACGAGGGGGGCGGGGAGCGGCTTGGGGGCGGCGCAGGCGTGGGGGTTGGGTGCGTGCAGGGGAAGGGAACGCGCAGGGACTGTGGAGGGCCACCGCGAGCGTGGGGGCCGGAGGTGAGGATGGCAGCGGAGCCCCGGCTGAGAGGTTGAAGTTAGGGTTCGTTTTGAGAGGCAGGAAGAGGGTAGATGGGATCCCTTGGAAAAGTGGAGGCGAGGTCTAGGAGAGGTCCTAGGAAGGGTTGGGCCTGTGCGGGTGCGGGGAGCGTGGAGGCGGGCGGGCACCCCTTGCCCCCAGAGCGTGCGTGGGGGTTGCGTGGGTGCAGGGGAAGGGAGGCGGGAGGGAATGGAGAGGGACACGGAGAGCCTGGGGTCCTGCGGGGAGGTTGTGAGGGGCATTCTAGGGGACAGGTTCAAGGTAGGTGTTTGTGGCGGCTGCGGTGGTGGTGGTGGTGGGTGGTGGTGGTTTTTGTTGTGGGTTTTTGGTTTTTGTTTGGTTGTTGTGAAGGGGGAAGAGGGCGGAGGATGAGGACCCCTTAGCAAATGGGAGCGGAAGGATGTCAGGAAAGGAGCCCAGAGGGGTTCGTGTGGGAATGGGCCAGGGCAGCTGGGAGGGGCTTGTGGGTAGTGCCTGAACAGAGGGGAAGGGAGAGCTGAAGGGAGTGCTGAGGGCCAGGGCGAGCAGGGGGGGACTGAGGTAAGGCTGTCAGCGGAGTTCCAGCAGACAGGTTCAAGTGAGGATGTTTTGGTTTTGGTTTTTGGCTTGCTGTGTGTGTGTGTGTGTGTGAGTTTGATTGTTTGTTTGAGAAGGGGGTAGAGGGGTGGATAGGTTGGATGCCTTTGAAGTGATGGGGAAAGTTCCCAGGAAGGGGGGGGTGTAGGTGGGTGGGGGCAGGGCGGGGCGAGGGGGGCGGGACCCGGTTGTGCAGAGCGCCTGCGTGGGGGTTGCGTGCGTGCCGTGGCGTGCGTGGGGGTTGCGTGCGTGCCGGGGAAGGGAGTCCCCGGAGCGACTGCTGAGGGCCACCGCGGCGAGCGAGCGTGGGTGAAGGAGCTGAGGACGTGAGCAGGGCTGCAGCGGGCAGGTCCAAGGTAGGTTTGAGTTTTATCTTTGTGAGAAGGGAAGAGGGTGCCTAGGATGCTTGGGAAAAGGGGGATGGAAGGTCCCAGGAAGTGTTTGGGGGAAAGGTGCGTGTTTGGGGCGGGACGAGGGGGGCGGGGAGCGGCTTGGGGGCGGCGCAGGCGTGGGGGTTGGGTGCGTGCACGGGAAGGGAACGCGCAGGGACTGTGGAGGGCCACCGCGAGCGTGGGGGCCGGAGGTGAGGATGGCAGCGGAGCCCCGGCTGAGAGGTTGAAGTTAGGGTTCGTTTTGAGAGGCAGCAAGAGGGTGGATGGGATCCCTTGGAAAAGTGGAGGCGAGGTCTAGGAGAGGTCCTAGGAAGGGTTGGGCCTGTGCGGGTGCGGGGAGCGTGGAGGCGGGCGGGCACCCCTTGCCCCCAGAGCGTGCGTGGGGGTTGCGTGGGTGCAGGGGAAGGGAGGCGGGAGGGAATGGAGAGGGACACGGAGAGCCTGGGGCCCTGCGGGGAGGTTGTGAGGGGCATTCTAGGGGACAGGTTCAAGGTAGGTGTTTGTGGCGGCTGCGGTGGTGGTGGTGGTGGGTGGTGGTGGTTTTTGTTGTGGGTTTTTGGTTTTTGTTTGGTTGTTGTGAAGGGGGAAGAGGGCGGAGGATGAGGACCCCTTAGCAAATGGGAGCGGAAGGATGTCAGGAAAGGAGCCCAGAGGGGTTCGTGTGGGAATGGGCCAGGGCAGCTGGGAGGGGCTTGTGGGTAGTGCCTGAACAGAGGGGAAGGGAGAGCTGAAGGGAGTGCTGAGGGCCAGGGCGAGCAGGGGGGGACTGAGGTAAGGCTGTCAGCGGAGTTCCAGCAGACAGGTTCAAGTGAGGATGTTTTGGTTTTGGTTTTTGGCTTGCTGTGTGTGTGTGTGTGTGTGAGTTTGATTGTTTGTTTGAGAAGGGGGTAGAGGGGTGGATAGGTTGGATGCCTTTGAAGTGATGGGGAAAGTTCCCAGGAAGGGGGGGGTGTAGGTGGGTGGGGGCAGGGCGGGGCGAGGGGGGCGGGACCCGGTTGTGCAGAGCGCCTGCGTGGGGGTTGCGTGCGTGCCGTGGCGTGCGTGGGGGTTGCGTGCGTGCCGGGGAAGGGAGTCCCCGGAGCGACTGCTGAGGGCCACCGCGGCGAGCGAGCGTGGGTGAAGGAGCTGAGGACGTGAGCAGGGCTGCAGCGGGCAGGTCCAAGGTAGGTTTGAGTTTTATCTTTGTGAGAAGGGAAGAGGGTGCCTAGGATGCTTGGGAAAAGGGGGATGGAAGGTCCCAGGAAGTGTTTGGGGGAAAGGTGCGTGTTTGGGGCGGGACGAGGGGGGCGGGGAGCGGCTTGGGGGCCCGCGCAGGCGTGGGGGTTGGGTGCGTGCAGGGGAAGGGAGCGCGCAGGGACTGTGGAGGGCCACCGCGAGCATGGGGGCCGGAGGTGAGGATGGCAGCGGAGCCCCGGCTGAGAGGTTGAAGTTAGGGTTCGTTTTGAGAGGCAGGAAGAGGGTGGATGGGATCCCTTGGAAAAGTGGAGGCGAGGTCTAGGAGAGGTCCTAGGAAGGGTTGGGCCTGTGCGGGTGCGGGGAGCGTGGAGGCGGGCGGGCACCCCTTGCCCCCAGAGCGTGCGTGGGGGTTGCGTGGGTGCAGGGGAAGGGAGGCGGGAGGGAATGGAGAGGGACACGGAGGGCCTGGGGCCCTGCGGGGAGGTTGTGAGGGGCATTCTAGGGGACAGGTTCAAGGTAGGTGTTTGTGGCGGCTGCGGTGGTGGTGGTGGTGGTGGTGGTGGTTTTTCTTGTGGGTTTTTGGTTTTTGTTTGGTTGTTGTGAAGGGGAGGATGAGGACCCCTTAGCAAATGGGAGCGGAAGGATGTCAGGAAAGGAGCCCAGAGGGGTTCGTGTGGGAATGGGCCAGGGCAGCTGGGAGGGGCTTGAGGGTAGTGCCTGAACAGAGGGGAAGGGAGAGCTGAAGGGAGTGCTGAGGGCCAGGGCGAGCAGGGGGGGACTGAGGTAAGGCTGTCAGCGGAGTTCCAGCAGACAGGTTCAAGTGAGGATGTTTTGGTTTTGGTTTTTGGCTTGCTGTGTGTGTGTGTGTGTGTGTGAGTTTGATTGTTTGTTTGAGAAGGGGGTAGAGGGGTGGATAGGTTGGATGCCTTTGAAGTGATGGGGAAAGTTCCCAGGAAGGGGGGGGTGTAGGTGGGTGGGGGCAGGGCGGGGCGAGGGGGGCGGGACCCGGTTGTGCAGAGCGCCTGCGTGGGGGTTGCGTGCGTGCCGTGGCGTGCGTGGGGGTTGCGTGCGTGCCGGGGAAGGGAGTCCCCGGAGCGACTGCTGAGGGCCACCGCGGCGAGCGAGCGTGGGTGAAGGAGCTGAGGAGGTGAGCAGGGCTGCAGCGGGCAGGTCCAAGGTAGGTTTGAGTTTTATCTTTGTGAGAAGGGAAGAGGGTGCCTAGGATGCTTGGGAAAAGGGGGATGGAAGGTCCCAGGAAGTGTTTGGGGGAAAGGTGCGTGTTTGGGGCGGGACGAGGGGGGCGGGGAGCGGCTTGGGGGCCCGCGCAGGCGTGGGGGTTGGGTGCGTGCAGGGGAAGGGAGCGCGCAGGGACTGTGGAGGGCCACCGCGAGCATGGGGGCCGGAGGTGAGGATGGCAGCGGAGCCCCGGCTGAGAGGTTGAAGTTAGGGTTCGTTTTGAGAGGCTGGAAGAGGGTGGATGGGATCCCTTGGAAAAGTGGAGGCGAGGTCTAGGAGAGGTCCTAGGAAGGGTTGGGCCTGTGCGGGTGCGGGGAGCGTGGAGGCGGGCGGGCACCCCTTGCCCCCAGAGCGTGCGTGGGGGTTGCGTGGGTGCAGGGGAAGGGAGGCGGGAGGGAATGGAGAGGGACACGGAGGGCCTGGGGCCCTGCGGGGAGGTTGTGAGGGGCATTCTAGGGGATAGGTTCAAGGTAGGTGTTTGTGGCGGCTCTGGTGGTGGTGGTGGTGGTGGGTGGTGGTGGTTTTTGTTGTGGGTTTTTGGTTTTTGTTTGGTTGTTGTGAAGGGGGAAGAGGGCGGAGGATGAGGACCCCTTAGCAAATGGGAGCGGAAGGATGTCAGGAAAGGAGCCCAGAGGGGTTCGTGTGGGAATGGGCCAGGGCAGCTGGGAGGGGCTTGTGGGTAGTGCCTGAACAGAGGGGAAGGGAGAGCTGAAGGGAGTGCTGAGGGCCAGGGCGAGCAGGGGGGGACTGAGGTAAGGCTGTCAGCGGAGTTCCAGCAGACAGGTTCAAGTGAGGATGTTTTGGTTTTGGTTTTTGGCTTGCTGTGTGTGTGTGTGTGTGAGTTTGATTGTTTGTTTGAGAAGGGGGTAGAGGGGTGGATAGGTTGGATGCCTTTGAAGTGATGGGGAAAGTTCCCAGGAAGGGGGGGGTGTAGGTGGGTGGGGGCAGGGAGGGGCGAGGGGGCCGGGACCCGGTTGTGCAGAGCGCCTGCGTGGGGGTTGCGTGCGTGCCGTGGCGTGCGTGGGGGTTGCGTGCGTGCCGGGGAAGTGAGTCCCCGGAGCGACTGCTGAGGGCCACCGCGGCGAGCGAGCGTGGGTGAAGGAGCTGAGGATGTGAGCAGGGCTGCAGCGGGCAGGTCCAAGGTAGGTTTGAGTTTTATCTTTGTGAGAAGGGAAGAGGGTGCCTAGGATGCTTGGGAAAAGGGGGATGGAAGGTCCCAGGAAGTGTTTGGGGGAAAGGTGCGTGTTTGGGGCGGGACGAGGGGGGCGGGGAGCGGCTTGGGGGCGGCGCAGGCGTGGGGGTTGGGTGCGTGCAGGGGAAGGGAGCGCGCAGGGACTGTGGAGGGCCACCGCGAGCGTGGGGGCCGGAGGTGAGGATGGCAGCGGAGCCCCGGCTGAGAGGTTGAAGTTAGGGTTCGTTTTGAGAGGCAGCAAGAGGGTGGATGGGATCCCTTGGAAAAGTGGAGGCGAGGTCTAGGAGAGGTCCTAGGAAGGGTTGGGCCTGTGCGGGTGCGGGGAGCGTGGAGGCGGGCGGGCACCCCTTGCCCCCAGAGCGTGCGTGGGGGTTGCGTGGGTGCAGGGGAAGGGAGGCGGGAGGGAATGGAGAGGGACACGGAGAGCCTGGGGCCCTGCGGGGAGGTTGTGAGGGGCATTCTAGGGGACAGGTTCAAGGTAGGTGTTTGTGGCGGCTGCGGTGGTGGTGGTGGTGGGTGGTGGTGGTTTTTGTTGTGGGTTTTTGGTTTTTGTTTGGTTGTTGTGAAGGGGGAAGAGGGCGGAGGATGAGGACCCCTTAGCAAATGGGAGCGGAAGGATGTCAGGAAAGGAGCCCAGAGGGGTTCGTGTGGGAATGGGCCAGGGCAGCTGGGAGGGGCTTGTGGGTAGTGCCTGAACAGAGGGGAAGGGAGAGCTGAAGGGAGTGCTGAGGGCCAGGGCGAGCAGGGGGGGACTGAGGTAAGGCTGTCAGCGGAGTTCCAGCAGACAGGTTCAAGTGAGGATGTTTTGGTTTTGGTTTTTGGCTTGCTGTGTGTGTGTGTGTGTGTGTGAGTTTGATTGTTTGTTTGAGAAGGGGGTAGAGGGGTGGATAGGTTGGATGCCTTTGAAGTGATGGGGAAAGTTCCCAGGAAGGGGGGGGTGTAGGTGGGTGGGGGCAGGGCGGGGCGAGGGGGGCGGGACCCGGTTGTGCAGAGCGCCTGCGTGGGGGTTGCGTGCGTGCCGTGGCGTGCGTGGGGGTTGCGTGCGTGCCGGGGAAGGGAGTCCCCGGAGCGACTGCTGAGGGCCACCGCGGCGAGCGAGCGTGGGTGAAGGAGCTGAGGACGTGAGCAGGGCTGCAGCGGGCAGGTCCAAGGTAGGTTTGAGTTTTATCTTTGTGAGAAGGGAAGAGGGTGCCTAGGATGCTTGGGAAAAGGGGGATGGAAGGTCCCAGGAAGTGTTTGGGGGAAAGGTGCGTGTTTGGGGCGGGACGAGGGGGGCGGGGAGCGGCTTGGGGGCCCGCGCAGGCGTGGGGGTTGGGTGCGTGCAGGGGAAGGGAGCGCGCAGGGACTGTGGAGGGCCACCGCGAGCATGGGGGCCGGAGGTGAGGATGGCAGCGGAGCCCCGGCTGAGAGGTTGAAGTTAGGGTTCGTTTTGAGAGGCAGGAAGAGGGTGGATGGGATCCCTTGGAAAAGTGGAGGCGAGGTCTAGGAGAGGTCCTAGGAAGGGTTGGGCCTGTGCGGGTGCGGGGAGCGTGGAGGCGGGCGGGCACCCCTTGCCCCCAGAGCGTGCGTGGGGGTTGCGTGGGTGCAGGGGAAGGGAGGCGGGAGGGAATGGAGAGGGACACGGAGGGCCTGGGGCCCTGCGGGGAGGTTGTGAGGGGCATTCTAGGGGATAGGTTCAAGGTAGGTGTTTGTGGCGGCTCTGATGGTGGTGGTGGTGGTGGGTGGTGGTGGTTTTTGTTGTGGGTTTTTGGTTTTTGTTTGGTTGTTGTGAAGGGGGAAGAGGGCGGAGGATGAGGACCCCTTAGCAAATGGGAGCGGAAGGATGTCAGGAAAGGAGCCCAGAGGGGTTCGTGTGGGAATGGGCCAGGGCAGCTGGGAGGGGCTTGTGGGTAGTGCCTGAACAGAGGGGAAGGGAGAGCTGAAGGGAGTGCTGAGGGCCAGGGCGAGCAGGGGGGGACTGAGGTAAGGCTGTCAGCGGAGTTCCAGCAGACAGGTTCAAGTGAGGATGTTTTGGTTTTGGTTTTTGGCTTGCTGTGTGTGTGTGTGTGTGTGTGAGTTTGATTGTTTGTTTGAGAAGGGGGTAGAGGGGTGAATAGGTTGGATGCCTTTGAAGTGATGGGGAAAGTTCCCAGGAAGGGGGGGGTGTAGGTGGGTGGGGGCAGGGCGGGGCGAGGGGGGCGGGACCCGGTTGTGCAGAGCGCCTGCGTGGGGGTTGCGTGCGTGCCGTGGCGTGCGTGGGGGTTGCGTGCGTGCCGGGGAAGGGAGTCCCCGGAGCGACTGCTGAGGGCCACCGCGGCGAGCGAGCGTGGGTGAAGGAGCTGAGGACGTGAGCAGGGCTGCAGCGGGCAGGTCCAAGGTAGGTTTGAGTTTTATCTTTGTGAGAAGGGAAGAGGGTGCCTAGGATGCTTGGGAAAAGGGGGATGGAAGGTCCCAGGAAGTGTTTGGGGGAAAGGTGCGTGTTTGGGGCGGGACGAGGGGGGCGGGGAGCGGCTTGGGGGCCCGCGCAGGCGTGGGGGTTGGGTGCGTGCAGGGGAAGGGAGCGCGCAGGGACTGTGGAGGGCCACCGCGAGCATGGGGGCCGGAGGTGAGGATGGCAGCGGAGCCCCGGCTGAGAGGTTGAAGTTAGGGTTCGTTTTGAGAGGCAGGAAGAGGGTGGATGGGATCCCTTGGAAAAGTGGAGGCGAGGTCTAGGAGAGGTCCTAGGAAGGGTTGGGCCTGTGCGGGTGCGGGGAGCGTGGAGGCGGGCGGGCACCCCTTGCCCCCAGAGCGTGCGTGGGGGTTGCGTGGGTGCAGGGGAAGGGAGGCGGGAGGGAATGGAGAGGGACACGGAGGGCCTGGGGCCCTGCGGGGAGGTTGTGAGGGGCATTCTAGGGGACAGGTTCAAGGTAGGTGTTTGTGGCGGCTGCGGTGGTGGTGGTGGTGGTGGTGGTGGTTTTTCTTGTGGGTTTTTGGTTTTTGTTTGGTTGTTGTGAAGGGGAGGATGAGGACCCCTTAGCAAATGGGAGCGGAAGGATGTCAGGAAAGGAGCCCAGAGGGGTTCGTGTGGGAATGGGCCAGGGCAGCTGGGAGGGGCTTGAGGGTAGTGCCTGAACAGAGGGGAAGGGAGAGCTGAAGGGAGTGCTGAGGGCCAGGGCGAGCAGGGGGGGACTGAGGTAAGGCTGTCAGCGGAGTTCCAGCAGACAGGTTCAAGTGAGGATGTTTTGGTTTTGGTTTTTGGCTTGCTGTGTGTGTGTGTGTGTGTGAGTTTGATTGTTTGTTTGAGAAGGGGGTAGAGGGGTGGATAGGTTGGATGCCTTTGAAGTGATGGGGAAAGTTCCCAGGAAGGGGGGGGTGTAGGTGGGTGGGGGCAGGGCGGGGCGAGGGGGGCGGGACCCGGTTGTGCAGAGCGCCTGCGTGGGGGTTGCGTGCGTGCCGTGGCGTGCGTGGGGGTTGCGTGCGTGCCGGGGAAGGGAGTCCCCGGAGCGACTGCTGAGGGCCACCGCGGCGAGCGAGCGTGGGTGAAGGAGCTGAGGAGGTGAGCAGGGCTGCAGCGGGCAGGTCCAAGGTAGGTTTGAGTTTTATCTTTGTGAGAAGGGAAGAGGGTGCCTAGGATGCTTGGGAAAAGGGGGATGGAAGGTCCCAGGAAGTGTTTGGGGGAAAGGTGCGTGTTTGGGGCGGGACGAGGGGGGCGGGGAGCGGCTTGGGGGCCCGCGCAGGCGTGGGGGTTGGGTGCGTGCAGGGGAAGGGAGCGCGCAGGGACTGTGGAGGGCCACCGCGAGCATGGGGGCCGGAGGTGAGGATGGCAGCGGAGCCCCGGCTGAGAGGTTGAAGTTAGGGTTCGTTTTGAGAGGCTGGAAGAGGGTGGATGGGATCCCTTGGAAAAGTGGAGGCGAGGTCTAGGAGAGGTCCTAGGAAGGGTTGGGCCTGTGCGGGTGCGGGGAGCGTGGAGGCGGGCGGGCACCCCTTGCCCCCAGAGCGTGCGTGGGGGTTGCGTGGGTGCAGGGGAAGGGAGGCGGGAGGGAATGGAGAGGGACACGGAGGGCCTGGGGCCCTGCGGGGAGGTTGTGAGGGGCATTCTAGGGGATAGGTTCAAGGTAGGTGTTTGTGGCGGCTCTGGTGGTGGTGGTGGTGGTGGGTGGTGGTGGTTTTTGTTGTGGGTTTTTGGTTTTTGTTTGGTTGTTGTGAAGGGGGAAGAGGGCGGAGGATGAGGACCCCTTAGCAAATGGGAGCGGAAGGATGTCAGGAAAGGAGCCCAGAGGGGTTCGTGTGGGAATGGGCCAGGGCAGCTGGGAGGGGCTTGTGGGTAGTGCCTGAACAGAGGGGAAGGGAGAGCTGAAGGGAGTGCTGAGGGCCAGGGCGAGCAGGGGGGGACTGAGGTAAGGCTGTCAGCGGAGTTCCAGCAGACAGGTTCAAGTGAGGATGTTTTGGTTTTGGTTTTTGGCTTGCTGTGTGTGTGTGTGTGTGAGTTTGATTGTTTGTTTGAGAAGGGGGTAGAGGGGTGGATAGGTTGGATGCCTTTGAAGTGATGGGGAAAGTTCCCAGGAAGGGGGGGGTGTAGGTGGGTGGGGGCAGGGAGGGGCGAGGGGGCCGGGACCCGGTTGTGCAGAGCGCCTGCGTGGGGGTTGCGTGCGTGCCGTGGCGTGCGTGGGGGTTGCGTGCGTGCCGGGGAAGGGAGTCCCCGGAGCGACTGCTGAGGGCCACCGCGGCGAGCGAGCGTGGGTGAAGGAGCTGAGGATGTGAGCAGGGCTGCAGCGGGCAGGTCCAAGGTAGGTTTGAGTTTTATCTTTGTGAGAAGGGAAGAGGGTGCCTAGGATGCTTGGGAAAAGGGGGATGGAAGGTCCCAGGAAGTGTTTGGGGGAAAGGTGCGTGTTTGGGGCGGGACGAGGGGGGCGGGGAGCGGCTTGGGGGCGGCGCAGGCGTGGGGGTTGGGTGCGTGCAGGGGAAGGGAGCGCGCAGGGACTGTGGAGGGCCACCGCGAGCGTGGGGGCCGGAGGTGAGGATGGCAGCGGAGCCCCGGCTGAGAGGTTGAAGTTAGGGTTCGTTTTGAGAGGCAGCAAGAGGGTGGATGGGATCCCTTGGAAAAGTGGAGGCGAGGTCTAGGAGAGGTCCTAGGAAGGGTTGGGCCTGTGCGGGTGCGGGGAGCGTGGAGGCGGGCGGGCACCCCTTGCCCCCAGAGCGTGCGTGGGGGTTGCGTGGGTGCAGGGGAAGGGAGGCGGGAGGGAATGGAGAGGGACACGGAGAGCCTGGGGCCCTGCGGGGAGGTTGTGAGGGGCATTCTAGGGGACAGGTTCAAGGTAGGTGTTTGTGGCGGCTGCGGTGGTGGTGGTGGTGGGTGGTGGTGGTTTTTGTTGTGGGTTTTTGGTTTTTGTTTGGTTGTTGTGAAGGGGGAAGAGGGCGGAGGATGAGGACCCCTTAGCAAATGGGAGCGGAAGGATGTCAGGAAAGGAGCCCAGAGGGGTTCGTGTGGGAATGGGCCAGGGCAGCTGGGAGGGGCTTGTGGGTAGTGCCTGAACAGAGGGGAAGGGAGAGCTGAAGGGAGTGCTGAGGGCCAGGGCCAGCAGGGGGGGACTGAGGTAAGGCTGTCAGCGGAGTTCCAGCAGACAGGTTCAAGTGAGGATGTTTTGGTTTTGGTTTTTGGCTTGCTGTGTGTGTGTGTGTGTGTGTGAGTTTGATTGTTTGTTTGAGAAGGGGGTAGAGGGGTGGATAGGTTGGATGCCTTTGAAGTGATGGGGAAAGTTCCCAGGAAGGGGGGGGTGTAGGTGGGTGGGGGCAGGGCGGGGCGAGGGGGGCGGGACCCGGTTGTGCAGAGCGCCTGCGTGGGGGTTGCGTGCGTGCCGTGGCGTGCGTGGGGGTTGCGTGCGTGCCGGGGAAGGGAGTCCCCGGAGCGACTGCTGAGGGCCACCGCGGCGAGCGAGCGTGGGTGAAGGAGCTGAGGACGTGAGCAGGGCTGCAGCGGGCAGGTCCAAGGTAGGTTTGAGTTTTATCTTTGTGAGAAGGGAAGAGGGTGCCTAGGATGCTTGGGAAAAGGGGGATGGAAGGTCCCAGGAAGTGTTTGGGGGAAAGGTGCGTGTTTGGGGCGGGACGAGGGGGGCGGGGAGCGGCTTGGGGGCCCGCGCAGGCGTGGGGGTTGGGTGCGTGCAGGGGAAGGGAGCGCGCAGGGACTGTGGAGGGCCACCGCGAGCATGGGGGCCGGAGGTGAGGATGGCAGCGGAGCCCCGGCTGAGAGGTTGAAGTTAGGGTTCGTTTTGAGAGGCAGGAAGAGGGTAGATGGGATCCCTTGGAAAAGTGGAGGCGAGGTCTAGGAGAGGTCCTAGGAAGGGTTGGGCCTGTGCGGGTGCGGGGAGCGTGGAGGCGGGCGGGCACCCCTTGCCCCCAGAGCGTGCGTGGGGGTTGCGTGGGTGCAGGGGAAGGGAGGCGGGAGGGAATGGAGAGGGACACGGAGGGCCTGGGGCCCTGCGGGGAGGTTGTGAGGGGCATTCTAGGGGATAGGTTCAAGGTAGGTGTTTGTGGCGGCTCTGATGGTGGTGGTGGTGGTGGGTGGTGGTGGTTTTTGTTGTGGGTTTTTGGTTTTTGTTTGGTTGTTGTGAAGGGGGAAGAGGGCGGAGGATGAGGACCCCTTAGCAAATGGGAGCGGAAGGATGTCAGGAAAGGAGCCCAGAGGGGTTCGTGTGGGAATGGGCCAGGGCAGCTGGGAGGGGCTTGTGGGTAGTGCCTGAACAGAGGGGAAGGGAGAGCTGAAGGGAGTGCTGAGGGCCAGGGCGAGCAGGGGGGGACTGAGGTAAGGCTGTCAGCGGAGTTCCAGCAGACAGGTTCAAGTGAGGATGTTTTGGTTTTGGTTTTTGGCTTGCTGTGTGTGTGTGTGTGTGTGAGTTTGATTGTTTGTTTGAGAAGGGGGTAGAGGGGTGGATAGGTTGGATGCCTTTGAAGTGATGGGGAAAGTTCCCAGGAAGGGGGGGGTGTAGGTGGGTGGGGGCAGGGCGGGGCGAGGGGGGCGGGACCCGGTTGTGCAGAGCGCCTGCGTGGGGGTTGCGTGCGTGCCGTGGCGTGCGTGGGGGTTGCGTGCGTGCCGGGGAAGGGAGTCCCCGGAGCGACTGCTGAGGGCCACCGCGGCGAGCGAGCGTGGGTGAAGGAGCTGAGGACGTGAGCAGGGCTGCAGCGGGCAGGTCCAAGGTAGGTTTGAGTTTTATCTTTGTGAGAAGGGAAGAGGGTGCCTAGGATGCTTGGGAAAAGGGGGATGGAAGGTCCCAGGAAGTGTTTGGGGGAAAGGTGCGTGTTTGGGGCGGGACGAGGGGGGCGGGGAGCGGCTTGGGGGCCCGCGCAGGCGTGGGGGTTGGGTGCGTGCAGGGGAAGGGAGCGCGCAGGGACTGTGGAGGGCCACCGCGAGCATGGGGGCCGGAGGTGAGGATGGCAGCGGAGCCCCGGCTGAGAGGTTGAAGTTAGGGTTCGTTTTGAGAGGCAGGAAGAGGGTGGATGGGATCCCTTGGAAAAGTGGAGGCGAGGTCTAGGAGAGGTCCTAGGAAGGGTTGGGCCTGTGCGGGTGCGGGGAGCGTGGAGGCGGGCGGGCACCCCTTGCCCCCAGAGCGTGCGTGGGGGTTGCGTGGGTGCAGGGGAAGGGAGGCGGGAGGGAATGGAGAGGGACACGGAGGGCCTGGGGCCCTGCGGGGAGGTTGTGAGGGGCATTCTAGGGGATAGGTTCAAGGTAGGTGTTTGTGGCGGCTCTGGTGGTGGTGGTGGTGGTGGGTGGTGGTGGTTTTTGTTGTGGGTTTTTGGTTTTTGTTTGGTTGTTGTGAAGGGGGAAGAGGGCGGAGGATGAGGACCCCTTAGCAAATGGGAGCGGAAGGATGTCAGGAAAGGAGCCCAGAGGGGTTCGTGTGGGAATGGGCCAGGGCAGCTGGGAGGGGCTTGTGGGTAGTGCCTGAACAGAGGGGAAGGGAGAGCTGAAGGGAGTGCTGAGGGCCAGGGCGAGCAGGGGGGGACTGAGGTAAGGCTGTCAGCGGAGTTCCAGCAGACAGGTTCAAGTGAGGATGTTTTGGTTTTGGTTTTTGGCTTGCTGTGTGTGTGTGTGTGTGAGTTTGATTGTTTGTTTGAGAAGGGGGTAGAGGGGTGGATAGGTTGGATGCCTTTGAAGTGATGGGGAAAGTTCCCAGGAAGGGGGGGGTGTAGGTGGGTGGGGGCAGGGAGGGGCGAGGGGGGCGGGACCCGGTTGTGCAGAGCGCCTGCGTGGGGGTTGCGTGCGTGCCGTGGCGTGCGTGGGGGTTGCGTGCGTGCCGGGGAAGGGAGTCCCCGGAGCGACTGCTGAGGGCCACCGCGGCGAGCGAGCGTGGGTGAAGGAGCTGAGGATGTGAGCAGGGCTGCAGCGGGCAGGTCCAAGGTAGGTTTGAGTTTTATCTTTGTGAGAAGGGAAGAGGGTGCCTAGGATGCTTGGGAAAAGGGGGATGGAAGGTCCCAGGAAGTGTTTGGGGGAAAGGTGCGTGTTTGGGGCGGGACGAGGGGGGCGGGGAGCGGCTTGGGGGCGGCGCAGGCGTGGGGGTTGGGTGCGTGCAGGGGAAGGGAGCGCGCAGGGACTGTGGAGGGCCGCCGCGAGCGTGGGGGCCGGAGGTGAGGATGGCAGCGGAGCCCCGGCTGAGAGGTTGAAGTTAGGGTTCGTTTTGAGAGGCAGCAAGAGGGTGGATGGGATCCCTTGGAAAAGTGGAGGCGAGGTCTAGGAGAGGTCCTAGGAAGGGTTGGGCCTGTGCGGGTGCGGGGAGCGTGGAGGCGGGCGGGCACCCCTTGCCCCCAGAGCGTGCGTGGGGGTTGCGTGGGTGCAGGGGAAGGGAGGCGGGAGGGAATGGAGAGGGACACGGAGAGCCTGGGGCCCTGCGGGGAGGTTTTGAGGGGCATTCTAGGGGACAGGTTCAAGGTAGGTGTTTGTGGCGGCTGCGGTGGTGGTGGTGGTGGGTGGTGGTGGTTTTTGTTGTGGGTTTTTGGTTTTTGTTTGGTTGTTGTGAAGGGGGAAGAGGGCGGAGGATGAGGACCCCTTAGCAAATGGGAGCGGAAGGATGTCAGGAAAGGAGCCCAGAGGGGTTCGTGTGGGAATGGGCCAGGGCAGCTGGGAGGGGCTTGTGGGTAGTGCCTGAACAGAGGGGAAGGGAGAGCTGAAGGGAGTGCTGAGGGCCAGGGCGAGCAGGGGGGGACTGAGGTAAGGCTGTCAGCGGAGTTCCAGCAGACAGGTTCAAGTGAGGATGTTTTGGTTTTGGTTTTTGGCTTGCTGTGTGTGTGTGTGTGTGTGTGTGAGTTTGATTGTTTGTTTGAGAAGGGGGTAGAGGGGTGGATAGGTTGGATGCCTTTGAAGTGATGGGGAAAGTTCCCAGGAAGGGGGGGGTGTAGGTGGGTGGGGGCAGGGAGGGGCGAGGGGGGCGGGACCCGGTTGTGCAGAGCGCCTGCGTGGGGGTTGCGTGCGTGCCGTGGCGTGCGTGGGGGTTGCGTGCGTGCCGGGGAAGGGAGTCCCCGGAGCGACTGCTGAGGGCCACCGCGGCGAGCGAGCGTGGGTGAAGGAGCTGAGGATGTGAGCAGGGCTGCAGCGGGCAGGTGCAAGGTAGGTTTGAGTTTTATCTTTGTGAGAAGGGAAGAGGGTGCCTAGGATGCTTGGGAAAAGGGGGATGGAAGGTCCCAGGAAGTGTTTGGGGGAAAGGTGCCTGTTTAGGGCGGGACGAGGGGGGCGGGGAGCGGCTTGGGGGCGGCGCAGGCGTGGGGGTTGGGTGCGTGCAGGGGAAGGGAGCGCGCAGGGACTGTGGAGGGCCACCGCGAGCATGGGGGCCGGAGGTGAGGATGGCAGCGGAGCCCCGGCTGAGAGGTTGAAGTTAGGGTTCGTTTTGAGAGGCAGGAAGAGGGTGGATGGGATCCCTTGGAAAAGTGGAGGCGAGGTCTAGGAGAGGTCCTAGGAAGGGTTGGGCCTGTGCGGGTGCGGGGAGCGTGGAGGCGGGCGGGCACCCCTTGCCCCCAGAGCGTGCGTGGGGGTTGCGTGGGTGCAGGGGAAGGGAGGCGGGAGGGAATGGAGAGGGACACGGAGAGCCTGGGGCCCTGCGGGGAGGTTGTGAGGGGCATTCTAGGGGACAGGTTCAAGGTAGGTGTTTGTGGCGGCTGCGGTGGTGGTGGTGGTGGGTGGTGGTGGTTTTTGTTGTGGGTTTTTGGTTTTTGTTTGGTTGTTGTGAAGGGGGAAGAGGGCGGAGGATGAGGACCCCTTAGCAAATGGGAGCGGAAGGATGTCAGGAAAGGAGCCCAGAGGGGTTCGTGTGGGAATGGGCCAGGGCAGCTGGGAGGGGCTTGTGGGTAGTGCCTGAACAGAGGGGAAGGGAGAGCTGAAGGGAGTGCTGAGGGCCAGGGCCAGCAGGGGGGGACTGAGGTAAGGCTGTCAGCGGAGTTCCAGCAGACAGGTTCAAGTGAGGATGTTTTGGTTTTGGTTTTTGGCTTGCTGTGTGTGTGTGTGTGTGTGTGAGTTTGATTGTTTGTTTGAGAAGGGGGTAGAGGGGTGGATAGGTTGGATGCCTTTGAAGTGATGGGGAAAGTTCCCAGGAAGGGGGGGGTGTAGGTGGGTGGGGGCGGGGCGGGGCGAGGGGGGCGGGACCCGGTTGTGCAGAGCGCCTGCGTGGGGGTTGCGTGCGTGCAGTGGCGTGCGTGGGGGTTGCGTGCGTGCCGGGGAAGGGAGTCCCCGGAGCGACTGCTGAGGGCCACCGCGGCGAGCGAGCGTGGGTGAAGGAGCTGAGGACGTGAGCAGGGCTGCAGCGGGCAGGTCCAAGGTAGGTTTGAGTTTTATCTTTGTGAGAAGGGAAGAGGGTGCCTAGGATGCTTGGGAAAAGGGGGATGGAAGGTCCCAGGAAGTGTTTGGGGGAAAGGTGCGTGTTTGGGGCGGGACGAGGGGGGCGGGGAGCGGCTTGGGGGCGGCGCAGGCGTGGGGGTTGGGTGCGTGCAGGGGAAGGGAGCGCGCAGGGACTGTGGAGGGCCACCGCGAGCGTGGGGGCCGGAGGTGAGGATGGCAGCGGAGCCCCAGCTGAGAGGTTGAAGTTAGGGTTCGTTTTGAGAGGCAGGAAGAGGGTGGATGGGATCCCTTGGAAAAGTGGAGGCGAGGTCTAGGAGAGGTCCTAGGAAGGGTTGGGCCTGTGCGGGTGCGGGGAGCGTGGAGGCGGGCGGGCACCCCTTGCCCCCAGAGCGTGCGTGGGGGTTGCGTGGGTGCAGGGGAAGGGAGGCGGGAGGGAATGGAGAGGGACACGGAGGGCCTGGGGCCCTGCGGGGAGGTTGTGAGGGGCATTCTAGGGGACAGGTTCAAGGTAGGTGTTTGTGGCGGCTGCGGTGGTGGTGGTGGTGGGTGGTGGTGGTTTTTGTTGTGGGTTTTTGGTTTTTGTTTGGTTGTTGTGAAGGGGGAAGAGGGCGGAGGATGAGGACCCCTTAGCAAATGGGAGCGGAAGGATGTCAGGAAAGGAGCCCGGAGGGGTTCGTGTGGGAATGGGCCAGGGCAGCTGGGAGGGGCTTGTGGGTAGTGCCTGAACAGAGGGGAAGGGAGAGCTGAAGGGAGTGCTGAGGGCCAGGGCGAGCAGGGGGGGACTGAGGTAAGGCTGTCAGCGGAGTTCCAGCAGACAGGTTCAAGTGAGGATGTTTTGGTTTTGGTTTTTGGCTTGCTGTGTGTGTGTGTGTGTGTGAGTTTGATTGTTTGTTTGAGAAGGGGGTAGAGGGGTGGATAGGTTGGATGCCTTTGAAGTGATGGGGAAAGTTCCCAGGAAGGGGGGGGTGTAGGTGGGTGGGGGCAGGGAGGGGCGAGGGGGGCGGGACCCGGTTGTGCAGAGCGCCTGCGTGGGGGTTGCGTGCGTGCCGTGGCGTGCGTGGGGGTTGCGTGCGTGCCGGGGAAGGGAGTCCCCGGAGCGACTGCTGAGGGCCACCGCGGCGAGCGAGCGTGGGTGAAGGAGCTGAGGACGTGAGCAGGGCTGCAGCGGGCAGGTGCAAGGTAGGTTTGAGTTTTATCTTTGTGAGAAGGGAAGAGGGTGCCTAGGATGCTTGGGAAAAGGGGGATGGAAGGTCCCAGGAAGTGTTTGGGGGAAAGGTGCGTGTTTGGGGCGGGACGAGGGGGGCGGGGAGCGGCTTGGGGGCGGCGCAGGCGTGGGGGTTGGGTGCGTGCAGGGGAAGGGAGCGCGCAGGGACTGTGGAGGGCCACCGCGAGCGTGGGGGCCGGAGGTGAGGATGGCAGCGGAGCCCCGGCTGAGAGGTTGAAGTTAGGGTTCGTTTTGAGAGGCAGGAAGAGGGTAGATGGGATCCCTTGGAAAAGTGGAGGCGAGGTCTAGGAGAGGTCCTAGGAAGGGTTGGGCCTGTGCGGGTGCGGGGAGCGTGGAGGCGGGCGGGCACCCCTTGCCCCCAGAGCGTGCGTGGGGGTTGCGTGGGTGCAGGGGAAGGGAGGCGGGAGGGAATGGAGAGGGACACGGAGAGCCTGGGGCCCTGCGGGGAGGTTGTGAGGGGCATTCTAGGGGACAGGTTCAAGGTAGGTGTTTGTGGCGGCTGCGGTGGTGGTGGTGGTGGGTGGTGGTGGTTTTTGTTGTGGGTTTTTGGTTTTTGTTTGGTTGTTGTGAAGGGGGAAGAGGGCGGAGGATGAGGACCCCTTAGCAAATGGGAGCGGAAGGATGTCAGGAAAGGAGCCCAGAGGGGTTCGTGTGGGAATGGGCCAGGGCAGCTGGGAGGGGCTTGTGGGTAGTGCCTGAACAGAGGGGAAGGGAGAGCTGAAGGGAGTGCTGAGGGCCAGGGCGAGCAGGGGGGGACTGAGGTAAGGCTGTCAGCGGAGTTCCAGCAGACAGGTTCAAGTGAGGATGTTTTGGTTTTGGTTTTTGGCTTGCTGTGTGTGTGTGTGTGTGTGTGAGTTTGATTGTTTGTTTGAGAAGGGGGTAGAGGGGTGGATAGGTTGGATGCCTTTGAAGTGATGGGGAAAGTTCCCAGGAAGGGGGGGGTGTAGGTGGGTGGGGGCAGGGCGGGGCGAGGGGGGCGGGACCCGGTTGTGCAGAGCGCCTGCGTGGGGGTTGCGTGCGTGCCGTGGCGTGCGTGGGGGTTGCGTGCGTGCCGGGGAAGGGAGTCCCCGGAGCGACTGCTGAGGGCCACCGCGGCGAGCGAGCGTGGGTGAAGGAGCTGAGGACGTGAGCAGGGCTGCAGCGGGCAGGTCCAAGGTAGGTTTGAGTTTTATCTTTGTGAGAAGGGAAGAGGGTGCCTAGGATGCTTGGGAAAAGGGGGATGGAAGGTCCCAGGAAGTGTTTGGGGGAAAGGTGCGTGTTTGGGGCGGGACGAGGGGGGCGGGGAGCGGCTTGGGGGCCCGCGCAGGCGTGGGGGTTGGGTGCGTGCAGGGGAAGGGAGCGCGCAGGGACTGTGGAGGGCCACCGCGAGCATGGGGGCCGGAGGTGAGGATGGCAGCGGAGCCCCGGCTGAGAGGTTGAAGTTAGGGTTCGTTTTGAGAGGCTGGAAGAGGGTGGATGGGATCCCTTGGAAAAGTGGAGGCGAGGTCTAGGAGAGGTCCTAGGAAGGGTTGGGCCTGTGCGGGTGCGGGGAGCGTGGAGGCGGGCGGGCACCCCTTGCCCCCAGAGCGTGCGTGGGGGTTGCGTGGGTGCAGGGGAAGGGAGGCGGGAGGGAATGGAGAGGGACACGGAGGGCCTGGGGCCCTGCGGGGAGGTTGTGAGGGGCATTCTAGGGGATAGGTTCAAGGTAGGTGTTTGTGGCGGCTCTGGTGGTGGTGGTGGTGGTGGGTGGTGGTGGTTTTTGTTGTGGGTTTTTGGTTTTTGTTTGGTTGTTGTGAAGGGGGAAGAGGGCGGAGGATGAGGACCCCTTAGCAAATGGGAGCGGAAGGATGTCAGGAAAGGAGCCCAGAGGGGTTCGTGTGGGAATGGGCCAGGGCAGCTGGGAGGGGCTTGAGGGTAGTGCCTGAACAGAGGGGAAGGGAGAGCTGAAGGGAGTGCTGAGGGCCAGGGCGAGCAGGGGGGGACTGAGGTAAGGCTGTCAGCGGAGTTCCAGCAGACAGGTTCAAGTGAGGATGTTTTGGTTTTGGTTTTTGGCTTGCTGTGTGTGTGTGTGTGTGTGAGTTTGATTGTTTGTTTGAGAAGGGGGTAGAGGGGTGGATAGGTTGGATGCCTTTGAAGTGATGGGGAAAGTTCCCAGGAAGGGGGGGGTGTAGGTGGGTGGGGGCAGGGCGGGGCGAGGGGGGCGGGACCCGGTTGTGCAGAGCGCCTGCGTGGGGGTTGCGTGCGTGCCGTGGCGTGCGTGGGGGTTGCGTGCGTGCCGGGGAAGGGAGTCCCCGGAGCGACTGCTGAGGGCCACCGCGGCGAGCGAGCGTGGGTGAAGGAGCTGAGGACGTGAGCAGGGCTGCAGCGGGCAGGTCCAAGGTAGGTTTGAGTTTTATCTTTGTGAGAAGGGAAGAGGGTGCCTAGGATGCTTGGGAAAAGGGGGATGGAAGGTCCCAGGAAGTGTTTGGGGGAAAGGTGCGTGTTTGGGGCGGGACGAGGGGGGCGGGGAGCGGCTTGGGGGCCCGCGCAGGCGTGGGGGTTGGGTGCGTGCAGGGGAAGGGTGCGCGCAGGGACTGTGGAGGGCCACCGCGAGCATGGGGGCCGGAGGTGAGGATGGCAGCGGAGCCCCGGCTGAGAGGTTGAAGTTAGGGTTCGTTTTGAGAGGCTGGAAGAGGGTGGATGGGATCCCTTGGAAAAGTGGAGGCGAGGTCTAGGAGAGGTCCTAGGAAGGGTTGGGCCTGTGCGGGTGCGGGGAGCGTGGAGGCGGGCGGGCACCCCTTGCCCCCAGAGCGTGCGTGGGGGTTGCGTGGGTGCAGGGGAAGGGAGGCGGGAGGGAATGGAGAGGGACACGGAGGGCCTGGGGCCCTGCGGGGAGGTTGTGAGGGGCATTCTAGGGGATAGGTTCAAGGTAGGTGTTTGTGGCGGCTCTGGTGGTGGTGGTGGTGGTGGGTGGTGGTGGTTTTTGTTGTGGGTTTTTGGTTTTTGTTTGGTTGTTGTGAAGGGGGAAGAGGGCGGAGGATGAGGACCCCTTAGCAAATGGGAGCGGAAGGATGTCAGGAAAGGAGCCCAGAGGGGTTCGTGTGGGAATGGGCCAGGGCAGCTGGGAGGGGCTTGAGGGTAGTGCCTGAACAGAGGGGAAGGGAGAGCTGAAGGGAGTGCTGAGGGCCAGGGCGAGCAGGGGGGGACTGAGGTAAGGCTGTCAGCGGAGTTCCAGCAGACAGGTTCAAGTGAGGATGTTTTGGTTTTGGTTTTTGGCTTGCTGTGTGTGTGTGTGTGTGAGTTTGATTGTTTGTTTGAGAAGGGGGTAGAGGGGTGGATAGGTTGGATGCCTTTGAAGTGATGGGGAAAGTTCCCAGGAAGGGGGGGGTGTAGGTGGGTGGGGGCAGGGCGGGGCGAGGGGGTGGGACCCGGTTGTGCAGAGCGCCTGCGTGGGGGTTGCGTGCGTGCCGTGGCGTGCGTGGGGGTTGCGTGCGTGCCGGGGAAGGGAGTCCCCGGAGCGACTGCTGAGGGCCACCGCGGCGAGCGAGCGTGGGTGAAGGAGCTGAGGACGTGAGCAGGGCTGCAGCGGGCAGGTCCAAGGTAGGTTTGAGTTTTATCTTTGTGAGAAGGGAAGAGGGTGCCTAGGATGCTTGGGAAAAGGGGGATGGAAGGTCCCAGGAAGTGTTTGGGGGAAAGGTGCGTGTTTGGGGCGGGACGAGGGGGGCGGGGAGCGGCTTGGGGGCCCGCGCAGGCGTGGGGGTTGGGTGCGTGCAGTGGAAGGGAGCGCGCAGGGACTGTGGAGGGCCACCGCGAGCATGGGGGCCGGAGGTGAGGATGGCAGCGGAGCCCCGGCTGAGAGGTTGAAGTTAGGGTTCGTTTTGAGAGGCTGGAAGAGGGTGGATGGGATCCCTTGGAAAAGTGGAGGCGAGGTCTAGGAGAGGTCCTAGGAAGGGTTGGGCCTGTGCGGGTGCGGGGAGCGTGGAGGCGGGCGGGCACCCCTTGCCCCCAGAGCGTGCGTGGGGGTTGCGTGGGTGCAGGGGAAGGGAGGCGGGAGGGAATGGAGAGGGACACGGAGGGCCTGGGGCCCTGCGGGGAGGTTGTGAGGGGCATTCTAGGGGATAGGTTCAAGGTAGGTGTTTGTGGCGGCTCTGGTGGTGGTGGTGGTGGTGGGTGGTGGTGGTTTTTGTTGTGGGTTTTTGGTTTTTGTTTGGTTGTTGTGAAGGGGGAAGAGGGCGGAGGATGAGGACCCCTTAGCAAATGGGAGCGGAAGGATGTCAGGAAAGGAGCCCAGAGGGTTTCGTGTGGGAATGGGCCAGGGCAGCTGGGAGGGGCTTGTGGGTAGTGCCTGAACAGAGGGGAAGGGAGAGCTGAAGGGAGTGCTGAGGGCCAGGGCGAGAAGGGGGGGACTGAGGTAAGGCTGTCAGAGGAGTTCCAGCAGAAAGCTTCAAGTGAGGATGTTTTGGTTTTGGTTTTTGGCTTGCTGTGTGTGTGTGTGTGTGAGTTTGTTTGTTTGAGAAGGGGTAGAGGGGTGGATAGGTTGGATGCCTTTGAAGTGATGGGGAAAGTTCCCAGGAAGGGGGGGGTGTAGGTGGGTGGGGGCAGGGCGGGGCGAGGGGGGCGGGACCCGGTTGTGCAGAGCGCCTGCGTGGGGGTTGCGTGCGTGCCGTGGCGTGCGTGGGGGTTGCGTGCGTGCCGGGGAAGGGAGTCCCCGGAGCGACTGCTGAGGGCCACCGCGGCGAGCAAGCGTGGGTGAAGGAGCTGAGGATGTGAGCAGGGCTGCAGCGGGCAGGTCCAAGGTAGGTTTGAGTTTTATCTTTGTGAGAAGGGAAGAGGGTGCCTAGGATGCTTGGGAAAAGGGGGATGGAAGGTCCCAGGAAGTGTTTGGGGGAAAGGTGCGTGTTTGGGGCGGGACGAGGGGGGCGGGGAGCGGCTTGGGGGCAGCGCAGGCGTGGGGGTTGGGTGCGTGCAGGGGAAGTGAGCGCGCAGGGACTGTGGAGGGCCACCGCGAGCGTGGGGGCCGGAGGTGAGGATGGCAGCGGAGCCCCAGCTGAGAGGTTGAAGTTAGGGTTCGTTTTGAGAGGCAGCAAGAGGGTGGATGGGATCCCTTGGAAAAGTGGAGGCGAGGTCTAGGAGAGGTCCTAGGAAGGGTTGGGCCTGTGCGGGTGCGGGGAGCGTGGAGGCGGGCGGGCACCCCTTGCCCCCAGAGCGTGCGTGGGGGTTGCGTGGGTGCAGGGGAAGGGAGGCGGGAGGGAATGGAGAGGGACACGGAGGGCCTGGGGCCCTGCGGGGAGGTTGTGAGGGGCATTCTAGGGGATAGGTTCAAGGTAGGTGTTTGTGGCGGCTCTGGTGGTGGTGGTGGTGGTGGGTGGTGGTGGTTTTTGTTGTGGGTTTTTGGTTTTTGTTTGGTTGTTGTGAAGGGGGAAGAGGGCGGAGGATGAGGACCCCTTAGCAAATGGGAGCGGAAGGATGTCAGGAAAGGAGCCCAGAGGGGTTCGTGTGGGAATGGGCCAGGGCAGCTGGGAGGGGCTTGAGGGTAGTGCCTGAACAGAGGGGAAGGGAGAGCTGAAGGGAGTGCTGAGGGCCAGGGCGAGCAGGGGGGGACTGAGGTAAGGCTGTCAGCGGAGTTCCAGCAGACAGGTTCAAGTGAGGATGTTTTGGTTTTGGTTTTTGGCTTGCTGTGTGTGTGTGTGGGTGAGTTTGATTGTTTGTTTGAGAAGGGGGTAGAGGGGTGGATAGGTTGGATGCCTTTGAAGTGATGGGGAAAGTTCCCAGGAAGGGGGGGGTGTAGGTGGGTGGGGGCAGGGCGGGGCGAGGGGGGCGGGACCCGGTTGTGCAGAGCGCCTGCGTGGGGGTTGCGTGCGTGCCGTGGCGTGCGTGGGGGTTGCGTGCGTGCCGGGGAAGGGAGTCCCCGGAGCGACTGCTGAGGGCCACCGCGGCGAGCGAGCGTGGGTGAAGGAGCTGAGGACGTGAGCAGGGCTGCAGCGGGCAGGTGCAAGGTAGGTTTGAGTTTTATCTTTGTGAGAAGGGAAGAGGGTGCCTAGGATGCTTGGGAAAAGGGGGATGGAAGGTCCCAGGAAGTGTTTGGGGGAAAGGTGCGTGTTTGGGGCGGGACGAGGGGGGCGGGGAGCGGCTTGGGGGCGGCGCAGGCGTGGGGGTTGGGTGCGTGCAGGGGAAGGGAGCGCGCAGGGACTGTGGAGGGCCACCGCGAGCGTGGGGGCCGGAGGTGAGGATGGCAGCGGAGCCCCAGCTGAGAGGTTGAAGTTAGGGTTCGTTTTGAGAGGCAGCAAGAGGGTGGATGGGATCCCTTGGAAAAGTGGAGGCGAGGTCTAGGAGAGGTCCTAGGAAGGGTTGGGCCTGTGCGGGTGCGGGGAGCGTGGAGGCGGGCGGGCACCCCTTGCCCCCAGAGCGTGCGTGGGGGTTGCGTGGGTGCAGGGGAAGGGAGGCGGGAGGGAATGGAGAGGGACACGGAGAGCCTGGGGCCCTGCGGGGAGGTTGTGAGGGGCATTCTAGGGGACAGGTTCAAGGTAGGTGTTTGTGGCGGCTGCGGTGGTGGTGGTGGTGGGTGGTGGTGGTTTTTGTTGTGGGTTTTTGGTTTTTGTTTGGTTGTTGTGAAGGGGGAAGAGGGCGGAGGATGAGGACCCCTTAGCAAATGGGAGCGGAAGGATGTCAGGAAAGGAGCCCAGAGGGGTTCGTGTGGGAATGGGCCAGGGCAGCTGGGAGGGGCTTGTGGGTAGTGCCTGAACAGAGGGGAAGGGAGAGCTGAAGGGAGTGCTGAGGGCCAGGGCGAGCAGGGGGGGACTGAGGTAAGGCTGTCAGCGGAGTTCCAGCAGACAGGTTCAAGTGAGGATGTTTTGGTTTTGGTTTTTGGCTTGCTGTGTGTGTGTGTGTGTGTGTGAGTTTGATTGTTTGTTTGAGAAGGGGGTAGAGGGGTGGATAGGTTGGATGCCTTTGAAGTGATGGGGAAAGTTCCCAGGAAGGGGGGGGTGTAGGTGGGTGGGGGCAGGGCGGGGCGAGGGGGGCGGGACCCGGTTGTGCAGAGCGCCTGCGTGGGGGTTGCGTGCGTGCCGTGGCGTGCGTGGGGGTTGCGTGCGTGCCGGGGAAGGGAGTCCCCGGAGCGACTGCTGAGGGCCACCGCGGCGAGCGAGCGTGGGTGAAGGAGCTGAGGATGTGAGCAGGGCTGCAGCGGGCAGGTCCAAGGTAGGTTTGAGTTTTATCTTTGTGAGAAGGGAAGAGGGTGCCTAGGATGCTTGGGAAAAGGGGGATGGAAGGTCCCAGGAAGTGTTTGGGGGAAAGGTGCGTGTTTGGGGCGGGACGAGGGTGGCGGGGAGCGGCTTGGGGGCGGCGCAGGCGTGGGGGTTGGGTGCGTGCAGGGGAAGGGAGCGCGCAGGGACTGTGGAGGGCCACCGCGAGCGTGGGGGCGGGAGGTGAGAATGGCAGCGGAGCCCCAGCTATGTATAAATTTCTAAGGTATCTCCAGACTCTTCTCCATAGTGGCTGTACCAGTTTACATTCCCACCAGCAGTGCAGGCGGGTTCCCTTTTCTCCACAGCCCTTCCAGCACTTGTTCTTTGTGGTTTTATTAATGGTCATTCTGATTGGTGTGAGGTGATATCTCATGGTTGTTTTGATTTGTATTTCTCTTATAATCAACGATGTTGAGCATTTTTTCATGTGTTTGTTGGCCGTCTGTGTATCTTCTTCGGAGAAATGTGTATTCAGGTCTTTTTCCCATTTTTCCATTGATTGATTGGTTTTTTTGCTGTTGGGTTGTATAAGTTGCTTATATATTCTAGAGATTAAGCCCTTGTCAGTTGCATCATTTGAAACTATCTTCTCCCATTCTGTAAGTTGTCTTTTTGTTTTGGGTTTCCTTTGCTGTTCAAAATCTTTTCAGTTTGATGAGGTCCCATGGGTTTATTTTTGCTCTAATTTCTATTGCTTTGGGAGACTGACCTGAGAAAACATTCATGATGTTGATGTCAGAGAGTGTTTTGCCTATGTTTTCTTCTAGGAGTTTGATGGTGTCCTGTCGTATATTTAAGTCTTTCAGCCATTTTGATTTTATTTTTGTGCATGGTATGAGGGTGTGTTCTAGTTTCATTGCTTTGAATGCAGCTGTCTAGGTTTCCCATCAATGCATGCTGAATAGACTTTCCTTTTCCCATTTTATGTTCTTGCCTCCCTTGTCAAAGATTAATTGACCATAGGTGTCAGGGTTTATTTCCGGATTCTCTATTCTGTTCCATTGGTCTGTCTGTCTGTCTGTTTTGATACCAGTACCACACTGTTTTGATGACTGTGGCTTTGTAGTATTTCTTGAAGTCTGGGAGAGTTATGCCTCCTGCTTGGTTTTTGTTTCTCAGGATTGCTTTGGCGATTCTGGGTCTTTTGTGGTTCCATATAAAATTTTGGATTGTTTGTTCTAGTTCTGTGAAAAATGTCATGGGTAATTTGATCGGGATTGCAATGAATCTGTAGATTGCTTCTGGTAGAATGGCCATTTTCACAATATTGATTTTCCCAATCCAGGAGCATGGAATATCTTTCCATTTCTTTACATCTTCTTTGATTTCTTTGATTAAGGTTTTATAGTTCTCGGCATATAGGTCCTTTACCTCCTTGGTCAGGTGTATTCCGAGGTATTTGATTTTGTTTGGTGCAATTTTAAAAGGTATCGTACTTTTGTATTCCTTTTCTAATATTTCATTGCTGGTATACAGAAATGCAACTGACTTCTGAATGTTAATCTTATATCCTGCCACTTTGCTGAATTTATTAATCAGTTCAAGGAGTTTTGGGGTTGAGTCCTTAGGGTTTTCTAGGTATAGAATCATGTCATCTGCATACAGTGACAGTTTTAACACTTCTCTTCCTATATGGATGCCTTTTATTTCTTTTGTTTGTCTAATTGCTGTGGCTAAGACTTCCAAAACGATGTTGAAGAGCAGTGGTGAGAGTGGGCATCCCTGTCTTGTTCCAGATTTGAGTGAGAAGGCTTTCAGTTTTTCCCCATTGAGTATTATGTTTGCTGTGGGTTTATCATAAATGGCTTTGATTATATTCAGGAATGTTCCCTCTATACCCACTTTGGCGAGGGTCTTGATCATGAATGGATGTTGAACTTTGTCAAATGCTTTTTCTGCATCTATTGAGATGATCATATGATTTTTGACTTTTTTTTTGTGAATGTGGTGTATGATGCTGATTGATTTGCGTATGTTGAACCATCCTTGTGAACCTGGGATGAACCCTACCTGGTCATGGTGTATAATTTTTTTGATATGTTGTTGGATTCGGTTGGCTAAGATTTGGTTGAGAATTTTTGCATCTATACTCATCAATGATATTGGCTGATAGTTTTCTTTTTTGGTGGTATCTCTGTCTGGTTTTGGAATGAGGGTGATGGTGGCATCATAGAATGTCTTTGGCAGTATTCGTTCTTCTTCAACCTTTTGAAAGCGTTTAAGGAGGATGGGCACCAATTCCTCTTTATATGTTTGATAAAATTCGCCTGTGAATCCATCTGGTCCTGGACTTTTATTTGTAGGGAGTGATTTTATGACCTCTTCCATTTCATTTCTAGTGATGGGTCTGTTCAGTTGGTCTGTTTCTTCTTGATTCAGTTTTGGCAGGCTGTAAGATTCTAGAAAATTGTCCATTTCTTCCAGATTGTCAAACTTGTTGCCATATAGTTGTTCATAGTATTCTCTTATGGTTTTTTGTATTTCTGCAGTATCCGTTGTGATTTCTCCTTTTTCATTTATAATTTTGTTTATTTGGGTTCTTTCTCTCCTCTTTTTAGTGAGTCTGGCCAGGGGTTTGTCAATTTTGTTCACCGTTTCAAAGAACCAGCTCTTGGTTTTATTAATTTTCTCTATTGTTTTTTGAATCTCTATTTTATTGATTTCTTCATTGATCTTTATAATTTCCTTCCTTCTGCTGACTTTAGGACTTTTTTGTTGTTCTTTTTCTAATTCGTTTAGGTGGAGGGTTAAGTTGTCCATTTGGGATCTTTCTTCTTTTTTGAGAAAGGCCTGTATTGCTATAAATTTCCCTCTGAGCACTGCTTTCGCAGCATCCCATAGATTTTGAGAGGTTGTGTCTTCATTATCATTTGTTTCAAGGTAGTTTTTAATTTCCTTCTTGATTTCTTCATTGACCCATTGGTTTTTAAGTAGCATGTTGTTTAGTGTCCATGGAGTAGGTTTTTTCTCTTTGCTTTTCCCATGGTTGATTTCTAAGTTCATGGCATTGTGGTCAGAGAAGATACTTGAGATAATTTCTATGCTCCTAAATTTATTGAGATTCGCTTTATGTTCCAATATGTGATCGATTCTTGAGAATGTTCCATGAGCATTTGAAAAGAATGTGTATTCTGATTTTTTTGGATGTAGTGTCCTGAAGATATCAATGAAGTCTAACTTTTCTATTGTTTCCTTTAGGATCTCTGTTGCTTTATTGGTTTTCTGTCTAGAGGGTCTGTCCATTGATGTGAGGGGGGTGTTTAGGTCTCCTACTATGATTGTATTCTCATCAATATCTCCCTTTATGTCTGTTAATATTTGTTGTATGTATCTGGGTGCTCCTATGTTTGGGGCATATATGTTGATGATAGTAACATCCTCTCCTTGGATGGATCCCTTAATCATTAAGTAGTGTCCTTCTTTGTCTTTCTTTATGTCTTTTGTTTTAAAGTCTATTTTGTCTGATATGAGCGTTGCGACTCCTACTTTTCTGTCATGTCTATTGACGTGAAATACTTTTCCCCACCCTTTCACTTTCAATCTATATGTATCTTTTGTCCTAAGGTGAGTTTCTTGTAGGCAGCATATTGAAGGTTTTTGCCTTTTTATCCACTCAGCCACTCTGTGTCTTTTGATTGGGGCATTCAGTCCATTGACATTTAAGGTGATAATTGATAGATGATTATTTATTGCCATTTGAACCTCGTGTTCCAGTTGATTCTATGGTTCTCCATTCTTCCTTTCTTTTTTTTTTTTTTTTTTTTTGTTGGATGGTCTCCTGTTATTATCTGCTTGAGTGTATTTTTTTTTTTCATTTTTTGCAAATGCAATATTTGGTTTTGGCTTGTGGTTGCCCTTCCCATAATTGTGTGTTTTAGCCTGATGGTCCTGTAAGTTCAAACACTTCATTACTATATTAAAAATTAAGAAGAGAGACATACATACAAACAAAAAGGGTTATTTACCTCCTAACATCCCTTGCCCACATTTTGTGGTTTTGATGACTCTTTTATTTTTTTCTTTTTAATTTTATTTTGTTTGAAGTATGTTCATGATTAAATCTGTATGCTGGCTTATTTGAGTGACTGCTCTCTGATTGCAATTTCCTCAGTCCTAGTTCTTCCTCTTCTTCTTTTTTTTTTCTTTTCTTTTTTCTTCCCTTTCCTTCCTTTTTGGTTTAGAGAAGCTCTTTCAAAATTTCCTTTAACCTGGGTTTTGTGTTGCTGTATTCTTTAAGTTTTTGTTTGTTGGGAAAAATTTTTATTTCCCCTTCTATTTTAAATGATATTCTTGCTGGATAAAGTATTCTAGGTTGCATATGTTTTCCTTGTAGCACTTTAAATATCTCTTGCCATTCCCTCCTGGCCTGTAGTGTTTCTGTAGAGAAATCAGCTGATATTCTTATGGGGGTTCCCTTGTAGGTAACATTCTGTTTTTCTCTTGCTGCCTTTAGGATCCTCTCTTTATCACTAACTTTTGCCATTTTTATTATGATGTGTGTTGGTGTGGGTCTGTTTGGGTTCAGTTTGTTTGGGGCCCTCTGTGCTTCTTGTATCTTGAACCCAGTATCCTTTAGATTTGGGAAGTTTCCATCGATAATTTCTTCAAATATATTTTCCATTCCCTTATCATTTTCTACTCCTTCTGGAATTCCTATTATGCGTAGATTGGCCCGCTTTATATTATCCCATAGGTCTCTTATATTGCTTTCCAGTTTTTTGATTCGGTTTTCTCTCTGCTGACCAGATTGAGTGATTTCCATTATTCTATCTTCCATATCACTGATGTGTTGTTCTGCATTATTCATTCTGGTTTTTACTGCCGTTAGTTCAGTTTGCGTCTCTGCAAATGAATGTTCTAGTTTCTCTTGGCTCCTCCTTATATTTTCTAGTTCCTTTCTGAGGGTATCTGCGTTACTGTTCATATCTTCTCTTAATTCCTTCAGTATTTTCCCTATTTCTCTTTTGAACTCCAGGTCTGTCAGACTGCAGAGATCTGTTTCATTGTTGACTGTTTGAGGTGAGTTCTCCTGTTGGTTTGACTGGGGGTGGTTTCTCAGCTTCTTCATCTTGCTTGTTGTTTTCTTTCTCCTTTTGGAGTTGTACTCTCCGTGATCGGGTAGTGTTTGCCTTGTCACTACCGTGGAATATTTCCTGAGGGCTGGCGTTGTTGGTCAATCTTTTTTAAGGCAGTGTGGCTTTTCTGGAGTGTTGATGGGGCTAACAGTGTTTCTTTGAAGCAATGGAGGACTTCCTGAGGGCAGACAGGACTGGGAGGTCCACCCCACGATGGTAGCAGATTTCACTTGGTCATGCAGAGCTTGCTCTGGTGTTTTTAGGCTGTGGGGTTCTTGCAGGGAGTTGGCGGTGTTGGGCAGCTGCTCTTCAGGGGTGCATCACCCCCTGGGGGCTGGAGAAGCTATCTGGGTCACTGAGAACCTGAGAGGCTCTTCCCTAGGGCAGCCCAACTCAGAAGGACAGCCTGAGAATGTAGGTGAATCTTTTCACAGTCTGGCTGAGCTTGTTGCAGCTTTTCTGGGCCGCAGGGGCCCTTCCAGGGGGCTGGTGGTGCTGAGCAGTTATTTCACGGGAGTGGGGCATCCCCTGGGAGCTTGGGCGGGTAGCAGGGCCCTTGGAGACCCAAGAGGCTCCTCCCCAGGGCAGCCCGACTCAGAAAAACCGTCTGAGATCTTTTCCCAACTCGGCCAGGCTTGTTGCAGCTTTTCTGGGCTGCAGGGGGTCCTGCCTGGAGCTGGCAGTCCTATGCAGCGGGTCCACTAGCTCTCAGCACCCCCTGGGGGCCTGGGCGGGTAGCAAGGCCCTTGGAGACCCAAGAGGCTCCTCCCCGGGGCAGCCCGTCTCAGAAAAACCGTCAGAGAATTAGGCCGATCTATTCACAGTCTGGCTAGGCTTGTTCTAGCTTTTCTGGGCTGCAGGCCTTTTCTAGGGTGCTGGTGGTGTTTGGTGCTGCTCTGCAGAAGTGTAGCCCCTCCAAAGGGCAAGCAGGCCTGTGCAGGGACAGCCCCTGTGGTGGTAGGCTTCAGGCAATTGTTGAGACCAGCCCTCCTGGATGGCAGGTTGCCCCAGGTCCAGCGAGAGCATAGGGGGTGGTGGGGGCGGGGGGGATGCACTGGGAAGCGCAGCTTTCTGCTAGCTAGCGGACCTGTAAGCTTGCTGTGGTGTGGGGGGTATTCTATGGGGACCCACCCCTTCTTCTCTCCCCTCCCCAGCACGGGTGCAGACCAGGCTCTTCTCCCAGGTTCCCTCTGAGGCGGCTTTCCACTTCCCCGCCCTTAGAGTATTGCTCCCTTCCTCTGCGACAGCTTTGTTTTCTAGTCTCCCAGGCAGTCTCTGCCCCTTCAAATGGTTTAGAGACCTCCCAAGCAGTTTCCGCTCTGCCCCGCCCCCTAGCCCGGGGACTAATCTCTGGAGCCAAGGTCTTGGTACCCAGCCCCCACCCAGGCGTCCCCCGGCCTCCTCTCGGGGACTAACCTTCAGAGGCGAGGTCTCGGTGCCCAGCCCCCAACCAGGCGTCTCAATTTTTGGTGACTTTGCCCGTAGTTCAGATGGTCCGTTGGGTTCTTGATGGGTTTTTCCGTACTCCAACTTACTGACTGCTACACTCTTCTCTGCATCTGGAGATTCCTCCGGTTCGTTTGATCTTTCCCCCGTGTAGGTGACTTTCCAGGGTGCGGGATCCCTTTCTCCTCCGCAGTTCCCTTTCGGGAGCGCCCATCCCGCTCGGATTCACCTTCTCTCACTCTCCTCTTTTCTCCCATTCTGCCCAATAATTTCACGAACTTCTTGCCGTTATTGGAGTTTAGGTTCCTCTGCCAGCGATTGGTTGCTGTTCTGTGTGAGTCATTTCTTCTGTAGATGTGCTTTTTTTGTTGTGTTTGTGTGAGAGGGCGAGCGTGTCCCCCTACTCCTCCGCCATCTTGTCCTCCCGTATCGGATTTTTCTTATTCTTTAGCTCACCTTTAGTGCTTTACCCTAAGGAATAATCATACTTTGCATCTCTGCAGAAAGTTTTGTAGCAACCTAAGACTGTAAAATAAGACTTTGGCTAAAAAATGGTCTGTATCAATAAAACGGAAATTTATGTAGTGATGTATAATGATATTTTAGAAAATAATGTCAGGTTCATGATGCATTGTTATGGAAAAACAAAGGTTACAATAAAACACTATGTAAAGCAAGACCTGTTATTTTAAACATACAAATCAGAAAATAGAGGCTAGCATACAGAGAAGACTAGAAAGAAATTTATCAAAATATTAATAGTGATTATCTATGGGTAGTGGATTTCCTAGTATTTTTTTTGTTTTGTTTTCCCTGTGCAACTAGATACTCCAAATGAACATTATGTTATCATTATAATTAATAAATTATTAAAAAATGCTGCCTTGAACATTGATAATATTTATTTGTGACAGTGTTATTTTACTGTTAGCTTATTTAATATTCTACTGTATCTTTTGGCTCCTAAAGTAACTCTTCCTTGAGAAAGTTAATTGAGCTGTTAGGTATGTAAACTTAGTATCTCAGGCTGTGTATAACTTCAGTTCAGGTCCTTTATATTGGTGGGTAAATTTAACCTTTGATAGACTTATCTATTGTCTTACTCAAAGTAGTTTCTTCAATAAAATTAGAATTTTCTATTTTACTTTAACCGATCATTTGGGAACTAGAGTAAAGTAATCCTTACTGAAGTTATCTTTAATTTTACTTTTCTAAAAGGAGTTGAATAAAGTCACTACTCAACTGGCTCAGGTCACTACACATTTGCAGGATAAGCAAGAATATGGCAGTCAGGTGAAAAGTCATCTTAAAGAATATAAAGAGAAACATCTCTCTTTAGAACAGAAAACTGAAGAATTAGAAGGTCAAATTAGGGTTTGTATAAAGGAAACTGAATTTCGCCATATTTTCTGTTCCTGTAGCAATGTAATTGATGACTCAGATGGAATCTAAGATTTCAAACTTTCAAACAAAGGTTAAGCTGTGATGTAAAAGTTTTAAAAATTAAAAAAAAAGAAAGATTTCTCATCATGGTGCAGGGGTTAACAAATCCGACGAGGAACCAAGAGGTTGCGGGTTCGGTCCCTGCCCTTGCTCAGTGGGTTAAGGATCCGGCGTTGCCATGAGTTGTGGTGTAGGTCGCAGATGCAGCTCGGATTCCATGCTGCTGTGGCTCTGGCGTACGTAGGCCAGCAGCTACAGCTCCGATCAGACCCCTAGCGTGGGAACCTCCATATGCCACGGGAGCTGCCCAAGAAATAGCAAAGAGACAAAAATAAATTAAATAAATAAATAAATAAATAAATAAATATATAAATGGAGTTCCCATCGTGGCGCAGCAGAAATGAGTCCAACTAGGAACTATGAAGTTTCAGGTTCAATCCCTGGCCTTGCTCAGTGGGTTAAGGATCTGGCGTTGCCATGAGCTGTGGCGTAGGTTGCAGATTTGGCTTGGATTTGATGTTGCTGTAGGCTGTGACATTGCTAGGTGTAGGCTATAGCTCTGATTTGACCCCTAGCCTGGGAACCAAAAAAAATTACCTGTGCTTTTTCTTGTTTGATTTTTGAATTCCATCTTTACTTTTAACTTCTTTGTTAAAGGAGGGCTTTTGCAAATAGCAGTTAACATATATACTGGTTCCATGGTATGTGTAAATATTTCAAAGAGACAGCCAACCAGGGATCTACTCTGTAATTATGAGGAACTTATTTTTTGTTTTGCTATATCATTCCTGTCTCTTTCCCTCTTTATTCCAGTATAATATTCAGGGATGGCATATTTCTTCCTATTTTAAACTTTACATGTATACTCTTTGGGTTTTGTTTCTAATTTAATATCATTTAAATTTATTATAATTTACACTATGGTAAACTTCTTTCTTTAATACAACTCCAGATGAAAGTTTGGAGCTAAAGAGATTAAGTGGCTACACATATGAGAGAAGGATTTGACCTGAGTCCCTTGTCCTTTAAATTAAAACTGCTGTAAGTTAAAAATTTCTCAAGTTACTATATATATAAGTTATACCTCCACTGTCAGATAAAGCACTTCTGTACAACTGTAGAATCCTGGGCTTTGAATTTGTATACATCCACATCCACATCAGTATAACGTGGAAGAAGAAAATTACATTTTCAGATCTTCTCTGCATTCCTTTTTTTATTTTCTTTATGGTCAATAACATGGCATGACAAATTACTCGACATAATGGTTGAAAAAAACAAAAAACTAATTTTTTAGATGAAGCCGTCTCATGAGAAGTCTATTTAAGTATCTTTTAAAAATAGTTATTTAGAACCAATAATATTTATTGTAACCTATCACAACATTGGATATTAGATATTTTTTCTAATCATTGTTTTAGGACATATTCCATCTGTTACATAGAATTAACATAGTTACATTGAGTGTCAAATATAAGCATTGAGTAAGAACTACAGGTACCTAGATTGGCTTATAAAATATTTAGGGCACAAAATTTTTTACTGCTATACAAGAAAATGCCTTGCTCATAGATTTTTGAACTATGTACTTAACAGTTTGACTTTTTTTTGGCTTCACCTATGGAATGTGGAAGGGCCTCAGCCAGGGATCAAACTTGCACCACCGCAGCAACCTGAGCTGCAGCAGTGACAATGCCGGATCCTTAATCTGCTGAGCCATTAGGGAACTCCTGACTTTTGTGAATTTGTAAAAGTGCCCACAGTTATATCTACATGAATGACACAAAAATCACACTGTGAAGAACAATGATCTCTAGATGAAGAGATTGAAGAAGCAAAATCAGAAGTTTAATTGGTTTTATGTTTACGGTCAATAGGTGTTAATGAGAAGGATGACATGACAACTGCATTTTAGTTGTGAATAGTTCTAATTATCTCAGTATTATTAACTGTGATTATAAAGGAGTACATATTTTAAGTGGGCCCATGTGTGAACCTGTTACTTAGTTTTTTCGGACTTTAGTTCATAAATTTTACGCAGGTAACAAATATAATTATTTTAAGTTTTTCTCTTAGAGTTAATTTTGAAAATTAAAAACTCAGTGACTGCTTCTCCTATAGGAAGCCTGCTGCTAGGTTTTCTTAAATATTCCATGATAAATGGCAGCTTTATTCAGTGAAAGCTTCAGAGTGTATTTTTTATTATAACAGATATTTTTGGCTATTTTTGTGTGTTATGTCAACACCAGTTTGAATGTAAACAAAAGTGGTATAATGTTATAGTAGATAATTGACATTAAAGTTGTTATTATATTTCTTCAATAGAAATTGGAAGCTGATTCACTTGAAGTTAAAGCAAGCAAGGAGCAAGCTTTGCAGGATCTACAACAGCAAAGACAACTGAACACAGATTTAGAGCTTAGAGCTACAGAATTGAGTAAACAAGTTGAAGTGGAGAAAGAAACATAAGCTTAATGACTTAAGGGGGAGCATTGTAAACTAAGAATTAACATATTTTTAAGATTTCAATTTTATCATCACATCTTTAAGGATTTACTTGATTCTATAAACTGCTTATATTAACATGAATAAAAATAAATCCATATAATATGGTTAAATAGGAGGGCTTGTTACCAGTCACATTTCAGCAGACTTTGTCTTTAAATGCCAAATATTCCATTCCGACTGTGTTGACGGACTTGATCTGTGGCAAGAGCATGAAGATTTTTGACTCTCAGTAGTAAAGATGGAAGTTGGGTGCGTGGGAAAGTTACCTTTCAGAGAAATGAAATAAAACCCATCAATAATTAAGTTGTTTTACACCTTCATGGTTGCATCCTTGTTTTGGGAGGGATGACAAAATTTTTTTGTTCTCATATCTAGTACATTGGGTCCTGATACTGTGAATTTGAGGATATACAGGTGCAAATGGCATTTTTTCTCACTGATAACATCATAGTTTCCAGTGCTGACGTTTGGAGAGTACACCTGATCCTTTGTATCACCCACTAACTTGGTTGTCACCTCTGGAAGCCAGTCATGTGTCTTTGAAGGTGACCTCTGAGTTGCTTCTTGTTCTCTTTCCCAAGGACACTTATGGGATCAGTGGTTCTTTCCACTTCTACTAAGGTTTTTTTTGTTTGTTTTTTTGTTTTTTCCCTTTATACTTTATGCGAACATTTCCTATGTTGGGTCCTGCCTTTCTAGAGTACTACCTAAGAAAGGCAAGCTAGGTAAACATATCTAGAGTTTGACTAAACCCTCAACCTTGGTTGAAAGGCTCAGCCCACATAACAGGGCACAGGGCCCACCTTTCTCAAGGGCCACTGATGCTATTCAAGCCCACCAACTTCCATCTTATATTTTCATTCCTCTGCAGTTTAATATATTTTCAAATATCTTTTGTGTTTTCTTCTTTGATCATGGTTAGTTAGAAGTATTTTGTTTACTTGTCAAATATTTGGGATTCTTGTAGATATCTTACTGTTACTGGTTTCTCATTTAATTCCACTGAGGTCAGAGAACATACTCAGACTTTTCAAACTGTTTTATTTAGGGCCCAGTATATGGCTTATCTTGGTTAATTTTCCATGGGTACACATATGTGTTGTTGGGTAAAGTATTCCATAAATATCAATTAGGTTGAGGTAGTTGATAATATTGTTCTAATCTTCCATATCCTTGCCATTTTTTCCCTTCTGGTCATTTCTGTCAGTTTCTGAGAACGGAGTGTTAAGGTTTCCCAGATCATGTGTGGTTTTTTTTTTTTCATTTTGATTTGTTTTGTTTTTTTATTACTAAGTGACTTTAAAAAAACAGCTAAGTTTTGCAGTCACTATGAAGGCCTTTATTTCTATTGCTGTCTTTGATTCACATAGTCATATGATTTTATAATAATTATTTGTGGGAAAGTTAAATAGCATAGTGAATAAATATATCAAGTCCTAATTTCAAGGTTGCTTGACATGGATTTTAATTATATTAAAATGGTAAAGTAATAATTAGTACAATGACTTTTCTGTTTAGACCTTTAAAAATCAGTGCGGTACAGGATCCTATGAATGTAGTTCACTTTTCTAGCTACTTTTTAGAAAGTAAAAGTAAGTTTCTGGGACTAAAAGTTCGAAATTTTCAAGGTATATGTGCAGCTCTGGTATTGTATTAATACCTAACTTCAATTATGTGGCTGATATAGCTTTTAATAATCTCTCTTTAACATATTGTTCAATTTATAGTAAGTACATTGATGGTAAAATACACTAGAAAGAGGATACATTCTAGAAATACTACTTTGCATCTGGTTTTATTTTCTCTTTAGAAACTTGTTGATCTTTAATATGTGCTTTTCCTTTGATATGCATATAAACATAATTGTATTCATTTTATGAAAAGAGAAGTCTTTAACTCTTACAGCAATATGTGCATTTCCTTATTCTTATAAATTTTTACTGATTTAGCTACAGAAAGCATTTTTTTAAGGGGCAAATAATAACAAATCTCTTACATAATCTGCTAGGTTCTAAGATTACAATAAATCTTTTGTCCTTCCTCTATCTGAAATGAGATATTCTTCTATTTTTTTCCTACTTACCTTATGTGTTTTGAAGTTTAAGTCGTTTCAAAGATATAATGTGTTTTATGTTTTCAAGGAAGGAGGCAAATTTCTGTATGTTCAGGGGCTAATAGGTTCTTTAGAGTACAGGGAAAACTTTTCTGGCTGTCGTAGGCTAGGTTTGCTCTATGCACAGTTTTCTTTGGGGATTAAGTCAGGGGCGTTAGATGGTCTTGACTTTACCACTAATTTATTTACTTGAGGTAAATCTTCTTTATCTGTTAAATAGTCAGAACAGATGTTCTATGGCATTTTTTTGGTTGTGTGGTTTTATTATTTTTTGACTAAATTTTTTTTGCTTTTTTTAAAAAAAAAATTACAGTTAATTTATAATGTTGTACCAACTTCTGCTGTACAGAAAAGTGACCCAGTCATATACATGTATATATACATACACACACACACATATATACATATTACTTTTCTTATATTATCTTCCAAGATATAGTTCCCTGAGACTTGATATAGTTCCTGTGTTATACAATAGGACCTCATTGCTTATCCATTCTAAATGTAATAGTTTGCTTCTACTAACCTCAAACTCCCAGTCTGTCCCATTTCCCCTTGGCAACCACAAATCTGTAAGTCTGGGAGTCTGTTACTCTTTTGTAGATAGGTTCATTTTGTGCCATTTTTTTGAGGGGGGAGGGGCTGCCCATGGAGCTCCTGGGCCAGAGATCAGATTTAAGCTGCAGCTGAGACCTATGCCTCAGCTGCACCAATGCTGGATCCTTTAACCCACTGTGCTGGGCCAAGGATTGAACCTGCATCCTACCAATTCCATTGCGCCACAGTGGGAACTCCTGTGCCGTATTTCAGATTCTGCGTTTAAATGAAATAGGGTATTTGTCTTCCTCTTTTTTCTTAATTTCACTTGGTATGAGAATCTCTTGTTCCATATGTGTTGCTACAAATGGCATTACTTCATTCATTTTTATGGCTGAGTAGTATTCCATTGTATATATGTACCATATCTTCTTAATCCATTAATCTGTAGATGGACATTTAAGTTGTTTCCATGTCATGGCTATCGTGAATAGTGCTGCAGTGAACATGGGAGTGCATTTATCTTTTTGAATGAAAGTTTTGTCTCGATATATGGCCAGGAATAGGACTGCTGGGTCATATGGTAGTTCTGTATTTAGTTTTCTGAGGAATCTCCATATTATTGAACCTCCATGGTGGTTGTACCAATTTACATTCTCACCAACAGTGTAGGAAGGTGCCCTTTTCTCCACACCCTCTCCAGCCTTTGCTATTTGTAGACTTACTAATGATGGCCATTCTGACTGGTGTGAGGTGGTACTGGCTTGATACATTAAATTATTATTTTTACTTCTTAAGGATACAAAAAAGTTTAAAAAAGTAATAATTTATTTTGAATGGTAAATTAGAGGTGATAAATTATGCATTATTAAATTTTTTCTTAAATAGCATATCCAGTACAAAGTTGGATCTACAGAAGAAATCTGAAGCACTTGAAAATATTAAGCAAGTGCTTACCAAGCAAGAAGAAGGAAAAAAAAATCCTTAAACAAGAAAATAGAAAATTTAAGTCAAAATGCAAAAATGCAGCAGGAAGAATTGAATAACAAAATTCAAGCAGCAGTGACAGAACTACACAAAGTGAAGATGGAGAAAGAAACTCTAGTAACAGAGCTTTCTGGAGCAAAAGAGGAATTATCAAAAGTTTCTGATTCTTTGAAGAACTCCAGAAGTGAATTTGAAAAGGAAAGTCAGAAGGGAAAAGCTGCTATATTAGATATGGTTAGTTGTTTATATTTACTTTTTTTTTAAGCAGAAGTGATAATATTTAAAATGTACTGATTCTTCTGCCTAATTCATATTTGACATTTTCTTTTTTGCTTTATAGGGCCACACCCATGGCATGTGAAAATTCCCACAGGAGGGGTTGGATTGGAGCCACAGCTGCAGGCCTACAACACAGCCACAGCAATGTGGGATCTGAGCTGCATCTGTGACCTACACAACAGCTCATGGCAATGCCAGATCCTTAACCCACTGGGTGAGGCAAAGGCCAGGGATCAAACCCGTACCGTCATGGTTACTAGTTGGATTCATTTCTGCCAAGCCACAATGGAAACTCCTAAAAAAAAGATTTTCATGTTACTTTTATGTTCCTTTCTGTTTGGAGAAAACATCTATCTGTACACATTCCCTCTTAAAGTATATGTGATTATTTTTATTTATCATTTCAACACTTTCTTTTTAAGAATTTCCTTGCTTCCTTTTTTTTGAAGCATATTATTCTACGTTTAAAATAGCATAATTTGGAATTACCTGGTGGCTCAGGGAGTTAAGGATCCAGCATTGTCATTGCTGTGGCTTGGGTCATTGCCGTGGTGTGCATGGGTTTGATCCCTGGCCAGAGAACTTTTGCACACCACAGATGTGATCAAAAAAACCAAACCATATCCACAACCACATAAGTTATTTAATTTAATTAATTCTGTGACAAAAAATGTGGCTTCCAAACCAAAGTTTTCTAAAATCTTGCCCAAATACTATCTAAATTATTTATTGTGACTCTTGGTTGATGATTGAAACACTTAGCCTTTTCCTGTTCCTCCTTCCTTACTGCTATAATACTTGCCTGTTTTTATTAATGAAATGGGATTATTTTGTCCCATCTTCAATGATCAGCAATTCTGGTTTATTTCCTTCTAACGACCTTATAAGCTTGTAAACCAAAAGTCTTATTTTACTACAGATATTTTCGGCATAATATAGTTTCCATTTTTTTAGGAGAAAACCTGCAAAGATTTAAAGCATCACCTTGAAGTACAGATAGAATGCGCACATAAGGAACAGAATGAACTGAAAAACTCACTTGAAAAAGAGGAGCTAAGATTTTCTTTTTCTGTAACAAAATATGTTATAGCATAATAAGGTATTTATATTTTCAAAATATTTTCAGTGATAATTAGGTCAAAAGAAGGTTTATTTCATTTGTGTTCTACCCACTACTAAAAAGATTTAACCTAGTTTTTGATAAGAGGCCTAAAATAAAAGTAGTTAATTAAAGATGGAAAATTGAGTAATCTAACTATAGAGTTATAATTAGATAATTTAGATTAAGGCAGACTACTATGGATAAAAAAAAGTCTTGATAGGCTTTCCATAGAAATGAAATTTTAAGGGCAATTTCATGGACATTGATATTAATATATTTGATAATGGTTGTTTAACAATGAAGAGATTTGTTGGCGTTCCTGTCATGGCTCAATGGTTAACAAACCCGACTAGTGTCTATGAGGATGCAGGTTTGATCCCTGGCCTCGCTTCGTGGGTTAAGGATCCAGCGTTGCCATGAGCTGTGGTGTAGGTTGCAGATACAGCTTGGATCTGCTGTTGCTGTAGCTGTGGTGGAGACAGGCATTTACAGCTCCGATTTGACCCCTAGCCTGGGAATCTCCATGTGCCACAAGTGCGGCCCTAAAAAGACAAAAAAAAAAAAAAAGATTTTCTGTGGTTAATACTTCTGTTGTTCTCCATCAAAAGAAGCAAGAGTATAATATACATTAAGCGAGTATAATAATATGTTGCTATTTTTTCTGAAGGCATACCTCCAGCAGCCAGAGTCCAGGCATGTACCTTTCTAGAGATCTGATTTGATAAAGTAGTAAAACCTGGTCCTGACACATCTGTAGTGTTGTGTTCTGGTTGTTGCTTGAAAGAAGACACCTGGGTTTTAGATGCCAACATGTAACTGGCAAAATTATGGTGGTTTAGTGTATAAGTTCTGAATCCAGATTGTCCAGATTTATATCCTGGTTGTGCCACTTAATAGCTGTGCTGTCTTGCCTTGTCTTAGGCTGACAACTTGATCTCTCTGTGTTCCAGTTTTCTCAGTAGAAGATAAGGCTAATAAGAGAATGTTCACTATAGAATTATTTTGAGAAATAAATTGGTTAATATATTTCAAAGTGCTTAGAAAACCAGCTTAACAAAATAAATGGTCAAATGTTAGCTATTACTTTGTCATTGGTTATCATAACCAGTGGTACTTGTTAATCATTATTGTTATACTACCTGATTCCTGCTTTGCACAAAATATTTCCCTTTGTGTTGGAGATAAGCTGAAGCACTGAATTTTTTTCAAAAGTTACTCAGAATACGGTCAAATTGCTCAAATTATGTTCATAGTGAAATATGCATAAAACATGAAACATGACCTTAGCTAGAAATGTCGGAGAATGTGTAGTTCTCCTTGGCCACAGAGGAACCTCTCTTAGCTTCTATATGATGTCTAATTTTGAACAGAACTATATCCTAGTAGATTGTAAAAAGAAGGTATTAACAAAATATTCCTCAGATCTCTAAATGACAAATTGTGTGCGGTATAGTTTAGTTTCATCAAATACTAAACATATTTGCCAAAATTATTTTGGTTTTATTGCAGTTAATATGAAGCTATCCTTTCTGATGGTGGCTAACAGGCTCAGGTAGCATTTGCATATCCTTGAAAGGCAGTAGACATTTCAGCAATCTAGAGATGAATGCTGTTTTTCCCTATGTTATGATGTAAAGGAATAGTCCATTTCCAAGCTCTATCCAAATATATAAGTTAAAAAGGAAAGGAGGATTACACAAATATTGAAGATTAATTCAGCATGCCATCTAATAGTGTATAGTGTCAGTCATGAAAGCTCTGTGAGGACAGGGATTTTTCTTTTGTGGTTTACTAGTGGATTGTTTATGGCCATCAGACCCAGTAGTTTCTACTTAGAGTAGTGCTTAGCTTGAAGTAGGGTGAATGGATAAAAGAATGCTAAACAGATTTTTATTTTCTTTTAGACTTCTCATCAGTTGAAATTGGAGTGCAATTCAATGCAGGGACAACTAATGCAGGCCCAGAAGAGTTTAAAACAAAAGGAAAAAGAAGAACAACGACTTCAGGGTAACAGAAATGAGTTAAAGCAACTGACTGAACAGAAGAAAAAGCAAATTGAAGCACTCCAAGGAGAGATTAAAAGGTAGTGATATTTGTTTTCTTTTTATGGGAAGCAAAATTGTGCATTGAAAATAGTAACATGATAATTAACACAGATGAGGTGCAACAAAGAAAAATTTATACATGCTCAAATTTTTTGAAGTTAAAATACACAACTGTACTTCTATGATTGACTAAGTCTGGATTTCCATTCACTGTAATCATGTTGTTCGATAATTCTTATAACACTAATCATTTGTTTGACAGACAAAACTTTTTGTAAAATAAGATACAACAACATTGAGAAAAATGTATAAACATCTCTAGTGTATTAGAAAATTTTAAAGGAATTTAGCAATAAATTATCCTTATTAAGGGAAATAATCAAGATAAAAAATCACAATGTGAGATATATTTATATCTACTATAACGTATATAATGTAGGTTTCATATGGTTATAATTGTTTGATACTTTTAAGTTAAATCATAATGGTTTTTATTTCCAAACCTATGATAAGTTATTATTAAGCATCTGTTCTTCATTCTTAAATATGTTTTAATATTTGTCCAGACCAAGAGTTGATAAAAGTGGAATGAACTTAGTGTTTGAACAAAATGAGGTTTTCCTCATGGTTGTTCTATGTTAATTCATGCAGGGAGAAGGGAGATATAAAATCCTTAATATGTAGAACCAAATACTTCATAGCATTAAGAGCTGGCTTGTCATATTACTAGAGGAAAAAAAATAACCCCACAAATACATTCTTTTATGTGGACCTCTGTTTTACAACCATTATTATGGCTGCTTTACAAAAGAGTAATTTTCTAATGACCCTTTATTCTTTTTTTGTGTGTTATCATATGTAATCAGAAGTCAGGATATAATTATCACAATATGTATTTTGGTTTATGATTTGATATCTTGAGTTCATTTGTTTTTTCAAAATCCATTAGCCTCAAGAGTTCCCATTGTGGGTCAGGGGTTAAAGAATCTGACTAGGAACCATGAGGTTTCAAGTTCGATCCCTGGCCTTTCTCAGTGGGTTAAGGATCTGGCAGTTGTGGTGAGCTATGGTGTAGGTTGTAGACGAGGCTCAGATCTGGCATGGCTGTGGCTGTGGCATAGGCTGGCAGTTGCAGCTCCAATTAGACCCCTAGTCTGGGAACCTCAATATGCCTTGGGTGCAGTGCTAGAAAAAGACAAAAACAAACAAACCAAAGAAATCCATTAGTCTCATATTAAAGTATTCCTTAGATCATTTTTATAGCACCTGATTTAATAAGTAAAAAGTCTTAACAACTATTAGCACATTTTCTTTCTTTTAAATTACTAGCTACAACAAGATTTCTTCCAGATTTATGGTTAATGTATATTTCTTCTACTTTGCATGGCTTTACTAGATACCACCTTAAGAATTATGAGATTTAGAGGAAGTGTTGTTATCAGTAGTTGTCTTACATGGGTCTGTTAAAACAAATATACCATAGACTAGGTGGCTTAACACAATAAGCATTGATTTCTCAGAGTTCTGGAGACTGGGAAACTTAGAATAAAGGTACTTGGCATAGCTAGTGTCTGATGAGGGTCCACTCTGGCTTGTAGACAGCTGTATCCTGATATGACTGAGACCAGTTATCTCATTCCTTCTTAGAAGGGCACTAATCCCATTCACAAGGATTCCACCCCCATCATCTAATGATCTCCCAAAGATCCACTTCTACATACCATTACATTGGGGATCTAGGCTTAAACGTGCATTTTGGAGACATTCATTCACAGTAAGTAGTTCACTTATGCTAGTGCATGGATGCCAGAAAAAGGGACACAATTTTTAACCCTGAGGGAGTGCTGGGTGGATATCCAGTCTCTAAATTAGTTTTGGAATTTGGAGTAACTAGAGAATCATTGAGAGGCAAGAGTAGTTTGGCTTTATTGAGGAGCAGCATAATATCCTGGAAAGAAGGTAAATTTTAGAGTCAGGCAGATCTGAATTTAAATTTCATGTTATACGTATTATTAGGTTTATGGTCACAGGGAAGTGATTCATCTTTCTGAATTAATATAATGGGGTCATAGAGTTGTTGTCTACTCTGCCAGTGTCATGTTGCAAACAAAATAGTTGTGGGATAGTATATGGAAGTAGGCAAGCTGTGATCCAAGACTGTCAGTGCACACGGCAAACCACGCAGTGATGGTCTGTGGAAACTTATTAGTGGGCCACAGGGAAATAGGAAAAACAGGGATAAAGTTTAGGGTATAGATGTGTATGTGTACATACACTATATATAAGACACACATGCATATACTTCCTTTTTTTTAATGTGATTGTTTGGGAACCACTGAACAAGGATCCAGCACGGCTGTAAGTTATCGGTTCCTACAGCAACTTTATTTGAAACCTAATGTGGGAATACAGATTGAATAGGATATGGCCCCTATTCTTAAGTAGCTTATAATTTAATGAGGAAGCTGGTATGTAAGGACAAAGAAAATTGTAATAAAAAAGAGAAAAAAATAGAGCTCAGTAGAAGTTTTGGCTGGCTTTTTAGAGGAGCTGGCATTTCAACTGGATCTTTAAAGATGATTATAATTTTGAAAAGTTAAAAAAAGGAAGAAGGAGTTCCCATTGTGGCTAAGTGGTAACGCACCTGACCAGTACCCATGAGAATTCGGGTTTGATCCCTGGCCCTGCTCAGTGGGTTAAGGATCCAGCATTGCCAGAAGCTGTGGCACAGATGCGGCTTGAATCTGGTGTTGCCATGCCTGTGGTGTAGGCTGGCAGCCTCAGCTCCGAATTGTCCCCTAGCCTGGGAACTTCTATATGCCATGGGTTCTGCCCTAAATAAATGAAGAAAGCAGATATTTCAAGGAGGAAGCAATACTAGCAAAGTTTTTGAAACTTAAAAAGATGTCATTATAGGAGGTTCGCTATTGGAATACATGGTAAGTGGAGAAGTGAGGGGAGATAAGGCTACAGAATTGGGTGAAGTAAGATCAGAGTAGATGGATAACTGTTTCTACATTAAATACTTGATATTGGAAGGTTAAAGGTTTTTAAGAAGGGGGAAATGTGATCATACCTGTTTTAGTACAAAAACTGATCACTGTGTGAAGGGTAAATTGCAAATGACGGACCCTCCTGTATTCTCCTTTGGAATGTTGGATTTAATTCCATTAAAATAATTATCAAACTGTTACATTGACCTGTTGTTTTTTTTAACCTACCCACTAATAAATTTGAATTTCCAAAATCAGAGAACTGTGTTTTCTAACAAATAAGCTATCAGTGATTTAAAAAGAATGAATGGATGAATCAATGAATGAGCCTGTCATTTGGAGTTGATAAAATGAAGGTCCAAATATAAGCCCCAGAGGGCAATGATGATCATTGTTAAGACTTTGTAGAGTACTTTGGTGAATAAAGAGAAAGAAATCTGGATTTGTGGGGGGGTGATGTTAAAGTAGTAGTCTACCAAAAAAAAAAATGCAGTATAGTCTTCAACATGAAAAATAATGTCATAATGAAGAATCATTGGAGGGGATATGGGGTATTATCTGATAATGTATGGGTGATCAATGCCCTGCCCCCCCTTAGGCATCCCCTTCCCCACCATCTCCCAGCAATCTGCTTCCTAACTCAGTTGCACCTATCTCTTTTTATTTATTTTTTTTGGCTGCACCCATGGCACTCAGAAGTTGCTGGGCCAGGCACTGAATCTGAGCTGCAGCTGCAGCCTATGCCACAGCTGTAGCCATGCGAGATTGCTTCACCCACAGCACCACAGTGGGACTCCTCTATCTCCTTTTCTTATTTCCCAACTTCCATAATCTTTGTCCAGGTTTTGTCTTATATGGACTATTATAAGATCCTCTTAGTGGAGTTTTGGGCTCTATTTGTCCACTTCCCATCTATTTGTCATTCATTCATTCAAGAAATATTACTAGGTATGTATTTTATGCCATGGGCACATTTCTGGGTGTTGGAGATGTGGCTGTGAGCATACAAGTAACCTGTTCTCATGGATTTACACCTTCTTGAGGGGGGAAGAGGCTTCACAAAAGACAGTGATGGATTTAGCCCTGCTAAAAGGCTGGGTGATCAAAGAAGCTTCTCTGAAGAGGTTTGAGCTGGTACATGAAATACACGAGCCATACATACAGTGCTCAGGAGAACAAGTACAGAGATCTTTGGCTACAGCAAGCATGGTAGTTTCTAAAAACAAGTATAGTAGGAGAGAGGAAGAGTCATATGAGCTGAGCTCAGCGAAGCAGACAAAGCATAAACATGCAAACTTGTAGATTATAACAGAATGATATATTTTATTTGAAGGACAATTAGAATCAATTAGGAAATTTTGAGCAGAAAATGATGGGATATGACTGAAGGGAGATAAAGGAGCAAGCAAGGAGGGCACTGAAAAACTATTGCAGTAGTCCAGAAAGTCCATGATGATGGCATGAACTAAAGTGTTACAAGTGAATGATTTGGAAGTGTCTTTTGGAAGTTAAATCATCAGGGCTTGCTGATAGATTGGATGGTGAGAGATGCTGGAAAGAAGAGTCAGGAATAACTCTAGGTTTCTGGCTTGTGAAGGTGGATGGATGGCCATATTTATTGGGGGAAATAGTAGCTTTTTGAGGAGGAGGATTGTTGTCAGGAGTCAAGAATTCTGCTTGAGGTAGATATCTATCAGTCAGTCAAGGGAAGATGTCTGGGAAGTCCTTTGATATAATGAGCTCAAAGTTCAGGCAGAGGTTGGAGCTAGAGACTTAAATTCAGAAGTCAACTGTAAATAAAGTACTTAAAGCTATGAGTCTAGTTAGGATATTCTAAAGAGAGACTGTTTATAGAATAAAAGCAGCCTAGGGATGGAACCCTGGGGTCTTGTACTACAGAGCGATCAAAGGCAGTAGTAAGAGATTTTAGGAAGGAAGAATAACCAGTGAGGTAATAGGTTAACCTAAAACACAAGATGTTTTGGAAACCAGGTTCAAGAAATGTTTCTAGCAGGGACCATCATCAGCTATTTTAAGGACTGCTGGAATGTTCAGTAAGATGTGGACAAGAACATGAATATTGGATTGTGGAACAAAAAGGTTGCTGATAAATTCAACAGCAGGTTCATGGAAGTAGTAAGTTTATTTTAAAAGCCAAGTGCTTCTTCTCATACTATACATACATATCTTCTAATTACATCATAATTTGTGCACATCTCTTGAATCTTCTTAAAGACTGAAAACAAGTTTAGAGGAGTTGGACCTTTGCAGGATTTTCATTTCTTTTTCTGCCTTGATGTTAATGAACATGCCCTTAGAAATTTCTTGGGTCATTCTTGAATTTTAGGGAGCAGAAACAATACACTTGAGCTCAGTAATGGCTTTGAAATTCTTTCATGCAGAAAATTCCTCTAGTTCAACCTTAACTTTCAGCATCTTCTAAAGCATGCATAGCACTCTATCTTGCATCAGAAAGTAGTTGTTACTCTCAGTCTCCTGAGACCTTGGTACTTGACACTTACCAGTGAAAATATTTTTTTCTTTACTTAATTCTTTTTTTAATTGGGACTTGTCAGATTTTGTAATTCTTTAATTTTGTATTTCTAAGTAAGATACTCTTTATTACAGTGGAATTTTAAGACATAACTTTAGTTTGTTCTCAGGAATCTTAGTTATTGGATTTCATTCTGTATTTGTAACTGGATTTTTGTATGCATACTGTTTTAAATAACTTGTATGTTTCAGATAGAACTTGAGAATAAACTACAGCAGCAGTCAACACAAGCAGCACAGGAACTTGCAGCAGAGAAAGAGAAAATATCAGTGTTACAAAATGCCTATGAAAAAAATCAGGAAACTCTAAAGCAGCTTCAGTCTGATTTCTATGGGAAGGAATCTGAACTTCTTGCCACAAGCAAGATCTCAAGGTATCATAAAAACTCACTATGTTATTGATAAATATTAAATGATTGATCTGAACCCAGATGGGCAGGGAATGTTAGTATTTGTGGAATATCATACTTGTTTTCTTTTGAATTATTTTTGGAGAAATATGCTTTTTAAAAAATAAGTTGTGGGAATTCGTGTCGTGGCTCAGTGGTAACAAACCCAACTAGTATCCATGAAGGTGAGGTTTTGATCCCTGGCCTTTCTTAGTGGGTTAAGGTTCCAGTGTTGCCATGAGCTGTGGTGTAGGTCGCAGATGCAGCTTGGGTCCCGTGTTGCTGTGGTGTAGGCTGGCAACTGTAGCCCTGATTTGTCCCTTAGCCTGTGAACTTCCATATCCATGGGTGCAGCCCTAAAAAGGCAAGGAAGAAAAGGAAGGAAGAAAGGAAAAGAGAAAAGAAAAAGAATTCTACTGCAGTGCCTTGGGGAGGCATGGGTTTGATCCCTGGCCTGGAGCAGGGGGTTCAAGGACAGCTGCCACTCAGATTCAATCCCTGACTTGGGACCTTCCATATGCCATGGGTGTGGCCATTTAAAAACAACCACAAAACCCCATACAAATGTATCTTTTAATAGTGAAACAATTTGGAAATATGTTAACTGTCGTATTAGCTTATCAAAGGACTTTGCTGCCTATGTAAAAAAAATAACTTATAAAGGACTGCTGTTAGAAAATCCAAGGAGTTTTCAATGTAAACCACTTGTGAAAATGGAAGCAATTTTATTGTTGCTTCTCAAGAAAGACTGACTTTAATTTTATGGATTTGTTAACTTCCCAAGACTATTGGAATGCATAATGGTTAAAATCGGGAGATTATAACTCAAAGTAAATTTAACCTTAATTATCTAAACATATCTGGATACCTTGTCCTTGGCAATACTATTTGATTAGATAAAGTATCATTAAAATGAATGATATACAAAAAAGGTAAATAATTTTTATGTAGCATTAAGTTATCAGTTCTCTACAGGAGATGGAACATTTCTATTCTCTCAAAGAAGACTTAGCCAGTCCTCTTTTTTGTCGTGGTGAAATATTATGCTTTTTGATCCTTTAATGTGTATGGTTTTTTGTTTGTTTGTTTCTTTGTATAAAGTGCCTTATTGACAAATTTTGTCAAATCACAGAATATTTATAATATACATAAATATACTATGTTTTATTCATAAGCTGTTTTAGGGAAGGCTTTATGAAGGAGGTAGGACTTGACCAGGTCCTGAAGGATCTAAGAATTTGAATACCCAGAGTCCTGAGAGAGATCCGTTCACTCAGGGGCACATTTGAGAAAAGGTGCTGCAGCAGGAACCAGCAAAGCTGGGAGTCAACATAATTGTCTTGCCAGAGTGATGGTTGGTGTCTGGAAGTTTAAAAGGTTGGGTTCAAATTGTGAAGTATCTTAGATGCCTAGCAGGGATGACTGGAGTTTATATTTGGGGGAGAGGAGAAGAGTCATCTAAGCAGAGGAATAAAATGAAAAAAAAAATTTGTAGGCAACTTAACCTGGAAGTTGTTTAAAGACAGCTTAGTTTGGACCTGAGGTAAATTAGTGCCATGGAGATTAAAGAGGCTGTCTCCCTTCCTCCTCCATAAACTCCAGCAGTCTAGGTGTGAATTGATTATGACTGGGGTTAAAAAGGTTGGAACAGAAGAGATTAATGGGAGAGAGACAATGAAACAAAAAGGATGAATAACATATAGGTAGAGAGGAGGTGAAGGAATTGTTGGTGACTAATGATCTGACAAAGAAACAGGAGATTGGGTAAAAGAATTTTCATAGGGCCAACAATAGATATTTTATATATATCAAGTTCAAAATCAACAAGTTGTTTTAAGGAAAAAAATACCACCTCGACATTTAGAAAGCATCTTACTTGCTGTATTCTCTAAGTAGCTTTAAATTACTATTTTTTTTCCCTTTAGAACACTATTGAAAGTTGGGGAGGGTTGGTGGAAGAGTTTGGACTTTATCCTAAAAGAAGGAGGATTTGCAAGGATTTGTATTTTATTTAGGCCAATAACTGGCAGCAGGATAAGGATGGATTGTAGGGGAACCTGGGTGAATGTGGGGATGAGACAGAGGAGACTGTGCCATAGTCCAAGTGAAGATGATGGTGGCTTGAGCTGGTAGGAGGAAGGAAGGGAAATGCAGATGAACTGGAAGGACTATTTGGTGACAGAGAAGATGATATCTAAAGACTGACTGTAAAAGATCTACAGAAATCACACTTTTTCTTCATATGTATGTTATTTACGCATGAGAATAACAACAAGTCTTAGATCTTTTAAATCAGTATTTTTTCATTAAGCCAACTATTTTTGTCTAAAATGTTATGTCTTGTTCTAATTTTATACCTGAAAGAATGCAAATGTAAATATGGGAAGAAGAGAAAGACAGAGGGCTAAGGCTGCCATGGAGTTTTACAACTGCTGAGAGGCCATGAATAGATCTTTCTTCCAAAGCTTCCTTCTGCCTGTGAGACTGAAGCCCTGCTTGGCTGGTGACAGGCCTAATGTTTGCACAATAACAGAACTGTGACTGGATCTCAGCTCTTCTGATTCATGATTCTTTTACCATCATTTCACTAAATTTTTTTTTAATAGAAGTATTGACATTTAATTCCTTCCAAAGTGAGAAGTTATCTGAACTACTTAATAAAAGGAATTCCTAGGAACATTCAAATCAAATTTATAGGTCAGAATAAAGGATGGTTATTGGCCATTCTTTTGCTTCCGTGATTTTTTCAATTTTATGATTCTTATTTTTTCCATTATAGTTGGTTTAGTGTTCTGTCAATTTCTCCCACACAGCATCGTATTTGTTAAATAATCTTGTGTACAAGAGAGAAAAGGAAGAAGTTCAGAACCATGTAACATGACACCCAAGTCAGGGGTGCCATCTGTGGGCATGTGGTGTATCTAGACACCAGTGAAATGCAAGTCCGGCTGGCTTGATCTATGCCTTTAGCCCCATCTGCTGGATTATTAATGAAATACTAAAGTTTGTGACTGGGTATTCCAAATTGGCCATGCTGTAGGTTATTCTTTCTTGTCAAGAAAGTTCATAGAAATGGAATTTAACTATAGATTTTGTACCGTGAATGAAGTGAGAATTCTAGGATAGTAAGTTTAAAATTAAATATAAACCTTGTTAGCCTAATACTATTCCTTATATCATTTCATCAGATATCAAGAATAAGTAACAACTAAAATTTCTAAAATTTTATTTTGAAAAAAGAAAAATTTTTGGACCAAAAAAAGCTACCACAGAATAATGCAGAAATTCCTTTTTGGCTACACTACTATGTGTTTAGGGTATTCCAGGATCAGGTTTGGTATTTGTTCTACTCAGGAATTTGCTTATTCTGGTGGGAGTCAGTGGGTTAAAGTAGCCCCAGTAAAACCACTAAATGAGAGAAGGAGTTCTCCAACGTAAAAAGATCCTGAGCAGATGAAAATATCCTGGCCTGCAGCCAGGAAAAGGAATATATAGCAGTGTATTGCTGAATGACACAAATGAATATTTAGAGGCAAAGTCGAAGAGTATGTCTTGGCATCTTCAGAAAATAGTAGCACAGATTTTGAGCTTGATTTTAAAAGATTTAGTCATTAGGTTTTTGTGAGAGTTTACAATGTTATAGGCAGCTATTTAAACCACAGGCATTTTGGAGTTTGTATATTATCTTGCTCAAGGGCATAACATACTATCTTTTTAGAGTGTACTGCTTTCTACTGTGCATATGTTAACTGTTATGTTTCTATAGAAATTTACTAAACAATGACATATAATAATCTGGGGAAATTTTTTTATAAGTCTGTGAAAGAGACGCTTTCTCTAGCATAGGAGGGCTTGATTTCAAACAGGAATCAAATTGGAAACCAAAATAAACTGATTCGAGAACTGAAGACTGCCAGGACTTCTTTGGAGCAAGATTCAGCCAAGAAAGAAGAGCAGTTGAAGGAGCAGTAGAAACCACTACAAGATGTTCAGAAAGAAAAGGTATTTTATTTTCTAACTAAATCTAGAATCTTCAGAGTTACAATGGCCATAGAGATCATCTAGTCAAACCTCTTAACCAGTAAAGGCATCACCTTATATTCAACAGCTAAGATGGGCATCAAGGTTATAAATAAGAGACTCTTGGTGACTGTAATTCTAATCCTAGGAGGTTATTCTTTACAGCTTCCTTGCCATTTCTTATTGCTCTTTTTAGTTATACAAAGGAGTCTGTTTTTTTATATCATAGACCCTTGGTTATTCAAAAAAAGATACTATAGCTCCTCAATTATTTCTCATATAACATGTTATCCTCTGGATATAGAAATCAGGTATGAAAGGTCTAGGAATAATTGAGTGTGTTAAGAATTCTTAATATTAATAACCAGCTTTTTTCTAAGAGGAAGTGTGGGTTTATTTTATATAAATGATGCTAAGTTATAAAGTTGAAAGTACTGGTTATATGACCAGTACACATAATGATCAGTTATATTTCTATATAAAAGATAAATGCAGATTCTAAGAAACATTTGATTTTTGGTTTCATAACTGAGATCATGTATTTCCATCAGTGGATAGAATATTCTTAAGTGTACAATTTATGAAGGTATTTGTGTGTGTGTGTGTGTGTGTGTGTGTGTGTGCGCACTTGTATGTATATCTGTTAATTGTGCAGTTCCTGGAAATTATCTTCAACTAAAAACTAGGGGGATGTTTTTGTGGGGATGGGACCGGTGAAGCTGGAATGAAATTTATGACTTATGCCACAAGTTTAGAAAATTCTGACAGAACTATAGTTTACAGGCCTTTAATTACAAGGGCATGAGATCATGCAGCTCTTGTTTTAGTTTTGGTTCTACTTCTAATAGATTATTGAACTTTTCTAAGCCTTTGTCCCTTTACCTATAAAATGAGGATTAAAAGGAGCTATGTGGTATAGAGATTAGATTAGACATATAGTTCTCCTCTTTAGGTGCCTTATGTAAAGATAGTGAGAGTAATAATATTAATAAGCATAAGAAGGTGTTTTAGCTCAAGTTTGGCCAGACACTATTTACTTTATAGTATTAACTATTTAGTCCTTATAACATTATTATTGTTCATATTGTATAAACAAGGACACAGGAACAAGAGAAGGTAGGTAATTTGCTCAAGTTAACTTAGGTTAAAGGGGCAGAGACAGTCATAAACAGTAGCAGTCATTTTTGTTAATTTTCAGTTAAGTAGTTAAAATTATTTTTTTAATAAGTTATTTTTCTATAGTCACTGAAAAAGAACTAGTAAATGAAAAATCTAAATTGGCAGAGATTGAGGAAATTAAATGTGGACAAGAAAAATAAATTGCTAAATTGAGTGAAGAACCTAAGTCTCACAAGCAAGAAAGCATAAAGATATGTGAAGATAATCATTGTTTTTCCTCTGTATTTTTTAGTGCTTGTTAAAAAAAAGTGTATATATATACACACACACACATTTATTTATTAAGAACATACTTTGTGGGAGTCCCCACCATAGCCCAGTGGGTTAGGAATCAAACTGCAATGGCTCGGGTTGCTGCAGAGGTGTCAGGTTTGATTCCAAGAGCAGTGGGAATTGCCTTGGCTTAGGTCACAACTGCAGCTCAGATTCAATCCCTGGCCTGGGAACTTCCATATGATGTGGGTGCAGCCATAAAAAGAAAAAAACAACATACTTTATGCCAGGAACCATTGTTTTGTTATTTTTGACAAATATTCTTGCTCTCAGTGCTTTTGTGTTGCAGAATATCTATACATATATTGAAACTGTTACTTCTGTTTTCAGATGACTAAATAATGAGAAGTAACCCTAAAAATTTAGATTTTATTGAGATGCTAATCAAGAAAGCTATCAATTAAAAGAATTATGTGCGTTCCCATCATTGCTCAGTGGTTAACAAATCCAACTAGGAACCACGAGTTTGTGGGTTCAATCCCTGGCCTCGATCCGTCATTGCCGTGAGCTGTGGTGTAGGTCACAGATGTGGCTCAGATCCTGTGTTGCTGTGGCTGTGGTGCAGGTGGGTGGCTACAGCTCTGATTAGACCCCTGGCCTGGGAACCTCCATATGCTGCAGGAGTGGCCTTAGAAAAGGCAAAAAGACAAAAAATAAAAGAGTTATAGATAGCAAACTTCAAAATATCTAAGTTTAGAATTAAGATTTTAAGAGATTCTGTTTTTATAATTGTTTTTCTTCCTAAAATACTTAAATCTCTTTTTTTTTTTTTTTGTTTGGGGCAAGGAGTAGCAAATTTGTTAGGACTGAGAAGATTGTGTAGTAGTGCCCCAAAGAACCATTTCACTGAAGGTGGAATTTAGGTGGTATATATACACAATGGAATACTACTCAGCCATAAAAACGAACGACATAATGCCATTGGCAGCAACATGGATGGAACTAGAGAATCTCATCCTGAGTGAAGTGAGCCAGAAAGACAAAGACAAATACCATATGACATCACTTATAACTGGAATCGAATATCCAGCACAAATGAACATCTCCTCAGAAAAGAAAATCATGGACTTGGAGAAGGGACTTGTGGCTGCCTGATGGGAGGGGGACGGAGTGGAAGGGATCGGGAGCTTGGGCTTATCAGACACAACTTAGAACAGATTTACAAGGAGATCCTGCTGAATAGCATTGAGAACTTTGTCTAGATACTCATGTTGCCACAGAAGAAAGGGTGGGGAAAAATGTAATTGTAATGTATACATGTAAGGATAACTTGATCCCCTTGCTGTACAGTGGGAAAAAAAGCAGATGAAAAAGGAAGAAGTTGAACTGAGGAAAGAATTTATGGAGAAGGGAGCTAAACTGGTCAGTACGTTAATGGTGGGAGGTGTGTTTTTTTAATTTTTTTTTTAAGGTACAGTTCATTCATAATCATGTGCCAATTGCTGCTGTACAGCAAAGTGACCCAGTCATCCATATATACACATTCCTCTTCCTGTAGTATCATCCATCATGTTCTATCCCAAGATTAGATATAGTTCCCTTTGCTGTACAGTACAATGGGAGGTTTTGTAATTGATTTTGTAAATTAATTCAGTGAGAGAGGATTTTTCTACTTAAAAGTTATAATTCAAGTGCTCAACTGACACTTTACTGTTCAATTTAAGACTGATGTGATTGACTTAAATAGCTGACATGTGATAGGAAATATAATTTTTGGCTTATGTAAGTGAAAGTTCAGTAGAACATAATTAAAAAAAAAAAAAAAACCTTTTAGTGCCAGTAAAACAAACTAACCTCTAACTATGTAGTCTGCGGTAGATGGCATGAACGTTAGTTATATTGAACTCATTTTTTTGGTCACAGTGAATGCTGATAAGGGGAAGTGGAGATTTCAGTTGGGAATTGTGATGACCAATTGTGTGACCAAAAGTCTACTTTCCCCTCCCTAACTTGCGTGTGCCAAATGGGAAGCATCTGGCTTTCCTCTAGTGAATGAGGTCCAAATAGCCCCAGATAACTTGACTGTGGAATGTTTTCATTGAATTGCAATTTCAGGTTCACACAGTGATTTGAAGTATTGTGTTTTTGGCATGTTGATGGAGACCAAGGGATGCATGTGTAATTTAAGACATAAGAAAAGTCGAGCTTTATCTCCAGGGCACCTTGCTATCCCTGATTATGGTTATTCTTCTGCTGTAGTGGAAAAAAGGAAAATCTTAAATTGATTTACTTCAGCTTGATTTTATAAGAAACCTGCTGAACATCATTTCAGCATTGTGGCCTTTAAGCCAGTTCAAAATACACAGATATTTGTGGAATCCATTCTACTAGTGTCTTCTTTCCCAAAGAAGTAGTAGTAGTTATGCAGCTGGTATTTTAAATTCGACAAATTTATTTTTTTTACTTTATTTTTGTAATAGATTTTTTTTACTCACCGTTTTTCCTATTCTCAGCATTCTGAAAGAAAAGAAAAAGAAGTAGCAGTGCAGAAGCATGAGGAAAACTAGGCTAAACATACCATGCAGATAGCTGCATTAAATGAAAACCTGGGCACTGTAAAGAAGGAGTGGCAGTCCAGTCAGCAGTGAGTCAGTGAGCTCAAGAAGCAGATGGGGGAGTTCCCGTCGTGGCTCAGTGGTTAACGAATCTGACTAGGAACCATGAGGTTGTGGGTTCGATCCCTGGCCTTGCTCAGTGGGTTAAGCATCCGGCGTTGCCATGAGCTGTGGTGTAGGCCGCAAATGCAGCTGGGATCCCCCGTTGCTGTGGCTTTGGCCCTCCATATGCTGCGAGGTGTGGCTCTAGAAAAGAAAAAAAAAAAAAAAGCAGATGGATGACTTACAGGGAAAAATCATGGTATTGGAAGCAACAGTTCAGAATAATCATGATGAAAGAAGGGCACTACCAGAAAGGTGACTGATGTCTAATAAAAATAATTTATTTCCATTCTAAGTGATAAAGACTTACATATTGCACATTGAAAAAAACTGAAGTCTTGAGAATAGTGCTCCAACAGGTATTTAAGTAGCCATTTAGAAACTACTCATTACAACAGATGGTTGAAATTCATGTATTATGCTTCAGACTGCTAAAGTAGTTCATTATCTGTGTTGGGGGGTCTTTAATTATTTTTTTAATGTTTTTGTGATTTGTTCTAGGTGTCTTAAAGGAGAAGGTAAAATAGAAAAGCTTCAAACCAAAGTACTAGAGTTGCAAAGAAAGCTGGATAATAAAACTGCAGCAGTGCAGGAGCTGGGCAAAGAGAATCAGTCCCTTCAGGTAAGTCGCCTGGTGATGTGCAGCAGTTTTTTAGTCTAGAATTTACCTCTTAGTAAAAAGCATATTTTGAACATTAAAAAATCTCATATATACATACTTTTAAATGGCTGCTGTCTGTGTAATAATATTGTAGGTGTTATGGGTAATTAAATACAAGATTTAAAGACTTCAGGGATTCCAAGGATTATAGAGACATGTCATTCATGAATTGTCAGTATTAGGAGAAGTCAAGAACACAAAGGCATGAATGAGTTGCTGTGTGTTAAAGAAGTGATCTGAATATATATGCTTGGAGTCTCAAGGAAGGATTGCTCCCTAGGGTTAGAATAAATGGGAAATTACCAAAGGTTAGAAATTTCCAGTGCTTTTGAGAGATAAAATTTGCTTTGCTTTATTGTCATTCAGACTTAAGATTGTAGCACTTTTTGATAATGGAAGATGACCAAATTATTTCTGATTTTCAAAATGTTATCCATTTGAAAACTTGGGCACCAATCATTCTTAAAAGTGTGGAATATTATAATGTGCTGAAACTTTTTAAAATAGATCAGACCTACACAAACACTGAATAGAAAGTGGGCTAACGACAATGAAGTACAGAGCTGAAGCACCTGTGGGAAAGGCTTTTCAGTCACAGTGAGATGGGATTTTATTCCACAGTTGACTGTTTTAACCATCAGAATTGTCCTGCATTTGATAGACTTTAAAAGTTTTGCCATTTATTAACTTTAACTTATAACTACGTAGAACAATTAAATTTATGCAGTCTAGTTTCTGATTAGCATATATTTTAACTTTAAATTCATTTGTTGCCTTCCTACTGATTCACTTTCTAGAATAATCATTTTCTGAACCACAGCATCATTATTAAACTCATACATTTTATCATCATTGAGTTATTTTAAAGGAAGAAAAAGCAGAGATTAAAAAAATCATTTTAAATAATACCATCATGTGATGTTTCAAATTTATATTCTGATTGTAGAAATGATGCCTGAAATATTTGGCAAGTAGAAATAGTTTTTCACCTGATAGGACTGTTTTATTAACACTTTAAAAATGCCTCGCATGGTTTTTTGAAAATTCTAAGATCAATCTCATATTGAAATTTTTAGTGTAGTATATAACTAGTAAGCATTCAAATTAATCAAAGGATTAAATCAGCATTGAGATTTGTTATTAAATAAACCTTGAAATAGTATACTTTCAAAGTGCAGTTGGCCTATTCTTGTAGTCTCATAATTTTGATATAGTTGTTATGCTTGAAAATGTTTATTTTTTTGTTGTTGTTTACAGCATCACTGCAGACAATGTGGAAATATCTTCTGTGCTGAGTGTTCAGCCAAAAATGCCTTAACTCCTTCTTCTAAGAAGCCTGTTTGTATCTTTGATGCATGTTTCAGTGACTTCCAAGGATAATGGGTTGTCACAACTTCAGAGTAATAATACACTAACATTCAATTTTTAATAAATGCACTTCATAGAGGTCTTGGACTACTACTATTTGATTTGGACAGTGGTTGCAATACTAAACCAAATTAGAATTTATATCTTTTGGAATGTTATCAAGTAAAACTCTTCTATTTTTGTGAGACTTGGGCTCATCTTTCATTACGTTTTTCTGTTTCACCCTGGAACAGCTTACACGCCAAGTTTAGAATTAGCCAATGAAATATAAATAAACTTTGGATGGAAAATAGGAATGTATTTTTTAATTATAATTTCATTGTTCACAAATGACACAACTACATTTCCATAGCTTACTTCTCCCAAATTTACACAAAGGTACGTGAGTACTGTTACCATATAATATGTGCCGCACAATGACACATATTTTCTTTGTGAAGTTTGGCATAGAACTATAAAGCTTTCTTTTTTCTTATATAATCTGTATGCTGCCTTATTTGAGTGACTGCTCTCTGATTGCGTTTTCCTCAGTCCTAGTTCTTTCTCTTCTTCTTTTTTTTTTTCTCTTCTTTTTTCTTCCCTTTCCTTCCTTTCTTTTTGGTTTAGAGAAGCTCTTTCAAAATTTCCTTTAACCTGGGTTTTGTGTTGCTGTATTCTTTAAGTTTTCGTTTGTTGGGAAAAATTTTTATTTCCCCTTCTATTTTAAATGATATTCTTGCTGGATAGAGTATTCTAGATTGCATATTTTTTCCTTTTAGCACTTTAAATATCTCTTGCCATTCCCTCCTGGCCTGTAGTGTTTCTGTAGAGATATCAGCTGATATTCTTATGGGGGTTCCCTTGTGGGTAACATTCTGTTTTTCTCTTGCTGCCTTTAGGATCCTCTCTTTATCACTAACTTTTGCCATCTTTATTATGATGTGTGTTGGTGTGGGTCTGTTTGGGTTCAGTTTGTTTGGGGCCCTCTGTGCTTCTTGTATCTTGGACCCAGTATCCTTTAGATTTGGGAAGTTTCCATCGATAATTTCTTCAAATATATTTTCCATCCCCTTATCTTTTTCTACTCCTTCTGGAATTCCTATTATGCGTAGATTGGCCAGCTTTCTATTATCCCATAGGTCTCTTATATTGCTTTCCAGTTTTTTGATTCGGTTTTCTGTCTGTTGACCGGATTGAGTGATTTCCATTATTCTATCTTCCATATCACTGATTTGTTCTTCTGCATTATTCATTCTGGTTTTTACTGCCGTTAGTTCAGTTTGCGTCTCTGCAAATGAATGTTCTAGTTTCTCTTGGCTCCTCCTTATATTTTCTAGTTCCTTTCTGAGGGTATCTGCGTTACTGTTCATATCTTCTCTTAATTCCTTCAGTATTTTCCCTATTTCTCTTTTGAACTCCAGGTCTGTCAGTCTGCAGAGATCTGTTTCATTGTTGACTGTTTGAGGTGAGTTCTCCTGTTGGTTTGACTGGGGGTGGTTTCTCAGCTTCTTCATCTTGCTTGTTGTTTTCTTTTTCCTGGTGGAGTTGTACCCTCAGTGGCCGGGCAGTGTTTCCCTTGTCACTGCCGTGGAATATTTTCTGAGGGCTGGTGATGGTATGCAGCTGATCCTCTAGAGCTTGGCACCCCCTGGGGCCTTGGGCGGGTAGCAGGGCCGCTGGAAATCCAAGAGGCTCCTCCCCAGGGCAGCCCGACTCCGAAAAACCATCTGAGAATTAGGCAGACTTATTCACAGCCTGGCTAGGCTTGTTCTAGCTTTTCTGGGCTGCAGGCCTTTTCTCGGGGGCTGGTGGTGATTGGTGCTGCTCTGCGGAAGTGTAGCCCCTCCAAAGGGCAAGCAGGCCTGTGCAGGGACAGCCCCTGTGGTGGTAGGCTTCAGGCAATTGTTGAGGCCAGCCCTCCTGGATGGCAGGTAGCCCCAGGTCCAGCGAGAGCATAGGGGGTGGTGGGGGTGGGGGGGAAGCACTGGGAAGCGCAGCTTTCTGCTAGCTAGTGGGCCTGTAAGCTTGCTGTGGTGTGGGGGGTATTCTATGGGGACCCACCCCTTCTTTTCTCCCCTCCCCAGCACGGGCGCAGACCAGGCTCTTCTCCCAGGTTCCCTCTGATGCAGCTTTCCACTTCCCCGCCCCTAGAGTATTGCTCCCTCCCTCTGCCACAGTTTTGTTTTCTAGTCTCCCAGGCAGTCTCTGCCCGGTCAAAAAGTTTCTAGACTTCCAAGCAGTTTCCGCTCCGCCCTGCCCCCCCAGCCCTGGGACTAACCTCTGGAGCCGAGGTCTTGGTGCCCAGCCCCCACCCAGGCATCTCAATTTTTGGTGACTGTGCCCATAGTTCAGATGGTCCGTTCGGTTCTTGATCGGCTTTTCCGTACTCTGACTTACTGCTATTCTCTTCTCTGCATCTGGAGATTTCTCTGGTTCGTTTGATCTTCCCCCCGTGGAGGTGACTTTCCAGCGTGCGGGATCCCTTTCTCCTCCTCAGTTCCCTTTCGGGAGCGCCCATCCCGCTCGGATTCACCTTCTCTCACTCTCCTCTTTTCTCCCGATCTGCCCAGTAATGTCACGAACTTCTTGCCGTTACTGGAGTTTAGGTTCCTCTGCCAGCGATTGGTTGCTGTTCTGTGCAAGTCATTTATTCTGTAGATGTGCTTTTTTTGTTGTGTTTGTGGGAAAGGGTGAGCGTGTCCCCCTACTCCTCTGCCATCTTGTCCTCTCTCCCCCATAATTTCTACTAATCTGTCCTCCACCTCGTTTATTCATTCTTCTGCCTCCTGTATCCTGCTGTTAGCTGCTCCTCGTGAATTTTTTATTTCAGTTGTTGTATTTTGCATCTCTTCTTGTTTGAGTTTTATATCTTGTATCTCTTTGCTCAGTGTTTCCTGTTAACTACCCATCTTTGCCTCCAGTTTATTTCCAATGTCTTGCATCATCTTCAGCATCAACAGTCTAAAGTTTTTTCCTGGAGGCTGAGACTCTCCTCATCACTTAGCTGATATTCTGGGGGTTTTCCTTTCTCCCTCATCAGAGTTATAGTTCTCTGTCTTTTCATTTTTATAGGTTTTTGGTGCAGTGACCTTTTGACAGGGAATAGAATTGTAGCCTCTGTTCCTTCTGGTGTCTGCCCCCCTTGTGGCTGAGGTTGGTATGGAGCCTTGCTGTAGGCTTCCTGATGGGAAGGGCTGATGCCTGCCCACCGGTTCGTGGGGCTGATTCTGATTCTCCTCCCTCTAGTGGGTGGGGCTTTGTCTCTGGATGGGATTAGAGGTGTCTGTGTGCCTGAGGGTTCTTTAGGCAGCTTGTTTACTGAGGGATGGGGCTGTGATCCTACCTGGATTGCTGTTTGCCCTGGGGCTTCTCAGCACTGACTGGTGGGGCCAGATTTTGCCAAAATGGCCACCCTCCAGAGAAAGGCATGCTGCTGAATATTCCTGAGAGCTTTGTTCCCAATGTCCCTCCCTCGCAACAAGCCACATTCACCCCTGTTTTCCCAGGATGTTCTCCAAGAACTGCATTCAGTTTTGACCAGATTCCTATGGAGACTTTGCTTTGCCCTGGGACTCGGTGCACGTGAAAGTCTGTGTGCGCCTTTTAAGAGTGGGGTCTCCTTTTCCCCCAGTCCCGTGGAGTTCCTGCACACATGCCCCACTGGCCTTCAATGCCAGATGCTCTGGGGCTCTTTCTCCCAGTGCCAGATCCCTGCATGTGAGGATTTGATGTGGGGCTCAGAACTCTCACTCCTGTAGGTCTCTGTGAACCAGTTAGTTTCCAGTCTGGGGGGCTTCCCCCCTGGGAGGTATGGGGTTGTTTGTATCACAAAATCATCCCTCCTACCTCTTGATGTGGCCTCCTCTTTCTCTTCCGGAGTAGGATGTCTTTTTGAAGGTTTCTGGTCCATTTGGGTGAAGATTGCTCAGCCTTTAGTCGTGACTTTTGTTGTTTTTAGGAGAGAAGTTGAGCTCCAGTCCTCTTCCGCCATCTTAATCCCATCTCCTACATCCAACTTTCAAAAACCTGAAATGTGCCCATGACATCACTACCATGGACACTTACTGCACCACAGACAATGCATGTCTGTATTACTAATTTGCCTGCAAAAACTCCAGACTGGATTCTTGGCTGCATTGTTGAAAGAAAGAAAATAGCCGTTAACAGTGATTTCCCAAACAGAATGGTTTTACTCTTTGGGAAGATAAAACCCTTTGACTCAGTTCCTGCGGTGATTTACTAACATGCCTTTGGTGTGCCTGTTGGTCCTAGGTGGAGTGGGGAACACACACCTCGTTCCTGTCTTCAAGCAACCTAGGATCTATTCTGCAGACAAAACATGGATCCATCCAAAAGGTAAGTCACAAGTAATGATGGTGTGTTGTGAATTTCTGCAAGGAGTGGAAGAGCCCACAGAGTTCTCAGCTTAAGACTCAGTTGTCTTCCCAGCTCTCTGAAGTCTTTCCTCACAGCAGCCCAGACACCCTGTGATGATCTCTGCCCTGACCATTCTCATTCACGTTCATTGGACTGTCCCCAGGTTTAACAGATAAGAACAAGATAGGCCCAGTTACATTGGCATTTCAGATAAACAACAGATATATTTTAAGTATACGGATGCCTCATGCAATATTTGAGACCTACTCAAAAGTATTCCATGTTTCCCTGAAATGCAGATGGATATATACCACATCTTTCTTGGCTCATCCTTCTGTAGATGCTTGGGTTGTTTTCTTGTCCTGGTGATTGTAACTCTGTTGTGATGAAATAGAGGTGCGTATGATCGTCAAGCGAGTGTTTTCGATAAATTGCCAGAAGTGGAATTGCTGGGTCACACTGTAGTTCTGATTTTAATTTTTTGAGCAATCTCATGCTGTTTTCCACTGTGGCTGCACCAGTAATGTTCCTTTTTCTCCACATGCTCTCCAACATTTATTGCTTGTGTGTGTGTGTGTTTATAATAACCATTCTCTAAGGGATGAGGTTGAAACATTATTGTGGTTTTGGTTTGTAGTTCCATTAGTGTGGTTTAACCTCTTGTCATAAGCCTGTTGGCCATTTTCTGTTTTCTTTGGAAAATGTCTATTCAGATCCTCTGCCCCAGTTTTTTGTTTGTTTGTTTTTTGTTTGTTTTGTGCCACACCCAAGGCACACAGAAGTTCCCAGGTAAGGGACGGAACCAGCAGCGCCCCATGGCACCGTAGTAACAATAGCAGATTTTTTGTATTTTTGCCACGTTCTTGGGCCGCTCTTGGGGCATATGGAAGTTCCCAGGCTAGGGGTTGAATCGGAGCTCTAGCCGCTGGCCCACACCACAGCCACAGCAATGCCAGATCTGAGCCGTGTCTGCGACCTACACCACAGCTCACAGCAACGCCAGATCCTTAACCCACTGAGCAAGGCCAGGGATCAAACCCACGACCTCATGGTTCCTAGTCAGATCCGTTAACCACTGCGCCACAATGGGAACTCCATTCCGCTGGTTTAATTTTCCCTTTCTATCACTTGCCTTTGAGGTCAGAGCCAAGTGTAAGCAGACAGATGTCCATGTGCTTACCACCTATGTTTTCTCCTAGACATTGTATGGTTTCATTTCTTCCATTTGAGTCTTTAGTCCATTTTAATTTGGGGATGTGTTGTAAGGTAGGGGTCTCGTTCCATTCCTTGCATGTGCCTGTGCAGTTCTTCCAGCACCATTGATTGAAGAAACTGTCCCTTGTCCATTGTATGCTCTGTGGTCCTTTGTTGGAAATGACTTGTCTGTGTCTGTGTTGGTTTTCCTTCTGGGCTGTCAGTGTTGTTTCACTGGTCTGTCTGTTTTGTTTTTGTGCCAGTCCTGATCTGTTTTGCTATCTATAGCTTTGTAGTGTAGTTTGAAATCAGGAAATGTAATCCTTCCAGCTTTGCTGCTCTTTCTCAAGATGGTTGTAGCTGATGGGGATCTATTGTGGTTCCATACAAATTTTAGAAGGGTTTCTCCTAGGTCTGTGCAATGTGCAGTTGGGATTTTGGTGGAGAGTGCATTGAGTCTCTGTTGCTTTTGGTAATCTGGACATTTGAATGATGTGAATTCACTCATAAACATGAAATATCTTTCCATTAATTTGTGCCTTTAATTTCTTTCCTCAACAGCATATAGTTTAGAGTGTACAAGTCTTTACCTTGCCTGGTTAAATTTATCTCTAGGTACTTTAGTTTTTTCTTTTACTTTCATTTTATTTATTTTTATCTATTTATTTATTTATTTTATTTTATTATTATTATTTTTTTTTTTTTTGCTATCTCTTTGGGCGGCTCCCACGGCATATGGAGGTTCCCAGGCTAGGGGTCGAATCGGAACTGTAGCCACCGGCCTATGCCAGAGCCACAGCAATGCGGGATTTGAGCTGCGGCTGCAATCTACACCACAGCTCATGGCAACGCCAGATCGTTAACCCACTGAGCAAGGGCAGGGACCAAACCTGCAACCTCATGGTTCCTAGTCAGATTCCTTAACCACTGGGCCTTGACGGGAACTCCTAGGTACTTTATTTTTGATGCAATCATAAATACGATTTTTTGGTTTGTTTCTGTTTTAAATCTTCTATGTCTTTGTTTAGTCTTTCTTGTAATGTGTTGATCTTTGCCTCCAGTTTTTGTCTGAGCTCTTGGATCCTCTTCACAATCATTATTCTAAAGTCATTTTGCATGGAGGTGGGTGTGGGGGTTGTCTTGTTCCTTCATCTGGTTCATATTTCTCTGCCTTCTCATTTTGTATGCTTTTTGCATGATCTCCTTTTTGTAGGTTAGAGGTGTGTAGCCTGTCTTGCTTCTAGTGTCTGCCTTCTTGTAGGTAAAATAGAGGCGTTTATGGCCAGCTTCCTGATGGGAGGGACAGGTGCCTGCCCACTGGTAGGTGGAGCTGAGCCTTGTCCCTCTAGGGGGTGGACCTTTGTCTGTGGGTGTGATGTGGAGCACTTTAGGTACCTGTTTGTTGATCAGTGGGTCTGTGTTCCCAGCCTGTTTGTTGTTTGGCCTGGGGCTTCTCAGCCCTAACTTGTGGGACCAGATTGTTCCAAAAGGGCCACCTCCAGGGGAGCTCATGCCAACAACTATTCCTGGGACCTCTGCCTAGACTGTCCTGCCCTACAGTGTTTCCCAGTCACCCCCTCCTTTCCCAGGAGACCCTCCATGATTGGCCAGGTCATTCTGACCCAGATTCTTCTTGAGTGCCTGCTTAGCCCTGGGACCCAGTGCACATGAAAGCCTGTGTGCACCCTCCAGGAGTGGAGTTTCTGTCTCCCCCAGTCCTGTGGAGCTCTTGCACACAAGCCTCACTGGCCTTCAATGTCATGTGTCCCAGGGGCTCCTCCTTCCCGTGCCAGACTCCCTGGCTTAGGCACCTGCTGTGGGGTTCAGAAGTCTCCTGTGGGAAAGCCTCTGAAATAGAGTTCTTTTCCAGTTTGTGGGCTGCCCATGCAGGGGGTATGGGATTACTTCTACCATGAATGAGCACCTCCTGCTGTCTCAGTGTGGCTCCTTATTGCCTTTGGGTGTAGGATATCTTGTTCTTGGTAGTTTCCAGTCTATTTTGTTGATGGTCATTCAGCACATAGTTGTAATTTTGGTGTTTTCATGAGAGGAGGGGAGCTTGAGTCCTCCTACTCTGCCATCTTGTCTATTTCTTTCTTTCTTTTTTTTTTTTTTTTGTCTTTTTATCTGTTCTGTGGAGGTTCCCAGGCTAGGGGTCTAATCAGAGCTGTAGCTGTGGGCCTACACCAGAGCCACAGCAATTCAGGATCCTCAACCCACTGAGCGAGGCTAGGGATCGAACCCACAACAGCATGGTCCCTAGTCAGATGCGTTAACCACTGAGCCACAACAGGAACTCCGTGTCTGTTTCTCTTCTTGGGGTTTTGTTTTGTTTTGTTTGTTTTTAGGGCTGCACTTGCAGCATGTACAAGTTTCCAGGTTAGGGGTTGAATCAGAGCTGTAGCTACCAGCCTACACCACAGCCACATGGGGTCTGAGCTGCATCTGCAACTACACCACAGCTCAAGGCAACACAGGATCCTTCACCCACTGAGCAAGGCCAGGGATTGAACCTGTGTCCTCATGGGTACTGTTGTGTTTTTTAACCATTGAACCATGACAGAAACGCCTGTTTCTCTTTTTGATGTTTTGTTATTATTGTATAGAAATGCCACTGATATGTACGTTGATTATGTAAACTGAAACATAACTGAATGTATTCATTCAAACAGTTTTTTGCTAGAGTATGTAGGATTTTCTATTATAGTATCATGTAATCGGCAAAAAGGACACTTTTACTTTTTTCATTTATGATTCAGATTCCTTTTATTTCTTTTTCTTGTCTAATTGTTAGTAGGACTTCAAATCCTATGTGGAATAAAAGGGGCAAGAGTGGGCATCCTTCTCTTGTTCATCATCTTAGAGGAGAAAAAGCGTTCAGCTTGTCACAGTTGAGTGGAATGTTAGCTGTAGGTTTGCAGTTGATGGCCTTTATTAAGTTGAGGTCCATTCCCTTTATACTTGCTTTGTTGAGACTTTAACATAAGTGGATGTAGAAGTTTATCTCATGGGTTTCTTTGCATCTATGGAAATAATCATATGGTTTTTACCCTTTTTGTTTTTCGGTTTTAGTTTTAGGAATGCACCCACATCATACAGAGGTTCCCAGGTTAGGGGTCTAATCAGAGCTAGAGCTGCAGGCCTACACCACAGCCAAGCAAGTTCTGTTTCCCTTCCCAGATGATGGAAGATTTTAGGCATTATTTCTTCCATTAATTTTTCTGTTCTGTTCTCTTTCTCTTCTTCTGGAACCACCCCTGTAATGCAAATGTTATTCTGCTTGATGGTATCCCATAGGTCCTTTAAAGTAGCCTAATTTTTTAAAAATTCTTTTTTCATTTTGCCTCTCTATCTGATTGAGTTCCATTGTTTTGTCAGGCAGGTCTCTGATTAATTCTCCTTCATCCAGTCTGCTGTCAAAGCCCTCGAGTGTGTTTTTCAGTTCATTAATAACTTCTCTTTGGTTCTTTCCTCTGCTTCCTGTCTCTTCATTGAAGATCTCTTTGTGTTCATTCCTTCTTCTGAGTTCAGTAAGCATCTTTATGTCCATGACTTCTGACTCTTTCTCAGGTCGATGGCTTATTTCCACTTCATTTTGTTCTTATTCTGTGATTTTGCCTTGTGTTTGTTTTGTTTTTTTTTTTAGAAAGATATCCCTGTGTTTCATTTTGCCTAATTTTCTGTGTGTGTTTCCATGCATTAGGTCCATTTGCCATCTCTCCCAGTCTTGAAGGAGAGGATATACTTGGGAGCTGTCCTGTAGGGCCCAGAGGCGCCATCCCACTTGGCCACAAGAGCCAGGCACTCAAGGAGTGTCTCCTCTGTGGTCTGTGTGAACCCTCCTGTTGTGGTGGGGGCCCAGCTGTGATTCTCTTTGCTGGGAAGTGGGGAAGCACCGGTCTGGGACACAAGGTGCCTAGCTGCGGTGGGTGCGAAGCCCTGATTTTTTCATGTTCTCTCTGCTTGAAAGCCCTTGTGTCCTGATGTTTAATTTCGAACATAGTTCCTCCATTGTTCCAGAGCTGGCTTTTCTCCCATGTGGACTAAGGGGGGCGATCTAGGGCCCTGGTCCTCAGGAAGGCTTTGCAGCCTCTCTGGGTTGCTTTCTTCCCTTTCCCTTGCTTCAGACAGTGTTGCTACAGCCACAGCTGAGCAGCATGTCCACAACTGCCATACTTATACACACACCAGCCCTTGCCAAGCAGAAGTGTGGGAATGGGGTTCCTCTCAGTCAGCAGGAAGGGGAGGCTGTTTCTCAGAGCCCATTTCCCTCCTAGCCATGGAGATGCACCTGCGAATGAGCTCCAGTGCTGAGCAGGTCAGCTTCCTTTTCTCAGAGAGTCAGGGGGCTGTGTGTTCATGTTTTCCTCTGTGGGACTGAATATGAAGGTGAAAAGTAGGATTTCTTTTTTTGTCTTTATGCTATTTCTTTGGGCCACTCCCACAGCATATGGAGGTTCACAGGCTAGGGGTCTCATCAGAGGTGTAGCCCCTGGCCTACGCCAGAGCCACAGCAGCACGGGATCCGAGGCACATCTGCAACCTACACCACAGCTCATGACAACGCCAGATCATTAACCCACTGAGCAAGGCCAGGGACCATACCCACAACCTCATGGTTCCTAGTCGGATTTGTTAACCACTGAGCCATGACGGGAACTCCTGAAGTTTGCTTTTTAAATAAATTTAAGTTAAATATGTGTCCCTTTGAAGAATTCATTCCTACTTACAGCAAAGTATGCCTAAGGGTCATGTTTAAAAACATGTTCCCTGAGACTTTTTCTACCTGTATAGAATCCAGTAGTAAAGAAAAGAAAAGGAATACCGCCATGAACTACCACATGAGGTAAAATGAGGTAGGATGTATTGTTTGATGAGAACCTCAGTAGTGTATCTTAATTGTGGAATTTCATCCAAAAAAAACGGAACCAAAACTCTCATAAGATTCAGCAAATCCATTGCTAGGGCTTCTGATGAAAACGAACATCCTAATTTGAAAAGATAGGAGCAGCTCTGTCCACTGAAGTGTCCCTTAGACTTTTTCTCTCACATAACTTCTTTTCACAACAGCGAGTGATAATGTGTAGACCAGCCAGGTCATGGCAGCAGCCTGTGTCCACTGAGGGATGAGTCAAGAAGATGTGGTGTCCATATGCAGTGCAGTGGTATTCGGCCAGAAAAGAGAGTGGCCTCTTGCCATTTGCTGCACCTTGGGTGAGCCTAGAAAGTATTATGCTGAAGGCCACAGTCAGACAAATCAGGATACTATGTGATGTCCCTGATTTGTGCAGTCTAATACCCAAAACCAATGATCAAACACACCAAAGAGTAACAGACTCATAGATACAGGGAGGAAAAGAGGACTCCCATCTCCCTTGTTGTCCTATCAGAAGAGCGATGCATTTGGTCTCTCAATTTTAGATACTTGGGGAGAATCAGCCATGGCAGAGTTGTCTCTCACAGCCTCCCATACCTTACACCCTCCCTGCTTGGCTTGAAATATTGCAGTGCTCTCAGTTTTCTCCAGGAATTGTCTCATGTTCCATGTGGGCTGGTGCTCAGTTTGCTCTCGAGCCAGATTTCATGACACTGTCCCAGGCACTGGTGTGATGAGGGGTTGAATTTTGAGAAGAATACATTTCATCCTAGAACTTTGAGTTAGCTAAAGTTTGTTGCTTAGAAAATTATGAGATATGTGTTTTAAGGCAACCCACTGTTGAAAGTAGGGTGAGTCCTTGTTTCCTAACTGTTCAAGGCATAGTAAGTTTTGTACGTATACAATGACAGGGACACTGTTAATGAAGAACCAGTGGAAAGATAATGAAGTGTACAGATTGTTGCATCCAGAGAAAAATTCTACACACGGTCATTGAGTGAAGACTTTTGCAACTTGATGAACATATGCTTAGTGTGTGGCATTTTACAATTTAATTTCTATAACTACTCCTTTTCTTCTGGACAAATGTTACCTATGGAGTGTAAAAATGTCTGGTGCCTCAACTACCAGAAATGAGTGGAAATGGTATTTCCATCAAAAAATGGGAGCCCTTTTAAATCTCACCATGGTAGGATTTTGCAATTCCCCTAAACGTTGAAGACCCATTATATTTGGGGAGGTCTTTTTCTCTCCAGTAATGTCTTTTCAAAACAGAGAGTAATACTGTTTGATTGTAGGATGCAGTTTTTGAAATAAAATGTTGACCCTGTCCAGGGAAACGGCCACTAGGCTATATAGAGCAGGTGGACCCAGAGGGGGCAGAGTTGCCTTCCCTCTGAAAGTTCCAGGCCTCTGACCAGTTTCCACGGCAATGGAATGCTGCCCACGGAGCCTTGTGGTTCAACTGCCAGTCTGTGAGAAGAGACGTGTGTGTTGGCCACAGCTGGGAGGCTCTCCCCTTCACTGCTCAAGTGTCAGATGATGGGCAACCTTAGCTGTTGTTGCGGAGGTATGTTGCTACTGTTCTAAAGGCTGTTTCCTCAGATGGGTGGTTCATTTTGACTAAACATATTATCTCCATCTTTATCTCCATTGCCACCAGTCTCATCAGTCTCTCAAGCCATAGGTCTGTTATACAGGCTTGCTGTATGACTAAGGTATATCTTAATGCTCCGAGTGAGCCAACTGCCTCAAGTATTTTCCTAAATGTGAGAAAAGACTCGTGTCTCGTGGCAGTTTGAAACACGTTCTCCCAGAGCACAGAGACGGCAAACATGCCCCTCTGCCTTTTTCGAAGCACGAGGCCCTCGCTGTCAGCCCTGCAGTAGACATTCAAAAGAGGGACGTTACAGCGCCACTCTTCTCAGTGTACATGTCGATGTCTTAATGCACATGCTAGCAGTCCAAAGGCAGAGGAATTTCGATGGAGCAAGAAACGGGGATTTTTCAGGTTGGATTTCCCCGGGTTGATGAGGACTAGCCCACTGGCTCTTTGGGTGTTAGCTGGTAGTGTGGTGACAAGGGCCAGTGCCAGCAGGTTAGTGGGGTGAACATTGGGTAAGGAAAGGAAGGAAGGTCTCTCTGGTGATCCTCAGAGAGACCCAGGGTGGGGTCTTCAAGCTGAGGTCTGGAGGGGGTCTCTCTAGGAGGAGCACTGTCCCTGCCACTCTCAGGTCTAGAGAAGGATGAGGAGTGTCCAGAGTATAGAGTGGGTTTGGGTGACAGAAGACTTGCACTCTGGCCCATTGTCAGCCAGACCTTCGTCAAGGTTGCTCAGACTGGTGCTCTGATGCAACGTCAGTGAGACCTGGAGAGTCACAGATTTCCTTTCCTAACCCCGCCCCCCAGCAGGCACTCATCCGGATGGCCACCTCCCCAGTGAGTCCACAGGACTTGATCATCCAGGTGTGGTCTGCCGCAGGAAAGCTGATTCTTGCTAGAGCCGTCATGTGAACTTGAAGGTGTTTTGATCCCTGAGTCAAATTGGGGATCCAAGCAGACCGCTGTTCACATGAGGTGGTCAGCTGGTCACTGTGAAGGGCTGCCAAGGGAAGATTGGGGGAGGATGGGCCGAGTTGGGGTTTGTCTAGTCCTCCAGAGGAGCTCTTTTTGGATAAATGTTTGTATTTTGGGTTGTGGGTCAGAAGATAGAGGCAAAATGTTGGGTAAAGAATTGGACTGCTCTCCTGGCTCTGATATGTTCTCCAGGATCACCCCAGGACATCTTGGGGGCAGCAGGATTCAACAGAGAGAGAGAGAGAGAGAAAGTGGAGTTCTGGATTCAAGCAAGAGTCCAGGGCATGATCTCAGCGCCAAGCAGGCTTCAGTGGTTCAGGGGGATGTGTGACCTGAGGGAACCAACTGCACTCTTGTCCCAGATCTGCTCACACATGATTGGCGCGACTCTTGAGAAGATGCTCTAAGTTTCAGTGCTGTCCACTGGAAGATAGGGGTTCGAGCCCCTGTTTTGAACCCTCTTCCTCTAAAGTGGCATGATGTGCAGATCAGGGAACGTGACAGGAGACATTCTCCCTGAGCCATAAAGCCCCCTTCCCATGGAAAGGCCTTCTCCTGTTTGGTTCTTCCTCACTCTTTAATTATTGTCTGTATCTGGTCTATTTGGAATGTGGGTCTTTTTCTCTCACCTGTCTTGTGTTCTCAAGCAGAGAGTAACGCTGTGTGGTTCTGGGATGCATTTTTTGAGACAACATGTTGACCCTGCACTGCCATCCCTGTCCGTAGAAAGACACATTAGTCTAGACAGAGCAGGTGGGCCCAGAGGGGGCAGAGTTGCCTTCCCTCTGAAAGTTCCAGGCCTTGACTGGTTGCCACAGCAATAGGATGATACCCACGGGGTCCTGCGGTCCAACTGCCACTCTGTGAGTGGAGAGGTGTGTGTTGGGCCACAACTGGGAGGCTCTCCCCTTCACCCCTCAAGAGTTGGACGATGGGCAACCTGAGCTGTTGTTGGGGAGGTATGTTGATACTGATCTAAAGGCTGTTCCATCAGATGGCATAGTTTACCCTGATGGAAAATGTTCTCTGATTTTTTTTTTCATTTCCACCACTTCAATTTGTGTACAGAGATGTAAATCTCTTATACAGCCATTTTGTATTACTCTTAAGATTTTTAATTATTTCTTCCTGGTTGGGCGCCTCAATTTTTTTCTTAATTTATACAATACTCCTTCCTATTTCCCATGTACAAACCTTCTCCCATCACACTAACCCTGGTAATACCCTACTCTGCCTTTATTCAGTGCAGAGGGACCCTGATTCCATTCTTCAATACACATGATGGAAATGGGCATTTATAGCTCCACTCTTCTGAATGCACATATCAACGTCTGAAGCCACATAATTGCAATTTTTTTTTGTCCCTTTTGCTATTTCTTGGGCTGCTGCCACGGCATATGGAGGTTCCCAGGCTAGGGGTCGAATCGGAGCTGTAGCCGCCAGCCTACACCAGAGCCACAGCAACTCGGGATCCAATCCATATCTGCAACCTACACCACAGCTCAGAGCAATGCCGGATCTTTAACCCACTGAGCAAGGGCAGGGACCGAACCTGCAACCTCATGGTTCCTATTTGGATTCGTTAACCACTGCTCAACAACGGGAACTCCCAATAATTGTATTTTAAATGTAGAAATTGATTGTAAGGAGTGAAACTTGGATTTTCAAGTAGGATTTCCATGGGTTGATGATGATAAGCTCCCTGGGTAGTTGGCTATTCGCTGGTAGTGTGCTGAGAACACACAGTGCTGGTAGGTTCGTGGGGTGACCATTTGGTAACTGAGGGAAGGAGGGTCCGACTGGTGATCCACAGAGGGAGACTTAGGGTCAGGTCTTCAAGCTGAGAGTCTCTAAAGGGTCCCTTTTAGAGGATAGAAGACTATCCCTGCCACTGCAGGGTCTGAAGAAGGATGAGGAGTTTCCAGGGTACAGATTGGGTTTGGGTGAAGAATGACTTGAGCTCCTGCTCATTCTCAGCCAGACCTTGGTCCAGGCTGCAGAGGAGGAGCTCAGACTCCTATTGCTGTACAGCAGCAAGGGGTACAACATTGTCAGTCAACAGTATTTTCATCACAACAATTTTTTAAAGAAAATTGTGTGAGACATTGACAGTCAGAGATTTTAATTTACTAAACAGTCAGAGCACTGGCCCAGATGGTCTCCTCCCGAGTGAATTCCCAGGAACCTCTTATCCAGGCATGATTAGCTGAAGGGAAGCTCATTCTTGGCATTCAGTCGAGACTGTTCTAAGCTCTGAGCCATCTTGGGAGTGAAACAGACCCCTAGTCGCTGGAGGTTGTCAGCTGGTTGTCATGAAAGTGTAATGTGATGCAGTGGATGACATGAAGATTTGGGGGAGAATGCCTGGGTTGGAGTATCCACGGAGCCAGGGCAAAGCCTCGGTCCTTCAGAGGGGCTTTGTTTGGAGGAAAATGTTGGATTCAGATCAGGGATTAAAGCATGGAGACAAAGGGCTGGATAAGGGTTTGGACTGATGTCTTGGTTCAGCATCTCCTGCAGGGAAGGCATCAGAGCTTGCCCACTAAAACCTTGGGATGGGAGGACTTGTGGGAGAGTGAGAAGATCTCTTGATTCAAGGGTCCAGGGCATGGTCTTGGCCCTGAGCAGGTGTCCGGCCTTCAGGGTTCAGGGATTTCTGTCCTCAAGGAACCAACTACATTCTTGGCCCACATCCATCCTTCAACATTGCCGTGATTCTTGGCAAGTTAGTCTAAAGTTCAATGCCCTCTACTGTCAAATCAGGCTTACACTCTCTGGGTTGCACCCCCTTCGCCTGCAACCGGGCCAACTTGGGGATGAGAGGAGATGATGAGAGAGACGCTACATGACCTGGAAAGCTTCCTTCCCGTGATGTTCTTCCATACTCTCTTGCTGTGGAGCTATTCAAACCCCCTCTTTTGATCCAACCAGCCCCAAGACTCAAGCTTATGCAGGTAGTCATTCAATGAAACCAATCCCAAATGTTAACAAGAGATCCGTGGATAAACCAAAGGCAGTATGAATCCACATAGGAATAAAATTCTACCGGAGAAAAAATTGTAATTATGTTAAATATGTTGCTACATGGATGATCCAAAATGAAACACACTTTTAACAATAGTGAAGTCAGACAGACACAGGAAAAGAAATATTGAACAATTCAACAGATAGGCGGTAAGTAGATTAGGCAGATTGTCAAAGGTGGAAAGTAGAGAGGGCTAAGACTTGGCAGCAGGGCTGAAGGGGGAGTCATTGCTGAATGGGTGCAGAGGTCCTATAAGTTATGATGAGAAAGGTTGTTATGGACAGTGGTGCAAAGTACATGGCTTGTGAAGGCATGCCCGACCCCTGAATTTCCTATTGCCAAAGTATTCCAAAGAGAAGCATTATGTATCTAAGAAAAGAAAAGAGGTGAAACATCCCAGAGGATGGCGTGTGAACACAGGAGCACCCTGTGGGAAGAGTAGGGAAGCTGAAATGATCTCCTGCCCTTTCAGAAGATGGAGGAATGTGGCTGGAGAGGAAAATGGGCAGGAGGATTCACGAGACTCTGTCATGGCAGCAGAGCCTGCATGCTCGTGTTGGCCATTTCTCAGATGGAGAATATGCCACGGAGAGGTTCCCTTTAGCAAGAGAGGCAGAGGCTCCCTTTCTCAGGTCTTTCAAGGTGCTCTCTGCCGTCCTTCAAAACGTTTACCCGGGAGGATGGGCCAAGAGAAGCTCCATCCATGCTTCATCCCACCCCCACCCCTTGACTCCCAGCCCATGTCCAGTCAGGTGTGGCACCCAGAGTACCTCCTGATCAGCACCACCGCCTTGCTGACAGTGACTGTGTGTCCCCCTAGAAACACACGACAATGTTGTGGAGGCCAGTGGGAGTGAGAAGACCGAAGAGGAGGCCCCAGCCAGGGAAAATGAGGAGGAGGAAGGCTCGCCCAATAACAAGGTGGAGGAGGAGGCCACAACAAGTGGAAATAACGAGGAGGAGTCCCCAGCCAGCGACAGGGCCGAGCAAGAAGCCCAGACTGCCCCCAAGGTAAGCTCACTTTTCATGATCTGAGATTTAAAAAGGTGCCTCCTTTCTTCTTGGATGTGCCTACTTCAGAAATGGAAATCGGAGGAAGTCCATTATAGAGGATATATGCAGATTCCTCTTTGAAGGGATGTTGAGTCAAAGTTTGGTACCAACCAATAACTCCTTGCAAGGGGCATTGGCAAAAGTGACCCTATCAGTTCTGCAGTGTATGGTAGGGAGCATTTTTCTTTGAAGAAGACCAAAATTTTTTTAAATGAACATGACCTTGAGAGATCTTCCTTGAAAAGCTGGTGCCTTTTCCAAAGGTGTCTTTGCTGTCTTCTTTTGGGGAAACAGACTCAACTCTGCCTTCTGTCTGTGTGCCTGCGGTCCGCAACCACAGGAAGACCTGTGGCCACAGTGCAGAGGATGCTGTGACACTCACAGTGTTTTCTTTTCTCTCATCACAGGTGGATGGGATGGATGATGAAAGCCGTAAGTATTCTGGAACCCGGCTCTGCTGAGGAGAAGTCCAGGTGTTGAGGAAGGGCGGGGGGTGCTTTCCTGCCCCTTTGGTTGCAGAGACACCCTGATTCTGGGTTCCTCCTGGGAAAGGGGGTGAAGGATGGGGTGAAAGAGACTGACTTCCCACAAAAGGGCCATCCCAAGTCCTCGGGTCCCTGGAGGAAAGGAGGCTCTTTGTATGGTGGGGGTAGGTGTCCGGGAACATTGGGGGGTGTGCGTGTGAGGGCCTGTTGGTGTGATTGTGAACCAGTGTGAGTGGGTGTGTTTTGTGGGGAGTCACTTGTGCCTTAGCACCACATAGCTGTCCAGTTTCTCGTTGAACAGTCTCATGATGACCGCAGGCTAACTGTCCATTCCCTCATTCTCCCTGCACCCGCTGGGAGCAAGGTTTGGGGAAAAGGCTTTCCTTCCTCTGTTGGTCTTTCGTTTCCTCTTTTCTTCCCCCTCTGCTTGGTGCAGACTTTCATGCTGTTGTTTCAAATATGTGCCGTGAAGTCGAGCCTCTTGAGGTTGTAAGTGTCCCGAGGGAGTGTTGTGAACGCTGTGCTCCCCCCGCACCTCCTGCCCACTCGGGGCAGCCACCCTTCCAGCCTCTGCTCAGGAGTGGTCTTTCAGACACCTCATGTGCATGACATCAGAGAGTCTTTGTCCTTCTGTGTCTGACTGGCTTCACTTGAAGTGATGTCCTCCAGCGAGTTCCTGTTGAGGCTCAGAGCTCATGAACCTGACCAGTACCTATGAGGACACGGGTTCGACCCTTGACCTTGCTCAGTGGGTTAAGGATCTGACTTTTCCCTGAGCCACGGTGTAGGTTGCAGACATGGCTCAGATCCCAAGTTGCTGTTGCTGTAGCATAGGCAAGCAGCTGTAGCTCTGATTCAGCTCCTAGCCTAGGAACCTCCAAATGCCTCAAGCGAGGCCCTAAAAAGACCAAAAGAAATGATATTGAGATTTTGATATGTGTTGTAGTGTACCTGCTGTTTTTTCATGTAGTATGAAATGTCAATGATATTCCGTCTTCCAATCTATTTTTTTTAGTTTTCTGTATTTTTCAGGCCTTGCTCATGACATAATGAAGTTCCCAGGTGAGGGGTCAAATCTGAGCTATTTATGCCAAACTACACCAGAGCCACATCCACACCTACAACACACGTCTGTGACCTACACCACAGCTCAAATCAACACTGGACCCTTAACCCACTGAGTGAAGCCAGGGATTGAACCTGCTTCATCATGGATATTAGTTGGGTTCATTCCTGATGAGCCACAATGGGCACTCCTCCTTCCCCTCTGTGAACATGGAATGTCATTTGAATTCTTTGTGACTTATTCAATTCTTTCAGCAATGTTTTGTAGTTTTCAGTGTAAAAGTTGTTTCCTTTCTTAGAGCCCTGAGCCTGCTTTCCAGCTACTCCAGCAGCACCATGAGAAGGACGGGCTCGTGAAAACATTGGCGTGTCCCTCACTGCCTCTGCACTGAGCTCTGATTATGGCAGCACAGGTGTTGTGGGCCATACACAGCACCTCTGCTTACCCGTGGGTTCTGCTAGGAATCGGTCTAGAATGTCACCGTTGCCATCTCTCTTTGGGGGTCTGCAGGGCCTCCCAGAATTCCTGGCACAGGTTCATGAGCACAGGAGATACATACAGATGAATGATCAGGTCAGACCAGCCAACTGGTCTGCAGTAAAGCATGTCCGGGGAGGGGAGGTCATATCTTGCTCATCTTTGAATCTCCACCCTGAACACGATGCCTGATGTGGCAGTCACTGGCAGATCACCTCTTTATACTTCATGGAATTCTGTAATAAATAGTGCAATCCATTCATATAAAACACAGCACCGTTCAATTGCTTACTCAGCTATCCCCTTTTCAGTGTGTGTAGAGGTGGAATTTCAGGTGTGTCAGTTTAGAGGTAGGAGCTATAAAGGGCCATAGAAGGAAGAAGTTGAAAGGTCATTCCTTCAGCACGTTGCTGTCCTTCGAATGTTGGCATCTGTGCTCACCTTGTGTGGAAGGGTCTCAGTCCATGGAGCAGAGGGAAGGTCTGGGAGCCTGGAGGAAAACCCAGGGTGATGCTCTGTAACCTGCAGTCACCTCAGGGAAGCAGGAGGAATGGGAGGGTCACTCTTTCTAACTCAATTCCCCACGTGGTGTATTTCTACAGAGTCAGTGGTGGAGAGCCTGAGCAGCCGCCAGGATGAGGAGGCTGCAGGTAGGGAAGAGCACGCAGCTGGGATCCAGTGGGAGAGGGTTCCTGGGAGCACCTGGGTTCCGCCTGCTGCCGGGAGAGGGAGGAAGTGGGGGATAGGACTTGGCGGGTGGGTGGGTGGGTGGCCTAATGAGTGGCACTCTGCTGTGGTGTTTTCCCCTGTGAAATGGATACCACGAAGAAGACTTGGGTCCCTGGTCTTTGTTGTGCTGTGTTTGTATTCCTCTCTCCTTTTCTTTGAGAGGGAGAATCGATTTTCCCTCCCAAAGCTGCTCCTTCCTGCTTTGGTCTCTGCCCGTTGTGCAAGTTTGCTTTGTGATTGGCACCGTGAGGGCCCAGTGCACAAGAGCTGTTGACTTGGTTTCCTTTATTGGCCTTGAGGGACCTGAAGTGGTGGCACCCAAAGCTCTCCTAGGCCCTTGACCCTGGAGACCAAGTTGGTCGAGTGAGTGTCAGGTGGTGGGTGAGAAGGCAGCTCTCTGGCTCTGCATGTTTGGGATTTCTGACCTCCCTGTCCTATTGTGTCCTCACGGTGTGTCCTGAGGGAAGGGGCGTTCCCAGAGTTGGATGCCCAGAACAGGGAACTGAGGCACAGACAGATCTACATCTCCTTTTGTGGCATGTGTTTCTTCTACAGGGGATGTGAGGAGTTCCCTAGTGTCCTAGAGGCTAAAGATCGAGTGTTCGATCCCTTCCGTGGTGCAGAATCAAGTGCCTGGGTTGGGAACCACTGCATCCCCTGGGAGTGGTGACAATCAATCAGTCAACCAATGGGATTGACATCAGACCATTCTGCATGGTCATTATCTAGGTTGTCTCCGCTACCCAGAGGCATTTTCACACGAAACCTGTGTGGGGAGGTAATGTTTTGAAGTGCACCCCAAAGAGCAAGATCTTTCTAAGTAGAACTTGGATTCTGAAGGCTCTTCTGGGCGGCCGGGTGTTATGGGCTTTGAGGGCTTGGCCTGGGAGTCAATTATTAGTCATTTCCCTGTTATCTTCTGCAATCAGGATGTCACTCGTTCTCTCTGTTGTCATGTATTTTCCAGAATCTTGCTTTGGAAACCTAGGATCTTGCTTCAGGAGTCTGAGGGCAATTTTGTTCTTTACCACCTTGGCTGGAATAATCCCATGGTGGCCACACAACAGGGTGCACCCTGCCAATGAGCCAGATGAAGGTACTGTGGAACCTGACTCAATACATCCAGGCCTGAACAATGATTCTAGTTCATTCCGTGTTCCAAATTTCAGAACAAACTCTACAAATGCTACGCCACATCTTTCTTTTATTCCATGATGCAAATTCAAACGAACTAACTCGGAGTTCCCATCGTGGCGCAGTGGTTAATAAATCCGACTAGGAACCATGAGGTTGTGAGTTTGATCTCTGGCCTTGCTCAGTGGGTTAAGGATCCAGGGTTGCCGTGAGCCATGGTGTAGGTTGAAGATGTGGCTCGGATCCTGAGTTGCAGTGGCAGTGGTCACTGTAGGCCACTACAACTCTGATTAGACCCGTATCCTGGGAATCTCCATATGCTGAGGGAAGCAGGCCTAGAAAAGGCAAAATGACAAAAAAAGCAAAAAATAAATTGAATAACTCAGTTGGTAATTTCCCAACTATGGAAATAATGATTCATTTAAAATCGACATTTGGTTCCTGGTTAATAGCAAAGGTGACCTCACTCATTTTATGACATTTGCTGATATTTAACATTTCCAGTTGTAATAGATCCCTGCATGGAACCACATTTCCCAATTTGAAAACAATACTAGAAATGATTTAGAACAAGATTATATTAACAAGAAATGGTGGATATTACAGAAAGCTCCTCTAACCCATTCCTCCAATTTCCACCAATGACAACGTCCAGCACTGAATGGGGAACTCATGGTACACTGAGCAGCAAAAGATTCCTATAATTTTAATTAATGAAAAGTTCCCCATTTACATTCACATTCAGTTTTTGGGCTGTGCCAGTAGTTGAGGTTGGACACATGCAAAATATTAGGAGGCCCCAGTATGTTACCATAGAGAACGTGTACACTCCCATTTGTAGAAGGACGTTATTCCCAACAGCAAAGAGATGAAACCAATCACAAATGACAGGAGATCAGGAGAGAGATCAAATGCGATATGTGAACAGAAGAGAACAGTATTCTACCGGAAACAAAAGTAAAATTTTAAATAGGATACCAAGAGGATGATCCAAAAAAAAAAACTAAGTACTGTTTGACCAAAAGTGAGGAGTTCCCATCATGGCGTGCCAGCAGTGAAACCGATTAGGAAGCATGAGATTGTGAGTTTGACCCCTGGCCACAATCAGGGGGATAAGGATCTGGTGATGCCGTGAGCTGTGGTGTAGGTGGCAGATGCAGCTGGGATCCTGCCTTGCTGTGGCTCTGACATAAAATGGCAGCTACGGCTCCTATTAGACCCCTAGCCTGGGAACCTCCATATGCCATGCGTGTGGTCCTAAGAAGCAACAAGTATCAATAGAAAAAAAAAATAGAGAAATCAGGCAGCACAGAGAAGGAAATATCGTGCAACTCAACATATAGGCGGTAACCAGACTCGGCAGAGTGTCAGAGATGGAAAGTAGAAATGGCCAAGACCTGGCAGCAGGGCTGAAGGGGGAGTCATTCCTGAATGGGTGCAGAGGTCCTATGAGTTATGATGAGAAAAGTTGTTATGGACAGTGGTGCAAAGTACATAGCATTGGGAAGGCCTGCTCTCCCCGTGAGTTTCCTATTGCCAAAGTATTCCAAAGAGAAGCATTATGTATCTAAGAAAAGAAAAGAGGCGAAACATCCCAGAGGATGGCGTGTGAACACAGGAGCACCCTGTGGGAAGAGTAGGGAAGCTGAAATGATCTCCTGCCCTTTCAGAAGATGGAGGAATGTGGCTGGAGAGGAAAATGGGCAGGAGGATTCACGAGACTCTGTCATGGCAGCAGAGCCTGCATGCTCGTGTTGGCCATTTCTCAGATGGAGAATATGCCACGGAGAGGTTCCCTTTAGCAAGAGAGGCAGAGGCTCCCTTTCTCAGGTCTTTCAAGGTGCTCTCTGCCGTCCTTCAAAACGTTTACCCGGGAGGATGGGCCAAGAGAAGCTCCATCCGTGCTTCATCCCACCCCCACCCCTTGACTCTCAGCCCATGTCCAGTCAGGTGAGGTGCCCAGAGTACCTCCCGAGCAGCACCACCGCCTTGCTGACAGTGACTGTGTGTCCCCCTAGCAACCCTCGATGATGTTGTGGAGGCCGGCGGGAGTGAGAAGACGGAGGAAGAGGCCCTGGCTGGGGCAAATGAGGAGGAGGTGGGGCCGGGAACTGAGAAGGTGCAGGAGGAGGCTGCCTGCATTGACGAGGCAGAGGAGGAGGCAGGCCCATCCCTTGAAAATGACGAGGAGTCCCCAGCCAGCGACCTGGTTGAGCAGGAAGACCAGCTTGCCCCCAAGGTAAGCTCACCTTTCTTGATCGGAGATTTAAAAAGGTGCCTCCTTTCTTCTTGGATGTGCCTACTTCAGAAAAGGAAATCTGAGCAAGTCCATTATAGAGGATATATGCACATTCCTCTGTGGAGGAATGTTGAGTCAAAGTTTGGTACCAACCAATAACTCCTTCCAAGGGGCATTGGCAAAAGGGACCACATCAGTTCCCAAGTGTACATAGGGAGCATTTGTCTTTGAAGAAGCCTGAATGTTTTGTTTTGTTGTCTTTTTGCCTTTTCTAGGGCCACTCCTGTGGCATATGGAGGTTCCCAGGCTCAGGGTCAAACCAGAGCTGTAGCCACCGGCCTGCGCCAGAGCCACAGCAACGCGGGATCCGAGCAACGTCTGCAACCTACACCTCAGCTCACGGCAATGCCGGATCCTTAACCCACTGAGCAAGGCCAGGGATCAAACCCGCAACCTCATGGTTCCTGGTCGGATTCGTTAACCACTGCGCCACGACGGGAACTCCAAAGAAGCCTGAATGTTTTTTAAATGAACGTGGACTTGGGAGGTCTTCCATGAAAAGCTGGTGCCTTTTCCACAGGTGTCTTTGCTGTCTTCTTTTGGGGAAACAGACTCAACTCTGCCTTCTGTCTGTGTGCCTGCGGTCCGCAACCACAGGAAGACCTGTGGCCACAGTGCAGAGGATGCTGTGACACTCACAGTGTTTTCTTTTCTCTCATCACAGGTGGACGGGATGGACGATGAAAGCCGTAAGTATTCTGGAACCCGGCTCTGCTGAGGAGAAGTCCAGGTGTTGAGGAAGGGCGGGGGGTGCTTTCCTGCCCCTTTGGTTGCAGAGACACCCTGATTCTGGGTTCCTCCTGGGAAAGGGGGTGAAGGATGGGGTGAAAGAGACTGACTTCCCACAAAAGGGCCATCCCAAGTCCTCGGGTCCCTGGAGGAAAGGAGGCTCTTTGTATGGTGGGGGTAGGTGTCCGGGAACATTGGGGGGTGTGCGTGTGAGGGCCTGTTGGTGTGATTGTGAACCAGTGTGAGTGGGTGTGTTTTGTGGGGAGTCACTTGTGCCTTAGCACCACATAGCTGTCCAGTTTCTCGTTGAACAGTCTCATGATGACCGCAGGCTAACTGTCCATTCCCTCATTCTCCCTGCACCCGCTGGGAGCAAGGTTTGGGGAAAAGGCTTTCCTTCCTCTGTTGGTCTTTCGTTTCCTCTTTTCTTCCCCCTCTGCTTGGTGCAGACTTTCATGCTGTTGTTTCAAACATGTGCCATGAACTCGAGCCTCTTGAGGTTGTAAGTGTCCCGAGGAGTGTTGTGAACGCTGTGCTCCCCCCGCACCTCCTGCCCACTCGGGGCAGCCACCCTTCCAGCCTCTGCTCAGGAGTGGTCTTTCAGACACCTCATGTGCATGACATCAGAGAGTCTTTGTCCTTCTGTGTCTGACTGGCTTCACTTGAAGTGATGTCCTCCAGCGAGTTCCTGTTGAGGCTCAGAGCTCATGAACCTGACCAGTACCTATGAGGACACGGGTTCGACCCTTGGCCTTGCTCAGTGGGTGAAGAATCCCGCATTGCGGTGAGCTGCGGCAGAGGTCCCAGACGCGGCTGGTATCCAGCTTGGCTGTGGCTGTGGTGTCGGCCGGTGGCCACAGCTCTGATTTGCCACCTCGCCTGGGAATTTCCATCTGCTGCGGGGGCAGCCCTCAAGCCCAAAAGTGAATCAGTCAATAATGTCCTGGAGTTCTCTGTGCATTGCTGCAATGGGTAGGGTTTCCTTCTTCTGTGACAACGGAATACCTTGCTATGGTCTGTATCCACCCCGTTGTCTTTCTCAGTCTGTGTGCCCGTGGACACTGGGGCTCTGTTTCTGTTGGGCTCTTGTGTATGGCGCTGCCGTGATCCTGGGATGGCAGGTCTCTTTACCCGACACTGATGGATCTTCCTTTACATGTCCATGCAGCAGTGGGATTGCAGGGTCCTGCCGTGGTGTTTCCCGTCCTGGCTGGCCCCGTTGACATTCCCTGCTACAGTGTCCAGAAGTCCCAGGCAGTCACATCTTCCCAAACATCTGTTCAGGTTTGAAAACACTCCGTGTCCTACCAGGTGGGAGGTGATACCTCGTGGTGCCTTTGCTTTGCCTTTCCATTGTGATAGGCGACTTTGGGAAACATGCCCTCTGTGTGCTGCTCTCTGTGGTCTTCTTGGACGGTGGGTCTCTCCCAGGCTTCCACTCATCTACAACTGAGGCATTTGCCTTTTGATTCAATTGATTTGTAGTTGTTTCCCATATATTCCAAATATGAGCCCCTGTTTCAAATACAAGATTTACAAATATCCTCTTCTGTAGGTTGTCTTTCCATTCAGTGGATTGTTAGACACTGTCCTTTCTGTTTGTTTCTATTTTAATGGAGGTACAGTGTTGTTTCACTCTCTGCTGTGGAGCAGCGTTCCCCAGTCGTGTGTGTCCATTAACGTATGTTCCTTTTTTGATATTATTGCCGTCTGAGATCAGGTCGATTACAGGAGATTGGATCTCGTTCTCCGTGTGCTGCAACAGGAGGACCTTGTTGTCTCTCCATTCTCAATGCCGTAGTTGGCATCAACTGCCCCCAAACTCCCAGTCCGTGCCCTTCACAACCACAAGTCTGTTCTCTGCATCCGTGGGTTCTGTGGACAGGTTCCTTTGTGCCGTGCTTTAGATTCCACCTCTAAGTGAGATCAGGTGGTATCCGTCTTTCTCTTTGTCACGTACTTCACTTTGCACGAGAATCTCCCGATCCATCCCTATTGTTTTGAGTGGCATTGGTTTCTTCTTCGATTTTCTGGCTGAGTCGTGAATTCCATCATCTATGTGGACCACATCGTCATGAGCCATTCATCTGTCTGTGGACATGAGGTGGCTTCCCTGTCTTGGCTGTTGTGAACAGTGCTGCCATAAACATAGAGGGGCATATGTCTTTTTCCTGGATACATTTGTCCTGATATTTCCCAGGGTGCTCGGCTTGCTAGGTCGCATGCCCTGCTGTGTTCAGTTTTCGCAGGACCCTCCATGGTGTCTTCCATAGTGGTTGTACCAGTGTACGTTCGCATCGGCAATGCTGGGGCGGGGGAGCCTTTTCTCCACCCGTATCTGCGACCGACACCAGAGCTCTCGGCAACGCTGGATCCTTAACCCCCTCAGCGAGGCCAGGGATCAACCCCGCAAGCTCGTGGTTCCTAGTCGGATTCGTTTCCGCTGTGCCCTGACGGGAACTCCTGGGTGGTTTCTTTGCTGTTGTTGTTGTGGAGGTGTGTGAGTTTTCTTTATATATGTTTTGGAGGTGAACCTCACGGGCAGTGGTCCCTTTCTCCTCAGTGCTTCTGTAGAGCTGCTGTCCACAGTGTGCCAGCCACTGGCCAGAAGGAGCCATTTCTGCTTAATTGAGTTCAGTCAGTAGTTAGGTCTGCCTCTTGCAGTGAACAGAATAAAGCAGCCTATGGTTCACTCCCAGGGGCCACCACACAAGTGTGTCCATGCAGCTGGAATTTCAGGTGTGTCACCCTGGAGCTGAGGCCTCCAGATGGACTCGTAGAAGGGAGATGTGTAAGGCTCCATCCCTCAGCAGCCCACGATCTCTGAAGGTTTGCCACTGTGGCCAATGTTTTATGGAAGCTTCTGAGGCCGTAGAGCAGAGGGAAGTTCTGAGCACACGGAGGACAAGCCAGGGTGGTGCTGTGTGGCCGCAAACAACCCTAAGTAGGGGATACGTGTGGGGGACAGGCTCTAACACCTTGATTCCTTATGTCTGTGTCTCTGCAGTATGTTTCATGGAGAGTCTGAGTGAGAGCAACCATGATGAAAGTGATACAGGTAAGAACAGCTCTCAGGTAGGAGCCAATGGGAGAGGGATCCCGGGACACTTGGGTGACGCCTGCTGCTTGGAGTGTGGGGCAGGTGAGTCTGAAACTTAAAAACAGAAAGAAATTGATGTAAAGATGTTCACCGCCTACTTTAATAAGGAGAGGGAGCAGATATGAGATGCCTGAATGTTGGCATCTGTGCTCACCTTGTGGGGAAGGGTCTCAGTCCATGGAGCAGAGGGAAGGTCTGGGCACCTGGAGGAAAAACCAGGGTGATGCTCTGTACCCGTAGTCACCTCAGGGAAGCCGGAGAAACGGGAGGGCCACTCTTTCTAACTCCTTGATTCCCCTGATGGTGTGTTTCTACAGACTCAGTGGTGGAGAGCCTGAGCAGCCGCCAGGATGAGGAGGCTGCAGGTAGGGAAGAGCACGCAGCTGGGATCCAGTGGGAGAGGGTTCCTGGGAGCACCTGGGTTCCGCCTGCTGCCGGGAGAGGGAGGAAGTGGGGGATAGGACTTGGCGGGTGGGTGGGTGGGTGGCCTAATGAGTGGCACTCTGCTGTGGTGTTTTCCCCTGTGAAATGGATACCACGAAGAAGACTTGGGTCCCTGGTCTTTGTTGTGCTGTGTTTGTATTCCTCTCTCCTTTTCTTTGAGAGGGAGAATCGATTTTCCCTCCCAAAGCTGCTCCTTCCTGCTTTGGTCTCTGCCCGTTGTGCAAGTTTGCTTTGTGATTGGCACCGTGAGGGCCCAGTGCACAAGAGCTGTTGACTTGGTTTCCTTTATTGGCCTTGAGGGACCTGAAGTGGTGGCACCTGAAGTGGTGGCACCTTGACCCTGGAGACCAAGTTGGTCGAGTGAGTGTCAGGTGGTGGGTGAGAAGGCAGCTCTCTGGCTCTGCATGTTTGGGATTTCTGGCCTCCCTGTCCTATTGTGTCCTCACGGTGTGTCCTGAGGGAAGGGATGTTCGCAGAGTTGGATGAGTTAAAGGAGGCATACTTGGAGTTCCAGTGGTTAAGGAATCCAACTAGGAACCATGAGATTGCGGGTTCGATCGCTGGCCTCACTCAGTGAGTTAAGGATCCAGTAATGCCGTGAGCTGTGGTGTAGGTGGCAGATGCAGCTGGGATCCTGCCTTGCTGTGGCTCTGACATAAAATGGCAGCTACGGCTCCTATTAGACCCCTAGCCTGGGAACCTCCATATGCCATGCGTGTGGTCCTAAGAAGCAACAAGTATCAATAGAAAAAAAAAATAGAGAAATCAGGCAGCACAGAGAAGGAAATATCGTGCAACTCAACATATAGGCGGTAACCAGACTCGGCAGAGTGTCAGAGATGGAAAGTAGAAATGGCCAAGACCTGGCAGCAGGGCTGAAGGGGGAGTCATTCCTGAATGGGTGCAGAGGTCCTATGAGTTATGATGAGAAAAGTTGTTATGGACAGTGGTGCAAAGTACATAGCATTGGGAAGGCCTGCTCTCCCCGTGAGTTTCCTATTGCCAAAGTATTCCAAAGAGAAGCATTATGTATCTAAGAAAAGAAAAGAGGCGAAACATCCCAGAGGATGGCGTGTGAACACAGGAGCACCCTGTGGGAAGAGTAGGGAAGCTGAAATGATCTCCTGCCCTTTCAGAAGATGGAGGAATGTGGCTGGAGAGGAAAATGGGCAGGAGGATTCACGAGACTCTGTCATGGCAGCAGAGCCTGCATGCTCGTGTTGGCCATTTCTCAGATGGAGAATATGCCACGGAGAGGTTCCCTTTAGCAAGAGAGGCAGAGGCTCCCTTTCTCAGGTCTTTCAAGGTGCTCTCTGCCGTCCTTCAAAACGTTTACCCGGGAGGATGGGCCAAGAGAAGCTCCATCCGTGCTTCATCCCACCCCCACCCCTTGACTCTCAGCCCATGTCCAGTCAGGTGAGGTGCCCAGAGTACCTCCCGAGCAGCACCACCGCCTTGCTGACAGTGACTGTGTGTCCCCCTAGCAACCCTCGATGATGTTGTGGAGGCCGGCGGGAGTGAGAAGACGGAGGAAGAGGCCCTGGCTGGGGCAAATGAGGAGGAGGTGGGGCCGGGAACTGAGAAGGTGCAGGAGGAGGCTGCCTGCATTGACGAGGCAGAGGAGGAGGCAGGCCCATCCCTTGAAAATGACGAGGAGTCCCCAGCCAGCGACCTGGTTGAGCAGGAAGACCAGCTTGCCCCCAAGGTAAGCTCACCTTTCTTGATCGGAGATTTAAAAAGGTGCCTCCTTTCTTCTTGGATGTGCCTACTTCAGAAAAGGAAATCTGAGCAAGTCCATTATAGAGGATATATGCACATTCCTCTGTGGAGGAATGTTGAGTCAAAGTTTGGTACCAACCAATAACTCCTTCCAAGGGGCATTGGCAAAAGGGACCACATCAGTTCCCAAGTGTACATAGGGAGCATTTGTCTTTGAAGAAGCCTGAATGTTTTGTTTTGTTGTCTTTTTGCCTTTTCTAGGGCCACTCCTGTGGCATATGGAGGTTCCCAGGCTCAGGGTCAAACCAGAGCTGTAGCCACCGGCCTGCGCCAGAGCCACAGCAACGCGGGATCCGAGCAACGTCTGCAACCTACACCTCAGCTCACGGCAATGCCGGATCCTTAACCCACTGAGCAAGGCCAGGGATCGAACCCGCAACCTCATGGTTCCTGGTCGGATTCGTTAACCACTGCGCCACGACGGGAACTCCAAAGAAGCCTGAATGTTTTTTAAATGAACGTGGACTTGGGAGGTCTTCCATGAAAAGCTGGTGCCTTTTCCACAGGTGTCTTTGCTGTCTTCTTTTGGGGAAACAGACTCAACTCTGCCTTCTGTCTGTGTGCCTGCGGTCCGCAACCACAGGAAGACCTGTGGCCACAGTGCAGAGGATGCTGTGACACTCACAGTGTTTTCTTTTCTCTCATCACAGGTGGACGGGATGGACGATGAAAGCCGTAAGTATTCTGGAACCCGGCTCTGCTGAGGAGAAGTCCAGGTGTTGAGGAAGGGCGGGGGGTGCTTTCCTGCCCCTTTGGTTGCAGAGACACCCTGATTCTGGGTTCCTCCTGGGAAAGGGGGTGAAGGATGGGGTGAAAGAGACTGACTTCCCACAAAAGGGCCATCCCAAGTCCTCGGGTCCCTGGAGGAAAGGAGGCTCTTTGTATGGTGGGGGTAGGTGTCCGGGAACATTGGGGGGTGTGCGTGTGAGGGCCTGTTGGTGTGATTGTGAACCAGTGTGAGTGGGTGTGTTTTGTGGGGAGTCACTTGTGCCTTAGCACCACATAGCTGTCCAGTTTCTCGTTGAACAGTCTCATGATGACCGCAGGCTAACTGTCCATTCCCTCATTCTCCCTGCACCCGCTGGGAGCAAGGTTTGGGGAAAAGGCTTTCCTTCCTCTGTTGGTCTTTCGTTTCCTCTTTTCTTCCCCCTCTGCTTGGTGCAGACTTTCATGCTGTTGTTTCAAACATGTGCCATGAACTCGAGCCTCTTGAGGTTGTAAGTGTCCCGAGGAGTGTTGTGAACGCTGTGCTCCCCCCGCACCTCCTGCCCACTCGGGGCAGCCACCCTTCCAGCCTCTGCTCAGGAGTGGTCTTTCAGACACCTCATGTGCATGACATCAGAGAGTCTTTGTCCTTCTGTGTCTGACTGGCTTCACTTGAAGTGATGTCCTCCAGCGAGTTCCTGTTGAGGCTCAGAGCTCATGAACCTGACCAGTACCTATGAGGACACGGGTTCGACCCTTGGCCTTGCTCAGTGGGTGAAGAATCCCGCATTGCGGTGAGCTGCGGCAGAGGTCCCAGACGCGGCTGGTATCCAGCTTGGCTGTGGCTGTGGTGTCGGCCGGTGGCCACAGCTCTGATTTGCCGCCTCGCCTGGGAATTTCCATCTGCTGCGGGGGCAGCCCTCAAGCCCAAAAGTGAATCAGTCAATAATGTCCTGGAGTTCTCTGTGCATTGCTGCAATGGGTAGGGTTTCCTTCTTCTGTGACAACGGAATACCTTGCTATGGTCTGTATCCACCCCGTTGTCTTTCTCAGTCTGTGTGCCCGTGGACACTGGGGCTCTGTTTCTGTTGGGCTCTTGTGTATGGCGCTGCCGTGATCCTGGGATGGCAGGTCTCTTTACCCGACACTGATGGATCTTCCTTTACATGTCCATGCAGCAGTGGGATTGCAGGGTCCTGCCGTGGTGTTTCCCGTCCTGGCTGGCCCCGTTGACATTCCCTGCTACAGTGTCCAGAAGTCCCAGGCAGTCACATCTTCCCAAACATCTGTTCAGGTTTGAAAACACTCCGTGTCCTACCAGGTGGGAGGTGATACCTCGTGGTGCCTTTGCTTTGCCTTTCCATTGTGATAGGCGACTTTGGGAAACATGCCCTCTGTGTGCTGCTCTCTGTGGTCTTCTTGGACGGTGGGTCTCTCCCAGGCTTCCACTCATCTACAACTGAGGCATTTGCCTTTTGATTCAATTGATTTGTAGTTGTTTCCCATATATTCCAAATATGAGCCCCTGTTTCAAATACAAGATTTACAAATATCCTCTTCTGTAGGTTGTCTTTCCATTCAGTGGATTGTTAGACACTGTCCTTTCTGTTTGTTTCTATTTTAATGGAGGTACAGTGTTGTTTCACTCTCTGCTGTGGAGCAGCGTTCCCCAGTCGTGTGTGTCCATTAACGTATGTTCCTTTTTTGATATTATTGCCGTCTGAGATCAGGTCGATTACAGGAGATTGGATCTCGTTCTCCGTGTGCTGCAACAGGAGGACCTTGTTGTCTCTCCATTCTCAATGCCGTAGTTGGCATCAACTGCCCCCAAACTCCCAGTCCGTGCCCTTCACAACCACAAGTCTGTTCTCTGCATCCGTGGGTTCTGTGGACAGGTTCCTTTGTGCCGTGCTTTAGATTCCACCTCTAAGTGAGATCAGGTGGTATCCGTCTTTCTCTTTGTCACGTACTTCACTTTGCACGAGAATCTCCCGATCCATCCCTATTGTTTTGAGTGGCATTGGTTTCTTCTTCGATTTTCTGGCTGAGTCGTGAATTCCATCATCTATGTGGACCACATCGTCATGAGCCATTCATCTGTCTGTGGACATGAGGTGGCTTCCCTGTCTTGGCTGTTGTGAACAGTGCTGCCATAAACATAGAGGGGCATATGTCTTTTTCCTGGATACATTTGTCCTGATATTTCCCAGGGTGCTCGGCTTGCTAGGTCGCATGCCCTGCTGTGTTCAGTTTTCGCAGGACCCTCCATGGTGTCTTCCATAGTGGTTGTACCAGTGTACGTTCGCATCGGCAATGCTGGGGCGGGGGAGCCTTTTCTCCACCCGTATCTGCGACCGACACCAGAGCTCTCGGCAACGCTGGATCCTTAACCCCCTCAGCGAGGCCAGGGATCAACCCCGCAAGCTCGTGGTTCCTAGTCGGATTCGTTTCCGCTGTGCCCTGACGGGAACTCCTGGGTGGTTTCTTTGCTGTTGTTGTTGTGGAGGTGTGTGAGTTTTCTTTATATATGTTTTGGAGGTGAACCTCACGGGCAGTGGTCCCTTTCTCCTCAGTGCTTCTGTAGAGCTGCTGTCCACAGTGTGCCAGCCACTGGCCAGAAGGAGCCATTTCTGCTTAATTGAGTTCAGTCAGTAGTTAGGTCTGCCTCTTGCAGTGAACAGAATAAAGCAGCCTATGGTTCACTCCCAGGGGCCACCACACAAGTGTGTCCATGCAGCTGGAATTTCAGGTGTGTCACCCTGGAGCTGAGGCCTCCAGATGGACTCGTAGAAGGGAGATGTGTAAGGCTCCATCCCTCAGCAGCCCACGATCTCTGAAGGTTTGCCACTGTGGCCAATGTTTTATGGAAGCTTCTGAGGCCGTAGAGCAGAGGGAAGTTCTGAGCACACGGAGGACAAGCCAGGGTGGTGCTGTGTGGCCGCAAACAACCCTAAGTAGGGGATACGTGTGGGGGACAGGCTCTAACACCTTGATTCCTTATGTCTGTGTCTCTGCAGTATGTTTCATGGAGAGTCTGAGTGAGAGCAACCATGATGAAAGTGATACAGGTAAGAACAGCTCTCAGGTAGGAGCCAATGGGAGAGGGATCCCGGGACACTTGGGTGACGCCTGCTGCTTGGAGTGTGGGGCAGGTGAGTCTGAAACTTAAAAACAGAAAGAAATTGATGTAAAGATGTTCACCGCCTACTTTAATAAGGAGAGGGAGCAGATATGAGATGCCTGAATGTTGGCATCTGTGCTCACCTTGTGGGGAAGGGTCTCAGTCCATGGAGCAGAGGGAAGGTCTGGGCACCTGGAGGAAAAACCAGGGTGATGCTCTGTACCCGTAGTCACCTCAGGGAAGCCGGAGAAACGGGAGGGCCACTCTTTCTAACTCCTTGATTCCCCTGATGGTGTGTTTCTACAGACTCAGTGGTGGAGAGCCTGAGCAGCCGCCAGGATGAGGAGGCTGCAGGTAGGGAAGAGCACGCAGCTGGGATCCAGTGGGAGAGGGTTCCTGGGAGCACCTGGGTTCCGCCTGCTGCCGGGAGAGGGAGGAAGTGGGGGATAGGACTTGGCGGGTGGGTGGGTGGGTGGCCTAATGAGTGGCACTCTGCTGTGGTGTTTTCCCCTGTGAAATGGATACCACGAAGAAGACTTGGGTCCCTGGTCTTTGTTGTGCTGTGTTTGTATTCCTCTCTCCTTTTCTTTGAGAGGGAGAATCGATTTTCCCTCCCAAAGCTGCTCCTTCCTGCTTTGGTCTCTGCCCGTTGTGCAAGTTTGCTTTGTGATTGGCACCGTGAGGGCCCAGTGCACAAGAGCTGTTGACTTGGTTTCCTTTATTGGCCTTGAGGGACCTGAAGTGGTGGCACCTGAAGTGGTGGCACCTTGACCCTGGAGACCAAGTTGGTCGAGTGAGTGTCAGGTGGTGGGTGAGAAGGCAGCGCTCTGGCTCTGCATGTTTGGGATTTCTGGCCTCCCTGTCCTATTGTGTCCTCACGGTGTGTCCTGAGGGAAGGGATGTTCGCAGAGTTGGATGAGTTAAAGGAGGCATACTTGGAGTTCCAGTGGTTAAGGAATCCAACTAGGAACCATGAGATTGCGGGTTCGATCCCTTGCCTCACTCGGTGTCTTAAATATCCAGCATTTTTGTGAGCTATGGTGTTTGTCGCAGATACAGCTTGCATCCTGTATTTCGTGGCTGTGGTTTCGACTGGCAGCTGCAGCTCCCATTTTGTCCCTAGCCTGGGAACCTCCATATCCTGTCAGAGTTGCCCTAGAATAAAGAAAAAGACAAAAATAGTATAAAATAAAATAAATGAGAAGTCATCTGGGGTTGCTGCATAGGATCCAGTACCCTTGAGTCCTGTCCACCTGCACAGCTGACCCCAGGCTGCTGTCATGACTCTCCTCCCCTCTGGGAGAGGTCCATGTCCAGCTGCCCAAAGAGACCACCCCTGGCCAGCAGGAATTTGGGGGACTGTGTGAAGGAGCTGCTGGCCTTGCTTCAGACCCTTTCTCTCCTGGCCCTGTGACCTCATCTCCTGGGATTGACCATGTCCCAGACAGAGCCTCTGGCAGCAGGACCAGGTGGTCACAGCTCCTGTTGGATCCCCCTCTTCCCATCAGACTGCTATCCCCTGATCCCCAAATCCCAGTCATGTTGACCCTGTGTCCCTTCCTAGCCTGGCCCTGGTCTCCTCCCTCCCAGGTCCCCGAGGCTCAGGCCAAATGGAGGCAGGTGGTGAGCATTCACATCGGGTCTGTACTGAACCAATCTCAGCCTGAGAGAAGTGACACAGGGTCCTTTCCCTCTGAGTTTGTGTCAGCCTCTCTAAGGCCTCCCTCATGTCGGGGCTCCAGAAAACAATCAAGATGAAGGCATCTATCCCTCAGTGCTCATGTACGAAGAGTGGCTCACCTGGCCCAGCCCTGCATCCTTGTGGATGCTTAGTGCTCCTGGCATCACACAGAAGACATGGCAGGATCCCAACCTGAGTGGGAATTTCCAGGGTCTGGGTCTTCCCTCAGTCTCTGTAAGGCCCAGGGATGGCCTGGGCCATCCCATGCCACCCATTCTCAAACTGAGGTTGGAACTTCTGTAAATTCTTTGACATAGATGACAAGTTCAAATGCAGCAACCCCTGAGGCAATTCAGTTCTGTCTTCTCTTGGGAAAAGTGAAAGGCTAGGATTCAAATTTGTTGTATTCCTTTCAGTGACTTTTCACTGTGTCATCTAATAACATGAATGTAACTTGTTTTAGTACACTTTCAAAAGCATTGTCTTCTCAGAGTTCCTGCTGTGGCTCAGTGGGTTAAAAACACGACATGGTGTCCATGAAGATGCAGGTTCAATCCCTGGCCTCGCTCAGTCAGTTGAAGAATCTGGCATTGCTGCAAGCTGTGGCATACATTGCAAAGGCGATTCAAATCCCACCTTGTGGCATCTGTTTTAGGCCTGCAGAGGCAGCTTGTCCCTGACCCCTAGCCCATGAACGTCCATATGCTGCAGGTGTGGCTGAAAAAAGAAAAAGAGAATACCTTTCTTCTATATACTTTTCATGCAGCAATAGAATAAAAAGATAAATTTATATTTCTACTACCACATCTTCATGATTTTTTGAAACTCTTAATACTGAAAAATATTTATTGAATTTCTTTTGCTATAGATTATTTACTGTATTGTGTTAGTTTCAGGTGTACAGCTTCAAATTCTTTTTCTTTACAGGTTATGAGAAGATATTGCATAGAGTTCCATGTGCTACACAGTGAATCCTTGTTGCTTCTCTATTAATCTCACACTCCCAATTGATCCCTTCCCTTCCTTTCCCTTTCCCCTTTGCTAATGGAAGTTTGCTTCCCATGTCTGTGCGTTGTTTCAGTTTTGTAAAAAAGCTGGATTGTAGTCATGTTTCAGATTCAGCATAGAAGTGTTAGAACTTTCATCTTTGTCTAACTTACTTCACGTAGTATGATAATCTCTAGGTCTGTCCATGTTGCTGCAAATTGCATGGCTTCATTCTTTCTTATGGCTGAGTGTGACTCCTATATATACATGAAGTATTTTTTGAAGAAGTGAGGTATTTTTGTACCTATTTCTGCTGTACAGCAAAGGGACCCAGTCACACCTATTTATACATTATTTTTCTCTTCTTATGTTCCATTGTGTTCTCTCCAAAGAGACTGAATACAGTTCCCTGTGCTACAGCGTAGGGCCTCATTGCTTATCCATCCTAAATGTAAGCGTTTGCATCGACCAACCCCAAATTCCCAGTCCATCCCACTTCCTCTCCCCTCCCCCTTGGCTCCCCACACGTCTGTCCTCTAGATCTGTGAGTCTGTTTCTGTTCTGGAGATATGTTCCTTTGTGCCCTATCTTGGCTTCTGCATGGAAGTGATGTCATGTGGTATTTGTCATTGTCTTTCTGACTTGTGCCACATACCATGATAACTTTAGTGGCATCGCTGTTGCTGCCAGTGGCATTGTTTCTTTCTTGTACACAGCTGAGTGGTACGACATTGTATATGTGTACCCCATCGTCTTCATCCATCCATCTGTTGGTGGACATTTAGATTGCTTCCATGCCTTGGCTCTTGTGAATTGTGCCATGAACATACAGGGGCATGTGTTTTTTGAGGGGGGTTTGGGTTTTTTTTTGTTTTTCATTTTTTTGTGTTTTTACCATTTCTTGGGCCGCTCCCGTGGAATATGGAGGTTCCCAGGCTAGGGGTCAAATCGGAGCTGGAGCTGCTGGCCTACACCACAGCCACAGCAATGCAGGATCCGAGCTGTGTCTGCAAACTACACCACAGCTCATGGCAACGCCGGATCCTTAACCCACTGAGCAAGGCCAGGGATTGAACCCGCAACCTCATGTTTCCTAGTTGGATTCGTTAACCACTGAGCCACGATGGGAACTCCACAGGAGCATGTGTCTTTTTGAGTGAAAGTTTTGTCTGGATAGATGCCCAGGTGTGGGATCGCTGGATCATATAGGGTAGTACTGTAGTGAGTTTTCTGAGGAACCCCCATACTCTTTTCCAGAGTGGTCACACTGATTTCCACTGCCACCAACAGTGTAGGAGGGTTCCCCTTTCTCCACACCCCCTCCAGCATTTGTTATCTATCAACTTAATGACGGCCATTCTAACAGGTGTGGGGTGGTCCCTCGCTGCAGTTTTGATGTGTAGTCCCCTCGTACCAAGCAAGGTTGAGCATCTCTTCATGTGCCTATTGGCCATCCCTAAGCCTCATCTGGAGAAATGTCTCTTTAGGTCTTCCGGCTCTTTTTGCATTGAGTTGTTTGGTTTTTGTGGTGGTGGATGAGTTGTATGTGTTGTTTCTCTATTTTGAAGGTAAAGCCATTGGTGGGTGAATCATGTACAAATATTCTCTCCTAGAATAGATTTACAAGGAGATCCTGCTGAATAGCATTGAGAACTATGTCTAGATACTCATGTTGCAACAGAAGAAAGGGTGGGGGAAAAACTGTAATTGCAATGTATATATGTAAGGATAACCTGACCCCCTTGCTGTACAGTGGGAAAATAAAAAAAAAAAAAACAAATATTCTCTCCCATTCTGTGGAGTTTTTCTTTTTTAAAAAAAGGTCTCCTTTGCTGTGCAAACGCTTTTGAGCTTAATTAGTTCCTACTGATTTAGTTGTGTTTTTATTGTCATTATTCTAGGAGGCATATCAAACAAGATCTTGATGCGATTTATGTCCAAGAGCATTCTGCCTGTTGTTCTCTAGGGGTTTTCTAGTATCTGGCCTTACATGGAGGTCGCCCAGCCATTTGGAGTTTATTTCTGTGTATGGTGTTAGTGAATGTTCTCACTGCACTTTTGACAGGTACCTGTCCGGTTTTCCCAGCACTACTGATGGAAGACAATGTCTTTCCTCCAGTGTATGTTCTTGCCTCCTTTGCCATAGAGCAGTTGACCCTTGGTGCTTGGGTTTATTTCTGGGCTTTCTGACTGATCAGTGTTGCTGCTTTTTCGCCAGGATCATAGAGTTGAATGACTGTAGCTTTGTAGTATAGTCTGAATACAGGAAGACTGATTTCTCCACTTCTTCCCCCCCCCCTTGAAAAGCACAAGCGAGAATGGCCAGGAGGTAGAAAGCATTCTCAGGGTAAAAGGAGGTCTTCAGGCCTCTGTCCATTTCTGCCACGCAGGTCTCATGGTTAGTGGTATAAAGCATGGGCTGCAGGGGCTGGTTACCCCTTCCCTTGGGTTATCAGATGTCCTGCTCCTCCCAGGGCCCCACTGGGAGGGACTACATCCTTGTCTCCTGGAGCCTCCCCTTTCCGCTGCATCTGTTTCACTGTGCAGGGATCAGTCCCTTGAAGGCTGCCCAGCCCAATGCACAGGGAACTCGCTCCTGGAGGACAATTGTATTCCCTCTTTGCTAACAGAAAACCTCCTCAGCTAAGCACAGCATAGACGGCAGTGCCACGGGGATCTGAGCCCTGGGGAGTTCCAGGCCCTGAGGAGCCTGACGGACCCACACATCCACCCAGGGGAGCCCTCCTTCCATCTGACTCTGCACCTCCTCGGTGATGGCATCCCTGTGTTTGTGTTGCAGACTCCTCTGGGACACCTTGAAGCCTCAGCCTGGGACTGGAAGAGTCCAAAAGTTTCCATCTTGACCAGGATACAAGATTGACCTCACTCTTCATCTATTACGAGCCAACTTTAGTATAAGCTTAGTTCTTTATTGTCTAGATTTAGTATTAAGTTCTGATACATGTTTACTACTTGGTATATAAGATTTTGGTAGAATGTAAGATTGTGTATTAAATAATTGTTACCTATCCATTTGCTTTTTTTAAAACTAGTTTTCGATAAAATAAACACAGGTATAGGAAAGCCCCCTTAAGCAGAGGTAGAACTTAATGCACTGGAGTCAGGCAGTCACCCTAGTGTCCACCCCCTGTCCTGTCACCCGCATCAGTCCTGACTGAAGAAGGGGACTGTGGATTTAGTCCTGACCAACTGCCCTCAAGCCAGTTTCTTTCCAAGGATTCTGTGGCCTCATGTCGGTTTGTACCTTTGACCATGGGAACTCTGTCACGCTCCCTCTTTCAGGATGACATGGTTGGCTGAGCCTTGCATGCCCAGACCCTGGCTGCTGGAACATCCATATCTCACCTTTTCCCTCCTCATGTCTCTGACATGTTTCTTTATATCCCATGCCTGGAGTTGGTATTTTTAAAACATGTAGAGTGACACCGAATGAGACACAGATAAAAACTGTAAAAGTAATTTTAATAAAGTACACTTTGATTGCAAAGCAAGTGTGTTTTGTGTTAATGGATCCCTTGGGAGGATAAAGAATGGCATACCCAAGTATGGAAGGCAGAGATAGGAAACATGAGAGAAGGCATGAACGTGCAGATTTTTCGGCAAAGGCCAAGAGAAACATTTCTTTGTCCACAGAAGGAAGATGCGGTGCTGCAGAATTGGGTGGCAAGAGTATTTTCTCTATTCCAAAATCTGAGAGTGAATCCCAAGGTTAACACTTGTCCCCTCCCCAGAATGCGTTGTCACACCTTTCCATTGTCCACGCATCGTCGTGCTCTGCTCTCCCTGCCTTGTAGGACTCTGGGTTCTGCATGATCAGGGTTGCACCTGAAACAACAAAGAAAGAGAGGGAAAGACCAGCTGTCTTTGCCTTGGCTTCTCAAACCCCTCGGGCTCTCCTGGGCTTCCTGGCTTTCCGTGTCTAAAGATGCTCCTAGTGGGAAGCTGAGTCCTGGTCATTCAGATAGGACGTGGGATGGCCAAACTGGGTTCACCCCTGGGAACAGACTTTGCACACTTCCCCAGGTTGTAATGCACATCCCGGCCCCAACCCCACCTACCCCCATGCTCCAGTGCTTCTACTGGGCGACCACAAAAAGAGGAGGCTTTTTCCACCGTCCACCAGCAACAAAAACAGAGGAGACAGAGACCAAAAGGAAGACAGACAGGGAGAGAGAGAGAGGGCTGAGCATAAAATGGGGAGAAAGTGGAAACAAGAGTGAGAGAAAGACACCAAAAATTCAGAGAGAAAGAGAGGGAAGAGAGGCAGTTGACATAGTGGCCTTAGCATCGGGCTCAAGTCACCCCTAGTGACCAAAGCTGTCACAAGTCTGAGCTATCTCAAGGTGTTTTTCGTCCTGGTGAAGCATCTCCCCTGGGGAAGCCATTCTGAAGTTGGCAGAGGGGTTGAGGGGCCTGCAGCTCCTGGGGTCCCTGCTGGGCCGATCAGGTCAGGTTCTCCCCCAGATTTCCACAGACACTCACCCAGCATCTGAAGGGGATGCAGTCCATCCAAAAAGATGTGCTCCCAACCATGCTGCTTGAAGAGCCCCAAGAAGGGAACCAAGACACCTGCCTTTCATGTTCTGGGAACCAGACAGCTATCAGCAGGATACTCCTAGCATGGACTGCTCTAATGCAGTCAGGTCAAGCCAGGAAGCATGGCTGAGAGCTAAAAGAAGAGCTGTTGGCCAAAGGGAAAGGAAACTCCAATAAGGTGCGAAGTACAGTGATAGACCCCCAGGCTCCAAGATCAACAGAGACTGGACGTGCAGAGTTCCCTCCGCCTCCCACAGCAGAACCTTGGTCTGCACTGGCCTTGGGCACCTGCCAGCGTGAGTTACCTGCTCCTCTCAGTGCCCCAAAATGAATACCAGTTGCAAAGTTGGCTGGGCCTCTCACCCAACCCGACACCACCCTATGCCCTGAAATCAGCAACCCCTCTTTTTAAATCAAGTGAGCAGGCTTTGAGTCATCAGCACCCTTCAGACCTGAGATCCAGACAAATCAAGGACCACCCAGCTTGTATCCACATGACCTGGATTCAGGTAGCTTCCTTCTAACGAGGGTGCCACAGAGGAGGAAGAGGCTCAGACGGAGAAGGAAGAAGGCGAGTGTGGAGCTCTCTGGAGAGAAAGGGCACAGGGATGAGCACAGCCTGCCCCCAAAATACCACCACGTGGACACACTGTGCTCATGACCAGAAGCCAAATTCCATGCCAGCCTGATTCTAGGAAGCTGCACCTCCAGGATTCAAGCCAGGTACATCTGGACCAAGAATGCTGCCTCCAAGTCATCAAAGGGCCCTCAGAGCCCCCTGATAGCCTGTCCAACTCTCTAGGCACTGGGCTGCCCAACCAGACAGGAATGGAACCACAGGTGTGAAAGGGGAACTATGTCCCCTCTCTGAGTTGAGGCAAAGAGGGCCAGAGTATCAGAGGCTGCATGTACCCAGGTGCAAGGCCCTGGGCACTTCCATGAGGTTCAACCCACCTGTCTCCAACCCCATCTCTGAGCCTGAAGGCACAGCCAGGGAGCTGCAGAGGGACTCTGCTGGTGTCTGGCACCATCTGGTGGCCATGTGCTCTGAGACCAATGCTCCACTTTTCCTACTGTTTCCTAATACAGACCCCCTGTCCCCACTGGCCTTGGGGCATTTGCCAGCATGACTTCCTTAACCCTCTCCCTCTCAGTACACTGAGAAGCACTGCAGGTGGGGATAAGCCTATCTCAAGGTCTCCCAGGGCTCTCTCCCCACTCGAAACCACCCCACTCGCTGAAATCTGTGAGCCTTGCCTTTTTTTGTGTGTGTCTTTTTAGGGCAGTATCCTTGGCATGTGGAGGTTCCCAAGTTAGGGGTCTAATTGGAGCTGTAGCTGCCAGCCTACACCAGAGCCACAGCAATGCAGGATCCGAGCCGAGTCTGTGACTGACACCACAGCTCATGGCAACATGGGGTCCTTAACCCACTGAGTGAAGCCAGGGATCAAACCTTTGTCCTCATGGGTGCTAGTCAGATTCATTTCTGCTGAAACACGATGGGAACTCCTGGCACTGCATTTCTAAACATTCATACTGAACCATCAGGAAAAGAACGAAAACAACCCTATTCACCACTGCATCCAAAAGAACAAGGAGTTCACACTGGGGTGCAAAGGGATCGGTGGCGCCTTGGGACCCCTGGGAGGCACGTTCCATCACAGAGGGTTAAGGATCCAGTGTTGGAGCAAGACAGCAGAAGCATAAGAGGACACGCTCACCCTCTCCCACAAACACATCAGAAAAACACATCTGCACGTACAATGACTCGCACAGAACATCCACTGCCTGCTGGCAGAGGAACCTAAACCTCCAAAAAGGGCAACTCTTGAGAGAACTGGGAAGAACCAAAGACAAAAAGAGAGGGTAAAGGAATCAGGGCGGGACTAGCATTCCTGAGAGGGAGCTCTGAAGGAGAAAAGGATCCCACCTCCTGGGAAGGCAGCTAACTGACAGGGAGATAAGCTGAGATGGAGGAATCTCAAAGTCACCACGAAAAGCACAGCAGCTGGACTGAGGAAGGCAAAGCAGAGTGAGAGCTGCATCTGAACCACTGGCCGGGACACCCCAGCCAGAGATGCGCAGACAGGGGCTGGGTGCTGAGACTCTGGCTCCAGAGGGGAGTCCTGGGGAGAGGACTGAGGCTGGCATGTGGGGACAGCCTGAGGGGCTAAGCAGCTGTGCAGCACAGGCTGAGGAGAGGAATGCCAGGGCAGAGGGAATCCAGGAGAAGGGCCAACCCACACGAGAGGCCAGGCACCATTGCTGGGGAAGGGAGGGGCATGGGTGGACCCAAAGGAAGCTCCAGGCACCAGAGCTGCCCATGCCCCAGGCTCAGAGGACCAGGTGGCTCTGTGCAGGTTCCCAGCAGGCGGTGAGAAGCCTCTTGCTCCTCGAAGGGAGACTGGGCACTTCTTCTGCAGGCTGCCAGTGGTCAGGCACCTCTTGTGTGGCCTAAGAGCATCAGGGGGCTGAGTGCTTTGTGGTGCCTCTTGCACCATCTACAGGCAGCAGGGACAGGCCTCAGCGGTTGCCTCAGAGGCCAGAGAGAAGCATGGCCTGCCACCACTGGGGACATGTGAGTGGGCTCCACCTGCAGTCACCTCAGGGGTTGGCAAAAAGAAGAGGGCACTGCACCCAAGCACCATACACTTTTGCTCTCACTCCCCTGGGAACACACCTGCCCTGCAGCTGCCATTGCCAAATGCTCTGGGCAGCACCCAGAGATGGTCATCTGTCCCTTCCCAAGACCCTACAACTAGGAGCAGCTGGCGCAGCACCTCCTGTGGGGGATAGGCAGAACAGGGTGCTTCTTGTATGGTCTGCATGTGGTGGGGGCAAACCACCACAGTTATCTCTGACTCCAGAGGCAGTCATGGCCCGCTCCCACTAGGGGTCCCTGAACAAGCACCACCTCACCTGTGGTTCCAATCACCTCAGAGGAGGGCATTGCAATTGAACACTGCTGCTGCTACTGCCAAATGCTCTGGACTCCTCGTAGATCTGCCTAGAGCTCATTACCACTTACTCGGACCCTGCAACTATGAGTAGCCTGTACCACATTCCTGCAGGTCCTTGCTGCTGTTTTGAACCCAATGACCAGGCACTGACTGCTGGCCCTACCCACTTCCTCCTTCTCCCTGAAAACACACTGAGTGTCCTGGAAATAACAGTCTGCTCACACCAAAGAAAGAGACAGAAACTATTCAAACTCGCACACCAAAAATAGCCACCCTCCCCCCCACAAAAAAAGAATACATAGAAGTAGCCTTGCAAGACTACAGTTTGGCTTCCCTAAACTCACAGACAAAGAAAAACATAAGCAAGATGAAGACGCTCAGAAACCAATCCCAGTTAAAGGAAAAGAGGAATTCACCTAAAGAAGTCAACAATGAAACAGACCTCTGAAGTCTGACAGACATTGAGTTCAAAAGGGAGATAGTGAAAATACTGAAGGAATTAATGCTGATCAAGGAATTAAGAGAGGATATGAATAGTAATGCAGATTCCTTTAGAAAGGAACTAGAAAATATAAGAAGGAGCCATGAAAAACTAGAAAATTCATGTGCAGAGATGCAAACTGAGCTAAAGGCACTAAAAAGCAGAATGAATGATGCAGAGAAATTAGTGACTTGGAAGACAGAATAATGGAAATCACCCAATCAGGACAGCAGACAGGAAACCAAATGAAAAAACATGAAAGCAATATAAGATATCTGTGGGATAATATAAAGCAGGCCAATCTACAAATAATAGGAATTCTAGAAGGAGAAGAAAAAAAGGGGGGATTGAAAATGTGTTTGAAGAAATGATGTCTGAAAACTTTCCAAATCTAAAGGAAACTGATATGAAGATACAGGAAGTACAGAGGGCCCCAAACAAGGTGAACTCAAACAGGCCCACGCCAAAACATAAGAAAAATGGCAAAAGTTAAAGATCAAGAGAGGATTCTAAAGGCAGCAAGAGAAAAGCAAAGCATTAATGATAAGCAAAGCCATAAGGCTATCAGCTATTTTTCTCTGTAGAAACCCTACAGGCCAGAACAGAGTGGCAAGATAGATTTCAAGGGCTGAGAGGAAAAAAATCTGCAACCTAGAATACTCTATCCAGCAAGAATATCATTTAAAATAGAAGGGAAAATACAGAATTTCTCCAGCAAACAAAAGCTGAAAGACTACAGCAATACTAAACCCATTCAAATAGAAATACGGAGGAGTTCCCGTTTTGGTGCAGTGGTTAACAAATCTGACTAGGAACCATGAGGTTGCAGGTTCGATCCCTGGCCTTGCTCAGTGGGTTAAGGATCCGGCATTGCCGTGAGCTGTGGTGTAGGTTGCAGATGCAGCTCGGATCCCGTGTTGCTGTGGCTCTGGCGTAGGCTGGCAGCTACAGCTCTGATTGGACCCCTAGCCTGGGAATCTCCATATGCCACGGGAGCAGCCCTAGAAAAGGCAAAAAGACAAAAAAAAAAAAAAAGAAATACGGAAAGGGCATCTCTAAATAAACAAAAAAAAAAAAAAAAAGGAAGAAGAAATAGGATGGAAGGAACCATAATTGGAAAGCAATCCCTTAAGTAAGTCAGCATATAGATCTAAACATGAAGATGTTAAAAAAAGGACTTCAAAATCATACAATGTAGGGAAGGAAATTAAGAAAATATAGATTCTGTTTTTATTTTAATGAGGTGTTCGAGGCTATGTGACCATCAGGCTAAAGCAAGCAGATATAGGAAGGGGTTAAGAACATACTTTAACAACAGGGCAATCCAAATCAAAACTGAACATTACATTCACAAAACCTGAAAAGAAAAGTACTCAAGCATAAAATAAATGGAAATCATTTAGCCAAAAAAGGAAGGGAAGAAAAGAGAAACATAGAAGCGACAGGAAAACCAGGTTGAAAATGGCAATAAATACCTATCTATCAATAATCACCTTGGATTTCCTGTCATGGTAGAGTGGAAATGAATCTGACTAGGAATCATGAGGTTGCCGGTTCTATCCATGGCCTTGCTCAGTTGGTTAAGGATCCAGCGTTGCTGTGAGCTGTGGTATAGGTCACAAACACTGCTTGGATCCCACTTTGCTGTAGCTGTGGTGTAGGCCAGCAGCTACAGCTCCAATTAGACCCCTAGCCTGGGAACCTCCATATGCTGCAGATGCGGCCCTAAAAGTCTAAATAAGAATAGGAATAATAAGAATCACCTTAAATGTCAATGGACTGAATTCTCTGATCAAAAGACACAGAGTGGTAGATTGGATTAAAAAAAGCAAAAAGCATCCATCTGCTGTCTACAAGAGAGTCACCGCAGGGAAAAGGGCACATATAGTTTGAAAGTGAGGGGACAGGAAAAGATATCTCATGTCAATGGACAAGACAGGAGAGCAGGAGTTGCAATACTCATATCAGACAAAATCAACTTTAGAATGAAGGCCATAAAGAAAGACAAAGAAGGACAGCATTTAATGGTAAAAGGATCCATTCAAGAAGAAGATATTACAATCCTCTATATATATGCCCCTAATATAGGAGCATCTCGATACCTATAACAAATACTAAGAGACATAAAAGGAGAAATTTATGGGAATACAATCATAGCAGGAGACTTTAACACCCCACTCACATCAATGACAATCCTCTCGAGAGAAAATCAATAAGGCAACAGAGATCCTAAAGGACACACTTTAGAAACATTGGACTTAACATTATCAGGGCATTACATCCAAAAAAATCAGAATATGCATTCTTCTCAAGTGCACATGGAACATTCTCAAGGATCGATCACATACTGGGGCACAAAGCTAACCTCGACAAATTTAAGAGTATAGGAATTACTTCAATTATCTTCTCTGACCACAATGGCATGAAACTAGAAGTCACCCACAGGAAAAGAAATGAGAAAAAAACTTACTACATGGAGATGAAACAATATGCTACTAAAAAAACCTATGGGTCAATGAGGACATCAAGGAGGAAATTAAGGAGTTTCCATTGTGGTGCAGTGCAAATGAATCCTACTAGGAAAAATGAGGTCTTGGGTTCAATCCCTGGCCTCACTCACTAGGTTAAGGATCAGGTGTTCCTGAGAGCTGTGATGTAGGTCACAGATGTGGCTTGGATCTGGCATTGCTGTGGCTGTGGTGTAGGCTGGCATATGCCACAACATATGGCTCTAAAAACCAAAAGAGAAAGAAAGAAAGAAAGAAAGAAAGAAAGAAAGAAAGAAAGAAAGAAAGAGAAGGAGGAAATTAAAAAATACATCAAGACAAATGACAATGAAGACATAGCTACTCAAAATCTATGGGATGCCACAAAAGCAGTGCTCAGAGGGAAGTTCAGAGAAATACAGGACTTCCTCAAAAAAGAAGAAAAATCTCATGTTGACAACTTAACCCACCACCTAAATGAATTAGAAAAAGAACAACAAGCAAAACCTAAAGTCAGCAGAGGAAGGAAATCATAATGATCAGAGAGAAAATCCATAAAACAGACATTCAAAAAACAATAGAAAAAATCAATAAAACTAACACCTGGTTCTTTGAAACAGTCAACAAAATTGACAAACCTCTTGCCAGACTCACCAAGAAAAGGAGAGGAAAAAACCCAAATAAAGTCAGAAATGAAAAAGGAGACGTCACAACGGAAACTACAAAAATACCAAAAAAAAAAAAAAAAGAAAAAAACCATGAGAGAATACTCTCAACAATTATATGTCAACAAGTTTGACAAACTAGAAGAAACAGACACCTTTCTAGAGACTTATACAGCCTTCCAAAACTGGATCAAGAAGAAATAGATCAACTGAGCACCCTGCTCACTAGAAATGAAATTGAGTGTGTCATAAAAACACTCCCTACAAATAAAATTCCCAGGACCAGATGGCTTCACAGGAGAATTCTACCAAACATACAAAGAGGAACTTACACCCACCCTCCTTAAACTTTTTCAAAAGGTTGCAGAAGAAGGAACACTCCCAAAGACATTCTATGATGCCACCATAACCCTAATTCCAAAACCAGACAGAGATACCACCAACAAAGAAAACTATAGGCCAATATCTTTGATGAATATAGACTTGAAAATTCTCAACAAAATCTTGGCCACCTGAATCCAACATATCAAAAAGATCATACACCACGACCAGGATGGATTCACTCCAGGTTCACAAGGATGGTTCGACATGTGCAAATCAATCAACATCAAACACCACATTAACAAAAGAAAAGTCAAAAACCACATGATCATCTCAATAGATGCAGAAAAATCATTTGACAAAGTCCAACATCCACTCACCCTAAAAATTCTTGCCAAAGTGTGTCTAGAGGGAACATACCGTAACATAAAAAAAGCCATTTATGACAAACTCACAGCAAATGTAATACTCGATGGAGAAAAGATGAAAGCCTTCCCACTCAAATCTGGAACAAGATGAGGATGCCCACTCTCGCCACTGTTACTCACCAAAGTATGGGAAGTTCCTAGCCACAGCAACCAGACAAACAAAAGAAATAAAAGGCATCCAACTAGGAAGAGAAGAGGTAAAGCTGTCACCGTATGCCTACAAAGACATGATACTGGATATAGAAAACCCTAAGGACTCAACCCAGAAACTGCTTGAACTGATCAACAAATTCAGCAAAGTAGCAGGATACAAGATGAACATTCAGAAATCAGTTTCATTTTCGGATACTACCAATGAAATATTAGAAAAGGAACACAAAAATACAATACCTTTCAAAAATACAATACAATACCCCAAAAATCAAATGCATGGGAATACCACGGACCAAGGAGGTGAAACACACATATGCTGAGACCTAGAAAACATTAATCAAGGAAATTAAAGAGGATTCAAAGAAATGGGAAGAGAGTCCATGCTCCTGGGTTGGAAGAATTAATACTGTAAAAATGTACTCACTACCCAAAGCAATCTACAGATTCAACGCAATCCCTATCAAATGACCCATGACATTTTTCACAGAACTACAACAGACAATCCAAAGATTTATATGGAATCACAAAAGACCCAAAATTGCTAAAGCAATCCTGAGGACCAAAAACCAAGCAGGAGGCTTAACTCCCCAGACTTCAGGCAATATCACAAAGCCACAGGAAACAAGAAAGTGTGGTGCTGGTTCCAAAACAGACAGACAAACCAATGGAACAGAAGAGAGAACCCAGAAATAAACCCAGACACCTATGGTCAATTAATCTTTGACAAAGGAGGCAAGAATATAAAATGGGAAAAAGACATCTTTTCAGCACGTATTGCTGGGAAACCCAGACAGGTGCACACACATCAATGAAACTAAAACACATCCTCACACCATGCACAAAAATAAACTCAAGATGGCTTCAAGACTTAAATGTATGACAAGACACCATCAAACTTCTGGAAGAGAACATAGGCAAAACATTCTCTGACATCAGCCTTACAAATGTTTTCTCAGGTCAGTCTCCCAAAGCAACGGAAATAAAAGCCAAACTAATCCAATGGGACCTAATCAAACAGACAAGTTTTACACAGCAAAGGAAACCAAGAAGACAACTTACAGAAAGGGAGAAAATAGTTTCAAATGATGCAACTGACAAGGGCTTAATCTCTAAAATATACAAACAACTTATACAAATCAACAGCAAAAAAGCCAATAGCCCAATTGAAAAATGCACAAATGACCTGAATAGACATTTCTCCAAGGAAGATATACAGTTGGCCAACAGGCACATGAAAAAATGCTCAACATCCCTGGTTATTAGAGAAATGCAAATCAAAACTACCATGAGATACCACCTCGCACCAGCCAGAATGGCTATCATTCATCAGTCCACAAATAACAAATGCTGGAGGGGGTGTGGAGAAAAGGGAACCCTCCTGCACTGTGGGTGGGAATGTAAGTTGGTGCAACCACCATGGAGAACAGTATGGAGGTGCGTTAGAAAACCACATAGAACTACCATATGACCCAGCAATCCCACTCTTGGGCATATATCTGGACAAAACTTTTCTTGACAAAGACCCATGCACCCACATGTTCATTGCAGCACTATTCACAATAGCCAAGACACGGAAAAATTCTAACTGTCCAGCAACAGATGATTGGATTAGGAAGAGGTGGTAAATATGTACAATGGAATTCTACGCAGCCATAAAAAGAACAAAATAATGCCATTTGCAGCAACACAGTTGGAACTAAAGACTCTCCTACTAAGTGAAGTAAGTCAGAAAGAGAACAAGTACCATAAGATATCACTTGTATCTGGAATCGGATATATGGCACCAATGAATCTTTCCACAGAAAAGAAACTCATGGACTTGCAGAATAGACTTGTGGTTGCCAGGGGGGAGGGGGAGGGAGTGGGATGGATGGGGTGCTTGGGGTTAATAGATGCAGACTCTTGCCTTTGGAATGGATAAGCAATGAAATCCTGCTGTGTAGCACTGGGAACTATATCCAGTCACTTATGATGTAGCATGATAACGTGAGGAAAAAGAATGTGTGTGTGTAACTGGGTCACCATGCTGTGCCGCAGAATATTGACAGAACACTGCAAACTAGCTATACTAAAAATAAATAAAAATCATTATATATATATCCAGTGTTGCCACAGCTGTGGCATGGGTTGCAACTGTGCTCAGATCTGATCCCTGGCCCAGGAGCTCCACATGCCACAGGGCAGCTAAAAAAGGGAAAAAAGGAACAAAAGAATACATTTAACCAAGGACATGAAAGACTGAAACACTTTCAGACAGTGATGAAGCCCCTGAAAACTATGACACACATAAATGGAAAGATACCTTGTGCTCTTGGAAAAATTCACATTGTTCAAATGTTCATTCTGCCCAAGGAAATGAACATGTGAATGCCAGCCCCTCCCCAAATTCCAACAGTCTTTTTCCCAGAAATAGAGCAAATCCTCCTACAGTTTGTGTGGAGCCACAAAAGACCTCAAGGAGCCAAAGCAACCCTCAGAAAGGACAAGAGGCCGGAGGCATCTCCCTGCCTGACTTCACTCTATGTTGTGAAGCTACAGTCACCAACAGAGTGTGGAACTGGCTCAAAAACAGGTGCCTGGCCCAGAGCAAGAGGACAGAGCCCAGAATTCAACCCACACTGAGCGGGTCAGTGTGTTCACGACAAAGGGGCCAAGGCCACGTCGTCCCCACAGGAAGTGCTGCTGGGAAAACTCAACACCACATACCATGTAAAGACAGTGGACACCATCCATACCACACACACAATGGACCAAAAAACCCCAGCTTTCAACCCAGAGCCCCTCTTGCATCCTCTGAAGGTGGACCCCCCCTCTGGTGCACATGGGAAGCTAAAAGCTTCTGCTCACCTTTTCCTCCTGTGCCACCCAATTGGCAGGAAACCTGGCTCCCATCAGTGTAGACACTGCCCCTTGATGTCCTAAAGCTGAAAGCCCCTGAAGTCTGAAGAAGACAGAGCTCTGACAGCAGAGATGCCACCAATCATCCCAGCAAAGCAGAAGCCATGGGCCCAAGGAGCCTCAACTCCCTTCATTTGTGCAAAGCAGGGTCCTCCAGGACCGCACCTGCCCCGTGGGTGCCACCACGGGAATTCCTAGAGTATTTGGTTTGGTCTGGTTTTTTTAGGGCTGCAGAAGTTCCTGGGCTAGGGGTCAAATGGATTTTGTAAAATTAAAGATTTCTCCTCTGTGAAAGGCCTTACTCAGAAAATCAAAAAGCAAGTCACAAACCGAGAGAAAACTATTTGCAAACACATACACAACAAAGGATTTGTTTCAAAATATGCAAAGAATTCTAACAAAACAACACCATTAAAAACAGAGAAAGCTCTGGAGTTCCCTTCATAGCTCAGCAGTTAATGAACCTGACTAGGATCCATGAGGATGTGGGTTCGCTCCCTGGCCTTGCTTAGTGGGTTAAGGATCTGGCATTGCTGTGACCTGTGGTGTAGGTTGCAGACACAGCTTGGATCCTGCACTGCTGTGGCTATGATATAGGCTGGCAGCTGTAGCTCTGATTTGACTCCTAGCCTGGGAACATCCATGTGACTTGGGTGCAGCCTAAAAAGAAAAAAGGAAGAAAGAAAACCATCCCCAAGAAATAGAGGTATCAAGAAAGCTGATTTATAATAGAGACAGCACTCTGCAAGTGGGTGGGGAAGGATGTTCACTTGAATAAACAGGGCCAGGATGGATGGTCACCCACATAAGAAAACTAGTATTACTGGAAACCTAACACAGTCCCACCTAAAAGACCCCTCCTACACCACTGCAAGAATAAGTAGGAGATGGCGTTCCTGTCATGGCACAGTGGTTAGCAAATCCAACTAGGAACCATGAGGTTGCAGGTTTGATCCCTGGCCTTGCTCGGTGGGTTGGGGATCTGACATTGCTGTGAGCTGTGGGTGCAGGTTGCAGATGCAGCTTGGATCCCATGTTGTTGTGACTCTGGTGTAGCCAGTGGCTGCAGCTCTGACTGGACCCCTAGCCTGGGAACCTCCATATGCCCTGGGAAGCAGCCCTAGAAAAGGCAAAAAGACAAAAAAAAAAAAAAAAAAAGAAAGAATAAGTAGGAGAATATCATGATGACCTCAGGGCTGGGGGAGGGGACACAATGTGATACTATTTACAGTGTAGCAAAAATAGAGTGCGGAAATGCTTAGAGTAAAAACAGCCTCATGCTGACAGTTGCTGGATTTTGACAAGATGCCAAGTAAATCAAAAGGTAAGAGAGGAGTTTCTGTCATGGCTCAGTGGTTAAGGAACCTGACTAGCATCCATGAGGTTGTGGGTTCGATCCCTGGCCTGGCTCAGCAAGGTAAGGATCCAGTGTTTCGGTGAGCTGTGGTATAGGTTGGAGATACGGCTCAGATCTGGTGTTGCTCTGGCTGTAGTGTAGGCCGGTGGCTACAGCTCCGATTAGACCCCTAGCCTGGGAATCTCCATAAGTGGCAGGTGTGGCCCTAAAAAAAAGACAAACCACCAAAAAAAAAAAAAAAGTAAGGGAAAGGGGTGCTGAAACAAATATATATCAGTGCAAAGAAGTGAAACTCAACCCCTACCTCATTCCATATGCAAATATGAATTTGAGACAAACACCTAAATTTTAAAAGTAACACGAGCAATTCTCATTGTGGTGCAGCGGAAACTAATCTGACTAGGATCCATGAGGATGTGGGTTCCATCCCTGGCCTCACTCAGTGGGGTAAGGATCTGGCATTGCCGTGAGCTGTGGTGTAGGTCGCAGAGACGGCTTGGATCCTGTATTGCCATGGCTGTGGTGTAGGCCGGCAGCTACAGCTCTGATTCAACCCCAAGCCTAGGAACCTCATATGTCACAAGTGTGGCCCTAAAAATTAAAAAATAAAAAAATAAAAAAAAATAAAAGTAGCACTATGTTTAGCACAGCAAAGGAAACCATCAACAAAATGAAGAGACAGCCTACTGAATAGAAGATATTTGCAAACCATTTAAATGACAAGGGGTTAATATCCAAAATATGTATGAAGGTCATATAACTCAATAGCAAAAAACCAAATAACACAGTTAAAAATGAACAAAGGGAGTTCCCATTGTGGCTCAGCAATAATGAAACCCAACTAGTAATCATGAGGTTGCAGGTTCAATATCTGGCCTTGCTCTGTGGGTTAAGGATCCAGCGTTGCTGTGAGCTGTGGTGTAGGTTGCAGACACAGCTCAGATCTTGCAGTGCTGTGGCTGTGGACTGCAGCTGCAGCTCAGATTTGACCCCTAACCTGGGAATTTCCAAACACCATGGGTTTGGCCCTAAAAAGAAAAAAAAAATCAAAGAAGACATTTCTCAAAAGAAGACATACATATGGCCAACAGGTACATGAAAAGATTCTCAACATCACCAGTCATTAGGGAAATTCAAACCAAAACCACAATGAGATATCACCTCATTTCTTGTGGTGAGGATGTGGGGGAAAGTGAAACTCTGTACACTTAGTGGGAATATAAATTGGTGCAGCCGTTACATAAGTTCCTCAAAAAATTAAAACTAGAACTAACAGGAGTGAAATAAAGACCCGGTGGCTCTGCAGGTTAAGAACCTGACTAGCATCCATGAGGACTTGGGTTCAATCCCTGGCCTCACTCAGTGGGTTAAGATCCAGTGTTGCTGAAAGCTGCAGCATAGATTGCAGGTACAGCTTGGATCCTGAGTTCCTTTGGCTGTGGTGTAGGCCGGCAGCTGCCGCTCCAAATAGATCCCTAGCCTTGGAACTTCCATGAACTACAAGTGCAGGCCTTAACAAAAAAGACTAAGTTATGATCTAGCAGTTCCACTTTTCAAGATGTATGTGTCCAAAGGAATTGAAGTCAGAATCTCAAAAGGATATCTGTACCCCTATGTTCACTGCACCAGAGTTCAGAATGCCCAGATGTGGAAACAATCTAAATGTCTATTGGCAGAAGAACAGAGAAAGAAAATGTGATGTATAAACACATACAATAAAGTATTCTGCAGCCTTTAAAAATGTGGAAATCCAGGAGTTCCCATCGTGGCTCAGCAGTTAATGAACCCAACTAGGATCCATGAGGATGTGGGTTTGATCCCTGGCCTTGCTCAGTGGGTTAAGGACCTGGTGTTGCCATCAGTTGTGGTGTAGGTCACAGATGCAGCTCAGATCTGGTGTTGCTGTGGCTGGGATGTAGACCAGCAGCTACAGTTCTGATTCGGCCCCTAGCCTGGGAACCACCATATCAGTGCAAAGAAATGAAACTCAACCCCATACCTAATTTTAGGTGCAGCCCTAAAAAGACCAAAAAAAAAAAAAACCTGAAAGGAAAAAACCCTATGTAAAATCTTATCCTAAATTCTATTTTTTGCATCTCAAAAGCTGAAGAGGCAAGATAGGATATCATCTGGTCATCTTCTTTTCTTAGTGAAAGGCTACAACTACAGTTCATGTAATGCTCAGCTAAGCATGGTGAGGGGATGGAAGAGTGAGAAAGAAATGAAATATATTCTTAGTAATGGAAAAAAAAGAGAGAAGAAAAGTCAACTTCAGAGGCCCTTTGAGCCATTCTGGGCCTTGGAAAGAACTGGAGATTCGAGGAGCCATTTGGGGTGAGTACAAGACACAGCCAGCAGCTGGGGTGACTGCAGCCTGGGCAGGGTAGGGCAGGATGGGGGCACTCCCTCCTCATCCATTTGAGTCAGACTGATCATTCATTTCCAATCTTCTGGGTTTGAGAGAAAAGGCTGGAAAGCTGGCTTTCCAACTGTATCCCTGCCTCATCCAGAAGCAGGTGCTTGTTATGAGGCTGGTGTGGTGAGCAGTCCCCATTCAAAGAGAACGGTGATTGACAAGCAGGGTCTCCTGGGAGGGGTGTCTAGGTGCTGCTACCTCTGAAGAGCCCACTGGGCCCCTATCCTGCAGCATTGAGGTCTTTTCTCCTTGATTTCAGAGGAATCCCTGCTCTCTGATAAACCTTTAAGCCACATTTTCTATGAGACACAAAGACCCCAGTGGAGTCTTCCAAACATGGTAAAGACTTTCACAGGATGAGAAGGTTCTAGTCACTTTTAGCTTTCCATCCTCTGCACCACTCCAGGACGGAAGAAAGCTGTGTACAAACTAGTTTCCCTTGGTCCTTCTGATTTGATCCCAAACTTCAGAATCTGCCAATCATGATCCTGGGAAGAATCAGCCACAAATGTAGGGGGGGAGCTAACATATGAGACCCAACTTATTGGCCAATTACACCCAGGTGGGGACTGGCTTGAGCTTGCAGTTTGGGCGAGGGTTGGTTCATCCCTAAGCCTTGCTTTCCTCTTCCTGGCAACACATCCTTCTGGTCAGGTCTCTGCTCCAAGAGTGAAGAAATGACAGAAACTTCTCTAGTCTCACCTGGAAGCCTGGATGAGAGGTGAGGAGGGCAGAAGCTGGACAGAGCCAAACTCCAGGACTTTTGTCTCCCCTCTGGAGGCTGCTGCATGTATGTACAAGGAGATTGAAGTGGATGGGAAAGGGCAGGGAGTCATCTGGAAGTGGCATTGGTGGAGGCGGGAAGGGGGCAGGAGGACCCAGGACCCACTGCCTGCCATCTCCACAGAGCTTCTTGGGCCCCAGCACCATGCGGCACTGCCCGTAAAAATGTTTCTTGGATGCTGTGTCCTTGATCCTCCTGAGCCGCTTCCTCCAAGAGAAAAATGCAGAGCATCCTAAGTACAGTTTATCCATGGTGAGTTCCAGAGGTGGAGCTTGGACTCCTAACCCTAACCCTTTGGGGGTGGGGGGTGGGTATATTTTCAGTTACACAAACAGTCTAAAGTCACCATGGAAGTTCTAAGAGGAATGCTGTTGAAGAATCAGGAGAGGGTTAGAGAAAAGATAATAGTGAACTAGCCTTGAAATATGTGTCGGGTTTGAATAAAGGTGAGGAAGACAAGGGGGCATTTTCCATGTGCAGAGAGCAGCCAAGGCCATGCTGTTTGGTGGGGTTGGCCCATGGGCAGCCTGCCTAGGTGAGGTCACATCCCTCTCCAGAGCCAGAGCGGTTGGGCAGAGCGCCTGCGTGGGGGTTGCGTGCGTGCCGTGGCGTGCGAGGGGGTTGCGTGCGTGCCGTGGCGTGCGTGGGGGTTGCGTGCGTGCCGGGGAAGGGAGCCCCCGGAGCGACTGCTGAGGGACACCGCGGCGAGCGAGCATGGGTGAAGGAGCTGAGGGCGTGAGCAGGGCTGCAGCGGGCAGGTCCAAGGTAGGTTTGTGTTTATCTTTTTGAGAAGGGAAGAGGGTGCCTAGGATGCTTGGGAAAAGGGGAGGGAAGGTCCCAGGAAGTGTTTGGGGGAAAGGTGCGTGGTTGGGGAGGGACCGGCTTCAGTGCAGGGCAGGTATGGGGGTTGAGTGCAGGAGGGTTAGCTGCGTGGAGGGGAAGGGAGCTCAGAGGGAATGGGGAGGGCCACCGCGAGCGTGGGGGAGGGAGGTGAGGATGGCAGCGGAGCCCCAACTGAGAGGTTGAAGTTAGGGTTAGTTTTGAGAGGCAGGAAGAGGGTGGATGGGATCCCTTGGAAAAGTGGAGGCGAGGTCCTAGGAAGGGTTGGGCCTGTGCGAGTGCGGGGAGCGTGGAGGCGGGCAGGCACCCCTTGCCCCCCGAGCGTGCGTGGGGGTTGCGTGGGTGCAGGGGAAGGGAGGCCGGAGGGAATGGAGAGGGACACGGAGAGCCTGGGGCCCTGCGGGGAGGTTGTGAGGGGCATTCTAGGGGATAGGTTCAAGGTAGGTTTTGGTGGCTGCTGTGGTGGTGGTGGTGGTGGTGGTTTTTGTTGTTGGTTTTTGGTTTTTGGTTGGTTGTTGTGAAGGGGGAAGAGGGTGGAGGATGAGGACCCCTTAGCACATGGGAGCGGAAGGATGTCAGGAAAGGAGCCCAGAGGGGTTCCTGTGGGAATGGGCCAGGGCAGCTGGGAGGGGCTTGTGGGTAGTGCCTGAACAGAGGGGAAGGGAGAGCTGAAGGGAGTGCTGAGGGCCAGAGCGAGCAGGGGGGGACTGAGGTAAGGCTGTCAGTGGAGTTCCAGCAGACAGGTTCAAGTGAGGTGTTTTTTGTTTTGGTTTTTGGCTTGCTGTGTGTGTTTGTTCGTTTGATTGTTTGTTTGAGAAGGGGGTAGAGGGGTGGGTAGGTTGGATGCCTTTGAGCTGATGGGGAAAGTTTCCAGGAAGGGGGGGGGTGTGGGTGGGGGCAGAGAGGGGCGAGGGGGGCGGGGACGCGGTTGTGCAGAGCGCGTGCGTGGGGGTTGCGTGCGTGCCGTGGCGTGCGAGGGGGTTGCGTGCGTGCCGTGGCGTGCGTGGGGGTTCGCGTGCGTGCCGGGGAAGGGAGCCCCCAGAGCGACTGCTGAGGGACACCGCGGCGAGCGAGCATGGGTGAAGGAGCTGAGGGCGTGAGCAGGGCTGCAGCGGGCAGGTCCAAGGTAGGTTTGTGTTTATCTTTTTGAGAAGGGAAGAGGGTGCCTAGGATGCTTGGGAAAAGGGGAGGGAAGGTCCCAGGAAGTGTTTGGGGGAAAGGTGCGTGGTTGGGGAGGGACCGGCTTCAGTGCAGGGCAGGTATGGGGGTTGAGTGCAGGAGGGTTAGCTGCGTGGAGGGGAAGGGAGCTCAGAGGGAATGGGGAGGGCCACCGCGAGCGTGGGGGAGGGAGGTGAGGATGGCAGCGGAGCCCCAACTGAGAGGTTGAAGTTAGGGTTAGTTTTGAGAGGCAGGAAGAGGGTGGATGGGATCCCTTGGAAAAGTGGAGGCGAGGTCCTAGGAAGGGTTGGGCCTGTGCGAGTGCGGGGAGCGTGGAGGCGGGCAGGCACCCCTTGCCCCCCGAGCGTGCGTGGGGGTTGCGTGGGTGCAGGGGAAGGGAGGCCGGAGGGAATGGAGAGGGACACGGAGAGCCTGGGGCCCTGCGGGGAGGTTGTGAGGGGCATTCTAGGGGATAGGTTCAAGGTAGGTTTTGGTGGCTGCTGTGGTGGTGGTGGTGGTGGTGGTTTTTGTTGTTGGTTTTTGGTTTTTGGTTGGTTGTTGTGAAGGGGGAAGAGGGTGGAGGATGAGGACCCCTTAGCACATGGGAGCGGAAGGATGTCAGGAAAGGAGCCCAGAGGGGTTCCTGTGGGAATGGGCCAGGGCAGCTGGGAGGGGCTTGTGGGTAGTGCCTGAACAGAGGGGAAGGGAGAGCTGAAGGGAGTGCTGAGGGCCAGGGGAGCAGGGGGGGACTGAGGTAAGGCTGTCAGTGGAGTTCCAGCAGACAGGTTCAAGTGAGGTGTTTTTTGTTTTGGTTTTTGGCTTGCTGTGTGTGTTTGTTCCTTTGATTGTTTGTTTGAGAAGGGGGTAGAGGGGTGGGTAGGTTGGATGCCTTTGAGCTGATGGGGAAAGTTTCCAGGAAGGGGGGGGGTGTGGGTGGGGGCAGAGAGGGGCGAGGGGGGCGGGGACGCGGTTGTGCAGAGCGCGTGCGTGGGGGTTGCGTGCGTGCCGTGGCGTGCGAGGGGGTTGCGTGCGTGCCGTGGCGTGCGTGGGGGTTCGCGTGCGTGCCGGGGAAGGGAGCCCCCAGAGCGACTGCTGAGGGACACCGCGGCGAGCGAGCATGGGTGAAGGAGCTGAGGGCGTGAGCAGGGCTGCAGCGGGCAGGTCCAAGGTAGGTTTGTGTTTATCTTTTTGAGAAGGGAAGAGGGTGCCTAGGATGCTTGGGAAAAGGGGAGGGAAGGTCCCAGGAAGTGTTTGGGGGAAAGGTGCGTGGTTGGGGAGGGACCGGCTTCAGTGCAGGGCAGGTATGGGGGTTGAGTGCAGGAGGGTTAGCTGCGTGGAGGGGAAGGGAGCTCAGAGGGAATGGGGAGGGCCACCGCGAGCGTGGGGGAGGGAGGTGAGGATGGCAGCGGAGCCCCAACTGAGAGGTTGAAGTTAGGGTTAGTTTTGAGAGGCAGGAAGAGGGTGGATGGGATCCCTTGGAAAAGTGGAGGCGAGGTCCCAGGAAGGGTTGGGCCTGTGCGAGTGCGGGGAGCGTGGAGGCGGGCAGGCACCCCTTGCCCCCCGAGCGTGCGTGGGGGTTGCGTGGGTGCAGGGGAAGGGAGGCCGGAGGGAATGGAGAGGGACACGGAGAGCCTGGGGCCCTGCGGGGAGGTTGTGAGGGGCATTCTAGGGGATAGGTTCAAGGTAGGTTTTGGTGGCTGCTGCGGTGGTGGTGGTTTTTGTTGTTGGTTTTTGGTTTTTGGTTGGTTGTTGTGAAGGGGGAAGAGGGTGGAGGATGAGGACCCCTTAGCACATGGGAGCGGAAGGATGTCAGGAAAGGAGCCCAGAGGGGTTCCTGTGGGAATGGGCCAGGGCAGCTGGGGGGGGGCTTGTGGGTAGTGCCTGAACAGAGGGGAAGGGAGAGCTGAAGGGAGTGCTGAGGGCCAGGGGAGCAGGGGGGGACTGAGGTAAGGCTGTCAGTGGAGTTCCAGCAGACAGGTTCAAGTGAGGTGTTTTTTGTTTTGGTTTTTGGCTTGCTGTGTGTGTTTGTTCGTTTGATTGTTTGTTTGAGAAGGGGGTAGAGGGGTGGGTAGGTTGGATGCCTTTGAGCTGATGGGGAAAGTTTCCAGGAAGGGGGGGGGTGTGGGTGGAGGCAGAGAGGGGCGAGGGGGGCGGGAACGCGGTTGTGCAGAGCGCGTGCGTGGGGGTTGCGTGCGTGCCGTGGCGTGCGAGGGGGTTGCGTGCGTGCCGTGGCGTGCGTGGGGGTTCGCGTGCGTGCCGGGGAAGGGAGCCCCCGGAGCGACTGCTGAGGGACACCGCGGCGAGCGAGCATGGGTGAAGGAGCTGAGGGCGTGAGCAGGGCTGCAGCGGGCAGGTCCAAGGTAGGTTTGTGTTTATCTTTTTGAGAAGGGAAGAGGGTGCCTAGGATGCTTGGGAAAAGGGGAGGGAAGGTCCCAGGAAGTGTTTGGGGGAAAGGTGCGTGGTTGGGGAGGGACCGGCTTCAGTGCAGGGCAGGTATGGGGGTTGAGTGCAGGAGGGTTAGCTGCGTGGAGGGGAAGGGAGCTCAGAGGGAATGGGGAGGGCCACCGCGAGCGTGGGGGAGGGAGGTGAGGATGGCAGCGGAGCCCCAGCTGAGAGGTTGAAGTTAGGGTTAGTTTTGAGAGGCAGGAAGAGGGTGGATGGGATCCCTTGGAAAAGTGGAGGCGAGGTCCTAGGAAGGGTTGGGCCTGTGCGAGTGCGGGGAGCGTGGAGGCGGGCAGGCACCCCTTGCCCCCCGAGCGTGCGTGGGGGTTGCGTGGGTGCAGGGGAAGGGAGGCCGGAGGGAATGGAGAGGGACACGGAGAGCCTGGGGCCCTGCGGGGAGGTTGTGAGGGGCATTCTAGGGGATAGGTTCAAGGTAGGTTTTGGTGGCTGCTGTGGTGGTGGTGGTGGTGGTGGTTTTTGTTGTTGGTTTTTGGTTTTTGGTTGGTTGTTGTGAAGGGGGAAGAGGGTGGAGGATGAGGACCCCTTAGCACATGGGAGCGGAAGGATGTCAGGAAAGGAGCCCAGAGGGGTTCCTGTGGGAATGGGCCAGGGCAGCTGGGAGGGGCTTGTGGGTAGTGCCTGAACAGAGGGGAAGGGAGAGCTGAAGGGAGTGCTGAGGGCCAGGGGAGCAGGGGGGGACTGAGGTAAGGCTGTCAGTGGAGTTCCAGCAGACAGGTTCAAGTGAGGTGTTTTTTGTTTTGGTTTTTGGCTTGCTGTGTGTGTTTGTTCCTTTGATTGTTTGTTTGAGAAGGGGGTAGAGGGGTGGGTAGGTTGGATGCCTTTGAGCTGATGGGGAAAGTTTCCAGGAAGGGGGGGGGTGTGGGTGGGGGCAGAGAGGGGCGAGGGGGGCGGGGACGCGGTTGTGCAGAGCGCGTGCGTGGGGGTTGCGTGCGTGCCGTGGCGTGCGAGGGGGTTGCGTGCGTGCCGTGGCGTGCGTGGGGGTTCGCGTGCGTGCCGGGGAAGGGAGCCCCCAGAGCGACTGCTGAGGGACACCGCGGCGAGCGAGCATGGGTGAAGGAGCTGAGGGCTTGAGCAGGGCTGCAGCGGGCAGGTCCAAGGTAGGTTTGTGTTTATCTTTTTGAGAAGGGAAGAGGGTGCCTAGGATGCTTGGGAAAAGGGGAGGGAAGGTCCCAGGAAGTGTTTGGGGGAAAGGTGCGTGGTTGGGGAGGGACCGGCTTCAGTGCAGGGCAGGTATGGGGGTTGAGTGCAGGAGGGTTAGCTGCGTGGAGGGGAAGGGAGCTCAGAGGGAATGGGGAGGGCCACCGCGAGCGTGGGGGAGGGAGGTGAGGATGGCAGCGGAGCCCCAACTGAGAGGTTGAAGTTAGGGTTAGTTTTGAGAGGCAGGAAGAGGGTGGATGGGATCCCTTGGAAAAGTGGAGGCGAGGTCCCAGGAAGGGTTGGGCCTGTGCGAGTGCGGGGAGCGTGGAGGCGGGCAGGCACCCCTTGCCCCCCGAGCGTGCGTGGGGGTTGCGTGGGTGCAGGGGAAGGGAGGCCGGAGGGAATGGAGAGGGACACGGAGAGCCTGGGGCCCTGCGGGGAGGTTGTGAGGGGCATTCTAGGGGATAGGTTCAAGGTAGGTTTTGGTGGCTGCTGTGGTGGTGGTGGTTTTTGTTGTTGGTTTTTGGTTTTTGGTTGGTTGTTGTGAAGGGGGAAGAGGGTGGAGGATGAGGACCCCTTAGCACATGGGAGCGGAAGGATGTCAGGAAAGGAGCCCAGAGGGGTTCCTGTGGGAATGGGCCAGGGCAGCTGGGGGGGGGCTTGTGGGTAGTGCCTGAACAGAGGGGAAGGGAGAGCTGAAGGGAGTGCTGAGGGCCAGGGGAGCAGGGGGGGACTGAGGTAAGGCTGTCAGTGGAGTTCCAGCAGACAGGTTCAAGTGAGGTGTTTTTTGTTTTGGTTTTTGGCTTGCTGTGTGTGTTTGTTCGTTTGATTGTTTGTTTGAGAAGGGGGTAGAGGGGTGGGTAGGTTGGATGCCTTTGAGCTGATGGGGAAAGTTTCCAGGAAGGGGGGGGGTGTGGGTGGAGGCAGAGAGGGGCGAGGGGGGCGGGGACGCGGTTGTGCAGAGCGCGTGCGTGGGGGTTGCGTGCGTGCCGTGGCGTGCGAGGGGGTTGCGTGCGTGCCGTGGCGTGCGTGGGGGTTCGCGTGCGTGCCGGGGAAGGGAGCCCCCGGAGCGACTGCTGAGGGACACCGCGGCGAGCGAGCATGGGTGAAGGAGCTGAGGGCGTGAGCAGGGCTGCAGCGGGCAGGTCCAAGGTAGGTTTGTGTTTATCTTTTTGAGAAGGGAAGAGGGTGCCTAGGATGCTTGGGAAAAGGGGAGGGAAGGTCCCAGGAAGTGTTTGGGGGAAAGGTGCGTGGTTGGGGAGGGACCGGCTTCAGTGCAGGGCAGGTATGGGGGTTGAGTGCAGGAGGGTTAGCTGCGTGGAGGGGAAGGGAGCTCAGAGGGAATGGGGAGGGCCACCGCGAGCGTGGGGGAGGGAGGTGAGGATGGCAGCGGAGCCCCAGCTGAGAGGTTGAAGTTAGGGTTAGTTTTGAGAGGCAGGAAGAGGGTGGATGGGATCCCTTGGAAAAGTGGAGGCGAGGTCCTAGGAAGGGTTGGGCCTGTGCGAGTGCGGGGAGCGTGGAGGCGGGCAGGCACCCCTTGCCCCCCGAGCGTGCGTGGGGGTTGCGTGGGTGCAGGGGAAGGGAGGCCGGAGGGAATGGAGAGGGACACGGAGAGCCTGGGGCCCTGCGGGGAGGTTGTGAGGGGCATTCTAGGGGATAGGTTCAAGGTAGGTTTTGGTGGCTGCTGTGGTGGTGGTGGTTTTTGTTGCTGGTTTTTGGTTTTTGGTTGGTTGTTGTGAAGGGGGAAGAGGGTGGAGGATGAGGACCCCTTAGCACATGGGAGCGGAAGGATGTCAGGAAAGGAGCCCAGAGGGGTTCCTGTGGGAATGGGCCAGGGCAGCTGGGAGGGGCTTGTGGGTAGTGCCTGAACAGAGGGGAAGGGAGAGCTGAAGGGAGTGCTGAGGGCCAGGGGAGCAGGGGGGGACTGAGGTAAGGCTGTCAGTGGAGTTCCAGCAGACAGGTTCAAGTGAGGTGTTTTTTGTTTTGGTTTTTGGCTTGCTGTGTGTGTTTGTTCCTTTGATTGTTTGTTTGAGAAGGGGGTAGAGGGGTGGGTAGGTTGGATGCCTTTGAGCTGATGGGGAAAGTTTCCAGGAAGGGGGGGGTGTGGGTGGGGGCAGAGAGGGGCGAGGGGGGCGGGGACGCGGTTGTGCAGAGTGGGTGCTTGGGGGTTGCGTGCGTGCCGGGGAAGGGAGCCCCCGGAGCGACTGCTGAGGGACACCGCGGCGAGCGAGCATGGGTGAAGGAGCTGAGGGCGTGAGCAGGGCTGCAGCGGGCAGGTCCAAGGTAGGTTTGTGTTTATCTTTTTGAGAAGGGAAGAGGGTGCCTAGGATGCTTGGGAAAAGGGGAGGGAAGGTCCCAGGAAGTGTTTGGGGGAAAGGTGCGTGGTTGGGGAGGGACCGGCTTCAGTGCAGGGCAGGTATGGGGGTTGAGTGCAGGAGGGTTAGCTGCGTGGAGGGGAAGGGAGCTCAGAGGGAATGGGGAGGGCCACCGCGAGCGTGGGGGAGGGAGGTGAGGATGGCAGCGGAGCCCCAGCTGAGAGGTTGAAGTTAGGGTTAGTTTTGAGAGGCAGGAAGAGGGTGGATGGGATCCCTTGGAAAAGTGGAGGCGAGGTCCTAGGAAGGGTTGGGCCTGTGCGAGTGCGGGGAGCGTGGAGGCGGGCAGGCACCCCTTGCCCCCCGAGCGTGCGTGGGGGTTGCGTGGGTGCAGGGGAAGGGAGGCCGGAGGGAATGGAGAGGGACACGGAGAGCCTGGGGCCCTGCGGGGAGGTTGTGAGGGGCATTCTAGGGGATAGGTTCAAGGTAGGTTTTGGTGGCTGCTGTGGTGGTGGTGGTGGTGGTGGTTTTTGTTGTTGGTTTTTGGTTTTTGGTTGGTTGTTGTGAAGGGGGAAGAGGGTGGAGGATGAGGACCCCTTAGCACATGGGAGCGGAAGGATGTCAGGAAAGGAGCCCAGAGGGGTTCGTGTGGGAATGGGCCAGGGCAGCTGGGAGGGGCTTGTGGGTAGTGCCTGAACAGAGGGGAAGGGAGAGCTGAAGGGAGTGCTGAGGGCCAGGGGAGCAGGGGGGGACTGAGGTAAGGCTGTCAGTGGAGTTCCAGCAGACAGGTTCAAGTGAGGTGTTTTTTGTTTTGGTTTTTGGCTTGCTGTGTGTGTTTGTTCCTTTGATTGTTTGTTTGAGAAGGGGGTAGAGGGGTGGGTAGGTTGGATGCCTTTGAGCTGATGGGGAAAGTTTCCAGGAAGGGGGGGGGTGTGGGTGGGGGCAGAGATGGGCGAGGGGGGCGGGGACGCGGTTGTGCAGAGCGCCTGCGTGGGGGTTGCGTGCGTGCCGTGGCGTGCGAGGGGGTTGCGTGCGTGCAGGGGAAGGGAGTCCCCGGAGCGACTGCTGAGGGACACCGCGGCGAGCGAGCGTGGGTGAAGGAGCTGAGGATGTGAGCAGGGCTGCAGCGGGCAGGTCCAAGTTAGGTTTGTGTTTTATCTTTGTGAGAAGGGAAGAGGGTGCCTAGGATGCTTGGGAAAAGGGGGATGGAAGGTTCCAGGAAGTGTTTGGGGGAAAGGTGCCTGTTTAGGGCGGGACGAGGGTGGCGGGGAGCGGCTTGGGGGCCCGCGCAGGCATGGGGGTTGGGTGCGTGCAGGGGAAGGGAGCGCGCAGGGACTGTGGAGGGCCACCGCGAGCGTGGGGGCGGGAGGTGAGGATGGCAGCGGAGCCCCAGCTTTGTATAGATTTCTAAGGTATCTCCAGACTCTTCTCCATAGTGGCTGTACCAGTTTACATTCCCACCAGCAGTGCAGGAGGGTTCCCTTTTCTCCACAGCCCTTCCAGCACTTGTTCTTTGTGGTTTTATTAATGGTCATTCTGACTGGTGTGAGGTGATATCTCATGGTTGTTTTGATTTGTATTTCTCTTATAATCAACGATGTTGAGCATTTTTTCATGTGTTTTTTGGCCGTCTGTGTATCTTCTTCGGAGAAATGTGTATTCAGGTCTTTTTCCCATTTTTCCATTGATTGATTGGTTTTTTTGCTGTTGGGTTGTATAAGTTGCTTATATATTCTAGAGATTAAGCCCTTGTCAGTTGCATCATTTGAAACTATCTTCTCCCATTCTGTAAGTTGTCTTTTTGTTTTGGGTTTCCTTTGCTGTTCAAAATCTTTTCAGTTTGATTAGGTCCCATGGGTTTATTTTTGCTCTAATTTCTATTGCTTTGGGAGACTGACCTGAGAAAACATTCATGATGTTGATGTCAGAGAGTGTTTTGCCTATGTTTTCTTCTAGGAGTTTGATGGTGTCCTGTCGTATATTTAAGTCTTTCAGCCATTTTGATTTTATTTTTGTGCATGGTATGAGGGTGTGTTCTAGTTTCATTGCTTTGAATGCAGCTGTCTAGGTTTCCCATCAATGCATGCTGAATAGACTTTCCTTTTCCCATTTTATGTTCTTGCCTCCCTTGTCAAAGATTAATTGACCATAGGTGTCAGGGTTTATTTCCGATTCTCTATTCTGTTCCATTGGTCTGTCTGTCTGTCTGTTTTGATACCAGTACCACACTGTTTTGATGACTGTGGCTTTGTAGTATTTCTTGAAGTCTGGGAGAGTTATGCCTCCTGCTTGGTTTTTGTTTCTCAGGATTGCTTTGGCGATTCTGGGTCTTTTGTGGTTCCATATAAAATTTTGGATTGTTTGTTCTAGTTCTGTGAAAAATGTCATGGGTAATTTGATCGGGATTGCAATGAATCTGTAGATTGCTTCTGGTAGAATGGCCATTTTCACAATATTGATTTTCCCAATCCAGGAGCATGGAATATCTTTCCATTTCTTTACATCTTCTTTGATTTCTTTGATTAAGGTTTTATAGTTCTCGGCATATAGGTCCTTTACCTCCTTGGTCATGTGTCTTCCGAGGTATTTGATTTTGTTTGGTGCAATTTTAAAAGGTATCGTACTTTTGTATTCCTTTTCTAATATTTCATTGCTGGTATACAGAAATGCAACTGACTTCTGAATGTTAATCTTATATCCTGCCACTTTGCTGAATTTATTAATCAGTTCAAGGAGTTTTGGGGTTGAGTCCTTAGGGTTTTCTAGGTATAGAATCATGTCATCTGCATACAGTGACAGCTTTAACACTTCTCTTCCTATATGGATGCCTTTTATTTCTTTTGTTTGTCTAATTGCTGTGGCTAAGACTTCCAAAACGATGTTGAAGAGCAGTGGTGAGAGTGGGCATCCCTGTCTTGTTCCAGATTTGAGTGAGAAGGCTTTCAGTTTTTCCCCATTGAGTATTATGTTTGCTGTGGGTTTATCATAAATGGCTTTGATTATATTCAGGAATGTTCCCTCTATACCCACTTTGGCGAGGGTCTTGATCATGAATGGATGTTGAACTTTGTCAAATGCTTTTTCTGCATCTATTGAGATGATCATATGATTTTTGACTTTTTTTTTGTGAATGTGGTGTATGATGCTGATTGATTTGCGTATGTTGAACCATCCTTGTGCACCTGGGATGAACCCTACCTGGTAATGGTGTATAATTTTTTTGATATGTTGTTGGATTCGGTTGGCTAAGATTTGGTTGAGAATTTTTGCATCTATACTCATCAATGATATTGGCTGATAGTTTTCTTTTTTGGTGGTATCTCTGTCTGGTTTTGGAATGAGGGTGATGGTGGCATCATAGAATGTCTTTGGCAGTATTCGTTCTTCTTCAACCTTTTGAAAGCGTTTAAGGAGGATGGGCACCAATTCCTCTTTATATGTTTGATAAAATTCGCCTGTGAATCCATCTGGTCCTGGACTTTTATTTGTAGGGAGTGATTTTATGACCTCTTCCATTTCATTTCTAGTGATGGGTCTGTTCAGTTGGTCTGTTTCTTCTTGATTCAGTTTTGGCAGGCTGTAAGATTCTAGAAAATTGTCCATTTCTTCCAGATTGTCAAACTTGTTGCCATATAGTTGTTCATAGTATTCTCTTATGGTTTTTTGTATTTCTGCAGTATCCGTTGTGATTTCTCCTTTTTCATTTATAATTTTGTTTATTTGGGTTCTTTCTCTCCTCTTTTTAGTGAGTCTGGCCAGGGGTTTGTCAATTTTGTTCACCGTTTCAAAGAACCAGCTCTTGGTTTTATTAATTTTCTCTATTGTTTTTTGAATCTCTATTTTATTGATTTCTTCATTGATCTTTATAATTTCCTTCCTTCTGCTGACTTTAGGACTTTTTTGTTGTTCTTTTTCTAATTCGTTTAGGTGGAGGGTTAAGTTGTCCATTTGGGATCTTTCTTCTTTTTTGAGAAAGGCCTGTATTGCTATAAATTTCCCTCTGAGCACTGCTTTCGCAGCATCCCATAGATTTTGAGAGGTTGTGTCTTCATTATCATTTGTTTCAAGGTAGTTTTTAATTTCCTTCTTGATTTCTTCATTGACCCATTGGTTTTTAAGTAGCATGTTGTTTAGTGTCCATGGAGTAGGTTTTTTCTCTTTGCTTTTCCCATGGTTGATTTCTAAGTTCATGGCATTGTGGTCAGAGAAGATACTTGAGATAATTTCTATGCTCCTAAATTTATTGAGATTCGCTTTATGTCCCAATATGTGATCGATTCTTGAGAATGTTCCATGAGCATTTGAAAAGAATGTGTATTCTGATTTTTTTGGATGTAGTGTCCTGAAGATATCAATGAAGTCTAACTTTTCTATTGTTTCCTTTAGGATCTCTGTTGCTTTATTGGTTTTCTGTCTAGAGGGTCTGTCCATTGATGTGAGGGGGGTGTTTAGGTCTCCTACTATGATTGTATTCTCATCAATATCTCCCTTTATGTCTGTTAATATTTGTTGTATGTATCTGGGTGCTCCTATGTTTGGGGCATATATGTTGATGATAGTAACATCCTCTCCTTGGATGGATCCCTTAATCATTAAGTAGTGTCCTTCTTTGTCTTTCTTTATGTCTTTTGTTTTAAAGTCTATTTTGTCTGATATGAGCGTTGCGACTCCTACTTTTCTGTCATGTCTATTGACGTGAAATACTTTTCCCCACCCTTTCACTTTCAATCTATATGTATCTTTTGTCCTAAGGTGAGTTTCTTGTAGGCAGCATATTGAAGGTTTTTGCCTTTTTATCCACTCAGCCACTCTGTGTCTTTTGATTGGGGCATTCAGTCCATTGACATTTAAGGTGATAATTGATAGATGATTATTTATTGCCATTTGAACCTCGTGTTCCAGTTGATTCTATGGTTCTCCATTCTTCCTTTCTTTTTTTTTTGTTGGATGGTCTCCTGTTATTATCTGCTTGAGTGTATTTTTTTTTCATTTTTTGTAAATGCAATATTTGGTTTTGGCTTGTGGTTGCCCTTCCCATAATTGTGTGTTTTAGCCTGATGGTCCTGTAAGTTCAAACGCTTCATTACTATATTAAAAATTAAGAAGAGAGACATACATACAAACAAAAAGGGTTATTTACCTCCTAACATCCCTTGCCCACATTTTGTGGTTTTGATGACTCTTTTATTTTTTTCTTTTTAATTTTATTTTGTTTGAAGTATGTTCATGATTAAATCTGTATGCTGGCTTATTTGAGTGACTGCTCTCTGATTGCAATTTCCTCAGTCCTAGTTCTTCCTCTTCTTCTTCTTCTTTTTTTTTTCTTTTCTTTTTTCTTCCCTTTCCTTCCTTTTTGGTTTAGAGAAGCTCTTTCAAAATTTCCTTTAACCTGGGTTTTGTGTTGCTGTATTCTTTAAGTTTTCGTTTGTTGGGAAAAATTTTTATTTCCCCTTCTATTTTAAATGATATTCTTGCTGGATAAAGTATTCTAGGTTGCATATGTTTTCCTTGTAGCACTTTAAATATCTCTTGCCATTCCCTCCTGGCCTGTAGTGTTTCTGTAGAGAAATCAGCTGATATTCTTATGGGGGTTCCCTTGTAGGTAACATTCTGTTTTTCTCTTGCTGCCTTTAGGATCCTCTCTTTATCACTAACTTTTGCCATTTTTATTATGATGTGTGTTGGTGTGGGTCTGTTTGGGTTCAGTTTGTTTGGGGCCCTCTGTGCTTCTTGTATCTTGAACCCAGTATCCTTTAGATTTGGGAAGTTTCCATCGATAATTTCTTCAAATATATTTTCCATTCCCTTATCATTTTCTACTCCTTCTGGAATTCCTATTATGCGTAGATTGGCCCGCTTTATATTATCCCATAGGTCTCTTATATTGCTTTCCAGTTTTTTGATTCGGTTTTCTCTCTGCTGACCAGATTGAGTGATTTCCATTATTCTATCTTCCATATCACTGATGTGTTGTTCTGCATTATTCATTCTGGTTTTTACTGCCGTTAGTTCAGTTTGCGTCTCTGCAAATGAATGTTCTAGTTTCTCTTGGCTCCTCCTTATATTTTCTAGTTCCTTTCTGAGGGTATCTGCGTTACTGTTCATATCTTCTCTTAATTCCTTCAGTATTTTCCCTATTTCTCTTTTGAACTCCAGGTCTGTCAGACTGCAGAGATCTGTTTCATTGTTGACTGTTTGAGGTGAGTTCTCCTGTTGGTTTGACTGGGGGTGGTTTCTCAGCTTCTTCATCTTGCTTGTTGTTTTCTTTCTCCTTTTGGAGTTGTACTCTCCGTGATCGGGTAGTGTTTGCGTTGTCACTGCCGTGGAATATTTCCTGAGGGCTGGCGTTGTTGGTCAATCTTTTTTAAGGCAGTGTGGCTTTTCTGGAGTGTTGATGGGGCTAACAGTGTTTCTTTGAAGCAATGGAGGACTTCCTGAGGGCAGACAGGACTGGGAGGTCCACCCCACGATGGTAGCAGATTTCACTTGGTCATGCAGAGCTTGCTCTGGTGTTTTTAGGCTGTGGGGTTCTTGCAGGGAGTTGGCGGTGTTGGGCAGCTGCTCTTCAGGGGTGCATCACCCCCTGGGGGCTGGAGAAGCTATCTGGGTCACTGAGAACCTGAGAGGCTCTTCCCTAGGGCAGCCCAACTCAGAAGGACAGCCTGAGGATGTAGGTGAATCTTTTCACAGTCTGGCTGAGCTTGTTGCAGCTTTTCTGGGCCGCAGGGGCCCTTCCAGGGGGCTGGTTGTGCTGAGCAGTTATTTCACGGGAGTGGGGCATCCCCTGGGAGCTTGGGCGGGTAGCAGGGCCCTTGGAGACCCAAGAGGCTCCTCCCCAGGGCAGCCCGACTCAGAAAAACCGTCTGAGATCTTTTCCCAACTCAGCCAGGCTTGTTGCAGCTTTTCTGTGCTGCACGGGGTGCTGCCTGGAGCTTGCAGTCCTATGCAGCTGGTCCACTAGGTCTCAGCACCCCCTGGGGGCTTGGGCGGGTAGCAGGGCCCTTGGAGACCCAAGAGGCTCCTCCCCAGGGCAGCCCGACTCAGAAAAACCGTCTGAGATCTTTTCCCAACTCGGCCAGGCTTGTTGCAGCTTTTCTGGGCTGCAGGGGGTCCTGCCTGGAGCTGGCAGTCCTATGCAGCGGGTCCACTAGCTCTCAGCACCCCCTGGGGGCCTGGGCGGGTAGCAAGGCCCTTGGAGACCCAAGAGGCTCCTCCCCGGGGCAGCCCGTCTCAGAAAAACCGTCAGAGAATTAGGCCGATCTATTCACAGTCTGGCTAGGCTTGTTCTAGCTTTTCTGGGCTGCAGGCCTTTTCTAGGGTGCTGGTGGTGTTTGGTGCTGCTCTGCAGAAGTGTAGCCCCTCCAAAGGGCAAGCAGGCCTGTGCAGGGACAGCCCCTGTGGTGGTAGGCTTCAGGCAATTGTTGAGACCAGCCCTCCTGGATGGCAGGTTGCCCCAGGTCCAGCGAGAGCATAGGGGGTGGTGGGGGCGGGGGGGATGCACTGGGAAGCGCAGCTTTCTGCTAGCTAGCGGACCTGTAAGCTTGCTGTGGTGTGGGGGATATTCTATGGGGACCCACCCCTTCTTCTCTCCCCTCCCCAGCACGGGTGCAGACCAGGCTCTTCTCCCAGGTTCCCTCTGAGGCGGCTTTCCACTTCCCCGCCCTTAGAGTATTGCTCCCTTCCTCTGCGACAGCTTTGTTTTCTAGTCTCCCAGGCAGTCTCTGCCCCTTCAAATGGTTTAGAGACCTCCCAAGCAGTTTCCGCTCTGCCCCGCCCCCTAGCCCGGGGACTAATCTCTGGAGCCAAGGTCTTGGTACCCAGCCCCCACCCAGGCGTCCCCCGGCCTCCTCTCGGGGACTAACCTTCAGAGGCGAGGTCTCGGTGCCCAGCCCCCAACCAGGCGTCTCAATTTTTGGTGACTTTGCCCGTAGTTCAGATGGTCCGTTGGGTTCTTGATGGGTTTTTCCGTACTCCAACTTACTGACTGCTACACTCTTCTCTGCATCTGGAGATTCCTCCGGTTCGTTTGATCTTTCCCCCGTGTAGGTGACTTTCCAGGGTGCGGGATCCCTTTCTCCTCTGCAGTTCCCTTTCGGGAGCGCCCATCCCACTCGGATTCACCTTCTCTCACTCTCCTCTTTTCTCCCGTTCTGCCCAATAATTTCACGAACTTCTTGCCGTTATTGGAGTTTAGGTTCCTCTGCCAGCGATTGGTTGCTGTTCTATGTGAGTCATTTCTTCTGTAGATGTGCTTTTTTTGTTGTGTTTGTGTGAGAGGGCGAGCGTGTCCCCCTACTCCTCCGCCATCTTGTCCTCCCGTATCGGATTTTTCTTATTCTTTAGCTCACCTTTAGTCCTTTACCCTAAGGAATAATCATACTTTGCATCTCTGCAGAAAGTTTTGTAGCAACCTAAGACTGTAAAATAAGACTTTGGCTAAAAAATGGTCTGTATCAATAAAACGGAAATTTATGTAGTGATGTATAATGATATTTTAGAAAATAATGTCAGGTTCATGATGCATTGTTATGGAAAAACAAAGGTTACAATAAAACACTATGTAAAGCAAGACCTGTTATTTTAAACATACAAATCAGAAAATAGAGGCTAGCATACAGAGAAGACTAGAAAGAAATTTATCAAAATATTAATAGTGATTATCTATGGGTAGTGGATTTCCTAGTATTTTTTTTGTTTTGTTTTCCCTGTGCAACTAGATATTCCAAATGAACATTATGTTATCATTATAATTAATAAATTATTAAAAAATGCTGCCTTGAACATTGATAATATTTATTTGTGACAGTGTTATTTTACTGTTAGCTTATTTAATATTCTACTGTATCTTTTGGCTCCTAAAGTAACTCTTCCTTGAGAAAGTTAATTGAGCTGTTAGGTATGTAAACTTAGTATCTCAGGCTGTGTATAACTTCAGTTCAGGTCCTTTATATTGGTGGGTAAATTTAACCTTTGATAGACTTATCTATTGTCTTACTCAAAGTAGTTTCTTCAATAAAATTAGAATTTTCTATTTTACTTTAACCGATCATTTGGGAACTAGAGTAAAGTAATCCTTACTGAAGTTATCTTTAATTTTACTTTTCTAAAAGGAGTTGAATAAAGTCACTACTCAACTGGCTCAGGTCACTACACATTTGCAGGATAAGCAAGAATATGGCAGTCAGGTGAAAAGTCATCTTAAAGAATATAAAGAGAAACATCTCTCTTTAGAACAGAAAACTGAAGAATTAGAAGGTCAAATTAGGGTTTGTATAAAAGAAACTGAATTTCGCCATATTTTCTGTTCCTGTAGCAATGTAATTGATGACTCAGATGGAATCTAAGATTTCAAACTTTCAAACAAAGGTTAAGCTGTGATGTAAAAGTTTTAAAAATTAAAAAAAAAGAAAGATTTCTCATCATGGTGCAGGGGTTAACAAATCCGACGAGGAACCAAGAGGTTGCGGGTTCGGTCCCTGCCCTTGCTCAGTGGGTTAAGGATCCGGCGTTGCCATGAGTTGTGGTGTAGGTCGCAGATGCAGCTCGGATTCCATGCTGCTGTGGCTCTGGCGTACGTAGGCCAGCAGCTACAGCTCCGATCAGACCCCTAGCGTGGGAACCTCCATATGCCACGGGAGCTGCCCAAGAAATAGCAAAGAGACAAAAATAAATTAAATAAATAAATAAATAAATAAATATATATATAAATGGAGTTCCCATCGTGGCGCAGCAGAAATGAGTCCAACTAGGAACTATGAAGTTTCAGGTTCAATCCCTGGCCTTGCTCAGTGGGTTAAGGATCTGGCGTTGCCATGAGCTGTGGCGTAGGTTGCAGATTTGGCTTGGATTTGATGTTGCTGTAGGCTGTGACATTGCTAGGTGTAGGCTATAGCTCTGATTTGACCCCTAGCCTGGGAACCAAAAAAAATTACCTGTGCTTTTTCTTGTTTGATTTTTGAATTCCATCTTTACTTTTAACTTCTTTGTTAAAGGAGGGCTTTTGCAAATAGCAGTTAACATATATACTGGTTCCATGGTATGTGTAAATATTTCAAAGAGACAGCCAACCAGGGATCTACTCTGTAATTATGAGGAACTTATTTTTTGTTTTGCTATATCATTCCTGTCTCTTTCCCTCTTTATTCCAGTATAATATTCAGGGATGGCATATTTCTTCCTATTTTAAACTTTACATTTATACTCTTTGGGTTTTGTTTCTAATTTAATATCATTTAAATTTATTATAATTTACACTATGGTAAACTTCTTTCTTTAATACAACTCCAGATGAAAGTTTGGAGCTAAAGAGATTAAGTGGCTACACATATGAGAGAAGGATTTGACCTGAGTCCCTTGTCCTTTAAATTAAAACTGCTGTAAGTTAAAAATTTCTCAAGTTACTATATATATAAGTTATTCCTCCACTGTCAGATAAAGCACTTCTGTACAACTGTAGAATCCTGGGCTTTGAATTTGTATACATCCACATCCACATCAGTATAACGTGGAAGAAGAAAATTACATTTTCAGATCTTCTCTGCATTCCTTTTTTTATTTTCTTTATGGTCAATAACATGGCATGACAAATTACTCGACATAATGGTTGAAAAAAACAAAAAACTAATTTTTTAGATGAAGGCGTCTCATGAGAAGTCTATTTAAGTATCTTTTAAAAATAGTTATTTAGAACCAATAATATTTATTGTAACCTATCACAACATTGGATATTAGATATTTTTTCTAATCATTGTTTTAGAACGTATTCCATCTGTTACATAGAATTAACATAGTTACATTGAGTGTCAAATATAAGCCTTGAGTAAGAACTACAGGTACCTAGATTGGCTTATAAAATATTTAGGGCACAAAATTTTTTACTGCTATACAAGAAAATGTCTTGCTCATAGATTTTTGAACTATGTACTTAACAGTTTGACTTTTTTTTGGCTTCACCTATGGAATGTGGAAGGGCCTCAGCCAGGGATCAAACTTGCACCACCGCAGCAACCTGAGCTGCAGCAGTGACAATGCCGGATCCTTAATCTGCTGAGCCATTAGGGAACTCCTGACTTTTGTGAATTTGTAAAAGTGCCCACAGTTATATCTACATGAATGACACAAAAATCACACTGTGAAGAACAATGATCTCTAGATGAAGAGATTGAAGAAGCAAAATCAGAAGTTTAATTGGTTTTATGTTTAGGGTCAATAGGTGTTAATGAGAAGGATGACATGACAACTGCATTTTAGTTGTGAATAGTTCTAATTATCTCAGTATTATTAACTGTGATTATAAAGGAGTACATATTTTAAGTGGGCCCATGTGTGAACCTGTTACTTAGTTTTTTCGGACTTTAGTTCATAAATTTTACGCAGGTAACAAATATAATTATTTTAAGTTTTTCTCTTAGAGTTAATTTTGAAAATTAAAAACTCAGTGACTGCTTCTCCTATAGGAAGCCTGCTGCTAGGTTTTCTTAAATATTCCATGATAAATGGCAGCTTTATTCAGTGAAAGCTTCAGAGTGTATTTTTTATTATAACAGATATTTTTGGCTATTTTTGTGTGTTATGTCAACACCAGTTTGAATGTAAACAAAAGTGGTATAATGTTATAGTAGATAATTGACATTAAAGTTGTTATTATATTTCTTCAATAGAAATTGGAAGCTGATTCACTTGAAGTTAAAGCAAGCAAGGAGCAAGCTTTGCAGGATCTACAACAGCAAAGACAACTGAACACAGATTTAGAGCTTAGAGCTACAGAATTGAGTAAACAAGTTGAAGTGGAGAAAGAAACATAAGCTTAATGACTTAAGGGGGAGCATTGTAAACTAAGAATTAACATATTTTTAAGATTTCAATTTTATCATCACATCTTTAAGGATTTACTTGATTCTATAAACTGCTTATATTAACATGAATAAAAATAAATCCATATAATATGGTTAAATAGGAGGGCTTGTTACCAGTCACATTTCAGCAGACTTTGTCTTTAAATGCCAAATATTCCATTCCGACTGTGTTGACGGACTTGATCTGTGGCAAGAGCATGAAGATTTTTGACTCTCAGTAGTAAAGATGGAAGTTGGGTGCGTGGGAAAGTTACCTTTCAGAGAAATGAAATAAAACCCATCAATAATTAAGTTGTTTTACACCTTCATGGTTGCATCCTTGTTTTGGGAGGGATGACAAAATTTTTTTGTTCTCATATCTAGTACATTGGGTCCTGATACTGTGAATTTGAGGATATACAGGTGCAAATGGCATTTCTTCTCACTGATAACATCATAGTTTCCAGTGCTGACGTTTGGAGAGTACACCTGATCCTTTGTATCACCCACTAACTTGGTTGTCACCTCTGGAAGCCAGTCATGTGTCTTTGAAGGTGACCTCTGAGTTGCTTCTTGTTCTCTTTCCCAAGGACACTTATGGGATCAGTGGTTCTTTCCACTTCTACTAAGGTTTTTTTTGTTTGTTTTTTTGTTTTTTCCCTTTATACGAACATTTCCTATGTTGGGTCCTGCCTTTCTAGAGTACTACCTAAGAAAGGCAAGCTAGGTAAACATATCTAGAGTTTGACTAAACCCTCAACCTTGGTTGAAAGGCTCAGCCCACATAACAGGGCACAGGGCCCACCTTTCTCAAGGGCCACTGATGCTATTCAAGCCCACCAACTTCCATCTTATATTTTCATTCCTCTGCAGTTTAATATATTTTCAAATATCTTTTGTGATTTCTTCTTTGATCATGGTTAGTTAGAAGTATTTTGTTTACTTGTCAAATATTTGGGATTCTTGTAGATATCTTACTGTTACTGGTTTCTCATTTAATTCCACTGAGGTCAGAGAACATACTCAGACTTTTCAAACTGTTTTATTTAGGGCCCAGTATATGGCTTATCTTGGTTAATTTTCCTTGGGTACACATATGTGTTGTTGGGTAAAGTATTCCATAAATATCAATTAGGTTGAGGTAGTTGATAATATTGTTCTAATCTTCCATATCCTTGCCATTTTTTCCCTTCTGGTCATTTCTATCAGTTTCTGAGAACGGAGTGTTAAGGTTTCCCAGATCATGTGTGGTTTTTTTTTTTTCATTTTGATTTGTTTTGTTTTTTTATTACTAAGTGACTTTAAAAAAACAGCTAAGTTTTGCAGTCACTATGAAGGCCTTTATTTCTATTGCTGTCTTTGATTCACATAGTCATATGATTTTATAATAATTATTTGTGGGAAAGTTAAATAGCATAGTGAATAAATATATCAAGTCCTAATTTCAAGGTTGCTTGACATGGATTTTAATTATATTAAAATGGTAAAGTAATAATTAGTACAATGACTTTTCTGTTTAGACCTTTAAAAATCAGTGCGGTACAGGATCCTATGAATGTAGTTCACTTTTCTAGCTACTTTTTAGAAAGTAAAAGTAAGTTTCTGGGACTAAAAGTTAGAAATTTTCAAGGTATATGTGCAGCTCTGGTATTGTATTAATACCTAACTTCAATTATGTGGCTGATATAGCTTTTAATAATCTCTCTTTAACATATTGTTCAATTTATAGTAAGTACATTGATGGTAAAATACACTAGAAAGAGGATACATTCTAGAAATACTACTTTGCATCTGGTTTTATTTTCTCTTTAGAAACTTGTTGATCTTTAATATGTGCTTTTCCTTTGATATGCATATAAACATAATTGTATTCATTTTATGAAAAGAGAAGTCTTTAACTCTTACAGCAATATGTGCATTTCCTTATTCTTATAAATTTTTACTGATTTAGCTACAGAAAGCATTTTTTAAGGGGCAAATAATAACAAATCTCTTACATAATCTGCTAGGTTCTAAGATTACAATAAATCTTTTGTCCTTCCTCTATCTGAAATGAGATATTCTTCTATTTTTTTCCTACTTACCTTATGTGTTTTGAAGTTTAAGTCGTTTCAAAGATATAATGTGTTTTATGTTTTCAAGGAAGGAGGCAAATTTCTGTATGTTCAGGGGTTAATAGGTTCTTTAGAGTACAGGGAAAACTTTTCTGGCTGTCGTAGGCTAGGTTTGCTCTATGCACAGTTTTCTTTGGGGATTAAGTCAGGGGCGTTAGATGGTCTTGACTTTACCACTAATTTATTTACTTGAGGTAAATCTTCTTTATCTGTTAAATAGTCAGAACAGATGTTCTACGGCATTTTTTTGGTTGTGTGGTTTTATTATTTTTTGACTAAATTTTTTTTGCTTTTTTTAAAAAAAAAATTACAGTTAATTTATAATGTTGTACCAACTTCTGCTGTACAGAAAAGTGACCCAGTCATATACATGTATATATACATACACACACACACATATATACATATTACTTTTCTTATATTATCTTCCAAGATATAGTTCCCTGAGACTTGATATAGTTCCTGTGTTATACAATAGGACCTCATTGCTTATCCATTCTAAATGTAATAGTTTGCTTCTACTAACCTCAAACTCCCAGTCTGTCCCATTTCCCCTTGGCAACCACAAATCTGTAAGTCTGGGAGTCTGTTACTCTTTTGTAGATAGGTTCATTTTGTGCCATTTTTTTGAGGGGGGAGGGGCTGCCCATGGAGCTCCTGGGCCAGAGATCAGATTTAAGCTGCAGCTGAGACCTATGCCTCAGCTGCACCAATGCTGGATCCTTTAACCCACTGTGCTGGGCCAAGGATTGAACCTGCATCCTACCAATTCCATTGCGCCACAGTGGGAACTCCTGTGCCGTATTTCAGATTCTGCGTTTAAATGAAATAGGGTATTTGTCTTCCTCTTTTTTCTTAATTTCACTTGGTATGAGAATCTCTTGTTCCATATGTGTTGCTACAAATGGCATTACTTCATTCATTTTTATGGCTGAGTAGTATTCCATTGTATATATGTACCATATCTTCTTAATCCATTAATCTGTAGATGGACATTTAAGTTGTTTCCATGTCATGGCTATCGTGAATAGTGCTGCAGTGAACATGGGAGTGCATTTATCTTTTTGAATGAAAGTTTTGTCTCGATATATGGCCAGGAATAGGACTGCTGGGTCATATGGTAGTTCTGTATTTAGTTTTCTGAGGAATCTCCATATTATTGAACCTCCATGGTGGTTGTACCAATTTACATTCTCACCAACAGTGTAGGAAGGTGCCCTTTTCTCCACACCCTCTCCAGCCTTTGCTATTTGTAGACTTACTAATGATGGCCATTCTGACTGGTGTGAGGTGGTACTGGCTTGATACATTAAATTATTATTTTTACTTCTTAAGGATACAAAAAAGTTTAAAAAAGTAATAATTTATTTTGAATGGTAAATTAGAGGTGATAAATTATGCATTATTAAATTTTTTCTTAAATAGCATATCCAGTACAAAGTTGGATCTACAGAAGAAATCTGAAGCACTTGAAAATATTAAGCAAGTGCTTACCAAGCAAGAAGAAGGAAAAAAAAATCCTTAAACAAGAAAATAGAAAATTTAAGTCAAAATGCAAAAATGCAGCAGGAAGAATTGAATAACAAAATTCAAGCAGCAGTGACAGAACTACACAAAGTGAAGATGGAGAAAGAAACTCTAGTAACAGAGCTTTCTGGAGCAAAAGAGGAATTATCAAAAGTTTCTGATTCTTTGAAGAACTCCAGAAGTGAATTTGAAAAGGAAAGTCAGAAGGGAAAAGCTGCTATATTAGATATGGTTAGTTGTTTATATTTACTTTTTTTTTTAAGCAGAAGTGATAATATTTAAAATGTACTGATTCTTCTGCCTAATTCATATTTGACATTTTCTTTTTTGCTTTATAGGGCCACACCCATGGCATGTGAAAATTCCCACAGGAGGGGTTGGATTGGAGCCACAGCTGCAGGCCTACAACACAGCCACAGCAATGTGGGATCTGAGCTGCATCTGTGACCTACACAACAGCTCATGGCAATGCCAGATCCTTAACCCACTGGGTGAGGCAAAGGCCAGGGATCAAACCCGTACCGTCATGGTTACTAGTTGGATTCATTTCTGCCAAGCCACAATGGAAACTCCTAAAAAAAAGATTTTCATGTTACTTTTATGTTCCTTTCTGTTTGGAGAAAACATCTATCTGTACACATTCCCTCTTAAAGTATATGTGATTATTTTTATTTATCATTTCAACACTTTCTTTTTAAGAATTTCCTTGCTTCCTTTTTTTTGAAGCATATTATTCTACGTTTAAAATAGCATAATTTGGAATTACCTGGTGGCTCAGGGAGTTAAGGATCCAGCATTGTCATTGCTGTGGCTTGGGTCATTGCCGTGGTGTGCATGGGTTTGATCCCTGGCCAGAGAACTTTTGCACACCACAGATGTGATCAAAAAAACCAAACCATATCCACAACCACATAAGTTATTTAATTTAATTAATTCTGTGACAAAAAATGTGGCTTCCAAACCAAAGTTTTCTAAAATCTTGCCCAAATACTATCTAAATTATTTATTGTGACTCTTGGTTGATGATTGAAACACTTAGCCTTTTCCTGTTCCTCCTTCCTTACTGCTATAATACTTGCCTGTTTTTATTAATGAAATGGGATTATTTTGTCCCATCTTCAATGATCAGCAATTCTGGTTTATTTCCTTCTAACGACCTTATAAGCTTGTAAACCAAAAGTCTTATTTTACTACAGATATTTTCGGCATAATATAGTTTCCATTTTTTTAGGAGAAAACCTGCAAAGATTTAAAGCATCACCTTGAAGTACAGATAGAATGCGCACATAAGGAACAGAATGAACTGAAAAACTCACTTGAAAAAGAGGAGCTAAGATTTTCTTTTTCTGTAACAAAATATGTTATAGCATAATAAGGTATTTATATTTTCAAAATATTTTCAGTGATAATTAGGTCAAAAGAAGGTTTATTTCATTTGTGTTCTACCGACTACTAAAAAGATTTAACCTAGTTTTTGATAAGAGGCCTAAAATAAAAGTAGTTAATTAAAGATGGAAAATTGAGTAATCTAACTATAGAGTTATAATTAGATAATTTAGATTAAGGCAGACTACTATGGATAAAAAAAAGTCTTGATAGGCTTTCCATAGAAATGAAATTTTAAGGGCAATTTCATGGACATTGATATTAATATATTTGATAATGGTTGTTTAACAATGAAGAGATTTGTTGGCGTTCCTGTCATGGCTCAATGGTTAACAAACCCGACTAGTGTCTATGAGGATGCAGGTTTGATCCCTGGCCTCGCTTCGTGGGTTAAGGATCCAGCGTTGCCATGAGCTGTGGTGTAGGTTGCAGATACAGCTTGGATCTGCTGTTGCTGTAGCTGTGGTGGAGACAGGCATTTACAGCTCCGATTTGACCCCTAGCCTGGGAATCTCCATGTGCCACAAGTGCGGCCCTAAAAAGACAAAAAAAAAAAAAAAAAAAAAAAAAAAGATTTTCTGTGGTTAATACTTCTGTTGTTCTCCATCAAAAGAAGCAAGAGTATAATATACATTAAGCGAGTATAGTAATATGTTGCTATTTTTTCTGAAGGCATACCTCCAGCAGCCAGAGTCCAGGCATGTAGCTTTCTAGAGATCTGATTTGATAAAGTAGTGAAACCTGGTCCTGACACATCTGTAGTGTTGTGTTCTGGTTGTTGCTTGAAAGAAGACACCTGTGTTTTAGATGCCAACATGTAACTGGCAAAATTATGGTGGTTTAGTGTATAAGTTCTGAATCCAGATTGTCCAGATTTATATCCTGGTTGTGCCACTTAATAGCTGTGCTGTCTTGCCTTGTCTTAGGCTGACAACTTGATCTCTCTGTGTTCCAGTTTTCTCAGTAGAAGATAAGGCTAATAAGAGAATGTTCACTATAGAATTATTTTGAGAAATAAATTGGTTAATATATTTCAAAGTGCTTAGAAAACCAGCTTAACAAAATAAATGGTCAAATGTTAGCTATTACTTTGTCATTGGTTATCATAACCAGTGGTACTTGTTAATCATTATTGTTATACTACCTGATTCCTGCTTTGCACAAAATATTTCCCTTTGTGTTGGAGATAAGCTGAAGCACTGAATTTTTTTCAAAAGTTACTCAGAATACGGTCAAATTGCTCAAATTATGTTCATAGTGAAATATGCATAAAACATGAAACATGACCTTAGCTAGAAATGTCGGAGAATGTGTAGTTCTCCTTGGCCACAGAGGAACCTCTCTTAGCTTCTATATGATGTCTAATTTTGAACAGAACTATATCCTAGTAGATTGTAAAAAGAAGGTATTAACAAAATATTCCTCAGATCTCTAAATGACAAATTGTGTGCGGTATAGTTTAGTTTCATCAAATACTAAACATATTTGCCAAAATTATTTTGGTTTTATTGCAGTTAATATGAAGCTGTCCTTTCTGATGGTGGCTAACAGGCTCAGGTAGCATTTGCATATCCTTGAAAGGCAGTAGACATTTCAGCAATCTAGAGATGAATGCTGTTTTTCCCTATGTTATGATGTAAAGGAATAGTCCATTTCCAAGCTCTATCCAAATATATAAGTTAAAAAGGAAAGGAGGATTAAACAAATATTGAAGATTAATTCAGCATGCCATCTAATAGTGTATAGTGTCAGTCATGAAAGCTCTGTGAGGACAGGGATTTTTCTTTTGTGGTTTACTAGTGGATTGTTTATGGCCATCAGACCCAGTAGTTTCTACTTAGAGTAGTGCTTAGCTTGAAGTAGGGTGAATGGATAAAAGAATGCTAAACAGATTTTTATTTTCTTTTAGACTTCTCATCAGTTGAAATTGGAGTGCAATTCAATGCAGGGACAACTAATGCAGGCCCAGAAGAGTTTAAAACAAAAGGAAAAAGAAGAACAACGACTTCAGGGTAACAGAAATGAGTTAAAGCAACTGACTGAACAGAAGAAAAAGCAAATTGAAGCACTCCAAGGAGAGATTAAAAGGTAGTGATATTTGTTTTCTTTTTATGGGAAGATAGTGATATTTGTTTTCTTTTTATGGGAAGATAGTGATATTTGTTTTCTTTTTATGGGAAGCAAAATTGTGCATTGAAAATAGTAACATGATAATTAACACAGATGAGGTGCAACAAAGAAAAATTTATACATGCTCAAATTTTTTGAAGTTAAAATACACAACTGTACTTCTATGATTGACTAAGTCTGGATTTCCATTCACTGTAATCATGTTGTTCGATAATTCTTATAACACTAATCATTTGTTTGATAGACAAAACTTTTTGTAAAATAAGATACAACAACATTGAGAAAAATGTATAAACATCTCTAGTGTATTAGAAAATTTTAAAGGAATTTAGCAATAAATTATCCTTATTAAGGGAAATAATCAAGATAAAAAATCACAATGTGAGATATATTTATATCTACTATAACGTATATAATGTAGGTTTCATATGGTTATAATTGTTTGATACTTTTAAGTTAAATCATAATGGTTTTTATTTCCAAACCTATGATAAGTTATTATTAAGCATCTGTTCTTCATTCTTAAATATGTTTTAATATTTGTCCAGACCAAGAGTTGATAAAAGTGGAATGAACTTAGTGTTTGAACAAAATGAGGTTTTCCTCATGGTTGTTCTATGTTAATTCATGCAGGGAGAAGGGAGATATAAAATCCTTAATATGTAGAACCAAATACTTCATAGCATTAAGAGCTGGCTTGTCATATTACTAGAGGAAAAAAAATAACCCCACAAATACATTCTTTTATGTGGACCTCTGTTTTACAACCATTATTATGGCTGCTTTACAAAAGAGTAATTTTCTAATGACCCTTTATTCTTTTTTTGTGTGTTATCATATGTAATCAGAAGTCAGGATATAATTATCACAATATGTATTTTGGTTTATGATTTGATATCTTGAGTTCATTTGTTTTTTCAAAATCCATTAGCCTCAAGAGTTCCCATTGTGGCTCAGGGGTTAAAGAATCTGACTAGGAACCATGAGGTTTCAAGTTCGATCCCTGGCCTTTCTCAGTGGGTTAAGGATCTGGCAGTTGTGGTGAGCTATGGTGTAGGTTGTAGACGAGGCTCAGATCTGGCATGGCTGTGGCTGTGGCATAGGCTGGCAGTTGCAGCTCCAATTAGACCCCTAGTCTGGGAACCTCAATATGCCTTGGGTGCAGTGCTAGAAAAAGACAAAAACAAACAAACCAAAGAAATCCATTAGTCTCATATTAAAGTATTCCTTAGATCATTTTTATAGCACCTGATTTAATAAGTAAAAAGTCTTAACAACTATTAGCACATTTTCTTTTTTTTAAATTACTAGCTACAACAAGATTTCTTCCAGATTTATGGTTAATGTATATTTCTTCTACTTTGCATGGCTTTACTAGATACCACCTTAAGAATTATGAGATTTAGAGGAAGTGTTGTTATCAGTAGTTGTCTTACATGGGTCTGTTAAAACAAATATACCATAGACTAGGTGGCTTAACACAATAAGCATTGATTTCTCAGAGTTCTGGAGACTGGGAAACTTAGAATAAAGGTACTTGGCATAGCTAGTGTCTGATGAGGGTCCACTCTGGCTTGTAGACAGCTGTATCCTGATATGACTGAGAACAGTTATCTCATTCCTTCTTAGAAGGGCACTAATCCCATTCACAAGGATTCCACCCCCATCATCTAATGATCTCCCAAAGATCCACTTCTACATACCATTACATTGGGGATCTAGGCTTAAACGTGCATTTTGGAGACATTCATTCACAGTAAGTAGTTCACTTATGCTAGTGCATGGATGCCAGAAAAAGGGACACAATTTTTAACCCTGAGGGAGTGCTGGGTGGATATCCAGTCTCTAAATTAGTTTTGGAATTTGGAGTAACTAGAGAATCATTGAGAGGCAAGAGTAGTTTGGCTTTATTGAGGAGCAGCATAATATCCTGGAAAGAAGGTAAATTTTAGAGTCAGGCAGATCTGAATTTAAATTTCATGTTATACGTATTATTAGGTTTATGGTCACAGGGAAGTGATTCATCTTTCTGAATTAATATAATGGGGTCATAGAGTTGTTGTCTACTCTGCCAGTGTCATGTTGCAAACAAAATAGTTGTGGGATAGTATATGGAAGTAGGCAAGCTGTGATCCAAGACTGTCAGTGCGCACGGCAAACCACACAGTGATGGTCTGTGGAAACTTATTAGTGGGCCACAGGGAAATAGGAAAAACAGGGATAAAGTTTAGGGTATAGATGTGTATGTGTACATACACTATATATAAGACACACATGCATATACTTCCTTTTTTTTAATGTGATTGTTTGGGAACCACTGAACAAGGATCCAGCACGGCTGTAAGTTATCGGTTCCTACAGCAACTTTATTTGAAACCTAATGTGGGAATACAGATTGAATAGGATATGGCCCCTATTCTTAAGTAGCTTATAATTTAATGAGGAAGCTGGTATGTAAGGACAAAGAAAATTGTAATAAAAAAGAGAAAAAAATAGAGCTCAGTAGAAGTTTTGGCTGGCTTTTTAGAGGAGCTGGCATTTCAACTGGATCTTTAAAGATGATTATAATTTTGAAAAGTTAAAAAAAGGAAGAAGGAGTTCCCATTGTGGCTAAGTGGTAACGCACCTGACCAGTACCCATGAGAATTCGGGTTTGATCCCTGGCCCTGCTCAGTGGGTTAAGGATCCAGCATTGCCAGAAGCTGTGGCACAGATGCGGCTTGAATCTGGTGTTGCCATGCCTGTGGTGTAGGCTGGCAGCCTCAGCTCCGAATTGTCCCCTAGCCTGGGAACTTCTATATGCCATGGGTTCTGCCCTAAATAAATGAAGAAAGCAGATATTTCAAGGAGGAAGCAATACTAGCAAAGTTTTTGAAACTTAAAAAGATGTCATTATAGGAGGTTCGCTATTGGAATACATGGTAAGTGGAGAAGTGAGGGGAGATAAGGCTACAGAATTGGGTGAAGTAAGATCAGAGTAGATGGATAACTGTTTCTACATTAAATACTTGATATTGGAAGGTTAAAGGTTTTTAAGAAGGGGGAAATGTGATCATACCTGTTTTAGTACAAAAACTGATCACTGTGTGAAGGGTAAATTGCAAATGACGGACCCTCCTGTATTCTCCTTTGGAATGTTGGATTTAATTCCATTAAAATAATTATCAAACTGTTACATTGACCTGTTGTTTTTTTTAACCTACCCACTAATAAATTTGAATTTCCAAAATCAGAGAACTGTGTTTTCTAACAAATAAGCTATCAGTGATTTAAAAAGAATGAATGGATGAATCAATGAATGAGCCTGTCATTTGGAGTTGATAAAATGAAGGTCCAAATATAAGCCCCAGAGGGCAATGATGATCATTGTTAAGACTTTGTAGAGTACTTTGGTGAATAAAGAGAAAGAAATCTGGATTTGTGGGGGGGTGATGTTAAAGTAGTAGTCTACCAAAAAAAAAAATGCAGTATAGTCTTCAACATGAAAAATAATGTCATAATGAAGAATCATTGGAGGGGATATGGGGTATTATCTGATAATGTATGGGTGATCAATGCCCTTCCCCCCCTTAGGCATCCCCTTCCCCACCATCTCCCAGCAATCTGCTTCCTAACTCAGTTGCACCTATCTCTTTTTATTTATTTTTTTTTGGCTGCACCCATGGCACTCAGAAGTTCCTGGGCCAGGCACTGAATCTGAGCTGCAGCTGCAGCCTATGCCACAGCTGTAGCCATGCGAGATTGCTTCACCCACAGCACCACAGTGGGACTCCTCTATCTCCTTTTCTTATTTCCCAACTTCCATAATCTTTGTCCAGGTTTTGTCTTATATGGACTATTATAAGATCCTCTTAGTGGAGTTTTGGGCTCTATTTGTCCACTTCCCATCTATTTGTCATTCATTCATTCAAGAAATATTACTAGGTATGTATTTTATGCCATGGGCACATTTCTGGGTGTTGGAGATGTGGCTGTGAGCATACAAGTAACCTGTTCTCATGGATTTACACCTTCTTGAGGGGGGAAGAGGCTTCACAAAAGACAGTGATGGATTTAGCCCTGCTAAAAGGCTGGGTGATCAAAGAAGCTTCTCTGAAGAGGTTTGAGCTGGTACATGAAATACACGAGCCATACATACAGTGCTCAGGAGAACAAGTACAGAGATCTTTGGCTACAGCAAGCATGGTAGTTTCTAAAAACAAGTATAGTAGGAGAGAGGAAGAGTCATATGAGCTGAGCTCAGCGAAGCAGACAAAGCATAAACATGCAAACTTGTAGATTATAACAGAATGATATATTTTATTTGAAGGACAATTAGAATCAATTAGGAAATTTTGAGCAGAAAATGATGGGATATGACTGAAGGGAGATAAAGGAGCAAGCAAGGAGGGCACTGAAAAACTATTGCAGTAGTCCAGAAAGTCCATGATGATGGCATGAACTAAAGTGTTACAAGTGAATGATTTGGAAGTGTCTTTTGGAAGTTAAATCATCAGGGCTTGCTGATAGATTGGATGGTGAGAGATGCTGGAAAGAAGAGTCAGGAATAACTCTAGGTTTCTGGCTTGTGAAGGTGGATGGATGGCCATATTTATTGGGGGAAATAGTAGCTTTTTGAGGAGGAGGATTGTTGTCAGGAGTCAAGAATTCTGCTTGAGGTAGATATCTATCAGTCAGTCAAGGGAAGATGTCTGGGAAGTCCTTTGATATAATGAGCTCAAAGTTCAGGCAGAGGTTGGAGCTAGAGACTTAAATTCAGAAGTCAACTGTAAATAAAGTACTTAAAGCTATGAGTCTAGTTAGGATATTCTAAAGAGAGACTGTTTATAGAATAAAAGCAGCCTAGGGATGGAACCCTGGGGTCTTGTACTACAGAGCGATCAAAGGCAGTAGTAAGAGATTTTAGGAAGGAAGAATAACCAGTGAGGTAATAGGTTAACCTAAAACACAAGATGTTTTGGAAACCAGGTTCAAGAAATGTTTCTAGCAGGGACCATCATCAGCTATTTTAAGGACTGCTGGAATGTTCAGTAAGATGTGGACAAGAACATGAATATTGGATTGTGGAACAAAAAGGTTGCTGATAAATTCAACAGCAGGTTCATGGAAGTAGTAAGTTTATTTTAAAAGCCAAGTGCTTCTTCTCATACTATACATACATATCTTCTAATTACATCATAATTTGTGCACATCTCTTGAATCTTCTTAAAGACTGAAAACAAGTTTAGAGGAGTTGGACCTTTGCAGGATTTTCATTTCTTTTTCTGCCTTGATGTTAATGAACATGCCCTTAGAAATTTCTTGGGTCATTCTTGAATTTTAGGGAGCAGAAACAATACACTTGAGCTCAGTAATGGCTTTGAAATTCTTTCATGCAGAAAATTCCTCTAGTTCAACCTTAACTTTCAGCATCTTCTAAAGCATGCATAGCACTCTATCTTCCATCAGAAAGTAGTTGTTACTCTCAGTCTCCTGAGACCTTGGTACTTGACACTTACCAGTGAAAATATTTTTTTCTTTACTTAATTCTTTTTTTAATTGGGACTTGTCAGATTTTGTAATTCTTTAATTTTGTATTTCTAAGTAAGATACTCTTTATTACAGTGGAATTTTAAGACATAACTTTAGTTTGTTCTCAGGAATCTTAGTTATTGGATTTCATTCTGTATTTGTAACTGGATTTTTGTATGCATACTGTTTTAAATAACTTGTATGTTTCAGATAGAACTTGAGAATAAACTACAGCAGCAGTCAACACAAGCAGCACAGGAACTTGCAGCAGAGAAAGAGAAAATATCAGTGTTACAAAATGCCTATGAAAAAAATCAGGAAACTCTAAAGCAGCTTCAGTCTGATTTCTATGGGAAGGAATCTGAACTTCTTGCCACAAGCAAGATCTCAAGGTATCATAAAAACTCACTATGTTATTGATAAATATTAAATGATTGATCTGAACCCAGATGGGCAGGGAATGTTAGTATTTGTGGAATATCATACTTGTTTTCTTTTGAATTATTTTTGGAGAAATATGCTTTTTAAAAAATAAGTTGTGGGAATTCGTGTCGTGGCTCAGTGGTAACAAACCCAACTAGTATCCATGAAGGTGAGGTTTTGATCCCTGGCCTTTCTTAGTGGGTTAAGGTTCCAGTGTTGCCATGAGCTGTGGTGTAGGTCGCAGATGCAGCTTGGGTCCCGTGTTGCTGTGGTGTAGGCTGGCAACTGTAGCCCTGATTTGTCCCTTAGCCTGTGAACTTCCATATCCATGGGTGCAGCCCTAAAAAGGCAAGGAAGAAAAGGAAGGAAGAAAGGAAAAGAGAAAAGAAAAAGAATTCTACTGCAGTGCCTTGGGGAGGCATGGGTTTGATCCCTGGCCTGGAGCAGGGGGTTCAAGGACAGCTGCCACTCAGATTCAATCCCTGGCTTGGGACCTTCCATATGCCATGGGTGTGGCCATTTAAAAACAACCACAAAACCCCATACAAATGTATCTTTAAATAGTGAAACAATTTGGAAATATGTTAACTGTCGTATTAGCTTATCAAAGGACTTTGCTGCCTATGTAAAAAAAATAACTTATAAAGGACTGCTGTTAGAAAATCCAAGGAGTTTTCAATGTAAACCACTTGTGAAAATGGAAGCAATTTTATTGTTGCTTCTCAAGAAAGACTGACTTTAATTTTATGGATTTGTTAACTTCCCAAGACTATTGGAATGCATAATGGTTAAAATCGGGAGATTATAACTCAAAGTAAATTTAACCTTAATTATCTAAACATATCTGGATACCTTGTCCTTGGCAATACTATTTGATTAGATAAAGTATCATTAAAATGAATGATATACAAAAAAGGTAAATAATTTTTATGTAGCATTAAGTTATCAGTTCTCTACAGGAGATGGAACATTTCTATTCTCTCAAAGAAGACTTAGCCAGTCCTCTTTTTTGTCGTGGTGAAATATTATGCTTTTTGATCCTTTAATGTGTATGGTTTTTTGTTTGTTTGTTTCTTTGTATAAAGTGCCTTATTGACAAATTTTGTCAAATCACAGAATATTTATAATATACATAAATATACTATGTTTTATTCATAAGCTGTTTTAGGGAAGGCTTTATGAAGGAGGTAGGACTTGACCAGGTCCTGAAGGATCTAAGAATTTGAATACCCAGAGTCCTGAGAGAGATCCGTTCACTCAGGGGCACATTTGAGAAAAGGTGCTGCAGCAGGAACCAGCAAAGCTGGGAGTCAACATAATTGTCTTGCCAGAGTGATGGTTGGTGTCTGGAAGTTTAAAAGGTTGGGTTCAAATTGTGAAGTATCTTAGATGCCTAGCAGGGATGACTGGAGTTTATATTTGGGGGAGAGGAGAAGAGTCATCTAAGCAGAGGAATAAAATGAAAAAAAAAATTTGTAGGCAACTTAACCTGGAAGTTGTTTAAAGACAGCTTAGTTTGGACCTGAGGTAAATTAGTGCCATGGAGATTAAAGAGGCTGTCTCCCTTCCTCCTCCATAAACTCCAGCAGTCTAGGTGTGAATTGATTATGACTGGGGTTAAAAAGGTTGGAACAGAAGAGATTAATGGGAGAGAGACAATGAAACAAAAAGGATGAATAACATATAGGTAGAGAGGAGGTGAAGGAATTGTTGGTGACTAATGATCTGACAAAGAAACAGGAGATTGGGTAAAAGAATTTTCATAGGGCCAACAATAGATATTTTATATATATCAAGTTCAAAATCAACAAGTTGTTTTAAGGAAAAAAATACCACCTCGACATTTAGAAAGCATCTTACTTGCTGTATTCTCTAAGTAGCTTTAAATTACTATTTTTTTTCCCTTTAGAACACTATTGAAAGTTGGGGAGGGTTGGTGGAAGAGTTTGGACTTTATCCTAAAAGAAGGAGGATTTGCAAGGATTTGTATTTTATTTAGGCCAATAACTGGCAGCAGGATAAGGATGGATTGTAGGGGAACCTGGGTGAATGTGGGGATGAGACAGAGGAGACTGTGCCATAGTCCAAGTGAAGATGATGGTGGCTTGAGCTGGTAGGAGGAAGGATGGGAAATGCAGATGAACTGGAAGGACTATTTGGTGACAGAGAAGATGATATGTAAAGACTGACTGTAAAAGATCTACAGAAATCACACTTTTTCTTCATATGTATGTTATTTACGCATGAGAATAACAACAAGTCTTAGATCTTTTAAATCAGTATTTTTTCATTAAGCCAACTATTTTTGTCTAAAATGTTATGTCTTGTTCTAATTTTATACCTGAAAGAATGCAAATGTAAATATGGGAAGAAGAGAAAGACAGAGGGCTAAGGCTGCCATGGAGTTTTACAACTGCTGAGAGGCCATGAATAGATCTTTCTTCCAAAGCTTCCTTCTGCCTGTGAGACTGAAGCCCTGCTTGGCTGGTGACAGGCCTAATGTTTGCACAATAACAGAACTGTGACTGGATCTCAGCTCTTCTGATTCATGATTCTTTTACCATCATTTCACTAAATTTTTTTTTAATAGAAGTATTGACATTTAATTCCTTCCAAAGTGAGAAGTTATCTGAACTACTTAATAAAAGGAATTCCTAGGAACATTCAAATCAAATTTATAGGTCAGAATAAAGGATGGTTATTGGCCATTCTTTTGCTTCCGTGATTTTTTCAATTTTATGATTCTTATTGTTTCCATTATAGTTGGTTTAGTGTTCTGTCAATTTCTCCCACACAGCATCGTATTTGTTAAATAATCTTGTGTACAAGAGAGAAAAGGAAGAAGTTCAGAACCATGTAACATGACACCCAAGTCAGGGGTGCCATCTGTGGGCATGTGGTGTATCTAGACACCAGTGAAATGCAAGTCCGGCTGGCTTGATCTATGCCTTTAGCCCCATCTGCTGGATTATTAATGAAATACTAAAGTTTGTGACTGGGTATTCCAAATTGGCCATGCTGTAGGTTATTCTTTCTTGTCAAGAAAGTTCATAGAAATGGAATTTAACTATAGATTTTGTACCGTGAATGAAGTGAGAATTCTAGGATAGTAAGTTTAAAATTAAATATAAACCTTGTTAGCCTAATACTATTCCTTATATCATTTCATCAGATATCAAGAATAAGTAACAACTAAAATTTCTAAAATTTTATTTTGAAAAAAGAAAAATTTTTGGACCAAAAAAAGCTACCACAGAATAATGCAGAAATTCCTTTTTGGCTACACTACTATGTGTTTAGGGTATTCCAGGATCAGGTTTGGTATTTGTTCTACTCAGGAATTTGCTTATTCTGGTGGGAGTCAGTGGGTTAAAGTAGCCCCAGTAAAACCACTAAATGAGAGAAGGCGTTCTCCAACGTAAAAAGATCCTGAGCAGATGAAAATATCCTGGCCTGCAGCCAGGAAAAGGAATATATAGCAGTGTATTGCTGAATGACACAAATGAATATTTAGAGGCAAAGTCGAAGAGTATGTCTTGGCATCTTCAGAAAATAGTAGCACAGATTTTGAGCTTGATTTTAAAAGATTTAGTCATTAGGTTTTTGTGAGAGTTTACAATGTTATAGGCAGCTATTTAAACCACAGGCATTTTGGAGTTTGTATATTATCTTGCTCAAGGGCATAACATACTATCTTTTTAGAGTGTACTGCTTTCTACTGTGCATATGTTAACTGTTATGTTTCTATAGAAATTTACTAAACAATGACATATAATAATCTGGGGAAATTTTTTTATAAGTCTGTGAAAGAGACGCTTTCTCTAGCATAGGAGGGCTTGATTTCAAACAGGAATCAAATTGGAAACCAAAATAAACTGATTCGAGAACTGAAGACTGCCAGGACTTCTTTGGAGCAAGATTCAGCCAAGAAAGAAGAGCAGTTGAAGGAGCAGTAGAAACCACTACAAGATGTTCAGAAAGAAAAGGTATTTTATTTTCTAACTAAATCTAGAATCTTCAGAGTTACAATGGCCATAGAGATCATCTAGTCAAACCTCTTAACCAGTAAAGGCATCACCTTATATTCAACAGCTAAGATGGGCATCAAGGTTATAAATAAGAGACTCTTGGTGACTGTAATTCTAATCCTAGGAGGTTATTCTTTACAGCTTCCTTGCCATTTCTTATTGCTCTTTTTAGTTATACAAAGGAGTCTGTTTTTTTATATCATAGACCCTTGGTTATTCAAAAAAAGATACTATAGCTCCTCAATTATTTCTCATATAACATGTTATCCTCTGGATATAGAAATCAGGTATGAAAGGTCTAGGAATAATTGAGTGTGTTAAGAATTCTTAATATTAATAACCAGCTTTTTTCTAAGAGGAAGTGTGGGTTTATTTTATATAAATGATGCTAAGTTATAAAGTTGAAAGTACTGGTTATATGACCAGTACACATAATGATCAGTTATATTTCTATATAAAAGATAAATGCAGATTCTAAGAAACATTTGATTTTTGGTTTCATAACTGAGATCATGTATTTCCATCAGTGGATAGAATATTCTTAAGTGTACAATTTATGAAGGTATTTGTGTGTGTGTGTGTGTGTGTGTGTGCGCACTTGTATGTATATCTGTTAATTGTGCAGTTCCTGGAAATTATCTTCAACTAAAAACTAGGGGGATGTTTTTGTGGGGATGGGACCGGTGAAGCTGGAATGAAATTTATGACTTATGGCACAAGTTTAGAAAATTCTGACAGAACTATAGTTTACAGGCCTTTAATTACAAGGGCATGAGATCATGCAGCTCTTGTTTTAGTTTTGGTTCTACTTCTAATAGATTATTGAACTTTTCTAAGCCTTTGTCCCTTTACCTATAAAATGAGGATTAAAAGGAGCTATGTGGTATAGAGATTAGATTAGACATATAGTTCTCCTCTTTAGGTGCCTTATGTAAAGATAGTGAGAGTAATAATATTAATAAGCATAAGAAGGTGTTTTAGCTCAAGTTTGGCCAGACACTATTTACTTTATAGTATTAACTATTTAGTCCTTATAACATTATTATTGTTCATATTGTATAAACAAGGACACAGGAACAAGAGAAGGTAGGTAATTTGCTCAAGTTAACTTAGGTTAAAGGGGCAGAGACAGTCATAAACAGTAGCAGTCATTTTTGTTAATTTTCAGTTAAGTAGTTAAAATTATTTTTTTAATAAGTTATTTTTCTATAGTCACTGAAAAAGAACTAGTAAATGAAAAATCTAAATTGGCAGAGATTGAGGAAATTAAATGTGGACAAGAAAAATAAATTGCTAAATTGAGTGAAGAACCTAAGTCTCACAAGCAAGAAAGCATAAAGATATGTGAAGATAATCATTGTTTTTCCTCTGTATTTTTTAGTGCTTGTTAAAAAAAAGTGTATATATATACACACACACACATTTATTTATTAAGAACATACTTTGTGGGAGTCCCCACCATAGCCCAGTGGGTTAGGAATCAAACTGCAATGGCTCGGGTTGCTGCAGAGGTGTCAGGTTTGATTCCAAGAGCAGTGGGAATTGCCTTGGCTTAGGTCACAACTGCAGCTCAGATTCAATCCCTGGCCTGGGAACTTCCATATGATGTGGGTGCAGCCATAAAAAGAAAAAAACAACATACTTTATGCCAGGAACCATTGTTTTGTTATTTTTGACAAATATTCTTGCTCTCAGTGCTTTTGTGTTGCAGAATATCTATACATATATTGAAACTGTTACTTCTGTTTTCAGATGACTAAATAATGAGAAGTAACCCTAAAAATTTAGATTTTATTGAGATGCTAATCAAGAAAGCTATCAATTAAAAGAATTATGTGCGTTCCCATCATTGCTCAGTGGTTAACAAATCCAACTAGGAACCACGAGTTTGTGGGTTCAATCCCTGGCCTCGATCCGTCATTGCCGTGAGCTGTGGTGTAGGTCACAGATGTGGCTCAGATCCTGTGTTGCTGTGGCTGTGGTGCAGGTGGGTGGCTACAGCTCTGATTAGACCCCTGGCCTGGGAACCTCCATATGCTGCAGGAGTGGCCTTAGAAAAGGCAAAAAGACAAAAAATAAAAGAGTTATAGATAGCAAACTTCAAAATATCTAAGTTTAGAATTAAGATTTTAAGAGATTCTGTTTTTATAATTGTTTTTCTTCCTAAAATACTTAAATCTCTTTTTTTTTTTTTTTGTTTGGGGCAAGGAGTAGCAAATTTGTTAGGACTGAGAAGATTGTGTAGTAGTGCCCCAAAGAACCATTTCACTGAAGGTGGAATTTAGGTGGTATATATACACAATGGAATACTACTCAGCCATAAAAACGAACGACATAATGCCATTGGCAGCAACATGGATGGAACTAGAGAATCTCATCCTGAGTGAAGTGAGCCAGAAAGACAAAGACAAATACCATATGACATCACTTATAACTGGAATCGAATATCCAGCACAAATGAACATCTCCTCAGAAAAGAAAATCATGGACTTGGAGAAGGGACTTGTGGCTGCCTGATGGGAGGGGGACGGAGTGGAAGGGATCGGGAGCTTGGGCTTATCAGACACAACTTAGAACAGATTTACAAGGAGATCCTGCTGAATAGCATTGAGAACTTTGTCTAGATACTCATGTTGCCACAGAAGAAAGGGTGGGGAAAAATGTAATTGTAATGTATACATGTAAGGATAACTTGATCCCCTTGCTGTACAGTGGGAAAAAAAGCAGATGAAAAAGGAAGAAGTTGAACTGAGGAAAGAATTTATGGAGAAGGGAGCTAAACTGGTCAGTAAGTTAATGGTGGGAGGTGTGTTTTTTTAATTTTTTTTTAAGGTACAGTTGATTCATAATCATGTGCCAATTGCTGCTGTACAGCAAAGTGACCCAGTCATCCATATATACACATTCCTCTTCCTGTAGTATCATCCATCATGTTCTATCCCAAGATTAGATATAGTTCCCTTTGCTGTACAGTACAATGGGAGGTTTTGTAATTGATTTTGTAAATTAATTCAGTGAGAGAGGATTTTTCTACTTAAAAGTTATAATTCAAGTGCTCAACTGACACTTTACTGTTCAATTTAAGACTGATGTGATTGACTTAAATAGCTGACATGTGATAGGAAATATAATTTTTGGCTTATGTAAGTGAAAGTTCAGTAGAACATAATTAAAAAAAAAAAAAAAACCTTTTAGTGCCAGTAAAACAAACTAACCTCTAACTATGTAGTCTGCGGTAGATGGCATGAACGTTAGTTATATTGAACTCATTTTTTTGGTCACAGTGAATGCTGATAAGGGGAAGTGGAGATTTCAGTTGGGAATTGTGATGACCAATTGTGTGACCAAAAGTCTACTTTCCCCTCCCTAACTTGCGTGTGCCAAATGGGAAGCATCTGGCTTTCCTCTAGTGAATGAGGTCCAAATAGCCCCAGATAACTTGACTGTGGAATGTTTTCATTGAATTGCAATTTCAGGTTCACACAGTGATTTGAAGTATTGTGTTTTTGGCATGTTGATGGAGACCAAGGGATGCATGTGTAATTTAAGACATAAGAAAAGTCGAGCTTTATCTCCAGGGCACCTTGCTATCCCTGATTATGGTTATTCTTCTGCTGTAGTGGAAAAAAGGAAAATCTTAAATTGATTTACTTCAGCTTGATTTTATAAGAAACCTGCTGAACATCATTTCAGCATTGTGGCCTTTAAGCCAGTTCAAAATACACAGATATTTGTGGAATCCATTCTACTAGTGTCTTCTTTCCCAAAGAAGTAGTAGTAGTTATGCAGCTGGTATTTTAAATTCGACAAATTTATTTTTTTTACTTTATTTTTGTAATAGATTTTTTTTACTCACCGTTTTTCCTATTCTCAGCATTCTGAAAGAAAAGAAAAAGAAGTAGCAGTGCAGAAGCATGAGGAAAACTAGGCTAAACATACCATGCAGATAGCTGCATTAAATGAAAACCTGGGCACTGTAAAGAAGGAGTGGCAGTCCAGTCAGCAGTGAGTCAGTGAGCTCAAGAAGCAGATGGGGGAGTTCCCGTCGTGGCTCAGTGGTTAACGAATCTGACTAGGAACCATGAGGTTGTGGGTTCGATCCCTGGCCTTGCTCAGTGGGTTAAGCATCCGGCGTTGCCATGAGCTGTGGTGTAGGCCGCAAATGCAGCTGGGATCCCCCGTTGCTGTGGCTTTGGCCCTCCATATGCTGCGAGGTGTGGCTCTAGAAAAGAAAAAAAAAAAAAAAAAGCAGATGGATGACTTACAGGGAAAAATCATGGTATTGGAAGCAACAGTTCAGAATAATCATGATGAAAGAAGGGCACTACCAGAAAGGTGACTGATGTCTAATAAAAATAATGTATTTCCATTCTAAGTGATAAAGACTTACATATTGCACATTGAAAAAAACTGAAGTCTTGAGAATAGTGCTCCAACAGGTATTTAAGTAGCCATTTAGAAACTACTCATTACAACAGATGGTTGAAATTCATGTATTATGCTTCAGACTGCTAAAGTAGTTCATTATCTGTGTTGGGGGGTCTTTAATTATTTTTTTAATGTTTTTGTGATTTGTTCTAGGTGTCTTAAAGGAGAAGGTAAAATAGAAAAGCTTCAAACCAAAGTACTAGAGTTGCAAAGAAAGCTGGATAATAAAACTGCAGCAGTGCAGGAGCTGGGCAAAGAGAATCAGTCCCTTCAGGTAAGTCGCCTGGTGATGTGCAGCAGTTTTTTAGTCTAGAATTTACCTCTTAGTAAAAAGCATATTTTGAACATTAAAAAAATCTCATATATACATACTTTTAAATGGCTGCTGTCTGTGTAATAATATTGTAGGTGTTATGGGTAATTAAATACAAGATTTAAAGACTTCAGGGATTCCAAGGAGTATAGAGACATGTCATTCATGAATTGTCAGTATTAGGAGAAGTCAAGAACACAAAGGCATGAATGAGTTGCTGTGTGTTAAAGAAGTGATCTGAATATATATGCTTGGAGTCTCAAGGAAGGATTGCTCCCTAGGGTTAGAATAAATGGGAAATTACCAAAGGTTAGAAATTTCCAGTGCTTTTGAGAGATAAAATTTGCTTTGCTTTATTGTCATTCAGACTTAAGATTGTAGCACTTTTTGATAATGGAAGATGACCAAATTATTTCTGATTTTCAAAATGTTATCCATTTGAAAACTTGGGCACCAATCATTCTTAAAAGTGTGGAATATTATAATGTGCTGAAACTTTTTAAAATAGATCAGACCTACACAAACACTGAATAGAAAGTGGGCTAACGACAATGAAGTACAGAGCTGAAGCACCTGTGGGAAAGGCTTTTCAGTCACAGTGAGATGGGATTTTATTCCACAGTTGACTGTTTTAACCATCAGAATTGTCCTGCATTTGATAGACTTTAAAAGTTTTGCCATTTATTAACTTTAACTTATAACTACGTAGAACAATTAAATTTATGCAGTCTAGTTTCTGATTAGCATATATTTTAACTTTAAATTCATTTGTTGCCTTCCTACTGATTCACTTTCTAGAATAATCATTTTCTGAACCACAGCATCATTATTAAACTCATACATTTTATCATCATTGAGTTATTTTAAAGGAAGAAAAAGCAGAGATTAAAAAAATCATTTTAAATAATACCATCATGTGATGTTTCAAATTTATATTCTGATTGTAGAAATGATGCCTGAAATATTTGGCAAGTAGAAATAGTTTTTCACCTGATAGGACTGTTTTATTAACACTTTAAAAATGCCTCGCATGGTTTTTTGAAAATTCTAAGATCAATCTCATATTGAAATTTTTAGTGTAGTATATAACTAGTAAGCATTCAAATTAATCAAAGGATTAAATCAGCATTGAGATTTGTTATTAAATAAACCTTGAAATAGTATACTTTCAAAGTGCAGTTGGCCTATTCTTGTAGTCTCATAATTTTGATATAGTTGTTATGCTTGAAAATGTTTATTTTTTTGTTGTTGTTTACAGCATCACTGCAGACAATGTGGAAATATCTTCTGTGCTGAGTGTTCAGCCAAAAATGCCTTAACTCCTTCTTCTAAGAAGCCTGTTTGTATCTTTGATGCATGTTTCAGTGACTTCCAAGGATAATGGGTTGTCACAACTTCAGAGTAATAATACACTAACATTCAATTTTTAATAAATGCACTTCATAGAGGTCTTGGACTACTACTATTTGATTTGGACAGTGGTTGCAATACTAAACCAAATTAGAATTTATATCTTTTGGAATGTTATCAAGTAAAACTCTTCTATTTTTGTGAGACTTGGGCTCATCTTTCATCACGTTTTTCTGTTTCACCCTGGAACAGCTTACACGCCAAGTTTAGAATTAGCCAATGAAATATAAATAAACTTTGGATGGAAAATAGGAATGTATTTTTTAATTATAATTTCATTGTTCACAAATGACACAACTACATTTCCATAGCTTACTTCTCCCAAATTTACAGAAAGGTACGTGAGTACTGTTACCATATAATATGTGCCGCACAATGACACATATTTTCTTTGTGAAGTTTGGCATAGAACTATAAAGCTTTCTTTTTTCTTATATAATCTGTATGCTGCCTTATTTGAGTGACTGCTCTCTGATTGCGTTTTCCTCAGTCCTAGTTCTTTCTCTTCTTCTTTTTTTTTTCTCTTCTTTTTTCTTCCCTTTCCTTCCTTTCTTTTTGGTTTAGAGAAGCTCTTTCAAAATTTCCTTTAACCTGGGTTTTGTGTTGCTGTATTCTTTAAGTTTTCGTTTGTTGGGAAAAATTTTTATTTCCCCTTCTATTTTAAATGATATTCTTGCTGGATAGAGTATTCTAGATTGCATATTTTTTCCTTTTAGCACTTTAAATATCTCTTGCCATTCCCTCCTGGCCTGTAGTGTTTCTGTAGAGATATCAGCTGATATTCTTATGGGGGTTCCCTTGTGGGTAACATTCTGTTTTTCTCTTGCTGCCTTTAGGATCCTCTCTTTATCACTAACTTTTGCCATCTTTATTATGATGTGTGTTGGTGTGGGTCTGTTTGGGTTCAGTTTGTTTGGGGCCCTCTGTGCTTCTTGTATCTTGGACCCAGTATCCTTTAGATTTGGGAAGTTTCCATCGATAATTTCTTCAAATATATTTTCCATCCCCTTATCTTTTTCTACTCCTTCTGGAATTCCTATTATGCGTAGATTGGCCAGCTTTCTATTATCCCATAGGTCTCTTATATTGCTTTCCAGTTTTTTGATTCGGTTTTCTGTCTGTTGACCGGATTGAGTGATTTCCATTATTCTATCTTCCATATCACTGATTTGTTCTTCTGCATTATTCATTCTGGTTTTTACTGCCGTTAGTTCAGTTTGCGTCTCTGCAAATGAATGTTCTAGTTTCTCTTGGCTCCTCCTTATATTTTCTAGTTCCTTTCTGAGGGTATCTGCGTTACTGTTCATATCTTCTCTTAATTCCTTCAGTATTTTCCCTATTTCTCTTTTGAACTCCAGGTCTGTCAGTCTGCAGAGATCTGTTTCATTGTTGACTGTTTGAGGTGAGTTCTCCTGTTGGTTTGACTGGGGGTGGTTTCTCAGCTTCTTCATCTTGCTTGTTGTTTTCTTTTTCCTGGTGGAGTTGTACCCTCAGTGGCCGGGCAGTGTTTGCCTTGTCACTGCCGTGGAATATTTTCTGAGGGCTGGTGATGGTATGCAGCTGATCCTCTAGAGCTTGGCACCCCCTGGGGCCTTGGGCGGGTAGCAGGGCCGCTGGAAATCCAAGAGGCTCCTCCCCAGGGCAGCCCGACTCCGAAAAACCATCTGAGAATTAGGCAGACTTATTCACAGCCTGGCTAGGCTTGTTCTAGCTTTTCTGGGCTGCAGGCCTTTTCTCGGGGGCTGGTGGTGATTGGTGCTGCTCTGCGGAAGTGTAGCCCCTCCAAAGGGCAAGCAGGCCTGTGCAGGGACAGCCCCTGTGGTGGTAGGCTTCAGGCAATTGTTGAGGCCAGCCCTCCTGGATGGCAGGTAGCCCCAGGTCCAGCGAGAGCATAGGGGGTGGTGGGGGTGGGGGGGAAGCACTGGGAAGCGCAGCTTTCTGCTAGCTAGTGGGCCTGTAAGCTTGCTGTGGTGTGGGGGGTATTCTATGGGGACCCACCCCTTCTTTTCTCCCCTCCCCAGCACGGGCGCAGACCAGGCTCTTCTCCCAGGTTCCCTCTGATGCAGCTTTCCACTTCCCCGCCCCTAGAGTATTGCTCCCTCCCTCTGCCACAGTTTTGTTTTCTAGTCTCCCAGGCAGTCTCTGCCCGGTCAAAAAGTTTCTAGACTTCCAAGCAGTTTCCGCTCCGCCCTGCCCCCCCAGCCCTGGGACTAACCTCTGGAGCCGAGGTCTTGGTGCCCAGCCCCCACCCAGGCATCTCAATTTTTGGTGACTGTGCCCATAGTTCAGATGGTCCGTTCGGTTCTTGATCGGCTTTTCCGTACTCTGACTTACTGCTATTCTCTTCTCTGCATCTGGAGATTTCTCTGGTTCGTTTGATCTTCCCCCCGTGGAGGTGACTTTCCAGCGTGCGGGATCCCTTTCTCCTCCTCAGTTCCCTTTCGGGAGCGCCCCTCCCGCTCGGATTCACCTTCTCTCACTCTCCTCTTTTCTCCCGATCTGCCCAGTAATGTCACGAACTTCTTGCCGTTACTGGAGTTTAGGTTCCTCTGCCAGCGATTGGTTGCTGTTCTGTGCAAGTCATTTATTCTGTAGATGTGCTTTTTTTGTTGTGTTTGTGGGAAAGGGTGAGCGTGTCCCCCTACTCCTCTGCCATCTTGTCCTCTCTCCCCCATAATTTCTACTAATCTGTCCTCCACCTCGTTTATTCATTCTTCTGCCTCCTGTATCCTGCTGTTAGCTGCTCCTCGTGAATTTTTTATTTCAGTTGTTGTATTTTGCATCTCTTCTTGTTTGAGTTTTATATCTTGTATCTCTTTGCTCAGTGTTTCCTGTTAACTACCCATCTTTGCCTCCAGTTTATTTCCAATGTCTTGCATCATCTTCAGCATCAACAGTCTAAAGTTTTTTCCTGGAGGCTGAGACTCTCCTCATCACTTAGCTGATATTCTGGGGGTTTTCCTTTCTCCCTCATCAGAGTTATAGTTCTCTGTCTTTTCATTTTTATAGGTTTTTGGTGCAGTGACCTTTTGACAGGGAATAGAATTGTAGCCTCTGTTCCTTCTGGTGTCTGCCCCCCTTGTGGCTGAGGTTGGTATGGAGCCTTGCTGTAGGCTTCCTGATGGGAAGGGCTGATGCCTGCCCACCGGTTCGTGGGGCTGATTCTGATTCTCCTCCCTCTAGTGGGTGGGGCTTTGTCTCTGGATGGGATTAGAGGTGTCTGTGTGCCTGAGGGTTCTTTAGGCAGCTTGTTTACTGAGGGATGGGGCTGTGATCCTACCTGGATTGCTGTTTGCCCTGGGGCTTCTCAGCACTGACTGGTGGGGCCAGATTTTGCCAAAATGGCCACCCTCCAGAGAAAGGCATGCTGCTGAATATTCCTGAGAGCTTTGTTCCCAATGTCCCTCCCTCGCAACAAGCCACATTCACCCCTGTTTTCCCAGGATGTTCTCCAAGAACTGCATTCAGTTTTGACCAGATTCCTATGGAGACTTTGCTTTGCCCTGGGACTCGGTGCACGTGAAAGTCTGTGTGCGCCTTTTAAGAGTGGGGTCTCCTTTTCCCCCAGTCCCGTGGAGTTCCTGCACACATGCCCCACTGGCCTTCAATGCCAGATGCTCTGGGGCTCTTTCTCCCAGTGCCAGATCCCTGCATGTGAGGATTTGATGTGGGGCTCAGAACTCTCACTCCTGTAGGTCTCTGTGAACCAGTTAGTTTCCAGTCTGGGGGGCTTCCCCCCTGGGAGGTATGGGGTTGTTTGTATCACAAAATCATCCCTCCTACCTCTTGACGTGGCCTCCTCTTTCTCTTCCGGAGTAGGATGTCTTTTTGAAGGTTTCTGGTCCATTTGGGTGAAGATTGCTCAGCCTTTAGTCGTGACTTTTGTTGTTTTTAGGAGAGAAGTTGAGCTCCAGTCCTCTTCCGCCATCTTAATCCCATCTCCTACATCCAACTTTCAAAAACCTGAAATGTGCCCATGACATCACTACCATGGACACTTACTGCACCACAGACAATGCATGTCTGTATTACTAATTTGCCTGCAAAAACTCCAGACTGGATTCTTGGCTGCATTGTTGAAAGAAAGAAAATAGCCGTTAACAGTGATTTCCCAAACAGAATGGTTTTACTCTTTGGGAAGATAAAACCCTTTGACTCAGTTCCTGCGGTGATTTACTAACATGCCTTTGGTGTGCCTGTTGGTCCTAGGTGGAGTGGGGAACACACACCTCGTTCCTGTCTTCAAGCAACCTAGGATCTATTCTGCAGACAAAACATGGATCCATCCAAAAGGTAAGTCACAAGTAATGATGGTGTGTTGTGAATTTCTGCAAGGAGTGGAAGAGCCCACAGAGTTCTCAGCTTAAGACTCAGTTGTCTTCCCAGCTCTCTGAAGTCTTTCCTCACAGCAGCCCAGACACCCTGTGATGATCTCTGCCCTGACCATTCTCATTCACGTTCATTGGACTGTCCCCAGGTTTAACAGATAAGAACAAGATAGGCCCAGTTACATTGGCATTTCAGATAAACAACAGATATATTTTAAGTATACGGATGCCTCATGCAATATTTGAGACCTACTCAAAAGTATTCCATGTTTCCCTGAAATGCAGATGGATATATACCACATCTTTCTTGGCTCATCCTTCTGTAGATGCTTGGGTTGTTTTCTTGTCCTGGTGATTGTAACTCTGTTGTGATGAAATAGAGGTGCGTATGATCGTCAAGCGAGTGTTTTCGATAAATTGCCAGAAGTGGAATTGCTGGGTCACACTGTAGTTCTGATTTTAATTTTTTGAGCAATCTCATGCTGTTTTCCACTGTGGCTGCACCAGTAATGTTCCTTTTTCTCCACATGCTCTCCAACATTTATTGCTTGTGTGTGTGTGTGTTTATAATAACCATTCTCTAAGGGATGAGGTTGAAACATTATTGTGGTTTTGGTTTGTAATTCCATTAGTGTGGTTTAACCTCTTGTCATAAGCCTGTTGGCCATTTTCTGTTTTCTTTGGAAAATGTCTATTCAGATCCTCTGCCCCAGTTTTTTGTTTGTTTGTTTTTTGTTTGTTTTGTGCCACACCCAAGGCACACAGAAGTTCCCAGGTAAGGGACGGAACCAGCAGCGCCCCATGGCACCGTAGTAACAATAGCAGATTTTTTGTATTTTTGCCACGTTCTTGGGCCGCTCTTGGGGCATATGGAAGTTCCCAGGCTAGGGGTTGAATCGGAGCTCTAGCCGCTGGCCCACACCACAGCCACAGCAATGCCAGATCTGAGCCGTGTCTGCGACCTACACCACAGCTCACAGCAACGCCAGATCCTTAACCCACTGAGCAAGGCCAGGGATCAAACCCACGACCTCATGGTTCCTAGTCAGATCCGTTAACCACTGAGCCACAATGGGAACTCCATTCCGCTGGTTTAATTTTCCCTTTCTATCACTTGCCTTTGAGGTCAGAGCCAAGTGTAAGCAGACAGATGTCCATGTGCTTACCACCTATGTTTTCTCCTAGACATTGTATGGTTTCATTTCTTCCATTTGAGTCTTTAGTCCATTTTAATTTGGGGATGTGTTGTAAGGTAGGGGTCTCGTTCCATTCCTTGCATGTGCCTGTGCAGTTCTTCCAGCACCATTGATTGAAGAAACTGTCCCTTGTCCATTGTATGCTCTGTGGTCCTTTGTTGGAAATGACTTGTCTGTGTCTGTGTTGGTTTTCCTTCTGGGCTGTCAGTGTTGTTTCACTGGTCTGTCTGTTTTGTTTTTGTGCCAGTCCTGATCTGTTTTGCTATCTATAGCTTTGTAGTGTAGTTTGAAATCAGGAAATGTAATCCTTCCAGCTTTGCTGCTCTTTCTCAAGATGGCTGTAGCTGATGGGGATCTATTGTGGTTCCATACAAATTTTAGAAGGGTTTCTCCTAGGTCTGTGCAATGTGCAGTTGGGATTTTGGTGGAGAGTGCATTGAGTCTCTGTTGCTTTTGGTAATCTGGACATTTGAATGATGTGAATTCACTCATAAACATGAAATATCTTTCCATTAATTTGTGCCTTTAATTTCTTTCCTCAACAGCATATAGTTTAGAGTGTACAAGTCTTTACCTTGCCTGGTTAAATTTATCTCTAGGTACTTTAGTTTTTTCTTTTACTTTCATTTTATTTATTTTTATCTATTTATTTATTTATTTTATTTTATTATTATTATTATTTTTTTTTTTTTGCTATCTCTTTGGGCGGCTCCCACGGCATATGGAGGTTCCCAGGCTAGGGGTCGAATCGGAACTGTAGCCACCGGCCTATGCCAGAGCCACAGCAATGCGGGATTTGAGCTGCGGCTGCAATCTACACCACAGCTCATGGCAACGCCAGATCGTTAACCCACTGAGCAAGGGCAGGGACCAAACCTGCAACCTCATGGTTCCTAGTCAGATTCCTTAACCACTGGGCCTTGACGGGAACTCCTAGGTACTTTATTTTTGATGCAATCATAAATACGATTTTTTGGTTTGTTTCTGTTTTAAATCTTCTATGTCTTTGTTTAGTCTTTCTTGTAATGTGTTGATCTTTGCCTCCAGTTTTTGTCTGAGCTCTTGGATCCTCTTCACAATCATTATTCTAAAGTCATTTTGCATGGAGGTGGGTGTGGGGGTTGTCTTGTTCCTTCATCTGGTTCATATTTCTCTGCCTTCTCATTTTGTATGCTTTTTGCATGATCTCCTTTTTGTAGGTTAGAGGTGTGTAGCCTGTCTTGCTTCTAGTGTCTGCCTTCTTGTAGGTAAAATAGAGGCGTTTATGGCCAGCTTCCTGATGGGAGGGACAGGTGCCTGCCCACTGGTAGGTGGAGCTGAGCCTTGTCCCTCTAGGGGGTGGACCTTTGTCTGTGGGTGTGATGTGGAGCACTTTAGGTACCTGTTTGTTGATCAGTGGGTCTGTGTTCCCAGCCTGTTTGTTGTTTGGCCTGGGGCTTCTCAGCCCTAACTTGTGGGACCAGATTGTTCCAAAAGGGCCACCTCCAGGGGAGCTCATGCCAACAACTATTCCTGGGACCTCTGCCTAGACTGTCCTGCCCTACAGTGTTTCCCAGTCACCCCCTCCTTTCCCAGGAGACCCTCCATGATTGGCCAGGTCATTCTGACCCAGATTCTTCTTGAGTGCCTGCTTAGCCCTGGGACCCAGTGCACATGAAAGCCTGTGTGCACCCTCCAGGAGTGGAGTTTCTGTCTCCCCCAGTCCTGTGGAGCTCTTGCACACAAGCCTCACTGGCCTTCAATGTCATGTGTCCCAGGGGCTCCTCCTTCCCGTGCCAGACTCCCTGGCTTAGGCACCTGCTGTGGGGTTCAGAAGTCTCCTGTGGGAAAGCCTCTGAAATAGAGTTCTTTTCCAGTTTGTGGGCTGCCCATGCAGGGGGTATGGGATTACTTCTACCATGAATGAGCACCTCCTGCTGTCTCAGTGTGGCTCCTTATTGCCTTTGGGTGTAGGATATCTTGTTCTTGGTAGTTTCCAGTCTATTTTGTTGATGGTCATTCAGCACATAGTTGTAATTTTGGTGTTTTCATGAGAGGAGGGGAGCTTGAGTCCTCCTACTCTGCCATCTTGTCTATTTCTTTCTTTCTTTTTTTTTTTTTTTTTTGTCTTTTTATCTGTTCTGTGGAGGTTCCCAGGCTAGGGGTCTAATCAGAGCTGTAGCTGTGGGCCTACACCAGAGCCACAGCAATTCAGGATCCTCAACCCACTGAGCGAGGCTAGGGATCGAACCCACAACAGCATGGTCCCTAGTCAGATGCGTTAACCACTGAGCCACAACAGGAACTCCGTGTCTGTTTCTCTTCTTGGGGTTTTGTTTTGTTTTGTTTGTTTTTAGGGCTGCACTTGCAGCATGTACAAGTTTCCAGGTTAGGGGTTGAATCAGAGCTGTAGCTACCAGCCTACACCACAGCCACATGGGGTCTGAGCTGCATCTGCAACTACACCACAGCTCAAGGCAACACAGGATCCTTCACCCACTGAGCAAGGCCAGGGATTGAACCTGTGTCCTCATGGGTACTGTTGTGTTTTTTAACCATTGAACCATGACAGAAACGCCTGTTTCTCTTTTTGATGTTTTGTTATTATTGTATAGAAATGCCACTGATATGTACGTTGATTATGTAAACTGAAACATAACTGAATGTATTCATTCAAACAGTTTTTTGCTAGAGTATGTAGGATTTTCTATTATAGTATCATGTAATCGGCAAAAAGGACACTTTTACTTTTTTCATTTATGATTCAGATTCCTTTTATTTCTTTTTCTTGTCTAATTGTTAGTAGGACTTCAAATCCTATGTGGAATAAAAGGGGCAAGAGTGGGCATCCTTCTCTTGTTCATCATCTTAGAGGAGAAAAAGCGTTCAGCTTGTCACAGTTGAGTGGAATGTTAGCTGTAGGTTTGCAGTTGATGGCCTTTATTAAGTTGAGGTCCATTCCCTTTATACTTGCTTTGTTGAGACTTTAACATAAGTGGATGTAGAAGTTTATCTCATGGGTTTCTTTGCATCTATGGAAATAATCATATGGTTTTTACCCTTTTTGTTTTTCGGTTTTAGTTTTAGGAATGCACCCACATCATACAGAGGTTCCCAGGTTAGGGGTCTAATCAGAGCTAGAGCTGCAGGCCTACACCACAGCCAAGCAAGTTCTGTTTCCCTTCCCAGATGATGGAAGATTTTAGGCATTATTTCTTCCATTAATTTTTCTGTTCTGTTCTCTTTCTCTTCTTCTGGAACCACCCCTGTAATGCAAATGTTATTCTGCTTGATGGTATCCCATAGGTCCTTTAAAGTAGCCTAATTTTTTAAAAATTCTTTTTTCATTTTGCCTCTCTATCTGATTGAGTTCCATTGTTTTGTCAGGCAGGTCTCTGATTAATTCTCCTTCATCCAGTCTGCTGTCAAAGCCCTCGAGTGTGTTTTTCAGTTCATTAATAACTTCTCTTTGGTTCTTTCCTCTGCTTCCTGTCTCTTCATTGAAGATCTCTTTGTGTTCATTCCTTCTTCTGAGTTCAGTAAGCATCTTTATGTCCATGACTTCTGACTCTTTCTCAGGTCGATGGCTTATTTCCACTTCATTTTGTTCTTATTCTGTGATTTTGCCTTGTGTTTGTTTTGTTTTTTTTTTTAGAAAGATATCCCTGTGTTTCATTTTGCCTAATTTTCTGTGTGTGTTTCCATGCATTAGGTCCATTTGCCATCTCTCCCAGTCTTGAAGGAGAGGATATACTTGGGAGCTGTCCTGTAGGGCCCAGAGGCGCCATCCCACTTGGCCACAAGAGCCAGGCACTCAAGGAGTGTCTCCTCTGTGGTCTGTGTGAACCCTCCTGTTGTGGTGGGGGCCCAGCTGTGATTCTCTTTGCTGGGAAGTGGGGAAGCACCGGTCTGGGACACAAGGTGCCTAGCTGCGGTGGGTGCGAAGCCCTGATTTTTTCATGTTCTCTCTGCTTGAAAGCCCTTGTGTCCTGATGTTTAATTTCGAACATAGTTCCTCCATTGTTCCAGAGCTGGCTTTTCTCCCATGTGGACTAAGGGGGGCGATCTAGGGCCCTGGTCCTCAGGAAGGCTTTGCAGCCTCTCTGGGTTGCTTTCTTCCCTTTCCCTTGCTTCAGACAGTGTTGCTACAGCCACAGCTGAGCAGCATGTCCACAACTGCCATACTTATACACACACCAGCCCTTGCCAAGCAGAAGTGTGGGAATGGGGTTCCTCTCAGTCAGCAGGAAGGGGAGGCTGTTTCTCAGAGCCCATTTCCCTCCTAGCCATGGAGATGCACCCGCGAATGAGCTCCAGTGCTGAGCAGGTCAGCTTCCTTTTCTCAGAGAGTCAGGGGGCTGTGTGTTCATGTTTTCCTCTGTGGGACTGAATATGAAGGTGAAAAATAGGATTTCTTTTTTTGTCTTTATGCTATTTCTTTGGGCCACTCCCACAGCATATGGAGGTTCACAGGCTAGGGGTCTCATCAGAGCTGTAGCCCCTGGCCTACGCCAGAGCCACAGCAGCACGGGATCCGAGGCACATCTGCAACCTACACCACAGCTCATGACAACGCCAGATCATTAACCCACTGAGCAAGGCCAGGGACCATACCCACAACCTCATGGTTCCTAGTCGGATTTGTTAACCACTGAGCCATGACGGGAACTCCTGAAGTTTGCTTTTTAAATAAATTTAAGTTAAATATGTGTCCCTTTGAAGAATTCATTCCTACTTACAGCAAAGTATGCCTAAGGGTCATGTTTAAAAACATGTTCCCTGAGACTTTTTCTACCTGTATAGAATCCAGTAGTAAAGAAAAGAAAAGGAATACCGCCATGAACTACCACATGAGGTAAAATGAGGTAGGATGTATTGTTTGATGAGAACCTCAGTAGTGTATCTTAATTGTGGAATTTCATCCAAAAAAAACGGAACCAAAACTCTCATAAGATTCAGCAAATCCATTGCTAGGGCTTCTGATGAAAACGAACATCCTAATTTGAAAAGATAGGAGCAGCTCTGTCCACTGAAGTGTCCCTTAGACTTTTTCTCTCACATAACTTCTTTTCACAACAGCGAGTGATAATGTGTAGACCAGCCAGGTCATGGCAGCAGCCTGTGTCCACTGAGGGATGAGTCAAGAAGATGTGGTGTCCATATGCAGTGCAGTGGTATTCGGCCAGAAAAGAGAGTGGCCTCTTGCCATTTGCTGCACCTTGGGTGAGCCTAGAAAGTATTATGCTGAAGGCCACAGTCAGACAAATCAGGATACTATGTGATGTCCCTGATTTGTGCAGTCTAATACCCAAAACCAATGATCAAACACACCAAAGAGTAACAGACTCATAGATACAGGGAGGAAAAGAGGACTCCCATCTCCCTTGTTGTCCTATCAGAAGAGCGATGCATTTGGTCTCTCAATTTTAGATACTTGGGGAGAATCAGCCATGGCAGAGTTGTCTCTCACAGCCTCCCATACCTTACACCCTCCCTGCTTGGCTTGAAATATTGCAGTGCTCTCAGTTTTCTCCAGGAATTGTCTCATGTTCCATGTGGGCTGGTGCTCAGTTTGCTCTCGAGCAGATTTCATGACACTGTCCCAGGCACTGGTGTGATGAGGGGTTGAATTTTGAGAAGAATACATTTCATCCTAGAACTTTGAGTTAGCTAAAGTTTGTTGCTTAGAAAATTATGAGATATGTGTTTTAAGGCAACCCACTGTTGAAAGTAGGGTGAGTCCTTGTTTCCTAACTGTTCAAGGCATAGTAAGTTTTGTACGTATACAATGACAGGGACACTGTTAATGAAGAACCAGTGGAAAGATAATGAAGTGTACAGATTGTTGCATCCAGAGAAAAATTCTACACACGGTCATTGAGTGAAGACTTTTGCAACTTGATGAACATATGCTTAGTGTGTGGCATTTTACAATTTAATTTCTATAACTACTCCTTTTCTTCTGGACAAATGTTACCTATGGAGTGTAAAAATGTCTGGTGCCTCAACTACCAGAAATGAGTGGAAATGGTATTTCCATCAAAAAATGGGAGCCCTTTTAAATCTCACCATGGTAGGATTTTGCAATTCCCCTAAACGTTGAAGACCCATTATATTTGGGGAGGTCTTTTTCTCTCCAGTAATGTCTTTTCAAAACAGAGAGTAATACTGTTTGATTGTAGGATGCAGTTTTTGAAATAAAATGTTGACCCTGTCCAGGGAAACGGCCACTAGGCTATATAGAGCAGGTGGACCCAGAGGGGGCAGAGTTGCCTTCCCTCTGAAAGTTCCAGGCCTCTGACCAGTTTCCACGGCAATGGAATGCTGCCCACGGAGCCTTGTGGTTCAACTGCCAGTCTGTGAGAAGAGACGTGTGTGTTGGCCACAGCTGGGAGGCTCTCCCCTTCACTGCTCAAGTGTCAGATGATGGGCAACCTTAGCTGTTGTTGCGGAGGTATGTTGCTACTGTTCTAAAGGCTGTTTCCTCAGATGGGTGGTTCATTTTGACTAAACATATTATCTCCATCTTTATCTCCATTGCCACCAGTCTCATCAGTCTCTCAAGCCATAGGTCTGTTATACAGGCTTGCTGTATGACTAAGGTATATCTTAATGCTCCGAGTGAGCCAACTGCCTCAAGTATTTTCCTAAATGTGAGAAAAGACTCGTGTCTCGTGGCAGTTTGAAACACGTTCTCCCAGAGCACAGAGACGGCAAACATGCCCCTCTGCCTTTTTCGAAGCACGAGGCCCTCGCTGTCAGCCCTGCAGTAGACATTCAAAAGAGGGACGTTACAGCGCCACTCTTCTCAGTGTACATGTCGATGTCTTAATGCACATGCTAGCAGTCCAAAGGCAGAGGAATTTCGATGGAGCAAGAAACGGGGATTTTTCAGGTTGGATTTCCCCGGGTTGATGAGGACTAGCCCACTGGCTCTTTGGGTGTTAGCTGGTAGTGTGGTGACAAGGGCCAGTGCCAGCAGGTTAGTGGGGTGAACATTGGGTAAGGAAAGGAAGGAAGGTCTCTCTGGTGATCCTCAGAGAGACCCAGGGTGGGGTCTTCAAGCTGAGGTCTGGAGGGGGTCTCTCTAGGAGGAGCACTGTCCCTGCCACTCTCAGGTCTAGAGAAGGATGAGGAGTGTCCAGAGTATAGAGTGGGTTTGGGTGACAGAAGACTTGCACTCTGGCCCATTGTCAGCCAGACCTTCGTCAAGGTTGCTCAGACTGGTGCTCTGATGCAACGTCAGTGAGACCTGGAGAGTCACAGATTTCCTTTCCTAACCCCGCCCCCCAGCAGGCACTCATCCGGATGGCCACCTCCCCAGTGAGTCCACAGGACTTGATCATCCAGGTGTGGTCTGCCGCAGGAAAGCTGATTCTTGCTAGAGCCGTCATGTGAACTTGAAGGTGTTTTGATCCCTGAGTCAAATTGGGGATCCAAGCAGACCGCTGTTCACATGAGGTGGTCAGCTGGTCACTGTGAAGGGCTGCCAAGGGAAGATTGGGGGAGGATGGGCCGAGTTGGGGTTTGTCTAGTCCTCCAGAGGAGCTCTTTTTGGATAAATGTTTGTATTTTGGGTTGTGGGTCAGAAGATAGAGGCAAAATGTTGGGTAAAGAATTGGACTGCTCTCCTGGCTCTGATATGTTCTCCAGGATCACCCCAGGACATCTTGGGGGCAGCAGGATTCAACAGAGAGAGAGAGAGAGAGAAAGTGGAGTTCTGGATTCAACCAAGAGTCCAGGGCATGATCTCAGCGCCAAGCAGGCTTCAGTGGTTCAGGGGGATGTGTGACCTGAGGGAACCAACTGCACTCTTGTCCCAGATCTGCTCACACATGATTGGCGCGACTCTTGAGAAGATGCTCTAAGTTTCAGTGCTGTCCACTGGAAGATAGGGGTTCAAGCCCCTGTTTTGAACCCTCTTCCTCTAAAGTGGCATGATGTGCAGATCAGGGAACGTGACAGGAGACATTCTCCCTGAGCCATAAAGCCCCCTTCCCATGGAAAGGCCTTCTCCTGTTTGGTTCTTCCTCACTCTTTAATTATTGTCTGTATCTGGTCTATTTGGAATGTGGGTCTTTTTCTCTCACCTGTCTTGTGTTCTCAAGCAGAGAGTAACGCTGTGTGGTTCTGGGATGCATTTTTTGAGACAACATGTTGACCCTGCACTGCCATCCCTGTCCGTAGAAAGACACATTAGTCTAGACAGAGCAGGTGGGCCCAGAGGGGGCAGAGTTGCCTTCCCTCTGAAAGTTCCAGGCCTTGACTGGTTGCCACAGCAATAGGATGATACCCACGGGGTCCTGCGGTCCAACTGCCACTCTGTGAGTGGAGAGGTGTGTGTTGGGCCACAACTGGGAGGCTCTCCCCTTCACCCCTCAAGAGTTGGACGATGGGCAACCTGAGCTGTTGTTGGGGAGGTATGTTGATACTGATCTAAAGGCTGTTCCATCAGATGGCATAGTTTACCCTGATGGAAAATGTTCTCTGATTTTTTTTTTCATTTCCACCACTTCAATTTGTGTACAGAGATGTAAATCTCTTATACAGCCATTTTGTATTACTCTTAAGATTTTTAATTATTTCTTCCTGGTTGGGCGCCTCAATTTTTTTCTTAATTTATACAATACTCCTTCCTATTTCCCATGTACAAACCTTCTCCCATCACACTAACCCTGGTAATACCCTACTCTGCCTTTATTCAGTGCAGAGGGACCCTGATTCCATTCTTCAATACACATGATGGAAATGGGCATTTATAGCTCCACTCTTCTGAATGCACATATCAACGTCTGAAGCCACATAATTGCAATTTTTTTTTGTCCCTTTTGCTATTTCTTGGGCTGCTGCCACGGCATATGGAGGTTCCCAGGCTAGGGGTCGAATCGGAGCTGTAGCCGCCAGCCTACACCAGAGCCACAGCAACTCGGGATCCAATCCATATCTGCAACCTACACCACAGCTCAGAGCAATGCCGGATCTTTAACCCACTGAGCAAGGGCAGGGACCGAACCTGCAACCTCATGGTTCCTATTTGGATTCGTTAACCACTGCTCAACAACGGGAACTCCCAATAATTGTATTTTAAATGTAGAAATTGATTGTAAGGAGTGAAACTTGGATTTTCAAGTAGGATTTCCATGGGTTGATGATGATAAGCTCCCTGGGTAGTTGGCTATTCGCTGGTAGTGTGCTGAGAACACACAGTGCTGGTAGGTTCGTGGGGTGACCATTTGGTAACTGAGGGAAGGAGGGTCCGACTGGTGATCCACAGAGGGAGACTTAGGGTCAGGTCTTCAAGCTGAGAGTCTCTAAAGGGTCCCTTTTAGAGGATAGAAGACTATCCCTGCCACTGCAGGGTCTGAAGAAGGATGAGGAGTTTCCAGGGTACAGATTGGGTTTGGGTGAAGAATGACTTGAGCTCCTGCTCATTCTCAGCCAGACCTTGGTCCAGGCTGCAGAGGAGGAGCTCAGACTCCTATTGCTGTACAGCAGCAAGGGGTACAACATTGTCAGTCAACAGTATTTTCATCACAACAATTTTTTAAAGAAAATTGTGTGAGACATTGACAGTCAGAGATTTTAATTTACTAAACAGTCAGAGCACTGGCCCAGATGGTCTCCTCCCGAGTGAATTCCCAGGAACCTCTTATCCAGGCATGATTAGCTGAAGGGAAGCTCATTCTTGGCATTCAGTCGAGACTGTTCTAAGCTCTGAGCCATCTTGGGAGTGAAACAGACCCCTAGTCGCTGGAGGTTGTCAGCTGGTTGTCATGAAAGTGTAATGTGATGCAGTGGATGACATGAAGATTTGGGGGAGAATGCCTGGGTTGGAGTATCCACGGAGCCAGGGCAAAGCCTCGGTCCTTCAGAGGGGCTTTGTTTGGAGGAAAATGTTGGATTCAGATCAGGGATTAAAGCATGGAGACAAAGGGCTGGATAAGGGTTTGGACTGATGTCTTGGTTCAGCATCTCCTGCAGGGAAGGCATCAGAGCTTGCCCACTAAAACCTTGGGATGGGAGGACTTGTGGGAGAGTGAGAAGATCTCTTGATTCAAGGGTCCAGGGCATGGTCTTGGCCCTGAGCAGGTGTCCGGCCTTCAGGGTTCAGGGATTTCTGTCCTCAAGGAACCAACTACATTCTTGGCCCACATCCATCCTTCAACATTGCCGTGATTCTTGGCAAGTTAGTCTAAAGTTCAATGCCCTCTACTGTCAAATCAGGCTTACACTCTCTGGGTTGCACCCCCTTCGCCTGCAACCGGGCCAACTTGGGGATGAGAGGAGATGATGAGAGAGACGCTACATGACCTGGAAAGCTTCCTTCCCGTGATGTTCTTCCATACTCTCTTGCTGTGGAGCTATTCAAACCCCCTCTTTTGATCCAACCAGCCCCAAGACTCAAGCTTATGCAGGTAGTCATTCAATGAAACCAATCCCAAATGTTAACAAGAGATCCGTGGATAAACCAAAGGCAGTATGAATCCACATAGGAATAAAATTCTACCGGAGAAAAAATTGTAATTATGTTAAATATGTTGCTACATGGATGATCCAAAATGAAACACACTTTTAACAATAGTGAAGTCAGACAGACACAGGAAAAGAAATATTGAACAATTCAACAGATAGGCGGTAAGTAGATTAGGCAGATTGTCAAAGGTGGAAAGTAGAGAGGGCTAAGACTTGGCAGCAGGGCTGAAGGGGGAGTCATTGCTGAATGGGTGCAGAGGTCCTATAAGTTATGATGAGAAAGGTTGTTATGGACAGTGGTGCAAAGTACATGGCTTGTGAAGGCATGCCCGACCCCTGAATTTCCTATTGCCAAAGTATTCCAAAGAGAAGCATTATGTATCTAAGAAAAGAAAAGAGGTGAAACATCCCAGAGGATGGCGTGTGAACACAGGAGCACCCTGTGGGAAGAGTAGGGAAGCTGAAATGATCTCCTGCCCTTTCAGAAGATGGAGGAATGTGGCTGGAGAGGAAAATGGGCAGGAGGATTCACGAGACTCTGTCATGGCAGCAGAGCCTGCATGCTCGTGTTGGCCATTTCTCAGATGGAGAATATGCCACGGAGAGGTTCCCTTTAGCAAGAGAGGCAGAGGCTCCCTTTCTCAGGTCTTTCAAGGTGCTCTCTGCCGTCCTTCAAAACGTTTACCCGGGAGGATGGGCCAAGAGAAGCTCCATCCATGCTTCATCCCACCCCCACCCCTTGACTCCCAGCCCATGTCCAGTCAGGTGTGGCACCCAGAGTACCTCCTGATCAGCACCACCGCCTTGCTGACAGTGACTGTGTGTCCCCCTAGAAACACACGACAATGTTGTGGAGGCCAGTGGGAGTGAGAAGACCGAAGAGGAGGCCCCAGCCAGGGAAAATGAGGAGGAGGAAGGCTCGCCCAATAACAAGGTGGAGGAGGAGGCCACAACAAGTGGAAATAACGAGGAGGAGTCCCCAGCCAGCGACAGGGCCGAGCAAGAAGCCCAGACTGCCCCCAAGGTAAGCTCACTTTTCATGATCTGAGATTTAAAAAGGTGCCTCCTTTCTTCTTGGATGTGCCTACTTCAGAAATGGAAATCGGAGGAAGTCCATTATAGAGGATATATGCAGATTCCTCTTTGAAGGGATGTTGAGTCAAAGTTTGGTACCAACCAATAACTCCTTGCAAGGGGCATTGGCAAAAGTGACCCTATCAGTTCTGCAGTGTATGGTAGGGAGCATTTTTCTTTGAAGAAGACCAAAATTTTTTTAAATGAACATGACCTTGAGAGATCTTCCTTGAAAAGCTGGTGCCTTTTCCAAAGGTGTCTTTGCTGTCTTCTTTTGGGGAAACAGACTCAACTCTGCCTTCTGTCTGTGTGCGTGCGGTCCGCAACCACAGGAAGACCTGTGGCCACAGTGCAGAGGATGCTGTGACACTCACAGTGTTTTCTTTTCTCTCATCACAGGTGGATGGGATGGATGATGAAAGCCGTAAGTATTCTGGAACCCGGCTCTGCTGAGGAGAAGTCCAGGTGTTGAGGAAGGGCGGGGGGTGCTTTCCTGCCCCTTTGGTTGCAGAGACACCCTGATTCTGGGTTCCTCCTGGGAAAGGGGGTGAAGGATGGGGTGAAAGAGACTGACTTCCCACAAAAGGGCCATCCCAAGTCCTCGGGTCCCTGGAGGAAAGGAGGCTCTTTGTATGGTGGGGGTAGGTGTCCGGGAACATTGGGGGGTGTGCGTGTGAGGGCCTGTTGGTGTGATTGTGAACCAGTGTGAGTGGGTGTGTTTTGTGGGGAGTCACTTGTGCCTTAGCACCACATAGCTGTCCAGTTTCTCGTTGAACAGTCTCATGATGACCGCAGGCTAACTGTCCATTCCCTCATTCTCCCTGCACCCGCTGGGAGCAAGGTTTGGGGAAAAGGCTTTCCTTCCTCTGTTGGTCTTTCGTTTCCTCTTTTCTTCCCCCTCTGCTTGGTGCAGACTTTCATGCTGTTGTTTCAAATATGTGCCGTGAAGTCGAGCCTCTTGAGGTTGTAAGTGTCCCGAGGGAGTGTTGTGAACGCTGTGCTCCCCCCGCACCTCCTGCCCACTCGGGGCAGCCACCCTTCCAGCCTCTGCTCAGGAGTGGTCTTTCAGACACCTCATGTGCATGACATCAGAGAGTCTTTGTCCTTCTGTGTCTGACTGGCTTCACTTGAAGTGATGTCCTCCAGCGAGTTCCTGTTGAGGCTCAGAGCTCATGAACCTGACCAGTACCTATGAGGACACGGGTTCGACCCTTGACCTTGCTCAGTGGGTTAAGGATCTGACTTTTCCCTGAGCCACGGTGTAGGTTGCAGACATGGCTCAGATCCCAAGTTGCTGTTGCTGTAGCATAGGCAAGCAGCTGTAGCTCTGATTCAGCTCCTAGCCTAGGAACCTCCAAATGCCTCAAGCGAGGCCCTAAAAAGACCAAAAGAAATGATATTGAGATTTTGATATGTGTTGTAGTGTACCTGCTGTTTTTTCATGTAGTATGAAATGTCAATGATATTCCGTCTTCCAATCTATTTTTTTTAGTTTTCTGTATTTTTCAGGCCTTGCTCATGACATAATGAAGTTCCCAGGTGAGGGGTCAAATCTGAGCTATTTATGCCAAACTACACCAGAGCCACATCCACACCTACAACACACGTCTGTGACCTACACCACAGCTCAAATCAACACTGGACCCTTAACCCACTGAGTGAAGCCAGGGATTGAACCTGCTTCATCATGGATATTAGTTGGGTTCATTCCTGATGAGCCACAATGGGCACTCCTCCTTCCCCTCTGTGAACATGGAATGTCATTTGAATTCTTTGTGACTTATTCAATTCTTTCAGCAATGTTTTGTAGTTTTCAGTGTAAAAGTTGTTTCCTTTCTTAGAGCCCTGAGCCTGCTTTCCAGCTACTCCAGCAGCACCATGAGAAGGACGGGCTCGTGAAAACATTGGCGTGTCCCTCACTGCCTCTGCACTGAGCTCTGATTATGGCAGCACAGGTGTTGTGGGCCATACACAGCACCTCTGCTTACCCGTGGGTTCTGCTAGGAATCGGTCTAGAATGTCACCGTTGCCATCTCTCTTTGGGGGTCTGCAGGGCCTCCCAGAATTCCTGGCACAGGTTCATGAGCACAGGAGATACATACAGATGAATGATCAGGTCAGACCAGCCAACTGGTCTGCAGTAAAGCATGTCCGGGGAGGGGAGGTCATATCTTGCTCATCTTTGAATCTCCACCCTGAACACGATGCCTGATGTGGCAGTCACTGGCAGATCACCTCTTTATACTTCATGGAATTCTGTAATAAATAGTGCAATCCATTCATATAAAACACAGCACCGTTCAATTGCTTACTCAGCTATCCCCTTTTCAGTGTGTGTAGAGGTGGAATTTCAGGTGTGTCAGTTTAGAGGTAGGAGCTATAAAGGGCCATAGAAGGAAGAAGTTGAAAGGTCATTCCTTCAGCACGTTGCTGTCCTTCGAATGTTGGCATCTGTGCTCACCTTGTGTGGAAGGGTCTCAGTCCATGGAGCAGAGGGAAGGTCTGGGAGCCTGGAGGAAAACCCAGGGTGATGCTCTGTAACCTGCAGTCACCTCAGGGAAGCAGGAGGAATGGGAGGGTCACTCTTTCTAACTCAATTCCCCACGTGGTGTATTTCTACAGAGTCAGTGGTGGAGAGCCTGAGCAGCCGCCAGGATGAGGAGGCTGCAGGTAGGGAAGAGCACGCAGCTGGGATCCAGTGGGAGAGGGTTCCTGGGAGCACCTGGGTTCCGCCTGCTGCCGGGAGAGGGAGGAAGTGGGGGATAGGACTTGGCGGGTGGGTGGGTGGGTGGCCTAATGAGTGGCACTCTGCTGTGGTGTTTTCCCCTGTGAAATGGATACCACGAAGAAGACTTGGGTCCCTGGTCTTTGTTGTGCTGTGTTTGTATTCCTCTCTCCTTTTCTTTGAGAGGGAGAATCGATTTTCCCTCCCAAAGCTGCTCCTTCCTGCTTTGGTCTCTGCCCGTTGTGCAAGTTTGCTTTGTGATTGGCACCGTGAGGGCCCAGTGCACAAGAGCTGTTGACTTGGTTTCCTTTATTGGCCTTGAGGGACCTGAAGTGGTGGCACCCAAAGCTCTCCTAGGCCCTTGACCCTGGAGACCAAGTTGGTCGAGTGAGTGTCAGGTGGTGGGTGAGAAGGCAGCTCTCTGGCTCTGCATGTTTGGGATTTCTGACCTCCCTGTCCTATTGTGTCCTCACGGTGTGTCCTGAGGGAAGGGGCGTTCCCAGAGTTGGATGCCCAGAACAGGGAACTGAGGCACAGACAGATCTACATCTCCTTTTGTGGCATGTGTTTCTTCTACAGGGGATGTGAGGAGTTCCCTAGTGTCCTAGAGGCTAAAGATCGAGTGTTCGATCCCTTCCGTGGTGCAGAATCAAGTGCCTGGGTTGGGAACCACTGCATCCCCTGGGAGTGGTGACAATCAATCAGTCAACCAATGGGATTGACATCAGACCATTCTGCATGGTCATTATCTAGGTTGTCTCCGCTACCCAGAGGCATTTTCACACGAAACCTGTGTGGGGAGGTAATGTTTTGAAGTGCACCCCAAAGAGCAAGATCTTTCTAAGTAGAACTTGGATTCTGAAGGCTCTTCTGGGCGGCCGGGTGTTATGGGCTTTGAGGGCTTGGCCTGGGAGTCAATTATTAGTCATTTCCCTGTTATCTTCTGCAATCAGGATGTCACTCGTTCTCTCTGTTGTCATGTATTTTCCAGAATCTTGCTTTGGAAACCTAGGATCTTGCTTCAGGAGTCTGAGGGCAATTTTGTTCTTTACCACCTTGGCTGGAATAATCCCATGGTGGCCACACAACAGGGTGCACCCTGCCAATGAGCCAGATGAAGGTACTGTGGAACCTGACTCAATACATCCAGGCCTGAACAATGATTCTAGTTCATTCCGTGTTCCAAATTTCAGAACAAACTCTACAAATGCTACGCCACATCTTTCTTTTATTCCATGATGCAAATTCAAACGAACTAACTCGGAGTTCCCATCGTGGCGCAGTGGTTAATAAATCCGACTAGGAACCATGAGGTTGTGAGTTTGATCTCTGGCCTTGCTCAGTGGGTTAAGGATCCAGGGTTGCCGTGAGCCATGGTGTAGGTTGAAGATGTGGCTCGGATCCTGAGTTGCAGTGGCAGTGGTCACTGTAGGCCACTACAACTCTGATTAGACCCGTATCCTGGGAATCTCCATATGCTGAGGGAAGCAGGCCTAGAAAAGGCAAAATGACAAAAAAAGCAAAAAATAAATTGAATAACTCAGTTGGTAATTTCCCAACTATGGAAATAATGATTCATTTAAAATCGACATTTGGTTCCTGGTTAATAGCAAAGGTGACCTCACTCATTTTATGACATTTGCTGATATTTAACATTTCCAGTTGTAATAGATCCCTGCATGGAACCACATTTCCCAATTTGAAAACAATACTAGAAATGATTTAGAACAAGATTATATTAACAAGAAATGGTGGATATTACAGAAAGCTCCTCTAACCCATTGCTCCAATTTCCACCAATGACAACGTCCAGCACTGAATGGGGAACTCATGGTACACTGAGCAGCAAAAGATTCCTATAATTTTAATTAATGAAAAGTTCCCCATTTACATTCACATTCAGTTTTTGGGCTGTGCCAGTAGTTGAGGTTGGACACATGCAAAATATTAGGAGGCCCCAGTATGTTACCATAGAGAACGTGTACACTCCCATTTGTAGAAGGACGTTATTCCCAACAGCAAAGAGATGAAACCAATCACAAATGACAAGAGATCAGGAGAGAGATCAAATGCGATATGTGAACAGAAGAGAACAGTATTCTACCGGAAACAAAAGTAAAATTTTAAATAGGATACCAAGAGGATGATCCAAAAAAAAAAACTAAGTACTGTTTGACCAAAAGTGAGGAGTTCCCATCATGGCGTGCCAGCAGTGAAACCGATTAGGAAGCATGAGATTGTGAGTTTGACCCCTGGCCACAATCAGGGGGATAAGGATCTGGTGATGCCGTGAGCTGTGGTGTAGGTGGCAGATGCAGCTGGGATCCTGCCTTGCTGTGGCTCTGACATAAAATGGCAGCTACGGCTCCTATTAGACCCCTAGCCTGGGAACCTCCATATGCCATGCGTGTGGTCCTAAGAAGCAACAAGTATCAATAGAAAAAAAAAATAGAGAAATCAGGCAGCACAGAGAAGGAAATATCGTGCAACTCAACATATAGGCGGTAACCAGACTCGGCAGAGTGTCAGAGATGGAAAGTAGAAATGGCCAAGACCTGGCAGCAGGGCTGAAGGGGGAGTCATTCCTGAATGGGTGCAGAGGTCCTATGAGTTATGATGAGAAAAGTTGTTATGGACAGTGGTGCAAAGTACATAGCATTGGGAAGGCCTGCTCTCCCCGTGAGTTTCCTATTGCCAAAGTATTCCAAAGAGAAGCATTATGTATCTAAGAAAAGAAAAGAGGCGAAACATCCCAGAGGATGGCGTGTGAACACAGGAGCACCCTGTGGGAAGAGTAGGGAAGCTGAAATGATCTCCTGCCCTTTCAGAAGATGGAGGAATGTGGCTGGAGAGGAAAATGGGCAGGAGGATTCACGAGACTCTGTCATGGCAGCAGAGCCTGCATGCTCGTGTTGGCCATTTCTCAGATGGAGAATATGCCACGGAGAGGTTCCCTTTAGCAAGAGAGGCAGAGGCTCCCTTTCTCAGGTCTTTCAAGGTGCTCTCTGCCGTCCTTCAAAACGTTTACCCGGGAGGATGGGCCAAGAGAAGCTCCATCCGTGCTTCATCCCACCCCCACCCCTTGACTCTCAGCCCATGTCCAGTCAGGTGAGGTGCCCAGAGTACCTCCCGAGCAGCACCACCGCCTTGCTGACAGTGACTGTGTGTCCCCCTAGCAACCCTCGATGATGTTGTGGAGGCCGGCGGGAGTGAGAAGACGGAGGAAGAGGCCCTGGCTGGGGCAAATGAGGAGGAGGTGGGGCCGGGAACTGAGAAGGTGCAGGAGGAGGCTGCCTGCATTGACGAGGCAGAGGAGGAGGCAGGCCCATCCCTTGAAAATGACGAGGAGTCCCCAGCCAGCGACCTGGTTGAGCAGGAAGACCAGCTTGCCCCCAAGGTAAGCTCACCTTTCTTGATCGGAGATTTAAAAAGGTGCCTCCTTTCTTCTTGGATGTGCCTACTTCAGAAAAGGAAATCTGAGCAAGTCCATTATAGAGGATATATGCACATTCCTCTGTGGAGGAATGTTGAGTCAAAGTTTGGTACCAACCAATAACTCCTTCCAAGGGGCATTGGCAAAAGGGACCACATCAGTTCCCAAGTGTACATAGGGAGCATTTGTCTTTGAAGAAGCCTGAATGTTTTGTTTTGTTGTCTTTTTGCCTTTTCTAGGGCCACTCCTGTGGCATATGGAGGTTCCCAGGCTCAGGGTCAAACCAGAGCTGTAGCCACCGGCCTGCGCCAGAGCCACAGCAACGCGGGATCCGAGCAACGTCTGCAACCTACACCTCAGCTCACGGCAATGCCGGATCCTTAACCCACTGAGCAAGGCCAGGGATCGAACCCGCAACCTCATGGTTCCTGGTCGGATTCGTTAACCACTGCGCCACGACGGGAACTCCAAAGAAGCCTGAATGTTTTTTAAATGAACGTGGACTTGGGAGGTCTTCCATGAAAAGCTGGTGCCTTTTCCACAGGTGTCTTTGCTGTCTTCTTTTGGGGAAACAGACTCAACTCTGCCTTCTGTCTGTGTGCCTGCGGTCCGCAACCACAGGAAGACCTGTGGCCACAGTGCAGAGGATGCTGTGACACTCACAGTGTTTTCTTTTCTCTCATCACAGGTGGACGGGATGGACGATGAAAGCCGTAAGTATTCTGGAACCCGGCTCTGCTGAGGAGAAGTCCAGGTGTTGAGGAAGGGCGGGGGGTGCTTTCCTGCCCCTTTGGTTGCAGAGACACCCTGATTCTGGGTTCCTCCTGGGAAAGGGGGTGAAGGATGGGGTGAAAGAGACTGACTTCCCACAAAAGGGCCATCCCAAGTCCTCGGGTCCCTGGAGGAAAGGAGGCTCTTTGTATGGTGGGGGTAGGTGTCCGGGAACATTGGGGGGTGTGCGTGTGAGGGCCTGTTGGTGTGATTGTGAACCAGTGTGAGTGGGTGTGTTTTGTGGGGAGTCACTTGTGCCTTAGCACCACATAGCTGTCCAGTTTCTCGTTGAACAGTCTCATGATGACCGCAGGCTAACTGTCCATTCCCTCATTCTCCCTGCACCCGCTGGGAGCAAGGTTTGGGGAAAAGGCTTTCCTTCCTCTGTTGGTCTTTCGTTTCCTCTTTTCTTCCCCCTCTGCTTGGTGCAGACTTTCATGCTGTTGTTTCAAACATGTGCCATGAACTCGAGCCTCTTGAGGTTGTAAGTGTCCCGAGGAGTGTTGTGAACGCTGTGCTCCCCCCGCACCTCCTGCCCACTCGGGGCAGCCACCCTTCCAGCCTCTGCTCAGGAGTGGTCTTTCAGACACCTCATGTGCATGACATCAGAGAGTCTTTGTCCTTCTGTGTCTGACTGGCTTCACTTGAAGTGATGTCCTCCAGCGAGTTCCTGTTGAGGCTCAGAGCTCATGAACCTGACCAGTACCTATGAGGACACGGGTTCGACCCTTGGCCTTGCTCAGTGGGTGAAGAATCCCGCATTGCGGTGAGCTGCGGCAGAGGTCCCAGACGCGGCTGGTATCCAGCTTGGCTGTGGCTGTGGTGTCGGCCGGTGGCCACAGCTCTGATTTGCCACCTCGCCTGGGAATTTCCATCTGCTGCGGGGGCAGCCCTCAAGCCCAAAAGTGAATCAGTCAATAATGTCCTGGAGTTCTCTGTGCATTGCTGCAATGGGTAGGGTTTCCTTCTTCTGTGACAACGGAATACCTTGCTATGGTCTGTATCCACCCCGTTGTCTTTCTCAGTCTGTGTGCCCGTGGACACTGGGGCTCTGTTTCTGTTGGGCTCTTGTGTATGGCGCTGCCGTGATCCTGGGATGGCAGGTCTCTTTACCCGACACTGATGGATCTTCCTTTACATGTCCATGCAGCAGTGGGATTGCAGGGTCCTGCCGTGGTGTTTCCCGTCCTGGCTGGCCCCGTTGACATTCCCTGCTACAGTGTCCAGAAGTCCCAGGCAGTCACATCTTCCCAAACATCTGTTCAGGTTTGAAAACACTCCGTGTCCTACCAGGTGGGAGGTGATACCTCGTGGTGCCTTTGCTTTGCCTTTCCATTGTGATAGGCGACTTTGGGAAACATGCCCTCTGTGTGCTGCTCTCTGTGGTCTTCTTGGACGGTGGGTCTCTCCCAGGCTTCCACTCATCTACAACTGAGGCATTTGCCTTTTGATTCAATTGATTTGTAGTTGTTTCCCATATATTCCAAATATGAGCCCCTGTTTCAAATACAAGATTTACAAATATCCTCTTCTGTAGGTTGTCTTTCCATTCAGTGGATTGTTAGCCACTGTCCTTTCTGTTTGTTTCTATTTTAATGGAGGTACAGTGTTGTTTCACTCTCTGCTGTGGAGAGTGAAACCGGTTCGTGGGGCTGATTCTGATTCTCCTCCCTCTAGTGGGTGGGGCTTTGTCTCTGGATGGGATTAGAGTTGTCTGTGTGCCTGAGGGTTCTTTAGGCAGCTTGTTTACTGAGGGATGGGGCTGTGATCCTACCTGGATTGCTGTTTGCCCTGGGGCTTCTCAGCACTGACTGGTGGGGCCAGATTTTGCCAAAATGGCCACCCTCCAGAGAAAGGCATGCTGCTGAATATTCCTGAGAGCTTTGTTCCCAATGTCCCTCCCTCGCAACAAGCCACATTCACCCCTGTTTTCCCAGGATGTTCTCCAAGAACTGCATTCAGTTTTGACCAGATTCCTATGGAGACTTTGCTTTGCCCTGGGACTCGGTGCACGTGAAAGTCTGTGTGCGCCTTTTAAGAGTGGGGTCTCCTTTTCCCCCAGTCCCGTGGAGTTCCTGCACACATGCCCCACTGGCCTTCAATGCCAGATGCTCTGGGGCTCTTTCTCCCAGTGCCAGATCCCTGCATGTGAGGATTTGATGTGGGGCTCAGAACTCTCACTCCTGTAGGTCTCTGTGAACCAGTTAGTTTCCAGTCTGGGGGGCTTCCCCCCTGGGAGGTATGGGGTTGTTTGTATCACAAAATCATCCCTCCTACCTCTTGATGTGGCCTCCTCTTTCTCTTCCGGAGTAGGATGTCTTTTTGAAGGTTTCTGGTCCATTTGGGTGAAGATTGCTCAGCCTTTAGTCGTGACTTTTGTTGTTTTTAGGAGAGAAGTTGAGCTCCAGTCCTCTTCCGCCATCTTAATCCCATCTCCTACATCCAACTTTCAAAAACCTGAAATGTGCCCATGACATCACTACCATGGACACTTACTGCACCACAGACAATGCATGTCTGTATTACTAATTTGCCTGCAAAAACTCCAGACTGGATTCTTGGCTGCATTGTTGAAAGAAAGAAAATAGCCGTTAACAGTGATTTCCCAAACAGAATGGTTTTACTCTTTGGGAAGATAAAACCCTTTGACTCAGTTCCTGCGGTGATTTACTAACATGCCTTTGGTGTGCCTGTTGGTCCTAGGTGGAGTGGGGAACACACACCTCGTTCCTGTCTTCAAGCAACCTAGGATCTATTCTGCAGACAAAACATGGATCCATCCAAAAGGTAAGTCACAAGTAATGATGGTGTGTTGTGAATTTCTGCAAGGAGTGGAAGAGCCCACAGAGTTCTCAGCTTAAGACTCAGTTGTCTTCCCAGCTCTCTGAAGTCTTTCCTCACAGCAGCCCAGACACCCTGTGATGATCTCTGCCCTGACCATTCTCATTCACGTTCATTGGACTGTCCCCAGGTTTAACAGATAAGAACAAGATAGGCCCAGTTACATTGGCATTTCAGATAAACAACAGATATATTTTAAGTATACGGATGCCTCATGCAATATTTGAGACCTACTCAAAAGTATTCCATGTTTCCCTGAAATGCAGATGGATATATACCACATCTTTCTTGGCTCATCCTTCTGTAGATGCTTGGGTTGTTTTCTTGTCCTGGTGATTGTAACTCTGTTGTGATGAAATAGAGGTGCGTATGATCGTCAAGCGAGTGTTTTCGATAAATTGCCAGAAGTGGAATTGCTGGGTCACACTGTAGTTCTGATTTTAATTTTTTGAGCAATCTCATGCTGTTTTCCACTGTGGCTGCACCAGTAATGTTCCTTTTTCTCCACATGCTCTCCAACATTTATTGCTTGTGTGTGTGTGTGTTTATAATAACCATTCTCTAAGGGATGAGGTTGAAACATTATTGTGGTTTTGGTTTGTAGTTCCATTAGTGTGGTTTAACCTCTTGTCATAAGCCTGTTGGCCATTTTCTGTTTTCTTTGGAAAATGTCTATTCAGATCCTCTGCCCCAGTTTTTTGTTTGTTTGTTTTTTGTTTGTTTTGTGCCACACCCAAGGCACACAGAAGTTCCCAGGTAAGGGACGGAACCAGCAGCGCCCCATGGCACCGTAGTAACAATAGCAGATTTTTTGTATTTTTGCCACGTTCTTGGGCCGCTCTTGGGGCATATGGAAGTTCCCAGGCTAGGGGTTGAATCGGAGCTCTAGCCGCTGGCCCACACCACAGCCACAGCAATGCCAGATCTGAGCCGTGTCTGCGACCTACACCACAGCTCACAGCAATGCCAGATCCTTAACCCACTGAGCAAGGCCAGGGATCAAACCCACGACCTCATGGTTCCTAGTCAGATCCGTTAACCACTGCGCCACAATGGGAACTCCATTCCGCTGGTTTAATTTTCCCTTTCTATCACTTGCCTTTGAGGTCAGAGCCAAGTGTAAGCAGACAGATGTCCATGTGCTTACCACCTATGTTTTCTCCTAGACATTGTATGGTTTCATTTCTTCCATTTGAGTCTTTAGTCCATTTTAATTTGGGGATGTGTTGTAAGGTAGGGGTCTCGTTCCATTCCTTGCATGTGCCTGTGCAGTTCTTCCAGCACCATTGATTGAAGAAACTGTCCCTTGTCCATTGTATGCTCTGTGGTCCTTTGTTGGAAATGACTTGTCTGTGTCTGTGTTGGTTTTCCTTCTGGGCTGTCAGTGTTGTTTCACTGGTCTGTCTGTTTTGTTTTTGTGCCAGTCCTGATCTGTTTTGCTATCTATAGCTTTGTAGTGTAGTTTGAAATCAGGAAATGTAATCCTTCCAGCTTTGCTGCTCTTTCTCAAGATGGTTGTAGCTGATGGGGATCTATTGTGGTTCCATACAAATTTTAGAAGGGTTTCTCCTAGGTCTGTGCAATGTGCAGTTGGGATTTTGGTGGAGAGTGCATTGAGTCTCTGTTGCTTTTGGTAATCTGGACATTTGAATGATGTGAATTCACTCATAAACATGAAATATCTTTCCATTAATTTGTGCCTTTAATTTCTTTCCTCAACAGCATATAGTTTAGAGTGTACAAGTCTTTACCTTGCCTGGTTAAATTTATCTCTAGGTACTTTAGTTTTTTCTTTTACTTTCATTTTATTTATTTTTATCTATTTATTTATTTATTTTATTTTATTATTATTATTATTATTTTTTTTTTGCTATCTCTTTGGGCGGCTCCCACGGCATATGGAGGTTCCCAGGCTAGGGGTCGAATCGGAACTGTAGCCACCGGCCTATGCCAGAGCCACAGCAATGCGGGATTTGAGCCGCGGCTGCAATCTACACCACAGCTCATGGCAACGCCAGATCGTTAACCCACTGAGCAAGGGCAGGGACCAAACCTGCAACCTCATGGTTCCTAGTCAGATTCCTTAACCACTGGGCCTTGACGGGAACTCCTAGGTACTTTATTTTTGATGCAATCATAAATACGATTTTTTGGTTTGTTTCTGTTTTAAATCTTCTATGTCTTTGTTTAGTCTTTCTTGTAATGTGTTGATCTTTGCCTCCAGTTTTTGTCTGAGCTCTTGGATCCTCTTCACAATCATTATTCTAAAGTCATTTTGCATGGAGGTGGGTGTGGGGGTTGTCTTGTTCCTTCATCTGGTTCATATTTCTCTGCCTTCTCATTTTGTATGCTTTTTGCATGATCTCCTTTTTGTAGGTTAGAGGTGTGTAGCCTGTCTTGCTTCTAGTGTCTGCCTTCTTGTAGGTAAAATAGAGGCGTTTATGGCCAGCTTCCTGATGGGAGGGACAGGTGCCTGCCCACTGGTAGGTGGAGCTGAGCCTTGTCCCTCTAGGGGGTGGACCTTTGTCTGTGGGTGTGATGTGGAGCACTTTAGGTACCTGTTTGTTGATCAGTGGGTCTGTGTTCCCAGCCTGTTTGTTGTTTGGCCTGGGGCTTCTCAGCCCTAACTTGTGGGACCAGATTGTTCCAAAAGGGCCACCTCCAGGGGAGCTCATGCCAACAACTATTCCTGGGACCTCTGCCTAGACTGTCCTGCCCTACAGTGTTTCCCAGTCACCCCCTCCTTTCCCAGGAGACCCTCCATGATTGGCCAGGTCATTCTGACCCAGATTCTTCTTGAGTGCCTGCTTAGCCCTGGGACCCAGTGCACATGAAAGCCTGTGTGCACCCTCCAGGAGTGGAGTTTCTGTCTCCCCCAGTCCTGTGGAGCTCTTGCACACAAGCCTCACTGGCCTTCAATGTCATGTGTCCCAGGGGCTCCTCCTTCCCGTGCCAGACTCCCTGGCTTAGGCACCTGCTGTGGGGTTCAGAAGTCTCCTGTGGGAAAGCCTCTGAAATAGAGTTCTTTTCCAGTTTGTGGGCTGCCCATGCAGGGGGTATGGGATTACTTCTACCATGAATGAGCACCTCCTGCTGTCTCAGTGTGGCTCCTTATTGCCTTTGGGTGTAGGATATCTTGTTCTTGGTAGTTTCCAGTCTATTTTGTTGATGGTCATTCAGCACATAGTTGTAATTTTGGTGTTTTCATGAGAGGAGGGGAGCTTGAGTCCTCCTACTCTGCCATCTTGTCTATTTCTTTCTTTCTTTTTTTTTTTTTTTTTTGTCTTTTTATCTGTTCTGTGGAGGTTCCCAGGCTAGGGGTCTAATCAGAGCTGTAGCTGTGGGCCTACACCAGAGCCACAGCAATTCAGGATCCTCAACCCACTGAGCGAGGCTAGGGATCGAACCCACAACAGCATGGTCCCTAGTCAGATGCGTTAACCACTGAGCCACAACAGGAACTCCGTGTCTGTTTCTCTTCTTGGGGTTTTGTTTTGTTTTGTTTGTTTTTAGGGCTGCACTTGCAGCATGTACAAGTTTCCAGGTTAGGGGTTGAATCAGAGCTGTAGCTACCAGCCTACACCACAGCCACATGGGGTCTGAGCTGCATCTGCAACTACACCACAGCTCAAGGCAACACAGGATCCTTCACCCACTGAGCAAGGCCAGGGATTGAACCTGTGTCCTCATGGGTACTGTTGTGTTTTTTAACCATTGAACCATGACAGAAACGCCTGTTTCTCTTTTTGATGTTTTGTTATTATTGTATAGAAATGCCACTGATATGTACGTTGATTATGTAAACTGAAACATAACTGAATGTATTCATTCAAACAGTTTTTTGCTAGAGTATGTAGGATTTTCTATTATAGTATCATGTAATCGGCAAAAAGGACACTTTTACTTTTTTCATTTATGATTCAGATTCCTTTTATTTCTTTTTCTTGTCTAATTGTTAGTAGGACTTCAAATCCTATGTGGAATAAAAGGGGCAAGAGTGGGCATCCTTCTCTTGTTCATCATCTTAGAGGAGAAAAAGCGTTCAGCTTGTCACAGTTGAGTGGAATGTTAGCTGTAGGTTTGCAGTTGATGGCCTTTATTAAGTTGAGGTCCATTCCCTTTATACTTGCTTTGTTGAGACTTTAACATAAGTGGATGTAGAAGTTTATCTCATGGGTTTCTTTGCATCTATGGAAATAATCATATGGTTTTTACCCTTTTTGTTTTTCGGTTTTAGTTTTAGGAATGCACCCACATCATACAGAGGTTCCCAGGTTAGGGGTCTAATCAGAGCTAGAGCTGCAGGCCTACACCACAGCCAAGCAAGTTCTGTTTCCCTTCCCAGATGATGGAAGATTTTAGGCATTATTTCTTCCATTAATTTTTCTGTTCTGTTCTCTTTCTCTTCTTCTGGAACCACCCCTGTAATGCAAATGTTATTCTGCTTGATGGTATCCCATAGGTCCTTTAAAGTAGCCTAATTTTTTAAAAATTCTTTTTTCATTTTGCCTCTCTATCTGATTGAGTTCCATTGTTTTGTCAGGCAGGTCTCTGATTAATTCTCCTTCATCCAGTCTGCTGTCAAAGCCCTCGAGTGTGTTTTTCAGTTCATTAATAACTTCTCTTTGGTTCTTTCCTCTGCTTCCTGTCTCTTCATTGAAGATCTCTTTGTGTTCATTCCTTCTTCTGAGTTCAGTAAGCATCTTTATGTCCATGACTTCTGACTCTTTCTCAGGTCGATGGCTTATTTCCACTTCATTTTGTTCTTATTCTGTGATTTTGCCTTGTGTTTGTTTTGTTTTTTTTTTTAGAAAGATATCCCTGTGTTTCATTTTGCCTAATTTTCTGTGTGTGTTTCCATGCATTAGGTCCATTTGCCATCTCTCCCAGTCTTGAAGGAGAGGATATACTTGGGAGCTGTCCTGTAGGGCCCAGAGGCGCCATCCCACTTGGCCACAAGAGCCAGGCACTCAAGGAGTGTCTCCTCTGTGGTCTGTGTGAACCCTCCTGTTGTGGTGGGGGCCCAGCTGTGATTCTCTTTGCTGGGAAGTGGGGAAGCACCGGTCTGGGACACAAGGTGCCTAGCTGCGGTGGGTGCGAAGCCCTGATTTTTTCATGTTCTCTCTGCTTGAAAGCCCTTGTGTCCTGATGTTTAATTTCGAACATAGTTCCTCCATTGTTCCAGAGCTGGCTTTTCTCCCATGTGGACTAAGGGGGGCGATCTAGGGCCCTGGTCCTCAGGAAGGCTTTGCAGCCTCTCTGGGTTGCTTTCTTCCCTTTCCCTTGCTTCAGACAGTGTTGCTACAGCCACAGCTGAGCAGCATGTCCACAACTGCCATACTTATACACACACCAGCCCTTGCCAAGCAGAAGTGTGGGAATGGGGTTCCTCTCAGTCAGCAGGAAGGGGAGGCTGTTTCTCAGAGCCCATTTCCCTCCTAGCCATGGAGATGCACCTGCGAATGAGCTCCAGTGCTGAGCAGGTCAGCTTCCTTTTCTCAGAGAGTCAGGGGGCTGTGTGTTCATGTTTTCCTCTGTGGGACTGAATATGAAGGTGAAAAGTAGGATTTCTTTTTTTGTCTTTATGCTATTTCTTTGGGCCACTCCCACAGCATATGGAGGTTCACAGGCTAGGGGTCTCATCAGAGCTGTAGCCCCTGGCCTACGCCAGAGCCACAGCAGCACGGGATCCGAGGCACATCTGCAACCTACACCACAGCTCATGACAACGCCAGATCATTAACCCACTGAGCAAGGCCAGGGACCATACCCACAACCTCATGGTTCCTAGTCGGATTTGTTAACCACTGAGCCATGACGGGAACTCCTGAAGTTTGCTTTTTAAATAAATTTAAGTTAAATATGTGTCCCTTTGAAGAATTCATTCCTACTTACAGCAAAGTATGCCTAAGGGTCATGTTTAAAAACATGTTCCCTGAGACTTTTTCTACCTGTATAGAATCCAGTAGTAAAGAAAAGAAAAGGAATACCGCCATGAACTACCACATGAGGTAAAATGAGGTAGGATGTATTGTTTGATGAGAACCTCAGTAGTGTATCTTAATTGTGGAATTTCATCCAAAAAAAACGGAACCAAAACTCTCATAAGATTCAGCAAATCCATTGCTAGGGCTTCTGATGAAAACGAACATCCTAATTTGAAAAGATAGGAGCAGCTCTGTCCACTGAAGTGTCCCTTAGACTTTTTCTCTCACATAACTTCTTTTCACAACAGCGAGTGATAATGTGTAGACCAGCAAGGTCATGGCAGCAGCCTGTGTCCACTGAGGGATGAGTCAAGAAGATGTGGTGTCCATATGCAGTGCAGTGGTATTCGGCCAGAAAAGAGAGTGGCCTCTTGCCATTTGCTGCACCTTGGGTGAGCCTAGAAAGTATTATGCTGAAGGCCACAGTCAGACAAATCAGGATACTATGTGATGTCCCTGATTTGTGCAGTCTAATACCCAAAACCAATGATCAAACACACCAAAGAGTAACAGACTCATAGATACAGGGAGGAAAAGAGGACTCCCATCTCCCTTGTTGTCCTATCAGAAGAGCGATGCATTTGGTCTCTCAATTTTAGATACTTGGGGAGAATCAGCCATGGCAGAGTTGTCTCTCACAGCCTCCCATACCTTACACCCTCCCTGCTTGGCTTGAAATATTGCAGTGCTCTCAGTTTTCTCCAGGAATTGTCTCATGTTCCATGTGGGCTGGTGCTCAGTTTGTTCTCGAGCCAGATTTCATGACACTGTCCCAGGCACTGGTGTGATGAGGGGTTGAATTTTGAGAAGAATACATTTCATCCTAGAACTTTGAGTTAGCTAAAGTTTGTTGCTTAGAAAATTATGAGATATGTGTTTTAAGGCAACCCACTGTTGAAAGTAGGGTGAGTCCTTGTTTCCTAACTGTTCAAGGCATAGTAAGTTTTGTACGTATACAATGACAGGGACACTGTTAATGAAGAACCAGTGGAAAGATAATGAAGTGTACAGATTGTTGCATCCAGAGAAAAATTCTACACACGGTCATTGAGTGAAGACTTTTGCAACTTGATGAACATATGCTTAGTGTGTGGCATTTTACAATTTAATTTCTATAACTACTCCTTTTCTTCTGGACAAATGTTACCTATGGAGTGTAAAAATGTCTGGTGCCTCAACTACCAGAAATGAGTGGAAATGGTATTTCCATCAAAAAATGGGAGCCCTTTTAAATCTCACCATGGTAGGATTTTGCAATTCCCCTAAACGTTGAAGACCCATTATATTTGGGGAGGTCTTTTTCTCTCCAGTAATGTCTTTTCAAAACAGAGAGTAATACTGTTTGATTGTAGGATGCAGTTTTTGAAATAAAATGTTGACCCTGTCCAGGGAAACGGCCACTAGGCTATATAGAGCAGGTGGACCCAGAGGGGGCAGAGTTGCCTTCCCTCTGAAAGTTCCAGGCCTCTGACCAGTTTCCACGGCAATGGAATGCTGCCCACGGAGCCTTGTGGTTCAACTGCCAGTCTGTGAGAAGAGACGTGTGTGTTGGCCACAGCTGGGAGGCTCTCCCCTTCACTGCTCAAGTGTCAGATGATGGGCAACCTTAGCTGTTGTTGCGGAGGTATGTTGCTACTGTTCTAAAGGCTGTTTCCTCAGATGGGTGGTTCATTTTGACTAAACATATTATCTCCATCTTTATCTCCATTGCCACCAGTCTCATCAGTCTCTCAAGCCATAGGTCTGTTATACAGGCTTGCTGTATGACTAAGGTATATCTTAATGCTCCGAGTGAGCCAACTGCCTCAAGTATTTTCCTAAATGTGAGAAAAGACTCGTGTCTCGTGGCAGTTTGAAACACGTTCTCCCAGAGCACAGAGACGGCAAACATGCCCCTCTGCCTTTTTCGAAGCACGAGGCCCTCGCTGTCAGCCCTGCAGTAGACATTCAAAAGAGGGACGTTACAGCGCCACTCTTCTCAGTGTACATGTCGATGTCTTAATGCACATGCTAGCAGTCCAAAGGCAGAGGAATTTCGATGGAGCAAGAAACGGGGATTTTTCAGGTTGGATTTCCCCGGGTTGATGAGGACTAGCCCACTGGCTCTTTGGGTGTTAGCTGGTAGTGTGGTGACAAGGGCCAGTGCCAGCAGGTTAGTGGGGTGAACATTGGGTAAGGAAAGGAAGGAAGGTCTCTCTGGTGATCCTCAGAGAGACCCAGGGTGGGGTCTTCAAGCTGAGGTCTGGAGGGGGTCTCTCTAGGAGGAGCACTGTCCCTGCCACTCTCAGGTCTAGAGAAGGATGAGGAGTGTCCAGAGTATAGAGTGGGTTTGGGTGACAGAAGACTTGCACTCTGGCCCATTGTCAGCCAGACCTTCGTCAAGGTTGCTCAGACTGGTGCTCTGATGCAACGTCAGTGAGACCTGGAGAGTCACAGATTTCCTTTCCTAACCCCGCCCCCCAGCAGGCACTCATCCGGATGGCCACCTCCCCAGTGAGTCCACAGGACTTGATCATCCAGGTGTGGTCTGCCGCAGGAAAGCTGATTCTTGCTAGAGCCGTCATGTGAACTTGAAGGTGTTTTGATCCCTGAGTCAAATTGGGGATCCAAGCAGACCGCTGTTCACATGAGGTGGTCAGCTGGTCACTGTGAAGGGCTGCCAAGGGAAGATTGGGGGAGGATGGGCCGAGTTGGGGTTTGTCTAGTCCTCCAGAGGAGCTCTTTTTGGATGAATGTTTGTATTTTGGGTTGTGGGTCAGAAGATAGAGGCAAAATGTTGGGTAAAGAATTGGACTGCTCTCCTGGCTCTGATATGTTCTCCAGGATCACCCCAGGACATCTTGGGGGCAGCAGGATTCAACAGAGAGAGAGAAAGTGGAGTTCTGGATTCAAGCAAGAGTCCAGGGCATGATCTCAGCGCCAAGCAGGCTTCAGTGGTTCAGGGGGATGTGTGACCTGAGGGAACCAACTGCACTCTTGTCCCAGATCTGCTCACACATGATTGGCGCGACTCTTGAGAAGATGCTCTAAGTTTCAGTGCTGTCCACTGGAAGATAGGGGTTCGAGCCCCTGTTTTGAACCCTCTTCCTCTAAAGTGGCATGATGTGCAGATCAGGGAACGTGACAGGAGACATTCTCCCTGAGCCATAAAGCCCCCTTCCCATGGAAAGGCCTTCTCCTGTTTGGTTCTTCCTCACTCTTTAATTATTGTCTGTATCTGGTCTATTTGGAATGTGGGTCTTTTTCTCTCACCTGTCTTGTGTTCTCAAGCAGAGAGTAACACTGTGTGGTTCTGGGATGCATTTTTTGAGACAACATGTTGACCCTGCACTGCCATCCCTGTCCGTAGAAAGACACATTAGTCTAGACAGAGCAGGTGGGCCCAGAGGGGGCAGAGTTGCCTTCCCTCTGAAAGTTCCAGGCCTTGACTGGTTGCCACAGCAATAGGATGATACCCACGGGGTCCTGCGGTCCAACTGCCACTCTGTGAGTGGAGAGGTGTGTGTTGGGCCACAACTGGGAGGCTCTCCCCTTCACCCCTCAAGAGTTGGACGATGGGCAACCTGAGCTGTTGTTGGGGAGGTATGTTGATACTGATCTAAAGGCTGTTCCATCAGATGGCATAGTTTACCCTGATGGAAAATGTTCTCTGATTTTTTTTTTCATTTCCACCACTTCAATTTGTGTACAGAGATGTAAATCTCTTATACAGCCATTTTGTATTACTCTTAAGATTTTTAATTATTTCTTCCTGGTTGGGCGCCTCAATTTTTTTCTTAATTTATACAATACTCCTTCCTATTTCCCATGTACAAACCTTCTCCCATCACACTAACCCTGGTAATACCCTACTCTGCCTTTATTCAGTGCAGAGGGACCCTGATTCCATTCTTCAATACACATGATGGAAATGGGCATTTATAGCTCCACTCTTCTGAATGCACATATCAACGTCTGAAGCCACATAATTGCAATTTTTTTTGTCCCTTTTGCTATTTCTTGGGCTGCTGCCACGGCATATGGAGGTTCCCAGGCTAGGGGTCGAATCGGAGCTGTAGCCGCCAGCCTACACCAGAGCCACAGCAACTCGGGATCCAATCCATATCTGCAACCTACACCACAGCTCAGAGCAATGCCGGATCTTTAACCCACTGAGCAAGGGCAGGGACCGAACCTGCAACCTCATGGTTCCTATTTGGATTCGTTAACCACTGCTCAACAACGGGAACTCCCAATAATTGCATTTTAAATGTAGAAATTGATTGTAAGGAGTGAAACTTGGATTTTCAAGTAGGATTTCCATGGGTTGATGATGATAAGCTCCCTGGGTAGTTGGCTATTCGCTGGTAGTGTGCTGAGAACACACAGTGCTGGTAGGTTCGTGGGGTGACCATTTGGTAACTGAGGGAAGGAGGGTCCGACTGGTGATCCACAGAGGGAGACTTAGGGTCAGGTCTTCAAGCTGAGAGTCTCTAAAGGGTCCCTTTTAGAGGATAGAAGACTATCCCTGCCACTGCAGGGTCTGAAGAAGGATGAGGAGTTTCCAGGGTACAGATTGGGTTTGGGTGAAGAATGACTTGAGCTCCTGCTCATTCTCAGCCAGACCTTGGTCCAGGCTGCAGAGGAGGAGCTCAGACTCCTATTGCTGTACAGCAGCAAGGGGTACAACATTGTCAGTCAACAGTATTTTCATCACAACAATTTTTTAAAGAAAATTGTGTGAGACATTGACAGTCAGAGATTTTAATTTACTAAACAGTCAGAGCACTGGCCCAGATGGTCTCCTCCCGAGTGAATTCCCAGGAACCTCTTATCCAGGCATGATTAGCTGAAGGGAAGCTCATTCTTGGCATTCAGTCGAGACTGTTCTAGGCTCTGAGCCATCTTGGGAGTGAAACAGACCCCTAGTTGCTGGAGGTTGTCAGCTGGTTGTCATGAAAGTGTAATGTGATGCAGTGGATGACATGAAGATTTGGGGGAGAATGCCTGGGTTGGAGTATCCACGGAGCCAGGGCAAAGCCTCGGTCCTTCAGAGGGGCTTTGTTTGGAGGAAAATGTTGGATTCAGATCAGGGATTAAAGCATGGAGACAAAGGGCTGGATAAGGGTTTGGACTGATGTCTTGGTTCAGCATCTCCTGCAGGGAAGGCATCAGAGCTTGCCCACTAAAACCTTGGGATGGGAGGACTTGTGGGAGAGTGAGAAGATCTCTTGATTCAAGGGTCCAGGGCATGGTCTTGGCCCTGAGCAGGTGTCCGGCCTTCAGGGTTCAGGGATTTCTGTCCTCAAGGAACCAACTACATTCTTGGCCCACATCCATCCTTCAACATTGCCGTGATTCTTGGCAAGTTAGTCTAAAGTTCAATGCCCTCTACTGTCAAATCAGGCTTACACTCTCTGGGTTGCACCCCCTTCGCCTGCAACCGGGCCAACTTGGGGATGAGAGGAGATGATGAGAGAGACGCTACATGACCTGGAAAGCTTCCTTCCCGTGATGTTCTTCCATACTCTCTTGCTGTGGAGCTATTCAAACCCCCTCTTTTGATCCAACCAGCCCCAAGACTCAAGCTTATGCAGGTAGTCATTCAATGAAACCAATCCCAAATGTTAACAAGAGATCCGTGGATAAACCAAAGGCAGTATGAATCCACATAGGAATAAAATTCTACCGGAGAAAAAATTGTAATTATGTTAAATATGTTGCTACATGGATGATCCAAAATGAAACACACTTTTAACAATAGTGAAGTCAGACAGACACAGGAAAAGAAATATTGAACAATTCAACATATAGGCGGTAAGTAGATTAGGCAGATTGTCAAAGGTGGAAAGTAGAGAGGGCTAAGACTTGGCAGCAGGGCTGAAGGGGGAGTCATTCCTGAATGGGTGCAGAGGTCCTATAAGTTATGATGAGAAAGGTTGTTATGGACAGTGGTGCAAAGTACATGGCTTGTGAAGGCATGCCCGACCCCTGAATTTCCTATTGCCAAAGTATTCCAAAGAGAAGCATTATGTATCTAAGAAAAGAAAAGAGGTGAAACATCCCAGAGGATGGCGTGTGAACACAGGAGCACCCTGTGGGAAGAGTAGGGAAGCTGAAATGATCTCCTGCCCTTTCAGAAGATGGAGGAATGTGGCTGGAGAGGAAAATGGGCAGGAGGATTCACGAGACTCTGTCATGGCAGCAGAGCCTGCATGCTCGTGTTGGCCATTTCTCAGATGGAGAATATGCCACGGAGAGGTTCCCTTTAGCAAGAGAGGCAGAGGCTCCCTTTCTCAGGTCTTTCAAGGTGCTCTCTGCCGTCCTTCAAAACGTTTACCCGGGAGGATGGGCCAAGAGAAGCTCCATCCATGCTTCATCCCACCCCCACCCCTTGACTCCCAGCCCATGTCCAGTCAGGTGTGGCACCCAGAGTACCTCCTGATCAGCACCACCGCCTTGCTGACAGTGACTGTGTGTCCCCCTAGAAACACACGACAATGTTGTGGAGGCCAGTGGGAGTGAGAAGACCGAAGAGGAGGCCCCAGCCAGGGAAAATGAGGAGGAGGAAGGCTCGCCCAATAACAAGGTGGAGGAGGAGGCCACAACAAGTGGAAATAACGAGGAGGAGTCCCCAGCCAGCGACAGGGCCGAGCAAGAAGCCCAGACTGCCCCCAAGGTAAGCTCACTTTTCATGATCTGAGATTTAAAAAGGTGCCTCCTTTCTTCTTGGATGTGCCTACTTCAGAAATGGAAATCGGAGGAAGTCCATTATAGAGGATATATGCAGATTCCTCTTTGAAGGGATGTTGAGTCAAAGTTTGGTACCAACCAATAACTCCTTGCAAGGGGCATTGGCAAAAGTGACCCTATCAGTTCTGCAGTGTATGGTAGGGAGCATTTTTCTTTGAAGAAGACCAAAATTTTTTTAAATGAACATGACCTTGAGAGATCTTCCTTGAAAAGCTGGTGCCTTTTCCAAAGGTGTCTTTGCTGTCTTCTTTTGGGGAAACAGACTCAACTCTGCCTTCTGTCTGTGTGCCTGCGGTCCGCAACCACAGGAAGACCTGTGGCCACAGTGCAGAGGATGCTGTGACACTCACAGTGTTTTCTTTTCTCTCATCACAGGTGGATGGGATGGATGATGAAAGCCGTAAGTATTCTGGAACCCGGCTCTGCTGAGGAGAAGTCCAGGTGTTGAGGAAGGGCGGGGGGTGCTTTCCTGCCCCTTTGGTTGCAGAGACACCCTGATTCTGGGTTCCTCCTGGGAAAGGGGGTGAAGGATGGGGTGAAAGAGACTGACTTCCCACAAAAGGGCCATCCCAAGTCCTCGGGTCCCTGGAGGAAAGGAGGCTCTTTGTATGGTGGGGGTAGGTGTCCGGGAACATTGGGGGGTGTGCGTGTGAGGGCCTGTTGGTGTGATTGTGAACCAGTGTGAGTGGGTGTGTTTTGTGGGGAGTCACTTGTGCCTTAGCACCACATAGCTGTCCAGTTTCTCGTTGAACAGTCTCATGATGACCGCAGGCTAACTGTCCATTCCCTCATTCTCCCTGCACCCGCTGGGAGCAAGGTTTGGGGAAAAGGCTTTCCTTCCTCTGTTGGTCTTTCGTTTCCTCTTTTCTTCCCCCTCTGCTTGGTGCAGACTTTCATGCTGTTGTTTCAAATATGTGCCGTGAAGTCGAGCCTCTTGAGGTTGTAAGTGTCCCGAGGGAGTGTTGTGAACGCTGTGCTCCCCCCGCACCTCCTGCCCACTCGGGGCAGCCACCCTTCCAGCCTCTGCTCAGGAGTGGTCTTTCAGACACCTCATGTGCATGACATCAGAGAGTCTTTGTCCTTCTGTGTCTGACTGGCTTCACTTGAAGTGATGTCCTCCAGCGAGTTCCTGTTGAGGCTCAGAGCTCATGAACCTGACCAGTACCTATGAGGACACGGGTTCGACCCTTGACCTTGCTCAGTGGGTTAAGGATCTGACTTTTCCCTGAGCCACGGTGTAGGTTGCAGACATGGCTCAGATCCCAAGTTGCTGTTGCTGTAGCATAGGCAAGCAGCTGTAGCTCTGATTCAGCTCCTAGCCTAGGAACCTCCAAATGCCTCAAGCGAGGCCCTAAAAAGACCAAAAGAAATGATATTGAGATTTTGATATGTGTTGTAGTGTACCTGCTGTTTTTTCATGTAGTATGAAATGTCAATGATATTCCGTCTTCCAATCTATTTTTTTTAGTTTTCTGTATTTTTCAGGCCTTGCTCATGACATAATGAAGTTCCCAGGTGAGGGGTCAAATCTGAGCTATTTATGCCAAACTACACCAGAGCCACATCCACACCTACAACACACGTCTGTGACCTACACCACAGCTCAAATCAACACTGGACCCTTAACCCACTGAGTGAAGCCAGGGATTGAACCTGCTTCATCATGGATATTAGTTGGGTTCATTCCTGATGAGCCACAATGGGCACTCCTCCTTCCCCTCTGTGAACATGGAATGTCATTTGAATTCTTTGTGACTTATTCAATTCTTTCAGCAATGTTTTGTAGTTTTCAGTGTAAAAGTTGTTTCCTTTCTTAGAGCCCTGAGCCTGCTTTCCAGCTACTCCAGCAGCACCATGAGAAGGACGGGCTCGTGAAAACATTGGCGTGTCCCTCACTGCCTCTGCACTGAGCTCTGATTATGGCAGCACAGGTGTTGTGGGCCATACACAGCACCTCTGCTTACCCGTGGGTTCTGCTAGGAATCGGTCTAGAATGTCACCGTTGCCATCTCTCTTTGGGGGTCTGCAGGGCCTCCCAGAATTCCTGGCACAGGTTCATGAGCACAGGAGATACATACAGATGAATGATCAGGTCAGACCAGCCAACTGGTCTGCAGTAAAGCATGTCCGGGGAGGGGAGGTCATATCTTGCTCATCTTTGAATCTCCACCCTGAACACGATGCCTGATGTGGCAGTCACTGGCAGATCACCTCTTTATACTTCATGGAATTCTGTAATAAATAGTGCAATCCATTCATATAAAACACAGCACCGTTCAATTGCTTACTCAGCTATCCCCTTTTCAGTGTGTGTAGAGGTGGAATTTCAGGTGTGTCAGTTTAGAGGTAGGAGCTATAAAGGGCCATAGAAGGAAGAAGTTGAAAGGTCATTCCTTCAGCACGTTGCTGTCCTTCGAATGTTGGCATCTGTGCTCACCTTGTGTGGAAGGGTCTCAGTCCATGGAGCAGAGGGAAGGTCTGGGAGCCTGGAGGAAAACCCAGGGTGATGCTCTGTAACCTGCAGTCACCTCAGGGAAGCAGGAGGAATGGGAGGGTCACTCTTTCTAACTCAATTCCCCGCGTGGTGTATTTCTACAGAGTCAGTGGTGGAGAGCCTGAGCAGCCGCCAGGATGAGGAGGCTGCAGGTAGGGAAGAGCACGCAGCTGGGATCCAGTGGGAGAGGGTTCCTGGGAGCACCTGGGTTCCGCCTGCTGCCGGGAGAGGGAGGAAGTGGGGGATAGGACTTGGCGGGTGGGTGGGTGGGTGGCCTAATGAGTGGCACTCTGCTGTGGTGTTTTCCCCTGTGAAATGGATACCACGAAGAAGACTTGGGTCCCTGGTCTTTGTTGTGCTGTGTTTGTATTCCTCTCTCCTTTTCTTTGAGAGGGAGAATCGATTTTCCCTCCCAAAGCTGCTCCTTCCTGCTTTGGTCTCTGCCCGTTGTGCAAGTTTGCTTTGTGATTGGCACCGTGAGGGCCCAGTGCACAAGAGCTGTTGACTTGGTTTCCTTTATTGGCCTTGAGGGACCTGAAGTGGTGGCACCCAAAGCTCTCCTAGGCCCTTGACCCTGGAGACCAAGTTGGTCGAGTGAGTGTCAGGTGGTGGGTGAGAAGGCAGCTCTCTGGCTCTGCATGTTTGGGATTTCTGACCTCCCTGTCCTATTGTGTCCTCACGGTGTGTCCTGAGGGAAGGGGCGTTCCCAGAGTTGGATGCCCAGAACAGGGAACTGAGGCACAGACAGATCTACATCTCCTTTTGTGGCATGTGTTTCTTCTACAGGGGATGTGAGGAGTTCCCTAGTGTCCTAGAGGCTAAAGATCGAGTGTTCGATCCCTTCCGTGGTGCAGAATCAAGTGCCTGGGTTGGGAACCACTGCATCCCCTGGGAGTGGTGACAATCAATCAGTCAACCAATGGGATTGACATCAGACCATTCTGCATGGTCATTATCTAGGTTGTCTCCGCTACCCAGAGGCATTTTCACACGAAACCTGTGTGGGGAGGTAATGTTTTGAAGTGCACCCCAAAGAGCAAGATCTTTCTAAGTAGAACTTGGATTCTGAAGGCTCTTCTGGGCGGCCGGGTGTTATGGGCTTTGAGGGCTTGGCCTGGGAGTCAATTATTAGTCATTTCCCTGTTATCTTCTGCAATCAGGATGTCACTCGTTCTCTCTGTTGTCATGTATTTTCCAGAATCTTGCTTTGGAAACCTAGGATCTTGCTTCAGGAGTCTGAGGGCAATTTTGTTCTTTACCACCTTGGCTGGAATAATCCCATGGTGGCCACACAACAGGGTGCACCCTGCCAATGAGCCAGATGAAGGTACTGTGGAACCTGACTCAATACATCCAGGCCTGAACAATGATTCTAGTTCATTCCGTGTTCCAAATTTCAGAACAAACTCTACAAATGCTACGCCACATCTTTCTTTTATTCCATGATGCAAATTCAAACGAACTAACTCGGAGTTCCCATCGTGGCGCAGTGGTTAATAAATCCGACTAGGAACCATGAGGTTGTGAGTTTGATCTCTGGCCTGGCTCAGTGGGTTAAGGATCCAGGGTTGCCGTGAGCCATGGTGTAGGTTGAAGATGTGGCTCGGATCCTGAGTTGCAGTGGCAGTGGTCACTGTAGGCCACTACAACTCTGATTAGACCCGTATCCTGGGAATCTCCATATGCTGAGGGAAGCAGGCCTAGAAAAGGCAAAATGACAAAAAAAGCAAAAAATAAATTGAATAACTCAGTTGGTAATTTCCCAACTATGGAAATAATGATTCATTTAAAATCGACATTTGGTTCCTGGTTAATAGCAAAGGTGACCTCACTCATTTTATGACATTTGCTGATATTTAACATTTCCAGTTGTAATAGATCCCTGCATGGAACCACATTTCCCAATTTGAAAACAATACTAGAAATGATTTAGAACAAGATTATATTAACAAGAAATGGTGGATATTACAGAAAGCTCCTCTAACCCATTCCTCCAATTTCCACCAATGACAACGTCCAGCACTGAATGGGGAACTCATGGTACACTGAGCAGCAAAAGATTCCTATAATTTTAATTAATGAAAAGTTCCCCATTTACATTCACATTCAGTTTTTGGGCTGTGCCAGTAGTTGAGGTTGGACACATGCAAAATATTAGGAGGCCCCAGTATGTTACCATAGAGAACGTGTACACTCCCATTTGTAGAAGGACGTTATTCCCAACAGCAAAGAGATGAAACCAATCACAAATGACAAGAGATCAGGAGAGAGATCAAATGCGATATGTGAACAGAAGAGAACAGTATTCTACCGGAAACAAAAGTAAAATTTTAAATAGGATACCAAGAGGATGATCCAAAAAAAAAAACTAAGTACTGTTTGACCAAAAGTGAGGAGTTCCCATCATGGCGTGCCAGCAGTGAAACCGATTAGGAAGCATGAGATTGTGAGTTTGACCCCTGGCCACAATCAGGGGGATAAGGATCTGGTGATGCCGTGAGCTGTGGTGTAGGTGGCAGATGCAGCTGGGATCCTGCCTTGCTGTGGCTCTGACATAAAATGGCAGCTACGGCTCCTATTAGACCCCTAGCCTGGGAACCTCCATATGGCATGTGTGTGGCCCTAAAAAGCAACAAGTATCAATAGAAAAAAAAATAGAGAAATCAGGCAGCACAGAGAAGGAAATATCGTGCAACTCAACATATAGGCGGTAACCAGACTCGGCAGAGTGTCAGAGATGGAAAGTAGAAATGGCCAAGACCTGGCAGCAGGGCTGAAGGGGGAGTCATTCCTGAATGGGTGCAGAGGTCCTATGAGTTATGATGAGAAAAGTTGTTATGGACAGTGGTGCAAAGTACATAGCATTGGGAAGGCCTGCTCTCCCCGTGAGTTTCCTATTGCCAAAGTATTCCAAAGAGAAGCATTATGTATCTAAGAAAAGAAAAGAGGCGAAACATCCCAGAGGATGGCGTGTGAACACAGGAGCACCCTGTGGGAAGAGTAGGGAAGCTGAAATGATCTCCTGCCCTTTCAGAAGATGGAGGAATGTGGCTGGAGAGGAAAATGGGCAGGAGGATTCACGAGACTCTGTCATGGCAGCAGAGCCTGCATGCTCGTGTTGGCCATTTCTCAGATGGAGAATATGCCACGGAGAGGTTCCCTTTAGCAAGAGAGGCAGAGGCTCCCTTTCTCAGGTCTTTCAAGGTGCTCTCTGCCGTCCTTCAAAACGTTTACCCGGGAGGATGGGCCAAGAGAAGCTCCATCCGTGCTTCATCCCACCCCCACCCCTTGACTCTCAGCCCATGTCCAGTCAGGTGAGGTGCCCAGAGTACCTCCCGAGCAGCACCACCGCCTTGCTGACAGTGACTGTGTGTCCCCCTAGCAACCCTCGATGATGTTGTGGAGGCCGGCGGGAGTGAGAAGACGGAGGAAGAGGCCCTGGCTGGGGCAAATGAGGAGGAGGTGGGGCCGGGAACTGAGAAGGTGCAGGAGGAGGCTGCCTGCATTGACGAGGCAGAGGAGGAGGCAGGCCCATCCCTTGAAAATGACGAGGAGTCCCCAGCCAGCGACCTGGTTGAGCAGGAAGACCAGCTTGCCCCCAAGGTAAGCTCACCTTTCTTGATCGGAGATTTAAAAAGGTGCCTCCTTTCTTCTTGGATGTGCCTACTTCAGAAAAGGAAATCTGAGCAAGTCCATTATAGAGGATATATGCACATTCCTCTGTGGAGGAATGTTGAGTCAAAGTTTGGTACCAACCAATAACTCCTTCCAAGGGGCATTGGCAAAAGGGACCACATCAGTTCCCAAGTGTACATAGGGAGCATTTGTCTTTGAAGAAGCCTGAATGTTTTGTTTTGTTGTCTTTTTGCCTTTTCTAGGGCCACTCCTGTGGCATATGGAGGTTCCCAGGCTCAGGGTCAAACCAGAGCTGTAGCCACCGGCCTGCGCCAGAGCCACAGCAACGCGGGATCCGAGCAACGTCTGCAACCTACACCTCAGCTCACGGCAATGCCGGATCCTTAACCCACTGAGCAAGGCCAGGGATCGAACCCGCAACCTCATGGTTCCTGGTCGGATTCGTTAACCACTGCGCCACGACGGGAACTCCAAAGAAGCCTGAATGTTTTTTAAATGAACGTGGACTTGGGAGGTCTTCCATGAAAAGCTGGTGCCTTTTCCACAGGTGTCTTTGCTGTCTTCTTTTGGGGAAACAGACTCAACTCTGCCTTCTGTCTGTGTGCCTGCGGTCCGCAACCACAGGAAGACCTGTGGCCACAGTGCAGAGGATGCTGTGACACTCACAGTGTTTTCTTTTCTCTCATCACAGGTGGACGGGATGGACGATGAAAGCCGTAAGTATTCTGGAACCCGGCTCTGCTGAGGAGAAGTCCAGGTGTTGAGGAAGGGCGGGGGGTGCTTTCCTGCCCCTTTGGTTGCAGAGACACCCTGATTCTGGGTTCCTCCTGGGAAAGGGGGTGAAGGATGGGGTGAAAGAGACTGACTTCCCACAAAAGGGCCATCCCAAGTCCTCGGGTCCCTGGAGGAAAGGAGGCTCTTTGTATGGTGGGGGTAGGTGTCCGGGAACATTGGGGGGTGTGCGTGTGAGGGCCTGTTGGTGTGATTGTGAACCAGTGTGAGTGGGTGTGTTTTGTGGGGAGTCACTTGTGCCTTAGCACCACATAGCTGTCCAGTTTCTCGTTGAACAGTCTCATGATGACCGCAGGCTAACTGTCCATTCCCTCATTCTCCCTGCACCCGCTGGGAGCAAGGTTTGGGGAAAAGGCTTTCCTTCCTCTGTTGGTCTTTCGTTTCCTCTTTTCTTCCCCCTCTGCTTGGTGCAGACTTTCATGCTGTTGTTTCAAACATGTGCCATGAACTCGAGCCTCTTGAGGTTGTAAGTGTCCCGAGGAGTGTTGTGAACGCTGTGCTCCCCCCGCACCTCCTGCCCACTCGGGGCAGCCACCCTTCCAGCCTCTGCTCAGGAGTGGTCTTTCAGACACCTCATCTGCATGACATCAGAGAGTCTTTGTCCTTCTGTGTCTGACTGGCTTCACTTGAAGTGATGTCCTCCAGCGAGTTCCTGTTGAGGCTCAGAGCTCATGAACCTGACCAGTACCTATGAGGACACGGGTTCGACCCTTGGCCTTGCTCAGTGGGTGAAGAATCCCGCATTGCAGTGAGCTGCGGCAGAGGTCCCAGACGCGGCTGGTATCCAGCTTGGCTGTGGCTGTGGTGTCGGCCGGTGGCCACAGCTCTGATTTGCCGCCTCGCCTGGGAATTTCCATCTGCTGCGGGGGCAGCCCTCAAGCCCAAAAGTGAATCAGTCAATAATGTCCTGGAGTTCTCTGTGCATTGCTGCAATGGGTAGGGTTTCCTTCTTCTGTGACAACGGAATACCTTGCTATGGTCTGTATCCACCCCGTTGTCTTTCTCAGTCTGTGTGCCCGTGGACACTGGGGCTCTGTTTCTGTTGGGCTCTTGTGTATGGCGCTGCCGTGATCCTGGGATGGCAGGTCTCTTTACCCGACACTGATGGATCTTCCTTTACATGTCCATGCAGCAGTGGGATTGCAGGGTCCTGCCGTGGTGTTTCCCGTCCTGGCTGGCCCCGTTGACATTCCCTGCTACAGTGTCCAGAAGTCCCAGGCAGTCACATCTTCCCAAACATCTGTTCAGGTTTGAAAACACTCCGTGTCCTACCAGGTGGGAGGTGATACCTCGTGGTGCCTTTGCTTTGCCTTTCCATTGTGATAGGCGACTTTGGGAAACATGCCCTCTGTGTGCTGCTCTCTGTGGTCTTCTTGGACGGTGGGTCTCTCCCAGGCTTCCACTCATCTACAACTGAGGCATTTGCCTTTTGATTCAATTGATTTGTAGTTGTTTCCCATATATTCCAAATATGAGCCCCTGTTTCAAATACAAGATTTACAAATATCCTCTTCTGTAGGTTGTCTTTCCATTCAGTGGATTGTTAGACACTGTCCTTTCTGTTTGTTTCTATTTTAATGGAGGTACAGTGTTGTTTCACTCTCTGCTGTGGAGCAACGTTCCCCAGTCGTGTGTGTCCATTAACGTATGTTCCTTTTTTGATATTATTGCCGTCTGAGATCAGGTCGATTACAGGAGATTGGATCTCGTTCTCCGTGTGCTGCAACAGGAGGACCTTGTTGTCTCTCCATTCTCAATGCCGTAGTTGGCATCAACTGCCCCCAAACTCCCAGTCCGTGCCCTTCACAACCACAAGTCTGTTCTCTGCATCCGTGGGTTCTGTGGACAGGTTCCTTTGTGCCGTGCTTTAGATTCCACCTCTAAGTGAGATCAGGTGGTATCCGTCTTTCTCTTTGTCACGTACTTCACTTTGCACGAGAATCTCCCGATCCATCCCTATTGTTTTGAGTGGCATTGGTTTCTTCTTCGATTTTCTGGCTGAGTCGTGAATTCCATCATCTATGTGGACCACATCGTCATGAGCCATTCATCTGTCTGTGGACATGAGGTGGCTTCCCTGTCTTGGCTGTTGTGAACAGTGCTGCCATAAACATAGAGGGGCATATGTCTTTTTCCTGGATACATTTGTCCTGATATTTCCCAGGGTGCTCGGCTTGCTAGGTCGCATGCCCTGCTGTGTTCAGTTTTCGCAGGACCCTCCATGGTGTCCTCCATAGTGGTTGTACCAGTGTACGTTCGCATCGGCAATGCTGGGGCGGGGGAGCCTTTTCTCCACCCGTATCTGCGACCGACACCAGAGCTCTCGGCAACGCTGGATCCTTAACCCCCTCAGCGAGGCCAGGGATCAACCCCGCAAGCTCGTGGTTCCTAGTCGGATTCGTTTCCGCTGTGCCCTGACGGGAACTCCTGGGTGGTTTCTTTGCTGTTGTTGTTGTGGAGGTGTGTGAGTTTTCTTTATATATGTTTTGGAGGTGAACCTCACGGGCAGTGGTCCTTTTCTCCTCAGTGCTTCTGTAGAGCTGCTGTCCACAGTGTGCCAGCCACTGGCCAGAAGGAGCCATTTCTGCTTAATTGAGTTCAGTCAGTAGTTAGGTCTGCCTCTTGCAGTGAACAGAATAAAGCAGCCTATGGTTCACTCCCAGGGGCCACCACACAAGTGTGTCCATGCAGCTGGAATTTCAGGTGTGTCACCCTGGAGCTGAGGCCTCCAGATGGACTCGTAGAAGGGAGATGTGTAAGGCTCCATCCCTCAGCAGCCCACGATCTCTGAAGGTTTGCCACTGTGGCCAATGTTTTATGGAAGCTTCTGAGGCCGTAGAGCAGAGGGAAGTTCTGAGCACACGGAGGACAAGCCAGGGTGGTGCTGTGTGGCCGCAAACAACCCTAAGTAGGGGATACGTGTGGGGGACAGGCTCTAACACCTTGATTCCTTATGTCTGTGTCTCTGCAGTATGTTTCATGGAGAGTCTGAGTGACAGCAACCATGATGAAAGTGATACAGGTAAGAACAGCTCTCAGGTAGGAGCCAATGGGAGAGGGATCCCGGGACACTTGGGTGACGCCTGCTGCTTGGAGTGTGGGGCAGGTGAGTCTGAAACTTAAAAACAGAAAGAAATTGATGTAAAGATGTTCACCGCCTACTTTAATAAGGAGAGGGAGCAGATATGAGATGCCTGAATGTTAGCATCTGTGCTCACCTTGTGTGGAAGGGTCTCAGTCCATGGAGCAGAGGGAAGGTCTGGGCACCTGGAGGAAAAACCAGGGTGATGCTCTGTACCCGTAGTCACCTCAGGGAAGCCGGAGAAACGGGAGGGCCACTCTTTCTAACTCCTTGATTCCCCTGATGGTGTGTTTCTACAGACTCAGTGGTGGAGAGCCTGAGCAGCCGCCAGGATGAGGAGGCTGCAGGTAGGGAAGAGCACGCAGCTGGGATCCAGTGGGAGAGGGTTCCTGGGAGCACCTGGGTTCCGCCTGCTGCCGGGAGAGGGAGGAAGTGGGGGATAGGACTTGGCGGGTGGGTGGGTGGGTGGCCTAATGAGTGGCACTCTGCTGTGGTGTTTTCCCCTGTGAAATGGATACCACGAAGAAGACTTGGGTCCCTGGTCTTTGTTGTGCTGTGTTTGTATTCCTCTCTCCTTTTCTTTGAGAGGGAGAATCGATTTTCCCTCCCAAAGCTGCTCCTTCCTGCTTTGGTCTCTGCCCGTTGTGCAAGTTTGCTTTGTGATTGGCACCGTGAGGGCCCAGTGCACAAGAGCTGTTGACTTGGTTTCCTTTATTGGCCTTGAGGGACCTGAAGTGGTGGAACCTGAAGTGGTGGCACCTTGACCCTGGAGACCAAGTTGGTCGAGTGAGTGTCAGGTGGTGGGTGAGAAGGCAGCTCTCTGGCTCTGCATGTTTGGGATTTCTGGCCTCCCTGTCCTATTGTGTCCTCACGGTGTGTCCTGAGGGAAGGGATGTTCGCAGAGTTGGATGAGTTAAAGGAGGCATACTTGGAGTTCCAGTGGTTAAGGAATCCAACTAGGAACCATGAGATTGCGGGTTCGATCGCTGGCCTCACTCAGTGAGTTAAGGATCCAGTAATGCCGTGAGCTGTGGTGTAGGTGGCAGATGCAGCTGGGATCCTGCCTTGCTGTGGCTCTGACATAAAATGGCAGCTACGGCTCCTATTAGACCCCTAGCCTGGGAACCTCCATATGGCATGTGTGTGGCCCTAAAAAGCAACAAGTATCAATAGAAAAAAAAAATAGAGAAATCAGGCAGCACAGAGAAGGAAATATCGTGCAACTCAACATATAGGCGGTAACCAGACTCGGCAGAGTGTCAGAGATGGAAAGTAGAAATGGCCAAGACCTGGCAGCAGGGCTGAAGGGGGAGTCATTCCTGAATGGGTGCAGAGGTCCTATGAGTTATGATGAGAAAAGTTGTTATGGACAGTGGTGCAAAGTACATAGCATTGGGAAGGCCTGCTCTCCCCGTGAGTTTCCTATTGCCAAAGTATTCCAAAGAGAAGCATTATGTATCTAAGAAAAGAAAAGAGGCGAAACATCCCAGAGGATGGCGTGTGAACACAGGAGCACCCTGTGGGAAGAGTAGGGAAGCTGAAATGATCTCCTGCCCTTTCAGAAGATGGAGGAATGTGGCTGGAGAGGAAAATGGGCAGGAGGATTCACGAGACTCTGTCATGGCAGCAGAGCCTGCATGCTCGTGTTGGCCATTTCTCAGATGGAGAATATGCCACGGAGAGGTTCCCTTTAGCAAGAGAGGCAGAGGCTCCCTTTCTCAGGTCTTTCAAGGTGCTCTCTGCCGTCCTTCAAAACGTTTACCCGGGAGGATGGGCCAAGAGAAGCTCCATCCGTGCTTCATCCCACCCCCACCCCTTGACTCTCAGCCCATGTCCAGTCAGGTGAGGTGCCCAGAGTACCTCCCGAGCAGCACCACCGCCTTGCTGACAGTGACTGTGTGTCCCCCTAGCAACCCTCGATGATGTTGTGGAGGCCGGCGGGAGTGAGAAGACGGAGGAAGAGGCCCTGGCTGGGGCAAATGAGGAGGAGGTGGGGCCGGGAACTGAGAAGGTGCAGGAGGAGGCTGCCTGCATTGACGAGGCAGAGGAGGAGGCAGGCCCATCCCTTGAAAATGACGAGGAGTCCCCAGCCAGCGACCTGGTTGAGCAGGAAGACCAGCTTGCCCCCAAGGTAAGCTCACCTTTCTTGATCGGAGATTTAAAAAGGTGCCTCCTTTCTTCTTGGATGTGCCTACTTCAGAAAAGGAAATCTGAGCAAGTCCATTATAGAGGATATATGCACATTCCTCTGTGGAGGAATGTTGAGTCAAAGTTTGGTACCAACCAATAACTCCTTCCAAGGGGCATTGGCAAAAGGGACCACATCAGTTCCCAAGTGTACATAGGGAGCATTTGTCTTTGAAGAAGCCTGAATGTTTTGTTTTGTTGTCTTTTTGCCTTTTCTAGGGCCACTCCTGTGGCATATGGAGGTTCCCAGGCTCAGGGTCAAACCAGAGCTGTAGCCACCGGCCTGCGCCAGAGCCACAGCAACGCGGGATCCGAGCAACGTCTGCAACCTACACCTCAGCTCACGGCAATGCCGGATCCTTAACCCACTGAGCAAGGCCAGGGATCGAACCCGCAACCTCATGGTTCCTGGTCGGATTCGTTAACCACTGCGCCACGACGGGAACTCCAAAGAAGCCTGAATGTTTTTTAAATGAACGTGGACTTGGGAGGTCTTCCATGAAAAGCTGGTGCCTTTTCCACAGGTGTCTTTGCTGTCTTCTTTTGGGGAAACAGACTCAACTCTGCCTTCTGTCTGTGTGCCTGCGGTCCGCAACCACAGGAAGACCTGTGGCCACAGTGCAGAGGATGCTGTGACACTCACAGTGTTTTCTTTTCTCTCATCACAGGTGGACGGGATGGACGATGAAAGCCGTAAGTATTCTGGAACCCGGCTCTGCTGAGGAGAAGTCCAGGTGTTGAGGAAGGGCGGGGGGTGCTTTCCTGCCCCTTTGGTTGCAGAGACACCCTGATTCTGGGTTCCTCCTGGGAAAGGGGGTGAAGGATGGGGTGAAAGAGACTGACTTCCCACAAAAGGGCCATCCCAAGTCCTCGGGTCCCTGGAGGAAAGGAGGCTCTTTGTATGGTGGGGGTAGGTGTCCGGGAACATTGGGGGGTGTGCGTGTGAGGGCCTGTTGGTGTGATTGTGAACCAGTGTGAGTGGGTGTGTTTTGTGGGGAGTCACTTGTGCCTTAGCACCACATAGCTGTCCAGTTTCTCGTTGAACAGTCTCATGATGACCGCAGGCTAACTGTCCATTCCCTCATTCTCCCTGCACCCGCTGGGAGCAAGGTTTGGGGAAAAGGCTTTCCTTCCTCTGTTGGTCTTTCGTTTCCTCTTTTCTTCCCCCTCTGCTTGGTGCAGACTTTCATGCTGTTGTTTCAAACATGTGCCATGAACTCGAGCCTCTTGAGGTTGTAAGTGTCCCGAGGAGTGTTGTGAACGCTGTGCTCCCCCCGCACCTCCTGCCCACTCGGGGCAGCCACCCTTCCAGCCTCTGCTCAGGAGTGGTCTTTCAGACACCTCATCTGCATGACATCAGAGAGTCTTTGTCCTTCTGTGTCTGACTGGCTTCACTTGAAGTGATGTCCTCCAGCGAGTTCCTGTTGAGGCTCAGAGCTCATGAACCTGACCAGTACCTATGAGGACACGGGTTCGACCCTTGGCCTTGCTCAGTGGGTGAAGAATCCCGCATTGCGGTGAGCTGCGGCAGAGGTCCCAGACGCGGCTGGTATCCAGCTTGGCTGTGGCTGTGGTGTCGGCCGGTGGCCACAGCTCTGATTTGCCGCCTCGCCTGGGAATTTCCATCTGCTGCGGGGGCAGCCCTCAAGCCCAAAAGTGAATCAGTCAATAATGTCCTGGAGTTCTCTGTGCATTGCTGCAATGGGTAGGGTTTCCTTCTTCTGTGACAACGGAATACCTTGCTATGGTCTGTATCCACCCCGTTGTCTTTCTCAGTCTGTGTGCCCGTGGACACTGGGGCTCTGTTTCTGTTGGGCTCTTGTGTATGGCGCTGCCGTGATCCTGGGATGGCAGGTCTCTTTACCCGACACTGATGGATCTTCCTTTACATGTCCATGCAGCAGTGGGATTGCAGGGTCCTGCCGTGGTGTTTCCCGTCCTGGCTGGCCCCGTTGACATTCCCTGCTACAGTGTCCAGAAGTCCCAGGCAGTCACATCTTCCCAAACATCTGTTCAGGTTTGAAAACACTCCGTGTCCTACCAGGTGGGAGGTGATACCTCGTGGTGCCTTTGCTTTGCCTTTCCATTGTGATAGGCGACTTTGGGAAACATGCCCTCTGTGTGCTGCTCTCTGTGGTCTTCTTGGACGGTGGGTCTCTCCCAGGCTTCCACTCATCTACAACTGAGGCATTTGCCTTTTGATTCAATTGATTTGTAGTTGTTTCCCATATATTCCAAATATGAGCCCCTGTTTCAAATACAAGATTTACAAATATCCTCTTCTGTAGGTTGTCTTTCCATTCAGTGGATTGTTAGCCACTGTCCTTTCTGTTTGTTTCTATTTTAATGGAGGTACAGTGTTGTTTCACTCTCTGCTGTGGAGCAGCGTTCCCCAGTCGTGTGTGTCCATTAACGTATGTTCCTTTTTTGATATTATTGCCGTCTGAGATCAGGTCGATTACAGGAGATTGGATCTCGTTCTCCGTGTGCTGCAACAGGAGGACCTTGTTGTCTCTCCATTCTCAATGCCGTAGTTGGCATCAACTGCCCCCAAACTCCCAGTCCGTGCCCTTCACAACCACAAGTCTGTTCTCTGCATCCGTGGGTTCTGTGGACAGGTTCCTTTGTGCCGTGCTTTAGATTCCACCTCTAAGTGAGATCAGGTGGTATCCGTCTTTCTCTTTGTCACGTACTTCACTTTGCACGAGAATCTCCCGATCCATCCCTATTGTTTTGAGTGGCATTGGTTTCTTCTTCGATTTTCTGGCTGAGTCGTGAATTCCATCATCTATGTGGACCACATCGTCATGAGCCATTCATCTGTCTGTGGACATGAGGTGGCTTCCCTGTCTTGGCTGTTGTGAACAGTGCTGCCATAAACATAGAGGGGCATATGTCTTTTTCCTGGATACATTTGTCCTGATATTTCCCAGGGTGCTCGGCTTGCTAGGTCGCATGCCCTGCTGTGTTCAGTTTTCGCAGGACCCTCCATGGTGTCTTCCATAGTGGTTGTACCAGTGTACGTTCGCATCGGCAATGCTGGGGCGGGGGAGCCTTTTCTCCACCCGTATCTGCGACCGACACCAGAGCTCTCGGCAACGCTGGATCCTTAACCCCCTCAGCGAGGCCAGGGATCAACCCCGCAAGCTCGTGGTTCCTAGTCGGATTCGTTTCCGCTGTGCCCTGACGGGAACTCCTGGGTGGTTTCTTTGCTGTTGTTGTTGTGGAGGTGTGTGAGTTTTCTTTATATATGTTTTGGAGGTGAACCTCACGGGCAGTGGTCCCTTTCTCCTCAGTGCTTCTGTAGAGCTGCTGTCCACAGTGTGCCAGCCACTGGCCAGAAGGAGCCATTTCTGCTTAATTGAGTTCAGTCAGTAGTTAGGTCTGCCTCTTGCAGTGAACAGAATAAAGCAGCCTATGGTTCACTCCCAGGGGCCACCACACAAGTGTGTCCATGCAGCTGGAATTTCAGGTGTGTCACCCTGGAGCTGAGGCCTCCAGATGGACTCGTAGAAGGGAGATGTGTAAGGCTCCATCCCTCAGCAGCCCACGATCTCTGAAGGTTTGCCACTGTGGCCAATGTTTTATGGAAGCTTCTGAGGCCGTAGAGCAGAGGGAAGTTCTGAGCACACGGAGGACAAGCCAGGGTGGTGCTGTGTGGCCGCAAACAACCCTAAGTAGGGGATACGTGTGGGGGACAGGCTCTAACACCTTGATTCCTTATGTCTGTGTCTCTGCAGTATGTTTCATGGAGAGTCTGAGTGACAGCAACCATGATGAAAGTGATACAGGTAAGAACAGCTCTCAGGTAGGAGCCAATGGGAGAGGGATCCCGGGACACTTGGGTGACGCCTGCTGCTTGGAGTGTGGGGCAGGTGAGTCTGAAACTTAAAAACAGAAAGAAATTGATGTAAAGATGTTCACCGCCTACTTTAATAAGGAGAGGGAGCAGATATGAGATGCCTGAATGTTGGCATCTGTGCTCACCTTGTGTGGAAGGGTCTCAGTCCATGGAGCAGAGGGAAGGTCTGGGCACCTGGAGGAAAAACCAGGGTGATGCTCTGTACCCGTAGTCACCTCAGGGAAGCCGGAGAAACGGGAGGGCCACTCTTTCTAACTCCTTGATTCCCCTGATGGTGTGTTTCTACAGACTCAGTGGTGGAGAGCCTGAGCAGCCGCCAGGATGAGGAGGCTGCAGGTAGGGAAGAGCACGCAGCTGGGATCCAGTGGGAGAGGGTTCCTGGGAGCACCTGGGTTCCGCCTGCTGCCGGGAGAGGGAGGAAGTGGGGGATAGGACTTGGCGGGTGGGTGGGTGGGTGGCCTAATGAGTGGCACTCTGCTGTGGTGTTTTCCCCTGTGAAATGGATACCACGAAGAAGACTTGGGTCCCTGGTCTTTGTTGTGCTGTGTTTGTATTCCTCTCTCCTTTTCTTTGAGAGGGAGAATCGATTTTCCCTCCCAAAGCTGCTCCTTCCTGCTTTGGTCTCTGCCCGTTGTGCAAGTTTGCTTTGTGATTGGCACCGTGAGGGCCCAGTGCACAAGAGCTGTTGACTTGGTTTCCTTTATTGGCCTTGAGGGACCTGAAGTGGTGGCACCTGAAGTGGTGGCACCTTGACCCTGGAGACCAAGTTGGTCGAGTGAGTGTCAGGTGGTGGGTGAGAAGGCAGTGCTCTGGCTCTGCATGTTTGGGATTTCTGGCCTCCCTGTCCTATTGTGTCCTCACGGTGTGTCCTGAGGGAAGGGATGTTCGCAGAGTTGGATGAGTTAAAGGAGGCATACTTGGAGTTCCAGTGGTTAAGGAATCCAACTAGGAACCATGAGATTGCGGGTTCGATCCCTTGCCTCACTCGGTGTCTTAAATATCCAGCATTTTTGTGAGCTATGGTGTTTGTCGCAGATACAGCTTGCATCCTGTATTTCGTGGCTGTGGTTTCGACTGGCAGCTGCAGCTCCCATTTTGTCCCTAGCCTGGGAACCTCCATATCCTGTCAGAGTTGCCCTAGAATAAAGAAAAAGACAAAAATAGTATAAAATAAAATAAAGGAGAAGTCATCTGGGGTTGCTGCATAGGATCCAGTACCCTTGAGTCCTGTCCACCTGCACAGCTGACCCCAGGCTGCTGTCATGACTCTCCTCCCCTCTGGGAGAGGTCCATGTCCAGCTGCCCAAAGAGACCACCCCTGGCCAGCAGGAATTTGGGGGACTGTGTGAAGGAGCTGCTGGCCTTGCTTCAGACCCTTTCTCTCCTGGCCCTGTGACCTCATCTCCTGGGATTGACCATGTCCCAGACAGAGCCTCTGGCAGCAGGACCAGGTGGTCACAGCTCCTGTTGGATCCCCCTCTTCCCATCAGACTGCTATCCCCTGATCCCCAAATCCCAGTCATGTTGACCCTGTGTCCCTTCCTAGCCTGGCCCTGGTCTCCTCCCTCCCAGGTCCCCGAGGCTCAGGCCAAATGGAGGCAGGTGGTGAGCATTCACATCGGGTCTGTACTGAACCAATCTCAGCCTGAGAGAAGTGACACAGGGTCCTTTCCCTCTGAGTTTGTGTCAGCCTCTCTAAGGCCTCCCTCATGTCGGGGCTCCAGAAAACAATCAAGATGAAGGCATCTATCCCTCAGTGCTCATGTACGAAGAGTGGCTCACCTGGCCCAGCCCTGCATCCTTGTGGATGCTTAGTGCTCCTGGCATCACACAGAAGACATGGCAGGATCCCAACCTGAGTGGGAATTTCCAGGGTCTGGGTCTTCCCTCAGTCTCTGTAAGGCCCAGGGATGGCCTGGGCCATCCCATGCCACCCATTCTCAAACTGAGGTTGGAACTTCTGTAAATTCTTTGACATAGATGACAAGTTCAAATGCAGCAACCCCTGAGGCAATTCAGTTCTGTCTTCTCTTGGGAAAAGTGAAAGGCTAGGATTCAAATTTGTTGTATTCCTTTCAGTGACTTTTCACTGTGTCATCTAATAACATGAATGTAACTTGTTTTAGTACACTTTCAAAAGCATTGTCTTCTCAGAGTTCCTGCTGTGGCTCAGTGGGTTAAAAACACGACATGGTGTCCATGAAGATGCAGGTTCAATCCCTGGCCTCGCTCAGTCAGTTGAAGAATCTGGCATTGCTGCAAGCTGTGGCATACATTGCAAAGGCGATTCAAATCCCACCTTGTGGCATCTGTTTTAGGCCTGCAGAGGCAGCTTGTCCCTGACCCCTAGCCCATGAACGTCCATATGCTGCAGGTGTGGCTGAAAAAAGAAAAAGAGAATACCTTTCTTCTATATACTTTTCATGCAGCAATAGAATAAAAAGATAAATTTATATTTCTACTACCACATCTTCATGATTTTTTGAAACTCTTAATACTGAAAAATATTTATTGAATTTCTTTCGCTATAGATTATTTACTGTATTGTGTTAGTTTCAGGTGTACAGCTTCAAATTCTTTTTCTTTACAGGTTATGAGAAGATATTGCATAGAGTTCCATGTGCTACACAGTGAATCCTTGTTGCTTCTCTATTAATCTCACACTCCCAATTGATCCCTTCCCTTCCTTTCCCTTTCCCCTTTGCTAATGGAAGTTTGCTTCCCATGTCTGTGCGTTGTTTCAGTTTTGTAAAAAAGCTGGATTGTAGTCATGTTTCAGATTCAGCATAGAAGTGTTAGAACTTTCATCTTTGTCTAACTTACTTCACGTAGTATGATAATCTCTAGGTCTGTCCATGTTGCTGCAAATTGCATGGCTTCATTCTTTCTTATGGCTGAGTGTGACTCCTATATATACATGAAGTATTTTTTGAAGAAGTGAGGTATTTTTGTACCTATTTCTGCTGTACAGCAAAGGGACCCAGTCACACCTATTTATACATTATTTTTCTCTTCTTATGTTCCATTGTGTTCTCTCCAAAGAGACTGAATACAGTTCCCTGTGCTACAGCGTAGGGCCTCATTGCTTATCCATCCTAAATGTAAGCGTTTGCATCGACCAACCCCAAATTCCCAGTCCATCCCACTTCCTCTCCCCTCCCCCTTGGCTCCCCACACGTCTGTCCTCTAGATCTGTGAGTCTGTTTCTGTTCTGGAGATATGTTCCTTTGTGCCCTATCTTGGCTTCTGCATGGAAGTGATGTCATGTGGTATTTGTCATTGTCTTTCTGACTTGTGCCACATACCATGATAACTTTAGTGGCATCGCTGTTGCTGCCAGTGGCATTGTTTCTTTCTTGTACACAGCTGAGTGGTACGACATTGTATATGTGTACCCCATCGTCTTCATCCATCCATCTGTTGGTGGACATTTAGATTGCTTCCATGCCTTGGCTCTTGTGAATTGTGCCATGAACATACAGGGGCATGTGTTTTTTGAGGGGGGTTTGGGTTTTTTTTTGTTTTTCATTTTTTTGTGTTTTTACCATTTCTTGGGCCGCTCCCGTGGAATATGGAGGTTCCCAGGCTAGGGGTCAAATCGGAGCTGGAGCTGCTGGCCTACACCACAGCCACAGCAATGCAGGATCCGAGCTGTGTCTGCAAACTACACCACAGCTCATGGCAACGCCGGATCCTTAACCCACTGAGCAAGGCCAGGGATTGAACCCGCAACCTCATGTTTCCTAGTTGGATTCGTTAACCACTGAGCCACGATGGGAACTCCACAGGAGCATGTGTCTTTTTGAGTGAAAGTTTTGTCTGGGTAGATGCCCAGGTGTGGGATCGCTGGATCATATAGGGTAGTACTGTAGTGAGTTTTCTGAGGAACCCCCATACTCTTTTCCAGAGTGGTCACACTGATTTCCACTGCCACCAACAGTGTAGGAGGGTTCCCCTTTCTCCACACCCCCTCCAGCATTTGTTATCTATCAACTTAATGACGGCCATTCTAACAGGTGTGGGGTGGTCCCTCGCTGCAGTTTTGATGTGTAGTCCCCTCGTACCAAGCAAGGTTGAGCATCTCTTCATGTGCCTATTGGCCATCCCTAAGCCTCATCTGGAGAAATGTCTCTTTAGGTCTTCCGGCTCTTTTTGCATTGAGTTGTTTGGTTTTTGTGGTGGTGGATGAGTTGTATGTGTTGTTTCTCTATTTTGAAGGTAAAGCCATTGGTGGGTGAATCATGTACAAATATTCTCTCCTAGAATAGATTTACAAGGAGATCCTGCTGAATAGCATTGAGAACTATGTCTAGATACTCATGTTGCAACAGAAGAAAGGGTGGGGGAAAAACTGTAATTGCAATGTATATATGTAAGGATAACCTGACCCCCTTGCTGTACAGTGGGAAAATAAAAAAAAAAAACAAATATTCTCTCCCATTCTGTGGAGTTTTTCTTTTTTAAAAAAAGGTCTCCTTTGCTGTGCAAACGCTTTTGAGCTTAATTAGTTCCTACTGATTTAGTTGTGTTTTTATTGTCATTATTCTAGGAGGCATATCAAACAAGATCTTGATGCGATTTATGTCCAAGAGCATTCTGCCTGTTGTTCTCTAGGGGTTTTCTAGTATCTGGCCTTACATGGAGGTCGCCCAGCCATTTGGAGTTTATTTCTGTGTATGGTGTTAGTGAATGTTCTCACTGCACTTTTGACAGGTACCTGTCCGGTTTTCCCAGCACTACTGATGGAAGACAATGTCTTTCCTCCAGTGTATGTTCTTGCCTCCTTTGCCATAGAGCAGTTGACCCTTGGTGCTTGGGTTTATTTCTGGGCTTTCTGACTGATCAGTGTTGCTGCTTTTTCGCCAGGATCATAGAGTTGAATGACTGTAGCTTTGTAGTATAGTCTGAATACAGGAAGACTGATTTCTCCACTTCTTCCCCCCCCCCTTGAAAAGCACAAGCGAGAATGGCCAGGAGGTAGAAAGCATTCTCAGGGTAAAAGGAGGTCTTCAGGCCTCTGTCCATTTCTGCCACGCAGGTCTCATGGTTAGTGGTATAAAGCATGGGCTGCAGGGGCTGGTTACCCCTTCCCTTGGGTTATCAGCTGTCCTGCTCCTCCCAGGGCCCCACTGGGAGGGACTACATCCTTGTCTCCTGGAGCCTCCCCTTTCCGCTGCATCTGTTTCACTGTGCAGGGATCAGTCCCTTGAAGGCTGCCCAGCCCAATGCACAGGGAACTCGCTCCTGGAGGACAATTGTATTCCCTCTTTGCTAACAGAAAACCTCCTCAGCTAAGCACAGCATAGACGGCAGTGCCACGGGGATCTGAGCCCTGGGGAGTTCCAGGCCCTGAGGAGCCTGACGGACCCACACATCCACCCAGGGGAGCCCTCCTTCCATCTGACTCTGCACCTCCTCGGTGATGGCATCCCTGTGTTTGTGTTGCAGACTCCTCTGGGACACCTTGAAGCCTCAGCCTGGGACTGGAAGAGTCCAAAAGTTTCCATCTTGACCAGGATACAAGATTGACCTCACTCTTCATCTATTACGAGCCAACTTTAGTATAAGCTTAGTTCTTTATTGTCTAGATTTAGTATTAAGTTCTGATACATGTTTACTACTTGGTATATAAGATTTTGGTAGAATGTAAGATTGTGTATTAAATAATTGTTACCTATCCATTTGCTTTTTTTAAAACTAGTTTTCGATAAAATAAACACAGGTATAGGAAAGCCCCCTTAAGCAGAGGTAGAACTTAATGCACTGGAGTCAGGCAGTCACCCTAGTGTCCACCCCCTGTCCTGTCACCCGCATCAGTCCTGACTGAAGAAGGGGACTGTGGATTTAGTCCTGACCAACTGCCCTCAAGCCAGTTTCTTTCCAAGGATTCTGTGGCCTCATGTCGGTTTGTACCTTTGACCATGGGAACTCTGTCACGCTCCCTCTTTCAGGATGACATGGTTGGCCGAGCCTTGCATGCCCAGACCCTGGCTGCTGGAACATCCATATCTCACCTTTTCCCTCCTCATGTCTCTGACATGTTTCTTTATATCCCATGCCTGGAGTTGGTATTTTTAAAACATGTAGAGTGACACCGAATGAGACACAGATAAAAACTGTAAAAGTAATTTTAATAAAGTACACTTTGATTGCAAAGCAAGTGTGTTTTGTGTTAATGGATCCCTTGGGAGGATAAAGAATGGCATACCCAAGTATGGAAGGCAGAGATAGGAAACATGAGAGAAGGCATGAACGTGCAGATTTTTCGGCAAAGGCCAAGAGAAACATTTCTTTGTCCACAGAAGGAAGATGCGGTGCTGCAGAATTGGGTGGCAAGAGTATTTTCTCTATTCCAAAATCTGAGAGTGAATCCCAAGGTTAACACTTTTCCCCTCCCCAGAATGCGTTGTCACACCTTTCCATTGTCCACGCATCGTCGTGCTCTGCTCTCCCTGCCTTGTAGGACTCTGGGTTCTGCATGATCAGGGTTGCACCTGAAACAACAAAGAAAGAGAGGGAAAGACCAGCTGTCTTTGCCTTGGCTTCTCAAACCCCTCGGGCTCTCCTGGGCTTCCTGGCTTTCCGTGTCTAAAGATGCTCCTAGTGGGAAGCTGAGTCCTGGTCATTCAGATAGGACGTGGGATGGCCAAACTGGGTTCACCCCTGGGAACAGACTTTGCACACTTCCCCAGGTTGTAATGCACATCCCGGCCCCAACCCCACCTACCCCCATGCTCCAGTGCTTCTACTGGGCGACCACAAAAAGAGGAGGCTTTTTCCACCGTCCACCAGCAACAAAAACAGAGGAGACAGAGACCAAAAGGAAGACAGACAGGGAGAGAGAGAGAGGGCTGAGCATAAAATGGGGAGAAAGTGGAAACAAGAGTGAGAGAAAGACACCAAAAATTCAGAGAGAGAGAGAGGGAAGAGAGGCAGTTGACATAGTGGCCTTAGCATCGGGCTCAAGTCACCCCTAGTGACCAAAGCTGTCACAAGTCTGAGCTATCTCAAGGTGTTTTTCGTCCTGGTGAAGCATCTCCCCTGGGGAAGCCATTCTGAAGTTGGCAGAGGGGTTGAGGGGCCTGCAGCTCCTGGGGTCCCTGCTGGGCCGATCAGGTCAGGTTCTCCCCCAGATTTCCACAGACACTCACCCAGCATCTGAAGGGGATGCAGTCCATCCAAAAAGATGTGCTCCCAACCATGCTGCTTGAAGAGCCCCAAGAAGGGAACCAAGACACCTGCCTTTCATGTTCTGGGAACCAGACAGCTATCAGCAGGATACTCCTAGCATGGACTGCTCTAATGCAGTCAGGTCAAGCCAGGAAGCATGGCTGAGAGCTAAAAGAAGAGCTGTTGGCCAAAGGGAAAGGAAACTCCAATAAGGTGCGAAGTACAGTGATAGACCCCCAGGCTCCAAGATCAACAGAGACTGGACGTGCAGAGTTCCCTCCGCCTCCCACAGCAGAACCTTGGTCTGCACTGGCCTTGGGCACCTGCCAGCGTGAGTTACCTGCTCCTCTCAGTGCCCCAAAATGAATACCAGTTGCAAAGTTGGCTGGGCCTCTCACCCAACCCGACACCACCCTATGCCCTGAAATCAGCAACCCCTCTTTTTAAATCAAGTGAGCAGGCTTTGAGTCATCAGCACCCTTCAGACCTGAGATCCAGACAAATCAAGGACCACCCAGCTTGTATCCACATGACCTGGATTCAGGTAGCTTCCTTCTAACGAGGGTGCCACAGAGGAGGAAGAGGCTCAGACGGAGAAGGAAGAAGGCGAGTGTGGAGCTCTCTGGAGAGAAAGGGCACAGGGATGAGCACAGCCTGCCCCCAAAATACCACCACGTGGACACACTGTGCTCATGACCAGAAGCCAAATTCCATGCCAGCCTGATTCTAGGAAGCTGCACCTCCAGGATTCAAGCCAGGTACATCTGGACCAAGAATGCTGCCTCCAAGTCATCAAAGGGCCCTCAGAGCCCCCTGATAGCCTGTCCAACTCTCTAGGCACTGGGCTGCCCAACCAGACAGGAATGGAACCACAGGTGTGAAAGGGGAACTATGTCCCCTCTCTGAGTTGAGGCAAAGAGGGCCAGAGTATCAGAGGCTGCATGTACCCAGGTGCAAGGCCCTGGGCACTTCCATGAGGTTCAACCCACCTGTCTCCAACCCCATCTCTGAGCCTGAAGGCACAGCCAGGGAGCTGCAGAGGGACTCTGCTGGTGTCTGGCACCATCTGGTGGCCATGTGCTCTGAGACCAATGCTCCACTTTTCCTACTGTTTCCTAATACAGACCCCCTGTCCCCACTGGCCTTGGGGCATTTGCCAGCATGACTTCCTTAACCCTCTCCCTCTCAGTACACTGAGAAGCACTGCAGGTGGGGATAAGCCTATCTCAAGGTCTCCCAGGGCTCTCTCCCCACTCGAAACCACCCCACTCGCTGAAATCTGTGAGCCTTGCCTTTTTTTGTGTGTGTCTTTTTAGGGCAGTATCCTTGGCATGTGGAGGTTCCCAAGTTAGGGGTCTAATTGGAGCTGTAGCTGCCAGCCTACACCAGAGCCACAGCAATGCAGGATCCGAGCCGAGTCTGTGACTGACACCACAGCTCATGGCAACATGGGATCCTTAACCCACTGAGTGAAGCCAGGGAGCAAACCTTTGTCCTCATGGGTGCTAGTCAGATTCATTTCTGCTGAAACACGATGGGAACTCCTGGCACTGCATTTCTAAACATTCATACTGAACCATCAGGAAAAGAACGAAAACAACCCTATTCACCACTGCATCCAAAAGAACAAGGAGTTCACACTGGGGTGCAAAGGGATCGGTGGCGCCTTGGGACCCCTGGGAGGCACGTTCCATCACAGAGGGTTAAGGATCCAGTGTTGGAGCAAGACAGCAGAAGCATAAGAGGACACGCTCACCCTCTCCCACAAACACATCAGAAAAACACATCTGCACGTACAATGACTCGCACAGAACATCCACTGCCTGCTGGCAGAGGAACCTAAACCTCCAAAAAGGGCAACTCTTGAGAGAACTGGGAAGAACCAAAGACAAAAAGAGAGGGTAAAGGAATCAGGGCGGGACTAGCATTCCTGAGAGGGAGCTCTGAAGGAGAAAAGGATCCCACCTCCTGGGAAGGCAGCTAACTGACAGGGAGATAAGCTGAGATGGAGGAATCTCAAAGTCACCAGGAAAAGCACAGCAGCTGGACTGAGGAAGGCAAAGCAGAGTGAGAGCTGCATCTGAACCACTGGCCGGGACACCCCAGCCAGAGATGCGCAGACAGGGGCTGGGTGCTGAGACTCTGGCTCCAGAGGGGAGTCCTGGGGAGAGGACTGAGGCTGGCATGTGGGGACAGCCTGAGGGGCTAAGCAGCTGTGCAGCACAGGCTGAGGAGAGGAATGCCAGGGCAGAGGGAATCCAGGAGAAGGGCCAACCCACACGAGAGGCCAGGCACCATTGCTGGGGAAGGGAGGGGCATGGGTGGACCCAAAGGAAGCTCCAGGCACCAGAGCTGCCCATGCCCCAGGCTCAGAGGACCAGGTGGCTCTGTGCAGGTTCCCAGCAGGCGGTGAGAAGCCTCTTGCTCCTCGAAGGGAGACTGGGCACTTCTTCTGCAGGCTGCCAGTGGTCAGGCACCTCTTGTGTGGCCTAAGAGCATCAGGGGGCTGAGTGCTGTGTGGTGCCTCTTGCACCATCTACAGGCAGCAGGGACAGGCCTCAGCGGTTGCCTCAGAGGCCAGAGAGAAGCATGGCCTGCCACCACTGGGGACATGTGAGTGGGCTCCACCTGCAGTCACCTCAGGGGTTGGCAAAAAGAAGAGGGCACTGCACCCAAGCACCATACACTTTTGCTCTCACTCCCCTGGGAACACACCTGCCCTGCAGCTGCCATTGCCAAATGCTCTGGGCAGCACCCAGAGATGGTCATCTGTCCCTTCCCAAGACCCTACAACTAGGAGCAGCTGGCGCAGCACCTCCTGTGGGGGATAGGCAGAACAGGGTGCTTCTTGTATGGTCTGCATGTGGTGGGGGCAAACCACCACAGTTATCTCTGACTCCAGAGGCAGTCATGGCCCGCTCCCACTAGGGGTCCCTGAACAAGCACCACCTCACCTGTGGTTCCAATCACCTCAGAGGAGGGCATTGCAATTGAACACTGCTGCTGCTACTGCCAAATGCTCTGGACTCCTCGTAGATCTGCCTAGAGCTCATTACCACTTACTCGGACCCTGCAACTATAGCCTGTACCACATTCCTGCAGGTCCTTGCTGCTGTTTTGAACCCAATGACCAGGCACTGACTGCTGGCCCTACCCACTTCCTCCTTCTCCCTGAAAACACACTGAGTGTCCTGGAAATAACAGTCTGCTCACACCAAAGAAAGAGACAGAAACTATTCAAACTCGCACACCAAAAATAGCCACCCTCCCCCCCACAAAAAAAGAATACATAGAAGTAGCCTTGCAAGACTACAGTTTGGCTTCCCTAAACTCACAGACAAAGAAAAACATAAGCAAGATGAAGATGCTCAGAAACCAATCCCAGTTAAAGGAAAAGAGGAATTCACCTAAAGAAGTCAACAATGAAACAGACCTCTGAAGTCTGACAGACATTGAGTTCAAAAGGGAGATAGTGAAAATACTGAAGGAATTAATGCTGATCAAGGAATTAAGAGAGGATATGAATAGTAATGCAGATTCCTTTAGAAAGGAACTAGAAAATATAAGAAGGAGCCATGAAAAACTAGAAAATTCATGTGCAGAGATGCAAACTGAGCTAAAGGCACTAAAAAGCAGAATGAATGATGCAGAGAAATTAGTGACTTGGAAGACAGAATAATGGAAATCACCCAATCAGGACAGCAGACAGGAAACCAAATGAAAAAACATGAAAGCAATATAAGATATCTGTGGGATAATATAAAGCAGGCCAATCTACAAATAATAGGAATTCTAGAAGGAGAAGAAAAAAAGGGGGGATTGAAAATGTGTTTGAAGAAATGATGTCTGAAAACTTTCCAAATCTAAAGGAAACTGATATGAAGATACAGGAAGTACAGAGGGCCCCAAACAAGGTGAACTCAAACAGGCCCACGCCAAAACATAAGAAAAATGGCAAAAGTTAAAGATCAAGAGAGGATTCTAAAGGCAGCAAGAGAAAAGCAAAGCATTAATGATAAGCAAAGCCATAAGGCTATCAGCTATTTTTCTCTGTAGAAACCCTACAGGCCAGAACAGAGTGGCAAGATAGATTTCAAGGGCTGAGAGGAAAAAAATCTGCAACCTAGAATACTCTATCCAGCAAGAATATCATTTAAAATAGAAGGGAAAATACAGAATTTCTCCAGCAAACAAAAGCTGAAAGACTACAGCAATACTAAACCCATTCAAATAGAAATACGGAGGAGTTCCCGTTTTGGTGCAGTGGTTAACAAATCTGACTAGGAACCATGAGGTTGCAGGTTCGATCCCTGGCCTTGCTCAGTGGGTTAAGGATCCGGCATTGCCGTGAGCTGTGGTGTAGGTTGCAGATGCAGCTCGGATCCCGTGTTGCTGTGGCTCTGGCGTAGGCTGGCAGCTACAGCTCTGATTGGACCCCTAGCCTGGGAATCTCCATATGCCACGGGAGCAGCCCTAGAAAAGGCAAAAAGACAAAAAAAAAAAAAAAAAAAAAGAAATACGGAAAGGGCATCTCTAAATAAACAAAAAAAAAAAAAAAAGGAAGAAGAAATAGGATGGAAGGAACCATAATTGGAAAGCAATCCCTTAAGTAAGTCAGCATATAGATCTAAACATGAAGATGTTAAAAAAAGGACTTCAAAATCATACAATGTAGGGAAGGAAATTAAGAAAATATAGATTCTGTTTTTATTTTAATGAGGTGTTCGAGGCTATGTGACCATCAGGCTAAAGCAAGCAGATATAGGAAGGGGTTAAGAACATACTTTAACAACAGGGCAATCCAAATCAAAACTGAACATTACATTCACAAAACCTGAAAAGAAAAGTACTCAAGCATAAAATAAATGGAAATCATTTAGCCAAAAAAGGAAGGGAAGAAAAGAGAAACATAGAAGCGACAGGAAAACCAGGTTGAAAATGGCAATAAATACCTATCTATCAATAATCACCTTGGATTTCCTGTCATGGTAGAGTGGAAATGAATCTGACTAGGAATCATGAGGTTGCCGGTTCTATCCATGGCCTTGCTCAGTTGGTTAAGGATCCAGCGTTGCTGTGAGCTGTGGTATAGGTCACAAACACTGCTTGGATCCCACTTTGCTGTAGCTGTGGTGTAGGCCAGCAGCTACAGCTCCAATTAGACCCCTAGCCTGGGAACCTCCATATGCTGCAGATGCGGCCCTAAAAGTCTAAATAAGAATAGGAATAATAAGAATCACCTTAAATGTCAATGGACTGAATTCTCTGATCAAAAGACACAGAGTGGTAGATTGGATTAAAAAAAGCAAAAAGCATCCATCTGCTGTCTACAAGAGAGTCACCGCAGGGAAAAGGGCACATATAGTTTGAAAGTGAGGGGACAGGAAAAGATATCTCATGTCAATGGACAAGACAGGAGAGCAGGAGTTGCAATACTCATATCAGACAAAATCAACTTTAGAATGAAGGCCATAAAGAAAGACAAAGAAGGACAGCATTTAATGGTAAAAGGATCCATTCAAGAAGAAGATATTACAATCCTCTATATATATGCCCCTAATATAGGAGCATCTCGATACCTATAACAAATACTAAGAGACATAAAAGGAGAAATTTATGGGAATACAATCATAGCAGGAGACTTTAACACCCCACTCACATCAATGACAATCCTCTCGAGAGAAAATCAATAAGGCAACAGAGATCCTAAAGGACACACTTTAGAAACATTGGACTTAACATTATCAGGGCATTACATCCAAAAAAATCAGAATATGCATTCTTCTCAAGTGCACATGGAACATTCTCAAGGATCGATCACATACTGGGGCACAAAGCTAACCTCGACAAATTTAAGAGTATAGGAATTACTTCAATTATCTTCTCTGACCACAATGGCATGAAACTAGAAGTCACCCACAGGAAAAGAAATGAGAAAAAAACTTACTACATGGAGATGAAACAATATGCTACTAAAAAAACCTATGGGTCAATGAGGACATCAAGGAGGAAATTAAGGAGTTTCCATTGTGGTGCAGTGCAAATGAATCCTACTAGGAAAAATGAGGTCTTGGGTTCAATCCCTGGCCTCACTCACTAGGTTAAGGATCAGGTGTTCCTGAGAGCTGTGATGTAGGTCACAGATGTGGCTTGGATCTGGCATTGCTGTGGCTGTGGTGTAGGCTGGCATATGCCACAACATATGGCTCTAAAAACCAAAAGAGAAAGAAAGAAAGAAAGAAAGAAAGAAAGAAAGAAAGAAAGAAAGAAAGAGAAGGAGGAAATTAAAAAATACATCAAGACAAATGACAATGAAGACATAGCTACTCAAAATCTATGGGATGCCACAAAAGCAGTGCTCAGAGGGAAGTTCAGAGAAATACAGGACTTCCTCAAAAAAGAAGAAAAATCTCATGTTGACAACTTAACCCACCACCTAAATGAATTAGAAAAAGAACAACAAGCAAAACCTAAAGTCAGCAGAGGAAGGAAATCATAATGATCAGAGAGAAAATCCATAAAACAGACATTCAAAAAACAATAGAAAAAATCAATAAAACTAACACCTGGTTCTTTGAAACAGTCAACAAAATTGACAAACCTCTTGCCAGACTCACCAAGAAAAGGAGAGGAAAAAACCCAAATAAAGTCAGAAATGAAAAAGGAGACGTCACAACGGAAACTACAAAAATACCAAAAAAAAAAAAAAAAGAAAAAAACCATGAGAGAATACTCTCAACAATTATATGTCAACAAGTTTGACAAACTAGAAGAAACAGACACCTTTCTAGAGACTTATACAGCCTTCCAAAACTGGATCAAGAAGAAATAGATCAACTGAGCACCCTGCTCACTAGAAATGAAATTGAGTGTGTCATAAAAACACTCCCTACAAATAAAATTCCCAGGACCAGATGGCTTCACAGGAGAATTCTACCAAACATACAAAGAGGAACTTACACCCACCCTCCTTAAACTTTTTCAAAAGGTTGCAGAAGAAGGAACACTCCCAAAGACATTCTATGATGCCACCATAACCCTAATTCCAAAACCAGACAGAGATACCACCAACAAAGAAAACTATAGGCCAATATCTTTGATGAATATAGACTTGAAAATTCTCAACAAAATTTTGGCCACCTGAATCCAACATATCAAAAAGATCATACACCACGACCAGGATGGATTCACTCCAGGTTCACAAGGATGGTTCGACATGTGCAAATCAATCAACATCAAACACCACATTAACAAAAGAAAAGTCAAAAACCACATGATCATCTCAATAGATGCAGAAAAATCATTTGACAAAGTCCAACATCCACTCACCCTAAAAATTCTTGCCAAAGTGTGTCTAGAGGGAACATACCGTAACATAAAAAAAGCCATTTATGACAAACTCACAGCAAATGTAATACTCGATGGAGAAAAGATGAAAGCCTTCCCACTCAAATCTGGAACAAGATGAGGATGCCCACTCTCGCCACTGTTACTCACCAAAGTATGGGAAGTTCCTAGCCACAGCAACCAGACAAACAAAAGAAATAAAAGGCATCCAACTAGGAAGAGAAGAGGTAAAGCTGTCACCGTATGCCTACAAAGACATGATACTGGATATAGAAAACCCTAAGGACTCAACCCAGAAACTGCTTGAACTGATCAACAAATTCAGCAAAGTAGCAGGATACAAGATGAACATTCAGAAATCAGTTTCATTTTCGGATACTACCAATGAAATATTAGAAAAGGAACACAAAAATACAATACCTTTCAAAAATACAATACAATACCCCAAAAATCAAATGCATGGGAATACCACGGACCAAGGAGGTGAAACACACATATGCTGAGACCTAGAAAACATTAATCAAGGAAATTAAAGAGGATTCAAAGAAATGGGAAGAGAGTCCATGCTCCTGGGTTGGAAGAATTAATACTGTAAAAATGTACTCACTACCCAAAGCAATCTACAGATTCAACGCAATCCCTATCAAATGACCCATGACATTTTTCACAGAACTACAACAGACAATCCAAAGATTTATATGGAATCACAAAAGACCCAAAATTGCTAAAGCAATCCTGAGGACCAAAAACCAAGCAGGAGGCTTAACTCCCCAGACTTCAGGCAATATCACAAAGCCACAGGAAACAAGAAAGTGTGGTGCTGGTTCCAAAACAGACAGACAAACCAATGGAACAGAAGAGAGAACCCAGAAATAAACCCAGACACCTATGGTCAATTAATCTTTGACAAAGGAGGCAAGAATATAAAATGGGAAAAAGACATCTTTTCAGCACGTATTGCTGGGAAACCCAGACAGGTGCACACACATCAATGAAACTAAAACACATCCTCACACCATGCACAAAAATAAACTCAAGATGGCTTCAAGACTTAAATGTATGACAAGACACCATCAAACTTCTGGAAGAGAACATAGGCAAAACATTCTCTGACATCAGCCTTACAAATGTTTTCTCAGGTCAGTCTCCCAAAGCAACGGAAATAAAAGCCAAACTAATCCAATGGGACCTAATCAAACAGACAAGTTTTACACAGCAAAGGAAACCAAGAAGACAACTTACAGAAAGGGAGAAAATAGTTTCAAATGATGCAACTGACAAGGGCTTAATCTCTAAAATATACAAACAACTTATACAAATCAACAGCAAAAAAGCCAATAGCCCAATTGAAAAATGCACAAATGACCTGAATAGACATTTCTCCAAGGAAGATATACAGTTGGCCAACAGGCACATGAAAAAATGCTCAACATCCCTGGTTATTAGAGAAATGCAAATCAAAACTACCATGAGATACCACCTCGCACCAGCCAGAATGGCTATCATTCATCAGTCCACAAATAACAAATGCTGGAGGGGGTGTGGAGAAAAGGGAACCCTCCTGCACTGTGGGTGGGAATGTAAGTTGGTGCAACCACCATGGAGAACAGTATGGAGGTGCGTTAGAAAACCACATAGAACTACCATATGACCCAGCAATCCCACTCTTGGGCATATATCTGGACAAAACTTTTCTTGACAAAGACCCATGCACCCACATGTTCATTGCAGCACTATTCACAATAGCCAAGACACGGAAAAATTCTAACTGTCCAGCAACAGATGATTGGATTAGGAAGAGGTGGTAAATATGTACAATGGAATTCTACGCAGCCATAAAAAGAACAAAATAATGCCATTTGCAGCAACACAGTTGGAACTAAAGACTCTCCTACTAAGTGAAGTAAGTCAGAAAGAGAACAAGTACCATAAGATATCACTTGTATCTGGAATCGGATATATGGCACCAATGAATCTTTCCACAGAAAAGAAACTCATGGACTTGCAGAATAGACTTGTGGTTGCCAGGGGGGAGGGGGAGGGAGTGGGATGGATGGGGTGCTTGGGGTTAATAGATGCAGACTCTTGCCTTTGGAATGGATAAGCAATGAAATCCTGCTGTGTAGCACTGGGAACTATATCCAGTCACTTATGATGTAGCATGATAACGTGAGGAAAAAGAATGTGTGTGTGTAACTGGGTCACCATGCTGTGCCGCAGAATATTGACAGAACACTGCAAACTAGCTATACTAAAAATAAATAAAAATCATTATATATATATCCAGTGTTGCCACAGCTGTGGCATGGGTTGCAACTGTGCTCAGATCTGATCCCTGGCCCAGGAGCTCCACATGCCACAGGGCAGCTAAAAAAGGGAAAAAAGGAACAAAAGAATACATTTAACCAAGGACATGAAAGACTGAAACACTTTCAGACAGTGATGAAGCCCCTGAAAACTATGACACACATAAATGGAAAGATACCTTGTGCTCTTGGAAAAATTCACATTGTTCAAATGTTCATTCTGCCCAAGGAAATGAACATGTGAATGCCAGCCCCTCCCCAAATTCCAACAGTCTTTTTCCCAGAAATAGAGCAAATCCTCCTACAGTTTGTGTGGAGCCACAAAAGACCTCAAGGAGCCAAAGCAACCCTCAGAAAGGACAAGAGGCCGGAGGCATCTCCCTGCCTGACTTCACTCTATGTTGTGAAGCTACAGTCACCAACAGAGTGTGGAACTGGCTCAAAAACAGGTGCCTGGCCCAGAGCAAGAGGACAGAGCCCAGAATTCAACCCACACTGAGCGGGTCAGTGTGTTCACGACAAAGGGGCCAAGGCCACGTCGTCCCCACAGGAAGTGCTGCTGGGAAAACTCAACACCACATACCATGTAAAGACAGTGGACACCATCCATACCACACACACAATGGACCAAAAAACCCCAGCTTTCAACCCAGAGCCCCTCTTGCATCCTCTGAAGGTGGACCCCCCCTCTGGTGCACATGGGAAGCTAAAAGCTTCTGCTCACCTTTTCCTCCTGTGCCACCCAATTGGCAGGAAACCTGGCTCCCATCAGTGTAGACACTGCCCCTTGATGTCCTAAAGCTGAAAGCCCCTGAAGTCTGAAGAAGACAGAGCTCTGACAGCAGAGATGCCACCAATCATCCCAGCAAAGCAGAAGCCATGGGCCCAAGGAGCCTCAACTCCCTTCATTTGTGCAAAGCAGGGTCCTCCAGGACCGCACCTGCCCCGTGGGTGCCACCACGGGAATTCCTAGAGTATTTGGTTTGGTCTGGTTTTTTTAGGGCTGCAGAAGTTCCTGGGCTAGGGGTCAAATGGATTTTGTAAAATTAAAGATTTCTCCTCTGTGAAAGGCCTTACTCAGAAAATCAAAAAGCAAGTCACAAACCGAGAGAAAACTATTTGCAAACACATACACAACAAAGGATTTGTTTCAAAATATGCAAAGAATTCTAACAAAACAACACCATTAAAAACAGAGAAAGCTCTGGAGTTCCCTTCATAGCTCAGCAGTTAATGAACCTGACTAGGATCCATGAGGATGTGGGTTCGCTCCCTGGCCTTGCTTAGTGGGTTAAGGATCTGGCATTGCTGTGACCTGTGGTGTAGGTTGCAGACACAGCTTGGATCCTGCACTGCTGTGGCTATGATATAGGCTTGCAGCTGTAGCTCTGATTTGACTCCTAGCCTGGGAACATCCATGTGACTTGGGTGCAGCCTAAAAAGAAAAAAGGAAGAAAGAAAACCATCCCCAAGAAATAGAGGTATCAAGAAAGCTGATTTATAATAGAGACAGCACTCTGCAAGTGGGTGGGGAAGGATGTTCACTTGAATAAACAGGGCCAGGATGGATGGTCACCCACATAAGAAAACTAGTATTACTGGAAACCTAACACAGTCCCACCTAAAAGACCCCTCCTACACCACTGCAAGAATAAGTAGGAGATGGCGTTCCTGTCATGGCACAGTGGTTAGCAAATCCAACTAGGAACCATGAGGTTGCAGGTTTGATCCCTGGCCTTGCTCGGTGGGTTGGGGATCTGACATTGCTGTGAGCTGTGGGTGCAGGTTGCAGATGCAGCTTGGATCCCATGTTGTTGTGACTCTGGTGTAGCCAGTGGCTGCAGCTCTGACTGGACCCCTAGCCTGGGAACCTCCATATGCCCTGGGAAGCAGCCCTAGAAAAGGCAAAAAGACAAAAAAAAAAAAAAAAAAGAAAGAATAAGTAGGAGAATATCATGATGACCTCAGGGCTGGGGGAGGGGACACAATGTGATACTATTTACAGTGTAGCAAAAATAGAGTGCGGAAATGCTTAGAGTAAAAACAGCCTCATGCTGACAGTTGCTGGATTTTGACAAGATGCCAAGTAAATCAAAAGGTAAGAGAGGAGTTTCTGTCATGGCTCAGTGGTTAAGGAACCTGACTAGCATCCATGAGGTTGTGGGTTCGATCCCTGGCCTGGCTCAGCAAGGTAAGGATCCAGTGTTTCGGTGAGCTGTGGTATAGGTTGGAGATACGGCTCAGATCTGGTGTTGCTCTGGCTGTAGTGTAGGCCGGTGGCTACAGCTCCGATTAGACCCCTAGCCTGGGAATCTCCATAAGTGGCAGGTGTGGCCCTAAAAAAAAGACAAACCACCAAAAAAAAAAAAAAGTAAGGGAAAGGGGTGCTGAAACAAATATATATCAGTGCAAAGAAGTGAAACTCAACCCCTACCTCATTCCATATGCAAATATGAATTTGAGACAAACACCTAAATTTTAAAAGTAACACGAGCAATTCTCATTGTGGTGCAGCGGAAACTAATCTGACTAGGATCCATGAGGATGTGGGTTCCATCCCTGGCCTCACTCAGTGGGGTAAGGATCTGGCATTGCCGTGAGCTGTGGTGTAGGTCGCAGAGACGGCTTGGATCCTGTATTGCCATGGCTGTGGTGTAGGCCGGCAGCTACAGCTCTGATTCAACCCCAAGCCTGGGAACCTCATATGTCACAAGTGTGGCCCTAAAAAATAAAAAATAAAAAAATAAAAAAAAAATAAAAGTAGCACTATGTTTAGCACAGCAAAGGAAACCATCAACAAAATGAAGAGACAGCCTACTGAATAGAAGATATTTGCAAACCATTTAAATGACAAGGGGTTAATATCCAAAATATGTATGAAGGTCATATAACTCAATAGCAAAAAACCAAATAACACAGTTAAAAATGAACAAAGGGAGTTCCCATTGTGGCTCAGCAATAATGAAACCCAACTAGTAATCATGAGGTTGCAGGTTCAATATCTGGCCTTGCTCTGTGGGTTAAGGATCCAGCGTTGCTGTGAGCTGTGGTGTAGGTTGCAGACACAGCTCAGATCTTGCAGTGCTGTGGCTGTGGACTGCAGCTGCAGCTCAGATTTGACCCCTAACCTGGGAATTTCCAAACACCATGGGTTTGGCCCTAAAAAGAAAAAAAAAATCAAAGAAGACATTTCTCAAAAGAAGACATACATATGGCCAACAGGTACATGAAAAGATTCTCAACATCACCAGTCATTAGGGAAATTCAAACCAAAACCACAATGAGATATCACCTCATTTCTTGTGGTGAGGATGTGGGGGAAAGTGAAACTCTGTACACTTAGTGGGAATATAAATTGGTGCAGCCGTTACATAAGTTCCTCAAAAAATTAAAACTAGAACTAACAGGAGTGAAATAAAGACCCGGTGGCTCTGCAGGTTAAGAACCTGACTAGCATCCATGAGGACTTGGGTTCAATCCCTGGCCTCACTCAGTGGGTTAAGATCCAGTGTTGCTGAAAGCTGCAGCATAGATTGCAGGTACAGCTTGGATCCTGAGTTCCTTTGGCTGTGGTGTAGGCCGGCAGCTGCCGCTCCAAATAGATCCCTAGCCTTGGAACTTCCATGAACTACAAGTGCAGGCCTTAACAAAAAAGACTAAGTTATGATCTAGCAGTTCCACTTTTCAAGATGTATGTGTCCAAAGGAATTGAAGTCAGAATCTCAAAAGGATATCTGTACCCCTATGTTCACTGCACCAGAGTTCAGAATGCCCAGATGTGGAAACAATCTAAATGTCTATTGGCAGAAGAACAGAGAAAGAAAATGTGATGTATAAACACATACAATAAAGTATTCTGCAGCCTTTAAAAATGTGGAAATCCAGGAGTTCCCATCGTGGCTCAGCAGTTAATGAACCCAACTAGGATCCATGAGGATGTGGGTTTGATCCCTGGCCTTGCTCAGTGGGTTAAGGACCTGGTGTTGCCATCAGTTGTGGTGTAGGTCACAGATGCAGCTCAGATCTGGTGTTGCTGTGGCTGGGATGTAGACCAGCAGCTACAGTTCTGATTCGGCCCCTAGCCTGGGAACCACCATATCAGTGCAAAGAAATGAAACTCAACCCCATACCTAATTTTAGGTGCAGCCCTAAAAAGACCAAAAAAAAAAAAAAAACCTGAAAGGAAAAAACCCTATGTAAAATCTTATCCTAAATTCTATTTTTTGCATCTCAAAAGCTGAAGAGGCAAGATAGGATATCATCTGGTCATCTTCTTTTCTTAGTGAAAGGCTACAACTACAGTTCATGTAATGCTCAGCTAAGCATGGTGAGGGGATGGAAGAGTGAGAAAGAAATGAAATATATTCTTAGTAATGGAAAAAAAAGAGAGAAGAAAAGTCAACTTCAGAGGCCCTTTGAGCCATTCTGGGCCTTGGAAAGAACTGGAGATTCGAGGAGCCATTTGGGGTGAGTACAAGACACAGCCAGCAGCTGGGGTGACTGCAGCCTGGGCAGGGTAGGGCAGGATGGGGGCACTCCCTCCTCATCCATTTGAGTCAGACTGATCATTCATTTCCAATCTTCTGGGTTTGAGAGAAAAGGCTGGAAAGCTGGCTTTCCAACTGTATCCCTGCCTCATCCAGAAGCAGGTGCTTGTTATGAGGCTGGTGTGGTGAGCAGTCCCCATTCAAAGAGAACGGTGATTGACAAGCAGGGTCTCCTGGGAGGGGTGTCTAGGTGCTGCTACCTCTGAAGAGCCCACTGGGCCCCTATCCTGCAGCATTGAGGTCTTTTCTCCTTGATTTCAGAGGAATCCCTGCTCTCTGATAAACCTTTAAGCCACATTTTCTATGAGACACAAAGACCCCAGTGGAGTCTTCCAAACATGGTAAAGACTTTCACAGGATGAGAAGGTTCTAGTCACTTTTAGCTTTCCATCCTCTGCACCACTCCAGGACGGAAGAAAGCTGTGTACAAACTAGTTTCCCTTGGTCCTTCTGATTTGATCCCAAACTTCAGAATCTGCCAATCATGATCCTGGGAAGAATCAGCCACAAATGTAGGGGGGGAGCTAACATATGAGACCCAACTTATTGGCCAATTACACCCAGGTGGGGACTGGCTTGAGCTTGCAGTTTGGGCGAGGGTTGGTTCATCCCTAAGCCTTGCTTTCCTCTTCCTGGCAACACATCCTTCTGGTCAGGTCTCTGCTCCAAGAGTGAAGAAATGACAGAAACTTCTCTAGTCTCACCTGGAAGCCTGGATGAGAGGTGAGGAGGGCAGAAGCTGGACAGAGCCAAACTCCAGGACTTTTGTCTCCCCTCTGGAGGCTGCTGCATGTATGTACAAGGAGATTGAAGTGGATGGGAAAGGGCAGGGAGTCATCTGGAAGTGGCATTGGTGGAGGCGGGAAGGGGGCAGGAGGACCCAGGACCCACTGCCTGCCATCTCCACAGAGCTTCTTGGGCCCCAGCACCATGCGGCACTGCCCGTAAAAATGTTTCTTGGATGCTGTGTCCTTGATCCTCCTGAGCCGCTTCCTCCAAGAGAAAAATGCAGAGCATCCTAAGTACAGTTTATCCATGGTGAGTTCCAGAGGTGGAGCTTGGACTCCTAACCCTAACCCTTTGGGGGTGGGGGGTGGGTATATTTTCAGTTACACAAACAGTCTAAAGTCACCATGGAAGTTCTAAGAGGAATGCTGTTGAAGAATCAGGAGAGGGTTAGAGAAAAGATAATAGTGAACTAGCCTTGAAATATGTGTCGGGTTTGAATAAAGGTGAGGAAGACAAGGGGGCATTTTCCATGTGCAGAGAGCAGCCAAGGCCATGCTGTTTGGTGGGGTTGGCCCATGGGCAGCCTGCCTAGGTGAGGTCACATCCCTCTCCAGAGCCAGAGCGGTTGTGCAGAGCGCCTGCGTGGGGGTTGCGTGCGTGCCGTGGCGTGCGAGGGGGTTGCGTGCGTGCCGTGGCGTGCGTGGGGGTTGCGTGCGTGCCGGGGAAGGGAGCCCCCGGAGCGACTGCTGAGGGACACCGCGGCGAGCGAGCATGGGTGAAGGAGCTGAGGGCGTGAGCAGGGCTGCAGCGGGCAGGTCCAAGGTAGGTTTGTGTTTATCTTTTTGAGAAGGGAAGAGGGTGCCTAGGATGCTTGGGAAAAGGGGAGGGAAGGTCCCAGGAAGTGTTTGGGGGAAAGGTGCGTGGTTGGGGAGGGACCGGCTTCAGTGCAGGGCAGGTATGGGGGTTGAGTGCAGGAGGGTTAGCTGCGTGGAGGGGAAGGGAGCTCAGAGGGAATGGGGAGGGCCACCGCGAGCGTGGGGGAGGGAGGTGAGGATGGCAGCGGAGCCCCAACTGAGAGGTTGAAGTTAGGGTTAGTTTTGAGAGGCAGGAAGAGGGTGGATGGGATCCCTTGGAAAAGTGGAGGCGAGGTCCTAGGAAGGGTTGGGCCTGTGCGAGTGCGGGGAGCGTGGAGGCGGGCAGGCACCCCTTGCCCCCCGAGCGTGCGTGGGGGTTGCGTGGGTGCAGGGGAAGGGAGGCCGGAGGGAATGGAGAGGGACACGGAGAGCCTGGGGCCCTGCGGGGAGGTTGTGAGGGGCATTCTAGGGGATAGGTTCAAGGTAGGTTTTGGTGGCTGCTGTGGTGGTGGTGGTGGTGGTGGTTTTTGTTGTTGGTTTTTGGTTTTTGGTTGGTTGTTGTGAAGGGGGAAGAGGGTGGAGGATGAGGACCCCTTAGCACATGGGAGCGGAAGGATGTCAGGAAAGGAGCCCAGAGGGGTTCCTGTGGGAATGGGCCAGGGCAGCTGGGAGGGGCTTGTGGGTAGTGCCTGAACAGAGGGGAAGGGAGAGCTGAAGGGAGTGCTGAGGGCCAGAGCGAGCAGGGGGGGACTGAGGTAAGGCTGTCAGTGGAGTTCCAGCAGACAGGTTCAAGTGAGGTGTTTTTTGTTTTGGTTTTTGGCTTGCTGTGTGTGTTTGTTCGTTTGATTGTTTGTTTGAGAAGGGGGTAGAGGGGTGGGTAGGTTGGATGCCTTTGAGCTGATGGGGAAAGTTTCCAGGAAGGGGGGGGGTGTGGGTGGGGGCAGAGAGGGGCGAGGGGGGCGGGGACGCGGTTGTGCAGAGCGCGTGCGTGGGGGTTGCGTGCGTGCCGTGGCGTGCGAGGGGGTTGCGTGCGTGCCGTGGCGTGCGTGGGGGTTCGCGTGCGTGCCGGGGAAGGGAGCCCCCGGAGCGACTGCTGAGGGACACCGCGGCGAGCGAGCATGGGTGAAGGAGCTGAGGGCGTGAGCAGGGCTGCAGCGGGCAGGTCCAAGGTAGGTTTGTGTTTATCTTTTTGAGAAGGGAAGAGGGTGCCTAGGATGCTTGGGAAAAGGGGAGGGAAGGTCCCAGGAAGTGTTTGGGGGAAAGGTGCGTGGTTGGGGAGGGACCGGCTTCAGTGCAGGGCAGGTATGGGGGTTGAGTGCAGGAGGGTTAGCTGCGTGGAGGGGAAGGGAGCTCAGAGGGAATGGGGAGGGCCACCGCGAGCGTGGGGGAGGGAGGGTGAGGATGGCAGCGGAGCCCCAGCTGAGAGGTTGAAGTTAGGGTTAGTTTTGAGAGGCAGGAAGAGGGTGGATGGGATCCCTTGGAAAAGTGGAGGCGAGGTCCTAGGAAGGGTTGGGCCTGTGCGAGTGCGGGGAGCGTGGAGGCGGGCAGGCACGCCTTGCCCCCCGAGCGTGCGTGGGGGTTGCGTGGGTGCAGGGGAAGGGAGGCCGGAGGGAATGGAGAGGGACACGGAGAGCCTGGGGCCCTGCGGGGAGGTTGTGAGGGGCATTCTAGGGGATAGGTTCAAGGTAGGTTTTGGTGGCTGCTGCGGTGGTGGTGGTTTTTGTTGTTGGTTTTTGGTTTTTGGTTGGTTGTTGTGAAGGGGGAAGAGGGTGGAGGATGAGGACCCCTTAGCACATGGGAGCGGAAGGATGTCAGGAAAGGAGCCCAGAGGGGTTCCTGTGGGAATGGGCCAGGGCAGCTGGGAGGGGCTTGTGGGTAGTGCCTGAACAGAGGGGAAGGGAGAGCTGAAGGGAGTGCTGAGGGCCAGGGGAGCAGGGGGGGACTGAGGTAAGGCTGTCAGTGGAGTTCCAGCAGACAGGTTCAAGTGAGGTGTTTTTTGTTTTGGTTTTTGGCTTGCTGTGTGTGTTTGTTCGTTTGATTGTTTGTTTGAGAAGGGGGTAGAGGGGTGGGTAGGTTGGATGCCTTTGAGCTGATGGGGAAAGTTTCCAGGAAGGGGGGGGGTGTGGGTGGGGGCAGAGAGGGGCGAGGGGGGCGGGGACGCGGTTGTGCAGAGCGCGTGCGTGGGGGTTGCGTGCGTGCCGTGGCGTGCGAGGGGGTTGCGTGCGTGCCGTGGCGTGCGTGGGGGTTCGCGTGCGTGCCGGGGAAGGGAGCCCCCGGAGCGACTGCTGAGGGACACCGCGGCGAGCGAGCATGGGTGAAGGAGCTGAGGGCGTGAGCAGGGCTGCAGCGGGCAGGTCCAAGGTAGGTTTGTGTTTATCTTTTTGAGAAGGGAAGAGGGTGCCTAGGATGCTTGGGAAAAGGGGAGGGAAGGTCCCAGGAAGTGTTTGGGGGAAAGGTGCGTGGTTGGGGAGGGACCGGCTTCAGTGCAGGGCAGGTATGGGGGTTGAGTGCAGGAGGGTTAGCTGCGTGGAGGGGAAGGGAGCTCAGAGGGAATGGGGAGGGCCACCGCGAGCGTGGGGGAGGGAGGTGAGGATGGCAGCGGAGCCCCAGCTGAGAGGTTGAAGTTAGGGTTAGTTTTGAGAGGCAGGAAGAGGGTGGATGGGATCCCTTGGAAAAGTGGAGGCGAGGTCCTAGGAAGGGTTGGGCCTGTGCGAGTGCGGGGAGCGTGGAGGCGGGCAGGCACCCCTTGCCCCCCGAGCGTGCGTGGGGGTTGCGTGGGTGCAGGGGAAGGGAGGCCGGAGGGAATGGAGAGGGACACGGAGAGCCTGGGGCCCTGCGGGGAGGTTGTGAGGGGCATTCTAGGGGATAGGTTCAAGGTAGGTTTTGGTGGCTGCTGCGGTGGTGGTGGTTTTTGTTGCTGGTTTTTGGTTTTTGGTTGGTTGTTGTGAAGGGGGAAGAGGGTGGAGGATGAGGACCCCTTAGCACATGGGAGCGGAAGGATGTCAGGAAAGGAGCCCAGAGGGGTTCCTGTGGGAATGGGCCAGGGCAGCTGGGAGGGGCTTGTGGGTAGTGCCTGAACAGAGGGGAAGGGAGAGCTGAAGGGAGTGCTGAGGGCCAGGGGAGCAGGGGGGGACTGAGGTAAGGCTGTCAGTGGAGTTCCAGCAGACAGGTTCAAGTGAGGTGTTTTTTGTTTTGGTTTTTGGCTTGCTGTGTGTGTTTGTTCGTTTGATTGTTTGTTTGAGAAGGGGGTAGAGGGGTGGGTAGGTTGGATGCCTTTGAGCTGATGGGGAAAGTTTCCAGGAAGGGGGGGGGTGTGGGTGGGGGCAGAGAGGGGCGAGGGGGGCGGGGACGCGGTTGTGCAGAGCGCGTGCGTGTGGGTTGCGTGCGTGCAGGGGAAGGGAGCCCCCGGAGCGACTGCTGAGGGACACCGCGGCGAGCGAGCATGGGTGAAGGAGCTGAGGGCTTGAGCAGGGCTGCAGCGGGCAGGTCCAAGGTAGGTTTGTGTTTATCTTTTTGAGAAGGGAAGAGGGTGCCTAGGATGCTTGGGAAAAGGGGAGGGAAGGTCCCAGGAAGTGTTTGGGGGAAAGGTGCGTGGTTGGGGAGGGATCGGCTTCAGTGCAGGGCAGGTATGGGGGTTGAGTGCAGGAGGGTTAGCTGCGTGGAGGGGAAGGGAGCTCAGAGGGAATGGGGAGGGCCACCGCGAGCGTGGGGGAGGGAGGGTGAGGATGGCAGCGGAGCCCCAGCTGAGAGGTTGAAGTTAGGGTTAGTTTTGAGAGGCAGGAAGAGGGTGGATGGGATCCCTTGGAAAAGTGGAGGCGAGGTCCTAGGAAGGGTTGGGCCTGTGCGAGTGCGGGGAGCGTGGAGGCGGGCAGGCACCCCTTGCCCCCCGAGCGTGCGTGGGGGTTGCGTGGGTGCAGGGGAAGGGAGGCCGGAGGGAATGGAGAGGGACACGGAGAGCCTGGGGCCCTGCGGGGAGGTTGTGAGGGGCATTCTAGGGGATAGGTTCAAGGTAGGTTTTGGTGGCTGCTGCGGTGGTGGTGGTTTTTGTTGCTGGTTTTTGGTTTTTGGTTGGTTGTTGTGAAGGGGGAAGAGGGTGGAGGATGAGGACCCCTTAGCACATGGGAGCGGAAGGATGTCAGGAAAGGAGCCCAGAGGGGTTCCTGTGGGAATGGGCCAGGGCAGCTGGGAGGGGCTTGTGGGTAGTGCCTGAACAGAGGGGAAGGGAGAGCTGAAGGGAGTGCTGAGGGCCAGGGGAGCAGGGGGGGACTGAGGTAAGGCTGTCAGTGGAGTTCCAGCAGACAGGTTCAAGTGAGGTGTTTTTTGTTTTGGTTTTTGGCTTGCTGTGTGTGTTTGTTCGTTTGATTGTTTGTTTGAGAAGGGGGTAGAGGGGTGGGTAGGTTGGATGCCTTTGAGCTGATGGGGAAAGTTTCCAGGAAGGGGGGGGTGTGGGTGGGGGCAGAGAGGGGCGAGGGGGGCGGGGACGCGGTTGTGCAGAGCGCGTGCGTGGGGGTTGCGTGCGTGCCGTGGCGTGCGAGGGGGTTGCGTGCGTGCCGTGGCGTGCGTGGGGGTTCGCGTGCGTGCCGGGGAAGGGAGCCCCCGGAGCGACTGCTGAGGGACACCGCGGCGAGCGAGCATGGGTGAAGGAGCTGAGGGCGTGAGCAGGGCTGCAGCGGGCAGGTCCAAGGTAGGTTTGTGTTTATCTTTTTGAGAAGGGAAGAGGGTGCCTAGGATGCTTGGGAAAAGGGGAGGGAAGGTCCCAGGAAGTGTTTGGGGGAAAGGTGCGTGGTTGGGGAGGGACCGGCTTCAGTGCAGGGCAGGTATGGGGGTTGAGTGCAGGAGGGTTAGCTGCGTGGAGGGGAAGGGAGCTCAGAGGGAATGGGGAGGGCCACCGCGAGCGTGGGGGAGGGAGGTGAGGATGGCAGCGGAGCCCCAGCTGAGAGGTTGAAGTTAGGGTTAGTTTTGAGAGGCAGGAAGAGGGTGGATGGGATCCCTTGGAAAAGTGGAGGCGAGGTCCTAGGAAGGGTTGGGCCTGTGCGAGTGCGGGGAGCGTGGAGGCGGGCAGGCACCCCTTGCCCCCCGAGCGTGCGTGGGGGTTGCGTGGGTGCAGGGGAAGGGAGGCCGGAGGGAATGGAGAGGGACACGGAGAGCCTGGGGCCCTGCGGGGAGGTTGTGAGGGGCATTCTAGGGGATAGGTTCAAGGTAGGTTTTGGTGGCTGCTGCGGTGGTGGTGGTTTTTGTTGTTGGTTTTTGGTTTTTGGTTGGTTGTTGTGAAGGGGGAAGAGGGTGGAGGATGAGGACCCCTTAGCACATGGGAGCGGAAGGATGTCAGGAAAGGAGCCCAGAGGGGTTCCTGTGGGAATGGGCCAGGGCAGCTGGGAGGGGCTTGTGGGTAGTGCCTGAACAGAGGGGAAGGGAGAGCTGAAGGGAGTGCTGAGGGCCAGAGCGAGCAGGGGGGGACTGAGGTAAGGCTGTCAGTGGAGTTCCAGCAGACAGGTTCAAGTGAGGTGTTTTTTGTTTTGGTTTTTGGCTTGCTGTGTGTGTTTGTTCGTTTGATTGTTTGTTTGAGAAGGGGGTAGAGGGGTGGGTAGGTTGGATGCCTTTGAGCTGATGGGGAAAGTTTCCAGGAAGGGGGGGGGTGTGGGTGGGGGCAGAGAGGGGCGAGGGGGGCGGGGACGCGGTTGTGCAGAGCGCGTGCGTGGGGGTTGCGTGCGTGCCGTGGCGTGCGAGGGGGTTGCGTGCGTGCCGTGGCGTGCGTGGGGGTTCGCGTGCGTGCCGGGGAAGGGAGCCCCCGGAGCGACTGCTGAGGGACACCGCGGCGAGCGAGCATGGGTGAAGGAGCTGAGGGCGTGAGCAGGGCTGCAGCGGGCAGGTCCAAGGTAGGTTTGTGTTTATCTTTTTGAGAAGGGAAGAGGGTGCCTAGGATGCTTGGGAAAAGGGGAGGGAAGGTCCCAGGAAGTGTTTGGGGGAAAGGTGCGTGGTTGGGGAGGGACCGGCTTCAGTGCAGGGCAGGTATGGGGGTTGAGTGCAGGAGGGTTAGCTGCGTGGAGGGGAAGGGAGCTCAGAGGGAATGGGGAGGGCCACCGCGAGCGTGGGGGAGGGAGGGTGAGGATGGCAGCGGAGCCCCAGCTGAGAGGTTGAAGTTAGGGTTAGTTTTGAGAGGCAGGAAGAGGGTGGATGGGATCCCTTGGAAAAGTGGAGGCGAGGTCCTAGGAAGGGTTGGGCCTGTGCGAGTGCGGGGAGCGTGGAGGCGGGCAGGCACGCCTTGCCCCCCGAGCGTGCGTGGGGGTTGCGTGGGTGCAGGGGAAGGGAGGCCGGAGGGAATGGAGAGGGACACGGAGAGCCTGGGGCCCTGCGGGGAGGTTGTGAGGGGCATTCTAGGGGATAGGTTCAAGGTAGGTTTTGGTGGCTGCTGCGGTGGTGGTGGTTTTTGTTGTTGGTTTTTGGTTTTTGGTTGGTTGTTGTGAAGGGGGAAGAGGGTGGAGGATGAGGACCCCTTAGCACATGGGAGCGGAAGGATGTCAGGAAAGGAGCCCAGAGGGGTTCCTGTGGGAATGGGCCAGGGCAGCTGGGAGGGGCTTGTGGGTAGTGCCTGAACAGAGGGGAAGGGAGAGCTGAAGGGAGTGCTGAGGGCCAGGGCGAGCAGGGGGGGACTGAGGTAAGGCTGTCAGTGGAGTTCCAGCAGACAGGTTCAAGTGAGGTGTTTTTTGTTTTGGTTTTTGGCTTGCTGTGTGTGTTTGTTCATTTGATTGTTTGTTTGAGAAGGGGGTAGAGGGGTGGGTAGGTTGGATGCCTTTGAGCTGATGGGGAAAGTTTCCAGGAAGGGGGGGGGTGTGGGTGGGGGCAGAGAGGGGCGAGGGGGGCGGGGACGCGGTTGTGCAGAGCGCGTGCGTGGGGGTTGCGTGCGTGCCGTGGCGTGCGTGGGGGTTCGCGTGCGTGCCGGGGAAGGGAGCCCCCGGAGCGACTGCTGAGGGACACCGCGGCGAGCGAGCATGGGTGAAGGAGCTGAGGGCGTGAGCAGGGCTGCAGCGGGCAGGTCCAAGGTAGGTTTGTGTTTATCTTTTTGAGAAGGGAAGAGGGTGCCTAGGATGCTTGGGAAAAGGGGAGGGAAGGTCCCAGGAAGTGTTTGGGGGAAAGGTGCGTGGTTGGGGAGGGACCGGCTTCAGTGCAGGGCAGGTATGGGGGTTGAGTGCAGGAGGGTTAGCTGCGTGGAGGGGAAGGGAGCTCAGAGGGAATGGGGAGGGCCACCGCGAGCGTGGGGGAGGGAGGTGAGGATGGCAGCGGAGCCCCAGCTGAGAGGTTGAAGTTAGGGTTAGTTTTGAGAGGCAGGAAGAGGGTGGATGGGATCCCTTGGAAAAGTGGAGGCGAGGTCCTAGGAAGGGTTGGGCCTGTGCGAGTGCGGGGAGCGTGGAGGCGGGCAGGCACCCCTTGCCCCCCGAGCGTGCGTGGGGGTTGCGTGGGTGCAGGGGAAGGGAGGCCGGAGGGAATGGAGAGGGACACGGAGAGCCTGGGGCCCTGCGGGGAGGTTGTGAGGGGCATTCTAGGGGATAGGTTCAAGGTAGGTTTTGGTGGCTGCTGCGGTGGTGGTGGTTTTTGTTGCTGGTTTTTGGTTTTTGGTTGGTTGTTGTGAAGGGGGAAGAGGGTGGAGGATGAGGACCCCTTAGCACATGGGAGCGGAAGGATGTCAGGAAAGGAGCCCAGAGGGGTTCCTGTGGGAATGGGCCAGGGCAGCTGGGAGGGGCTTGTGGGTAGTGCCTGAACAGAGGGGAAGGGAGAGCTGAAGGGAGTGCTGAGGGCCAGGGGAGCAGGGGGGGACTGAGGTAAGGCTGTCAGTGGAGTTCCAGCAGACAGGTTCAAGTGAGGTGTTTTTTGTTTTGGTTTTTGGCTTGCTGTGTGTGTTTGTTCGTTTGATTGTTTGTTTGAGAAGGGGGTAGAGGGGTGGGTAGGTTGGATGCCTTTGAGCTGATGGGGAAAGTTTCCAGGAAGGGGGGGGGTGTGGGTGGGGGCAGAGAGGGGCGAGGGGGGCGGGGACGCGGTTGTGCAGAGCGCGTGCGTGGGGGTTGCGTGCGTGCAGGGGAAGGGAGCCCCCGGAGCGACTGCTGAGGGACACCGCGGCGAGCGAGCATGGGTGAAGGAGCTGAGGGCTTGAGCAGGGCTGCAGCGGGCAGGTCCAAGGTAGGTTTGTGTTTATCTTTTTGAGAAGGGAAGAGGGTGCCTAGGATGCTTGGGAAAAGGGGAGGGAAGGTCCCAGGAAGTGTTTGGGGGAAAGGTGCGTGGTTGGGGAGGGATCGGCTTCAGTGCAGGGCAGGTATGGGGGTTGAGTGCAGGAGGGTTAGCTGCGTGGAGGGGAAGGGAGCTCAGAGGGAATGGGGAGGGCCACCGCGAGCGTGGGGGAGGGAGGGTGAGGATGGCAGCGGAGCCCCAGCTGAGAGGTTGAAGTTAGGGTTAGTTTTGAGAGGCAGGAAGAGGGTGGATGGGATCCCTTGGAAAAGTGGAGGCGAGGTCCTAGGAAGGGTTGGGCCTGTGCGAGTGCGGGGAGCGTGGAGGCGGGCAGGCACCCCTTGCCCCCCGAGCGTGCGTGGGGGTTGCGTGGGTGCAGGGGAAGGGAGGCCGGAGGGAATGGAGAGGGACACGGAGAGCCTGGGGCCCTGCGGGGAGGTTGTGAGGGGCATTCTAGGGGATAGGTTCAAGGTAGGTTTTGGTGGCTGCTGCGGTGGTGGTGGTTTTTGTTGCTGGTTTTTGGTTTTTGGTTGGTTGTTGTGAAGGGGGAAGAGGGTGGAGGATGAGGACCCCTTAGCACATGGGAGCGGAAGGATGTCAGGAAAGGAGCCCAGAGGGGTTCCTGTGGGAATGGGCCAGGGCAGCTGGGAGGGGCTTGTGGGTAGTGCCTGAACAGAGGGGAAGGGAGAGCTGAAGGGAGTGCTGAGGGCCAGGGGAGCAGGGGGGGACTGAGGTAAGGCTGTCAGTGGAGTTCCAGCAGACAGGTTCAAGTGAGGTGTTTTTTGTTTTGGTTTTTGGCTTGCTGTGTGTGTTTGTTCGTTTGATTGTTTGTTTGAGAAGGGGGTAGAGGGGTGGGTAGGTTGGATGCCTTTGAGCTGATGGGGAAAGTTTCCAGGAAGGGGGGGGTGTGGGTGGGGGCAGAGAGGGGCGAGGGGGGCGGGGACGCGGTTGTGCAGAGCGCGTGCGTGGGGGTTGCGTGCGTGCCGTGGCGTGCGAGGGGGTTGCGTGCGTGCCGTGGCGTGCGTGGGGGTTCGCGTGCGTGCCGGGGAAGGGAGCCCCCGGAGCGACTGCTGAGGGACACCGCGGCGAGCGAGCATGGGTGAAGGAGCTGAGGGCGTGAGCAGGGCTGCAGCGGGCAGGTCCAAGGTAGGTTTGTGTTTATCTTTTTGAGAAGGGAAGAGGGTGCCTAGGATGCTTGGGAAAAGGGGAGGGAAGGTCCCAGGAAGTGTTTGGGGGAAAGGTGCGTGGTTGGGGAGGGACCGGCTTCAGTGCAGGGCAGGTATGGGGGTTGAGTGCAGGAGGGTTAGCTGCGTGGAGGGGAAGGGAGCTCAGAGGGAATGGGGAGGGCCACCGCGAGCGTGGGGGAGGGAGGTGAGGATGGCAGCGGAGCCCCAGCTGAGAGGTTGAAGTTAGGGTTAGTTTTGAGAGGCAGGAAGAGGGTGGATGGGATCCCTTGGAAAAGTGGAGGCGAGGTCCTAGGAAGGGTTGGGCCTGTGCGAGTGCGGGGAGCGTGGAGGCGGGCAGGCACCCCTTGCCCCCCGAGCGTGCGTGGGGGTTGCGTGGGTGCAGGGGAAGGGAGGCCGGAGGGAATGGAGAGGGACACGGAGAGCCTGGGGCCCTGCGGGGAGGTTGTGAGGGGCATTCTAGGGGATAGGTTCAAGGTAGGTTTTGGTGGCTGCTGCGGTGGTGGTGGTTTTTGTTGTTGGTTTTTGGTTTTTGGTTGGTTGTTGTGAAGGGGGAAGAGGGTGGAGGATGAGGACCCCTTAGCACATGGGAGCGGAAGGATGTCAGGAAAGGAGCCCAGAGGGGTTCCTGTGGGAATGGGCCAGGGCAGCTGGGAGGGGCTTGTGGGTAGTGCCTGAACAGAGGGGAAGGGAGAGCTGAAGGGAGTGCTGAGGGCCAGAGCGAGCAGGGGGGGACTGAGGTAAGGCTGTCAGTGGAGTTCCAGCAGACAGGTTCAAGTGAGGTGTTTTTTGTTTTGGTTTTTGGCTTGCTGTGTGTGTTTGTTCGTTTGATTGTTTGTTTGAGAAGGGGGTAGAGGGGTGGGTAGGTTGGATGCCTTTGAGCTGATGGGGAAAGTTTCCAGGAAGGGGGGGGGTGTGGGTGGGGGCAGAGAGGGGCGAGGGGGGCGGGGACGCGGTTGTGCAGAGCGCGTGCGTGGGGGTTGCGTGCGTGCCGTGGCGTGCGAGGGGGTTGCGTGCGTGCCGTGGCGTGCGTGGGGGTTCGCGTGCGTGCCGGGGAAGGGAGCCCCCGGAGCGACTGCTGAGGGACACCGCGGCGAGCGAGCATGGGTGAAGGAGCTGAGGGCGTGAGCAGGGCTGCAGCGGGCAGGTCCAAGGTAGGTTTGTGTTTATCTTTTTGAGAAGGGAAGAGGGTGCCTAGGATGCTTGGGAAAAGGGGAGGGAAGGTCCCAGGAAGTGTTTGGGGGAAAGGTGCGTGGTTGGGGAGGGACCGGCTTCAGTGCAGGGCAGGTATGGGGGTTGAGTGCAGGAGGGTTAGCTGCGTGGAGGGGAAGGGAGCTCAGAGGGAATGGGGAGGGCCACCGCGAGCGTGGGGGAGGGAGGGTGAGGATGGCAGCGGAGCCCCAGCTGAGAGGTTGAAGTTAGGGTTAGTTTTGAGAGGCAGGAAGAGGGTGGATGGGATCCCTTGGAAAAGTGGAGGCGAGGTCCTAGGAAGGGTTGGGCCTGTGCGAGTGCGGGGAGCGTGGAGGCGGGCAGGCACGCCTTGCCCCCCGAGCGTGCGTGGGGGTTGCGTGGGTGCAGGGGAAGGGAGGCCGGAGGGAATGGAGAGGGACACGGAGAGCCTGGGGCCCTGCGGGGAGGTTGTGAGGGGCATTCTAGGGGATAGGTTCAAGGTAGGTTTTGGTGGCTGCTGCGGTGGTGGTGGTTTTTGTTGTTGGTTTTTGGTTTTTGGTTGGTTGTTGTGAAGGGGGAAGAGGGTGGAGGATGAGGACCCCTTAGCACATGGGAGCGGAAGGATGTCAGGAAAGGAGCCCAGAGGGGTTCCTGTGGGAATGGGCCAGGGCAGCTGGGAGGGGCTTGTGGGTAGTGCCTGAACAGAGGGGAAGGGAGAGCTGAAGGGAGTGCTGAGGGCCAGGGCGAGCAGGGGGGGACTGAGGTAAGGCTGTCAGTGGAGTTCCAGCAGACAGGTTCAAGTGAGGTGTTTTTTGTTTTGGTTTTTGGCTTGCTGTGTGTGTTTGTTCATTTGATTGTTTGTTTGAGAAGGGGGTAGAGGGGTGGGTAGGTTGGATGCCTTTGAGCTGATGGGGAAAGTTTCCAGGAAGGGGGGGGGTGTGGGTGGGGGCAGAGAGGGGCGAGGGGGGCGGGGACGCGGTTGTGCAGAGCGCGTGCGTGGGGGTTGCGTGCGTGCCGTGGCGTGCGTGGGGGTTCGCGTGCGTGCCGGGGAAGGGAGCCCCCGGAGCGACTGCTGAGGGACACCGCGGCGAGCGAGCATGGGTGAAGGAGCTGAGGGCGTGAGCAGGGCTGCAGCGGGCAGGTCCAAGGTAGGTTTGTGTTTATCTTTTTGAGAAGGGAAGAGGGTGCCTAGGATGCTTGGGAAAAGGGGAGGGAAGGTCCCAGGAAGTGTTTGGGGGAAAGGTGCGTGGTTGGGGAGGGACCGGCTTCAGTGCAGGGCAGGTATGGGGGTTGAGTGCAGGAGGGTTAGCTGCGTGGAGGGGAAGGGAGCTCAGAGGGAATGGGGAGGGCCACCGCGAGCGTGGGGGAGGGAGGTGAGGATGGCAGCGGAGCCCCAGCTGAGAGGTTGAAGTTAGGGTTAGTTTTGAGAGGCAGGAAGAGGGTGGATGGGATCCCTTGGAAAAGTGGAGGCGAGGTCCTAGGAAGGGTTGGGCCTGTGCGAGTGCGGGGAGCGTGGAGGCGGGCAGGCACCCCTTGCCCCCCGAGCGTGCGTGGGGGTTGCGTGGGTGCAGGGGAAGGGAGGCCGGAGGGAATGGAGAGGGACACGGAGAGCCTGGGGCCCTGCGGGGAGGTTGTGAGGGGCATTCTAGGGGATAGGTTCAAGGTAGGTTTTGGTGGCTGCTGCGGTGGTGGTGGTTTTTGTTGTTGGTTTTTGGTTTTTGGTTGGTTGTTGTGAAGGGGGAAGAGGGTGGAGGATGAGGACCCCTTAGCACATGGGAGCGGAAGGATGTCAGGAAAGGAGCCCAGAGGGGTTCCTGTGGGAATGGGCCAGGGCAGCTGGGAGGGGCTTGTGGGTAGTGCCTGAACAGAGGGGAAGGGAGAGCTGAAGGGAGTGCTGAGGGCCAGGGCGAGCAGGGGGGGACTGAGTTAAGGCTGTCAGTGGAGTTCCAGCAGACAGGTTCAAGTGAGGTGTTTTTTGTTTTGGTTTTTGGCTTGCTGTGTGTGTTTGTTCGTTTGATTGTTTGTTTGAGAAGGGGGTAGAGGGGTGGGTAGGTTGGATGCCTTTGAGCTGATGGGGAAAGTTTCCAGGAAGGGGGGGGGTGTGGGTGGGGGCAGAGAGGGGCGAGGGGGGCGGGGACGCGGTTGTGCAGAGCGCGTGCGTGGGGGTTGCCTGCGTGCCGTGGCGTGCGAGGGGGTTGCGTGCGTGCCGTGGCGTGCGTGGGGGTTCGCGTGCGTGCCGGGGAAGGGAGCCCCCGGAGCGACTGCTGAGGGACACCGCGGCGAGCGAGCATGGGTGAAGGAGCTGAGGGCGTGAGCAGGGCTGCAGCGGGCAGGTCCAAGGTAGGTTTGTGTTTATCTTTTTGAGAAGGGAAGAGGGTGCCTAGGATGCTTGGGAAAAGGGGAGGGAAGGTCCCAGGAAGTGTTTGGGGGAAAGGTGCGTGGTTGGGGAGGGACCGGCTTCAGTGCAGGGCAGGTATGGGGGTTGAGTGCAGGAGGGTTAGCTGCGTGGAGGGGAAGGGAGCTCAGAGGGAATGGGGAGGGCCACCGCGAGCGTGGGGGAGGGAGGGTGAGGATGGCAGCGGAGCCCCAGCTGAGAGGTTGAAGTTAGGGTTAGTTTTGAGAGGCAGGAAGAGGGTGGATGGGATCCCTTGGAAAAGTGGAGGCGAGGTCCTAGGAAGGGTTGGGCCTGTGCGAGTGCGGGGAGCGTGGAGGCGGGCAGGCACCCCTTGCCCCCCGAGCGTGCGTGGGGGTTGCGTGGGTGCAGGGGAAGGGAGGCCGGAGGGAATGGAGAGGGACACGGAGAGCCTGGGGCCCTGCGGGGAGGTTGTGAGGGGCATTCTAGGGGATAGGTTCAAGGTAGGTTTTGGTGGCTGCTGCGGTGGTGGTGGTTTTTGTTGCTGGTTTTTGGTTTTTGGTTGGTTGTTGTGAAGGGGGAAGAGGGTGGAGGATGAGGACCCCTTAGCACATGGGAGCGGAAGGATGTCAGGAAAGGAGCCCAGAGGGGTTCCTGTGGGAATGGGCCAGGGCAGCTGGGAGGGGCTTGTGGGTAGTGCCTGAACAGAGGGGAAGGGAGAGCTGAAGGGAGTGCTGAGGGCCAGGGGAGCAGGGGGGGACTGAGGTAAGGCTGTCAGTGGAGTTCCAGCAGACAGGTTCAAGTGAGGTGTTTTTTGTTTTGGTTTTTGGCTTGCTGTGTGTGTTTGTTCGTTTGATTGTTTGTTTGAGAAGGGGGTAGAGGGGTGGGTAGGTTGGATGCCTTTGAGCTGATGGGGAAAGTTTCCAGGAAGGGGGGGGTGTGGGTGGGGGCAGAGAGGGGCGAGGGGGGCGGGGACGCGGTTGTGCAGAGCGCGTGCGTGGGGGTTGCGTGCGTGCCGTGGCGTGCGAGGGGGTTGCGTGCGTGCCGTGGCGTGCGTGGGGGTTCGCGTGCGTGCCGGGGAAGGGAGCCCCCGGAGCGACTGCTGAGGGACACCGCGGCGAGCGAGCATGGGTGAAGGAGCTGAGGGCGTGAGCAGGGCTGCAGCGGGCAGGTCCAAGGTAGGTTTGTGTTTATCTTTTTGAGAAGGGAAGAGGGTGCCTAGGATGCTTGGGAAAAGGGGAGGGAAGGTCCCAGGAAGTGTTTGGGGGAAAGGTGCGTGGTTGGGGAGGGACCGGCTTCAGTGCAGGGCAGGTATGGGGGTTGAGTGCAGGAGGGTTAGCTGCGTGGAGGGGAAGGGAGCTCAGAGGGAATGGGGAGGGCCACCGCGAGCGTGGGGGAGGGAGGTGAGGATGGCAGCGGAGCCCCAGCTGAGAGGTTGAAGTTAGGGTTAGTTTTGAGAGGCAGGAAGAGGGTGGATGGGATCCCTTGGAAAAGTGGAGGCGAGGTCCTAGGAAGGGTTGGGCCTGTGCGAGTGCGGGGAGCGTGGAGGCGGGCAGGCACCCCTTGCCCCCCGAGCGTGCGTGGGGGTTGCGTGGGTGCAGGGGAAGGGAGGCCGGAGGGAATGGAGAGGGACACGGAGAGCCTGGGGCCCTGCGGGGAGGTTGTGAGGGGCATTCTAGGGGATAGGTTCAAGGTAGGTTTTGGTGGCTGCTGCGGTGGTGGTGGTTTTTGTTGTTGGTTTTTGGTTTTTGGTTGGTTGTTGTGAAGGGGGAAGAGGGTGGAGGATGAGGACCCCTTAGCACATGGGAGCGGAAGGATGTCAGGAAAGGAGCCCAGAGGGGTTCCTGTGGGAATGGGCCAGGGCAGCTGGGAGGGGCTTGTGGGTAGTGCCTGAACAGAGGGGAAGGGAGAGCTGAAGGGAGTGCTGAGGGCCAGAGCGAGCAGGGGGGGACTGAGGTAAGGCTGTCAGTGGAGTTCCAGCAGACAGGTTCAAGTGAGGTGTTTTTTGTTTTGGTTTTTGGCTTGCTGTGTGTGTTTGTTCGTTTGATTGTTTGTTTGAGAAGGGGGTAGAGGGGTGGGTAGGTTGGATGCCTTTGAGCTGATGGGGAAAGTTTCCAGGAAGGGGGGGGGTGTGGGTGGGGGCAGAGAGGGGCGAGGGGGGCGGGGACGCGGTTGTGCAGAGCGCGTGCGTGGGGGTTGCGTGCGTGCCGTGGCGTGCGAGGGGGTTGCGTGCGTGCCGTGGCGTGCGTGGGGGTTCGCGTGCGTGCCGGGGAAGGGAGCCCCCGGAGCGACTGCTGAGGGACACCGCGGCGAGCGAGCATGGGTGAAGGAGCTGAGGGCGTGAGCAGGGCTGCAGCGGGCAGGTCCAAGGTAGGTTTGTGTTTATCTTTTTGAGAAGGGAAGAGGGTGCCTAGGATGCTTGGGAAAAGGGGAGGGAAGGTCCCAGGAAGTGTTTGGGGGAAAGGTGCGTGGTTGGGGAGGGACCGGCTTCAGTGCAGGGCAGGTATGGGGGTTGAGTGCAGGAGGGTTAGCTGCGTGGAGGGGAAGGGAGCTCAGAGGGAATGGGGAGGGCCACCGCGAGCGTGGGGGAGGGAGGGTGAGGATGGCAGCGGAGCCCCAGCTGAGAGGTTGAAGTTAGGGTTAGTTTTGAGAGGCAGGAAGAGGGTGGATGGGATCCCTTGGAAAAGTGGAGGCGAGGTCCTAGGAAGGGTTGGGCCTGTGCGAGTGCGGGGAGCGTGGAGGCGGGCAGGCACGCCTTGCCCCCCGAGCGTGCGTGGGGGTTGCGTGGGTGCAGGGGAAGGGAGGCCGGAGGGAATGGAGAGGGACACGGAGAGCCTGGGGCCCTGCGGGGAGGTTGTGAGGGGCATTCTAGGGGATAGGTTCAAGGTAGGTTTTGGTGGCTGCTGCGGTGGTGGTGGTTTTTGTTGTTGGTTTTTGGTTTTTGGTTGGTTGTTGTGAAGGGGGAAGAGGGTGGAGGATGAGGACCCCTTAGCACATGGGAGCGGAAGGATGTCAGGAAAGGAGCCCAGAGGGGTTCCTGTGGGAATGGGCCAGGGCAGCTGGGAGGGGCTTGTGGGTAGTGCCTGAACAGAGGGGAAGGGAGAGCTGAAGGGAGTGCTGAGGGCCAGGGCGAGCAGGGGGGGACTGAGGTAAGGCTGTCAGTGGAGTTCCAGCAGACAGGTTCAAGTGAGGTGTTTTTTGTTTTGGTTTTTGGCTTGCTGTGTGTGTTTGTTCGTTTGATTGTTTGTTTGAGAAGGGGGTAGAGGGGTGGGTAGGTTGGATGCCTTTGAGCTGATGGGGAAAGTTTCCAGGAAGGGGGGGGGTGTGGGTGGGGGCAGAGAGGGGCGAGGGGGGCGGGGACGCGGTTGTGCAGAGCGCGTGCGTGGGGGTTGCGTGCGTGCCGTGGCGTGCGTGGGGGTTCGCGTGCGTGCCGGGGAAGGGAGCCCCCGGAGCGACTGCTGAGGGACACCGCGGCGAGCGAGCATGGGTGAAGGAGCTGAGGGCGTGAGCAGGGCTGCAGCGGGCAGGTCCAAGGTAGGTTTGTGTTTATCTTTTTGAGAAGGGAAGAGGGTGCCTAGGATGCTTGGGAAAAGGGGAGGGAAGGTCCCAGGAAGTGTTTGGGGGAAAGGTGCGTGGTTGGGGAGGGACCGGCTTCAGTGCAGGGCAGGTATGGGGGTTGAGTGCAGGAGGGTTAGCTGCGTGGAGGGGAAGGGAGCTCAGAGGGAATGGGGAGGGCCACCGCGAGCGTGGGGGAGGGAGGTGAGGATGGCAGCGGAGCCCCAGCTGAGAGGTTGAAGTTAGGGTTAGTTTTGAGAGGCAGGAAGAGGGTGGATGGGATCCCTTGGAAAAGTGGAGGCGAGGTCCTAGGAAGGGTTGGGCCTGTGCGAGTGCGGGGAGCGTGGAGGCGGGCAGGCACCCCTTGCCCCCCGAGCGTGCGTGGGGGTTGCGTGGGTGCAGGGGAAGGGAGGCCGGAGGGAATGGAGAGGGACACGGAGAGCCTGGGGCCCTGCGGGGAGGTTGTGAGGGGCATTCTAGGGGATAGGTTCAAGGTAGGTTTTGGTGGCTGCTGCGGTGGTGGTGGTTTTTGTTGCTGGTTTTTGGTTTTTGGTTGGTTGTTGTGAAGGGGGAAGAGGGTGGAGGATGAGGACCCCTTAGCACATGGGAGCGGAAGGATGTCAGGAAAGGAGCCCAGAGGGGTTCCTGTGGGAATGGGCCAGGGCAGCTGGGAGGGGCTTGTGGGTAGTGCCTGAACAGAGGGGAAGGGAGAGCTGAAGGGAGTGCTGAGGGCCAGGGGAGCAGGGGGGGACTGAGGTAAGGCTGTCAGTGGAGTTCCAGCAGACAGGTTCAAGTGAGGTGTTTTTTGTTTTGGTTTTTGGCTTGCTGTGTGTGTTTGTTCGTTTGATTGTTTGTTTGAGAAGGGGGTAGAGGGGTGGGTAGGTTGGATGCCTTTGAGCTGATGGGGAAAGTTTCCAGGAAGGGGGGGGGTGTGGGTGGGGGCAGAGAGGGGCGAGGGGGGCGGGGACGCGGTTGTGCAGAGCGCGTGCGTGGGGGTTGCGTGCGTGCAGGGGAAGGGAGCCCCCGGAGCGACTGCTGAGGGACACCGCGGCGAGCGAGCATGGGTGAAGGAGCTGAGGGCTTGAGCAGGGCTGCAGCGGGCAGGTCCAAGGTAGGTTTGTGTTTATCTTTTTGAGAAGGGAAGAGGGTGCCTAGGATGCTTGGGAAAAGGGGAGGGAAGGTCCCAGGAAGTGTTTGGGGGAAAGGTGCGTGGTTGGGGAGGGATCGGCTTCAGTGCAGGGCAGGTATGGGGGTTGAGTGCAGGAGGGTTAGCTGCGTGGAGGGGAAGGGAGCTCAGAGGGAATGGGGAGGGCCACCGCGAGCGTGGGGGAGGGAGGGTGAGGATGGCAGCGGAGCCCCAGCTGAGAGGTTGAAGTTAGGGTTAGTTTTGAGAGGCAGGAAGAGGGTGGATGGGATCCCTTGGAAAAGTGGAGGCGAGGTCCTAGGAAGGGTTGGGCCTGTGCGAGTGCGGGGAGCGTGGAGGCGGGCAGGCACCCCTTGCCCCCCGAGCGTGCGTGGGGGTTGCGTGGGTGCAGGGGAAGGGAGGCCGGAGGGAATGGAGAGGGACACGGAGAGCCTGGGGCCCTGCGGGGAGGTTGTGAGGGGCATTCTAGGGGATAGGTTCAAGGTAGGTTTTGGTGGCTGCTGCGGTGGTGGTGGTTTTTGTTGCTGGTTTTTGGTTTTTGGTTGGTTGTTGTGAAGGGGGAAGAGGGTGGAGGATGAGGACCCCTTAGCACATGGGAGCGGAAGGATGTCAGGAAAGGAGCCCAGAGGGGTTCCTGTGGGAATGGGCCAGGGCAGCTGGGAGGGGCTTGTGGGTAGTGCCTGAACAGAGGGGAAGGGAGAGCTGAAGGGAGTGCTGAGGGCCAGGGGAGCAGGGGGGGACTGAGGTAAGGCTGTCAGTGGAGTTCCAGCAGACAGGTTCAAGTGAGGTGTTTTTTGTTTTGGTTTTTGGCTTGCTGTGTGTGTTTGTTCGTTTGATTGTTTGTTTGAGAAGGGGGTAGAGGGGTGGGTAGGTTGGATGCCTTTGAGCTGATGGGGAAAGTTTCCAGGAAGGGGGGGGTGTGGGTGGGGGCAGAGAGGGGCGAGGGGGGCGGGGACGCGGTTGTGCAGAGCGCGTGCGTGGGGGTTGCGTGCGTGCCGTGGCGTGCGAGGGGGTTGCGTGCGTGCCGTGGCGTGCGTGGGGGTTCGCGTGCGTGCCGGGGAAGGGAGCCCCCGGAGCGACTGCTGAGGGACACCGCGGCGAGCGAGCATGGGTGAAGGAGCTGAGGGCGTGAGCAGGGCTGCAGCGGGCAGGTCCAAGGTAGGTTTGTGTTTATCTTTTTGAGAAGGGAAGAGGGTGCCTAGGATGCTTGGGAAAAGGGGAGGGAAGGTCCCAGGAAGTGTTTGGGGGAAAGGTGCGTGGTTGGGGAGGGACCGGCTTCAGTGCAGGGCAGGTATGGGGGTTGAGTGCAGGAGGGTTAGCTGCGTGGAGGGGAAGGGAGCTCAGAGGGAATGGGGAGGGCCACCGCGAGCGTGGGGGAGGGAGGTGAGGATGGCAGCGGAGCCCCAGCTGAGAGGTTGAAGTTAGGGTTAGTTTTGAGAGGCAGGAAGAGGGTGGATGGGATCCCTTGGAAAAGTGGAGGCGAGGTCCTAGGAAGGGTTGGGCCTGTGCGAGTGCGGGGAGCGTGGAGGCGGGCAGGCACCCCTTGCCCCCCGAGCGTGCGTGGGGGTTGCGTGGGTGCAGGGGAAGGGAGGCCGGAGGGAATGGAGAGGGACACGGAGAGCCTGGGGCCCTGCGGGGAGGTTGTGAGGGGCATTCTAGGGGATAGGTTCAAGGTAGGTTTTGGTGGCTGCTGCGGTGGTGGTGGTTTTTGTTGTTGGTTTTTGGTTTTTGGTTGGTTGTTGTGAAGGGGGAAGAGGGTGGAGGATGAGGACCCCTTAGCACATGGGAGCGGAAGGATGTCAGGAAAGGAGCCCAGAGGGGTTCCTGTGGGAATGGGCCAGGGCAGCTGGGAGGGGCTTGTGGGTAGTGCCTGAACAGAGGGGAAGGGAGAGCTGAAGGGAGTGCTGAGGGCCAGAGCGAGCAGGGGGGGACTGAGGTAAGGCTGTCAGTGGAGTTCCAGCAGACAGGTTCAAGTGAGGTGTTTTTTGTTTTGGTTTTTGGCTTGCTGTGTGTGTTTGTTCGTTTGATTGTTTGTTTGAGAAGGGGGTAGAGGGGTGGGTAGGTTGGATGCCTTTGAGCTGATGGGGAAAGTTTCCAGGAAGGGGGGGGGTGTGGGTGGGGGCAGAGAGGGGCGAGGGGGGCGGGGACGCGGTTGTGCAGAGCGCGTGCGTGGGGGTTGCGTGCGTGCCGTGGCGTGCGAGGGGGTTGCGTGCGTGCCGTGGCGTGCGTGGGGGTTCGCGTGCGTGCCGGGGAAGGGAGCCCCCGGAGCGACTGCTGAGGGACACCGCGGCGAGCGAGCATGGGTGAAGGAGCTGAGGGCGTGAGCAGGGCTGCAGCGGGCAGGTCCAAGGTAGGTTTGTGTTTATCTTTTTGAGAAGGGAAGAGGGTGCCTAGGATGCTTGGGAAAAGGGGAGGGAAGGTCCCAGGAAGTGTTTGGGGGAAAGGTGCGTGGTTGGGGAGGGACCGGCTTCAGTGCAGGGCAGGTATGGGGGTTGAGTGCAGGAGGGTTAGCTGCGTGGAGGGGAAGGGAGCTCAGAGGGAATGGGGAGGGCCACCGCGAGCGTGGGGGAGGGAGGGTGAGGATGGCAGCGGAGCCCCAGCTGAGAGGTTGAAGTTAGGGTTAGTTTTGAGAGGCAGGAAGAGGGTGGATGGGATCCCTTGGAAAAGTGGAGGCGAGGTCCTAGGAAGGGTTGGGCCTGTGCGAGTGCGGGGAGCGTGGAGGCGGGCAGGCACGCCTTGCCCCCCGAGCGTGCGTGGGGGTTGCGTGGGTGCAGGGGAAGGGAGGCCGGAGGGAATGGAGAGGGACACGGAGAGCCTGGGGCCCTGCGGGGAGGTTGTGAGGGGCATTCTAGGGGATAGGTTCAAGGTAGGTTTTGGTGGCTGCTGCGGTGGTGGTGGTTTTTGTTGTTGGTTTTTGGTTTTTGGTTGGTTGTTGTGAAGGGGGAAGAGGGTGGAGGATGAGGACCCCTTAGCACATGGGAGCGGAAGGATGTCAGGAAAGGAGCCCAGAGGGGTTCCTGTGGGAATGGGCCAGGGCAGCTGGGAGGGGCTTGTGGGTAGTGCCTGAACAGAGGGGAAGGGAGAGCTGAAGGGAGTGCTGAGGGCCAGGGCGAGCAGGGGGGGACTGAGGTAAGGCTGTCAGTGGAGTTCCAGCAGACAGGTTCAAGTGAGGTGTTTTTTGTTTTGGTTTTTGGCTTGCTGTGTGTGTTTGTTCATTTGATTGTTTGTTTGAGAAGGGGGTAGAGGGGTGGGTAGGTTGGATGCCTTTGAGCTGATGGGGAAAGTTTCCAGGAAGGGGGGGGGTGTGGGTGGGGGCAGAGAGGGGCGAGGGGGGCGGGGACGCGGTTGTGCAGAGCGCGTGCGTGGGGGTTGCGTGCGTGCCGTGGCGTGCGTGGGGGTTCGCGTGCGTGCCGGGGAAGGGAGCCCCCGGAGCGACTGCTGAGGGACACCGCGGCGAGCGAGCATGGGTGAAGGAGCTGAGGGCGTGAGCAGGGCTGCAGCGGGCAGGTCCAAGGTAGGTTTGTGTTTATCTTTTTGAGAAGGGAAGAGGGTGCCTAGGATGCTTGGGAAAAGGGGAGGGAAGGTCCCAGGAAGTGTTTGGGGGAAAGGTGCGTGGTTGGGGAGGGACCGGCTTCAGTGCAGGGCAGGTATGGGGGTTGAGTGCAGGAGGGTTAGCTGCGTGGAGGGGAAGGGAGCTCAGAGGGAATGGGGAGGGCCACCGCGAGCGTGGGGGAGGGAGGTGAGGATGGCAGCGGAGCCCCAGCTGAGAGGTTGAAGTTAGGGTTAGTTTTGAGAGGCAGGAAGAGGGTGGATGGGATCCCTTGGAAAAGTGGAGGCGAGGTCCTAGGAAGGGTTGGGCCTGTGCGAGTGCGGGGAGCGTGGAGGCGGGCAGGCACCCCTTGCCCCCCGAGCGTGCGTGGGGGTTGCGTGGGTGCAGGGGAAGGGAGGCCGGAGGGAATGGAGAGGGACACGGAGAGCCTGGGGCCCTGCGGGGAGGTTGTGAGGGGCATTCTAGGGGATAGGTTCAAGGTAGGTTTTGGTGGCTGCTGCGGTGGTGGTGGTTTTTGTTGTTGGTTTTTGGTTTTTGGTTGGTTGTTGTGAAGGGGGAAGAGGGTGGAGGATGAGGACCCCTTAGCACATGGGAGCGGAAGGATGTCAGGAAAGGAGCCCAGAGGGGTTCCTGTGGGAATGGGCCAGGGCAGCTGGGAGGGGCTTGTGGGTAGTGCCTGAACAGAGGGGAAGGGAGAGCTGAAGGGAGTGCTGAGGGCCAGGGCGAGCAGGGGGGGACTGAGTTAAGGCTGTCAGTGGAGTTCCAGCAGACAGGTTCAAGTGAGGTGTTTTTTGTTTTGGTTTTTGGCTTGCTGTGTGTGTTTGTTCGTTTGATTGTTTGTTTGAGAAGGGGGTAGAGGGGTGGGTAGGTTGGATGCCTTTGAGCTGATGGGGAAAGTTTCCAGGAAGGGGGGGGGTGTGGGTGGGGGCAGAGAGGGGCGAGGGGGGCGGGGACGCGGTTGTGCAGAGCGCGTGCGTGGGGGTTGCCTGCGTGCCGTGGCGTGCGAGGGGGTTGCGTGCGTGCCGTGGCGTGCGTGGGGGTTCGCGTGCGTGCCGGGGAAGGGAGCCCCCGGAGCGACTGCTGAGGGACACCGCGGCGAGCGAGCATGGGTGAAGGAGCTGAGGGCGTGAGCAGGGCTGCAGCGGGCAGGTCCAAGGTAGGTTTGTGTTTATCTTTTTGAGAAGGGAAGAGGGTGCCTAGGATGCTTGGGAAAAGGGGAGGGAAGGTCCCAGGAAGTGTTTGGGGGAAAGGTGCGTGGTTGGGGAGGGACCGGCTTCAGTGCAGGGCAGGTATGGGGGTTGAGTGCAGGAGGGTTAGCTGCGTGGAGGGGAAGGGAGCTCAGAGGGAATGGGGAGGGCCACCGCGAGCGTGGGGGAGGGAGGGTGAGGATGGCAGCGGAGCCCCAGCTGAGAGGTTGAAGTTAGGGTTAGTTTTGAGAGGCAGGAAGAGGGTGGATGGGATCCCTTGGAAAAGTGGAGGCGAGGTCCTAGGAAGGGTTGGGCCTGTGCGAGTGCGGGGAGCGTGGAGGCGGGCAGGCACCCCTTGCCCCCCGAGCGTGCGTGGGGGTTGCGTGGGTGCAGGGGAAGGGAGGCCGGAGGGAATGGAGAGGGACACGGAGAGCCTGGGGCCCTGCGGGGAGGTTGTGAGGGGCATTCTAGGGGATAGGTTCAAGGTAGGTTTTGGTGGCTGCTGCGGTGGTGGTGGTTTTTGTTGCTGGTTTTTGGTTTTTGGTTGGTTGTTGTGAAGGGGGAAGAGGGTGGAGGATGAGGACCCCTTAGCACATGGGAGCGGAAGGATGTCAGGAAAGGAGCCCAGAGGGGTTCCTGTGGGAATGGGCCAGGGCAGCTGGGAGGGGCTTGTGGGTAGTGCCTGAACAGAGGGGAAGGGAGAGCTGAAGGGAGTGCTGAGGGCCAGGGGAGCAGGGGGGGACTGAGGTAAGGCTGTCAGTGGAGTTCCAGCAGACAGGTTCAAGTGAGGTGTTTTTTGTTTTGGTTTTTGGCTTGCTGTGTGTGTTTGTTCGTTTGATTGTTTGTTTGAGAAGGGGGTAGAGGGGTGGGTAGGTTGGATGCCTTTGAGCTGATGGGGAAAGTTTCCAGGAAGGGGGGGGTGTGGGTGGGGGCAGAGAGGGGCGAGGGGGGCGGGGACGCGGTTGTGCAGAGCGCGTGCGTGGGGGTTGCGTGCGTGCCGTGGCGTGCGAGGGGGTTGCGTGCGTGCCGTGGCGTGCGTGGGGGTTCGCGTGCGTGCCGGGGAAGGGAGCCCCCGGAGCGACTGCTGAGGGACACCGCGGCGAGCGAGCATGGGTGAAGGAGCTGAGGGCGTGAGCAGGGCTGCAGCGGGCAGGTCCAAGGTAGGTTTGTGTTTATCTTTTTGAGAAGGGAAGAGGGTGCCTAGGATGCTTGGGAAAAGGGGAGGGAAGGTCCCAGGAAGTGTTTGGGGGAAAGGTGCGTGGTTGGGGAGGGACCGGCTTCAGTGCAGGGCAGGTATGGGGGTTGAGTGCAGGAGGGTTAGCTGCGTGGAGGGGAAGGGAGCTCAGAGGGAATGGGGAGGGCCACCGCGAGCGTGGGGGAGGGAGGTGAGGATGGCAGCGGAGCCCCAGCTGAGAGGTTGAAGTTAGGGTTAGTTTTGAGAGGCAGGAAGAGGGTGGATGGGATCCCTTGGAAAAGTGGAGGCGAGGTCCTAGGAAGGGTTGGGCCTGTGCGAGTGCGGGGAGCGTGGAGGCGGGCAGGCACCCCTTGCCCCCCGAGCGTGCGTGGGGGTTGCGTGGGTGCAGGGGAAGGGAGGCCGGAGGGAATGGAGAGGGACACGGAGAGCCTGGGGCCCTGCGGGGAGGTTGTGAGGGGCATTCTAGGGGATAGGTTCAAGGTAGGTTTTGGTGGCTGCTGCGGTGGTGGTGGTTTTTGTTGTTGGTTTTTGGTTTTTGGTTGGTTGTTGTGAAGGGGGAAGAGGGTGGAGGATGAGGACCCCTTAGCACATGGGAGCGGAAGGATGTCAGGAAAGGAGCCCAGAGGGGTTCCTGTGGGAATGGGCCAGGGCAGCTGGGAGGGGCTTGTGGGTAGTGCCTGAACAGAGGGGAAGGGAGAGCTGAAGGGAGTGCTGAGGGCCAGAGCGAGCAGGGGGGGACTGAGGTAAGGCTGTCAGTGGAGTTCCAGCAGACAGGTTCAAGTGAGGTGTTTTTTGTTTTGGTTTTTGGCTTGCTGTGTGTGTTTGTTCGTTTGATTGTTTGTTTGAGAAGGGGGTAGAGGGGTGGGTAGGTTGGATGCCTTTGAGCTGATGGGGAAAGTTTCCAGGAAGGGGGGGGGTGTGGGTGGGGGCAGAGAGGGGCGAGGGGGGCGGGGACGCGGTTGTGCAGAGCGCGTGCGTGGGGGTTGCGTGCGTGCCGTGGCGTGCGAGGGGGTTGCGTGCGTGCCGTGGCGTGCGTGGGGGTTCGCGTGCGTGCCGGGGAAGGGAGCCCCCGGAGCGACTGCTGAGGGACACCGCGGCGAGCGAGCATGGGTGAAGGAGCTGAGGGCGTGAGCAGGGCTGCAGCGGGCAGGTCCAAGGTAGGTTTGTGTTTATCTTTTTGAGAAGGGAAGAGGGTGCCTAGGATGCTTGGGAAAAGGGGAGGGAAGGTCCCAGGAAGTGTTTGGGGGAAAGGTGCGTGGTTGGGGAGGGACCGGCTTCAGTGCAGGGCAGGTATGGGGGTTGAGTGCAGGAGGGTTAGCTGCGTGGAGGGGAAGGGAGCTCAGAGGGAATGGGGAGGGCCACCGCGAGCGTGGGGGAGGGAGGGTGAGGATGGCAGCGGAGCCCCAGCTGAGAGGTTGAAGTTAGGGTTAGTTTTGAGAGGCAGGAAGAGGGTGGATGGGATCCCTTGGAAAAGTGGAGGCGAGGTCCTAGGAAGGGTTGGGCCTGTGCGAGTGCGGGGAGCGTGGAGGCGGGCAGGCACGCCTTGCCCCCCGAGCGTGCGTGGGGGTTGCGTGGGTGCAGGGGAAGGGAGGCCGGAGGGAATGGAGAGGGACACGGAGAGCCTGGGGCCCTGCGGGGAGGTTGTGAGGGGCATTCTAGGGGATAGGTTCAAGGTAGGTTTTGGTGGCTGCTGCGGTGGTGGTGGTTTTTGTTGTTGGTTTTTGGTTTTTGGTTGGTTGTTGTGAAGGGGGAAGAGGGTGGAGGATGAGGACCCCTTAGCACATGGGAGCGGAAGGATGTCAGGAAAGGAGCCCAGAGGGGTTCCTGTGGGAATGGGCCAGGGCAGCTGGGAGGGGCTTGTGGGTAGTGCCTGAACAGAGGGGAAGGGAGAGCTGAAGGGAGTGCTGAGGGCCAGGGCGAGCAGGGGGGGACTGAGGTAAGGCTGTCAGTGGAGTTCCAGCAGACAGGTTCAAGTGAGGTGTTTTTTGTTTTGGTTTTTGGCTTGCTGTGTGTGTTTGTTCGTTTGATTGTTTGTTTGAGAAGGGGGTAGAGGGGTGGGTAGGTTGGATGCCTTTGAGCTGATGGGGAAAGTTTCCAGGAAGGGGGGGGGTGTGGGTGGGGGCAGAGAGGGGCGAGGGGGGCGGGGACGCGGTTGTGCAGAGCGCGTGCGTGGGGGTTGCGTGCGTGCCGTGGCGTGCGTGGGGGTTCGCGTGCGTGCCGGGGAAGGGAGCCCCCGGAGCGACTGCTGAGGGACACCGCGGCGAGCGAGCATGGGTGAAGGAGCTGAGGGCGTGAGCAGGGCTGCAGCGGGCAGGTCCAAGGTAGGTTTGTGTTTATCTTTTTGAGAAGGGAAGAGGGTGCCTAGGATGCTTGGGAAAAGGGGAGGGAAGGTCCCAGGAAGTGTTTGGGGGAAAGGTGCGTGGTTGGGGAGGGACCGGCTTCAGTGCAGGGCAGGTATGGGGGTTGAGTGCAGGAGGGTTAGCTGCGTGGAGGGGAAGGGAGCTCAGAGGGAATGGGGAGGGCCACCGCGAGCGTGGGGGAGGGAGGTGAGGATGGCAGCGGAGCCCCAGCTGAGAGGTTGAAGTTAGGGTTAGTTTTGAGAGGCAGGAAGAGGGTGGATGGGATCCCTTGGAAAAGTGGAGGCGAGGTCCTAGGAAGGGTTGGGCCTGTGCGAGTGCGGGGAGCGTGGAGGCGGGCAGGCACCCCTTGCCCCCCGAGCGTGCGTGGGGGTTGCGTGGGTGCAGGGGAAGGGAGGCCGGAGGGAATGGAGAGGGACACGGAGAGCCTGGGGCCCTGCGGGGAGGTTGTGAGGGGCATTCTAGGGGATAGGTTCAAGGTAGGTTTTGGTGGCTGCTGCGGTGGTGGTGGTTTTTGTTGTTGGTTTTTGGTTTTTGGTTGGTTGTTGTGAAGGGGGAAGAGGGTGGAGGATGAGGACCCCTTAGCACATGGGAGCGGAAGGATGTCAGGAAAGGAGCCCAGAGGGGTTCCTGTGGGAATGGGCCAGGGCAGCTGGGAGGGGCTTGTGGGTAGTGCCTGAACAGAGGGGAAGGGAGAGCTGAAGGGAGTGCTGAGGGCCAGGGCGAGCAGGGGGGGACTGAGTTAAGGCTGTCAGTGGAGTTCCAGCAGACAGGTTCAAGTGAGGTGTTTTTTGTTTTGGTTTTTGGCTTGCTGTGTGTGTTTGTTCGTTTGATTGTTTGTTTGAGAAGGGGGTAGAGGGGTGGGTAGGTTGGATGCCTTTGAGCTGATGGGGAAAGTTTCCAGGAAGGGGGGGGGTGTGGGTGGGGGCAGAGAGGGGCGAGGGGGGCGGGGACGCGGTTGTGCAGAGCGCGTGCGTGGGGGTTGCCTGCGTGCCGTGGCGTGCGAGGGGGTTGCGTGCGTGCCGTGGCGTGCGTGGGGGTTCGCGTGCGTGCCGGGGAAGGGAGCCCCCGGAGCGACTGCTGAGGGACACCGCGGCGAGCGAGCATGGGTGAAGGAGCTGAGGGCGTGAGCAGGGCTGCAGCGGGCAGGTCCAAGGTAGGTTTGTGTTTATCTTTTTGAGAAGGGAAGAGGGTGCCTAGGATGCTTGGGAAAAGGGGAGGGAAGGTCCCAGGAAGTGTTTGGGGGAAAGGTGCGTGGTTGGGGAGGGACCGGCTTCAGTGCAGGGCAGGTATGGGGGTTGAGTGCAGGAGGGTTAGCTGCGTGGAGGGGAAGGGAGCTCAGAGGGAATGGGGAGGGCCACCGCGAGCGTGGGGGAGGGAGGGTGAGGATGGCAGCGGAGCCCCAGCTGAGAGGTTGAAGTTAGGGTTAGTTTTGAGAGGCAGGAAGAGGGTGGATGGGATCCCTTGGAAAAGTGGAGGCGAGGTCCTAGGAAGGGTTGGGCCTGTGCGAGTGCGGGGAGCGTGGAGGCGGGCAGGCACCCCTTGCCCCCCGAGCGTGCGTGGGGGTTGCGTGGGTGCAGGGGAAGGGAGGCCGGAGGGAATGGAGAGGGACACGGAGAGCCTGGGGCCCTGCGGGGAGGTTGTGAGGGGCATTCTAGGGGATAGGTTCAAGGTAGGTTTTGGTGGCTGCTGCGGTGGTGGTGGTTTTTGTTGCTGGTTTTTGGTTTTTGGTTGGTTGTTGTGAAGGGGGAAGAGGGTGGAGGATGAGGACCCCTTAGCACATGGGAGCGGAAGGATGTCAGGAAAGGAGCCCAGAGGGGTTCCTGTGGGAATGGGCCAGGGCAGCTGGGAGGGGCTTGTGGGTAGTGCCTGAACAGAGGGGAAGGGAGAGCTGAAGGGAGTGCTGAGGGCCAGGGGAGCAGGGGGGGACTGAGGTAAGGCTGTCAGTGGAGTTCCAGCAGACAGGTTCAAGTGAGGTGTTTTTTGTTTTGGTTTTTGGCTTGCTGTGTGTGTTTGTTCATTTGATTGTTTGTTTGAGAAGGGGGTAGAGGGGTGGGTAGGTTGGATGCCTTTGAGCTGATGGGGAAAGTTTCCAGGAAGGGGGGGGGTGTGGGTGGGGGCAGAGAGGGGCGAGGGGGGCGGGGACGCGGTTGTGCAGAGCGCGTGCGTGGGGGTTGCGTGCGTGCCGTGGCGTGCGTGGGGGTTCGCGTGCGTGCCGGGGAAGGGAGCCCCCGGAGCGACTGCTGAGGGACACCGCGGCGAGCGAGCATGGGTGAAGGAGCTGAGGGCGTGAGCAGGGCTGCAGCGGGCAGGTCCAAGGTAGGTTTGTGTTTATCTTTTTGAGAAGGGAAGAGGGTGCCTAGGATGCTTGGGAAAAGGGGAGGGAAGGTCCCAGGAAGTGTTTGGGGGAAAGGTGCGTGGTTGGGGAGGGACCGGCTTCAGTGCAGGGCAGGTATGGGGGTTGAGTGCAGGAGGGTTAGCTGCGTGGAGGGGAAGGGAGCTCAGAGGGAATGGGGAGGGCCACCGCGAGCGTGGGGGAGGGAGGTGAGGATGGCAGCGGAGCCCCAGCTGAGAGGTTGAAGTTAGGGTTAGTTTTGAGAGGCAGGAAGAGGGTGGATGGGATCCCTTGGAAAAGTGGAGGCGAGGTCCTAGGAAGGGTTGGGCCTGTGCGAGTGCGGGGAGCGTGGAGGCGGGCAGGCACCCCTTGCCCCCCGAGCGTGCGTGGGGGTTGCGTGGGTGCAGGGGAAGGGAGGCCGGAGGGAATGGAGAGGGACACGGAGAGCCTGGGGCCCTGCGGGGAGGTTGTGAGGGGCATTCTAGGGGATAGGTTCAAGGTAGGTTTTGGTGGCTGCTGCGGTGGTGGTGGTTTTTGTTGTTGGTTTTTGGTTTTTGGTTGGTTGTTGTGAAGGGGGAAGAGGGTGGAGGATGAGGACCCCTTAGCACATGGGAGCGGAAGGATGTCAGGAAAGGAGCCCAGAGGGGTTCCTGTGGGAATGGGCCAGGGCAGCTGGGAGGGGCTTGTGGGTAGTGCCTGAACAGAGGGGAAGGGAGAGCTGAAGGGAGTGCTGAGGGCCAGGGCGAGCAGGGGGGGACTGAGGTAAGGCTGTCAGTGGAGTTCCAGCAGACAGGTTCAAGTGAGGTGTTTTTTGTTTTGGTTTTTGGCTTGCTGTGTGTGTTTGTTCGTTTGATTGTTTGTTTGAGAAGGGGGTAGAGGGGTGGGTAGGTTGGATGCCTTTGAGCTGATGGGGAAAGTTTCCAGGAAGGGGGGGGGTGTGGGTGGGGGCAGAGAGGGGCGAGGGGGGCGGGGACGCGGTTGTGCAGAGCGCGTGCGTGGGGGTTGCGTGCGTGCCGTGGCGTGCGAGGGGGTTGCGTGCGTGCCGTGGCGTGCGTGGGGGTTCGCGTGCGTGCCGGGGAAGGGAGCCCCCGGAGCGACTGCTGAGGGACACCGCGGCGAGCGAGCATGGGTGAAGGAGCTGAGGGCGTGAGCAGGGCTGCAGCGGGCAGGTCCAAGGTAGGTTTGTGTTTATCTTTTTGAGAAGGGAAGAGGGTGCCTAGGATGCTTGGGAAAAGGGGAGGGAAGGTCCCAGGAAGTGTTTGGGGGAAAGGTGCGTGGTTGGGGAGGGACCGGCTTCAGTGCAGGGCAGGTATGGGGGTTGAGTGCAGGAGGGTTAGCTGCGTGGAGGGGAAGGGAGCTCAGAGGGAATGGGGAGGGCCACCGCGAGCGTGGGGGAGGGAGGGTGAGGATGGCAGCGGAGCCCCAGCTGAGAGGTTGAAGTTAGGGTTAGTTTTGAGAGGCAGGAAGAGGGTGGATGGGATCCCTTGGAAAAGTGGAGGCGAGGTCCTAGGAAGGGTTGGGCCTGTGCGAGTGCGGGGAGCGTGGAGGCGGGCAGGCACCCCTTGCCCCCCGAGCGTGCGTGGGGGTTGCGTGGGTGCAGGGGAAGGGAGGCCGGAGGGAATGGAGAGGGACACGGAGAGCCTGGGGCCCTGCGGGGAGGTTGTGAGGGGCATTCTAGGGGATAGGTTCAAGGTAGGTTTTGGTGGCTGCTGCGGTGGTGGTGGTTTTTGTTGTTGGTTTTTGGTTTTTGGTTGGTTGTTGTGAAGGGGGAAGAGGGTGGAGGATGAGGACCCCTTAGCACATGGGAGCGGAAGGATGTCAGGAAAGGAGCCCAGAGGGGTTCCTGTGGGAATGGGCCAGGGCAGCTGGGAGGGGCTTGTGGGTAGTGCCTGAACAGAGGGGAAGGGAGAGCTGAAGGGAGTGCTGAGGGCCAGGGGAGCAGGGGGGGACTGAGGTAAGGCTGTCAGTGGAGTTCCAGCAGACAGGTTCAAGTGAGGTGTTTTTTGTTTTGGTTTTTGGCTTGCTGTGTGTGTTTGTTCGTTTGATTGTTTGTTTGAGAAGGGGGTAGAGGGGTGGGTAGGTTGGATGCCTTTGAGCTGATGGGGAAAGTTTCCAGGAAGGGGGGGGTGTGGGTGGGGGCAGAGAGGGGCGAGGGGGGCGGGGACGCGGTTGTGCAGAGCGCGTGCGTGGGGGTTGCGTGCGTGCCGTGGCGTGCGTGGGGGTTCGCGTGCGTGCCGGGGAAGGGAGCCCCCGGAGCGACTGCTGAGGGACACCGCGGCGAGCGAGCATGGGTGAAGGAGCTGAGGGCGTGAGCAGGGCTGCAGCGGGCAGGTCCAAGGTAGGTTTGTGTTTATCTTTTTGAGAAGGGAAGAGGGTGCCTAGGATGCTTGGGAAAAGGGGAGGGAAGGTCCCAGGAAGTGTTTGGGGGAAAGGTGCGTGGTTGGGGAGGGACCGGCTTCAGTGCAGGGCAGGTATGGGGGTTGAGTGCAGGAGGGTTAGCTGCGTGGAGGGGAAGGGAGCTCAGAGGGAATGGGGAGGGCCACCGCGAGCGTGGGGGAGGGAGGTGAGGATGGCAGCGGAGCCCCAGCTGAGAGGTTGAAGTTAGGGTTAGTTTTGAGAGGCAGGAAGAGGGTGGATGGGATCCCTTGGAAAAGTGGAGGCGAGGTCCTAGGAAGGGTTGGGCCTGTGCGAGTGCGGGGAGCGTGGAGGCGGGCAGGCACCCCTTGCCCCCCGAGCGTGCGTGGGGGTTGCGTGGGTGCAGGGGAAGGGAGGCCGGAGGGAATGGAGAGGGACACGGAGAGCCTGGGGCCCTGCGGGGAGGTTGTGAGGGGCATTCTAGGGGATAGGTTCAAGGTAGGTTTTGGTGGCTGCTGCGGTGGTGGTGGTTTTTGTTGTTGGTTTTTGGTTTTTGGTTGGTTGTTGTGAAGGGGGAAGAGGGTGGAGGATGAGGACCCCTTAGCACATGGGAGCGGAAGGATGTCAGGAAAGGAGCCCAGAGGGGTTCCTGTGGGAATGGGCCAGGGCAGCTGGGAGGGGCTTGTGGGTAGTGCCTGAACAGAGGGGAAGGGAGAGCTGAAGGGAGTGCTGAGGGCCAGGGCGAGCAGGGGGGGACTGAGGTAAGGCTGTCAGTGGAGTTCCAGCAGACAGGTTCAAGTGAGGTGTTTTTTGTTTTGGTTTTTGGCTTGCTGTGTGTGTTTGTTCGTTTGATTGTTTGTTTGAGAAGGGGGTAGAGGGGTGGGTAGGTTGGATGCCTTTGAGCTGATGGGGAAAGTTTCCAGGAAGGGGGGGGGTGTGGGTGGGGGCAGAGAGGGGCGAGGGGGGCGGGGACGCGGTTGTGCAGAGCGCGTGCGTGGGGGTTGCGTGCGTGCCGTGGCGTGCAAGGGGGTTGCGTGCGTGCCGTGGCGTGCGTGGGGGTTCGCGTGCGTGCCGGGGAAGGGAGCCCCCGGAGCGACTGCTGAGGGACACCGCGGCGAGCGAGCATGGGTGAAGGAGCTGAGGGCGTGAGCAGGGCTGCAGCGGGCAGGTCCAAGGTAGGTTTGTGTTTATCTTTTTGAGAAGGGAAGAGGGTGCCTAGGATGCTTGGGAAAAGGGGAGGGAAGGTCCCAGGAAGTGTTTGGGGGAAAGGTGCGTGGTTGGGGAGGGACCGGCTTCAGTGCAGGGCAGGTATGGGGGTTGAGTGCAGGAGGGTTAGCTGCGTGGAGGGGAAGGGAGCTCAGAGGGAATGGGGAGGGCCACCGCGAGCGTGGGGGAGGGAGGTGAGGATGGCAGCGGAGCCCCAGCTGAGAGGTTGAAGTTAGGGTTAGTTTTGAGAGGCAGGAAGAGGGTGGATGGGATCCCTTGGAAAAGTGGAGGCGAGGTCCTAGGAAGGGTTGGGCCTGTGCGAGTGCGGGGAGCGTGGAGGCGGGCAGGCACCCCTTGCCCCCCGAGCGTGCGTGGGGGTTGCGTGGGTGCAGGGGAAGGGAGGCCGGAGGGAATGGAGAGGGACACGGAGAGCCTGGGGCCCTGCGGGGAGGTTGTGAGGGGCATTCTAGGGGATAGGTTCAAGGTAGGTTTTGGTGGCTGCTGCGGTGGTGGTGGTTTTTGTTGTTGGTTTTTGGTTTTTGGTTGGTTGTTGTGAAGGGGGAAGAGGGTGGAGGATGAGGACCCCTTAGCACATGGGAGCGGAAGGATGTCAGGAAAGGAGCCCAGAGGGGTTCCTGTGGGAATGGGCCAGGGCAGCTGGGAGGGGCTTGTGGGTAGTGCCTGAACAGAGGGGAAGGGAGAGCTGAAGGGAGTGCTGAGGGCCAGGGCGAGCAGGGGGGGACTGAGGTAAGGCTGTCAGTGGAGTTCCAGCAGACAGGTTCAAGTGAGGTGTTTTTTGTTTTGGTTTTTGGCTTGCTGTGTGTGTTTGTTCGTTTGATTGTTTGTTTGAGAAGGGGGTAGAGGGGTGGGTAGGTTGGATGCCTTTGAGCTGATGGGGAAAGTTTCCAGGAAGGGGGGGGGTGTGGGTGGGGGCAGAGAGGGGCGAGGGGGGCGGGGACGCGGTTGTGCAGAGCGCGTGCGTGGGGGTTGCGTGCGTGCCGTGGCGTGCAAGGGGGTTGCGTGCGTGCCGTGGCGTGCGTGGGGGTTCGCGTGCGTGCCGGGGAAGGGAGCCCCCGGAGCGACTGCTGAGGGACACCGCGGCGAGCGAGCATGGGTGAAGGAGCTGAGGGCGTGAGCAGGGCTGCAGCGGGCAGGTCCAAGGTAGGTTTGTGTTTATCTTTTTGAGAAGGGAAGAGGGTGCCTAGGATGCTTGGGAAAAGGGGAGGGAAGGTCCCAGGAAGTGTTTGGGGGAAAGGTGCGTGGTTGGGGAGGGACCGGCTTCAGTGCAGGGCAGGTATGGGGGTTGAGTGCAGGAGGGTTAGCTGCGTGGAGGGGAAGGGAGCTCAGAGGGAATGGGGAGGGCCACCGCGAGCGTGGGGGAGGGAGGTGAGGATGGCAGCGGAGCCCCAGCTGAGAGGTTGAAGTTAGGGTTAGTTTTGAGAGGCAGGAAGAGGGTGGATGGGATCCCTTGGAAAAGTGGAGGCGAGGTCCTAGGAAGGGTTGGGCCTGTGCGAGTGCGGGGAGCGTGGAGGCGGGCAGGCACCCCTTGCCCCCCGAGCGTGCGTGGGGGTTGCGTGGGTGCAGGGGAAGGGAGGCCGGAGGGAATGGAGAGGGACACGGAGAGCCTGGGGCCCTGCGGGGAGGTTGTGAGGGGCATTCTAGGGGATAGGTTCAAGGTAGGTTTTGGTGGCTGCTGCGGTGGTGGTGGTTTTTGTTGTTGGTTTTTGGTTTTTGGTTGGTTGTTGTGAAGGGGGAAGAGGGTGGAGGATGAGGACCCCTTAGCACATGGGAGCGGAAGGATGTCAGGAAAGGAGCCCAGAGGGGTTCCTGTGGGAATGGGCCAGGGCAGCTGGGAGGGGCTTGTGGGTAGTGCCTGAACAGAGGGGAAGGGAGAGCTGAAGGGAGTGCTGAGGGCCAGGGCGAGCAGGGGGGGACTGAGGTAAGGCTGTCAGTGGAGTTCCAGCAGACAGGTTCAAGTGAGGTGTTTTTTGTTTTGGTTTTTGGCTTGCTGTGTGTGTTTGTTCGTTTGATTGTTTGTTTGAGAAGGGGGTAGAGGGGTGGGTAGGTTGGATGCCTTTGAGCTGATGGGGAAAGTTTCCAGGAAGGGGGGGGGTGTGGGTGGAGGCAGAGAGGGGCGAGGGGGGCGGGGACGCGGTTGTGCAGAGCGCGTGCGTGGGGGTTGCGTGCGTGCCGTGGCGTGCGAGGGGGTTGCGTGCGTGCCGTGGCGTGCGTGGGTGTTCGCGTGCGTGCCAGGGAAGGGAGCCCCCGGAGCGACTGCTGAGGGACACCGCGGCGAGCGAGCATGGGTGAAGGAGCTGAGGGCGTGAGCAGGGCTGCAGCGGGCAGGTCCAAGGTAGGTTTGTGTTTATCTTTTTGAGAAGGGAAGAGGGTGCCTAGGATGCTTGGGAAAAGGGGAGGGAAGGTCCCAGGAAGTGTTTGGGGGAAAGGTGCGTGGTTGGGGAGGGACCGGCTTCAGTGCAGGGCAGGTATGGGGGTTGAGTGCAGGAGGGTTAGCTGCGTGGAGGGGAAGGGAGCTCAGAGGGAATGGGGAGGGCCACCGCGAGCGTGGGGGAGGGAGGTGAGGATGGCAGCGGAGCCCCAGCTGAGAGGTTGAAGTTAGGGTTAGTTTTGAGAGGCAGGAAGAGGGTGGATGGGATCCCTTGGAAAAGTGGAGGCGAGGTCCTAGGAAGGGTTGGGCCTGTGCGAGTGCGGGGAGCGTGGAGGCGGGCAGGCACCCCTTGCCCCCCGAGCGTGCGTGGGGGTTGCGTGGGTGCAGGGGAAGGGAGGCCGGAGGGAATGGAGAGGGACACGGAGAGCCTGGGGCCCTGCGGGGAGGTTGTGAGGGGCATTCTAGGGGATAGGTTCAAGGTAGGTTTTGGTGGCTGCTGCGGTGGTGGTGGTTTTTGTTGTTGGTTTTTGGTTTTTGGTTGGTTGTTGTGAAGGGGGAAGAGGGTGGAGGATGAGGACCCCTTAGCACATGGGAGCGGAAGGATGTCAGGAAAGGAGCCCAGAGGGGTTCCTGTGGGAATGGGCCAGGGCAGCTGGGAGGGGCTTGTGGGTAGTGCCTGAACAGAGGGGAAGGGAGAGCTGAAGGGAGTGCTGAGGGCCAGGGCGAGCAGGGGGGGACTGAGGTAAGGCTGTCAGTGGAGTTCCAGCAGACAGGTTCAAGTGAGGTGTTTTTTGTTTTGGTTTTTGGCTTGCTGTGTGTGTTTGTTCATTTGATTGTTTGTTTGAGAAGGGGGTAGAGGGGTGGGTAGGTTGGATGCCTTTGAGCTGATGGGGAAAGTTTCCAGGAAGGGGGGGGTGTGGGTGGGGGCAGAGAGGGGCGAGGGGGGCGGGGACGCGGTTGTGCAGAGCGGGTGCGTGGGGGTTGCGTGCGTGCAGGGGAAGGGAGCCCCCGGAGCGACTGCTGAGGGACACCGCGGCGAGCGAGCATGGGTGAAGGAGCTGAGGGCGTGAGCAGGGCTGCAGCGGGCAGGTCCAAGGTAGGTTTGTGTTTATCTTTTTGAGAAGGGAAGAGGGTGCCTAGGATGCTTGGGAAAAGGGGAGGGAAGGTCCCAGGAAGTGTTTGGGGGAAAGGTGCGTGGTTGGGGAGGGACCGGCTTCAGTGCAGGGCAGGTATGGGGGTTGAGTGCAGGAGGGTTAGCTGCGTGGAGGGGAAGGGAGCTCAGAGGGAATGGGGAGGGCCACCGCGAGCGTGGGGGAGGGAGGTGAGGATGGCAGCGGAGCCCCAGCTGAGAGGTTGAAGTTAGGGTTAGTTTTGAGAGGCAGGAAGAGGGTGGATGGGATCCCTTGGAAAAGTGGAGGCGAGGTCCTAGGAAGGGTTGGGCCTGTGCGAGTGCGGGGAGCGTGGAGGCGGGCAGGCACCCCTTGCCCCCCGAGCGTGCGTGGGGGTTGCGTGGGTGCAGGGGAAGGGAGGCCAGAGGGAATGGAGAGGGACACGGAGAGCCTGGGGCCCTGCGGGGAGGTTGTGAGGGGCATTCTAGGGGATAGGTTCAAGGTAGGTTTTGGTGGCTGCTGCGGTGGTGGTGGTTTTTGTTGTTGGTTTTTGGTTTTTGGTTGGTTGTTGTGAAGGGGGAAGAGGGTGGAGGATGAGGACCCCTTAGCACATGGGAGCGGAAGGATGTCAGGAAAGGAGCCCAGAGGGGTTCCTGTGGGAATGGGCCAGGGCAGCTGGGAGGGGCTTGTGGGTAGTGCCTGAACAGAGGGGAAGGGAGAGCTGAAGGGAGTGCTGAGGGCCAGAGCGAGCAGGGGGGGACTGAGGTAAGGCTGTCAGTGGAGTTCCAGCAGACAGGTTCAAGTGAGGTGTTTTTTGTTTTGGTTTTTGGCTTGCTGTGTGTGTTTGTTCGTTTGATTGTTTGTTTGAGAAGGGGGTAGAGGGGTGGGTAGGTTGGATGCCTTTGAGCTGATGGGGAAAGTTTCCAGGAAGGGGGGGGGTGTGGGTGGGGGCAGAGAGGGGCGAGGGGGGCGGGGACGCGGTTGTGCAGAGCGCGTGCGTGGGGGTTGCGTGCGTGCCGTGGCGTGCGAGGGGGTTGCGTGCGTGCCGTGGCGTGCGTGGGGGTTCGCGTGCGTGCCGGGGAAGGGAGCCCCCGGAGCGACTGCTGAGGGGCACCGCGGCGAGCGAGCATGGGTGAAGGAGCTGAGGGCGTGAGCAGGGCTGCAGCGGGCAGGTCCAAGGTAGGTTTGTGTTTATCTTTTTGAGAAGGGAAGAGGGTGCCTAGGATGCTTGGGAAAAGGGGAGGGAAGGTCCCAGGAAGTGTTTGGGGGAAAGGTGCGTGGTTGGGGAGGGACCGGCTTCAGTGCAGGGCAGGTATGGGGGTTGAGTGCAGGAGGGTTAGCTGCGTGGAGGGGAAGGGAGCTCAGAGGGAATGGGGAGGGCCACCGCGAGCGTGGGGGAGGGAGGTGAGGATGGCAGCGGAGCCCCAGCTGAGAGGTTGAAGTTAGGGTTAGTTTTGAGAGGCAGGAAGAGGGTGGATGGGATCCCTTGGAAAAGTGGAGGCGAGGTCCTAGGAAGGGTTGGGCCTGTGCGAGTGCGGGGAGCGTGGAGGCGGGCAGGCACCCCTTGCCCCCCGAGCGTGCGTGGGGGTTGCGTGGGTGCAGGGGAAGGGAGGCCGGAGGGAATGGAGAGGGACACGGAGAGCCTGGGGCCCTGCGGGGAGGTTGTGAGGGGCATTCTAGGGGATAGGTTCAAGGTAGGTTTTGGTGGCTGCTGCGGTGGTGGTGGTTTTTGTTGTTGGTTTTTGGTTTTTGGTTGGTTGTTGTGAAGGGGGAAGAGGGTGGAGGATGAGGACCCCTTAGCACATGGGAGCGGAAGGATGTCAGGAAAGGAGCCCAGAGGGGTTCCTGTGGGAATGGGCCAGGGCAGCTGGGAGGGGCTTGTGGGTAGTGCCTGAACAGAGGGGAAGGGAGAGCTGAAGGGAGTGCTGAGGGCCAGGGCGAGCAGGGGGGGACTGAGGTAAGGCTGTCAGTGGAGTTCCAGCAGACAGGTTCAAGTGAGGTGTTTTTTGTTTTGGTTTTTGGCTTGCTGTGTGTGTTTGTTCGTTTGATTGTTTGTTTGAGAAGGGGGTAGAGGGGTGGGTAGGTTGGATGCCTTTGAGCTGATGGGGAAAGTTTCCAGGAAGGGGGGAGTGTGGGTGGGGGCAGAGAGGGGCGAGGGGGGCGGGGACGCGGTTGTGCAGAGCGGGTGCGTGGGGGTTGCGTGCGTGCAGGGGAAGGGAGCCCCCGGAGCGACTGCTGAGGGACACCGCGGCGAGCGAGCATGGGTGAAGGAGCTGAGGGCGTGAGCAGGGCTGCAGCGGGCAGGTCCAAGGTAGGTTTGTGTTTATCTTTTTGAGAAGGGAAGAGGGTGCCTAGGATGCTTGGGAAAAGGGGAGGGAAGGTCCCAGGAAGTGTTTGGGGGAAAGGTGCGTGGTTGGGGAGGGACCGGCTTCAGTGCAGGGCAGGTATGGGGGTTGAGTGCAGGAGGGTTAGCTGCGTGGAGGGGAAGGGAGCTCAGAGGGAATGGGGAGGGCCACCGCGAGCGTGGGGGAGGGAGGTGAGGATGGCAGCGGAGCCCCAGCTGAGAGGTTGAAGTTAGGGTTAGTTTTGAGAGGCAGGAAGAGGGTGGATGGGATCCCTTGGAAAAGTGGAGGCGAGGTCCTAGGAAGGGTTGGGCCTGTGCGAGTGCGGGGAGCGTGGAGGCGGGCAGGCACCCCTTGCCCCCCGAGCGTGCGTGGGGGTTGCGTGGGTGCAGGGGAAGGGAGGCCGGAGGGAATGGAGAGGGACACGGAGAGCCTGGGGCCCTGCGGGGAGGTTGTGAGGGGCATTCTAGGGGATAGGTTCAAGGTAGGTTTTGGTGGCTGCTGCGGTGGTGGTGGTTTTTGTTGTTGGTTTTTGGTTTTTGGTTGGTTGTTGTGAAGGGGGAAGAGGGTGGAGGATGAGGACCCCTTAGCACATGGGAGCGGAAGGATGTCAGGAAAGGAGCCCAGAGGGGTTCCTGTGGGAATGGGCCAGGGCAGCTGGGAGGGGCTTGTGGGTAGTGCCTGAACAGAGGGGAAGGGAGAGCTGAAGGGAGTGCTGAGGGCCAGGGCGAGCAGGGGGGGACTGAGGTAAGGCTGTCAGTGGAGTTCCAGCAGACAGGTTCAAGTGAGGTGTTTTTTGTTTTGGTTTTTGGCTTGCTGTGTGTGTTTGTTCGTTTGATTGTTTGTTTGAGAAGGGGGTAGAGGGGTGGGTAGGTTGGATGCCTTTGAGCTGATGGGGAAAGTTTCCAGGAAGGGGGGGGGTGTGGGTGGGGGCAGAGAGGGGCGAGGGGGGCGGGGACGCGGTTGTGCAGAGCGCGTGCGTGGGGGTTGCGTGCGTGCCGTGGCGTGCAAGGGGGTTGCGTGCGTGCCGTGGCGTGCGTGGGGGTTCGCGTGCGTGCCGGGGAAGGGAGCCCCCGGAGCGACTGCTGAGGGACACCGCGGCGAGCGAGCATGGGTGAAGGAGCTGAGGGCGTGAGCAGGGCTGCAGCGGGCAGGTCCAAGGTAGGTTTGTGTTTATCTTTTTGAGAAGGGAAGAGGGTGCCTAGGATGCTTGGGAAAAGGGGAGGGAAGGTCCCAGGAAGTGTTTGGGGGAAAGGTGCGTGGTTGGGGAGGGACCGGCTTCAGTGCAGGGCAGGTATGGGGGTTGAGTGCAGGAGGGTTAGCTGCGTGGAGGGGAAGGGAGCTCAGAGGGAATGGGGAGGGCCACCGCGAGCGTGGGGGAGGGAGGTGAGGATGGCAGCGGAGCCCCAGCTGAGAGGTTGAAGTTAGGGTTAGTTTTGAGAGGCAGGAAGAGGGTGGATGGGATCCCTTGGAAAAGTGGAGGCGAGGTCCTAGGAAGGGTTGGGCCTGTGCGAGTGCGGGGAGCGTGGAGGCGGGCAGGCACCCCTTGCCCCCCGAGCGTGCGTGGGGGTTGCGTGGGTGCAGGGGAAGGGAGGCCGGAGGGAATGGAGAGGGACACGGAGAGCCTGGGGCCCTGCGGGGAGGTTGTGAGGGGCATTCTAGGGGATAGGTTCAAGGTAGGTTTTGGTGGCTGCTGCGGTGGTGGTGGTTTTTGTTGTTGGTTTTTGGTTTTTGGTTGGTTGTTGTGAAGGGGGAAGAGGGTGGAGGATGAGGACCCCTTAGCACATGGGAGCGGAAGGATGTCAGGAAAGGAGCCCAGAGGGGTTCCTGTGGGAATGGGCCAGGGCAGCTGGGAGGGGCTTGTGGGTAGTGCCTGAACAGAGGGGAAGGGAGAGCTGAAGGGAGTGCTGAGGGCCAGGGCGAGCAGGGGGGGACTGAGGTAAGGCTGTCAGTGGAGTTCCAGCAGACAGGTTCAAGTGAGGTGTTTTTTGTTTTGGTTTTTGGCTTGCTGTGTGTGTTTGTTCGTTTGATTGTTTGTTTGAGAAGGGGGTAGAGGGGTGGGTAGGTTGGATGCCTTTGAGCTGATGGGGAAAGTTTCCAGGAAGGGGGGGGGTGTGGGTGGAGGCAGAGAGGGGCGAGGGGGGCGGGGACGCGGTTGTGCAGAGCGCGTGCGTGGGGGTTGCGTGCGTGCCGTGGCGTGCGAGGGGGTTGCGTGCGTGCCGTGGCGTGCGTGGGTGTTCGCGTGCGTGCCGGGGAAGGGAGCCCCCGGAGCGACTGCTGAGGGACACCGCGGCGAGCGAGCATGGGTGAAGGAGCTGAGGGCGTGAGCAGGGCTGCAGCGGGCAGGTCCAAGGTAGGTTTGTGTTTATCTTTTTGAGAAGGGAAGAGGGTGCCTAGGATGCTTGGGAAAAGGGGAGGGAAGGTCCCAGGAAGTGTTTGGGGGAAAGGTGCGTGGTTGGGGAGGGACCGGCTTCAGTGCAGGGCAGGTATGGGGGTTGAGTGCAGGAGGGTTAGCTGCGTGGAGGGGAAGGGAGCTCAGAGGGAATGGGGAGGGCCACCGCGAGCGTGGGGGAGGGAGGTGAGGATGGCAGCGGAGCCCCAGCTGAGAGGTTGAAGTTAGGGTTAGTTTTGAGAGGCAGGAAGAGGGTGGATGGGATCCCTTGGAAAAGTGGAGGCGAGGTCCTAGGAAGGGTTGGGCCTGTGCGAGTGCGGGGAGCGTGGAGGCGGGCAGGCACCCCTTGCCCCCCGAGCGTGCGTGGGGGTTGCGTGGGTGCAGGGGAAGGGAGGCCGGAGGGAATGGAGAGGGACACGGAGAGCCTGGGGCCCTGCGGGGAGGTTGTGAGGGGCATTCTAGGGGATAGGTTCAAGGTAGGTTTTGGTGGCTGCTGCGGTGGTGGTGGTTTTTGTTGTTGGTTTTTGGTTTTTGGTTGGTTGTTGTGAAGGGGGAAGAGGGTGGAGGATGAGGACCCCTTAGCACATGGGAGCGGAAGGATGTCAGGAAAGGAGCCCAGAGGGGTTCCTGTGGGAATGGGCCAGGGCAGCTGGGAGGGGCTTGTGGGTAGTGCCTGAACAGAGGGGAAGGGAGAGCTGAAGGGAGTGCTGAGGGCCAGGGCGAGCAGGGGGGGACTGAGGTAAGGCTGTCAGTGGAGTTCCAGCAGACAGGTTCAAGTGAGGTGTTTTTTGTTTTGGTTTTTGGCTTGCTGTGTGTGTTTGTTCGTTTGATTGTTTGTTTGAGAAGGGGGTAGAGGGGTGGGTAGGTTGGATGCCTTTGAGCTGATGGGGAAAGTTTCCAGGAAGGGGGGGGGTGTGGGTGGGGGCAGAGAGGGGCGAGGGGGGCGGGGACGCGGTTGTGCAGAGCGCGTGCGTGGGGGTTGCGTGCGTGCCGTGGCGTGCGAGGGGGTTGCGTGCGTGCCGTGGCGTGCGTGGGGGTTCGCGTGCGTGCCGGGGAAGGGAGCCCCCGGAGCGACTGCTGAGGGACACCGCGGCGAGCGAGCATGGGTGAAGGAGCTGAGGGCGTGAGCAGGGCTGCAGCGGGCAGGTCCAAGGTAGGTTTGTGTTTATCTTTTTGAGAAGGGAAGAGGGTGCCTAGGATGCTTGGGAAAAGGGGAGGGAAGGTCCCAGGAAGTGTTTGGGGGAAAGGTGCGTGGTTGGGGAGGGACCGGCTTCAGTGCAGGGCAGGTATGGGGGTTGAGTGCAGGAGGGTTAGCTGCGTGGAGGGGAAGGGAGCTCAGAGGGAATGGGGAGGGCCACCGCGAGCGTGGGGGAGGGAGGTGAGGATGGCAGCGGAGCCCCAGCTGAGAGGTTGAAGTTAGGGTTAGTTTTGAGAGGCAGGAAGAGGGTGGATGGGATCCCTTGGAAAAGTGGAGGCGAGGTCCTAGGAAGGGTTGGGCCTGTGCGAGTGCGGGGAGCGTGGAGGCGGGCAGGCACGCCTTGCCCCCCGAGCGTGCGTGGGGGTTGCGTGGGTGCAGGGGAAGGGAGGCCGGAGGGAATGGAGAGGGACACGGAGAGCCTGGGGCCCTGCGGGGAGGTTGTGAGGGGCATTCTAGGGGATAGGTTCAAGGTAGGTTTTGGTGGCTGCTGCGGTGGTGGTGGTTTTTGTTGTTGGTTTTTGGTTTTTGGTTGGTTGTTGTGAAGGGGGAAGAGGGTGGAGGATGAGGACCCCTTAGCACATGGGAGCGGAAGGATGTCAGGAAAGGAGCCCAGAGGGGTTCCTGTGGGAATGGGCCAGGGCAGCTGGGAGGGGCTTGTGGGTAGTGCCTGAACAGAGGGGAAGGGAGAGCTGAAGGGAGTGCTGAGGGCCAGGGCGAGCAGGGGGGGACTGAGGTAAGGCTGTCAGTGGAGTTCCAGCAGACAGGTTCAAGTGAGGTGTTTTTTGTTTTGGTTTTTGGCTTGCTGTGTGTGTTTGTTCGTTTGATTGTTTGTTTGAGAAGGGGGTAGAGGGGTGGGTAGGTTGGATGCCTTTGAGCTGATGGGGAAAGTTTCCAGGAAGGGGGGGGGTGTGGGTGGAGGCAGAGAGGGGCGAGGGGGGCGGGGACGCGGTTGTGCAGAGCGCGTGCGTGGGGGTTGCGTGCGTGCCGTGGCGTGCGAGGGGGTTGCGTGCGTGCCGTGGCGTGCGTGGGTGTTCGCGTGCGTGCCGGGGAAGGGAGCCCCCGGAGCGACTGCTGAGGGACACCGCGGCGAGCGAGCATGGGTGAAGGAGCTGAGGGCGTGAGCAGGGCTGCAGCGGGCAGGTCCAAGGTAGGTTTGTGTTTATCTTTTTGAGAAGGGAAGAGGGTGCCTAGGATGCTTGGGAAAAGGGGAGGGAAGGTCCCAGGAAGTGTTTGGGGGAAAGGTGCGTGGTTGGGGAGGGACCGGCTTCAGTGCAGGGCAGGTATGGGGGTTGAGTGCAGGAGGGTTAGCTGCGTGGAGGGGAAGGGAGCTCAGAGGGAATGGGGAGGGCCACCGCGAGCGTGGGGGAGGGAGGTGAGGATGGCAGCGGAGCCCCAGCTGAGAGGTTGAAGTTAGGGTTAGTTTTGAGAGGCAGGAAGAGGGTGGATGGGATCCCTTGGAAAAGTGGAGGCGAGGTCCTAGGAAGGGTTGGGCCTGTGCGAGTGCGGGGAGCGTGGAGGCGGGCAGGCACCCCTTGCCCCCCGAGCGTGCGTGGGGGTTGCGTGGGTGCAGGGGAAGGGAGGCCGGAGGGAATGGAGAGGGACACGGAGAGCCTGGGGCCCTGCGGGGAGGTTGTGAGGGGCATTCTAGGGGATAGGTTCAAGGTAGGTTTTGGTGGCTGCTGCGGTGGTGGTGGTTTTTGTTGTTGGTTTTTGGTTTTTGGTTGGTTGTTGTGAAGGGGGAAGAGGGTGGAGGATGAGGACCCCTTAGCACATGGGAGCGGAAGGATGTCAGGAAAGGAGCCCAGAGGGGTTCCTGTGGGAATGGGCCAGGGCAGCTGGGAGGGGCTTGTGGGTAGTGCCTGAACAGAGGGGAAGGGAGAGCTGAAGGGAGTGCTGAGGGCCAGAGCGAGCAGGGGGGGACTGAGGTAAGGCTGTCAGTGGAGTTCCAGCAGACAGGTTCAAGTGAGGTGTTTTTTGTTTTGGTTTTTGGCTTGCTGTGTGTGTTTGTTCGTTTGATTGTTTGTTTGAGAAGGGGGTAGAGGGGTGGGTAGGTTGGATGCCTTTGAGCTGATGGGGAAAGTTTCCAGGAAGGGGGGGGGTGTGGGTGGGGGCAGAGAGGGGCGAGGGGGGCGGGGACGCGGTTGTGCAGAGCGCGTGCGTGGGGGTTGCGTGCGTGCCGTGGCGTGCGAGGGGGTTGCGTGCGTGCCGTGGCGTGCGTGGGGGTTCGCGTGCGTGCCGGGGAAGGGAGCCCCCGGAGCGACTGCTGAGGGACACCGCGGCGAGCGAGCATGGGTGAAGGAGCTGAGCGCGTGAGCAGGGCTGCAGCGGGCAGGTCCAAGGTAGGTTTGTGTTTATCTTTTTGAGAAGGGAAGAGGGTGCCTAGGATGCTTGGGAAAAGGGGAGGGAAGGTCCCAGGAAGTGTTTGGGGGAAAGGTGCGTGGTTGGGGAGGGACCGGCTTCAGTGCAGGGCAGGTATGGGGGTTGAGTGCAGGAGGGTTAGCTGCGTGGAGGGGAAGGGAGCTCAGAGGGAATGGGGAGGGCCACCGCGAGCGTGGGGGAGGGAGGGTGAGGATGGCAGCGGAGCCCCAGCTGAGAGGTTGAAGTTAGGGTTAGTTTTGAGAGGCAGGAAGAGGGTGGATGGGATCCCTTGGAAAAGTGGAGGCGAGGTCCTAGGAAGGGTTGGGCCTGTGCGAGTGCGGGGAGCGTGGAGGCGGGCAGGCACGCCTTGCCCCCCGAGCGTGCGTGGGGGTTGCGTGGGTGCAGGGGAAGGGAGGCCGGAGGGAATGGAGAGGGACACGGAGAGCCTGGGGCCCTGCGGGGAGGTTGTGAGGGGCATTCTAGGGGATAGGTTCAAGGTAGGTTTTGGTGGCTGCTGCGGTGGTGGTGGTTTTTGTTGTTGGTTTTTGGTTTTTGGTTGGTTGTTGTGAAGGGGGAAGAGGGTGGAGGATGAGGACCCCTTAGCACATGGGAGCGGAAGGATGTCAGGAAAGGAGCCCAGAGGGGTTCCTGTGGGAATGGGCCAGGGCAGCTGGGAGGGGCTTGTGGGTAGTGCCTGAACAGAGGGGAAGGGAGAGCTGAAGGGAGTGCTGAGGGCCAGGGCGAGCAGGGGGGGACTGAGGTAAGGCTGTCAGTGGAGTTCCAGCAGACAGGTTCAAGTGAGGTGTTTTTTGTTTTGGTTTTTGGCTTGCTGTGTGTGTTTGTTCGTTTGATTGTTTGTTTGAGAAGGGGGTAGAGGGGTGGGTAGGTTGGATGCCTTTGAGCTGATGGGGAAAGTTTCCAGGAAGGGGGGGGGTGTGGGTGGAGGCAGAGAGGGGCGAGGGGGGCGGGGACGCGGTTGTGCAGAGCGCGTGCGTGGGGGTTGCGTGCGTGCCGTGGCGTGCGAGGGGGTTGCGTGCGTGCCGTGGCGTGCGTGGGTGTTCGCGTGCGTGCCGGGGAAGGGAGCCCCCGGAGCGACTGCTGAGGGACACCGCGGCGAGCGAGCATGGGTGAAGGAGCTGAGGGCGTGAGCAGGGCTGCAGCGGGCAGGTCCAAGGTAGGTTTGTGTTTATCTTTTTGAGAAGGGAAGAGGGTGCCTAGGATGCTTGGGAAAAGGGGAGGGAAGGTCCCAGGAAGTGTTTGGGGGAAAGGTGCGTGGTTGGGGAGGGACCGGCTTCAGTGCAGGGCAGGTATGGGGGTTGAGTGCAGGAGGGTTAGCTGCGTGGAGGGGAAGGGAGCTCAGAGGGAATGGGGAGGGCCACCGCGAGCGTGGGGGAGGGAGGTGAGGATGGCAGCGGAGCCCCAGCTGAGAGGTTGAAGTTAGGGTTAGTTTTGAGAGGCAGGAAGAGGGTGGATGGGATCCCTTGGAAAAGTGGAGGCGAGGTCCTAGGAAGGGTTGGGCCTGTGCGAGTGCGGGGAGCGTGGAGGCGGGCAGGCACCCCTTGCCCCCCGAGCGTGCGTGGGGGTTGCGTGGGTGCAGGGGAAGGGAGGCCGGAGGGAATGGAGAGGGACACGGAGAGCCTGGGGCCCTGCGGGGAGGTTGTGAGGGGCATTCTAGGGGATAGGTTCAAGGTAGGTTTTGGTGGCTGCTGCGGTGGTGGTGGTTTTTGTTGTTGGTTTTTGGTTTTTGGTTGGTTGTTGTGAAGGGGGAAGAGGGTGGAGGATGAGGACCCCTTAGCACATGGGAGCGGAAGGATGTCAGGAAAGGAGCCCAGAGGGGTTCCTGTGGGAATGGGCCAGGGCAGCTGGGAGGGGCTTGTGGGTAGTGCCTGAACAGAGGGGAAGGGAGAGCTGAAGGGAGTGCTGAGGGCCAGAGCGAGCAGGGGGGGACTGAGGTAAGGCTGTCAGTGGAGTTCCAGCAGACAGGTTCAAGTGAGGTGTTTTTTGTTTTGGTTTTTGGCTTGCTGTGTGTGTTTGTTCGTTTGATTGTTTGTTTGAGAAGGGGGTAGAGGGGTGGGTAGGTTGGATGCCTTTGAGCTGATGGGGAAAGTTTCCAGGAAGGGGGGGGGTGTGGGTGGGGGCAGAGAGGGGCGAGGGGGGCGGGGACGCGGTTGTGCAGAGCGCGTGCGTGGGGGTTGCGTGCGTGCCGTGGCGTGCGAGGGGGTTGCGTGCGTGCCGTGGCGTGCGTGGGGGTTCGCGTGCGTGCCGGGGAAGGGAGCCCCCGGAGCGACTGCTGAGGGACACCGCGGCGAGCGAGCATGGGTGAAGGAGCTGAGGGCGTGAGCAGGGCTGCAGCGGGCAGGTCCAAGGTAGGTTTGTGTTTATCTTTTTGAGAAGGGAAGAGGGTGCCTAGGATGCTTGGGAAAAGGGGAGGGAAGGTCCCAGGAAGTGTTTGGGGGAAAGGTGCGTGGTTGGGGAGGGACCGGCTTCAGTGCAGGGCAGGTATGGGGGTTGAGTGCAGGAGGGTTAGCTGCGTGGAGGGGAAGGGAGCTCAGAGGGAATGGGGAGGGCCACCGCGAGCGTGGGGGAGGGAGGGTGAGGATGGCAGCGGAGCCCCAGCTGAGAGGTTGAAGTTAGGGTTAGTTTTGAGAGGCAGGAAGAGGGTGGATGGGATCCCTTGGAAAAGTGGAGGCGAGGTCCTAGGAAGGGTTGGGCCTGTGCGAGTGCGGGGAGCGTGGAGGCGGGCAGGCACCCCTTGCCCCCCGAGCGTGCGTGGGGGTTGCGTGGGTGCAGGGGAAGGGAGGCCGGAGGGAATGGAGAGGGACACGGAGAGCCTGGGGCCCTGCGGGGAGGTTGTGAGGGGCATTCTAGGGGATAGGTTCAAGGTAGGTTTTGGTGGCTGCTGCGGTGGTGGTGGTTTTTGTTGTTGGTTTTTGGTTTTTGGTTGGTTGTTGTGAAGGGGGAAGAGGGTGGAGGATGAGGACCCCTTAGCACATGGGAGCGGAAGGATGTCAGGAAAGGAGCCCAGAGGGGTTCCTGTGGGAATGGGCCAGGGCAGCTGGGAGGGGCTTGTGGGTAGTGCCTGAACAGAGGGGAAGGGAGAGCTGAAGGGAGTGCTGAGGGCCAGGGCGAGCAGGGGGGGACTGAGGTAAGGCTGTCAGTGGAGTTCCAGCAGACAGGTTCAAGTGAGGTGTTTTTTGTTTTGGTTTTTGGCTTGCTGTGTGTGTTTGTTCATTTGATTGTTTGTTTGAGAAGGGGGTAGAGGGGTGGGTAGGTTGGATGCCTTTGAGCTGATGGGGAAAGTTTCCAGGAAGGGGGGGGGTGTGGGTGGGGGCAGAGAGGGGCGAGGGGGGCGGGGACGCGGTTGTGCAGAGCGCGTGCGTGGGGGTTGCGTGCGTGCCGTGGCGTGCGTGGGGGTTCGCGTGCGTGCCGGGGAAGGGAGCCCCCGGAGCGACTGCTGAGGGACACCGCGGCGAGCGAGCATGGGTGAAGGAGCTGAGGGCGTGAGCAGGGCTGCAGCGGGCAGGTCCAAGGTAGGTTTGTGTTTATCTTTTTGAGAAGGGAAGAGGGTGCCTAGGATGCTTGGGAAAAGGGGAGGGAAGGTCCCAGGAAGTGTTTGGGGGAAAGGTGCGTGGTTGGGGAGGGACCGGCTTCAGTGCAGGGCAGGTATGGGGGTTGAGTGCAGGAGGGTTAGCTGCGTGGAGGGGAAGGGAGCTCAGAGGGAATGGGGAGGGCCACCGCGAGCGTGGGGGAGGGAGGTGAGGATGGCAGCGGAGCCCCAGCTGAGAGGTTGAAGTTAGGGTTAGTTTTGAGAGGCAGGAAGAGGGTGGATGGGATCCCTTGGAAAAGTGGAGGCGAGGTCCTAGGAAGGGTTGGGCCTGTGCGAGTGCGGGGAGCGTGGAGGCGGGCAGGCACCCCTTGCCCCCCGAGCGTGCGTGGGGGTTGCGTGGGTGCAGGGGAAGGGAGGCCGGAGGGAATGGAGAGGGACACGGAGAGCCTGGGGCCCTGCGGGGAGGTTGTGAGGGGCATTCTAGGGGATAGGTTCAAGGTAGGTTTTGGTGGCTGCTGCGGTGGTGGTGGTTTTTGTTGTTGGTTTTTGGTTTTTGGTTGGTTGTTGTGAAGGGGGAAGAGGGTGGAGGATGAGGACCCCTTAGCAAATGGGAGCGGAAGGATGTCAGGAAAGGAGCCCAGAGGGGTTCCTGTGGGAATGGGCCAGGGCAGCTGGGAGGGGCTTGTGGGTAGTGCCTGAACAGAGGGGAAGGGAGAGCTGAAGGGAGTGCTGAGGGCCAGGGCGAGCAGGGGGGGACTGAGGTAAGGCTGTCAGTGGAGTTCCAGCAGACAGGTTCAAGTGAGGTGTTTTTTGTTTTGGTTTTTGGCTTGCTGTGTGTGTTTGTTCGTTTGATTGTTTGTTTGAGAAGGGGGTAGAGGGGTGGGTAGGTTGGATGCCTTTGAGCTGATGGGGAAAGTTTCCAGGAAGGGGGGGGGTGTGGGTGGAGGCAGAGAGGGGCGAGGGGGGCGGGGACGCGGTTGTGCAGAGCGCGTGCGTGGGGGTTGCGTGCGTGCCGTGGCGTGCGAGGGGGTTGCGTGCGTGCCGTGGCGTGCGTGGGGGTTCGCGTGCGTGCCGGGGAAGGGAGCCCCCGGAGCGACTGCTGAGGGACACCGCGGCGAGCGAGCATGGGTGAAGGAGCTGAGGGCGTGAGCAGGGCTGCAGCGGGCAGGTCCAAGGTAGGTTTGTGTTTATCTTTTTGAGAAGGGAAGAGGGTGCCTAGGATGCTTGGGAAAAGGGGAGGGAAGGTCCCAGGAAGTGTTTGGGGGAAAGGTGCGTGGTTGGGGAGGGACCGGCTTCAGTGCAGGGCAGGTATGGGGGTTGAGTGCAGGAGGGTTAGCTGCGTGGAGGGGAAGGGAGCTCAGAGGGAATGGGGAGGGCCACCGCGAGCGTGGGGGAGGGAGGTGAGGATGGCAGCGGAGCCCCAGCTGAGAGGTTGAAGTTAGGGTTAGTTTTGAGAGGCAGGAAGAGGGTGGATGGGATCCCTTGGAAAAGTGGAGGCGAGGTCCTAGGAAGGGTTGGGCCTGTGCGAGTGCGGGGAGCGTGGAGGCGGGCAGGCACCCCTTGCCCCCCGAGCGTGCGTGGGGGTTGCGTGGGTGCAGGGGAAGGGAGGCCGGAGGGAATGGAGAGGGACACGGAGAGCCTGGGGCCCTGCGGGGAGGTTGTGAGGGGCATTCTAGGGGATAGGTTCAAGGTAGGTTTTGGTGGCTGCTGCGGTGGTGGTGGTTTTTGTTGTTGGTTTTTGGTTTTTGGTTGGTTGTTGTGAAGGGGGAAGAGGGTGGAGGATGAGGACCCCTTAGCACATGGGAGCGGAAGGATGTCAGGAAAGGAGCCCAGAGGGGTTCCTGTGGGAATGGGCCAGGGCAGCTGGGAGGGGCTTGTGGGTAGTGCCTGAACAAAGGGGAAGGGAGAGCTGAAGGGAGTGCTGAGGGCCAGGGCGAGCAGGGGGGGACTGAGGTAAGGCTGTCAGTGGAGTTCCAGCAGACAGGTTCAAGTGAGGTGTTTTTTGTTTTGGTTTTTGGCTTGCTGTGTGTGTTTGTTCGTTTGATTGTTTGTTTGAGAAGGGGGTAGAGGGGTGGGTAGGTTGGATGCCTTTGAGCTGATGGGGAAAGTTTCCAGGAAGGGGGGGGGTGTGGGTGGGGGCAGAGAGGGGCGAGGGGGGCGGGGACGCGGTTGTGCAGAGCGCGTGCGTGGGGGTTGCGTGCGTGCCGTGGCGTGCGAGGGGGTTGCGTGCGTGCCGTGGCGTGCGTGGGGGTTCGCGTGCGTGCCGGGGAAGGGAGCCCCCGGAGCGACTGCTGAGGGACACCGCGGCGAGCGAGCATGGGTGAAGGAGCTGAGGGCGTGAGCAGGGCTGCAGCGGGCAGGTCCAAGGTAGGTTTGTGTTTATCTTTTTGAGAAGGGAAGAGGGTGCCTAGGATGCTTGGGAAAAGGGGAGGGAAGGTCCCAGGAAGTGTTTGGGGGAAAGGTGCGTGGTTGGGGAGGGACCGGCTTCAGTGCAGGGCAGGTATGGGGGTTGAGTGCAGGAGGGTTAGCTGCGTGGAGGGGAAGGGAGCTCAGAGGGAATGGGGAGGGCCACCGCGAGCGTGGGGGAGGGAGGGTGAGGATGGCAGCGGAGCCCCAGCTGAGAGGTTGAAGTTAGGGTTAGTTTTGAGAGGCAGGAAGAGGGTGGATGGGATCCCTTGGAAAAGTGGAGGCGAGGTCCTAGGAAGGGTTGGGCCTGTGCGAGTGCGGGGAGCGTGGAGGCGGGCAGGCACCCCTTGCCCCCCGAGCGTGCGTGGGGGTTGCGTGGGTGCAGGGGAAGGGAGGCCGGAGGGAATGGAGAGGGACACGGAGAGCCTGGGGCCCTGCGGGGAGGTTGTGAGGGGCATTCTAGGGGATAGGTTCAAGGTAGGTTTTGGTGGCTGCTGCGGTGGTGGTGGTTTTTGTTGTTGGTTTTTGGTTTTTGGTTGGTTGTTGTGAAGGGGGAAGAGGGTGGAGGATGAGGACCCCTTAGCACATGGGAGCGGAAGGATGTCAGGAAAGGAGCCCAGAGGGGTTCCTGTGGGAATGGGCCAGGGCAGCTGGGAGGGGCTTGTGGGTAGTGCCTGAACAGAGGGGAAGGGAGAGCTGAAGGGAGTGCTGAGGGCCAGGGCGAGCAGGGGGGGACTGAGGTAAGGCTGTCAGTGGAGTTCCAGCAGACAGGTTCAAGTGAGGTGTTTTTTGTTTTGGTTTTTGGCTTGCTGTGTGTGTTTGTTCATTTGATTGTTTGTTTGAGAAGGGGGTAGAGGGGTGGGTAGGTTGGATGCCTTTGAGCTGATGGGGAAAGTTTCCAGGAAGGGGGGGGGTGTGGGTGGGGGCAGAGAGGGGCGAGGGGGGCGGGGACGCGGTTGTGCAGAGCGCGTGCGTGGGGGTTGCGTGCGTGCCGTGGCGTGCGTGGGGGTTCGCGTGCGTGCCGGGGAAGGGAGCCCCCGGAGCGACTGCTGAGGGACACCGCGGCGAGCGAGCATGGGTGAAGGAGCTGAGGGCGTGAGCAGGGCTGCAGCGGGCAGGTCCAAGGTAGGTTTGTGTTTATCTTTTTGAGAAGGGAAGAGGGTGCCTAGGATGCTTGGGAAAAGGGGAGGGAAGGTCCCAGGAAGTGTTTGGGGGAAAGGTGCGTGGTTGGGGAGGGACCGGCTTCAGTGCAGGGCAGGTATGGGGGTTGAGTGCAGGAGGGTTAGCTGCGTGGAGGGGAAGGGAGCTCAGAGGGAATGGGGAGGGCCACCGCGAGCGTGGGGGAGGGAGGTGAGGATGGCAGCGGAGCCCCAGCTGAGAGGTTGAAGTTAGGGTTAGTTTTGAGAGGCAGGAAGAGGGTGGATGGGATCCCTTGGAAAAGTGGAGGCGAGGTCCTAGGAAGGGTTGGGCCTGTGCGAGTGCGGGGAGCGTGGAGGCGGGCAGGCACCCCTTGCCCCCCGAGCGTGCGTGGGGGTTGCGTGGGTGCAGGGGAAGGGAGGCCGGAGGGAATGGAGAGGGACACGGAGAGCCTGGGGCCCTGCGGGGAGGTTGTGAGGGGCATTCTAGGGGATAGGTTCAAGGTAGGTTTTGGTGGCTGCTGCGGTGGTGGTGGTTTTTGTTGTTGGTTTTTGGTTTTTGGTTGGTTGTTGTGAAGGGGGAAGAGGGTGGAGGATGAGGACCCCTTAGCAAATGGGAGCGGAAGGATGTCAGGAAAGGAGCCCAGAGGGGTTCCTGTGGGAATGGGCCAGGGCAGCTGGGAGGGGCTTGTGGGTAGTGCCTGAACAGAGGGGAAGGGAGAGCTGAAGGGAGTGCTGAGGGCCAGGGCGAGCAGGGGGGGACTGAGGTAAGGCTGTCAGTGGAGTTCCAGCAGACAGGTTCAAGTGAGGTGTTTTTTGTTTTGGTTTTTGGCTTGCTGTGTGTGTTTGTTCGTTTGATTGTTTGTTTGAGAAGGGGGTAGAGGGGTGGGTAGGTTGGATGCCTTTGAGCTGATGGGGAAAGTTTCCAGGAAGGGGGGGGGTGTGGGTGGAGGCAGAGAGGGGCGAGGGGGGCGGGGACGCGGTTGTGCAGAGCGCGTGCGTGGGGGTTGCGTGCGTGCCGTGGCGTGCGAGGGGGTTGCGTGCGTGCCGTGGCGTGCGTGGGTGTTCGCGTGCGTGCCGGGGAAGGGAGCCCCCGGAGCGACTGCTGAGGGACACCGCGGCGAGCGAGCATGGGTGAAGGAGCTGAGGGCGTGAGCAGGGCTGCAGCGGGCAGGTCCAAGGTAGGTTTGTGTTTATCTTTTTGAGAAGGGAAGAGGGTGCCTAGGATGCTTGGGAAAAGGGGAGGGAAGGTCCCAGGAAGTGTTTGGGGGAAAGGTGCGTGGTTGGGGAGGGACCGGCTTCAGTGCAGGGCAGGTATGGGGGTTGAGTGCAGGAGGGTTAGCTGCGTGGAGGGGAAGGGAGCTCAGAGGGAATGGGGAGGGCCACCGCGAGCGTGGGGGAGGGAGGTGAGGATGGCAGCGGAGCCCCAGCTGAGAGGTTGAAGTTAGGGTTAGTTTTGAGAGGCAGGAAGAGGGTGGATGGGATCCCTTGGAAAAGTGGAGGCGAGGTCCTAGGAAGGGTTGGGCCTGTGCGAGTGCGGGGAGCGTGGAGGCGGGCAGGCACCCCTTGCCCCCCGAGCGTGCGTGGGGGTTGCGTGGGTGCAGGGGAAGGGAGGCCGGAGGGAATGGAGAGGGACACGGAGAGCCTGGGGCCCTGCGGGGAGGTTGTGAGGGGCATTCTAGGGGATAGGTTCAAGGTAGGTTTTGGTGGCTGCTGCGGTGGTGGTGGTTTTTGTTGTTGGTTTTTGGTTTTTGGTTGGTTGTTGTGAAGGGGGAAGAGGGTGGAGGATGAGGACCCCTTAGCACATGGGAGCGGAAGGATGTCAGGAAAGGAGCCCAGAGGGGTTCCTGTGGGAATGGGCCAGGGCAGCTGGGAGGGGCTTGTGGGTAGTGCCTGAACAGAGGGGAAGGGAGAGCTGAAGGGAGTGCTGAGGGCCAGGGCGAGCAGGGGGGGACTGAGGTAAGGCTGTCAGTGGAGTTCCAGCAGACAGGTTCAAGTGAGGTGTTTTTTGTTTTGGTTTTTGGCTTGCTGTGTGTGTTTGTTCGTTTGATTGTTTGTTTGAGAAGGGGGTAGAGGGGTGGGTAGGTTGGATGCCTTTGAGCTGATGGGGAAAGTTTCCAGGAAGGGGGGGGGTGTGGGTGGGGGCAGAGAGGGGCGAGGGGGGCGGGGACGCGGTTGTGCAGAGCGCGTGCGTGGGGGTTGCGTGCGTGCCGTGGCGTGCGTGGGGGTTCGCGTGCGTGCCGGGGAAGGGAGCCCCCGGAGCGACTGCTGAGGGACACCGCGGCGAGCGAGCATGGGTGAAGGAGCTGAGGGCGTGAGCAGGGCTGCAGCGGGCAGGTCCAAGGTAGGTTTGTGTTTATCTTTTTGAGAAGGGAAGAGGGTGCCTAGGATGCTTGGGAAAAGGGGAGGGAAGGTCCCAGGAAGTGTTTGGGGGAAAGGTGCGTGGTTGGGGAGGGACCGGCTTCAGTGCAGGGCAGGTATGGGGGTTGAGTGCAGGAGGGTTAGCTGCGTGGAGGGGAAGGGAGCTCAGAGGGAATGGGGAGGGCCACCGCGAGCGTGGGGGAGGGAGGTGAGGATGGCAGCGGAGCCCCAGCTGAGAGGTTGAAGTTAGGGTTAGTTTTGAGAGGCAGGAAGAGGGTGGATGGGATCCCTTGGAAAAGTGGAGGCGAGGTCCTAGGAAGGGTTGGGCCTGTGCGAGTGCGGGGAGCGTGGAGGCGGGCAGGCACCCCTTGCCCCCCGAGCGTGCGTGGGGGTTGCGTGGGTGCAGGGGAAGGGAGGCCGGAGGGAATGGAGAGGGACACGGAGAGCCTGGGGCCCTGCGGGGAGGTTGTGAGGGGCATTCTAGGGGATAGGTTCAAGGTAGGTTTTGGTGGCTGCTGCGGTGGTGGTGGTTTTTGTTGTTGGTTTTTGGTTTTTGGTTGGTTGTTGTGAAGGGGGAAGAGGGTGGAGGATGAGGACCCCTTAGCAAATGGGAGCGGAAGGATGTCAGGAAAGGAGCCCAGAGGGGTTCCTGTGGGAATGGGCCAGGGCAGCTGGGAGGGGCTTGTGGGTAGTGCCTGAACAGAGGGGAAGGGAGAGCTGAAGGGAGTGCTGAGGGCCAGGGCGAGCAGGGGGGGACTGAGGTAAGGCTGTCAGTGGAGTTCCAGCAGACAGGTTCAAGTGAGGTGTTTTTTGTTTTGGTTTTTGGCTTGCTGTGTGTGTTTGTTCGTTTGATTGTTTGTTTGAGAAGGGGGTAGAGGGGTGGGTAGGTTGGATGCCTTTGAGCTGATGGGGAAAGTTTCCAGGAAGGGGGGGGGTGTGGGTGGAGGCAGAGAGGGGCGAGGGGGGCGGGGACGCGGTTGTGCAGAGCGCGTGCGTGGGGGTTGCGTGCGTGCCGTGGCGTGCGAGGGGGTTGCGTGCGTGCCGTGGCGTGCGTGGGGGTTCGCGTGCGTGCCGGGGAAGGGAGCCCCCGGAGCGACTGCTGAGGGACACCGCGGCGAGCGAGCATGGGTGAAGGAGCTGAGGGCGTGAGCAGGGCTGCAGCGGGCAGGTCCAAGGTAGGTTTGTGTTTATCTTTTTGAGAAGGGAAGAGGGTGCCTAGGATGCTTGGGAAAAGGGGAGGGAAGGTCCCAGGAAGTGTTTGGGGGAAAGGTGCGTGGTTGGGGAGGGACCGGCTTCAGTGCAGGGCAGGTATGGGGGTTGAGTGCAGGAGGGTTAGCTGCGTGGAGGGGAAGGGAGCTCAGAGGGAATGGGGAGGGCCACCGCGAGCGTGGGGGAGGGAGGTGAGGATGGCAGCGGAGCCCCAGCTGAGAGGTTGAAGTTAGGGTTAGTTTTGAGAGGCAGGAAGAGGGTGGATGGGATCCCTTGGAAAAGTGGAGGCGAGGTCCTAGGAAGGGTTGGGCCTGTGCGAGTGCGGGGAGCGTGGAGGCGGGCAGGCACCCCTTGCCCCCCGAGCGTGCGTGGGGGTTGCGTGGGTGCAGGGGAAGGGAGGCCGGAGGGAATGGAGAGGGACACGGAGAGCCTGGGGCCCTGCGGGGAGGTTGTGAGGGGCATTCTAGGGGATAGGTTCAAGGTAGGTTTTGGTGGCTGCTGCGGTGGTGGTGGTTTTTGTTGTTGGTTTTTGGTTTTTGGTTGGTTGTTGTGAAGGGGGAAGAGGGTGGAGGATGAGGACCCCTTAGCACATGGGAGCGGAAGGATGTCAGGAAAGGAGCCCAGAGGGGTTCCTGTGGGAATGGGCCAGGGCAGCTGGGAGGGGCTTGTGGGTAGTGCCTGAACAAAGGGGAAGGGAGAGCTGAAGGGAGTGCTGAGGGCCAGGGCGAGCAGGGGGGGACTGAGGTAAGGCTGTCAGTGGAGTTCCAGCAGACAGGTTCAAGTGAGGTGTTTTTTGTTTTGGTTTTTGGCTTGCTGTGTGTGTTTGTTCGTTTGATTGTTTGTTTGAGAAGGGGGTAGAGGGGTGGGTAGGTTGGATGCCTTTGAGCTGATGGGGAAAGTTTCCAGGAAGGGGGGGGGTGTGGGTGGGGGCAGAGAGGGGCGAGGGGGGCGGGGACGCGGTTGTGCAGAGCGCGTGCGTGGGGGTTGCGTGCGTGCCGTGGCGTGCGAGGGGGTTGCGTGCGTGCCGTGGCGTGCGTGGGGGTTCGCGTGCGTGCCGGGGAAGGGAGCCCCCGGAGCGACTGCTGAGGGACACCGCGGCGAGCGAGCATGGGTGAAGGAGCTGAGGGCGTGAGCAGGGCTGCAGCGGGCAGGTCCAAGGTAGGTTTGTGTTTATCTTTTTGAGAAGGGAAGAGGGTGCCTAGGATGCTTGGGAAAAGGGGAGGGAAGGTCCCAGGAAGTGTTTGGGGGAAAGGTGCGTGGTTGGGGAGGGACCGGCTTCAGTGCAGGGCAGGTATGGGGGTTGAGTGCAGGAGGGTTAGCTGCGTGGAGGGGAAGGGAGCTCAGAGGGAATGGGGAGGGCCACCGCGAGCGTGGGGGAGGGAGGGTGAGGATGGCAGCGGAGCCCCAGCTGAGAGGTTGAAGTTAGGGTTAGTTTTGAGAGGCAGGAAGAGGGTGGATGGGATCCCTTGGAAAAGTGGAGGCGAGGTCCTAGGAAGGGTTGGGCCTGTGCGAGTGCGGGGAGCGTGGAGGCGGGCAGGCACCCCTTGCCCCCCGAGCGTGCGTGGGGGTTGCGTGGGTGCAGGGGAAGGGAGGCCGGAGGGAATGGAGAGGGACACGGAGAGCCTGGGGCCCTGCGGGGAGGTTGTGAGGGGCATTCTAGGGGATAGGTTCAAGGTAGGTTTTGGTGGCTGCTGCGGTGGTGGTGGTTTTTGTTGTTGGTTTTTGGTTTTTGGTTGGTTGTTGTGAAGGGGGAAGAGGGTGGAGGATGAGGACCCCTTAGCACATGGGAGCGGAAGGATGTCAGGAAAGGAGCCCAGAGGGGTTCCTGTGGGAATGGGCCAGGGCAGCTGGGAGGGGCTTGTGGGTAGTGCCTGAACAGAGGGGAAGGGAGAGCTGAAGGGAGTGCTGAGGGCCAGGGCGAGCAGGGGGGGACTGAGGTAAGGCTGTCAGTGGAGTTCCAGCAGACAGGTTCAAGTGAGGTGTTTTTTGTTTTGGTTTTTGGCTTGCTGTGTGTGTTTGTTCATTTGATTGTTTGTTTGAGAAGGGGGTAGAGGGGTGGGTAGGTTGGATGCCTTTGAGCTGATGGGGAAAGTTTCCAGGAAGGGGGGGGGTGTGGGTGGGGGCAGAGAGGGGCGAGGGGGGCGGGGACGCGGTTGTGCAGAGCGCGTGCGTGGGGGTTGCGTGCGTGCCGTGGCGTGCGTGGGGGTTCGCGTGCGTGCCGGGGAAGGGAGCCCCCGGAGCGACTGCTGAGGGACACCGCGGCGAGCGAGCATGGGTGAAGGAGCTGAGGGCGTGAGCAGGGCTGCAGCGGGCAGGTCCAAGGTAGGTTTGTGTTTATCTTTTTGAGAAGGGAAGAGGGTGCCTAGGATGCTTGGGAAAAGGGGAGGGAAGGTCCCAGGAAGTGTTTGGGGGAAAGGTGCGTGGTTGGGGAGGGACCGGCTTCAGTGCAGGGCAGGTATGGGGGTTGAGTGCAGGAGGGTTAGCTGCGTGGAGGGGAAGGGAGCTCAGAGGGAATGGGGAGGGCCACCGCGAGCGTGGGGGAGGGAGGTGAGGATGGCAGCGGAGCCCCAGCTGAGAGGTTGAAGTTAGGGTTAGTTTTGAGAGGCAGGAAGAGGGTGGATGGGATCCCTTGGAAAAGTGGAGGCGAGGTCCTAGGAAGGGTTGGGCCTGTGCGAGTGCGGGGAGCGTGGAGGCGGGCAGGCACCCCTTGCCCCCCGAGCGTGCGTGGGGGTTGCGTGGGTGCAGGGGAAGGGAGGCCGGAGGGAATGGAGAGGGACACGGAGAGCCTGGGGCCCTGCGGGGAGGTTGTGAGGGGCATTCTAGGGGATAGGTTCAAGGTAGGTTTTGGTGGCTGCTGCGGTGGTGGTGGTTTTTGTTGTTGGTTTTTGGTTTTTGGTTGGTTGTTGTGAAGGGGGAAGAGGGTGGAGGATGAGGACCCCTTAGCAAATGGGAGCGGAAGGATGTCAGGAAAGGAGCCCAGAGGGGTTCCTGTGGGAATGGGCCAGGGCAGCTGGGAGGGGCTTGTGGGTAGTGCCTGAACAGAGGGGAAGGGAGAGCTGAAGGGAGTGCTGAGGGCCAGGGCGAGCAGGGGGGGACTGAGGTAAGGCTGTCAGTGGAGTTCCAGCAGACAGGTTCAAGTGAGGTGTTTTTTGTTTTGGTTTTTGGCTTGCTGTGTGTGTTTGTTCGTTTGATTGTTTGTTTGAGAAGGGGGTAGAGGGGTGGGTAGGTTGGATGCCTTTGAGCTGATGGGGAAAGTTTCCAGGAAGGGGGGGGGTGTGGGTGGAGGCAGAGAGGGGCGAGGGGGGCGGGGACGCGGTTGTGCAGAGCGCGTGCGTGGGGGTTGCGTGCGTGCCGTGGCGTGCGAGGGGGTTGCGTGCGTGCCGTGGCGTGCGTGGGTGTTCGCGTGCGTGCCGGGGAAGGGAGCCCCCGGAGCGACTGCTGAGGGACACCGCGGCGAGCGAGCATGGGTGAAGGAGCTGAGGGCGTGAGCAGGGCTGCAGCGGGCAGGTCCAAGGTAGGTTTGTGTTTATCTTTTTGAGAAGGGAAGAGGGTGCCTAGGATGCTTGGGAAAAGGGGAGGGAAGGTCCCAGGAAGTGTTTGGGGGAAAGGTGCGTGGTTGGGGAGGGACCGGCTTCAGTGCAGGGCAGGTATGGGGGTTGAGTGCAGGAGGGTTAGCTGCGTGGAGGGGAAGGGAGCTCAGAGGGAATGGGGAGGGCCACCGCGAGCGTGGGGGAGGGAGGTGAGGATGGCAGCGGAGCCCCAGCTGAGAGGTTGAAGTTAGGGTTAGTTTTGAGAGGCAGGAAGAGGGTGGATGGGATCCCTTGGAAAAGTGGAGGCGAGGTCCTAGGAAGGGTTGGGCCTGTGCGAGTGCGGGGAGCGTGGAGGCGGGCAGGCACCCCTTGCCCCCCGAGCGTGCGTGGGGGTTGCGTGGGTGCAGGGGAAGGGAGGCCGGAGGGAATGGAGAGGGACACGGAGAGCCTGGGGCCCTGCGGGGAGGTTGTGAGGGGCATTCTAGGGGATAGGTTCAAGGTAGGTTTTGGTGGCTGCTGCGGTGGTGGTGGTTTTTGTTGTTGGTTTTTGGTTTTTGGTTGGTTGTTGTGAAGGGGGAAGAGGGTGGAGGATGAGGACCCCTTAGCACATGGGAGCGGAAGGATGTCAGGAAAGGAGCCCAGAGGGGTTCCTGTGGGAATGGGCCAGGGCAGCTGGGAGGGGCTTGTGGGTAGTGCCTGAACAGAGGGGAAGGGAGAGCTGAAGGGAGTGCTGAGGGCCAGGGCGAGCAGGGGGGGACTGAGGTAAGGCTGTCAGTGGAGTTCCAGCAGACAGGTTCAAGTGAGGTGTTTTTTGTTTTGGTTTTTGGCTTGCTGTGTGTGTTTGTTCGTTTGATTGTTTGTTTGAGAAGGGGGTAGAGGGGTGGGTAGGTTGGATGCCTTTGAGCTGATGGGGAAAGTTTCCAGGAAGGGGGGGGGTGTGGGTGGGGGCAGAGAGGGGCGAGGGGGGCGGGGACGCGGTTGTGCAGAGCGCGTGCGTGGGGGTTGCGTGCGTGCCGTGGCGTGCAAGGGGGTTGCGTGCGTGCCGTGGCGTGCGTGGGGGTTCGCGTGCGTGCCGGGGAAGGGAGCCCCCGGAGCGACTGCTGAGGGACACCGCTGCGAGCGAGCATGGGTGAAGGAGCTGAGGGCGTGAGCAGGGCTGCAGCGGGCAGGTCCAAGGTAGGTTTGTGTTTATCTTTTTGAGAAGGGAAGAGGGTGCCTAGGATGCTTGGGAAAAGGGGAGGGAAGGTCCCAGGAAGTGTTTGGGGGAAAGGTGCGTGGTTGGGGAGGGACCGGCTTCAGTGCAGGGCAGGTATGGGGGTTGAGTGCAGGAGGGTTAGCTGCGTGGAGGGGAAGGGAGCTCAGAGGGAATGGGGAGGGCCACCGCGAGCGTGGGGGAGGGAGGTGAGGATGGCAGCGGAGCCCCAGCTGAGAGGTTGAAGTTAGGGTTAGTTTTGAGAGGCAGGAAGAGGGTGGATGGGATCCCTTGGAAAAGTGGAGGCGAGGTCCTAGGAAGGGTTGGGCCTGTGCGAGTGCGGGGAGCGTGGAGGCGGGCAGGCACCCCTTGCCCCCCGAGCGTGCGTGGGGGTTGCGTGGGTGCAGGGGAAGGGAGGCCGGAGGGAATGGAGAGGGACACGGAGAGCCTGGGGCCCTGCGGGGAGGTTGTGAGGGGCATTCTAGGGGATAGGTTCAAGGTAGGTTTTGGTGGCTGCTGCGGTGGTGGTGGTTTTTGTTGTTGGTTTTTGGTTTTTGGTTGGTTGTTGTGAAGGGGGAAGAGGGTGGAGGATGAGGACCCCTTAGCACATGGGAGCGGAAGGATGTCAGGAAAGGAGCCCAGAGGGGTTCCTGTGGGAATGGGCCAGGGCAGCTGGGAGGGGCTTGTGGGTAGTGCCTGAACAGAGGGGAAGGGAGAGCTGAAGGGAGTGCTGAGGGCCAGGGCGAGCAGGGGGGGACTGAGGTAAGGCTGTCAGTGGAGTTCCAGCAGACAGGTTCAAGTGAGGTGTTTTTTGTTTTGGTTTTTGGCTTGCTGTGTGTGTTTGTTCGTTTGATTGTTTGTTTGAGAAGGGGGTAGAGGGGTGGGTAGGTTGGATGCCTTTGAGCTGATGGGGAAAGTTTCCAGGAAGGGGGGGGGTGTGGGTGGAGGCAGAGAGGGGCGAGGGGGGCGGGGACGCGGTTGTGCAGAGCGCGTGCGTGGGGGTTGCGTGCGTGCCGTGGCGTGCGAGGGGGTTGCGTGCGTGCCGTGGCGTGCGTGGGTGTTCGCGTGCGTGCCGGGGAAGGGAGCCCCCGGAGCGACTGCTGAGGGACACCGCGGCGAGCGAGCATGGGTGAAGGAGCTGAGGGCGTGAGCAGGGCTGCAGCGGGCAGGTCCAAGGTAGGTTTGTGTTTATCTTTTTGAGAAGGGAAGAGGGTGCCTAGGATGCTTGGGAAAAGGGGAGGGAAGGTCCCAGGAAGTGTTTGGGGGAAAGGTGCGTGGTTGGGGAGGGACCGGCTTCAGTGCAGGGCAGGTATGGGGGTTGAGTGCAGGAGGGTTAGCTGCGTGGAGGGGAAGGGAGCTCAGAGGGAATGGGGAGGGCCACCGCGAGCGTGGGGGAGGGAGGTGAGGATGGCAGCGGAGCCCCAGCTGAGAGGTTGAAGTTAGGGTTAGTTTTGAGAGGCAGGAAGAGGGTGGATGGGATCCCTTGGAAAAGTGGAGGCGAGGTCCTAGGAAGGGTTGGGCCTGTGCGAGTGCGGGGAGCGTGGAGGCGGGCAGGCACCCCTTGCCCCCCGAGCGTGCGTGGGGGTTGCGTGGGTGCAGGGGAAGGGAGGCCGGAGGGAATGGAGAGGGACACGGAGAGCCTGGGGCCCTGCGGGGAGGTTGTGAGGGGCATTCTAGGGGATAGGTTCAAGGTAGGTTTTGGTGGCTGCTGCGGTGGTGGTGGTTTTTGTTGTTGGTTTTTGGTTTTTGGTTGGTTGTTGTGAAGGGGGAAGAGGGTGGAGGATGAGGACCCCTTAGCACATGGGAGCGGAAGGATGTCAGGAAAGGAGCCCAGAGGGGTTCCTGTGGGAATGGGCCAGGGCAGCTGGGAGGGGCTTGTGGGTAGTGCCTGAACAGAGGGGAAGGGAGAGCTGAAGGGAGTGCTGAGGGCCAGGGCGAGCAGGGGGGGACTGAGGTAAGGCTGTCAGTGGAGTTCCAGCAGACAGGTTCAAGTGAGGTGTTTTTTGTTTTGGTTTTTGGCTTGCTGTGTGTGTTTGTTCGTTTGATTGTTTGTTTGAGAAGGGGGTAGAGGGGTGGGTAGGTTGGATGCCTTTGAGCTGATGGGGAAAGTTTCCAGGAAGGGGGGGGGTGTGGGTGGAGGCAGAGAGGGGCGAGGGGGGCGGGGACGCGGTTGTGCAGAGCGCGTGCGTGGGGGTTGCGTGCGTGCCGTGGCGTGCGAGGGGGTTGCGTGCGTGCCGTGGCGTGCGTGGGTGTTCGCGTGCGTGCCGGGGAAGGGAGCCCCCGGAGCGACTGCTGAGGGACACCGCGGCGAGCGAGCATGGGTGAAGGAGCTGAGGGCGTGAGCAGGGCTGCAGCGGGCAGGTCCAAGGTAGGTTTGTGTTTATCTTTTTGAGAAGGGAAGAGGGTGCCTAGGATGCTTGGGAAAAGGGGAGGGAAGGTCCCAGGAAGTGTTTGGGGGAAAGGTGCGTGGTTGGGGAGGGACCGGCTTCAGTGCAGGGCAGGTATGGGGGTTGAGTGCAGGAGGGTTAGCTGCGTGGAGGGGAAGGGAGCTCAGAGGGAATGGGGAGGGCCACCGCGAGCGTGGGGGAGGGAGGTGAGGATGGCAGCGGAGCCCCAGCTGAGAGGTTGAAGTTAGGGTTAGTTTTGAGAGGCAGGAAGAGGGTGGATGGGATCCCTTGGAAAAGTGGAGGCGAGGTCCTAGGAAGGGTTGGGCCTGTGCGAGTGCGGGGAGCGTGGAGGCGGGCAGGCACCCCTTGCCCCCCGAGCGTGCGTGGGGGTTGCGTGGGTGCAGGGGAAGGGAGGCCGGAGGGAATGGAGAGGGACACGGAGAGCCTGGGGCCCTGCGGGGAGGTTGTGAGGGGCATTCTAGGGGATAGGTTCAAGGTAGGTTTTGGTGGCTGCTGCGGTGGTGGTGGTTTTTGTTGTTGGTTTTTGGTTTTTGGTTGGTTGTTGTGAAGGGGGAAGAGGGTGGAGGATGAGGACCCCTTAGCACATGGGAGCGGAAGGATGTCAGGAAAGGAGCCCAGAGGGGTTCCTGTGGGAATGGGCCAGGGCAGCTGGGAGGGGCTTGTGGGTAGTGCCTGAACAGAGGGGAAGGGAGAGCTGAAGGGAGTGCTGAGGGCCAGAGCGAGCAGGGGGGGACTGAGGTAAGGCTGTCAGTGGAGTTCCAGCAGACAGGTTCAAGTGAGGTGTTTTTTGTTTTGGTTTTTGGCTTGCTGTGTGTGTTTGTTCGTTTGATTGTTTGTTTGAGAAGGGGGTAGAGGGGTGGGTAGGTTGGATGCCTTTGAGCTGATGGGGAAAGTTTCCAGGAAGGGGGGGGGTGTGGGTGGGGGCAGAGAGGGGCGAGGGGGGCGGGGACGCGGTTGTGCAGAGCGCGTGCGTGGGGGTTGCGTGCGTGCAGGGGAAGGGAGCCCCCGGAGCGACTGCTGAGGGACACCGCGGCGAGCGAGCATGGGTGAAGGAGCTGAGGGCGTGAGCAGGGCTGCAGCGGGCAGGTCCAAGGTAGGTTTGTGTTTATCTTTTTGAGAAGGGAAGAGGGTGCCTAGGATGCTTGGGAAAAGGGGAGGGAAGGTCCCAGGAAGTGTTTGGGGGAAAGGTGCGTGGTTGGGGAGGGACCGGCTTCAGTGCAGGGCAGGTATGGGGGTTGAGTGCAGGAGGGTTAGCTGCGTGGAGGGGAAGGGAGCTCAGAGGGAATGGGGAGGGCCACCGCGAGCGTGGGTGAGGGAGGTGAGGATGGCAGCGGAGCCCCAGCTGAGAGGTTGAAGTTAGGGTTAGTTTTGAGAGGCAGGAAGAGGGTGGATGGGATCCCTTGGAAAAGTGGAGGCGAGGTCCTAGGAAGGGTTGGGCCTGTGCGAGTGCGGGGAGCGTGGAGGCGGGCAGGCACCCCTTGCCCCCCGAGCGTGCGTGGGGGTTGCGTGGGTGCAGGGGAAGGGAGGCCGGAGGGAATGGAGAGGGACACGGAGAGCCTGGGGCCCTGCGGGGAGGTTGTGAGGGGCATTCTAGGGGATAGGTTCAAGGTAGGTTTTGGTGGCTGCTGCGGTGGTGGTGGTTTTTGTTGTTGGTTTTTGGTTTTTGGTTGGTTGTTGTGAAGGGGGAAGAGGGTGGAGGATGAGGACCCCTTAGCACATGGGAGCGGAAGGATGTCAGGAAAGGAGCCCAGAGGGGTTCCTGTGGGAATGGGCCAGGGCAGCTGGGAGGGGCTTGTGGGTAGTGCCTGAACAGAGGGGAAGGGAGAGCTGAAGGGAGTGCTGAGGGCCAGAGCGAGCAGGGGGGGACTGAGGTAAGGCTGTCAGTGGAGTTCCAGCAGACAGGTTCAAGTGAGGTGTTTTTTGTTTTGGTTTTTGGCTTGCTGTGTGTGTTTGTTCGTTTGATTGTTTGTTTGAGAAGGGGGTAGAGGGGTGGGTAGGTTGGATGCCTTTGAGCTGATGGGGAAAGTTTCCAGGAAGGGGGGGGGTGTGGGTGGGGGCAGAGAGGGGCGAGGGGGGCGGGGACGCGGTTGTGCAGAGCGCGTGCGTGGGGGTTGCGTGCGTGCCGTGGCGTGCGAGGGGGTTGCGTGCGTGCCGTGGCGTGCGTGGGGGTTCGCGTGCGTGCCGGGGAAGGGAGCCCCCGGAGCGACTGCTGAGGGACACCGCGGCGAGCGAGCATGGGTGAAGGAGCTGAGGGCGTGAGCAGGGCTGCAGCGGGCAGGTCCAAGGTAGGTTTGTGTTTATCTTTTTGAGAAGGGAAGAGGGTGCCTAGGATGCTTGGGAAAAGGGGAGGGAAGGTCCCAGGAAGTGTTTGGGGGAAAGGTGCGTGGTTGGGGAGGGACCGGCTTCAGTGCAGGGCAGGTATGGGGGTTGAGTGCAGGAGGGTTAGCTGCGTGGAGGGGAAGGGAGCTCAGAGGGAATGGGGAGGGCCACCGCGAGCGTGGGGGAGGGAGGTGAGGATGGCAGCGGAGCCCCAGCTGAGAGGTTGAAGTTAGGGTTAGTTTTGAGAGGCAGGAAGAGGGTGGATGGGATCCCTTGGAAAAGTGGAGGCGAGGTCCTAGGAAGGGTTGGGCCTGTGCGAGTGCGGGGAGCGTGGAGGCGGGCAGGCACCCCTTGCCCCCCGAGCGTGCGTGGGGGTTGCGTGGGTGCAGGGGAAGGGAGGCCGGAGGGAATGGAGAGGGACACGGAGAGCCTGGGGCCCTGCGGGGAGGTTGTGAGGGGCATTCTAGGGGATAGGTTCAAGGTAGGTTTTGGTGGCTGCTGCGGTGGTGGTGGTTTTTGTTGTTGGTTTTTGGTTTTTGGTTGGTTGTTGTGAAGGGGGAAGAGGGTGGAGGATGAGGACCCCTTAGCACATGGGAGCGGAAGGATGTCAGGAAAGGAGCCCAGAGGGGTTCCTGTGGGAATGGGCCAGGGCAGCTGGGAGGGGCTTGTGGGTAGTGCCTGAACAGAGGGGAAGGGAGAGCTGAAGGGAGTGCTGAGGGCCAGGGCGAGCAGGGGGGGACTGAGGTAAGGCTGTCAGTGGAGTTCCAGCAGACAGGTTCAAGTGAGGTGTTTTTTGTTTTGGTTTTTGGCTTGCTGTGTGTGTTTGTTCGTTTGATTGTTTGTTTGAGAAGGGGGTAGAGGGGTGGGTAGGTTGGATGCCTTTGAGCTGATGGGGAAAGTTTCCAGGAAGGGGGGAGTGTGGGTGGGGGCAGAGAGGGGCGAGGGGGGCGGGGACGCGGTTGTGCAGAGCGGGTGCGTGGGGGTTGCGTGCGTGCAGGGGAAGGGAGCCCCCGGAGCGACTGCTGAGGGACACCGCGGCGAGCGAGCATGGGTGAAGGAGCTGAGGGCGTGAGCAGGGCTGCAGCGGGCAGGTCCAAGGTAGGTTTGTGTTTATCTTTTTGAGAAGGGAAGAGGGTGCCTAGGATGCTTGGGAAAAGGGGAGGGAAGGTCCCAGGAAGTGTTTGGGGGAAAGGTGCGTGGTTGGGGAGGGACCGGCTTCAGTGCAGGGCAGGTATGGGGGTTGAGTGCAGGAGGGTTAGCTGCGTGGAGGGGAAGGGAGCTCAGAGGGAATGGGGAGGGCCACCGCGAGCGTGGGGGAGGGAGGTGAGGATGGCAGCGGAGCCCCAGCTGAGAGGTTGAAGTTAGGGTTAGTTTTGAGAGGCAGGAAGAGGGTGGATGGGATCCCTTGGAAAAGTGGAGGCGAGGTCCTAGGAAGGGTTGGGCCTGTGCGAGTGCGGGGAGCGTGGAGGCGGGCAGGCACCCCTTGCCCCCCGAGCGTGCGTGGGGGTTGCGTGGGTGCAGGGGAAGGGAGGCCGGAGGGAATGGAGAGGGACACGGAGAGCCTGGGGCCCTGCGGGGAGGTTGTGAGGGGCATTCTAGGGGATAGGTTCAAGGTAGGTTTTGGTGGCTGCTGCGGTGGTGGTGGTTTTTGTTGTTGGTTTTTGGTTTTTGGTTGGTTGTTGTGAAGGGGGAAGAGGGTGGAGGATGAGGACCCCTTAGCACATGGGAGCGGAAGGATGTCAGGAAAGGAGCCCAGAGGGGTTCCTGTGGGAATGGGCCAGGGCAGCTGGGAGGGGCTTGTGGGTAGTGCCTGAACAGAGGGGAAGGGAGAGCTGAAGGGAGTGCTGAGGGCCAGGGCGAGCAGGGGGGGACTGAGGTAAGGCTGTCAGTGGAGTTCCAGCAGACAGGTTCAAGTGAGGTGTTTTTTGTTTTGGTTTTTGGCTTGCTGTGTGTGTTTGTTCGTTTGATTGTTTGTTTGAGAAGGGGGTAGAGGGGTGGGTAGGTTGGATGCCTTTGAGCTGATGGGGAAAGTTTCCAGGAAGGGGGGGGGTGTGGGTGGGGGCAGAGAGGGGCGAGGGGGGCGGGGACGCGGTTGTGCAGAGCGCGTGCGTGGGGGTTGCGTGCGTGCCGTGGCGTGCAAGGGGGTTGCGTGCGTGCCGTGGCGTGCGTGGGGGTTCGCGTGCGTGCCGGGGAAGGGAGCCCCCGGAGCGACTGCTGAGGGACACCGCGGCGAGCGAGCATGGGTGAAGGAGCTGAGGGCGTGAGCAGGGCTGCAGCGGGCAGGTCCAAGGTAGGTTTGTGTTTATCTTTTTGAGAAGGGAAGAGGGTGCCTAGGATGCTTGGGAAAAGGGGAGGGAAGGTCCCAGGAAGTGTTTGGGGGAAAGGTGCGTGGTTGGGGAGGGACCGGCTTCAGTGCAGGGCAGGTATGGGGGTTGAGTGCAGGAGGGTTAGCTGCGTGGAGGGGAAGGGAGCTCAGAGGGAATGGGGAGGGCCACCGCGAGCGTGGGGGAGGGAGGTGAGGATGGCAGCGGAGCCCCAGCTGAGAGGTTGAAGTTAGGGTTAGTTTTGAGAGGCAGGAAGAGGGTGGATGGGATCCCTTGGAAAAGTGGAGGCGAGGTCCTAGGAAGGGTTGGGCCTGTGCGAGTGCGGGGAGCGTGGAGGCGGGCAGGCACCCCTTGCCCCCCGAGCGTGCGTGGGGGTTGCGTGGGTGCAGGGGAAGGGAGGCCGGAGGGAATGGAGAGGGACACGGAGAGCCTGGGGCCCTGCGGGGAGGTTGTGAGGGGCATTCTAGGGGATAGGTTCAAGGTAGGTTTTGGTGGCTGCTGCGGTGGTGGTGGTTTTTGTTGTTGGTTTTTGGTTTTTGGTTGGTTGTTGTGAAGGGGGAAGAGGGTGGAGGATGAGGACCCCTTAGCACATGGGAGCGGAAGGATGTCAGGAAAGGAGCCCAGAGGGGTTCCTGTGGGAATGGGCCAGGGCAGCTGGGAGGGGCTTGTGGGTAGTGCCTGAACAGAGGGGAAGGGAGAGCTGAAGGGAGTGCTGAGGGCCAGGGCGAGCAGGGGGGGACTGAGGTAAGGCTGTCAGTGGAGTTCCAGCAGACAGGTTCAAGTGAGGTGTTTTTTGTTTTGGTTTTTGGCTTGCTGTGTGTGTTTGTTCGTTTGATTGTTTGTTTGAGAAGGGGGTAGAGGGGTGGGTAGGTTGGATGCCTTTGAGCTGATGGGGAAAGTTTCCAGGAAGGGGGGGGGTGTGGGTGGAGGCAGAGAGGGGCGAGGGGGGCGGGGACGCGGTTGTGCAGAGCGCGTGCGTGGGGGTTGCGTGCGTGCCGTGGCGTGCGAGGGGGTTGCGTGCGTGCCGTGGCGTGCGTGGGTGTTCGCGTGCGTGCCGGGGAAGGGAGCCCCCGGAGCGACTGCTGAGGGACACCGCGGCGAGCGAGCATGGGTGAAGGAGCTGAGGGCGTGAGCAGGGCTGCAGCGGGCAGGTCCAAGGTAGGTTTGTGTTTATCTTTTTGAGAAGGGAAGAGGGTGCCTAGGATGCTTGGGAAAAGGGGAGGGAAGGTCCCAGGAAGTGTTTGGGGGAAAGGTGCGTGGTTGGGGAGGGACCGGCTTCAGTGCAGGGCAGGTATGGGGGTTGAGTGCAGGAGGGTTAGCTGCGTGGAGGGGAAGGGAGCTCAGAGGGAATGGGGAGGGCCACCGCGAGCGTGGGGGAGGGAGGTGAGGATGGCAGCGGAGCCCCAGCTGAGAGGTTGAAGTTAGGGTTAGTTTTGAGAGGCAGGAAGAGGGTGGATGGGATCCCTTGGAAAAGTGGAGGCGAGGTCCTAGGAAGGGTTGGGCCTGTGCGAGTGCGGGGAGCGTGGAGGCGGGCAGGCACCCCTTGCCCCCCGAGCGTGCGTGGGGGTTGCGTGGGTGCAGGGGAAGGGAGGCCGGAGGGAATGGAGAGGGACACGGAGAGCCTGGGGCCCTGCGGGGAGGTTGTGAGGGGCATTCTAGGGGATAGGTTCAAGGTAGGTTTTGGTGGCTGCTGCGGTGGTGGTGGTTTTTGTTGTTGGTTTTTGGTTTTTGGTTGGTTGTTGTGAAGGGGGAAGAGGGTGGAGGATGAGGACCCCTTAGCACATGGGAGCGGAAGGATGTCAGGAAAGGAGCCCAGAGGGGTTCCTGTGGGAATGGGCCAGGGCAGCTGGGAGGGGCTTGTGGGTAGTGCCTGAACAGAGGGGAAGGGAGAGCTGAAGGGAGTGCTGAGGGCCAGGGCGAGCAGGGGGGGACTGAGGTAAGGCTGTCAGTGGAGTTCCAGCAGACAGGTTCAAGTGAGGTGTTTTTTGTTTTGGTTTTTGGCTTGCTGTGTGTGTTTGTTCGTTTGATTGTTTGTTTGAGAAGGGGGTAGAGGGGTGGGTAGGTTGGATGCCTTTGAGCTGATGGGGAAAGTTTCCAGGAAGGGGGGGGGTGTGGGTGGAGGCAGAGAGGGGCGAGGGGGGCGGGGACGCGGTTGTGCAGAGCGCGTGCGTGGGGGTTGCGTGCGTGCCGTGGCGTGCGAGGGGGTTGCGTGCGTGCCGTGGCGTGCGTGGGGGTTCGCGTGCGTGCCGGGGAAGGGAGCCCCCGGAGCGACTGCTGAGGGACACCGCGGCGAGCGAGCATGGGTGAAGGAGCTGAGGGCGTGAGCAGGGCTGCAGCGGGCAGGTCCAAGGTAGGTTTGTGTTTATCTTTTTGAGAAGGGAAGAGGGTGCCTAGGATGCTTGGGAAAAGGGGAGGGAAGGTCCCAGGAAGTGTTTGGGGGAAAGGTGCGTGGTTGGGGAGGGACCGGCTTCAGTGCAGGGCAGGTATGGGGGTTGAGTGCAGGAGGGTTAGCTGCGTGGAGGGGAAGGGAGCTCAGAGGGAATGGGGAGGGCCACCGCGAGCGTGGGGGAGGGAGGTGAGGATGGCAGCGGAGCCCCAGCTGAGAGGTTGAAGTTAGGGTTAGTTTTGAGAGGCAGGAAGAGGGTGGATGGGATCCCTTGGAAAAGTGGAGGCGAGGTCCTAGGAAGGGTTGGGCCTGTGCGAGTGCGGGGAGCGTGGAGGCGGGCAGGCACCCCTTGCCCCCCGAGCGTGCGTGGGGGTTGCGTGGGTGCAGGGGAAGGGAGGCCGGAGGGAATGGAGAGGGACACGGAGAGCCTGGGGCCCTGCGGGGAGGTTGTGAGGGGCATTCTAGGGGATAGGTTCAAGGTAGGTTTTGGTGGCTGCTGCGGTGGTGGTGGTTTTTGTTGTTGGTTTTTGGTTTTTGGTTGGTTGTTGTGAAGGGGGAAGAGGGTGGAGGATGAGGACCCCTTAGCACATGGGAGCGGAAGGATGTCAGGAAAGGAGCCCAGAGGGGTTCCTGTGGGAATGGGCCAGGGCAGCTGGGAGGGGCTTGTGGGTAGTGCCTGAACAGAGGGGAAGGGAGAGCTGAAGGGAGTGCTGAGGGCCAGGGCGAGCAGGGGGGGACTGAGGTAAGGCTGTCAGTGGAGTTCCAGCAGACAGGTTCAAGTGAGGTGTTTTTTGTTTTGGTTTTTGGCTTGCTGTGTGTGTTTGTTCGTTTGATTGTTTGTTTGAGAAGGGGGTAGAGGGGTGGGTAGGTTGGATGCCTTTGAGCTGATGGGGAAAGTTTCCAGGAAGGGGGGGGGGTGTGGGTGGAGGCAGAGAGGGGCGAGGGGGGCGGGGACGCGGTTGTGCAGAGCGCGTGCGTGGGGGTTGCGTGCGTGCCGTGGCGTGCGAGGGGGTTGCGTGCGTGCCGTGGCGTGCGTGGGTGTTCGCGTGCGTGCCGGGGAAGGGAGCCCCCGGAGCGACTGCTGAGGGACACCGCGGCGAGCGAGCATGGGTGAAGGAGCTGAGGGCGTGAGCAGGGCTGCAGCGGGCAGGTCCAAGGTAGGTTTGTGTTTATCTTTTTGAGAAGGGAAGAGGGTGCCTAGGATGCTTGGGAAAAGGGGAGGGAAGGTCCCAGGAAGTGTTTGGGGGAAAGGTGCGTGGTTGGGGAGGGACCGGCTTCAGTGCAGGGCAGGTATGGGGGTTGAGTGCAGGAGGGTTAGCTGCGTGGAGGGGAAGGGAGCTCAGAGGGAATGGGGAGGGCCACCGCGAGCGTGGGGGAGGGAGGTGAGGATGGCAGCGGAGCCCCAGCTGAGAGGTTGAAGTTAGGGTTAGTTTTGAGAGGCAGGAAGAGGGTGGATGGGATCCCTTGGAAAAGTGGAGGCGAGGTCCTAGGAAGGGTTGGGCCTGTGCGAGTGCGGGGAGCGTGGAGGCGGGCAGGCACCCCTTGCCCCCCGAGCGTGCGTGGGGGTTGCGTGGGTGCAGGGGAAGGGAGGCCGGAGGGAATGGAGAGGGACACGGAGAGCCTGGGGCCCTGCGGGGAGGTTGTGAGGGGCATTCTAGGGGATAGGTTCAAGGTAGGTTTTGGTGGCTGCTGCGGTGGTGGTGGTTTTTGTTGTTGGTTTTTGGTTTTTGGTTGGTTGTTGTGAAGGGGGAAGAGGGTGGAGGATGAGGACCCCTTAGCACATGGGAGCGGAAGGATGTCAGGAAAGGAGCCCAGAGGGGTTCCTGTGGGAATGGGCCAGGGCAGCTGGGAGGGGCTTGTGGGTAGTGCCTGAACAGAGGGGAAGGGAGAGCTGAAGGGAGTGCTGAGGGCCAGAGCGAGCAGGGGGGGACTGAGGTAAGGCTGTCAGTGGAGTTCCAGCAGACAGGTTCAAGTGAGGTGTTTTTTGTTTTGGTTTTTGGCTTGCTGTGTGTGTTTGTTCGTTTGATTGTTTGTTTGAGAAGGGGGTAGAGGGGTGGGTAGGTTGGATGCCTTTGAGCTGATGGGGAAAGTTTCCAGGAAGGGGGGGGTGTGGGTGGGGGCAGAGAGGGGCGAGGGGGGCGGGGACGCGGTTGTGCAGAGCGGGTGCGTGGGGGTTGCGTGCGTGCAGGGGAAGGGAGCCCCCGGAGCGACTGCTGAGGGACACCGCGGCGAGCGAGCATGGGTGAAGGAGCTGAGGGCGTGAGCAGGGCTGCAGCGGGCAGGTCCAAGGTAGGTTTGTGTTTATCTTTTTGAGAAGGGAAGAGGGTGCCTAGGATGCTTGGGAAAAGGGGAGGGAAGGTCCCAGGAAGTGTTTGGGGGAAAGGTGCGTGGTTGGGGAGGGACCGGCTTCAGTGCAGGGCAGGTATGGGGGTTGAGTGCAGGAGGGTTAGCTGCGTGGAGGGGAAGGGAGCTCAGAGGGAATGGGGAGGGCCACCGCGAGCGTGGGGGAGGGAGGTGAGGATGGCAGCGGAGCCCCAGCTGAGAGGTTGAAGTTAGGGTTAGTTTTGAGAGGCAGGAAGAGGGTGGATGGGATCCCTTGGAAAAGTGGAGGCGAGGTCCTAGGAAGGGTTGGGCCTGTGCGAGTGCGGGGAGCGTGGAGGCGGGCAGGCACCCCTTGCCCCCCGAGCGTGCGTGGGGGTTGCGTGGGTGCAGGGGAAGGGAGGCCGGAGGGAATGGAGAGGGACACGGAGAGCCTGGGGCCCTGCGGGGAGGTTGTGAGGGGCATTCTAGGGGATAGGTTCAAGGTAGGTTTTGGTGGCTGCTGCGGTGGTGGTGGTTTTTGTTGTTGGTTTTTGGTTTTTGGTTGGTTGTTGTGAAGGGGGAAGAGGGTGGAGGATGAGGACCCCTTAGCACATGGGAGCGGAAGGATGTCAGGAAAGGAGCCCAGAGGGGTTCCTGTGGGAATGGGCCAGGGCAGCTGGGAGGGGCTTGTGGGTAGTGCCTGAACAGAGGGGAAGGGAGAGCTGAAGGGAGTGCTGAGGGCCAGAGCGAGCAGGGGGGGACTGAGGTAAGGCTGTCAGTGGAGTTCCAGCAGACAGGTTCAAGTGAGGTGTTTTTTGTTTTGGTTTTTGGCTTGCTGTGTGTGTTTGTTCGTTTGATTGTTTGTTTGAGAAGGGGGTAGAGGGGTGGGTAGGTTGGATGCCTTTGAGCTGATGGGGAAAGTTTCCAGGAAGGGGGGGGGTGTGGGTGGGGGCAGAGAGGGGCGAGGGGGGCGGGGACGCGGTTGTGCAGAGCGCGTGCGTGGGGGTTGCGTGCGTGCCGTGGCGTGCGAGGGGGTTGCGTGCGTGCCGTGGCGTGCGTGGGGGTTCGCGTGCGTGCCGGGGAAGGGAGCCCCCGGAGCGACTGCTGAGGGACACCGCGGCGAGCGAGCATGGGTGAAGGAGCTGAGGGCGTGAGCAGGGCTGCAGCGGGCAGGTCCAAGGTAGGTTTGTGTTTATCTTTTTGAGAAGGGAAGAGGGTGCCTAGGATGCTTGGGAAAAGGGGAGGGAAGGTCCCAGGAAGTGTTTGGGGGAAAGGTGCGTGGTTGGGGAGGGACCGGCTTCAGTGCAGGGCAGGTATGGGGGTTGAGTGCAGGAGGGTTAGCTGCGTGGAGGGGAAGGGAGCTCAGAGGGAATGGGGAGGGCCACCGCGAGCGTGGGGGAGGGAGGTGAGGATGGCAGCGGAGCCCCAGCTGAGAGGTTGAAGTTAGGGTTAGTTTTGAGAGGCAGGAAGAGGGTGGATGGGATCCCTTGGAAAAGTGGAGGCGAGGTCCTAGGAAGGGTTGGGCCTGTGCGAGTGCGGGGAGCGTGGAGGCGGGCAGGCACCCCTTGCCCCCCGAGCGTGCGTGGGGGTTGCGTGGGTGCAGGGGAAGGGAGGCCGGAGGGAATGGAGAGGGACACGGAGAGCCTGGGGCCCTGCGGGGAGGTTGTGAGGGGCATTCTAGGGGATAGGTTCAAGGTAGGTTTTGGTGGCTGCTGCGGTGGTGGTGGTTTTTGTTGTTGGTTTTTGGTTTTTGGTTGGTTGTTGTGAAGGGGGAAGAGGGTGGAGGATGAGGACCCCTTAGCACATGGGAGCGGAAGGATGTCAGGAAAGGAGCCCAGAGGGGTTCCTGTGGGAATGGGCCAGGGCAGCTGGGAGGGGCTTGTGGGTAGTGCCTGAACAGAGGGGAAGGGAGAGCTGAAGGGAGTGCTGAGGGCCAGGGCGAGCAGGGGGGGACTGAGGTAAGGCTGTCAGTGGAGTTCCAGCAGACAGGTTCAAGTGAGGTGTTTTTTGTTTTGGTTTTTGGCTTGCTGTGTGTGTTTGTTCGTTTGATTGTTTGTTTGAGAAGGGGGTAGAGGGGTGGGTAGGTTGGATGCCTTTGAGCTGATGGGGAAAGTTTCCAGGAAGGGGGGAGTGTGGGTGGGGGCAGAGAGGGGCGAGGGGGGCGGGGACGCGGTTGTGCAGAGCGGGTGCGTGGGGGTTGCGTGCGTGCAGGGGAAGGGAGCCCCCGGAGCGACTGCTGAGGGACACCGCGGCGAGCGAGCATGGGTGAAGGAGCTGAGGGCGTGAGCAGGGCTGCAGCGGGCAGGTCCAAGGTAGGTTTGTGTTTATCTTTTTGAGAAGGGAAGAGGGTGCCTAGGATGCTTGGGAAAAGGGGAGGGAAGGTCCCAGGAAGTGTTTGGGGGAAAGGTGCGTGGTTGGGGAGGGACCGGCTTCAGTGCAGGGCAGGTATGGGGGTTGAGTGCAGGAGGGTTAGCTGCGTGGAGGGGAAGGGAGCTCAGAGGGAATGGGGAGGGCCACCGCGAGCGTGGGGGAGGGAGGTGAGGATGGCAGCGGAGCCCCAGCTGAGAGGTTGAAGTTAGGGTTAGTTTTGAGAGGCAGGAAGAGGGTGGATGGGATCCCTTGGAAAAGTGGAGGCGAGGTCCTAGGAAGGGTTGGGCCTGTGCGAGTGCGGGGAGCGTGGAGGCGGGCAGGCACCCCTTGCCCCCCGAGCGTGCGTGGGGGTTGCGTGGGTGCAGGGGAAGGGAGGCCGGAGGGAATGGAGAGGGACACGGAGAGCCTGGGGCCCTGCGGGGAGGTTGTGAGGGGCATTCTAGGGGATAGGTTCAAGGTAGGTTTTGGTGGCTGCTGCGGTGGTGGTGGTTTTTGTTGTTGGTTTTTGGTTTTTGGTTGGTTGTTGTGAAGGGGGAAGAGGGTGGAGGATGAGGACCCCTTAGCACATGGGAGCGGAAGGATGTCAGGAAAGGAGCCCAGAGGGGTTCCTGTGGGAATGGGCCAGGGCAGCTGGGAGGGGCTTGTGGGTAGTGCCTGAACAGAGGGGAAGGGAGAGCTGAAGGGAGTGCTGAGGGCCAGGGCGAGCAGGGGGGGACTGAGGTAAGGCTGTCAGTGGAGTTCCAGCAGACAGGTTCAAGTGAGGTGTTTTTTGTTTTGGTTTTTGGCTTGCTGTGTGTGTTTGTTCGTTTGATTGTTTGTTTGAGAAGGGGGTAGAGGGGTGGGTAGGTTGGATGCCTTTGAGCTGATGGGGAAAGTTTCCAGGAAGGGGGGGGGTGTGGGTGGGGGCAGAGAGGGGCGAGGGGGGCGGGGACGCGGTTGTGCAGAGCGCGTGCGTGGGGGTTGCGTGCGTGCCGTGGCGTGCGAGGGGGTTGCGTGCGTGCCGTGGCGTGCGTGGGGGTTCGCGTGCGTGCCGGGGAAGGGAGCCCCCGGAGCGACTGCTGAGGGACACCGCGGCGAGCGAGCATGGGTGAAGGAGCTGAGGGCGTGAGCAGGGCTGCAGCGGGCAGGTCCAAGGTAGGTTTGTGTTTATCTTTTTGAGAAGGGAAGAGGGTGCCTAGGATGCTTGGGAAAAGGGGAGGGAAGGTCCCAGGAAGTGTTTGGGGGAAAGGTGCGTGGTTGGGGAGGGACCGGCTTCAGTGCAGGGCAGGTATGGGGGTTGAGTGCAGGAGGGTTAGCTGCGTGGAGGGGAAGGGAGCTCAGAGGGAATGGGGAGGGCCACCGCGAGCGTGGGGGAGGGAGGGTGAGGATGGCAGCGGAGCCCCAGCTGAGAGGTTGAAGTTAGGGTTAGTTTTGAGAGGCAGGAAGAGGGTGGATGGGATCCCTTGGAAAAGTGGAGGCGAGGTCCTAGGAAGGGTTGGGCCTGTGCGAGTGCGGGGAGCGTGGAGGCGGGCAGGCACCCCTTGCCCCCCGAGCGTGCGTGGGGGTTGCGTGGGTGCAGGGGAAGGGAGGCCGGAGGGAATGGAGAGGGACACGGAGAGCCTGGGGCCCTGCGGGGAGGTTGTGAGGGGCATTCTAGGGGATAGGTTCAAGGTAGGTTTTGGTGGCTGCTGCGGTGGTGGTGGTTTTTGTTGTTGGTTTTTGGTTTTTGGTTGGTTGTTGTGAAGGGGGAAGAGGGTGGAGGATGAGGACCCCTTAGCACATGGGAGCGGAAGGATGTCAGGAAAGGAGCCCAGAGGGGTTCCTGTGGGAATGGGCCAGGGCAGCTGGGAGGGGCTTGTGGGTAGTGCCTGAACAGAGGGGAAGGGAGAGCTGAAGGGAGTGCTGAGGGCCAGGGCGAGCAGGGGGGGACTGAGGTAAGGCTGTCAGTGGAGTTCCAGCAGACAGGTTCAAGTGAGGTGTTTTTTGTTTTGGTTTTTGGCTTGCTGTGTGTGTTTGTTCGTTTGATTGTTTGTTTGAGAAGGGGGTAGAGGGGTGGGTAGGTTGGATGCCTTTGAGCTGATGGGGAAAGTTTCCAGGAAGGGGGGGGGTGTGGGTGGGGGCAGAGAGGGGCGAGGGGGGCGGGGACGCGGTTGTGCAGAGCGCGTGCGTGGGGGTTGCGTGCGTGCCGTGGCGTGCGAGGGGGTTGCGTGCGTGCCGTGGCGTGAGTGGGGGTTCGCGTGCGTGCCGGGGAAGGGAGCCCCCGGAGCGACTGCTGAGGGACACCGCGGCGAGCGAGCATGGGTGAAGGAGCTGAGGGCGTGAGCAGGGCTGCAGTGGGCAGGTCCAAGGTAGGTTTGTGTTTATCTTTTTGAGAAGGGAAGAGGGTGCCTAGGATGCTTGGGAAAAGGGGAGGGAAGGTCCCAGGAAGTGTTTGGGGGAAAGGTGCGTGGTTGGGGAGGGACCGGCTTCAGTGCAGGGCAGGTATGGGGGTTGAGTGCAGGAGGGTTAGCTGCGTGGAGGGGAAGGGAGCTCAGAGGGAATGGGGAGGGCCACCGCGAGCGTGGGGGAGGGAGGGTGAGGATGGCAGCGGAGCCCCAGCTGAGAGGTTGAAGTTAGGGTTAGTTTTGAGAGGCAGGAAGAGGGTGGATGGGATCCCTTGGAAAAGTGGAGGCGAGGTCCTAGGAAGGGTTGGGCCTGTGCGAGTGCGGGGAGCGTGGAGGCGGGCAGGCACCCCTTGCCCCCCGAGCGTGCGTGGGGGTTGCGTGGGTGCAGGGGAAGGGAGGCCGGAGGGAATGGAGAGGGACACGGAGAGCCTGGGGCCCTGCGGGGAGGTTGTGAGGGGCATTCTAGGGGATAGGTTCAAGGTAGGTTTTGGTGGCTGCTGCGGTGGTGGTGGTTTTTGTTGTTGGTTTTTGGTTTTTGGTTGGTTGTTGTGAAGGGGGAAGAGGGTGGAGGATGAGGACCCCTTAGCACATGGGAGCGGAAGGATGTCAGGAAAGGAGCCCAGAGGGGTTCCTGTGGGAATGGGCCAGGGCAGCTGGGAGGGGCTTGTGGGTAGTGCCTGAACAGAGGGGAAGGGAGAGCTGAAGGGAGTGCTGAGGGCCAGGGCGAGCAGGGGGGGACTGAGGTAAGGCTGTCAGTGGAGTTCCAGCAGACAGGTTCAAGTGAGGTGTTTTTTGTTTTGGTTTTTGGCTTGCTGTGTGTGTTTGTTCGTTTGATTGTTTGTTTGAGAAGGGGGTAGAGGGGTGGGTAGGTTGGATGCCTTTGAGCTGATGGGGAAAGTTTCCAGGAAGGGGGGGGGTGTGGGTGGGGGCAGAGAGGGGCGAGGGGGGCGGGGACGCGGTTGTGCAGAGCGCGTGCGTGGGGGTTGCGTGCGTGCCGTGGCGTGCAAGGGGGTTGCGTGCGTGCCGTGGCGTGCGTGGGGGTTCGCGTGCGTGCCGGGGAAGGGAGCCCCCGGAGCGACTGCTGAGGGACACCGCGGCGAGCGAGCATGGGTGAAGGAGCTGAGGGCGTGAGCAGGGCTGCAGCGGGCAGGTCCAAGGTAGGTTTGTGTTTATCTTTTTGAGAAGGGAAGAGGGTGCCTAGGATGCTTGGGAAAAGGGGAGGGAAGGTCCCAGGAAGTGTTTGGGGGAAAGGTGCGTGGTTGGGGAGGGACCGGCTTCAGTGCAGGGCAGGTATGGGGGTTGAGTGCAGGAGGGTTAGCTGCGTGGAGGGGAAGGGAGCTCAGAGGGAATGGGGAGGGCCACCGCGAGCGTGGGGGAGGGAGGGTGAGGATGGCAGCGGAGCCCCAGCTGAGAGGTTGAAGTTAGGGTTAGTTTTGAGAGGCAGGAAGAGGGTGGATGGGATCCCTTGGAAAAGTGGAGGCGAGGTCCTAGGAAGGGTTGGGCCTGTGCGAGTGCGGGGAGCGTGGAGGCGGGCAGGCACCCCTTGCCCCCCGAGCGTGCGTGGGGGTTGCGTGGGTGCAGGGGAAGGGAGGCCGGAGGGAATGGAGAGGGACACGGAGAGCCTGGGGCCCTGCGGGGAGGTTGTGAGGGGCATTCTAGGGGATAGGTTCAAGGTAGGTTTTGGTGGCTGCTGCGGTGGTGGTGGTTTTTGTTGTTGGTTTTTGGTTTTTGGTTGGTTGTTGTGAAGGGGGAAGAGGGTGGAGGATGAGGACCCCTTAGCACATGGGAGCGGAAGGATGTCAGGAAAGGAGCCCAGAGGGGTTCCTGTGGGAATGGGCCAGGGCAGCTGGGAGGGGCTTGTGGGTAGTGCCTGAACAGAGGGGAAGGGAGAGCTGAAGGGAGTGCTGAGGGCCAGGGCGAGCAGGGGGGGACTGAGGTAAGGCTGTCAGTGGAGTTCCAGCAGACAGGTTCAAGTGAGGTGTTTTTTGTTTTGGTTTTTGGCTTGCTGTGTGTGTTTGTTCGTTTGATTGTTTGTTTGAGAAGGGGGTAGAGGGGTGGGTAGGTTGGATGCCTTTGAGCTGATGGGGAAAGTTTCCAGGAAGGGGGGGGGTGTGGGTGGGGGCAGAGAGGGGCGAGGGGGGCGGGGACGCGGTTGTGCAGAGCGCGTGCGTGGGGGTTGCGTGCGTGCCGTGGCGTGCAAGGGGGTTGCGTGCGTGCCGTGGCGTGCGTGGGGGTTCGCGTGCGTGCCGGGGAAGGGAGCCCCCGGAGCGACTGCTGAGGGACACCGCGGCGAGCGAGCATGGGTGAAGGAGCTGAGGGCGTGAGCAGGGCTGCAGCGGGCAGGTCCAAGGTAGGTTTGTGTTTATCTTTTTGAGAAGGGAAGAGGGTGCCTAGGATGCTTGGGAAAAGGGGAGGGAAGGTCCCAGGAAGTGTTTGGGGGAAAGGTGCGTGGTTGGGGAGGGACCGGCTTCAGTGCAGGGCAGGTATGGGGGTTGAGTGCAGGAGGGTTAGCTGCGTGGAGGGGAAGGGAGCTCAGAGGGAATGGGGAGGGCCACCGCGAGCGTGGGGGACGGAGGGTGAGGATGGCAGCGGAGCCCCAGCTGAGAGGTTGAAGTTAGGGTTAGTTTTGAGAGGCAGGAAGAGGGTGGATGGGATCCCTTGGAAAAGTGGAGGCGAGGTCCTAGGAAGGGTTGGGCCTGTGCGAGTGCGGGGAGCGTGGAGGCGGGCAGACACCCCTTGCCCCCCGAGCGTGCGTGGGGGTTGCGTGGGTGCAGGGGAAGGGAGGCCGGAGGGAATGGAGAGGGACACGGAGAGCCTGGGGCCCTGCGGGGAGGTTGTGAGGGGCATTCTAGGGGATAGGTTCAAGGTAGGTTTTGGTGGCTGCTGCGGTGGTGGTGGTTTTTGTTGTTGGTTTTTGGTTTTTGGTTGGTTGTTGTGAAGGGGGAAGAGGGTGGAGGATGAGGACCCCTTAGCACATGGGAGCGGAAGGATGTCAGGAAAGGAGCCCAGAGGGGTTCCTGTGGGAATGGGCCAGGGCAGCTGGGAGGGGCTTGTGGGTAGTGCCTGAACAGAGGGGAAGGGAGAGCTGAAGGGAGTGCTGAGGGCCAGGGCGAGCAGGGGGGGACTGAGGTAAGGCTGTCAGTGGAGTTCCAGCAGACAGGTTCAAGTGAGGTGTTTTTTGTTTTGGTTTTTGGCTTGCTGTGTGTGTTTGTTCGTTTGATTGTTTGTTTGAGAAGGGGGTAGAGGGGTGGGTAGGTTGGATGCCTTTGAGCTGATGGGGAAAGTTTCCAGGAAGGGGGGGGGTGTGGGTGGGGGCAGAGAGGGGCGAGGGGGGCGGGGACGCGGTTGTGCAGAGCGCGTGCGTGGGGGTTGCGTGCGTGCCGTGGCGTGCGAGGGGGTTGCGTGCGTGCCGTGGCGTGAGTGGGGGTTCGCGTGCGTGCCGGGGAAGGGAGCCCCCGGAGCGACTGCTGAGGGACACCGCGGCGAGCGAGCATGGGTGAAGGAGCTGAGGGCGTGAGCAGGGCTGCAGCGGGCAGGTCCAAGGTAGGTTTGTGTTTATCTTTTTGAGAAGGGAAGAGGGTGCCTAGGATGCTTGGGAAAAGGGGAGGGAAGGTCCCAGGAAGTGTTTGGGGGAAAGGTGCGTGGTTGGGGAGGGACCGGCTTCAGTGCAGGGCAGGTATGGGGGTTGAGTGCAGGAGGGTTAGCTGCGTGGAGGGGAAGGGAGCTCAGAGGGAATGGGGAGGGCCACCGCGAGCGTGGGGGAGGGAGGGTGAGGATGGCAGCGGAGCCCCAGCTGAGAGGTTGAAGTTAGGGTTAGTTTTGAGAGGCAGGAAGAGGGTGGATGGGATCCCTTGGAAAAGTGGAGGCGAGGTCCTAGGAAGGGTTGGGCCTGTGCGAGTGCGGGGAGCGTGGAGGCGGGCAGGCACCCCTTGCCCCCCGAGCGTGCGTGGGGGTTGCGTGGGTGCAGGGGAAGGGAGGCCGGAGGGAATGGAGAGGGACACGGAGAGCCTGGGGCCCTGCGGGGAGGTTGTGAGGGGCATTCTAGGGGATAGGTTCAAGGTAGGTTTTGGTGGCTGCTGCGGTGGTGGTGGTTTTTGTTGTTGGTTTTTGGTTTTTGGTTGGTTGTTGTGAAGGGGGAAGAGGGTGGAGGATGAGGACCCCTTAGCACATGGGAGCGGAAGGATGTCAGGAAAGGAGCCCAGAGGGGTTCCTGTGGGAATGGGCCAGGGCAGCTGGGAGGGGCTTGTGGGTAGTGCCTGAACAGAGGGGAAGGGAGAGCTGAAGGGAGTGCTGAGGGCCAGGGCGAGCAGGGGGGGACTGAGGTAAGGCTGTCAGTGGAGTTCCAGCAGACAGGTTCAAGTGAGGTGTTTTTTGTTTTGGTTTTTGGCTTGCTGTGTGTGTTTGTTCGTTTGATTGTTTGTTTGAGAAGGGGGTAGAGGGGTGGGTAGGTTGGATGCCTTTGAGCTGATGGGGAAAGTTTCCAGGAAGGGGGGGGGTGTGGGTGGGGGCAGAGAGGGGCGAGGGGGGCGGGGACGCGGTTGTGCAGAGCGCGTGCGTGGGGGTTGCGTGCGTGCCGTGGCGTGCAAGGGGGTTGCGTGCGTGCCGTGGCGTGCGTGGGGGTTCGCGTGCGTGCCGGGGAAGGGAGCCCCCGGAGCGACTGCTGAGGGACACCGCGGCGAGCGAGCATGGGTGAAGGAGCTGAGGGCGTGAGCAGGGCTGCAGCGGGCAGGTCCAAGGTAGGTTTGTGTTTATCTTTTTGAGAAGGGAAGAGGGTGCCTAGGATGCTTGGGAAAAGGGGAGGGAAGGTCCCAGGAAGTGTTTGGGGGAAAGGTGCGTGGTTGGGGAGGGACCGGCTTCAGTGCAGGGCAGGTATGGGGGTTGAGTGCAGGAGGGTTAGCTGCGTGGAGGGGAAGGGAGCTCAGAGGGAATGGGGAGGGCCACCGCGAGCGTGGGGGAGGGAGGGTGAGGATGGCAGCGGAGCCCCAGCTGAGAGGTTGAAGTTAGGGTTAGTTTTGAGAGGCAGGAAGAGGGTGGATGGGATCCCTTGGAAAAGTGGAGGCGAGGTCCTAGGAAGGGTTGGGCCTGTGCGAGTGCGGGGAGCGTGGAGGCGGGCAGGCACCCCTTGCCCCCCGAGCGTGCGTGGGGGTTGCGTGGGTGCAGGGGAAGGGAGGCCGGAGGGAATGGAGAGGGACACGGAGAGCCTGGGGCCCTGCGGGGAGGTTGTGAGGGGCATTCTAGGGGATAGGTTCAAGGTAGGTTTTGGTGGCTGCTGCGGTGGTGGTGGTTTTTGTTGTTGGTTTTTGGTTTTTGGTTGGTTGTTGTGAAGGGGGAAGAGGGTGGAGGATGAGGACCCCTTAGCACATGGGAGCGGAAGGATGTCAGGAAAGGAGCCCAGAGGGGTTCCTGTGGGAATGGGCCAGGGCAGCTGGGAGGGGCTTGTGGGTAGTGCCTGAACAGAGGGGAAGGGAGAGCTGAAGGGAGTGCTGAGGGCCAGGGCGAGCAGGGGGGGACTGAGGTAAGGCTGTCAGTGGAGTTCCAGCAGACAGGTTCAAGTGAGGTGTTTTTTGTTTTGGTTTTTGGCTTGCTGTGTGTGTTTGTTCGTTTGATTGTTTGTTTGAGAAGGGGGTAGAGGGGTGGGTAGGTTGGATGCCTTTGAGCTGATGGGGAAAGTTTCCAGGAAGGGGGGGGGTGTGGGTGGGGGCAGAGAGGGGCGAGGGGGGCGGGGACGCGGTTGTGCAGAGCGCGTGCGTGGGGGTTGCGTGCGTGCCGTGGCGTGCAAGGGGGTTGCGTGCGTGCCGTGGCGTGCGTGGGGGTTCGCGTGCGTGCCGGGGAAGGGAGCCCCCGGAGCGACTGCTGAGGGACACCGCGGCGAGCGAGCATGGGTGAAGGAGCTGAGGGCGTGAGCAGGGCTGCAGCGGGCAGGTCCAAGGTAGGTTTGTGTTTATCTTTTTGAGAAGGGAAGAGGGTGCCTAGGATGCTTGGGAAAAGGGGAGGGAAGGTCCCAGGAAGTGTTTGGGGGAAAGGTGCGTGGTTGGGGAGGGACCGGCTTCAGTGCAGGGCAGGTATGGGGGTTGAGTGCAGGAGGGTTAGCTGCGTGGAGGGGAAGGGAGCTCAGAGGGAATGGGGAGGGCCACCGCGAGCGTGGGGGACGGAGGGTGAGGATGGCAGCGGAGCCCCAGCTGAGAGGTTGAAGTTAGGGTTAGTTTTGAGAGGCAGGAAGAGGGTGGATGGGATCCCTTGGAAAAGTGGAGGCGAGGTCCTAGGAAGGGTTGGGCCTGTGCGAGTGCGGGGAGCGTGGAGGCGGGCAGACACCCCTTGCCCCCCGAGCGTGCGTGGGGGTTGCGTGGGTGCAGGGGAAGGGAGGCCGGAGGGAATGGAGAGGGACACGGAGAGCCTGGGGCCCTGCGGGGAGGTTGTGAGGGGCATTCTAGGGGATAGGTTCAAGGTAGGTTTTGGTGGCTGCTGCGGTGGTGGTGGTTTTTGTTGTTGGTTTTTGGTTTTTGGTTGGTTGTTGTGAAGGGGGAAGAGGGTGGAGGATGAGGACCCCTTAGCACATGGGAGCGGAAGGATGTCAGGAAAGGAGCCCAGAGGGGTTCCTGTGGGAATGGGCCAGGGCAGCTGGGAGGGGCTTGTGGGTAGTGCCTGAACAGAGGGGAAGGGAGAGCTGAAGGGAGTGCTGAGGGCCAGGGCGAGCAGGGGGGGACTGAGGTAAGGCTGTCAGTGGAGTTCCAGCAGACAGGTTCAAGTGAGGTGTTTTTTGTTTTGGTTTTTGGCTTGCTGTGTGTGTTTGTTCGTTTGATTGTTTGTTTGAGAAGGGGGTAGAGGGGTGGGTAGGTTGGATGCCTTTGAGCTGATGGGGAAAGTTTCCAGGAAGGGGGGGGGTGTGGGTGGGGGCAGAGAGGGGCGAGGGGGGCGGGGACGCGGTTGTGCAGAGCGCGTGCGTGGGGGTTGCGTGCGTGCCGTGGCGTGCAAGGGGGTTGCGTGCGTGCCGTGGCGTGCGTGGGGGTTCGCGTGCGTGCCGGGGAAGGGAGCCCCCGGAGCGACTGCTGAGGGACACCGCGGCGAGCGAGCATGGGTGAAGGAGCTGAGGGCGTGAGCAGGGCTGCAGCGGGCAGGTCCAAGGTAGGTTTGTGTTTATCTTTTTGAGAAGGGAAGAGGGTGCCTAGGATGCTTGGGAAAAGGGGAGGGAAGGTCCCAGGAAGTGTTTGGGGGAAAGGTGCGTGGTTGGGGAGGGACCGGCTTCAGTGCAGGGCAGGTATGGGGGTTGAGTGCAGGAGGGTTAGCTGCGTGGAGGGGAAGGGAGCTCAGAGGGAATGGGGAGGGCCACCGCGAGCGTGGGGGACGGAGGGTGAGGATGGCAGCGGAGCCCCAGCTGAGAGGTTGAAGTTAGGGTTAGTTTTGAGAGGCAGGAAGAGGGTGGATGGGATCCCTTGGAAAAGTGGAGGCGAGGTCCTAGGAAGGGTTGGGCCTGTGCGAGTGCGGGGAGCGTGGAGGCGGGCAGGCACCCCTTGCCCCCCGAGCGTGCGTGGGGGTTGCGTGGGTGCAGGGGAAGGGAGGCCGGAGGGAATGGAGAGGGACACGGAGAGCCTGGGGCCCTGCGGGGAGGTTGTGAGGGGCATTCTAGGGGATAGGTTCAAGGTAGGTTTTGGTGGCTGCTGCGGTGGTGGTGGTTTTTGTTGTTGGTTTTTGGTTTTTGGTTGGTTGTTGTGAAGGGGGAAGAGGGTGGAGGATGAGGACCCCTTAGCACATGGGAGCGGAAGGATGTCAGGAAAGGAGCCCAGAGGGGTTCCTGTGGGAATGGGCCAGGGCAGCTGGGAGGGGCTTGTGGGTAGTGCCTGAACAGAGGGGAAGGGAGAGCTGAAGGGAGTGCTGAGGGCCAGGGCGAGCAGGGGGGGACTGAGGTAAGGCTGTCAGTGGAGTTCCAGCAGACAGGTTCAAGTGAGGTGTTTTTTGTTTTGGTTTTTGGCTTGCTGTGTGTGTTTGTTCGTTTGATTGTTTGTTTGAGAAGGGGGTAGAGGGGTGGGTAGGTTGGATGCCTTTGAGCTGATGGGGAAAGTTTCCAGGAAGGGGGGGGGTGTGGGTGGGGGCAGAGAGGGGCGAGGGGGGCGGGGACGCGGTTGTGCAGAGCGCGTGCGTGGGGGTTGCGTGCGTGCCGTGGCGTGCGAGGGGGTTGCGTGCGTGCCGTGGCGTGAGTGGGGGTTCGCGTGCGTGCCGGGGAAGGGAGCCCCCGGAGCGACTGCTGAGGGACACCGCGGCGAGCGAGCATGGGTGAAGGAGCTGAGGGCGTGAGCAGGGCTGCAGCGGGCAGGTCCAAGGTAGGTTTGTGTTTATCTTTTTGAGAAGGGAAGAGGGTGCCTAGGATGCTTGGGAAAAGGGGAGGGAAGGTCCCAGGAAGTGTTTGGGGGAAAGGTGCGTGGTTGGGGAGGGACCGGCTTCAGTGCAGGGCAGGTATGGGGGTTGAGTGCAGGAGGGTTAGCTGCGTGGAGGGGAAGGGAGCTCAGAGGGAATGGGGAGGGCCACCGCGAGCGTGGGGGACGGAGGGTGAGGATGGCAGCGGAGCCCCAGCTGAGAGGTTGAAGTTAGGGTTAGTTTTGAGAGGCAGGAAGAGGGTGGATGGGATCCCTTGGAAAAGTGGAGGCGAGGTCCTAGGAAGGGTTGGGCCTGTGCGAGTGCGGGGAGCGTGGAGGCGGGCAGGCACCCCTTGCCCCCCGAGCGTGCGTGGGGGTTGCGTGGGTGCAGGGGAAGGGAGGCCGGAGGGAATGGAGAGGGACACGGAGAGCCTGGGGCCCTGCGGGGAGGTTGTGAGGGGCATTCTAGGGGATAGGTTCAAGGTAGGTTTTGGTGGCTGCTGCGGTGGTGGTGGTTTTTGTTGTTGGTTTTTGGTTTTTGGTTGGTTGTTGTGAAGGGGGAAGAGGGTGGAGGATGAGGACCCCTTAGCACATGGGAGCGGAAGGATGTCAGGAAAGGAGCCCAGAGGGGTTCCTGTGGGAATGGGCCAGGGCAGCTGGGAGGGGCTTGTGGGTAGTGCCTGAACAGAGGGGAAGGGAGAGCTGAAGGGAGTGCTGAGGGCCAGGGCGAGCAGGGGGGGACTGAGGTAAGGCTGTCAGTGGAGTTCCAGCAGACAGGTTCAAGTGAGGTGTTTTTTGTTTTGGTTTTTGGCTTGCTGTGTGTGTTTGTTCGTTTGATTGTTTGTTTGAGAAGGGGGTAGAGGGGTGGGTAGGTTGGATGCCTTTGAGCTGATGGGGAAAGTTTCCAGGAAGGGGGGGGGTGTGGGTGGGGGCAGAGAGGGGCGAGGGGGGCGGGGACGCGGTTGTGCAGAGCGCGTGCGTGGGGGTTGCGTGCGTGCCGTGGCGTGCGAGGGGGTTGCGTGCGTGCCGTGGCGTGAGTGGGGGTTCGCGTGCGTGCCGGGGAAGGGAGCCCCCGGAGCGACTGCTGAGGGACACCGCGGCGAGCGAGCATGGGTGAAGGAGCTGAGGGCGTGAGCAGGGCTGCAGCGGGCAGGTCCAAGGTAGGTTTGTGTTTATCTTTTTGAGAAGGGAAGAGGGTGCCTAGGATGCTTGGGAAAAGGGGAGGGAAGGTCCCAGGAAGTGTTTGGGGGAAAGGTGCGTGGTTGGGGAGGGACCGGCTTCAGTGCAGGGCAGGTATGGGGGTTGAGTGCAGGAGGGTTAGCTGCGTGGAGGGGAAGGGAGCTCAGAGGGAATGGGGAGGGCCACCGCGAGCGTGGGGGACGGAGGGTGAGGATGGCAGCGGAGCCCCAGCTGAGAGGTTGAAGTTAGGGTTAGTTTTGAGAGGCAGGAAGAGGGTGGATGGGATCCCTTGGAAAAGTGGAGGCGAGGTCCTAGGAAGGGTTGGGCCTGTGCGAGTGCGGGGAGCGTGGAGGCGGGCAGGCACCCCTTGCCCCCCGAGCGTGCGTGGGGGTTGCGTGGGTGCAGGGGAAGGGAGGCCGGAGGGAATGGAGAGGGACACGGAGAGCCTGGGGCCCTGCGGGGAGGTTGTGAGGGGCATTCTAGGGGATAGGTTCAAGGTAGGTTTTGGTGGCTGCTGCGGTGGTGGTGGTTTTTGTTGTTGGTTTTTGGTTTTTGGTTGGTTGTTGTGAAGGGGGAAGAGGGTGGAGGATGAGGACCCCTTAGCACATGGGAGCGGAAGGATGTCAGGAAAGGAGCCCAGAGGGGTTCCTGTGGGAATGGGCCAGGGCAGCTGGGAGGGGCTTGTGGGTAGTGCCTGAACAGAGGGGAAGGGAGAGCTGAAGGGAGTGCTGAGGGCCAGGGCGAGCAGGGGGGGACTGAGGTAAGGCTGTCAGTGGAGTTCCAGCAGACAGGTTCAAGTGAGGTGTTTTTTGTTTTGGTTTTTGGCTTGCTGTGTGTGTTTGTTCGTTTGATTGTTTGTTTGAGAAGGGGGTAGAGGGGTGGGTAGGTTGGATGCCTTTGAGCTGATGGGGAAAGTTTCCAGGAAGGGGGGGGGTGTGGGTGGGGGCAGAGAGGGGCGAGGGGGGCGGGGACGCGGTTGTGCAGAGCGCGTGCGTGGGGGTTGCGTGCGTGCCGTGGCGTGCGAGGGGGTTGCGTGCGTGCCGTGGCGTGCGTGGGGGTTCGCGTGCGTGCCGGGGAAGGGAGCCCCCGGAGCGACTGCTGAGGGACACCGCGGCGAGCGAGCATGGGTGAAGGAGCTGAGGGCGTGAGCAGGGCTGCAGCGGGCAGGTCCAAGGTAGGTTTGTGTTTATCTTTTTGAGAAGGGAAGAGGGTGCCTAGGATGCTTGGGAAAAGGGGAGGGAAGGTCCCAGGAAGTGTTTGGGGGAAAGGTGCGTGGTTGGGGAGGGACCGGCTTCAGTGCAGGGCAGGTATGGGGGTTGAGTGCAGGAGGGTTAGCTGCGTGGAGGGGAAGGGAGCTCAGAGGGAATGGGGAGGGCCACCGCGAGCGTGGGGGAGGGAGGTGAGGATGGCAGCGGAGCCCCAGCTGAGAGGTTGAAGTTAGGGTTAGTTTTGAGAGGCAGGAAGAGGGTGGATGGGATCCCTTGGAAAAGTGGAGGCGAGGTCCTAGGAAGGGTTGGGCCTGTGCGAGTGCGGGGAGCGTGGAGGCGGGCAGGCACGCCTTGCCCCCGAGCGTGCGTGGGGGTTGCGTGGGTGCAGGGGAAGGGAGGCCGGAGGGAATGGAGAGGGACACGGAGAGCCTGGGGCCCTGCGGGGAGGTTGTGAGGGGCATTCTAGGGGATAGGTTCAAGGTAGGTTTTGGTGGCTGCTGCGGTGGTGGTGGTTTTTGTTGTTGGTTTTTGGTTTTTGGTTGGTTGTTGTGAAGGGGGAAGAGGGTGGAGGATGAGGACCCCTTAGCACATGGGAGCGGAAGGATGTCAGGAAAGGAGCCCAGAGGGGTTCCTGTGGGAATGGGCCAGGGCAGCTGGGAGGGGCTTGTGGGTAGTGCCTGAACAGAGGGGAAGGGAGAGCTGAAGGGAGTGCTAAGGGCCAGGGCGAGCAGGGGGGGACTGAGGTAAGGCTGTCAGTGGAGTTCCAGCAGACAGGTTCAAGTGAGGTGTTTTTTGTTTTGGTTTTTGGCTTGCTGTGTGTGTTTGTTCGTTTGATTGTTTGTTTGAGAAGGGGGTAGAGGGGTGGGTAGGTTGGATGCCTTTGAGCTGATGGGAAAAGTTTCCAGGAAGGGTGGGGGTGTGGGTGGGGGCAGAGAGGGGCGAGGGGGGCGGGGACGCTGTTGTGCAGGGCGCGTGCGTGGGGGTTGCGTGCGTGCCGTGGCGTGCGAGGGGGTTGCGTGCGTGCCGTGGCGTGCGTGGGGGTTGCGTGCGTGCCGGGGAAGGGAGTCCCCGGAGCGACTGCTGAGGGCCACCGCGGCGAGCGAACGTGGGTGTAGGAGCTGAGGATGTGAGCAGGGCTGCAGCGGGCAGGTCCAAGGTAGGTTTGAGTTTTATCTTTGTGAGAAGGGAAGAGGGTGCCTAGGATGCTTGGGAAAAGGGGGATGGAAGGTCCCAGGAAGTGTTTGGGGGAAAGGTGCGTGTTTGGGGCGGGACGAGGGGGGCGGGGAGCGGCTTGGGGGCCCGCGCAGGCATGGGGGTTGGGTGCGTGCAGGGGAAGGGAGCGCGCAGGGACTGTGGAGGGCCACTGCGAGCGTGGGGGCGGGAGGTGAGGATGGCAGCGGAGCCCCAGCTATGTATAGATTTCTAAGGTATCTCCAGACTCTTCTCCATAGTGGCTGTACCAGTTTACATTCCCCCCAGCAGTGTAGGAGGGTTCCCTTTTCTCCACAGCCCTTCCAGCACTTGTTCTTTGTGGTTTTATTAATGGTCATTCTGACTGGTGTGAGGTGATATCTCATGGTTGTTTTGATTTGTATTTCTCTTATAATCAACGATGTTGAGCATTTTTTCATGTGTTTTTTGGCCGTCTGTGTATCTTCTTCGGAGAAATGTGTATTCAGGTCTTTTTCCCATTTTTCCATTGATTGATTGGTTTTTTTGCTGTTGGGTTGTATAAGTTGCTTATATATTCTAGAGATTAAGCCCTTGTCAGTTGCATCATTTGAAACTATCTTCTCCCATTCTGTAAGTTGTCTTTTTGTTTTGGGTTTCCTTTGCTGTTCAAAATCTTTTCAGTTTGATTAGGTCCCATGGGTTTATTTTTGCTCTAATTTCTATTGCTTTGGGAGACTGACCTGAGAAAACATTCATGATGTTGATGTCAGAGAGTGTTTTGCCTATGTTTTCTTCTAGGAGTTTGATGGTGTCCTGTCGTATATTTAAGTCTTTCAGCCATTTTGATTTTATTTTTGTGCATGGTATGAGGGTGTGTTCTAGTTTCATTGCTTTGAATGCAGCTGTCTAGGTTTCCCATCAATGCATGCTGAATAGACTTTCCTTTTCCCATTTTATGTTCTTGCCTCCCTTGTCAAAGATTAATTGACCATAGGTGTCAGGGTTTATTTCCGGATTCTCTATTCTGTTCCATTGGTCTGTCTGTCTGTTTTGATACCAGTACCACACTGTTTTGATGACTGTGGCTTTGTAGTATTTCTTGAAGTCTGGGAGAGTTATGCCTCCTGCTTGGTTTTTGTTTCTCAGGATTGCTTTGGCGATTCTGGGTCTTTTGTGGTTCCATATAAAATTTTGGATTGTTTGTTCTAGTTCTGTGAAAAATGTCATGGGTAATTTGATCGGGATTGCAATGAATCTGTAGATTGCTTCTGGTAGAATGGCCATTTTCACAATATTGATTTTTCCAATCCAGGACATTGGAACATCTTTCCATTTCTTTATATCTTCTTTGATTTCTTTGATTAAAGTTTTATAGTTCTTGGCATATAGGTCTTTTACCTCCTTGGTCAGGTGTCTTCCGAGGTATTTGATTTTGTGAGGTGCAATTTTAAAAGGTATCATACTTTTGTATTCCTTTTCTAATATTTCGTTGCTGGTATACAGAAATGCAACTGACTTCTGAATGTTAATCTTATATCCTGCCACTTTGCTGAATTTATTAATCAGTTCAAGGAGTTTTGGGGTTGAGTCCTTAGGGTTTTCTAGGTATAGAATCATGTCATCTGCATACAGTGACAGTTTTAACACTTCTCTTCCTATATGGATGCCTTTTATTTCTTTTGTTTGTCTCATTGCTGTGGCTAAGACTTCCAAAACGATGTTGAAGAGCAGTGGTGAGAGTGGGCATCCCTGTCTTGTTCCAGATTTGAGTGAGAAGGCTTTCAGTTTTTCCCCATTGAGGATTATATTTGCTGTGGGTTTATCATAAATGGCTTTGATTATATTCAGGAATGTTCCTTCTATACCCACTTTGGCGAGGGTCTTGATCATGAATGGATGTTGAACTTTGTCAAATGCTTTTTCTGCGTCTATTGAGATGATCCTATGATTTTTGACTTTTTTTTTGTGAATGTGGTGTATGATGCTGATTGATTTGCGTATGTTGAACCATCCTTGTGCACCTGGGATGAACCCAACCTGGTCATGGTGTATACTTTTTTTGATATGTTGTTGGATTCGGTTGGCTAAGATTTTGTTGGTTTTTTGTATTTCTGCAGTATCCGTTGTGATTTCTCCTTTTTCATTTATAATTTTGTTTATTTGGGTTCTTTCTCTCCTCTTTTTAGTGAGTCTGGCCAGGGGTTTGTCAATTTTGTTCACCGTTTCAAAGAACCAGCTCTTGGTTTTATTAATTTTCTCTATTGTTTTTTGAATCTCTATTTTATTGATTTCTTCATTGATCTTTATAATTTCCTTCCTTCTGCTGACTTTAGGACTTTTTTGTTCTTCTTTTTCTAATTCGTTTAGGTGGAGGGTTAAGTTGTCCATTTGGGATCTTTCTTCTTTTTTGAGAAAGGCCTGTATTGCTATAAATTTCCCTCTGAGCACTGCTTTCGCAGCATCCCATAGATTTTGAGAGGTTGTGTCTTCATTATCATTTGTTTCAAGGTAGTTTTTAATTTCCTTCTTGATTTCTTCATTGACCCATTGGTTTTTAAGTAGCATGTTGTTTAGTGTCCATGGAGTAGGTTTTTTCTCTTTGCTTTTCCCATGGTTGATTTCTAAGTTCATGGCATTGTGGTCAGAGAAGATACTTGAGATAATTTCTATGCTCCTAAATTTATTGAGATTCGCTTTATGTCCCAATATGTGATCGATTCTTGAGAATGTTCCATGAGCATTTGAAAAGAATGTGTATTCTGATTTTTTTGGATGTAGTGTCCTGAAGATATCAATGAAGTCTAACTTTTCTATTGTTTCCTTTAGGATCTCTGTTGCTTTATTGGTTTTCTGTCTAGAGGGTCTGTCCATTGATGTGAGGGGGGTGTTTAGGTCTCCTACTATGATTGTATTCTCATCAATATCTCCCTTTATGTCTGTTAATATTTGTTGTATGTATCTGGGTGCTCCTATGTTTGGGGCATATATGTTGATGATAGTAACATCCTCTCCTTGGATGGATCCCTTAATCATTAAGTAGTGTCCTTCTTTGTCTTTCTTTATGTCTTTTGTTTTAAAGTCTATTTTGTCTGATATGAGCGTTGCGACTCCTACTTTTCTGTCATGTCTATTGACGTGAAATACTTTTCCCCACCCTTTCACTTTCAATCTATATGTATCTTTTGTCCTAAGGTGAGTTTCTTGTAGGCAGCATATTGAAGGTTTTTGCCTTTTTATCCACTCAGCCACTCTGTGTCTTTTGATTGGGGCATTCAGTCCATTGACATTTAAGGTGATAATTGATAGATGATTATTTATTGCCATTTGAACCTCGTGTTCCAGTTGATTCTATGGTTCTCCATTCTTCCTTTCTTTTTTTTTTTTGTTGGATGGTCTCCTGTTATTATCTGCTTGAGTGTATTTTTTTTTTCATTTTTTGTAAATGCAATGTTTGGTTTTGGCTTGTGGTTGCCCTGTTTTTTAAGTATGCTAACCCCTTCCCATAATTGTGTGTTTTAGCCTGATGGTCCTGTAAGTTCAAACACTTCATTACTATATTAAAAATTAAGAAGAGAGACATACATACAAACAAAAAGGGTTATTTACCTCCTAACATCCCTTGCCCACATTTTGTGGTTTTGATGACTCTTTTATTTTTTTCTTTTTAATTTTATTTTGTTTGAAGTATGTTCATGATTAAATCTGTATGCTGGCTTATTTGAGTGACTGCTCTCTGATTGCAATTTCCTCAGTCCTAGTTCTTCCTCTTCTTCTTCTTCTTTTTTTTTTCTTTTCTTTTTTCTTCCCTTTCCTTCCTTTTTGGTTTAGAGAAGCTCTTTCAAAATTTCCTTTAACCTGGGTTTTGTGTTGCTGTATTCTTTAAGTTTTCGTTTGTTGGGAAAAATTTTTATTTCCCCTTCTATTTTAAATGATATTCTTGCTGGATAAAGTATTCTAGGTTGCATATGTTTTCCTTGTAGCACTTTAAATATCTCTTGCCATTCCCTCCTGGCCTGTAGTGTTTCTGTAGAGAAATCAGCTGATATTCTTATGGGGGTTCCCTTGTAGGTAACATTCTGTTTTTCTCTTGCTGCCTTTAGGATCCTCTCTTTATCACTAACTTTTGCCATTTTTATTATGATGTGTGTTGGTGTGGGTCTGTTTGGGTTCAGTTTGTTTGGGGCCCTCTGTGCTTCTTGTATCTTGAACCCAGTATCCTTTAGATTTGGGAAGTTTCCATCGATAATTTCTTCAAATATATTTTCCATTCCCTTATCATTTTCTACTCCTTCTGGAATTCCTATTATGCGTAGATTGGCCAGCTTTCTATTATCCCATAGGTCTCTTATATTGCTTTCCAGTTTTTTGATTCGGTTTTCTGTCTGTTGACCGGATTGAGTGATTTCCATTATTCTATCTTCCATATCACTGATTTGTTCTTCTGCATTATTCATTCTGGTTTTTACTGCCGTTAGTTCAGTTTGCGTCTCTGCAAATGAATGTTCTAGTTTCTCTTGGCTCCTCCTTATATTTTCTAGTTCCTTTCTGAGGGTATCTGCGTTACTGTTCATATCTTCTCTTAATTCCTTCAGTATTTTCCCTATTTCTCTTTTGAACTCCAGGTCTGTCAGACTGCAGAGATCTGTTTCATTGTTGACTGTTTGAGGTGAGTTCTCCTGTTGGTTTGACTGGGGGTGGTTTCTCAGCTTCTTCATCTTGCTTGTTGTTTTCTTTCTCCTTTTGGAGTTGTACTCTCCGTGATCGGGTAGTGTTTGCCTTGTCACTGCCGTGGAATATTTCCTGAGGGCTGGCGTTGTTGGTCAATCTTTTTTAAGGCAGTGTGGCTTTTCTGGAGTGTTGATGGGGCTAACAGTGTTTCTTTGAAGCAATGGAGGACTTCCTGAGGGCAGACAGGACTGGGAGGTCCACCCCACGATGGTAGCAGATTTCACTTGGTCATGCAGAGCTTGCTCTGGTGTTTTTAGGCTGTGGGGTTCTTGCAGGGAGTTGGCGGTGTTGGGCAGCTGCTCTTCAGGGGTGCATCACCCCCTGGGGGCTGGAGAAGCTATCTGGGTCACTGAGAACCTGAGAGGCTCTTCCCTAGGGCAGCCCAACTCAGAAGGACAGCCTGAGGATGTAGGTGAATCTTTTCACAGTCTGGCTGAGCTTGTTGCAGCTTTTCTGGGCCGCAGGGGCCCTTCCAGGGGGCTGGTGGTGCTGAGCAGTTATTTCACGGGAGTGGGGCATCCCCTGGGAGCTTGGGCGGGTAGCAGGGCCCTTGGAGACCCAAGAGGCTCCTCCCCAGGGCAGCCCGACTCAGAAAAACCGTCTGAGATCTTTTCCCAACTCGGCCAGGCTTGTTGCAGCTTTTCTGTGCTGCAGGGGGTGCTGCCTGGAGCTGGCAGTCCTATGCAGCTGGTCCACTAGGTCTCAGCACCCCCTGGGGGCTTGGGCGGGTAGCAGGGCCCTTGGAGACCCAAGAGGCTCCTCCCCAGGGCAGCCCGACTCAGAAAAACCGTCTGAGATCTTTTCCCAACTCGGCCAGGCTTGTTGCAGCTTTTCTGGGCTGCAGGGGGTCCTGCCTGGAGCTGGCAGTCCTATGCAGCGGGTCCACTAGCTCTCAGCACCCCCTGGGGGCCTGGGCGGGTAGCAAGGCCCTTGGAGACCCAAGAGGCTCCTCCCCGGGGCAGCCCGTCTCAGAAAAACCGTCAGAGAATTAGGCCGATCTATTCACAGTCTGGCTAGGCTTGTTCTAGCTTTTCTGGGCTGCAGGCCTTTTCTAGGGTGCTGGTGGTGTTTGGTGCTGCTCTGCAGAAGTGTAGCCCCTCCAAAGGGCAAGCAGGCCTGTGCAGGGACAGCCCCTGTGGTGGTAGGCTTCAGGCAATTGTTGAGACCAGCCCTCCTGGATGGCAGGTTGCCCCAGGTCCAGCGAGAGCATAGGGGGTGGTGGGGGCGGGGGGGATGCACTGGGAAGCGCAGCTTTCTGCTAGCTAGCGGACCTGTAAGCTTGCTGTGGTGTGGGGGGTATTCTATGGGGACCCACCCCTTCTTCTCTCCCCTCCCCAGCACGGGTGCAGACCAGGCTCTTCTCCCAGGTTCCCTCTGAGGCGGCTTTCCACTTCCCCGCCCTTAGAGTATTGCTCCCTTCCTCTGCGACAGCTTTGTTTTCTAGTCTCCCAGGCAGTCTCTGCCCCTTCAAATGGTTTAGAGACCTCCCAAGCAGTTTCCGCTCTGCCCCGCCCCCTAGCCCGGGGACTAATCTCTGGAGCCAAGGTCTTGGTACCCAGCCCCCACCCAGGCGTCCCCCGGCCTCCTCTCGGGGACTAACCTTCAGAGGCAAGGTCTCGGTGCCCAGCCCCCAACCAGGCGTCTCAATTTTTGGTGACTTTGCCCGTAGTTCAGATGGTCCGTTGGGTTCTTGATGGGTTTTTCCGTACTCCAACTTACTGACTGCTACACTCTTCTCTGCATCTGGAGATTCCTCCGGTTCGTTTGATCTTTCCCCCGTGTAGGTGACTTTCCAGGGTGCGGGATCCCTTTCTCCTCCGCAGTTCCCTTTCGGGAGCGCCCATCCCACTCGGATTCACCTTCTCTCACTCTCCTCTTTTCTCCCGTTCTGCCCAATAATTTCACGAACTTCTTGCCGTTATTGGAGTTTAGGTTCCTCTGCCAGCGATTGGTTGCTGTTCTGTGTGAGTCATTTCTTCTGTAGATGTGCTTTTTTTGTTGTGTTTGTGTGAGAGGGCGAGCGTGTCCCCCTACTCCTCCGCCATCTTGTCCTCCCGTATCGGATTTTTCTTATTCTTTAGCTCACCTTTAGTCCTTTACCCTAAGGAATAATCATACTTTGCATCTCTGCAGAAAGTTTTGTAGCAACCTAAGACTGTAAAATAAGACTTTGGCTAAAAAATGGTCTGTATCAATAAAACGGAAATTTATGTAGTGATGTATAATGATATTTTAGAAAATAATGTCAGGTTCATGATGCATTGTTATGGAAAAACAAAGGTTACAATAAAACACTATGTAAAGCAAGACCTGTTATTTTAAACATACAAATCAGAAAATAGAGGCTAGCATACAGAGAAGACTAGAAAGAAATTTATCAAAATATTAATAGTGATTATCTATGGGTAGTGGATTTCCTAGTATTTTTTTTTGTTTTGTTTTCCCTGTGCAACTAGATATTCCAAATGAACATTATGTTATCATTATAATTAATAAATTATTAAAAAATGCTGCCTTGAACATTGATAATATTTATTTGTGACAGTGTTATTTTACTGTTAGCTTATTTAATATTCTACTGTATCTTTTGGCTCCTAAAGTAACTCTTCCTTGAGAAAGTTAATTGAGCTGTTAGGTATGTAAACTTAGTATCTCAGGCTGTGTATAACTTCAGTTCAGGTCCTTTATATTGGTGGGTAAATTTAACCTTTGATAGACTTATCTATTGTCTTACTCAAAGTAGTTTCTTCAATAAAATTAGAATTTTCTATTTTACTTTAACCGATCATTTGGGAACTAGAGTAAAGTAATCCTTACTGAAGTTATCTTTAATTTTACTTTTCTAAAAGGAGTTGAATAAAGTCACTACTCAACTGGCTCAGGTCACTACACATTTGCAGGATAAGCAAGAATATGGCAGTCAGGTGAAAAGTCATCTTAAAGAATATAAAGAGAAACATCTCTCTTTAGAACAGAAGACTGAAGAATTAGAAGGTCAAATTAGGGTTTGTATAAAAGAAACTGAATTTCGCCATATTTTCTGTTCCTGTAGCAATGTAATTGATGACTCAGATGGAATCTAAGATTTCAAACTTTCAAACAAAGGTTAAGCTGTGATGTAAAAGTTTTAAAAATTAAAAAAAAAGAAAGATTTCTCATCATGGTGCAGGGGTTAACAAATCCGACGAGGAACCAAGAGTTTGCGGGTTCGGTCCCTGCCCTTGCTCAGTGGGTTAAGGATCCGGCGTTGCCATGAGTTGTGGTGTAGGTCGCAGATGCAGCTCGGATTCCATGCTGCTGTGGCTCTGGCGTACGTAGGCCAGCAGCTACAGCTCCGATCAGACCCCTAGCGTGGGAACCTCCATATGCCACGGGAGCTGCCCAAGAAATAGCAAAGAGACAAAAATAAATTAAATAAATAAATAAATAAATAAATATATATATAAATGGAGTTCCCATCGTGGCGCAGCAGAAATGAGTCCAACTAGGAACTATGAAGTTTCAGGTTCAATCCCTGGCCTTGCTCAGTGGGTTAAGGATCTGGCGTTGCCATGAGCTGTGGCGTAGGTTGCAGATTTGGCTTGGATTTGATGTTGCTGTAGGCTGTGACATTGCTAGGTGTAGGCTATAGCTCTGATTTGACCCCTAGCCTGGGAACCAAAAAAAATTACCTGTGCTTTTTCTTGTTTGATTTTTGAATTCCATCTTTACTTTTAACTTCTTTGTTAAAGGAGGGCTTTTGCAAATAGCAGTTAACATATATACTGGTTCCATGGTATGTGTAAATATTTCAAAGAGACAGCCAACCAGGGATCTACTCTGTAATTATGAGGAACTTATTTTTTGTTTTGCTATATCATTCCTGTCTCTTTCCCTCTTTATTCCAGTATAATATTCAGGGATGGCATATTTCTTCCTATTTTAAACTTTACATTTATACTCTTTGGGTTTTGTTTCTAATTTAATATCATTTAAATTTATTATAATTTACACTATGGTAAACTTCTTTCTTTAATACAACTCCAGATGAAAGTTTGGAGCTAAAGAGATTAAGTGGCTACACATATGAGAGAAGGATTTGACCTGAGTCCCTTGTCCTTTAAATTAAAACTGCTGTAAGTTAAAAATTTCTCAAGTTACTATATATATAAGTTATACCTCCACTGTCAGATAAAGCACTTCTGTACAACTGTAGAATCCTGGGCTTTGAATTTGTATACATCCACATCCACATCAGTATAACGTGGAAGAAGAAAATTACATTTTCAGATCTTCTCTGCATTCCTTTTTTTATTTTCTTTATGGTCAATAACATGGCATGACAAATTACTCGACATAATGGTTGAAAAAAACAAAAAACTAATTTTTTAGATGAAGGCGTCTCATGAGAAGTCTATTTAAGTATCTTTTAAAAATAGTTATTTAGAACCAATAATATTTATTGTAACCTATCACAACATTGGATATTAGATATTTTTTCTAATCATTGTTTTAGGACGTATTCCATCTGTTACATAGAATTAACATAGTTACATTGAGTGTCAAATATAAGCCTTGAGTAAGAACTACAGGTACCTAGATTGGCTTATAAAATATTTAGGGCACAAAATTTTTTACTGCTATACAAGAAAATGTCTTGCTCATAGATTTTTGAACTATGTACTTAACAGTTTGACTTTTTTTTGGCTTCACCTATGGAATGTGGAAGGGCCTCAGCCAGGGATCAAACTTGCACCACCGCAGCAACCTGAGCTGCAGCAGTGACAATGCCGGATCCTTAATCTGCTGAGCCATTAGGGAACTCCTGACTTTTGTGAATTTGTAAAAGTGCCCACAGTTATATCTACATGAATGACACAAAAATCACACTGTGAAGAACAATGATCTCTAGATGAAGAGATTGAAGAAGCAAAATCAGAAGTTTAATTGGTTTTATGTTTAGGGTCAATAGGTGTTAATGAGAAGGATGACATGACAACTGCATTTTAGTTGTGAATAGTTCTAATTATCTCAGTATTATTAACTGTGATTATAAAGGAGTACATATTTTAAGTGGGCCCATGTGTGAACCTGTTACTTAGTTTTTTCGGACTTTAGTTCATAAATTTTACGCAGGTAACAAATATAATTATTTTAAGTTTTTCTCTTAGAGTTAATTTTGAAAATTAAAAACTCAGTGACTGCTTCTCCTATAGGAAGCCTGCTGCTAGGTTTTCTTAAATATTCCATGATAAATGGCAGCTTTATTCAGTGAAAGCTTCAGAGTGTATTTTTTATTATAACAGATATTTTTGGCTATTTTTGTGTGTTATGTCAACACCAGTTTGAATGTAAACAAAAGTGGTATAATGTTATAGTAGATAATTGACATTAAAGTTGTTATTATATTTCTTCAATAGAAATTGGAAGCTGATTCACTTGAAGTTAAAGCAAGCAAGGAGCAAGCTTTGCAGGATCTACAACAGCAAAGACAACTGAACACAGATTTAGAGCTTAGAGCTACAGAATTGAGTAAACAAGTTGAAGTGGAGAAAGAAACATAAGCTTAATGACTTAAGGGGGAGCATTGTAAACTAAGAATTAACATATTTTTAAGATTTCAATTTTATCATCACATCTTTAAGGATTTACTTGATTCTATAAACTGCTTATATTAACATGAATAAAAATAAATCCATATAATATGGTTAAATAGGAGGGCTTGTTACCAGTCACATTTCAGCAGACTTTGTCTTTAAATGCCAAATATTCCATTCCGACTGTGTTGACGGACTTGATCTGTGGCAAGAGCATGAAGATTTTTGACTCTCAGTAGTAAAGATGGAAGTTGGGTGCGTGGGAAAGTTACCTTTCAGAGAAATGAAATAAAACCCATCAATAATTAAGTTGTTTTACACCTTCATGGTTGCATCCTTGTTTTGGGAGGGATGACAAAATTTTTTTGTTCTCATATCTAGTACATTGGGTCCTGATACTGTGAATTTGAGGATATACAGGTGCAAATGGCATTTCTTCTCACTGATAACATCATAGTTTCCAGTGCTGACGTTTGGAGAGTACACCTGATCCTTTGTATCACCCACTAACTTGGTTGTCACCTCTGGAAGCCAGTCATGTGTCTTTGAAGGTGACCTCTGAGTTGCTTCTTGTTCTCTTTCCCAAGGACACTTATGGGATCAGTGGTTCTTTCCACTTCTACTAAGGTTTTTTTTGTTTGTTTTTTTGTTTTTTCCCTTTATACGAACATTTCCTATGTTGGGTCCTGCCTTTCTAGAGTACTACCTAAGAAAGGCAAGCTAGGTAAACATATCTAGAGTTTGACTAAACCCTCAACCTTGGTTGAAAGGCTCAGCCCACATAACAGGGCACAGGGCCCACCTTTCTCAAGGGCCACTGATGCTATTCAAGCCCACCAACTTCCATCTTATATTTTCATTCCTCTGCAGTTTAATATATTTTCAAATATCTTTTGTGATTTCTTCTTTGATCATGGTTAGTTAGAAGTATTTTGTTTACTTGTCAAATATTTGGGATTCTTGTAGATATCTTACTGTTACTGGTTTCTCATTTAATTCCACTGAGGTCAGAGAACATACTCAGACTTTTCAAACTGTTTTATTTAGGGCCCAGTATATGGCTTATCTTGGTTAATTTTCCATGGGTACACATATGTGTTGTTGGGTAAAGTATTCCATAAATATCAATTAGGTTGAGGTAGTTGATAATATTGTTCTAATCTTCCATATCCTTGCCATTTTTTCCCTTCTGGTCATTTCTATCAGTTTCTGAGAACGGAGTGTTAAGGTTTCCCAGATCATGTGTGGTTTTTTTTTTTTCATTTTGATTTGTTTTGTTTTTTTATTACTAAGTGACTTTAAAAAAACAGCTAAGTTTTGCAGTCACTATGAAGGCCTTTATTTCTATTGCTGTCTTTGATTCACATAGTCATATGATTTTATAATAATTATTTGTGGGAAAGTTAAATAGCATAGTGAATAAATATATCAAGTCCTAATTTCAAGGTTGCTTGACATGGATTTTAATTATATTAAAATGGTAAAGTAATAATTAGTACAATGACTTTTCTGTTTAGACCTTTAAAAATCAGTGCGGTACAGGATCCTATGAATGTAGTTCACTTTTCTAGCTACTTTTTAGAAAGTAAAAGTAAGTTTCTGGGACTAAAAGTTCGAAATTTTCAAGGTATATGTGCAGCTCTGGTATTGTATTAATACCTAACTTCAATTATGTGGCTGATATAGCTTTTAATAATCTCTCTTTAACATATTGTTCAATTTATAGTAAGTACATTGATGGTAAAATACACTAGAAAGAGGATACATTCTAGAAATACTACTTTGCATCTGGTTTTATTTTCTCTTTAGAAACTTGTTGATCTTTAATATGTGCTTTTCCTTTGATATGCATATAAACATAATTGTATTCATTTTATGAAAAGAGAAGTCTTTAACTCTTACAGCAATATGTGCATTTCCTTATTCTTATAAATTTTTACTGATTTAGCTACAGAAAGCATTTTTTTAAGGGGCAAATAATAACAAATCTCTTACATAATCTGCTAGGTTCTAAGATTACAATAAATCTTTTGTCCTTCCTCTATCTGAAATGAGATATTCTTCTATTTTTTTCCTACTTACCTTATGTGTTTTGAAGTTTAAGTCGTTTCAAAGATATAATGTGTTTTATGTTTTCAAGGAAGGAGGCAAATTTCTGTATGTTCAGGGGCTAATAGGTTCTTTAGAGTACAGGGAAAACTTTTCTGGCTGTCGTAGGCTAGGTTTGCTCTATGCACAGTTTTCTTTGGGGATTAAGTCAGGGGCGTTAGATGGTCTTGACTTTACCACTAATTTATTTACTTGAGGTAAATCTTCTTTATCTGTTAAATAGTCAGAACAGATGTTCTACGGCATTTTTTTGGTTGTGTGGTTTTATTATTTTTTGACTAAATTTTTTTTGCTTTTTTTAAAAAAAAAATTACAGTTAATTTATAATGTTGTACCAACTTCTGCTGTACAGAAAAGTGACCCAGTCATATACATGTATATATACATACACACACACACATATATACATATTACTTTTCTTATATTATCTTCCAAGATATAGTTCCCTGAGACTTGATATAGTTCCTGTGTTATACAATAGGACCTCATTGCTTATCCATTCTAAATGTAATAGTTTGCTTCTACTAACCTCAAACTCCCAGTCTGTCCCATTTCCCCTTGGCAACCACAAATCTGTAAGTCTGGGAGTCTGTTACTCTTTTGTAGATAGGTTCATTTTGTGCCATTTTTTTGAGGGGGGAGGGGCTGCCCATGGAGCTCCTGGGCCAGAGATCAGATTTAAGCTGCAGCTGAGACCTATGCCTCAGCTGCACCAATGCTGGATCCTTTAACCCACTGTGCTGGGCCAAGGATTGAACCTGCATCCTACCAATTCCATTGCGCCACAGTGGGAACTCCTGTGCCGTATTTCAGATTCTGCGTTTAAATGAAATAGGGTATTTGTCTTCCTCTTTTTTCTTAATTTCACTTGGTATGAGAATCTCTTGTTCCATATGTGTTGCTACAAATGGCATTACTTCATTCATTTTTATGGCTGAGTAGTATTCCATTGTATATATGTACCATATCTTCTTAATCCATTAATCTGTAGATGGACATTTAAGTTGTTTCCATGTCATGGCTATCGTGAATAGTGCTGCAGTGAACATGGGAGTGCATTTATCTTTTTGAATGAAAGTTTTGTCTCGATATATGGCCAGGAATAGGACTGCTGGGTCATATGGTAGTTCTGTATTTAGTTTTCTGAGGAATCTCCATATTATTGAACCTCCATGGTGGTTGTACCAATTTACATTCTCACCAACAGTGTAGGAAGGTGCCCTTTTCTCCACACCCTCTCCAGCCTTTGCTATTTGTAGACTTACTAATGATGGCCATTCTGACTGGTGTGAGGTGGTACTGGCTTGATACATTAAATTATTATTTTTACTTCTTAAGGATACAAAAAAGTTTAAAAAAGTAATAATTTATTTTGAATGGTAAATTAGAGGTGATAAATTATGCATTATTAAATTTTTTCTTAAATAGCATATCCAGTACAAAGTTGGATCTACAGAAGAAATCTGAAGCACTTGAAAATATTAAGCAAGTGCTTACCAAGCAAGAAGAAGGAAAAAAAAATCCTTAAACAAGAAAATAGAAAATTTAAGTCAAAATGCAAAAATGCAGCAGGAAGAATTGAATAACAAAATTCAAGCAGCAGTGACAGAACTACACAAAGTGAAGATGGAGAAAGAAACTCTAGTAACAGAGCTTTCTGGAGCAAAAGAGGAATTATCAAAAGTTTCTGATTCTTTGAAGAACTCCAGAAGTGAATTTGAAAAGGAAAGTCAGAAGGGAAAAGCTGCTATATTAGATATGGTTAGTTGTTTATATTTACTTTTTTTTTTAAGCAGAAGTGATAATATTTAAAATGTACTGATTCTTCTGCCTAATTCATATTTGACATTTTCTTTTTTGCTTTATAGGGCCACACCCATGGCATGTGAAAATTCCCACAGGAGGGGTTGGATTGGAGCCACAGCTGCAGGCCTACAACACAGCCACAGCAATGTGGGATCTGAGCTGCATCTGTGACCTACACAACAGCTCATGGCAATGCCAGATCCTTAACCCACTGGGTGAGGCAAAGGCCAGGGATCAAACCCGTACCGTCATGGTTACTAGTTGGATTCATTTCTGCCAAGCCACAATGGAAACTCCTAAAAAAAAGATTTTCATGTTACTTTTATGTTCCTTTCTGTTTGGAGAAAACATCTATCTGTACACATTCCCTCTTAAAGTATATGTGATTATTTTTATTTATCATTTCAACACTTTCTTTTTAAGAATTTCCTTGCTTCCTTTTTTTTGAAGCATATTATTCTACGTTTAAAATAGCATAATTTGGAATTACCTGGTGGCTCAGGGAGTTAAGGATCCAGCATTGTCATTGCTGTGGCTTGGGTCATTGCCGTGGTGTGCATGGGTTTGATCCCTGGCCAGAGAACTTTTGCACACCACAGATGTGATCAAAAAAACCAAACCATATCCACAACCACATAAGTTATTTAATTTAATTAATTCTGTGACAAAAAATGTGGCTTCCAAACCAAAGTTTTCTAAAATCTTGCCCAAATACTATCTAAATTATTTATTGTGACTCTTGGTTGATGATTGAAACACTTAGCCTTTTCCTGTTCCTCCTTCCTTACTGCTATAATACTTGCCTGTTTTTATTAATGAAATGGGATTATTTTGTCCCATCTTCAATGATCAGCAATTCTGGTTTATTTCCTTCTAACGACCTTATAAGCTTGTAAACCAAAAGTCTTATTTTACTACAGATATTTTCGGCATAATATAGTTTCCATTTTTTTAGGAGAAAACCTGCAAAGATTTAAAGCATCACCTTGAAGTACAGATAGAATGCGCACATAAGGAACAGAATGAACTGAAAAACTCACTTGAAAAAGAGGAGCTAAGATTTTCTTTTTCTGTAACAAAATATGTTATAGCATAATAAGGTATTTATATTTTCAAAATATTTTCAGTGATAATTAGGTCAAAAGAAGGTTTATTTCATTTGTGTTCTACCGACTACTAAAAAGATTTAACCTAGTTTTTGATAAGAGGCCTAAAATAAAAGTAGTTAATTAAAGATGGAAAATTGAGTAATCTAACTATAGAGTTATAATTAGATAATTTAGATTAAGGCAGACTACTATGGATAAAAAAAAGTCTTGATAGGCTTTCCATAGAAATGAAATTTTAAGGGCAATTTCATGGACATTGATATTAATATATTTGATAATGGTTGTTTAACAATGAAGAGATTTGTTGGCGTTCCTGTCATGGCTCAATGGTTAACAAACCCGACTAGTGTCTATGAGGATGCAGGTTTGATCCCTGGCCTCGCTTCGTGGGTTAAGGATCCAGCGTTGCCATGAGCTGTGGTGTAGGTTGCAGATACAGCTTGGATCTGCTGTTGCTGTAGCTGTGGTGGAGACAGGCATTTACAGCTCCGATTTGACCCCTAGCCTGGGAATCTCCATGTGCCACAAGTGCGGCCCTAAAAAGACAAAAAAAAAAAAAAAAAAAAGATTTTCTGTGGTTAATACTTCTGTTGTTCTCCATCAAAAGAAGCAAGAGTATAATATACATTAAGCGAGTATAGTAATATGTTGCTATTTTTTCTGAAGGCATACCTCCAGCAGCCAGAGTCCAGGCATGTAGCTTTCTAGAGATCTGATTTGATAAAGTAGTGAAACCTGGTCCTGACACATCTGTAGTGTTGTGTTCTGGTTGTTGCTTGAAAGAAGACACCTGTGTTTTAGATGCCAACATGTAACTGGCAAAATTATGGTGGTTTAGTGTATAAGTTCTGAATCCAGATTGTCCAGATTTATATCCTGGTTGTGCCACTTAATAGCTGTGCTGTCTTGCCTTGTCTTAGGCTGACAACTTGATCTCTCTGTGTTCCAGTTTTCTCAGTAGAAGATAAGGCTAATAAGAGAATGTTCACTATAGAATTATTTTGAGAAATAAATTGGTTAATATATTTCAAAGTGCTTAGAAAACCAGCTTAACAAAATAAATGGTCAAATGTTAGCTATTACTTTGTCATTGGTTATCATAACCAGTGGTACTTGTTAATCATTATTGTTATACTACCTGATTCCTGCTTTGCACAAAATATTTCCCTTTGTGTTGGAGATAAGCTGAAGCACTGAATTTTTTTCAAAAGTTACTCAGAATACGGTCAAATTGCTCAAATTATGTTCATAGTGAAATATGCATAAAACATGAAACATGACCTTAGCTAGAAATGTCGGAGAATGTGTAGTTCTCCTTGGCCACAGAGGAACCTCTCTTAGCTTCTATATGATGTCTAATTTTGAACAGAACTATATCCTAGTAGATTGTAAAAAGAAGGTATTAACAAAATATTCCTCAGATCTCTAAATGACAAATTGTGTGCGGTATAGTTTAGTTTCATCAAATACTAAACATATTTGCCAAAATTATTTTGGTTTTATTGCAGTTAATATGAAGCTGTCCTTTCTGATGGTGGCTAACAGGCTCAGGTAGCATTTGCATATCCTTGAAAGGCAGTAGACATTTCAGCAATCTAGAGATGAATGCTGTTTTTCCCTATGTTATGATGTAAAGGAATAGTCCATTTCCAAGCTCTATCCAAATATATAAGTTAAAAAGGAAAGGAGGATTAAACAAATATTGAAGATTAATTCAGCATGCCATCTAATAGTGTATAGTGTCAGTCATGAAAGCTCTGTGAGGACAGGGATTTTTCTTTTGTGGTTTACTAGTGGATTGTTTATGGCCATCAGACCCAGTAGTTTCTACTTAGAGTAGTGCTTAGCTTGAAGTAGGGTGAATGGATAAAAGAATGCTAAACAGATTTTTATTTTCTTTTAGACTTCTCATCAGTTGAAATTGGAGTGCAATTCAATGCAGGGACAACTAATGCAGGCCCAGAAGAGTTTAAAACAAAAGGAAAAAGAAGAACAACGACTTCAGGGTAACAGAAATGAGTTAAAGCAACTGACTGAACAGAAGAAAAAGCAAATTGAAGCACTCCAAGGAGAGATTAAAAGGTAGTGATATTTGTTTTCTTTTTATGGGAAGATAGTGATATTTGTTTTCTTTTTATGGGAAGATAGTGATATTTGTTTTCTTTTTATGGGAAGCAAAATTGTGCATTGAAAATAGTAACATGATAATTAACACAGATGAGGTGCAACAAAGAAAAATTTATACATGCTCAAATTTTTTGAAGTTAAAATACACAACTGTACTTCTATGATTGACTAAGTCTGGATTTCCATTCACTGTAATCATGTTGTTCGATAATTCTTATAACACTAATCATTTGTTTGATAGACAAAACTTTTTGTAAAATAAGATACAACAACATTGAGAAAAATGTATAAACATCTCTAGTGTATTAGAAAATTTTAAAGGAATTTAGCAATAAATTATCCTTATTAAGGGAAATAATCAAGATAAAAAATCACAATGTGAGATATATTTATATCTACTATAACGTATATAATGTAGGTTTCATATGGTTATAATTGTTTGATACTTTTAAGTTAAATCATAATGGTTTTTATTTCCAAACCTATGATAAGTTATTATTAAGCATCTGTTCTTCATTCTTAAATATGTTTTAATATTTGTCCAGACCAAGAGTTGATAAAAGTGGAATGAACTTAGTGTTTGAACAAAATGAGGTTTTCCTCATGGTTGTTCTATGTTAATTCATGCAGGGAGAAGGGAGATATAAAATCCTTAATATGTAGAACCAAATACTTCATAGCATTAAGAGCTGGCTTGTCATATTACTAGAGGAAAAAAAATAACCCCACAAATACATTCTTTTATGTGGACCTCTGTTTTACAACCATTATTATGGCTGCTTTACAAAAGAGTAATTTTCTAATGACCCTTTATTCTTTTTTTGTGTGTTATCATATGTAATCAGAAGTCAGGATATAATTATCACAATATGTATTTTGGTTTATGATTTGATATCTTGAGTTCATTTGTTTTTTCAAAATCCATTAGCCTCAAGAGTTCCCATTGTGGCTCAGGGGTTAAAGAATCTGACTAGGAACCATGAGGTTTCAAGTTCGATCCCTGGCCTTTCTCAGTGGGTTAAGGATCTGGCAGTTGTGGTGAGCTATGGTGTAGGTTGTAGACGAGGCTCAGATCTGGCATGGCTGTGGCTGTGGCATAGGCTGGCAGTTGCAGCTCCAATTAGACCCCTAGTCTGGGAACCTCAATATGCCTTGGGTGCAGTGCTAGAAAAAGACAAAAACAAACAAACCAAAGAAATCCATTAGTCTCATATTAAAGTATTCCTTAGATCATTTTTATAGCACCTGATTTAATAAGTAAAAAGTCTTAACAACTATTAGCACATTTTCTTTCTTTTAAATTACTAGCTACAACAAGATTTCTTCCAGATTTATGGTTAATGTATATTTCTTCTACTTTGCATGGCTTTACTAGATACCACCTTAAGAATTATGAGATTTAGAGGAAGTGTTGTTATCAGTAGTTGTCTTACATGGGTCTGTTAAAACAAATATACCATAGACTAGGTGGCTTAACACAATAAGCATTGATTTCTCAGAGTTCTGGAGACTGGGAAACTTAGAATAAAGGTACTTGGCATAGCTAGTGTCTGATGAGGGTCCACTCTGGCTTGTAGACAGCTGTATCCTGATATGACTGAGAACAGTTATCTCATTCCTTCTTAGAAGGGCACTAATCCCATTCACAAGGATTCCACCCCCATCATCTAATGATCTCCCAAAGATCCACTTCTACATACCATTACATTGGGGATCTAGGCTTAAACGTGCATTTTGGAGACATTCATTCACAGTAAGTAGTTCACTTATGCTAGTGCATGGATGCCAGAAAAAGGGACACAATTTTTAACCCTGAGGGAGTGCTGGGTGGATATCCAGTCTCTAAATTAGTTTTGGAATTTGGAGTAACTAGAGAATCATTGAGAGGCAAGAGTAGTTTGGCTTTATTGAGGAGCAGCATAATATCCTGGAAAGAAGGTAAATTTTAGAGTCAGGCAGATCTGAATTTAAATTTCATGTTATACGTATTATTAGGTTTATGGTCACAGGGAAGTGATTCATCTTTCTGAATTAATATAATGGGGTCATAGAGTTGTTGTCTACTCTGCCAGTGTCATGTTGCAAACAAAATAGTTGTGGGATAGTATATGGAAGTAGGCAAGCTGTGATCCAAGACTGTCAGTGCGCACGGCAAACCACACAGTGATGGTCTGTGGAAACTTATTAGTGGGCCACAGGGAAATAGGAAAAACAGGGATAAAGTTTAGGGTATAGATGTGTATGTGTACATACACTATATATAAGACACACATGCATATACTTCCTTTTTTTTAATGTGATTGTTTGGGAACCACTGAACAAGGATCCAGCACGGCTGTAAGTTATCGGTTCCTACAGCAACTTTATTTGAAACCTAATGTGGGAATACAGATTGAATAGGATATGGCCCCTATTCTTAAGTAGCTTATAATTTAATGAGGAAGCTGGTATGTAAGGACAAAGAAAATTGTAATAAAAAAGAGAAAAAAATAGAGCTCAGTAGAAGTTTTGGCTGGCTTTTTAGAGGAGCTGGCATTTCAACTGGATCTTTAAAGATGATTATAATTTTGAAAAGTTAAAAAAAGGAAGAAGGAGTTCCCATTGTGGCTAAGTGGTAACGCACCTGACCAGTACCCATGAGAATTCGGGTTTGATCCCTGGCCCTGCTCAGTGGGTTAAGGATCCAGCATTGCCAGAAGCTGTGGCACAGATGCGGCTTGAATCTGGTGTTGCCATGCCTGTGGTGTAGGCTGGCAGCCTCAGCTCCGAATTGTCCCCTAGCCTGGGAACTTCTATATGCCATGGGTTCTGCCCTAAATAAATGAAGAAAGCAGATATTTCAAGGAGGAAGCAATACTAGCAAAGTTTTTGAAACTTAAAAAGATGTCATTATAGGAGGTTCGCTATTGGAATACATGGTAAGTGGAGAAGTGAGGGGAGATAAGGCTACAGAATTGGGTGAAGTAAGATCAGAGTAGATGGATAACTGTTTCTACATTAAATACTTGATATTGGAAGGTTAAAGGTTTTTAAGAAGGGGGAAATGTGATCATACCTGTTTTAGTACAAAAACTGATCACTGTGTGAAGGGTAAATTGCAAATGACGGACCCTCCTGTATTCTCCTTTGGAATGTTGGATTTAATTCCATTAAAATAATTATCAAACTGTTACATTGACCTGTTGTTTTTTTTAACCTACCCACTAATAAATTTGAATTTCCAAAATCAGAGAACTGTGTTTTCTAACAAATAAGCTATCAGTGATTTAAAAAGAATGAATGGATGAATCAATGAATGAGCCTGTCATTTGGAGTTGATAAAATGAAGGTCCAAATATAAGCCCCAGAGGGCAATGATGATCATTGTTAAGACTTTGTAGAGTACTTTGGTGAATAAAGAGAAAGAAATCTGGATTTGTGGGGGGGTGATGTTAAAGTAGTAGTCTACCAAAAAAAAAAAATGCAGTATAGTCTTCAACATGAAAAATAATGTCATAATGAAGAATCATTGGAGGGGATATGGGGTATTATCTGATAATGTATGGGTGATCAATGCCCTTCCCCCCCTTAGGCATCCCCTTCCCCCCCATCTCCCAGCAATCTGCTTCCTAACTCAGTTGCACCTATCTCTTTTTATTTATTTTTTTTGGCTGCACCCATGGCACTCAGAAGTTCCTGGGCCAGGCACTGAATCTGAGCTGCAGCTGCAGCCTATGCCACAGCTGTAGCAATGCGAGATTGCTTCACCCACAGCACCACAGTGGGACTCCTCTATCTCCTTTTCTTATTTCCCAACTTCCATAATCTTTGTCCAGGTTTTGTCTTATATGGACTATTATAAGATCCTCTTAGTGGAGTTTTGGGCTCTATTTGTCCACTTCCCATCTATTTGTCATTCATTCATTCAAGAAATATTACTAGGTATGTATTTTATGCCATGGGCACATTTCTGGGTGTTGGAGATGTGGCTGTGAGCATACAAGTAACCTGTTCTCATGGATTTACACCTTCTTGAGGGGGGAAGAGGCTTCACAAAAGACAGTGATGGATTTAGCCCTGCTAAAAGGCTGGGTGATCAAAGAAGCTTCTCTGAAGAGGTTTGAGCTGGTACATGAAATACACGAGCCATACATACAGTGCTCAGGAGAACAAGTACAGAGATCTTTGGCTACAGCAAGCATGGTAGTTTCTAAAAACAAGTATAGTAGGAGAGAGGAAGAGTCATATGAGCTGAGCTCAGCGAAGCAGACAAAGCATAAACATGCAAACTTGTAGATTATAACAGAATGATATATTTTATTTGAAGGACAATTAGAATCAATTAGGAAATTTTGAGCAGAAAATGATGGGATATGACTGAAGGGAGATAAAGGAGCAAGCAAGGAGGGCACTGAAAAACTATTGCAGTAGTCCAGAAAGTCCATGATGATGGCATGAACTAAAGTGTTACAAGTGAATGATTTGGAAGTGTCTTTTGGAAGTTAAATCATCAGGGCTTGCTGATAGATTGGATGGTGAGAGATGCTGGAAAGAAGAGTCAGGAATAACTCTAGGTTTCTGGCTTGTGAAGGTGGATGGATGGCCATATTTATTGGGGGAAATAGTAGCTTTTTGAGGAGGAGGATTGTTGTCAGGAGTCAAGAATTCTGCTTGAGGTAGATATCTATCAGTCAGTCAAGGGAAGATGTCTGGGAAGTCCTTTGATATAATGAGCTCAAAGTTCAGGCAGAGGTTGGAGCTAGAGACTTAAATTCAGAAGTCAACTGTAAATAAAGTACTTAAAGCTATGAGTCTAGTTAGGATATTCTAAAGAGAGACTGTTTATAGAATAAAAGCAGCCTAGGGATGGAACCCTGGGGTCTTGTACTACAGAGCGATCAAAGGCAGTAGTAAGAGATTTTAGGAAGGAAGAATAACCAGTGAGGTAATAGGTTAACCTAAAACACAAGATGTTTTGGAAACCAGGTTCAAGAAATGTTTCTAGCAGGGACCATCATCAGCTATTTTAAGGACTGCTGGAATGTTCAGTAAGATGTGGACAAGAACATGAATATTGGATTGTGGAACAAAAAGGTTGCTGATAAATTCAACAGCAGGTTCATGGAAGTAGTAAGTTTATTTTAAAAGCCAAGTGCTTCTTCTCATACTATACATACATATCTTCTAATTACATCATAATTTGTGCACATCTCTTGAATCTTCTTAAAGACTGAAAACAAGTTTAGAGGAGTTGGACCTTTGCAGGATTTTCATTTCTTTTTCTGCCTTGATGTTAATGAACATGCCCTTAGAAATTTCTTGGGTCATTCTTGAATTTTAGGGAGCAGAAACAATACACTTGAGCTCAGTAATGGCTTTGAAATTCTTTCATGCAGAAAATTCCTCTAGTTCAACCTTAACTTTCAGCATCTTCTAAAGCATGCATAGCACTCTATCTTCCATCAGAAAGTAGTTGTTACTCTCAGTCTCCTGAGACCTTGGTACTTGACACTTACCAGTGAAAATATTTTTTTCTTTACTTAATTCTTTTTTTAATTGGGACTTGTCAGATTTTGTAATTCTTTAATTTTGTATTTCTAAGTAAGATACTCTTTATTACAGTAGAATTTTAAGACATAACTTTAGTTTGTTCTCAGGAATCTTAGTTATTGGATTTCATTCTGTATTTGTAACTGGATTTTTGTATGCATACTGTTTTAAATAACTTGTATGTTTCAGATAGAACTTGAGAATAAACTACAGCAGCAGTCAACACAAGCAGCACAGGAACTTGCAGCAGAGAAAGAGAAAATATCAGTGTTACAAAATGCCTATGAAAAAAATCAGGAAACTCTAAAGCAGCTTCAGTCTGATTTCTATGGGAAGGAATCTGAACTTCTTGCCACAAGCAAGATCTCAAGGTATCATAAAAACTCACTATGTTATTGATAAATATTAAATGATTGATCTGAACCCAGATGGGCAGGGAATGTTAGTATTTGTGGAATATCATACTTGTTTTCTTTTGAATTATTTTTGGAGAAATATGCTTTTTAAAAAATAAGTTGTGGGAATTCGTGTCGTGGCTCAGTGGTAACAAACCCAACTAGTATCCATGAAGGTGAGGTTTTGATCCCTGGCCTTTCTTAGTGGGTTAAGGTTCCAGTGTTGCCATGAGCTGTGGTGTAGGTCGCAGATGCAGCTTGGGTCCCGTGTTGCTGTGGTGTAGGCTGGCAACTGTAGCCCTGATTTGTCCCTTAGCCTGTGAACTTCCATATCCATGGGTGCAGCCCTAAAAAGGCAAGGAAGAAAAGGAAGGAAGAAAGGAAAAGAGAAAAGAAAAAGAATTCTACTGCAGTGCCTTGGGGAGGCATGGGTTTGATCCCTGGCCTGGAGCAGGGGGTTCAAGGACAGCTGCCACTCAGATTCAATCCCTGGCTTGGGACCTTCCATATGCCATGGGTGTGGCCATTTAAAAACAACCACAAAACCCCATACAAATGTATCTTTTAATAGTGAAACAATTTGGAAATATGTTAACTGTCGTATTAGCTTATCAAAGGACTTTGCTGCCTATGTAAAAAAAATAACTTATAAAGGACTGCTGTTAGAAAATCCAAGGAGTTTTCAATGTAAACCACTTGTGAAAATGGAAGCAATTTTATTGTTGCTTCTCAAGAAAGACTGACTTTAATTTTATGGATTTGTTAACTTCCCAAGACTATTGGAATGCATAATGGTTAAAATCGGGAGATTATAACTCAAAGTAAATTTAACCTTAATTATCTAAACATATCTGGATACCTTGTCCTTGGCAATACTATTTGATTAGATAAAGTATCATTAAAATGAATGATATACAAAAAAGGTAAATAATTTTTATGTAGCATTAAGTTATCAGTTCTCTACAGGAGATGGAACATTTCTATTCTCTCAAAGAAGACTTAGCCAGTCCTCTTTTTTGTCGTGGTGAAATATTATGCTTTTTGATCCTTTAATGTGTATGGTTTTTTGTTTGTTTGTTTCTTTGTATAAAGTGCCTTATTGACAAATTTTGTCAAATCACAGAATATTTATAATATACATAAATATACTATGTTTTATTCATAAGCTGTTTTAGGGAAGGCTTTATGAAGGAGGTAGGACTTGACCAGGTCCTGAAGGATCTAAGAATTTGAATACCCAGAGTCCTGAGAGAGATCCGTTCACTCAGGGGCACATTTGAGAAAAGGTGCTGCAGCAGGAACCAGCAAAGCTGGGAGTCAACATAATTGTCTTGCCAGAGTGATGGTTGGTGTCTGGAAGTTTAAAAGGTTGGGTTCAAATTGTGAAGTATCTTAGATGCCTAGCAGGGATGACTGGAGTTTATATTTGGGGGAGAGGAGAAGAGTCATCTAAGCAGAGGAATAAAATGAAAAAAAAAATTTGTAGGCAACTTAACCTGGAAGTTGTTTAAAGACAGCTTAGTTTGGACCTGAGGTAAATTAGTGCCATGGAGATTAAAGAGGCTGTCTCCCTTCCTCCTCCATAAACTCCAGCAGTCTAGGTGTGAATTGATTATGACTGGGGTTAAAAAGGTTGGAACAGAAGAGATTAATGGGAGAGAGACAATGAAACAAAAAGGATGAATAACATATAGGTAGAGAGGAGGTGAAGGAATTGTTGGTGACTAATGATCTGACAAAGAAACAGGAGATTGGGTAAAAGAATTTTCATAGGGCCAACAATAGATATTTTATATATATCAAGTTCAAAATCAACAAGTTGTTTTAAGGAAAAAAATACCACCTCGACATTTAGAAAGCATCTTACTTGCTGTATTCTCTAAGTAGCTTTAAATTACTATTTTTTTTCCCTTTAGAACACTATTGAAAGTTGGGGAGGGTTGGTGGAAGAGTTTGGACTTTATCCTAAAAGAAGGAGGATTTGCAAGGATTTGTATTTTATTTAGGCCAATAACTGGCAGCAGGATAAGGATGGATTGTAGGGGAACCTGGGTGAATGTGGGGATGAGACAGAGGAGACTGTGCCATAGTCCAAGTGAAGATGATGGTGGCTTGAGCTGGTAGGAGGAAGGATGGGAAATGCAGATGAACTGGAAGGACTATTTGGTGACAGAGAAGATGATATCTAAAGACTGACTGTAAAAGATCTACAGAAATCACACTTTTTCTTCATATGTATGTTATTTACGCATGAGAATAACAACAAGTCTTAGATCTTTTAAATCAGTATTTTTTCATTAAGCCAACTATTTTTGTCTAAAATGTTATGTCTTGTTCTAATTTTATACCTGAAAGAATGCAAATGTAAATATGGGAAGAAGAGAAAGACAGAGGGCTAAGGCTGCCATGGAGTTTTACAACTGCTGAGAGGCCATGAATAGATCTTTCTTCCAAAGATCTATTCATGAGACTGAAGCCCTGCTTGGCTGGTGACAGGCCTAATGTTTGCACAATAACAGAACTGTGACTGGATCTCAGCTCTTCTGATTCATGATTCTTTTACCATCATTTCACTAAATTTTTTTTTAATAGAAGTATTGACATTTAATTCCTTCCAAAGTGAGAAGTTATCTGAACTACTTAATAAAAGGAATTCCTAGGAACATTCAAATCAAATTTATAGGTCAGAATAAAGGATGGTTATTGGCCATTCTTTTGCTTCCGTGATTTTTTCAATTTTATGATTCTTATTTTTTCCATTATAGTTGGTTTAGTGTTCTGTCAATTTCTCCCACACAGCATCGTATTTGTTAAATAATCTTGTGTACAAGAGAGAAAAGGAAGAAGTTCAGAACCATGTAACATGACACCCAAGTCAGGGGTGCCATCTGTGGGCATGTGGTGTATCTAGACACCAGTGAAATGCAAGTCCGGCTGGCTTGATCTATGCCTTTAGCCCCATCTGCTGGATTATTAATGAAATACTAAAGTTTGTGACTGGGTATTCCAAATTGGCCATGCTGTAGGTTATTCTTTCTTGTCAAGAAAGTTCATAGACATGGAATTTAACTATAGATTTTGTACCGTGAATGAAGTGAGAATTCTAGGATAGTAAGTTTAAAATTAAATATAAACCTTGTTAGCCTAATACTATTCCTTATATCATTTCATCAGATATCAAGAATAAGTAACAACTAAAATTTCTAAAATTTTATTTTGAAAAAAGAAAAATTTTTGGACCAAAAAAAGCTACCACAGAATAATGCAGAAATTCCTTTTTGGCTACACTACTATGTGTTTAGGGTATTCCAGGATCAGGTTTGGTATTTGTTCTACTCAGGAATTTGCTTATTCTGGTGGGAGTCAGTGGGTTACAGTAGCCCCAGTAAAACCACTAAATGAGAGAAGGAGTTCTCCAACGTAAAAAGATCCTGAGCAGATGAAAATATCCTGGCCTGCAGCCAGGAAAAGGAATATATAGCAGTGTATTGCTGAATGACACAAATGAATATTTAGAGGCAAAGTCGAAGAGTATGTCTTGGCATCTTCAGAAAATAGTAGCACAGATTTTGAGCTTGATTTTAAAAGATTTAGTCATTAGGTTTTTGTGAGAGTTTACAATGTTATAGGCAGCTATTTAAACCACAGGCATTTTGGAGTTTGTATATTATCTTGCTCAAGGGCATAACATACTATCTTTTTAGAGTGTACTGCTTTCTACTGTGCATATGTTAACTGTTATGTTTCTATAGAAATTTACTAAACAATGACATATAATAATCTGGGGAAATTTTTTTATAAGTCTGTGAAAGAGACGCTTTCTCTAGCATAGGAGGGCTTGATTTCAAACAGGAATCAAATTGGAAACCAAAATAAACTGATTCGAGAACTGAAGACTGCCAGGACTTCTTTGGAGCAAGATTCAGCCAAGAAAGAAGAGCAGTTGAAGGAGCAGTAGAAACCACTACAAGATGTTCAGAAAGAAAAGGTATTTTATTTTCTAACTAAATCTAGAATCTTCAGAGTTACAATGGCCATAGAGATCATCTAGTCAAACCTCTTAACCAGTAAAGGCATCACCTTATATTCAACAGCTAAGATGGGCATCAAGGTTATAAATAAGAGACTCTTGGTGACTGTAATTCTAATCCTAGGAGGTTATTCTTTACAGCTTCCTTGCCATTTCTTATTGCTCTTTTTAGTTATACAAAGGAGTCTGTTTTTTTATATCATAGACCCTTGGTTATTCAAAAAAAGATACTATAGCTCCTCAATTATTTCTCATATAACATGTTATCCTCTGGATATAGAAATCAGGTATGAAAGGTCTAGGAATAATTGAGTGTGTTAAGAATTCTTAATATTAATAACCAGCTTTTTTCTAAGAGGAAGTGTGGGTTTATTTTATATAAATGATGCTAAGTTATAAAGTTGAAAGTACTGGTTATATGACCAGTACACATAATGATCAGTTATATTTCTATATAAAAGATAAATGCAGATTCTAAGAAACATTTGATTTTTGGTTTCATAACTGAGATCATGTATTTCCATCAGTGGATAGAATATTCTTAAGTGTACAATTTATGAAGGTATTTGTGTGTGTGTGTGTGTGTGTGTGTGCGCACTTGTATGTATATCTGTTAATTGTGCAGTTCCTGGAAATTATCTTCAACTAAAAACTAGGGGGATGTTTTTGTGGGGATGGGACCGGTGAAGCTGGAATGAAATTTATGACTTATGCCACAAGTTTAGAAAATTCTGACAGAACTATAGTTTACAGGCCTTTAATTACAAGGGCATGAGATCATGCAGCTCTTGTTTTAGTTTTGGTTCTACTTCTAATAGATTATTGAACTTTTCTAAGCCTTTGTCCCTTTACCTATAAAATGAGGATTAAAAGGAGCTATGTGGTATAGAGATTAGATTAGACATATAGTTCTCCTCTTTAGGTGCCTTATGTAAAGATAGTGAGAGTAATAATATTAATAAGCATAAGAAGGTGTTTTAGCTCAAGTTTGGCCAGACACTATTTACTTTATAGTATTAACTATTTAGTCCTTATAACATTATTATTGTTCATATTGTATAAACAAGGACACAGGAACAAGAGAAGGTAGGTAATTTGCTCAAGTTAACTTAGGTTAAAGGGGCAGAGACAGTCATAAACAGTAGCAGTCATTTTTGTTAATTTTCAGTTAAGTAGTTAAAATTATTTTTTTAATAAGTTATTTTTCTATAGTCACTGAAAAAGAACTAGTAAATGAAAAATCTAAATTGGCAGAGATTGAGGAAATTAAATGTGGACAAGAAAAATAAATTGCTAAATTGAGTGAAGAACCTAAGTCTCACAAGCAAGAAAGCATAAAGATATGTGAAGATAATCATTGTTTTTCCTCTGTATTTTTTAGTGCTTGTTAAAAAAAAGTGTATATATATACACACACACACATTTATTTATTAAGAACATACTTTGTGGGAGTCCCCACCATAGCCCAGTGGGTTAGGAATCAAACTGCAATGGCTCGGGTTGCTGCAGAGGTGTCAGGTTTGATTCCAAGAGCAGTGGGAATTGCCTTGGCTTAGGTCACAACTGCAGCTCAGATTCAATCCCTGGCCTGGGAACTTCCATATGATGTGGGTGCAGCCATAAAAAGAAAAAAACAACATACTTTATGCCAGGAACCATTGTTTTGTTATTTTTGACAAATATTCTTGCTCTCAGTGCTTTTGTGTTGCAGAATATCTATACATATATTGAAACTGTTACTTCTGTTTTCAGATGACTAAATAATGAGAAGTAACCCTAAAAATTTAGATTTTATTGAGATGCTAATCAAGAAAGCTATCAATTAAAAGAATTATGTGCGTTCCCATCATTGCTCAGTGGTTAACAAATCCAACTAGGAACCACGAGTTTGTGGGTTCAATCCCTGGCCTCGATCCGTCATTGCCGTGAGCTGTGGTGTAGGTCACAGATGTGGCTCAGATCCTGTGTTGCTGTGGCTGTGGTGCAGGTGGGTGGCTACAGCTCTGATTAGACCCCTGGCCTGGGAACCTCCATATGCTGCAGGAGTGGCCTTAGAAAAGGCAAAAAGACAAAAAATAAAAGAGTTATAGATAGCAAACTTCAAAATATCTAAGTTTAGAATTAAGATTTTAAGAGATTCTGTTTTTATAATTGTTTTTCTTCCTAAAATACTTAAATCTCTTTTTTTTTTTTTTTGTTTGGGGCAAGGAGTAGCAAATTTGTTAGGACTGAGAAGATTGTGTAGTAGTGCCCCAAAGAACCATTTCACTGAAGGTGGAATTTAGGTGGTATATATACACAATGGAATACTACTCAGCCATAAAAACGAACGACATAATGCCATTGGCAGCAACATGGATGGAACTAGAGAATCTCATCCTGAGTGAAGTGAGCCAGAAAGACAAAGACAAATACCATATGACATCACTTATAACTGGAATCGAATATCCAGCACAAATGAACATCTCCTCAGAAAAGAAAATCATGGACTTGGAGAAGGGACTTGTGGCTGCCTGATGGGAGGGGGACGGAGTGGAAGGGATCGGGAGCTTGGGCTTATCAGACACAACTTAGAACAGATTTACAAGGAGATCCTGCTGAATAGCATTGAGAACTTTGTCTAGATACTCATGTTGCCACAGAAGAAAGCGTGGGGAAAAAATGTAATCGTAATGTATACATGTAAGGATAACTTGATCCCCTTGCTGTACAGTGGGAAAAAAAGCAGATGAAAAAGGAAGAAGTTGAACTGAGGAAAGAATTTATGGAGAAGGGAGCTAAACTGGTCAGTAAGTTAATGGTGGGAGGTGTGTTTTTTTAATTTTTTTTTAAGGTACAGTTGATTCATAATCATGTGCCAATTGCTGCTGTACAGCAAAGTGACCCAGTCATCCATATATACACATTCCTCTTCCTGTAGTATCATCCATCATGTTCTATCCCAAGATTAGATATAGTTCCCTTTGCTGTACAGTACAATGGGAGGTTTTGTAATTGATTTTGTAAATTAATTCAGTGAGAGAGGATTTTTCTACTTAAAAGTTATAATTCAAGTGCTCAACTGACACTTTACTGTTCAATTTAAGACTGATGTGATTGACTTAAATAGCTGACATGTGATAGGAAATATAATTTTTGGCTTATGTAAGTGAAAGTTCAGTAGAACATAATTAAAAAAAAAAAAAAAAAACCTTTTAGTGCCAGTAAAACAAACTAACCTCTAACTATGTAGTCTGCGGTAGATGGCATGAACGTTAGTTATATTGAACTCATTTTTTTGGTCACAGTGAATGCTGATAAGGGGAAGTGGAGATTTCAGTTGGGAATTGTGATGACCAATTGTGTGACCAAAAGTCTACTTTCCCCTCCCTAACTTGCGTGTGCCAAATGGGAAGCATCTGGCTTTCCTCTAGTGAATGAGGTCCAAATAGCCCCAGATAACTTGACTGTGGAATGTTTTCATTGAATTGCAATTTCAGGTTCACACAGTGATTTGAAGTATTGTGTTTTTGGCATGTTGATGGAGACCAAGGGATGCATGTGTAATTTAAGACATAAGAAAAGTCGAGCTTTATCTCCAGGGCACCTTGCTATCCCTGATTATGGTTATTCTTCTGCTGTAGTGGAAAAAAGGAAAATCTTAAATTGATTTACTTCAGCTTGATTTTATAAGAAACCTGCTGAACATCATTTCAGCATTGTGGCCTTTAAGCCAGTTCAAAATACACAGATATTTGTGGAATCCATTCTACTAGTGTCTTCTTTCCCAAAGAAGTAGTAGTAGTTATGCAGCTGGTATTTTAAATTCGACAAATTTATTTTTTTTACTTTATTTTTGTAATAGATTTTTTTTACTCACCGTTTTTCCTATTCTCAGCATTCTGAAAGAAAAGAAAAAGAAGTAGCAGTGCAGAAGCATGAGGAAAACTAGGCTAAACATACCATGCAGATAGCTGCATTAAATGAAAACCTGGGCACTGTAAAGAAGGAGTGGCAGTCCAGTCAGCAGTGAGTCAGTGAGCTCAAGAAGCAGATGGGGGAGTTCCCGTCGTGGCTCAGTGGTTAACGAATCTGACTAGGAACCATGAGGTTGTGGGTTCGATCCCTGGCCTTGCTCAGTGGGTTAAGCATCCGGCGTTGCCATGAGCTGTGGTGTAGGCCGCAAATGCAGCTGGGATCCCCCGTTGCTGTGGCTTTGGCCCTCCATATGCTGCGAGGTGTGGCTCTAGAAAAGAAAAAAAAAAAAAAAAAAACCAGATGGATGACTTACAGGGAAAAATCATGGTATTGGAAGCAACAGTTCAGAATAATCATGATGAAAGAAGGGCACTACCAGAAAGGTGACTGATGTCTAATAAAAATAATTTATTTCCATTCTAAGTGATAAAGACTTACATATTGCACATTGAAAAAAACTGAAGTCTTGAGAATAGTGCTCCAACAGGTATTTAAGTAGCCATTTAGAAACTACTCATTACAACAGATGGTTGAAATTCATGTATTATGCTTCAGACTGCTAAAGTAGTTCATTATCTGTGTTGGGGGGTCTTTAATTATTTTTTTAATGTTTTTGTGATTTGTTCTAGGTGTCTTAAAGGAGAAGGTAAAATAGAAAAGCTTCAAACCAAAGTACTAGAGTTGCAAAGAAAGCTGGATAATAAAACTGCAGCAGTGCAGGAGCTGGGCAAAGAGAATCAGTCCCTTCAGGTAAGTCGCCTGGTGATGTGCAGCAGTTTTTTAGTCTAGAATTTACCTCTTAGTAAAAAGCATATTTTGAACATTAAAAAATCTCATATATACATACTTTTAAATGGCTGCTGTCTGTGTAATAATATTGTAGGTGTTATGGGTAATTAAATACAAGATTTAAAGACTTCAGGGATTCCAAGGATTATAGAGACATGTCATTCATGAATTGTCAGTATTAGGAGAAGTCAAGAACACAAAGGCATGAATGAGTTGCTGTGTGTTAAAGAAGTGATCTGAATATATATGCTTGGAGTCTCAAGGAAGGATTGCTCCCTAGGGTTAGAATAAATGGGAAATTACCAAAGGTTAGAAATTTCCAGTGCTTTTGAGAGATAAAATTTGCTTTGCTTTATTGTCATTCAGACTTAAGATTGTAGCACTTTTTGATAATGGAAGATGACCAAATTATTTCTGATTTTCAAAATGTTATCCATTTGAAAACTTGGGCACCAATCATTCTTAAAAGTGTGGAATATTATAATGTGCTGAAACTTTTTAAAATAGATCAGACCTACACAAACACTGAATAGAAAGTGGGCTAACGACAATGAAGTACAGAGCTGAAGCACCTGTGGGAAAGGCTTTTCAGTCACAGTGAGATGGGATTTTATTCCACAGTTGACTGTTTTAACCATCAGAATTGTCCTGCATTTGATAGACTTTAAAAGTTTTGCCATTTATTAACTTTAACTTATAACTACGTAGAACAATTAAATTTATGCAGTCTAGTTTCTGATTAGCATATATTTTAACTTTAAATTCATTTGTTGCCTTCCTACTGATTCACTTTCTAGAATAATCATTTTCTGAACCACAGCATCATTATTAAACTCATACATTTTATCATCATTGAGTTATTTTAAAGGAAGAAAAAGCAGAGATTAAAAAAATCATTTTAAATAATACCATCATGTGATGTTTCAAATTTATATTCTGATTGTAGAAATGATGCCTGAAATATTTGGCAAGTAGAAATAGTTTTTCACCTGATAGGACTGTTTTATTAACACTTTAAAAATGCCTCGCATGGTTTTTTGAAAATTCTAAGATCAATCTCATATTGAAATTTTTAGTGTAGTATATAACTAGTAAGCATTCAAATTAATCAAAGGATTAAATCAGCATTGAGATTTGTTATTAAATAAACCTTGAAATAGTATACTTTCAAAGTGCAGTTGGCCTATTCTTGTAGTCTCATAATTTTGATATAGTTGTTATGCTTGAAAATGTTTATTTTTTTGTTGTTGTTTACAGCATCACTGCAGACAATGTGGAAATATCTTCTGTGCTGAGTGTTCAGCCAAAAATGCCTTAACTCCTTCTTCTAAGAAGCCTGTTTGTATCTTTGATGCATGTTTCAGTGACTTCCAAGGATAATGGGTTGTCACAACTTCAGAGTAATAATACACTAACATTCAATTTTTAATAAATGCACTTCATAGAGGTCTTGGACTACTACTATTTGATTTGGACAGTGGTTGCAATACTAAACCAAATTAGAATTTATATCTTTTGGAATGTTATCAAGTAAAACTCTTCTATTTTTGTGAGACTTGGGCTCATCTTTCATTACGTTTTTCTGTTTCACCCTGGAACAGCTTACACGCCAAGTTTAGAATTAGCCAATGAAATATAAATAAACTTTGGATGGAAAATAGGAATGTATTTTTTAATTATAATTTCATTGTTCACAAATGACACAACTACATTTCCATAGCTTACTTCTCCCAAATTTACAGAAAGGTACGTGAGTACTGTTACCATATAATATGTGCCGCACAATGACACATATTTTCTTTGTGAAGTTTGGCATAGAACTATAAAGCTTTCTTTTTTCTTATATAATCTGTATGCTGCCTTATTTGAGTGACTGCTCTCTGATTGCGTTTTCCTCAGTCCTAGTTCTTTCTCTTCTTCTTTTTTTTTTTCTCTTCTTTTTTCTTCCCTTTCCTTCCTTTCTTTTTGGTTTAGAGAAGCTCTTTCAAAATTTCCTTTAACCTGGGTTTTGTGTTGCTGTATTCTTTAAGTTTTCGTTTGTTGGGAAAAATTTTTATTTCCCCTTCTATTTTAAATGATATTCTTGCTGGATAGAGTATTCTAGATTGCATATTTTTTCCTTTTAGCACTTTAAATATCTCTTGCCATTCCCTCCTGGCCTGTAGTGTTTCTGTAGAGATATCAGCTGATATTCTTATGGGGGTTCCCTTGTGGGTAACATTCTGTTTTTCTCTTGCTGCCTTTAGGATCCTCTCTTTATCACTAACTTTTGCCATCTTTATTATGATGTGTGTTGGTGTGGGTCTGTTTGGGTTCAGTTTGTTTGGGGCCCTCTGTGCTTCTTGTATCTTGGACCCAGTATCCTTTAGATTTGGGAAGTTTCCATCGATAATTTCTTCAAATATATTTTCCATCCCCTTATCTTTTTCTACTCCTTCTGGAATTCCTATTATGCGTAGATTGGCCAGCTTTCTATTATCCCATAGGTCTCTTATATTGCTTTCCAGTTTTTTGATTCGGTTTTCTGTCTGTTGACCGGATTGAGTGATTTCCATTATTCTATCTTCCATATCACTGATTTGTTCTTCTGCATTATTCATTCTGGTTTTTACTGCCGTTAGTTCAGTTTGCGTCTCTGCAAATGAATGTTCTAGTTTCTCTTGGCTCCTCCTTATATTTTCTAGTTCCTTTCTGAGGGTATCTGCGTTACTGTTCATATCTTCTCTTAATTCCTTCAGTATTTTCCCTATTTCTCTTTTGAACTCCAGGTCTGTCAGTCTGCAGAGATCTGTTTCATTGTTGACTGTTTGAGGTGAGTTCTCCTGTTGGTTTGACTGGGGGTGGTTTCTCAGCTTCTTCATCTTGCTTGTTGTTTTCTTTTTCCTGGTGGAGTTGTACCCTCAGTGGCCGGGCAGTGTTTGCCTTGTCACTGCCATGGAATATTTTCTGAGGGCTGGTGATGGTATGCAGCTGATCCTCTAGAGCTTGGCACCCCCTGGGGCCTTGGGCGGGTAGCAGGGCCACTGGAAATCCAAGAGGCTCCTCCCCAGGGCAGCCCGACTCCGAAAAACCATGTGAGAATTAGGCAGACTTATTCACAGCCTGGCTAGGCTTGTTCTAGCTTTTCTGGGCTGCAGGCCTTTTCTCGGGGGCTGGTGGTGATTGGTGCTGCTCTGCGGAAGTGTAGCCCCTCCAAAGGGCAAGCAGGCCTGTGCAGGGACAGCCCCTGTGGTGGTAGGCTTCAGGCAATTGTTGAGGCCAGCCCTCCTGGATGGCAGGTAGCCCCAGGTCCAGCGAGAGCATAGGGGGTGGTGGGGGTGGGGGGGAAGCACTGGGAAGCGCAGCTTTCTGCTAGCTAGTGGGCCTGTAAGCTTGCTGTGGTGTGGGGGGTATTCTATGGGGACCCACCCCTTCTTTTCTCCCCTCCCCAGCACGGGCGCAGACCAGGCTCTTCTCCCAGGTTCCCTCTGATGCAGCTTTCCACTTCCCCGCCCCTAGAGTATTGCTCCCTCCCTCTGCCACAGTTTTGTTTTCTAGTCTCCCAGGCAGTCTCTGCCCGGTCAAAAAGTTTCTAGACTTCCAAGCAGTTTCCGCTCCGCCCTGCCCCCCCAGCCCTGGGACTAACCTCTGGAGCCGAGGTCTTGGTGCCCAGCCCCCACCCAGGCATCTCAATTTTTGGTGACTGTGCCCATAGTTCAGATGGTCCGTTCGGTTCTTGATCGGCTTTTCCGTACTCTGACTTACTGCTATTCTCTTCTCTGCATCTGGAGATTTCTCTGGTTCGTTTGATCTTCCCCCCGTGGAGGTGACTTTCCAGCGTGCGGGATCCCTTTCTCCTCCTCAGTTCCCTTTCGGGAGCGCCCATCCCGCTCGGATTCACCTTCTCTCACTCTCCTCTTTTCTCCCGATCTGCCCAGTAATGTCACGAACTTCTTGCCGTTACTGGAGTTTAGGTTCCTCTGCCAGCGATTGGTTGCTGTTCTGTGCAAGTCATTTATTCTGTAGATGTGCTTTTTTTGTTGTGTTTGTGGGAAAGGGTGAGCGTGTCCCCCTACTCCTCTGCCATCTTGTCCTCTCTCCCCCATAATTTCTACTAATCTGTCCTCCACCTCGTTTATTCATTCTTCTGCCTCCTGTATCCTGCTGTTAGCTGCTCCTCGTGAATTTTTTATTTCAGTTGTTGTATTTTGCATCTCTTCTTGTTTGAGTTTTATATCTTGTATCTCTTTGCTCAGTGTTTCCTGTTAACTACCCATCTTTGCCTCCAGTTTATTTCCAATGTCTTGCATCATCTTCAGCATCAACAGTCTAAAGTTTTTTCCTGGAGGCTGAGACTCTCCTCATCACTTAGCTGATATTCTGGGGGTTTTCCTTTCTCCCTCATCAGAGTTATAGTTCTCTGTCTTTTCATTTTTATAGGTTTTTGGTGCAGTGACCTTTTGACAGGGAATAGAATTGTAGCCTCTGTTCCTTCTGGTGTCTGCCCTCCTTGTGGCTGAGGTTGGTATGGAGCCTTGCTGTAGGCTTCCTGATGGGAAGGGCTGATGCCTGCCCACCGGTTCGTGGGGCTGATTCTGATTCTCCTCCCTCTAGTGGGTGGGGCTTTGTCTCTGGATGGGATTAGAGGTGTCTGTGTGCCTGAGGGTTCTTTAGGCAGCTTGTTTACTGAGGGATGGGGCTGTGATCCTACCTGGATTGCTGTTTGCCCTGGGGCTTCTCAGCACTGACTGGTGGGGCCAGATTTTGCCAAAATGGCCACCCTCCAGAGAAAGGCATGCTGCTGAATATTCCTGAGAGCTTTGTTCCCAATGTCCCTCCCTCGCAACAAGCCACATTCACCCCTGTTTTCCCAGGATGTTCTCCAAGAACTGCATTCAGTTTTGACCAGATTCCTATGGAGACTTTGCTTTGCCCTGAGACTCGGTGCACGTGAAAGTCTGTGTGCGCCTTTTAAGAGTGGGGTCTCCTTTTCCCCCAGTCCCGTGGAGTTCCTGCACACATGCCCCACTGGCCTTCAATGCCAGATGCTCTGGGGCTCTTTCTCCCAGTGCCAGATCCCTGCATGTGAGGATTTGATGTGGGGCTCAGAACTCTCACTCCTGTAGGTCTCTGTGAACCAGTTAGTTTCCAGTCTGGGGGGCTTCCCACCTGGGAGGTATGGGGTTGTTTGTATCACAAAATCATCCCTCCTACCTCTTGATGTGGCCTCCTCTTTCTCTTCCGGAGTAGGATGTCTTTTTGAAGGTTTCTGGTCCATTTGGGTGAAGATTGCTCAGCCTTTAGTCGTGACTTTTGTTGTTTTTAGGAGAGAAGTTGAGCTCCAGTCCTCTTCCGCCATCTTAATCCCATCTCCTACATCCAACTTTCAAAAACCTGAAATGTGCCCATGACATCACTACCATGGACACTTACTGCACCACAGACAATGCATGTCTGTATTACTAATTTGCCTGCAAAAACTCCAGACTGGATTCTTGGCTGCATTGTTGAAAGAAAGAAAATAGCCGTTAACAGTGATTTCCCAAACAGAATGGTTTTACTCTTTGGGAAGATAAAACCCTTTGACTCAGTTCCTGCTGTGATTTACTAACATGCCTTTGGTGTGCCTGTTGGTCCTAGGTGGAGTGGGGAACACACACCTCGTTCCTGTCTTCAAGCAACCTAGGATCTATTCTGCAGACAAAACATGGATCCATCCAAAAGGTAAGTCACAAGTAATGATGGTGTGTTGTGAATTTCTGCAAGGAGTGGAAGAGCCCACAGAGTTCTCAGCTTAAGACTCAGTTGTCTTCCCAGCTCTCTGAAGTCTTTCCTCACAGCAGCCCAGACACCCTGTGATGATCTCTGCCCTGACCATTCTCATTCACGTTCATTGGACTGTCCCCAGGTTTAACAGATAAGAACAAGATAGGCCCAGTTACATTGGCATTTCAGATAAACAACAGATATATTTTAAGTATACGGATGCCTCATGCAATATTTGAGACCTACTCAAAAGTATTCCATGTTTCCCTGAAATGCATATGGATATATACCACATCTTTCTTGGCTCATCCTTCTGTAGATGCTTGGGTTGTTTTCTTGTCCTGGTGATTGTAACTCTGTTGTGATGAAATAGAGGTGCGTATGATCGTCAAGCGAGTGTTTTCGATAAATTGCCAGAAGTGGAATTGCTGGGTCACACTGTAGTTCTGATTTTAATTTTTTGAGCAGTCTCATGCTGTTTTCCACTGTGGCTGCACCAGTAATGTTCCTTTTTCTCCACATGCTCTCCAACATTTATTGCTTGTGTGTGTGTGTGTTTATAATAACCATTCTCTAAGGGATGAGGTTGAAACATTATTGTGGTTTTGGTTTGTAGTTCCATTAGTGTGGTTTAACCTCTTGTCATAAGCCTGTTGGCCATTTTCTGTTTTCTTTGGAAAATGTCTATTCAGATCCTCTGCCCCAGTTTTTTGTTTGTTTGTTTTTTGTTTGTTTTGTGCCACACCCAAGGCACACAGAAGTTCCCAGGTAAGGGACGGAACCAGCAGCGCCCCATGGCACCGTAGTAACAATAGCAGATTTTTTGTATTTTTGCCACGTTCTTGGGCCGCTCTTGGGGCATATGGAAGTTCCCAGGCTAGGGGTTGAATCGGAGCTCTAGCCGCTGGCCCACACCACAGCCACAGCAATGCCAGATCTGAGCCGTGTCTGCGACCTACACCACAGCTCACAGCAACGCCAGATCCTTAACCCACTGAGCAAGGCCAGGGATCAAACCCACGACCTCATGGTTCCTAGTCAGATCCGTTAACCACTGAGCCACAATGGGAACTCCATTCCGCTGGTTTAATTTTCCCTTTCTATCACTTGCCTTTGAGGTCAGAGCCAAGTGTAAGCAGACAGATGTCCATGTGCTTACCACCTATGTTTTCTCCTAGACATTGTATGGTTTCATTTCTTCCATTTGAGTCTTTAGTCCATTTTAATTTGGGGATGTGTTGTAAGGTAGGGGTCTCGTTCCGTTCCTTGCATGTGCCTGTGCAGTTCTTCCAGCACCATTGATTGAAGAAACTGTCCCTTGTCCATTGTATGCTCTGTGGTCCTTTGTTGGAAATGACTTGTCTGTGTCTGTGTTGGTTTTCCTTCTGGGCTGTCAGTGTTGTTTCACTGGTCTGTCTGTTTTGTTTTTGTGCCAGTCCTGATCTGTTTTGCTATCTATAGCTTTGTAGTGTAGTTTGAAATCAGGAAATGTAATCCTTCCAGCTTTGCTGCTCTTTCTCAAGATGGTTGTAGCTGATGGGGATCTATTGTGGTTCCATACAAATTTTAGAAGGGTTTCTCCTAGGTCTGTGCAATGTGCAGTTGGGATTTTGGTGGAGAGTGCATTGAGTCTCTGTTGCTTTTGGTAATCTGGACATTTGAATGATGTGAATTCACTCATAAACATGAAATATCTTTCCATTAATTTGTGCCTTTAATTTCTTTCCTCAACAGCATATAGTTTAGAGTGTACAAGTCTTTACCTTGCCTGGTTAAATTTATCTCTAGGTACTTTAGTTTTTTCTTTTACTTTCATTTTATTTATTTTTATCTATTTATTTATTTATTTTATTTTATTATTATTATTATTTTTTTTTTTTGCTATCTCTTTGGGCGGCTCCCACGGCATATGGAGGTTCCCAGGCTAGGGGTCGAATCGGAACTGTAGCCACCGGCCTATGCCAGAGCCACAGCAATGCGGGATTTGAGCCGCGGCTGCAATCTACACCACAGCTCATGGCAACGCCAGATCGTTAACCCACTGAGCAAGGGCAGGGACCAAACCTGCAACCTCATGGTTCCTAGTCAGATTCCTTAACCACTGGGCCTTGACGGGAACTCCTAGGTACTTTATTTTTGATGCAATCATAAATACGATTTTTTGGTTTGTTTCTGTTTTAAATCTTCTATGTTTTTGTTTAGTTTTTCTTGTAATGTGTTGATCTTTGCCTCCAGTTTTTGTCTGAGCTCTTGGATCCTCTTCACAATCATTATTCTAAAGTCATTTTGCATGGAGGTGGGTGTGGGGGTTGTCTTGTTCCTTCATCTGGTTCATATTTCTCTGCCTTCTCATTTTGTATGCTTTTTGCATGATCTCCTTTTTGTAGGTTAGAGGTGTGTAGCCTGTCTTGCTTCTAGTGTCTGCCTTCTTGTAGGTAAAATAGAGGCGTTTATGGCCAGCTTCCTGATGGGAGGGACAGGTGCCTGCCCACTGGTAGGTGGAGCTGAGCCTTGTCCCTCTAGGGGGTGGACCTTTGTCTGTGGGTGTGATGTGGAGCACTTTAGGTACCTGTTTGTTGATCAGTGGGTCTGTGTTCCCAGCCTGTTTGTTGTTTGGCCTGGGGCTTCTCAGCCCTAACTTGTGGGACCAGATTGTTCCAAAAGGGCCACCTCCAGGGGAGCTCATGCCAACAACTATTCCTGGGACCTCTGCCTAGACTGTCCTGCCCTACAGTGTTTCCCAGTCACCCCCTCCTTTCCCAGGAGACCCTCCATGATTGGCCAGGTCATTCTGACCCAGATTCTTCTTGAGTGCCTGCTTAGCCCTGGGACCCAGTGCACATGAAAGCCTGTGTGCACCCTCCAGGAGTGGAGTTTCTGTCTCCCCCAGTCCTGTGGAGCTCTTGCACACAAGCCTCACTGGCCTTCAATGTCATGTGTCCCAGGGGCTCCTCCTTCCCGTGCCAGACTCCCTGGCTTAGGCACCTGCTGTGGGGTTCAGAAGTCTCCTGTGGGAAAGCCTCTGAAATAGAGTTCTTTTCCAGTTTGTGGGCTGCCCATGCAGGGGGTATGGGATTACTTCTACCATGAATGAGCACCTCCTGCTGTCTCAGTGTGGCTCCTTATTGCCTTTGGGTGTAGGATATCTTGTTCTTGGTAGTTTCCAGTCTATTTTGTTGATGGTCATTCGGCACATAGTTGTAATTTTGGTGTTTTCATGAGAGGAGGGGAGCTTGAGTCCTCCTACTCTGCCATCTTGTCTATTACTTTCTTTCTTTTTTTTTTTTTTTTTTTGTCTTTTTATCTGTTCTGTGGAGGTTCCCAGGCTAGGGGTCTAATCAGAGCTGTAGCTGTGGGCCTACACCAGAGCCACAGCAATTCAGGATCCTCAACCCACTGAGCGAGGCTAGGGATCGAACCCACAACAGCATGGTCCCTAGTCAGATGCGTTAACCACTGAGCCACAACAGGAACTCCGTGTCTGTTTCTCTTCTTGGGGTTTTGTTTTGTTTTGTTTGTTTTTAGGGCTGCACTTGCAGCATGTACAAGTTTCCAGGTTAGGGGTTGAATCAGAGCTGTAGCTACCAGCCTACACCACAGCCACATGGGGTCTGAGCTGCATCTGCAACTACACCACAGCTCAAGGCAACACAGGATCCTTCACCCACTGAGCAAGGCCAGGGATTGAACCTGTGTCCTCATGGGTACTGTTGTGTTTTTTAACCATTGAACCATGACAGAAACGCCTGTTTCTCTTTTTGATGTTTTGTTATTATTGTATAGAAATGCCACTGATATGTACGTTGATTATGTAAACTGAAACATAACTGAATGTATTCATTCAAACAGTTTTTTGCTAGAGTATGTAGGATTTTCTATTATAGTATCATGTAATCGGCAAAAAGGACACTTTTACTTTTTTCATTTATGATTCAGATTCCTTTTATTTCTTTTTCTTGTCTAATTGTTAGTAGGACTTCAAATCCTATGTGGAATAAAAGGGGCAAGAGTGGGCATCCTTCTCTTGTTCATCATCTTAGAGGAGAAAAAGCGTTCAGCTTGTCACAGTTGAGTGGAATGTTAGCTGTAGGTTTGCAGTTGATGGCCTTTATTAAGTTGAGGTCCATTCCCTTTATACTTGCTTTGTTGAGACTTTAACATAAGTGGATGTAGAAGTTTATCTCATGGGTTTCTTTGCATCTATGGAAATAATCATATGGTTTTTACCCTTTTTGTTTTTCGGTTTTAGTTTTAGGAATGCACCCACATCATACAGAGGTTCCCAGGTTAGGGGTCTAATCAGAGCTAGAGCTGCAGGCCTACACCACAGCCAAGCAAGTTCTGTTTCCCTTCCCAGATGATGGAAGATTTTAGGCATTATTTCTTCCATTAATTTTTCTGTTCTGTTCTCTTTCTCTTCTTCTGGAACCACCCCTGTAATGCAAATGTTATTCTGCTTGATGGTATCCCATAGGTCCTTTAAAGTAGCCTAATTTTTTAAAAATTCTTTTTTCATTTTGCCTCTCTATCTGATTGAGTTCCATTGTTTTGTCAGGCAGGTCTCTGATTAATTCTCCTTCATCCAGTCTGCTGTCAAAGCCCTCGAGTGTGTTTTTCAGTTCATTAATAACTTCTCTTTGGTTCTTTCCTCTGCTTCCTGTCTCTTCATTGAAGATCTCTTTGTGTTCATTCCTTCTTCTGAGTTCAGTAAGCATCTTTATGTCCATGACTTCTGACTCTTTCTCAGGTCGATGGCTTATTTCCACTTCATTTTGTTCTTATTCTGTGATTTTGCCTTGTGTTTGTTTTGTTTTTTTTTTTAGAAAGATATCCCTGTGTTTCATTTTGCCTAATTTTCTGTGTGTGTTTCCATGCATTAGGTCCATTTGCCATCTCTCCCAGTCTTGAAGGAGAGGATATACTTGGGAGCTGTCCTGTAGGGCCCAGAGGCGCCATCCCACTTGGCCACAAGAGCCAGGCACTCAAGGAGTGTCTCCTCTGTGGTCTGTGTGAACCCTCCTGTTGTGGTGGGGGCCCAGCTGTGATTCTCTTTGCTGGGAAGTGGGGAAGCACCGGTCTGGGACACAAGGTGCCTAGCTGCGGTGGGTGCGAAGCCCTGATTTTTTCATGTTCTCTCTGCTTGAAAGCCCTTGTGTCCTGATGTTTAATTTCGAACATAGTTCCTCCATTGTTCCAGAGCTGGCTTTTCTCCCATGTGGACTAAGGGGGGCGATCTAGGGCCCTGGTCCTCAGGAAGGCTTTGCAGCCTCTCTGGGTTGCTTTCTTCCCTTTCCCTTGCTTCAGACAGTGTTGCTACAGCCACAGCTGAGCAGCATGTCCACAACTGCCATACTTATACACACACCAGCCCTTGCCAAGCAGAAGTGTGGGAATGGGGTTCCTCTCAGTCAGCAGGAAGGGGAGGCTGTTTCTCAGAGCCCATTTCCCTCCTAGCCATGGAGATGCACCCGCGAATGAGCTCCAGTGCTGAGCAGGTCAGCTTCCTTTTCTCAGAGAGTCAGGGGGCTGTGTGTTCATGTTTTCCTCTGTGGGACTGAATATGAAGGTGAAAAATAGGATTTCTTTTTTTGTCTTTATGCTATTTCTTTGGGCCACTCCCACAGCATATGGAGGTTCACAGGCTAGGGGTCTCATCAGAGCTGTAGCCCCTGGCCTACGCCAGAGCCACAGCAGCACGGGATCCGAGGCACATCTGCAACCTACACCACAGCTCATGACAACGCCAGATCATTAACCCACTGAGCAAGGCCAGGGACCATACCCACAACCTCATGGTTCCTAGTCGGATTTGTTAACCACTGAGCCATGACGGGAACTCCTGAAGTTTGCTTTTTAAATAAATTTAAGTTAAATATGTGTCCCTTTGAAGAATTCATTCCTACTTACAGCAAAGTATGCCTAAGGGTCATGTTTAAAAACATGTTCCCTGAGACTTTTTCTACCTGTATAGAATCCAGTAGTAAAGAAAAGAAAAGGAATACCGCCATGAACTACCACATGAGGTAAAATGAGGTAGGATGTATTGTTTGATGAGAACCTCAGTAGTGTATCTTAATTGTGGAATTTCATCCAAAAAAAACGGAACCAAAACTCTCATAAGATTCAGCAAATCCATTGCTAGGGCTTCTGATGAAAACGAACATCCTAATTTGAAAAGATAGGAGCAGCTCTGTCCACTGAAGTGTCCCTTAGACTTTTTCTCTCACATAACTTCTTTTCACAACAGCGAGTGATAATGTGTAGACCAGCCAGGTCATGGCAGCAGCCTGTGTCCACTGAGGGATGAGTCAAGAAGATGTGGTGTCCATATGCAGTGCAGTGGTATTCGGCCAGAAAAGAGAGTGGCCTCTTGCCATTTGCTGCACCTTGGGTGAGCCTAGAAAGTATTATGCTGAAGGCCACAGTCAGACAAATCAGGATACTATGTGATGTCCCTGATTTGTGCAGTCTAATACCCAAAACCAATGATCAAACACACCAAAGAGTAACAGACTCATAGATACAGGGAGGAAAAGAGGACTCCATCTCCCTTGTTGTCCTATCAGAAGAGCGATGCATTTGGTCTCTCAATTTTAGATACTTGGGGAGAATCAGCCATGGCAGAGTTGTCTCTCACAGCCTCCCATACCTTACACCCTCCCTGCTTGGCTTGAAATATTGCAGTGCTCTCAGTTTTCTCCAGGAATTGTCTCATGTTCCATGTGGGCTGGTGCTCAGTTTGTTCTCGAGCCAGATTTCATGACACTGTCCCAGGCACTGGTGTGATGAGGGGTTGAATTTTGAGAAGAATACATTTCATCCTAGAACTTTGAGTTAGCTAAAGTTTGTTGCTTAGAAAATTATGAGATATGTGTTTTAAGGCAACCCACTGTTGAAAGTAGGGTGAGTCCTTGTTTCCTAACTGTTCAAGGCATAGTAAGTTTTGTACGTATACAATGACAGGGACACTGTTAATGAAGAACCAGTGGAAAGATAATGAAGTGTACAGATTGTTGCATCCAGAGAAAAATTCTACACACGGTCATTGAGTGAAGACTTTTGCAACTTGATGAACATATGCTTAGTGTGTGGCATTTTACAATTTAATTTCTATAACTACTCCTTTTCTTCTGGACAAATGTTACCTATGGAGTGTAAAAATGTCTGGTGCCTCAACTACCAGAAATGAGTGGAAATGGTATTTCCATCAAAAAATGGGAGCCCTTTTAAATCTCACCATGGTAGGATTTTGCAATTCCCCTAAACGTTGAAGACCCATTATATTTGGGGAGGTCTTTTTCTCTCCAGTAATGTCTTTTCAAAACAGAGAGTAATACTGTTTGATTGTAGGATGCAGTTTTTGAAATAAAATGTTGACCCTGTCCAGGGAAACGGCCACTAGGCTATATAGAGCAGGTGGACCCAGAGGGGGCAGAGTTGCCTTCCCTCTGAAAGTTCCAGGCCTCTGACCAGTTTCCACGGCAATGGAATGCTGCCCACGGAGCCTTGTGGTTCAACTGCCAGTCTGTGAGAAGAGACGTGTGTGTTGGCCACAGCTGGGAGGCTCTCCCCTTCACTGCTCAAGTGTCAGACGATGGGCAACCTTAGCTGTTGTTGCGGAGGTATGTTGCTACTGTTCTAAAGGCTGTTTCCTCAGATGGGTGGTTCATTTTGACTAAACATATTATCTCCATCTTTATCTCCATTGCCACCAGTCTCATCAGTCTCTCAAGCCATAGGTCTGTTATACAGGCTTGCTGTATGACTAAGGTATATCTTAATGCTCCGAGTGAGCCAACTGCCTCAAGTATTTTCCTAAATGTGAGAAAAGACTCGTGTCTCGTGGCAGTTTGAAACACGTTCTCCCAGAGCACAGAGACGGCAAACATGCCCCTCTGCCTTTTTCGAAGCACGAGGCCCTCGCTGTCAGCCCTGCAGTAGACATTCAAAAGAGGGACGTTACAGCGCCACTCTTCTCAGTGTACATGTCGATGTCTTAATGCACATGCTAGCAGTCCAAAGGCAGAGGAATTTCGATGGAGCAAGAAACGGGGATTTTTCAGGTTGGATTTCCCCGGGTTGATGAGGACTAGCCCACTGGCTCTTTGGGTGTTAGCTGGTAGTGTGGTGACAAGGGCCAGTGCCAGCAGGTTAGTGGGGTGAACATTGGGTAAGGAAAGGAAGGAAGGTCTCTCTGGTGATCCTCAGAGAGACCCAGGGTGGGGTCTTCAAGCTGAGGTCTGGAGGGGGTCTCTCTAGGAGGAGCACTGTCCCTGCCACTCTCAGGTCTAGAGAAGGATGAGGAGTGTCCAGAGTATAGAGTGGGTTTGGGTGACAGAAGACTTGCACTCTGGCCCATTGTCAGCCAGACCTTCGTCAAGGTTGCTCAGACTGGTGCTCTGATGCAACGTCAGTGAGACCTGGAGAGTCACAGATTTCCTTTCCTAACCCCGCCCCCCAGCAGGCACTCATCCGGATGGCCACCTCCCCAGTGAGTCCACAGGACTTGATCATCCAGGTGTGGTCTGCCGCAGGAAAGCTGATTCTTGCTAGAGCCGTCATGTGAACTTGAAGGTGTTTTGATCCCTGAGTCAAATTGGGGATCCAAGCAGACCGCTGTTCACATGAGGTGGTCAGCTGGTCACTGTGAAGGGCTGCCAAGGGAAGATTGGGGGAGGATGGGCCGAGTTGGGGTTTGTCTAGTCCTCCAGAGGAGCTCTTTTTGGATGAATGTTTGTATTTTGGGTTGTGGGTCAGAAGATAGAGGCAAAATGTTGGGTAAAGAATTGGACTGCTCTCCTGGCTCTGATATGTTCTCCAGGATCACCCCAGGACATCTTGGGGGCAGCAGGATTCAACAGAGAGAGAGAAAGTGGAGTTCTGGATTCAAGCAAGAGTCCAGGGCATGATCTCAGCGCCAAGCAGGCTTCAGTGGTTCAGGGGGATGTGTGACCTGAGGGAACCAACTGCACTCTTGTCCCAGATCTGCTCACACATGATTGGCGCGACTCTTGAGAAGATGCTCTAAGTTTCAGTGCTGTCCACTGGAAGATAGGGGTTCGAGCCCCTGTTTTGAACCCTCTTCCTCTAAAGTGGCATGATGTGCAGATCAGGGAACGTGACAGGAGACATTCTCCCTGAGCCATAAAGCCCCCTTCCCATGGAAAGGCCTTCTCCTGTTTGGTTCTTCCTCACTCTTTAATTATTGTCTGTATCTGGTCTATTTGGAATGTGGGTCTTTTTCTCTCACCTGTCTTGTGTTCTCAAGCAGAGAGTAACACTGTGTGGTTCTGGGATGCATTTTTTGAGACAACATGTTGACCCTGCACTGCCATCCCTGTCCGTAGAAAGACACATTAGTCTAGACAGAGCAGGTGGGCCCAGAGGGGGCAGAGTTGCCTTCCCTCTGAAAGTTCCAGGCCTTGACTGGTTGCCACAGCAATAGGATGATACCCACGGGGTCCTGCGGTCCAACTGCCACTCTGTGAGTGGAGAGGTGTGTGTTGGGCCACAACTGGGAGGCTCTCCCCTTCACCCCTCAAGAGTTGGACGATGGGCAACCTGAGCTGTTGTTGGGGAGGTATGTTGATACTGATCTAAAGGCTGTTCCATCAGATGGCATAGTTTACCCTGATGGAAAATGTTCTCTGATTTTTTTTTTCATTTCCACCACTTCAATTTGTGTACAGAGATGTAAATCTCTTATACAGCCATTTTGTATTACTCTTAAGATTTTTAATTATTTCTTCCTGGTTGGGCGCCTCAATTTTTTTCTTAATTTATACAATACTCCTTCCTATTTCCCATGTACAAACCTTCTCCCATCACACTAACCCTGGTAATACCCTACTCTGCCTTTATTCAGTGCAGAGGGACCCTGATTCCATTCTTCAATACACATGATGGAAATGGGCATTTATAGCTCCACTCTTCTGAATGCACATATCAACGTCTGAAGCCAATTGCAATTTTTTTGTCCCTTTTGCTATTTCTTGGGCTGCTGCCACGGCATATGGAGGTTCCCAGGCTAGGGGTCGAATCGGAGCTGTAGCCGCCAGCCTACACCAGAGCCACAGCAACTCGGGATCCAATCCATATCTGCAACCTACACCACAGCTCAGAGCAATGCCGGATCTTTAACCCACTGAGCAAGGGCAGGGACCGAACCTGCAACCTCATGGTTCCTATTTGGATTCGTTAACCACTGCTCAACAACGGGAACTCCCAATAATTGCATTTTAAATGTAGAAATTGATTGTAAGGAGTGAAACTTGGATTTTCAAGTAGGATTTCCATGGGTTGATGATGATAAGCTCCCTGGGTAGTTGGCTATTCGCTGGTAGTGTGCTGAGAACACACAGTGCTGGTAGGTTCGTGGGGTGACCATTTGGTAACTGAGGGAAGGAGGGTCCGACTGGTGATCCACAGAGGGAGACTTAGGGTCAGGTCTTCAAGCTGAGAGTCTCTAAAGGGTCCCTTTTAGAGGATAGAAGACTATCCCTGCCACTGCAGGGTCTGAAGAAGGATGAGGAGTTTCCAGGGTACAGATTGGGTTTGGGTGAAGAATGACTTGAGCTCCTGCTCATTCTCAGCCAGACCTTGGTCCAGGCTGCAGAGGAGGAGCTCAGACTCCTATTGCTGTACAGCAGCAAGGGGTACAACATTGTCAGTCAACAGTATTTTCATCACAACAATTTTTTAAAGAAAATTGTGTGAGACATTGACAGTCAGAGATTTTAATTTACTAAACAGTCAGAGCACTGGCCCAGATGGTCTCCTCCCGAGTGAATTCCCAGGAACCTCTTATCCAGGCATGATTAGCTGAAGGGAAGCTCATTCTTGGCATTCAGTCGAGACTGTTCTAAGCTCTGAGCCATCTTGGGAGTGAAACAGACCCCTAGTCGCTGGAGGTTGTCAGCTGGTTGTCATGAAAGTGTAATGTGATGCAGTGGATGACATGAAGATTTGGGGGAGAATGCCTGGGTTGGAGTATCCACGGAGCCAGGGCAAAGCCTCGGTCCTTCAGAGGGGCTTTGTTTGGAGGAAAATGTTGGATTCAGATCAGGGATTAAAGCATGGAGACAAAGGGCTGGATAAGGGTTTGGACTGATGTCTTGGTTCAGCATCTCCTGCAGGGAAGGCATCAGAGCTTGCCCACTAAAACCTTGGGATGGGAGGACTTGTGGGAGAGTGAGAAGATCTCTTGATTCAAGGGTCCAGGGCATGGTCTTGGCCCTGAGCAGGTGTCCGGCCTTCAGGGTTCAGGGATTTCTGTCCTCAAGGAACCAACTACATTCTTGGCCCACATCCATCCTTCAACATTGCCGTGATTCTTGGCAAGTTAGTCTAAAGTTCAATGCCCTCTACTGTCAAATCAGGCTTACACTCTCTGGGTTGCACCCCCTTCGCCTGCAACCGGGCCAACTTGGGGATGAGAGGAGATGATGAGAGAGACGCTACATGACCTGGAAAGCTTCCTTCCCGTGATGTTCTTCCATACTCTCTTGCTGTGGAGCTATTCAAACCCCCTCTTTTGATCCAACCAGCCCCAAGACTCAAGCTTATGCAGGTAGTCATTCAATGAAACCAATCCCAAATGTTAACAAGAGATCCGTGGATAAACCAAAGGCAGTATGAATCCACATAGGAATAAAATTCTACCGGAGAAAAAATTGTAATTATGTTAAATATGTTGCTACATGGATGATCCAAAATGAAACACACTTTTAACAATAGTGAAGTCAGACAGACACAGGAAAAGAAATATTGAACAATTCAACAGATAGGCGGTAAGTAGATTAGGCAGATTGTCAAAGGTGGAAAGTAGAGAGGGCTAAGACTTGGCAGCAGGGCTGAAGGGGGAGTCATTGCTGAATGGGTGCAGAGGTCCTATAAGTTATGATGAGAAAGGTTGTTATGGACAGTGGTGCAAAGTACATGGCTTGTGAAGGCATGCCCGACCCCTGAATTTCCTATTGCCAAAGTATTCCAAAGAGAAGCATTATGTATCTAAGAAAAGAAAAGAGGTGAAACATCCCAGAGGATGGCGTGTGAACACAGGAGCACCCTGTGGGAAGAGTAGGGAAGCTGAAATGATCTCCTGCCATTTCAGAAGATGGAGGAATGTGGCTGGAGAGGAAAATGGGCAGGAGGATTCACGAGACTCTGTCATGGCAGCAGAGCCTGCATGCTCGTGTTGGCCATTTCTCAGATGGAGAATATGCCACGGAGAGGTTCCCTTTAGCAAGAGAGGCAGAGGCTCCCTTTCTCAGGTCTTTCAAGGTGCTCTCTGCCGTCCTTCAAAACGTTTACCCGGGAGGATGGGCCAAGAGAAGCTCTATCCATGCTTCATCCCACCCCCACCCCTTGACTCCCAGCCCATGTCCAGTCAGGTGTGGCACCCAGAGTACCTCCTGATCAGCATCACTGCCTTGCTGACAGTGACTGTGTGTCCCCCTAGAAACACACGACAATGTTGTGGAGGCCAGTGGGAGTGAGAAGACCGAAGAGGAGGCCCCAGCCAGGGAAAATGAGGAGGAGGAAGGCTCGCCCAATAACAAGGTGGAGGAGGAGGCCACAACAAGTGGAAATAACGAGGAGGAGTCCCCAGCCAGCGACAGGGCCGAGCAAGAAGCCCAGACTGCCCCCAAGGTAAGCTCACTTTTCATGATCTGAGATTTAAAAAGGTGCCTCCTTTCTTCTTGGATGTGCCTACTTCAGAAATGGAAATCGGAGGAAGTCCATTATAGAGGATATATGCAGATTCCTCTTTGAAGGGATGTTGAGTCAAAGTTTGGTACCAACCAATAACTCCTTGCAAGGGGCATTGGCAAAAGTGACCCTATCAGTTCTGCAGTGTATGGTAGGGAGCATTTTTCTTTGAAGAAGACCAAAATTTTTTTAAATGAACATGACCTTGAGAGATCTTCCTTGAAAAGCTGGTGCCTTTTCCAAAGGTGTCTTTGCTGTCTTCTTTTGGGGAAACAGACTCAACTCTGCCTTCTGTCTGTGTGCCTGCGGTCCGCAACCACAGGAAGACCTGTGGCCACAGTGCAGAGGATGCTGTGACACTCACAGTGTTTTCTTTTCTCTCATCACAGGTGGACGGGATGGACGATGAAAGCCGTAAGTATTCTGGAACCCGGCTCTGCTGAGGAGAAGTCCAGGTGTTGAGGAAGGGCGGGGGGTGCTTTCCTGCCCCTTTGGTTGCAGAGACACCCTGATTCTGGGTTCCTCCTGGGAAAGGGGGTGAAGGATGGGGTGAAAGAGACTGACTTCCCACAAAAGGGCCATCCCAAGTCCTCGGGTCCCTGGAGGAAAGGAGGCTCTTTGTATGGTGGGGGTAGGTGTCCGGGAACATTGGGGGGTGTGCGTGTGAGGGCCTGTTGGTGTGATTGTGAACCAGTGTGAGTGGGTGTGTTTTGTGGGGAGTCACTTGTGCCTTAGCACCACATAGCTGTCCAGTTTCTCGTTGAACAGTCTCATGATGACCGCAGGCTAACTGTCCATTCCCTCATTCTCCCTGCACCCGCTGGGAGCAAGATTTGGGGAAAAGGCTTTCCTTCCTCTGTTGGTCTTTCGTTTCCTCTTTTCTTCCCCCTCTGCTTGGTGCAGACTTTCATGCTGTTGTTTCAAATATGTGCCGTGAAGTCGAGCCTCTTGAGGTTGTAAGTGTCCCGAGGGAGTGTTGTGAACGCTGTGCTCCCCCCGCACCTCCTGCCCACTCGGGGCAGCCACCCTTCCAGCCTCTGCTCAGGAGTGGTCTTTCAGACACCTCATGTGCATGACATCAGAGAGTCTTTGTCCTTCTGTGTCTGACTGGCTTCACTTGAAGTGATGTCCTCCAGCGAGTTCCTGTTGAGGCTCAGAGCTCATGAACCTGACCAGTACCTATGAGGACACGGGTTCGACCCTTGACCTTGCTCAGTGGGTTAAGGATCTGACTTTTCCCTGAGCCACGGTGTAGGTTGCAGACATGGCTCAGATCCCAAGTTGCTGTTGCTGTAGCATAGGCAAGCAGCTGTAGCTCTGATTCAGCTCCTAGCCTAGGAACCTCCAAATGCCTCAAGCGAGGCCCTAAAAAGACCAAAAGAAATGATATTGAGATTTTGATATGTGTTGTAGTGTACCTGCTGTTTTTTCATGTAGTATGAAATGTCAATGATATTCCGTCTTCCAATCTATTTTTTTTATTTTTCTGTATTTTTCAGGCCTTGCTCATGACATAATGAAGTTCCCAGGTGAGGGGTCAAATCTGAGCTATTTATGCCAAACTACACCAGAGCCACATCCACACCTACAACACACGTCTGTGACCTACACCACAGCTCAAATCAACACTGGACCCTTAACCCACTGAGTGAAGCCAGGGATTGAACCTGCTTCATCATGGATATTAGTTGGGTTCATTCCTGATGAGCCACAATGGGCACTCCTCCTTCCCCTCTGTGAACATGGAATGTCATTTGAATTCTTTGTGACTTATTCAGTTCTTTCAGCAATGTTTTGTAGTTTTCAGTGTAAAAGTTGTTTCCTTTCTTAGAGCCCTGAGCCTGCTTTCCAGCTACTCCAGCAGCACCATGAGAAGGACGGGCTCGTGAAAACATTGGCGTGTCCCTCACTGCCTCTGCACTGAGCTCTGATTATGGCAGCACAGGTGTTGTGGGCCATACACAGCACCTCTGCTTACCCGTGGGTTCTGCTAGGAATCGGTCTAGAATGTCACCGTTGCCATCTCTCTTTGGGGGTCTGCAGGGCCTCCCAGAATTCCTGGCACAGGTTCATGAGCACAGGAGATACATACAGATGAATGATCAGGTCAGACCAGCCAACTGGTCTGCAGTAAAGCATGTCCGGGGAGGGGAGGTCATATCTTGCTCATCTTTGAATCTCCACCCTGAACACGATGCCTGATGTGGCAGTCACTGGCAGATCACCTCTTTATACTTCATGGAATTCTGTAATAAATAGTGCAATCCATTCATATAAAACACAGCACCGTTCAATTGCTTACTCAGCTATCCCCTTTTCAGTGTGTGTAGAGGTGGAATTTCAGGTGTGTCAGTTTAGAGGTAGGAGCTATAAATGGCCATAGAAGGAAGAAGTTGAAAGGTCATTCCTTCAGCACGTTGCTGTCCTTCGAATGTTGGCATCTGTGCTCACCTTGTGTGGAAGGGTCTCAGTCCATGGAGCAGAGGGAAGGTCTGGGAGCCTGGAGGAAAACCCAGGGTGATGCTCTGTAACCTGCAGTCACCTCAGGGAAGCAGGAGGAATGGGAGGGTCACTCTTTCTAACTCAATTCCCCACGTGGTGTATTTCTACAGAGTCAGTGGTGGAGAGCCTGAGCAGCCGCCAGGATGAGGAGGCTGCAGGTAGGGAAGAGCACGCAGCTGGGATCCAGTGGGAGAGGGTTCCTGGGAGCACCTGGGTTCCGCCTGCTGCCGGGAGAGGGAGGAAGTGGGGGATAGGACTTGGCGGGTGAGTGGGTGGGTGGCCTAATGAGTGGCACTCTGCTGTGGTGTTTTCCCCTGTGAAATGGATACCACGAAGAAGACTTGGGTCCCTGGTCTTTGTTGTGCTGTGTTTGTATTCCTCTCTCCTTTTCTTTGAGAGGGAGAATCGATTTTCCCTCCCAAAGCTGCTCCTTCCTGCTTTGGTCTCTGCCCGTTGTGCAAGTTTGCTTTGTGATTGGCACCGTGAGGGCCCAGTGCACAAGAGCTGTTGACTTGGTTTCCTTTATTGGCCTTGAGGGACCTGAAGTGGTGGCACCTGAAGTGGTGGCACCTTGACCCTGGAGACCAAGTTGGTCGAGTGAGTGTCAGGTGGTGGGTGAGAAGGCAGCTCTCTGGCTCTGCATGTTTGGGATTTCTGACCTCCCTGTCCTATTGTGTCCTCACGGTGTGTCCTGAGGGAAGGGGCGTTCCCAGAGTTGGATGCCCAGAACAGGGAACTGAGGCACAGACAGATCTACATCTCCTTTTGTGGCATGTGTTTCTTCTACAGGGGATGTGAGGAGTTCCCTAGTGTCCTAGAGGCTAAAGATCGAGTGTTCGATCCCTTCCGTGGTGCAGAATCAAGTGCCTGGGTTGGGAACCACTGCATCCCCTGGGAGTGGTGACAATCAATCAGTCAACCAATGGGATTGACATCAGACCATTCTGCATGGTCATTATCTAGGTTGTCTCCGCTACCCAGAGGCATTTTCACACGAAACCTGTGTGGGGAGGTAATGTTTTGAAGTGCACCCCAAAGAGCAAGATCTTTCTAAGTAGAACTTGGATTCTGAAGGCTCTTCTGGGCGGCCGGGTGTTATGGGCTTTGAGGGCTTGGCCTGGGAGTCAATTATTAGTCATTTCCCTGTTATCTTCTGCAATCAGGATGTCACTCGTTCTCTCTGTTGTCATGTATTTTCCAGAATCTTGCTTTGGAAACCTAGGATCTTGCTTCAGAAGTCTGAGGGCAATTTTGTTCTTTACCACCTTGGCTGGAATAATCCCATGGTGGCCACACAACAGGGTGCACCCTGCCAATGAGCCAGATGAAGGTACTGTGGAACCTGACTCAATACATCCAGGCCTGAACAATGATTCTAGTTCATTCCGTGTTCCAAATTTCAGAACAAACTCTACAAATGCTACGCCACATCTTTCTTTTATTCCATGATGCAAATTCAAACGAACTAACTCGGAGTTCCCATCGTGGCGCAGTGGTTAATAAATCCGACTAGGAACCATGAGGTTGTGAGTTTGATCTCTGGCCTTGCTCAGTGGGTTAAGGATCCAGGGTTGCCGTGAGCCATGGTGTAGGTTGAAGATGTGGCTCGGATCCTGAGTTGCAGTGGCAGTGGTCACTGTAGGCCACTACAACTCTGATTAGACCCGTATCCTGGGAATCTCCATATGCTGAGGGAAGCAGGCCTAGAAAAGGCAAAATGACAAAAAAAGCAAAAAATAAATTGAATAACTCAGTTGGTAATTTCCCAACTATGGAAATAATGATTCATTTAAAATCGACATTTGGTTCCTGGTTAATAGCAAAGGTGACCTCACTCATTTTATGACATTTGCTGATATTTAACATTTCCAGTTGTAATAGATCCCTGCATGGAACCACATTTCCCAATTTGAAAACAATACTAGAAATGATTTAGAACAAGATTATATTAACAAGAAATGGTGGATATTACAGAAAGCTCCTCTAACCCATTGCTCCAATTTCCACCAATGACAACGTCCAGCACTGAATGGGGAACTCATGGTACACTGAGCAGCAAAAGATTCCTATAATTTTAATTAATGAAAAGTTCCCCATTTACATTCACATTCAGTTTTTGGGCTGTGCCAGTAGTTGAGGTTGGACACATGCAAAATATTAGGAGGCCCCAGTATGTTACCATAGAGAACGTGTACACTCCCATTTGTAGAAGGACGTTATTCCCAACAGCAAAGAGATGAAACCAATCACAAATGACAAGAGATCAGGAGAGAGATCAAATGCGATATGTAAACAGAAGAGAACAGTATTCTACCGGAAACAAAAGTAAAATTTTAAATAGGATACCAAGAGGATGATCCAAAAAAAAAAAAAACTAAGTACTGTTTGACCAAAAGTGAGGAGTTCCCATCATGGCGTGCCAGCAGTGAAACCGATTAGGAAGCATGAGATTGTGAGTTTGACCCCTGGCCACAATCAGGGGGATAAGGATCTGGTGATGCCGTGAGCTGTGGTGTAGGTGGCAGATGCAGCTGGGATCCTGCCTTGCTGTGGCTCTGACATAAAATGGCAGCTACGGCTCCTATTAGACCCCTAGCCTGGGAACCTCCATATGGCATGTGTGTGGCCCTAAAAAGCAACAAGTATCAATAGAAAAAAAAAATAGAGAAATCAGGCAGCACAGAGAAGGAAATATCGTGCAACTCAACATATAGGCGGTAACCAGACTCGGCAGAGTGTCAGAGATGGAAAGTAGAAATGGCCAAGACCTGGCAGCAGGGCTGAAGGGGGAGTCATTCCTGAATGGGTGCAGAGGTCCTATGAGTTATGATGAGAAAAGTTGTTATGGACAGTGGTGCAAAGTACATAGCATTGGGAAGGCCTGCTCTCCCCGTGAGTTTCCTATTGCCAAAGTATTCCAAAGAGAAGCATTATGTATCTAAGAAAAGAAAAGAGGCGAAACATCCCAGAGGATGGCGTGTGAACACAGGAGCACCCTGTGGGAAGAGTAGGGAAGCTGAAATGATCTCCTGCCATTTCAGAAGATGGAGGAATGTGGCTGGAGAGGAAAATGGGCAGGAGGATTCACGAGACTCTGTCATGGCAGCAGAGCCTGCATGCTCGTGTTGGCCATTTCTCAGATGGAGAATATGCCACGGAGAGGTTCCCTTTAGCAAGAGAGGCAGAGGCTCCCTTTCTCAGGTCTTTCAAGGTGCTCTCTGCCGTCCTTCAAAACGTTTACCCGGGAGGATGGGCCAAGAGAAGCTCCATCCGTGCTTCATCCCACCCCCACCCCTTGACTCTCAGCCCATGTCCAGTCAGGTGAGGTGCCCAGAGTACCTCCCGAGCAGCACCACCGCCTTGCTGACAGTGACTGTGTGTCCCCCTAGCAACCCTCGATGATGTTGTGGAGGCCGGCGGGAGTGAGAAGACGGAGGAAGAGGCCCTGGCTGGGGCAAATGAGGAGGAGGTGGGGCCGGGAACTGAGAAGGTGCAGGAGGAGGCTGCCTGCATTGACGAGGCAGAGGAGGAGGCAGGCCCATCCCTTGAAAATGACGAGGAGTCCCCAGCCAGCGACCTGGTTGAGCAGGAAGACCAGCTTGCCCCCAAGGTAAGCTCACCTTTCTTGATCGGAGATTTAAAAAGGTGCCTCCTTTCTTCTTGGATGTGCCTACTTCAGAAAAGGAAATCTGAGCAAGTCCATTATAGAGGATATATGCACATTCCTCTGTGGAGGAATGTTGAGTCAAAGTTTGGTACCAACCAATAACTCCTTCCAAGGGGCATTGGCAAAAGGGACCACATCAGTTCCCAAGTGTACATAGGGAGCATTTGTCTTTGAAGAAGCCTGAATGTTTTGTTTTGTTGTCTTTTTGCCTTTTCTAGGGCCACTCCTGTGGCATATGGAGGTTCCCAGGCTCAGGGTCAAACCAGAGCTGTAGCCACCGGCCTGCGCCAGAGCCACAGCAACGCGGGATCCGAGCAACGTCTGCAACCTACACCTCAGCTCACGGCAATGCCGGATCCTTAACCCACTGAGCAAGGCCAGGGATCGAACCCGCAACCTCATGGTTCCTGGTCGGATTCGTTAACCACTGCGCCACGACGGGAACTCCAAAGAAGCCTGAATGTTTTTTAAATGAACGTGGACTTGGGAGGTCTTCCATGAAAAGCTGGTGCCTTTTCCACAGGTGTCTTTGCTGTCTTCTTTTGGGGAAACAGACTCAACTCTGCCTTCTGTCTGTGTGCCTGCGGTCCGCAACCACAGGAAGACCTGTGGCCACAGTGCAGAGGATGCTGTGACACTCACAGTGTTTTCTTTTCTCTCATCACAGGTGGACGGGATGGACGATGAAAGCCGTAAGTATTCTGGAACCCGGCTCTGCTGAGGAGAAGTCCAGGTGTTGAGGAAGGGCGGGGGGTGCTTTCCTGCCCCTTTGGTTGCAGAGACACCCTGATTCTGGGTTCCTCCTGGGAAAGGGGGTGAAGGATGGGGTGAAAGAGACTGACTTCCCACAAAAGGGCCATCCCAAGTCCTCGGGTCCCTGGAGGAAAGGAGGCTCTTTGTATGGTGGGGGTAGGTGTCCGGGAACATTGGGGGGGTGTGCGTGTGAGGGCCTGTTGGTGTGATTGTGAACCAGTGTGAGTGGGTGTGTTTTGTGGGGAGTCACTTGTGCCTTAGCACCACATAGCTGTCCAGTTTCTCGTTGAACAGTCTCATGATGACCGCAGGCTAACTGTCCATTCCCTCATTCTCCCTGCACCCGCTGGGAGCAAGGTTTGGGGAAAAGGCTTTCCTTCCTCTGTTGGTCTTTCGTTTCCTCTTTTCTTCCCCCTCTGCTTGGTGCAGACTTTCATGCTGTTGTTTCAAACATGTGCCATGAACTCGAGCCTCTTGAGGTTGTAAGTGTCCCGAGGAGTGTTGTGAACGCTGTGCTCCCCCCGCACCTCCTGCCCACTCGGGGCAGCCACCCTTCCAGCCTCTGCTCAGGAGTGGTCTTTCAGACACCTCATGTGCATGACATCAGAGAGTCTTTGTCCTTCTGTGTCTGACTGGCTTCACTTGAAGTGATGTCCTCCAGCGAGTTCCTGTTGAGGCTCAGAGCTCATGAACCTGACCAGTACCTATGAGGACACGGGTTCGACCCTTGGCCTTGCTCAGTGGGTGAAGAATCCCGCATTGCGGTGAGCTGCGGCAGAGGTCCCAGACGCGGCTGGTATCCAGCTTGGCTGTGGCTGTGGTGTCGGCCGGTGGCCACAGCTCTGATTTGCCGCCTCGCCTGGGAATTTCCATCTGCTGCGGGGGCAGCCCTCAAGCCCAAAAGTGAATCAGTCAATAATGTCCTGGAGTTCTCTGTGCATTGCTGCAATGGGTAGGGTTTCCTTCTTCTGTGACAACGGAATACCTTGCTATGGTCTGTATCCACCCCGTTGTCTTTCTCAGTCTGTGTGCCCGTGGACACTGGGGCTCTGTTTCTGTTGGGCTCTTGTGTATGGCGCTGCCGTGATCCTGGGATGGCAGGTCTCTTTACCCGACACTGATGGATCTTCCTTTACATGTCCATGCAGCAGTGGGATTGCAGGGTCCTGCCGTGGTGTTTCCCGTCCTGGCTGGCCCCGTTGACATTCCCTGCTACAGTGTCCAGAAGTCCCAGGCAGTCACATCTTCCCAAACATCTGTTCAGGTTTGAAAACACTCCGTGTCCTACCAGGTGGGAGGTGATACCTCGTGGTGCCTTTGCTTTGCCTTTCCATTGTGATAGGCGACTTTGGGAAACATGCCCTCTGTGTGCTGCTCTCTGTGGTCTTCTTGGACGGTGGGTCTCTCCCAGGCTTCCACTCATCTACAACTGAGGTATTTGCCTTTTGATTCAATTGATTTGTAGTTGTTTCCCATATATTCCAAATATGAGCCCCTGTTTCAAATACAAGATTTACAAATATCCTCTTCTGTAGGTTGTCTTTCCATTCAGTGGATTGTTAGCCACTGTCCTTTCTGTTTGTTTCTATTTTAATGGAGGTACAGTGTTGTTTCACTCTCTGCTGTGGAGCAACGTTCCCCAGTCGTGTGTGTCCATTAACGTATGTTCCTTTTTTGATATTATTGCCGTCTGAGATCAGGTCGATTACAGGAGATTGGATCTCGTTCTCCGTGTGCTGCAACAGGAGGACCTTGTTGTCTCTCCATTCTCAATGCCGTAGTTGGCATCAACTGCCCCCAAACTCCCAGTCCGTGCCCTTCACAACCACAAGTCTGTTCTCTGCATCCGTGGGTTCTGTGGACAGGTTCCTTTGTGCCGTGCTTTAGATTCCACCTCTAAGTGAGATCAGGTGGTATCCGTCTTTCTCTTTGTCACGTACTTCACTTTGCACGAGAATCTCCCGATCCATCCCTATTGTTTTGAGTGGCATTGGTTTCTTCTTCGATTTTCTGGCTGAGTCGTGAATTCCATCATCTATGTGGACCACATCGTCATGAGCCATTCATCTGTCTGTGGACATGAGGTGGCTTCCCTGTCTTGGCTGTTGTGAACAGTGCTGCCATAAACATAGAGGGGCATATGTCTTTTTCCTGGATACATTTGTCCTGATATTTCCCAGGGTGCTCGGCTTGCTAGGTCGCATGCCCTGCTGTGTTCAGTTTTCGCAGGACCCTCCATGGTGTCTTCCATAGTGGTTGTACCAGTGTACGTTCGCATCGGCAATGCTGGGGCGGGGGAGCCTTTTCTCCACCCGTATCTGCGACCGACACCAGAGCTCTCGGCAACGCTGGATCCTTAACCCCCCTCAGCGAGGCCAGGGATCAACCCCGCAAGCTCGTGGTTCCTAGTCGGATTCGTTTCCGCTGTGCCCTGACGGGAACTCCTGGGTGGTTTCTTTGCTGTTGTTGTTGTGGAGGTGTGTGAGTTTTCTTTATATATGTTTTGGAGGTGAACCTCACGGGCAGTGGTCCCTTTCTCCTCAGTGCTTCTGTAGAGCTGCTGTCCACAGTGTGCCAGCCACTGGCCAGAAGGAGCCATTTCTGCTTAATTGAGTTCAGTCAGTAGTTAGGTCTGCCTCTTGCAGTGAACAGAATAAAGCAGCCTATGGTTCACTCCCAGGGGCCACCACACAAGTGTGTCCATGCAGCTGGAATTTCAGGTGTGTCACCCTGGAGCTGAGGCCTCCAGATGGACTCGTAGAAGGGAGATGTGTAAGGCTCCATCCCTCAGCAGCCCACGATCTCTGAAGGTTTGCCACTGTGGCCAATGTTTTATGGAAGCTTCTGAGGCCGTAGAGCAGAGGGAAGTTCTGAGCACACGGAGGACAAGCCAGGGTGGTGCTGTGTGGCCGCAAACAACCCTAAGTAGGGGATACGTGTGGGGGACAGGCTCTAACACCTTGATTCCTTATGTCTGTGTCTCTGCAGTATGTTTCATGGAGAGTCTGAGTGACAGCAACCATGATGAAAGTGATACAGGTAAGAACAGCTCTCAGGTAGGAGCCAATGGGAGAGGGATCCCGGGACACTTGGGTGACGCCTGCTGCTTGGAGTGTGGGGCAGGTGAGTCTGAAACTTAAAAACAGAAAGAAATTGATGTAAAGCTGTTCACCGCCTACTTTAATAAGGAGAGGGAGCAGATAGGAGATGCCTGAATGTTGGCATCTGTGCTCACCTTGTGTGGAAGGGTCTCAGTCCATGGAGCAGAGGGAAGGTCTGGGCACCTGGAGGAAAAACCAGGGTGATGCTCTGTACCCGTAGTCACCTCAGGGAAGCCGGAGAAACGGGAGGGCCACTCTTTCTAACTCCTTGATTCCCCTGATGGTGTGTTTCTACAGACTCAGTGGTGGAGAGCCTGAGCAGCCGCCAGGATGAGGAGGCTGCAGGTAGGGAAGAGCACGCAGCTGGGATCCAGTGGGAGAGGGTTCCTGGGAGCACCTGGGTTCCGCCTGCTGCCGGGAGAGGGAGGAAGTGGGGGATAGGACTTGGCGGGTGGGTGGGTGGGTGGCCTAATGAGTGGCACTCTGCTGTGGTGTTTTCCCCTGTGAAATGGATACCACGAAGAAGACTTGGGTCCCTGGTCTTTGTTGTGCTGTGTTTGTATTCCTCTCTCCTTTTCTTTGAGAGGGAGAATCGATTTTCCCTCCCAAAGCTGCTCCTTCCTGCTTTGGTCTCTGCCCGTTGTGCAAGTTTGCTTTGTGATTGGCACCGTGAGGGCCCAGTGCACAAGAGCTGTTGACTTGGTTTCCTTTATTGGCCTTGAGGGACCTGAAGTGGTGGCACCTGAAGTGGTGGCACCTTGACCCTGGAGACCAAGTTGGTCGAGTGAGTGTCAGGTGGTGGGTGAGAAGGCAGCTCTCTGGCTCTGCATGTTTGGGATTTCTGGCCTCCCTGTCCTATTGTGTCCTCACGGTGTGTCCTGAGGGAAGGGATGTTCGCAGAGTTGGATGAGTTAAAGGAGGCATACTTGGAGTTCCAGTGGTTAAGGAATCCAACTAGGAACCATGAGATTGCGGGTTCGATCGCTGGCCTCACTCAGTGAGTTAAGGATCCAGTAATGCCGTGAGCTGTGGTGTAGGTGGCAGATGCAGCTGGGATCCTGCCTTGCTGTGGCTCTGACATAAAATGGCAGCTACGGCTCCTATTAGACCCCTAGCCTGGGAACCTCCATATGGCATGTGTGTGGCCCTAAAAAGCAACAAGTATCAATAGAAAAAAAAAATAGAGAAATCAGGCAGCACAGAGAAGGAAATATCGTGCAACTCAACATATAGGCGGTAACCAGACTCGGCAGAGTGTCAGAGATGGAAAGTAGAAATGGCCAAGACCTGGCAGCAGGGCTGAAGGGGGAGTCATTCCTGAATGGGTGCAGAGGTCCTATGAGTTATGATGAGAAAAGTTGTTATGGACAGTGGTGCAAAGTACATAGCATTGGGAAGGCCTGCTCTCCCCGTGAGTTTCCTATTGCCAAAGTATTCCAAAGAGAAGCATTATGTATCTAAGAAAAGAAAAGAGGCGAAACATCCCAGAGGATGGCGTGTGAACACAGGAGCACCCTGTGGGAAGAGTAGGGAAGCTGAAATGATCTCCTGCCATTTCAGAAGATGGAGGAATGTGGCTGGAGAGGAAAATGGGCAGGAGGATTCACGAGACTCTGTCATGGCAGCAGAGCCTGCATGCTCGTGTTGGCCATTTCTCAGATGGAGAATATGCCACGGAGAGGTTCCCTTTAGCAAGAGAGGCAGAGGCTCCCTTTCTCAGGTCTTTCAAGGTGCTCTCTGCCGTCCTTCAAAACGTTTACCCGGGAGGATGGGCCAAGAGAAGCTCCATCCGTGCTTCATCCCACCCCCACCCCTTGACTCTCAGCCCATGTCCAGTCAGGTGAGGTGCCCAGAGTACCTCCCGAGCAGCACCACCGCCTTGCTGACAGTGACTGTGTGTCCCCCTAGCAACCCTCGATGATGTTGTGGAGGCCGGCGGGAGTGAGAAGACGGAGGAAGAGGCCCTGGCTGGGGCAAATGAGGAGGAGGTGGGGCCGGGAACTGAGAAGGTGCAGGAGGAGGCTGCCTGCATTGACGAGGCAGAGGAGGAGGCAGGCCCATCCCTTGAAAATGACGAGGAGTCCCCAGCCAGCGACCTGGTTGAGCAGGAAGACCAGCTTGCCCCCAAGGTAAGCTCACCTTTCTTGATCGGAGATTTAAAAAGGTGCCTCCTTTCTTCTTGGATGTGCCTACTTCAGAAAAGGAAATCTGAGCAAGTCCATTATAGAGGATATATGCACATTCCTCTGTGGAGGAATGTTGAGTCAAAGTTTGGTACCAACCAATAACTCCTTCCAAGGGGCATTGGCAAAAGGGACCACATCAGTTCCCAAGTGTACATAGGGAGCATTTGTCTTTGAAGAAGCCTGAATGTTTTGTTTTGTTGTCTTTTTGCCTTTTCTAGGGCCACTCCTGTGGCATATGGAGGTTCCCAGGCTCAGGGTCAAACCAGAGCTGTAGCCACCGGCCTGCGCCAGAGCCACAGCAACGCGGGATCCGAGCAACGTCTGCAACCTACACCTCAGCTCACGGCAATGCCGGATCCTTAACCCACTGAGCAAGGCCAGGGATCGAACCCGCAACCTCATGGTTCCTGGTCGGATTCGTTAACCACTGCGCCACGACGGGAACTCCAAAGAAGCCTGAATGTTTTTTAAATGAACGTGGACTTGGGAGGTCTTCCATGAAAAGCTGGTGCCTTTTCCACAGGTGTCTTTGCTGTCTTCTTTTGGGGAAACAGACTCAACTCTGCCTTCTGTCTGTGTGCCTGCGGTCCGCAACCACAGGAAGACCTGTGGCCACAGTGCAGAGGATGCTGTGACACTCACAGTGTTTTCTTTTCTCTCATCACAGGTGGACGGGATGGACGATGAAAGCCGTAAGTATTCTGGAACCCGGCTCTGCTGAGGAGAAGTCCAGGTGTTGAGGAAGGGCGGGGGGTGCTTTCCTGCCCCTTTGGTTGCAGAGACACCCTGATTCTGGGTTCCTCCTGGGAAAGGGGGTGAAGGATGGGGTGAAAGAGACTGACTTCCCACAAAAGGGCCATCCCAAGTCCTCGGGTCCCTGGAGGAAAGGAGGCTCTTTGTATGGTGGGGGTAGGTGTCCGGGAACATTGGGGGGGTGTGCGTGTGAGGGCCTGTTGGTGTGATTGTGAACCAGTGTGAGTGGGTGTGTTTTGTGGGGAGTCACTTGTGCCTTAGCACCACATAGCTGTCCAGTTTCTCGTTGAACAGTCTCATGATGACCGCAGGCTAACTGTCCATTCCCTCATTCTCCCTGCACCCGCTGGGAGCAAGGTTTGGGGAAAAGGCTTTCCTTCCTCTGTTGGTCTTTCGTTTCCTCTTTTCTTCCCCCTCTGCTTGGTGCAGACTTTCATGCTGTTGTTTCAAACATGTGCCATGAACTCGAGCCTCTTGAGGTTGTAAGTGTCCCGAGGAGTGTTGTGAACGCTGTGCTCCCCCCGCACCTCCTGCCCACTCGGGGCAGCCACCCTTCCAGCCTCTGCTCAGGAGTGGTCTTTCAGACACCTCATGTGCATGACATCAGAGAGTCTTTGTCCTTCTGTGTCTGACTGGCTTCACTTGAAGTGATGTCCTCCAGCGAGTTCCTGTTGAGGCTCAGAGCTCATGAACCTGACCAGTACCTATGAGGACACGGGTTCGACCCTTGGCCTTGCTCAGTGGGTGAAGAATCCCGCATTGCGGTGAGCTGCGGCAGAGGTCCCAGACGCGGCTGGTATCCAGCTTGGCTGTGGCTGTGGTGTCGGCCGGTGGCCACAGCTCTGATTTGCCGCCTCGCCTGGGAATTTCCATCTGCTGCGGGGGCAGCCCTCAAGCCCAAAAGTGAATCAGTCAATAATGTCCTGGAGTTCTCTGTGCATTGCTGCAATGGGTAGGGTTTCCTTCTTCTGTGACAACGGAATACCTTGCTATGGTCTGTATCCACCCCGTTGTCTTTCTCAGTCTGTGTGCCCGTGGACACTGGGGCTCTGTTTCTGTTGGGCTCTTGTGTATGGCGCTGCCGTGATCCTGGGATGGCAGGTCTCTTTACCCGACACTGATGGATCTTCCTTTACATGTCCATGCAGCAGTGGGATTGCAGGGTCCTGCCGTGGTGTTTCCCGTCCTGGCTGGCCCCGTTGACATTCCCTGCTACAGTGTCCAGAAGTCCCAGGCAGTCACATCTTCCCAAACATCTGTTCAGGTTTGAAAACACTCCGTGTCCTACCAGGTGGGAGGTGATACCTCGTGGTGCCTTTGCTTTGCCTTTCCATTGTGATAGGCGACTTTGGGAAACATGCCCTCTGTGTGCTGCTCTCTGTGGTCTTCTTGGACGGTGGGTCTCTCCCAGGCTTCCACTCATCTACAACTGAGGTATTTGCCTTTTGATTCAATTGATTTGTAGTTGTTTCCCATATATTCCAAATATGAGCCCCTGTTTCAAATACAAGATTTACAAATATCCTCTTCTGTAGGTTGTCTTTCCATTCAGTGGATTGTTAGCCACTGTCCTTTCTGTTTGTTTCTATTTTAATGGAGGTACAGTGTTGTTTCACTCTCTGCTGTGGAGCAACGTTCCCCAGTCGTGTGTGTCCATTAACGTATGTTCCTTTTTTGATATTATTGCCGTCTGAGATCAGGTCGATTACAGGAGATTGGATCTCGTTCTCCGTGTGCTGCAACAGGAGGACCTTGTTGTCTCTCCATTCTCAATGCCGTAGTTGGCATCAACTGCCCCCAAACTCCCAGTCCGTGCCCTTCACAACCACAAGTCTGTTCTCTGCATCCGTGGGTTCTGTGGACAGGTTCCTTTGTGCCGTGCTTTAGATTCCACCTCTAAGTGAGATCAGGTGGTATCCGTCTTTCTCTTTGTCACGTACTTCACTTTGCACGAGAATCTCCCGATCCATCCCTATTGTTTTGAGTGGCATTGGTTTCTTCTTCGATTTTCTGGCTGAGTCGTGAATTCCATCATCTATGTGGACCACATCGTCATGAGCCATTCATCTGTCTGTGGACATGAGGTGGCTTCCCTGTCTTGGCTGTTGTGAACAGTGCTGCCATAAACATAGAGGGGCATATGTCTTTTTCCTGGATACATTTGTCCTGATATTTCCCAGGGTGCTCGGCTTGCTAGGTCGCATGCCCTGCTGTGTTCAGTTTTCGCAGGACCCTCCATGGTGTCTTCCATAGTGGTTGTACCAGTGTACGTTCGCATCGGCAATGCTGGGGCGGGGGAGCCTTTTCTCCACCCGTATCTGCGACCGACACCAGAGCTCTCGGCAACGCTGGATCCTTAACCCCCCTCAGCGAGGCCAGGGATCAACCCCGCAAGCTCGTGGTTCCTAGTCGGATTCGTTTCCGCTGTGCCCTGACGGGAACTCCTGGGTGGTTTCTTTGCTGTTGTTGTTGTGGAGGTGTGTGAGTTTTCTTTATATATGTTTTGGAGGTGAACCTCACGGGCAGTGGTCCCTTTCTCCTCAGTGCTTCTGTAGAGCTGCTGTCCACAGTGTGCCAGCCACTGGCCAGAAGGAGCCATTTCTGCTTAATTGAGTTCAGTCAGTAGTTAGGTCTGCCTCTTGCAGTGAACAGAATAAAGCAGCCTATGGTTCACTCCCAGGGGCCACCACACAAGTGTGTCCATGCAGCTGGAATTTCAGGTGTGTCACCCTGGAGCTGAGGCCTCCAGATGGACTCGTAGAAGGGAGATGTGTAAGGCTCCATCCCTCAGCAGCCCACGATCTCTGAAGGTTTGCCACTGTGGCCAATGTTTTATGGAAGCTTCTGAGGCCGTAGAGCAGAGGGAAGTTCTGAGCACACGGAGGACAAGCCAGGGTGGTGCTGTGTGGCCGCAAACAACCCTAAGTAGGGGATACGTGTGGGGGACAGGCTCTAACACCTTGATTCCTTATGTCTGTGTCTCTGCAGTATGTTTCATGGAGAGTCTGAGTGACAGCAACCATGATGAAAGTGATACAGGTAAGAACAGCTCTCAGGTAGGAGCCAATGGGAGAGGGATCCCGGGACACTTGGGTGACGCCTGCTGCTTGGAGTGTGGGGCAGGTGAGTCTGAAACTTAAAAACAGAAAGAAATTGATGTAAAGCTGTTCACCGCCTACTTTAATAAGGAGAGGGAGCAGATAGGAGATGCCTGAATGTTGGCATCTGTGCTCACCTTGTGTGGAAGGGTCTCAGTCCATGGAGCAGAGGGAAGGTCTGGGCACCTGGAGGAAAAACCAGGGTGATGCTCTGTACCCGTAGTCACCTCAGGGAAGCCGGAGAAACGGGAGGGCCACTCTTTCTAACTCCTTGATTCCCCTGATGGTGTGTTTCTACAGACTCAGTGGTGGAGAGCCTGAGCAGCCGCCAGGATGAGGAGGCTGCAGGTAGGGAAGAGCACGCAGCTGGGATCCAGTGGGAGAGGGTTCCTGGGAGCACCTGGGTTCCGCCTGCTGCCGGGAGAGGGAGGAAGTGGGGGATAGGACTTGGCGGGTGGGTGGGTGGGTGGCCTAATGAGTGGCACTCTGCTGTGGTGTTTTCCCCTGTGAAATGGATACCACGAAGAAGACTTGGGTCCCTGGTCTTTGTTGTGCTGTGTTTGTATTCCTCTCTCCTTTTCTTTGAGAGGGAGAATCGATTTTCCCTCCCAAAGCTGCTCCTTCCTGCTTTGGTCTCTGCCCGTTGTGCAAGTTTGCTTTGTGATTGGCACCGTGAGGGCCCAGTGCACAAGAGCTGTTGACTTGGTTTCCTTTATTGGCCTTGAGGGACCTGAAGTGGTGGCACCTGAAGTGGTGGCACCTTGACCCTGGAGACCAAGTTGGTCGAGTGAGTGTCAGGTGGTGGGTGAGAAGGCAGCTCTCTGGCTCTGCATGTTTGGGATTTCTGGCCTCCCTGTCCTATTGTGTCCTCACGGTGTGTCCTGAGGGAAGGGATGTTCGCAGAGTTGGATGAGTTAAAGGAGGCATACTTGGAGTTCCAGTGGTTAAGGAATCCAACTAGGAACCATGAGATTGCGGGTTCGATCGCTGGCCTCACTCAGTGAGTTAAGGATCCAGTAATGCCGTGAGCTGTGGTGTAGGTGGCAGATGCAGCTGGGATCCTGCCTTGCTGTGGCTCTGACATAAAATGGCAGCTACGGCTCCTATTAGACCCCTAGCCTGGGAACCTCCATATGGCATGTGTGTGGCCCTAAAAAGCAACAAGTATCAATAGAAAAAAAAAATAGAGAAATCAGGCAGCACAGAGAAGGAAATATCGTGCAACTCAACATATAGGCGGTAACCAGACTCGGCAGAGTGTCAGAGATGGAAAGTAGAAATGGCCAAGACCTGGCAGCAGGGCTGAAGGGGGAGTCATTCCTGAATGGGTGCAGAGGTCCTATGAGTTATGATGAGAAAAGTTGTTATGGACAGTGGTGCAAAGTACATAGCATTGGGAAGGCCTGCTCTCCCCGTGAGTTTCCTATTGCCAAAGTATTCCAAAGAGAAGCATTATGTATCTAAGAAAAGAAAAGAGGCGAAACATCCCAGAGGATGGCGTGTGAACACAGGAGCACCCTGTGGGAAGAGTAGGGAAGCTGAAATGATCTCCTGCCATTTCAGAAGATGGAGGAATGTGGCTGGAGAGGAAAATGGGCAGGAGGATTCACGAGACTCTGTCATGGCAGCAGAGCCTGCATGCTCGTGTTGGCCATTTCTCAGATGGAGAATATGCCACGGAGAGGTTCCCTTTAGCAAGAGAGGCAGAGGCTCCCTTTCTCAGGTCTTTCAAGGTGCTCTCTGCCGTCCTTCAAAACGTTTACCCGGGAGGATGGGCCAAGAGAAGCTCCATCCGTGCTTCATCCCACCCCCACCCCTTGACTCTCAGCCCATGTCCAGTCAGGTGAGGTGCCCAGAGTACCTCCCGAGCAGCACCACCGCCTTGCTGACAGTGACTGTGTGTCCCCCTAGCAACCCTCGATGATGTTGTGGAGGCCGGCGGGAGTGAGAAGACGGAGGAAGAGGCCCTGGCTGGGGCAAATGAGGAGGAGGTGGGGCCGGGAACTGAGAAGGTGCAGGAGGAGGCTGCCTGCATTGACGAGGCAGAGGAGGAGGCAGGCCCATCCCTTGAAAATGACGAGGAGTCCCCAGCCAGCGACCTGGTTGAGCAGGAAGACCAGCTTGCCCCCAAGGTAAGCTCACCTTTCTTGATCGGAGATTTAAAAAGGTGCCTCCTTTCTTCTTGGATGTGCCTACTTCAGAAAAGGAAATCTGAGCAAGTCCATTATAGAGGATATATGCACATTCCTCTGTGGAGGAATGTTGAGTCAAAGTTTGGTACCAACCAATAACTCCTTCCAAGGGGCATTGGCAAAAGGGACCACATCAGTTCCCAAGTGTACATAGGGAGCATTTGTCTTTGAAGAAGCCTGAATGTTTTGTTTTGTTGTCTTTTTGCCTTTTCTAGGGCCACTCCTGTGGCATATGGAGGTTCCCAGGCTCAGGGTCAAACCAGAGCTGTAGCCACCGGCCTGCGCCAGAGCCACAGCAACGCGGGATCCGAGCAACGTCTGCAACCTACACCTCAGCTCACGGCAATGCCGGATCCTTAACCCACTGAGCAAGGCCAGGGATCGAACCCGCAACCTCATGGTTCCTGGTCGGATTCGTTAACCACTGCGCCACGACGGGAACTCCAAAGAAGCCTGAATGTTTTTTAAATGAACGTGGACTTGGGAGGTCTTCCATGAAAAGCTGGTGCCTTTTCCACAGGTGTCTTTGCTGTCTTCTTTTGGGGAAACAGACTCAACTCTGCCTTCTGTCTGTGTGCCTGCGGTCCGCAACCACAGGAAGACCTGTGGCCACAGTGCAGAGGATGCTGTGACACTCACAGTGTTTTCTTTTCTCTCATCACAGGTGGACGGGATGGACGATGAAAGCCGTAAGTATTCTGGAACCCGGCTCTGCTGAGGAGAAGTCCAGGTGTTGAGGAAGGGCGGGGGGTGCTTTCCTGCCCCTTTGGTTGCAGAGACACCCTGATTCTGGGTTCCTCCTGGGAAAGGGGGTGAAGGATGGGGTGAAAGAGACTGACTTCCCACAAAAGGGCCATCCCAAGTCCTCGGGTCCCTGGAGGAAAGGAGGCTCTTTGTATGGTGGGGGTAGGTGTCCGGGAACATTGGGGGGGTGTGCGTGTGAGGGCCTGTTGGTGTGATTGTGAACCAGTGTGAGTGGGTGTGTTTTGTGGGGAGTCACTTGTGCCTTAGCACCACATAGCTGTCCAGTTTCTCGTTGAACAGTCTCATGATGACCGCAGGCTAACTGTCCATTCCCTCATTCTCCCTGCACCCGCTGGGAGCAAGGTTTGGGGAAAAGGCTTTCCTTCCTCTGTTGGTCTTTCGTTTCCTCTTTTCTTCCCCCTCTGCTTGGTGCAGACTTTCATGCTGTTGTTTCAAACATGTGCCATGAACTCGAGCCTCTTGAGGTTGTAAGTGTCCCGAGGAGTGTTGTGAACGCTGTGCTCCCCCCGCACCTCCTGCCCACTCGGGGCAGCCACCCTTCCAGCCTCTGCTCAGGAGTGGTCTTTCAGACACCTCATGTGCATGACATCAGAGAGTCTTTGTCCTTCTGTGTCTGACTGGCTTCACTTGAAGTGATGTCCTCCAGCGAGTTCCTGTTGAGGCTCAGAGCTCATGAACCTGACCAGTACCTATGAGGACACGGGTTCGACCCTTGGCCTTGCTCAGTGGGTGAAGAATCCCGCATTGCGGTGAGCTGCGGCAGAGGTCCCAGACGCGGCTGGTATCCAGCTTGGCTGTGGCTGTGGTGTCGGCCGGTGGCCACAGCTCTGATTTGCCGCCTCGCCTGGGAATTTCCATCTGCTGCGGGGGCAGCCCTCAAGCCCAAAAGTGAATCAGTCAATAATGTCCTGGAGTTCTCTGTGCATTGCTGCAATGGGTAGGGTTTCCTTCTTCTGTGACAACGGAATACCTTGCTATGGTCTGTATCCACCCCGTTGTCTTTCTCAGTCTGTGTGCCCGTGGACACTGGGGCTCTGTTTCTGTTGGGCTCTTGTGTATGGCGCTGCCGTGATCCTGGGATGGCAGGTCTCTTTACCCGACACTGATGGATCTTCCTTTACATGTCCATGCAGCAGTGGGATTGCAGGGTCCTGCCGTGGTGTTTCCCGTCCTGGCTGGCCCCGTTGACATTCCCTGCTACAGTGTCCAGAAGTCCCAGGCAGTCACATCTTCCCAAACATCTGTTCAGGTTTGAAAACACTCCGTGTCCTACCAGGTGGGAGGTGATACCTCGTGGTGCCTTTGCTTTGCCTTTCCATTGTGATAGGCGACTTTGGGAAACATGCCCTCTGTGTGCTGCTCTCTGTGGTCTTCTTGGACGGTGGGTCTCTCCCAGGCTTCCACTCATCTACAACTGAGGTATTTGCCTTTTGATTCAATTGATTTGTAGTTGTTTCCCATATATTCCAAATATGAGCCCCTGTTTCAAATACAAGATTTACAAATATCCTCTTCTGTAGGTTGTCTTTCCATTCAGTGGATTGTTAGACACTGTCCTTTCTGTTTGTTTCTATTTTAATGGAGGTACAGTGTTGTTTCACTCTCTGCTGTGGAGCAACGTTCCCCAGTCGTGTGTGTCCATTAACGTATGTTCCTTTTTTGATATTATTGCCGTCTGAGATCAGGTCGATTACAGGAGATTGGATCTCGTTCTCCGTGTGCTGCAACAGGAGGACCTTGTTGTCTCTCCATTCTCAATGCCGTAGTTGGCATCAACTGCCCCCAAACTCCCAGTCCGTGCCCTTCACAACCACAAGTCTGTTCTCTGCATCCGTGGGTTCTGTGGACAGGTTCCTTTGTGCCGTGCTTTAGATTCCACCTCTAAGTGAGATCAGGTGGTATCCGTCTTTCTCTTTGTCACGTACTTCACTTTGCACGAGAATCTCCCGATCCATCCCTATTGTTTTGAGTGGCATTGGTTTCTTCTTCGATTTTCTGGCTGAGTCGTGAATTCCATCATCTATGTGGACCACATCGTCATGAGCCATTCATCTGTCTGTGGACATGAGGTGGCTTCCCTGTCTTGGCTGTTGTGAACAGTGCTGCCATAAACATAGAGGGGCATATGTCTTTTTCCTGGATACATTTGTCCTGATATTTCCCAGGGTGCTCGGCTTGCTAGGTCGCATGCCCTGCTGTGTTCAGTTTTCGCAGGACCCTCCATGGTGTCTTCCATAGTGGTTGTACCAGTGTACGTTCGCATCGGCAATGCTGGGGCGGGGGAGCCTTTTCTCCACCCGTATCTGCGACCGACACCAGAGCTCTCGGCAACGCTGGATCCTTAACCCCCCTCAGCGAGGCCAGGGATCAACCCCGCAAGCTCGTGGTTCCTAGTCGGATTCGTTTCCGCTGTGCCCTGACGGGAACTCCTGGGTGGTTTCTTTGCTGTTGTTGTTGTGGAGGTGTGTGAGTTTTCTTTATATATGTTTTGGAGGTGAACCTCACGGGCAGTGGTCCCTTTCTCCTCAGTGCTTCTGTAGAGCTGCTGTCCACAGTGTGCCAGCCACTGGCCAGAAGGAGCCATTTCTGCTTAATTGAGTTCAGTCAGTAGTTAGGTCTGCCTCTTGCAGTGAACAGAATAAAGCAGCCTATGGTTCACTCCCAGGGGCCACCACACAAGTGTGTCCATGCAGCTGGAATTTCAGGTGTGTCACCCTGGAGCTGAGGCCTCCAGATGGACTCGTAGAAGGGAGATGTGTAAGGCTCCATCCCTCAGCAGCCCACGATCTCTGAAGGTTTGCCACTGTGGCCAATGTTTTATGGAAGCTTCTGAGGCCGTAGAGCAGAGGGAAGTTCTGAGCACACGGAGGACAAGCCAGGGTGGTGCTGTGTGGCCGCAAACAACCCTAAGTAGGGGATACGTGTGGGGGACAGGCTCTAACACCTTGATTCCTTATGTCTGTGTCTCTGCAGTATGTTTCATGGAGAGTCTGAGTGACAGCAACCATGATGAAAGTGATACAGGTAAGAACAGCTCTCAGGTAGGAGCCAATGGGAGAGGGATCCCGGGACACTTGGGTGACGCCTGCTGCTTGGAGTGTGGGGCAGGTGAGTCTGAAACTTAAAAACAGAAAGAAATTGATGTAAAGCTGTTCACCGCCTACTTTAATAAGGAGAGGGAGCAGATATGAGATGCCTGAATGTTGGCATCTGTGCTCACCTTGTGTGGAAGGGTCTCAGTCCATGGAGCAGAGGGAAGGTCTGGGCACCTGGAGGAAAAACCAGGGTGATGCTCTGTACCCGTAGTCACCTCAGGGAAGCCGGAGAAACGGGAGGGCCACTCTTTCTAACTCCTTGATTCCCCTGATGGTGTGTTTCTACAGACTCAGTGGTGGAGAGCCTGAGCAGCCGCCAGGATGAGGAGGCTGCAGGTAGGGAAGAGCACGCAGCTGGGATCCAGTGGGAGAGGGTTCCTGGGAGCACCTGGGTTCCGCCTGCTGCCGGGAGAGGGAGGAAGTGGGGGATAGGACTTGGCGGGTGGGTGGGTGGGTGGCCTAATGAGTGGCACTCTGCTGTGGTGTTTTCCCCTGTGAAATGGATACCACGAAGAAGACTTGGGTCCCTGGTCTTTGTTGTGCTGTGTTTGTATTCCTCTCTCCTTTTCTTTGAGAGGGAGAATCGATTTTCCCTCCCAAAGCTGCTCCTTCCTGCTTTGGTCTCTGCCCGTTGTGCAAGTTTGCTTTGTGATTGGCACCGTGAGGGCCCAGTGCACAAGAGCTGTTGACTTGGTTTCCTTTATTGGCCTTGAGGGACCTGAAGTGGTGGCACCTGAAGTGGTGGCACCTTGACCCTGGAGACCAAGTTGGTCGAGTGAGTGTCAGGTGGTGGGTGAGAAGGCAGCTCTCTGGCTCTGCATGTTTGGGATTTCTGGCCTCCCTGTCCTATTGTGTCCTCACGGTGTGTCCTGAGGGAAGGGATGTTCGCAGAGTTGGATGAGTTAAAGGAGGCATACTTGGAGTTCCAGTGGTTAAGGAATCCAACTAGGAACCATGAGATTGCGGGTTCGATCGCTGGCCTCACTCAGTGAGTTAAGGATCCAGTAATGCCGTGAGCTGTGGTGTAGGTGGCAGATGCAGCTGGGATCCTGCCTTGCTGTGGCTCTGACATAAAATGGCAGCTACGGCTCCTATTAGACCCCTAGCCTGGGAACCTCCATATGGCATGTGTGTGGCCCTAAAAAGCAACAAGTATCAATAGAAAAAAAAAATAGAGAAATCAGGCAGCACAGAGAAGGAAATATCGTGCAACTCAACATATAGGCGGTAACCAGACTCGGCAGAGTGTCAGAGATGGAAAGTAGAAATGGCCAAGACCTGGCAGCAGGGCTGAAGGGGGAGTCATTCCTGAATGGGTGCAGAGGTCCTATGAGTTATGATGAGAAAAGTTGTTATGGACAGTGGTGCAAAGTACATAGCATTGGGAAGGCCTGCTCTCCCCGTGAGTTTCCTATTGCCAAAGTATTCCAAAGAGAAGCATTATGTATCTAAGAAAAGAAAAGAGGCGAAACATCCCAGAGGATGGCGTGTGAACACAGGAGCACCCTGTGGGAAGAGTAGGGAAGCTGAAATGATCTCCTGCCATTTCAGAAGATGGAGGAATGTGGCTGGAGAGGAAAATGGGCAGGAGGATTCACGAGACTCTGTCATGGCAGCAGAGCCTGCATGCTCGTGTTGGCCATTTCTCAGATGGAGAATATGCCACGGAGAGGTTCCCTTTAGCAAGAGAGGCAGAGGCTCCCTTTCTCAGGTCTTTCAAGGTGCTCTCTGCCGTCCTTCAAAACGTTTACCCGGGAGGATGGGCCAAGAGAAGCTCCATCCGTGCTTCATCCCACCCCCACCCCTTGACTCTCAGCCCATGTCCAGTCAGGTGAGGTGCCCAGAGTACCTCCCGAGCAGCACCACCGCCTTGCTGACAGTGACTGTGTGTCCCCCTAGCAACCCTCGATGATGTTGTGGAGGCCGGCGGGAGTGAGAAGACGGAGGAAGAGGCCCTGGCTGGGGCAAATGAGGAGGAGGTGGGGCCGGGAACTGAGAAGGTGCAGGAGGAGGCTGCCTGCATTGACGAGGCAGAGGAGGAGGCAGGCCCATCCCTTGAAAATGACGAGGAGTCCCCAGCCAGCGACCTGGTTGAGCAGGAAGACCAGCTTGCCCCCAAGGTAAGCTCACCTTTCTTGATCGGAGATTTAAAAAGGTGCCTCCTTTCTTCTTGGATGTGCCTACTTCAGAAAAGGAAATCTGAGCAAGTCCATTATAGAGGATATATGCACATTCCTCTGTGGAGGAATGTTGAGTCAAAGTTTGGTACCAACCAATAACTCCTTCCAAGGGGCATTGGCAAAAGGGACCACATCAGTTCCCAAGTGTACATAGGGAGCATTTGTCTTTGAAGAAGCCTGAATGTTTTGTTTTGTTGTCTTTTTGCCTTTTCTAGGGCCACTCCTGTGGCATATGGAGGTTCCCAGGCTCAGGGTCAAACCAGAGCTGTAGCCACCGGCCTGCGCCAGAGCCACAGCAACGCGGGATCCGAGCAACGTCTGCAACCTACACCTCAGCTCACGGCAATGCCGGATCCTTAACCCACTGAGCAAGGCCAGGGATCGAACCCGCAACCTCATGGTTCCTGGTCGGATTCGTTAACCACTGCGCCACGACGGGAACTCCAAAGAAGCCTGAATGTTTTTTAAATGAACGTGGACTTGGGAGGTCTTCCATGAAAAGCTGGTGCCTTTTCCACAGGTGTCTTTGCTGTCTTCTTTTGGGGAAACAGACTCAACTCTGCCTTCTGTCTGTGTGCCTGCGGTCCGCAACCACAGGAAGACCTGTGGCCACAGTGCAGAGGATGCTGTGACACTCACAGTGTTTTCTTTTCTCTCATCACAGGTGGACGGGATGGACGATGAAAGCCGTAAGTATTCTGGAACCCGGCTCTGCTGAGGAGAAGTCCAGGTGTTGAGGAAGGGCGGGGGGTGCTTTCCTGCCCCTTTGGTTGCAGAGACACCCTGATTCTGGGTTCCTCCTGGGAAAGGGGGTGAAGGATGGGGTGAAAGAGACTGACTTCCCACAAAAGGGCCATCCCAAGTCCTCGGGTCCCTGGAGGAAAGGAGGCTCTTTGTATGGTGGGGGTAGGTGTCCGGGAACATTGGGGGGGTGTGCGTGTGAGGGCCTGTTGGTGTGATTGTGAACCAGTGTGAGTGGGTGTGTTTTGTGGGGAGTCACTTGTGCCTTAGCACCACATAGCTGTCCAGTTTCTCGTTGAACAGTCTCATGATGACCGCAGGCTAACTGTCCATTCCCTCATTCTCCCTGCACCCGCTGGGAGCAAGGTTTGGGGAAAAGGCTTTCCTTCCTCTGTTGGTCTTTCGTTTCCTCTTTTCTTCCCCCTCTGCTTGGTGCAGACTTTCATGCTGTTGTTTCAAACATGTGCCATGAACTCGAGCCTCTTGAGGTTGTAAGTGTCCCGAGGAGTGTTGTGAACGCTGTGCTCCCCCCGCACCTCCTGCCCACTCGGGGCAGCCACCCTTCCAGCCTCTGCTCAGGAGTGGTCTTTCAGACACCTCATGTGCATGACATCAGAGAGTCTTTGTCCTTCTGTGTCTGACTGGCTTCACTTGAAGTGATGTCCTCCAGCGAGTTCCTGTTGAGGCTCAGAGCTCATGAACCTGACCAGTACCTATGAGGACACGGGTTCGACCCTTGGCCTTGCTCAGTGGGTGAAGAATCCCGCATTGCGGTGAGCTGCGGCAGAGGTCCCAGACGCGGCTGGTATCCAGCTTGGCTGTGGCTGTGGTGTCGGCCGGTGGCCACAGCTCTGATTTGCCGCCTCGCCTGGGAATTTCCATCTGCTGCGGGGGCAGCCCTCAAGCCCAAAAGTGAATCAGTCAATAATGTCCTGGAGTTCTCTGTGCATTGCTGCAATGGGTAGGGTTTCCTTCTTCTGTGACAACGGAATACCTTGCTATGGTCTGTATCCACCCCGTTGTCTTTCTCAGTCTGTGTGCCCGTGGACACTGGGGCTCTGTTTCTGTTGGGCTCTTGTGTATGGCGCTGCCGTGATCCTGGGATGGCAGGTCTCTTTACCCGACACTGATGGATCTTCCTTTACATGTCCATGCAGCAGTGGGATTGCAGGGTCCTGCCGTGGTGTTTCCCGTCCTGGCTGGCCCCGTTGACATTCCCTGCTACAGTGTCCAGAAGTCCCAGGCAGTCACATCTTCCCAAACATCTGTTCAGGTTTGAAAACACTCCGTGTCCTACCAGGTGGGAGGTGATACCTCGTGGTGCCTTTGCTTTGCCTTTCCATTGTGATAGGCGACTTTGGGAAACATGCCCTCTGTGTGCTGCTCTCTGTGGTCTTCTTGGACGGTGGGTCTCTCCCAGGCTTCCACTCATCTACAACTGAGGTATTTGCCTTTTGATTCAATTGATTTGTAGTTGTTTCCCATATATTCCAAATATGAGCCCCTGTTTCAAATACAAGATTTACAAATATCCTCTTCTGTAGGTTGTCTTTCCATTCAGTGGATTGTTAGACACTGTCCTTTCTGTTTGTTTCTATTTTAATGGAGGTACAGTGTTGTTTCACTCTCTGCTGTGGAGCAACGTTCCCCAGTCGTGTGTGTCCATTAACGTATGTTCCTTTTTTGATATTATTGCCGTCTGAGATCAGGTCGATTACAGGAGATTGGATCTCGTTCTCCGTGTGCTGCAACAGGAGGACCTTGTTGTCTCTCCATTCTCAATGCCGTAGTTGGCATCAACTGCCCCCAAACTCCCAGTCCGTGCCCTTCACAACCACAAGTCTGTTCTCTGCATCCGTGGGTTCTGTGGACAGGTTCCTTTGTGCCGTGCTTTAGATTCCACCTCTAAGTGAGATCAGGTGGTATCCGTCTTTCTCTTTGTCACGTACTTCACTTTGCACGAGAATCTCCCGATCCATCCCTATTGTTTTGAGTGGCATTGGTTTCTTCTTCGATTTTCTGGCTGAGTCGTGAATTCCATCATCTATGTGGACCACATCGTCATGAGCCATTCATCTGTCTGTGGACATGAGGTGGCTTCCCTGTCTTGGCTGTTGTGAACAGTGCTGCCATAAACATAGAGGGGCATATGTCTTTTTCCTGGATACATTTGTCCTGATATTTCCCAGGGTGCTCGGCTTGCTAGGTCGCATGCCCTGCTGTGTTCAGTTTTCGCAGGACCCTCCATGGTGTCTTCCATAGTGGTTGTACCAGTGTACGTTCGCATCGGCAATGCTGGGGCGGGGGAGCCTTTTCTCCACCCGTATCTGCGACCGACACCAGAGCTCTCGGCAACGCTGGATCCTTAACCCCCCTCAGCGAGGCCAGGGATCAACCCCGCAAGCTCGTGGTTCCTAGTCGGATTCGTTTCCGCTGTGCCCTGACGGGAACTCCTGGGTGGTTTCTTTGCTGTTGTTGTTGTGGAGGTGTATGAGTTTTCTTTATATATGTTTTGGAGGTGAACCTCACGGGCAGTGGTCCCTTTCTCCTCAGTGCTTCTGTAGAGCTGCTGTCCACAGTGTGCCAGCCACTGGCCAGAAGGAGCCATTTCTGCTTAATTGAGTTCAGTCAGTAGTTAGGTCTGCCTCTTGCAGTGAACAGAATAAAGCAGCCTATGGTTCACTCCCAGGGGCCACCACACAAGTGTGTCCATGCAGCTGGAATTTCAGGTGTGTCACCCTGGAGCTGAGGCCTCCAGATGGACTCGTAGAAGGGAGATGTGTAAGGCTCCATCCCTCAGCAGCCCACGATCTCTGAAGGTTTGCCACTGTGGCCAATGTTTTATGGAAGCTTCTGAGGCCGTAGAGCAGAGGGAAGTTCTGAGCACACGGAGGACAAGCCAGGGTGGTGCTGTGTGGCCGCAAACAACCCTAAGTAGGGGATACGTGTGGGGGACAGGCTCTAACACCTTGATTCCTTATGTCTGTGTCTCTGCAGTATGTTTCATGGAGAGTCTGAGTGACAGCAACCATGATGAAAGTGATACAGGTAAGAACAGCTCTCAGGTAGGAGCCAATGGGAGAGGGATCCCGGGACACTTGGGTGACGCCTGCTGCTTGGAGTGTGGGGCAGGTGAGTCTGAAACTTAAAAACAGAAAGAAATTGATGTAAAGCTGTTCACCGCCTACTTTAATAAGGAGAGGGAGCAGATATGAGATGCCTGAATGTTGGCATCTGTGCTCACCTTGTGTGGAAGGGTCTCAGTCCATGGAGCAGAGGGAGGGTCTGGGCACCTGGAGGAAAAACCAGGGTGATGCTCTGTACCCGTAGTCACCTCAGGGAAGCCGGAGAAACGGGAGGGCCACTCTTTCTAACTCCTTGATTCCCCTGATGGTGTGTTTCTACAGACTCAGTGGTGGAGAGCCTGAGCAGCCGCCAGGATGAGGAGGCTGCAGGTAGGGAAGAGCACGCAGCTGGGATCCAGTGGGAGAGGGTTCCTGGGAGCACCTGGGTTCCGCCTGCTGCCGGGAGAGGGAGGAAGTGGGGGATAGGACTTGGCGGGTGGGTGGGTGGGTGGCCTAATGAGTGGCACTCTGCTGTGGTGTTTTCCCCTGTGAAATGGATACCACGAAGAAGACTTGGGTCCCTGGTCTTTGTTGTGCTGTGTTTGTATTCCTCTCTCCTTTTCTTTGAGAGGGAGAATCGATTTTCCCTCCCAAAGCTGCTCCTTCCTGCTTTGGTCTCTGCCCGTTGTGCAAGTTTGCTTTGTGATTGGCACCGTGAGGGCCCAGTGCACAAGAGCTGTTGACTTGGTTTCCTTTATTGGCCTTGAGGGACCTGAAGTGGTGGCACCTGAAGTGGTGGCACCTTGACCCTGGAGACCAAGTTGGTCGAGTGAGTGTCAGGTGGTGGGTGAGAAGGCAGCTCTCTGGCTCTGCATGTTTGGGATTTCTGGCCTCCCTGTCCTATTGTGTCCTCACGGTGTGTCCTGAGGGAAGGGATGTTCGCAGAGTTGGATGAGTTAAAGGAGGCATACTTGGAGTTCCAGTGGTTAAGGAATCCAACTAGGAACCATGAGATTGCGGGTTCGATCGCTGGCCTCACTCAGTGAGTTAAGGATCCAGTAATGCCGTGAGCTGTGGTGTAGGTGGCAGATGCAGCTGGGATCCTGCCTTGCTGTGGCTCTGACATAAAATGGCAGCTACGGCTCCTATTAGACCCCTAGCCTGGGAACCTCCATATGGCATGTGTGTGGCCCTAAAAAGCAACAAGTATCAATAGAAAAAAAAAATAGAGAAATCAGGCAGCACAGAGAAGGAAATATCGTGCAACTCAACATATAGGCGGTAACCAGACTCGGCAGAGTGTCAGAGATGGAAAGTAGAAATGGCCAAGACCTGGCAGCAGGGCTGAAGGGGGAGTCATTCCTGAATGGGTGCAGAGGTCCTATGAGTTATGATGAGAAAAGTTGTTATGGACAGTGGTGCAAAGTACATAGCATTGGGAAGGCCTGCTCTCCCCGTGAGTTTCCTATTGCCAAAGTATTCCAAAGAGAAGCATTATGTATCTAAGAAAAGAAAAGAGGCGAAACATCCCAGAGGATGGCGTGTGAACACAGGAGCACCCTGTGGGAAGAGTAGGGAAGCTGAAATGATCTCCTGCCATTTCAGAAGATGGAGGAATGTGGCTGGAGAGGAAAATGGGCAGGAGGATTCACGAGACTCTGTCATGGCAGCAGAGCCTGCATGCTCGTGTTGGCCATTTCTCAGATGGAGAATATGCCACGGAGAGGTTCCCTTTAGCAAGAGAGGCAGAGGCTCCCTTTCTCAGGTCTTTCAAGGTGCTCTCTGCCGTCCTTCAAAACGTTTACCCGGGAGGATGGGCCAAGAGAAGCTCCATCCGTGCTTCATCCCACCCCCACCCCTTGACTCTCAGCCCATGTCCAGTCAGGTGAGGTGCCCAGAGTACCTCCCGAGCAGCACCACCGCCTTGCTGACAGTGACTGTGTGTCCCCCTAGCAACCCTCGATGATGTTGTGGAGGCCGGCGGGAGTGAGAAGACGGAGGAAGAGGCCCTGGCTGGGGCAAATGAGGAGGAGGTGGGGCCGGGAACTGAGAAGGTGCAGGAGGAGGCTGCCTGCATTGACGAGGCAGAGGAGGAGGCAGGCCCATCCCTTGAAAATGACGAGGAGTCCCCAGCCAGCGACCTGGTTGAGCAGGAAGACCAGCTTGCCCCCAAGGTAAGCTCACCTTTCTTGATCGGAGATTTAAAAAGGTGCCTCCTTTCTTCTTGGATGTGCCTACTTCAGAAAAGGAAATCTGAGCAAGTCCATTATAGAGGATATATGCACATTCCTCTGTGGAGGAATGTTGAGTCAAAGTTTGGTACCAACCAATAACTCCTTCCAAGGGGCATTGGCAAAAGGGACCACATCAGTTCCCAAGTGTACATAGGGAGCATTTGTCTTTGAAGAAGCCTGAATGTTTTGTTTTGTTGTCTTTTTGCCTTTTCTAGGGCCACTCCTGTGGCATATGGAGGTTCCCAGGCTCAGGGTCAAACCAGAGCTGTAGCCACCGGCCTGCGCCAGAGCCACAGCAACGCGGGATCCGAGCAACGTCTGCAACCTACACCTCAGCTCACGGCAATGCCGGATCCTTAACCCACTGAGCAAGGCCAGGGATCGAACCCGCAACCTCATGGTTCCTGGTCGGATTCGTTAACCACTGCGCCACGACGGGAACTCCAAAGAAGCCTGAATGTTTTTTAAATGAACGTGGACTTGGGAGGTCTTCCATGAAAAGCTGGTGCCTTTTCCACAGGTGTCTTTGCTGTCTTCTTTTGGGGAAACAGACTCAACTCTGCCTTCTGTCTGTGTGCCTGCGGTCCGCAACCACAGGAAGACCTGTGGCCACAGTGCAGAGGATGCTGTGACACTCACAGTGTTTTCTTTTCTCTCATCACAGGTGGACGGGATGGACGATGAAAGCCGTAAGTATTCTGGAACCCGGCTCTGCTGAGGAGAAGTCCAGGTGTTGAGGAAGGGCGGGGGGTGCTTTCCTGCCCCTTTGGTTGCAGAGACACCCTGATTCTGGGTTCCTCCTGGGAAAGGGGGTGAAGGATGGGGTGAAAGAGACTGACTTCCCACAAAAGGGCCATCCCAAGTCCTCGGGTCCCTGGAGGAAAGGAGGCTCTTTGTATGGTGGGGGTAGGTGTCCGGGAACATTGGGGGGGTGTGCGTGTGAGGGCCTGTTGGTGTGATTGTGAACCAGTGTGAGTGGGTGTGTTTTGTGGGGAGTCACTTGTGCCTTAGCACCACATAGCTGTCCAGTTTCTCGTTGAACAGTCTCATGATGACCGCAGGCTAACTGTCCATTCCCTCATTCTCCCTGCACCCGCTGGGAGCAAGGTTTGGGGAAAAGGCTTTCCTTCCTCTGTTGGTCTTTCGTTTCCTCTTTTCTTCCCCCTCTGCTTGGTGCAGACTTTCATGCTGTTGTTTCAAACATGTGCCATGAACTCGAGCCTCTTGAGGTTGTAAGTGTCCCGAGGAGTGTTGTGAACGCTGTGCTCCCCCCGCACCTCCTGCCCACTCGGGGCAGCCACCCTTCCAGCCTCTGCTCAGGAGTGGTCTTTCAGACACCTCATGTGCATGACATCAGAGAGTCTTTGTCCTTCTGTGTCTGACTGGCTTCACTTGAAGTGATGTCCTCCAGCGAGTTCCTGTTGAGGCTCAGAGCTCATGAACCTGACCAGTACCTATGAGGACACGGGTTCGACCCTTGGCCTTGCTCAGTGGGTGAAGAATCCCGCATTGCGGTGAGCTGCGGCAGAGGTCCCAGACGCGGCTGGTATCCAGCTTGGCTGTGGCTGTGGTGTCGGCCGGTGGCCACAGCTCTGATTTGCCGCCTCGCCTGGGAATTTCCATCTGCTGCGGGGGCAGCCCTCAAGCCCAAAAGTGAATCAGTCAATAATGTCCTGGAGTTCTCTGTGCATTGCTGCAATGGGTAGGGTTTCCTTCTTCTGTGACAACGGAATACCTTGCTATGGTCTGTATCCACCCCGTTGTCTTTCTCAGTCTGTGTGCCCGTGGACACTGGGGCTCTGTTTCTGTTGGGCTCTTGTGTATGGCGCTGCCGTGATCCTGGGATGGCAGGTCTCTTTACCCGACACTGATGGATCTTCCTTTACATGTCCATGCAGCAGTGGGATTGCAGGGTCCTGCCGTGGTGTTTCCCGTCCTGGCTGGCCCCGTTGACATTCCCTGCTACAGTGTCCAGAAGTCCCAGGCAGTCACATCTTCCCAAACATCTGTTCAGGTTTGAAAACACTCCGTGTCCTACCAGGTGGGAGGTGATACCTCGTGGTGCCTTTGCTTTGCCTTTCCATTGTGATAGGCGACTTTGGGAAACATGCCCTCTGTGTGCTGCTCTCTGTGGTCTTCTTGGACGGTGGGTCTCTCCCAGGCTTCCACTCATCTACAACTGAGGTATTTGCCTTTTGATTCAATTGATTTGTAGTTGTTTCCCATATATTCCAAATATGAGCCCCTGTTTCAAATACAAGATTTACAAATATCCTCTTCTGTAGGTTGTCTTTCCATTCAGTGGATTGTTAGCCACTGTCCTTTCTGTTTGTTTCTATTTTAATGGAGGTACAGTGTTGTTTCACTCTCTGCTGTGGAGCAACGTTCCCCAGTCGTGTGTGTCCATTAACGTATGTTCCTTTTTTGATATTATTGCCGTCTGAGATCAGGTCGATTACAGGAGATTGGATCTCGTTCTCCGTGTGCTGCAACAGGAGGACCTTGTTGTCTCTCCATTCTCAATGCCGTAGTTGGCATCAACTGCCCCCAAACTCCCAGTCCGTGCCCTTCACAACCACAAGTCTGTTCTCTGCATCCGTGGGTTCTGTGGACAGGTTCCTTTGTGCCGTGCTTTAGATTCCACCTCTAAGTGAGATCAGGTGGTATCCGTCTTTCTCTTTGTCACGTACTTCACTTTGCACGAGAATCTCCCGATCCATCCCTATTGTTTTGAGTGGCATTGGTTTCTTCTTCGATTTTCTGGCTGAGTCGTGAATTCCATCATCTATGTGGACCACATCGTCATGAGCCATTCATCTGTCTGTGGACATGAGGTGGCTTCCCTGTCTTGGCTGTTGTGAACAGTGCTGCCATAAACATAGAGGGGCATATGTCTTTTTCCTGGATACATTTGTCCTGATATTTCCCAGGGTGCTCGGCTTGCTAGGTCGCATGCCCTGCTGTGTTCAGTTTTCGCAGGACCCTCCATGGTGTCTTCCATAGTGGTTGTACCAGTGTACGTTCGCATCGGCAATGCTGGGGCGGGGGAGCCTTTTCTCCACCCGTATCTGCGACCGACACCAGAGCTCTCGGCAACGCTGGATCCTTAACCCCCCTCAGCGAGGCCAGGGATCAACCCCGCAAGCTCGTGGTTCCTAGTCGGATTCGTTTCCGCTGTGCCCTGACGGGAACTCCTGGGTGGTTTCTTTGCTGTTGTTGTTGTGGAGGTGTGTGAGTTTTCTTTATATATGTTTTGGAGGTGAACCTCACGGGCAGTGGTCCCTTTCTCCTCAGTGCTTCTGTAGAGCTGCTGTCCACAGTGTGCCAGCCACTGGCCAGAAGGAGCCATTTCTGCTTAATTGAGTTCAGTCAGTAGTTAGGTCTGCCTCTTGCAGTGAACAGAATAAAGCAGCCTATGGTTCACTCCCAGGGGCCACCACACAAGTGTGTCCATGCAGCTGGAATTTCAGGTGTGTCACCCTGGAGCTGAGGCCTCCAGATGGACTCGTAGAAGGGAGATGTGTAAGGCTCCATCCCTCAGCAGCCCACGATCTCTGAAGGTTTGCCACTGTGGCCAATGTTTTATGGAAGCTTCTGAGGCCGTAGAGCAGAGGGAAGTTCTGAGCACACGGAGGACAAGCCAGGGTGGTGCTGTGTGGCCGCAAACAACCCTAAGTAGGGGATACGTGTGGGGGACAGGCTCTAACACCTTGATTCCTTATGTCTGTGTCTCTGCAGTATGTTTCATGGAGAGTCTGAGTGACAGCAACCATGATGAAAGTGATACAGGTAAGAACAGCTCTCAGGTAGGAGCCAATGGGAGAGGGATCCCGGGACACTTGGGTGACGCCTGCTGCTTGGAGTGTGGGGCAGGTGAGTCTGAAACTTAAAAACAGAAAGAAATTGATGTAAAGCTGTTCACCGCCTACTTTAATAAGGAGAGGGAGCAGATAGGAGATGCCTGAATGTTGGCATCTGTGCTCACCTTGTGTGGAAGGGTCTCAGTCCATGGAGCAGAGGGAAGGTCTGGGCACCTGGAGGAAAAACCAGGGTGATGCTCTGTACCCGTAGTCACCTCAGGGAAGCCGGAGAAACGGGAGGGCCACTCTTTCTAACTCCTTGATTCCCCTGATGGTGTGTTTCTACAGACTCAGTGGTGGAGAGCCTGAGCAGCCGCCAGGATGAGGAGGCTGCAGGTAGGGAAGAGCACGCAGCTGGGATCCAGTGGGAGAGGGTTCCTGGGAGCACCTGGGTTCCGCCTGCTGCCGGGAGAGGGAGGAAGTGGGGGATAGGACTTGGCGGGTGGGTGGGTGGGTGGCCTAATGAGTGGCACTCTGCTGTGGTGTTTTCCCCTGTGAAATGGATACCATGAAGAAGACTTGGGTCCCTGGTCTTTGTTGTGCTGTGTTTGTATTCCTCTCTCCTTTTCTTTGAGAGGGAGAATCGATTTTCCCTCCCAAAGCTGCTCCTTCCTGCTTTGGTCTCTGCCCGTTGTGCAAGTTTGCTTTGTGATTGGCACCGTGAGGGCCCAGTGCACAAGAGCTGTTGACTTGGTTTCCTTTATTGGCCTTGAGGGACCTGAAGTGGTGGCACCTGAAGTGGTGGCACCTTGACCCTGGAGACCAAGTTGGTCGAGTGAGTGTCAGGTGGTGGGTGAGAAGGCAGCTCTCTGGCTCTGCATGTTTGGGATTTCTGGCCTCCCTGTCCTATTGTGTCCTCACGGTGTGTCCTGAGGGAAGGGATGTTCGCAGAGTTGGATGAGTTAAAGGAGGCATACTTGGAGTTCCAGTGGTTAAGGAATCCAACTAGGAACCATGAGATTGCGGGTTCGATCGCTGGCCTCACTCAGTGAGTTAAGGATCCAGTAATGCCGTGAGCTGTGGTGTAGGTGGCAGATGCAGCTGGGATCCTGCCTTGCTGTGGCTCTGACATAAAATGGCAGCTACGGCTCCTATTAGACCCCTAGCCTGGGAACCTCCATATGGCATGTGTGTGGCCCTAAAAAGCAACAAGTATCAATAGAAAAAAAAAATAGAGAAATCAGGCAGCACAGAGAAGGAAATATCGTGCAACTCAACATATAGGCGGTAACCAGACTCGGCAGAGTGTCAGAGATGGAAAGTAGAAATGGCCAAGACCTGGCAGCAGGGCTGAAGGGGGAGTCATTCCTGAATGGGTGCAGAGGTCCTATGAGTTATGATGAGAAAAGTTGTTATGGACAGTGGTGCAAAGTACATAGCATTGGGAAGGCCTGCTCTCCCCGTGAGTTTCCTATTGCCAAAGTATTCCAAAGAGAAGCATTATGTATCTAAGAAAAGAAAAGAGGCGAAACATCCCAGAGGATGGCGTGTGAACACAGGAGCACCCTGTGGGAAGAGTAGGGAAGCTGAAATGATCTCCTGCCATTTCAGAAGATGGAGGAATGTGGCTGGAGAGGAAAATGGGCAGGAGGATTCACGAGACTCTGTCATGGCAGCAGAGCCTGCATGCTCGTGTTGGCCATTTCTCAGATGGAGAATATGCCACGGAGAGGTTCCCTTTAGCAAGAGAGGCAGAGGCTCCCTTTCTCAGGTCTTTCAAGGTGCTCTCTGCCGTCCTTCAAAACGTTTACCCGGGAGGATGGGCCAAGAGAAGCTCCATCCGTGCTTCATCCCACCCCCACCCCTTGACTCTCAGCCCATGTCCAGTCAGGTGAGGTGCCCAGAGTACCTCCCGAGCAGCACCACCGCCTTGCTGACAGTGACTGTGTGTCCCCCTAGCAACCCTCGATGATGTTGTGGAGGCCGGCGGGAGTGAGAAGACGGAGGAAGAGGCCCTGGCTGGGGCAAATGAGGAGGAGGTGGGGCCGGGAACTGAGAAGGTGCAGGAGGAGGCTGCCTGCATTGACGAGGCAGAGGAGGAGGCAGGCCCATCCCTTGAAAATGACGAGGAGTCCCCAGCCAGCGACCTGGTTGAGCAGGAAGACCAGCTTGCCCCCAAGGTAAGCTCACCTTTCTTGATCGGAGATTTAAAAAGGTGCCTCCTTTCTTCTTGGATGTGCCTACTTCAGAAAAGGAAATCTGAGCAAGTCCATTATAGAGGATATATGCACATTCCTCTGTGGAGGAATGTTGAGTCAAAGTTTGGTACCAACCAATAACTCCTTCCAAGGGGCATTGGCAAAAGGGACCACATCAGTTCCCAAGTGTACATAGGGAGCATTTGTCTTTGAAGAAGCCTGAATGTTTTGTTTTGTTGTCTTTTTGCCTTTTCTAGGGCCACTCCTGTGGCATATGGAGGTTCCCAGGCTCAGGGTCAAACCAGAGCTGTAGCCACCGGCCTGCGCCAGAGCCACAGCAACGCGGGATCCGAGCAACGTCTGCAACCTACACCTCAGCTCACGGCAATGCCGGATCCTTAACCCACTGAGCAAGGCCAGGGATCGAACCCGCAACCTCATGGTTCCTGGTCGGATTCGTTAACCACTGCGCCACGACGGGAACTCCAAAGAAGCCTGAATGTTTTTTAAATGAACGTGGACTTGGGAGGTCTTCCATGAAAAGCTGGTGCCTTTTCCACAGGTGTCTTTGCTGTCTTCTTTTGGGGAAACAGACTCAACTCTGCCTTCTGTCTGTGTGCCTGCGGTCCGCAACCACAGGAAGACCTGTGGCCACAGTGCAGAGGATGCTGTGACACTCACAGTGTTTTCTTTTCTCTCATCACAGGTGGACGGGATGGACGATGAAAGCCGTAAGTATTCTGGAACCCGGCTCTGCTGAGGAGAAGTCCAGGTGTTGAGGAAGGGCGGGGGGTGCTTTCCTGCCCCTTTGGTTGCAGAGACACCCTGATTCTGGGTTCCTCCTGGGAAAGGGGGTGAAGGATGGGGTGAAAGAGACTGACTTCCCACAAAAGGGCCATCCCAAGTCCTCGGGTCCCTGGAGGAAAGGAGGCTCTTTGTATGGTGGGGGTAGGTGTCCGGGAACATTGGGGGGGTGTGCGTGTGAGGGCCTGTTGGTGTGATTGTGAACCAGTGTGAGTGGGTGTGTTTTGTGGGGAGTCACTTGTGCCTTAGCACCACATAGCTGTCCAGTTTCTCGTTGAACAGTCTCATGATGACCGCAGGCTAACTGTCCATTCCCTCATTCTCCCTGCACCCGCTGGGAGCAAGGTTTGGGGAAAAGGCTTTCCTTCCTCTGTTGGTCTTTCGTTTCCTCTTTTCTTCCCCCTCTGCTTGGTGCAGACTTTCATGCTGTTGTTTCAAACATGTGCCATGAACTCGAGCCTCTTGAGGTTGTAAGTGTCCCGAGGAGTGTTGTGAACGCTGTGCTCCCCCCGCACCTCCTGCCCACTCGGGGCAGCCACCCTTCCAGCCTCTGCTCAGGAGTGGTCTTTCAGACACCTCATGTGCATGACATCAGAGAGTCTTTGTCCTTCTGTGTCTGACTGGCTTCACTTGAAGTGATGTCCTCCAGCGAGTTCCTGTTGAGGCTCAGAGCTCATGAACCTGACCAGTACCTATGAGGACACGGGTTCGACCCTTGGCCTTGCTCAGTGGGTGAAGAATCCCGCATTGCGGTGAGCTGCGGCAGAGGTCCCAGACGCGGCTGGTATCCAGCTTGGCTGTGGCTGTGGTGTCGGCCGGTGGCCACAGCTCTGATTTGCCGCCTCGCCTGGGAATTTCCATCTGCTGCGGGGGCAGCCCTCAAGCCCAAAAGTGAATCAGTCAATAATGTCCTGGAGTTCTCTGTGCATTGCTGCAATGGGTAGGGTTTCCTTCTTCTGTGACAACGGAATACCTTGCTATGGTCTGTATCCACCCCGTTGTCTTTCTCAGTCTGTGTGCCCGTGGACACTGGGGCTCTGTTTCTGTTGGGCTCTTGTGTATGGCGCTGCCGTGATCCTGGGATGGCAGGTCTCTTTACCCGACACTGATGGATCTTCCTTTACATGTCCATGCAGCAGTGGGATTGCAGGGTCCTGCCGTGGTGTTTCCCGTCCTGGCTGGCCCCGTTGACATTCCCTGCTACAGTGTCCAGAAGTCCCAGGCAGTCACATCTTCCCAAACATCTGTTCAGGTTTGAAAACACTCCGTGTCCTACCAGGTGGGAGGTGATACCTCGTGGTGCCTTTGCTTTGCCTTTCCATTGTGATAGGCGACTTTGGGAAACATGCCCTCTGTGTGCTGCTCTCTGTGGTCTTCTTGGACGGTGGGTCTCTCCCAGGCTTCCACTCATCTACAACTGAGGTATTTGCCTTTTGATTCAATTGATTTGTAGTTGTTTCCCATATATTCCAAATATGAGCCCCTGTTTCAAATACAAGATTTACAAATATCCTCTTCTGTAGGTTGTCTTTCCATTCAGTGGATTGTTAGACACTGTCCTTTCTGTTTGTTTCTATTTTAATGGAGGTACAGTGTTGTTTCACTCTCTGCTGTGGAGCAACGTTCCCCAGTCGTGTGTGTCCATTAACGTATGTTCCTTTTTTGATATTATTGCCGTCTGAGATCAGGTCGATTACAGGAGATTGGATCTCGTTCTCCGTGTGCTGCAACAGGAGGACCTTGTTGTCTCTCCATTCTCAATGCCGTAGTTGGCATCAACTGCCCCCAAACTCCCAGTCCGTGCCCTTCACAACCACAAGTCTGTTCTCTGCATCCGTGGGTTCTGTGGACAGGTTCCTTTGTGCCGTGCTTTAGATTCCACCTCTAAGTGAGATCAGGTGGTATCCGTCTTTCTCTTTGTCACGTACTTCACTTTGCACGAGAATCTCCCGATCCATCCCTATTGTTTTGAGTGGCATTGGTTTCTTCTTCGATTTTCTGGCTGAGTCGTGAATTCCATCATCTATGTGGACCACATCGTCATGAGCCATTCATCTGTCTGTGGACATGAGGTGGCTTCCCTGTCTTGGCTGTTGTGAACAGTGCTGCCATAAACATAGAGGGGCATATGTCTTTTTCCTGGATACATTTGTCCTGATATTTCCCAGGGTGCTCGGCTTGCTAGGTCGCATGCCCTGCTGTGTTCAGTTTTCGCAGGACCCTCCATGGTGTCTTCCATAGTGGTTGTACCAGTGTACGTTCGCATCGGCAATGCTGGGGCGGGGGAGCCTTTTCTCCACCCGTATCTGCGACCGACACCAGAGCTCTCGGCAACGCTGGATCCTTAACCCCCCTCAGCGAGGCCAGGGATCAACCCCGCAAGCTCGTGGTTCCTAGTCGGATTCGTTTCCGCTGTGCCCTGACGGGAACTCCTGGGTGGTTTCTTTGCTGTTGTTGTTGTGGAGGTGTGTGAGTTTTCTTTATATATGTTTTGGAGGTGAACCTCACGGGCAGTGGTCCCTTTCTCCTCAGTGCTTCTGTAGAGCTGCTGTCCACAGTGTGCCAGCCACTGGCCAGAAGGAGCCATTTCTGCTTAATTGAGTTCAGTCAGTAGTTAGGTCTGCCTCTTGCAGTGAACAGAATAAAGCAGCCTATGGTTCACTCCCAGGGGCCACCACACAAGTGTGTCCATGCAGCTGGAATTTCAGGTGTGTCACCCTGGAGCTGAGGCCTCCAGATGGACTCGTAGAAGGGAGATGTGTAAGGCTCCATCCCTCAGCAGCCCACGATCTCTGAAGGTTTGCCACTGTGGCCAATGTTTTATGGAAGCTTCTGAGGCCGTAGAGCAGAGGGAAGTTCTGAGCACACGGAGGACAAGCCAGGGTGGTGCTGTGTGGCCGCAAACAACCCTAAGTAGGGGATACGTGTGGGGGACAGGCTCTAACACCTTGATTCCTTATGTCTGTGTCTCTGCAGTATGTTTCATGGAGAGTCTGAGTGACAGCAACCATGATGAAAGTGATACAGGTAAGAACAGCTCTCAGGTAGGAGCCAATGGGAGAGGGATCCCGGGACACTTGGGTGACGCCTGCTGCTTGGAGTGTGGGGCAGGTGAGTCTGAAACTTAAAAACAGAAAGAAATTGATGTAAAGCTGTTCACCGCCTACTTTAATAAGGAGAGGGAGCAGATATGAGATGCCTGAATGTTGGCATCTGTGCTCACCTTGTGTGGAAGGGTCTCAGTCCATGGAGCAGAGGGAAGGTCTGGGCACCTGGAGGAAAAACCAGGGTGATGCTCTGTACCCGTAGTCACCTCAGGGAAGCCGGAGAAACGGGAGGGCCACTCTTTCTAACTCCTTGATTCCCCTGATGGTGTGTTTCTACAGACTCAGTGGTGGAGAGCCTGAGCAGCCGCCAGGATGAGGAGGCTGCAGGTAGGGAAGAGCACGCAGCTGGGATCCAGTGGGAGAGGGTTCCTGGGAGCACCTGGGTTCCGCCTGCTGCCGGGAGAGGGAGGAAGTGGGGGATAGGACTTGGCGGGTGGGTGGGTGGGTGGCCTAATGAGTGGCACTCTGCTGTGGTGTTTTCCCCTGTGAAATGGATACCACGAAGAAGACTTGGGTCCCTGGTCTTTGTTGTGCTGTGTTTGTATTCCTCTCTCCTTTTCTTTGAGAGGGAGAATCGATTTTCCCTCCCAAAGCTGCTCCTTCCTGCTTTGGTCTCTGCCCGTTGTGCAAGTTTGCTTTGTGATTGGCACCGTGAGGGCCCAGTGCACAAGAGCTGTTGACTTGGTTTCCTTTATTGGCCTTGAGGGACCTGAAGTGGTGGCACCTGAAGTGGTGGCACCTTGACCCTGGAGACCAAGTTGGTCGAGTGAGTGTCAGGTGGTGGGTGAGAAGGCAGCTCTCTGGCTCTGCATGTTTGGGATTTCTGGCCTCCCTGTCCTATTGTGTCCTCACGGTGTGTCCTGAGGGAAGGGATGTTCGCAGAGTTGGATGAGTTAAAGGAGGCATACTTGGAGTTCCAGTGGTTAAGGAATCCAACTAGGAACCATGAGATTGCGGGTTCGATCGCTGGCCTCACTCAGTGAGTTAAGGATCCAGTAATGCCGTGAGCTGTGGTGTAGGTGGCAGATGCAGCTGGGATCCTGCCTTGCTGTGGCTCTGACATAAAATGGCAGCTACGGCTCCTATTAGACCCCTAGCCTGGGAACCTCCATATGGCATGTGTGTGGCCCTAAAAAGCAACAAGTATCAATAGAAAAAAAAAATAGAGAAATCAGGCAGCACAGAGAAGGAAATATCGTGCAACTCAACATATAGGCGGTAACCAGACTCGGCAGAGTGTCAGAGATGGAAAGTAGAAATGGCCAAGACCTGGCAGCAGGGCTGAAGGGGGAGTCATTCCTGAATGGGTGCAGAGGTCCTATGAGTTATGATGAGAAAAGTTGTTATGGACAGTGGTGCAAAGTACATAGCATTGGGAAGGCCTGCTCTCCCCGTGAGTTTCCTATTGCCAAAGTATTCCAAAGAGAAGCATTATGTATCTAAGAAAAGAAAAGAGGCGAAACATCCCAGAGGATGGCGTGTGAACACAGGAGCACCCTGTGGGAAGAGTAGGGAAGCTGAAATGATCTCCTGCCATTTCAGAAGATGGAGGAATGTGGCTGGAGAGGAAAATGGGCAGGAGGATTCACGAGACTCTGTCATGGCAGCAGAGCCTGCATGCTCGTGTTGGCCATTTCTCAGATGGAGAATATGCCACGGAGAGGTTCCCTTTAGCAAGAGAGGCAGAGGCTCCCTTTCTCAGGTCTTTCAAGGTGCTCTCTGCCGTCCTTCAAAACGTTTACCCGGGAGGATGGGCCAAGAGAAGCTCCATCCGTGCTTCATCCCACCCCCACCCCTTGACTCTCAGCCCATGTCCAGTCAGGTGAGGTGCCCAGAGTACCTCCCGAGCAGCACCACCGCCTTGCTGACAGTGACTGTGTGTCCCCCTAGCAACCCTCGATGATGTTGTGGAGGCCGGCGGGAGTGAGAAGACGGAGGAAGAGGCCCTGGCTGGGGCAAATGAGGAGGAGGTGGGGCCGGGAACTGAGAAGGTGCAGGAGGAGGCTGCCTGCATTGACGAGGCAGAGGAGGAGGCAGGCCCATCCCTTGAAAATGACGAGGAGTCCCCAGCCAGCGACCTGGTTGAGCAGGAAGACCAGCTTGCCCCCAAGGTAAGCTCACCTTTCTTGATCGGAGATTTAAAAAGGTGCCTCCTTTCTTCTTGGATGTGCCTACTTCAGAAAAGGAAATCTGAGCAAGTCCATTATAGAGGATATATGCACATTCCTCTGTGGAGGAATGTTGAGTCAAAGTTTGGTACCAACCAATAACTCCTTCCAAGGGGCATTGGCAAAAGGGACCACATCAGTTCCCAAGTGTACATAGGGAGCATTTGTCTTTGAAGAAGCCTGAATGTTTTGTTTTGTTGTCTTTTTGCCTTTTCTAGGGCCACTCCTGTGGCATATGGAGGTTCCCAGGCTCAGGGTCAAACCAGAGCTGTAGCCACCGGCCTGCGCCAGAGCCACAGCAACGCGGGATCCGAGCAACGTCTGCAACCTACACCTCAGCTCACGGCAATGCCGGATCCTTAACCCACTGAGCAAGGCCAGGGATCGAACCCGCAACCTCATGGTTCCTGGTCGGATTCGTTAACCACTGCGCCACGACGGGAACTCCAAAGAAGCCTGAATGTTTTTTAAATGAACGTGGACTTGGGAGGTCTTCCATGAAAAGCTGGTGCCTTTTCCACAGGTGTCTTTGCTGTCTTCTTTTGGGGAAACAGACTCAACTCTGCCTTCTGTCTGTGTGCCTGCGGTCCGCAACCACAGGAAGACCTGTGGCCACAGTGCAGAGGATGCTGTGACACTCACAGTGTTTTCTTTTCTCTCATCACAGGTGGACGGGATGGACGATGAAAGCCGTAAGTATTCTGGAACCCGGCTCTGCTGAGGAGAAGTCCAGGTGTTGAGGAAGGGCGGGGGGTGCTTTCCTGCCCCTTTGGTTGCAGAGACACCCTGATTCTGGGTTCCTCCTGGGAAAGGGGGTGAAGGATGGGGTGAAAGAGACTGACTTCCCACAAAAGGGCCATCCCAAGTCCTCGGGTCCCTGGAGGAAAGGAGGCTCTTTGTATGGTGGGGGTAGGTGTCCGGGAACATTGGGGGGGTGTGCGTGTGAGGGCCTGTTGGTGTGATTGTGAACCAGTGTGAGTGGGTGTGTTTTGTGGGGAGTCACTTGTGCCTTAGCACCACATAGCTGTCCAGTTTCTCGTTGAACAGTCTCATGATGACCGCAGGCTAACTGTCCATTCCCTCATTCTCCCTGCACCCGCTGGGAGCAAGGTTTGGGGAAAAGGCTTTCCTTCCTCTGTTGGTCTTTCGTTTCCTCTTTTCTTCCCCCTCTGCTTGGTGCAGACTTTCATGCTGTTGTTTCAAACATGTGCCATGAACTCGAGCCTCTTGAGGTTGTAAGTGTCCCGAGGAGTGTTGTGAACGCTGTGCTCCCCCCGCACCTCCTGCCCACTCGGGGCAGCCACCCTTCCAGCCTCTGCTCAGGAGTGGTCTTTCAGACACCTCATGTGCATGACATCAGAGAGTCTTTGTCCTTCTGTGTCTGACTGGCTTCACTTGAAGTGATGTCCTCCAGCGAGTTCCTGTTGAGGCTCAGAGCTCATGAACCTGACCAGTACCTATGAGGACACGGGTTCGACCCTTGGCCTTGCTCAGTGGGTGAAGAATCCCGCATTGCGGTGAGCTGCGGCAGAGGTCCCAGACGCGGCTGGTATCCAGCTTGGCTGTGGCTGTGGTGTCGGCCGGTGGCCACAGCTCTGATTTGCCGCCTCGCCTGGGAATTTCCATCTGCTGCGGGGGCAGCCCTCAAGCCCAAAAGTGAATCAGTCAATAATGTCCTGGAGTTCTCTGTGCATTGCTGCAATGGGTAGGGTTTCCTTCTTCTGTGACAACGGAATACCTTGCTATGGTCTGTATCCACCCCGTTGTCTTTCTCAGTCTGTGTGCCCGTGGACACTGGGGCTCTGTTTCTGTTGGGCTCTTGTGTATGGCGCTGCCGTGATCCTGGGATGGCAGGTCTCTTTACCCGACACTGATGGATCTTCCTTTACATGTCCATGCAGCAGTGGGATTGCAGGGTCCTGCCGTGGTGTTTCCCGTCCTGGCTGGCCCCGTTGACATTCCCTGCTACAGTGTCCAGAAGTCCCAGGCAGTCACATCTTCCCAAACATCTGTTCAGGTTTGAAAACACTCCGTGTCCTACCAGGTGGGAGGTGATACCTCGTGGTGCCTTTGCTTTGCCTTTCCATTGTGATAGGCGACTTTGGGAAACATGCCCTCTGTGTGCTGCTCTCTGTGGTCTTCTTGGACGGTGGGTCTCTCCCAGGCTTCCACTCATCTACAACTGAGGTATTTGCCTTTTGATTCAATTGATTTGTAGTTGTTTCCCATATATTCCAAATATGAGCCCCTGTTTCAAATACAAGATTTACAAATATCCTCTTCTGTAGGTTGTCTTTCCATTCAGTGGATTGTTAGCCACTGTCCTTTCTGTTTGTTTCTATTTTAATGGAGGTACAGTGTTGTTTCACTCTCTGCTGTGGAGCAACGTTCCCCAGTCGTGTGTGTCCATTAACGTATGTTCCTTTTTTGATATTATTGCCGTCTGAGATCAGGTCGATTACAGGAGATTGGATCTCGTTCTCCGTGTGCTGCAACAGGAGGACCTTGTTGTCTCTCCATTCTCAATGCCGTAGTTGGCATCAACTGCCCCCAAACTCCCAGTCCGTGCCCTTCACAACCACAAGTCTGTTCTCTGCATCCGTGGGTTCTGTGGACAGGTTCCTTTGTGCCGTGCTTTAGATTCCACCTCTAAGTGAGATCAGGTGGTATCCGTCTTTCTCTTTGTCACGTACTTCACTTTGCACGAGAATCTCCCGATCCATCCCTATTGTTTTGAGTGGCATTGGTTTCTTCTTCGATTTTCTGGCTGAGTCGTGAATTCCATCATCTATGTGGACCACATCGTCATGAGCCATTCATCTGTCTGTGGACATGAGGTGGCTTCCCTGTCTTGGCTGTTGTGAACAGTGCTGCCATAAACATAGAGGGGCATATGTCTTTTTCCTGGATACATTTGTCCTGATATTTCCCAGGGTGCTCGGCTTGCTAGGTCGCATGCCCTGCTGTGTTCAGTTTTCGCAGGACCCTCCATGGTGTCTTCCATAGTGGTTGTACCAGTGTACGTTCGCATCGGCAATGCTGGGGCGGGGGAGCCTTTTCTCCACCCGTATCTGCGACCGACACCAGAGCTCTCGGCAACGCTGGATCCTTAACCCCCCTCAGCGAGGCCAGGGATCAACCCCGCAAGCTCGTGGTTCCTAGTCGGATTCGTTTCCGCTGTGCCCTGACGGGAACTCCTGGGTGGTTTCTTTGCTGTTGTTGTTGTGGAGGTGTATGAGTTTTCTTTATATATGTTTTGGAGGTGAACCTCACGGGCAGTGGTCCCTTTCTCCTCAGTGCTTCTGTAGAGCTGCTGTCCACAGTGTGCCAGCCACTGGCCAGAAGGAGCCATTTCTGCTTAATTGAGTTCAGTCAGTAGTTAGGTCTGCCTCTTGCAGTGAACAGAATAAAGCAGCCTATGGTTCACTCCCAGGGGCCACCACACAAGTGTGTCCATGCAGCTGGAATTTCAGGTGTGTCACCCTGGAGCTGAGGCCTCCAGATGGACTCGTAGAAGGGAGATGTGTAAGGCTCCATCCCTCAGCAGCCCACGATCTCTGAAGGTTTGCCACTGTGGCCAATGTTTTATGGAAGCTTCTGAGGCCGTAGAGCAGAGGGAAGTTCTGAGCACACGGAGGACAAGCCAGGGTGGTGCTGTGTGGCCGCAAACAACCCTAAGTAGGGGATACGTGTGGGGGACAGGCTCTAACACCTTGATTCCTTATGTCTGTGTCTCTGCAGTATGTTTCATGGAGAGTCTGAGTGACAGCAACCATGATGAAAGTGATACAGGTAAGAACAGCTCTCAGGTAGGAGCCAATGGGAGAGGGATCCCGGGACACTTGGGTGACGCCTGCTGCTTGGAGTGTGGGGCAGGTGAGTCTGAAACTTAAAAACAGAAAGAAATTGATGTAAAGCTGTTCACCGCCTACTTTAATAAGGAGAGGGAGCAGATAGGAGATGCCTGAATGTTGGCATCTGTGCTCACCTTGTGTGGAAGGGTCTCAGTCCATGGAGCAGAGGGAGGGTCTGGGCACCTGGAGGAAAAACCAGGGTGATGCTCTGTACCCGTAGTCACCTCAGGGAAGCCGGAGAAACGGGAGGGCCACTCTTTCTAACTCCTTGATTCCCCTGATGGTGTGTTTCTACAGACTCAGTGGTGGAGAGCCTGAGCAGCCGCCAGGATGAGGAGGCTGCAGGTAGGGAAGAGCACGCAGCTGGGATCCAGTGGGAGAGGGTTCCTGGGAGCACCTGGGTTCCGCCTGCTGCCGGGAGAGGGAGGAAGTGGGGGATAGGACTTGGCGGGTGGGTGGGTGGGTGGCCTAATGAGTGGCACTCTGCTGTGGTGTTTTCCCCTGTGAAATGGATACCACGAAGAAGACTTGGGTCCCTGGTCTTTGTTGTGCTGTGTTTGTATTCCTCTCTCCTTTTCTTTGAGAGGGAGAATCGATTTTCCCTCCCAAAGCTGCTCCTTCCTGCTTTGGTCTCTGCCCGTTGTGCAAGTTTGCTTTGTGATTGGCACCGTGAGGGCCCAGTGCACAAGAGCTGTTGACTTGGTTTCCTTTATTGGCCTTGAGGGACCTGAAGTGGTGGCACCTGAAGTGGTGGCACCTTGACCCTGGAGACCAAGTTGGTCGAGTGAGTGTCAGGTGGTGGGTGAGAAGGCAGCTCTCTGGCTCTGCATGTTTGGGATTTCTGGCCTCCCTGTCCTATTGTGTCCTCACGGTGTGTCCTGAGGGAAGGGATGTTCGCAGAGTTGGATGAGTTAAAGGAGGCATACTTGGAGTTCCAGTGGTTAAGGAATCCAACTAGGAACCATGAGATTGCGGGTTCGATCGCTGGCCTCACTCAGTGAGTTAAGGATCCAGTAATGCCGTGAGCTGTGGTGTAGGTGGCAGATGCAGCTGGGATCCTGCCTTGCTGTGGCTCTGACATAAAATGGCAGCTACGGCTCCTATTAGACCCCTAGCCTGGGAACCTCCATATGGCATGTGTGTGGCCCTAAAAAGCAACAAGTATCAATAGAAAAAAAAAATAGAGAAATCAGGCAGCACAGAGAAGGAAATATCGTGCAACTCAACATATAGGCGGTAACCAGACTCGGCAGAGTGTCAGAGATGGAAAGTAGAAATGGCCAAGACCTGGCAGCAGGGCTGAAGGGGGAGTCATTCCTGAATGGGTGCAGAGGTCCTATGAGTTATGATGAGAAAAGTTGTTATGGACAGTGGTGCAAAGTACATAGCATTGGGAAGGCCTGCTCTCCCCGTGAGTTTCCTATTGCCAAAGTATTCCAAAGAGAAGCATTATGTATCTAAGAAAAGAAAAGAGGCGAAACATCCCAGAGGATGGCGTGTGAACACAGGAGCACCCTGTGGGAAGAGTAGGGAAGCTGAAATGATCTCCTGCCATTTCAGAAGATGGAGGAATGTGGCTGGAGAGGAAAATGGGCAGGAGGATTCACGAGACTCTGTCATGGCAGCAGAGCCTGCATGCTCGTGTTGGCCATTTCTCAGATGGAGAATATGCCACGGAGAGGTTCCCTTTAGCAAGAGAGGCAGAGGCTCCCTTTCTCAGGTCTTTCAAGGTGCTCTCTGCCGTCCTTCAAAACGTTTACCCGGGAGGATGGGCCAAGAGAAGCTCCATCCGTGCTTCATCCCACCCCCACCCCTTGACTCTCAGCCCATGTCCAGTCAGGTGAGGTGCCCAGAGTACCTCCCGAGCAGCACCACCGCCTTGCTGACAGTGACTGTGTGTCCCCCTAGCAACCCTCGATGATGTTGTGGAGGCCGGCGGGAGTGAGAAGACGGAGGAAGAGGCCCTGGCTGGGGCAAATGAGGAGGAGGTGGGGCCGGGAACTGAGAAGGTGCAGGAGGAGGCTGCCTGCATTGACGAGGCAGAGGAGGAGGCAGGCCCATCCCTTGAAAATGACGAGGAGTCCCCAGCCAGCGACCTGGTTGAGCAGGAAGACCAGCTTGCCCCCAAGGTAAGCTCACCTTTCTTGATCGGAGATTTAAAAAGGTGCCTCCTTTCTTCTTGGATGTGCCTACTTCAGAAAAGGAAATCTGAGCAAGTCCATTATAGAGGATATATGCACATTCCTCTGTGGAGGAATGTTGAGTCAAAGTTTGGTACCAACCAATAACTCCTTCCAAGGGGCATTGGCAAAAGGGACCACATCAGTTCCCAAGTGTACATAGGGAGCATTTGTCTTTGAAGAAGCCTGAATGTTTTGTTTTGTTGTCTTTTTGCCTTTTCTAGGGCCACTCCTGTGGCATATGGAGGTTCCCAGGCTCAGGGTCAAACCAGAGCTGTAGCCACCGGCCTGCGCCAGAGCCACAGCAACGCGGGATCCGAGCAACGTCTGCAACCTACACCTCAGCTCACGGCAATGCCGGATCCTTAACCCACTGAGCAAGGCCAGGGATCGAACCCGCAACCTCATGGTTCCTGGTCGGATTCGTTAACCACTGCGCCACGACGGGAACTCCAAAGAAGCCTGAATGTTTTTTAAATGAACGTGGACTTGGGAGGTCTTCCATGAAAAGCTGGTGCCTTTTCCACAGGTGTCTTTGCTGTCTTCTTTTGGGGAAACAGACTCAACTCTGCCTTCTGTCTGTGTGCCTGCGGTCCGCAACCACAGGAAGACCTGTGGCCACAGTGCAGAGGATGCTGTGACACTCACAGTGTTTTCTTTTCTCTCATCACAGGTGGACGGGATGGACGATGAAAGCCGTAAGTATTCTGGAACCCGGCTCTGCTGAGGAGAAGTCCAGGTGTTGAGGAAGGGCGGGGGGTGCTTTCCTGCCCCTTTGGTTGCAGAGACACCCTGATTCTGGGTTCCTCCTGGGAAAGGGGGTGAAGGATGGGGTGAAAGAGACTGACTTCCCACAAAAGGGCCATCCCAAGTCCTCGGGTCCCTGGAGGAAAGGAGGCTCTTTGTATGGTGGGGGTAGGTGTCCGGGAACATTGGGGGGGTGTGCGTGTGAGGGCCTGTTGGTGTGATTGTGAACCAGTGTGAGTGGGTGTGTTTTGTGGGGAGTCACTTGTGCCTTAGCACCACATAGCTGTCCAGTTTCTCGTTGAACAGTCTCATGATGACCGCAGGCTAACTGTCCATTCCCTCATTCTCCCTGCACCCGCTGGGAGCAAGGTTTGGGGAAAAGGCTTTCCTTCCTCTGTTGGTCTTTCGTTTCCTCTTTTCTTCCCCCTCTGCTTGGTGCAGACTTTCATGCTGTTGTTTCAAACATGTGCCATGAACTCGAGCCTCTTGAGGTTGTAAGTGTCCCGAGGAGTGTTGTGAACGCTGTGCTCCCCCCGCACCTCCTGCCCACTCGGGGCAGCCACCCTTCCAGCCTCTGCTCAGGAGTGGTCTTTCAGACACCTCATGTGCATGACATCAGAGAGTCTTTGTCCTTCTGTGTCTGACTGGCTTCACTTGAAGTGATGTCCTCCAGCGAGTTCCTGTTGAGGCTCAGAGCTCATGAACCTGACCAGTACCTATGAGGACACGGGTTCGACCCTTGGCCTTGCTCAGTGGGTGAAGAATCCCGCATTGCGGTGAGCTGCGGCAGAGGTCCCAGACGCGGCTGGTATCCAGCTTGGCTGTGGCTGTGGTGTCGGCCGGTGGCCACAGCTCTGATTTGCCGCCTCGCCTGGGAATTTCCATCTGCTGCGGGGGCAGCCCTCAAGCCCAAAAGTGAATCAGTCAATAATGTCCTGGAGTTCTCTGTGCATTGCTGCAATGGGTAGGGTTTCCTTCTTCTGTGACAACGGAATACCTTGCTATGGTCTGTATCCACCCCGTTGTCTTTCTCAGTCTGTGTGCCCGTGGACACTGGGGCTCTGTTTCTGTTGGGCTCTTGTGTATGGCGCTGCCGTGATCCTGGGATGGCAGGTCTCTTTACCCGACACTGATGGATCTTCCTTTACATGTCCATGCAGCAGTGGGATTGCAGGGTCCTGCCGTGGTGTTTCCCGTCCTGGCTGGCCCCGTTGACATTCCCTGCTACAGTGTCCAGAAGTCCCAGGCAGTCACATCTTCCCAAACATCTGTTCAGGTTTGAAAACACTCCGTGTCCTACCAGGTGGGAGGTGATACCTCGTGGTGCCTTTGCTTTGCCTTTCCATTGTGATAGGCGACTTTGGGAAACATGCCCTCTGTGTGCTGCTCTCTGTGGTCTTCTTGGACGGTGGGTCTCTCCCAGGCTTCCACTCATCTACAACTGAGGTATTTGCCTTTTGATTCAATTGATTTGTAGTTGTTTCCCATATATTCCAAATATGAGCCCCTGTTTCAAATACAAGATTTACAAATATCCTCTTCTGTAGGTTGTCTTTCCATTCAGTGGATTGTTAGCCACTGTCCTTTCTGTTTGTTTCTATTTTAATGGAGGTACAGTGTTGTTTCACTCTCTGCTGTGGAGCAACGTTCCCCAGTCGTGTGTGTCCATTAACGTATGTTCCTTTTTTGATATTATTGCCGTCTGAGATCAGGTCGATTACAGGAGATTGGATCTCGTTCTCCGTGTGCTGCAACAGGAGGACCTTGTTGTCTCTCCATTCTCAATGCCGTAGTTGGCATCAACTGCCCCCAAACTCCCAGTCCGTGCCCTTCACAACCACAAGTCTGTTCTCTGCATCCGTGGGTTCTGTGGACAGGTTCCTTTGTGCCGTGCTTTAGATTCCACCTCTAAGTGAGATCAGGTGGTATCCGTCTTTCTCTTTGTCACGTACTTCACTTTGCACGAGAATCTCCCGATCCATCCCTATTGTTTTGAGTGGCATTGGTTTCTTCTTCGATTTTCTGGCTGAGTCGTGAATTCCATCATCTATGTGGACCACATCGTCATGAGCCATTCATCTGTCTGTGGACATGAGGTGGCTTCCCTGTCTTGGCTGTTGTGAACAGTGCTGCCATAAACATAGAGGGGCATATGTCTTTTTCCTGGATACATTTGTCCTGATATTTCCCAGGGTGCTCGGCTTGCTAGGTCGCATGCCCTGCTGTGTTCAGTTTTCGCAGGACCCTCCATGGTGTCTTCCATAGTGGTTGTACCAGTGTACGTTCGCATCGGCAATGCTGGGGCGGGGGAGCCTTTTCTCCACCCGTATCTGCGACCGACACCAGAGCTCTCGGCAACGCTGGATCCTTAACCCCCTCAGCGAGGCCAGGGATCAACCCCGCAAGCTCGTGGTTCCTAGTCGGATTCGTTTCCGCTGTGCCCTGACGGGAACTCCTGGGTGGTTTCTTTGCTGTTGTTGTTGTGGAGGTGTATGAGTTTTCTTTATATATGTTTTGGAGGTGAACCTCACGGGCAGTGGTCCCTTTCTCCTCAGTGCTTCTGTAGAGCTGCTGTCCACAGTGTGCCAGCCACTGGCCAGAAGGAGCCATTTCTGCTTAATTGAGTTCAGTCAGTAGTTAGGTCTGCCTCTTGCAGTGAACAGAATAAAGCAGCCTATGGTTCACTCCCAGGGGCCACCACACAAGTGTGTCCATGCAGCTGGAATTTCAGGTGTGTCACCCTGGAGCTGAGGCCTCCAGATGGACTCGTAGAAGGGAGATGTGTAAGGCTCCATCCCTCAGCAGCCCACGATCTCTGAAGGTTTGCCACTGTGGCCAATGTTTTATGGAAGCTTCTGAGGCCGTAGAGCAGAGGGAAGTTCTGAGCACACGGAGGACAAGCCAGGGTGGTGCTGTGTGGCCGCAAACAACCCTAAGTAGGGGATACGTGTGGGGGACAGGCTCTAACACCTTGATTCCTTATGTCTGTGTCTCTGCAGTATGTTTCATGGAGAGTCTGAGTGACAGCAACCATGATGAAAGTGATACAGGTAAGAACAGCTCTCAGGTAGGAGCCAATGGGAGAGGGATCCCGGGACACTTGGGTGACGCCTGCTGCTTGGAGTGTGGGGCAGGTGAGTCTGAAACTTAAAAACAGAAAGAAATTGATGTAAAGCTGTTCACCGCCTACTTTAATAAGGAGAGGGAGCAGATATGAGATGCCTGAATGTTGGCATCTGTGCTCACCTTGTGTGGAAGGGTCTCAGTCCATGGAGCAGAGGGAGGGTCTGGGCACCTGGAGGAAAAACCAGGGTGATGCTCTGTACCCGTAGTCACCTCAGGGAAGCCGGAGAAACGGGAGGGCCACTCTTTCTAACTCCTTGATTCCCCTGATGGTGTGTTTCTACAGACTCAGTGGTGGAGAGCCTGAGCAGCCGCCAGGATGAGGAGGCTGCAGGTAGGGAAGAGCACGCAGCTGGGATCCAGTGGGAGAGGGTTCCTGGGAGCACCTGGGTTCCGCCTGCTGCCGGGAGAGGGAGGAAGTGGGGGATAGGACTTGGCGGGTGGGTGGGTGGGTGGCCTAATGAGTGGCACTCTGCTGTGGTGTTTTCCCCTGTGAAATGGATACCACGAAGAAGACTTGGGTCCCTGGTCTTTGTTGTGCTGTGTTTGTATTCCTCTCTCCTTTTCTTTGAGAGGGAGAATCGATTTTCCCTCCCAAAGCTGCTCCTTCCTGCTTTGGTCTCTGCCCGTTGTGCAAGTTTGCTTTGTGATTGGCACCGTGAGGGCCCAGTGCACAAGAGCTGTTGACTTGGTTTCCTTTATTGGCCTTGAGGGACCTGAAGTGGTGGCACCTGAAGTGGTGGCACCTTGACCCTGGAGACCAAGTTGGTCGAGTGAGTGTCAGGTGGTGGGTGAGAAGGCAGCTCTCTGGCTCTGCATGTTTGGGATTTCTGGCCTCCCTGTCCTATTGTGTCCTCACGGTGTGTCCTGAGGGAAGGGATGTTCGCAGAGTTGGATGAGTTAAAGGAGGCATACTTGGAGTTCCAGTGGTTAAGGAATCCAACTAGGAACCATGAGATTGCGGGTTCGATGCCTTGCCTCACTCGGTGTCTTAAATATCCAGCATTTTTGTGAGCTATGGTGTTTGTCGCAGATACAGCTTGCATCCTGTATTTCGTGGCTGTGGTTTCGACTGGCAGCTGCAGCTCCCATTTTGTCCCTAGCCTGGGAACCTCCATATCCTGTCAGAGTTGCCCTAGAATAAAGAAAAAGACAAAAATAGTATAAAATAAAATAAAGGAGAAGTCATCTGGGGTTGCTGCATAGGATCCAGTACCCTTGAGTCCTGTCCACCTGCACAGCTGACCCCAGGCTGCTGTCATGACTCTCCTCCCCTCTGGGAGAGGTCCATGTCCAGCTGCCCAAAGAGACCACCCCTGGCCAGCAGGAATTTGGGGGACTGTGTGAAGGAGCTGCTGGCCTTGCTTCAGACCCTTTCTCTCCTGGCCCTGTGACCTCATCTCCTGGGATTGACCATGTCCCAGACAGAGCCTCTGGCAGCAGGACCAGGTGGTCACAGCTCCTGTTGGATCCCCCTCTTCCCATCAGACTGCTATCCCCTGATCCCCAAATCCCAGTCATGTTGACCCTGTGTCCCTTCCTAGCCTGGCCCTGGTCTCCTCCCTCCCAGGTCCCCGAGGCTCAGGCCAAATGGAGGCAGGTGGTGAGCATTCACATCGGGTCTGTACTGAACCAATCTCAGCCTGAGAGAAGTGACACAGGGTCCTTTCCCTCTGAGTTTGTGTCAGCCTCTCTAAGGCCTCCCTCATGTCGGGGCTCCAGAAAACAATCAAGATGAAGGCATCTATCCCTCAGTGCTCATGTACGAAGAGTGGCTCACCTGGCCCAGCCCTGCATCCTTGTGGATGCTTAGTGCTCCTGGCATCACACAGAAGACATGGCAGGATCCCAACCTGAGTGGGAATTTCCAGGGTCTGGGTCTTCCCTCAGTCTCTGTAAGGCCCAGGGATGGCCTGGGCCATCCCATGCCACCCATTCTCAAACTGAGGTTGGAACTTCTGTAAATTCTTTGACATAGATGACAAGTTCAAATGCAGCAACCCCTGAGGCAATTCAGTTCTGTGTTCTCTTGGGAAAAGTGAAAGGCTAGGATTCAAATTTGTTGTATTCCTTTCAGTGACTTTTCACTGTGTCATCTAATAACATGAATGTAACTTGTTTTAGTACACTTTCAAAAGCATTGTCTTCTCAGAGTTCCTGCTGTGGCTCAGTGGGTTAAAAACAGGACATGGTGTCCATGAAGATGCAGGTTCAATCCCTGGCCTCGCTCAGTCAGTTGAAGAATCTGGCATTGCTGCAAGCTGTGGCATACATTGCAAAGGCGATTCAAATCCCACCTTGTGGCATCTGTTTTAGGCCTGCAGAGGCAGCTTGTCCCTGACCCCTAGCCCATGAACGTCCATATGCTGCAGGTGTGGCTGAAAAAAGAAAAAGAGAATACCTTTCTTCTATATACTTTTCATGCAGCAATAGAATAAAAAGATAAATTTATATTTCTACTACCACATCTTCATGATTTTTTGAAACTCTTAATACTGAAAAATATTTATTGAATTTCTTTTGCTATAGATTATTTACTGTATTGTGTTAGTTTCAGGTGTACAGCTTCAAATTCTTTTTCTTTACAGGTTATGAGAAGATATTGCATAGAGTTCCATGTGCTACACAGTGAATCCTTGTTGCTTCTCTATTAATCTCACACTCCCAATTGATCCCTTCCCTTCCTTTCCCTTTCCCCTTTGCTAATGGAAGTTTGCTTCCCATGTCTGTGCGTTGTTTCAGTTTTGTAAAAAAGCTGGATTGTAGTCATGTTTCAGATTCAGCATAGAAGTGTTAGAACTTTCATCTTTGTCTAACTTACTTCACGTAGTATGATAATCTCTAGGTCTGTCCATGTTGCTGCAAATTGCATGGCTTCATTCTTTCTTATGGCTGAGTGTGACTCCTATATATACATGAAGTATTTTTTGAAGAAGTGAGGTATTTTTGTACCTATTTCTGCTGTACAGCAAAGGGACCCAGTCACACCTATTTATACATTATTTTTCTCTTCTTATGTTCCATTGTGTTCTCTCCAAAGAGACTGAATACAGTTCCCTGTGCTACAGCGTAGGGCCTCATTGCTTATCCATCCTAAATGTAAGCGTTTGCATCGACCAACCCCAAATTCCCAGTCCATCCCACTTCCTCTCCCCTCCCCCTTGGCTCCCCACACGTCTGTCCTCTAGATCTGTGAGTCTGTTTCTGTTCTGGAGATATGTTCCTTTGTGCCCTATCTTGGCTTCTGCATGGAAGTGATGTCATGTGGTATTTGTCATTGTCTTTCTGACTTGTGCCACATACCATGATAACTTTAGTGGCATCGCTGTTGCTGCCAATGGCATTGTTTCTTTCTTGTACACAGCTGAGTGGTACGACATTGTATATGTGTACCCCATCGTCTTCATCCATCCATCTGTTGGTGGACATTTAGATTGCTTCCATGCCTTGGCTCTTGTGAATTGTGCCATGAACATACAGGGGCATGTGTTTTTTGAGGGGGGTTTGGGTTTTTTTTTGTTTTTCATTTTTTTGTGTTTTTACCATTTCTTGGGCCGCTCCCGTGGAATATGGAGGTTCCCAGGCTAGGGGTCAAATCGGAGCTGGAGCTGCTGGCCTACACCACAGCCACAGCAATGCAGGATCCGAGCTGTGTCTGCAAACTACACCACAGCTCATGGCAACGCCGGATCCTTAACCCACTGAGCAAGGCCAGGGATTGAACCCGCAACCTCATGTTTCCTAGTTGGATTCGTTAACCACTGAGCCACGATGGGAACTCCACAGGAGCATGTGTCTTTTTGAGTGAAAGTTTTGTCTGGATAGATGCCCAGGTGTGGGATCGCTGGATCATATAGGGTAGTACTGTATTGAGTTTTCTGAGGAACCCCCATACTCTTTTCCAGAGTGGTCACACTGATTTCCACTGCCACCAACAGTGTAGGAGGGTTCCCCTTTCTCCACACCCCCTCCAGCATTTGTTATCTATCAACTTCTTAATGACGGCCATTCTAACAGGTGTGGGGTGGTCCCTCGCTGCAGTTTTGATGTGTAGTCCCCTCGTACCAAGCAAGGTTGAGCATCTCTTCATGTGCCTATTGGCCATCCCTAAGCCTCATCTGGAGAAATGTCTCTTTAGGTCTTCCGGCTCTTTTTGCATTGAGTTGTTTGGTTTTTGTGGTGGTGGATGAGTTGTATGTGTTGTTTCTCTATTTTGAAGGTAAAGCCATTGGTGGGTGAATCATGTACAAATACTCTCTCCTAGAATAGATTTACAAGGAGATCCTGCTGAATAGCATTGAGAACTATGTCTAGATACTCATGTTGCAACAGAAGAAAGGGTGGGGGGAAAACTGTAATTGCAATGTATATATGTAAGGATAACCTGACCCCCTTGCTGTACAGTGGGAAAATAAAAAAAAAAAAAAACAAATATTCTCTCCCATTCTGTGGAGTTTTTCTTTTTTAAAAAAAGGTCTCCTTTGCTGTGCAAACGCTTTTGAGCTTAATTAGTTCCTACTGATTTAGTTGTGTTTTTATTGTCATTATTCTAGGAGGCATATCAAACAAGATCTTGATGCGATTTATGTCCAAGAGCATTCTGCCTGTTGTTCTCTAGGGGTTTTCTAGTATCTGGCCTTACATGGAGGTCGCCCAGCCATTTGGAGTTTATTTCTGTGTATGGTGTTAGTGAATGTTCTCACTGCACTTTTGACAGGTACCTGTCCGGTTTTCCCAGCACTACTGATGGAAGACAATGTCTTTCCTCCAGTGTATGTTCTTGCCTCCTTTGCCATAGAGCAGTTGACCCTTGGTGCTTGGGTTTATTTCTGGGCTTTCTGACTGATCAGTGTTGCTGCTTTTTCGCCAGGATCATAGAGTTGAATGACTGTAGCTTTGTAGTATAGTCTGAATACAGGAAGACTGATTTCTCCACTTCTTCCCCCCCCCCTTGAAAAGCACAAGCGAGAATGGCCAGGAGGTAGAAAGCATTCTCAGGGTAAAAGGAGGTCTTCAGGCCTCTGTCCATTTCTGCCACGCAGGTCTCATGGTTAGTGGTATAAAGCATGGGCTGCAGGGGCTGGTTACCCCTTCCCTTGGGTTATCAGATGTCCTGCTCCTCCCAGGGCCCCACTGGGAGGGACTACATCCTTGTCTCCTGGAGCCTCCCCTTTCCGCTGCATCTGTTTCACTGTGCAGGGTTCAGTCCCTTGAAGGCTGCCCAGCCCAATGCACAGGGAACTCGCTCCTGGAGGACAATTGTATTCCCTCTTTGCTAACAGAAAACCTCCTCAGCTAAGCACAGCATAGACGGCAGTGCCACGGGGATCTGAGCCCTGGGGAGTTCCAGGCCCTGAGGAGCCTGACGGACCCACACATCCACCCAGGGGAGCCCTCCTTCCATCTGACTCTGCACCTCCTCGGTGATGGCATCCCTGTGTTTGTGTTGCAGACTCCTCTGGGACACCTTGAAGCCTCAGCCTGGGACTGGAAGAGTCCAAAAGTTTCCATCTTGACCAGGATACAAGATTGACCTCACTCTTCATCTATTACGAGCCAACTTTAGTATAAGCTTAGTTCTTTATTGTCTAGATTTAGTATTAAGTTCTGATACATGTTTACTACTTGGTATATAAGATTTTGGTAGAATGTAAGATTGTGTATTAAATAATTGTTACCTATCCATTTGCTTTTTTTAAAACTAGTTTTCAATAAAATAAACACAGGTATAGGAAAGCCCCCTTAAGCAGAGGTAGAACTTAATGCACTGGAGTCAGGCAGTCACCCTAGTGTCCACCCCCTGTCCTGTCACCCGCATCAGTCCTGACTGAAGAAGGGGACTGTGGATTTAGTCCTGACCAACTGCCCTCAAGCCAGTTTCTTTCCAAGGATTCTGTGGCCTCATGTCGGTTTGTACCTTTGACCATGGGAACTCTGTCACGCTCCCTCTTTCAGGATGACATGGTTGGCCGAGCCTTGCATGCCCAGACCCTGGCTGCTGGAACATCCATATCTCACCTTTTCCCTCCTCATGTCTCTGACATGTTTCTTTATATCCCATGCCTGGAGTTGGTATTTTTAAAACATGTAGAGTGACACCGAATGAGACACAGATAAAAACTGTAAAAGTAATTTTAATAAAGTACACTTTGATTGCAAAGCAAGTGTGTTTTGTGTTAATGGATCCCTTGGGAGGATAAAGAATGGCATACCCAAGTATGGAAGGCAGAGATAGGAAACATGAGAGAAGGCATGAACGTGCAGATTTTTCGGCAAAGGCCAAGAGAAACATTTCTTTGTCCACAGAAGGAAGATGCGGTGCTGCAGAATTGGGTGGCAAGAGTATTTTCTCTATTCCAAAATCTGAGAGTGAATCCCAAGGTTAACACTTTTCCCCTCCCCAGAATGCGTTGTCACACCTTTCCATTGTCCACGCATCGTCGTGCTCTGCTCTCCCTGCCTTGCAGGACTCTGGGTTCTGCATGATCAGGGTTGCACCTGAAACAACAAAGAAAGAGAGGGAAAGACCAGCTGTCTTTGCCTTGGCTTCTCAAACCCCTCGGGCTCTCCTGGGCTTCCTGGCTTTCCGTGTCTAAAGATGCTCCTAGTGGGAAGCTGAGTCCTGGTCATTCAGATAGGACGTGGGATGGCCAAACTGGGTTCACCCCTGGGAACAGACTTTGCACACTTCCCCAGGTTGTAATGCACATCCCGGCCCCAACCCCACCTACCCCCATGCTCCAGTGCTTCTACTGGGCGACCACAAAAAGAGGAGGCTTTTTCCACCGTCCACCAGCAACAAAAACAGAGGAGACAGAGACCAAAAGGAAGACAGACAGGGAGAGAGAGAGAGAGAGGGCTGAGCATAAAATGGGGAGAAAGTGGAAACAAGAGTGAGAGAAAGACACCAAAAATTCAGAGAGAAAGAGAGGGAAGAGAGGCAGTTGACATAGTGGCCTTAGCATCGGGCTCAAGTCACCCCTAGTGACCAAAGCTGTCACAAGTCTGAGCTATCTCAAGGTGTTTTTCGTCCTGGTGAAGCATCTCCCCTGGGGAAGCCATTCTGAAGTTGGCAGAGGGGTTGAGGGGCCTGCAGCTCCTGGGGTCCCTGCTGGGCCGATCAGGATCAGGTCAGGTTCTCCCCCAGATTTCCACAGACACTCACCCAGCATCTGAAGGGGATGCAGTCCATCCAAAAAGATGTGCTCCCAACCATGCTGCCTGAAGAGCCCCAAGAAGGGAACCAAAACACCTGCCTTTCATGTTCTGGGAACCAGACAGCTATCAGCAGGATACTCCTAGCATGGACTGCTCTAATGCAGTCAGGTCAAGCCAGGAAGCATGGCTGAGAGCTAAAAGAAGAGCTGTTGGCCAAAGGGAAAGGAAACTCCAATAAGGTGCGAAGTACAGTGATAGACCCCCAGGCTCCAAGATCAACAGAGACTGGACGTGCAGAGTTCCCTCCGCCTCCCACAGCAGAACCTTGGTCTGCACTGGCCTTGGGCACCTGCCAGCGTGAGTTACCTGCTCCTCTCAGTGCCCCAAAATGAATACCAGTTGCAAAGTTGGCTGGGCCTCTCACCCAACCCGACACCACCCTATGCCCTGAAATCAGCAACCCCTCTTTTTAAATCAAGTGAGCAGGCTTTGAGTCATCAGCACCCTTCAGACCTGAGATCCAGACAAATCAAGGACCACCCAGCTTGTATCCACATGACCTGGATTCAGGTAGCTTCCTTCTAACGAGGGTGCCACAGAGGAGGAAGAGGCTCAGACGGAGAAGGAAGAAGGCGAGTGTGGAGCTCTCTGGAGAGAAAGGGCACAGGGATGAGCACAGCCTGCCCCCAAAATACCACCACGTGGACACACTGTGCTCATGACCAGAAGCCAAATTCCATGCCAGCCTGATTCTAGGAAGCTGCACCTCCAGGATTCAAGCCAGGTACATCTGGACCAAGAATGCTGCCTCCAAGTCATCAAAGGGCCCTCAGAGCCCCCTGATAGCCTGTCCAACTCTCTAGGCACTGGGCTGCCCAACCAGACAGGAATGGAACCACAGGTGTGAAAGGGGAACTATGTCCCCTCTCTGAGTTGAGGCAAAGAGGGCCAGAGTATCAGAGGCTGCATGTACCCAGGTGCAAGGCCCTGGGCACTTCCATGAGGTTCAACCCACCTGTCTCCAACCCCATCTCTGAGCCTGAAGGCACAGCCAGGGAGCTGCAGAGGGACTCTGCTGGTGTCTGGCACCATCTGGTGGCCATGTGCTCTGAGACCAATGCTCCACTTTTCCTACTGTTTCCTAATACAGACCCCCTGTCCCCACTGGCCTTGGGGCATTTGCCAGCATGACTTCCTTAACCCTCTCCCTCTCAGTACACTGAGAAGCACTGCAGGTGGGGATAAGCCTATCTCAAGGTCTCCCAGGGCTCTCTCCCCACTCGAAACCACCCCACTCGCTGAAATCTGTGAGCCTTGCCTTTTTTTGTGTGTGTCTTTTTAGGGCAGTATCCTTGGCATGTGGAGGTTCCCAAGTTAGGGGTCTAATTGGAGCTGTAGCTGCCAGCCTACACCAGAGCCACAGCAATGCAGGATCCGAGCCGAGTCTGTGACTGACACCACAGCTCATGGCAACATGGGATCCTTAACCCACTGAGTGAAGCCAGGGAGCAAACCTTTGTCCTCATGGGTGCTAGTCAGATTCATTTCTGCTGAAACACGATGGGAACTCCTGGCACTGCATTTCTAAACATTCATACTGAACCATCAGGAAAAGAACGAAAACAACCCTATTCACCACTGCATCCAAAAGAACAAGGAGTTCACACTGGGGTGCAAAGGGATCGGTGGCGCCTTGGGACCCCTGGGAGGCACGTTCCATCACAGAGGGTTAAGGATCCAGTGTTGGAGCAAGACAGCAGAAGCATAAGAGGACACGCTCACCCTCTCCCACAAACACATCAGAAAAACACATCTGCACGTACAATGACTCGCACAGAACATCCACTGCCTGCTGGCAGAGGAACCTAAACCTCCAAAAAGGGCAACTCTTGAGAGAACTGGGAAGAACCAAAGACAAAAAGAGAGGGTAAAGGAATCAGGGCGGGACTAGCATTCCTGAGAGGGAGCTCTGAAGGAGAAAAGGATCCCACCTCCTGGGAAGGCAGCTAACTGACAGGGAGATAAGCTGAGATGGAGGAATCTCAAAGTCACCACGAAAAGCACAGCAGCTGGACTGAGGAAGGCAAAGCAGAGTGAGAGCTGCATCTGAACCACTGGCCGGGACACCCCAGCCAGAGATGCGCAGACGGGCTGGGTGCTGAGACTCTGGCTCCAGAGGGGAGTCCTGGGGAGAGGACTGAGGCTGGCATGTGGGGACAGCCTGAGGGGCTAAGCAGCTGTGCAGCACAGGCTGAGGAGAGGAATGCCAGGGCAGAGGGAATCCAGGAGAAGGGCCAACCCACACGAGAGGCCAGGCACCATTGCTGGGGAAGGGAGGGGGATGGGTGGACCCAAAGGAAGCTCCAGGCACCAGAGCTGCCCATGCCCCAGGCTCAGAGGACCAGGTGGCTCTGTGCAGGTTCCCAGCAGGCGGTGAGAAGCCTCTTGCTCCTCGAAGGGAGACTGGGCACTTCTTCTGCAGGCTGCCAGTGGTCAGGCACCTCTTGTGTGGCCTAAGAGCATCAGGGGGCTGAGTGCTGTGTGGTGCCTCTTGCACCATCTACAGGCAGCAGGGACAGGCCTCAGCGGTTGCCTCAGAGGCCAGAGAGAAGCATGGCCTGCCACCACTGGGGACATGTGAGTGGGCTCCACCTGCAGTCACCTCAGGGGTTGGCAAAAAGAAGAGGGCACTGCACCCAAGCACCATACACTTTTGCTCTCACTCCCCTGGGAACACACCTGCCCTGCAGCTGCCATTGCCAAATGCTCTGGGCAGCACCCAGAGATGGTCATCTGTCCCTTCCCAAGACTCTACAACTAGGAGCAGCTGGCGCAGCACCTCCTGTGGGGGATAGGCAGAACAGGGTGCTTCTTGTATGGTCTGCATGTGGTGGGGGCAAACCACCACAGTTATCTCTGACTCCAGAGGCAGTCATGGCCCGCTCCCACTAGGGGTCCCTGAACAAGCACCACCTCACCTGTGGTTCCAATCACCTCAGAGGAGGGCATTGCAATTGAACACTGCTGCTGCTACTGCCAAATGCTCTGGACTCCTCGTAGATCTGCCTAGAGCTCATTACCACTTACTCGGACCCTGCAACTATGAGTAGCCTGTACCACATTCCTGCAGGTCCTTGCTGCTGTTTTGAACCCAATGACCAGGCACTGACTGCTGGCCCTACCCACTTCCTCCTTCTCCCTGAAAACACACTGAGTGTCCTGGAAATAACAGTCTGCTCACACCAAAGAAAGAGACAGAAACTATTCAAACTCGCACACCAAAAATAGCCACCCTCCCCCCCACAAAAAAAGAATACATAGAAGTAGCCTTGCAAGACTACAGTTTGGCTTCCCTAAACTCACAGACAAAGAAAAACATAAGCAAGATGAAGACGCTCAGAAACCAATCCCAGTTAAAGGAAAAGAGGAATTCACCTAAAGAAGTCAACAATGAAACAGACCTCTGAAGTCTGACAGACATTGAGTTCAAAAGGGAGATAGTGAAAATACTGAAGGAACTAATGCTGATCAAGGAATTAAGAGAGGATATGAATAGTAATGCAGATTCCTTTAGAAAGGAACTAGAAAATATAAGAAGGAGCCATGAAAAACTAGAAAATTCATGTGCAGAGATGCAAACTGAGCTAAAGGCACTAAAAAGCAGAATGAATGATGCAGAGAAATTAGTGACTTGGAAGACAGAATAATGGAAATCACCCAATCAGGACAGCAGACAGGAAACCAAATGAAAAAACATGAAAGCAATATAAGATATCTGTGGGATAATATAAAGCAGGCCAATCTACAAATAATAGGAATTCTAGAAGGAGAAGAAAAAAAGGGGGGATTGAAAATGTGTTTGAAGAAATGATGTCTGAAAACTTTCCAAATCTAAAGGAAACTGATATGAAGATACAGGAAGTACAGAGGGCCCCAAACAAGGTGAACTCAAACAGGCCCACGCCAAAACATAAGAAAAATGGCAAAAGTTAAAGATCAAGAGAGGATTCTAAAGGCAGCAAGAGAAAAGCAAAGCATTAATGATAAGCAAAGCCATAAGGCTATCAGCTATTTTTCTCTGTAGAAACCCTACAGGCCAGAACAGAGTGGCAAGATAGATTTCAAGGGCTGAGAGGAAAAAAATCTGCAACCTAGAATACTCTATCCAGCAAGAATATCATTTAAAATAGAAGGGAAAATACAGAATTTCTCCAGCAAACAAAAGCTGAAAGACTACAGCAATACTAAACCCATTCAAACAGAAATACGGAGGAGTTCCCGTTTTGGTGCAGTGGTTAACAAATCTGACTAGGAACCATGAGGTTGCAGGTTCGATCCCTGGCCTTGCTCAGTGGGTTAAGGATCCGGCATTGCCGTGAGCTGTGGTGTAGGTTGCAGATGCAGCTCGGATCCCGTGTTGCTGTGGCTCTGGCGTAGGCTGGCAGCTACAGCTCTGATTGGACCCCTAGCCTGGGAATCTCCATATGCCACGGGAGCAGCCCTAGAAAAGGCAAAAAGACAAAAAAAAAAAAAAAAGAAATACGGAAAGGGCATCTCTAAATAAACAAAAAAAAAAAAAAAAAGGAAGAAGAAATAGGATGGAAGGAACCATAATTGGAAAGCAATCCCTTAAGTAAGTCAGCATATAGATCTAAACATGAAGATGTTAAAAAAAGGACTTCAAAATCATACAATGTAGGGAAGGAAATTAAGAAAATATAGATTCTGTTTTTATTTTAATGAGGTGTTCGAGGCTATGTGACCATCAGGCTAAAGCAAGCAGATATAGGAAGGGGTTAAGAACATACTTTAACAACAGGGCAATCCAAATCAAAACTGAACATTACATTCACAAAACCTGAAAAGAAAAGTACTCAAGCATAAAATAAATGGAAATCATTTAGCCAAAAAAGGAAGGGAAGAAAAGAGAAACATAGAAGCGACAGGAAAACCAGGTTGAAAATGGCAATAAATACCTATCTATCAATAATCACCTTGGATTTCCTGTCATGGTAGAGTGGAAATGAATCTGACTAGGAATCATGAGGTTGCCGGTTCTATCCATGGCCTTGCTCAGTTGGTTAAGGATCCAGCGTTGCTGTGAGCTGTGGTATAGGTCACAAACACTGCTTGGATCCCACTTTGCTGTAGCTGTGGTGTAGGCCAGCAGCTACAGCTCCAATTAGACCCCTAGCCTGGGAACCTCCATATGCTGCAGATGCGGCCCTAAAAGTCTAAATAAGAATAGGAATAATAAGAATCACCTTAAATGTCAATGGACTGAATTCTCTGATCAAAAGACACAGAGTGGTAGATTGGATTAAAAAAAGCAAAAAGCATCCATCTGCTGTCTACAAGAGAGTCACCGCAGGGAAAAGGGCACATATAGTTTGAAAGTGAGGGGACAGGAAAAGATATCTCATGTCAATGGACAAGACAGGAGAGCAGGAGTTGCAATACTCATATCAGACAAAATCAACTTTAGAATGAAGGCCATAAAGAAAGACAAAGAAGGACAGCATTTAATGGTAAAAGGATCCATTCAAGAAGAAGATATTACAATCCTCTATATATATGCCCCTAATATAGGAGCATCTCGATACCTATAACAAATACTAAGAGACATAAAAGGAGAAATTTATGGGAATACAATCATAGCAGGAGACTTTAACACCCCACTCACATCAATGACAATCCTCTCGAGAGAAAATCAATAAGGCAACAGAGATCCTAAAGGACACACTTTAGAAACATTGGACTTAACATTATCAGGGCATTACATCCAAAAAAATCAGAATATGCATTCTTCTCAAGTGCACATGGAACATTCTCAAGGATCGATCACATACTGGGGCACAAAGCTAACCTCGACAAATTTAAGAGTATAGGAATTACTTCAATTATCTTCTCTGACCACAATGGCATGAAACTAGAAGTCACCCACAGGAAAAGAAATGAGAAAAAAACTTACTACATGGAGATGAAACAATATGCTACTAAAAAAACCTATGGGTCAATGAGGACATCAAGGAGGAAATTAAGGAGTTTCCATTGTGGTGCAGTGCAAATGAATCCTACTAGGAAAAATGAGGTCTTGGGTTCAATCCCTGGCCTCACTCACTAGGTTAAGGATCAGGTGTTCCTGAGAGCTGTGATGTAGGTCACAGATGTGGCTTGGATCTGGCATTGCTGTGGCTGTGGTGTAGGCTGGCATATGCCACAACATATGGCTCTAAAAACCAAAAGAGAAAGAAAGAAAGAAAGAAAGAAAGAAAGAAAGAAAGAAAGAAAGAAAGAAAGAAAGAAAGAAAGAAAGAAAGAAAGAAAGAAAGAAAGAAAGAAAAAGAAGGAGGAAATTAAAAAATACATCAAGACAAATGACAATGAAGACATAGCTACTCAAAATCTATGGGATGCCACAAAAGCAGTGCTCAGAGGGAAGTTCAGAGAAATACAGGACTTCCTCAAAAAAGAAGAAAAATCTCATGTTGACAACTTAACCCACCACCTAAATGAATTAGAAAAAGAACAACAAGCAAAACCTAAAGTCAGCAGAGGAAGGAAATCATAATGATCAGAGAGAAAATCCATAAAACAGACATTCAAAAAACAATAGAAAAAATCAATAAAACTAACACCTGGTTCTTTGAAACAGTCAACAAAATTGACAAACCTCTTGCCAGACTCACCAAGAAAAGGAGAGGAAAAAACCCAAATAAAGTCAGAAATGAAAAAGGAGACGTCACAACGGAAACTACAAAAATACCAAAAAAAAGAAAAAAGAAAAAAACCATGAGAGAATACTCTCAACAATTATATGTCAACAAGTTTGACAAACTAGAAGAAACAGAAACCTTTCTAGAGACTTATACAGCCTTCCAAAACTGGATCAAGAAGAAATAGATCAACTGAGCACCCTGCTCACTAGAAATGAAATTGAGTGTGTCATAAAAACACTCCCTACAAATAAAATTCCCAGGACCAGATGGCTTCACAGGAGAATTCTACCAAACATACAAAGAGGAACTTACACCCACCCTCCTTAAACTTTTTCAAAAGGTTGCAGAAGAAGGAACACTCCCAAAGACATTCTATGATGCCACCATAACCCTAATTCCAAAACCAGACAGAGATACCACCAACAAAGAAAACTATAGGCCAATATCTTTGATGAATACAGACTTGAAAATTCTCAACAAAATTTTGGCCACCTGAATCCAACATATCAAAAAGATCATACACCACGACCAGGATGGATTCACTCCAGGTTCACAAGGATGGTTCGACATGTGCAAATCAATCAACATCAAACACCACATTAACAAAAGAAAAGTCAAAAACCACATGATCATCTCAATAGATGCAGAAAAATCATTTGACAAAGTCCAACATCCACTCACCCTAAAAATTCTTGCCAAAGTGTGTCTAGAGGGAACATACCGTAACATAAAAAAAGCCATTTATGACAAACTCACAGCAAATGTAATACTCGATGGAGAAAAGATGAAAGCCTTCCCACTCAAATCTGGAACAAGATGAGGATGCCCACTCTCGCCACTGTTACTCACCAAAGTATGGGAAGTTCCTAGCCACAGCAACCAGACAAACAAAAGAAATAAAAGGCATCCAACTAGGAAGAGAAGAGGTAAAGCTGTCACCGTATGCCTACAAAGACATGATACTGGATATAGAAAACCCTAAGGACTCAACCCAGAAACTGCTTGAACTGATCAACAAATTCAGCAAAGTAGCAGGATATAAGATGAACATTCAGAAATCAGTTTCATTTTCAGATGCTACCAATGAAATATTAGAAAAGGAACACAAAAATACAATACCTTTCAAAAATACAATACAATACCCCAAAAATCAAATGCATGGGAATACCACAGACCAAGGAGGTGAAACACACATATGCTGAGACCTAGAAAACATTAATCAAGGAAATTAAAGAGGATTCAAAGAAATGGGAAGAGAGTCCATGCTCCTGGGTTGGAAGAATTAATACTGTAAAAATGTACTTACTACCCAAAGCAATCTACAGATTCAACGCAATCCCTATCAAATGACCCATGACATTTTTCACAGAACTACAACAGACAATCCAAAGATTTATATGGAACCACAAAAGAACCAAAATTGCTAAAGCCATCCTGAGGACCAAAAACCAAGCAGGAGGCTTAACTCCCCAGACTTCAGGCAATATCACAAAGCCACAGGAAACAAGAAAGTGTGGTGCTGGTTCCAAAACAGACAGACAAACCAATGGAACAGAAGAGAGAACCCAGAAATAAACCCAGACACCTATGGTCAATTAATCTTTGACAAAGGAGGCAAGAATATAAAATGGGAAAAAGACATCTTTTCAGCACGTATTGCTGGGAAACCCAGACAGGTGCACACACATCAATGAAACTAAAACACAACCTCACACCATGCACAAAAATAAACTCAAGATGGCTTCAAGACTTAAATGTGTGACAAGACACCATCAAACTTCTGGAAGAGAACATAGGCAAAACATTCTCTGACATCAGCCTTACAAGTGTTTTCTCAGGTCAGTCTCCCAAAGCAACAGAAATAAAATCCAAATTAATCCAATGGGACCTAATCAAACAGACAAGTTTTACACAGCAAAGGAAACCAAGAAGACAACTTACAGAAAGGGAGAAAATAGTTTCAAATGATGCAACTGACAAGGGCTTAATCTCTAAAATATACAAACAACTTATACAAATCAACAGCAAAAAAGCCAACAGCCCAATTGAAAAATGCACAAATGACCTGAATAGACATTTCTCCAAGGAAGATATACAGTTGGCCAACAGGCACATGGAAAAATGCTCAACATCCTTGGTTATTAGAGAAATGCAAATCAAAACTACCATGAGATACCACCTCGCACCAGCCAGAATGGCTATCATTCATCAGTCCACAAATAACAAATGCTGGAGGGGGTGTGGAGAAAAGGGAACCCTCCTGCACTGTGGGTGGGAATGTAAGTTGGTGCAACCACTATGGAGAACAGTATGGAGGTACCTTAGAAAACCACATAGAACTACCATATGACCCAGCAATCCCACTCTTGGGCATATATCTGGACAAAACTTTTCTTGACAAAGACCCATGCACCCACATGTACATTGCAGCACTATTCACAATAGCCAAGACACGGAAAAATTCTAACTGTCCAGCAACAGATGATTGGATTAGGAAGAGGTGGTAAATATGTACAATGGAATTCTACACAGCCAGAAAAAGAACAAAATAATGCCATTTGCAGCAACACAGTTGGAACTAAAGACTCTCCTACTAGGTGAATTAAGTCAGAAAGAGAACAAGTACCATAAGATATCACTTGTATCTGGAATTGGATATATGGCACCAATGAATCTTTCCACAGAAAAGAAACTCATGGACTTGCAGAATAGACTTGTGGTTGCCAGGGGGGAGGGGGAGGGAGTGGGATGGATGGGGTGCTTGGGGTTAATAGATGCAGACTCTTGCCTTTGGAATGGATAAGCAATGAAATCCTGCTGTGTAGCACTGGGAACTATATCCAGTCACTTATGATGTAGCATGATAACGTGAGGAAAAAGAATGTGTGTGTGTAACTGGGTCACCATGCTGTGCAGCAGAATATTGACAGAACACCGCAAACTAGCTATACTAAAAATAAATAAAAATCATTATATATATATCCAGTGTTGCCACAGCTGTGGCATGGGTTGCAACTGTGCTCAGATCTGATCCCTGGCCCAGGAGCTCCACATGCCACAGGGCAGCCAAAAAAGGGAAAAAAGGAACAAAAGAATACATTTAACCAAGGACATGAAAGACTGAAACACTTTCAGACAGTGATGAAGCCCCTGAAAACTATGACACACATAAAAGGAAAGATGCCTTGTGCTCTTGGAAAAATTCACATTGTTCAAATGTTCATTCTGCCCAAGGAAATGAACATGTGAATGCCAGCCCCTCCCCAAATTCCAACAGTCTTTTTCCAAGAAATAGAGCAAATCCTCCTACAGTTTGTGTGGAGCCACAAAAGACCTCAAGGAGCCAAAGCAACCCTCAGAAAGGACAAGAGGCTGGAGGCATCTCCCTGCCTGACTTCACCCTATGTTGTGAAGCTACAGTCACCAACAGAGTGTGGAACTGGCTCAAAAACAGGTGCCTGGCCCAGAGCAAGAGGACAGAGCCCAGAATTCAACCCACACTGAGCGGGTCGGTGTGTTCACAACAAAGGGGCCAAGGCCACGTCGTCCCCACAGGAAGTGCTGCTGGGAAAACTCAACACCACATACCATGTAAAGACAGTGGACACCATCCATACCACACACACAATGGACCAAAAAACCCCAGCTTTCAACCCAGAGCCCCTCCTGCATCCTCTGAAGGTGGACCCCCCCTCTGGTGCACATGGGAAGCTAAATTCTTCTGCTACCTTTTCCTCCTGTGCCACCCAATTGGCAGGAAACCTGGCTCCCATCAGTGTAGACACTGCCCCTTGATGTCCTAAAGCTGAAAGCCCCTGAAGTCTGAAGAAGACAGAGCTCTGACAGCAGAGATGCCACCAATCATCCCAGCAAAGCAGAAGCCATGGGCCCAAGGAGCCTCAACTCCCTTCATCTGTGCAAAGCAGGGTCCTCCAGGACCGCACCTGCCCCGTGGGTGCCACCACGGGAACTCCTAGAGTATTTGGTTTGGTCTGGTTTTTTTAGGGCTGCAGAAGTTCCTGGGCTAGGGGTCAAATGGATTTTGTAAAATTAAAGATTTCTCCTCTGTGAAAGGCCTTACTCAGAAAATCAAAAAGCAAGTCACAAACCGAGAGAAAACTATTTGCAAACACATACACAACAAAGGATTTGTTTCAAAATATGCAAAGAATTCTAACAAAACAACACCATTAAAAACAGAGAAAGCTCTGGAGTTTCCTTCATAGCTCAGCAGTTAACGAACCTGACTAGGATCCATGAGGATGTGGGTTCGCTCCCTGGCCTTGCTTAGTGGGTTAAGGATCTGGCATTGCTGTGACCTGTGGTGTAGGTTGCAGACACAGCTTGGATCCTGCACTGCTGTGGCTATGATATAGGCTGGCAGCTGTAGCTCTGATTTGACTCCTAGCCTGGGAACATCCATGTGACTTGGGTGCAGCCTAAAAAGAAAAAAGGAAGAAAGAAAACCATCCCCAAGAAATAGAGGTATCAAGAAAGCTGATTTATAATAGAGACAGCACTCTGCAAGTGGGTGGGGAAGGATGTTCACTTGAATAAACAGGGCCAGGATGGATGGTCACCCACATAAGAAAACTAGTATTACTGGAAACCTAACACAGTCCCACCTAAAAGACCCCTCCTACACCACTGCAAGAATAAGTAGGAGATGGCGTTCCTGTCATGGCACAGTGGTTAGCAAATCCAACTAGGAACCATGAGGTTGCAGGTTTGATCCCTGGCCTTGCTCGGTGGGTTGGGGATCTGACATTGCTGTGAGCTGTGGGTGCAGGTTGCAGATGCAGCTTGGATCCCATGTTGCTGTGACTCTGGTGTAGCCAGTAGCTTCAGCTCTGGCTGGACCCCTAGCCTGGGAACCTCCATATGCCCTGGGAAGCAGCCCTAGAAAAGGCAAAAAGACAAAAAAAAAAGAAAGAATAAGTAGGAGACTATCATGATGACCTCAGGGCTGGGGGAGGGGACACAATGTGATACTATTTACAGTGTAGCAAAAATAGAGTGCAGAAATGCTTAGAGTAAAAACAGCCTCATGCTGACAGTTGCTGGATTTTGACAAGATGCCAAGTAAATCAAAAGGTAAGAGAGGAGTTTCTGTCATGGCTCAGTGGTTAAGGAACCTGACTAGCATCCATGAGGTTGTGGGTTCGATCCCTGGCCTGGCTCAGCAAGGTAAGGATCCAGTGTTTCGGTGAGCTGTGGTATAGGTTGGAGATACGGCTCAGATCTGGTGTTGCTCTGGCTGTAGTGTAGGCCGGTGGCTACAGCTCCGATTAGACCCCTAGCCTGGGAATCTCCATAAGTGGCAGGTGTGGCCCTAAAAAAAAGATAAACCACCAAAAAAAAAAAAAAAGTAAGGGAAAGGGGTGCTGAAACAAATATATATCAGTGCAAAGAAGTGAAACTCAACCCCTACCTCATTCCATATGCAAATATGAATTTGAGACAAACACCTAAATTTTAAAAGTAACACGAGCAATTCTCATTGTGGTGCAGCGGAAACTAATCTGACTAGGATCCATGAGGATGTGGGTTCCATCCCTGGCCTCACTCAGTGGGGTAAGGATCTGGCATTGCCGTGAGCTGTGGTGTAGGTCGCAGAGACGGCTTGGATCCTGTATTGCCATGGCTGTGGTGTAGGCCGGCAGCTACAGCTCTGATTCAACCCCAAGCCTGGGAACCTCATATGTCACAAGTGTGGCCCTAAAAAATAAAAAATAAAAAAATAAAAAAATAAATAAAAGTAGCACTATGTTTAGCACAGCAAAGGAAACCATCAACAAAATGAAGAGACAGCCTACTGAATAGAAGATATTTGCAAACCATTTAAATGACAAGGGGTTAATATCCAAAATATGTATGAAGGTCATATAACTCAATAGCAAAAAACCAAATAACACAGTTAAAAATGAACAAAGGGAGTTCCCATTGTGGCTCAGCAATAATGAAACCCAACTAGTAATCATGAGGTTGCAGGTTCAATATCTGGCCTTGCTCTGTGGGTTAAGGATCCAGCGTTGCTGTGAGCTGTGGTGTAGGTTGCAGACACAGCTCAGATCTTGCAGTGCTGTGGCTGTGGACTGCAGCTGCAGCTCAGATTTGACCCCTAACCTGGGAACTTCCAAACACCATGGGTTTGGCCCTAAAAAGAAAAAAAAATCAAAGAAGACATTTCTCAAAAGAAGACATACATATGGCCAACAGGTACATGAAAAGATTCTCAACATCACCAGTCATCAGGGAAATTCAAACCAAAACCACAATGAGATATCACCTCATTTCTTGTGGTGAGGATGTGGGGGAAAGTGAAACTCTGTACACTTAGTGGGAATATAAATTGGTGCAGCCGTTACATAAGTTCCTCAAAAAATTAAAACTAGAACTAACAGGAGTGAAATAAAGACCCAGTGGCTCTGCAGGTTAAGAACCTGACTAGCATCCATGAGGACTTGGGTTCAATCCCTTGCCTCACTCAGTGGGTTAAGATCCAGTGTTGCTGAAAGCTGCAGCATAGATTGCAGGTACAGCTTGGATCCTGAGTTCCTTTGGCTGTGGTGTAGGCCAGCAGCTGCAGCTCCAAATAGATCCCTAGCCTTGGAACTTCCATGAACTACAAGTGCAGGCCTTAACAAAAAAGACTAAGTTATGATCTAGCAGTTCCACTTTTCAAGATGTATGTGTCCAAAGGAATTGAAGTCAGAATCTCAAAAGGATATCTGTACCCCTATGTTCACTGCACCAGAGTTCAGAATGCCCAGATGTGGAGACAATCTAAATGTCTATTGGCAGAAGAACAGAGAAAGAAAATGTGATGTATAAACACATACAATAAAGTATTCTGCAGCCTTTAAAAATGTGGAAATCCAGGAGTTCCCATCGTGGCTCAGCAGTTAATGAACCCAACTAGGATCCATGAGGATGTGGGTTTGATCCCTGGCCTTGCTCAGTGGGTTAAGGACCTGGCGTTGCCATCAGTTGTGGTGTAGGTCACAGATGCAGCTCAGATCTGGTGTTGCTGTGGCTGGGATGTAGACCAGCAGCTACAGTTCTGATTCGGCCCCTAGCCTGGGAACCACCATATCAGTGCAAAGAAATGAAACTCAACCCCATACCTAATTTTAGGTGCAGCCCTAAAAAGACCAAAAAAAAAAAAAAAAAAAAACCTGAAAGGAAAAAACCCTATGTAAAATCTTATCCTAAATTCTATTTTTTGCATCTCAAAAGCTGAAGAGGCAAGATAGGATATCATCTGGTCATCTTCTTTTCTTAGTGAAAGGCTACAACTACAGTTCATGTAATGCTCAGCTAAGCATGGTGAGGGGATGGAAGAGTGAGAAAGAAATGAAATATATTCTTAGTAATGGCAAAAAAAGAGAGAAGAAAAGTCAACTTCAGAGGCCCTTTGAGCCATTCTGGGCCTTGGAAAGAACTGGAGATTCGAGGAGCCATTTGGGGTGTGTACAAGACACAGCCAGCAGCTGGGGTGACTGCAGCCTGGGCAGGGTAGGGCAGGATGGGGGCACTCCCTCCTCATCCATTTGAGTCAGACTGATCATTCATTTCCAATCTTCTGGGTTTGAGGGAAAAGGCTGGAAAGCTGGCTTTCCAACTGTATCCCTGCCTCATCCAGAAGCAGGTGCTTGGTATGAGGCTGGTGTGGTGAGCAGTCCCCATTCAAAGAGAACGGTGATTGACAAGCAGGGTCTCCTGGGAGGGGTGTCTAGGTGCTGCTACCTCTGAAGAGCCCACTGGGCCCCTATCCTGCAGCATTGAGGTCTTTTCTCCTTGATTTCAGAGGAATCCCTGCTCTCTGATAAACCTTTAAGCCACATTTTCTATGAGACACAAAGACCCCAGTGGAGCTAGCCTTCCAAACATGGTAAAGACTTTCACAGGATGAGAAGGTTCTAGTCACTTTTAGCTTTCCATCTTCTGCACCACTCCAGGACGGAAGAAAGCTGTGTACAAACTAGTTTCCCTTGGTCCTTCTGATTTGATCCCAAACTTCGGAATCTTCCAATCATGATCCTGGGAAGAATCAGCCACAAATGTAGGGGGGGAGCTAACATATGAGACCCAACTTATTGGCCAATTACACCCAGGTGGGGACTGGCTTGAGCTTGCAGTTTGGGCAAGGGTTGGTTCATCCCTAAGCCTTGCTTTCCTCTTCCTGGCAACACATCCCTCTGGTCAGGTCTCTGCTCCAAGAGTGAAGAAATGACAGAAACTTCTCTAGTCTCACCTGGAAGCCTGGATGAGAGGTGAGGAGGGCAGAAGCTGGACAGAGCCAAACTCCAGGACTTTTGTCTCCCCTCTGGAGGCTGCTGCATGTATGTACAAGGAGATTGAAGTGGGTGGGAAAGGGCAGGGAGTCATCTGGAAGTGGCATTGGTGGAGGTGGGAAGGGGGCAGGAGGACCCAGGACCCACTGCCTGCCATCTCCACAGAGCTTCTTGGGCCCCAGCACCATGCGGCACTGCCCGTAAAAATGTTTCCTGGATGCTGTGTCCTTGATCCTCCTGAGCCGCTTCCTCCAAGAGAAAAATGCAGAGCATCCTAAGTACAGTTTATGCATGGTGAGTTCCAGAGGTGGAGCTTGGACTCCTAACCCTAACCCTTTGGGGGTGGGGGGTGGGTATATTTTCAGTTACACAAACAGTCTAAAGTCACCATGGAAGTTCTAAGAGGAATGCTGTTGAAGAATCAGGAGAGGGTTAGAGAAAAGATAATAGTGAACTAGCCTTGAAATATGTGTCGGGTTTGAATAAAGGTGAGGAAGACAAGGGGGCATTTTCCATGTGCAGAGAGCAGCCAAGGCCATGCTGTTTGGTGGGGTTGGCCCATGGGCAGCCTGCCTAGGTGAGGTCACATCCCTCTCCAGAGCCAGAGCCATCATAATTCCCATCCATCACATGCAGGAAACCCCCCAAAAATGCCCCAATTATAGCCCCTGCACGTGGAGACCACCAATCCAGCACAGGTCACATGCAAGCCCCAGGGTCCAGGTTTTCCTCCAGAGCACAGCCTAAGTGGATGTGGGCAGGTGAGTCAGAGATGTGTGTATGTGTGCACAGAATTGAGCCAAAGAAAGGACTTTAGAATGGAGGTACCATGTGTAACTTCCTTGGGGACAGAACTGGCTTTCAACATCTGCCACAGAACCTAGCACAGTCCACGCCGAGTTAGGTGATGTCTGCCAGCCTGATAATGGAAGGGGGTTAGATGTGGGCCATGGCAGGCATGGGCCCCTTCTCACTCTGCACAAGCCCAGGACTTTCCCATAAGCATTCTGCACAACACCCGAGGGGCCCCTCCATTGACTCTGGGTCCCACCACCGCTTCTGAAAAGCCCTGTGTGCCCCCATGATGAGGGGGATAGTGGTTGACTATATCCTGGGGCTTGCCTGGCATGGCCTCAAAAGGGAATCTGACCCTCAACCGACTCCAGAGATCTAAGGAAAAATCTCAGAGCTGATGCTTATCTTACTCTGAGCAGGAGGGAAATAAGGTGGTACTGGGGCAGCTAGATGAGAAGCAAAGCATTTCTGAAATCAAGAACCTTCTGAAGACCTTCAAGGACTTGCAGAAAACCTCCCCTTTACTCCAACATGCCGAGTACAGATTCCTGGTGGGAGCTCCTCCCCAGGAAAAGAGTGAGTACATGGGAGGCAGGGGTCAGACTGGGGGAAGGTGAGACAAGATACTATTCTGCCAAGAAACAGGAAGGGCAGAGCTCCAGCTGTGGCACAACAGGATAGGTGGTGTCTGCAGCACTAGGACGCAGGTTTGGGCCCCGGCCCGGCCCAGTGGTTTAAAGGACTCCCACTGCTACAGCTGTGGCGTAGGAAGCTCACACACATGGCTGTGATCTGATCCCTGGCCTGGGAACTCTGTATACCTAGGGGTGGCCAAAAAGAGGGGGTGAAGAGGGGAAATGATCTGGCAAGGAAGATGGGTGCTCAGAGGCAGGGCCACCCTGCAGAACTGGAATGCGGGGCAGGTTATAAGCCCAAGTGCATTTTCTTCCTGCTGCCACCCCCTTGAATGACAAATGTCCAGAGGCTCAGAATGGCTGGTAAGGAGGCACTCATCCAAGTTCCCATTGTGGCTGAGTGGTTAATGAACCCAACTAGGATCCATGAGGATGCAGGGTCCATCTCTGGCCTTGCTCAGTGGGTTAAGGATCCGGCATTGCAATGAGCTGTGGTGTAGATCACAAACACAGCTTGGATCCTGCATTGCTGTGGCTGTGGTGTAGGCTGACCGTGGTAGCTTTGATTTGACCCCTAGCCTATGTCCATATGCCTCAGGTGTGGCCCCCTCAGCGAAACTCGCTCAGGGCAGGGAGCACAGGAATCATGGGCACAAGAGTGCCACAACCCTTGGGTCCAGCCCTGGATCCTCCAATCCAGGCCTGGTGGCTCCTCAGTCACTGAGATGATGCTGAGATCAAGGCCAGCAAACTTCCCTTTGGTACCTGACAGCCTTTCCCCTCAGAGGGAGCCTTGTCCCCGCAAGGACTCCCCAGCAGCCTTTCCAAGTAGTGATCAAAGAAACCACCTGACTACTGTGCAGAGATGAGCTCTCCCAGAAAAGGGAACTGTGAGTTTGGCCCAGGTCCTCGTCTCGAGGGCAGCCATGGGCAGAGGGGCCTGGGAGTAACTCAACTCTCACTCCCCTCCACACTCCCCAGAGCTGCTGACTGTGGGCATCTCCTCAATGCAGCATCCCCAAGGGACCCGTCTGCTGAACACCCTGCAACTTCTGTTCCAGGCTTCCTCAGAACCGGAGCTGGAGTGTATCGTGGTGCTGGTCTGCCTGTCCAACTCTGAGCTGGAATGGCTCAACCAGGTTGCGGCCAACATCTCAGACCTCTTCAGAGGACACATTGAGGCCCAGCAGCTGCTCGTAGTCCATGGCCACCTCGGCGGCCCCCCTCTCCCAGAAGATCTGGATGAGGCTCATCCGCCCTCGCCCCGCAAAGGCCTTCACAACCAGCAGAAAAGGGATCTGGCCCTCCTCATGAACTTGGCCACCAACTTCTCTGAATACTTTCTGCTGCTGGAAGACCAGGTTTCTCTCATTTCCAAGTTTATCTCAACCATCTATTGGGTGTTATTAGCCTGGAAAAACCTCCCTTGGGTGATCCTGGACTTCTCTAACCTGAGCCTCTCCGGGAAAGTCTTCCACACCAGTGACTTCCCCCGCCTGACCTCTCTCTTCCTCCTTTTCCAAAAGGACACTCCAATGCACCTGCTTCTCTCTGAATTCCGTCTTCTTTTGGCCCAACCCATGCCAATCCATTTTAGTTCCTTGGTCCTCGACCAAACACATTCTGAGCTTGAGGACGTCTGCTTTCCTGGAAAGAAGAAGAAGGTTTTGGTGAACCAGACAACCCCACTGCCAGCATCATCACAGACATGCTGACCATATCAGACAATGTACCACAGTATGCTTACACGCTGAACAAGGAGTGCTACTCCACCTTCAATCCCATGAAAGGCAACCACCTTACAGTGATTTTGGAGAGGCCACACAAAGTCATCCGGATCGAGGTGCTGACAGGTTCCAACAAACCAAGACAGTACCATCTGGAGCAAGGGCAGGTGGAGCTGGGCTTTTACACCCTGGAGGGTTTCAAAGGCTGTGCCCGCTATACCCTGCTGCAACCACTGGTAGATGGACATTTGGACCAGATAGTATCTTATGAAGAAGCCTCCGCAGAGCAGTTGAGTTGCATCTGGCTGCTGGTGCTAGCACCCCAGGAGTCCTGGCTCCTGATCAGGCAGATTAAAGTCTGGACCAGCAAGTATGAGGAAGAGAAGTTGTAGACAACTCAGTGGGAATCTGGAAGGACAGGGTTTGGAAATGGAGTCTATCTGGTGAGCAAGAAATAAAGCTAGGAATTTTGATCAAGGGCTGCTCACTCTGACATGGGTGACCATTAATTTGTTGGTCTCACTGGGACATTTTGAGAAGGGAAGGAAGCTCCAGTAAAAACTACACTGGAGGAGTTCCTATTGCGGCACAGCAGAAACAAATCAGACTAGGAACCATGAGTTCAGGTTCAATCCCTGGCCTTGCTCAGTGGGTGAAGATTCTGGTGTTGCCATGAGCTATGGTGTAGGTTGCAGATGTGGCATTGCTATGGCTGTGGTGTAGACTGCAGGTTCAATCCCTGGCCTTGCTCAGTGGGTTAAGATTCTGGTGTTGCCATGAGCTGTGGTTTAGGTTGCAGATGTGACATTACTATGGCTGTGGTGTAGGCTGGCTGCTGTAGCTCTGATTGGACCTGTAGCCTGGGAACCTCCAGATGCCACCAGTGCAGCCCTAAAAAAACAAATAACAAAGATCATACAAACAAAAAACTACACTAGACCACAGACATAAACCAGGATTGTCCCAGACAAGCTGAGATGTAAGGTCACTCCAATTCTTCTTTTGTAGGATGCTCAAGACAGAGGCCACAGTCTGATAAAGGACACAAATCAGACACTAGCCTTCAGCTGCTTAAAGCCAGAGGGAGGGAAGGGATCTGCCTGAACTGCCTCAATTCTTAGCTACACACAAGGATAACACCCCAAGATCTTCCTGGGAAAGAAGTGCAGCAGTCTTGATAGCTCCATGATCATGGAGCAGAGACTGACTTTGGCTCATGTCTACAGACCTGTCTCAGCCTCTTCCAGATGCTATAACAGAATGCCATCAATTGAGTGGCTTAGGAACAGCATAGCTTTGTTTCTTACGGTTCTGGAGGCCAGAGTCCTGGATCAAGGTTCTGGTGGATTCCGTATTTGGCAAGAGCCAGCCTCTCAGTTCACAGACTCCATCTTTCCACGCTGTCCTCACAGGTGCCTGCCCAAGGGGGTGAGTGAGCTGTCTGGCTTCTTGTCTGAGAACACTCATCCCATTCCTGAGGGCTCCTCCCTAAAGGCCTAATCACCTCCCAAAGACTCCACCTCCTAAAACCCCTTGGGGGTACAGATTCCAACATGTGGATCCTGGGGGGACATATTTAGACAATAGAAAGACTCAAGCCTCCAATGCATCAAGGTTAAGTCCTTGCTGGAGCAAAGTTGTCTTAGCTGGGATTCAGGAATAGATGTTTCTAGGATTTATGAATCTTCTAGAACTGTGTGCGAAATTTGGTATGAATGCACACGTGCATTATTTTTCTTTCTTTCCTTTTTTTTTCTTTTGCTTTTTAGGGCCACACTCATGGCATATGGAGGTTCCCAGGCTAGGGGCCCAATCGGAGCTATAGCTGCTGGCCTACACCACAGCCACAACAACATGGGATCTGAGCCGCCATCTGTGACCTACACCACAGCTCATGGCAATGCCAGATCCTTAACCCACTGAGCAAGGCCAGGGATTGAACACATGTCCTCATGGATTGTAGTCAGGTTCTTAACACACTGAGCCACAATGGGAACCCCTATTCACCCTATCTTTAACTGCACTGAAACCTTAAGTTTGCAGAGTTCCCTTCATGGCTCAGTGGTTAACAAACCCAACTAGGATCCATGAGGATGTGGGTTCAATCCCTGGCCTCACTCAGTGGGTGAAGAATCTCTCATTGATGTGAGCTGTGGTGTAGGTCACAGACATGGCTCGGATCCCATGTTGCTGTGGCTGTGGGATAGGCTGGCATCTGTAGCTCCAATTCGACCCCTAGCCTGGGAACCCTCCATATGCCTTGGGTGCAGTCCTAGAAAGAAAAAAAAGGGGGGGGTGACACAGAAAGTTTCTTGTACCCAGGAGCCCCACAGGGCCTCACCCAGTTTCAGAATCTATGGGGGACTCCGGTTCAATCTCTGGCCTCACTCGGTGGGTCAGGGGTCTGGTGTTACTGTGGCTATGGTGTATGCTGGCAGCTGTAGCTCCGATTTAACCCCTAGCCTTGGAACCTCCATATACCACAGGTGCTGCCCTATAAAGCAAATAAAATAAAATAAAATAAATGGTGTAGTCATATAAGGGAGTAATAGTCAGTAATAAAAATGAACAATCTATGATCACAACATGGATAAATCTCATAATCACAACACAAAAGAAGTTAGATGCAAAGGAATACATACCATATAATCCCATTTATATAAATTCCTAAAAGAGGCAAAACCAGTTTGTGGCTGGAAGTCTCGACAGTGGTTGCATCTGAGAGTTGGGGAGTGGGTGTGAGTACAGAAGTTTCTGAGGAGCTGGCAACCACCTACTTCCTGATCTGTGTGGGTGTGTTGACTTGGTGAAAACTTGACATCTGCCTAGCGGCTGATAAGGGGTAAAAATCTGATTAGATTGAGTCTAAGAGCACTGCAGGAGGAGAAATTGGAAGCAGAAAAACTGGAAACAACGATTTGGAGGAGTTTTGCTGCCAAGGAAGACAGAAAAATCCCCACATGATGCATTCTTTATATTTTTGCATAGTGAAGAGCAGCAGAGGAAATGGAGAAGACAAAAGATTTCTTTCTTTTTGAAGAATGCAGGGGGTGGAGTTCCTTTCATGCCTCAGAGAAAACGAACCTGACTAGTATCCATGAGGACACAGGTTCGATCCCTGCCCTGGCTCAGTGGGTTAAGGATCTGGGGTTGCCATGAGCTGTGGTGTAGGTCATAAATGCGGCTTGGATCCTGCTGTTGCTGTGGTGTAGGCCAGCAGCTATAGCTCCGATTTGATGCCTAGCCTAGGAACCTTCATATGCCATGCGTGCAGCCCTTAAAAAAAAAAAGACAGAATGCAGGGGGTAGTGACCTAGTAAGGCATGAAGAGCTGATGCTAGAGAAGACAGAAAGCAGAGCTACTAGAGCGACATCTTTTTTTTTTTTTTCTTTTTTGGTCTTTCTTTTTTGGTCCTTTTAGGGCCACATCCATGGCATGTGGAGGTTCCCAGGCTAGGGGTCTAATCAGAGCTGCTGCTGCTGGCCTACACCACAGCCACAGCAATGAGGGATCTGAGCCTCACCTTCAACCTACACCAAAGCTCACAGCAACACTGGATCCTTAACCGACTGAGCAAGGCCAGTGATTGAACCTGAGTCCTCATGGATACTAGTCAGATTCATTGCTGCTGAGCCACGACAAGAACTCCTGCTCTTTCTCTTAACATTAGGCACAAAGCAAGATGCCCACTCTTACCACTCCTTCACAACACTGCACTGGAGGTCGTAGTGCAATAAGGCAAGAAAAAAGAAACGGCATAGGGACTGAAAAGGAAGAAACACGGCTGTCCCCTGGAGCTCCCTGGTGGACTAGCACTTAAGGATTCAGTGTTGTCACTGCTGTGGCTCTGGTTGGATCCCTGGCCTGGGAAATTCGGCATGCTGTGGGTGCAGCCAAACAAAAATGAAAACAAAAATCCCACAACTATCCCTATTTCCAGATGACATGATTTTCTATATAGAAAATTCCAAGAAATCTACAAAAAAAAATCTCTTGAACTAATGAATGAGTTTAGCAAAGTCACAGAATACAAGGTCAACCCACAGAAATAATTGTTTCTATAGACTAATAAAGAACGACTGGAAATCAAAATCTTAATAAAGGAATAACATTTAAATTAGCACCCCCTTAAGTTCCCTGTTGGTTAAGCAGGTTAGTAATCCAGCATTGTCAGTGCTGTGGGCTCTGGAGCAACTCTGGCACAGGTTCAGTCCCTGGGTGGGGAACTTCAACATGATGAAAGTGCAGCAGAAAAAAAAAAAAATAGCACCACCTGGAGTTCCCATCGTGGTGCAGTGGTTAATGAATCCAATTAGGATCCATGAGGTTGGGGATTCTATCCCTGGCCTTGCTCAGTGGGTTAAGGATCTGGTGTTGCTGTGGGCTGCAGTGTTGGTCACAGACAAGGCTTGGATCCTGAGTTGCAGTGGCTTTGGCGTAAGCTGGTGGCTGCAGCTCCAATTAGACCCCTAGCCTGGGAACCTCCATATGCAGCAGGAAGCAGCCCTAGAAAAGGCAAAAAAAAAAAACCTCCCTGTTATAGACTGAATTGTATTCTCCCAAATTCATATGTTGACGTCCAGCCCTAGACCTTAGAATGTGATGGATTGCAGATTCTTTTTTTTTTTTTTTTTTTTTTTTTTTTTTGTCTTTTCTAGGGCTGCACCCATAGCACATGGAGGCTCCCAGGCTACGGGTCTAATCAGAGCTGTAGCTGCCAGCCTACACCACAGCCACAGCAATATGGGATCCAAGCCACATCTGCAACCTACACCACAGCTCATGGCAACAACGGATCCTTGACCCACTGATGGAGGCCAGAGATCAAACCCACAACCTCATAGTTCCTAGTAGGATTTGCTAAACATTGAGCCAGGACAGGACCTCCAGAGATAGTCTTTAAAGAGATAAAATGTACCCCAAATATTTATTTTTTCTCAGCTTATAAATAAGCATTATCATACTGAGTAATACTGGAGCACAAGACATAAGGCAAAATTACTAATACTGATCCTGTATTTATTTAAAATTTTGTATTGTGTTCATCGTCATGAATTTTTGCATTAATTGTGATTTTTAAAATATATTGCATTCATTATTTCTCTTGAAAAAAAAGAAATAAAATGAAGTCATAGAGTTGGGCCTAAATCCAATATGACTGGTGTCCTTATAAGAAAAGGAATTTAGGTCAAAACATGCGTGGACAGAAGACCATGCGAAGACATAGAAGATGGGCATCTACAAGCCATGGAGAGACACCTCAGGAGAAACCACCAGCAAATGTCGATCTGGCTGGGAAACTGTATGGAAAAAAAATGGCCATCTTGGCAAAGGTGTGGCTCCAGGCTCTAGGGGTCTATTTCTGACTCTTGCCTGTGCTTCTGCTGCCAACAGAGCTCAACCCTAAGTCCCTAAATGAGTATCAGTACCATCTCCAGAATCATTGCAGCAGCTGACACTTGGTTAGTGTTTTGCTCACTCCACTCCCCTTTCCCCACCTGGCTTGGGTCCTCCAGGTTGTGTGGTGCCCCCAGGGTATGGCTTCTGTGCCCCCAGACATTTGTAAGTCTCAGCAGCCTCCCTCCATCCTGCAGGATTTGCTCACATCTCCTCTGAGCAAATACTAATCTTTTCCCCATCACCCAGGCCCTCAATCACTACGAAGGCTCTGGCAGTCATTGGTACAAGTTCCTGCACTGGGGAGTTTTTGGTGGAAGGGCTCCAGCTGGGGCATCAGAGGGGCAGTCCTCCCCACCCAATAGTTTCTTGGGACGCCAGCAGGAAGCAAGGCACTTTTGCCCTCTCAAAACATCCCATAGTATTTTGAAAGGTAACAGGAATGCAGCCAGTCCACAGCAGCCCTTGTGTATCTCTGCACGTGGTCCCCAGGCAAACATGTCTACCTCTCTGCCTGCATCAACGGCAGTCTTGTCATCAGGCCCTACACTCCCATCACCAGCGATGAGGACCAAGGCTACGTGGATCGTGTCATCAAGGTAAGGAGGGTAGGAAGGAGCTCCAGGAGCCCCTCACCCTCCTCTCTCTGGGATTTGTAGAAACTTCCAAGATGTATTTGATAGCAGGAGATGCATGTCATTTGGGGACATGGGGAGAGTATGTGGACTGGGAAAAGAGCACCTGTGTCATTCCTGCCCAGCTCCAGGCAGGTTCTAGTCAACAGGGGCCTCAGAAACCAGGGACATTCCAAATAAAATTCTTCCCGTTCTATCTTAACAGGTCTACTTGAAGGGCATGCACCCCAAATTTCCTGAGGGTGGAAAGGTGTCTCTGTACCAGAATAGCCTGAAGCTTGGGGATGTGGTGGAGATTTGAGGGTCCAGTGGGTTGCTTACTTACACTGGGAAAGGTAATGGCCCAGCTTCCACTCCAGTGCCCCTGGTCCTCCATACGCAGTGTGGGTCTGAGTGTTCATGCGCCTGTGCGCAGGGATAAGGGCAGGTGGCCGCTCCTACAGACACAGCACTGAAACCATTGGAGGTATGTTCTTCAGTCCCATTTGCTGCAGAGATCCATTCCCTCCCTGTCCCCATGAATTCACCAGGCCTGACAGCTGTGGCGATGACTAAAACAAACCAGATCCTTAACTCTCTGAGTGAGGCCAGGGATCAAACCTGCAGCCTCATGCATCCTAGTTGGATTCATTTCCACTGTGCCATGATGGGAACTCCCAGTTTGTCTTATTTATGCTTTATTAATAATTGACTATCAAATTTTATTTTGCCCATATGTTTACTTAATTCTCCTGAGTCTGATGGCTGAGTTTATAAACAGTAGCTCTTACTCAGGCTGATGATCCTCCGTGTGCCCCCTGCAGCACACCAGTATCATGGAAATGGTTTCACTGGTCACTGAACAATCTCAATGGGTTTGCTGGGTACTAGTTTCCTCTGGAATAATAGCTACTTTCCCATTTGGCTGATTTTAGGAGTGGAACCAAAACTGGACCCTGATGGAGTTAAGAATCATATTTTTGTGAGCTCTGCATTGATTCAACATCTAGTTCTCCAGGAAGCCATGCTAATAGAGGAAGGGGCTGGAATTAGGTTTTGCGTGCTCTTTTATGTTGTTATTGTGTTACAGAGGTGGAGTCTTCACTCCTGGAGCTGCCTTCTGCAGAACAAAGTGAATAAAGTTGATCAAAAGACTCAACCAATGCGGTATTGAATTTAGTGTCATTAGCAGCTCTGAAGTCTAAATAGGTGAATATTTAACTGAAGTCATAAAGAGCATGAATTAACAGCTTTTTAATTTGGTATTTGAAATTCTATAATCCTACCTGACTATATGTGGAGAAGATTGTCAATCTAAAATATGTGTACCATAAAAGCAGGAAATTGTACTTGCTTAACATAAATTTCAGATTGTAGCTGTTTTGTGATTTGATTGCTTATGAGAGAAAACTAGTATTTGACTGACTTTTTCATTGAAGAATTTATGGTCAGTTTTTATAGGGAAGCTGGTAGATCCAAGGGTAGGATGGGTGGCTGTGTGTTGCTGACACATCTCTTGATGAAACACCCAGGCTGGTGGTCATATCAGGCAGTAACTGTGTTTTTCTTGCCATAATAATGAATGCCATCTCACTTTCCCATGAGTTTGACTGCAAAGTGTAGGCCTTTGCTATTTTAGCCTAGTTTTTCACCCATCTGTGCTGGCTAAGTTAAATAATAAAGGATTATTGATTAAACAGTGGTTTTGTGTTAGGATGTGCCTGTGTATTTGAGTAGTGGTAGAAATGTGTTTCCTAAGTAGTCTATGTACTGCTAATAATGGGCTCGTCATTCATCATTTTCCCTGGTTCTGTAACTGTGTTGAGTTTTAAAGATATAGCTGGTAAATTTTGATTGACTTCCTTTTTTTTTGTCCTTTTCAGGCTGCACCCATGGCATATAGAGGTTCCCAGGATAGGGGTCAAATCAGAGCTGTAGCAGCTGACCTACACCACAGCCACAGCAACACCAGATCCGAGCTGCATCTGTGACCTACACCACAACTCATGGCAACACCACATCCTCAACCCACTGAGCGAGGCCAGGGATCAAACCTACATCCTCATGCACACTGGTCAGTTCCTTAACCCACTGAGCCACAAAGGGAACTCCCAGGAGTTGTAGTTCTTAACCCTCTCAGCATCATTAGTTTCAAGTCAGCTGATGGAAGCCACAGGACATGACCACTACAGTTGGGGGGGTCTTAAATCAAGGCCTTATTTTAAAATAACAGTCATGGGAAGGATTATGTTGGATTTGCTTTTCCTTTGTTTCTGCATTCCCTCCATTTTGTAGTTAGTAACCACCTGAATCTGCCATTTTGAACTTAGGGAATGTCTAGAAGACTAAAACATTTTTCTACAAAAAGCAATGGGGGACACAGCAGGGCTTTTGTACCTTGGAGGACCGCACAGGGTCCTGCTTTGTTCAGTGATGTGAGTAGACTCATATCATGGCAGTAAAAGTATTGTGTGTGGACACGAGTGGGGTGTCCTGGGAGTTCTCCCTTTGGGCTAGAAAGTTGCATTTGAAAGCTGCTACCAGAGGCCTGTCACATAGTCACCTAGGAGCATGTTTGGTTTCAGGAAGTCTGATTGAATGGCCCTTTTCTTACTGCCAACAGGCAAAATTGGTGGGATATCCAAATATTTGAGATTGGTGTGTATTCTTTTAATACTGTAGAAGTTCTGAGGTTTGCAAAGGATTGTCTGGGGTGGGAGTTCTCCCACTGATGTGGTTTCATATTCATTTCCCTTTCCCCTGATCATTAATGAAATGCCTGCTCAGATGCTTTGGTCATTTTTTTTCCAATGCGTTTTCCAATGCATTGTCTTTTATTTTAAAAGTATGCAGTTGTTGGAGTTCCCATCGTGGCACAGCAGGAGCAGATCCAACTAGGAGCCATGAGGTTGCAAGGTTGATCCCTGGCCTCACTCATTGGGTGGAGGATCTGGCCTTGCCATGAGCTGTGGTGTAGGTCCTAGACATAGCTCAGATATGGTGTTGCTGTGGCTCTGGCATAGGCTGGCAGCTGCAGCTCCTATTGGACCCCTGGCCCAGAACTTAAATATGCCAAAAAAGACCTAAATAAATAAAAAACCAAATAAATGAATAAGTTGCAGCACTTAGGTATGAATGTGAGTTCAGCATGTGTAATTCTGAAAGGATGGGAGGAGCTGAGCCTCCTAACAAAGACAAAATGGCTAAATAAACTATGGCACACCGACATCCTGGGAGGCATGCTGCCTTGTAGATGTTCTTGGGGATATTTACTTGTCGATGGTGATGCTGAATGTAGATAGATAGATGATAGATAGGTAGATGATAGAAAGAAATTAGTGTGTATTATATTTAAGTTAATGTGCAAGACTTCATATTTTACCCTTTAGATTTTTCCTAAAAATATATATATCTATTCTGAAAATAGAGCTAAATGTACTTGGTAAAAGGATATTTTCCTGTAAATTATTATTTTTATTTTAGTGCTTACTTTATTCAAATTTATTTCAGGAGCTGTTTCATTTATGTGCACAGTATTCTTGCATTCTTTGCTTTATAAACTCAGGCACTCAACCAGGAGAAGCTTCAAGGGTTGGGCTGACCCAAAGTTCTGTGAACTTTGAAGTTTTCAGCATTACTGGGCCACAGTGAAGGTTAGATTACTTGCCCTCTTCCAGGCTTTAAGTTTAGGTGTAAACTTTCCTGAAAAGCATCAAGAGAGCTAAGCTTCCAAGGATGAAATCAAATCTGATTCAGTATATTTGCTACTGTGAAAAACTTCCCCAGCTCAGACCTGCACTAGCACAAGTTAATCTCAAAGTGGTACCAGAGAAACATTTCATGCATAGAGTTTGGTTGTTTACCTGGGTTGGGGAAACAATAGCAGGTGAAACTATTGTGGGAGAATTGGTGCTTCTGTGCCCATTGGCTTCTGGAAGAAGAGGCAGGGGGTCATGTTTCACAGCAACCACAACCACCGCATCCACAGGCTCTGAGGGGTGGATACAAAATCTTTTGGGAGAAGAGGGGCCACAGATTTCCCCAGACCCAAACACGGACTCATACAGAGCGTGCTTGTGCTCAGCCTTAGATTTCACGTTGGGCCCAACCTGGCTGACTCTGGGGAGGATATAGGTGTTCCCCAGCCAGGGTGGCTGGGGGCAGTGGTGGTGGGAGGAATGAGTGGGGGTATGGTGGGAGTGGTGGCAAGCCACCCCATTCAGAGCCTCAGTATAGCAGCCTTGCTGGGCGAGCGAGCCCAATTTACTACTGATGCCCATGATGCTGTTGAGCGTGGTGATGGAGACTGCCCCGATGCAGTGGTTGGTGTAGGTCTTGGAGAGCTTGGCCACCTTGGAGAGCATCTACATCCTGGTGCCCAGTAAGTTGTTGCTGATGTCTTTGTCCTCATACCAGGTCATATTGCCCTCGCTGCAGTGGTCGCAGGGCAGCTGGAAGAATGCCTTGCAGAGGGGTTTGTGCTTCGACAGGTACTTGACGAAGCTTGTGTAAGGGCAGAACTCGGTTCCTGTCTCATACATGAGGGGCAATTTCTCCTCGTCACTGCTCTCGGCATGCTTCTTGCTCCAAGACAATGAGCACAATTTGTGGTAGGGCCCGAAGTACTTAAAGTAGACGAACTTGCCACCATCCTCATCCATCATCAGCCCAAAGGAGTCCTTGAGCTCACGCTGGTTCTCACGGCCTCACATGCAGAAGTACATGCACGTCTCGAACTAGACCTTGTTGAGCAGTCTGAAGGGCATGTTGGTGCGGAAGACGCTGGAGATTTAGAGCTTGCCCAGGTCAGCCCGCGTGATGGATTGCTTCTGCACCTCTGGCGGGGCACCCTGTTCCTCGAGCTTGCACATGACCACAGCCAGTCAAGTTGCTGCTGCACAGCTTGGGGTCCTTGGTGAGGTCGAGCGTGCGGCAGTAAGGGGACTCATTGAGGTAGTGGTTGAGGGAGCTGTGGATGATGATGAGCAACGGCATGCTGTAGAGCTGGCCACTCTTGGAGTGGGCCTCTGCATAGAATGCATAGGACAAGCACAGCATGTGGCACAGAGCCCCCTTGTCCATGGTCTCCAAGTCTGGGCTCTGTGCCTTCTTGCTCAGGTACTCCTGGAAGATGCGCAAATCATAGTGGGTTGCCAGCTGGGTGTTCTTGCTCAGCCAGGCCCACTCGGGGCGCCATCCCCTGGGCGGCCCACCATGGGCCTGGGGCGCCAGCAGTTGCAGTGGCGCCTAGGGCTTCAGCATAGAGCTCTGGTCCATATTGATCATATGGACTAGCTCAGGCTCCAGCTCCTCCCCAGCCAAGTCCTCAGGCTCCAAGGGCTGGTCCCAGTCCAGCCCCATCTCTTCCTCCTCCTCCTCCTCCAGACCCCCACCTCCACCCTCCTCCTCCTCATCCCCCGTTATCTGCACCTCCTGGATCTCCTCCTCCTCTTCCTCTTCCTCCTCCTCCTCACCAGCGCTGCAGTAGTGCAGGTGGCAGTGGCGGCGGCTGCGGCCCCCAGCACCGTGCTCGCCCTCACCCTCCTCCCCATTGTTCTTGGCAGCGGTGGCAGTGGCGGCGGTGCTGGTGCTGCGGCCCATGCTGGTGTTACAGTCCCGGCTGCCAGGCATTCTTGCCATATTGCTGTCTCTCTGCCTCCTGTAAGTTACTCACCTTCCTAGTGTCTGCCTGGAGAGGATACAACATCTAAATCACAAGAGGAGAGACCACTGTGGGTGTGCCTGCAGCACTGCTGTCTATGGTAAACAGCCTGCTGCTGACACTTTATAAAAGGAAAACTCTATCTCTCTTCTTGATCTGAAAGTGCCAACCAATGAACACTATCTAAACAATACTAACTCATAAAATGTTACTAAATGAAAAAAAAATCCTGTTGTAGTTTATAGAGTAAGATCCCCATTAAAAAAAAATTACACCACACAACTGTGTCTGAAGATACACGAATATGAAAAAGTCTGAAAACTCCCAGGATACCCCATGGTGTATGCCTACTTTCACTGTTGGTACTGTCTCTAGCTTTTGGGACTTTTAAAGAAAAGCAGAAAAATACAAATGAAAAGCCAAACATGGGTGTTCCCATCAATGCTTGGTGGAAACAAATCTGACTAGCATCCATGCGGACACAGGTTAAACCCCTGGCCTAGCTCAGTGGGTTAAGGATCCAGCATTGGCCTCAAACAGTGGTGTATGTCACAGACATGGCTCGATCTGGCATTGCTGTGGCTGTGGCTGTGGTGTAGGCTGGTGGCTACAGCTCCAGTTCAAACCCTAGCCTGGAAACCTCCATGTGGCATGAGTGTGGCCCTAAAAAGAAAAAAGAAGGAAAGAAAAAGAAAAGCCAAATACATCCTAGAGAGGTGCTGGAAGGGGTTCAGGACACTGCTTTTGGTGCCTGGTAGGCCTGGGTTCAAAGTCAGATTCTGTCATTTACCAGATAAGATTCTGGGCAAGGGGCTTTATAGCTCCAAGTCTCAGTTTCTTCTTCTTTAAATTAGGGTTCATTGTGCTCACCTTACAGTGTTATCAGACCATAAAAGTGATACCATAAAGTCTTTCACAAAATGACTGCCAACAGCAAAGTAAATGGGCATTGGTTTTAACAAAAATAATCACCTTTATTGAGATCAATTGCACATAATAAAATGCAATTGAGCTACACAGTGCTGTGGCTGTAGCCTCTCCTCCCATCACCACAGATTAAATTTGCCATTTCTATAGTTTTGTGTAGATGAAATCACAAGGATATGCTTCCTTCCCTTTTTGAGATTCAGTTGGGTTGTTGTTCCAGGTATCATTAGTTTAGTTCCTAAGAGCCCCAAATGTCTACGAGCAGGTAAAGGCTGTACAGTGATGAATTATCCAAAGAAAGTTCTGACCTTCCACTTTCAGTTCCTGGGAGGTGATCTTTAGGATGCTGGAATAGCCTGCTTCATGGGACTGGTTGCCCAACAGTCCCACAACATGATTTATGATGGATGGGTCTTTGGAACACACTCTATCAATTCCAGCCTCTGGGAGAGGCTGGAGATGATCAGCCATGTGGCAATAGGTGATCAAGCTCCAGTATAAACTCTGGAAACAATGCATGAGTGATCCTCCTGAATCAGCAGTATTCTGTGCACTCTGCTATGCACTGATGCCGGGGGGGGGGGGGAGTAACACATCCTGAGAAAATGGAAACCATGTTGGAAACCCTTCCAGATTTGGCCCTATGTGGTGGGAACACTTGGTTGATTCTAATTTGTATCCCTTTGCTATAGGAAAAACATAATTCTAAATGGAGCACTTTCCTGAGTTCTGTGAATTGTTCTAGCAAATTATGGAACCTGAGAGTGGTGGTGGAGACTCCCAAATTTGTTTCTGAAGTGAGGAGGGTGTGGGTATTCCCAGACTTGTGGCTGGTGCCTGAGCTGAGAACGTCTTGTAGGAATTCTGCCCTCAGACTTTTCAGTTTGGCAAACTCCCTGCCCATGGATAAATGTATTGTGGTATGTACCATGGAAGGGTACTCAGTGATTTGAAAAAGGACATACTATTGATGCATGCATGGGACACAGAAATGAATCTCAAAACTATTGTGTGTGTGGGTTTAATGCTGCAATTCATCAACTGATCCAGATAACAGGTGACCACGGATGCCCTCCACCTGGGCTTATTGCACAGAAAAATGCCATGCCAGGAAGGCAAGTTGCCATGGTTTGTGGGTGAGGAGGGTGAGAGCTTCATTGGGAAGTGAAACATTGCTGGGGCCCAGAGGATAGAGTGATATGGAAGCCATGAGGGCACTTCCTTCTAACACAGATGGATAAGCCTGGCAGGAGAATGGACACTAGGGCTCAGGGAAAATAAAGCAAGGCTAGGGGTCAGTGAGAATTTGGACTCACCTGTAAGGTGTGAGGTGACCCTAGCATTTTCAGAGCTGGATGGAGGTTGCCATGTGATGAAAGTAAGGTGGTGGAGTCTCCACTGTGGCTCAGTAGAAATGAATCTGACTAGCATCCATGAAGACTCAGGTTCAATCCCTGGCCTTGTTCAGTGGGCTAAGGATACAGCATTGCCTCAAACTATGGTGTAGGTTGCAGAATAATCTTGGATCCTGAATTGTTGTGGCTGCAGTGTAGGCAGGTGGCTAGAGCTTTGATTCAACCCCTAGCCTGGGAACCTCCATATGCCACAGGGATGCCCCCCAAAAAAAGATCAAAAAAAAGTAAGGTGGAAAGAAAAATTTGCTCCCTATTGTTGTACCTGGTTGAAGAATAATATTGTTGTACCCACTGGAGAATAATTGGAATGGTTGGGCAAAGGGTATTTGCTCTGAATATAGCTGTCAGCAACCCATGCACATTTCAATACCCAGTGAAGTGCTTTTCAGACTTTTCTCAACAGCAACTGAAAAATAAATTTTGCATCAATACTCAGTATGCATACAAATGAAACAAAATTTCACCAAACAATATGTGCTCTTACAGCATGCAGTGCATTCTAAAATTTCCTTTCTATCCTGGTCTATGGTTTCTTTTTCTTGCGTTTCTTTTTCTCTTGGTCTTGCCCTCTTTCTTTCTTTCCTTCCTTCCTTTTGCTTTTCAGGGCCACAGCCAAGGCGTATGGAGTTTTCCAGCCTAGGGGTCAAATCAGAGCTGTAGCTGCTGGCCTACACCACAGCCACAGCAATGCAGGATCCAATCCAGGTCTGTGACCTATAACACAGCTCACCACAATGCCAGATCCTTAATCCACTGAGGGAGGCCAGTGATCAAACTGCATCCTCATGGAAAATAGTTGGAGTTGTTACCAATGAGCCACAATGGGAACTCCTAGGATTTCTTTTTAAAAAACATACTGGTGATTAAGCACTAATTTTTTTCCTGGCTAAATACATTTGACCCCTTCCACGTCCTATAGTGAAACTGCTTTTCTGGGTGGATGGGGGCGGGGGGCATTGGTGTTTCTGCAGAGCTGCAGGGATGGGCTGTGGTGTGGCTCTGACAGTGAGCCTGGGATGGGGGGAGAGCAGTTATGGGGACTGGCTCTGCCTCTCATGTGGCCATAGGCACATCTTGTCACCTCTGACCCTGACTTGCCAACTCTTCAGAGGGACTGGCCACACCTGCCCTGCCTCTGAGTGGCCCTCAGAGTTGAGACCAGGTACTTGAAAGCTTCTTGGAGCTGCTATGAGCTATTTGAGGGAAAGGAATTATGTCCCTGTTTTTGTAATGCCCCCCACACCCTTCCCACAGACACCTGGTAACCACTGCAATGGATGCATATCACAAAGCAAGCATGGGAGTGTCACAGCATAGGTGATTTTAAAAGTCTGAGCATCCCCTCCAAGGCAGGTAGGACTACACATTTTAGATACATGGTCTGTAAACATCACTCAGGTATTCTTTGTGGGAAGTTATTATGCTCATCATATGGGTGAGGAAACAGAGGCTCAGAGAGAGGAGAATGTTGCAATGATTGCATGGGTGAGAGATTTAAAAGCCCAGAGCACTCTGCCCCACTGTGAAGTCCTTGAACTTCAACAGCCAGGCCCAGGGCATTTAGGGAAGTGTGTTAGCCGCAGACAGCCATGGATGAACACTGCAGCCCGAGGTGCCCCCCAGTGCTCTGGAGAGCTCTCATGTATATAGATATGTCTCTGTCATTGAATCTGGCTTCCCAAATTATGATCATGGCAACTGCAAACACGCAGGGCACCCAGCTCAGCTTTGTTCAGACCCTTGACTCCTTATGGCAGACATGGTTGTTACACCTGCTCTAACAATGTTGGGAGGGTTGAGATGACTTTCCCAAAGTCACACAGCTGATAAGGAGCTGAGCTGAAACTTGAACTCCACTTGATCCCCAGACCTCCAATTATGACAATTTCAACCACTATGTCTTGGAGATTTAAGGAACAAGAGAATGGGAAGGAATAGAGAAGGCTGATGCTCAATTCTGAGGATATCATGAGTGCTCTCAAGGAAAGCCAAAGTGCAAGAAGAGAAACATAGACTGAGAGAGCTGAGGGCCAATCAGGTCAGAGTGTACAGCATAACCCAGATTCCAGCAACCGCCCCCCAAAGCATTCTATTATTCTCTCTTTTTCTTTTTCTTCTTGTTAGGGCTGCACTCATGGTATATGTAAGTTCCTAGGCTAGGGGTCAAATCAGAGCTGAAGCTGCCAGCCTAAGCCACAGCCACAGCATCACCAGATCCAAAGCACATCTGCAACCTACACCACAGCTCACAGCAAAGATGGATCCCTGCTAGAACAGCCTTGGCTGTGGACTCTCCTCCAGGCAGGTGGATTTTTCATAAACACTTTGTTGTCAGTCTCAAGAAGAGGAGAATTACAGTCTCAGGGCTCTGACAGCATGGTGCCCCAGAACACACTCTCCATACTCCTGTCCCATGTGCATGGTGGGGTCACTGGGGGCCTGCCAGCCAGAGGAGGAGACTGGAGGGGAGGGTGGGCAGCTTCAGAGAAGGGAAAGTCTTTATAAATAACTCCATCCTCCCTCTGCCTTGAAATCACAGCACTATGACAGGCTGTGAAATTAAATGAAGAGCAGCCAGGGCTACGGCATCAGTGGGGAGAGAGGGTGCAGGATGGGGATAAGCTGGAGAGGCAGGTTAATGATAACACAGGTAAACAGGTGACCCCTGAGAGGAGTCAAGAAGCCCTGGGATGTGCACATGTCTGAGTGTGTGTGTGTGTATTTGTGTGTGTGTGTGTGTGTGTGTGTGTAAGATATACACACAGAAGGAGAGAGAGGGAGAAGGCCATGAAATCCACTTGTATTTCATCCCTCCCTCTTTTTTTTTCTTGATTTTTAGGGCCACACTGGCAACATATGGAGGTTCCAAGGTTAGGGGTTGAATTGGAGCTGTACCTTCCAGTCTACACCACAGCCACAGCAACATGGGATCCAAGCTCCGTCTATGACCTACACCACAGTTCATGGCAATGCTGGATCCTTAACTGGCTGAGCGAGGCCAGGGATTGAACACACTTCCTCATGGATAGTAGCCAGATTCATTACCCACTGAGCCACAATGGGAACTCCTGATCAGAGTATTCTGAACACACTTGGCCCAAGCACTTCCAAGCCAGCTACACAAACTCTCACGCACACAAACACTATTTTCATCCTTAAATCTTGGTAGCTAAGCTGTACAACCACATGAGATGAAGTCAAGAGAAGTGTGCAGCCTGAGTTGGTTTCTCTGGAGCTCTCAATGTGACCCTGATAAGTGGCATCCTGTGGGTTAAGCTGACTAACTAGACCAGGGGCTCCTGCCCCAGTGGCCACACAGCCACCTGGGGAAAACATTCTTGGCCTGGGAGCTTTCCATCAGTTTGATTCAGATTGAGCCCAACCTCTTTCTCAGGAAGATTTTGTCTTCTTGCTCATGGCCTTCCTTCCCTTATTTAAATAATTGCCTTATGTTTTTTTCTCCTAGTCTAACTGGGGACAGACTCTTGTTCACTTAAGGACAATCCTTTTAATGTTTTTGTCTTTTTGCCTTTTCTAGGGCCACTCCCATGGTATATGGAGGTTCCCAGGCTAGGGGTCTAATCAGAGCTGTAGCCACTGGCCTGCACCAGAGACACAGCAATGTGGGATCCAAGCTGCATCTGCAACCTACAGCACAGCTCACAGCAATGCCATATCCTTAACCCACTGAGCAAGGCCAGGGATCAAACCCACAACCTCATGGTTCCTAGTTGGAACCACAAACCTGTTAACCACTGAGCCACAACAGGAACTCCCAAGGACAATCCTTGAGTGACATTTTCCACTATAGTCCCTTCTAGATATAGGACTGATGTTTTCACCAGCAATTCTGGGATTCTCTTACAGAGAGAGACTTGATGTTAAATCCAGTTTTTCCTTCATAGGAGGGGCCAGTAGTTACAAATGCTCAGAAAGCTATTCCAGAGCACAGGCTACCCATACCAAGAAATCTGCCTGGGCTACTCAGATTCAGCCAGAGTCCATTTACACAACACTAACTGAGAGTTCTCCACACAGAGAACTTAAACATCCCCAGAAAAACAGCTCTGCAAGGAGAAAGTGCAAATTATGACTTAGGGCCCACATCTATTTTTGCACAGTGCATACCAATGTGGTTTTGCTCTTTAGCTAGGGCAATGCAACTACTAATTCCTTGACATAGAGCTACCCAGATGCAAGAATTTGTTTCCTGAGACTGTTACAAGAAATAAAGACCATTAGGAATTTGGTTTTCCCTTCAGAAATCCAGCAGGCATGATGGGGCTAGATGTGGAGTGTTTAAGCACTGTCTCTTAGAGCATAGTTTGAGCAGGACTGAAGAGGTTAAAGCAGGCCCAGAGAAAGGGGGCAGGCATTCAGGTGGGCTGGAATGTGCTAAGCTTGTGTCAGAGACTTTTATCATCAAGGTTGCCCCCCTGCTGAGGATGATATGGTGGGGAGGCTCCACATATCCCAGACAAGGAGCTGAAGAAGCGACCAACAGTTGCAGACAAAAGAAAGAAACAAACAAACAAGAAAAGCCTGCTCTCGAGCCAAAGGCTGGGGAGAGAGGCAGGCTAGAAAGACACAAATCTTTTAGACAGTAACCATTCTACTCCAAATGCTACAGAGAGACAACCTGTCAACCAAGGTCTAGGGAGGAGCATGGCCTTCTGACCTCATGAGATTTGGAAGAGGTACCCCAACACCTATGCCACAGTGGTGACTGGACAGATCAAATAGGGAGCCTGAGTTATCATCTCAAATAGCTGGTCACAAGGAATCCCTGACCCTGACCGAGGTATGAGTAGACGTCACATGTAAGTCTGCAACTCCAGCCCTCACTTGGCAGTGAGGGACACTTGCTTCAAGTCTCAGTGGGGTCTGACCTGTACCCCAACTGGCAGGAAGAAGGCAGTGACTCAAGGATCTTGCCTGACTTCTTTAAGTGACTGAACTGACATGTAAACCCAGGTCTGTTGGCTTTCAATGCCCAGGAGTTTAAGCAGAAGCCAGGGTCCCCTCCAGGCATGTGGCACCCACTCTAGGCATGGGGCAAACCTGAAGCTGATATCTGGAAACCATTGTTAGGGGCCCATGTGGGACTGGGGAGGCCAGAGCCCCCCAAGAGGCCAGGGATGCTCATCGGAGACAGTGTTTGGCCAAAATGGAGAAGCAGGTGCTAGGATGAGGGGACTTGTGAATTAAGGGTTGATGTTAGACAAGCATCTGGTTCAGTGACTACAAGGATGGCTTGTCAGCACTTAGACACAGAAGTGATGGTGAATAAAAATCACTGATCCTGAGTTAACAAAGAATGAGTTATGCCAGACTGACCTCATTCCTCTCCATGGTTTTGCCCTTCTGATGATCTATGGGAGGTAGAGGGGAACTCATAGATGGCCACACTATAAATGTCTGCTGTATGCCTCCTGACATTTGCAAGGACACCTTTGGAATGTGAGCTTGATGCCACCAAGGAAGGCTGCTTTCAGGTGAGTTGAGTACTTGTGCCCCAGGGGGCCCACTTAGCCACCACAAGCTCAGAGGAAGTCTCAGGAGCAAAGTGGAGATGGTTCAATAACCAATAAGGAAAATGTCACTGTGAACTGCTTGCAGAGAAAGCAAAGCACCTTGGAGCAGGCAGATTTACCTTTATATCTGGGGTGTCAGAGGGGTACCAATAGCATTGGGTGGGTGAAACCATAGCAGTAACAGCTGACACTGTGGAGTCTGCTCTAGGCCCCCCTACTCACTGTGCATAGATTCATCAGTTGCTCCTGACAAGCCTATGAAGTAGGTCCTGTTATTTGCCATGTTTTACACTTGGGGAAACTGAAGCAGTGAAAGGGGTCAAGGCCAACAGACCCCTGAGACTGAGTCCCTTCCGTTATTTATTTATCTATGCATTTATTTTTTTGGCCACCCCGAGGTACCTGGAGTTCCCAGGCCAGGGATAAAATCCAAGCCCCAGATGTGACCTAAGCTGCAACTCTGGCAGTTCTGGAACCTCAACCCACCAATCTGGGCCAGGGATTGAACCTGTGTCTTGGTGCTCCTAAGATGCTGCTGATCCCATTGCACCACAGCAGGCACTCCAGGACTGAGTCCCTTTAGACTGAGATTGCCCTCTATGGTGGGGAAAGTGTACCTAGTTTATGCATAAAAAGATGGCCCTTTACAGCAAGGGGCTCCCCATACACAGCTCTGGGAAACCCTCCCTGCCCCCCAGGCAGAGTTGGGGATCCCTCCATGTGCTGGCATGGTACCAGGGATGTGGTGCCATTGTCACACCCCGCAGCTGCCCTGGTTTATCATTTCCTGTGTGTACAGGCCACGTCATCCATTTAGGGGGGACCGTCTGTGTGTATCTTAGTGATGCTTCAGAGTTTTTCATCAATGTTGGCAGGTGTTGGGGACTGAAGATGGAAGGTGTGGCAAAGCATGGAGGACAGAGAGAAGTCCTAGGGCTGTGGAGCCTGAGTGTTCACATGTGCAACAGAATCACTGGTAGAGGCCAGCTGAAGGGACAACAAATGAAGAAGTTTGTCAAATCCCCAGTGTTGTCTCAAGGGCAGCTGTGGAATGTTCTTTCCTGAGTCCTTGAATGGCCTGGGGAGAGGACCCCATAAGAGATGCCCCGGCCTCTCCCATTCTCCAGCCCACAAGCCAAGAAGCCTGCGAAGACTTTGAAGTTTCTACTTGTGAAAATCGGGCTGCTTTCCTTGTCCTTTGCACAGCTCAGAGCTCTGAAAGACACAGAGGATTCCTATGTGCTTATTGCTAAGGGAAAGGAGCCATTCAGATAATGCCACATACTGTCTGATTCCAGCTATGTGACATTCAGGAAAAGGCAACATAATGGAGACCATCAAAAGGTCAGTGGCTGCGCATTCCCATTGTGGCTCAGTGGCAACGAATCCAACTAGTGTCCATGAGGATGTGGGTTTGATCCCTGACCTCACTCAGTGGGTTAAGGATCTGGCATTGCTGTGGCTGTGGTGTAGGCTGGTAGCTACAGCTCTGATTTGACCCCTAGCCTGGAACTTCATACACCACAAGTGTGGCCCTAAAAACAACAACAACAGTAACAACAACAGCAAAAACCAAAAAAAGATCGGTGCTGCCAAGTGTTCAAGGGGAGAGAGGGGTGAGCAGGTGGAGCCCAGGGCATGTTCAGGACAGGGACACAGCACTCTATGACACATGTCATTGTGCAGTTGTCTAAACCCAGAGAATGGATGACACCAACAGTGAACCTTGATGTAGAGGTTAGTTAACACTAAGTACTGGCTCATCAATTGTGGCCAGGGTACCTCACAAAGGCAGAGGTTACTAATGGGCAAAACTGCACTGAGAGGGGGTCATATGGGAAATCTGTATTTTCTGTACAACTTTTCTATAAACCAATGACAGCTCTACAAAGAAAGCCTCTTTGAAAAACAGAGCTCTGTGTCTGACCTGGAGCATGAGCTGGAAACAGGGCCAGCCCACTGATGTGAAGTCATAGGAATGTGAGAACTCTGGGGAAGGGCAGATCCTCACTGCCCACGGTGGGTTTAAAAACAGGCAGCACCAATGTCATCATGACACTTGTCAGCTTCCTTGCTGTCTCCTGGGCCAAAGACACAATGGGCAAGCAGGCTTCATAGACCTGGAAATGCTCCAGTAATACTGTGTGAGCAAAATCAATCTGATAGATTTGTTTGGGCATTTAGTTGCTTGAAGTCATCCTAGCCAAATGGACTCTGTGATGGGCACCTTTAACACCTGTTTATGGCTGAGGAGTCCAGGTAACTGCCCCAGGAGGGCAGAAGTGCTGAGGCTGGTGGTGTCTCTTGTCCCTCACCCCCATCGCAACTGATGCAGTGGCAGAGTGTTTAGAGCATGGAGCTCCCTCCTAAGGGGATGTTGGGCAGGATCTGCTCCTAAGCCCCAGATGCTCATTGGGAGGAGGAGCTGGGAGGAGTGTGGACATGGAGGGGAGGGGCAGGAGTGGGCTGCTAAGAGAGACCTCAGGCATGGGGCTGGGTGATGTTTGACTGGATCTTTTAAAAAAGCCAGGAAAGAGGAGTTCCCCTCATGGCACAGTGGAAACAAATCCAACTAGGAAACATGAGGTTTTGGGTTCGACCGTGGCCTCACTCAGTGGGTTAAGGATCCGGCATTGCCATGAGCTGTGGTCTAGGCTATCAGCTGTAGCTCGGATTTGACCCTTCTCCTGGGAACCTCCATATGCCATGGGTGCAGCCCTAAAAATAAAAAAGCCAGGAAAGAGAATTTCACCATGTAAAAGCTGAGGAATTTTTTGAGGCCATCTGTTCCCCCTTCACAGGACCACTGAGCAACCAGGGCTCAGAGGTTTCTGAGACACACAGTGGTGCCCTCAGCAGGATCAAGGTGTCCCTGACTCCTAGGCTTTGCAGGTGAGCAGACCTTCTCCTGTGCCCCCATCTCACCCCAGCTCTTTTCTGCTTCCCACTCCCCACAGGGAACCACCATCCTCAACCTGGCACCAGCCTCCAGGTCTAGCCCTGAGTTACCTCTCCATCCCCAGCCCTCAGCTGCCCATGCACCCCACTCAGATTGCTCCAACCACACTGCTATGTCTGCTGCAGCCTCTGAGAGCCCAGGTTGGGAGACCTTGTCCTTAGCTTCAGAGTTCTGGGTTTGTCCTGCCTGTTTGCCCCAGTCCTCATTTCCACTGGATCAGAGATGGCAAACTCAGCCTGGCCCATAGCAGGTGCTTTATAAATATTTATTGACTGAACAGGGTCTATAAATATTTCTTATGGGCTCTAAGCAGACATTATCAGCTTCCTTCCTTCAAGCCCCATCCCCCCTCACTCCAAGCTATATTTTTTCTCCATTTTTGCTGCCCTGTTGCATAGGGAGCTCCAAGGCCACGGATCAGAACCAAGCCACAGTTGCAAGCTAAGCTGAAGCTAACGCAGCACTGGATCCTTAACCCACTGTGCCTGGCTCAGGGATTGAACCTGCATCCCAGCACTCCAAATATCCTGATCCTGTGGCACCATGGTGGGAACTCCACCCCAAGCTCTTCTTGCATCTGCTGGTGCTGACATTTCTTTATCCCAGGGTCTTGAAGGACCTGGGACCAGGGTTCTGCATGCTCTGAACACACAGATGAGGCCCTGAACAGGGCCAGTTCGGCTGGTACTCAAGAAGCTGGGCATGCCTCTGGCCACTTAACACTGCACACTGCAGCTGCCCAGGGACAGGTTTCCAGCCCGGTGAATGCTACCTGCCACAGCAGCTGAACATGGCCTGGCAATGCCACATGCTCTGTGTCAACTTTTACGGTTTCAGTGCAATGGTGCCCAGCATCAGCCATCCTGCTGAGCAACTGCTGCTCCCGGGGGCCTGTTCTGCCTGCTGGAGCAGCATCTTTGCCTCCCACTTCCTTCTCTATCACCTTGAAATGCATGGGCATTAACTTTTATGCCCTAATTTGAAAACAGAAAATAAAATTAGGGAAGCAGGTTAGTGTTAATCTCTGGGACTGCCCATGCAGGTGACCTGAGTCCTTCAGAGTCCTTGGGGGAATTTCTAAGGTTGTCCTGTCTTCTCACCTCCACTCCCCACCCCAGCAGAACTTTCTGTAGCACTCAGAGAGGGGCTGTGCTGGGAAGGAGAGCAAATGCCCCAAAGGCTAAGGATGACAACTTCCCTCCACAAAGAGAAGCCAGGCAGGTGCTCCTAGGATGAGGGGCCAGAGGAAAGGGCACATTTTATCCCATCACTCTAGGGCAGCCCAGACAATCTTTGTCTGCAAGCACATTTGAAGGACCAAGGCAGAGGCACACACCTATGGACACACACCTGAGTTAATCACTTACATGATACCCTCTCTCAACAAGGGAGAGAAGTGGACATTTATTGAACACCTCTTGTGTGCTGTGACACACCTTAGCTGTCATCCTCACAGCCCAGCATGAAGGTAGAGGTAGACCATCCCCAGAATCTTCATGGACATACTGAAGTTGGTCATGGGGTGGGGGAAGCTCAAGTCCACAGCTGGTTAGTGGCAGAAGCAGGTTTTTTTTTTTTTTTGGTATGTTTTAGGGCCACACCTATGACATATGGAGGTTGCCAGGCCTGGGGTCAAATCTGAACTGTAGCAATTGGCCTATACCACAGCCACAGCAACTCAGGATCTGAGCTGCATCTGTGACTTACAGCACAGCTCATGGCAATGCTGGATCCTTAACCCACAGAGTGAGGCCAGGGATCGAACTTGAATCCTCATGGATACTAGTCAGATTCATTTCTGCTGAGCCATGACAGGAACTCCCAGAAGCATGTTTTGAAGCAGGTGATGGCCCATTCCAAAGCCTGTGTTCTCCCAGGATGGCACACTGGCTCTGCAGGGGATGGCTTGGGGGATGGCTTGGGACCTGGGTGTCTAGTAGGAGGGCTGTGTCACACAGCTGTGTGTGGGGGATTGGGCTGCAGGCTGTGGCCTGTGAGCCTTTGTGTGTCACTCCCAGCTGTTCTGGGCTGCTGTGTGGTTGGGGGCAAAACCCTTCTGCTGGAATAGGAGGCAGCTCTGGCTATGAGCTAGCTGCTGAGATGGGTGTAATTAGTGGGATGCAACCTTGCAATGAAATAAAACTTCCATGGGAGCTTCCCTGTGGCACAGCAGGTTAAGGACCCAGTATTGTCACTGCAGTGGCTTGGCTTGCTGCTGTGGGGCGGGTTCGACCCCTAGTCTGGGAATTTCCACAGTTCCAAGGTGTGGCCAAAAATAAATAAATAAATAAATAATGAAAGAATAGTAAAGAAAAAAAGCTACATGGAAGTGAAGTATGAATACGTCTCATGTGTAGAATGGGGAGTCAGTCAGCCGGAAAACCACTGCCCTGCAGTTCCTTCATACACGCACCTGTGCAAACCTGCCAACACCATGGGTTCTTGGCACTGGCTCCTGATCACTGGCCTGGGGGTGCCACCCTCTCCCCAAACAGAAAGAGCTTTAGGGGGAGCAGGTGGCTCTGTCACAGCACCCTTCTGCATTCCAATTCACAATCCAGCCAGGTTTATTCTATTACCTACTAATTCCTGAGGCTGGCTGAGAGGGGTTGGTGCTGTCCATAGCCAGAGGGCCTCCGGGACTTTTACATGAACAGTCAGATTCACCACATGCTTGGGTATCATGAGGACATTTTCTTGCCACATAAACTCACTACAATGACAAAAAATCATGGGAAACAGTATTTGCGAGTGAGACTCAGATGTGGCCACATACTAAAGGACCAAGGGGATGACCCAGGTAATTTGGTTGGACAGCGTCTGATGCCATCCCTGAGCAGGTGCTTCCTTCCCGCCAGCATCTGTGCTTAGAACAATGTTGACATGGACGTGGTATGTATGTGTCACTTGTGTTGTTACCTGTCTCGCAGGTGTGCAGGCTGGAGATGCACGGCTGTGCTCTGCTCACAGGCTGCATGCTTCTGATCTCTACTTTTGGAGAAAGAACATTCTCAGGAAGGAGAGGACAAGACCCAGAGACAGCCCTGTAGGCCTCTTGGGTGGGAAACAAGGCACTTACCTGGTGGTCTCTGAGACACACCCTCCACTTACGTGGGATCAGGGTAGGACAGGTGTGGCATGGAGAAGAGCTGAGACCCGCCCAACAGGAATCCTGGGAAGGCTGCTGTGGCCAGGGTGGGGGTGGGGGTAGCTACTACAGTGAACTCTGGCTCCCCCCACCCCCACACCCAGCCACCCACGCTCTCTTTGAGCTGGCCAGATGGGGTTTAAGCATGGACATGTATGAAATCCAGCTTTCATGGTGAAACACCATTATTATTACCAAACACCTTTACCCACATGCTCAGCACACTGCTGCTGCTGCTGCTGATGGTGGCACCCCCGCCCATGGCACTGGGTGAGGCACAGCCTGTCTAGTCCCCTCCCTCCTTCAGCCTCTGGTTCTGGCCCTGCACTGTCTCCACCCCCCACATCACTGTCACTGCCCGCCCAACTCCACTCTGCTATTAAAGTCATGCTTCAAACTGTCATTTTCTTTTTAATTTTTAATAAGTCTGTGTTGAGAAAAAAATTGGGGATTTGGTCAAGCTTCCAGCTCTCATGATTGTATCAGCATAGCAATTTGATGAATCAGAGTTTTGTCTGTATTTGTCTAAAACCCAGAGGAGAAAAGGAATCAACTCCACAGATCAGCATGTATTTGAAGAGACTCCTCAGGACTCAGGGAATTCTTTTTTTATCAATCATCTTCTTAGGAACAACACCCAGTGGGCACCGGGAGAGCATGAAGAGGGGAAGCTGGGTTGACAGGGAGGTGAGGCAGCCAGAGGCACCAGGAGCACAAGCAGAAATCATCTTTCTTTAGGCTGGGTGGCCAGCCTGTGGACCTGCCAGGACAAAATTAAAGGAAAAAAAAATCCCACCTCACATTTTATTTGGAGCAGGAGGAATGTGCTTTCAGAAACAATTTCTGTTTTGAAAAATTAAATATGGCTGATTTGGAAGCAAGGGCAACAACCCTAAGAGGTAACTAGACAGGGACTAAACGATTGAGATAAACTTTTGAGTAGGATCTTTTAAAAATGCCCCGACAAACATTACTGTGATAACTTCTCCACCACGAGATGTATTTGGACATATTCTGATCATGTGTAAGGTCGCAAGATTTACCCAATGCCATGGATCCCTGTGGTAGACCATGAATACAAATATGATATCTCAGCAAAGGACAGTCCAGAGGACAAGAACTCTTCTTTTTGAAGGAATTTACAGAGGCAGAGTCTGCCCGAGTCTTTCTTTTTTCACTGGAACTGCCAAATCCCACTTTAGTCTTGCATTGCACAGAACTGTCCAGCGCAAGAAGACCATCCAAGAGACATGTGAGAATCTTTCCCTCTGGGAGCCCACAGGGGGCACTCTCCTGCTCCTCCTGCCGAGGCTGATCCATAATCTGGAGTCCAGAAGACAGCTTGAAGCAGATTTTAGAAGTGATTTACATAATGTGACATGTTTTCAGAGGACGCAGGTAGTACTCATAACATAAGTCAATGGGGGATGTGGGAGCCAGGCTGAACACCTTCCTCTAGGACCATGCAGGCTTTCCCCTCATCCTTTTGTTCCTCACTCATCCTGTAGATCCTCAAGTTTCATGGAAAACCCTTCCCCCACCGTTTGCCAGCCTCACTGTTGAGTCCGAGGACGTATGATGTGATAAAGCTGTCCCCATGTTGATAAATCAGAAAACATCCCCCATCCCCCATGCTCTGTCCTTCCAATGCCTCAGTCCATGTACAATGTTAACATCCCCCAAGGGGCAGAAGAATCACCCAGACTTTGCCCAGTTATGGATCATCTTCCATTAGGGGGATCTCTGTAAAAGAAGAGGTGGTTATTATGTTAATCCACCAAAAAACACTGCCAAGATCTGGAATTGGGAGTTTTAGTAACATATCTACAATCAATCAATCAATTTTTAAAAAAAAATTAAGTCACACCCAGATGGGCAGTATCTCTGGAGCTCCGGGCTGCAGGTTTGATCCCTGTGGAGCACAGTGGGTTACAGGCGGATCAAGCATTGCCACAGCTGCAATGTAGGTCACAGTGTGGCTCCAATCTCATCCCTGGACCCAGAATGGCCAAAAAAGGAAAAAAAACATTTCTTGAAATCAGCGAGAAGAAGAAAGAGTTAAGCACATAAACCAAGCCCTCTGCACAACATTATCCACTGGAACATCTCACACCCAGCTCATCAAAAATAAATTCTAAGGCTTCAACCATGCACCCTAACAGTCATACAAACCAAAAGGATGGTATGAAGTAGAGGAACGCTATGGGTAACCAGGAGAGACCCTGTTTCCACTCATGATTGTTGCTACTTCCTGTCAGTATCAGCTGGAATCAGTGCTTTGCTTTGCAAAGTGGGGCCGGTGCCTGCTCCCCCAGCAACAGAGCCCTAATTCACCTGATGCATTTTTACTATTTTCCCATGAGCTGCCATCTGCCTTTCCTTGCGATAGGCACATATACATCTTTCATTTTATACCTGGTACACATCACCTGTTGTATCCAGAACCTCTCCAGGGCTGGGCCCTCCTGCCTGCATCTGGAGCTTCACTTCTAGCAGGTGTGTGTCTTCTGATCCTAAGCACCCCTCTCAGAAGCCCTGCCTAATTAAGCAAGAAAGGAGAAGAGCCTCTTGGCTCCCATGGATGACCTGAGAGCCGAGTGTCTCCCACTGAAGCCTGTGGCTGGGTGCTCTTTTGTGCCTCCTGAAATTTCAGTTAATGGGCTCAGTGCTTGCAAGAGGAGGCTCATTCCTTCCTGTAAGTGGCCTTGCCCACGGCCTCCACAAGCAGAGAGAGCAAGATGCCTTTATGCGAAGGTGGAAGCACTGATCTGGCTCTGAGCTCAGGTCAGGGAGGGGGCTGTTCAGGGGCAGCTCAGGCTCCTGGGCAGATGCTTACCATCGGTGATGGTGATGCCCGGGCTGGTGGATGCCACCTCCCCTGCCATGCTGGGAACCATGTCAGGATTGTCAGAAGTGGGGCGGGTGCCCCCTTGACATGTGGGCTTTGACTAGACTCTGGAGAAGCTCCAAAGAGCCTAAGATGCTGTCACAGGTTTCCAACTCCCCTGGGACAGTGTCTGTGTCCTCTGAGCTGGGGTACACTGGGGGGCTCTGGTGGTCCATGGGTAAGGGGAAGCCTGGCCCAGGGAGGCCAGGTACCCAGGGCCTAAGGCACTCAAGCTGCCACTCACAGCCTCATCATAGGACAGGAGCATGACAGGCACACCATCCACCACCACAAAGTCAGGGTTGCTGCTGGAACTCCTGGGAGGCCCCCTGTGGGGAGGAAAGCAGCGCCAACCTGTCAGGGGACACAGGATCATCCCCCACTGCAGGTTGGGTCCCCAGAGGAGCCCTTCTGGGATGTGGTGCAGGAGCTTTAGCTTCCCTGGCAGGTCCCCTATGGCAGCTGGGGTCCCCCAGGGCCATGCTGCTGGCAGGAGGGGTTTTCTTTTCCTCACTCCTGCCCTCTGGCCTCCCTCTGCTCTTCCTCACCTCCTCTGGTCCCCACAGTCTCCTCATGCTTCCTTCTCCCCAATTTGGCCTCATGGCTGTAATCTCCTGGGCAAGGGACCATGTGGCCCATTCCCACACATTATCAAAAAGTGGCCATGTAGTGTCCCTTGGAGGGCTGCTGGAAATGGAAAAGCTTGGCAAACTATGAAACCCAAGTGTCCCTTTTCAGTTACCCCTGGGCTGCTTCTGCCTCTTGTTTGTTTTCTGCTACAGTATAAAAATCACACATTTTTCATCAAGACAGAAAAACAACAAGAACAGGAACAAAAAGGAACTCGGAGCACCTGGTCAAGCTCTCTGGGCTCACGGTTGCCTCCTGACCCTGAGGGCACCTAAGCTTCACCCATGCTGCCCAGGAGTGTGGGTTACACTCATGGCTCCCAGCCTCGCCCTGGGCCTCCTGTCCCCAGAACCTGCAACACTGAGTGGCTGAGTGTGGGCTGTCTGTTGCCAAAGCCATAGCTCCAAGGACCACTCTGCTCCTGGCCCCAGAAGCACCAGGGGGGATAGTAAGTGGCCAGTGGAACTCGGATCCTTAGTCCTCTGTTTGGAACTGGTTCTGAGTGAGGTGACCAGAGGTAAAAGAGCAGAAAGAAAAGACAACCCAGCTGGGGGGCAGCCCCACACCCAGTGTGCCAGCACCAGGGGCTCCAAAACCTGAGGAACGAGACTCCAGACACTGGCATCTGAGGTGGAGGGAAGCCTCAGGCCACCTCCCTCTGATGCTTGAGTTTGAGTCCACTGGCTTTTCCCTTTTTTTCCCTCAATACATTTTTTTTTCTTTCTACTGTACAGCATGGTGACCCAGTCACATATACATATATACATTCTTTTTTCTCACATTCTCAATCTCCCAGGACTCAGCAGGATCTCATTGCTAATCCATTCCAAAGGCAAGAGTCTGCATCTGTTAACCCCAAGCTCCCAGACCATCCTACTGCCTCCCCCACCCCACTGGCCTTTTAGAGCATCTCGTTTAGGGATTCTGGTGGAGGGGGCTGGATCCACCCTTCTTAAGGCCACCCAGAGACTGGGGGAGCCTGTGGGGCCCATTCACCCCCCCAAAGGCAGGAACCCAGAGGAAAGGCAGAGTTTGCTCCAATTCTGTCTTCTCTGCTCTTTCACAGCCCTTGTTAGTAGATCCTGGACAAGCCAAGCTGCTCACCTCCCTGCCTCCATGGTCTTATGCTGGCCTCCTTTCTCACTCTGGCATCCCTCCCTCCTCACCATCCCTTTCACTTACAGGCCCCCTGGGTGAGCACCCCGATGCCTCTGTGCTCCCTTTTGCCTTAATAATGTCCAGCACCCAGACCCTCTGAAGTGGCAGCTCCTCCCCACCCCCCACTCCTCAGTCTGTCATCAGCATCTCTTCAGCACCTAGCCCTCTGGGACCTGGAGGAAAAAGTCATTCCTGGACCTGCCCCTGAGAATCTTCTTATCAATTTGCATTGCAGAGACCAACTTTTCTACAACCAGAGAGGAACCCAAGATGGAAAGACTCAAGGGGTTTTAAAAAAATGAAATTTTGTGAAAGAGTTTTAGGGAATTTCTTTTTTAGGGCTGTACCTGCAGCCTATGGAAGTTTCCAGGCTAGGAGTAAAATCAGAGCTGCAGCTGCCAACCTATACAACAGCCACATCAACTCAGGATCTGAGCCACTTCTGCAACCTCCACCACAGCTCACAGCAATGCCAGACCGTCAACCCACTGAGCGAGGCCAGTATGATATCACTTATATCTGGAATCTAATATATGGCACAAATGAAACTTTCCACAGAAAAGAAAATCATGGACTTGGAGAATAGACCTGTGGTTGCCAAGGGGGAGAGGAGGGAGTGGGGTGGATTGGGAGTTTGGAGTCAATAAATGCAAACTATTGCCTTTGGATTGGATTAGCAATGAGATCCTGCTGTGCAGCACTGGGAATTATGTCTAGTTACTTATGATGGAGCATGATAATGTGAGAAAATAGAATGTGTACATGTATGTGTAACTGGGTCACCCTGCTGCACAGTCAAAAAAATTTTTATTGGGGAAGTAACAATTAAAAAAAAACAAAAAAATTACAACTAATAAATTCTGGGGTGGGTGTGAAGAAAAGGGAGATCTTCTCCACTTTTGGTGGGAAAATAAATTGGTACAGCCACTACAGAAAACAGTATGGGGTTGTCTTGAAAAACTAAATATGTACTTTTCATGTTATCCAGCAATACTACTCCTAGGCAAATATCCTGAGAAACATATACTTCAAAGAGATAAGTACACAACCACGTTCATAGTGGTACTATTTAAAAGAGCCAAGACATGGAAGCAACCTAAATATCCATGGAAAGATGCATTGATATAGAAAATGTAGTATATGTACCCAAAGGACTACTACTCAGACATAAAAAGAATGATATAATGCCTTTTGTAGCAACATGGATAGATTTAGATATTATGATACTAAGTTAAGTTACTCATACAGAGAAGGATAAATATGTGGTATCACTTTTTTGTGTAATCTAAAATGTATACAAATGAAATTATTTACCCAGTAGAATCATACTCACAGAAACAGAAAACAGTCATACATTTACTAAAGAGGAATGGGGGTGAGACAGGAAAAATTAGAAGTTTGGGATTAATATATACATACCATTATATGTAAAATTCAAAATACATTCATGATAAAAACTCTTATTTAAGAGTTAAAAACCAAAGAGGGATGGAACAAAAGAGATAAAATTATAAACAACAAAGTACTACTGTATAGCATAGGGAACTATATTCAACATCCTATAATAAATGATAATGGAAAAAAAGATTTACCATAAATCTCAAATAAGCCAGCTAGTGTGATAGAATGTTAATAAATTGATCTAAAGTATGAATTTTTTATAAATATATCAATGTAATCCAATGCAGAAAGAATAGATGTTTCAACAAATGCTGAATCAATTGAATATCCATATGATTAACAAAAAATGAACTTCAGGAACTACCTCAAACTATAAACAAAAATTAACACAAAGTGAGTCAGAGAACTAAATGTTGAACCTAAACTTGTAAAAATTATAGAAGAAATATTTTTGACCAGAGGTAGATCAATATTTGAGACATGACACAATAAGCACATACCATAAGGAACACTAAAAAATGAACCTTGGTGATAATTATAATCTTCTGCTGATCAGATCCCATTGCTTTTAAAAAATATAAAAGCTCTCTATAGACCAGGAGAATGTGTGTGTTTGTGTAAACACATACATCTATGCATAAATTTATATAGGATAAGTACATATATTCATAAAGTTTCTATATAAATATATTTTCTATTTATGTTACAAATACAATATATGTGACAAAATACCTCTACCTAGAATACATAAGTAGCTCTTAGAAATTATTAATAGGAAACTCTGAATTCCTGCTTTTATTTTATTTTTTTATGATTTTATTTTTTCCATTGTAGTTTACGGTGTTCTACCAATTTCTACTCTAAAGCAAAGTGACTCAGACACACGTACATATATATCTATATACACATGTACATATATGTGTGTGTGTGTATATATATATATGTATATATATTCTTTTTCTCACATTACTCTCCATCATGTTCCATCACAAGTGACTGGATATATTTCCCTGTGCTATATAGCAGAAGCTCATTGCTTATCCACACCAAATGCAATACTTTTCATCTATTAACCACAGACTCCCAGTCCATCTCACTCTCTCCTCCTCCTCCTTGGTGACCACAAGTCTGTTCTCCAAGTCCTTGAGTTTCTATTCTGTGGAAAATTTCATTTGTGCCTTATATTAGATTCCAGATAAAGGTGATATCATATGGTGTTTGTTTTTCTCTTTCTGACTTATAACACTTAGCATGAGAATCTCTAGTTCCATCCAAGTTGCTTTTTTATCATTTTTATTAGATTTAACATATACATGATGGCATTATTTTGTTGTCTTTTATGGTGGATGAGTATATATACTGTGTATATATACCAGAATTCCTACTTTAAACTTATGCCAAGCACTTGAAAAGAATCTTTCAGGAGTTCCTGTCATGGCACAGTGGAAGTGAATCTGAGTAGGAGACATGAGGTTGAGGGTTCAATCCCTGGCCTCACTCAGTGGGTTAAGGATCTGGCATTGCCCTGAGCTGTGGTGTAGATCAGATCCTGCATTGCTGTGGCTCTAGTGTAGGCCAGCAGCTGTAGCTCCAACTGCACCCCTAGCCTGGGAACTGCCATATGTTGTAGGGGCAGCAATAAAAAGCAAAAAAAAAAAAAAAGAAGAAGAAAAGAATCTTTCAGAAAAAAGTGATTCACAAGTGGCCAATAACATTGTTTTAAATGTTCAACATTATTAGTCTTCAGGGAAAGCAAACTATAAACTCCAATAATTTATCACTTCATACATCCTAGAATGATGAAAAGAAAAAGAAGGAGTTCCCGTCGTGGCGCAGTGGTTAACGAATCCAACTAGGAACCATGAGGTTGCAGGTTCGGTCCCTGCCCTTGCTCAGTGGGTTAACGATCCGGCATTGCCGTGAGCTGCGGTGTAGGTTGCAGACGCGGCTCGGATCCCGCATTGCTGTGGCTCTGGCGTAGGCCGGTGGCTACAGCTCCGTTTCAACCCCTAGCCTAGGAACCTCCATATGCCACGGGAGCGGCCCAAGAAATAGCAACAACAACAACAGCAAAAAGACAAAAGACAAAAAAAAAAAAAAAAAAAAAAAAAAGAAAAAGAAAATACTGAGTGAAAATGTGGAACAATTCTTATGTTTGAATTTAGAACCACAGTCTTTTTTTAATTTACTTAATTTTATTAGATTATACTTGACTTACAAAGTTGTATCAGTTTCAGGTGTACAGCAAAGTGAATTAGTCATACAAACATACGCATATATACATATAGCCATTCTTTTTTCCCATATAGGTTATTACAAACTATTAAGCTGATTTTCCTGTGACTATACATTAGATTCTCATTAATCATCTATTTTATACAGTAAAATGTATATGGTATTCCCATTCTTCCAATTCTTCCCTTCCCACCTGCAACCATTTCACTACAGTAATCATAAGATTTGTTTTGAAATCTGTGAGTTTATTTCTGTTCTATAAATAAGATTTTTTATCATTTTTGTTAGATTCAACATGTACATATCATATGATATTTGTCTTTCTGTCTTATTTACTTCACATAGTATTATCTCCATGTCCATACATGTTGCCCAAAATAGCATTATTTTGTTCTGTTTTTATGGCTAAGTAATATTGCAATGTATATATGTACCAGTTGTTCTTTATTCATTCATCTGTCAGTGGATATTTAGATTGTTTCCATGTCTTGGCCATTGTAAACAGTGCTGCAATGAAAAACTGGGTGAACCTATATTTTTGAATTATGGATTTCTCTGGATATATGCCCACAAGTGGGAAAGCTGGATCATATGTTAGTTATACATATTGTATTTAAGGAACCTCCATACTGTCCTCCATAGTGGTTGCACAAATTTATAGTCCCACCAACAGTGTAGGAGGATTCCCTTTTCCCTATACCCTCTCCACCATTCATTGTTTGTAGCCTTTTTTTTTTTGTCTTTTTTTTTTGTCTTTTTTTTTTGTTGTTGTTGTTGTTGTTGCTATTTCTTGGGCCGCTCCCGTGGCATATGGAGGTTCCCAGGCTAAGGGTTGAATTGGAGCTGCAGCCACCGGCCTATGCCAGAGCCACAGCAATGCGGGATCCGAGCCGCATCTGCAACCTACACCACAGCTCACGGCAACGCCGGATCGTTAACCCACTGAGCAAGGGCAGGGGCCGAACCCGCAACCTCATGGTTCCTAGTCGGATTCGTTAACCACTGCACCACGACGGGAACTCCTGTAGCCTTTTTAATGATGGACATTCTGACTGATTTGAGATGGTACCTCACTGTATTTAGGCTTTCATTTTCTAATTATTTGTGACATTGAATATCTTTTCATGTGTTTTTAGCCATGTGTCTGTTTTCTTTGGAGAGATGTCTATTTAGATCTTCTGCCATTTTTTTTTTTGTCTTTTTGCCATTTCTAGGTCTATTCCCATGGCATATGGAGGTTCCCAGGCTAGGGGTCTAATCCCAGCTGTAGTTGCTGGCCTATGCCAGAGCCACAGCAATGCAGGATCCGAGCCATGTCTGTAACCTACACCACAGCTCATGGCAACACGGGTCCTTAACCCACTGAACAAGGCCAGGGATGGAACCCACAACCTCATGATTCCTAGTAGGATTAGTTAACCACTGAGCCATGACAAGAACTCCCTTATGACATATTTAATTGTTTGTTGTTGTTGGTTTTTGATAGAAAGCTACATGAGATGTTTGTATATTTTGGAGATTAATCCCTTATAAATCACTTTGTTCGCAAAGATTTTCTCCCATTCTGTGCATTGCCATTTCTTTTCCCCCCCTATGTTTTATTTTGCTCTGCAAAGGCTATTAAGTTTAATTAGGTCCCATATATTTTTTGCTTTTACTTTCATTATTCTAGGAGGTGGATCAAAGAAGATATTGCTGAAAATTACATCAAAATGTGTTCTGGATATATTTTCTCAAGGAGTTTTATAGTATCTTGTCTTATGTTTAGATCCTTAATCCATTTGAGTTTATTTTTGTATGGTGTAAGATAAAGTTTTAACTTAATTCTTTAACATGTAGCCATCCAATTTTCCCAGAATCACTTATTGAAGAGATTGTATTTTCCCCACTGTATGTTCTTGCCTCTTTTTTCATAAGTTGGTTGACCATAAGTGCTAGAACCTAGTCTTATGCTTTGGAAATCTCTCCACATTTTTAAGGTCACCTGGTAGTCCATAATGACTGCCACATGTGTCCTAAAATTATTTACCCAGAACCTTTTAGATTTTTGTTTATTTTCATACCCCTGGGAAAAACACATTTTGGCCTTAAGTATTTTTTTATTGTTATTTCCCCAATACAATATTTTTTCTACTGTACTGCATGATGACCCAGTTACTACCATTAAGGTTATGCCCTCAATGCTTTAGTTCTTAGGCCCTGGGTACTAGGTTTACTTAAATGTCTTCAAATGGATAAGGCAGGAGTTCTCTGACATGAGTATTGAGATTTAACTATATCATAGTTCCTCATGCTGGAATTATCCAATTCTTCCTATTTACATGACATTCAGCTTTCTCAGAAACTCAGGTATAGAGAGAGAGAGGGGACTCACATGTTTGGTGTGATGCAGTGAATAAAATTCCCTACTTAAGAATGAGTGTTTCTCAAGTATGTATCTCTAGAATACCTGCTTCTAAGATGAAGCCTTTCCATCAAAAAATAATAATTAATTCCTAAGAGAGAAACTGTAGCTAAAGGACAAGGTAATTGAACATTTGGGGAAACCTCTTTAAATATCCATGCATTGTAGGTAAACATCTTTTTTTTGTTGTTGTTTATATCTACAGAGCAAGATTCATCAAGGGGAAAATGACCATTTGAATGTGTTTCCACCACATCCTCTGCCTCCTGCCTATGGGACAAGAGCCATCTATAGAAGATCATTTCTCCATAGTGTTCCAAATGAGTCCATTCTGAATTCAAGTCCCAGATTTTCGGTGAAAACTACGGGAGGTTATGAAAATTATCAGAACCTGTGAAAACTATTGGAGGCTTTAAAAGAAAAGATTTAGACTTACAAGAAAAGTTACTTTTCCACTATTGATTTTATATTGAATTATCTAAACAGTCTTCTTCTGTGTGTGCCATGTCTTTTAGACTGAAAGGTACTTATTCCAAGAGGAGTTTACTTTGAAGATGGGATTATTTTTGAACACCCCCAAATAACATTAAGACCATCTAAGCCAGAAGTTAGGTTTTTCAATAGTTTTGATGCTTCTAAAGATTGTTACATTCCATATACAGCACTCATTGTTTCACAGTCCTAATAATAGAGCATTTTATCTTCACTACTGTCCTCAAAGGATGGTAAATATTGTTAGCCTAATTTGACAGATGAAAAAGCTCACAGACATTAAGAAACTTATAGGATGCAGCTCTCTAACACCTGATATCCTATTTTTTCCCTGAAGTACTTTAATGATTAAGACTAATTATGAGCAAATATCATTTTCAATGGTGAAAAGCTGAAAGAATTCCCACTGAGATCAGGAAAAAGTCAAGGATGTCTACTTTTGCCAGTACTCTTCAACATAGTTTTGGAAGTCCTAGCCACAGCAATGAGAGAAGTAAAAGAGAACAAAGGAATCCCAATTGGAAAGGAAGAAGTAAAACTATCACTCTTTGCAGATGACACGATAATATACCTAGTGAATCCTGAAGACTCTACCAGAAAACTGTTGGATCTCATCCATGAATTTGGCAAAGTCAAAGGATACAAAATTAATACACAGAAATTGAGAGCTGAAAGAGAAATTAGGGAAGCAATCCCATTTACAATCACATCCAAAAGAATAAAATACCTAGGAGTAAACCTACCTAAAGAGACAGAAGATCTGTACTATGAAAACTATAAGACACTGATGAAAGAAATCAAAAATGATACAAATAGATGGAAAGGTATACCATGCTCCTGGATTGGAAGAGTTAATATTATCAAAATGACTATGCTAACTAAGGCAATCTACAGCTTCAATGTAATCCCTATCAAATTACTAAGGACATTTTTCACAGAACTTGAACAAAATAGTTCAAAGTTTGTTTGGAAGCACAAAAGACCCAGAATAGCCAAAGACATCCTGAAAAAGCAAAATGGAGCTGGAGGAATCAGGCTCCAGGACTTCAGACTATACTACAAAGCAACGATCCTGAAAACCATATATGGTACTGGCACAAAGACCGAAATATAGATCAGTGGAACAGGATACAAAGCCCTGAATTAAACCCACGCACCTACAGCCAACTAATCTAGGACAAAGGAGGCAAGAATATACAATAGAGAAACAACAGCATGTTCAATAAGTGGTGCAGCCACATGGAAAAGAATGAAATTAGAACACTCCCTAACACCATACACAAAAATAAATTCCAAATGGATTAAAGACCTAGATATAAGACCAGACACTCTAAAACTCTTAGAGGAAAACATAGGCCAAACACTCTCTGACATAAATGACAGCAACATCTTCTCAGATCCACCTCTTAGAGAGTAATGACAGTAAAAAGAAAAATAAACAAATGGGACCTAATCAAACTTCAAAGTTTCTGCACAGCAAAGGAAGCCCTAAACAACATGAAAAGACAACGCACAGAATGGGAGAAAATATTTGCGAGTGAATCAACTGACAAGGTATTAATCTCAAAATTTACAAACCCTTTCTGCAGCTCCATTCCAAAAAAACAAACAACCCCATCAAAAATTGGGCAGAAGATCTAAACAGACAGTTCTCTGAAGAAGACATATGGATGGCCACAAAACGCATGAAAAGTTGTTCAACATCACTCAATATTAGAGAAATGCAAATCAAAACCACTATGAGGTACCACCTTACACCAGCCAGAATGGCCATCATCAAGAAGTCTACAAATAAGAAGTGCTGGACAGGGTGTGGAGAAAAAGGAACCCTACTGCACTGTTGGTGGGATTGTAAATTGGTGCAACCACTGTGGAAAACAGTATGGAGACTCCTCAGAAAACTAAGACTAGAACTGTCATTTGATCCAGCAATCCCACTCCTGGGCATCTATCCAGAGAAAACCATGACTCGCAGAGACACATGCACTCCGATGTTCAGTGCAGCACTATTTGCAATAGCCAAGACATGGAAACAACCTAAATATCCATCGACAGAAGAGTGGATCAAGAATATGTGGTACATATTCACAATGGAATATGACTCATCCATTAAAAGGAACAAAATATCAGCATTTTTAGCAACATGGATGGACCTTGACATTATCATGCTAAGGGATGTCATGTCAGCTATACAATGAGACACTAACATCAAATGCTTTCACTGACATGGAATCTGAAAAAAGGACAGGCTGCACTTCTTTCTTCTTTGCAGAACAGATACTGACTCACAGACATTGAAAAACTTATGATCTCTGGAGGAGACAGTTTGTGGGTTGGGGGATGTGCTTGGGTTACGGGATGGAAATCCTGTGAAATTGGAGTGTTATGATCATTATACAACTATAGATGTGATAAATTCATTTGAGTAATTTAAAAAAAGACTAAATATGGAATGAAAACATAATTTAAATACACTCCACATAAAAAATACATACATAGGAATATTAAATGATATAAATTGTAACCCATTTAGTCCAAATATAAATATGAAGAACTTATCCTAGGATGCACTCTTATGCATAATATGAGTCTATGTGGCTTCTTCATATGTCAAATTGTAAATGATTCTTCCACAGTTTATTGCATGGTTAAATGTTTCTCTGTGACTCTGCTCAAAAGGTGAATTTTTCCTACCCCTAGTTTCATAGAGTCATAAAAATAAATGAAGGTCTTTTGTTTATCCAGAGAGGTAAGGTGGATATGTTCATATATGTTTTCTCAATTATTCTCATACCTCGCTGTGAGGTGGACAGTATTATTCTTGCTTTATGTTAGAGGAAACAAAATGTAAGGGGGCAAGATATATACCCCAGATCAAGAAATTACAAGTGGGAAAAGGCAAGATTCTTATTTGAGCTTTCTGACTCTCAAAATAACATTCCTCATCACTGAGGTTTCATTTTCAAATTTTTTTCAGAAGAGAAGTGGGACTATGCTTTGCGGGGGAATCAAGGAGAGAAGAAATGAGGGTGAGAAAAAGACAAAGATAAAATGAACATTCAGTGAAAGAAGTACCACATAGTTATTGAAAATTTGGGATTCCGATATGTTATACTGCTTATATGTGCATATGTATATTTGTGTTTCTGTTGATGAGTTTGATTCATATATACTTGTCTCTGATATTTGATTAAAGTAATTATACTTATTACTTTCATATAAAAAGGAGTTTCCTAGTTAAACATTGTTTATTATAAAATAAGTTTATTGATCTTGGGTTAAATTGGAGGAAAAAAGGTCAAATCATGGTTCTGATCTTTATTATTTGCTTGGTATTAGAGAGGATCCTTAACTTTATGCTTCTCTTTATTATTGTATAAAACAAGCACAAAAATGACAGTAGTAATTATCTCACAAGTATGTAATGAGAGATAAACAACAAATGTCTGCAAAAACACCAAGATCAAGGTAACCGTTCTATAAGTTATTATTATTACTGTTACTATTACTGTGATTGTTTCTCAGATTGTTAGTTTCTGAGATTGTTTCTCATCTGCAAAATGGATGCAATCATAGCACCCACACAGGTTGCTATTGTGCCATGCATATAGCAAGTAATCACTAAAATTATTTTTATAAACTATTAGAAAGTTATTGGATTTAGACATGCTTTACCAAATCTATTGCAATAACTCCTGTATTCTTTCATTAGTTTCCCATCACCAATGCTCTGTGACACTTTATGTCAGCTATTATAATTGTCTGGTATTGGGGTTCCTGTCTCTGTCTTCCATATCCTTACAGAACCTCAGCCTACTTTATCCAAGTGACACAAATATCTTTACTAGAGTTGGATGCAGTATTGTCTCTTTTTCAAACCCTACCACTCTTATTCTCAATTACTTTTCTTGGTTTCCAATTTCTTAAAAATGAAGGGAAAATTATTTAGCTTGGAATTCATAGACTTTGCATACATTTTTAACCTCACTTTTTAGGCTTAGCTACACGCTTTGAGCTCTACTGCCTCACCTGAGGCTCTGAATCATCTCACAGGATAAAGTGTGCACCAAACATCTTCTGCCTCTGTGTTCACTACAGTCCTCGTTGCTATATTTAAAACATAAGCTTCCTTCGGGAGAGAATTTGAGTAAACTTCAAGAAATTTGACCCTTCTTTTTCTATCTAAAAAAAGTTATAGGAAGTTAGAACTCAAATTAATCTAGGTATTTCTTATTTTATACATGGAGGGACTTAATGAATTCAAGTTGAGCAATAAAAAGCGACTTTTTTCCAGGTGATATAATTAATCATAAATGAGAAATATGGAAAATAAAAACAATGTGACACAGTTTGTTCTACAGGGACCCATACAGAATCCAAAGATGTAGAAAATCATATTTTTTATGTTTTTGATCATCTACATCATCTCTATGGTAGGAAATATACTCACTATGGTCACTATCACAGCCAGCCCATTATTGGGGTTTCCTCTGTACCATTTCCTGGCTCATCTCTCTTTTATTGATGGTTGCTATTCCTGTGTTGATATCCCTAAACTGATTGTAAATTCACTCTATGAAAGGAAAATTAGCCCTTTCAGTGAATGCATGATCCAAATCTTTGGGGAACATTTATTTACAGGAGCTGATGTCATTGTGCTTACTGTGATGGCCTATAACCATTACGTGGGCATCTGCAAGTCCTTGAAACATACAACCATCATGAACTGGCAGCTGTGTGGCCTGCTAGTAGGAGTAGTGTGGGTGGGAGGTTTCTCTCTTGCAACCACACAGATCCTCTTCATCTTCAGATTACCATTCTGTGGTCCTAACATCAGAGATCACTTTATGTGTGATCTGAATCCTTTCTTGAATCTTGCACTGATACCCATACTCTAGGGCTCTTTGTTGCTGCCAACAGTGGTTTCATCTGCATGTTAAATTTCCTCTTTTTGACTGGCTCCCAAGCTCTCATTCTCCACTCTTTAAGGACTCAGAGCTTGGCAGCAAAGTAAAAAGCCCTCTCTACCTGTGTCTTCCACATCACAGAAATTGTCTTTTTCTTTGTGCCCTGCATATTTGTGTACCTAAGACCCACAGCTACTTTACCTATTGATAAAGCAGTTGCTATATTTTATACTGTAACTCCCATTTAAATACCCTAATCTCTATGCTGAGAAATGACCAAGTGAAAAATTCTAATAGGAAATTTTATGCTAGGAAAGTGATTCCAGGTGATCAATTAAATGTGCATGGACCCCAATGTCCATTCAACTGATGCAAAGGTCAAAAGAACATTGTTAGTGATCTCAGCAAAGAATATCTATGAGATAATAAATAATAATCCCTATAAATTATAGATACTGTAAGGAGGGGAGAAGAAATAGATGTAGGAAAAGAAAGAAAAATCTAGCTTGGGATGGATCTTAGCATATCAGAAAAGTTTTATAAAATTTCAGTTTAATTTTACTAGCTTCATCTTTGTTTATGGATTTATATGCTTTCATACCAATGAAATATAATAAATAAAAATACACTGATATTCAGCAGCAATCTTTATTACAATATAAAGTGGTAGGCACTGCTATTATCTCCATTTTATAGGTGAATAAACAAACAGAAAGGAGAGCATTTTGAAAAAGACATATTGATGAACTAGCAATCAGAATCTAACGGACCTCTCAGACCATGTTCTTAACTGTGGTGATAAACAGTTAGGCAATGATGATAGAAAAGCAACATGACTATACTAGTTAACATTTATTGAGACAGAGACTGTGCTGGACTATTCATTTATCCATTCTTCTGTCTATAAACATATATACATATACACACATAATATTTATAGATGATTAGTTATATATGTTAGTATATAGTTTATTATACACAGCCATATTAGATGCCTTCTCAAGGCACAGGGGAAAAATTAGTAACAGAAGTAAGTTGTTACAAAGAGCAACTAAAGCCATGTCCCTAATTGTTGTATTCTCTATTTTATTAATATATTTCTGTGTATCTATCTATACGCAAAATCTTTGTTTTCTTCTTTCTCTAATTACATCATGTAAAATGCCTTATGTTGATGATCACAGTATTTAAGTATTGCTAATTTTCCATCACAGTGTATAGGTTACAGGTTTTCAAGGAGAAGAGTATACATTATCCAAGTATTTGCTTTCCTTTCTTGGGAGGGACTCTGTGATTTCAGGTGTACACAGAAGAGCTGTGTCATGTTAGCTGGACTTTTTATCTTAGTATTATATTTACTTAGGGATTAACTAGGGTTGAAGAACATTTATATAGATGCTAAATTGACAAGTAATAGAGTTGTAATGGCTAATTTTATATGTTAACTTGACCAGGCCATGAGGTACTCAATATTTGTTCAAAAATTGTTTTGGGCTTTCTCTCTGAGGTTTTCCTGGATGGTATTAACAAATGAATTGGTAGACTGAGTAAAGCAGATAGTCCTCTCTACTGCAGGGAGTCCTCATCCAATTCATTCAATTAACTGAATATTTGCAATTAACAAAAGGCTGGCCTCCCCTGTGTATAAGATAATTTTCCTGCCTAAAGACTTCAAAATGAAATATCAACTCTTCCTGTCTGATGACTTTTGTGGTGACCCATCAATTCTTCATCATTGTGTAGAAGCTTCCTGCCTAGTGATCTGAACTGGGACATGAACTTTTACCAGTTTTCAGCAGTTTCTATCCTTTAGACTAAAACTGGGACAATGCCTCTGCAGATTTTGTACCTGTCAACTTGCATAATCACAAGATCCAATTCCTTATAGTTCTTACCTTTCAGAATCAATAACTACATATTGGTTTGGGAAAATACCATAATTTTGTGCACTGGAAAATTTAATATTGTTAAGACATGAGGAATAAAACTATGTAGATTTAAAGCAATACCTATCAAAATTTCTATGAGACTTTTTGCAAACATGGAAAATTATCTGGAAAATTAATATGGAATCTCAAGGGACACCATACCCAAAATAATCTTAAAAAGAAAAAAGAACATTAGACATTTCATACTTCCTTATTCAAAACTTAATATAGGAGTTCCCGTCGTGGTGCAGTGGTTAACGAATCCGACTAGGAACCATGAGGTTGCGGGTTCAGTCCCTGCCCCTGCTCAGTGGGTTAACGATCCGGCGTTGCCATGAGCTGTGGTGTAGGTTGCAGACGCAGCTCGGATCCCGTGTTGCTGTGGCTCTGGCATAGGCCGGTGGCTACAGCTTCGATTCGACTCCTAGCCTGGGAACCTCCATATGCCACGGGAGCGGCCCAAAGAAATAGCAAAAAGACAAAACAACAACAACAACAACAACAACAACAACAAAAACAAAACTTAATATAAACTATAGTAATCAAATCAGTGTGATACAGGCACAAAGGCAGGCTTATAGAGCAAAAGGAAAGATTAGATAGCTGAGAGATAAACCATTACATAAAAGGCTAAATGATTTTCTACAAGGGTCCAAAGATGATAAAATGGGGAAATGACAATTTTTTCAACAAAAACACAACTAGATGTCCATGTGAAGAAGAATGAAAGAGATCCATAAGCCCTATATGCAATATACCATATAACATAACATACACAATAAACTCAAGATCAAATACCTAAACACAAGAGCTAAAACTTTAAAATACTTGGATAATTAGAGAGCACAAGATTCAGATATTAGGTAAGGCAATCTTGCATGTGTGTGTGTTTGTGTGTACATGTGAGTTTGTGTATGTGACAACAAAAGCACAGATGGAAGAAGAAAAAAATGGGCAAATTGAACTACATCAAAAACCAACCAAACAAAAAAATTTTTGGTGTGGTAAGTGAAGACAGAGTAGAGAGACCCTGAGCTTACATGCTCTTGTGGGCACATGAAAATGACAGCAATTTATAGAACTACTACTGAAAAAGCTGGAAAAGTTCTACAACTTAAGAGATTTATAAAACCCACAGCAAGACAGGTATGAAGGTCATAAATGCAGTATAGTATGATTCTTATCTCCAGGCGGGCAACCCACAAGTGGGAGAATAATTACAATGGTAGATATTTTTCCCAAGAAATGAGGAGTTTGAGACTCACATTGAGCTCCCAAGCCCTGTGCCTACTATAGTGTTCATCTTTGAAATGGGGGGGTTAATTTTGGGACACCCAGAAGGCCGTGGGAAACAGAGTCTCCACTCTTAGAGGGTGCACACAAAATCTCATACCTCTGTGACCCAGGATAAAAACAGTAAATTGAAAAAAAACCTACCTACTGATATTTCAGAGTCTCCTAGAGAGGTGGGAGGCAATTAAAGCTCATGCATAGGGACATGGGCACTGGAGTCAGTCATTTCTGGGACATCATATGAACTCATGCTGGCAAGTGCTATATTGAAATTTTCTCTCTAGCTTATGAAATTCAGGACCAAGTCACACCCATGCCCACCAACCCATGGAACAACTAAGGAGAAAACTCAGGCCAAAAGACTAACTGGCCAAATAACTCACCTGTGAGCAGACAGGCTGTCTTAAGGTCCCATGAACCCTAAGCTATTCCTGGACATGGCCCTGCCCATCAGAGCAGGCCCCATTCACCAGTGTGCAGACACTAGTGCTAAAAATCCTCAGGGCCCTGTAGCCAGAGACCCTAGGACCCAGCTCCATATAATAGTGTTCATGCACTAGCCCCAGAATCCCTAGCCCTGCCACCGGCAATAATGCTGCAAGGCTTGGGCCTAACCTCATTCACCAGCAGGCACATATCAGCCCTAGGAAAAATCACATTCACAAAGCCTACAGACCCAGCCCACACAGAAGCAGGCCAAAACCAGCCCTGGGACCAGATGGGCCCTGGCCTTGTCCACCAATAGGCCAACACAAGCTTCAGGATAATCTTGGATCCCATAGTCAATTGTGTCAGCAACTGAGAACATCCACTCATAGTCTGACATCAGCTCCGAGACCCCTGGAGCTTACAGCCAGAACTAGGACTTGGCTTGGCCTGCCATTTAGTCAACACTAACCCAAGGACCTGGCTTCATCCACCAGTTGGCAGACACCAGGCCTGGGATTTCCTGGATCATGACACTGCAAACCACCAGCCCCAGGGCTATCCAGGCTTCTGCATCCAGTCATTTTGTGACCTGGCCCCAAGAAGCAGCAGCCAGAAACCTCCACACAAGGTAAGGCCTGGTGACCAACAAAAATATGGGTCAATCAAACCTAGCAGACTACTTACAATAGTCATCCTGACACAAAAGAAGGCCTCAAGGAGCCCACATAGGTGGCACCTGTAGAATACAGAGCTCTAGCACAGAGAGGTATGTACCATGGAATATATTTTCTAACTGTTTGTTAAAAACTTCTAATTTCTCACTCTGTGCATCCACTCTCCTCCTGAATTCTTTGATCATCTTTATGATCATTACTCTGCACTCTTTCTTGGTTGGATTGCCTATCTCTGTGTCATGTATTTTTTCTTGTGGAGTTTTATCTTGTTCCTTCTTGTGAAACATACACTTGTCACTTCATTTTGTCTAAATTGCTATTTGTATTTTTATGTATTTGGTAGGTTGGTTAGGATTCTAGACCTTGGTGAAGTGTCTCTCTTTAGAAGAAAACCAATGTATCCCACCAGTGCACTCACATATCTTCCAATGGCCAGGAGCCAGTAGTTCCCAGGGGAGTGTCTGGTCTGTGTTTGGGGACTTGGTCTGCAGGCTGAAGGACTATAGTTTTCTTGCTTCTGGTGTCTTCCCCCTGGTGGGTGAGGCTGGTCTAGTGGCTTGTACAAGTTTCCTGGTATAATGGGCTGGTGCCTGCCAATTGCTAGATGGAGCTGGGTCTTGGCCCTTTGGTGGGCAGGGCCATGTCTAGGGGCATGTCTGGAGGTAGCTATGGACTCAGGAAGGCTTTAGACAGTGTGTGTGCTATGTCCCTGACTTTTCTGTATTTCTCTGGAAGTCCTATTTTCCCTGTGGCTGATCCTTTTCATATTATACCACATTTTGTAGTAAATATATCCTAATGTGAAATAAAATAAAATTGTTTTGTCTATTTTAATGTGAAACTTCTATTAGATGTTTATTACATTCAAAAGACTCTGTGAAAGCTGATGATATGGGACAGAGAAAAAAATAATCATTTAAAATTATGATTGCTTTTTACAGCATTTTTCTTAACAGCTAAGTAATGGAAACAGTCTCAATGTCACCCACTATTAATGAAGAAAGAATAAAGAAGATATGGTATACATTTATGCAAGGGAATACTATTCTTCCATGAGAAAGAAGCAAATCCTGACATTTGTGACAATATGGTTGGACTGAGTGCACTATGCTAAATGAAATAGGATAAATCAAAAAAAGAAAAAAGAAAAACTACCCTTTGCAGGACATTTGGCTCTGCCCCAAGCATCCATATAACATTTGTTTCACATCAACGGGCCTGCAATATTTGGTCCTGTCCAAAATCATTTGCCATAGACCAAGTAGAACCATATTTCAAGGACCTTTTGGTGAGGACCAAATTTTTCACAGTCCCAAATATCTACTAGCCTAAATACCCAAATTGCATCACTTATATGCCACATCCATAAAAATAAAAAAAAAGGAAAATCATACTCATATATATAGAAATTAGAAAAGTGTTTGTCAGTGGCTAGGGTAGGGGATGTAAGAAATAGGGAGACATTGGTTAAAGAATATAAGTTTTCATCTAAAATATGAATAAAGTCTGAGGTTCTAACATACAACATGATGATTATATCAGATAACACTGTATTGTACAATTGAAATTTGCTAAGAGAGTAAAAATTAAACATTGTCACCAAATAAAAGAGAGAGAGAGAACTATGTGAGATAATGGATGTGCAATTAATTGCATGGGGAATTTTTTTCAACAAAAGAAAAAAGATTATTTAGAAATCTCTAAGCTATTTGACATCATCATTATGGGCTCTCCTCTGGTGCTGCTGATAACACAAGAATAGTCCATAAGTGTCTAAATTGACCCTCTCAATTGATGACTAGAAACAGATACAGGGTTGAGGAAAATGATGAGGGATAAGGAGAGAGTGACTGAACAGGAAGTCAGATAGAACTCCATCATACACAGCCATATCTGGTTCCCCAATCTTTCCTTTAAGTCACCTCCAAAACTTCTAAACATCTTTTATTCTGGTACTTGCTGACACATGGGATTTTAAAAAGTGAGTCTTTTAATATTAGTGTTCATTAGCTGGTTAAGGTATTCTGCTAATAAAATTTATTAATGGTGGATTTTTAAATTAAAGTCTTATTTAAATAGATTCTCATAAATTATACATTTTATAACAATTAAAATTTAATAAATATTCTGTATTCAGACTTATATGCTATGTATTTAGTTTGGCAGCTGTATTTGAAGATATCAAGCACTGTGCCATAGACAGGAAAGTGAATACTAAAAAGACCATCTAATAAGTAGCTAACTAATCTTATTTCAATGTATGTTTTTTATATAACTACTATGTGATGTAGTCATATTTTTGGCCAATAAAATCTTGTAGACCCTTGAGAAAAGAAAAGAAATGACAGTGAAAATGAGTGAGCTCTATTTGAGTATTGTGACAGGAGAGGGTGTTTTCCCCCAATACTTGATTTTAATTCATGCACATGGGAGTGTTATAGAACTTGGACCACAGTAGTGGGCAGATGGGAAAAAACAACAAATTGGTGAGTGATTGTTCAATGGAACAAATAAACTTATGTTTTGGGTGTTTAATTAGTAAGTAATTTAAGAAAAGTCTGGATGTGGGCATGAAATTAGTGAAGAAATAACAGAGTTTGCTGTTGAGGCTCCTTGACCCTTAATTCCTCCCCCTGGGTAGTGGAAAGATAAGGATGTCTTATAAGGATATCTTTCCACCACCCAGTACAGTAATCACATGAGAGACTATTTCCTGCTTTCAGGGACAAGAGATGATGTTCAAAGTGTCCCACCTGCATTGGCCATTTCTTAAGTTACTTTAACTCAATAATCAATATATCATGAGGCACATTTTATAGTGATCTTCCCTGGGTTACAGTAGTTGTGCAGCATTCTTTCTGATGAGATGAGTAAGTATTTCTTCTGACTCATCCTCAAGACCACCCAAACCCCCTGTACCATACCCACACAGACAGAAACATAAACACAGGCACAAATGTACACACTACATTCCTATACTTCTCTTTGTAAAATAATTACATTACCTCTAGTTAAACAAAACTTAGAATAAATAACTAGTCAGATGTATTCCTACAGAATAGATGGAAGGTTTTTCCCATTTATTCTATAGGTGTCCATGGCTCCAAGAAGAAAAAAATGTTATTGGATGTGTAAAAGTTATTAAATATCAATTAGCAAAAGAAGGGTTGTGACATTAAAGACAAACACTATTGCCTCTATGTTTTTCCTAGATTTTGCTTTTGCTGTTGGGCAGGAGTAAGTCAATCAAGGCAATTATGTATTGAAGCAATGTAGTCCTTCTACTTAGAAAAGCTTTGGTAGAGAATGATATTTTGAAAAATTGGAACCAAGACAAGGAGCTGAGATGGGGTCATGTGATCCAAATGATATGAGTCTAAATGATAAAACAGTACTTCCTTATTGCAAAAATAAGTGGGAAGACACTAGGGGGGTTAGGAGACTGTTGGATTCCATTCCCTCCTATAGACACATAGTAGTATATGTTAACATTTTAGCCTTACTGATGTTATTTATTTAAAAAAATGCATGATTATTAAAGACACAAGTGAAAATTCTAGATATATAAGATCAATGTATACAGTCAAATAAGAAGATAGTGCCTTTAAACTTAATTTAGTAACTATTTATTTACATCTTAATTTGCACAGGCTCAATGCTTATCAATAGAGAGAGACATGAAAAATAAAGATATAGTACATAAACTTCTGTCTCAAGCAAACTGGAAAAACTCAATTCATAAGAAGAAATACCAGTATTTGCATGTAAAACTATTTGAAATGAGTATACATATAGCTGAATAACAACAACAAAAAGAACAGAGACAGAACAAAAAATATGTGTGGTCTGTTGATGGAGCTGTAAAATCTTTTGAATGAGAAAATATTCGAAGTGTGAATTATACCCAAGACATGGACACTAAAGCATAGGGGTGGGTTCATTATAAGCAGAGGGGAGAGAGAAATAAGGCATATGAATAAGATTTTAGAGTATGTTTGCGGCATGCAGAGGGGTTCACTCTAGCTGGATGAAAGCATTCAAGCAAAGGTAAACAGATGAATAAACTAAGGTAAGGCAAAAATACCAACCATGACTCCCCAGTTTGTCATTTGCCCTGCTAAAACTTCATATGTGTTAGATAAAGGAATATTACTTCTTTATGGAAAACAAATGTTACTCATGTCATAGATATTTGAAAAAAAGATGCATATCAATAAAGCAAATTGCCAATACTCAGAGTCAGTAGTCACCTAGGTCTCCCTGACCACAAAGCCTATTACAGTAATTTATGCAAGTGATGTGTAATAATTTATACCGATCCTGTGACTTCTACAACGAGTAAATTCAACTTGGACCAATTTAGGAAGATATTTGATAAACAATTCGGAAGGCTGTATTTTATTTCAAGCAAAATATGGTTCCACAGCAATTTTTGGAAAGAGCTCTGATATCAGAAATGTGCTTTAGAAAGACATTTCTGTATGCCTCAGAGCCTTGGGATCATACCCAGAATCTAGTTGGAAACTTCAATGTGCAAACTGCAATCTGAATAACAGTGATTTGTTTCTTTGGTCCAACTTCCCCAAAAAAGCATAAATGTTTTCTATCTCAAACAATAAATTCCCTGGAGACACCAATCAAAGGTGAAATGAATACCATCTTATATACTTCAATTATGAGTGTGCTATTTTAGACCAATCCTTCTTCATGGCAATTTTCGTCTCCTCATTTCTAGAGTATAGATGAGAGGATTCAGCACAGGGGAAATCATAGTGGAAATCATAGAAATTTCCTTATCCTTGTTTTCATTCCCAGCAGGTAGAACATAAATCTGGATACCAGGAACAAAGAATAAAACCAAAACCATTACGTGAAAACCACATGTTTAGAGGGCTTTCTGTCACCCCAGAGAGGAGTGTGTTCTAAGATTATATAACATGGTTATATAAGAAACTACCAGTGCAAGAAAAACAACCACCACCACCACCCCTGAATCATTAAGATATTCACAATATGAATACTGCTGCATACTAGTTTCAAAAGTGGCTTCACATCACATAGGTAGGGATCTATCTGATTAGGACCATGGAAAGGTACACAGATTATCACCACCGGTAGAAAAATAGAGCACCCAAAACACACAGCTTGGGCCATGATAACCAACATAATGCACCTCTGCCAGTTCGTGATGAACACGTACTGCAGGGGCTTGACAACTGCAACACAGTGGTCAAAGCCATGGATACCAAGAAGAGTATTTACACACCTGCCATCAAGTAGGCACTGAAGAGCTGGGTCATGCCATTGTTATAAGAAATAATTTTTCTTTCTGCAGCTAAGTACTACTGCTCTTTTCCACCTCTATAAAGAATATGGGATCTTATGCCCTTCTGCTGTTAACTACCTGTGAAACTTCAAGCCCCTGTCTTGGCTATTGTGAATAGTGCTTCTATGAAAATATGGGTGCAAGTTTCTTTTTCAAGGAAAGTTTTGTCTGGATGTAGGCCCAGCACTGGGATTGCTAGATCATATGATAGTTCTATATTTAGTTTCCTGAGGTACCACTATACTGTTTTCCTTATTGGTTGTACCAATTTACATCACTACTAAGAGTAGAGGAGGGTACCTTTTTCTCTACACCCTCTCCAGCATTTATTATTTGTTGTCTTATTAATGATGGCCATTCTGACTGGTGTGAGGTGGTACCTCATTGGAGTTTTGTTTGTTTTTCTCTAATAATTAGTGACATTGAGCATTCTTTTCATATGCCTGTTGGCCATCCATATCTCTGCTTTGGAGAAATGTCTATTTAGGTCTCATGCCCATTTTTCAGTTGGGTTGTTTGTTTTTTGCTGTTGTTGAATTGCATGAATTGTTTGTATATTTTGGAGATCAGGCCCTTGTCGGTTGAATCATTGGCAAATATTTACTCCTGTTCTGCAGTCATCTTTTCTTTTTTTTTAATACTTTCCTTTGCTGTGCAAAAGCTTTTGGTTTCATTAGGTCCCACTGGTTTATTTCTGTCCTTATTGTCATTATACTAGGAAGTGGATCAAACAAGATGTTGCTTGATTTTATGTCAAAGAGTATTCTGCCTATGTATTCCTCTATGAGTTTTATAGCATCTGGCCTTATATTTAGGTCTTTAATCCATTTTGAGTTTATTTTTGTTTATGGTGTCAGTGCTCTACTTTCATTCTTTTACATGTAGCTTTCTAGTTTTCTCCGCCCCATTTATTGAAGAGGCTACTTTCTTCCACTGATTAATTTTGCTTTAGATTTATTTAAAAAAAGATTTTGGCAAATGAAGGAAAGAAATAAATTTGCTCAAACTGAAAAAATGCATTTGCATATAATTTACAGTTACCAGCATACTTCCTGGAATAATTAAAAGAGTAATGCCAAGTGACAAGAATGTGGAATTACAACATGTTATACTGTGTGTGTACATGTATATGTGTATCTTTGTGCCTGTCCATGAAATTGTTTTATATACACTTGACTCTGAAGTATTATTAAGTATTTATAATTCTTATGGTCTTTTCAAAAGGAGTTTACTAGTTTAACACAGTGTACTATAACATAACAATAAAGGACATGCACTAAGAACTTGGCGAAAAAATGGTAAAAATTATAATCTGATCTAATCTTAGCCCTGATCTTTATTAGATCTAATTTATGTTCTTGATCTTTATTAAATCTGCTTGATCTTGGGCAGGTTCCTCAACTTTTCTATGCTTCTATTTACTGATGTGTAAAATAAGTGTAAAATGATAGTATTAATAATTTCACAGGTTTCAAATGATGATTTGCAAATACACTTGGAGCACAAAAACATTCATGAAATTTTTGTTCATATTAAAATTAATATTACTATCAATTTTGATCTTTGATATGGCTTCTCATTTGCAAAATGGATGAAATAATACTACCCACACAGGTTTCTCTCATGCCATGTCCATGGCAATCAGTCATGAAAAGCATATTTGTTAGGTACTATAAAGTTGTTGGAAATCCTGTGAAATTAGATTGTTATGATCATTATACAACTACAGATGTGATAAATTCATTTGAGTGACAAAAAATGAAAAAATAAAATAAAATAAAGTTATTGGGAAGTTCCCATTGTGGCTCAGCAGTTAATGAATCCAACTAGTATCCATCCATGAGGATACAGGTTCATACCCTGGCCTGGTTCAGTGTGCTAAGGATCCAGTGTTTCTGTGAGCTGTGGTGTAGGTCACAGATGCAGCTTGGATCCTGTGTTGCTGTGGCTGACCATGAAAAGGATCTTGGTAAATACATTAAGAAACCCTAGTATTGGACTATCTGTAGTAGTTGCCCTTGCACTGTGCAACCATCATGTATTGGCAGCTATGTAGCCTTCTAGTAGGAGTGATGTATGTGGGAGCCTTTCTTCATGGATTTATCCAGACCCTCTTCATAATCAGATTACCCTTTTGCAGTCCTAACATCATAGGTCATTTTATGTGTGATCTGAACCCTTTGCTCAATCTTGTCTGCACTGATACCCACACAACAGGGCTCTTTGTTGCTCTTAGCAGTGGATTTATCTGTATATTAAACTTCATCCTCTTGACTGGCTTCTGTGTGGTCATCCTGCATGCTCCAAAGACAAAGACCTTGGAGGTGAGGCAAAAGGTCATCTCTATCTGTGTCTCCCATGTCATGGTGGTTGTCATATTTTTATGCCCTGCATATTTGTATACCTGAGACCTGTGGCTACTTCACCTGATGATAAAGCAGTTGCTATGCTCTACACTCTGATAACTTCCATGTTAGATCCTTTAATATATACTTTGAGAAATGCCCAAATGAAAAATTCTACTAGGAAACTTTGTAGTAGGCAAGCAATTTTAAGTGATAAATAAAATGTGCATTGTGCCTAATATTTGTTCAACTGATGCAAAGGTCAAAAGTTTATCATTGATGATGTTAGCAAAGAATGTTTATGATATAAAGAGGAAAAAATTACTGCCATAAATCATAGATTCTGCAAGGAAAGAAGAAAAAAATGAGTGTAAGAAAAATAAGAAAAACCTACCCCAGGATAAATCTTGGAATATTTGGAACATTTTACCAAATTGGAGCTTCGTTTTACCATCCTAATCAATGTATATAGATTCATAAGCTTTAATTTTAATGAAAAAATAAAGAAATACAACACATGTTGATATTAAGCAGTAAGCTCTAAAACAATCCATAGAGGTAGGCATATCCCCATTTTACAGATGAGGAAAAAAAACAAAAAAAATAAAACTCCAAATAAGAATATTGAATACACACACACACAGAACAAGAAAGAGAAAGAGAAAGATAAATACATACTACATAACATACCCATGCATTTTGTTATGTTTAATGTTATATATTAAATATATATTATTGCATAGACTATATATTATTTCATCATATATAGATAAATTCTAATAGTTTTCATTAAAAACTCTGCTAATTTTATATATCATAGTTATGGTAATATGTTAGCTGTAAGAATGTGATGTGAAACTACTCTAGGAATATAAAAGCAATGGGATATTTAACTTCTAAGAAGTAAAGTAATAAATATTATACCATGTTTTCAACATTCTTTGTTGCATTCTGAATCCTATTGTATTAATTGTGTAAAAGTCTTATGCTGAAAATATATCAGAGACATGTTTCAAATATATTGTATTGACAAATGGGAATTTCAATTAATTAAATAAATTGTCATAATTTATAAAGAAATTGCCTACCTGCTAACAACAGTTTCTACCAGTGTCATAATATTTGCTATGCAATATCTGGAACAGTATCTGATAAATATTGCATAGATAAATAAATATATAAGGAAGATACATGCATGTAATGAAATATGGAGCAGAAAAAGAATGAGGTTAGGACATTTTTTCTGCCTTCATATCCTTTAAACCATAAGAATTCTAGTTGTATTTCTTTGGGAAACCACATTTGTTTTTACTCTTGCTTAAACTGGGAAAAATAAAGAAATAGAAATCAAGTATTTTATCAGATGAACAAAGAGTTTACTTTGGTATTCTCCTTGCTTTTACCAAGATTTCATCATTTTCTGAATGTGGGATGTTTTTTGTTCCATTCACCTTTTAATTAGTTTCCTTTTTGGTAACATTTAATTATGAAAAGCTGTTTTTAAAAATCTGTAGCTTCTGATACACACAAATAAATTTCAGGGTAAATATATTCCATTCTTTTTTTTTTCCTTTCCTCATTAAGTAACAGATATTCTTAAACTCACAGAATGTATCAAGTACATTCATAGTCACCAGGGCTTCAGTGGTGAGTAAAGAGTAATATAAATGATTTCTTTGCAGAGCTTAGAACCACTAGGAGACTCCAAAATAAAGCAGAGAAATACCATACAGTGTTATAAATAGTAAGATAGTAGAAGCACAGGGGAGTGCTATGAAAGTATGTTTAGGGACACAAAACAATGTCCTGGGGAATCAGAAAAGATTCAAGTGTGAAAAGAATAAAAAAGGGGATGCAAAGGACATAAAGATCAATAGAATGAATAGGTATCATTTAGACAAAGATATTCCTAGGAGATGGAATATATAACCAAGGCAAGAAGGTGAAAATAAAAATGCAGAAATCCTGATAAATTTGATACAGCTATGGTTGTCAAATCAACTATTTATTTGAGTTATGTGCATTGTGTGCCAGGTAACATGCTAGGGGAAATAGCAAAATATGATGATAGAGAGATAGGAACAGGGAAGTCCAAGAAGGCTCTCATAATTGTGTTAAAGGCTCAAAGCTAAGTAGAGCGAAGAAAATTTTGGTAGTTTTTTTAAGCTAGCAAAGGATGCTGTTATATTTGAGATATAGAATGATGACTCTAGCTACAGAATAAATTGAAGAGGACAAGGCAGGCAGCAAAAGAGTAGTAAGGTGAATGTAATTAATTAGTAGTACAAGATGATGGAGACTATTGTCGACACTGCTGTGCCTGGTCAAATCTCATTCACTAGACCAGTGCCCCCAGGATTATCTGCTGTTTGTCTGGGCTGCTAACAGCTCACAGGTCCCATTGTTTCCAGAAAATTGCACAAGAGAGAATTGAAACTGCCTCACTTGGTGACTAGGCTCACCATCTGAAGGTCCACCAATGTCCAATTAATGACTGAAGAGGAGTAAAAGGAACTGGTATCCTTGCCTAAGGGTGAAACCTGGGCAATACTGTAATATATACTATAAGTATGAGGTCCCATGTATCCAGGCTGGAACCAAACTAATGGAGACTACACTTTTTTCCCCCCATAATAGGCAGCTCCCCCAACCCTTCCCCTTATAAATTACTTTCATAAAAATTCCATCCAAGCAGCTGCATTATAGGAAACCCAAACTAAAATGCAGATAAAGAAGGGTTGGAGAAATATTTTGGAGTTATAAAAAAAGAACTTAAAATAAGATGTAGACTTGAGAAAAAGTGTCTTGGATTAAATCTAGATTCTGGCTTTTATCACTGAATATTTGAAGAAATTGAGGAGAAGTAACAGAGAAAGGATGAGCATTCTTTGACAGTGGACAAGGCCTCTTCACACCCAGTGGGCATGGCAACTCACTCTCAGGCTAAAGGATTAACCCTTCATTGCCTGAAGAAACTGTAATGACCTGCCCTACCCTGCAATTGTTGCCATGAAAGACCATGCTGGTTCTCCTCAGGACCCACACAACAATAGCATTCAACCCCCTCTTCTTCTACTTCTGTAACTAGACACAGGTACCAGGAAGCTGATAAAAATTAGGTCCTACAGGGACTTCCCACTGTGGCTCATTGATCCCTGGCCTTGCTCACTGTGTTAAGGATCCAGTGTTGCCATGAGCTGTTATGTAGGCTGCAGATCTGGTGTTGCTGTGACTGTGGCAGAGGCCAGGAGCTGAAGCTCCAATCTGACCCCTAGCCTGGGAACTTCCATATGCCAGAGGTGCAGCCCTAAAAAGCAAAAGATAACTATATATTATATGATATCCTGTTGTAGAGCACAGGGAACTATATCCAATCTCTTGGGATAGAACATTATAGAAGATAGTATGGCAAAAAGAAGATATGTATGTATACACACACACACACACACACACACGCACACATTTATATATGGCTGGGTCACTATGCTGTTCCCCAGAAATTGACACAACACTGTAAATCATCTATACTTTAATAGAAATAAGTGAGATACAAAATGTGATATATTAGGAAGTTGCACTACACTCCCAAATAACTGCCTGAGTGTTCTAATGTATAAGACAAAAATACAGGATAATTGTAGAAAAATTATAAGTTTTGATCAGGCCTGATTTATTGATTGGCACTCACTAAGAAGAGATTCTGACTTTGCCATTGATACTGGGGGAAATAAGAAGGTCTCTAAAAGTTTCTGTGTTGGTGGTGGCTAACACATGAACCAAATGGTTGTCCACAGTGAGCAGCTGAGAAATGTAAGTCCTGCTTTGGTTTAATGTAGAGGAAGAGATTAAAAAGGCATACAGTGATTGGAAGACCAGAATGGATTTGTTTTTGAAGATAAACTCAGCTACCCTGAGAGGTTCTAGAACACACACTTTTCATCACAATCATGAAAAATAAATTTGTATCAGAGCCCTCAGCATCCATGAATTGCTCTGTAATGGCTCACAAAGAAAAGGGAAAAAAAGAAAGGAAAAAAATCTCTGTAGGATATCATGCAAGCTTCTCTGATCCAGTGGGTCCATGGTGTTTGGTATGTTAGTGGCAAATGGGGATGCCAGTGCATTTGGCAAGTCTCCACATGCAAACTGCACTGCAGGCACTTAGTATTTTGGAGCAAAGTATTTTGGAGCAAAGCTTGCCACCTTTTGCAGTTAAACATTCTCCTTTTAATAAATAGCACCTGGCCTGTTATTGGACATTAGTAGATTCTGACTGCCTTCACTAGGGCTACCAATTTACCATATAACCTGGGCTGCCCATCATGAACTTGCTCTTATCTGACCCATTAAAGAAATAAATTTGGGCATGCACAACAGTGCTCCATCATCAAATGGACTGGCACAAGTAAGACCTGAAGGCAAACTTATATTGTTAAGTGGCAACAATATAAGTTTGCCACATCCTATACTCCCTGTTCAAGACTGACCCTATCCTATGGGTCAGTCTTGACCCATCCTATACTCCCTGTTCTCTCCCTGCCTGCACCTATGAAGCCATGAGGAGTTGCCTACAGTTAGTTGACAGAGGAAGAAAAGACTAAGAACTTGTTTACAGATAGTTCCACAATGATAAGCAGGCATAACCTGAAAGAGGAGGAGTTCCTGTTGTGGCTCAGTGAGTGAAGAACCTGACTCCATGAGGATGCAGATTTGATCCATTGTCTCACTCAGTGGATTAAGGATCTAGTGTATGTTGCAAATGGGGCTCAGATCTGGCACTGCTGTGGCTGTGGTGTAGGCCACAGCTGCAGCATTGATTCTGTCCCTAACTAGAGAACTTCCATATGCCACAGGTGCAGCTCTAAAAAGAAAACAAACAAACAAACAAACAAACAAACAAACAATAATCTGAAAGTGGAAAGCTACAGTGCTGCAGCCCCATTCTGGAAAATTCCTAAAGGTCAATATTAATGGAAATTCTCCCAAAGGGTACAAGTTCAAGTAGTGCACCTAGTTGTTGACTTTTCTTGGAAAGAGAAATGTCCAGATGTGCAATATATACTGATTCATGATTTTTGACCACTGATTTAGCTGGATGTCCTGGGATATGGAAGGAACATGACAATAATTGGTAACCAAAAAAAAAAAAAATGAGGAAGATGTGTATTTATGTACTTCTCTGAAAGGACAAAATATATGAAAATATTTGTGTCTTGCAGCACTAAGTATAAAAATGGGAGTAGGACCATTCATGACTATTTTTAGTAACTATTAGTAAAAATGTTGCTTCCTATTTCCAGGAACAGGGAGATATTATGCTCTGCTGACTTAGAGGTTTTAGTTCCAAAGGGAGAAGTGCTTCCACCAGGAAACACAGAAAGTTTATCTTGAACTGTGATTTAAGCCTTCTGCCTGACCATTTTAGAACACTCCTGCCTCTGAATCAAGAGGCAAATGAAGTATTTTGAAGGTAGGAGTGATTGATATTTACTACAGGGGGAAACTGCACTACTACTTTTCAGCTGTGATGAGGAAAACTATGTCTGAAAGACAGGAACTCCTATAGAGCCTCTTTTAGTATCACCATGTATGATAACTAAGAATCATAGGAACTATGACAACCCAATCCAGGCAGAACTATTAAAAGCCCAGATTTTTCAGCAATAAAGGTTTATGTCCCCCCACCATACAAAGATCACTGTCAACTTAGATGTTGCTGAAGGCACAGAGAATGCAAAATGAGTGTGTAAAAGAAGGAATTAGTTATAAAGGCCAGTTACAACTATGTGACCAGTTACAGAAATGTAATTACATGTTCTATGTCTATGTTCTATGTCCTCTTTAATTTATGAATATGTTTGTGTATGTGTTATACAAATAACAATGTATATATATACACACATATATACCCATACACACATATAAACACACATATATGTTATATAGGTATGCATATACATATATATCTTTATTATCTTATTACTATATCACAAAAAATAAGATGTTAACTTTCATGGTATTTAAGTATTGTAATTTCCATCACAGTATTTACAGTTTTATGATATCAAGGACTCTACCTACTTAGAGGGGAAAGATTTGGTGCATTTTCACTGGTACACAGGATAGTTGTGCCATGTTAGGCAGAATTATGACTTCAGTGTTGTCCTTATTTGGAGATTAACTATGACAAAATTTGGTGCCTATAGGTACTAAAATGGCATGACATTGATTTGTAATGGCCAGTGTTTTGTGTTGACTATGCCACAAGATTCACAGATATATTTACCAAAACATTGCTTTCAGTTGTGTCTTTGTAGTTGTTCTAGATAAAATTAACATTCTAACTGCTGGACTGAGCAAATCATGTTGTCTTCTATGCTGTGGGTAGTCCTCATCCAATCAGCAGAAAGTCTGAAAGTAACAAATGGATGACCTCCCCTGAGTAGGAGATAATTTTTCAGCCTGAGAGCCTTCAAATTGAAACATAAGCCCTTTCTTCTGAAGGACTGCATACTGGCAAATTAGCTTTTCCTAATTCTACAGCAACTTCCTGACAATGAACTTGAACTGGGACATTGTCTGTTACTAGCATACAGCAGTTTCTGGCCTTTAGACTCAAATCAGGACTTTGCTCCTTCAGATTTTGCACTTGCCAGCTTCCATAATCACATGAGCCTGTTCCTTAAAGTAAACCTCTCCCTATGAGTCACTATTTGTTCTAAAATATATCACATTCTCATGCACTAGAAAACTTAATGTTTTAAGATATCAATAATACCTAAAACAATACAGATTCAAACAATCCCTGTCAAAACCCCAAGGACCCTTTTAGGAGATTGGGAAAAATCAGCTGAAAAATTAACATGGAATCTCAAGGGAATCTGCAAGCAAAGTAACCTTGAAAAATCAAAGTTGGAGATTTCACCCTTCATGCTTCAAAACATAGTATTCAAAAACAGTGTGGTACTACTGTAAAGACAGGCATATAGAACACAATAAAGAGCCAAGAAATATACCATCATGTTAATGGTCAAATGTCTTTCTACTGAAGTTCCAAGAACTTCCATGGAGGAAAGGACAGTTTTTTCAACAAATGGAGTGGGCATAACTAGATATGCACATGCAAAGGATTAAGGTGGACCTTTGAAGTACACCATATACACAATATTCTCAAAATGGACCAAAACTTAATCTAAGAGTGAAAAATATAAAACTCTTAGAAAACTTAGAGAGGAAAGTAGGACATTAGATTAGGCACTGATTTTTTTTTGTCTTTTGTCATCAGAGGCACACCCATGGCGTATGGATTTTCCCAGGCTAGGGATCTAATTCGAGCTGTAGCTGCTGGCCTAGACCACAGCCATAGCAACATGGGATCTGAGCCACATCTGCAACCTACATCACAACTCATGGCAATGCCAGATTCTTAACCCACTGAGCAAGGCCAGGGATCTAACCCACATCCTCGTGGACACTAGTTGGGTGTTCATTAACCACTGAGCCACGATAGGAACTTCAGCAATAAATTTTTAAATATGATGCTAAGTACACAGGTGACAGTATAAAAACATGTAAATTGGATGATATCAAAATTATAAGCTTCCAAGCATCAAAGTGCGAAAAGAGAGAAAAGGCAAACCACAGAATTGGAGGAAACACAAATCTCTGATAAGAAGAAAATATTCAGAATATCCAGGAATTATTACAACTCAGTAACATGTAAATGCCCAATTAATAAATAGACCAACAACTTGAATAGTTGTATTTCCAAAGAAGATGTACAAATGTTTAATAAGTACATGAAAAGTTGCCCAACATCATTAATCACACTTGTGCACTGTTCCTGAGGCTGTAAATGGTGCCACCACTATTAAAGTCAGTGAGGCAGTCTTCAAAAAATTTTAAATAAAATTAGAATATGATCCAGCATTTCCACTTCTGGGTATAAACCAAAAAGAACTGAAAGCAGAGACTTAAAGAGATATTTGTAAACCCATATTCATAAAAAGTTTTTCAGATCAGTCAAAATGGCTGAGGAACCTAAGTCTCCAACAGCACAGGGATAGATAAACAAAACATGGTATCCATACAATGGAATATTATTCAGCATTAAAATAAGTAGTATCAGGTGCATGCTACAACAGAAATAATATGTGAGCAATGTTAAATTAAGTTGTTCTTTTAAATTAATTTTATATTTTATAACTAGTTTATATTTACAGGTAGGTTGTAAAAATAGCACAGAGAATTTCCATATACCCCACATTCAGTTTCCGATGTTATTATATTAGTATGGTGCATTTGTCACAACAAATTAACCATCATTATTGCTTTTTTGTTTTGGGGGGGTTGTTTTTTGCTTTTTATGACCACACCCACAGCATTTGGAAGTTCAAATCAGAGCTACAGCTACCAGCCGATACCACAGCCACAGCAACATGTGATCCAAGCCAAATCTGTGACTTATACCACACATCATGGTAAAGCCATATCCCTGACCCACTGAGCAAGGCCAGGGATCAAATTTGCATCCTCATGGATAAAAGTTGGATTCATTTCTGCCTGGCCACAATGGGAACTCTGATTACACTATTTAAAAAAGTACTTTAACCAGATTGTTCATTGTTACTGATGCATTTTTCTCCTGAAGAATCTGATCCAGGAATTACGTTATATTCAGTTGTTAAGTTTTCTTGAGCTCCTCCAGAAATTGATGTTTTCTCTGATTTTTTTTGTCTTGGATAACCTTGATAGTTCTGAGGAGGACCAGTCAGATTTTGTGTAAAAACCCCTCCACTTAGGTATGTTATTTTACTCAAGATTAGACTGGGGTTACGGGTTATTGAAAGAAAGGCCACAGAGAAAAAGTACCATTTTTATCACATCATATAAGTGGGTATATATTCTCAATATGAATTGTCCTTGTTGATCTTAATCTTGATAACCTGAATGAGGTACTACTTGTCATAATTCTCCTTTGCAAATTTACTCTATTCTCTCTTTCCATAGAAGGATTTTTAAGTGTGTGCTCAGCTCACACTTGAGAACAGAGTATTTACATAAATCATTTAAAATTAATTCATCTATTTCCTCCTATTCTTTTGTCATTTATTCAATTATTTATATCATTATAATTCATGAATGTTTATTTGTGTTTTGAGTTATATCTCAATTCTCTGTTATACACTGTGTTGCTGATTTTTTTTCCATCTTTGGATTTTAGGGGTCTTTCATTTGGCTCCTGCGACCCTTTGTCATGTCCTCATCACTATGTGGGGAGGTTTATCTTAGCACTTCCATACTTTCTATCATTCTTAGCTGCCCCTGTTCATCTTTACATTCCCTGACCCAGACCTAAAATTAGTCATTTCTTCAAGAGAGCCTAATTCCTTCTATTGGAGTACAGTATTAGAAACCAAGTCTTGGGTAGTAGGAGAATATAATTTCTTATTCCAGTCAAAATATGTAATTTACAACCCACAGAAACATATTTATTTTTCAATAAGCCACCATTTTTTCTACATACTGTGATAAGACAAATTGTGTGTGAGTGGATTTCAGAAAGTGAGGGATGAATCTGGATCAACTTAGTCTGCCTTTTGGCATGTAGGTGAGAAGCAAAGTCTCCTTGTGAGATTTAAGACATCCTGGTTCTAGATAATCAAAGAGAATTTTAGGATTTTTTTTCTCACTTGAGTAAAGAGTATCCAAATTGCCTTGGGAAGAAAAGACAGCAACTAAACATCCTAACTTCTGCATGAACTCTTTCAAAAGTGGTTAAGGTTTGTACTGGAGATTAACTTAGTTTTATATAATATTCAGAGAAAGTGAATCTTATAATGTGAGTATCTAATTCATACAATGCATTTGTGGAAGGATAGAAAGTTCAGAACATTTTTAGGGGTATTCTACATTCTAAAGTGAGATGATGGAAATAAAAGCTGTGCAGACTCTCCTCAAAGAAAGGGGCACTGCTAGGTAACGGGTATTGGAATGGAGGGTGTAAGAGATAAGAATATAGAAATCATGCCTAACTACAGGAGTTTCAGGATATGCTTAGACACGATGACTTGTCAGCGATATAGTAGAATTCAGACTTCCCTTTACCTCCTTGCATTTCAGTATAGTAAAGTGTGGGACACTATTGGGTTGTATCTACAGGATATTTTCTCAGTTCTTCTCATTCACTCAAAAATATTTCAGCACTTATTTTATTCTAGATGCTGAAATACAGTAGTTTATAGATTAAAAACTATTCTTATGATGTTTCATTCTAATGTGTGTTAATTATATATATATATATATTTCTGATATGTTTATATTTCTATATCTACATAGACATGTAGGTATGTTATGCAAATTATACATATGTGACTATCTTTATATGGATATATATGTATAAATATACAGAAATAGATAAGTAGCAATATTTCTATAACATTCTTTTTTTTCTTTTTAGGGCTGCACTCATAACATGTGGAGATTCCCAGGCTAGGAGTCAAACTGGAGCTGTAGCTGCTGACCTACACCACAGCCACAGCCATGTGTGATCTGAGACATATCTTCTGCAACCTACATCACAGCTCAAGGCAGCACTGTATCCTTAACCTACTGAGTGAGGCCAGGGATCAAACCTGCATCCTCGTGGATGATAGATTCATTTCAACCGAGCCATGACAGGAACTCATATAACATTCTAAATTGATATAAACTGCAAATGATTTTTCATGTTTTTTGAAGAGCTCTGTCCAGATTTTATTTGGAAAACATCCAGAGAGTCAGTGAACCTGTACTTAAAGGCACTGTGATGATTTATTATGGGATTAAAAAGCCCTGAGTTCATACTCACCTCTATAGCTGACCCTACTTATGCTCTTGAGTCTTACTGTTCCCACACTCACCAAATATTGCTGTCCTTACTATTTACATCACAGGGCAGTTATTACGGCTCAGAATATGCCACTCTGAATAACAAGCTTTACTTTTACATGATAACACATAATAGTGATACATTTTCAAATTTGACCAAAGAGCACATTAAAAAAAGGGGATTGCTAATATATCTCTTGCCAAAAATGCAGTTTCCCCATACACAGAGTACAAATGCAAGTTTTGTTGGCATTCTTCCAAATACAATTCATTTATATATGATTTTGGGGGGTGTGACATATAATATCCTGCTTTTAATTACTTCTTATCAACCTAGCACAAAATGCCCTCTTACTTTCCCCTTTAGAATGTACTTTAGAGACCACTGCATATATATCTGCTTTGTTTATATCAATGTTTTTTATCAACATGTGCTATCAATAACAGCACATTCTCTCTTCTTTTTTTTTTTTATTTTATGACCACATCCAGGGCATTGGAAAGTTCCTGGATTAGTCCAACATTGTCTGGTTGGACATTTAATTTGAATGTATTTAATTGTGTATTAAATTAGCATATTTCTATATGCTTGATTATATGTAATAAGACAGTTTTGGAAAATCTATTATTTTGCCTATTACTTATTTTACTATATTTTTTTAAGATTGACAAGAGAAATCTGATTACACTTGAAAGTTATGCTTTTCACTGGTATATGACTTGTAAATATACTTTATCAATTTGTCTCATAATTTCTTATTGACTTTGCTGCTACTTGGAGAATATAAGGGCACATAAAACAATTTGACCAGTTTTTGGCATACAGATAGATATGAACAAATAATTATTTTTTTATTTCTATCTTCTCTTACTTGAAGTGAGAGTAGAGAATACTTAAGATTTATATCACAAAAATTCTATGTATTCTAAATTTCAGGTATGACTTGGAGCTTCCTGTGTTCATTTTCTAAATCCCTGGTTCTAATCTTTAAATCTGAAATGTAAAAGAATGTTCTTATTTCTGGAAAATATACTCCTTCTATATTTCCTTCATGTTAGATTCAGTGAGTCCATGAGTCTTAAGAAAACATATTGAAAGATTTAGAAAAAACAATGACAAGCAGGGTCAATTTAACTTTGGACAACACAGTATACTTTAAAGGTTATAAATTTTAATAATAGAAGATGAATTTACTTAAGAACAACTAGAAAATTTTGCAAAATAAAAATAAATAATCTTAGTCAAGGCAAAAGATTAAAATAAATCTCATGATGGCTTAAGGACAGTTGCTAAAAGGCATCCAAGTACAGCATTTACCAAATCATTCAGGTCTTTTTTTGAATCCTAGTTGAGTGCAGTCTTCATCAAAGTAGAAATAGATTTTGCTCAGCTTCTTAGAAGTTACATTAGAGCTGCAACCTTCCCCTTTGGGTGATGGACTCAGGCTATGAGCCATCTGAGTAGCTAACACAAGGCACAGACTTACATCATTCTAGTTGAGCCCTTGAGGCTGACTCTCCACTGACAGAGGTGTCACTCCCTAATGTAGTGAATTTCCATCCACCTACTTTAATATTAGTGTGTTCCCAGGGGTAAGACCATAACTGGGCCAGATCAACACGCAGAAATATAGATCACAGTATTAACCACTTACAATGTTTCCTGCACTATGATCTATACCTCAATTACAGAATGGCCACAAGTTATATCACCCAATAAAGTCATATGCTACTTAACATGCAGTGCTTTGTCTCCTTCCTGCTGGAAAATTTATCTTTAAAGTTTAAGTAGTTTAGGAGATGGGATTAAGATGGTGGAATAGAAGCACTGGGCTCAAATTCTCTCATAAAAACAACAAAATTTACAAACAGATGCTGAGCAATCTTCAACCAAATGGACAGGAAACTTTCAAAAATGTATCCTACTCTGGAAGACAAAGAGGAGGACACATCAAGAGGTAGGAGGGGCAATTATGCAATATGAGCAACCTCATACCTCCTAGGTTGGAAGCCCTAGAGACTGAAAAGTAACTGTTTCATGGAGACTCACCTACACAAGTGAGAATTCTGAGCCCCACATCAAACTCCCAAGTGTGGGGATCTGGCACTGGGAGAAAGAGCCCCCAGGGCATCTGGCTTTGAAGGCCAGAGGGGCTTGTGGGCAGGAGCTCCATGGGACTGGGGGAAATGAAGATGCAATTCTTAAAAGGTGCATACAGACATTCACATGCACTGGGTCCCAGGCAAAGCAAAGTCTCCATAGGAATCTGTGTCAAATCTGACTGCAATTCTTGGAGGTCCTACTGGGAAAGCAGGGGTGAATGTGGCTTGTTGTAGGGGAAGGTAACTGGAAGCAAAGCTCTTAGGAATATTCAGCAGCATGCCTTTCTCTGGAAGTGACCATTTTTGGAAAATCTGACCCCACCCATCAGTGCTGAGAAGCCCCAGGCCAAACAACAATCCAGGTGGGATCACAGGCCCACCCATCAGTAAACTAGCTGCTTAAAGACCCTCTAGGCACATGACCACCTCTAATCTCACCAAAGACAGGGCCCCACCCACCATAGGATAGGAATAACTAACACCTACCAGTGGGCAGGCATCATTCCCTCCCATCAGGAAGCCTACAGCAAGCCCCCATACCAACTTCAGCTGCAAGGGGCACAGATACCAGAAGTAAGAAAGCCTATGACTCTATTATCTGTAAATAGGTCACCACACAAAAAACCATAAAAATGAAAAGACATACAACTATAACTCAGATTAGGGAGAAAGAAAAAAAAAAACCCACAAAATCAGCTAGGTGATCAGGAGAGTCTCAGCATCCAGGAGAAAGACTTTAGACTGTTGATGCTGAAGATGATACAAGACATTGGAAGTAAACTGAAGGCAAAGATGGATAACTTACAGGAAACACTGAGCAAAGAGGCACAAGATGTAAAACTTAAACAAGAAGAGATGCAAAATACAATAACTGAAATAAAAAATTCACTAGAAGCAGCTAACAGTAGAATACAGGAGGCAGAAGAATGAATAAGCGAGGAGGAGGACAGATTAGTGGAAATTATGGATGTAAAAAAAGATTGAAAACAAATGAAGAGAGTCTCAGAGAACTCTGGGACAATGTTAAATTCACCAACATCTGTATTATAGGGGTGCCAGAAGGAGAAGAGAGAGAAAAGTAGACAGAAAAAATATTCAAAGATATAATAGACAAAAACTTCCCCAACATGGGAAAGGAACCCCTCACTCAAATCCAGGAAGCACAATGAGTACCATATAAAATAAACCCAAGGAGGGATAACTTGAGATGCATATGAATCAAACTGACCAAAATTAAAGACAAAGAGAAAATACTGAAAGAAGCTAGGGAAAAGAAACAAATAACATACAATGGCATCCCAATAAGGTTATCAGCAGATTTTTCAGCAGAAAATGCTGCAGGCCGGAAGGAAGTGGCAAGATATGCTTAACATGATGAAAGGAAAAAACCTCCAACCAAGATTACTTTACCCAGCAAGGCTCTCATTCAGATATGAAGGATAAATCAAGTTTTACAGATGAGCAAAAGCTAAGAGAATTCAGCACCACTAAACCAGCCTTACTACAAATACTAAAGGAACTTCTCTAGGAAGAAAATAAAAGGCAGCAACAGGAAACAAAAATGCCACAAATGACAAGGCTCACTATATATACAGTAAAGGTATATATACAGTAAAGGTACAAAATCATCCATGCACAACTATGCCACCAAAATCAGAAATTGTGAGAAAAGGAGGGTACAAATTCAGGACACTGGAGATGCATTTGCAATTAAAAGACCAACAACTTAAAACAATCTCATATATATAGACTGTTATATCAAAACTTCAGAATAACTGCAAACCAAAAATCTAAATCTGATACACAAACAAATAAGAAAAATCAACTCAAATACAACACTAAAGAGAGTCATCAAACCAAAAGAGGAGAGAACAAGAGAAGAAGGGATGAAAAAAGAGCAACAAAAACTAATCCAAAGCAATTAATAAAATGACAATAAGAACATACATATCAATAATTACCTTAAATGTTAATGGACTAAATGCTACAACCAAGAGACACTGACTGGCTGAATGGATTCAAAAACAAGATCCATATATATGCTGTCTTCAAGAGACCCACTTCATTTCTAGGGAGACATACCAATTGAAAGGAAGAGGATGGAGGAAAATATTCCACACAAACAGGAATCAAAAGAAAGCTGGAGTAGCAATACTCAAAACAGACAGGATAGACTTTAAAATGAATAATATTTTAAGGGACAAGGAAGGTCACTACCCAATGATCAAAGGATCCATCCAAGAAGAAGATATAACAATTTTAAATATCTACACAGCCAACCTAGGTTCAGCACAATATATAAGGCAACTGCTACAACATTAAAAGGAGAAATTGACAATAACACAATCATAGTGGAGGACTTTAACACCCCACTGACAGCAATGGACAGATCATCCAGACAGAAAATCAATAAGGAAACACAGCCCCTGAATGAAGCATCAGACCAGATGTACTTAATAGATATTTATAGGACATTCCATCCAAAATCAACAGAATACATAATCCTCAAGTGCATATGGAACATTCTCTAAGATTGATCACATCCTGGGCTACAAATCAAACCTTGGTAACTTTAAGAAATTTGAGGTGGGGCAGAGCAAGATGGTGAAGGAGTAAGAGGTCACACACACATTCTCTCACAAACACATAAAAAAACACATCTACATGTAAAACTACTCACACAAAACATCAACTGAATGCTGGCAGAACTTACACCTCCGAAAAGGGCAAGAAACTTTTGACATAACTGAGTAGAACAAAAGAAAAAAGAGAAAAGGAATAAGGACAGGACAAGCATTCCCAAGAGGGAGCTGCGAAGGAGAAAAGGAACCCACTTCCTGGGTAGCCACCTAACTGAGGAAAGATTGGCTGAGTCAGCAGAACCTCTAAGTTGCCGAGAAAAGGGTAGCACCAGGACTGAGAACAGCAAAGCAGAGTGAGAGCCACACAGATCATCTGAACCACTGGCCCAGACACCACAGCCTGAAATGCTGGTGCTGAGACTCAGGCTGCAGAGGATCTAGCAGTGGGATCTCCATTTACAATACCTCATATGTGGGCTAATTGAGAGGGGTTGATTCATCCATGGTCTATAGGTGGCAGGAATAAACCACTGAAGTTATCACTGACTCTAGAGGTGGTCATAGCCTGCTGCCAACAGGGGTCCCTGAACAGGCACCACCTGTGGGTCTAATCACCTCAGAGGAGGGCAGTGCAATCAAACACAAGCTGTTGTTGCTCTCACTCCACTGGGAATTCAGGCACACTGCTGTTGCTACTGACAAATGTTCTGGTCACTTTCAAGATCTGCCTAGAGCTTATTACCACTTCCCAGTGCCCTGCAACTAGGAGTAGCCTGTGCCACCTTCCTGCAGGTCCTTGCTGCTATTGAGAGCCCAATGACCAGGCACTGACTACTGGCCCTACCCATTGCCTCCTTCTCCCTGAAATCACACTGAGAACCCTGGAAACGACAGCCTGCTCACACTGAAGAAAGAGACAGAAAATATTCAAATTCTCACACCAAAAATAAATAGTAACCCCCCCAAAAAAATACAAAGGGGTATTCTTGTATAGAAGTAGCCTTAGAAGACTACAGTTTGGCTTCCAAGCTCACAGAAAAAGAAAAACACAAGCAAGATAAAGAAGCACAGAAACCATTTCCAGTTAAAGGAACAGGAGAATTTTCCTAAAGCAGAAACAATGAAACAGACCTCTGCAGTCTGACAGACACTGAGTTCAAAAGCAAGGTATTGAAAATACTGAAGATTAAGAAAGGATATTAACAGTAATATATATTCCTGTAGAATGGAGCTAGAAAATATAAGGAGGAGCCAAGAAAAACAAGAAAATTCATTTGCAGAGATACAAACTGAGCTTAAGGCAATAAAGAGAAGAATGAAAAATGCAGAGGAATGAATCAGTAATGTGAAAGATAAAATAATGGAAATCACCCAGTCAGGACAGCAGACAGAAAACCAAATGAAAAAACATAAAAGTAATATAAGAGACCTATGGGATAATATAAAGCAGGCCAATCTACACATAATAGGACATGAAGAAGGAAAACAAGAAGAAAAGAGGATTGAAAATATATTTGAAGAAATTATGGCTGAAAACTTCCCAAATCTAAAGCACACTGATATCAAGATACCAGAAGTACAGAGGGCCCCTGACAAACTGAACCCAAACAGGCCCACACCAAGACATATTATTAAAAAAGTGGTAAAAGTTAAAGATAAAGAGAGGATTCTAAAAGCAGCAAAAGAAAAGCAAAGTGTTAATTATAAGGGAACCCCAATAAGTCTATCACCTGATTTCTCTACAGAAACACTACAGGCCAGAAGGGAGTGGCAAGATATATTTAAAGAGATGAAAGGAAAAAATTTGCAACCTAGAATACTCTATGCAGCAAGAATATCATTTAAAATAGAAGGGGAAATAAAGAATTTCTCCAACAAACAAAAGCTAAAAGAGTACAGCAATATGAAACCCATTATAAAAGAAATACTGAAAGAGCGTCTCTAAATTAAAAAAAAAAGAGAGAGGAAAAAAGAGAAGAAAAAGAATTAGGATGGAGGAAATGACAATTGGAAATCAATCACTTAAATAAGCCAGCATGCAGATGTATATATGAAGATGTTACAAAAAAAGACATCAAAATCATACAAACTGAGGAAGCAAAGTAAGAAAATATAAATTCTTTTTTTTTATTTTAATGATGTGTCTGAGCCTATATGACTATCAGGCAAAAGTAAGCAGATATAGGAAGGGCTTAACATGGTTCAAAAACAGTGCAAACACAAATCAAAACCAAACATTACATTCACAAAAACTGAAAAGAAAGGTACTCAAGCATAAAATAAATGGAAACCATCCAACCCAAAAAAGAAAAGAAGAAAAGAGAAACATAGAATCAACTGGAAAACGAGGTTTAAAATGGCAATAAATACATATCTATCAATAATCACCTTAAATGTCAATGGAATGAATGCTCCAATCAAAAGGCACAGAGTGGAAGATTGGGTAAAAAAGCAAAAACCTTCCATCTGCTGCCTTCAAGAGACTCACCTTAGAGCAAAGGACACGTGGGGATGGGAAAAGATATTTCATGCCAATGGACAAAACAGGAAAGCAGGAGTTGCAATACTCATATCAGACAAAATAGACTTTAAAATGAAGGCCATAAAAAAAGAAAAAAGACACAATTTAATGGTTAAAGGATCCATTCAAGAAGAGGATATTACAATTCTCAATATATATGCCCCTAATATAGGAGCACTCAGATACCTAAAACATAGATATAAAAAGAGAAATTGATGGGAATATAATCATAGTAGGAAATTTTTTAACACCTCACTCTCATCAACGAAGAGAACCTCTAGAAAGAAATTCAATAAGGTAACATAGATCCTAAAGGACACATTAGAAAAGTAAGACTTAATTGACATTTTCAGGACATTACATCCAAAAAAAATCAGCACAGACATTCTTTTCAAGTGTACACGGAACATTCTCAAGAATTGATCACATACTGGGGCACAAAGCTAACCTCAACAAATTTAAGTGTATAGAAATTATTTCAAGTATCTTCTCTGACCACAATGGCATGAAAGTAGAAATCAACCACAGGAAAAGAAGTGAGAAAATACTTACTACATGGAGACTAAACAAAATGCTACTAAAAAATCAATCGTCCAATGAGGAAATCAAGAGGGAAATTAAAAAAATACATTGAGACAAATGATAATGAAGACACATCCACTCAAAATCTATGGGATGTTTCAAAAGCAGTGCTCAAAGGGAAATTAATAGCAATACAGGCCTTCCTCAAAAAAAAAAAAAGAAATCCTAAATCAACAACTTAACCCACCAACTAAATGAATTAGAAAAAAAGAGCAAACAAAACCTAAAATCGGCAGAAGGAAGGAAATCAAAAAGATCAAAGGGTCAATCAGTAAAATAGAGGTTTAAAAAACAATTAAAAATCAATCAAACCAAGAGATGGTTCTTTGAAAAGGTAGTTCAAATTGACAAACCTCTGGCTAGACTCACCAAGAAGAGGAGAGAAAAAACCCAAATAAACAAAATAAGAAATGAAAAAGGAGAAGTCACAATTGATAGTACAGAAATACAAAAAAAATGAGAGAATACTATGAACAATTTTATGCTAACAAATTTGACAACCAGCAAGAAAGGGACAACTTTCTAGAGACTTAGAGCCTGCCAAAACTGAATCAAGAATAAATAGATCAACTGAACAGACTGATCACTAGAAATGAAATTGAATATGTCATAAAAACACTCCCTACAAATAAAAGTCCAGTACCAGATGGCTTCACAGGTGAATTCTATCAAACATACAATGAGAAAATTATACCCAACCTCCTTAAAATTTTTCAAAACGCTGAAGAAGAGAGTCACTCACAAAGACATTCTAGGATGCAACTATCACCGTAATTCCAAAACCAGACAAAGATACCACCAAAAAAGAAAACTATAGGCCAATATCCTTGATGAATATAGATGCAAAAATTCTCAACAAAATTTTAGAAATCCAATCCAACAACATATAAAAAAGATCACACACCACGACCTGGTGGGATTCATCCCAGGTGCACAAGGATGGTTCAACATATGCAAATCAATCAATATCATAAACCGCATGAACAAAAGAAAAGTCAAAAACCACATGATCATCTCAGTAGATGCAGAGAAAGCATTTGACAAAGTCTAACATTCATTCACAATAAAAACTCTTACCAAAGTAGGTATAGAGGTAAGATATTTTAACATAGCAAAAGCCACTGATGACAAACCCACAGCAAATATAATATTCAATGGAGAAAAGCTGAAAGGCCTTCCCACTAAAATCTGGAACAAGACAAGGATGCCCATTCTCACCACTATTATTCACCATAGTACTAAAAGTCCTACCACAGCAATCAGACAAATGAAAGAAATGAAAGGAATCCAAGTAGGAAGAGAAGAGGTAAAAATCTCACTGTATGCAGATGATGTAATACTATAAAGAAAACCCGAAGGACTCAACCCAAAAAATACTGGAACTGATCAACGAATTCAGCAAAGTAGCAGGATTTAAGATTAACATTCAGAAATCAGACACATTTCTGTATACTAACAATGAAAAATTTAAAAAGGAATATAATAACTTTTAAAATTGTACACCAAAAAATCAAATACCGGGGAATACACCTGACCAAGGAGGTAAAGGACTTATATGCAAAGAACTATAAAACAATAATTGAGGAAATTAAAGAAGATGTAAAGAAATGGAAAGATATTCCATGCTCCTGGGTTGGAAAATTAATATTGCAAAAATGGCCATTCTGAAATAGAGTTTTAACTAAAGAGCAACCCCCCCTTAGCTAAGAAGGCAGCTGCAAGCCTTTCCAGCTATGCTCATCACTATACCACCCTTCTTGTAATAATGTAACAACTGTGTGCCCTATGTCCAAGCCAGCAGCCCTGCTAACCATGTACCCAACATTGCTTATCAGTTCTTCTTCTGTAACCTTGCTTGCTCAGTTTCTTAGGGAGGAACAATGTCTTCTTGGGGAAGGGGAGAGACCCAGGATGCTTACATGGGAAAATCAAGACCTTGTAGTATATAAAAGTTACTGAGAACAACGATCTGGTGCTCAGACTCTGGAGGTGACTCCTCTGAGCCTGCACCAGTGCTGAATAAACCTTGCTTTTCCAAATCTCCGAGTGCTGTTTGTCTCCTTCCACTGCCACGGTTTTTGCAGTTTCTGCAACAATTCTACCCAAAGAAATCTATAGATTCATTGCAATCCCTATTGAAATACAAATGACACATTTCAGAGAACTAGAACAAACAATACAAAAATTTATATGGACCCACAAAAGACCCATAATTGCCAAAGCAATTCTGAAGAGCAAAAACCAAGCAGGAAGCATAACTCTCCTTGACTTCAGGCAATATTACAAAGCCCAGGTTATGAAGGCAGTGTGGTACTGGTACCAAAACAGACATACAGAAAAATAGAACAGAATAGAGAACAAAGAAATAAACCCAGACACCTATGGTCAATTAATCTTTGACAAAGGAGGCAAGAACATAAAATGGGAAGAAGACAGTCTTTTCAGCAAGCATTGCTGGGAAACCTGGACAGCTACATGCAGGTCAATGAAACTAGGACACACCCTTACACCATGCACAAAAATAAACTCAAAATAGCTGAAATATAAGACAAGACACCATCAAACTCCTGGAGGAGAACATAGGCAAAACATTTTCCGACATTAACTTTATGAATATTTTCTCAGGTCAATCTCCCAAAGCAACAGAAATTAGAGCAAAAATAAACTAAAGAGGCCTAATCAAACTGACAATCTTTTGCACAGCAAAGGAAACCAAAAAAAAAAAAAAACAAACAAAAAAACAAAAACAAAACCAAAACCCCCCCCCCCAAAAAAAGGCAACTTAAAAATGGGAGAAAATAGTTTCAAATGATGAAACTAAGGGCTTAATCTCTAAAATATACAAACAACTCATACAACTCAACAACAAAAAAGGCAACAACCTAACTGAAAAATGGGCAAAAGACCTGAATAGACATTTTTCCAAGGAACATGTACGGATGGCCAACAAGCACATTTTAAAAATGCTCAACATTCCTGATTATTAGAGAAATACAAATTAAAACTACCATGAGATACCACCTCACACCAGTCAGAATGGCCATCATTAATAAGTCTACAAATACCAAATGCTGGAGGGGGTGTGGAGAAAATCTTGGTGGGAATGTAAACTGGTACAACTACTAAGGAGAACAGTATGGAGATACCTTAGAAATCTATACATAGAAATACCATATGACCCAGCAATCCAAATCTTGGGCATATATCCAGACAAAACCTTCCTTGAAAAATACACATGCACCCGCATGTTCATTGCAGCACTATTCACAATAGCCAGGACATGGAAACAACCCAAACGTCCATTGAAAGATGATTGGATTATGAGGATGTGGTATATATACACAATGTAATACTACTGAGCCATAAAAAAGAACAAAATAATGCCATTTTCAGTAACCTGGATGGAATTAGAGACTCTCACACTGAATGAAGTAAGTCAGAAAGAAAAAGACAAATACCATATAATATCACTTATATCTGAAATCTAATAAACAGCAAAAATGAAGCTTTCCACAGAAAAGAAAATCATGGACTTGCAGAATAGACTTGTGGTTGCCAAGGGAGAGGTGGTGGGAGTGGGGTGGTTGGGGAGCTTGGGATTAAAAGATGCAGACTATTGACTTAGGAATGGATTAGCAATGAGAATCATCAGTGTAGCACTGGGAACTATGTCTAGTCACTCAGTGAGGGAGCATGATAATGTGGCAAAATAGAATGTGTACATGTGTATGTAACTGGGTCACCAGGCTGTACAGTAGAAAAAATTGTATTAGGGAAATAACTATTAAAAATAATAATAATAATAAAAGAAAATTGATCCCAGCAAGCATCTTTTCCAACCACAATGCTATACAACTGGAAATAAATGAAAAAAACAAAACAAAACCTCAAAAACCACAAACACATGGAGACAAACAACATGCTACTAAACAACTAATGGATCACTGAAGAAATCAAAGAGGAAATTAAAAAAATACCTAGAAGCAAATGACAAAAAAGATATGACACTCCAAAACCTATGGGATGCAGCCAAAGCCAATCTAAGAGGAAAGTTTATAGCAATACAAGCCTATCTCAGGAAACAAACAAATGAACAAACAAAAAACCCTCAAATAAACAAGATAATTTCACATTTAAAGCAGGTTGAGAGAGAACAGACAAGACCTAAAGTTAGCAGAAGGAAAGAAATAAAAATCAGAGCCAAAATCAATGAAATAGAAAGAAAATGATAGAAAGTATCAATGAAATGAAAAGCTGGTTCTTTGAAAAGATGAACAATATTGATAAACTCTTAGCCAGATTTATCAAGAACAAAGATAGGACTCAAATCAATAAAATTAGAAAAGAAAAAGGAGAAGTAACAACAGACATCACAGAAATATAAAGGATCATAAGAGACTACTATATGCAACTATACACCAATGAAACAGAAAACCTAGAAGAAATGGACAAATTCTTAGAAAAGTACCATCTTCCAAGACTAAACCAAGATGAAATAGAAAGGATGAATGGACCCATCACAAGAACTGAAATTGAAACTGTGATTAAAAAACTTCCAACAAACAAAAGTCCAGGACCAGATGGCTTCACAGGTGAATTCTATCTAACATTTAGAGAAGAGCTAACACCTATCCTTCTGAAACTATTCCAAAAAATTTCAGAGGAAGGGATACTCCCAGACTCATTCTACAAGGCCACCATCACCCTGATACCAAAACCAGAGACACCACAAAAAAAAAGAAAACTACAGGCCAATTTCACTGATGAACATTGATGCAAAAATCCTCAACAAAATACTAGCAAACCAAATCCAACAATACATTAAAAGGATTGTACATCATGATCAAGTGGAATTTATCCCAGGGATGCAAGGGTGCTTTGGTATCCACAAATCCATCAGTGTGATACACCACATTTACAAACTGAAGAATAAAAACCATATGATCGTCTCAACAGACATGGAAAAAGCCTTTGAGAAAATCCAACACACATTTCTGATAAAAACCCTTCAGAAAATGGGCATGATGGGAACCTACCTCAACATGATAAAGGCCATATACAACAAACTCACAGCGAACATCATTCTCAATGGTGAAAAGCTCAAAGAATTCCCACTGAGATCAGGAACAAGACAAGGATGTCCACTCTTGCCACTACTCTTCAACATAGTTTTGGAAGTCTTAGCCGCAGCAATCAGAGAAGTAAAAGAGAACAAAGAAATCCCAATTGGAAAGGAAGAAATAAAACTATCCCTATTTGCAGGTGACATGATACTGTACCTAGAGAACCCTAAAGACTCTAGCAGAAAACTGTTGGATCTCATCCATGAATTTGGCAAAGTCGCAGGATACAAATTAATACACAGAAATCGACAGCATTGCTACACACTAACAATGAATGAGCAGAAAGAGAAATTAGAGAAGCAATCCTGTTTATCATCACATTCAAAAGAATAAAATACCTAGGAGTAAACCTACTTAAAGATACAAAAGACCTGTACTCTGAAAACCATAAGACGCTGAGGAAAGAAATCAAAGATGAAACAAATAGATGGAAAGACATATCATGCTCTTGGATTGGAAGAGTTAATATTATCAAAATGACTATGCTAACTAAGGCAATATACAGCTTCAATGTAATCCCTATCAAATTACCAAGGACATTTTTCACAGAACTTGAACAAAATAGTTCAAAGTTTGTTTGGAAGCACAAAAGACCCAGAATAGCCAAAGATATCCTGAAAAAGCAAAATGGAGCTGGAGGAATCAGGCTCCAGGACCTCAGACTATACTACAAAGCAACGATCCTGAAAACCATATATGGTACTGGCACAAAGACCGAAATATAGATCAGTGGAACAGGATACAAAGCCCTGAATTAAACCCACGCACCTACAGCCAACTAATCTAGGACAAAGGAGGACAGCTTGTTCAATAAGTGGTGCTGGGAAAACTGGACAGCCACATGGAAAAGAATGAAATTAGAACACTCCCTAACACCATACACAAAAATAAATTCCAAATGGATTAAAGACCTAGATATAAGACCAGACACTCTAAAACTCTTAGAGGAAAACATAGGCCAAACACTCTCTGACATAAATGACAGCAACATCTTCTCAGATCCACCTCTTAGAGAGTAATGACAGTAAAAAGAAAAATAAACAAATGGGACCTAATCAAACTTCAAAGTTTCTGCACAGCAAAGGAAGCCCTAAACAACATGAAAAGACAACGCACAGAATGGGAGAAAATATTTGCGAGTGAATCAACTGACAAGGTATTAATCTCAAAATTTACAAACCCTTTCTGCAGCTCCATTCCAAAAAAACAAACAACCCCATCAAAAATTGGGCAGAAGATCTAAACAGACAGTTCTCTGAAGAAGACATATGGATGGCCACAAAACGCATGAAAAGTTGTTCAACATCACTCAATATTAGAGAAATGCAAATCAAAACCACTATGAGGTACCACCTTACACCAGCCAGAATGGCCATCATCAAGAAGTCTACAAATAAGAAGTGCTGGACAGGGTGTGGAGAAAAAGGAACCCTACTGCACTGTTGGTGGGATTGTAAATTGGTGCAACCACTGTGGAAAACAGTATGGAGACTCCTCAGAAAACTAAAACTAGAACTGTCATTTGATCCAGCAATCCCACTCCTGGGCATCTATCCAGAGAAAACCATGACTCGCAGAGACACATGCACTCCGATGTTCAGTGCAGCACTATTTGCAATAGCCAAGACATGGAAACAACCTAAATATCCATCGACAGAAGAGTGGATCAAGAATATGTGGTACATATTCACAATGGAATATGACTCATCCATTAAAAGGAACAAAATATCAGCATTTTTAGCAACATGGATGGACCTTGACATTATCATGCTAAGGGATGTCAGCCATACAATGAGACACCAAAATCAAATGCTCTCACTAACCTGTAGAATCTGAAAAAAGAACATACTGAACTTCTTTGCAGAACAGATGCTGATGCACAGACGCTGAAATATGTATGTTCTCCAGAGGAGACAGTTTGTGGGTTGGGGGATGTGCTTGGGTTACGGGATGGAAATCCTGTGAAATTGGAGTGTTATGATCATTATACAACTTCAGGTGTGATAAATTCATTTGAGTTATAAAAAAAGATAAATATAAATGTAAAATAAAAAAGAAATTAAAAGGTTAAGAATCTCAGAGGAGGTAGAAATTACTTCTAGTAAATGTAGTAATTTTTTTTCTTACTGAGTAGTATTTTTACACTTTGAATCTGATTTATAGGCTTAATATTCAAAAGACTAAATTGTGACCCAAATCCAAAGAGTGTTTCTCAAAAGCACACCACTATTCTTCTCCCATATTAATTGCTTGTTTGGAAGAATTTATCTACTCATACATTATGATTAAAGGCATTGGCTTTGGAGCTTCCTCATGGTATATCAAGTTGTCACTGCTGTGGCTCTGGTTTGATCCCTAACCTAGGAATTTCTGCATGGTGCAATTGCAGCCAAAATACAGAAATAAAATAAAAATAAAAGCAAAAAAAATTGACTGTCTACTTCCATAACCTCCTCAGTCCCAAAGCTCTTTATATCTGAGCATCAGAGTATCTTGAGCAGATACTTGCACAGCTAGAGCATGGACCTACTTTGTTGGATATATTTTTGGATATATTTCTCCCTTCATTTCTGCTGAAATATGATTTCCATAACAAGAGATTCATAAATTACTATTCATTTTATTTTTTTCCTTTTCAAATTACAGATTTTTCATATATTTGTCTCTTTATTACTATTATTTCCCCAAAGATCCTAATCTTTTTTCTCTAGAAATTTTTCTAGGGAAGAAAACTGTCCAGAAGTTTTCTTTCCTTGAATTTGTTCCAAGTATTCTGATAAACTAATCTATAATGAGCTTACATTCTATTTCATTTAAAACAGTTATGATAAAAAGTCATAAGTTGTATCTCCACATATAAATGGAATAATTATTATTTTTCTGATAGAATGGCCCATGAGATTTCTCAAAACTCACATTATTGCCCAGATTGTGATTTACTCTCAATTGGTATCTAGTTTTCCAGATTTTTTTGTTGTTGTTGTGATATTTTCTTTGCAAATATTTCATTCATTACTTCCGGAACTTTGTGGAAGTTTCCTAATTTTCTGAGATAAAGCTGGGGAGGGGCAGAGACATGCCTTTAATTAAGAAAGAATACGTCTTAGGAATAAGCTATTTAAATGACTAAAAGCCTGAAGAATTCTACTGATACCTGTGAGAACACTCAGTTTTGGTTCTTCCAGGCAATTAAAATCCCAGTATTTCTCTTGTTATACACCATTTCTCCTGTTAGGTATATATAGAGATTAACAGCCATAAATATGAATGTTATCCTAAATCCTCAACCAGGGAAAGACAATTTTTAATTGCCTTACTGTAAATGATTGAGAATACTAAATTCAAGTAACTAATTTCAGTGTTAATTTTTTTTACCACTGAATAGTGGGCTTGGTCAAGTTAGTTTCCACTATTTAGGCCAGTTTTTACAGTCATACAAACAGCAGCTTTGTTTTTCTTTGAAGAAATTTTTGCAGCAGGTGAAAATGTCCAACTATATTTGCATAGTAAATGTTTATGCTCTATATGTTTTATATTCTAGGTATTCATGTCAGAATGTTCTGTAGAAATCCAAATGATTCAGGTGATTGGGAACCTGCATGGTAATATAGAAATTGTGGCCACTTGAAATTATTTGTAGATCTACTGCTTAGCCATCCATTACTGTGTGTTCTATGGTCACACATAGACGCAAGGTATCTGCAGTTACCTTCAGTAAAAGAAGCATTTGGGCCAAGGAAAAACACAAGAAGTGAGTTCTTAAAACAATTGACAAAGGATAATCACTGAAAACGCATATGATATATTTAAACACAGCTAATGTCTTCAATATCCTATATTTTCATTGAATGAAGTCTGAATTGAGGAATTTAGGCTAGGAAAACACGGAAACTAACCAGGATGTACAAAATGTATTTGGTTTTATTATTAAAAGATTACAGATTTTGGGAGGTCCCATATTGGTGTAGTGGAAATAAATCCAACTAGGACCCATGGAGTTGCAGGTTCAATCCCTTGCCTTGCTCAGTGGGTTAAGGATCTGGCATTGCTGTGAGCTGTGGTATATGTTGCAGATGTGGCCCAGATCTGGCATTGCTGTGTCTGTGGCGTCAGCCAGCAGCTACAGCTCTGATTAGATCCCTAGCCTGGGAACCTCCATATGCTGCAGGTAAAGCCCTAAATAGACAAAAGCAAAAAACAAAAACAAAAACTTACAGATATTTATCAATAAATTTGCCAAATAACAGAAAAAATGTAATATATAACATAAAAGATACTGGATTTATAATCTTGGTTCATGGGCTATTATACTTTGTGTGATATGTTAATATGTAGTAAGTAATTTGGTATATAATAGTAAAAGTAAGCAATAATAATTATTTTAGACATTTAAATTAGAGATTTTTAAATTGTGTATCATAATAAGTTTGTTAGAATATAAAGTATTATATGCCTATTCTATTTTGGCAACTTGATATGGGCTTTTATGTGAATATTTTAAAATTATGAGAGCAACAATGTTTGTACACATTGATAAAGAAATTCTTGTTCAATGCAGTACCTTGCTTACTCTAACTTAAAGAGACATAAAACTGCAATTGTAAAGAACAATATTATTTTTATATTTTAATGTATCTTTTTAAAAAGCCATATTCTTAAGAAACTATGTTAAAATATATTTTTAAAAATAGGGATATGTTAACTTAGTGGTTTAAGTTGAAAGCCTAGCAATACTAACAGATTTTATAGTATTATATTTTTGATGATGTAAATGATGGGAAATAATAAAATAGCTAATTTCTACATACAAATATATAACTGTCTAATAGAAGACTTATCCTGGTAAAAGTCAACATTGATGGATATTATGGGTAAGGATGCAAGAGGCTGCAGAAAGTAAGGAGTGAAAAAAAAGATATAGACTATATTATGCTCTGCTGTTCTCTAAGAGGTGTGCCTTATCAATATATAGCTTCACCAATGATAAAACTCCCAAATCAAATAGGAGCAGTTATGTGAATGAGTCATATTTAATGTTTATCACAGCTGGCTTTTAAAGAAAGCATGAATTTTTTTTTCCTGCACATTTCTCACTCTACCAAATACATTTGGACAGAATTGACTTGTCTACATTTGAGGTTTGGTGATTTTGTAATTTTCCTGAGCAGTGACTAACCCAAAAATTTGGGTTTGTTTTTATAGGTGTATGGTTCTATTTTGAGTAATTTTGTCCTTACCATTAGATGTAGGATCTCTTAGGAATCAAAGCATTTATTTTTTCTTTTTGAATTTTTTTTCTTTACTAAGATGTGCTCTGTGCTTATTTGTTATGACTTCCTAAGAAGCCTCTTGAGTAACCCCTGGAAGCCTAAGGGGATTGAGCTTCCAGTACATCCTCACTAAAAAAAATTCTGAAGATTTTTTTTAAAAAAGAATGTAACATGAATTACCACATTAATGTTCTTATGAGTTGTGAGTATCCATTTCTTAAATATAATTTTTCCTTCCTGATTTGAGTCTTCTTTTATTTCATATCCTAATTTTTTTCTCTATTATTCTACCTTATTCTAGTCAAGGTATATTATATTACAAGGAAATAATATACTAGTATACAATAGTAAAGTTAATTCCTAAGGCTTACAATCTTATCCTATGCCCAAATATGGGTTTGTGAGTTATAAGCATAATGTTTTCTTAATCTAGGGCTTTGTCTATAATTCTTATCAAATTGACAAAATCCATATGATTTGTTCTAATGCAATGCTCACAAAGAAGCACTCAAAGACATTAATAATCCTTATCATTTATTAAGCCTTTACAGGTGCTAGGGATAGGTCTAGGTACTTTACTTGCAATAAAGGAACAACCCTAAAAGGAAGGTGTGATTGGTACCCTATTCTAAAAATGAGGACACTGAGGCACAAAGTGGTTTATTAAGTTGCTTGAGGTCACCTAGGTAGTGTGTGATGAGGATGGAATTTCCAACACAGGCAGTGCAGCTCCAGAGCCTGCATGATTCATCACTGCATTCTACTCTATGTTTGGGATGTTTGGGATTTTAAATTGGAATACCCTAAATGAGAGCCTTGTAGCTGTTATTTGGTTTCTGTTGTCAAATCCCTTTATTGCTTGCTAGCTTTTTTCTGGTACTGATGAAAAATCTGAAAAGTTTTTTTAAATTAGAAAAATATGAATAAAGAAAAAGTATTATCAGAGTAGAATAAGCTGGGGCTGCATTAAAAAGTATAGTTAGATGGGAAGGTATTCTAACATCACCTACATCAATCTCTTTATTTTCTAATGAGTAAACTAAGATAGCCTAGTGATTACACATAAAAAAGAACTCAGGTCCATGATTTCTTACACTGACTTTGGGTTTTTCCCCTTGAGTATGCTACTTTCTGAATCTGGGCACTGAAATCCTATTTTTTTGAGCACTCTCAGTATCTAAGAATTTTAAATAAAACCATGTTCCACTATCATCTGCCTCTTTTTTTAGTGTCCATTTTCTCCTCCCTCACTACCTAATTCACCCCAAGTGTTTTGAAAATAAATACTAGCTGCTAATCGGTTAATGCAATAGTTGGTGATAATCATGAGTCAGTTCAATTCAAAAATATATCCTGACACGTGCTATGTACTTACTGTATCTGTGTTAAGTGTTGTCAGACAGGTAAAAATTAAATGAAGAGAACTACAACTCTTTAAAAATCTGATTGTCAAAGAGTCAGAACAAGTAATTGATATAGGGAACAGTGTGCTAAATAATTTTGTTGTTATTTGATACAGCTAATATTCCAGTGTCTTGAACTTTAATGAGGGATTCATTAAGATGAAATAGCCTTTGAGACATGAAAGATTGAGTATATAATAGTGGTTTATCATAGTTTTAATGGCATTATTCCAGAAAAGATGTTATTTCAGGTGCTACCTCAGTTCATATTGTAAAGGTACTCACTGCAAATGCTACCAACTTGGAAGACTGACTATGCAAATTTTGAGTTTATTGTCACCATCAGAGTGTGTTTCTGGAGGGTCATTGCTGTCTTCTGTGCCAAGAACTGACACAGTTTCAGGAAGTTTCCAGTAAATGTATGACTGCCTATTGGCCCTTTGATTATGCTTCGCTATAGAAGATCCACTAAGACATAGAGATATAGCATCTTGCTTGCAGCCCCAATGAAACCATATAAGGAGAAACAGAGCAGAAAATTCAATTTTTTAAGGCCGCATCTGTGGAATATGGAAGTTCCTAGCCTAGGCAAGCTAGGGGTCAAATTGGAGCTGCTGCTGCTGGCCCATGCCATAGCCACAACAACGCAGGATTTGAGTTGAGTCTGTGACACACACCAGAGAGCACAGCAATGCTAGATCCTTAATCCACTGAACAGGGCCATGGACTGAAGTTGCATCCTCCTGGATACTAGTCAGGTCCACTGAGCCACAATGGGAACTCCCAAATGAAGTTTTAATGGGCTCATTGGGAGAAGAACTCAATAGATATTTATTAGGTGTTAATTGTGTGAAAACCACTGTAGAAGAAGGAAGATGTGCTCCATGATATAACAGCTATATTCATAGTCATGTTCACAATCTCATTACAGGTCTGGGTATCCTGAGCTTTCATTTTTGAAATAACATTTATACAAGTTTAAATGGGACATAGTAACAATTTAACAGAATTTTTTCTCCTGGGCCTCACTCAGGAGCCTGAGGAACAGAAAGTATTATTTGTCTTGTTTTCACTCATCTACCTTGTGATGATGTTGGGAAACCTGCTCATTATGGTGACTTTTTTTGCCAGTCCCTCCCTGGGCTTTCCCATGTACTTCTTCCTTGCCTATCTGTCACTCATGGATGTGGTTTATTCCATGATTATTTCCCCAAAACTGATTACAGACTCTCTGCAGTAAAAAGACAATTTCCCTCCCAGTTTGCATGGGAATCTCTTTCTAGAGCACTTGTTTGGTGGTTCTGAGGTCTTCATTCTGGTGGTGATGGCCTATGTTGGCTATGTGGCCATCTTTAAGCCACTGTACTACTTGACTATCATGAATTGACAGGTGTGCATCCTGCTACTGGTGGTGGCTTGGGCTTCATGTTGTATGCACTTGGTGATTTAACTTCTCTTTGTGCACAGCCTCCCCTTTTGTGGCACCAATATCATTGACCACTTCATTTGTGACATGTACCCACTGCTGGTACTTGCCTGTACTGAAACTTCCATTGCAGGTTTCACTGGTATTGGCAATGGTGGAGCAATTTGTGTGGCCATCTTTCTCCTTCTACTAATGTCCTATGGAGTCATCCTGAATTCCTTTAAAGCTCATAGTCAGGAAGGGAGGCACAAAGCCCTGTCTACCTGCAATTCTCATACCATGGTGCTGGTCCTCTTCTTTGTTCCCTGTATTTTCATGTATGTGAGACCTGTTTCTAGATTTCCCATTGATAAATCTGTAACTGTGGTTTATAATGTCATCACTCCTATGTTGAACCCTTTAATACGCACCTTGAGAAACTTGGAGAAGAAAAATTCCATGGAAAAGCTTTGGCATCAAGATTTATCTGTAGGTAGAATAAGAGTATTTCTCCCACACTGAATACAGTTGTTACTAATCCTGAGACAACAAATAGGCAGTAAATTCTATTAATGGATGACTTATTCAAATCAATGGATGCTGTAGAGATGCATTGCTTTAATTTTAAAAAAGCATCAAAGAGTAGAATAAATTGTACATTGAGGATAGAATCAATCTAGTAGAGAAATTCTTCAAGTTCAACAGAGGGCAGAGTTATTCATCCTATTACAAGGAAAATAAACTAAGTTTATCTTATGACTTTATATTTTTTAGTTTATATTAAAATCAGACTTTAGAAGAAAGTAAATTATCTTTTAAAAAGTGGAAAACAAGCTATCTTTGAAATTTTACTTTCCACCCAAATAAATGATATCCACTCTTTAGGTCAATGTTCATGTATTTACAGTTCAGGGTATTTAGAAGGGAGAAGATACTGTGGTTAAAGACACTATCAATAAGCAGTTTTGTTATATGAGATGTAGTTGATGAGGAAAATGGAATATAGATCTTGATTATTAGGATAGAAAACCACACTAATCCAAGTTATAAACATATTTTCAGGCTTTTCTTCACTGGTTGTTATGTGTATTTTTGCCATTCTTCACAAAGTAGACAGAGTCTCTGATTTTGTCTTAATGATTCTTTAGAAATCCTCTTTCCTGATTCTGTTTTTTGTTTTTTTGGGTTTTTTTTTTAACCTAGGCATTGCAAAGGTCTTTTCTCAGTTTGTGGTTCTTCCTTTCTACATTTCTATCATATCACTTGATGAATAGGAACTTCTAAATGTAGTCAAATTTTTTTATGTGGATTGTTAGTTCTTCTATATCTTTCTTAACATTTAATTTTCTACTGTATGATCAGAAAAAATATAAATCTATATTGTGTTCTAAAGATTTCAACATTTCATATGTTCTAATTTCCAATTTTAATTCATCAAACATTAATTTTTGCATACACTTTAAAGTAAATGTGCTATTTTTTTTTCCTAATAGAGGTAGGTGATTGTCTAAGATTCACTTACCAAATTGTCCATCCTTTCACATGTTGAGCTTTCATTTATGTCTGAAATTAGTACTGGCTTATCCATTACTGTCAACTAATCAATTTTCTAAACTTGTAATCACTCATATAATAAATTAGCTTATTAAAAATAAGTGAACAAGTCTGACAGGACAAATCTCTCATTAGTGTTTTTTATGGGGTGATTTGCTTAACTTAAGGCATTTTTTCCATATACATTTTAATTCAGTTTGTGATGTTAAAAAAAAAGCTATTGGAATTTTTATATTGAAATTGCAAAGAGGCAATTGACAATGAATCTTTCTACTCTCTGTACTCAGTTATGTCTTTAGCGCTCTTAAAATTTCAAAATTTTCACAAACATTATTTCATATATTTTAATAACTGTCTTTATATATATTTTGTCCTTTCCCACAGTCTTACTGAACATCAATCTTCAAAAATATTTGTAATTTTATATTATAATCAAATTTATATTTCATTTTAAAACAACAATTTGATTTATTTAGTTTATAGTGAATTATTTTGCCATTGCTATTTTTTTATGAATTGCTTTTCCATATATTTTGTCTAAGGTAATTGACATGTTCAAAATGTTTTACTGATTTAAGAAAGGTTTTATATATTATAGTATAGTATAAAACAAAAAAAATTTCCTATGTAGTGCTTTTAGAGTAAGTGTTATACTTTTTATTTTAATGTTGTCAATCACTATCATTATAGTTCATACCTTTTTACCTAAATTTTACATAAAAAGTAATAAACATTTTCTTCTACTTTACTTATATCTTTGAATTTAAAGCTTTATTTTTTATTACTCATTGAATTTTATACAATGATAATCACAACCAAATTTTATAGCATTTCCATCCCAAACTCCCAGCTCATCCTCCCACCCCACAACCTGTCTCATTTGGAAGCAATAAGTTTTTTGAAGTCTGTGAGTTGGTATCTGTTCTGCAAAAATTCACTGTGTCCTTTTTTTTAGATTATTCATGTAAGTGATAGCATTCAATATTGGTGTGTCACTGTATGACTACCTTCACTTAGCATGAAAATTTCTAGGTCCATCAGTGTTGCTGCAAATGCCATTATTCCTTTCCTTTTAATGGCTGAGTAATATTTCACTGTGTATATGTACCACACTTTTTTTTATCCAATCTTCTATCGATGGACATTTAGGTTATTTCTATGCCTTGGCCATTGTATATATTTCTGAAATGAACATTGGAGTAAATGTGTCTTTTTGAGTCATGGTTTTTCCCTGGATAGATGCCCAGGAGTGGGATTGCTAAATCAAATGATAATTTGATTATTAGTTTTCTGAGGAATCTCTGTACTGTTTTCCACAGTGGTTGCACCAATTTTAATTCCCACCAACAGGGTAATAGGGTTCCTTTTTCTCCACACCCTCTCCTGTACTTATTGCTTGTAGACTTTTTGATAATGGCAATTCTGGCTGGTGTAAAGTGGTACCTCATCATGGATTTGATTTGCATTTCTCTAATAATGAGTGATGTTGAATATCTTTTTATGTGTTTTTTGGCCATCTGTATGTCTTCTTTGGAGAATTGTCTGTTTAGATTTATTTATTTATTTATTTTTTTTTTTGGTATTGAGCTGCAGAAGCTGTTTATAAACTTTGGAGATTAATCCTTCGTCAGTCACTTCATTTGCAAGTATTTTCTCCCATTTTTTTGGTTGTCTTCATTTCATTTCATGTTTCCTTTGCTGTGCAGAAACTTTTAAGTTTAATTAATCACATTTTTTTGTGATTAATTAAACTTTGTTTTGAAGCACAAAAGATCCAAACTAGCCAAAGCCATTCTGAGAAAGAAAAATGGAGCTAGAGCAATCAGGCTCCCTGACTTCTGACTATACTAGAAAGCTTCAGTCATCAGAACCATATGGTACTGGCACAGAGACAAAAATGTAGATCAGTGGATCAGGAAAGAAAGCCCAGAATTAAACCCACACAACTACAGTCAAATATTCTATGACAAAGAATATACAATGGAGAAAATACAGCCCCTTCAGTAAGTGGTGCTGGGAAAACTAGACAGCCACATGTAAAATGATGAAATCAGAACACTCCCTAACACCCTACACAAAAATAAACTCAAAATGAATTAAAGACCTAAATATAAGACCAAATACTATAAAACTCTCAGAGGAAAACCTAGGCCCAACACTCTCCAACATAAACAATGGCAATATCTTCTCAGATCCACCTCCTAGAGTAATGAGAATTTAAAGCTTTAAATACATGTATACATTTATGTACATGGGACATTTTAGAAAAAAAAAAGTGTGTGTGCTTGTGTAAAGAATTTATATCTACATTATAAATGGTTTTGTTACCTTAAAATCAGTATTTTTAACAAATTTACCAAAAACCTAACCTACTACTCTAATTTAATGTGCCATATTTACTATACATAATGTCCAAATACTTGTATATTTATTTCCAGAATATTTTACTTTGATCAATTGACTATTCCTAAGACATTACTCCATTATTTTAGTTCTTGTATGTAGATTTTAAGATCTGATAAGAGGCCTATCACTCAACAGTTTTGTTAAAAGCAACATTTTCTCTTTTGAAAAGATATTTCACACATTAGTGTGAGAATAATTACTAAAGTCATAGAAACTCCTAAGGTTTTGACTGACAACATATTAAATGTCTAAATAATTAGGAAAATAATTGATGTCTTGACCACATTGAATCTTTCTGTATGGGAACTAGAACATAGTATTTTTTTATGTCTTTGATATTCTTCAGTAATTCCTTTGTTTTGATCATATAGTTCTTTCACATTTTCCTTTATTTTCTTATATTTAGTAATTTGGTTTGAGTTTATGAAAATATTATTTCTGCATTCTATTTTATAAATAATTATGACTAGTATTCAAGAAATACACTGACAAATATATATATGTTTAATTTTTAAAATTTAATTTTATTGGAATATTCAGTGTAATTTTGAATTCAATCACTTGACAACTTTATATTTTAATATGATAGATTTTCAGTTAACTCTTGAATTTGCTAGATAAACAATGATTATCATATTAATGACTTTTCCTTCAAATCTCTTTCTTCAAATACTTTATATCATATTTCTCATTATTATACTATTGCATTACTTCATATAGGAAAACATGGGTAACAACTGTGAGAAGGGAAATCTGAATTCATTTTTAGCTTCAATGGGGATAACTGTGGTATTTTCCCATAAAAATTTCATTAAAAATGATCATCCATGGAGTTCACTGGTGGCTCGATGGGTTAATTATCTGGTGTGGTCACTGCTGTGGTGAAGGTTTGCTCCTTGGCCCCAGAACTTCTGCATTCATAGGCATGTCTGTAAAAAGAAAAATCTTGGCTTGAAAAAAATTATCCCCATCTGAATGTCAGGATCCTGATAGGAATGGATATCATTCTTCAAAGTAAAAATTTAATATTATTTACAAAGAATTTTTAAGATTAAAGAGTTTTTCTAATTTTAGCCATCCTAGTGTGTGTGAAGTGGTATAACATTGTGGTTTTGATTTGCATTTTCCTAATGTCTGATGGTGTTGAACTATTTTTCATATGATTTTTGGATATTTCTATGTTTTCCTCAGAGAATGTTGGTTCAAATCCTTTGATAAAGTAAAAGAAATTGAGTTTTCCTTTATCAGATATATGGTTTTTAACTATATTTTCTCATTTTCTGTGTTATCTTCACTTTCTTAACTGTGTCTTTGAAGCACAGCGGTTTTTTTTAACTCAGTGAATTTTATTACATTTATAATTGTAAAAGGATCATCAAAACAAGATTTTATAGCATTTCCATCTGAAACCATCAGCCCATCCCCCCACAAACAGTCTCATTTGGAATCCATAATTTTTTCAAGCCTGTGAGTCAGTATCTGTTTTGCAAAGAGGATGATTGTATCCTTTTTTTTAGATTCCACATATAAGTGATAGCATATGATGTTGGTGTCAAACTGTCTAATTAACTTCACTTAGCATAATATTATCTAGGTCTATCTAAAGTTGCTGCTAATGCCATTGTTTCTCTCCTTTTAATAACTAAGTAATATTCTGTTGTGTATTCATAGCATATTTTCTTTAGCAGTTTTATTTTTAATGGCATTCAATTTGTCTACTTTTCCCTTTGTTGTTTATGTTTTTGGTGTCATTTTTTAAAAAAAATTGCCTAATCTGAGATTATTAATGTTTACTCCTGTATTTTATACCAAGAAGCAATGGTTTTTGCTCTTATATTTTGACTTTTGATACATCTCGAGTTAATTTTATATATGATGTAAGATAGTTTTCTTAGTCTTTTCAGGCTTCTATAACAAAATACCACAGACTGAGTAGTTTATAAACAACAGAAATCTATTTCTTACAGTTTGGGAGGCTGGGACTCTGAGATCCAGGTATAAACAGTGTTTAGTGAGGGATGTCTTCCACATTCAGACTTTGCTTCTACCCTCAGTTGGCAGAAGGTATTTGGGAGCCCTGTGGGATTTCTCTCATAAAAGCAATCACCCCATCTATGATGGCTCCATCTTCATGACCTCCTCATCTTTCACAGGCCCCATTTACTAATACCATCACCTATGTGGATTAAGATTTCAACATATGCATTCTGAGGACACCAAACATTTACATCATAGTAGTGGGAATCTAGTTTTATTCTTTATCTGTGGTTATCTAATTATTCTATCACCATTCATTAAAAAAAATATTCTTTCCCCCATTGACTTTTCTTGGCACCATTGTCAAAAATGAATTGATCAGGAAGTTCCTGTGGTAGCTCAGTGGATTTTGAACCTGACTAGTATCCATAAGGATGCAAGTTCGATCCCTGGTCTCCCTCTGTGAGTTAAGGATTCATCATTGCTGGTAGCTGTGGTGTAGGTTACAGATGTGGCTCAGATCTGGCATTTCTGTGGCTGTGGTGTAGGCCAGCAGCAGCAGCTCTGATTTGACCTCTAGCTTAGGAACTTATATGTGCACAGGTGTGGCCCTAAAAGCAAACCAAAAAAAAATCATAAATATAAAGTTTATCTGGACATGGAAACTGATCCATGTTTCTGACCTGTGCCAATAACTGTATCTTGGTTACTGTGTTTAGCAGGAATAAGGAAATTAGAAAGTTATTTTTCAAGATCATTTTGGCTATTCTCCATCTCTTCAATTAGACATCATAACTCTTTACTCCTAAATACATCAACATGTATATACTATAAGAACAAAGGCATTTTCTTTCATAGATACAAAGAAATATCAAATTTGGTAACAACCATATTATATTATTACCAAATTTATGCTCATATTCAAATGACACCAACTATTCTAATGATGCACTCTACAGGAATTTTTTTCTCATCTAGGATTAGATCCAAGATTATGCACTGAATTTTGTTGCTATATCTCTTTATTTTAACTTGCTCTTCAGTACTTCTGTGGCTGTTTGTTGTATTATTAATATTTGAGGATTATCTCAATTTGCTTCATAGGATATCTTTCAATCTGTCTTTCAATCCAAATTTGATAAATTTCCTTATGATTAAAGTTTTGCATATTTGATAGAGATGGTACATCATACTTCATATTTTCCTCCATCTAATTATTGATTGAGGTAATGGTAAAAATTTCTAGCAACTAGCCTTGATTTGCAACATCTTGGTGACCATTCTTAGTTTGTCACTTCTTATATTGACTGAGGGTTTTTTTGCCACTGTATTTCCTATTAGTTTCTTCCTCTGTACAATGCTGCTTGCATGATTTTGTTATAGGTGTCACTCTCTAGGCCGTACACCAATAAATCTTCATACAAGTATCTGAATCAGAAAATATTTTCTTCAAAATCCAACACAATTTTATTTAGTTAGTTTCTGGTTGTTTGGGAATGATCATGGGTTGAATTGCTATTAGTCTCACTTTCTGGTTTCCTTTTACCATAGCTTTGTATGGAATTTCACTAATTGTTGTTTTATATTCATTTTGAAATCATGCAGTAAGTTTTCTATAAGCAAAGGATTGAATTGGGTGTATTACAAGATTTATAGTTATGTGGATATTTTTAAGCATTGTATTTTTAAATAAGAAAAGAAGGATTGGTGTATCTTTAGTTTTTGCCATTGTTTTGTTGTGACCTTCATCTGCTCTTTTTACCTTCTTTCACTTTACTGTCAAGTCTACAAAGAGCATCTTCCATTTCTATTCATTCTCGACTTTCCCAGAAATTATGCCTTCTTGAAAACATCATTTGAGCTCTTACACAATTTTAAGTTCTTTCTAGGTACATTCTGATTTGCCAGATCACAGACCTTTTTCCTTAATGACTTAAAAGTAGTATGATTTACATTTTTATGTGTGATTATGTAAATGGTCTTTCTTCTTTAGGTTTCTTACCCACCTCTTCCCTACAATCTTTTAGAATTTGTGTGTGTGTGTGTGTGTGCATGTGTCTTTTTGGCATTTCTTGGGCCACTCTTGCAGCATATGGAGGTTTCCAGGCTTGGGGTCTAATCAGAGCTGTAGCCACCGGCCTATGCCAGTGCCACAACAATGCAGGATCTGAGCTGTGTCTGCAACCTGTGCCACAGCTCATAGCAATGCTGGATCCTTAACCCACTGAGCAAGGCCAGGGATCGAACCCACAACCTCATGGTTCCTAGTCGGATTCGTTAACCATGGCACCACAAAGGGAACTCCCTAGAATTTTTTTCACATTCCGCTCAGACCTGGACCTTAAGCTCAAGAGATCTCTCTGCTGGAATTTGATGTTTGCCTCTTTAGACTTAATTTTAAATTTATATATTCTTATTGTCTTGGTTATGTTGCCTGTGTTATTTATGTGTGAACTTATGTGTCAATTCTATTGTATTGTATGTTTTGTTAGAACATCTGTAAGGAGATTCAGATTTAAGGACCTGCAATACCAACATAAAAGACATCTGGATTAAGTTAATATGTTTTCCTTCTTGAGTTAATTTAACAACTAATTATTGAGTCTCTTTCAAATTATAAGTACGTTACCTATTTCTGTCGTTCTTTTTATCATCTATTTATTAAATTATTTTTGGTATATTTTTATAAAAGTATAGTTGATTTAGAGCGTTGTGTCACTTTCCGCTGTATAACACAGTGAAAAAAAGAATATATATATATATTCTTTTTTTTTCTCATACTATCTCCCATCATGTTCTATCCTAAGAGATTGAATATAGCTCCATGTGCTGTACAGTAGGTAATGGATTTGGGGGTTTGTAGGTATAAACTATGAAATTTAGAATGGATAAGTTATATAGTCCTTCTGCAGTTCTTTTTTAAAAAACACTCTTTTGTTTTGGACAAAGTTCTAAGTTGGCATTTTGTATGCACATTTATTTAAGTGGAAACTTTTAGTAAACTTTTGTAAACTTTTAGTAAATTGATTAGCAATAATTTCATTAAGAGTGTCTGCCAAACACAAAGACTTAATCTTGTACTTCATTCAGTGCCATCTTGGATTTGAGAATATCAAATATATACTGATTAATTGAAAATGAATATTCTTATTCACACAAACATGTCTTTGCTATTAATAAATGACATTCTCTTTGTGGTTAGAATATTTTTCCATTTAATTCCACTGTACCAATTGTCCAGGAGAAGCCTCTGAATATATACAATTTGTAAACAATGCAAATAACATATGGAAGGGCTCAGTTCTCTAGAGCATGATTTCTCAGTGAATTTAATCTTGAAAAAGCAGCCTTAGGGACAAACTGTTTTAACATCTCCATGCAGAGATTTTTTGCTCATTGTCAATTAAGTGCCCAGATAAATTTTCTCTTACCTGGAAGATGATTTCTTCTTGGGTATTAATGTTACCATTATGAAGTAAAATAATTGCTGTTAGCTTATCAGGCATGAACCACATTAAAATACTCATATAAATATTTTAAAGTATCAAAGTAAAGACTTTTTTGTTAATTATCCAGGTCTATATTTTATTGACTAAAATATTATTAAAGTTTGGTTAATTAATTTGGTCAGTTAAACATAATAATGCAGTTTAAATTTTTTTCTTGATATATATTTTCAATGGCAGATTTAAAATTTGATGACATCACATCAAATACATACTATTGAAGCCAACTATGGATAAGTCTATAACCCAAACTGAAAAAAAGTTTATAAAACTTTGAGAAGATGGTCATGCTTACTACTGGTAGAGAGATGTATCCTTATGTGACAAAGCCCTCCCAGCTGCAGTGACAAAAGGTGTCCTGATTTTTTTCTGTATGTAGTCACAGCAGTGTTGATATGCTGGTGAGCCTGCCTGATAGTCATCAAACTAAAACTTCATCTTTGAGGACCAAAGATAGAAATGGAGAAGATTGGATTTGGAACAAGGAGGAAATAGAAACCCAGGCATCATATTCACAGAAACTCTTCACTGTTATGGAAGTAGGGCAAAATAGTTACTTAAAATGAATTATGTATCTTTCTTAAGAAGCAGCTCTTGTAATTTGAACTCAAATATTTTATGCCAGAAATTCCAGGAATAATATAGTGCATATACTTTCTCTATTTTTATAAAATACTATTGGAATAAATACAAAGACAATAAGTTTTTCAAATATTTTGTGTTAGAATTGTTTAAATGCAAACTGAAATGGAGACTAAATATAGCATAACATAATATAACATGACATATATATGGTCCTCAAAAATTAGTTTTTAGATTATTTTTTCATAGTTTATGGACTCCACCAATTATTTACTTTGTATTTTAATATCTAGAAGATAATATTAAGCCTTATTATGATAAAGCTTTACAAATTGTAATCTTGTGCATGATATCTTTGTTCTTATTCTGTGTAGATATTTTATTTCTTTTGGAATTTTTTTTTTTTTTTTAGTTTTGGTAAAACATGTGAAACAAATTATTGTGTATCTATAACCATTCTCCATCTCCAGAACTTTTTTCTTTTAAAAAAAAAATTATAGTTGATTAACAATGTTTGGTCAATTACTGCTGTACAGCAAAGTAACCAAGTTATGCATATATACACGTTCTTTTTTTTCAACTTATCCTCCATCATGTTCCATCACAATTGATCAGATATATTTCCTTGGTCTATATAGAAGAATCTCATGCCTTATCTATTCCAAATGCAAGAGCTTGCATCTGCTAACTCCAAACTCCCAGTACATCCCACTCCCTTCCCCTCCCTCTTAGCAACCACTAGTCTCTTCTCAATATGCATGAGTTCATTTCTTTTCTGTAGATAAGTACATCTGTGCCATATATTAGATTCCACATATAAGTAATTCCACACAGTATTTGTCTTTCTTCTCCTGAATTACTTCACTTAGCATGAGAGTCTCTAGTCCCATCCATGTTGCTACAAATGGTATTATTTTGCTCTTTTTTATGGATTAGTAGTATTCCATTGTCTATATGCACCATGTCTTCTTAATCCATTCATCTGTCACTGGACATTTAGGTTGTTTCCATGTCTTGACTATTGTGAGTAATGCTGCTATGAACATAGGACCACATGTATCTGTTTCACTGAATGTTTGTCCAGACATATGCCTAGGAATGGGGTTGCTGGTAGTTCTATATTTAGTTTTCTGAGGTACCTCCATACTGTATTCAATAGTGGTTGTACTGATGTACATTCCTACCAACAGTATAGGTGGAAGGTTCCCTTTTCTCCACATCCTCTCCAGCATTAGTTATGTGTAGACTTACTAATGATGGCCATTCTGACTGGCATGAGGTGGTGTCTCATGGTAGTTTTGCATTTCTGTGGTTACCAAGGTGAAGGGGGAGGGAGTGAGATGGATTGGGAGCTTGGGGTTAATAGATGCAGACTATTGCCTTTGGAATGGATTAGCAATGAGATCCTACTGTGTAGCACTGGGAACTATGTCTAGTCACTTATGATGGAGAATGATAGTTTGAGAAAAAAGAATGTATAAATGTATGTGTAACTGGGTCACCATGCTGTGCAATAGGAAAAAAAATAATGTTTTGGGGTAATAAAAAATAAAAAATTGTAACTAATATTTTGAATTTATTTAGTGCACATTATTTGTCACATAGTTTCTGGAGATCTTTATTTGCATTATCCTATTTAATGCCTAAACCATCCCCTGTGTTAGATAGCATTATATCTCATTATGGAACAATGTTGAGCTAACTTACACAGGTCACACAGTTGGTAAGCTAAGGATCAAATTCCCAACCAGATTTTAGAACACAAGCTCTCAAAAAGTACACTGAAAGAAATTAGGGCCACTCTTATAATATTTTTTTTTTAAAGTACAAGAAAGAGAACCAACAGAAATTATATCTAATATAGTCAATGCACCATCCCTGATGGGTGTTTTTGTATATTTTTCCCTAAAGTCTATTCAACTATGTTTACTTTACAGATAGCATTTTTCCTTTATTACAAATAAATTGACTTGAAAATGCAGTATTTCTTAAAGTTTATCTTTTTAAAATCAAATGAGCTGATTGAGTGTTTATTAAAATTAAAACCTCAAAATTTTTGCTGCATCATTTTAATGGTCACTGCTCAATAATTAAAATCAAAGCTATTGGTTACATGGGAAACAGGTTTTACTGTATAGACAATTAAAAAGAAACATAATTAGGCATGAACTGTGATCAGAGGTTTCAAAATGATCTGGCCTGAAACTCAAAATTTCAGTGTAATATCCTATGCATTGCAGATTGAGTTTCCTGGTATTTCACTCCTTGCGTAACATATAGATTGTTTTTCCGCCTTATGTTGTTGAATTTGGCATAGTATAGATCTACTTATTTTATTTTATTATTTGTCAATGTGGAATAGTTATCAGTATGAGTTTTGAATTCCATTTCAAATAAAATTTAAGAAGCATTTAATGAGCATGCATGATGTGCCCAGTTTTTTCACTGCTGTGGGTGACTTACTCCTCAAGTTTTAGAGCTCATAATGCCTCAGAAAGGCTGCTAGCTAAATATCAGCCTATAAGTTGCCTCCATGCTTAGGCATTACTTACATAGATATATAAATATTTCCTTGGGGATGAGATTGTTTTTGTGGTAGACTTCAGAATGTCAAAATGCACTCAAAAAAAGAAAAAGATATGATACATAAAGTTTAAAAATCCTATTTTTGCGAGAGATATTCTGGAGGAATCAGCTTGTCATTTGGTAGATCATCTCACAGATGTGCCCATTCACATGTACCACCCAGTTGGAATACTGAGGTCTCATCATTCTAGTTGAAGCAAGAAACTTGAGAAAATGACTGCCATACTTGTGAAAGTAGATACCAATGCCCCATTTTTTTAAGAGCTACTCTGTGTGAGGTCCTGTGGAGCAAACATTGTTGAGTAAGTCATCACATTGTTGACAAAAATCTTGCAATCTTCTCAAATTCTTTATTGACCCTTTTGTTTGTAGCCTTTGACACCTTATCAACACCTTCAGGCAAACACCTGGAAAATAGGAACAATGTGACAGAGTTTGTCCTCCTGGGGCTCACACAAAACTTGAGGTGCAAAAAATTCTATTTGTCACATTCTTACTCATCTACATTGTGACCATAGTAGGCAATCTCCTTATTGTCATGACCATAGCAGCCAGCTGGTCACTAGGCTCCCCCATGTACTTTATCTGGCCTATTTATCATTTATAGATACTATCTATTCAATTACCATTGTTCCCAAAATGTTCATTGACTTATTTCACGAGAAAAAGACTATTTCCTCCCATGCTTGTCTGACTCAAGTCTTTATAGATCATTTATTTTCTGGTGCTAAAGTCATTCTCCTGGTGGTGATGACCTAGGACAGATATATAGCTGTCTGTAAACCTCTCCATTAATTGATCATCATGAATTGGTGGGTATGTGTTCTCATGCTGTTGGTGGCATGGACTGGAGGCTTTCTACATTCTTTGGTTCAATTTTTCTTTATTTATTGGCTCCCTTTTTGTGGCCCCAATGTCATTGACAACTTCATCTGTGATATGTACCTATTATTGAAACTTGCTTGCAACAATACCCACCTCATTAGACTTTCTATGATAGCCAATGGGGGGGAATTTGCACTGTCATCTTCTTCATTCTCCTGATTTCTTATGGGGTCATATTACATTCTGTTAGAACTTATGGTTTGAAAGTGAATCACAAAGACTTCTATTCATGTGAATCCCATATAACTGTGGTAATTTTATTCTTTGTTCCCTATATATTCCTGTATGCCAGGCCTACTTCTACGCTTCCTGTTGATAAATTCATGACTGTGGTTTTAACTTTCATCACTCCCATGTTGAACCCTTTAATTTACACCATGAGACATGCAGAAATGAAAAATTCCCTGAGAAAACCTTGGAACAGAATCATGACCTTAGGTGGAAGAGTGGTGCATCTTTCATACAAAACGTGATACTCATTCTTTCACAGAATCAATGAATAATTTTCCTATCAGTTTTGACATTTAGAAAACTATTTCTGTTGCTTTAATTATACTTCATATTCCTGAAACAGCTACATAAATGAATCTTTACCTAAATGAAATATTTTTTAGTTTTTAGAGAAAAGGAGAATCGTGTGGGTTTAATCTCTTATATGTGTAATCATACTGTTCTAAGATTCTTTAGTGGACAGTGATTTTTGGTTTTATTTCAAGTTCTATTTGTGGGATATGCCAACTTCCAAGCACAGAAAAGCATGACCTCATGGAATGTGTTTCATTTTAGTCACAGTGAGATTTTAAAATTCAAAACTCTGATGATTATAAAATATTAATCTAATGTTAAAAATAAATCTCCTAGTCAAATTAATTATTTTAAAATTTTACAGCATATGATCACCACTGAGTGTAAAACCATGAGGAATGAATTTTGTTAAATTTTTCAAGTGATGGTAGCATATGATTGATTTTGTGTATTCTGATAATGTTTTATATTGAAAAATTGAATAAGTCAATCCCATTCTGTTCAACTAGATCAATCAATCAATTCCTCTAATAGTTGAAATACATGTTTAAGTCATTTTGTCATATATAGTCCCAGAGTCTGCCTACTTTAAACTATCTAGGTAGAGTTTTTTTTTTTAAATGCAGTGAATGTTTAAAATTTTTGGTACAGAAGATTTCATGTGCACTTATCTGATTCTCTGTAAACTGTATAACCTTGATAACTGATGAATCAAAAGTGTCTTTCTGTTTCCAATTGCTCTGTGCAGTTTGGGAATAAAATATGATATAAAGTTTACTTTTTAAGGTTTCTGTGTGTTCAATCCACAACATAGAGAAACTAAGGCATTAAATATGCTTTCATACATTTGTCAATTTGTAATTGGAATCACTTAGTGTGCTTAGTGATACTAATACCTCTAACTATTTGACAAATGTTGAATAAATGCCAGACACATATTGAATAAAGTTTCATTTATTCTTAAGCAAAGGTAATAAAAAGTACTCTAGATTTTTTTAACTCAGAAAAGAATCTGATACGGTGAATTAAATCTTCAAAATTATCAGAATTGAAGAAGCTGACATCTGCATACTGGAGTGAATGTGGTTGGGAACAAGGATTCACCACCTATGCTGTGATGCAGAGGAGAGGAAGCTTGATTCAGGGTGAAAGATGTTTGCATGTCCTTATCAGATTCCCTCCCTGCCCTGAATTTCTAATTTTCTTTAAAGTTCTAAAATGTTTCTTCTCACGTTTCCATATTTAACACACTTGGGATAAAAATTTTCAGGTATAGTGTGAGATGGAAGTATTATTTCCTTTATCATAAGAATAAATATTGAATAATCATTGTTTCCCAGCACCCTACAATATCATTATGTTCACATTTAAAAATTCTGTAGATCTGAAAAAAACAAAACAAAACAAAACAAAACACAATTCCCATTGTGGTGCAGTGGAAATGAATCTGACTAGGAACCATGAGGAGGATGCTGGTTCAATCCCTGGCCTCCCTCAGTGGGTTAAAGATCTGGCATTACCATGAGCTCTGGTATAGACCACAGATGCAGCTTGGATCTAGCATTGCTATGGTTGTGGCATAGGCTGGCAGCTGTAGCTTCAATTGGACCTCTAGCCTGGGAACTTCCATATGCCATGGTGTGGCCCTAAAAAAAACCAATAAAATAAAATGAAATAATTAAAATTAAAAACCAAAAATTCCATAAATCTATTATTCTCTCTCTTAACTTTCTATTTTGTTCACTTAATGCACCACTGAGATGATACTCTGATGTTTAAATTGCTGCAGATTGAGATACTAGGGCACTCCCTCTGCCTGAATATCCTTCATCAAAGGCCCGAAGGCCAATTGTCAAAGGGTGTTGGTGAAAGATTTAAGCATCCTTGTAATAAACTGAAATAAACAGTTTTCAAAGTTATTCCTTTTATAAAGCAGAAAAAGTAGCATGTTTCTTCTCTTGCACACCATGAAAGAAAATAACTTACAGGATTAAAATGCTTTGGACTTATCTGAAAAGCCAAAATATTAATTTATCACCTTGCCATTGATATTGTCTTTACCTCTTAATTCCCCACTTCTAAATTCATCGGCAGCATGGAAATGAAGGAAGACAGGATGAATATGATTATATTCATCCTAATGAGATTTACACAGAACCTAAGATACAGATAACTCTATTTTTGGCATTACTTTTTATTTATATTGTTACTGTCACTGGTAACATGGTCATTGTGCTTATTAAGATCTGCAGCAAGATTTTGGACTCCCTGATGTATTTCCTCCTGCCCTTCTCACTTTGATAGATGCTGCCATTCCACTTGCATAATCCCAATACGCTAGCTAATTTGTTCTATTATTCAAATACTGTCTCCTTCAGTGGCTGCATGACACAGCTCATTACTGAACATTTCTTGGGAGCTTCAGAGATTTTCCTGCTTGTGACCAAGGCCTGTGACCACTATGTGGCCATCTGTTGACCTCTGCACTATGTGACCCTCTTGAACCACCACATGCTGCTTCCCATTGGGGGTGTGTTGGGCAGTGAGTTTTCTGCACTGAAATGGACCTATCCTGGTCACTTTCTGCCTTCCATTCTGTGGTTCCAACATCATGGATCACTTCACATGTGACATTCTCCCCCTGATACAATTGCCTACACTGACTCTTTCCTTGTTCATCTCTTGGTTGCCGCCAATAGGGGAGTGACACCTGTGATAAATTTTGTAATGTTATTTGTATTCTATGTGGTCTTGCTGTGCTTCTTGAGGACTCACAACTCTGCAGGAAGGAAAAAGCCTTGATTACCTATAGTTCTCACATCACAGTTGTCTTGTTCCTTGTGCCTGTATTTTAATGTATCTGTGACTTGTAACAACTTATTCCATGAATAAAGTCATAGAGCTATTCTAGACTCTTGTGACTCCTATATTAGACTCTGTCTTCTACATAGTAATGTGTACAGAGGTTAAAAAATGCCACTAGAATGTTATTAAATAAGAATATATTTCCAGATAATTACTGGTCTAATACACAGATTTCATTTCTATTATGGCCTTTATATTTTCATATTTTATTATTATAAAGTCCTTCAATATTGTAAAGTCCTTCTCATATGACACTTAAATACCAGTGCATGGTAAGTATTATCATGGTTATTCCTATTTCACAGATGAAGAAATATGAAGTTTCAAAAAGTTAAATAATCCACCTGATATCAGAGACAGAAAGAGTATTAAGAACTTCATTCCTCTGAATTCCAATTTCATAGTATTTCAACTGTTTACAAAATATCAGAAAAAAGATATTTCATCAGAACCACTTCTCTTTTGTAATAAATTGAAATTTCTTCCTTTCCAATTACATAGTTATGTAATATCTCAGCATGTATAAGCATTTTGTACTGAGAAAGATGTATGGCCTACTGGTATCTAGGATAGTGTGCGATACAATACAGAAGAAGATAATTGTCAGTACACCCTTGACACACCCATGATATACCTAATATTTAAAATTATATTGTATTTATTCTTCTGTTGAGTACAAGTTGTCAGTGATTATAAAAATTAGTTTTAGGCATTCCCATAATGGCTCAGAGGTAATGAACCTGAGTATTATCCATGAGGATGCAAGTTTGGTCCCTGGCCTCACTCAGTGGGTTAAGGATCCAGCGTTGCTGTGAGCTGTGGTGTAAGTCTCAGACATGGTTCAGATCTGGTATTGCTGTGGCTGTAGTTCTTATTCAACCTTTAGCCTCTGTACTTCCATATTTCGTAGGTGTGGCCCTAAAACAACAACACAAAATAGTTTTACTGTGTTTAACCTAATGTGAAAATTTTAAGTGTTCTAACATCATCACAAGAATATTATAAAATTAACATCTAGTATTCTTATTTTACAGAAAAAATGAAGGATCAAAAAGTTTAAATAATTAGATCATATAACATGTAAGACAGCTTTGAGCCCAAATGTTCTTACTCAAGATCCTATGACCTCTTTATCACAGAGAATTCTTTGGCACTGGTATTCAATTGTGGTTTGGAATATAAAAATATTTTGATTATATACTATATAACAAGTTCTACTTTATTATATTAAAAATGAATAGCAATTAAATGCACACATAAAATATGTCCATAAAACAATGTCACTATTAGAAAGTTGACCTTACACTTAGTTCCTTGAATCTGAACCCATTTTTTGAATATTGCTTTAGGAGATCATTTATAAGACATATTTACATATTAAAAATAGGAATCATTACTTCATTGGTGACAAAAGAAAGCATTTCTCAGCTAAACACCTTACCAGCTTATGAATTTATTGTGAATTAATTTTAACTCTTTTGAAAAATTAAATCTGTTACCAAAATACAAAAGTGTATGTATGTCACAGATGCATTTGTAGTAAAGATCCAGCTTCCCAGCATTATATGTTTCATTGAATAAATCAATGGACTCCATGTTATAACATTTAGCCAGCATACACTGGTTATGAAAACATGATTGAGAGTAAGAATACTATGGATCAGGAGACATGGATTTTATTTCTCAATATACCATCATCTTATTCCAACCTTAAATGGATTTCCCTGTTTCTATGAATAGTTTAATTTAGGTAATTTGGAAAGGGTTTCCAAGTTCTGTGATTCTTCCCATGCCAATATTTTGTTGTCATAAATATTGTTATATCTTATTCTATTTCAGTTAGAAGTAAAATTGGAAGAGTTGTGAGACCATCACTCACCTCCCCAAACTTTTCCATCCCTAGTAATCAACTTAGGGGGTGTCCTTATGGGATAATATGTCTTTGGATCAGATGAGTACAATACAAAATCTGCTATTCAGTGCTTTGTTATTCCAAGATGATGTTCCTCTACCTATTAAAATGCATGAAGCTGCCCATAAGAATATTTTGGCAGGTATCTGGTTTTTTGAAATTAGTCCCTGAACCTATCAGATGTCAAAATGTACCTCCAATTGTTTCTGATCAACTGTGAGATAATCCATACATAATTTCTAATTCAATTCTGGTTTACCGTTCAAGTTTGAAAATCTGTGTTTTTGTCTCTCCAGCATTTTAGACTACTTTGTATTTTGGAAACAGACTTTTCTGGTAGAGCTCTAGTAACTCTCACATTGAAAAATGATTTTCATGGACAATCTTCATGTATTTAGACCTAACTCTGTGCTCTTTCCATTTCGTGCTATTCTAGGGCTTGGGGAGCAGAACAAGACAGACAGAGTGGTTTTAGAGCAGTCTCTCTACCAAGCACTGTAGCTATTTAAGTAAAGCTTGAAACAGCACTCAGTGGGCCATTGTGAATGGATTGCAATCTTTTATGAGGTTGGGAATGATGACTTGTCAATTCTCTGATCTGACTCTGGCTTTCATTCCAGAGTTGAGAGACAAGTTCAAGACATTTTCACTTTAGTAAAATATAGATAGATAGTTTCAAATCCTCGTTCACACTGTTTTTGGCCTCTGCCATCACCAATATTATTACAGCACTATAATATTGAAGTGTCTAGTCAAACTAGGTTCAGTTATGTGGTTTCAGTTTTCTTAAACTATTTTTCCTTCATGACATATGTTGCTCATTGTGACTGCATTCTCTAGATCTAATCCAGAGTTATGTAAAATTTATTTTCTTCTTATACAAGCAAGCATATTTTAACATGGTGAGTGAATGTGGTTCTATATGGGGATGCTAACAAATTAGATTGAATTAAATTTATTAAACATAATTTCAAATATTGATATTTATTTCTTTTAGTAAATAATTATAATATGCCACATATTTCGTGGGAACATAAATGTGTAATGCTATTTTTGTTGTAAAACAATAACTTAAAGATATGTTTCCTATCCAGGATTTAGTGCATGGCATTCTTATTTTACCTTGGCAAATGGTATTCTAAGACTGTCTTATATTTCCTTTTTATAAGCTGTGGATATTGATACTTATTTTTTTTTTCTATTCCATAGGGATATTATGAGATTAGATTTAAATGGCTGAAATAAAGGCCTTTTACCATCTCTTAATATAAATGAAGAATGCAATTATTTTCATCATTTTCATGTTAATCTAATTCCAGAGTTGGCACAGAAAAACTACATTGAGGAAGTACTATAAATTTATCTGGTGTGAAGTGCCATTATTATAATAAGTTTCATAATTATCACTTAATGTACATCTGAAAACAATATTTAAAAATTATGATGACCATGAGTGGTAGATCAATTAAAAATATAGCATAATAACAATTTAATATTCAGTGAGTTATCCACCCAAGTGTTTAATTTATACAATGCCAAATATTCAGACTCCCTATTTAAACTCACTATCAAATATCCAAGTTTATATGTGGTCATTTTTTTTTCTCCTCTCATGGTGTTTTGTTTTCATGTAGACTTAAGAATGAGGTTCAAAATTACAAAGGAAGGGTATAAAAATTCTCCTCTGATGTTCAGTTACCTTGAGATAATGGGGTTGTTGGCAAGATCTCTACTAATTTTGGTGAAATACCTCTGAGGTCCAAAAGCCAAGGCTGAGTAAATTCATAGACTTTGCAGACAACCAGGATACATGGTAGCATTGTTAATTTTCCAGAGAAAAGACTTATCAAAAGTACTATTTTAGATCTCAACGAAGACAATTATTGTAGCTGAGCTAGAAGACATTTTTAATCTTACAACTTTACTTTTCTCTTGGTGAACTAGTAACTGACTGAGGCCCTGGCCATAGAGCTATATCAGGCAAGTTCATAGGTGAGATTTTTTTCTAGGAAATCATAAATCATAGTCTATTAGGTTTACATGGATCTTACACATCACATAATCACACTTCACTCTCACAAATCTAAAATTTAAATCTCTGTTCAGCATGTCAAGCATCAAGAAGGATAGAGTCAACTTCAATAATTTAGGGAAAAATATTTTGAAGTATTTTTTCTTAGTGATATGTATTTAATAACTCTATTTAAAACTGATGTTATTCAAAGAGATGAATTATGTCTTAATCATCCATTTCTCCAATGAACATTCTGTGCATATTCTAAATTTACCATAGCTCTTAATAATTGTGCTGAACATATTTGAACATGTATTTTTTCTCTTAGATTTTTTTTCCAAATGCAATAGTTTGCATCTATTAACCCCAAGCTCCTATAACCCAAGCTCCTATAACTCCTCATCTGTAACCCCCTCTCCCTTGGCAACCACAAGTCTGTTCTCCAAGTCCACGATTTTCTTTTCTGTGGAAAGCTTCATTTGTGTGATATATTAGATTCCAGATGTTAAGTGATATCATATGGTAATTGTCTTTCTCTTTCTGTTACTTCACTGGGTCACATGCTGTACAGTAGGAAAAAATGTATTTGGGAAATAACAATTTAGAAAATGAAAAAGTTTTCATTTAGGATTTATTCCTTGAAAGAGTATTGTGAACTCAAAAGAAAAAGGACAAAGTAATTTCTACGTTAATAGTTACTTCGAAGTCACTTTTATTAATTATGTCTGATTCTTACTTTACATATATGGTATTCTTTTCTGATATGTTGAGGAAATCCACCTCAGCATAACGGAATGCAAGGAAGTGATTGTATTTTGTTTTCACATATGTATAGGATTTTCATCTTGGATTATTAAAAAATAAAGCTCTTATTTTTTAAATGGATAATTTTTGTAGAATGCATTTTATTATATTTATGTTTTCTCATCTTTGGGAGAAATGTATGCCCCCAAATTTCCTCATTCAATTAGAAATGCACTAGCCTTTAACCAGAAATTATGAATGATGGATGCTGTGGGAAGATGGGAGAAGAAGGCATGACAATGCATGTAGCAGAAATATAAAGGAGTGGATGATCATTTATATCATTGATAGAGGTGTTGCTGCTATTTGGCAATAAAATATAAAAGGAGGAATACTAAAGACATTTGATAGGGACACTTTTTTAGGAATTTATGTGAACAAACATACATTGCTTAATATATACAGTCAGTTTCCAATAAATATTTGTTGAAATAATGAACTTGCAATAGTACTTAAAGTAAATAATAAATTTTATATGTGTTTGTGTATATATGTATAATGCTTTGCTTATCTTACCTAGGATACTATTTCTGCTCTCCACATTAAATTTCTATTTTTACAACTTTGAAAATAAGGACATCCTTTGCTTGATAGACTCTATTGTATTGAACACCTATTGAAGAGTTTCTTTGTCCAAGTATATGGACATTGTAAATTTATGAAATATGACTACATTAAATTATATGTGGGAGATAATTTTGAAGTATAAAAACACTAAATAACAAATACTGTGATTAACTTGTAAGTAAAAGGACTCAGTAATACTCTTTCCTAGAGGCAATTAATATTTGCATATGTATCCTAAAAGATGTGTCAGAAATTATTAAACTGGTGGTCAGCTTCCTTTCAAATGTTTATTTATGTTTTCTACAAAGCAGAGAATAATAATAAGCAGAGCAGTAGGAGGAGAGTATTTGAATTCCTCCTTTGTTTATGGTCTAGGAAGCAATCTTAGTCTTACCCATGAAGAAGAGCAATTCACTAAGCATTTACTCATGACCTAATAGATTTCAGGCACTGCAGAAATGGTGAATGAGGAAACTCACTTAAATAGCCTATGTGTTCTAGTGGGTAGCAGGGAGAGGGAGTTCCCAATGACATATACATTTCCCTAAAATGCTTGTCTATGATATTTATTGATGGTGTCTTTATTTCTGCAGTAAAAACTGAGAGTTCAAATGTAAATTTTCCTGGAAGAGTAACTCTTACCTGTGTATGGCAACTCTCAGCTGAAAAGATTCATCTGATAATTACAATGTATAAGCTCACAGACACAGAGGAGGACTCAGAAACATGGGACTCTGAGATGCCTTAACAAAGTCACTTGGAGTTGGAACCAAGAGGAAAATCCAGATCTCACTTAAATAACCCAATATTTTCCCAATAAATTACACACAGAATTTCACCCTGTAGTTGTTTTACAGGTGACAGATACTAAGTGTCTGGAGAGATGTAAATGATTATGGAGAAAATAGGAAGGGATTGAAATAAGTACTGAAGTAAAAATGCAAAAGACATGCTTTACTGTTATAGTGACTACTCTATTTTTATGCTAAGACATTCAGAAAATGATACTTTCCTGATTAATAGGTATCATTCTTTACTCCTTTGTAGATAATTCAGGGCCCAGGAAGGTGTTTCTTACTGAGTAGAGCTCAGACTCCCAACAATGTGACTGAATTTGTTCTCTTGGGACTCACAAAGAATACACACTTGCAGAAAATACTTTTCATCATCTTTTTGTTCATTTTCCTATTTTCCTTGCTGGCAAGTCTGTTCATTGTCATTACCATCTTCCTCAGTCCTGCAATCTGGGCTCCCATGTACTTTGTCTTACTTACTTGTCCTTCATGGATGCCTCTTACACATTTGTCACCACCCCCAAAATAATCATTGACCTGCCATACCAGATGAGAACCTTGGGTGGCTTCTTAACTCAGGTTTTGTGGAACATTCCCTGGGAGAATCAGAAATCATCATCCTTATTGTCATGGCCTATGACCACTATATGGCCACCTGCAAGCCTCTGCACTACACACCATAATGTGACATGAACTCTGCCAGCTCCTGGTCATGGTGGCCTGGATTGGGGGGATCCAGCACTATCACTGTGCAGATTCTTTTCTTGCTCAACTTGCCCTTCTGTGGTCCTAAAGTCATTGACCACTTCATGTGTCATCTCTTTCCACTGTTGAAACTTGCCTGCAGCAACACCTACAGGATTAGAATTGTGGTGGCAGCCAACATTGGGGTCATATGTTTACTTATTTTCTTCATGCTCCTCATCTCTGACATAGTCATCCTGAGCGTCTTGAAATCCCACAGCTCTGAAGGATGATGCAAATCCTCTCTATGTGTGGCTCCCAGTTTATAGTATTTGTACTATTTTTTGTGCCTTGTATATTCACCTACATGCATCCTGTGGCCACCTACACTGTGGACAAGTTGGTGACTGTGTTCTTTGCAATCCTCACTCCCAGGTTAAATCCTGTCATTTATACAGTGAGACACATGGAGCTGAAAAATGCCATGAAGATATTATTGAAGAGGAGAGTAAATCAGGTTGTTTACAAAGCCTAGAAAGTGATGATTTATATACACAGGGAGGATACTATACATCATGAAAATATCAAAGGAAATTAATAAATTTGGCAGACTACTGAAAGAATAAAAGTCTTGGAAAATAGCATTTGTTGATTAGTCAATGCTGAGGCTGATAAATTCTAATATACTTTACCAAGGATTCAACATTTTTGTGCATAGATTCAGGATATACAATGTAAAGAACACCTGTAAATCCCTAGTTTGATGATTGGAGAGTACATTTTTCTCTAGTCTCACTGCTGCTTTACTAAGTTCTTCATACATATGCTGCTTGAATGAAATTGGCTTTTCCATTGGACCTTGATTTTCCAAATTCCTTTATTTCTGCTTAGCCTGTGGTAAAGAAAGGAATATGATAGAAATACTTATACATGGGGAAAAAACATATGGGTAGTGAAAGAATTACTGCTGAATTTTTATGGTCAAGATGAATTTACCAGAGTCAAAAAGAGAGACACACATAAAAGGAGGAAAGAAGAATTCAAAGCCTATCTGTAATTCTTTATGGGGCACAAAATCATAAGCCAGAAACTTAAAAATTATTCTTAACTTGGTCATATTTTCTTAAACACCCTATGGCTTGCTGTTTTTTCTTGAATAAAAATGATTTCTCCTCTTTTTTTATTATCAAACTTGAGGAAACATTTGAAGAAAGAAATGTAAATATTCTGTTATCAAATTTCAATATAAAGACATAATTAAGAGTTTTAGCCACAAAATTTGAATCCAGGTTTTACAAATTTCAGTCCTACTTTATTTCAAATATAACATTGTTGTCTTTGGTATGTTTATGTCTTTATATAAGACATGTATCAATAGTCTTAATGATTCACTTTGTCCTTAAAGAACAAGGTGTCATAGATGTTGTATCCTTGTCTCCTCTGTAGTAATGTATTTCAGAAATAGAAGATTCTTCTGTTTTCCAAAAGTTCCTCCACTTTGCTTTCTGAAAGATTTTACCAACCCAGGAGTATGGAACATCTTTCCATTTCATTACATCTTCTTTAATTTCCTTGATTAGTGTTTTATGGTTCTCAGCATATAAGTCTTTCACATCCTTGGTCAGCTGTATTCCAAAGTATTGATTATTTGGTGGTGGAATTTTAAATGGTGTTGTATTATTGCATTCCTTTTCTACTACTTCATTGTTAGTATAAAGAAATGTGACTGATTTCTGAATGTTAATCTTATATCCTGCTACTTTGTTGAATTTGTTGATCATACAGTGACAGTTTTACCTATTCTCTTCCTATTTAGATGCCTTTTATTTATTTCATTTGTGGCTAGGACTTGCAATACTATGTTGAATAGCAGCAGTGAGTGTGCGCATGCCTGTCTTATTCCAGATTTTAGTGGGAAGGCTTCCAGCTTTTCTCCATGGCCATACTACCCAAAGCCATTGACAGATTTAATCAAATTGCTATCAATGTAACCACGACATTTTTCACAGAACTAGGGAAAAATACAGAAATTTATATGGAACCACAAAAGACCCAGAATCCCAAAGCAATCCTGAGAAACAAAAACCAAGCAGGAGGCAAAACTCTCCCAGACCTCAAACAATATTACAAAGCCACAGTCATTAAGACAGTGTGGTCCTGGTACCAAAACAGACATACAGAAGAATACAACAGAATAGGGAATGCAGAAATAAACACATATTCCTATGGTCAATTAATCTTTGACAAAGGAGTCAAGAACATAAAATGGGAAAAAGACAGTCTATTTAGCAAGAATGCTGGGAAAACTTGACAGATACATGCAAGTCAATAAAACTAGAACACACCCTCACACCATGCATAAAAATAAATACAAAATGGCTGAAAGACCTAAATATAAGACAAGACACCATCAAACTCCTGGAAGAGAATATTGTCAAAACATTCTCTTGCATCAGCTTTACAAATGTTTTCTCAGATCAGTCTCCCAATGCAACAGATATAAAAGCAAAAATAAACCAATGTGACCTAATCAAAATGACAAGCTTTTGCACAGCAAAGGAAATCAAAAAGAAAACAAAAAGACAACTTACAGAATGGGAGAAAATAGTTTCAAATTATGCACCTGACAAGGGCTTTATCTCTAGTATACAAAACTTATGCAACTCCACAGTAAAAAAAAAAAAAAAAAACAAAACAAAAAACCCAACCCAATGGAAAAATGGGAAAAAACCTGAATAGACATTTTTTCCAAGTAAGATGGCCAACAAGCATATGAAAAAATGCTCAACATCCCTGATGATTAGAGAAATGCAAATCCAAACTACCATGAGATACCACCTCACACCAGTCAGAATGGCCATCATTAACAAGCCCACAAATACCAAGTGCTGGAGGGGGTGTGGAGAAACAGGAACCCTCCTGCACTTTGGTGGGAATGTAAACTGATACAGCCACTGTGGAGAAGAGTATGGAGGTACCTTAGAAATCTACACATGGAATTACCATATGACCCAGCAATCCCACTCTTGGGCATACGTCCAGACAAAACTTTCCTTTAAAAAGACACATGCACCTGCATGTTCATTGCAACTCTATTCACAATAGCCAAGACATGGAAAAAACCCAAATGTCCATCAACAGATGATTGGATTAGGAAGAAGTGGTATATATACACAATAGAAAACTACTCAGCCATAAAAAAGAATGACATAATGTCATTTGAAGCAACATGGATGGAACTAGAGACTCTTATGCTAAGTGAAATAAGTCAGAAAGAGAAAGACAAATACCATATGATATCACTTATATCTGGAATCTAATATAGAGCACAAATGAAACATTCCACAGAAAAGAAAATCATGGACTTATAGAACAAACTTGTGGTTGCCAGAATGGAGAGGGAGGAAGTGGGATGAATTGGGAGCTTGGGGTTAATGGATGCAAACTATTGCTTTTTGAATGGATTAGCAATGAGATCCTGCTATGTATCACCGAGAACTATGTCTATTTACTTATGATGTAGCATGATAATGGGAGAAAAAAGAATGTATACATGTATGTGTAACTGGGTCACCATGCTGTACAGTAGAAAAAAATTTTATTGGTGAAATAACAATAAAAAAAGAAGGAAAGATTTATATCTGGGCCTGTTTTCACTAACTAAAAGAATACTGGAAAGGATTTTTGCTTTTGTGAAAAAGTCATTATTGTACTAATGTTGGCTTTTTTGTAAAAGTAAACTTCTACAAAAGTTTGCATAATGCAGACTTTAGGAAAGCAGGTGATGACTGTGATGCTCCTCTATGCATGTGGAGAATACTAGGTCCATATATATTATTAAATCACTCTTTGTAAGTCAAAGCTTCTCTGACTATGACACTCCAACTCGTGTTACTACACATAAATATTCAAACTCACTGGTCATCCAGAGCCATTTCTTCCATAATTTGACCATATAATTATGCTAGAGCACTGTACATCTGTCCTTTGGGGTGAGTGTTTATTAAGCTTACACAAAGAGTATCAATTCGTCAGAAATAGAAACATTCCCCAACACTGTCCAGGTTTGGAAGGTAATATAATGATCACTTAATCTATTAAAGATAATCAAGATTGTAGTTGATGGTGTGAGTTCAACCTTGCAACAGCATCTAGACTAAATGACATATAGTTCATTTTTCCTTATGTCTTTTTGATAGGAGTTGAAGTAATCAAGCGATATGAATAGGAAATATATTGAATAAATGCCATTTGTATTCTAACATAAAAGGAGGATTTGAAGCGGGAAACTAAAGGCAACAGTTGAGATTTAGTGACTATAACAAGAGCTCAGTAGAGCAGTGAGATTAATGAGGTACAAACTGTAAATTGTGAACAGGAAACATGGAGGGTATGAGAACTGAAGAATGAAATGGAAGGCAGTTTGGCATTCTCAGAGGATGGACTTTGTTGCCTTGTCAATAATTTGAAGTAATGTTAAGATATCCCTTTGCACCCTTAATCAGGAATTTCCTGAGGACCAGTTGCCACCTAATTATTTTTGATTCTTAAAAAAAAAGGAAATATGTTTCATAAAAATTAATTAGATAAATAATGTTTGTATCTGTTGTATAAGGATATTTTGGTTTAATAGAGACGTTTAATTCAGTGAAAATATTAGTCATTAAATGGGGGGAATGAGCTAGCTATTGTTGAAGGCCAACTGTGAGGCATAGATTTTGATACATTATTTTCATACTTTAACTTATTTTAATGTAGCAGCAATTATTGAGATATATATTTTAATCCATTATACAGGAAGAAAATGAGACTCAAGTTAAGCAATAATATCAAGTCTTTTAAACGCTTGTACCCTCTCCTTTACCCATTTCACAATACTCCTTGATATCATGATGTGAAAAATACCAAAACTCAGATATAATCATTGGCACAGTGTGGACATTGTCATTGAAGGGTTCTTCCCTTATTATTATTTTTTTGATGGGAGTGGGGGTTTCTTCTTCAACTGTCCATTGACCTCCAGGCTACTTGCAGTCTCTTGATTCCTCTTGTTTCATGGAAAGTCATCTAATTATCTCATTTCTGCAGATGTAGTAGCCTTCATGAGCATCATGAAAACTGAAATGTAATGGGATCAAGAAACTCAAATGATTAAATTTTAAAGAAAGTGACACTCAGACATAAGAGGTATTTGGAAAAAAATTAAGTAACTCAATCTCAGGAGACTGATACTCTGTTTTTGCACAAGGACAGTATACTGAAGAGTAAATTAGGCCCTATTTCCATAGGAAATTGCCTTTTATTATCCCATAGTGTTAACATTTACTACTGGAAGAATGACTTCATGGTCAGTTCAGTCTAGGAATTTTTGACTTATTTAATTTATCCAAAAGATATTTTGCAGGGCCTAAAGTGATCCAAAGAGTTATGGGAATGAGATGAACAATTTTGAATGACACTGATGCAAATTTAATTCCAGTGGAATTAAGTAGAACTTAATTAAAAACTAGTAGGTTATAGGTGGATAATAAAAAGTAATCAAATAAAAATATAATTTTGTTAGCAATGGGTTTGATGAAAAACATCTTATAAGAGGGTGGTGCAGGAGATAATTGTGTACAGATTTGTGTAGTTTGAAGCACAGGTTGACTTTCATTTAGGGACAAGTTTAAATAAGTACATTATTCCACCTTACATTTTTAAAAAATAAATATGTTACTCTATCACATGCCTTTGGAATGGGGACAATATCTCCCCAAGTAGTAAAGTTGGTTTCTTAGAATATGCAAAAAATCTTTGTTTTTATATATAAATCACAGATACATACACGTCACATAAACGGGTAGTGTATTTCTGGAATCAATATTTTAAAGGGTAAGATTAAGGGGACCGAATGTCTAAAAAATCATCAGAGGTGGGAAATAGTGAAAAGAAGATTGAGGAATGCCCTATCTCATGTCTGAATGGATAAGAAAGAGCATGGAGTGACCAGACTGTTTGTAAAGGTAATCTAAGAACAGAGGTTGGGCCCATCACCTGGGAATATCACAGTCAATAAAACTGAGAGACACTGCCTTCTAAGGAGACTTCCTGGAGTGTATGTTCAACTCTGTTTATGAACCAGTTGTAACCCATGATGCGTGTGATAAATGTATAACATTGGTATTTTTAACTATTGAAAGTTGAAAAAGATTGGAATTTATAACTTCCAATATTTCTAAATCAAAAACATATTATTTGAGAATACTGTTATGCAGTGAGAAAAATTTAGTCCTTATTTTTTCTGGCTAATGAACATTTTAAAATCCTTTCTAATGACAATTCTCCTATAGTTAGAGGTGTTACTATTTTAACAATAGTTTTAAAATAGGTATAGAATACCAGATTAAATAATAGAAAAATTCAGGCTGGTACTGGGTGGGTGGCAAGAACAAGTCCTCTTGACTTTTCTTCATCTATATATTCAGAAAGATGAGTCATTGTGTGACAATTCTATTGAAGAAGAAAGATTAATTTTTGAACAACAATGAAATAGCTGGGGATTTCCTGTGCATCTAGCATTGTCATGTGTTTGATCCTTGGTTAGAGAAATTCCACATGTGCTGGGTGCCACAGGAAAAGAAGGAGAAGGAGAAAAGAAGAAGGAGAAAAAGAAGGAGAAGAAGAAGGAGAGGAAGGAGAGGAAGGAGAGGAAGGAGAAGGAGAGGAAGAAGAGGAAGAATAAATGAATGGTTAATATCATGATCTGGTTTTGTGTTTGTGGAGCATCAGCTTGTCCTGGCTCCAGTGAAGCTCTGCTTCTGGGAAAATTGCAGGGGTGGATGTGGATTCAGTGGTATGGTGATTAGTGCCTCTGTCAGTAGAGACACAGCCTCAAAGGGATGCAGTTGATACGATGCAAGTCTACACATTTTGAAGTTCTGTGTTTTTGAAAAGGGCACTCTGCCTTTTTTGAGTCCAGGTCTGTTTCTCAAAGGAATACCTTTCTGTAATGATGATTCTTCTAAGATGTGGATTCAAACTACTTACAAATCAAACTCAAATACAGCTAAAAGACAGTAACAGTTTCCCAAATGATTTTATAAGCAGCTTATCTGGCTGCCATTTTTTCTTTTACTTATTTTTTCTTTTTTGGCAAGCTTTCCTATTTAGATGAACTTGGAATCCCTCCACCATCTGCAAGTGTTGTTTTCTATATATGTCCCTGGACACTTAAGAAATATGTTTAAAATTTTTTTTAATCATTTCAAACTCTGGTATATCAAAACAGCTCCCCATTAAGTGATTGGATGATTTGATCCAAGTACAGGTCCTGATATTATTGCCTCCATGCTTGGATTTGCCAAGTTGAAACTCTAATATGTCATGGTTCTTGGATCTTTTGCAGATAAATGTTTCTATATGTACATCCTGGGTGGAGCCAGAACTTTGCTTACCCTGACAGGATCCTAGAGAATTTATTTACACAATCTCTGCCTTACATTTACAGGAACCATCAGGTAACTTGCTTTTAGAGGTCACAGAGGTGACATGAGACTGAGTTTTGGAGATGATTTTCACAACAGTTTTGAGTATTATGGTCTTATTAATTTGAACTACTATTTTGAAATAATTGAAATAACTTAATCACATTCATGCACAATTATATTTGCAATGTGTCAGTAGTTCATATTATTGGTCTCTTTAAACAATTTGTAAACTTAGGATGGAGAACATTGAGCTATGTACTACTTTTAGCTTAATTTACTTTGATCTCTTTTGGCAAATTATCAATATTTTATGTCTACCTTTTGTTTCTATCCAGATCATGAGATTAATAAGTAAAGGAGTATGTTTATGTTTCAGAGGTGTGTCTTAGAAATGTAGGAAAAGGAGTAGCTGATGTATAGGATAGTTTTAAACAGTTTTTTTTTTTGACTTTTTAGGGGAACACCTGTGGCATATAGAAGTTTCCAGGCTAGAGGGAAAATTCAAGCTGCAGCTGTAGGCCTATGCCACAGCCTAAGCAATGCCATGTCTGAGCTGTATCTGTGACCTACGCCACAGCTCATGGAAATGCTTGATCCTTAACCCACTGAATTATGCTAGGGATCAAACCCACATCTTCATGGATCCTAGCTGGTTCATAACCCATTGAGCCACAATGAGAAATCTGTAGTTTTAGACAATCTTAAATTTCCCTTCTTTTATGCCATTATCTGTGTGTATGTGTGATTGTGTGTATTATAAATATATTTCTGCTTTCCTCTTATTCCAGAGGAAATTCCTTAAATTTTATTTCTGTTTAAATCACCTTTGGGAAAGACTCAACTTTACATATTGATTTTCTTTCTATTTTAATCAGCTAGTGATTCTAAATTTTCAAATATGATAAAAAAAATTGGCTTTAAAAAGACATCTTGCTATCTATGAAAAACCACAATTTATTTGTGATTAGTTCTGCTCACAGTTGTTGCTGTTGGTGCTGAAATGATGCTGATTATTTGCTCAAGGAAGTGGTGGTGAAACCAAGAAAGCTGTTCAGAGATTAAGCCCCTCTCTGGAAACATTCCAAGAAAGCATAGATTTTTGTATCTACTATTGCATAATAATTTCCATGCTAAAAATGCACTACTGTAGATAATTCCATTCCCACTAATTTTCAAGGAAAGCACAGTGAGTTAAGAAGACTAATGAACAGAAATAACCCTTTAAAAGCCCTTAATTAGAGACATAGTCTGTTGATGATGCATGGGCTCTGGGCATAGGTTTTCTGAAGAACACAAGGCATTGTTGCTCCTTAAAAATGACAAGCCAGAGGCTCTCTATGAGTACATGGCTCTCACTGTACTGTTATCCAGGATTTTATTGACTAAATAATTTAGCACCATCAGAAATTCAGAATTAATAAACACATGTCAGCTGTAAAGTTATCTTCTTATATTCATATCTGGGCTTTATTAATTAGTAACTGTATAGTCTTAAGCAAAGCAATTATTAGAAAAATAAAGCAATTATCTCAATCATAAAATATGTTTTATCACAACTAGGTATGAGGATTGTGTGAAAACATGTATAAAGTATGAGAAAAATATATGGCACATAGTACAAACTGAATGATGTATTATTAGGTTGATTTGTATGTGTGCATAATTTATATATTTCTGTATAGACATTACATTGAATTTAATTTAACTTTATCTTGAAACTTATAGTGCATTTATTATGTCATCAGTGAAATTCTATGAATGAATAATTGAATTACTTCAAATTAACATGACATGATTGTTCACATTACTGTTTGGTTAACATATTCAAGAATGATAATATTTAAGGTAAGGCTATGGAGAAAATTACTCTTTAATACACTATGGCAATGAAAGGTGCTTCAGAATTTCAAGATAATAATGTTATAGAATTTATCAAATTTAAACATATGCATATTTTTTACTTCATGACGACATAGATTTCCTCATCTTATGTGTCAGTAGGTGACTTGACTACAGTGAAAAGCAAGTTTGCACACCTTTGAACCCCTGGTTTTTCCCACTGTACAAAGCAAACTGAGGAGTGCTCTGGCAGTAAGTGGTGGGCTTGACTACAGTGGGAGGGAGTCATAAAAAATATAAGGATGACACTTATGTGAGACTGTCTTGACTCTCAGACAGAATACTTGAGATGTGAACCAGCAGTCAAGAGAGATTTGCGATGAACTCATAGATTTTAAGACAAAAAGGGCATTGTTATCTATTCTGGTGTATTTTGTTTTAAAATAGTTTAAGTCATGAAAGGGCACAAAGGAAATCTTGCTTAGAAACATGAACATTTAATGAATATCAAAGCTGAGCTGCTGTATTTTAAAAGGACAGGGTTCCTAACATGGATCTTTTGAAGCCCTAGTTTTTCTACACATCAACCACAACTCCCTTTTCTACAGATGAAGGAACTGTGACCAGAGTGGTGAGCAATGTAAAAACACATTCCAGGAGTTAGCCAGACAACCTGGAATGGGACCCAGCTTTCCTGAATTCCAGGAATGTTGTCCTTTCTACTTCATTTAGAGTGTCCAAGATATTTTTTTTAATTTCCTGGGATGGAGATGGGAGAGGTTGCAGTTAATCCATATTGTAAATTAGCAAAAAGTGTTCAGGAAGCTGGATGCTTTGTTTAATAAGAGCGGTAATTCAAAGAATGAATTTGTGGGTATTTATGGAGGGCTTAGAGAATGTGTAGTTTATCTCCCTATTTAAAGCAATGGTCTCTACTATATTCCCATCAAGGGACAAACAGTCTCTACTTAACTATTCCTGGAAGAGGAGAGTTTGCTGTCAAAGTGATTATTTTACCACATCATTTGACTATATTTAGCTGATTGAGGCCATTGATCACTTCTTCAGTGGTATAGTCCAACAGTTAAGAACTTGTGTTTCTTTCTCTTTTTCTTTCTTTCTTTTTTTTTTTTTTTGTTAGAACAACTTGGCAAAATCAAACTCCAGTTTATTATTGGACAACATTGTTTCACACATACATCAAACAGGCAAAAAAATAAATAAAGATCAATTTCATAGACAAAAAGAAGGAAAAAGAAGAAAACTTTCATCTTTGGCTTTTTTAACCATCTCACATGAACCAACAACTTACAGTATAGCTAAATACATACACAAGAAAAGTTACTGAAATGCTTGGAATAAGATTGTTTTGTTGTTTTTGCTTTTTTTTGTAACAGGTTTTTTTTTTTTCCTTTATCCTTTGAGAATATAATGACCATGATCACATCACAAGTAAAGTCAGAAGTAGGACAGAGAATGCTCTGAAATCTGGCTTGGTCATATGAAACCATTAAAAATGTCTGACCCCTAATGATGTGTACATAAATATAAAATGTAAAAAAATGCAAACAAATTTTCCTTTCTAAAGTACTTTAAGAAAAAAAAAATCAGGGCCTTGGAAGTTTGAGTACATTTTTTCCTCCCCTGTTGCAAATAGATGTGGTTTTGGTTGGGTGGTGGAGAGAGCGCTTGTCATCTGTGGGTGGCACAGCCCACTGTCGGCAGGCAGGAGGGACTCTCTACTCCCAAAGGTGACCATGTTTAGGATTCTTCTGAGAAGGGAGGTGGAGTGTGAATAGGTCAGTGTCACCTTTTTTTTAAGTTTAACTTTTCCTTTTTTGCTCTCTCGTCATCCTCATAGGTCTTTAGCTTCTTGCTGTCAACATCGTCATCCTCATCATTGTCAGCTGCCTATTTGCCTGTAGCTGCCTCAGCCTCCTCATCTTCATTTCATCCACTTCCTCACTGTCACCTTCCTCCTCCTCCTCTTGCTTCCCACCTTCTTCCTCTTCCTCTACCTCATTGTCAGCCTCCAACTCCATAATTTTCTCATTAGCTTTCCCAATAGCAGATGCCTTGATCCATTCTCCACCTCCTCCATAACTTCCTTCTTTTAAGTCCTTTGTGGTGATCTCAGAGCTGGTTTCCACACCCACATCTGACATGATGGGGCACACCAGTGATATAATGCTGCTGATTAAAAAGAAAACAAGTTTCCAAGGACTCTGATCATAAGAGAAACAAGAGAGCATGCTATAGGTATTTATTTGATTCAGAAAAACCTGGATTTGCAATATTTACTAGCCATGGAAACTAGGTGTCATTCTTTGTTTACCAATTTTTTTTTTTTACTTTTTTTTGCCTTTTCTAGGGCCGCTTCCCTTGGCATATGGAGGTTCCCAGGCTAGGGGTCTAATCAGAGCTTCAGCCACTGGCCTATGCCAGAGCCACAGCAACATAGGATCCAAGCCTCATCTTCAACCTACACCACAGCTCACAGCAATACCGGATCCTTAACCCACCGAGCAAGCCAGGGATGGAATCTGCAACCTCATTTGTTAACCACTGTGCCATGATGGGAACTCCTGTTTACCCATTTCAGATGTTAGTATATTATCTCTAAAATGAAGAAAATATCTCTTAGAACACTCCATTGCCTGAAATGTAGTAGATACTCATTGAATAGTCACAGTGTATGATAATAATCCAGTTGAGAGGAAGAAATGTAGGTGGAAAGAGTATAGTTTTTAGCAAGTAGAGAGTCCTTGGAATATTACCTATTTGCCTTTTAGACTCTTCAACTAGCACAGCCTAGGGATTCAAAAAGTATATGTGATAAATGAATGAGAAATTATATGAAATGTTCTGAGTTCTTTGTTATTAGATCTGTGTGGTGATAAATTAAAGTCAGCTTTCTAGCTTGAGGTTCCTAAAAGACAGAGACTGAGGGAATGGCTTGTGTGTAGGTAGTTTATTTTGGAAAACAAGAGAGGCAGTAAATGAGAAAATGAAAAAAGAAGGAAAAAAGTGAATCTAAGATTGTGTTCAGCTGAATACCATTCATGCACTGACCCCTATTTATTCTTACTTAATTTATATTAATTCTTTCATATTACAGTGCGTGAGTGATGAAATAATGTCTTCTAAGTTTCTATAGCAGCAAGTTTCAGGAAGTGAAGCAAGAGACACACTGGTGGGAGATGGTCTTGTTGGGGGGACTAGCAGGATCAAGCTGTAGTCAGGGCATAATTGTTAGCAGTTGGTTGCTCTACTGATGGACAGAGGAAATTGTAGGTCAAGAGGGTGTGAGACAGAGGGCAAAAAAAATGCCCAACATGTGCAATAATTACTAATAATATTATTACAAATAATATTTTTTTTTAGATTTTCTATCTCAGAGAGCACCCCTTACATCAGACCATAGTAAATGGAGAATCCAAACAATGTGACATAATTCATCCTTTTGGGCATTATGAAGAATCCAGAGGTGAGGAAAATACACTCTGCTGTATTTCTAATCACGTATTTGTCCACCATCTTGGGAAACCTCCTCATTGTGGTAACCATGGTCACAAGTCAGAGTCTGAGATCACCTATGTATTTTTTCCTTACCTCCTTGTCCCTCATGTATGTTACCTACTCTTCTGTAATTGCCCCCAAGATGATTGTGGACTCCTTCTCTGAAACCACTGCAATCTCTCTGGAAGGTTGTATGGCCCAGCTATTTGCTGAGCACTTCTTTGGTGGGGTGGGGATCATTCTTCTCATTGTGATGGCCTATGACCACTATGTGGCCATCTGCACTACATGACCATCATGAGGCCTCAGGTGTGTTGCCTCTTGCTGGGAGGGGCCTGGGTGGGGGGATCCATACATGCAACTATACAACTTCTCTTCATCTGTCAAACACCCTTCTGTGGACCAAATGTCATTGATTGCTTTATGTGTGATTTGTTTACACTGTTGAAACTGGCCTGCATGGACACCCACCTCCTGGGCATCTTAGTAATCCTCAACAGTGGGGTGATGTGTATGGCCATCATCCTTATCCTCATCACCTCTTATGTGGTCATCCTCTGCTCTCTCAAGTCTTACAGCTTTGAAGGACAGCATAAAGCCCTCTCCACCTGTGGCTCCCACCTCATTGTGGTTGTCTTGTTCTTTGTGCCATGTATTTTCTTGTATGTTATGCCTGTTGCCACTTATCCTATAGACAAGGCAATGGCTGTGTCCTTTACCATTGTTGCACCCATGTTAAACCCCTTGACCTGCACCTTGAGGAATGCAGAGGTGAATAATGCCATGAGGAAACTGTGGATGAAACAAAATACCTTGTGTTATCATTAACTTAGATGCTAAGATCAAATCTTTCCTAAAGGACAATAAGGGCTCACCTTCCCCATTGATTCTAATCCATTGGGACACAGCAGCCAATAACACATATCTGATTAAGATTTCAAATCAAGTTAATACATTAAAATCAGGTTATTGCCTAATTCTTAAGTACATTTTGTACTTCATTCCTTTTCTAGAGGCTCCAGTCTTTCTTTGTCTCTTTTTCTCTCCCTCCTTCAATTTTTACCTGTCATTTGCATAATTTAAGCCTTTCTCATTTCAGGGTTTTTATTTTTCTTATTCTGCTAACTCCTGGAACTTCTTTTCCAGAGTTTTTGCTTGGCTGGCTCCATCTCATTTTCTCCACTTTCAGAAGAACTCTCCTCTTTAGACAAATTTCTCTAACGACTTTCCCTACACATTCCACTCAGTTATACTCTAAGCCTTCGTATGGTTATACCTTTAACATCAATTGTCACAAGATAGACTTTAAAAAATATTTAATTTTATTTTAATACAATGATTTTTATTTTTTCCATTATAGCTGGTTTACAGTGTTCTGTTCATTTTCTACCATACAGCATGGTGACCCAGTTAGACACGTCGGGTCTCTTATGATGGAGCATGATAATGTGAGAAAAAAGAATGTATTTCTTAATTTTTATTTTCTCTGGTTTCCCCTGAAAATCTTGCAGTCATTATAGGGGCAGGGGTTATGTTTATTAATTCGTGCTGTGCCAGTCACTTAGAAGTTGCTAAATACATATTATCGAATGAATAGGAGTCTAAAAGAAACAGTTTTTTAAACAGTATTTGCAAATTCACAAATTGGGTTAAAGTTAAGAGAGAAAAATAAATATAAACTCTTTAGGAGATAGAATTTTCCCAGTTTTCATGCTGCCAATTTTTTTTTGTATGCTTTTGGAAGAAAATACAATTTCAATTTAGTGGTTTACTAGTTAATATGGTCAACAACATTACCAAAATTCCCTACTACTGTTTTTCTTCCTTTAGTGAAGCAGAATAACAGTCACTCTTGTCTATGCACTTTAGAATCTCGTGTATGTATCTTGAAGCTATATATCCTTTATGAAAGAAGAGCAAAAATATATGTTTGTCTTTTAGGGCCACACCCATGGCATATGGAGATTCCCAGGCTATTGGTTGGATCACAGCTGCAGCTGCTGGCCTGTGTCACAGCCACACAAACATGTCTTTGACCTACATCACATCTCATAGCAATGTTGGATCATTAACCCACTGAGTGAGGCCTGCATCCTCATGGATACTAGTCAGATTTTTTTCTACTCCTATATTGTTTTTAACTATCAGATAAATAATTGCTGCTGTTACATCCTAGAGTGGAGATTCTAAATCCAAAGGATGTTTATTTTCTTCCGCATCTTGCTATCACTAGAGAGACACTGATGTTTTTTTACACCTGTATCCCTAACTAGGTATATGGGAAGATGAAGCATTTAGACTGTGTTTCTGTTATGATTTTCTTATTTAAAATTATATATATATATATATATATATATTATAATATACCAGTATCTGTTCCAGTATTTGAAACAGGCATAACATTTAAAACACTGTTTTTAGTTTTAAATAAAAAGCATATGTGCAATGGGAAATTCACATTAATTATCATCAATCATTTTCTTTTTTTTTTCTTTAGTTTTTCTTTTTTTGATTTTTTTATTATAGCTGGTTTACTTCAACAACTGAAGTACATTGATTTTTTGAAGAATATTTGCTGACTTGTATGAATCATTGGATACTCTCACAGGAGTAAGGTAGACAGAGATGAATTAGACAATACTTCTCACTTTTGTCCTAGAGCTGCTTTCTGATGGAGGAGACAATATAAGATGGAAATCCTGTGAAATAAGATTGTTATGATAATTATACAACTACAGATGCAATAAATTCATTTGAATAATAAAAAATAAAAGAAAGGAAGCTGAAATCATAGAGTGATAACTGATATCCAGAAAATTGTAGTTCAGTGGTATGTGTGTGTGACTAGCTCTAGTTAGGTTGATAAGGAGGATACACCAAGACCTGAAAGATGAGATAGAACCATCCTTAAGCACATCAGTGTGAAGAGCATAGAAGGTAAGAAAAGTTCCCATTGTGGCTCAGTGGGTTAAGAATCCAATTAGTATCTGTGAGGATTCAGGTTTGAGACTTGGTCTTGTTCAGTGGATTATGAATCTGGCATTACTGGAAGCTGTGGTTAGGTCTCAGATGTTCAGATCTGGCATTGCTTTGGCTGTGGCATAAGCTTGTAGCTGTAGCTCCAACTCAACCCCAAGTCTTGGAACTTCCATATGTTGTGGGTATGGCCTTAAAATAAAGAAAAAAAAAGGAAAGAGAAAATCGTGTATAGAAACCCAAGTGTAGGACACAGCATGAAGTGGAAAAGGTCAAGATAATCAGTGCTCAGTGGATAAGAGTGAAGCTGGTAGAATGTTAGATGTGAAAGGTACACAACAGGGATCTGATAAAGAATGCTATTATTTTTTTTAACTCTAGGATTCACAACCTATATTGACATCAAAATAACTCCATTACAATAATAACTAAAACTCAAATCATTCATAGTTTACAGATGACAGAGAAAATTTCTGTCAAATATCTTTGCACATAGCTTCCATTTAACTTTGCTATGTGAATAGCAGAGCGTAATGTTTAGTGCTTGCTCACAATATCTAAAAATTGAATTTCTGGATTCACTTAACAACACTTCACCCTGCCTCATGGCAAAAAAGAAGAACAAACCTATGACAATGTAATAACTTTGATCTCTATAAGAACCCTATGATGGATACTTTTTTCTCTTTTAAATATGAAATTAAAGAACTGGGAGGATCATCATGAGATCCATAAATTAAGTATTTTTTATTAGAGTACAGTTGATTTACAAGGTTGTGTCAATTTCTGCTGTACAGTATAGTGACCCAGGCATACATATATATTTTTTTCTCAGGGTATCTTCCATTATATTTTACCCCAAGAGATTGGATATAGTTCCCTGTGCTGTAGAGTGGGACCACATTGCTTACCTATTCTAAGTGTAATAATTTACCAACCTCAATCTCCGTGTCCATCCTACTTCCTCCCCCCTCCCTCCTCGCAACCCCAAGTTTGCTCTCCATATCCATGACTTGTTTATGTTTTGTTGATAGGCATTTGTGCTATATTTTAGGTTCCATATATAAGTGATATCATATGGTATTTATCTCTCTCTTTCTGATTTACTTCACTTAGTATTATGGTCTCTGGTTGCATCCATGTTGCTGCAAATGACAGTTTTGTCATCTTTATGGCTGAGTAGTATTCCGTTGTGCATAAATACAACATCTTCTTAATCCATTCATCTGTTGATGGACATTTAGCTTGTTTCCATGTTTTGGCTATTGTGAATAGCGCTGCAATGAACATACATGTGTACGTACCTTTTTGGATTATAGTTTTTTCTATATATATGCTCAGGAGTGGGACTGCTGGATCATAGGGCAGTTCTATATTTAGTTTTCTGAGGAACCTCCATACCATTTTCCACAGTGGTTGTACTAATTTTTAATATTTTTGTAATTTTTCAGCATTAAAATTAGATACAGAATTTGTCTTTACTAATAATGAGGTAAGAGCTGTTCTGGCCATTCATGAAGAAATTATTACCTGTCAGTTAGATTCCACAATTTTTTTTCTCTCATCTGTTTTGTAGGTTTCCATAATTACTTCAAAGGAAGTAGCTTTACTCATTAAACATATTACTGTTTTTTTTTTTTCATTTCTAACACAGACTTTTGAAATAAATCTTGGTCTTAGTGGCTTTTTATAGGAACTGGCTGTTAACAATATTAAATTGTAAATCATAAGACCTCTATATCAGAATTGAAAAAAAAGCAATACTGTTTATGATCCAAAGCCATTTCTAGAAATGTAGAAATCCAGTGGTGCTTTAATTTGAAGGAGAGTGTTTGTCAAAAAAATGATGCAAATATCAAACATATTGGGAAATGTTAAGTGAACTTGCTTCCAGTTTCACTCAGAAAATTTAAGTCACCAGAGGAGAACTTCCTTAGATTCTTACAACTCTGTCTACAATTTTACCAAACACCCATTCAATCATATGCTACCTTCTTCTTGAATCATATAAATGCATTTTCTGTGCTACTATCCAAACTTCAAAAACAGCCTCACAGACACTGACCTCATCTGTTAATGTTTTACATTTGTCAATAATCTCTTCTATGGATTGAGCATGTTATGAGGTCCTACTGTACAGCATAGAGAACTATATCTAAACTCTTGATAGAACATGATGGAAGATAGTATGAGAAAGAGAATGTGTGTGTGTGTGTGTGTGTGTGTGTGTGTGTGTGTATACTGTGTCAGTACGCTGTTCAGTGGAAATTGGCACAATATGATAAATCAACAATACTCTAATAAAAGAGAGAAACACATACTATATAAAGTAACCCTATCTATATATTTATTCTTTTTTGATCACCCCCATGGCATATGGATTTTCCCAGGCTAGAGACCAAATCTGAGCCATAGCTGTTACATATGTAGCTTGTCAATTCTAGATGGTTAGCCCACTGTGCCAGGCTGAGGATCAAATTGTTGCCTCCACAGAGACTAGCTAGATTTAGACTAGGATGTAGGATGCCTGCCTATACCTAAGCCCACTGTGCCACAGGGGAAACTCCCTCTTCTGTATCTCTTATTTCTTCTATATTTCCAGTTTTCTCAATAATTTTATATCAACAAAGAAGTGATATGATATGCATCTTTAAAATAAAATCTTCCCTTGATTCAATTTCACTTATCATGTATGTATTCATATCCTTCTCTTCCATTTGTAACAAAGATAAGGGGATTCTATAATAATCACTCCCCCAATGATAAAGTGTATTTTCCTGTAAATTGATAAACCACTTCTAAAATATATGTGATATGTGTCTGTGTTGGCATATGAAAAGAATATTGATAGGTGACTAGATTTACTAAATGTCACAAAATATCATAAAGCTTTGGTTCATAAACATTTTTCTATTGCCTTTTTTAATGGCTGCACATGCAAAATATGAAAGTTTCTGGTCCAGGGGTGAAATTAGTGCTCCAACTATCATCTACTCCAGATCCTTAACCTACTGAGTGAGGCCAGGGATCAAACTTGCATCCTCACAGAGGCAATATCAGGTCCTTAACCCACTCAGTGAGAACAGTATCTCCTACAAACATTTTTCTATGCACAAAGGAAAAAAAAAATTGTAAAGAACAGAATAATTGGCCCTAAATTGAGCCATCTACCTTTGGAGACAATATACATTTTATAATTTAATTAATGATGAAGTGTGAATATTAATCTTTTGGGAACAATGACTGCTGGAAAAATTCCAGAAGGGCAAATTGTTCCTTATCTCCCCTCTGCCTCATCTCCTCATTTGATGCAATCTTTGCACCTGTCTCTATGTCTATCTCCATCCTACTCTCCCTACCTCTCCCTCTCTCTCTCTTTCTCTCTCTCTTTATTTTGTGGGGTGTGTATTATTTTTCTGAACTCAATGTATTTTTGCACAATTATATTCTATTATATTATGTCACCCCTGTCCTAACACTATTTTTTCAGTTTCCTCCCACTCACTTCCTCTAATGAAAGGAGGTAATAAAGAATTAAGAAAAGCATGGAATGGAATGAAATAGAAGATACTAAGTGTGGTTTACAATAGTTATCAGGGGTCCCAGGTTAATTGCTAGGATCCTGTTGCCGAGTCATACTTTTAAAACATCATCCGCTCCAGGAGGGAGTGTGGTCTGTGTCAGATGGATATTCTGTGTAAGGAAAAATATTTAAATTTCAGTGAAAATAATATAACACTCATTCCATAATATCATAGTCAAATAAAATCTAGGCATTTATGGGCTTTCTCTTTTCTGATGAATCACTTTAATACTGCTTCTTTACATGGGATGTAAATACACAGAAACACAGGTAGGAAATGTGATGAAATAGAGCAACAAACCCGTTGGAATAGACTCTCCCTGAGGCACCTGAGCTAAACCTGGATTTTCCTTCAAATTTCAATTTAATGCTACAGCCAATTAGAGTAAACAGACTTGTCAACCCTTCAGAAAGAAGGAAAGAAAGAAAGAAAGAAAGAAAGAAAGAAAGAAAGAAAGAAAGAAAGAAAGAAAGAGGAAAGTGGTAAATTCCTTTAATCTTCAAAAACTGCACTTTTAAGCATGATAAGCCAAGACATATCATGATCAGGTTCTGAGAGGGAAAAAATACTTTTTGAATTAACCTATACGTTTTGCACATTTATACATAAAAGTTATTCTTTAATAAGCATGGATTGATACTCTGCTTCCTAAATAGCACATGTCTTTATGAGCAGATGAGTGCCTTATCTCAGAATTCATCTTTTGTGTTTAAAATGTAGACAAGCATTTCACCCCAGTTATTCAAGAGATATTCTATTTCATCCATGTTTACACAGTTTCCTATTTCTGAATATGAAGAGAAATGAAAGCATCTTCAAGTATAAACATAAATATTTAAAAAGAGGATAAAGAAAAATCCTTGAATTGGTTGAGGATATGAAAGTTTTGCAAACACTTGAGCAAGTCAAAGCACAGATAACTGTGTCATGAAAAATCATATGGAAATTTCCAAACCCTAAGGGGAATGGAGAGGCAATTCTGCAGGTTCATGACCTCTCATGGAAACCTCTTTAAATTTTAGTTGGGGACTCAGGGGAAGATGGTGGAAGAGTAGGGGGACATGCTCACCCTCTCCCACAAACACAACAACAACAACAAAAAAACACATCTACAGGATAAACGACTTGCACAGAACAGCAACCAAACACCGGCAGAAGAACCTAAACTCCAATAACGGCAAGAATCTCGTGACATTACTAGGTAAAACAAGAGAAAAGAGGAGAGTGAAAGAAGGGGAATCCAAGCTGGACGGATGCTCCTGAAAGGGAACTGCAGAGGAGAAAATGATCCCGCACCGTGGAAAATCACCTACTCTAGGGAAAGATCAACCGAACCAGAGGAATCTCCAGATGCAGAGAAGAGTGTAGCAGTAAGTCAGAGTTCTGAAAAGCAGATCGAGAACCGAACAGATCATCCGAACTATGGGCACATTCACCAAAAATTGAGACGCCTGGGTGGGGGCTGGGCACCAAGACCTCCGCTCCAGAGATTAGTCCCCGGGCTAGGGGGGCGGGGCGGAGCGGAAACTGCTTGGGAGGTCTAGAAACCTGTTTGTCAATTTTGACTGGGCAGAGACTGCCTGGGAGACTAGAAAGCAGAGCGTCACAGGGGAGGGAGCAATATGCTAAGGGTGGGGAAGTGGAAAGCCACATCAGAGGGAAACTGGGAGAAGAGCTGGGTCTGCGCCAGTGTTAGGGAGGGGAGAGAAGAAGGGGTGGGTCCCCATAGAATACTCCCCACACCACAGAGAGCTTACCGGCCTGCTAACTATCAGAAAAGCATGCTTCCCAGTGCATCCCCTCCCCCTGCCCCCACCACCCCCTACACACACACCAGACCTGGGGCTGGCTGCCATCAGGGAGGGCTGGCCTCAACAATTGCCAGAAGCCTACGACTGCAGGGGCTGTCCCTGCCCTGGCTTGCTTGCCTTTGGAGGGGCTACACCCCCGCAGAGCAACACCAAACACCGCCAGCACCCAGGAAAAGGCCTGCAGCCCAGAAAAGCTAGAATAAGATTGGCCAGGCTGTGAAAAGATCTGCCTAATTCTCCAACAGTCCTTCTGAGTCAGGGTGCCCTGGGGAAGAGCCTCTTGGTTTCACAGCAGCTCAGCTAGCCGCTCCATCCCTTGGGGGGTGCCACACTTCCATGGAACAGCTCTCCAGGACCCTCAGCTCCTTTCAGGAAGCCCTGAACCCCAGAAAAGTTATAACAAGCTTGGCCAGGCCATGAAAAGATCTTCCTGCATTCTTGGACAGTCCTTCCGAGTCAGGCTGTCATGGGAAAAGCCTCTTGGTTTCACAGCAGCCCAGCTAACTGCTCCATCCCCTGGGGGGTGCCACACTCCTGCAGAACAGCTCCCAAGGACTGCCAGCACCCTGTAGCAAGCCCTGCACCCTAGAAAAGCTAGAACAAGCTTGGCTGGGTCATGAAAAGATCTGCCTAATTCTCAGACAGTCCCTCCGAGTTGAGTGCTCTGGGGAAGAGCCTCTTGGGTTCTCAGTAGACCCACTAGCCGCTCCATCCCTTGGAGGATGTCACACTCCTGTGAAATACCTGCTCAGCACCCCCAGTCCACTGGAGGATCCCCTGCAGCCCAGAAAAAGCTAGAACAAGCCTGGCCAGGCCATGTAAATATATGCCTACATTCTCAGACAGTCCTTCTGAATCAGTCTACCCTGAGGACGAGCCTCTTGGGTTGTCAGTGACCCAGATAGCTTCTCCAACCCTGGGGGGGCACTGCACTCCTGCAGAACAGCTCACCAGGACTGCCAGCACCCTGCAAGAGCCCCACAGCCCAAACACCAAAGCAAGGTCTGCCTGGCTGAGCGAAATCTGCTCCTTTTGTGGTGTGGATCTCCCAGTCCTAACTGCACTCAGGAAGTCCTCCTTTGCGTCAAAGAGATCCTGTTAGCCCCAAAACACTCCAGAAAAGCTACACTGCCTCAAAAAATACTAAACAACAATGCCAGCCCTCAGGAAATATTCCACGGAAGTGACAAGGGAAACACTGCCTGATAACGGAGAGTACAACTCCACCAGGAAAAAGAAAACAACAAGCAAGATGAAGAAGCAGAGAAACCACCCCCAGTTAAACAACAGGAGAACTCACCTAAAGCAGTCAACAATGAAACAGATCTCTGCAGTCTGACAGACCTGGAGTTCAAACGAGAAATAGTGAAAATACTGAAGGAATTAAGAGAAGATATGAACAGTAATGCAGATACCCTCAGAAAGTAACTAGAAAATATAAGGAGGAGCCAAGAAAAAGTAGAACATTCATTTGCAGAGATACAAACTGAACTAAGGGCAGTAAAAACTAGAATGAATAATGCAGAAGAACAAATCAGTGATGTGGAAGATAGAATAATGGAAATCACCCAATCAGACAGAAAACCAAGTGAAAAAACATGAAAGCAATATAAGAGACCTATGGGATAATATAAAGTGGGCCAATCTATGCATCATAGGAATTCCAGGAATATAAAAAGACAAGGGAATGGAAAATATGTATGAAGAAATTATCACTGGAAACTTCCCAAATCTAAAGGATACTGAGTTCAGGATACAGGAACACAGAGGGCCCCAAACAAGTTGAACCCAAATAGACCCACACAAAGACACGTTATAATAAAAATGGCAAAAGTTAGTGATAAAGAGAGGATCCTAAAGGCAGCAAGAGAAAAACAGACTGTTACCTACAAGGGAACCTCCATAAGATTATCGGCTGATTTCTCTACAGAAACACTACAGGCCAGGAGGGAATGGCAAGAGATATTTAAAGTGCTAAAAGGAAAAAATATGCAACCTAGAATACTCTATCCAGCAAGAATATCATTTAAAATAGAAGGAGAAATAATTTTTTTTTTTCCAACAAACAAAAGTTAAAAGAATACAGCAATACAAAACCCAGGCTAAAAGTAATACTTAAAGAGTTTCTCTCAACCAAAAAGAAAGAAAGGAAAGAAAGGGGGGAAAAAGGAAAGAAAATAAAGCAGAGGAAGAACTAGGACTGAGGAAACCACAGTCAGAGAGCACTCACTCAAATAAGCCAACATACAGATTTAATGACGAACATGGTTCAAACAAAATAAAATTAATAAGAAAAAAAAAGAAGAGGAGTCATAAAAATCACAACATGAGGACAAGGGATGTTAGGAAATAAATAGACCATTTTTTTGGTTTGTATGTTTCTCTTCTTAATTTGAATACAGTAATGAAGTGTTTGAACCTACAGGACCATCAGGCTAAAACACACAATTATACGAAGGGGTTAGCATACTTAAAAAACAGGGCAACCACAGGCCAAAACCAAACATTGCATTTGCAAAAAATGAAAACAAAACAAAACACTCAAGCAGATAATAAACTGAGACCAACCAACCAAAAAAGGAAATGAAGAATAGAGAACCATAGAATCAACTGGAACACGAGGTTCAAAATGGCAATAAATAATCATCTATCAATTGTCACTTGAAATGTCAATGGACTGAATGCTCCAATCAAAACTCACAGAGTGGCTGAGTGGATAAAAAGGCAAAAACCTTCAATATGCTGCCTACAAGAAACGCACCTCAGGAAAAGTATACATACAGACTGAAAGTGAAAGAGTGGGGAAAATATTTCACACCAATAGACATGACAGAAAAGCAGGAGTTGCAATACTCATATCAGACAAAATAGACTTTAAAACAAAAGACATAAAGAAAGACAAAGAAGGACACTACTTAATGATTAAGGGATCCATCCAAGGAGAGGATGTTACTATCGTCAACATATATGCCCAAAATAAAGGAGCACCCAGATGCATACAACGAATATTAGCAGACATAAAGGGACAAATCGATGGGAGTGCAATCATAGTAGGAGACTTTAATACCCCACTCACTCCAATGGATAGATCCTCTAGACAGAAAACCAATAAAGCAACAGAGATCCTAAAGGAAACAATAGAAAAGTTAGACTTCATTGATATCTTCAGGACACTACATCCAAAAAAATCAGAATACACATTCTTGTCAAATGCACATCGAACATTCTCAAGAATCGACCACATGTTGGGACACAAAGCTAACCTCAACAAATTTAGGAGCATAGAAATTATCTCAAGTATCTTCTCTGACCACAATGCCATGAAATTACAAATCAACTGTGGGAAAAGAATTGCAAAAAAACCTACTACATGGAGGCTAAACAACATGCTACTAAAAAACCAATGGGTCAATGAGGAAATCAAGAAGGAAAGTAAAAAATAGCTTGAAACAAAGGATAATGAAGACACAACCTCTCAAAATCTATGGGATGCTGCGAAAGCAGTGCTCAGAGGGAAATTAATAGCAATACAAGCCTTTCTCAAAAAAGAAGAAAGATCCCAAATTGACAACTTAACCCTCCACCTAAACGAATTAGAAAAAGAAGAACAAAAGAGACCTAAAGTCAGCAGAAGGAAGGAAATTATAAAGATCAAAGAAGAAATCAATAAAATAGAGACTCAAAAAACAATAGAGAAAATGAATAAAACCAAGAGCTGGTTCTTTGAAAAGGTAAACACAATTGGCCAGACTCACTAAAAAGAGGAGAGAAAGAACCCAAATGACCAAAATTATAAATGAAAAAGGAGAAATCACAACGGATACTGCAGAAATTCAAAAAACCATAAGAGAATACTATGAACAACTGTATGACAACAAGTTTGACAATCTGGAAGAAATGGACAATTTTCTAGAATCTTACAGTCTGCCAAGACGAAACAGACCAACTGAACAGACCGATCACTAGAAATGAAATGGAAGAGGTCATAAAAACACTCCCTACAAATAAAAGTCCAGGGCCAGATGGCTTCACAGGTGAATTCTATCAAACATATAAAGAGGAATTGGTGCCCATCCTCCTTAAACTCTTTCAAAACGTTGAAGAAGAAGGAATACTCCCAAAGACATTCTATGAGGCCACCATCACCCTCATTCCAAAACCAGACAGAGATACCACCAAAAAAGAAAACTATCGCCCAATATCATTGATGAATATAGATGTGAAAATTCTCAACAAAATCTTAGCCAACCGAATCCAACAACACACCAAAAAAATTATGCACCATGACCAGGTTGGGTTCATCCCAGGTTCACAAGGATGGTTCAACATATGCAAATCAATTAGCATCATACACCACATTAACAAAAAAAAGTCAAAAATCATATGATCATCTCAATAGATGCAGAAAGCATTTGACAAAGTCCAACATCCATTCATGATCAAGACCCTCGCCAAAGTGGGTAAAAAGGGAATATTCCTGAACATAATCAAAGCCATTTCTAACAAATGCACAGCAAATATAATCCTCAATGGGGAAAAACTGAAAGCTTTCTCACTCAAATCTGGAACAAGACAGGGATGCCCACTCTCACTACTGCTCTTCAACATAGTTTTGGAAGTCCTGGCCACAGCAATTAGACAAACCAAAGAAATAAAAGGCATCCATATAGGAAGAGAAGAGATAAAAATGTCACTGTATGCAGATGACATGATACTATACCTAGAAAACCCTAAGGACTCAACCCAAAAACTGCTTGGACTGATTAATAAATTCAGCAAAGTAGCAGGATATAAGATTAACATTCAGAAGTCAGTTGCATTTCTGTATACCAGCAATGAAACCTTAGAAAAGGAATACAAAAATACGATACCTTTTAAAATTGTACCTCACAAAATCAAATACCTCGGAATACACCTGACCAAGGAGGTAAAGGACCTATATGCCAAGAACTATAAAACTTTAATCAAAGAAATCAGAGAAGATGTAAAGCAATGGAAAGATATTCCATGTTCCAGGATTGAAAAAATCAATATTGTAACAATGGCCATGCTACCCAAAGCAATCTACAGATTCAATGCAATCCCTATCAAATTACCCAGGACTTTTTTCACAGAACTAGAACAAACAATCCAAACATGTGTATGGAACAGCTAAAGACCCAGAATGGCCAAAGCAATCCTGAGAAACAAAAACCAAGCAGGAGGCATAACTCTCCCAGACTTCAAGAAATACTACAAAGCCACAGTCATCAAAACAGTGTGGTACTGGTATCAAAACAGACAGACAGACCAATGGAACAGAATAGAGAACCCAGAAATAAACCCTGACACCTATGGTCAATTAATCTTTGACAAGGGAGGCAAGAACATAAAATGGGAAAAAGAAAGTCTATTCAGCAAGCATTGCTGGGAAACCTGGACAGCTGCATGCAAAGCAATGAAACTAGACCACACCCTCACACCATGAGCAAAAATAAACTCCAAATGGCTGAAAGACTTAAATATACGACAGGACACCATCAAACTCCTAGAAGACAACATAGGCAAAACACTCTCTGTCATCAACATCAGGAATATTTTCTCAGGTCAGTCTCCCAAAGCAACAAAAATAAGAGCAAAAATAAACTAATGGAACCTATTCAAACTGAAAAGCTTTTGCACAGCAAAGGAAACCCAAAAGAAAACAAAAAGACAACTTTTAGAATGGGAGAAAATAGTTTCAAATGATGCAACTGACAAAGGCTTAATCTCTAGAATATATAAGCAACTTATACAACTCAACAGCAAAAAAGCCAATCAACCAATGGAAAAGTGGGCAAAAGACCCACCTAGACTATTCCCCAAGGAAGATATACAGATGGCCAGCAAACACATGAAAAAATGCTCAACATCGCTGATTATAAGAGAAATGCAAATCGAAACTACCATGAGATATCACCTCACACCAGTCAGAATGGCCATCATTAACAAGCCCAGAAATACCAAGTGCTGGAGAGGTTGTGGAGAAAAGGGAACCCCCCTGCACTGTTGGTGGGAATGTAAACTGGTACAGCCACTATGGAGAACCGTTTGGAGATACCTTAGAAATCTATACATAGAACTTCCATATGACCCCACAATCCCACTCTTCGGCATCTATCCGGACAAAGCTCTACTCAAAAGAGACACATGCACCCGCATGTTCATTGCAGCCCTATTCAGAATAGCCAGGACATGGAAACAACCCAAATGTCCATCAACAGGTGATTGGATTAGGAAGATGTGGTATATATACACAAGGGGATACTACTCAGCCATAAAAAAGGATGACATAATGCCATTTGCAGCAACATGGATGGAACTAGTGACTCTCATGCTGAGTGAAATGAGCCAGAAAGACAAAGACAAATACCATATGATATCACTTATAACTGGAATCTAATATCCAGCACAAATGAACATCTCCACAGAAAAGAAACTCATGGACTTGAAGAGTAGAGTTGTGGCTGCCTGATGGGAGAGGGAGTGATTGGGAGGGATTGGGAGCTTGGGGTTATCAGATACAATTTAGAATAGATTTACAAGGAGATCCTGCTGAATAGCATTGAGAACTATGTCTAGATACTCATGCTGCAACAGAACAAAGGGTGGGGAAAGAATGTGTACATGCAAGAATAACTTGATGCCCATTCTGTACAGTGGGAAAAAATAAAAATAAAATAAAATAATAATAAAATAAAATAAAATAAAATTAAATTAAATTAATTTAAAAAGTTAAGATAAAAAAATAAAGTTCGTGATTATAAAGAAAGACCTGGATTTCCCAGATGGAAAAGTGGATTTAGGATCTGGCATTGTCACTACTGAGGCCCAGTTGAATGCTGTGTCTCTGATTTGGTCCTCTGACCCAGAACTTCTTCATGTCATGGTGTTGCCAAATAAATAAATTAACAATAAAAGTAAAGAAAAAAAAGAAGAAAAGGAAGAGCATGAAATATTCTAGGAGAAATATAAACAGAAAAGATGTCTCTGCAGGATTATATGCAGTTAAAATTGACATCAGAGTGAGTACAGAGGATAGGGAGGGATGGGAGGGCTGAGCCCATGTTTCAGCTATTTCTGGATGATTTAGCATAGGTAAATATATTTTTAATTTATTGCAGTGTAGTTGATTTACATTGTTGTGCTAGTTTAAAGTTTACAGCAAAGAGATTCAATTGTACACACACACACACATATTCTTTTGTTAACATTCTCTTCCATTATAGGTTATTACAAAATATTGAGACATTTTCATCAGCTATAAAGTAGGTCCTTGTTGGTTGTATATTTTGTACATAGTAGTATGCATGTTTTTATTTTATTTTATTTTTTAAATTTTATTTTAATTAGCATATAGTTGATTTTCAGTGTTGTGTCAATTTCTGTTGTACAGCATAGTGACCCAGTCATACATACATACATACATGTGTATATATATATATATATATATATATATATACACTCTTTTTCTAATATTATGTTCCATCATGTTTTATCCCAAGAGACTGCTTATAATTCCCTGTGCTGTACAGTGTGACCTCATTGCTTATCTATTCTTAATGTAATAGTTTTCATCTACTAAACCCAAACTCCCCATCCATCCCACTTCTTCCCTTCTCCCCCTTGGCAACAACAAGTATGTTCTCTATATTTTAGTATGTTTGTTCCACCTTTTAAAATTACATATACTGAATAGATAATTAACCTTAAACTCTATATTCTTTTTCTGAACTGTTAAATGATGGAGAAGATTGTGTTGTTGGTTTTAAACTTGATTTTTGATGTTATAACTTCTTATAATTATATAAATATAAATATTCAAAATAAAATTTCTACTATTTTCATATGTTCCCTTCTTGGTTTTAAAATATATTAAAATGGGATTTCCTATTATGGTGCAGCAGAAATGAATCTGACTAGGAAATGATGTTGCAGTTTTTATTTTTTTAATTATTTCCCCAATATTTTTTTTTACTGTACAGCATGGTGACCCAGTTACACATACAAGTACACATTCTATTTTTTCATATTATCATGCTCCATCATGTGACTAGACATATTTTCCATTGCTACAAAGCAGGATCTCATTGATAATCCATTCCAAAGGCAATAGTTTGCATCTATTAACCCCCAGCTCCCCATCCATCCCACTCCATCCCCCACCCCCTTGGCAACCACAAGTCTATTCTCCAAGTCCATGATTTTCTTTTCTTTTCTGTGGAAACATTCATTTGTGCTCTAAATTAGATTCCAGACATAAGTGATATCATATGGTATCTTTCTTTCTCTTTCTGACTTACTTCACTCATTAGGAGATCTCGAGTTCCATCCATGTTGCTGCAAATGGCATAATGTCATTCTTTTTTATGGCTGAGTAATATTCTATTGTTTATATATACCACATCTTCCCAATCCAAACATCTGTTGATGGAAATTTGGGTTGTTTCCATGTCTTGGTTGTTGTGAATAGTGCTGCAATGAACATGCAGGTGCATGTGTCTTTTTTAAAGTAAATTTTGTCCAGATATATGGCCAAGAATGGGATTTCTGGGTCATATGTTACTTCTATGTATAGATATCTGTGGTACCTCCATTCTATTCTCTACAGTGGTTGTACCAGCTTACATTCCCACTAACAATGCAGGAGGGTTCTCTTTTCTCCACATCCTATCCAGAATTTTTTATTTGTGGACTTATTAATGACAGCTATTCTGCCTGGTGTGAGGTGTTATCTTGTGGTGCTTTCATTTGCTTTTATCTAATAATCAGGGATGCTGAGCATTTTTTCATGTGCTTGTTGGCCATCTGTTTATCTTCCTTGGAGAAATGTCTCTTCAGGTCTTTTGCCCATTTTTTCCATTGGTTGATTGGCCTTTTTGCTGTTGAGTTGTATAAGTTGCTTATATATTCTCAAGATTAAGACCTTATATTTTAGTTGCCTCATTTGAAACTATTTCTCCCATTCTGTAAGTTGTCTTTTTGTTTTCTTTTGGGTTTCCTTTGCTGTGCAAAAGCTTTTCAGTTTGATTAGGTCCCATTGGTTTATTTTTGCTTTTATTTTTGTTGCTTTGGGAGACTGACCTGGGGAAAATTTTTTTTCTTTTTAGAGTCACAATATATTTAATTTGTTATTCATCAGTCACTTCAAACACCACAAAATGAATGATAAGATGAATGTTAGGCAGGTGCTCATTAAAATCATCCTCAATGCCCTTGGGGCAACTCTGTAGCATTAAATGCCTTCTTCTGTGGTAGAAAACTTTTATTTTGGAGAATATACATTGGCTTTCATTGGTTTATTAATTTTACTGGATGCTATAGTTTTCTTGGGCTATTTGATCAAGCTTGATTTTCTCAGCCCAACATTTCTGAGGGGAAAATATCATCAACCAGGTGAGTACCTTCCAGCAGGTATACTAACAGTCAATGTGTTATATTTTACCAGAGGTGAAATATTTATATTCCAAAGTTCTTTACCTCAGGGGACAAGAGCATAACAAAAATCTCAGCCATCACATATAGCTTGGTAATGAGATCATTGGGTCAAATAGAGCCAGCCTCGGTTTGTGCTACTGCTGTATACACATATGATGAGTGTGTCCAATGGACGTCTCCCTTTGTAATTATGACTAATTTATGTCATTACTTCAGCATTGTATTTGTTTTCTCTCTACTTCTCCCTGTATTTTTCTTATATTTGGTGGCATGTATTTCATTGAAGTTTCAGATTATTTGATTTCAAACATGAAATTCTGGATTTTTGACTATTTTGAATTGTGCAATTGATACTAAGTAAGCACTTTTACTGGGTGGCTATATAGAAATGGAATTACTTGGTCTTATGTTATGCACATTTTACTGTAGAACTGCCAAACAGTTTTCCAAATGGATGAGCCAATTTTAAATTTCCATGAGCAGCATTTGAGGGTTCAAGTAGCTCCATGGTCCCACTACAACTGGTATAGTCATTTTAAACTTTTTTTTTCTTTTTATGGCTTTATCCACTGCATATGGAAGTTCCCAGGCTGGGGTCAAATTGGAGTTTTAGCTGCCAGCCCACACACAGCCACAGCAATGCCAGATCCAAACCACATCTGCGACTTACACCACAATTCATGGCAACACCAGATGGATCCTTAACCCAATGAGCTAGAAACTCGTGTTCTCATGGAAGCTACTCAGGTTCATTACCACATAGCCACAATGGGAACTCCCTAATTTTAGCACTATGATGAATATGTAGTGGTAGTAAATTTTGGTATTAACCTGCATTTCCTGGGTGAGTGACGATATTGAACAAATTTTCCTATCCTTATTGGGTATTTGAATATACTCCTTAGTGAAGTTCCTATTGAAGCCTATTTCATAATTTTCTATTCTATTACCTGTCTTTACTTATTGATTTATATTCATTCTATAAGTATGCATATGTGTATATATATATACATATATATACATATATAAATATGATCATTTTGTTAGCTATGTATTACAAATATTTTCTCTCAGTCTCTGGCTTGTGGTTTTAATATATCATTGACTATTGATTTTAATAACTTGAGGAAATATTTATAAGGTTGATGTCAGATAATGTTTTGCCTTTGTTCTCTTCTAGGAGTTTGATGGTGTTGTGTCTTATATTTAAGTCTTTAATCCATTTTGAGTTTATATTCATGCATGGTGTGAGGGTGTATTCTAGTTTCATCAATTTGCATGCAGCTGTCCAGGTTTCGCAGCCATACTTGCTGAAAAGAATGTCTTTTTATGATTTTAAGTTCTTTGTCAAAGATTGACCATAGGTGTCTGCATTTATTTCTGGGTTCTCTATCATTTTCCATTGGTCTGAACATCTGTTTTGGTACCAGTACCACACTGTCTTGATGACTGGCTTTGTAATATTGCCTGAAGTCTGGGAGAGGTTGCAGGTTTGATCATGGCCTTGCTTAGTGGGTTAATAATCTGGCATTGCCATGAGGTATGGTGTAGGTTTCAGATGTGGCTCAGATCCTGCATTGCTGTGGCTGTGGTGTAGGCTGGCAGCTGAAGGTCCACTTGGACCCCTTGCCTGGGAACTTCCATATGGTTTGAGTGTGGCCCTACCTAAAAAGCAAAAAATTAATAAAAAATAAAATTATATTATAATGTCTGTACAAATGGGCAGAAAAATATTGTTTTTGTTTTTTCCATATAACATGTAAAATGGCTTCACTCTATATATCCTTACTTTATCAATTAATATTTTATTCATAAAATACTGTGCTATATTAATTTGCAGTGATGATTTATATAATCATCTTCGTAATATTGCACAATTTGGAGATTTCTAAATTTTCACTGGTGTAGATATCATGGTGTCATCTTCCATTATAAAACTTATACCACTTCATTTTACTTTTAGAAGAATTTCCAGGGATGGCTTCACTAGTATAAGGAATAACAACATGAATATGATTCTAAAATATTTGCCATAATGTTTTCTAATAATTATCATCTAATATCACCAGGAGTATTTGTCAAACCTTGAAAATTAACATTTTTATATTTTTATTAATGAAGAACCAGATTTTATTTGCACTTCACCATTTTCCCACTATAGTCCCTTTTCTGTTCTAGGATTTAATCCAGTAAAACATGCTGTGTTTAGGACAACCATGAGAAGACTGTTTTCTCCATTGTCAAAGTTTTCACACTAATTTTAGAATTTCCTCTTCACTAACAAAATGATGGTGGTAGTTTGTTTATATTTAATAAGTATTTCAGTTCTAAAATACTCTTGTCGTAGAAACTCTCCAGATAAGGGAGGCAGAGAGCCTAAGAATTATTTACTTTTTAGCTTTATATAGACCCTTGTTTTTTCTCTACACCCTTTTCCCTATTTGATTCTCTTTGTACACCAAAGCTAGCGGAAAAAGAAGTGGACACATGCGGATATGGAGGCCACCATAATTCAGTTATTATTAGAGACATTTAAAAGTATTACACATTTAAACAAGACCATATTTACACTGTGACCAACACAAAGATTTTATATTTGTGACTAAGTAGAAGAATAAATAACAATACTTATGAGCTTTGGTCATGGGAAATCAGACATCAGGAGTAAAAGCACTGTCATTTCTGTTTTGTGCCAGTGGCACTGAGGGCTTGTCCTTACCATTTATTGTGGTTTTTTCATGTGCTTTTTCCTGTGTAAATGTTATTTTTTAATCAACATTGCCTTATCTGATTCTCACAAGAGCCCTATCAATAGGCATAGTCATTATACTCAGTCATACAGTTATAATCCAAGTCTCTGAGAATTTTAAGTAAATTTCTCATCACATAATATAACTAAGTAGAAGAGCATGGTTTTGACTTTAGCTCTGATTTGTTTTCTTAGCAAGAGCCTGTACCTGTTTATGGAGTTCATAATGCAGACATTGTTTAAGCATGTCTACTGCCCTGGGAGCATAATGAAAATAGTTATTTCAGAGTAAGAAAAAGGCAAATATTAGTTAACATGCAAGTGTATATGCATTAATCTTATGAACACTGTAAATTGCTTTTGTTAGCTGTGACATTCACAAAAATCAGCATATTTTTAATTCTCACAACTTTTATTTTTCTTTTGTTCTATTTAAAAAAAAACATAGATTATATGTATTCATACACACACATTCCCTTTGACTGACAAATTTCTAACAAACCCTAACTCTAACCCTACATACAGGTGAGGGCATAATAATTCTTCAAAACTTTGACTTGCTGTTGAAAATGAAGTCAACATTTGGCTTAATCTGTATGGCCCATGGAAAAGCTTTCTGTGGTAAGGTGTCTTGTTTTTTAAGTGAGAGAAGAGTAACTAAATTTGGTAAGGACATTTTATTATCACCAACTTTTTCACATTTTCTTATTTGACCCTTATGATAATCCTGTGTGTGGGAAGGTTATATATAAACACCCTACATTACTATAAAGTCATATACATTTGAAACATATATCCTTGATACTTGATCAGATTGGGCCATTTTTATATAAATTATTAGAAAATAATAAGGAAAGCCTCAAGTCTCTGGTGATATTGAACATTGAACATACTGTCTGTCTTCCTTACTGGTGTGATTGTTGCCAATTTGTACCTGTAAGTAATTCGTCTGTTATCTTCTGATTCTACATCATTCATTGTGTCCTTCATCAATAGACATCATTCAAACATGAACAAAGGAATCAGAAGATTTTAGCCTCTATGGGTGGATAGAGATTGTAGAAAGGCCACCTCTCCTCTCAAGTTCTTGCTAGAAAAATTTTCACTTCTTTTCCTGTAGACCCAGTGGAAATGATGTGGATGTGGAAGCCAGCATTTTGGGGCTAAAATTCCAGATCCAGGAGTTCCCTTAGTGGCTCAGGGGTTAATGAACCTGATGAGGATCTATGAGGATGTGGGTTTGACCTCTGGCCTTGCTCAGTGGGTTGAGGATCTGGTGTCATTGTGAGCTGTGGTGTAGTTGAAGATGAGGCTCTGATTTGGCATTGCTGTAGCTGTGTTGTAGGCTGGCAGCTGTAGCTCTGATTAGACCACTAGCCTGGGAACTTCCATATCCAGTCCTTTTTTTTTACTATTTCTTTGGGCCACTCCCGTGGCATATGGAGGTTCCCAGGCTAGGAGTCGAATCAGAGCTGTAGCCACTGGCCTATGCCAGAGCCACAGCAACGTGGGATCTGAGCCGCATCTACAACATACACCACAGCTCACGGCAATTCTGGATCGTTAACCCACTGAGCAAGGGCAGGGACTGAACCTGCAACCTCATGGTTCCTAGTCGGATTCGTTAACCACTGCGCCATGACAGGAACTCCCATATCCAGTCCTAAAAAGCAAAAAAAAAAAAAAAAAAATCCAGATCCAGCATCTGTTATTTGTTATATTTTATCTCTTTAAGCATGTTTTCCTACCTGTAAAATAGGATATTAATCTCTAACATGGATACTTTCCTATCCACGAAGGTGTGAATAGACTGATTTAACTCAGTCATTAATAGGTATTATTTTTTTATAATCTTCTCGCTTTCCAATAATGAGTTAATAAAAAAAAAAGAAAACAGCTCAACACATACATATTTATTATGTTAGTCTATAGCCAGGGTCTCTCCCAATAGTTTTATCTTTCATAATAAATGAATTAATTAAACTTCAAGGCTCAATTCATTTCAGACTTTTAAAGAAATAATTGGGGGAGGGAGGAGCCAAGGGTTTCAATCACCTTTTAGGCCCTGTCTTCTTTATTCTTCTCTTTGTAAACAAGGAAGTCTTCAGCAGTCCCACTCTTAGGCATATATACAGGCAAAAGTTTCCTTAAAAAAGGCACATGTACACACATGTTCATTCCAGCACTACTAACAATAGCCAAGATATGGAAACACCAAATGTCCATTGATAGATGATTGGATTAGGAAGATGTGAGATATATATATAATGGAATACTACTCAGCCATAAAAAAGAACAACATAATGCCATTTGCAGCAACATGGATGGAACTAGAAACTCTCATACTGAATGAAATAAGTCCGGAAGGTAAAGACAAATACCATATGATATCACTTATAACTGGAATCTAATACACAGCACATATGAACATTTCCACAGAAAAGAAAATCATAGACTTGGAGAATAGACTTGTAGCTGCCCAGGGGGAAGAGGGATGGAGTGGGTGGGATTGGGAGCTTGGGGTTAACAGATGCAAACTATTGTTCTTGGAATGGATTTACAATGATATCCTGCTTTGTAGCATTGAGAACTATGTCTAGATACTTAAATCGCAACACAACTGCAGAAGGAAAAACTATGTATACATGTAAATGTAATGTGGTACCCATGCTGTACAGTGGAAACAAATAAATAAATAAGAAAAATAAATGGCCTGTAAGTCACCTTTGCTCCCATTCCATGCACATGGTGGGTATAACTAATAAACTGCAGTCCTCTACTCAGAATTTGGATGTTACTTCAGAATCCTTTTCACAGTTCTCTCCAGGAAAACACTACTAAGTGATCAGAGTTGATGATTAAGATTAAAATATAATGTTTCTCATCCCTCCTGAATGTGGATACCTACCACATGTAGATACCTACATTTTGCCTATAATTATGTTCTGCTTATGTTAAAGTATTTAAGAATTTACATGTACATCATTTCTTCCTGACATCCCACTATCCTTTCAATAATTTTCTTATTTTGTATTCACAATGGGAAGAGAAGCATAATCACATAAGATAGTTTTTCACATAGACTCACCAACTTGTTGGCTATGACAATAATACAAACTGGCTGAGACAGATTTTTCCTTCTCATATTTGTAGACTCCACATGCTCATCATGGAAGCATTCACTTTTTCCTTGGAAAAATGCGAAACCAAATTTTTTTTTGTCTTCTAGGGCTGCACCCTCAGCACATGGAAGTTCCCAGGCTAAAGTTCTGGGCCAGAACCACAGCAATGTGGGATCTGAGCCACATCTGTGACCTACACCACAGCTCATGGCAATGCAGGATCCCCAACCCACTGAGAGAGGCCAGGGATCAAACCTGCAACCTCATGGTTCATAGTTGGATTTGTTAACCACTGAGCTACAACAGGAACTTTGAAAACCAAATTTTTTTAACTGAGTTTGTCCTCCTGGGCCTGTCACAGAATCCAAGTGTTCAGAAGATATCATTTGTTGTATTTTTGTTTATTTACATTGCAACTGTTTGGAGAAACTTGCTGATTGTGGCAATCATCACTAGCAGCCCAGCACTCCTGGGCTCCCCCATGTATATCTTCTTGGCTTTTCAGTCCTTCCTGCATACATGCTTCTCCACCGTAATTGCCCCAAAAATGACTGCAGTCTCTCTCTATGAGTGGAAAACCATTTCCTTTGAATCCTGCATGACCCAGCTATTTGCTGAACACTTCTGTGCTGAGATGGAAGATGATTGTCCTCACTGCCATGGCCTATGACCATTATATGGTCATCTACAAAATCTTGCACTACTCATGTGTCATGAGCTGGAGACTGTGGCATTCTAATGGGGGTGGCCTGGGCAGAGGGCTTTCTACATTCCTCTATAAATATTCTCTTCATTTTCCATCTGCCCTTCTGTGGCCCCAGTGTCATTGACCACTTGATGTGTGACTTGTATCCATTACTGGAGTTGCCTGCACTGACACCCATATTTTTGGCCTTTTGGTGGACAAAAACAGTGGGTTGATCTGCAATCTAATCTTGTTGCTTGTCTCCTATGGGGTCATCTTGCTGTCTCTCAGAACCTGCAGTACTGAGGGGCAGTGGAAAGCCCTTTCCACCTGTGGAGTTCACATTTCTATTGTGGTTTCATTCTTTGTCCCATCCATATTTGCGTAGGCACAACTTCCATCAGCTTTCTCCTTTGACAAGATGGCAACCATATTTTTTACCATCCTGACTTCCTTGCTCAATCCCCTGATTTATGCTTTCAGGAATAAGAAGTGAAAAATTCCATGAAGAAAGTGTACCACAGAATAATGCTGGTTTCTAATGAGAAATAAAACATTAAAGTTTGAGAAAATTTTAAGTAAGGGTACAAAATGTTGAATTTTCTTAGACAAAAACTTTCCATGGATGGACCTTTTTTGACCAGTGGTAATGTAATGCAACAGCATCAACATTGGGCCCCACAAATAATATTTTCACCTTTAGATCACTTATGAACTCTGATTTGGCAACTCAGTATTTTATATGTAAGTTAAAAAGTTAAATTTTATGTTTACTTAGAATCTAAAAATTTCTTTAAAAGAGACATTATTTAGATCATTTTCCACTTATTTGATGATTTGAAAAAACTGTGGAAGGAAGAGATTAGAAACAGGAGCTTACTCAAACTGCTACACATGAAAATAACTTTATATTTAGGATGCTGACTTCAGTGACTGATGAAAAAAGACAAGACTCAGGAATGGATGAAGTCAGAGCATACACATACCTTTTTCTGTAGGTGTTCCAGTATCACATGCTGAAAAATAGAAAATCACACTTTGGATTTCAAGAAACAACTCACTATCTACTCTTTATTTTTAGAGAACACATCACTTATGCACCAAATAATTTATTTTTTTATTATTGTCATCAACAATATTATTGCTAATTTTTTTCTGTTTTTTTTTTTTTTTCAAAGAAGGTAAGCTATGAGCCAGGGAAATTTTTTTCCTTTTGTTTGATGTGCCATTAGTATCTAGAAAAGCCTAATGTAGGAAATCAATAAATATCTGTTGAATAAATGCATAAGTGCTATATCTTCTCATTTCAAATTTAGACCTTCTATACCATTAACACAGTAAAATGTCATTTGGCAAAGGAATGTAATTAATTATTGATGATATTAATCTTAGAACTTGATTTAACTGTAATGTATACTTTGACACAACACAGTGCAGGATATTTAAAACACTATATTCTAGTATATTTTCTCATACACATGTCCAAATATAATGTATAGAAATTCAAATAGAATATAAAGTCTATCTGCTCTGTTTTTCTTTTTCCAATTCTTTATTCTCCATCTCCATTTCTGTTCCTTGCAAAATTAAATCTGTGTTTTATTCTAAAAGCATTTCTGATCCCGATTACATAATCTATAACCTCAAATTTGAATTAAACTAGTGGATTTAATCTGGCCAGAGTTTCCAAATTATTCACTGGAAACCATACTGAAGTGAGAGAATGCCATAAATAAACAGTTTAAATTAGGGCTTCAAATCATCCTAAAACTACATGTAAGACAGAGATGGAAAAACTCAAAATACTACAAAACTCAGTTGTCATCAATTCACATTTCCAGCTTCCAAGATAAAATGATCAGTGTCAAATTCATTCAGTAGAACCCTGGACTTGAACTGACAGAACCTAGTTTCCAGTTGATTAATCTGATCATTCAGTCTACAATGAATTTTAATTCACACAGTTAGTTCCCTCAGAGATTGAAGGGACTTCTGGAGAGCATTGACTCAGCTTGCTTTTGTTCAGTTAAATGGTCTCCTCTGAAAATGCCTTTTGCAAAAATTCTCACCAGAACTGGAAAACAACCATTCCCTCAAAGATAGGGAGTTAATTTAGGACTCTGTGACTGAGATGTTTAATATGTTTAATGCAGGGACTCATTTATTGGCTGTTCTTTTTTTTTTTTTTTTTTACTGTCCAGGAAATCTTATGATGTTACTATGCATTTCATATTAAAATTAAAGTGATTTAGTCTTTAAAAAATTTAGATTCCAGGCTCAGTTCTTTTACTAATTAAGCTGTGTGACCTTGATAGGTTATTATGCTTTCCTCAATTCCTCATATTTAAGGCATATTAATAAAAAAACTATTTCTTTTGCAGTTTCTCTAAGAGGGAGAAAGGGATTCTTTCTTTTTATGTTTTCTATATATTTTGGTATTTACAGAAAAAAAAGTTATCAGTAGGTCTTCAAACACCCATTCAATTGATGGGAAGTCTGAGGCTCAAGGAATTTAAGTGACACACCAATAACCTTCCTCTGAATTCTTCAAGTCCATTTGTATCAAAAAAGCACAGGTATCATGGTGTGATTTTCTCTATAATGTTTCTCGAGAAACTAGGGTTAGCTGGTTTACACTAGACCATTTAGCAAAAGTGCAAAGCATGTTGCAATCTATTTGTGACATTCTCTCACTGAAATTTCTGCCTCCACCTCTCTCCTTTCACCTTTACCCTGACCTCTCACTTCATCCTCATTGAAGGTACCACATTGAATCATGCCTTATGGGCAATACTTAGAACAGAGTGCTGATTGTAACACAGTCTCTCAGGTATGAAAGTAATGTTTTAACATAATCTATCCCATCTTAAATACCTTACAACCATTTGAAAGAAAAGATCTAACTCTTTCCTGTAAGCAGAGGATATGTATTGTTAGAAAGAAACAAGAAAATTTGAGCTAAGAATTCAAGAATTTCTTTCCCATGCTCCTCCCCAAATTTATTTAAAAACATAGAAAGGATTAGAAATGTAAGACCTTAAGATTAACACTGTTAAATTAAATAAAAACTGATTATTTATTAGTTCTTTTTAATAATGAGAAAAAACATAATTAAAGAGGTTTCAATACTTGTGTTAATTCACAAGTTAATTCAGAAGTTCCAGTGGTGGCTCAGCAGTAATGAACTTTACTTGTATCCAAGTAAATTCCTAGCCTCGCTCAGTGAGTTATGGATCTTGTGTTGCAGACATGGCTCAGAACTCTTGTTGCTGTTGCCATGTCATAGGCCAGCAGCATAGCTGTTTCCATGGCTATTGCATGCTGTTGCCATGGCATAGGCCAGCAACTATAGCTCCCCTAGCCTGGGAACTTCCAAAGGCCAAGGGTGTAGCCCTAAAAAGAATAAATAAATAAATAAATACATGAATTAATAAATAAATAAATAACTCACATAGCATGTAAGTGGTAAACCAGGATTTAAGTTAACCATAATTCTGTCTCTGAGTTTTTAACTCTTTCCAAAGGTCTTTATGCCTCTAGAAGATATGGGATTAAGAAAACGTTATGGAGGAGGAAACCAAATTTCCTCACAGCAAGTGATATAGGTTGAAGTTGGACTAATTGGTCCCAAAGTTTTCTTTTGCTTTTGCCCTTGGGCTGTCTAAGCTTGGTAACTGATTGCATATCCTTGGGGACTGGCTGGGGAGAAACAGTTTCCTTGGAGCTCCTGAGGCCTAAAGCTTGTGTTAGGCATTTGCAAATGTTTGTGGGAATTACTATAAATATCCAACATGGTAAAAAGAAACCACTTAAATTTGTGATTTTCCAAAAGTGATACTGTGGGATGAGAGCCAGCTTCAGAGGCACTTCTCATTTGAAGTGCAGGAATAGTTTTCACCATCAAGTTTCCAAGAACCAAATTAAGAAAATTTCCCCATTTTCACCATCTTGCTCTCTGCTCCTCTACAGAATTTGTTTTGTCTGACCTCAGTGCTTCTGAGGAGGACCCTGTGAAGTATGGCCACATGAAGTGTTCCCTTTATTCATAAACTCCCTACATTCCATAACTTCTTGTGATAAAATACATCAATCAATCTCAATGCAGTATAGTTTATGTATTTTATTCAGGCTTTATATAATTCACCTTCTAAGTAAATTAAATTTGAAGATAAGAAGATTAGACTTTTTTGGAAGTCTTTTATTCTCTCATAAGAAAAGAGGTAAGTTTTTCAATCTGTCTGAAATATTTTCTTCTGTGTTTTCAAGGCTGATATCTTAGAATATTTATTGAGTGTGTCTTCTACCAAATGATAGAGCTTCTGGGAAAGATACTCACCAGGGAAGGGTTAAGGTTGTCCAGGCTTCTTAAACCTTCCCTGACCCCAGCACAAAGCTATGCTATCCCTCAAATTCATCACTACACACAGAGGATGCAGTAAACTGCACTGAGGCCAGCTTGGCAAAAGTTTCTATCTTAGGGATGCCCTCTTTTGAAGTTTTAAATCAGTGGTTATGTTTCTGGGACAAAGTATTAAAACAATGTTGCACTTTCTACACACCCAGGTTTTCAATACCCTTCACAATCCTTTATTATGACCCACAAACACAGTCCCTTTCTGGCTTGGGGGCAAGTGTTGGTGTAGTGGTTTAGGGAGAATGAAACTGAACTATGTGATGAAACTTGGGTAAAATCACCCTCTAACACTTTCTGCCCACCTTGCTGGATCCTATCCTGGACTCTTCTCTCCCTCATGTCTGCTGACTCTCACTCTCCTCTCTCTGCTCTGATTTCATTTAATCTCTGCTTCTTTCCTCCTCTTCACTATTATTCAGGTATTTATTTAGGTATTTATCTTTCTACTTTGATATTAGCCTCGATACACAGTTGAAATAACTTGATTTTGGAGTCAGGTCAGATATTTAAGGTATCCATCAATATTGTGTGATGGCTCAGAAATTTAAAATTCAATCTACATGATGATTGGGAGGTTATGTTTTATATGACAAGTAGGGTGAATGCTAGACCGAGAGGCTATCTAGTTGAATCCCTCTGTAGTTAATCCCACTTAAGTGTCTTGGGTAAAACTTTTTGTATCACAGCTAGAACTTTTTACCTAGGAAAAAGCAAAACAAATAGCCACACTTATCTTGCCAAAAATATGCAGATCAGATGATAGAACACAAATGAAATCTTGTTTGGATAATATGATTATAGTACAAGAATAATATTCAATCATCACTGCAAAGGTTCTGGTTCTATCCCTGGCTAGGGAAATTCCATATTTGATGGGAGCAGTTATAAAAAATATATATTTAATCCAGGACTTCCTTATTCAATTAAAGCCTACATAGCAATATTGAAGCATAGAAGAATAGAGACAGCATAGAAGCATAGAAGAATATATATAAGAGGAAATGAAAGAATTTAACACCAAATATATTTGAATTGGTTAAACTTTCAGCAGGAGAAAGTAAAACATAAGAGTTATTGAAGGAAAAATTGATTCTGCTAATACTGTAATGTTCTCCCAAATTAAAGAGTTAAGATGGTCCAGGAAGGTTAGGGAACAACAGCTGAATGCAGTAGTAAAACTCTGAGGTGATGTTGATCTATAAGTTTTCTCTTACTTAAAATAAAGCAACATAGAATTATGTGACCCAGCTTTCATAGTTGTCTATTACCTGCCCATGAATTTATCTCTTACCATTTTTAGTTTAATGAAAGTGTAATTTTTATGAAGACGATGTTTGTTTCTCCTGAAACAATGCATACTCTTTCCCTTCTAATGATATTCAATCACTGTTCTCTCCAAACTGCTCTTCTCCTCACAGCAAAGAGTACCCTCCTTTTTGTCCTTACCCCGATCAGAAACCTAATGTATTGAAATTCAGTAATCATTAGTTTATTTTCTTTTTTATATTCATCAGAGACACTTGGGACTCCCAATCAGAGCTTGTAATTACTATAACACCTCTAATTTATCCTAATATTATTTTAGCTGGACTGAGAGGAAATCTAAAGTTTTATTTCTATGTGTAAATTTATTAGAGGTAGATGGACACTTTGGCTTACTAATATTGAAATATTTATCCTAGCAGTATAAGCTTTTTGAATACCTGCATTTAAGAGAAACTTTTGGAAACTTCATTTTAACACATTGAAAGTCATAACTCCATTTTCCATCACTTTTAAACCCGTACTGTCCAATCACTCTCTAGCAATCTTTCTACTTTTGGAAACAAAATTCATTTGGCATTATCACATAGAGTTGGATGTGATTTTTATGTAGATAATAATCTTATGTAGAGGTATGTTACCCTGCCAACATTGTTGTAAAGGGTTTGAGGACATCTTTTGCTGCCCTATCAATTGACTCCAGATATGAGTAAGTTCTTTGTACCTAAATGATAACTGAGTTGATGGTGTCATTGATGCATTAAAAGATTAGTAATTAGGAGTTCCCATCGTGGTGCAGTGGTTAATGAATCTGACTAGGAACCATGAGGTTGTGGGTTCAATCCCTGGCCTTGTTCAGTGGGTTAAGGATCCAGCATTGCCATGATCTGTGGTGTAGGTTGCAGATGTGGCTAGGATCCTGCATTGCTGTGGCTGTGGTGTAGGCTGGCGGCCACAGCTCCGCCTAGCCTGGGAATCTCCACATGACATGAGAGTGGCCCTATAAAAGGCAAAAAAAAGACAATAAAAGATTAGTAGTTAATCAGAAACAGTCAAAGTCTCTCAAAACTCATATTAAAATAAATTCTAGGCAATTTTTACTTAAATAGATATAAATATTGTAAGAGAGAATAAGATGATAATTTCCCAGCTGAAATAATGGACTAAAATGGAAAGTGGAGTTAAATTGATAGAAATTATCATGAAATAATTTTCATAAAAGAGCTCAAAACTTAGATATCAAAAATTAACTAAGATATACATATTCAAAACAGATAAAATATATGAGAAATATACAAAAATACCTTATACCATTTTAAATTAAAACATATATCATAATTTTATTTCTCTTATCTAAGCAACTATGACAATGTCCCAAGTAAGATTTTTATTAGACATTTGTGCTATTATTTCTATAAAATTCAGAAACAATAGTAGATAATTCAATTTATACACAAATGGGAATATTTGACCATGTATATAACCCTGAAAATCCTCATAGAATGTGTAAGGAATTAATAGTTACCTCTAAGGAGAGATATTTGTTCCTTGTGAATTTTTGAAGGGTACTTTTCTTACCCTGAAATCAAATGTAAATTTTGGATGTCTTATTATCCAAGTATATTCATGCTATAATTAAAAATTTTGTAAAAAATATGGAAACAATCAAGTTGGAATCTTATTTGACAGTAATTGTCAATAATTTTGAAAATATTCATATTTATGCCAGTAATCCTCTGGATAAATATTTTAATGAAATTATTAAAAAATAATCAAAAGAGTACATAAGAAAAATGTATTTAAGGTTTTCTTATGATGATGAAAATTTGAAAAAAGACATAAATGATAGAATTTATGAGATACTGATATGTTAATTTATAATTGGTAAATGGAAAATTACAGATACATTTTAACTACATGAAAATGCTCTTAACAATCATAAATGAAAACCAGAAAGCAAAATAATATTATGAATAATTGAAATTATATATAAAGTATTCATGTACATTAAAAAGAATAAATAGAACATTGGGAAATATTTGCATGCTTAAATTCTGAAGTACATTTTAAAAATTATGTCAGATAACAATTAGAAGAAGAAAATGTCTGGGAACCTGGTAGGAGAATAATGTGTGAAAGAGGATGTTATTCTTGTAATAGAAATGTAAGATGTGGCACATCAGGCTGAATCTACAGGATGAGAAGCTTAATTTCATGTGTCTAACATTATGAAGGTGTTATTCAAAATATATGATAATTCTCCTCAATAAAGCCACTGCCATTGATTTACTTAAATACTTAATGTGCCTTAACTGGTAATGAAGGTAAAATTCTGGGTTCTACAAGCCTAAAGTTGGAGAAATAATTTTTTCTTAAAGCAAAAATTCTGAAGAGTTCAGGGATAATGGGTGAAAAATGGCATCCAAATCAATAAATGTGTGTTCTTAAGAGAGAATTTCCAAAAGTATAATTTTAAAATTATACAGTTTTTTAAAAAATTATTAAACATAGTTGATATACAAAGTTTTGTCAATTTCTGCTGAACAGCAAAGTGACCCAGTCATACATATATATACATTCTTATTTTTTTTTATTTTTTTTGTCTTTTTGATATTTCTTTGGGCCACTCCCATGGCATATGGAGGTTCCCATGTTAGGGGTCTAATCGGAGCTGTAGCCACCGGCCTACACCAGAGCCACAGCAACGCGGGATCCGAGCCGCATCTGCGGCCTACACCACAGCTCACGGCAACACCGGATCGTTAACCCACTGAGCAAGGGCAGGGACCGAACCCGCAACCTCATGGTTCCTAGTCGGATTCGTTAACCACTGCGCCACGACAGGAACTCCCATATATATATACATTCTTAATCTCATACTGTCTTCCATCATGTTCTATCACAAGAGGTTTGATATATTTCTATGTGCTATAAAATAGGACTTCACTACTTATTCATTCTAAATGGAATAATTTGCATCTACTTATTATTTTCAGTAACTGAGATGCATGAATATTTTATGCACACACACACATATATATACTATCATGTACTTAATCTATTAGAATCTCTAATTGTCATATGAAGAAAAACTTCAAGACATTAATGTGACATGATCAAGATCATAAAGCCAAGTCACTTGTTTTCAGACCTTGGCATAGACAGAGCACAATTACTTGACTGTTTTTTTTTTTCCCCTAGAAAAATCTTAGACCCCATAGAAAGACCTTGAATTAATCAATGCCAATGGTTAAAACATAAGCATCAGCACTAAAAAAGAAAAAAAATATTCCCAAATGATTAAAATCCATGAAAACTGTGAGAAACACTGAGTTATAGATGTTGATGGAATTAGAATCTAAATATTATAATTCTGAGATCAAATACACTGATATTGCCCAGTTACCATGTCTCCATTTTTCTTTGCAGATGAACCACTTCTCAGCTGTATCTGTTCCATATTCACAGTAACTATGCAGGTGAATAACAGTGTGAATGAGTTCATTCTGTCTGGATTGACACAGGATGCACTAAAGGAGAAATTAATATTTGTAATCTTCTTGTTTCTATACCTTGCAACTCTTTTGGCAAACTTCCTTATTGTGATGACCATAAGATATAGCCAGACACTTAGGAGCCCCATGTACTTCTTTCTTTTCTATTTATCCTTTGCTGATGCCTGCTTTTCAACAACCACTGCTCCTAGGTTGATAGTAGATTCCATACCTGAGAAGAAAATCATCTCCTACAATGAGTGCATGACCCAGATCTTTGCATTTCATTTCTTTGGCTGCATGGAGATCTTCGTGCTCATCCTTATGTCCTGTGATCGCTACATGGCCATTTGCAAGCCCTTGAGATACACAACCATCATGAGCCAGCGTGTCTGTGGTGCCTTGGTGAATCTGGCCTGGGTAGGGTCTTGCATACATTCTTTAGCACAGATTCTCTTGACTTTGAGGTTACCCTTCTGTGGCCCCAATGTTATTGATCACTATTTCTGTGATATGCAACCTTTGTTGAAACTTGCCTGCATGGATACTTACATTATCAATCTACATATTGTATTTAACAGTGGCACCATATGCATGGTGAGTTTCATAATGTTGTTTATCTCCTATGCTTTCATTTTACATTCTCTGAATAAGCAGAGTGCAGAAGGAAGAAGGAAAGCCCTCTCTACCTGCACCTCCCATATTATTGTTATCATCTTATTCTATGTACCATGCATATTTACCTACGCTCGCCCTCTAACCATATTTCCAGTGGACAAGATGGTGGCTGTATTTTACACTATTGGGACACCTTTACTCAACCCTCTGGTTTACACTCTGAGAAATGCAGAAGTCAAAAATGCCATGAGAAAGTTATGGTGCAACAAATTCTGACTCGAGGTGGCAAAGAGCTGAAGATGCCAATTGCTAATTCCATCACAGTTTACATAAAATTGGGTTGATGGAAAAGATAGAATGTTCTCTTTCCATTATGGACAACAAAATCCTCTTCAAGTGGGACATTTGGGGGGAGAGGCAGAAGGAGCACAGAGCACAGATCTATATTATTTTAAACCAATATCACATACAATGATGAAACATGAAGTACAATCATATTTGTGGAAGGACAAACCTATTCTTCACTTCTGCATTCTGCATTGATATTTCTGCTCTTTTGAGGCTTATGAGCCAGATCTTGCTGTTTATCTTCTTTGATTTCTACATTATTTTGTTTTGGATTTTCTTTTTCATATTAATTATCCAAGTTTCAGAATGTTGCCTGAACTTCTGATATACATTTTTTTGGTGAAGCAGTTCTAACAGTACTCATTGTGTATCCTATCTTCTGGTTCAAGAGTCTAAAGCTTAAAGTCAAAGAAGCATAAATATTAGAGATTTAAGCCCCTATCTGATGCTTGTCTGGACTTTTACTTTACTTCTTGAACATGGACAGGCAAACAACTCATGGTCTTCTATTCAAATCAGACAATTTTAATTATTAACCCTATTCATTGTATTAATCCATAATTTATCTCTATGTACTTTAATATATTCTATTTATTCATAATGTTTATCATTATTTTTATGTAATTTAGTTTTACATATATATCTATTTTTGTAATTTACATCTGTGGACACTTCCCTAATATTTGGTTTATGAATCAGTGACAGTTTTATAAAATTATGGGAGTTATAAAAACCAACACCTCGTGGATGAGATCATACATGTAAAAAACATAACCACTGACCTAAAAAACAGAGATAAAAAGAGAAGATATCTGCAGAAGAGAGATTACTAATTTGGAAATGAAGAACAAAATTATTGAGTATATTTCCCAAATATACCAAGATAGTAGTTGTCAGATATCATCCAACTGCATAGAAGCATTTCACTGACTAGTGGATAGGATTGGCAAGTTGCCTGACAGGTACACCTCTCTAACAGCAGAAATGTCTCAGGCTGTGGATACTGAAACTCTACATTTATCAAGCAAATTGTATGGTAATTGGGCTTCCTATAGAAATTTTCTTTCTTGGAGAGAAAGATATTAACCAGTGACTGTGATAGGCACTTTGTTTTTTTAGGGCCACACCTGCATCATATGGAATTTCCCAGGTCAAGGGTCAAATTGGAGCTGAAGCTGCCAGCCTACATGAGACACAGCAATGTGGGATACAAGACTGGATCTGTGACCTACATCACAGCTGAAGGCAATGCCAGATTTTTTTTTTCACTTTAAAAGCACTAATTTACTTACTATATTATAAGCTCCTACAGACTCATAATATCCTGTTTTCATGTATTAGACATATTTATATATTTTCAACAGAAAGATACAAAGTATCAGTTCACAGAAAAAGAAATAACTGACATTTAAATATCTGCATTTCACACATTTTGATATGCCATACTTTCTCTTATTTTATTTTATTTTATTTTTTGGTCTTTTTTCCTTTTCTAGGGCTGCTCCTGTGGCATGTGGAGATTCCCAGCGTAGGGGTCTAATCAGAGCTGTAGCTGCCAGCCTACACCACAGCCACAGCAACACCAGATCCAAGCCGTGTCTGTGACCTACACCACAGCTCCTGTCAATGCAGAATCCTTAACCCACAGATTGAGGCCAGGTATTGAACCCTCAACCTCACAGCTACTAGTTGGATTCATTTCTGCTGTGCTGTGATGGGAACTCCCATATTTTCTCTTTCATTTAGTTTAAATATTTTAAAATTCTATTGGGATTTCTTTTTGATTCATGGCTTACTTGGAATGTATTGGCAATTTTATTTTATTTTGTATTTATTTCTTTATTATTTTTATTTTTTCCATCATAGTTTGTTTAAAGTGTTATGTCAAATTTCCACGGTACAGCAAGTTGACCCAGTCATATATACATCCTTTTGCTCACATTATCATGCTCACATTATCATGCTTCATCATAAGTGAGTACATACATTCAGATTTTTAACCCACCAAGACAGCCAGGGCTAAAACTTGCATCTTCATCGATAATAGGTGGGTTCATAACCCACTGAGTTACAACAGGAAATCCCTGGTGTTTAATTTCTATTTTTCATACATCTTTTTAAATTTACATTGTATTCCAGGTACAGTTAGTTGAAAGTAGACAAAACAAGTTCCATGAGGGAGTGGACATCGAGTATTTCTCTGAGAATAAATATAATCAAGACTATATTCCTACAGATCTGAGACTCGACCCTAGAGCATATCAGATAAACCTGCATAATACCACTTTGAGATGCCCTGCCTATACATGCCTCCTTGACAATAACATCACTGATGGACTTTCTGGTAGTAAAATTTTGGAAGATGTGACTACATTCCTTGTTGTTAACAACTCTATGCTGTTACAGATGGTACCTGGTTTTACCATGTGATCATTTCTAGGATTCTTTGCAAGGCTATTTTCTGTGTCTCAATTATTCTTCCTCTGAATGTGTTCATGGTTCACCCCCTTACTTTCTTTGATTTATTATTAAAACATTTCTTTTCAGTAATTAATTTTGTATTACTTCTCAGAGTTGCAATTCCTACTCACCAACATTCTATATCTCCTATACCTCTGCCTCTGCTAATTTTTCTCTTTAGCTCTTATTCTATAATGTATCATACTGATGAGTTATTCATTTTATTTTATGACATTTATTAGAATAAAATTTATACAAGGGTAAGTATTTATATCTTTTGAAAAGAAGTTACCGTTAAATAGTGCTTTTAATAGCACCTGGCACATAGTAAGTGGTCAATAAGTATTTGTTGAATGAATAAATTAATGATTATACAACTCTATAAATGGGCTTATGCTTCTGGGTAAGATTCAGTAAACTGTGATCCCAAATGCTGTTGTTACAAACAATGAGGAAAAGCAGATCCAAAGGAAGAATCATGTGTATGAGGTACTGGTGATGTGTTGAGGCAACTGAAACTGTAAGGGATGAGAATGGAGAGAAAAGACCCTCAGCAAAGTGAGCTGCGTTCTGTGGCTGCTCTGATTTTGGGAACTGGTATAAGTTTTGGGGCTGAGGTAGGAAAAGAGACAACAGCCCAGCTTTTGTAGGACATTTGGAGAAACTAAAACATGCAGTATTTTTTCCCTAAGGACATGGCCTCACCTCTATAGGCTCTTTGGGGTTTTCTATGGGTTGAATTGTATGCCTGCATGAGCTGAGGTAGTCCTAATCCTCAGTGGCTATGAATGTGAATTTATTTGAAAATGAGATCCTTGCACATGATCTAATCCACCAGTATGGTGGATTAGAGTGGACCTAATCCACCACACTGTGTCCTTAAGAAAAGGAATGTTTGGACACAGAACAGACATGCACACAGGGAGACAGACATGCATCTCATCTTCACATGGAATAGCCACGTGAGGCTGAAGTCAGAGACAAGTGTAAGTCCTCTATAATCTAAAAAACTCCAGTGATTGCTGAAAGATCACCAGAAGCTAGGGAGAGGCAGGGAAAAACTGGCCCTCTTATCCACAGGAGGAATTGTATAATACAACAACATAATAAAGAGCAGAAGGCAAAGAAATATAATATAAATTTGATGAGAAAACAAACAAAATCAGGATCTGGTTCTTTGAATATAAGTATGCTACATTTGTACAATGGGATATTACTCACCCATAAAAAAATAATTAAACAAAGTCATTTGCCTCAACATAGATGGACGTAGAGATTATTATACTAAGTGAAATAAGTGAGATAGAGGAAAACATCATATGATATCACTGATGTGGAATCTAAAAAAAGATACAAATGAACTTATACACAAAACAGAAACAGTTTTGCAGACTTCAAAAACAAATTTATAGTTATCAAAGGGGAGAAGTTGGGAGGAGGGATGGATTGGGGTTCACACAATTGTATGTGAAATGGATGCTCAATGGGGACCTGCAATATAGCACAGGAAATTTGCCTAACATTCTGTGATAACCTATAAGGGAAAAGAATCCAAAAAATAATGCATATGTGTATCAAAATAATTGAAGCATTTTGTTGTACAGCAGACATTATCACAACATTGTAAATCAATTATACTTCAATAAAATTTTCAAAATGTAAAAAATAGATGTATAAAATTGATAAACCCCTACCATGTGCTGGTAGTTACATGAGTATATAAATTTGTCAAAAATCATCCACTAGGTGTTTCAAAAAGGTGTTTTGTCTTATATGAAATTATGCCATAGCCAGCTGATTTTCTAAAATATATAGAAGTATTTTTCCTTCTGTCTTCTCTCTTCTCCCTTCCTTTAAAGACCTAATGACTGACTTCAACATATTTTAGAAATTACAGAAATTTAAATTAGAAGTATCCATTGTTATTATTTATATTATACTTTACAGTATCATAAGGATTTATAGTAATTATTATATTTAACAGTAATATTTTCTAGAATATGATACTAGGAGAACTTAGGAAAGTTGTCTAAATTCACAAAAACAGAAATTATGAAGCTTGAATTCAATAAGATCACATCGATTTGAACCATTACCTGGGCTCAGAGCTTTCTCTTTTTTTTTTTATTTTCCCACTGTACAGCAAGGGGGTCTGGTTATCCTTACATGTATACATTGCAATTACAGTTTTCCCCCACCCTTTCTTCTGTTGCAACATGAGTATCTAGACATAGTTCTCTATGCTATTCAGCAGGATCTCCTTGGAAATCTATTCTAAGTTGTGTCTGATAAGCCCAAGCTCCTGATCCCTCCCACTCCCTCCACCTCCCATCAGGCAACCACAAGTCTCTTCCCCAAGTCCATGATTTTCTTTTCTGAGGAGATGTTCATTTGTGCTGGATATTAGATTCCAGTTATAAGTGATATCATATGGTATTTGCCTTTGTCTTTCTGGCTCATTTCACTCAGTATGAGATTCTCTAGTTCCATCCATGTTGCTGCAAATGGCATGATGTCATCCTTTTTTATGGCTGAGTAGTATTCCATTGTGTATATATACCACCTCTTCCGAATCCAATCATCTGTCGATGGACATTTACGTTGTTTCCATGTCCTGGCTATTCTGAATACTGCTGCAATGAACATGCGGGTGCATGTGTCTCTTTTAAGGAGGGTTTTGTCCGGATAGATGCCCAAGAGTGGGATTGCGGGGTCATATGGAAGTTCTATGTATAGATTTCTAAGGTATCTCCAAACTGTTCTCCATAGTGGCTGTACCAGTTTACATTCCCACCAACAGTGCAGGAGGGTTCCCTTTTCTCCACAACCCCTCCAGCACTTGGTATTTCTGGGCTTGTTAATGATGGCCATTCTGACTGGTGTGAGGTGATATCTCATGGTAGTTTTGATTTGCATTTCTCTTATAATCAGCGATGTTGAGCATTTTTTCATGTGTTTGTTGGCCATCTGTATATCTTCTTTGGAGAAATGTCTATTCAGGTCTTTTGCCCATTTTTCCATTGGTTGATTGGTTTTTTTGCTGTTGAGTTGTATAAGTTGCTTATATATTCTAGAGATTAAGCCCTTGTCAGTTGCATCATTTGAAACTATTTTCTCCCATTGTGTAAGTTGTCTTTTTGTTTTCTTTTGGGTTTCCTTTGCTGTGCAAATGTTTTTCAGTTTCATGAGGTCCCATGGGTTTATTTTTGCTCTAATTTCTATTGCTTTGGGAGACTGACCTGAGAAAATATTCATGATGTTGATGTCAGAGAGTGTTTTGCCTTTGTTTTCTTCTAGGAGTTTGATGGTGTGCTGTCATATATTTAAGTCTTTCAGCCATTTGGAGTTTACTTTTGTGCATGGTGTGAGGGTGTGTTCTAGTTTCATTGCTTTGCATGCAGCTGTCCAGGTTTCCCAGCAATGCTTGCTGAATAGGCTTTCTTTTTCCCATTTTATGTTCTTGCCTCCCTTGCCAAAGATTAATTGACCAGAGGTGTCAGGGTTTATTTCCGGATTCTCCATTCTGTTCCATTGGTCTGTCTGTCTGTTTCGATACCAGTACCACACTGTTTTGATAACTGTGGCTTTGTAGTATTTCTTGAAGTCTAGGAGAGTTATGCCTCCTGCTTGGTTTTTGTTTCTCAGGATTGCTTTGGCAATTCTGGGTCTTTCGTTGTTCCATATAAATATTTGGATTGTTTGTTCTAGTTCTGTGAAAAAAGTCCTGGGTAATTTGATAGGGATTGCATTGAATCTGTAGATTGCTTTGGGTAGTATGGCCATTGTTACAATATTGATTTTTTCAATCCTGGAACATGGAATATCTTTCCATTGCTTTACATCTTCTCTGATTTCTTTGATTAAGGTTTTATAGTTCTCGTCATATAGGTCCTTTACCTCTTTGGTCAGGTGTATTCCGAGGTATTTGATTTTGTGTGGTACAATTTTAAAATGTATCGTATTTTTGTATTCCTTTTCTAAGGTTTCATTGCTGGTATACAGAAATGCAACTGACTTCTGAATGTTAATCTTATATCCTGCCACTTTGCTGAATTTATTAATCATTTCAAGGAGTTTTGGGGTTGATTCCTTAGGGTTTTCTATGTATAGGATCATGTCATCTGCATACAGTGACAGTTTGATCTCTTCTCTTCCTATATGGATGCCTTTTATTTCTTTTGTTTGTCTAATTGCTGTGGCTAAGACTTCCAAAACGATGTTGAAGAGCAGTGGTGAGAGTGGGCATCCCTGTCTTGTTCCAGATTTGAGTGAGAAAGCTTTCAGTTTTTCCCCATTTAGGATTATATTTGCTGTGGTTTTATCATAAGTGGCTTTGATTATATTCAGGAATGTTCCCTCTATACCCACTTTGGCGAGGGTCTTGATCATGAATGGATGTTGGACTTTGTCAAATGCTTTGTCTGCATCTATTGAGATGATCATATGATTTTTGACTTTTTTTTTGTTAATGTGGTGTATGATGCTGATTGATTTGCATATGTTGAACCATCCTTGTGAACCTGGGATGAACCCAACCTGGTCATGGTGTATAATTTTTTTGGTATGTTGTTGGATTCGGTTGGCTAAGATTTTGTTGAGAATTTTTGCATCTATATTCATCAATGATATTGGGTGATAGTTTTCTTTTTTGGTGGTATCTCTGTCTGGTTTTGGAATGAGGGTGATGGTGGCCTCATAGAATGTCTTTGGGAGTATTCCTTCTTCTTCAACGTTTTGAAAGAGTTTAAGGAGGATAGGCACCAATTCCTCTTTATATGTTTGATAAAATTCACCTGTGAAGCCATCTGGTCCTGGACTTTTATTTGTAGGGAGTGTTTTTATGACCTCTTCCATTTCATTTCTTGATCGGTCTGTTCAGTTGGTCTGTTTCTGCTTGATTCAGTTTTGGCAAGCTGTAAGATTCTATAAAATTGTCCATTTCTTCCAGATTGTCAAACTTGTTGCCATACAGTTGTTCATAGTATTCTCTTATGGTTTTATGCATTTCTGCTGTATCCGTTGTGATTTCTCCTTTTTCATTTATAATTTTGGTGATTTGGGTTCTTTCTCTCCTCTTTTTAGTGAGTCTGGCCAGGGGTTTATCAATTTTGTTCACCTTTTCAAAGAACCAGTTCTTGGTTTTATTAATTTTCTCTATTGTTTTTTGAATCTCTATTTTATTGATTTCTTCATTGATCTGTATAATTTCCTTCCTTCTGCTGACTTTAGGACTTTTTTGTTCTTCTTTTTCTAATTCGTTTAGGTGGAGGGTTAAGTTGTCCATTTGGGATCTTTCTTCTTTTTTGAGAAAGGCCTGTATTGCTATAAATTTCCCTCTGAGCACTGCTTTCGCAGCATCCCATAGATTTTGAGAGGTTGTGTCTTCATTATCCTTTGTTTCAAGCTATTTTTTAATTTCCTTCTTGATTTCCTCATTGACCCATTGGTTTTTTAGTAGCATGTTGTTTAGTGTCCATGGAGTAGGTTTTTTCTCTTTCCTTTTCCCATGGTTGATTTCTAAGTTCATGGCATTGTGGTCAGAGAAAATACTTGAGATAATTTCTACGCTCCTAAATTTATTGAGATTCGCTTTGTGTCCCAATATGTGGTCGATTCTTGAGAATGTTCCATGAGCATTTGAGAAGAATGTGTATTCTGATATTTTTGGATGTAGTGTCCTGAAGATATCAATGAAGTCTAACTTTTCTATTGTTTCCTTTAGGATCTCTGTTGCTTTATTGGTTTTCTGTCTAGAGGATCTGTCCATTGATGTGAGGGGGGTATTTAGGTCTCCTACTATGATTGTATTCTCATCAGTATCTCCCTTTATGTCTGTTAATATTTGTTGTATGTATCTGGGTGCTCCTATATTTGGGGCATATATGTTGATGATAGTAACATCCTCTCCTTGGATGGATCCCTTAATCATTAAGTAGTGTCCTTCTTTGTCTTTCTTTATGTCTTTTGTTTTAAAGTCTATTTTGTCTGATATGAGTGTTGCGACTCCTGCTTTTCTGTCATGTCTATTGGCGTGAAATACTTTTCCCCACCCTTTCACTTTCAATCTATATGTATCTTTTGTCCTAAGGTGAGTTTCTTGTAGGCAGCATATTGAAGCTTTTTGCCTTTTTATCCACTCAGCCACTCTGTGAGTTTTGATTGGGGCATTCAGTCCATTGACATTTAAGGTGATAATTGATAGATGATTATTTTTTGCCATTTGAACCTCGTGTTCCAGTTGATTCTATGGTTCTCCATTCTTCCTTTCTTTTTTTTTTTTGGTTGGATGGTCTCCTATTATTATCTGCTTGTGTGTATTTTTTTTTCATTTTTTGCCAATGCAATATTTGGTTTTGGCTTGTGGTTGCCCTGTTCTTTAAGTATGCTAACCCCTTCCCATAATTGTGTGTTTTAGCCTGATGGTCCTGTAAGTTCAAACACTTCATTACTATATTAAAATTAAGACGAGAAACATACATACAAACAAAAAGGGTTATTTACCTCCTAACATCCCTTGCCCACATTTTATGGTTTTGATGACTCTTTTATTTTTTTCTTTTTAATTTTATTTTGTTTGAAGCATGTTCATGATTAAATCTGTATGCTGGCTTATTTGAGTGACTGCTCTCTGATTGTGGTTTCCTCAGTCCTAGTTCTTCCTCTTCTTCTTCTTTTTTTTTTTCTTTTCTTTTTTCTTCCCTTTCCTTCCTTTCTTTTTGGTTTAGAGAAGCCCTTTCAATATTTCCTTTAACCTGGGTTTCGTGTTGCTGTATTCTTTAAGTTTTTGTTTGTTGGGAAAAATTTTTATTTCCCCTTCTATTTTAAATGATATTCTTGCTGGATAGAGTATTCTAGGTTGCATATGTTTTCCTTGTAGCACTTTAAATATCTCTTGCCATTCCATCCTGGCCTGTAGTGTTTCTGTAGAGAAATCAGCTGATATTCTTATGGGGGTTCCCTGTAGGTAACAGTCTGTTTTTCTCTTGCTACCTTTAGGATCCTCTCTTTATCACTAACTTTTGCCATTTTTATTATGATGTGTCTTGGTGTGGGTCTGTTTGGGTTCAGTTTGTTTGGCGCCCTCTGTGCTTCTTGTATCTTGAATCCAGTATCCTTTAGACTTGGGAAGTTTCCATCGATAATTTCTTCAAATATATTTTCCATCCCCTAATCTTTTTCTACTCCTTCTGGAATTCCTATTATGCATAGATTGGCCTGCTTTATATTATCCCATAGGTCTCTTATATTGCTTTCCAGTTTTTTGATTCGGTTTTCTGTCTGTTGACCAGACTGAGTGATTTCCATTATTCTATCTTCCATATCACTGATTCGTTCTTCTGCATTATTCATTCTGGTTTTTACTGCCCCTAGTTCAGTTTGCATCTCTGCAAATGAATGTTCTAGTTTTTCTTGGCTCCTCCTTATATTTTCTAGTTCCATTCTGAGGGTATCTGCATTACTAATCATATCTTCTCTTAATTCCTTCAGTATTTTCAGTATTTCTCTTTTGAACTCCAGGTCTGTCAGACTGCAGAGATCTGTTTCATTGTTGACTGTTTTAGGTGAGTTCTCCTGTTGGTTTGACTGGGGGTGGTTTCTCAGCTTCTTCATCTTGCTTGTTGTTTTCTTTCTGCTGTGGGAGTTGTACTCTCCGTGATCGGGTAGTGTTTGCCTTGTCACTGCTGTGGAATATTTCCTGCGGGCTGGCATTGTTGGTCAATCTTTTTTGAGGCAGTGTGGCTTTTCTGGACTGGTGATGGGGCTAACAGTGTTTCTTTGAAGCAAAGGAGGGCTTCCTGAGGGCAGACAGGACTGGGAGGTCCACACCATGATGGTAGCAGATTTCACATGGTCATGCAGAGCTTGCTCTGGTGTTTTGAGGCTGTGGGGTTCTTGCAGAGAGTTGGCGGTGTTGGGCAGCTGCTCTTCAGGGGTGCATCACCCACTGGGGGCTGCAGCAGCTATCTGGGTCACTGAGAACCTAAGAGGCTCTTCCCTAGGGAAGCCCAACTCAGAAGGACAGCCTGAGAATGTAGGCGGATCTTTTCACAGTCTGGCCGAGCTTGTTGTAGCTTTTCTGGGCTGTAGGGGCTCCTCCAGGGGGCTGGTGGTGCTGAGCAGCTATTTCACGGGAGTGGGGCACCCCCTGGGAGCTTGGGCGGGTAGCAGGGCCGTTGGAGACCCAAGAGGCTCCTCCCCAGGGCAGCCCGACTCAGAAAGACCGTCTGAGATCTTTTCCCAACTCGGCCAGGCTTGTTGCAGCTTTTCTGGGCTGCAGGGGGTCCTGCCTGGAGCTGGCAGTCCTATTCAGCTGGTCCACTAGAGCATCCCCTGGGGGCTCGGGAGAGTAGCAGGGCTTTTGGAAACCCAAGAGTCTCCTCCCCGGGGCAACCCGACTCAGAAAAACCGTCCGAGAATTAGGCCGATCTATTCACAGCCTGGCTAAGCTTGTTCTACCTTTTCTGGGCTGCAGGGCTTTTCTTGGGGCTGGTGGTGTTTGGTGCTGCTCTGTGGAAGTGTAGCCCCTCCAAAGGGCAAGCAGGCCTGTGCAGGGACAGCCCTTGTGGTGGTCGGCTTCAGGCAATTGTTGAAGCCAGCCCTCTTGGATGGCAGGCAGCCCCAGGCCCATGAGAGCGTAGGGAGTGGCGGGGGTGGGGGGAGGGGATGCACTGGGTAGCACAGCTTTCAGCTAGCTAGCGGGCCTGTAAGCTTGCTGTGGCATGGGGGGTATTCTATGGGGACCCACCCCTTCTTCTCTCCCCTCCCCAGCATGGGCGCAGACCAGGCTCTTCTCCCAGGTTCCCTCTGAGGCGGCTTTGTATTTCCCCACTCCTAGAGTATTGCTCCCTTCCTCTGTGACAGCTTTGTTTTCTAGTCTCCCAGGCAGTCTCTGCCCCATCAAATGGTTTAGAGACCTCCCAAGCAGTTTCCGCTCTGCCCCGCCCCCCTAGCCCGGGGACTAATCTCTGGAGCAGAGGAGGTCTCGGTGCCCAGCCCCCACCCAGGCATCCCCCAACCCTTTCCCCGGGGACTAACCTCTGGAGCCGAGGATTCGGTGCCCAGCCCCCACCCAGGCATCTCAATTTTTGGTGACTGTGCCCGTAGTTCAGATGGTCTCTTCGGTTCTTGATCAGCTTTTCAGTACTCCAGCTTACTGCTACATTCTTCTCTGCATCTGGAGATTCCTCCAGTTTGTTTGATCTTTCCCCCTTGTAGGTGACTTTCCAGGGTGCCGGATCCCTTTCTCCTCCACAGTTCCCTTTTGGGAGCGCCCGTCCCGCTCGGATTCACCTTCTCTCACTCTCCTCTTTTCTCCCGTTCTGCCCAGTAATGTCACGAACTTCTTGCCGTGTTTGGAGTTTAGGTTCCTCTGCCAGCAATTGGTTGCTGTTCTGTGCGAGTCATTTATTCTGTAGATGTGCTTTTTTTTGTTGTGTTTGTGGGAGAGGGCGAGCGTGTCTCCCTACTCCTCCGCCATCTTGTCCTCTCCTCAGAGCTTTGTCTTAATTTAGAAAAGATATAACTTCAAGGACAGAGATTTGGGTAAATTTTGGTGGTCCATACCTCAATGTGCCTTTGAAAGTGTGCTTTTTCCTTGGAGTAGGGTGCCTGGGTGGAGCCTTTGATAACTGAAATGGGAGGTGCCTGTCTCTTAGGACCAAAGCAGAGAGGCAGAGGGCTCTGTTGACAGATCTGCCTATTTACAGTCTTGTCCAGGACTAACTAGCCCATGTTTGCTATAACTATGGTTTAGCTCATTTAGCAAATCTTTCAGGGAAGTGTAATGTCCTTGCCCCTCAAGGACTGGACACTCATAAAATTTTAAGAAATCCCTACAAATATCTCAAGAAGGAAGAAAAAATGTTTAATTTATACATTATTCCAAGGAAGGTTTTGGGATAATAGGACTCTCTTTGCAGATGTTTACATCACAGACTAGAGGGAATATTTCCTGTTTATTCTAGAAATTTCTAGGCACAGAAGTGAGAAATTTTCTGCCAGTATCATAGACCATTTTGAAGAGTCTAACTCAGGCCTTCTAAGAAGGGCTAGCTGTCTGTGGAGTATCTTGCAACAGAAAGCAGAGTGGATCTATCTGAAGTACAATTTACATGCTGTAAATATTGCATGAGATTTATCTTCAAAGTAAATCTGAATTGAAATAACAAAACTATGAGCTCCCTAGTGGATGTCACTGCCATAGTGCTCTCTCTATCTTTCTCTCTTTTAATAAGAATAAAAAAAGATAAAATATCAAGCCCAACTGAATTATTTCCTTTTTCTTTCCTCTCATTCTGGACTGGATTTTAAGACAGTTATCTTTATCCAGTTCTGGCTCCTGAGAAAAATAGTTTCAGGAACATATTTACCTCATATGAGAAAATTCTGAAGTTTCAATGTTCCCCATCTTTCTCTAGCCTCTGTTTGATGCAGCACTGGCTCAGGCCCAATTCTTAATAAGAAGTGGTTATATTAAATGGAGCAGATGTATAGTATTATATGTCTGCACATTTCTGACTGAGAAAGCTTAAGGTCTGGACAAGGATAGGTGGGCCTGTTGATGGTAGGCAATGAGTATGCATTGATACTGGTGACACAATGATTCTATGATACTGTGATACCAATTGCCCTTGTATTATTTTACTAACATTTGATGTCCAGGACCAACAATTGCTCTTACTTAGAACCCAAAATTACATTCTCTTTCTGGGACTTGACTAAAGGATAATATGAATAGTGGAGGAGAGAGAAGCAACACTCTTCTAGTGAAATCTTAGGACAAACTCCTCTTTATCCCTAATGTGGGTCTTTGTTCACATTTGCATTTTAGTTTTCCCCTATTTCACCCACTAATTTTTCTTCCTTCTCTGGTTCATACCCACAAACATATTTTTTTTTCCTTTTCTCTGATCCCTCCCTTCTTTCTCTAACATCTCTATCCCCTCCTCCTCACTATTATGTTTCCAAACATTCATAAAAAATGCTGATCTCTTTGTTTCACCCAACATGAAGTTGGCATATATCTGATAGGATGTGCATGGAACTCGTCAGGGGTTTTCTTCTTTACCTGCGTATGATTTCCTGGCTTTATGCTGGCTCCATCCTGATGCTTGGAGACTGAAGTTTTCTGGGCAGTGGGGGTGTTAGAGAGATTGTTGTGGAGCCCAAAGCTTTAGTTCTGGTCCTACATCCTCTGTGATGACTCTCTTCTAAACCCTGGCTCCCAGCTTATCCTAAAATGTACAAAATAAAATGACAAGAACTTGCCTTATGAGACAGTAAAAATCAAATGAAAACAAGGTATTAAAGCAAACATAAGAGAATGCTACAATTAAAGACTGCATAATTCAATAAACACACACAAATTTTACCAGCAGATGGCTATTAGCAAGAAAGTTATTTGACTGGAAAATCAGGGAAGGCTTCACTGAAGAGATGATATTTGAACTTGAGTCCTTTTACACAGCTAGACATGTATGTCAAGGAAGTTCATTTTGCTACTATGGCATATGGATAATTCAGACAATAGCATAGTCTGGGTGTGTTTGGGAAAGACATAAAGTGTCAGACTTCACTGGGTCATGCATGAGCAGGAGCACTGGGAGGAAAAGGGGAAGAAAGATGATGGCACCCGGTTAGAGGAATTTGAGAGCCACAGTGAATATCTCAGCCATTGCATTCAAAAGCCATAGTAAGCATTTTATCACGATTACAATTCATTATATTTTTAAAATGCCTAGTTTTTCCATGGGATAGAAAGGAGGAAAAATAACGGAGAAGACATAAAATGGGAATATCTAAAATTGTGCCCTTTCTTTCTATTTAGAAACATATACTAAGCCTGTGAGGATCTGCTTAAAAAATTCTATGATTGGAGTTCCCATCATGGCTCAGTGGTTAACAAATTTGACTAGGAACCATGAAGGTGTGGGTTCAATCCCTGGCCTTGCTCAGTGGGTTAAGGATCTGGCATTGCCATGAGCTGTGGTGTAGGTCACAGACATGGCTCAGATCCCACATTGCTGTGGCTGTGGTGTATGCTGATGGCTACAGCTCCGATTAGACACCTAGCCTGGGAACCTCCATATGTCATGGGAGCACCATAGTAAAGTCAAAAAAAAAAAGTTATGTGATTGACCATCTGTAATAGTAATATTTATGAAATATCAGCCTGATTTAGTGGTATATATGAGCTAATAATTCTCAGAATGAGGAGTGCCTTGGTGGAATTGTCACTCATGTGGCTTGGGTCACTGCTGTGGCACAAGTTCGATACCTGGTCCTGGAAGTTCTGCATGCTGCAGGCATGACAATAATAATAATAATAATAATAATAATAATAATAATAATAATAAAATTCTTACAGTGTAAATCCACAGAGTTATTTCACTCAAGGTGTTGATTTTATTTCACTTAATTTTGTGAGACATTTTATTTATAATTTAATGAAAATTAAATAATATGTGAAAGGAAATGTTCTGTTCCACATTTTGGGGATATAAAAATGATCTTGCTTTAGGGAAGTGAGATTATTCTTTATGATACTATAATAATAAATATAAGCCATTACCCATTTATCAAAACTAATGGAAAGTATACAACCAGGAGTGAGCCCCAAGGTAAACTATGGACTTTGGATGATTGTGATGTCATTGTAGGATTGTAGGTTATAGGAAATGCACACTCTGCTGGGAGATACTGATAGTAGGCTTGGTATTATACATGTGTGAGTGAGGGACTGTAAGGGAAATCTCTGTACCTTTCTCTTAATTTTTCTGTGAACCTAAATCTACTCTAGAAAGTAAAGTCATAAATATGACAATAAATGATCCTGTTACACCTGAGGGAATATATTTAATTTTGTTTTTTTTGTACAGAGACTAAAGGAGAATGAGCACTTAAGATCCTTCTTTAATAAAGGAAGTAACAAGTCTGGAATTACTAGTGAATCATATTTGTAGTGGCTGCTGGTCCAGGATTTATTTTGGGGAAGTGCACAGTGAATACACTTGCATGCCTGACACAGAGTTTCTAAATACAGGGGAGAGAAAGGCAGATGTCTTCCTTGGAAGTCTGACATCTTGAAGGACAGGCATTTCTTTACAGATGAAATAAAAGTCCAACTGAGTTAAATTTGTTTTTTAAAAATGATAATTTTAAGAGTTCCTGATGTGGCACAAAGGGTTAAGAATCTGACTGTGGTAACTCAGGTTGCTGTGGAGGAGTGAGTCTGACACAGTCCAACAAAGTGAGTTAAAAGATCTAGTGTTGCTGCAGGTGTGGCTCAGATTCAGTCCCTGGACTGAGGACTTTATATATATATATATGCAGCCATAAAAAGAAAAAAAAAAGGAAGACAATGTTGTTAAATAACTCTGAGTGATTTTTGTTTTTAAGCAATGAATAAATCTTAGGAAAAGACATTCTCAAGTTTTCATGACTCTAAGTTTTATATTTTATTAGTAAAAATATATTTAAACATCTTATCCTCATTCATGGCCTTCAGCGTGGAGGAAAACTTTTTCAAAATTTTCTACTGTAACTTTAAAGTCTGGCTAAACTAGAGGATTCATAGTGATCTTGTCTTTACTCTTCTGATAAAGTATTTATCTTATCATCTCCATTAGAACTTTGCTTTCATTTCCATCATTCCAAATGCTCTCACTCCTTCAATTTGTATAACTCTGGATCCCAAACTTTTTCACAACTAAGGACCTATTTTATTTCTACTTTCCTCTGATCATGGGCCTCACATTGAGACTGTTATGAGCTTCTTATTTATTTTAAAATATGTATTAGATATGTCTGAAACAGTCAATCTTAAGTTACTTTCTTATCACCCTGAGAAAACTACTGTGATCCACAGTGCTGATATGATTTCAGTCACAGAGGCAAGGATCTTAGTGTTTAAAACAATTATGTAGCTGTGTTACAGCAGCTATACAGCAGTTACAGCTGTGTAAACACTTTGGATTGATACTTTTGAAAAATGAAAAATGCCCCTTGGAAAGCCAACATTAATAATTATAATGAAACTAATCACTTCAATTGATTATTCCATGTGCTTTATGTATATTGAATAATTCAACCTTCATAGCAACCCGAAAAGGTAGAGTATTTTATTATTTATGTTCACAGGTGAAGAAAATGAAGTGCAGAGATTCAGGGATTTGTTAAGTATCACACCATAAGGAGCAGTAGGTAGGGTCTTGATCTAAGAACTATGGCTTTAAATTCTATGCTAACTCACTTCTCAGCTCTGCTTTTGAGTATTAGCATCTCAAGGGTACTGGTTTAAAACTTGACTCTCTTAGGTTAAAGTTACAATTTATATGTTAACTGAATTCTGAATTTTCCACTGACCAAACTATCCTTTAGGAATTTGCACTCTTCTCTCTGCAGATGGTTTCTACTCTTTCAATACTGATCATACAGTGACATACATAATTAATGATCTCAAATTTATCCTAATACTCATATTACATTTTTAAGAATAAGGAACTGGGAGTTCCCATCATGGCGCAGTGGTTAACGAATCCGACTAGGAACCATGAGGTTGCGGGTTCGGTCCCTGCCCTTGCTCAGTGGGTTAACGATCCGGCGTTGCCGTGAGCTGTGGTGTAGGTTGCAGACGCGGCTCGGATCCTGCGTTGCTGTGGCTCTGGTGTAGGCCGGTGGCTGCAGCTCCGATTCAACCCCTAGCCTGGGAACCTCCATATGCCGCGGGAGCGGCCCAAGAAATAGCAACAACAACAACAACAAAAGACAAAAAGACAAAAGACAAAAAAAAAAAAAAAAAAAGAATAAGGAACTGTTTTTCCCATTCCTCACATATTTAAAGGTAATTTGGATTCAATATCTGAAATGAAAGATAATTATAGAATTATGGAGAGCTGAATAGAGTCTATGATTTTCAATTCTTTGAAATTATAAACTAAATTAAAATTTGAAAAATTGACAGCTTGGTCCATATAAAAAGGAAAAAAGTCACAGAGAAGAGAATAAACAAAATTGTAGCAGTAGAAATAGCACAGGCTGAGACTTACATAGTTCTTACTTACTATGACAGAGATCTTTTTTTCATTTTATCTGAATAGTGACTATGATGATGTTTAAAGTGGTTTTCTGAAGATCATGCAGTTAAGCAAGTAGTGAAGCTTATATTTGAACTCAAGCCTTTAAACCCCAGCAGTTGTAATCTTCGCCTTGAAATATAATTTTTTTTTGCTAGGTTAATATCCATTCTAGATAAAACGTCAAAATATTGGGATTCCATTTGTGACTCAGCAGGTTAAGAACCTGACACAGTGTCTATGAGAATATAGGTTTGAACCTGGTGTTGCCCAGTAGGATAATTGTCTGGTATTGCCACAAGCTGTAGTATATGTCACAGATGTGACTTAGAACTGAAGTTGTTGTGGCTGTGGCTTAGGCTGGTAGCTGAAGCTCTGAATCAAACCCTAGTGTGGGAAATTCCATGTGCTGTGGTGTGGCTGTAAATTTTTTTTTAAAAAAATCTGCAAAATATGAGTTATCAAAAGATAAAAGATTCTCAGAAGGGGGCAGTATTTTTATAAAAATGTAGTAAAAATGTAAAACTTTGTTGGCAATAAAAATTTATATTCATATAATAAAAATACAGTTTAAAAAGTTAACAAATTGAGGAATTCCCACCATGGCTTGGCAGTTAAAGAACCAGGCTAGAATCAATGAGAATGTGGGTTTGATCTCTGGCCTTGTATAGTGGGTAAAGGATCCAGTATTGCCATGACCTGTGGTGTAGGTCACAGACATGGCAGGTATCCCATGTTGCTGTGGCTGTAGTCTAGGCTTGTGGCTACAGCTCCAGTTAGACCCCTAGCTTGGGAACATCCATATGCCCTGGGTGTGGCCCTAAAAAGATGAATAAATAATTAACCAAATGAGAAAAGAAGATAATGTCACAAGATTTTTTTTTTGTATGTGCATAAATTTTCTACAAAATCATCACCTTGAAATATTGGCCAGTCTAGTATGTAAGGAATGGATATATATACAGATGAATATGCAAATATAGAACATTTCTGGAAGGATATAAAATAAATTAAAAGTAGTTATTTTAGGAGAGTAGGAGTATAAATTCAAATACTTTGGAAAGATAGTTTAATTTTTCCTTACTTTTTTCTTATTTTAAATATTTGATGATGATCATTAATTACTCTGTAATAAAGCTATAGCTAATAAAATGGTACAAAACATTAAAAGAATTTTTAATACCTATCAATAACAATGATAATCTCTAGCACTTCAGACTGCAATATCATAGTTGGAGAATTATTTTAATTTGCTTTTAGGATTTTTCCTTATATGAGTGTGAAAACTGGAAGCAATACAAGTATCTCAATGAACAAATGGTCAAATAAATTATTTTTGTACTGTTATGTTGATAATTAAACCATAGAACACATAGTAACACATGAAAACTGTTTGAGCAATTCTAAGAGAAAATCAGAGTGCAAAATGACATTATATTATGATTTTGATCACACAAACAATATATACTATGAAAAAGGACTTGAAATAGAAAAATAATAAAATCGTATATTAGAATTATGGGGTATTTTTTGGCTGTGCCCATGGCATGCAGAATTTCCCAGGCCATGGAGCAAACCCTTGAGACTGGAGTGACCAGAGCCAAAACTGTGACAATGCCAGATCTTTAACCCTCTGAGTTACCAGGGAACTCCTTCAAAGACTCATAGGGGATTAAAGGCAGTTGAGGGTAATAGAGCATGAAATAGAAACAAAGAATTCAGAGTTCAGCCCTCTGATTTTCCAAGAATGTCACTTTTTTTCTTCTCTCTTCAGAATAAGCCTTTGTCAACTGCATCTTACCTACAGCCATTAGCATATTGATGAATAACAGTATGATGAATTCATTCTTTTTGGGTTGACACAGGATGTAGGAAAGCAGAAAGCAATATTTGGAGTCTTCTTGATTCTGTACTTTATGACACTGTTGGGGAACTTTCCCATTGTAGTGACTATAAAGACAAGCAGGACTCTTGGGATTCCCATGTACTTCTTCCTATTCTACCTTTCCTTTTCTGATGCCTGCTTCTCTACAACAACAACCACCAGTTAATTGTGGATGCCCTTCTCAAAAGACTATTTCCTACAACAAGTGCATGACCTAGGTTTTTGCAGCCCATTTCTAAAAGGGTTTTTGCATGCCCTTTGATCACTACATAGACATTTTTAAGTCCTTGTGTGATAGACAACCATCATGAGCTGTCAAGTCTGTGGTGTGTCACTGATTCTGGTCTGGGTGTGACCTTGCATCCACTCTTCAGTACAGAATTTCCTGGCTTTAGGATAGCTTTTCTGTGGCCCCGTTGTGACTGATCACTATTTTTGATCACTCACATGCAGGAGTAATGTGAGTTTGTAGGAATTTTTTCTAATTGTTTTATGGTTTCTCTTAAGTAGAAAATGAAGTCACTGGTTGGAACAGAGGAAAGAAGAGACAGCATTGCCAAAATAAACTCCAAATGGCTGAAAGACTTAAATATATGACAGGACACCATCAAACTCCTAGAAGAAAACATAGGCAAAACACTCTCTGACATCAACATCATGAATATTTTCTCAGGTCAGTCTCCCAAAGCAATAGAAATTAGAGCAAAAATAAACCCATGGGACCTCATGAAACTGAAAAACTTTTGCACAGCAAAGGAAACCCAAAAGAAAACAAAAAGACAACTTACAGAATGGGAGAAAATAGTTTCAAATGATGCAACTGACAAGGGCTTAATCTCTAGAATATACAAGCAACTTATACAACTCAACAGCAAAAAAACCAATCAACCAATGGAAAAATGGGCAAAAGACCTGAATAGACATTTCTCCAAGGAAGATATACAGATGGCCAACAAACACATGAAAAAATGCTCAACATCGCTGATTATAAGAGAAATGCAAATCAAAACTACCATGAGATACCACCTCACACCAGTCAGAATGGCCATCATTAATAAATCCACAAATAACAAGTGCTGGAGGGGCTGTGGAGAAAAGGGAACCCTCCTGCACTGCTGGTGGGAATATAAACTGGTACAGCCACTATGGAGAACATTTTGGAGATACCTTAGAAATCTATACATAGAACTTCCATATGACCCTGCAATCCCACTCTTGGGCATCTATCCGGACAAAGCTCTACTTAAAAGAGACACATGCACCCGCATGTTCATTGCAGCCCTATTCACAATAGCCAGGACATGGAAACAAGCCAAATGTCCATCGACAGATGATTGGATTCGGAAGATTTGGTATATATACACAATGGAATACTACTCAGCCATAAAAAAGGATGACATAATGCCGTTTGCAGCAACATGGATGGAACTAGAGACTCTCATCCTGAGTGAAATGAGCCAGAAAGACAAAGACAAATACCACATGATATCACTTATAACTGGAATCTAATATCCAGCACAAATGAACATCTCCTCAGAAAAGAAAATCATGGACTTGGAGAAGAGACTTGTGACTGCCTGATGGGAGGGGGAGGGAGTGGGAGGGATCGGGAGCTTGGGCTTATCAGACACAACCTAGAATAGATTTATAAGGAGATCCTGCTGAATAGCATAGAGAACTATGTCTAGATACTCATGTCGCAACAGAAGAAAGGGTGGGGGAAAAAACTGTAACTGCAATGTATACATCTAAGGATGACCTGACCCCCTTGCTGTACAGTGGGAAAATAAAAAAAAAAAAAAAAAAAAAAAAAAAGAAATAGCAAAAATGACAAAAACAAAAAAAGAAGAGACAGCATTGGAATTTTATATAGAGGGAAATGTGGAAACATTTCTTTAGGACACATACTCCTTTGTTGCTCATAGTCCTAGTGATCTTTTACTCACTTTAGTGCAGTGAGAGAATAAATATACATGGCGGAATTGCAGTGCAATGATCTAGTAGCATCAAAGACTCACTTGAGATCCAGGTCATGAATTTATGTAAGATTGGTTAGTATGGTCACAAAGTAACACTTTTCAGTATTTCCAGTGCTGCAATCTAAGCTGATAAATGATTTTGGCTGGAAACCAAGGCTGAAGTTGAACTTCAGAGCTTGCCTTTTTAAAAGTCTTATGTATGATACATTTGAGAAGCAATTGAAGATACATTAAAAAGTCACCCTTAGGTGTCATGCATAAAATAATGGAAACTTCAAAGGGACACCCAGTCTTGAATGTGAAGATGGCATTGTGTCCATGTGCTGAGTGACAGGAAGTTAGTGAAGAGTGATCTTAGGAATATGTTCTGTGTAAAAGCAGGGAGTTGGCATGGAATTATTGATGGGGAAAAAGGAAAAGGGCCTTAGTCTCAGTTCTTGACTGGACGGGGCACTGGAGACAGAGACAATTTTCAAGGTAGTTGATGTAATGTCTTCAGAGAATCTTTGATTACATTGGGGAATTTATACCTACTAGTAGGATCCATTGTCAGTAGCCCCATAGTAGGATTCAGCTCTGAAGCTTCTTGCTAAGAAAACATTGGCTACTAAAAGAAGTTACCACTGTGGTGTTGATAAACCAAAGTGCCTATTAGTATGAAAGTGGTTTTGGCAGAAAACATTCTGAATAATTAAAGCATTGCATCAGCTTTGGAGATGAAGAGACCATTTTGGATGGGATTGTAAAGACAATTCACCATATTCCTCTGGGAACACAATTTCCTGCTTCATGAGCCAAAGGCAGTGACAGGAGTTCCAAGGCATCTGTGAGTGAGGCTGATCTAAGGAATATATAATGGCCATTGCCTCAGTGTAGCTTATAACTGACTCCAAGAAAATCCACCATAGGGAGAACACTTTGCATTAACATTTAAAAGTATATACATCAGAAAAGAAATAACTTTAAATTACTTTTTTATTAAAGATGTTATTTCTTAAAGATCAGTTTTAGGTTCACATTAAAATTGAGAGGAATATACAGAAATTTCCCATATATCCTCTTTCCCTACACATGTATAGACTCCCCCATGATCAAACTCCTCTACTAGAGGGATACAGTTTTTCCAACTAGTGGACTTGCCTTGGCACATCATAATCACCCAGGTTCCATAGTTTACCTGAAGGTTCTCTCTTGATATGGTACATTCTATGAGTTTGCATACTGAAGTCTCTCTATCATTATGGTAGAACACAGAGTGTTCTCATTGCCCTAAAATTGTTCTGTGTTTCACCTATTCATCTCCCTCACATCTCTTCCTATTGAATTTTAAATTAAGAAATACAATGGAGGTAAATCTTGCTTAATTAGGTCATATTTTTGCATTCTTTACTCAATGTAAGTTTTTTTATAGAATAAAATATTTGCAGACAGGGTTTGTCCTTCCTAGGTACCAAGTCCACTTAGGTCTCAAGGTCTTGGAAATTCATGCATTTATAGAGCTCTTTAACCAATCAGTGAGAGAGTAAAGATGATACATCTCATTATCATTTTCCAAATAAGAATAAGAAAATTCTATTATATGTGGCTATGCTTTTGAACCCAGTCCATATTCTATAGGATAGAAATAATGATATCATGCAATATTCTAATATCCTATATTATTATATTTCCCCTAAACTCTGCAAATTCTCTCTAGTGTAGGTATGTGAGAGTAAATGGAAATGTTTTTATAAATATACCACTCATTCATAGAAGCATAATCATAAACCTCAAATCTAACTTTATTGCTCACAAAATTTGATACTTTTTAATAAATAACAAATAATTGGAAGTTTTATCTTCCTCAGAAAAACTATCTTCCCTTCACAGGACGCCAGTCTATTTAGTGTTCAAAGAACTGTATTATAAATAACAAGGGAAAAGTAGCTAAGAATTGACATTTTAAAATTGGCCTTAAAATATATAAACCCAGGTTGTTTTGTGGATAAGAATTTTATCCATGTTTCAGTTGGATCAATAAAAACAACAAGATAGAACATTCTTCTAACTAATCCTTTGCTAGTCATGTGAAAGTTAATTAGATCTGTTCTCAAATGTTCTGATTCTCTTCTTTTACATTGGCAAATAAGTAGATTGCATTTCCTGGACACCTTGTGGAAATTTATAATGTTATTTTGTAAAGTTGAATATTAACCACATCCTGCAACCTATTAATTGCACTTTTAGGGGTCATGTGTAAAAATATTCATAGACACTATTGATAGTAGTCAAGTGCTCACTGGCTGAATGATAAACACATTTTGAAATAATCACATAATGAAGTGTGATATAGCAGTGAAAATTAATCTACAACTCTATTCAAAAAGCAATATAAAATTTAGTAACACAGTGTTGGATGAAAAAATAAAAGCAGTTACTAGAAATCTAAATATAGGATACTAAGTTCTTTAGAATATAAAAATGATGAAAAACTTAAAAACATACCTATGTAGTATAAATATTTTATTTTTCGGATAAAATCAGTACTATCTTTAGGGTAAGGCAGCAGAAATATAGGGAAGACATTCAAAATAGATTTTATAATTATTGGTAATATTATAGTTATTGAGATGGTAGAAAGTTTACTAGGATTCACCATATTTATATAAATCAATACTATAAAATAGATAATGTAAAAGATGGTAAACCAGCTTGGAAAATAGTGAATTCTACAGCTGAGATTTTAGTACAAGATATTTTCCCCCACTTCTGTTGGCTTTGCTTTTGTATGTAATGGCTTCATTCTAAATTAGGCTCTCTCCATTTATGGTAAGATTAGGCAAGAGTTCATGATTTGTATTTTCAGAAACTCTATTAGGAAAAAAAAAAACTTTTCTTAATAGTCCAAACAATAATATTGTGTTGCATTTCATTTGCTAATACAGCCCTTGCCAAATGTTTACTACCTGGGGAAACTCTTTTTTTTTTAATATATATATATTTTTATTTTCCCACTGTACAGCAAGGGGGTCATGTTATCCTTACATGTATACATTACAATTACATTTTTTCCCCCACCCTTTCTTCTGTTGCAACATGAGTATCTAGACAAAGTTCTCAATGCTATTCAGCAGGATCTCCTTGGAAATCTATTCTAAGTTGTGTCTGATAAGCCCAAGCTCCCGATCCCTCCCACTCCCTCCCCATCCCATCAGGCAACCACAAGTCTCTTCTCCAAGTCCATGATTTTCTTTTCTGAGGAGATGTTCATTTGTGCTGGATATTAGATTCCAGTTATAAGTGATATCATATGGTATTTGTCTTTGTCCTTCTGGCTCATTTCACTCAGTATGAGATTCTCTAGTTCCATCCATGTTGCTGCAAATGGCATGATGTCATCCTTTTTTATGGCTGAGTAGTATTCCATTGTGTATATATACCACCTCTTCCGAATCCAATCATCTGTCGATGGACATTTGGCTTGTTTCCATGTCCTGGCTATTGTGAATAGGGCTGCAATGAACATGTGGGTGCATGTGTCTCTTTTAAGTAGAGCTTTGTCCGGATAGATGCCCAAGAGTGGGATTGCAGGGTCATATGGAAGTTCTATGTATAGATTTCTGAGGTATCTCCAAAATGTTCTCCATAGTGGCTGTACCAGTTTACATTCCCACCAGCAGTGCAGGAGGGTTCCCTTTTCTCCACAGCCCCTCCAGCACTTGTTATTTGTGGATTTATTAATGATGGCCATTCTGACTGGTGTGAGGTGGTATCTCATGGTAGTTTTGATTTGCATTTCTCTTATAATCAGCGATGTTGAGCATTTTTTCATGTGTTTGTTGGCCATCTGTATATCTTCCTTGGAGAAATGTCTATTCAGGTCTTTTGCCCATTTTTCCATTGATTGAAACACTTTCTGATCAACCTTGCGGATTCATATTCCCATCCTTGGGGTAGAATTTTCTCACACTTATATACTGAAAGTGGAAAAGCTATGGTTCCTCAGAGGAAATTCAGTGTTCAGTAAATTGAAGAGGGAAAGTTGAACTCCTGCCAGGCACAAAAAAAAATCAGAGCCTGCTGAGATAGCTTTATAGTTATTTTTACCATCCACATGAGGCAGGCAGGCTATCTCTGCAGAAGTGTTCAGATATTTTTCAGCAAAATAGCAAGGGTTAAAGGCATTTTCTTTGTTGGTTGAGTACATCTGCCAAAGGTTGAATGCACATTCTTTTTTTTTTTTGTCTTTTTTTTTTTTTTGTCTTTTGTTGTTGTTGTTTTGTTGTTGTTGTTGTTGCTATCTCTTGGGCCGCTTCCGCGGCATATGGAGGTTCCCAGGCTAGGGGTCTTATCGGAGCTGTAGCCACCGGCCTACACCAGAGCCACAGCAACGCAGGATCCGAGCCGCATCTGCAACCTACACCACAGCTCACGGCAACGCCGGATCGTTAACCCACTGAGCAAGGGCAGGGACCGAACCCGCAACCTCATGGTTCCTAGTCGGATTCGTTAACCACTGCGCCACGACGGGAACTCCTGAATGCACATTCTTTATTAAAGCTACACTCCACACCATATCATGAAAAACATCACACTCAATTATGGGGACAACCTGCCATTTTCAATTTCCCATTTGATGTTGAATTGGATTCAAGGTCACAGTTCTCTTGATTCTAAGTTATGTTGAGGCACAACAGTGATAGAGATTTCTGAAGGAGTATTTGTTTTGTCCCCAAACCTTACTACTCTTCTATCTCCTGTCCCTCCAAGTAATCTCTGTGTATTTCAGAAAGTATTTGATTTACATTTAAATCAGTAACTTTTCAGAAAATCCAATTATAAATTTTTACTCAAATTCTTCAATTTAATTTTGCTTGTTTTCTTTTTTAAAATTCTTTCTTAGATTGACCAATTAATTTTTTGTCTTTTTTTTGTCTTTTTAGGGCTGGACCTGTGGCATATGGTGGTTCCCAGGATAGGGGTCTAATTGGACCTGTAGTTGCTGGCCTATGCCACAGCCACAGCAGTGTGAGATCCAAGCTGCATCTGCAGTCTACATCATAGCTCATTGCAATGCCAGATCATTAACCCACTCAGCAAAGCCAGGGACTGAACCTGAAACCTCACAGTTCCTAGTCAGATTCATTTCTGCTGTGCAATGATGGGAACTCCTGACTTGTTTTCTTCAGTCATTCACTTTCTGAACAATTAATAATGTAATGCAAGATATAAAGTATTGTTTATTAAATAGTATGGTAAATATGGTAAGAAGATAGCTATGATCCCTACACTCAGAGAGTATTTATAGTTTACAGAATGTACTCAGAATTTGAGGAATGAAATATAAATTCTTTGTTGGTTTCTAGTTCTTATGCAAAGTTTTCCTATTTTTAATTTCTCAGTAAATTTTTTTTTGTGTCTGTGCCCACAGCATGTGAAAATTCTTGGCCTAGAGATTGACCCCATGTCACAAGAGTGACCTGAGCAACTTCAGTAACAATGCCAGATCCTTAACCTGATGCATCACAAGAGAACTCCAATTTATCAGTAATTGATCATTCCATAAGGATTTCCATGAATCTGAGTTTAGACAATTAGTGTTCATCTGGTCATCTCACACAGAAATCCACACACTTCTTCCTTAAGTTTTAGTCCTTTGTGACCATATCACTGTACTTAAATGATTTTACTCAAGATTCTTTTAATATACTCATTAAGGGTCTTCAGGGATTCTTTTAAATGTTAATGTAAACCTATATTTTGTTGTTGTCTCACTTCTCCAAACTATCTACATGTTCTCCTTGGTTGACCTCACCCCATCTCATGATTTAAACTATTACTTGCAAGGAATGATCCTCAAATCTAGTTATACAGTCATAACATGAAATTCATACTTAAAACAATATATAAATGCCTAATGACCATTTTCACTTGTATGTATTATGGCTACCTGAATTTTAATTTGTATGCAATGCACTGCTATTAATACTAACCTCATCAAACTGAGAGAAAATTTGTAGCCTTTAAAAATGGATGTGGAGAGAAGGAAACCTTTCTATACTGTTGGGAAGGCAAATTGGTGAAGCTATTATGGGGAACAGAATGAAGATTCCTTAAAAACCTATAAAGAGAGTTACCATATGGTCCAGAATTCCCACTCCTTGCACATACCCAGAGAAAACTCTAATTCAAAATGATGTGTGCACCTCAATGTTTCTTGCACCACTATTTACAATAACCAAAACACAGAAAAACCTAAAAGTCCATCCACAGAGAAATGGATAAGACATTATGATATATATGCACAATGGAATATTACTCAGCCACCAAAAAGAGTATAATAATACCATTCACAGAAACATGGATAGACCAAGAGATTATCATACTAAGTGAAGTAATCTATATAGAGAAGGGCAAATATCATACAATATTGCTTATATGTGGAATCTACATGGACATATATAAAAACAGAAATAGAATCAAAATATATACAAATGGACATGTAAACAAAATAGAAATAGAATCAAAAACATAGACAAGGTACATATAGTTACCAAAGGGGAAAGGGTAGATAAATTAGGAGTTTGGAATTAACATATGCACACTACTATATTAAAAAAACCAACAAGGACCTACTGTATAGTACAAGGAACTATTCTGAATATTTTTCAATAACCAATAAAGGAAAAAATCTGGAAAAGAATATATATAATATACATATTTATATTATAAAATAATGTATATTTATATGTGTAAGATTAATTGCTGTGATATACACCTAAAACTAATATGCTATTGTAAATCAAGTACATTTCAATAAAAATAAGTATATTTTACAAAACAAATCCAACTTGCCTGTACAGACACCTTTGTGACCAATCTATACTTGGCATACAACAGTGGACATATATATAGGATGTTTTGTCATACTGATGCTCCATTATGTTATCTTCTTGCATTATTTGAGAAACTATACTGCTGAAGGAAGGAAAATAGCTCTTTCCACCTGCATCCTCCACATCATTGTGGTCATCTTTGATCCTTGTCTGTGTATATGTATATGTATGCTCTGCAACCACCTTACCCAAAGATACGATAATAACTGTGTTTTATACACTTAGTTGATCTTGGCTCAATCTTCAGATATATGCACTGAGGAATGCAGAAAATGAAAAACGCCAGGAAGTTATGGAGCAAAAAGATGATCAAAGATGAAAAAAAGATGAATGGAAGTTTCTGATTTTTCTTCATAGTTTAGACTGGACTAGAAGTCCATGGAGAGTAAAATATTTTTATTGTAGAGGTAATATAATTATAACAAGTCATGAAAATTAGGTTTTTTTAGGAAAATAGACAATGAATATTTTTACTTGTTAATGTTGAGTCAATTTTATATAGAATGGATAGTACCAGGTCTTACAACTAGTAATGTAGGACACATTGCCTTAGATGGTCACTGCAGTGTCTCTGCCTCTGTTGTCTGCCTAATATCATTGTTTTTTTAATTAAATTTATTTTTATTAGGATGTAGTTGATTTGCAGTGTTTAGTCATTTTATTCTCTACAGCATAGTGACCCAGTCATGTATAATTTTCATCGTGTTATCTTCCATTATAGTCTGTCTCAAGAGACTGGATATAGTTCCCTGTGCTATAGACTAGGACCTAATAGTTTATCAATTCTACGTTTAATGGTTTTCATGTACCAACCCCAAATTCCTCCTTATCCATCCTACCCCCCCAACACTTGTCAAGCACAAGTCTGTTCTTTATGTCAGAGAGTCCATTTCTGTTTTGTAGATAGATTCATTTGTGCCATATTTAGGTTACATATCTAAAGTTATATCATATGGTATTTGTCTTCCTATTTCTGACTTAAACTTCACTTAGTATGATACTATCCATTTGCACTCATGTTGCTGTTATAGGCATTTTTTCTCATTCCATCATGTATATGTACCATATCTTCTAAATCCATTCATCTGTCAGTGGACAGTTAGGTTGTTTCCATGCTTTGGCTATTGTGATTAGTGCTGTAGTGAACATAGGGGCACATGTAAATTTTGAATGAAAGATTTATCCAGATATATTCCCAGGAGTGGAATTGTTGGATCATACGGTAGATGCTGATGAAACAAATCACAGATCCCACAAGCAGATCATAAGATATACCATGCTCTTGTATTGGAAGAATCAGTATTTTCAAAATGACTAAAACTACCCTAGACAATCTACAGATTTGATGAAATTGCTATCAAATTATCAATTACATTCTTCACAGAACTAGAATAAAATATGTTAAAATTTGTATGGAAACACAGAATACCCTGTATCACCAAAGCAATATTGAAAAAAAATTAAAAACAATGAAACTGGAGGAATCATGCTCTCTGACATCAGACTATACCACAAAGCTAGAGTCCTTGAAAAGTATCATACTGGCACAAAAATAGAAATATAGATAGATGGAACAGGATAGAAAGCTCGGAAATAAACCCAAGCACCTATGGTCAACTAATCCATGACAAAAGGAGGTAAGAACATGTGGTGGAGGAAAGATAGTCTCTTCAATATGTGGTGTTCTTAAAACTGGACAGCTAGTCCAAAGGGTGTGAATATGATTTGAAATTTATTTATTTATATTTAGAGGTTCCTAGAGAAAAATACTTGGGGAAATTAGGTCCCAAAATTTCAAGATGGGGAACTTTTGAAATACATCATTAGTATGTCCATATTCTGTGGAGATAAAAGTAGCCCAACTAAAAGAATTGTGGGCTGACTGACATGACATCTGTGAATAATTTATTTTTTAGTGTCCTTAAAATCATACTTTTGGGGGCCAGGTGCACAGCATGTGGAAGTTCCTGGGCAAGGGATCAAACCCACGGCTACAGCAGTAACCAGAACCACAGTAGTGACAATCCTATATCCTTAACTCATTGAGCCATCAGAATTTTACCTGTTCTTAAATCCTGCTCCACTTGCAGAGCAGAATGCATATAACTTCCATTCACTGATGTAACACTCTTCTCAAGACAACTTGCAAGTTTTTATTTTATTTAATGACAATTATATTATAGAATAATATAAAATGAATCAAATTAACATTTTGTACATCTTAAACTTACATAATGTTATATGTCTATTATATTTCAATAAAAGAAAAGCCTATGTTCTTTTAAAAAGTGCCACTTTGAAGATAAATCTTGATTCATACTTTGGAGAAACTATGGTAATTCTGATTGGCAGTGAAAAGAATCACATGTGAAATTGCTTAAATAAAAATTAGTTGACTTTAAATAATTTTGCCTAATGTTACATAATTAACAAATGAAACTAATACAGCTGTGTAAATCAACCATCCTCCAATAAAATTCATGCCCACAAAAAATAAAGGAAAGAAGCTTTACACACACACAAAAATACATTACATACCTGGAAAGTAAAGAGTTTCTTGATAGGAGGCACTCATCCATAACTTGAAATTTGGTGTTGTTATGGGTTAAATTGTTTCTCCTAAGAAAAAAAAATGTAATGGAGTCCTAATTCCTAGTACCCCAGAAAGTGAGCTGTTGTATGAGTGCCTGACATTAGGCTTTTTATTGTCCAGCCACCCATTTAAAAGATATGTATCTTGAATAAATAATATGGCAGCTACACAACTGGATTCAGAGCCAGGCCTCTCTACCCATGAAGTTTCCTCTTTACAAGCCCAAGTGACCTGTAACTCACCATTCAATTGACCTTGCATTTCCCTTCCAGCAATTTAGTCCCAATTTTGTTTTAAATTCACAAATTAATATTGATGTATACATACCAATTTACAGAAAACAGATAGGTAATGAGGACCTTCTATATAGCACAGGATAATCTTCTCAACACTGTTTAATAAATTATATGTAAAAAGAATATGAAAAGGAATTAATATATGAAAATGTATAACTGATTTAATTGCTGTACACATGTAACTAACACATCCTTGTAAGTCAAACTACACTCCAATAAAATTTATATAAAAAAGTGAACCCAAGAAAATGTAGGTACCCCAACTTTGACCCTAATAAAGGCAGAACCACACATTCTCTCTTCTATTCTCTCTCTGAATCTGTGATTTCCTGGTGTGACCTCTGAATAACAAAATTTGTTGTTACAAAGTTCCCTAATGGATGTTGCAGAGGTGCATTTTGCAATCATAATAAGAACCATAATTTTCTGCCTAGCCACAGCATTGGCTCTGGTTGGGGGTTCCCCACAAGCAGAAGACTTGGATGAGTGTAGCCAGGGATTCTTGTTAATGGCATTCCTCTCCATAGGCTGAGACTGAAACAAAACAGGTATTTACAGAGGCAAGAAAGTTATATTTTTTTCCAATTAGTATAAAAAGATTATCTCTTTTTAAGACCCTTGTAAATTATTTAAGATATCCTTTGCTAGGCTTAAAGCAATGCATTAAAAAGACAAAAAAAATAGCAAAAGAATGTCTCACAAAATCTCAGGTCAACTATTCTGCACACAGACATAACAGAATGAGAAGGGCTAAACAATTTTTCTATTTTGAAGTTAGTAGGAAAATATTCTACTTGAGATAAATTTCCCTGGAAAATGGCTAGTTGTTATCTTCCTATGTAAAAATAGAATTTTCTTGTATTTTGGATAAATTATCTTACATGATAAACTTTTGTTTTTTGATGTGCACCTTGGAATTTATTTTAAGCTGTCTACAATGCAAATAAAAAGTATCTTCTGAATAAGCAGAAGATTCCACAGAAAATGGATAACTCAATAAGATATAATATTTCCTCAATAAATAATACAGACTTTCTTCCTGTGATGTCATACTGGATGAAAGAAAAATTTCAAGTGTATGGGTAATTTAAGTCTCCTTTCAGATTGTGATCAAGCCTCCACAATGTAAGCCTAACAGTAAATAGCGAAAACCAGTCTTCTCAATGTATGACTTTATTTTTTATTTTTTTGTTTTTTTAAAAGTATAGTTGACTTAGAATATTCTGTCTATTTCTGCTGTAAATCAAAGGGATCCATATATTCAATATATATATTCTTTTTCTCACATTATTCACCATCACATTCCATCACAAGTGACTGTAATTCCCTGTACCATACAGCAGGATTTTTTTTGTCTTTTTGCTATTTCATGGGCCGCTCCCATGGCATATGGAGGTTCCCAGGCTAGGAGTTGAATCGGAGCTATAGCCACCGGCCTACGCCAGAGCCATGGCAACGTGGGATCAGAGCCGCATCTGCAACCTACACCACAGCTCACAGCAATGCAGGATCATTAACCCTCTGAGCAAGGGCAGGAACTGAACCCGCAACCTCATGGTTCCTAGTCGGATTCGTTAACCACTGCACCACGATGGGAACTCCTATACAGCAGGATTTTTATGTAAAAAATTGTCATTTTAAAATAAATTTATAATTCATTTTAGTTTTATCACCTAAAAGTGAGTGACCTTTGGCAAATTAATGAGATATTCTGGGCTTCATTGTCTTCAAACATAAAGTGGGGATTACCATTCTTGTTAGCATACATATTAAGTGTGATACATTAAATTGTGGGAGTGTGATTTGTATGCCAGTGTAAAAGTTTAGAGCAGTTAGTTGATTCAATCAGAATAAGATTTGAAGAGTGTAATTTGAACTATTTCAGAAGAACGAGTATTTGGAAGGACAGAATAAAAGAGGAGAAATTTGGCAGAAGGCTATTGCAGTGGGACAGAAAGGATATAGGAAGAAGCAGGTAATCAGATTTGTGATATAACATGAAAGCAGAGACAACAGGATTTGTCAAAGTTAAGAGTAAAATGAGAGAAATATGGGAGTGAGCAACACTGAGATTTATTTTCTGGGCAATTTCATTGTAGGTGGTACCATGTAATGAGAAGGTGGTCACATTTTTATTGTGAAAAATTCTAATTTTTTTTTCAAAATACTAAATTGATATCCAGCTGCAGATGTCTGAAACTGAAGATGTCACTTAAAAACTGTTAAAATAAGAGTACAGATAGGGTCTGAAGATGCAATATTGGACTGCTTCAGTATTTATTGGTCAGGAAAAGTTGGAATAGCCAAGTAAAGATCCTCAGAAAGAAGCCTGAGAGTTCTGACACAAGCTAGGGCAGGGAGTTTCTATCCATAGTTGGATCTACACACATTAAATGTGTAAATTAACTTGGGTCTTAATATTACACTTTCATGGCTTTATAAATGGTTCATCACTTCATGGAATTCCATTTCCATCTTTTCTTGTTCTTTCACTTTTCCTTTAAAACTCAGCTACTGAATTGCTTCCTATGAGAAACTATCTCTGATTATAGGTTGATTGGTATATTTCCTACACTGTGAACCTTAGCACTCTGTCAGCATAATATATTGACTCTTATTCTGTGGGTCTGGGATCCCTTGGCTTATATCATATAACTATGGACATGGAACTCTGTCTTATTCAGCTTAGTAATCACAATGTCTATGACATACTGAACTCAAATAGACACTCCATACAATTTCTTTTAATTGAATGGACAAATAAAAGATGAAACTTATAATGTATTTAAGTTTTCTCCTTGTTTTGTAGGTAAATTCTTTATAATATGTGGATTCAGCTCTTGTACAGACTAGAGGAAACCAAGGATAAATGTAACTGAGTTTGTCCTCTTGGGGCTCACTCAGGGCATCCAGGGTCAGAAAATATTATTTGTCCTATTCTTGCTTATCTACGCTGTGACCATTGTGGGCAACATACTCATTGTTGTGACTGTGGTGGTCAAACCAACTCTGGATGTTCCTATGTACTTATTTCTTGGATACTTATCATTTATGGATGTTATTTATTCTACTACAGTCACCCCAAATGTGATTATAGACTTACTCTGTGAAAAGAAAACCATTTCCTTCAAAGCTTGCATGACCCAGCTTTTTGTAGGGCACTTATTTTGGTGGAACTGAGATAATGCTTCTGGTGGTAAGGGGCTGTGACTGCTATGTGGCCATCTGTAAACACTTGCATTATTTGACAAACAAGAATCAGTGAGTGTGTGTTCTGCTGGTGTTGCTGTCATGTGTTGGTGGGTTTCCACATGATGTAGTTCAACTACTTTTTATTTATAACCTTCCCTTCTGTGGCCCCAATGTCATTGACCACTTTATCTATGACATGTACACTTTGTTAAAATTTGCCTGCACAGACACCTACATTATTGGCCTGACAGTGGTTGCCAATGATAAGGCAATGTGTGTGATCATCTTTATGCTCCTATCTCCTATGGGGTCATTCTGCACTCCCTGAAAATCTCAGTCAGGAACAGAGCAACAAACGTTATCCACATGTGGCTCCCACATTGCTGTGCTGGTCCTCTTCCTTTTGTCCTGTATTTTTATGTATATGAGACCTCCTTCTAGCTTACCCATTGATAAATCCTTGACTGTGTTCTGTACCATTATCACCCCTCTGTTGAATCCTGTAATCTATACTATGAGAAATGGAGAGATGAAAATTGGCATGTAAAATCTCTGGCTCAAAAAAAGAATATGAAGCAGCAGAATAATGTATTACCTATTTTTGTGAAAAATTACCCTTTCTATGTAAGTCATGTGTAAATAATGACTTTAACTGTAGTAATTTCTGCTCAGGATTAGTAATTTGTCTATTGTGAAAAATGTTTATTGTGTGAAATTTTCCAATGATCAAAGCATACTTTAAATTTTTCATAATTTCTTCATTCAAATTATACATATATAATGAAATATATTTTTAAGATTTCACAATTCCTGAGTAAGATATATATAATTCTGGGGTGTAAAATGCATATTTTGAGAAGTTCTTGTTATCTGTGATGAATTATGTTATAGTTAATATTGTGAATTTTTTTAGTTAGTGTAAGATTTTCTCATTTTTCTATCTTAATCTTTTTCTCAGGATTAATAGGACTCATTACAGATTTCAGGAAAAAAATGAAATAAGACATAAAAATTTTCTCACTCCTCCCTAAAATAAGATGGTGCTGTTAATATTTGAAGTATATATCTTATTTTTGTATCTGCAAGATTATTTACATATATTATTTTGTTCTTATTGCTTAGCATGCTAATGTTGAAGAATGATTTTTCAAGTCATAGTATTAATCATAAGGAGGCTATATATATAAAAATAATCTGAATGAACAAGGTGTATATGTACAAAAATAACTAAATTGTACTTATTTTCCCACTTGTGCAATCATATTATCTCAAGTGAATCAGTTCTCCTTGATGACATATTTTCATAAAAATAATCTATTACTCTTCCCAGTTTAGAATATATGACCTACTTCAGATCTTTTTCAATACCCCATCTCTCTTTTTTTGTTGTTGAATCCTTTATAATGTGGGAGGTATTTGGAGGTAGGCCCCTTGAAAACTAATTAGTTCAAGAAGATAGAGCCCTCATGAATCATATCAATGCACTTACAAAGGACATGAGCCACTGCAGTGACAATGCTCGATCCTTAACCTGCTGTGCCACAAGGAAATTCCCTTAATTAACTCTTTATATTTTCTAAAAATAATACTCTTCTTTGATGTTTTCTACAAGTATTTATATTATTATTTTATTTATGTTATAGTTAAGGGGTTTTATATAAATATATTATATTTTAATATTTTATTTTTTGATGTCTTCTATCACTTTTGGAAAATTCATTGCTTTTTATAAATTTTAACATTTTTGTTTAAATAACTTTTCAAAATACTTAAGAATTTATTTCCTTTTTAAGGCCACACCTGCAGCATATGGAAGTTCATAGGCTAGGGGTTGAACTGGGGCTGGAGCTGCTGGTCTATGCCACTGAGCAGCATCTGAGACCTACACTGAAAATCACAAAAACACCAGATACTTAATCCACAGAGTGAGGCCAGAGATTGAACCTGCATCCTTATGTATAAAAGTTGGGTTCTTAACTTTATGGGCCACAATGGGAAACACTCAAAACACTGTAAAATTTTTTTGGTCTTTTTTTAATAACTGCACCCATGGCATAATGAGATTCCCAGGCTAGGGGTCAAATGGAGATGTAGCCCCTGGCCTACAACACAGCCACAATAACACAGGTTCCAAGCCAAGTATGCAAACTACACCACAGCTTACAGCAATGCTGGATCCTTAACCCACTGAGTGAGGGCAGGGATAAAACCCACAACCTCATGGTTCCTAGTCAGGTTCATTTCTACTGTGCCATGACAAGAACTCCCAAAACACTTTAATTTTTTCTCATTTACAATTTGTTTTTGTCTTATATGAGGAAATTTCTAAGCTTATTTTCCCTAAATAGGTAAAGTCATCTGCAATCATAATTATTAAAATTTTAATATGAAAATTTTAGATAATATGTAAGGTCTGACACCAACTGGAAAATTCAATTTTGGGGTCCTTTCTCCTTCTCTCCCTCTCCCCTTCCCTACTTCTTTAGTGTTATTTTCCTAACACTAACATATTTTAGTGGTCAAAGATTTTGATATGAATTTATACCTATTATGGGTAGGTAGTCTCCCCTAATTATTCAACTTTTTCAAAAGCTTCTTGCTATTCCTAAATGTTCATTTTTCTTGATAAATTTTAGGGTAATTTTGCCAAGTTTGAAAACTTCCCAGTAGAATATATTCAGAATGTTATGACTCTACATATTTATTCTGAGGAAAATGATATATTTTAGTATTTTATTTCCAACCTGAAAAAAATCACATATGGGGACAGATTTTTTAAATTTTTTTTTAAACTTTGCAAAAATCACTTTTATTTTTGTTGTGTTTTTTTTTGTTTCTTTGTTTTTTTGTTTTTATTTTCCCACTGTACAGCAAGGGGGTCATGTTATCCTTAGATGTATACATTACAATTACAGTTTTCCCCCACACTTTCTTCTGTTGCAACATGAGTATCTAGACAAAGTTCTCAATGCTATTCAGCAGGATCTCCTTGGAAATCTATTCTAAGTTGTGTCTGATAAGCCCAAGCTCCCGATCCCTCCCACTCCCTCCCCATCCCATCAGGCAGCCACAAGTCTCTTCTCCAAGTCCATGATTTTCTTTTCTGAGGAGATGTTCATTTGTGCTGGATATTAGATTCCAGTTATAAGTGATGTCATATGGTATTTGCCTTTGTCCTTCTGGCTCATTTCACTCAGTATGAGATTCTCTAGTTCCATCCATGTTGCTGCAAATGGCATGATGTCATCCTTTTTTATGGCTGAGTAGTATTCCATTGTGTATATATACCACCTCTTCCGAATCCAATCATCTGTCGATGGACATTTCGGTTGTTTCCTTATCCTGGCTACTCTGAATAGTGCTGCAATGAACATGCAGGTGCACGTGTCTCTTTTAAGTAGAGTTTTGTCCGGATAGATGCCCAAGAGTGGGATTGCGGGGTCATATGGAAGTTCTATGTATAGATTTCTAAGGTTTCCTCCAAACTGTTCTCCATAGTGGCTGTACCAGTTTACATTCCCAACAACAGTGCAGGGGGGTTCCCTTTTCTCCACAACCCCTCCAGCACTTGTTATTTGTGGTTTTATTAATGATGGCCATTCTGACTGGTGTGAGGTGGTATCTCATGGTAGTTTTGATTTGCATTTCTCTTATAATCAACGATGTGGAGCATTTTTTCATGTGTTTGCTGGCCATCTGTATATCTTCCTTGGGGAATAGTCTAGGTGGGTCTTTTGCCCACTTTTCCATTGGTTGATTGGCTTTTTTGCTGTTGAGTTGTATAAATTGCTTATATATTCTAGAGATTAAGCCCTTGTCCATTGCATCGTTTGAAACTGTTTTCTCCCATTCTGTAAGTTGTCTTTTTGTTTTCTTTTGGGTTTCCTTTGCTGTGCAAAAGCTTTTCAGTTTGAATAGGTTCCATTAGTTTATTTTTGCTCTAATTTCTATTGCTTTGGGAGACTGACCTGAGAAAATATTCATGATGTTGATGTCAGAGAGTGTTTTGCCTTTGTTTTCTTCTAGGAGTTTGATGGTGTCCTGTATATTTAAGTCTTTCAGCCATTTGGAGTTTACTTTTGTGCATGGTGTGAGGGTGTGTTCTAGTTTCATTGCTTTGCATGCAGCTGTCCAGGTTTCCCAGCAATGCTTGCTGAATAGGCTTTCTTTTTCCCATTTTATGTTCTTGCCTCCCTTGTCAAAGATTAATTGACCAGAGGTGTCAGGGTTTATTTCCGGATTCTCCATTCTGTTCCATTGGTCTGTCTGTCTGTTTTGATACCAGTACCACACTGTTTTGATAATTGTGGCTTTGTAGTATTTCTTGAGGTCTGGGAGAGTTATGCCTCCTGCTTGGTTTTTGTTTCTCAGGATTGCTTTGGCCATTCTGGGTCTTTTGTTGTTCCATACAAATGTTTGGATTGTTTGTTCTAGTTCTGTGAAAAAAGTCCTGGGTAATTTGATAGGGATTGCATTGAATCTGTAGATTGCTTTGGGTAGGATGGCCATTTTTACAATACTGATTTTCCCAATCCAGGAACATGGAATACCTTTCCATTTCTTTACATCTTCTCTGATTTCTTTGATTAAGGTTTTATAGTTCTCGGCATATAGGTCCTTTACTTCTTTGGTCAGGTGTATTCCGAGGTATTTGATTTTGTGTGGTACAATTTTAAAAGGTATCGTATTTTTGTATTCCTTTTCTAATATTTCATTGCTGGTATACAGAAATGCAACTGACTTCTGAATGTTAATCTTATATCCTGCCACTTTGCTGAATTTATTAATCATTTCAAGGAGTTTTGGGGTTGATTCCTTAGGGTTTTCTATGTATAGGATCATGTCATCTGCATACAGTGACAGTTTGATCTCTTCTCTTCCTATATGGATGCCTTTTATTTCTTTTGTTTGTCTAATTGCTGTGGCTTGGACTTCCAAAACGATGTTGAAGAGCAGTGGTGAGAGTGGGCATCCCTGTCTTGTTCCAGATTTGAGTGAGAATGTAGCCTATTTCTTAAATTTAATTTTTAATTTACATTGGAGTATAGTCATTTAACAATGTGTGTCAGCAAAGTTATTTAGTTATACCTATGTGAAAGATTGATTGACATCTCAAATAATTACAATCATCTCTGTATAATGTACATAAATCTTGCCTTTGGTCTCCTTATTTAACAAGACTTTCTTATTTACATTTGATTCACATTTCCAGTGAAGTGCAGTTTCTAAATGTCTTTTGCTGGCATGAATTATTGCACAGTCCCCCAAATCATAAACATATGTCTGTATCCAAATATTCATAGGCCTGTATCCAAGAACACACAAGTATGCATCCCACCAGACTCACACATCAGTGTCCAACCTCATGTGAATTTGTATGTCAACATGTTTGGACAAAATCACTGATATGTAGATCAGTTGCCAATTGAAGTATATGTCAATATGTGAACACACATGTTTCTGTACCTGACAACATGTGACTCAGTATCTGACTACTGTTATGAATTCATTGTATATGTTTATTTATATACATATATTTAATATGATCACACACAGGGATGTATCTTGCCATGCACTTTTTTGTAACTGACAGTATATTAATTTAGGGAGAACTACTTTACTAATGCTTCTTTTCCATATGGCATGGACTGAAGTCACTTTCTGGTATTCAGCTTATTGCTTGACTTTTAAGGAGATTCCAAGATGACTTCATCCATATCAATGATTCCTTGTCAGGGCTGGCTGCAATAATGGGCCCTTCTGAGTCTCTTTCCCTCTCTAGGTAGATTCAGTGCTACAGAAACAAGGTCTGTCCATGGCTGTTCCCATCTTGGTGCAGTGGAAACAAATCCAACTAGGAACAATGAAGTTGTGGGTTTGATCTCTGGCCTCACTCAGTGGGTTAAGGACCCAGCTTTGCCATGAGCTGTGGTGTAGGTCACAGATGTGGCTCATATCTTGCATTGCTATGGCTCTAGCATAGGCCAGCAGCTACAGCTTTGATTAGACCCCTAGCCTTGGAACCTCCATATACTTCAGGTATGGCCCTAAAAAGACCAAAAAAAAAAGAAAAGAAAAGAAAAAAACAATGTCTGTCCAGAAAGCTTGTCAGACTTGTAAAAAAGCAGTTCATGGCTCCTAGAGGGAGGAGGTGAAAGACATTAGGTCACTTAAGTCTTATTCCATCTTGATATCAACCTGAGGTACAGAATCCCAAGCTCTAAATCCAGACTACTCTTCACATCAAAGGAAACAAGCAACAAAGTGAAAAGGTAACATATGGAACATGAGAAAATTTTGGCAAATCATATAGCTCATAAGTGGTTAATATTTAAAATATACCAGAAACCTCAACTCCCAATAGCAATGAATAAGAAAGAGCCTGAATAGATATTTTTCCAAGAATACATGTAACTGTACAATAGCTTTATGAGAAGCTGCTCAATATCACTAATCTTTAGGGAATTTCAAATCAAAATCAAAATGAGGTATCATTTTCATTCAGTTTTGATGTCCATAATTTATTCCAGCAGGACACAGAAGTTGTACAGAATCCAAAATATTTGGTCATTTCAATTAGCACTTTTCTTTATTTGTATCATTCATTTTAATGATCATAGAATTTACCTTGAAACATTCTTTTATCTAAATCTAAGTACAGGAAATACATAATTTTTCTAATTTTTAAAATGTCAGTCATTTACTAAAAATCTAACTTGTGCTGTACTTTCAACTGTTTTTAGTATTGTAACATAGCTAACAAGATCAGTCTCCAAATTCAATATGCAGTACTTACCCTACACACATTCTTAAAGGAATATACCTTAGAGTCCTAATCACTCAGCTCAGAATTTAAGCAATTTTTTAAATGTACTGCATTTTTTGATGATATGACTACAATAATTCAGGCCTATGTTCACATGCTGGAGAAATGGAGGATTGCCTAAAATCAAAAACCTTTTTTAAATGATTCATTTGAAAAATATTTCTTAAGATTTTTATTTTTCTATTATAGTTGATTTACAATGTTCTATCAATTTTTTCTGTACAGCAAAATGACCCAGTCATAAATAACTTCCTGCATTGTTACATTATTAGCACAGTCATCTAAATGTAATAAAAAACGGTAAAATTTATCTTCAGGAAATAGTGCAGATCTTTCATTTGCAAAGTTTACATCCCAATAAACTCATCATAAGATGAAAATATAAGTTGAAAATAAATTTAATAAACCTAACCTGTGGGACATCATAATTTAGTCAAGCCTACCTTCAACATGCTCAGAACACTTAAATTACCCTACAGGTGGGCAAAATCATCTAACACAAAACCCATTTTAAAATAAAATGTTGAGTTCCCCTCATGGCACAATGGTTAACACATCTGACTAGGAACCATGAGATTGCGGGTTTCGTCCCTGGCCTTGCTCAGTGGGTTAAGGATCTGGTGTTGCTGTGAGCTGTGGCGTAGGTCACAGATGCGACTTGGATCCCACCTTGCTCTGTCTCTGGCATAGACTGGCAGCTACAGCTCCAATTCGACCCCTAGCCTTGGAACCTCCATATGCAGTGGGAGCAGCCCTAGAAAAAACAAAAAGACAAAAAATAAAGTGTTGAATATCTCATGTAATTTATTGACTATTTTCTGAAAGTGAAAAAGAGCAGTTTTCTGTGTACAGAATGGTTATAAGTATATCAGTTCTTTACCCATGTAATCTGGCTGACTGGGAGCCACTGTGACCCATTGCTCCAGCCCAGTATTATGAGATAGTGTCCTATCATATATTGCCTGCCTGGGGAGAAACATCAAAGTTCAAATTTCAAGAACTATTTTTATTAAATGCTGACTGTTTTCACGTCATCACACTGTCAAAAACTATAACTTGAACCATCATAATTAGAGGGATGTCTGTATTTAAACAATTACATTTTCAAAAGCTAATAAAATGTATTTTTATTATCCATATAGCAGATTATTTGAAAAAAATATAACCAGAGAAATTAGCTATGATTTCTAAGGAAAAATAATAATGGCATTGATTTATGAACTAGGATCTATAATCTGTTTAATGATTTCTGTGGGTTTAGTAGCTTTTATATGATTGTAATCATATTGTAAATGTTTTCATCAACACATTCTTTTTTCAGATAATTATTTGTGCATAACACATAATATATGAAAAGTCAGAGGAACATATTAGAATTTATTGTGGGAGGAGTTTCCTATAACTAGAGCATACAGATATTTTGCTTTGTATTGTTCTTATTTTGTTATATTTCCATCTTGGTGTGAAACCTTCTGATTATCTCCATTCAATGCAGTGTCCTTTTTCACCAACAAATGTTCAATTTCCTTGGCCACTTTTCCTCCATGGACATCTGCTATACCTCCTGTGTGACACCCAACTGATTGGTGACCTGCTCCTGGGAAGGAAAACCATATCTTACAGTAATTGCATGTTACAGGTCTTTACCATGCCCATTTTTGGCATTATTAAAATCTTCTTCCATACAATCATGACCTTTGACTACTGTGTTGCCATCTGCAAGCCTGTCCACTACATGATTATAATGAACAGGACAAGGTACAATCTTCTTATCTTGGCTGTCTGGGCTGGTAGGGCTGTCCATTCCTTTTCTCAGTTCTCTATAATCATCAGTTTGCCCTTCTGTGGCCCAGTGAAATTGGTCACTATGACTATGACACTTTCCCTTTGCTGAAAGTTGCTTATACATTACTGGTGTCCTTGAGGTTGCAAATGTAGGAAGTTTCCTTAGTAACCTTTGTTCTCTTGTTTGGGTCTTATATCATTGCATTATTTACATTAAGAAACTCAGCTTCAGAGTTCACATCATGGCACAGTGGAAACAAGTACAACTAGGAACCATAAGGTTACAGGTTTGATTCCTGGCCCTGCTCAGTGGGTTAAGGATCCAGCACTGCCATGTAGGTTGTAGACATGGCTCGGATTTGCCATTGCTGTGGCTGTGGCATAGGCAAGCAGTTACAGCTCCAATTAGACTCCTAGCCTGGGAACCTCCATATGCTGTGAGTGCAGCCTAAAAAGAAAAAGAGAAAAGAAAAGAAATTACTCAGCTTTAGGAAAGTGCAAAGTCCTCTCTACCTGATGATCTGACATCACTGTGGTTGTCTTAATTTTTAGATCTTCAGTCTTTGCTCATCTCAGACCTCCTACCCCTTTTCCTGAGGATGAAATATTTTCTCTCTTATACACCATCATAGATACCTCCTATGTTAAAATTTTTATTCTATACTCAGAGAAATACAGAGATGAAAAAGACCATGAGAAAGGTTGGGTTTCCAAAGGTGTTTTAATAAGGAAACCATAATTGATTTGTCCTACAAAATATGCTAAATCCTATGAGCCAGTTAAAAGTGAACTTGGAATCAGAGAGCTCTATTAGCTTTTGGGATCATTGAACTCAAAATATTCATATTATAAGTGTCTAAGGTAAGAAGCTGAGTAATTATGAATAAAATAAAATTTTCATTAGTGACACTGAGATTGGGTAGGGACAAATGTGAATTAAAATATATTTATCTGGGAGAGGACAAGATGGCGGAGGAGTAGGGGGACACGCTCGTCCTCTCCCACAAACACAACAAAAAAAAGCACATCTACAGAATAAATGACTCGCACAGAACAGCAACCAATCGCTGGCAGAGGAACCTAAACTCCAATAATGGCAAGAAGTTCGTGAAATTATTGGGCAGAACGGGAGAAAAGAGGAGAGTGAGAGAAGGTGAATCCGAGCGGGACGGGCGCTCCCGAAAGGGAACTGCGGAGGAGAAAGGGATCCGGCACCCTGGAAAGTCACCTACCGGGGGAAAGATCAAATGAACCGGAGGAATCCCCAGATGCAGAGAAGAGTGTAGCAGTAAGTCAGAGTACGGAAAAACCGATCAAGAACCCAACGGACCATCTGAACTATGGGCACAGTCACCAAAAATTGAGACGCCTGGGTGGGGGCTGGGCACCAAATACTCAGCTCCAGAGGTTAGTCCCTGGGAAAGGGCCCGGGGACGCCTGGGTGGGGGCTGGGCACCAAGACCTCCGCTCCAGAGATTAGTCCCCGGGCTAGGGGGGCGGGGCAGAGCGGAAACTGCTTGGGAGGTCTCTAAACCATTTGATGGGGCAGAGACTGCCTGGGAGACTAGAAAACAAAGATGTCGCAGAGGAAGGGAACAATATTGTAGGGGTGGGGAAGTGGAAAGCTGCCTCAGAGGGAACCTGGGAGAAGAGCCTGGTCTGCGCCTGTGCTGGGGAGGGGAGAGAAGAAGGGGTGGGTCCCCATAGAATACCCCCCATGCCACAGCAAGCTTACAGGCCCTCTAGCTAGCTGAAAACTCTGCTTCCCAGTGCATCCCCTCCCCCCACCCCCGCCACGCCCTACGCTCTCAGGGACCTGGGGCTGCCTGCCATCCAGGAGGGCTGGCCTCAACAATTGCCTGAAGCCTACCACCGCAGGGGCTGTCCCTGCACAGGCCTGCTTGCCCTTTGGAGGGGCTACACTTCCACAGAGCAGCACCAAACACCACCAGACCCCTAGAAAAGGCCTGCAGCCCAGAAAAGCTAGAACAAGCCTAGCCAGACCGTGAATAGATCGGCCTAATTCTCGGACGGTTTTTCTGAGTCGGGTTGCCCCGGGGAGGAGCCTCTTGGGTCTCCAAGGGCCTTGCTACCCACCCAGGCCCCCAGGGGGTGCTGAGAGCTAGTGGGCCAGCTGCATAGGACTGCCAGCTCCAGACAGGATCCGCTGCAGCCCAGAAAAGCTGCAACAAGCCTGGCCGAGTTGGGAAAAGATCTCAGACGGTCTTTCTGAGTCGGGCTGCCCTGGGGAGGAGCCTCTTAGGTCTCCAAGGGCCCTGCTACCCGCCCAAGCTCCCAGGGGGGCCCCACTCCCGTGAAATAGCTGCTCAGCACCACCAGCCCCCTGGAGGAGCCCCTGCAGCCCAGAAAAGCTACAACAAGCTCGGCCAGACTGTGAAAAGATCCGCCTACATTCTCAGGCTGTCCTTCTGAGTTGGGCTTCCCTAGGGAAGAGCCTCTTAGGTTCTCAGTGACCCAGATAGCTGCTGCAGCCCCCAGTGGGTGATGCACCCCTGAAGAGCAGCTGCCCAACACCGCCAACTCTCTGCAAGAACCCCACAGCCTCAAAACACCAGAGCAAGCTCTGCATGACCAACTGAAATCTGCGACTATCGTGGGGTGAACCTCCCAGGCCTGTCTGCCCTCAGGAAGCCCTCCTTTGCTTCAAAGAAACACTGTTAGCTCCATCACCAGTCCAGAAAAGCCACACTGCCTCAAAAAAGATTGACCAACAATGCCAGCCCGCAGGAAATATTCCACAGCAGTGACAAGGCAAACAGTACCCGATCACGGAGAGTACAACTCCCACAGCAGAAAGAAAACAACAAGCAAGATGAAGAAGCTGAGAAACCACCCCCAGTCAAACCAACAGGAGAACTCACCTAAAACAGTCAACAATGAAACAGATCTCTGCAGTCTGACAGACCTGGAGTTCAAAAGAGAAATAGTGAAAATACTGAAGGAATTAAGAGAAGATATGAACAGTAATGCAGATACCCTCAGAAAGGAGCTAGAAAATATAAGGAGGAGCCAAGAAAAACTAGAACATTCATTTGCAGAGATGCAAACTGAACTAGGGGCAGTAAAAACCAGAATGAATAATGCAGAAGAACGAATCAGTGATATGGAAGATAGAATAATGGAAATCACTCAGTCTGGTCAACAGACAGAAAACCGAATCAAAAAACTGGAAAGCAATATAAGAGACCTATGGGATGATATAAAGCGGGCCAATCTACACATAATAGGAATTCCAGAAGGAGTAGAAAAAGATAAGGGAATGGAAAATATATTTGAAGAAATTATCGATGGAAACTTCCCAAATCTAAAGGATACTGGATTCAAGATACAAGAAGCACGGAGGGCGCCAAACAAACTGAACCCAAACAGACCCACACCAAGACACATCATAATAAAAATGGCAAAAGTTAGTGATAAAGAGAGGATCCTAAAGGTAGCAAGAGAAAAACAGACTGTTACCTACAGGGAACCCCCATAAGAATATCAGCTGATTTCTCTACAGAAACACTACAGGCCAGGATGGAATGGCAAGAGATATTTAAAGTGCTACAAGGAAAACATATGCAACCTAGAATACTCTATCCAGCAAGAATATCATTTAAAATAGAAGGGGAAATAAAAATTTTTCCCAACAAACAAAAACTTAAAGAATACAGCAACACGAAACCCAGGTTAAAGGAAATATTGAAAGGGCTTCTCTAAACCAAAAAGAAAGGAAGGAAAGGGAAGAAAAAAGAAAAGAAAAAAAAAAGAAGAAGAAGAGGGAGAAACCACAATCAGAGAGTAGTCACTCAAATAAGCCAGCATACAGATTTAATCATGAACATGCTTCAAACAAAATAAAATTAAAAAGAAAAAAATAAAAGAGTCATCAAAACCATAAAATGTGGGCAAGGGATGTTAGGAGGTAAATAACCTTTTTGTTTGTATGTATGTCTCTCTTCTTAATTTTAATATAGTAATGAAGTGTTTGAACTTACAGGACCATCAGGCTAAAACACACAATTATGGGAAGGGGTTAGCATACTTAAAAAACAGGGCAACCACAAGCCAAAACCAAATATTGCATTGGCAAAAAATGAAAAAAAAATACAGTCAAGCAGATAATAAGAGGAGACCATCCAAACAAAAAAAAAAAAAAAAAAAAAAGGAAGAATGGAGAACCATAGAATCAACTGGAACACGAGGTTCAAATGGCAATAAATAATCATCTATCAATTATCACCTTAAATGTCAATGGACTGAATGCCCCAATCAAAAGACACAGAGTGGCTGAGTGGATAAAAAGGCAAAAACCTTCAATATGCTGCCTACAAGAAACTCACCTTAGGACAAAAGATACATATAGATTGAAAGTGAAAGGGTGGGGAAAAGTATTTCACGCCAATAGACATGACAGAAAAGCAGGAGTCACAACTCTCATATCAGACAAAATAGACTTTAAAACAAAAGACATAAAGAAAGGCAAAGAAGGACACTACTTAATGATTAAGGGATCCATCCAAGGAGAGGATGTTACTGTCATCAACATATATACCCCAAACATAGGAGCACCCAGATACATACAACAAATATTAACAGACATAAAGGGAGATATTGATGAGAATACAATCATAGTAGGAGACCTAAATACCCCCCTCACATCAATGAACAGATCCTCTAGACAGAAAACCAATAAAGCAACAGAGATCCTAAAGGAAACAATAGAAAAGTTAGACTTCATTGATATCTTCAGGACACTACATCCAAAAATATCAGAATACACATTCTTCTCAAATGCTCATGGAACATTCTCAGGAATCGACCACATATTGGGACACAAAGCGAATCTCAATAAATGTAGGAGCGTAGAAATTATCTCAAGTATTTTCTCTGACCACAATGCCATGAAATTAGAAATCAACCATGGGAAAAGGAAAGAGAAAAAACCTACTCCATGGACACTAAACAACATGCTACTAAAAAAACCAATGGGTCAATGAGGAAATCAAGAAGGAAATTAAAAAATAGCTTGAAACAAAGGATAATGAAGACACAACCTCTCAAAATCTATGGGATGCTGCGAAAGCAGTGCTCAGAGGGAAATTTATAGCAATACAGGCCTTTCTCAAAAAAGAAGAAAGATCCCAAATGGACAACTTAACCCTCCACCTAAACGAATTAGAAAAAGAAGAACAAAAAAGTCCTAAAGTCAGCAGAAGGAAGGAAATTATACAGATCAATGAAGAAATCAATACAATAGAGATTCAAAAAACAATAGAGAAAATTAATAAAACCAAGAACTGGTTCTTTGAAAAGGTGAACAAAATTGACAAACCCCTGGCCAGACTCACTAAAAAGAGGAGAGAAAGAACCCAAATCACCAAAATTATAAATGAAAAAGGAGAAATCACAACGGATACAGCAGAAATACAAAAAACCATAAGAGAATACTATGAACAACTGTATGGCAACAAGTTTGAAAATCTGGAAGAAATGGACAATTTTATAGAATCTTACAGCCTGCCAAAACTGAATCAAGCAGAATCAGACCAACTGAACAGACCGATCACTAGAAATGAAATGGAAGAGGTCATAAAAACACTCCCTACAAATAAAAGTCCAGGACCAGATGGCTTCACAGGTGAATTTTATCAAACATATAAAGAGGAATTGGTGCCCATCCTCCTTAAACTCTTTCAAAACGTTGAAGAAGAAGGAATACTCCCAAAGACATTCTATGAGGCCACCATCACCCTCATTCCAAAACCAGACAGAGATACCACCAAAAAAGAAAACTATCGCCCAATATCATTGATGAATATAGATGCAAAAATTCTCAACAAAATCTTAGCCAACCGAATCCAACAACATACCAAAAAAATTATACACCATGACCAGGTTGGGTTCATCCCAGGTTCACAAGGATGGTTCAACATATGCAAATCAATTAGCATCATACACCACATTAACAAAAAAAAAAGTCAAAAATCATATGATCATCTCAATAGACGCAGAAAAAGCAATTGACAAAGTTCAACATCCATTCATGATCAAGACCCTCGCCAAAGTGGGTATAGAGGGAACATTCCTGAATATAATCAAAGCCACTTATGATAAACCCACAGCAAATATAATCCTCAATGGGGAAAAACTGAAAGCCTTCTCCCTCAAATCTGGAACAAGACAGGGATGTCCACTCTCACCACTGCTCTTTAACATCGTTTCGGAAGTCTTAGCCACAGCAATTAGACAAACAAAAGAAATAAAAGGCATCCATATAGGAAGAGAAGAGATCAAACTGTCACTGTATGCAGATGACATGATCCTATACCTAGAAAACCCTAAGGACTCAACCCCAAAACTCCTTGAAATGATTAATAAATACAGCAAAGTGGCAGGATATAAGATTAACATTCAGAAGTCAGTTGCATTTCTGTATACCAGCAATGAAATATTAGAAAAGGAATACAAAAATACGATACCTTTTAAAATTGTACCACACAAAATCAAATACCTCGGAATACACCTGACCAAAGAGGTAAAGGACCTATATGCCGAGAACTATAAAACCTTAATCAAAGAAATCAGAGAAGATGTAAAGAAATGGAAAGGTATTCCATGTTCCTGGATTGGGAAAATCAATATTGTAAAAATGGCCATCCTACCCAAAGCAATCTACAGATTCAATGCAATCCCTATCAAATTACCCAGGACTTTTTTCACAGAACTAGAACAAACAATCCAAACATTTGTGTGGAACAACAAAAGACCCAGAATGGCCAAAGCAATCCTGAGAAACAAAAACCAAGCAGGAGGCATAACTCTCCCAGACCTCAAGAAATACTACAAAGCCACAGTTATCAAAACAGTGTGGTACTGGTATCGAAACAGACAGACAGACCAATGGAACAGAATGGAGAATCCGGAAATAAACCCTGACACCTCTGGTCAATTAATCTTTGGCAAGGGAGGCAAGAACATAAAATGGGAAAAAGAAAGCCTATTCAGCAAGCATTGCTGGGAAACCTGGACAGCTGCATGCAAAGCAATGAAACTAGAACACACCCTCACACCATGCACAAAAGTAAACTCCAAATGGCTGAAAGACTTAAATATATGACAGGACACCATCAAACTCCTAGAAGAAAACAAAGGCAAAACACTCTCTGACATCAACATCATGAATATTTTCTCAGGTCAGTCTCCCAAAGCAATAGAAATTAGAGCAAAAATAAACTAATGGAACCTATTCAAACTGAAAAGCTTTTGCACAGCAAAGGAAACCCAAAAGAAAACAAAAAGACAACTTACAGAATGGGAGAAAACAGTTTCAAACGATGCAATGGACGAGGGCTTAATCTCTAGAATATATAAGCAACTTATACAATTCAACAGCAAAAAAACCCAATCAATCAATGGAAAAATGGGCAAAAGACCTGAATAGACATTTTTCCAAAGACGATATACAGATGGCCAACAAACACATGAAAAAATGCTCAACATCGCTGATTATAAGAGAAATGCAAATCCAAACTACCATGAGATATCACCTCACACCAGTCAGAATGGCCATCATTAATAAATCCACAAATAACAAGTGCTGGAGGGGCTGTGGAGAAAAGGGAATCCCCCTGCACTGTTGTTGGGAATGTAAACTGATACAGCCACTATGGAGAACAGTCTGGAGATACCTTAGAAATCTATACATAGAACTTCCATATGACCCTGCAATCCCACTCTTGGGCATCTATCCGGACAAAACTCTCCTTAAAAGAGACAACATGCACCCGCATGTTCATTGCAGCACTATTCACAACAGCCAGGACATGGAAACAACCCAAATGTCCGTTGACAGATGATTGGATTCGGAAGAGGTGGTATATATACACAATGGAATACTACTCAGCCATAAAAAAGGATGACATCATGCCATTTGCAGCAACATGGATGGAACTAGAGAATCTCATACTGAGTGAAATGAGCCAGAAGGACAAAGGCAAATACCATATGACATCACTTATAACTGGAATCTAATATCCAGCACAAATGAACATCTCCTCAGAAAAGAAAATCATGGACTTGGAGAAGAGACTTGTGGTTGCCTGATGGGAGAGGGAGGGAGTGGGAAGGATCGGGAGCTTGGGCTTATCAGACACAATCTAGAATAGATTTACAAGGAGATCCTGCTGAATAGCATTGAGAAATATGTCTAGATACTCATGTTGCAACAGAAGAAAGGGTGGGGGAAAAACTGTAATTGCAATGTATACATCTAAGGATAACCTGAACCCCTTGCTGTACAGTGGGAAAATAAAATAAATAAATAAATAAAATAAAATATATTTATCTGAAAAAATTTGAGTAGGCAATTCTAAGGCTGACTAATTTTTAATAGCATTTGCATATAAAATTAGTAGATGGAGATTAGACAACCTTTTGGAATTTGTAAAAATACAATAAATTAAAAGTGGTTTTCATAAAATAAAATAAATATATATTTTATTATTGACTTTTGTTTCCTGATAGAACATTCAAATTAATCTGGTATGATGATAGTATGAAATAAATTATGCAATAAAAAGTTCACAGAGATGGGAGTTCCTGTTGTGGCTCAGTATTTAACAAACCTGACAATGACCATGAGGTTGCAGGTTCGATCGCTTGCCTAGCTCAGTGGGTTAAGGATCTGGCATTGCCATGAGCTGTGGTGAAGGTTGCAGACGAAGCTCAGATCCTGCATTGCTGTGGCTGTGGTATAAGCTGGCAGCTACAGGTCCCATTAGACCCCTAGCTTGGGAACCTCCATATGCCTCAGGTGTGGCCCTAGAATATGGCAAAAAGAAGACAAAAAAAGTTCACAGAGATCATTTGATTTAAAGTGTAAAGAAAAATGGATGGTCATAACTGTCCCCTAGGAACTGTAACATGCCCTTTGCATTTCCCTTGACATGTCAAAGGCAGGAACAAACTGACTTGTGACAATTCGTATTTCTATTTTTGAGTTTATTTATCTTACTGCATATACTCAGAATGTGGAAAGACAAGATGAGAAAATTAATAGATCTAATCCCTTTCCAGTAGAGCTCAATTAATTGAGTGACCATAAGACTGCATCTGAGAAGAAACTGTACAATAGGCTTGTCCTGATATGTATTGAAGAGAAATTAATTCAATTTTCATCTAAGTGGACAGTAAATTTTTTAAATGTATAAAATTTTCATTTAGCATAATTATTTTGTATGCAGTTTTCTTTCCTCTTACGAGAAAGATGGCAGTAACAAAATCACATATATTTGCCACATTAAAAACATACAATCAGTAGTCCCCACTGTGGTGCAGTAGGTAAGGATCTGATGCTGTCTCTGCAGCAGCTCATGTCAGTACTGAAGCAGAGGTTTGATCCCTGGCCCAACACAGTAGCTTAAAGATCCAGTGTTGCCACGGCCATGGTATAGGTCATAGTTCTGACTCAGATTCCATCCCTGGCCTGGGAACTTCCATATGCTGTGGATACAACCAAAAAGGAAAAAAAAAAAAACATACTAACATTGTACATAAATTGAACACATTACTTGTAGGTATTGTGAAGAGTAGATTTCTAAGAAAGATTCCCAATTGAATTAGAAAACAAATGAAAAAAAATGTGTGATGTGGAAGATGTAAATAAACAGTATTTCAATGAAAAGGAACAATCACAAGGAGATAAATAACAGTATAATATTAACCAAGGAGCTATTTGATAAACATGAAAATTAGTTGAAAACCTAAAATGTAGCAGAACTTTAAAAAAAACAATTTCAACAATAATGTAAAATGAAGGATGGTGGATAGAGAGAAAGTAATATGAGAGGAAATTTGTAACAAATTAAAATTGTGAAGAATTACATAAATTGCACAAATTGTACATAAATTGCACAATGAATATTATATTGTTAGAGCTCTGCTCTAACACCAAGTATTAAACCCCAATTTTGAACCTTATACATGTTTTGAGAGAAAAAGTTGAGAATGATAAATATGATTCCTAATCCTATTGTCTTTCATTTATGCAGGAAAGAAAATGACACCTTCACATTTGTTTGGCTTCATAACATATACTACCCTCATGTTCTTTTCAATCAAAAATTTTTAAAAGTTTACTGAAAGAAATTTCATGAAAACATAAGAAATCACTCAATATAAAGTACTTAAGGGAAATTCAGGATATAAATAATTCATCTTCATTCTCAAAGACCACATCTAATAGAACTTAGGGGAAAAATAAGCATTAAACCAGAAGTCCACGTGATTTGAATACTAGTCTACCATTTCTTTATAACATGGATCTGGCCAAAAAATAAACATCTATGCATTCTGTATTTTTTTTTTTTTTTGTCTTTTGTCTTTTTGTTGTTGTTGTTGTTATTATTGTTGCTATTTCTTGGGCCGCTCCCACGGCATATGGAGGTTCCCAGGCTAGGGGTCCAATCGGAGCTGTAGCCACCGGCCTACGCCAGAGCCACAGCAACGCGGGATCTGAGCCGCGTCTGCAACCTACACCACAGCTCACGGCAACGCCGGATCGTTAACCCACTGAGCAAGGGCAGGGACCGAACCCGCAACCTCATGGTTCCTAGTCGGATTCGTCAACCACTGCGCCACGACGGGAACTCCTGCATTCTGTATTTTTTTATGTACAATCTAAAAATGAGAAGAAAATTTATCAATGCTGAATAAATATAAAGTGATAAATTGAGGAGTTCCCTTGTGGTGCAGCAGGTCAATGATACCACATTGTCACTGTGGGTTTAATCCCTGGGGAATTTCCATATGCTTCAGGTGCAGTCAAAAAATAGTAAATTTAAAAATTTAGAAAATTAAATGATACATTGAGATTGCATGTGATAAAATGAATTAGTGGTTGATACCGTGAATAATTACTCATTAAGGTATCCAATATTTACAGCAGGAATAGCTCAATGAATTCCATATTTTTTCTCAAATATTGCTCTGTACTGATGATGCTTTCTTTTTCAAATCTCCTTGGAAACAGGAATCAACAGAGAAAACAACATGTTAATTAGAGAAAAAGTAATTCATAATAAATTCCCCAAATATCTGAAATTGGAGTTTTATTTTTATAAGATAGGCAGCTGAGCAGAAGCACATTTAGTTAACCTTCATAGTTGCCTAGATTCTATCCATGTTCTATCTATGCAAAATATGTTTTGTGAATAACCCAGCTAAGCTTTTTACTAACACACCACAGCAGTCTTTACCCAGAGCAGATGCTTCTCCTTCTGTTCTTTCCTCCTTCTCTTCTTTATAACTTAATATTAACACATTCATTCTGTTTAAGTCACAGCCTTAACTTATGACATCCCGAAGACTCTGCTCCGCCTCCCCTACCCTGGGGATCTTTCTAGACTTACTTCCTCACCTAGGAAGAACATTTACTCCCATGTGTTCTCGATGCTCCAAAATGAAAATGTTTTGACTACAGAACAGAGAAGAGGAAGAATTCCCCAGTGGCTCAGCTGGATAAGGATCTGGCAGCATCACTGCTGTGGCTCTGATTACTGCCATGTTGCATACTCAACTTCTGGCCCAGGAACTTCCACAAGCTGCAGCCATGGCCAAAAAAAAGTAGAGAAAGGGAAGATCAGAAGGAAAACCATGAAAGTTCTTATGTATTAATAGTAAGAATAAATATGAAAATATGACCTTGACCAAAGGATGCATCTCAGAGAAAAGGATCGTAACATCTTAAAACAGGTTTCAATGGGAGTAATCTAAGTCAAATGATACAGATTTTCAATTATAAGAGGAATACATTTTAAGGATCTAATATACAGCATGGTGACTATAATTAGTAATATGGTTTTATACACTTGAAATTTGCCAAGAGTAGATTTTATGCTTTCTCACCACACACACAATTAAGTGGTTAACTGCATGAAGTGACAGATGACTTCATTGCATTAATCTTGGTAATATTCACAATATATATGTACATAAAATCATCATGTTGTGCAATTTAATTACATACAGTGATGTTAATTAAAATAAAAGCAAAAGATTTCCTTTAGTGTAAGAAATAGACTGGAAAAAATTGAAATAACTAGACTTGCTTTTGAGTTAATTATCTGAAGGCAAATCAAACTTCACAATCTGTCCTAGGTTGCTTCAGTGCCTTGGATATGGTTTTAAGATCAGCTTATATATTTTTCATGTATTAATTATGAAATGTAACACATAAAAAAACTTGCAGTAAAAAGAGACCAAGGGAGAAACAGAGATGGACACAGAGAAAACTATGATGGAAATAACATTGTCTCTACCTGAAAAAAGAAATAGAGAACTATTATCATCTCCAAAGTCAATCACATCTCCCATCTTGTCCTCACTGCTTCCCTTCCTCTAGAATTAGCTATTTTCTTGACTTTTATTGGTCATAGCCCCCTTGCCTGGTGTTAGAGGAGATTACCAAGGGGACATGACCACAGGTTGAACAGTGAGCTGTTCCTGAGCAATCAGAGGCTCCTCATTCACCTCCCCCATTTTTGTGATGTACTCCTGCCCACTGTTCCCATAGCTGGAGACATTTTCAAGGATGCTGTCTAAAGAGTAAGGTGTTACTGAGAGCATTTGCACTGAATATGTGATTGAACCCAGCTAAGGCCTGTATATGAAGTTGAAATTTCTGGCAGGCAGATGCAGAGATCTTCTTGTCTTTCAGCCATCCAAGACAAACCACCTGTGTAAGTTCCCTTGCTTTTAAAAACTACCACCTGCCGGAGTTCCCGTCGTGGCGCAGTGGTTAACGAATCCGACTAGGAACCATGAGGTTGCGGGTTCGACCCCTGACCTTCCTCAGTGGGTTAACGATCCGGCGTTGCCGTGAGCTGTGGTGTAGGTTGCAGACGTGGCTCGGATCCCGCGTTGCTGTGGCTCTGGCGTAGGCCGGTGGCTACAGCTCCGATTGGACCCCTAGCCTGGGAACCTCCATATGCCGCGGGAGCAGCCCAAGAAATAGCAAAAAGACAAAAAAACAAAAAAACTACCACCTGCCAATCTGGAGTGGTCTACCTCTTTCTTCTATCTTTCCTTCCCCATGATATGTGCAGGCCAGTTTGTGGACAAGTGCCTGGGAACCTTAGGCAATGTATACATCTAATCTGTTACTGAGTTCTCTTGTAGTTAAAATAAGTGCTCATCTCAGTGGGTCCTTGTAAAATGAAAAGCGAATACTGAGTATATGACATACAATAAATCTTCAATATGAATTTGCTATCATTTATTCTGCTCACACAACACATTGAAAGGTAGCTTAATCCTTGGACACATATGTCAAAAAAGAAAAGCAAGAATGAAAGCTGTTTGGATATAATGTAGATCTTGGGAAAAATTAAAATATATTTAACTGCAAATTTTTTTCAAACTATTTTTTGGAAATTTTCTTGCCCACAAAATCTCTTCTGAGTAGAAGAGCCCAGAGGTGGCAGAGAAGTGCCTGAATTGTGCAGGTAGCTGAAGAGCTTGCCACCAGGCAGGAACTCCATCAGCATATACTGGAAGTGGTCATCATGGCCTGTCAGAACAGCTTGAGCAGAAAGTGGTGGCTGACTTTTTTCAGCACAGATTTCTCATTGTGCATGTGCTGCTCATGCTTCAGGTAGATGAACTCTGGGATGCTCATCACCTTCAAAGTGAAGAAGTGCTTGGCCTTGTTCTCCTGGACCAGCTGCACAGGTCAGAACAACCCAGTGTACACTGTAGCCAGAGTGTGGAAGTCCCGCAGGTGGTAGGTGGGCGGTTCTAGCTAGGGTGACTACAGCTGGGGAAGTGTACAGGAGATTAATCCGTTGGGGGTCTCCTCCTGGCTCCCTCAGGAGTCACCATTCCCTGGGGCAGCCTCAGCCAGCCCCAGCCCCTCCATGGGGGTATGCTTAGGTCCAGGGAGCCAAGGAAGGTGGGGAGGCATGGACAGCTGGAATTTCTTCCACTCAGCCTCTGAGGGCAGAGCGGCAAGGGCAGCATTAGCAGCGCCCACAAATGTGCAGGCTCCCACATCTCGCTCAACAGCCAGGGAACAGAAGGCAGCGAGGCTCCTGGCCACACTCAGGCAGCAGCAGCAGCAGAAGCAGAGGTAGGAGCAGCCAGCGGACTGGGTTGGGGGGCAGGCGCTGGATGGGGCGGCCTCCCAGCCTCGGCTGGGGACACAGTCTGGGCTGGCTGGGAGGACGTGGGGTCCCAGCAGAGGGCGCCCAGCCTGTTCATTCCTTTTGTCTAGTGACCATTCCTGTGTGCACGCTGCTGTGGGGCCAGGCAGAAGATTTATAATTTCTTTTTAATTTCAGCAATATTTCAAGGCTTATATCTGCAGGCTCAGTTTTAAATTTTTATGTTTTATGCTACATTTGGAGAAAGTTTTATTTAAAAGGAATTTATTTCAACCATTTTTTTTCAGAAGATAGTGATAGGCAAACCCATAAACTTTAAGTATACACAAATTTGACCTAAAATATTAATTATAATCTCTCTTACTGATTTTATATCTTTTCTCTTTTTATTCTCCATACAGTAATAGATTCTCAAGTTTTCAGCATTTGATAATCAGCATTTTAAATTTTGTCTTTCAATAACCCACAAAAATGATTTTAATTTTTCTTTTTAATTTAAAATTTTCCCATAGTTCTTCCTAATCTGATCATTTGTATTTCATATTCATTTTTAAAATTTTTCTACTTGTACCCATTAAAACTGTTTGCTTCTTTTGTTTTTTTTTCTTTTTATGGCTACACCTTCAAGGTTATGGAAGTTCCCAGGCTTTTTAAAGTTTTCTTCTACAATAATACACATATGATTGGCTGAAGAATAGGAAATTTCCATAGGAAACAGAGGGAAACTTCATGGCTTGGCTTGTCTTCTCAACAGAGACCCTACATATTTCATACCAGAAAGTGATGTTTCATATTTCTGCTCTGATATGTTCTCTGATATGTATACTGTGCAAGCCCTACACAGGAATTTTGGAATAGCTGTCAAGAATTAGATTCAGGAGTTCTGGTTGTGGCTCAGTGGTTAATGAAAACAACTGGCATCCATGGGGACATGGGTTGGATCCCTGGCTTTGTTCAGCGGGTTAGGGATTTGGGTTGTCGTGGGCTGTGGTGTGGGTTCCAGATGAGGCTTGGATCCTCCTTGGAGCCTGTGTTGCTGTGGCTGTGGTGTAGGCCAACCTCTAGCTTGGGAACTTCCATATGCCTTGAGTGTGGCCCTAAAAAGACAAAAGACACACACACACACACACACAGAATTAGATTCAAAATGAGACAGTGTGTTAGAACAAGTCTGAGTGCCCAAGACACAGTGAGGCCAAACAACCTGAAATATCAGAGTGTGGAGCAGAGAATGGTTTATGGTAGGGCCATGCCTGGAGACAGGTGGCTTGGGTCCCCAAATATCTCTAATTCCCTGAAACAAAAAAGAATTTTATTTTATTTATTTATTTTTTTAATAATTTTTTAAATTTTCCCACTGTACAGCAAGGGGGTCAGGTTATCCTTACATGTATACATTACAATTACATTTTCCCCCCACCCTTTCTTCTGTTGCAACATGAGTATCTAGACAAAGTTATCAATGCTATTCAACAGGATCTCCTTGTAAATCTAAAAAGCATTTTAAAAGAAAAGTTATGGAGGGGTGTGGTTGGTTGTTGCATACTTCTTGGTGAAGAAATCCTTTGTTGTTTCATCTGTTCACAGAGGTCAAGTCATGATGATCTTGTAAACCTCCAATAAGATATATGTTATACTTCAGAGAGAAGCTAAAGCAAAGGATATGTGGGAAGGGGCTGTCCCAGGAGGGCCCCACATAGTCCTGATCTGTTACAAATGTGTTAGGATATTTTTCAAGATTGTCCTTCACATAGTATTTTCAGGATTATTTCTTGGGTATGTAAACCTGAGTCACAGCAGTAGTTCCTGTTGTGGCTCAGTGGAAAAGGCAACTGACTAGTATCCCTGAGGACTCAGGTTCAATCCCTTACTTAGATCAGTGGGTTGAGGATCTGACATTGCCATAAACTGTGGTGTAAGTCGTGGATGTGGCTTGGATCCTGAGATGCTACATGGTGTAGGTCAGTGGCTAAAGCTCCGATTTGACCCCAGCCTGAGAACCTCCATATACCATGGGTGTGGTCCCAAAAAGACAAAAAAATCCAAAAAAACCTGAGTCACAATGCTCACTATACTGTTATTTTTCTTTTCAGTCTGCACACATTTTTAGATACATCAACAATACCTCATTTTTATTTACTATAGCTTTCTATACCAAACTGAAAACAAATTCCCCTTCAAGTAATTGATGTCAGTGAAATTTTCTAAGACTTTTGAGATTTGCTTGAAGCCTAACCAATTATCCATGGCTTGATTTTGCTCCTATCCTTTTTTGTGGCTAGGCAAAAACCTGCGTTTAACTTTTACAGTGCTCAAAAAATGCAGCCATTGAGTTTGATATTCTCCACTTACTCCAAGAAAAATTAAATTTCACCAGGAACAGGAACACGACCTTCATATGAGTGTTCCCTAACTTTTCCCCCACCCTCCCAAACCTAAGGCTCTAGAGAAAGGTCATTGGAATGGTTACATTTTTGAGGTGTAACAGAGGACTGGGTAATAAAAATAGCTCATGCTGAAGGAGCATATATTGTGCAATAGGCAGTGTTTCAGAACCTCACAAATCATCACAAGACTGTGAGCTGAGTGCTCTTGTCACTTCCATGTAATACATGATGTGTTGGGTTTATGTGGCAGTTCTCATACTTAGTAAGCAATTCTGGGTTTAGAATTCGTGCTCTAACCAAGGATCTAGAACTAGCCATAGAGTGGCAGTTGATTTATACATGAATGTAGCATTGATTAAAAAGTGCATTGAAACAAAAGAAAAGAGTTTCATATGGGGTTTAGAAAATAGTAATAGCCTCAAGCATATGAGAAACCCCAGATTGCCACTGGCAAGAACACCATCAGAGCAGAAGCTGACTTCGTTAAGAAATATTTTTGCAGGTCATAAATTAGATCTTTTATAAGAACATCCTGGAGTTCCCATCATGGCACAGCGGAAATGAATCTGACTAGGAACCATGAGGTTGCAGGTTCAATCCCTGGCATATCTCAGTTGATTAAGGATCCAGTGTTGCTGTGAGCTGTGGTGTAGGTCTCAGATGTGGTTAGGATCTGGCTTTGCTATGGCTCTGGCATAGGCTGGAGGCTACAGCTCCAATTTGACCCCTAGCCAGGGAACCTCCATATGCCATGGTTGTGGCCCTAAAAGACCAAAAAAAAATTCTCTTAAGTGATGGAAGTAAAACATTGGAATTATGTTTTAAATCATCATTTGACAGCCAGAATTGGCTCCATTGAATATTGTTACATAGAAGAATGAGCTATATGGGCTCTAAGTGTTGACCTGTATTGCATGGTGCCTTTGATAGTCTTCTGCTAAATATCTAAATTGGTTATACAGCCAAAGGATCAATGGGGCAGAAGAGACAGAAATGAGAAAACTAGAGAAGAGCATAGCAGAGAATGTGGACAAATCCAGGGAATTATAAACATTTGCTCATATTTGAGCCTATGTATTTTGCTAGACAAAAGGACCACAGGCAAGCATTACACATTTTAAAGGTTTCAGAGTAGAGATGTCATATAGTCAACAAGCTCAATGGTGAAAATTGGGGAAGTCTTTCAGTTAATTTCCTTTCTTCCTGTGATGTGGCACCATAGTTTCTTTATGGTGTTCTTCATCTCCATGTTTATCAGTGTACATAAGAGAGTTAAGCATGTGAGCAATGACAGTGCAAAAAGAGCAACTTCTTTGTCTTCTGATATATTAATAGCTGGTTTAATTCAAATAAAACATAAAGGAGCAAAAAGAAAAAAGGACTGCCATAGTGGTAAAGGATTATCACAGTGATGTGGGAACTGCAGGTGGAGAGAACTTTGTAGAGATTCTCTGCAGAGTAGGATCAGACCATATATAAGATGACAATGTAAGGTATCAGCAAGACCACAAAAGTCATCAGGCCCATCAGGCCCTAACTGGCAATGACCTGGAGACCAATTCATCACAGAAGTAATGATCTAGTACACGGAGGCTGCAATAGAGTAAAAAGATGACCAGGAGAAATTGACTGAAGGAATGTAGGAATCACTCAGCACAGGAAGCAGTGATCATGGCACCACACTTCTTTCTGGTCATGATAACCATTTAACGCAGGGGCTGGAACGTGGCCACCTGGCAACCATAGAGCATCCCTGTGATGAAGAAGACTTTAATCCCCCAAAGAAGTGCATGGTAAAGATCTGGGTCATGCAGCCATTGTAGGAAGTGGTCTTTACTGCCAGGAAGTCAGTGATCAACTTGGGGGTCACAGTGGAGAGTGAGAGGTAGCTCAGGAAGAAACACATAGGCTGGTTGTGATAGAAATCATGACAAGGAGGTTTCCAATGAAAATTGCAAGGTAACAGAGTAAGAATAATAATAAGAAAAAAAGCAATTTCCTTTTTCTGAGAAAATCCTAAGAGAATAAATTATGTAATGTTATTTCTATTTCCCTTGACTCAAAGTAGTTTGACAACACCTGAAATTAGGTGATTATTCATTCTTATGATATGTATTTAAAAATGGTAATGGATATTATTCCTGGTCATGGGGCAGATGACAATGGAAATAATTCAAAATTTGAAGAAATAAAAATTATTTTTTTTGTTTTTGTTTTTGTTTCCGTTTAACAGGTTATGAGGTAAAATTTATTTATTTATTTTTATCACATAGAAACTAGATTCAATATTCTATAGTAAACCATAATGTAAAAGAATGTGAAAAAGAATATATAGACTACATATATGTGTAACTGAATCACTTTGCTGTACACCAGAAACTTACAAAACACTGTAAATCAATAATACTTCAATATTTTAACTGCAAAAATGTTTTTTTAATTGTTATTTCCTCAACACAATTTTTTTCCACTGTACAACACAATTTTTCCCTCCAGTGGGGACCCAGTTACACGTACATGTATACCTACTTTTTCTTACATCATCAGGCTCTGACATAAGTAACTAGACATAGTTCTCAGTGCTACACAGCAGGATCTCACTGTTAATCCATTCCAAAGCAATAGTTTGCATCTGTTAACCCCAGCTCCCAATCCATCCCCCTCCCTCCTCCTCCCCTGGACAACCATTAGGCTATTCTCCAAGTCCATGATTTTCTTTTCAGTGTAAAGGTTCATTTGTGCTGTATATTAGATACTAGATATAAGTGATATCATATGGTGTATGTCTTTCTCTTTCTAACTAATTTCACTCAGTATGAGAGTCTCTAGTTCCATCCATGTTGCTGCAAATGGGATTATTTCATTCTCTTATATGGCTTAGTAGTATTCCATTGTGTATATATACCACTTCTTCCTAATCCAATCATCTGTCGATGGACATTTGGGTTGTTTCCATGTCTTGGCTATTGTGAATAGAGCTGCAATGAAAATGCAGGTGCATGTGTCTCTTTTAAGGAATGTTTTGTCGGGATATATGTCCAGGAGTGGGATTGCTGGGTCATGTGGTAGATCTATGTATACTTTTCTAAGGAACCCTCATACTTTTGTCCATAGTGGTTGTACCAGCTTACATTCCCACCAACAGTGCAAGAGGGTACCCTTTTCTCAATACCCTCTCCAGCATTTGTTATTTGGGGACTTTATATTTTTTTTTGCTTTTTAGGCAGCACCCTTGTCATAATGGAGGTTCCCAGGCTAGGGGTCAAAATCAGAGCTACAGGTGCCAGCCTATGCCACAGCCACAGCCACTCAGGATCCAAGCCTCCACCACAACCTACACCACAGCTCAGGATAATGCCAGATCCTTAACCCACTGAGTAAGGCCAGGAATCGAACCCAAAACCTCATGGTTCCTATTCAGATGTGTTTCCACTGTGCAACAATGGGAACTCTCCTTTGTGGACTTATTAATGATGGCCATTCTTACTGTTGTGAGGTGGTATCTCATGGTAGTTTTGACTTGCATTTTTCTAATTATCAGTCACGTTGAGCACTTTTTCATGTGCTTGTTGGCCATCTGTGTATCTTCCTTGGAGAAATGTCTATTCAGGCCTTTTTCCCATTTTTCCATTGGGTTGTTGGCTTGTTTGCTGTTTTGTATAAGTTTTTTTGTATATTTTAGAGATTAAGCCCCTGTCAGTTGAATCATTTGAAACTATTTTCTCCCATTCTGTAAGTTGTCTTTTTGTTTTCTTTTTGGTTTCCTTTGCTGTGCAAAAGCTTGCAGTTTGATTACATTGCATTGGTTTATTTTTGCTTTTTTTCCTGTTACTTTGGTAGACTGACCTGAGAAAACATTTGTAAGGTTGATGTCAGAGAATGTTTTGCCTACGTTCTCTTCCAGGAGTTTGATGGTTTCTTGTCTTATATTTAGGTCTTTCAGCCATTTTGAGTTTCTTTTTGTTCATGGTGTGATTGTACGTTCCAGTTTCATTGATTTACATACAGCTGTCCAGGTTTCTCAGCAATTCTTACTGAATAGACTGCCTTTTTTGCACTTAGGTTCTTGCCTCCTTTGTCAAAGATTAATTGACCATAGATATCTGAGTTTATTTCTGCATTCTGTATTCTATTCCATTTGTCTGTATGTCTATTTTTAGTACCAGTACCACACTGTCTTGATGACTGTGGCTTTGTATATTGCTTGAGGTTTGGGCAAGTGATGCCTCCTGGTTGGGTCTTGTTCCTCAGGATTGCTTTGGCAATTCTGGGTCTTTTGTGGTTCCATGTACATTGTTGTATTATTTGTTCTAGTTCTGTGAAAGATGTCATGAGTAATTTGATAGGGATTGCATCAAAGCTGTGTAGATTGCTTTGGGAAGTATGACCATTTTTACAATATTAATTTTTCCAATCCAGGAGCATGAAATATATTTCCATTTCTTTACATCTTCTTTAATTTCCTTGATTAATGTTTTATAGTTCTCAGCATGTAAGTCCATTACCTTCTTGGTCAGTTCTATTTCCAGGTATTTGATTTTTGGGGGTGCAATTTTAAAAGGCATTGTATTTTTGTATTCCTTTTTCTAATATTTCATTGTGAGTATACAGACTGATTTCTGAATGTTAATCTTATATCCTGCAGCTTTGCTGAATTTGTTGATCACTTCAAGTGGTTTTTGTGTTGACTCCTTATGGTTTTCTGTATATAGTACCATGTCATCTGCATACAATGACAGTTTTATCTCTTCTCTTCCTATTTGGATGCCTTTTATTTCTTTGTTTTTTCTGATTATTGTGGCTAGGACTTCCAGTACTATATTGAATAGCAGTGGTGAGAGTGGGCATTCTTGTCTTGTTCCAGATTTTAGTGGGAAGAATTTCAGATTTTCTCCATTGAGTAGTATATTTGCTGTGGGTTTGTCATAAATGGTTTTGATTATGTTAAGGAATGTTTCCTCTCTACCCACATTTCTGAGAGTATTTATCATAAATAAATGTTGGACTTTGTTGAATTCTTTTTCAGCATGTATTGAGAATGTCGTATGGTTTTTGACTTTTCTTTTGTTATGTGGTGTATAACAACTGATTTGTGTATGTTGAACCATCCTTGTGAACCTGGGATAAATCCCACCTGGTCATGGTGTATGACCTTTTTGATATGTTGTTGGATTCAGTTGGCTAAGATTTTGTCGAGAATTTTTGCATCTATATTCATCAAAGATATTAGCCAATAGTTTTCTTTTTTTTTTGGATCTTTGTTGGGTTTTGGAATTAGGGTGGCATCATAGAATGTCTTTTGGAGTGTTCCTTCTTAAACCTTTTGAAAAAGTTTGAGGAGGATGGGCATCAGTTCCTTTTTGTATGTTTGGTAGTATTTGCCTGTGATGCCACCTTGTCCTGGACTTTCATTTGCAGGGAGTGTTTTTATGACATTCTCAATTTCCTTTCTAGTGATCAGTCTGTTCAATCGATCTATTTCTTCTTGATTCAGTTTTGGCAGGCTGTAAGATTCTAGAAGGTTGTCCATTTCTTCCACATTGTCAAATTTGTTGGCATATAATTGTTCATAGTATTGTGGTATTTTTTTTTGTATTTTTGAAGTATCCATTGTGATTTCTCCTTTTTTCATTTCTTTATTTTGTTCTTTCTCTCCTCTTCTTGGTGAGCTTAGCCAGAGGTTTGTGAATTTTGTTTAACTTTTCAAAGAACCAACTCTTGGTTTTATTGATTTTTTTCTATTGTTTTTTGAATCTCTATTTTATTGATTTCTTCTCTGATCTTTATGATTTCCTTCCTTCTGCTGACTTTAGGCCTTTTTTGTTCTTCTTTTTCTATTCATTTATGTGGTGGGCTAAGTTTTCCATTTGAGATCTTTCTTCTTTTTTGAAGAAGGCCTGCATTGCTATGAACTTCCCTCTGAGCACTGCTTTTGTGGCATCCCATAGATTTTGAGTGGTTGTGTCTTCATTATCATTCGTCTTGAGGGATTTTTAATTTCCTTCTTGATTTCCTCATTGACACATTTTTTTTTTAGTAGCATGTTTTTTAGTCTCCATGTATTAGGTTTTTTCTCATTTCCTCTCCTGTGGTTGATTTCTAGTTTCATGCCATTATGGTCAGAAAAGATACTTGAAATAATTTCTATACTCTTAAATTTGGTGAGGTTACCTCTGTGCCCCAAAATGTGATTGATTCTTGAGAATGTTCCATGTGCACTTGAGAAGAATGTGTATTCTAATTTTTTTGGAAGTAATGTCCTGAGTCTAATTTTTCTATTTTTTCCTTTCAGATCTCTTTTACTTTATTGATTTTCTGTCTAGAGGATCTGTCCATTGATGTGAGTGGGGTGTTAAAAAGTCTCCTACTATGATTGTATTCCCATTACTTTCTCCATTTATGTCTGTTAATATTTGTTGTATGTATCTGGGTTCTCCTATATTAGGGACATATATATTGATGATTGTAATATCCTCTTCTTAAATGGATCCTTTTACCATTAAATAGTGTCCTTTGTCTTTCTTTATGGCCTTCATTTTAAAGTCTGTTTTGTCTGATATGGGTATTGCAACTCCTGCTTTCCTATCTTGTCCATTTGCATGAAATATCTTTCCCATCCCCTCATGTTCAATCTATGTGTCCTTTGCCCTATGTTGAGTCTCTTTTCGGCAGCAGATTGAAGATTTTTGCTTTTTTATCCAAACTGCTACTCTGTGTCTTTTGATTGGAGCATTCAGTCCATTGACATTTAAGGTGATAATTGATAAATGTTTATTTATTGCCATTTCAAACCTTGTTTTCCAGTTGATTCTAAGATTCTCCATTCTTCCTTTCTTTTTTTGGTTGAGTGGTTTTCATTTATTTTATTCTTGAGTACATTTCTTCTCATTTGTTGTGAATGTAATGTTTTGTTTTGACTTGTGCTTGCCCTGTATTTTAAGTATGTTAATCCCTTCCTATAACTGTGTGCTTTAGCCCGATAGTCATGTAGTCTCAAACACTTCATTATAGTAATAAAATTTTTAAAAATGATCTATTTATTTCCTTATTTCCCTGTCCCACATTGTACGACTTTGGTGGGTTTTTTTTTTAACATCTTCATGATTAGATATGTGTGCTGGCTTATTTAAGTGACTGCTTTCTAATTGTGGTTTCCTCCATCACAGTTCTTCCTATTTTTATTTTTTTTTAATTTAGAGAGAGCCTTTCAGTATTTCTTTTAGAATGGGTTTAGTATTGCTGTACTCTTTTAGCTTTTGTGTGTTGGGAAATCCTTTATTTCCCCTTATATTTTAAATGTTATTCATGCTGGATAGAGTATTCTAGGTTGCATATTATTTCCTTTCAGTGCTTTGCACATCTTCTGCCATTCCCTCCTGGCCTGTAGATTTTCTGTGGAGAAATCAGCTGATAGCCTTATGGGGGTTCCCTTATAATTGGCACTGCTTTTCTCTTGCTGCCTTTAGAATCCTCTCTTTATCATTAACTTTTGCCATTTTTATTATAATATGTCTTCATATAAGCCTTTTTGGGCTCAACTTGTTTGGGGCCCTCTGTACTTCCTGTATTTTGAAATCTGTACACTTTAGATTTGGGAGGTTTCCAGCAATAATTTCTTAAAATATATTTTCAGTCCCCTTTTCTTGTTCTTCTCCTTCTGGAATTCCTATTATGCATAGATTGGCCTGCTTGATATTATCCCATAGGTCTCTTACATTGCTTTCATGTTTTTCCTTTTGGTTTTCTGTCTGCTATCCTGTTTGGGTGATTTCCATTATTCTATCTTCCACATCACTAATTCATTCCTCTGCATTATTCATTCTGCTCTTTACTGCCCTTAGCTCAGTTTGTATCTATGCAAATCAATTTTCTAGTTTTTTTTTTCTTTTTGGCTCCTCCTTATATTTTCTAGTTCCTTTCTGAGAGATTCTGCCTTACTAGTTCATATCTTCTCTTAATTTCTTCACTATTTTCACTATCTCCATTTTGAACTCAAAGTCTGTCAAACTGAAGAGATCTGTTTTATTGTCGACTGCTTTAGGTGAATTGTCCTGTTGCTTTAACTGGGAGTGGTTTCTGAGCTTCTTCATCTTGCTTGTGTTTTTCTTTTTCTGTGAATTTGTGGAAGCCAAACAGTTGGCAGGTGGCTTCTGGCCAGGCACACAAGGGGTTGGGGGTGGATATGCTGGGAATGCTCTGCTCTCTGCTAGCTGGCAGGCAAGCATTCATGCTTGGGGTGCAAGGAGTATTCTATCATGGTATGCCCCTCTCCTCTCCCCTTCCCAGCAATGGCTCCTTGTCCTTTCTTCAGGTCCAGACCCTTTCCCAGGTTCCCTCTGTCATGGCTTTCCACATAGCTTATTGCTCCCTCTGCCCATGGCACACCACTTCCTAGTCCCTTAGGCTGTCTCCCTACCACCAACCCCAGCCTGCTCCCAGGGACTGACCTCTGGAGCCTAGGTCTCAGCACCCAGTCCCCATTCAAGCTTCTCAGTCTGTGGTGTCTGCACCAGTGGCTCAGATGATCTGTGCAGCTTTTACTCTTGTTTTTCAGTTCTCAGACCTGCTCTTGTACTTTTCTTGGCATTTTGGAGATCCCTCAGACTTGGCTGATCTTTCCTTCAGTTAGGTGGCATCCTGTGGTGTAGGTTCCCTTTCTCCTTCATAACTCCTTCTATTCCTGTCCTGATTCCCATTCTCTCTGTCTCCTCTCCTCTGTTGTTGTACCCAGTTCTATCAAGAGATTCTTGCCACTTTTGGAGGTTTATGTTCTTCTGCCAACATTCAGTTGATGTTCTGAGTTGTTTTACATGTAGATGTGTTTTTTTGTTCTGTTTGTGGGAGAAGGCAAGTGCATCCCCAAACTCTTCCACCATCTTGCCTCCAACCCAGCTTTATTTTTTTAGTTTCACTCTTTTAGGGCCACATCTGAGGCATATGGAAGTTCCCAGGCTAGGGGTTTAATGGGAGCTGCAGCTTCCGGCCTATGCCACAGCCAAAGCAACACAGGCTCCAAGATGAACCTGTGCCCTCAGCACATCTCATGGCAACTGAAAATGATGCATTCTTAACCCACTGAGCAAAGCCAGGGACCAAACTGTTTTCCTCATAGATACTAGCCTTGTTCATTACCACTGATCCACAAAGAGAACTCTGGGGTATCCCTCTTTGATTTTTACTTCAAAAGGCTGTCCCTTTCTTGAAAACAATAATTACTGGTAAACATCTTAGGTAACTGAAATGAAGACTGACTTACAGAATATATTAAACATATGGGATCATATACTTCTAATACGATGTAACCATATGCTTCTATTATCCAGCATAATTGGGTATTTTACCCTGGTAGAATTCAAGAAATGGTTTTGTAAGAAAAAAAAAAGTCTTTGGTTCCTATTCTCACTGTTTATTGAGTGCATATACCCAGAAATGAAACCTTGTGTGAAAAAACAAAAAGTGCAAGTTATGAAGTATAATATGTGGATAATGTTATATGTGAGAAATTTCCTGTTATCCATCTTATGTGGAAAGGTGATAAATAAAAAAAAAATCAACATGTTTGGATCAATAAGCATATATAGATGGCCATAATTGGTTATAATGCTCTTGTATTTAATTTACTAATATAATTGATTTAAAATGGCTTAATTTAAAAATGAAATATATTCTATTTTATAATCAACCAGAAGAATAACAAAACATCTCTATTTTTCAAATGTTTATCATCTCGGACTTCCAAAACATTTGTTTTTGACATTCAGCAAGGCTTTTGAGGATAATTATAGTAGGTTTAAATCAAATTTTTGAGTCTCCTTTAACACCTTCCTCATTTGCATAAATTGGCTTCTTTCTAATTAATTCATACTAACTGTTCAACTCTTCCTAATCAGGCATCCTGAAACTGCAAGGATGTGGGAAACTGAACTTCTTTCAGTTCCCACATCACTAGTCTTAGTACTTCGGGCTGGCTTTTCTCCCTTTCATTCCTATTGTTTTCATTTCCTCTTCCCTCTAGTCACTGCTGTAAGTAATATAAGACCAACTCTAATAATGTGTTAATAACTCTTACATCTTAGGACAAGTAAAAACTTTTCTACTAGAAGTTCAAAAAACACAGATAAGCTAAGGAAGAACTATTGAGAACTACTGAAAAACAACCATTCCACTAAATCACAACATAACATTTTAACATAAAATGCTGAACCTTAGTATTTAAAATATTTCATTGCATTTACTCTTGACTTCAGAACTAATGTATTTATAATTTATTTTCAAAACTCTTGCACTCTCCTCCATCTTTTTCTCCTTTCAGTGAAATTAGCATTCAAAATGTGTATATAAAGTAGGATTTTGAAGAGAAAAAGTAGAATTCTCTCTAGTGTATGAGAAATACTATCACCAATGGCCACAAAAGTCCACATGATATCCTTCACAGTGAATAATAAAGGTTAAAACAATTAAATAAACCATCACATTCAACTAATAATTATATCTTATGCTTTTAAAATGTATAGAGAATGTCCATCATTTAAACATCTGTATTCTTTCCCAGAATTCTTTTATTTATTTATTTATTTGCTTTTTAGTGCCACACCTGTTCCATATAGAAATTCCCATGTTAGGGGTCAAATAGGACCTGCAGCTGCTGACCTATGCTACAGCCACAGCAACATAAGACCTGAGCTGCAGCCACCTATGTGACCTACAACAGCTCACTCATGGCAACACTATATCCTTAACCCAATGAACAAGGCCAGAGATTGACCCTTCATTCCTCATGGAACAAGTCAGGATTATTACTGCTGAACCAGGATAGGAACTCCCTTTCTCTGGTATTCTAATGATTCCCTGTGCCAGGGGAGCTGGCCTTCTTGCCATGCCCAGTTAGTCCTTGTTCAGTCCTATCAGAGGCTATTAAACTCTGGCTGTTTCCAGGTAGATGTCACTAACTACACCACCATGCAGTGTCTATTCAAGTATTCTAAGTCTTTTGGTTCTTAGAAGTACCTACCTTGATTCTGATTCATTTTTATTAAATATTGCAGATATTATTAAATGATTTGGCTTATCTAAGGGAATCTTATCCTGGTAAGCAGTAGGGCCAGTATCTCATCTTCTGCCTAATCTGGACATAATGGAAACAAATAAAATAAATCTGAACCAAATTTACTCAGATCTGCATTTAATTGTGGGTGCCTATATTTTGAACAGATTATGTGGATTTTCTGAGCTATCTCACTTTTTTAATCTCTTCAAAAAGGAAAATAAAACATCTCCTATTGATTTAGGGGAAATATTAATTAGTTATTAATTACTATGTGTCAGAAATTGTGCCAAACACAGGAGGGAATGGCAAGAGATATTTAAAGTGCTAAAAGGAAAAAATATGCAACCTAGAATACTCTATCCAGCAAGAATATCATTTAAAATAGAAGGGGAAATAAAAATTTTTCCCAACAAACAAAAACTTAAAGAATACAGCAACACAAAACCCAGGTTAAAGGAAATATTGAAAGGGCTTCTCTAAACCAAAAAGAAAGGAAGGAAAGGGAAGAAAAAAGAAAAGAAAAAAAAAAAAAGAAGAAGAAGAGGAAGAACTAGGACTGAGGAAACTGCAATCAGAGAGCAGTCACTCAAATAAGCCAGCATACAGATTTAATCATGAACATGCTTCAAACAAAATAAAATTAAAAAGAAAAAAATAAAAAAGAGTCATCAAAACCATAAAATGTGGGCAAGGGATGTCAGGAGGTAAATAACCCTTTTTGTTTATATGTATATCTCTCTTCTTAATTTTAATATAGTAATGAAGTGTTTGAACTTACAGGACCATCAGGCTAAAACACACATTTATGGGAAGGGGTTAGCATACTTAAAAAACAGGGCAACCACAAGCCAAAACCAAATATTGCATTGGCAAAAAATGAAAAAAAAAAACACTCAAGCAGATAATAACAGGAGACCATGCAACAAAAAAAAAAAAAAAAAAAAAAAAAAAAAAAAAAGAAAGGAAGAATGGAGAACCATAGAATCAACTGGAACACAAGGTTCAAATGGCAATAAATAATCATCTATCAATTATCACCTTAAATGTCAATGGACTGAATGCCCCAATCAAAAGACACAGAGGGGCTGAGTGGATAAAAAGGCAAAAACCTTCAATATGCTGCCTACAAGAAACTCACCTTAGGACAAAAGATACATATAGATTGAAAGTGAAAGGGTGGGGAAAAGTATTTCACGCCAATAGACATGACAGAAAAGCAGGAGTCGCAACGCTCATATCAGACAAAATAGACTTTAAAACAAACGACATAAAGAAAGACAAAGAAGGACACTATTTAATGATTAAGGGATCCATCCAAGGAGAGGATGTTACTATCGTTAACATATATGCCCCAAATACAGGAGCACCCAGATACATACAACAAATATTAACAGACATAAAGGGAGATATTGATGAGAATACAATCATAGTAGGAGACCTAAATACCCCCCTCACATCAATGAACAGATCCTCTAGACAGAAAACCAATAAAGCAACAGAGATCCTAAAGGAAACAATAGAAAAGTTAGACTTCATTGATATCTTCAGGACACTACATCCAAAAATATCAGAATACACATTCTTCTCAAATGCTCATGGAACATTCTCAAGAATCGACCACATATTGGGACACAAAGCGAATCTCAATAAATTTAGGAGCGTAGAAATTATCTCAAGTATCTTCTCTGACCACAATGCCATGAAATTAGAAATCAACCATGGGAAAAGGAAAGAGAAAAAAACCTACTACATGGACACTAAACAACATGCTACTAAAAAAACCAATGGGTCAATGAGGAAATCAAGAAGGAAATTAAAAAATAGCTTGAAACAAAGGATAATGAAGACACAACCTCTCAAAATCTATGGGATGCTGCGAAAACAGTGCTCAGAGGGAAATTTATAGCAATACAGGCCTTTCTCAAAAAAGAAGAAAGATCCCAAATGGACAACTTAACCCTCCACCTAAACGAATTAGAAAAAGAAGAACAAAAACGTCCTAAAGTCAGCAGAAGGAAGGAAATTATACAGATCAATGAAGAAATCAATACAATAGAGATTCAAAAAACAATAGAGAAAATTAATAAAACCAAGAACTGGTTCTTTGAAAAGGTGAACAAAATTGACAAACCCCTGGCCAGACTCACTAAAAAGAGGAGAGAAAGAACCCAAATCACCAAAATTATAAATGAAAAAGGAGAAATCACAACAGATACAGCAGAAATACAAAAAACCATAAGAGAATACTATGAACAACTGTATGGCAACAAGTTTGAAAATCTGGAAGAAATGGACAATTTTATAGAATCTTACAGCCTGCCAAAACTGAATCAAGCAGAATCAGACCAACTGAACAGACCGATCACTAGAAATGAAATGGAAGAGGTCATAAAATCACTCCCTACAAATAAAAGTCCAGGACCAGATGGCTTCACAGGTGAATTTTATCAAACATATAAAGAGGAATTGGTGCCCATCCTCCTTAAACTCTTTCAAAACGTTGAAGAAGAAGGAATACTCCCAAAGACATTCTATGAGGCCACCATCACCCTCATTCCAAAACCAGACAGAGATACCACCAAAAAAGAAAACTATCGCCCAATATCATTGATGAATATAGATGCAAAAATTCTCAACAAAATCTTAGCCAACCGAATCCAACAACATACCAAAAAAATTATACACCATGACCAGGTTGGGTTCATCCCAGGTTCACAAGGATGGTTCAACATATGCAAATCAATCAGCATCATACACCACATTAACAAAAAAAAGTCAAAAATCATATGATCATCTCAATAGACGCAGAAAAAGCATTTGACAAAGTTCAACATCCATTCATGATCAAGACCCTCGCCAAAGTGGGTATAGAGGGAACATTCCTGAATATAATCAAAGCCATTTATGATAAACCCACAGCAAATATAATCCTCAATGGGGAAAAACGGAAAGCCTTCTCCCTCAAATCTGGAACAAGACAGGGATGCCCACTCTCACCACTGCTCTTCAACATAGTTTTGGAAGTCTTAGCCACAGCAATTAGACAAACAAAAGAAATAAAAGGCATCCATATAGGAAGAGAAGAGATCAAACTGTCACTGTATGCAGATGACATGATTCTATACCTAGAAAACCCTAAAGACTCAACCCCAAAACTCCTTGAACTGATTAATAAATTCAGCAAAGTGGCAGGATATAAGATTAACATTCAGAAGTCAGTTGCATTTCTGTATACCAGCAATGAAACCTTAGAAAAGGAATACAAAAAAATGATACCTTTTAAAATTGTACCACACAAAATCAAATACCTCGGAATACACCTGACCAAAGAGGTAAAGGACCTATATGCCGAGAACTATAAAACCTTAATCAAAGAAATCAAAGAAGATGTAAAGAAATGGAAAGATATTCCATGTTCCTGGATTGGAAAAATCAATATTGTGAAAATGGCCATACTACCCAAAGCAATCTACAGATTCAATGCAATCCCTATCAAATTACCCATGACATTTTTCACAGAACTAGAACAAACAATCCAAACGTTTATATGGAACCACAAAAGACCCAGAATGGCCAAAGCAATCCTGAGAAACAAAAACCAAGCAGGAGGCATAACTCTCCCAGACTTCAAGAAATACTACAAAGCCACAATCATCAAAACAGTGTGGTACTGGTATCAAAACAGACAGACAGACCAATGGAACAGAATATAGAATCCGGAAATAAACCCTGACACCTATGGTCAATTAATCTTTGACAAGGGAGGCAAGAACATAAAATGGGAAAAGGAAAGTCTATTCAGCAAGCATTGATGGGAAACCTGGACAGCTGCATGCAAAGCAATGAAACAAGAACACACCCTCACACCATGCACAAAAGTAAACTCCAAATGGCTGAAAGACTTAAATATATGACAGGACACCATCAAACTCCTAGAAGAAAACAAAGGCAAAACCCTCTCTGACATCAACCTCATGAAGATTTTCTCAGGTCAGTCTCCCAAAGCAATAGAAATTAGAGCAAAAATAAACTAATGGAACCTATTCAAACTGAAAAGCTTTTGCACAGCAAAGGAAACCCAAAAGAAAACAAAAAGACAACTTACAGAATGGGAGAAAATAGTTTCAAATGATGCAACTGACAAGGGCTTAATCTCTAGAATATATAAGCAACTTATACAACTCAACAGCAAAAAAACCAATCAATCAATGGAAAAATGGGCAAAAGACCTGAATAGACATTTCTCCAAAGAAGATACACAGATGGCCAGCAAACACATGAAAAAATGCTCAACATCTCTGATTATAAGAGAAATGCAAATCCAAACTACCATGAGATATCACCTCACACCAGTCAGAATGGCCATCATTCATAAGTCCACAAATAATAAGTGCTGGAGGGGCTGTGGAGAAAAGGGAACCCTCCTGCACTGTTGGTGGGAATGTAAACTGGTACAGCCACTATGGAGAACAGTTTGGAGATACCTTAGGAATCTATACATAGAACTTCCATATGACCCCGCAATCCCACTCTTGGGCATCTATCCGGACAAAACTCTCCTTAAAAGAGACACATGCACCCTCATGTTCATTGCAGCCCTATTCACAATAGCCAGGACATGGAAACAACCGAAATGTCCATCGACAGAGGATTGGATTCGGAAGAGGTGGTATATATATACAATGGAATACTACTCAGCCATAAAAAAGGATGACATCATGCCATTTGCAGCAACATGGATGGAACTAGAGAATCTCATCCTGAGTGAAATGAACCAGAAAGACAAAGACAAATACCATATGATATCACTTATAACTGGAATCTAATATCCAGCACAAATGAACATCTCCTCAGAAAAGGAATTCATGGACTTTTAGAAGAGACTTGTGGTTGCCTGATGGGAGGGGGAGGGAGTGGGAGGGATCGGGAGCTTGGGCTTATCAGACACAACCTAGAATAGATTTACAAGGAGATCCCGCTGAATAGCATTGAGAACTATGTCTAGATACTCATGTTGCAACAGAAGAAAGGGTGGGGGAAAAAACTGTAACTGCAATGTATACATGTAAGGATAACCTGACCCCCTTGCTGTACATTGGGAAAATAAAAAAAAAAAAAAAAGAAATTGTGCCAAACAGAGAAAGTTCTCACATAACATAGGTAGGCTTTACTTCAATTCTCATTTAGTAAGGTAGTGAGTTGGTTCTCCAGTAGTTAAAGTATGACTGGATAATTAAATCATGGATTATGAAGAATTCAGTTAATTAGATAATATAGCCATGATTTAGTTAATTAAATGGTATTTCATCTCATCATAATACTATTTATTATCCAAATTGTTTGTATAAGTGACCAAAAGCCAAAATATCATTTCTAGTTCAAAAAACTTAAAATTGGAAAAACAATAATAAAATTTGTGGTTGAGGTATGCTTGCATATGGGCAAATAATTTACCATCTTTGAACATGTTTCCTTATTACTAAAAGAAAGGGAGATGGAATGAACAACTTCCAAGTTTATAGTCAAAGCATGAACATCTTATTTTCTATTTGTTTCTCTTTTATTCACTCTGAAGCAATGACTACCCTGATGTGTGTCTTGATTTAAATTATGGTATTGCCCTGCCATCTAGTGGATATTCTATTTGTTTTGCTTGTAAGGGAAAGAAATTCATACTCATTGCTACTAATTTGCAGAGGGATTTTGTACTACTAGAACCTATGAAAAAAATTCTGCTCTTTACTATACAATTTCATTGAGAATGAGACCACAAATAAAGAATATAGAGTCAGAGTGGGAATGTTGGGGGAAAGTAAAAACATTTCTTTCACATTATGTCAAACAAAGATAAACTTAAAGAAATAAAATGCTGCTTCTCATGTAATAAGAAATAATACTGGACTGGGACTTACAAGATCCATTATCAGATCTACTTTAACCCTTTAATCTTTTATGAAATATGTGTCAGACTGATGATTCAGATTAAATCAAAGAAAGGTTAAGAATATTGCCAGTAATCACTTGAATTATCCTGGAAACCAGAACACTAGGCCCAGGCTACCCTTTATACTTTCCATTATCAAAGTTATCCCTATCTATATACCTATATCTATGTATACACACATATTTATATATCAGCCTGAATTTGGGAGGCAAATTTGAAGTTTATTTTTTAAAGTATACTATTTTTATATATTCTTGCAGGAATGGTCTCTCCATTTGCAGGCAAGGATCAATTAAGCTTGGTTTGGATCAAATCATGATTTCTTAGGATGCTTAGAGTATGCTTTTTAATTATGCTAATAGTGTAGTGGGGAGGGGGAAGGGCCCTCCCAGAACAAAGGGAAGGCAACATGCACCGCCAATATCCCTGTGCCCATGAGCAGGTCTAAAACAATGTAGCAAAACCTGTATCAATGAGCAGGGGGGTATATACAGTGATGCACCCCTGAGTTCACCCCTGAGTTCAGAGTTCAGCCTCTGGATATTAATCCGATGAGCTAGTGCCAGCATGAATAAATGCTAATTCCTGGTAAAAAGCCTTGGTGTCTCATTTCAGTGTACATAAGCCCTATAACAAGAGTTTTATATTGAATACACCTAAACCTGTTAGATATATATAAACTGGGTTTTGAGAATCTTACAGATCATTTTAAAGCAGTAGAAAATTTTGAGAACATCAAAAATGAAATGATCCTGGAGAGAGCACTAGGCTAATAAGAAGATTATTCAGAGAATATGGGAAATGTGGAGCAACATGGTGAAATTTTATTTTTGTCTCCATTTATTCCTAAAAAGCCACCCTTTCCTTTTACTTACCTTTAAGTTTAGAACTCTATATCCCCTTTTTATATTCTTTTAGTGAAACCGAGCAACCCAGAGACTCCAATCATTCATTCTATTTTGTTTTTAGATACTGTGGAGAGAAGGTCTTGTTGTTTTTTTGTTTTTGTTTTTGTTTTGTTTTGTTTTTCCTGAAGTGGGTTTTCCTGCGGTTTTTACTTATTTTTTTAATTTTTGTTTTTTTAGAGCCACACCCATGACACATGGAATTGCCCAGGCTAGGGGTTGAATGAGAGCTATAGCTTCCAGCTTATGCCATGGCCACAGCCACAGCAACATGGGATCCAATCTGCATCTGTGACCTACACCACAGCTGATGGAAATGCCAGATCCTTAACCCACTGAATGAGGCCAGGGATCTAAACTGTGTCCTCATGGATACTTGTCAAGTTCATTACCACTGAGCCATAATGGGAACTCCTCCTGTGGAGGATTCCTGGTTTTCATCCAGGCTGTCCAGGTTCAATTCCTGAACAGAGAATTCCTCTAAATCATCACTCACTGCTGTCTCTCCAAGATAAGTTCCACTCCAAATTCAAAGTCCTAGTGTAATTTACTCAATCAGAAAATATCCTGGACATTATTCAAGTATCTCAACATGGGCAGAACATTCAATATTCTCAGCAAAAGTTTAATGAAAATTAAATAAAAATATAAAAATACAAAAAGTATGCACAGTGACAATGCAGACAATTGCAGTATTTTTAAAGCAAATTACCACCTTTCCCACTATATTATAATTATTTTATAGTAATCACATTATTATAAGCCACAATTTGGAAGAAACCTAGGTCTCTGCATTCCCACTTGGAAGACATCCACCTGCTGCTCTGAAGATAATATTGGACCTTGAACAATCAAGGAGTACATTCTATTGCATGGGCTGATGAACTGTGACCTACAAACCAAATATGGCCTACTGTTTTTGTTAATAAAATTTTATCATCATGTTTATTGATTTATGTATTGCCTGTGGGTGTGTTCACACTACAGGATGCAGAAGGGAATAGTTGAAATTGAATAGAATTTAATAGTTGAAATTTTAGAACACCAAATCTAAAATAGTTACTGTATGACGCTTTCTAGAAAAAAAAGTTTTCTAATAACAGTATTAGCAAAGTCACTGACATTGAAATGTCTATTTTTTTTTTGTCATTTTGCCTTTTCTAGGGCTTCTCCCATGGCACATGGAGGTTCCCAAGCTAGGGCTCCAATCAGAGCTGTAGCCGCTGGCCTACACCACAGCCACAGCAACAAGGGATCTGAGCTGCATCTGCAAACTACACCACAGCTTATGACAATTCCGGATCATTTACCCACTGAGTGAGGCCAGGGATAGAACCCATAACCTCATGGTTTCTAGTCAGATTCATTAACCACTGAGACATGATGGGAACTCCCACAATGTCTATATGTTAAGATATGGCAGCTTTTTAAATAATAAATATGTTATCCTTCTCATAAAGCTAAACTATAAATTGAAAACCAGAGCCAGCTTTTTTTTTCAATTTCAATAATAAATGTAAGATTTTAATAGAATTGTGCTCATATTTGGAATAGTAATGCAAACAGTATTGTCCTAAGAAACCCTGTGATTTTCATACAAAATGAAAATGAAGAAGAAAATGAAGCTCACAGTACAATGTTAAGTTAAGGAACGTGTACTAAACACTATAACTATGACATGATACTTACTATATAAATTTTATATCCAGACCACACTGATAAATTTATATTCATATAAACAGGGAAAACAAGAAATGCAATAATGATTAAGAATTTGGGGATTGCTGCTCAATAGCTTATTTTCCTTTGGTATATTTCTGAATTTTCCAAGTATTTAAAGATAAAATACATTTTCTGGTTCAACATTCTTAAAATACAGATGGGTTAGATAGTGTTCATGATTAAATTATTCACCAAACTTTAGAAAAAATGATATGCAACCACAAAATATCACATAAGCATTACTTCATCTAATTCCTCTATTCCTGGTCTCCTAGGTGATATTTCAATGTTATTCTCCAGGGTTAACATCCCTAAGGTTTTGCTGGCATATATATGTGACACAGCTTAATGTTAAGGTTCAGACTTTTGGTTGACTTTTCTCTTATCATTTCTGAATTTATTGTATTTGATTTCATTCTTTGGCTGCACCCACAGCACATGAAATTTCCTTAGTGAGGGATCAAACCTGTGCCACAGCAGCCACCCAAGCAGCTGTGTTGTTACCACCAGACCTTAACTTGCTGAGCCATCAGGGAACTCACTGAATTTTTTAATAGATTAGAGGAAAAGGTCATTTTCGTACACTATTCATTGCAACATACTCTAGATTGATGCTACTTTTTTTTCAGATTTATCACTATATTTAAAAAGTTGAATCCTCAGCAATAATTTCCCCAGAATCCACAACCTTAGCAAAGCAACTTTATTAAATAAATATGTAAAATTCTTTTTCAGTCAGGTGAGTTCATTCAATTCTTATTTCACTTTAAAAGGAGAATAATCCAATGATCTTTGTTGTATGCAAAAAAAAATACATGTGTAAATCTAACTGCTAGGATGCCTATTAGTTGAGCTAACTAAAAGTATTTGATGACTTATCTTCTACTACATGTTTTTATTATTCCCTAGATTACATTACTAGGAAATATTTTGGTTTTTCTCAATTCACAGTATTCACACTACTCTTTTATTTATATGCATATATTTTAATAACAAGTAAGAATTATATGTTGTTATGTATTATTTGTTCTTATATACCTTATTCCCCAGGATAATTCTCATAAGAGAAACATTGAAAATTAGGCTCATATTTTGTAATTTTATCATTTCTAAAATCCTTATTACAGTACAGTACAGGTGGGTCTGCAATGAGAAAGTCATTCCAGGATAGATATCACTGGAAAGGAAGGATATGGTGTACACAACACCTGTGCTCACAACTGAACATAACCATTATTTCCTGGTGCTAAATGGGGGACTATGGACCTTGAGCCCAAATCTGTTTATAAGTACAGAGTGTAGGAAGTAGAGTGAGAAGCTACAGGTGTGGAGAAGACTTGTGGGTAAGAAGAAGGAGCAAATGTATATCAGAAATTATACTTATTTTTGAGGGTGATGATTTTCCTTTCAATTATGGGCACCTCAGACTTTCTTACAACAGTCATTGGAAACAAATAGTAATTTTGGGAAAAAATCTTCAGTTATAGTTTATGCACCCAGTGAGTTTTATATTAAATTGAAAAATATTTTTGAATCATAAATGTGATGAAGGATTAAATCACATGTATCAAATTAAAGGAATCTAAGGCAACAATAACAGGAGAGAGTGAAGTTATGTGAATGATATTGCCTATGTGCAGGAAACCTTCAAGTGCTACATTTGGTTTTGGAGGATAAAGTCTTAACAACCGAGTGAAAACAATAAATATTTAACTTCGGTTCTGAATAAGACATAGATTTTCATTTTTACAAAATTCTATGTGGAATAAATTTCTCCTTATCCTGAGTGTTTAAAAAAGTTCCAGTAACAGGTTAGGAAGTGCCTTTGAGAAGAATGAACTATAATGTCAGAAAAAGACAGTTGAGGCATTTTGGAGGGACACAGGTTATTTTTAGAGAAGAATTCAATACATGCTTTTCTCTCTAAATATACTTATTGTATGGTAATTAAGGAAGCTTAGGTCCCATGGGATTTCCCAATGGTTGCTTGTTTCCTCTGACTAAAGATAAGTCTCAGTGCCCTGTGAGTTAACAGTGTGGGGCAGATTGGATAGGAAATTATAACTTTAGCATCATTCATAATATAATAGTATTATTATAAGTTTTTACCCCAACATGTATATTATATTGTTGCAGTAACCCCCAAACTGTGGCAACGGAAGGAGACAAACAGCACTCGGAGATATGGAAAAGCAAGGTTTATTCAGCACCGGTGTGGGCTCAGAGGAGTCACCTCCAGAGTCTGAGCCCCAGGTCTTTGTTCTCAGTAACTTTTATACACTACAAGGTCTTGATTTTCCCATGTAAGCATCCCGGACCTCCCCCATCCCCAAGCAGACAGTGTTCCTCCCTAAGAAACTGAGCAAGCAAGGTTACAGAAGCAGAACTGATAAGCAATGCTGGGTACCTGATTAGCAGGGCTGCTGGCTTGGACAGAGGGCACACAGTTGTTACATTATTACAAGAAGGGTGGTATAGTGATGAGCACAGCTGGAAAGGCATGCAGCTGCCTTCTTAGCCAAGGGGGGGTTGTTCTTTAGTTAAAACTCCATTTCATTCCCCCCTCTGATGTTCAGGGTGCATCTGCACCCTTTATAGATCATCATCAGTCATAACCTTTTGGTAGCCGGTGGGAGGCTGTTTTTCTTTCAACCATGGTTCTTATAAAACCTTTTATAATATTTATCAGGAGAGGTATAAGGCAGGAACAAGTAGGCCCCCTGCGAGTATAACCATGACTATTCCGACCATTGTCTTAATTCCTCCCAACCAAGAGAACCATTTACCAAAGAGACTTTCTGCATCCCATCCTTTCCAAGTTTGTACAGGTACATGAGCAAGTTTAGTCACGTGGTCAGCAATTTCTTTTACCACCTTTCCAGCGTCATCTATTTGTAGACAGCAATTACTTAAGTTAAATTTTCCACAAACCCCTCCTTCAGAAGCAAGTAAAGAATCCAAGGCCAAGCGATTTTGGTAGATTGCACTGCGCATTTTAGTTTGTTTTGTTGGGCCAATATAGTTAAGGCCCTTGCAGTGTCATTTGTTATAAGTTCCAAAACCACCTGTAGTCTGATGATGTGGTTCAGCATATAGATAGGGGTGCGATATCCCCAAGAGCCATCCTCTGCCCAGGTGGCAGGTCCATAATATTGAATTATCCTTTCTGGGGGCCATTCATCATCTTTCTAGTCTCCAATTTGGAGAGCCCTCTGGTATCTCTGGGCACCCTGTGCCCTATATATAGGAACTCCCAGTTGCTCCCCTAGTGACAGCAGGAGCAGGAAGAAGGAAGGTCTGATTGTTCCCAGTACACATGCCCCAGCCCAATTTGGGAGGAGTATGGAATAGGCCATTTTTCCACAAATCCAATATAATCCCTTTGGTGCCCGCCACTGGATATTAGTACTGATATCTTTCCATGCTTGTCGAAGGTGGGGAAAGTTAGACAAGGGATTAGGCTTGGGCTCTGAGTGATTGGAGGATGACCACCATTGAGTCTTTTGGGCAGTCAGATTATAATACCTTAGGCCTTAAACATGTTAGGCTTCCAACTGAAACATTAAACCATCCTCTCCACCTCACAAGACAATTTCTCTCAATAATAGCAGTTTTGAGGAGCCATACCCCATCGGTGAGTTGGGGGTATGCAGTCTCATTATGAGGCTCTAATGGGTCCAGTTCTCTGGCTTGCCAAGGCCAGTGGTCTCCTGTGTTCGTTCCCCCACATACATAACAAGAGGAGACCTTGAGAGTTTGTGCAATAGTTTCTGCCAGGGCTAAGAACAAGTTCTCAATTGTGGCCAGAATGGGAGGTGGGGTGTTTCTTATCTCTTCATAAAAGGAATGAAAGATGCTGTGAGAGGCAGCTTAGAGTGCAAACATGGTTCTCTGGAAATGTAGCACAGCTCCAGGGTCAAGGCCTCTCCTGTCAATGTGAATGCTTATTTTGAAACCCTCCTTCCATTTGGGCCCACTGGAATTGAAAATAGTGAAATTAACTGGGTTACAAGCTTTAGTCTGGCAGTCTGGAGGGGCTGTACCCTTTTGAAGGACAGCTGTTTTGTCTCCTTATTCCAGGTTGCCCAGGCCACCCAAGCTCCAGTAAGTGCATTCCAGGCAACCGCTCCAGGTGGTCCCCCAGCACATATATTTATGTTGGATCCTATATTCTCTTTCCCATGATGGGCTTCCACATGGTCTAGTAGAAGTCCATGACCCATTCATAGCTTCACAGGCATCAAAAACTATTGATACTGGCAACTTGGTGTTGGTAATTTGGGTCTGATTAATTAGCTGCCCTGATTTATGAGAGCACCGGACTTCTAACCATTCCTCAATTGGTGAGTATCGTGGATCAAAGGAAGTATATTGGCCCCCCTGTTGACAGATAGAATAAGTGGTCCTGTTGTGAGTACAACTTCCATGAATTTCTCCAGAACAGGAGAAATGAGTGGAGTAAAGCAAAGTCCATGTAACCCCTTGATCTGATCAGGTCACTCGAATGCATGGGTCACATGAGGACATGGATCCTGGCAGAACCAAAGGGGACCAGATTAACAACAACAGGCAGCAAACATACATGTTGGTCATAAGATAACAGTATATGACAGAGAGTCTCTTGTGGAAGGGAGGTAAGGCAGTTTATTTTACCAGGCTGCCGATTCCTCAAGCTTCAGCCATGTGTGGACTGACCAGCTTCCGGTGTGGTCAGAGCAGGGCTTTGAGATTGTTGTCTCTTTCTCTGTATTGTCAGGCGAAGAGGTCTCTCCAGATCGAGGGCAGTCTCCCACTCTCCACAGTCGTCAGCTGTGCCAGCCGGTTTTACTCTAGAATGATGGATCTAAGCATCTACTCCTGTTACTGTTGTACTGTTTTAGCCACAAATGCCAGTCCATTATCTGACCCAATGGTCAGAGGCATTCCATATCTGGGAATAATGTCTCTCAGGAGTGCCTTGGTTACTTCCCTTGTCTTTTCAGTTCGGGTAGGGAAGGCCTCTACCCATCCTGAAAAAGTACAGATAAAAACTAGTAAATATTTGTACCCCTTACTAGGGGTGACCTCAGTAAAGTCCACTTCCATATCCTCAAATGGGGACAGTCCACAGTGCTGTGCCCCAGCTGGTCTGTGGGGCCTCTCTTCATCTGGCAGAAAAGTGGCTGGGTTCAGAGTTCATACAACCTCCAGTCTTACCTGTGGATTTTCACATAGTAACCCTTGATATTGAGTCACTCATGCATGTGTGAGCCAATGGTGGCCCCTGGTATCCATTAGGGTTACAACTGAGTGTGGGACTTTAACATTGAGGTTTTGTCCCAGGGTCAACTTGTCAGCCTCTCTCACCAACAAGGTGGTAGCTGCCAGTGTTCAGAGACAGGGAGGCCATCTGGCTGCAACTGAGTCAATTTGTTTAGACAGATATGCCACTGGCCTCTGCCAAGGCCCAAATTCTTGCGTTAAGACTCCCAAAGCCATCCCATTTTTCTCATGAACAAAAAGGTTAAATTCTCTGGTTACATCAGGAAGTCCCAAGGCTGGAGCCTCAGTGAGTTTAGTTTTGATTGTCTGAAATGCTATCTCCTGGCTTGGTCCCCATTTAAGGGGAGCCTTTCCTTCCCCTTTTAGAGCCTCATACAGAGGCCTGGCCAGGTCTGAAAACCCGGGGATCCATATCCGGCAGAATCCTGCTACCCCTAGGAACTCATGAACATTCCGGCAGGTGGTAGGGACAGGAATGGCACAAACTGCCTGCTTTCTTTCAGTCCCCAGCATTTGTCGGCCCTGCATGATGTTGAAGCCCAAATACTTCACTTGTTTTTTGCAGATTTGTGCCTTTATCTTTGATACCTGATACCCTGCCTCCATCAGTAGGGAAACGAGAGCTCTTGTTCCCTCGAGGCACTGAGCCTCCGTGGTGCCAGCTAGTAAGAGGTCGTCAACATACTGTAGCAAAACACAGCCCAGTTTTTGTCCAGGAAATTCAGCCAGGTCAGCAGCTAAGGTGCCGCTAAAAAGAGTGGGAGAGTTTTTGAATCCTTGTGGGAGTCTAGTCCAGGTGAGCTGTTCCTTTGTCCCTGTGTGTGGATTCTCCCATTCAAAAGCAAACAAGGGCTGACTGGCAGGTGCCACCCGGAGGCAGAAAAAAGTGTCTTTTAAGTCCAGGCAAGTAAACCACTCAGCAGTGGAGGGGATCAGCCCTAGCAGGGTATATGGGTTAGGGACGGACGGGTGTAATGTGACCGTTGCTTCATTTATGGCTCTCAAGTCCTATACTGGGCGGGAGTCTTGTGTTCCCGTTTTTTTTCACGGGCAGTAAAGGGGTGTTCCAAGGGGATTGACATTTTATTAACAGTCCATGCTGAAGCAGCCTATCAAGGTGAACCTGGATTCCCAGTCGAGCTTCTCTGGGAATTGAGTATTGCCATAGCTTTACCGGTTGAGCTCTGGGTTTTAGATCAATCAAGACAGGAGCGTGGCATTTTGCCAGTCCTAGTGGGTTTCTTTCAGCCCAAACCAATGGGTATTTAGTCTCTAGTTTTGGGGGGATGGTCCCCATTTCTGAAGGGGAAGAGTACAAGCGCCATTCCTCTTCCCTTTTTACAGCAAGAGCCATGATTAAAGGAGAGGGGGTTCTGTCAATTTAAGTTGGGCTGATCCATCAGTAGAAAAGGAAATTTGTGTCCCCATGTTAGCCAGCAGGTCTCTTCCCATCAGTGGGACTGGGCAGTCAGTTAGGTAATGAAATTCATGTATTACTTCATGGCCTCCTAACTGACATTGTCGAGGACTGCAGAAGGGCCTGTGTGTTTGGTTACCTGTGGCCCCAACAACGGTTGTTTCTTTCCCCGAGGGGAGCCACAGGTTGTATAACCACAGAAAGTTCAGCACCTGTGTCAACCATAAAGTCTATGGGGTGGCCCCCTACTTGAATTCTGACCATAGGCTCTAGGGGCCCAGTTGGAGAGAGCCTGGTCCCCCCTAATCAGACTCAGCTAGGCTGATCAGGTTGGTGCTGAATGGCTCAGATCGGTACCGGCTAGGTGGGGCCTTGGTCTTTTCTCAGGACGGTTGGGGCATTCATTTTTCCAATGTCCCTTTTCTTTGCAGTACGCACATTGGTCATGTTCCAGGGGACTCCTTTTCCCTGGCCTTGTGCCTTGTCCCCTACGGGGTGGTCCCACTGGGGGCACTGGTTTTGACAGGGCGGCTGCCAGAAGAGTCACTTTTTGTTTCATTCTCTTTTCTGCACCACAGCAGGCCACCTGGTCTCCGTTAATAAAAACTTTGTTGGCTATTTCCAACAGTTTAGTGGCATTATCTCCTGCAAAGCCTTCTAATTTCTGTAGCTTTTTACGGATATCTGATTGGGCTTGTCCCACAAAGGCAGCATTTATCATCCGTTGGTTCTCAGGGGCCTCGGGATAAAAAGGGGTGTAGGTTCGGAAAGCCTCACATAGTCTCTCATAGAATTTGGCTGGGCTTTCATTCGGCTCTTGTAGTATCTCACTGATCTTAGCTATATTAGTGGGCTTTTTAGCCCCAGCTTTTGCCCCCTGTAGGAAGGCCTGCTGGTACCCTTCTTCAGTGTCATAGTCCCAGTGGGGGTTTTCTTCTGGGAAGGCTTCCCTCACCCAGTTTGCCAAGTCTGCTCGACCCCTGCATTGGCCTGAAGCCATTTTTGGGCTTCTGTTATAATTTGCCAGTGCTCTTCAGTGTCAAATAGAGTAAAAAGGAGTTGCCGACAGTCTATCCAGGTGGGACAGTGTGTCTGGAAAATGAATTCTAAGAGATCAATCAGTGCCTGAGGCTTTTCAGAATATGAGGTAGTATAGTGTTTCCAGTTGAGGAGATCGGCAGTGGAAAAGGGCTGGTAATAATAAAAACGTCCCCCCTCTTGTATGGTCCCATTGGAGGTGACTTGCTGTGGTCCCCGTGTCTCCCGTAAGGGCATTTGTAATGCTGGAGTGGCTGCTCCCTGAGCTGACCGGAGATGCCTGCTCATAGGTTCTGGAGAATCTGGCTGTGGGGGTGATATCATCTCGGGAAATTCAGAAGCAGAAAGAGGAGGAGAAACAGAAGGTGGTGGGCTATCTTCAGCTCCTGGAGGTGGGGCCAGCAGCACATAAGGTGGTGGCATAGGGGGCGAGTCCTCAGGTTCCCCTTGATAAATAGGTGGCACCTTCTTTTGAGATAAGATTTTTTTCTTGGGCTGGGCTACTAGCACCCTACACTGTCCCTGGTCTGTGGTGCAGAACCAAACCCATGGGAGCCTCAAATAGGCAATTTCCAACCATTGATCAATATACGGAAATGGGTTTGGGTGTTCAGGGTCTCCTGTTATAACAATATATACTGCTATAACTGTGAACACATCTAAGGTCCCTTCTGGAGGCCAGCCAACACCAAAGGAGGGCCACTCTAGGGTAGAGAGGGTACACAGTTTTCCAGGACTCAGCTTAACACCATAATCTCTAGAAAATCCTTTCTTAAAATTCTTAACCATATACTCTAAGACAGTGGGCTTGGAAGCCGATTTACCCATTGTGTGAAGACCCACCCTGTGCTGGTGATGCAAGACAAACAGTGAGGGCAAGGCCTCATGTAACAATCGCTTCATCCGCCTGACCGCTCCCCCAGAGGAGATATTTCAGGCGCCTCTTAGCATAGGTGGGACTATATAAACCCCAACGTCAGGATCCCCCCAAAGAGGGCCACCATAAGCCGTATGAGGGTCGCCACGGAACTGCAGGTTAGGACTCACTCTGGCTCCGTAGTCCAAAGACGGTGGAGCACGGGCTCTCGTTCTCTCCAGTCACTCACACACACACACACACACACACACACACACACACCAGAATTGACAAGCCTCCCTATCCCAAGGGAGCAAACCCTGACCTGAGTGACCCTTTGGTCACTGAGAGCTGATCAGTCTCTCCTTCTGCTGTATGGTGGGTCCTGACTTGGGCAGATATCCCCAGGGCACTCAACAGTCTGATGTCCTGTCCAGGAACCTGTTTCCACTCTCCTTCTGAGTCCATTCAGGAAGCGGTGTGGGCCAAGGCCATGGCCCGAGTGAAGGTCTGGATCTGGCAAAATGGCCAGTGCACGCTACCCACCTGTCACTGGGCTGGCGACCGTGGCCTCCCCCGGTTCCCCGACAACGGTGGCACAAGAGGCCAGCTCGGTTGTCCGCTTCCCGGCCAACGCACCAAAATGTTGTGGAAACCCCAAAAACTGTGGCAACGGAAGGAGACAAACAGCACTCGGAGATATGGAAAAGCAAGGTTTATTCAGCACCGGTGCGGGCTCAGAGGAGTCACCTCCAGAGTCTGAGCCCCAGGTCTTTGTTCTCAGTAACTTTTATACACTACAAGGTCTTGATTTTCCCATGTAAGCATCCCAGACCTCCCCCATCCCCAAGCAGACAGTGTTCCTCCCTAAGAAACTGAGCAAGCAAGGTTACAGAAGCAGAACTGATAAGCAATGCTGGGTACCTGATTAGCAGGGCTGCTGGCTTGGACAGAGGGCACACAGTTGTTACATTATTACAAGAAGGGTGGTATAGTGATGAGCACAGCTGGAAAGGCATGCAGCTGCCTTCTTAGCCAAGGGGGGGGGGTTGTTCTTTAGTTAAAACTCCATTTCAATATGTCTAGAATTTATTCATTCACATGCTCATATAGTCATTTATTTAATGAATTCAAGTTGTTGTGTGCAACTTCATCCTAGTATCCCATCTTTGTTTTTGTGATTTTTTGTACTATGAAACAGAAAATAATAAGATGGTAAATGACAAAAAATAAGTAAAATATGCATTGTGTTACAGATGTGGATGAAATTGTTATTTTTGAGGGATAACGTTTATTGTCTATGGCCATGAGTCAAGTGGAGATGATCCTGAAGTTTAGGTTCTTGTCTCCTCACAGCAGAGAGTTAGAAATGAGAGAAAAATTGAGACAGAAAAGTAAAGGTTTACTTAAGTGAGAAATACACCTCTTGGGAGTTCCTGTCATGGCTCAGTGGTTAACGAATCTGACTAGGAACCATGAGGTTGCAGTTTTTATCCCTGGCCTTGCTCAGTCAGTTAAGGATCTGGCATTGCCATGAGCTGTGGTGTAGGTTGCAGACACAGCTTGGATCCCACATTGCTGTGGCTCTGGTGTAGGCCAGAGCTATACCTCAGATTAGACCCCTAGCCTGGGAACCTCCGTATGTCCCATGAGTGGCCGTATAAAAGGCAAAAAAAAAAAAAAAAAAAAAAGACACACAAAAAAAGAAATACACCTCTTAAAGAGAGGCAGGCAGAGAGTCAAGCAGATGCACTGTTTCTTTGGCATACTGGTTATAAGGGGCATCCAATTGCATGGGCAGACTATTCACTGGGAAGATTGGGTTTGGGGGTCTTATTCCTTAATTTTTGTCTCAGCTCCAATCTCCCAAAAGGTAGAGGGATTTTTGTCCTTATTTAGTTCTCTCTCTCTCTTTTTTTTTTTTTTTTTTTTTTTTTTTGCCTCTTCTAGGGCTGCTCCTGTGACATATGGAGATTCCCAAGCTAGGGGTCTAATCAGAGCCATAGCTGCCTGCCTACATCAGAACCACAGCAATGTGGGATCCAAGCCACCTCTGTGACCCACACCACAGCCCACGGAAATGCCGGATCCTTATCCCACTGAGCAAGGCCAGGGATCAAACCCACGACCTCATGGTTCCTAGTCGGATTCGTTAACCACTGAGCCATGATGGGAACTCCCTTATTTAGCTCTTATTGGAAGTGTCATGGTGTTGGTGCATGATGGGTAATACTTATCTGCATAGCTATCTTTATTATAGTTTTATTATATTGACGGCATGAAGAGCAACAGGTTACATTCAGATGCTAGAGATTTGCACTATTTTCCACCATTCCTTGTCTGTCTCTAGGGAACTTATGACCTCAAAATGTGTGGATCAGTCAGTGTGGAGGTTCCTGCTTTTCTTTGTCTGCCCATGGACCCCACTGTTTGCATAATGCAGTTTCCTGCCATCTGGCACCATGTTCCCCTTCTCTGTTCATACCTAACTATATGCCTGCTATAACATATTCAAAAACCATTTGATGAGATCAAGAAACTAAGTGCATATGGCATTGGAGTAATTATCTTTGTGTCTGATGAAACAACTCAAAGCAAGACAATCCCAAATCAAATAAAAACCATAAAGTAACCCCTGAGGGAGCACTATCTCATCTTTGGAGACTTTGAGGTGGACTAAGTTGACCATCTGATATTGAGGTTATACAATGATCTCCAGTATAATAAAAATAGTCTGGAGATAATAGTAAGTTTATATCCATCACAAATGCCTCAAATATCTTATAAATATGCCAAAGATGAGGTAAAAGCTTTTTATAATTTCAATATGTGGTAAATGTAGCTGATGAAGTACGTTATTCTTATGTAGGGAATATATAAAAATATGGGGAGAGAAACATGTGATTAAGTGTAAGATGTTAACTGGAAAGGAAATCCAGAAGTAATTATAGAAACAACAGCAAAATAAAAATTGACATTTTATCTGAGTCAGTAATTGTCTTTTGAGTTCTATATTCTCACATTTAAATGACATAGGCAGGGAAGTAATTACAGATTGTTATGGTATGTGTAAGCATTTGAACTAAAATCATATTTACACAAATAGGTAGACTGGTCATCTCATGAAACCAACTGCCTCTGAAGATACTGAATCTCATCCTCTGAGACAGGGTCAACTCTCTTTTTGTTCTCCCTTCTCAGCTAACTTCTTTTATTATTCTATTTGCACATGTTCCATACCCATTCTAAAACTGTGATGTTAGGGTGTTCCCATCATGACTCAGCCAAATGAATCTGACTAGTAAACAAGAGTACACAGGTTCAATCACTGGCCTTTCTCAGCATTGCTGTGAGTTGTGGTGTAGGTCACAGACAAGGCTCAGATGTGGTGTTGCTGTGGGTATAGTGTAGGCCAGTGGCTACAGCTGCAAATTGACCCCTAGCCTGGGAACCTCCATATACCATGGGTGTAGCCTTAAAGAAAAAATAAAAAAAAAGCAGAAACAAAAACAAGAAGAATAAACCTTTAAAGAAAAAAGAAAAAAAAAAAGCAGAAACAAAAACAAGAAGAATAAACCTGTGATATTACTAATGTCTAGCTTTTAGAAATTATGTAAATTTGAAACTGCGTCTATTCCATAACACAATTTATGGATATTTACTAAGTATCTCCAATTATCTCATTTTAATCTGCCATATCCAAAGTTTGCTTCTCATTTCTCTGAATCAACTTTTATACATTGTCCACAAGAACCAAAAAAAAAAAAAAACCAAAACCAAAATAGAGTGTGGAAATCACTTTCTTTCTTTTGGGCTTCTCAGAATATCCAGTGTTGTAGGATTCTCATACAGAAAGACAGGACACTGAGGCTTTATGCCAGGAAGCAGATTTCATTCCTACCAGCGCCGGCTCAGTGGATTCACATTTTTTCATGTGACTGTTGGCCATTTGTATATTTTCTTTTTTTTTTTTTGGTCTTTGTGGCATTTCTTGGGCCGCTCCCATGGTATATGGAGGTTCCCAGGCTAGGGGTCCAATCGGAGCTATAGCCACCAGCCTACACCAGAGCCACAGCAACGCAGGATCTGAGCCGCGTCTGCAACCTACACCACAGCTCACGGCAACGCCGGATCGTTAACCCACTGAGCAAGGGCAGGGACCGAACCCGCAACCTCATGGTTCCTAGTCGGATTCGTTAACCACTGCACCACGACGGGAACTCCCATTTGTATATTTTCTTTGGAGAAATGTCTATTCAGGTATTTTGCCCAGTTTTCAATTGGGTTGTTGGCTTTTTGGCTGCTGAGTTATATAAGCTGTTTGTATATTTTAGAGATTAAGCTCTTGTCAGTTGCATCTTTCAAAATTATTTTTTTTCCCATTCTGTGGGTTGTCTTTTTTTTATGGTTTCCTTTGCTGTGCAAGTGCTTGTCAGTTGGATTAGGTCCCATTGGTTTATTTTTGCTTTTATTTCTGTTGCTTTGGGAGTCTGACCTAAGAAAACATTTGTATGGTTGATAGTAGAGAATATTCAATGGAATACTACTCAGCCATAAAAAGGAACAGCATAACGTCAATTGTAGCAACATGGATGAAACTAGAGATTCTCATACTAAGTGAAGTAACTCAGAAAGAGAAAGGTAAATACCATATGCTATATGATATCACTTATGTCTGGAATCTAATATATGGCATAAATGAACCTTTCCACAGAAAAGAAACTCATGGACTTGGAGAACAGACTTGTGGTTGCCATGGGGGAGGTGGAGGGAGTGGGATGGACTGGGAGTCTGGCGTTAATAGATGTAGCCAATTGCACTTGGAGTGGATAAGCAATGAAATCCTGCTGTAGAGAACTGTATCTAGTCACTTGTGATGGAACAATGGATGAAAATATGAGAAAAGAATGTGTGTCTGTGTGTGTGTGTGTGTGTGTCTGTGTGTGTGTGTGTGTCTGTCTGGGTCACTTTGCTGCACAATAGAAATTGTCAGAGCACTGTAAATCAAGTATAATGGAAAAATAAAACTCATAAAATAAATAAATAATATTTTAAATCTCTATGCATTTATTGTTAGATTTTGCATGAAATATAAAAGCACGAAAAGAGAGTAGGCCACAGTTCTGCAGTAATGCAAAAACCGGTAAAAGGAAAACATTATTAGAGTCTTTCAGAATTTGTAGTATTCCAAACAACTTCTTAAGAGTTGAAATATCTGGCCTCTGCTCACTGTGTCTGACTCCAAACCTCAGGCTGTGTTCCCTGCACACAGGAAATAATGCCTAACACAACAGTTCCTAGAGTGTAGTCAGTATTTTCAGCACGCACTGGTGGAATAAGGATTTCTTTTATCTCTTCTGGGAGGGATATGATGCAAAGAGTAGAACAGACTCAAACATATTCTGTAGAGTTTGTGTGGTCTCTTCTGAATTATTCCAAAGCCTTCCTGTCTAGCTTCAACCCTTGTTTCCCCTACTTTATGTTATCCCAATGTTATATGATATAAAGCTGGATGAAATTGTGTTTACTGGTTTGTAAAGGCATTAGAGATTCTTGACAAAAAAATACTTGGAGTATGGAAGAACATCAAGCATGAAAATGATAATGATAATATAATATAATGTTCCGTGTACCATATATTTTAATGAAATAAAGAGGAAAGAAATGTATGCTAAAAAAAAAAAAAGGCAATGCCTTGAGACATCTGAGGCCTGAACCACTGGCAGGCATGGTGGTTAGGACAGATCACCTGCCTTCCTCAAGAAGCTGCAACAGACCCTGCTAGCTGCCCACAGTGGGAGCAATCTGGGCCTGGGACACATGCGTGCCCTTTGGCTGAAAGAGGACCCCTCCCCCAACCTGGCAGTTTCCAACCTTCAGTGCCTAGCTGAGGGGAGGCACAGCAGAGCCACCACTGCCCTGAGCTCCCACCCCAACTGCAGCAAGGGGAGGGGCTGTGGAGTCCCCACCCCCACCCAGATGGCTGAGCAGCAGCAGCAGTGGCTCTGCAGCTTACCCAGGCTGGGCGCCTGGGCAATTTGGATTCTGAGGCCAAGACCTATGCTAGTAGATGCTGGCCCTCTCCCAGGGGTTCATACCCACCCAGCCTGAGCTAGGTGATGCGGCAGTGAGGGGTGTGCAGTGGTGTGCGGTGGTGTTTGTGAGGGGTGGGGGTGGCAAGGGCATCCCGGGCTGCTGGGAAGGATGGTAGGGAGTTCCCCTGGTGCCCAAAGCCTGAGGATAGTGGTTTGGGGAAAGGATTCTTGGAGTCCTGGTGGGGGTCACTTCCCTATAGAGACAATCTCTCTGCCCCATCATCATCCCAGCTCCTGGTGGTCTTTCTGGAGTAGGGCCCCCTTTAAAATGTTTTGGGGGTAGACCAAAGGAGAAGCCCCTTTGTTATCCATGCTTGAACTGCCCTTACCCCTAGTGCCTCCCTATGGGGCCACGAAGATGGATCTACCTCCACCTTCAGCCAGGGTTCTCCTAGCCTTAGGTCACTGCCCACTGGCCTGGGTAAGTGGGCTCTCCGAGTCTGGTAGTGGAAGTCACACTAATATGCCAGGGTCTCCATGGGGGTGGGTACCCTCACTGTGGCCCAAAGGTCCCCAGAGATCCTGCACCACCTGAGTCCACACCAACCATTCAGGTGGAGAAAACTTTGCATGATGGCAGAATAGAAGGACTGGAGCTCAACTTCTCTCCTAAAAACAACAAAATTCACAACTAAAGACTGAGCATACTTCACCAAAATGGACTGGAAACCTTAAAAAATATACCCTACTCCAGAAGAAAAAGAGAAGACCAAGAGGTAGGAGGGGCGATTTCATGGTATAAACAACCCCATACCTCGGAAGCTCCACAGACTGGAAACTAACTGGTTCACAGAGACTCACCTACAGGAGTGAGAGTTCTGAGCCACACATCAAACTCTCATGTGTGGGGATCTGGCACAGGGAGAAAGAGCCCCTGGAGCATCTGGCATTGAAGGACAGTGGAGCTTGTGTGCAAGAGCTCCAGAGGACTGGGGGAAACAGAGACTGCATTCTTAAAAGGTGCACACAGACTTTCAAATGCACTGGGTCCCAGGGCAAAACAAAAGCTCCAAGGGAATATGGGTCAAACCTGACTGCAGTTCTTGGAGGACATCCTGGGAAAACAGGGGTGAACATGGCTTGTTGTGAGGGAAGGACATTGAAAGCAAAGATCTCGGGAATATTCAGCAGCAGTGCCTTTCTCTGGAGGTGGCCATTTTGGGAAAATCTGGCCCCACCCATCAGCCAGTTGCTGAGAAACCCCAGGGCATACAACAACCCTGGTGGGATCACAGCCCTGCTCCTCAGTAAAGAGGCTACCTAAAGACCCCTCAGTCACACAGTTGCCTCTAATCCCATCCAGAGACTAAGCCCCACCCACCATAGGGATTAGAAGCAACTCCTCCTACCATGTGGGAGGAATCAGCCCCTTCCACCAGGAAGCCTACACCAAGCCCCCATACTGACTTCAGCCACAGGGGGGGGGGCAGACATCAGAAGTAAGAGAGGCTACAACTCTATTATCTGTAAGAAGGTCACCACACCAAAAGCCTCTAAAAATGACAAGACAGAAAACTATAACTCAGATTAGGGAGAAACAAAAAAATCCAGAAAAACAGCTAAGCCATGAGGAGATTCTCAGCCTCCAGGAAAAAGACTTTAGACTGTTGATGCTGAAGATGATGCAAGGCATTGGAAATAAACTGGAGGCAAAGATGGATAACTTACAGGAAACACTGACCAAAGAGATACAAGATATCAAACTTAAACAAGAAGAGATGCAAAATACAATAACTGAAATAAAAAATTCACTAGAAGCAGCTAAGAGCAGAATACAGGAGTTAGAAGAACAAATAAGTGAGGTGGAGGACAGATGAGTGGAAATTACAGATGCAGAACAGAAAAGAGAAAAAATATTGAAAACAATTGAAGAGAGGCTCTGAGGACTCTGGGACAATGTGAAACACACCAACATCCGTATTATAGGGGTGCCAGAAGGAGAAGACAGAGAGAAGGAGACAGAAAAAATATTCCAAGAGATAATAGCCAAAAACTTCCCTAACATGGGGAAGGAATCACTCACTCAAATCCAGGAAGCCAATGAGTACCATATAAAATAAACCCAAGGAGGAACACCCTGAGACACATATTAATCAAACTGACCAAAATTAAAGAAAAAGAGAAAATCTTGAAAGCAGCTAGGGAAAAGAAACAAATAACATACAAGGGAACCCCAATAGGGTTATCAGGAGATTTTTCAACAGAAACTCTGCAGGCCAGAAGGGAGTGGCATGATATACTCAACGTGATGAAAGGAAAAACCTCCAACCAAGATTACTCTACCCAGCAAGGCTCTCATTCAGATTTGAAGGAGAAATCAAAACCTTCTCAGATAAGCAAAAGCTGAGAGAATTCAGCAACACTAAGCCAGCCTTACAACAAATACTAAAGGAACTTCTCTAGGCAGAAAAGAACAAGAGAAGAAGGAAAGGAAAAAGAGCAGCAAAAACAAATCCAAAGTGATTAATAAAATGGCAGTAAGAACATACATATCAATAATTACCTTAAATGGTAATGGACTAAATGCCCCAACCAAAAGACATAGACTAGCTGAATGGATACAAAAACAAGACCCATATATATACTGTCTTCAAGAGACCCACTTCACTTCTAGGGACACACATACAAATTGAAATTGAGAGGATGGAAGAAAATATTTCATGCAAATGGGATCAAATAAAGCTGGAGCAGCAATACTCATAACAGACAAAATAGACTTTAAAATGAATAATATCTTAAGGGACAAAGAAGGACATTACCTAATGATCAAAGGATCAATCCAAGAAGATGATATAACAATTTTAAATATCTACACACCCAACACAGTTTTACCACCATATATAAGGCAACTGATAACAACTTTAAAATGAGAAATTGACAATAACACAATCATACTGGGGGACTTTAACACCCCACTTACAGCAATGGACAGATCAACCAGACAGAAAATCAATAAGGAACCACAGGCCCTGAATGGAGCATTAAACCAGATGGACTAAAAATATTTATATGACATTTCATTCAAAAGCAACAGAGTACACATTCTTCTCAAGTGCATATGGAGCATTCTCTAAGATTGATTATATCCTGGGCTACAAATCCAACCTCAGTAACTTTAAGAAAATTGAAATCATATCTTTTCCGACCACAATGCTATACAACTGGAAATCAACAAGGAAAAAAACTGCAAAAAACACAAACACGTGGAGAGTCAACAACATGCTACTAAACAACCAATATATTACTGAAGAAATCAAAGAGGAAACTAAAAAATACCTAGCAGCAAAATATCAACAAAGATATGGCACTCCAAAACCTATGGGATGCAGCAAAAGCCATTCTAAGAGGAAAGTTTATAGCAATACGAGCCCACCTCAGGAAACAAGAAAAAGCTCAAATAAACAAGCTAACTTTACTTCAAAAGAAGCTTGAGAGAGAACAGACAAGACCTAAAGTTTATAGAAAGAAAGAAATCATAAAGATCAAAGCAGAAATCAATGAAATAGAAACAAAGAAAACCATAGAAAAGATCAATGAAACGAAAAGCTGATTCTTTGAAAAGATGAACAAAATTTGATAAACCCCTAGCCAGACTTATCAAGCAAAAAAGAGAGAGGACTCAAATCAACAAAATTAGAAATGAAAAAGGAGAAGTAACAACGGACACCACAGAAATACAAAGGATCATAAGAGACTACTATATGCAACTATAGGCCATAAAACGGAAAACCTAAAAGAAGTGGACAATTCTTAGAAAGGTACCATCTTCCAAGACTAAACCAAGATGAAATAGAAAAGATGAATGGACCCATCACAAGAACTGAAATTGAAACTGTGATTAAAAAAATTCCAACAAACGAAAGTCCAGGACCACATGGCTTCACAGGCAAATCCTATCAAGCATTTAGAAAAGAGATAACACCTCTCCTTCTGAAACTATTCCAAAATATTGCAGAGGAAGGGATACTCCCAAACTCACTCTATGAGGCCACCATCACCCTGATACCAAAACCAGACAAAGACTCCACAAAAAAAGAAAACTATAGGCCAATTTCACTGATGAACATCGATGCAAAAATCCTCAACAAAATACTAGCAAACCACATCCAACAATACATTCAAAGGATTGTACATCATGATCAAGTGGGATTTACCCCAGGGATGCAAGTGTTCTTCAATATCTGCAAATCCATCAGTGTGATACACCACATTAACAAACTGAAGAATAAAAACCATGTGATCCTCTCAATAGATGCGGAAAAAGCCTTTGACAAAATCCAACACCCATTTCTGATAAAAACCCTTCAGAAAGTGGGCATAACGGGAACATACCTCAACATGATAAAGGCCGTATATGACAAACCCACAGCTAACATCGTTCTCAATAGTGAAAAGCTGAAAGAATTCCCACTGAGATCAGGAACAAGACAAGGATGTCCGCTCTCACCACTACACTTCAACATACTTTTGGAAGTCCTAGCCACAGCAATTGGAGAAATAAAAGAGATAAAAGGAACCCAAATTGGAAAGGAAGAAGTAAAACTATCACTATTTGCAGATGATATGATACTATACCTAGAGAATCCTAAAGACTCTACCAGAAAACTGTTAGAGCTCATCCACGAATTTGGCAAAGTCTCAGGATACAAAATCAATACATGGAAATCGATGGCATTTCTATATACTAACAATGAAAAAGCAGAAAGAGAAATTAGGGAAGCAATCCCATTTACCATCACATCCAAAAGTATAAAATACCTAGGAGTAAACCTACCTAAAGAGACAAAAGAACTGTACTCTGAAAACTATAAGACACGGATGAAAGAAATGAAATATGACACAAAGAGATGGAAAGACATACAATGCTCATGGATTGAAAGAGTTAATATTGACTACACTACCTAAGGCAATCTACAGTTTCAATGCAATCCCCATCAAACTACCGAGGACATTTTTCACAGAACTTGAACAAAATAGTTTAAAGTTTGTTTGGAAGCACAAAAGACCCAGAATAGCCAAAGACATCCAGAAAAAGCAAAATGGAGCTGGAGGAATCAGGCTCCCGGACTTCAGACTATGCTACAAAGCAAAAATCATCAAAAATGTATATGGTACTGGCACAAAGACAGAAATATAGATCAGTGGAACAGGATAGAAAGCCCCGAATTCAACCCACACACCTACAGTCAACTCATCTATGACAACGAAGGCAAGGATATACAATGGAGAAAGGACAGCTTGTTCAATAAGTGGTGCTGGGAAAACTGGACAGCCACATGGAAAAGAATGAAATTAGAACACTCCCAAACACCATACACAAAAATAAACTCCAAATGGATTAAAGACCTAGATATAAGACCAGACACTATCAAACTCCTAGAGGAAAACATAGGCCAAACACTCTCTGACATGAATGACAGAAACATCTTCTCAGATCCACATATCAGAGTATTGAAAATAAAAAGAAAAATAAACAAATGGGACTTATTTAAATTTAAAAGTTTCTGCACAGCAAAGGAAACCCTAAACAACCTAAAAAAACACCCCACAGAATGGGAGAAAGTCTTTGCAAGTGAATCATCTGACAAGGGGTTAATCTCCAAAATATATAAACAACTTCTGCAGCTACATAAAAAAACAAACAACCCCATCTAAAAATGGTCAGAAGATCTAAACATACAATTCTCCAGAGAAGATATACAGATGGCCAATAAACACATGAAAAGATGTTCAACATCACTCAGCATTAGAGAGATGCAAATCAAAAACAGTATGAGGTACCAACCTACACCAGCTAGAATGGCCATCATCAAAATATCTACCAAAAATATGTTCTGGGGAGGGTGTGGAGGAAAAGGTACCCTAGTACACTGTTGGTGGGATTGTAAATTGGTGCAACCACTCTGTAATGAAGTATGGAGATTCCTCAGAAAACTAAACATAGAACTATCATTTGATTCAGCAATCCCACTCCTGGGCATCTATCCAGAGAAAACCATGACTCACAGAGGCGCATGTACTCCAATGTTCATTGCAGCACTACTTTCAATAGCCAAGACATGGAAACAACCTAAATGTCCATCGACAGAGGAGTGGATCTAGAAGATGTGGTACATATATACACAATGGAATATTACTCAGCCATTAAAAAGAATGAAATACCAGCATTTTTTGCAACATGGATGGACCTAGAAACTATCATGCTAAATGAAATCACCCATACGATGAGACCCCAACCTCAAATGCTTTCACTGAGATGTGGCATCTGAAAAAAGGACAGACGGAACTTCATTGCAGAACAGATGCTGACTCACAGACTTTGAAAAACTTATGGTCTCTGGAGGAGACAGTTTGGAGGGTGGGGGGATGTGCTTGGGTTGTGGGATGGAAATCCTGTGAAATTGGATTGTGATGATCATTATACAACTACACATGTGATAAATTCATTGAGTAATAATTTTTAAAAAAATAAGAAAAATCAGGCTATCATTTGAAGAAATATTTCACATGAAAATTTGCAGCATGCAGTGAAGAAGACTCGAGTCATAATCATTCTATTTTGTAAAATGTTATCCTGTCCTTTGGTAATTAGTAGACTTATTACTCAATATGTTTCCATTAAAGTTCACTAAAATACAGACACACTATGGTCACTGATATTTAAAGATGAATTTACCAGAATGATGCCCTGTCCTCAACTTCCTGTTCCCTTGTTGGAGTGGTTGGAGGGTGAAGAAGAGTGTAGACCCTGCCTTTCCCCTCCACACCCCTCAGGAGGCCATTCCCCTCCCCCATCCATCCTGCTGTGGCTGCCCCTTGGGGCTCACACTTTCTGGGTCTTCCCCCCAAATGGCCTGCGCCCTGCTGCTCAGGATGGTTTCACACCCCTCAGAGTGCCTAATGGGGACCATTTTTTGCTACTTTCGTGTGTCTTTCCAGAATCAATTCAGGGACCTCCTTCCCACTCCATCCCACCACAACACACTTTGTTGTGGCTATTGGTTTAATTACTGACTTCTGATTGTTTAGAGGAACTATCACAAACCCCATACCTGTGTTATGTGCTATTCATTTAATAGAAATACCTCTCCCTCTCTTTGGATAAATGCTGAGCATCCCTTCAAATATCAGCTACAAATGAAACCTTAGACAACTCTTTAACAGGATCTCATTCTTCTACTTGCAAAATACACACAAAAATGTAAACTTATGTAAGTAATGGACAGTGTTTAATTTCTCTTTTATACTCAAGACTATGTTACAACCTGAAATTATCTAAATTACAGCCAAATAATTAGATAGTTGGGCCACATGATTTTATCATCCTATCAAATGCATAGTAAGCATTCTTTAAAAAGAAGAAAAGACTACCATATTCATCTACAAATCATCATTCTTTCATTTGAAATAATTTTATTTTATCATAATTTAAGCCAGTCTTATAATTTTCAGAATAAATGTACACAGAGAATTTAAATTAAAAGAACTCAAATTCTTAAACTTCTTTCATCAAATCTGTTAAATCAACTTAAAATATGCTTATAGTTTAAAATGATCACTTACAGAACCATTGCCTAGGAAAACACCATTACAATCAAACAACTTACAAATAAATCAATTTCTCCTATTGGTGATATTTTTATATACTCTCAGCCAGTAAAATGAATTAGAAAGAATTTAGTGACTGATTCTAAAATTAAATGTGTGACCCTGGTCAAGTGACTTTATACTAGTGATTACCATAACTCCTTCCAAATACTATTTACGGAGAACCAGTTGTGTGTAAATACAAAAGGCAACAGGAAACACTTATGCCTACATCTAGTTGCATAGACACACATCAACAATCTCACTAATTAAAGATTAATTTACAACTATGATAATTGTTCCTAAGGAAAGGAATATGACTTTATAAATAAGACTGAGTATCCCAGGAAACTACAGGCCTGGGGAGTCAGAGAAAGGCTCTTGGAGAAATGATAAGCTGATCTGAAAGGTGAGTCAGGACAATCAGAGCCAGGTTACCCAGGATGGTAGCCATAGGCTACAGGTGGGTATGAGCCCTGACAATGTGGCTAGTCCAAACAGAGATGTGCTGAAAGGACAAAAATCAAATAAGATCTCAAAGATTTAGTATAAAAATGTAAAATATCTGAATCTTTTAAGTGTGTGTGTGTGTGTGTATGTGGGTATTTCAGTAGCCACATAAATTGGAACATTAAACAACTAAATGTATACATTATCTTCTATAAATTGGAGGTTCAAATGCTTTCCTTAATATCATCTTTTCTTTAAAACACACTCCTGGCTTTCCTGCTATCTCTTTGAATACTTATGAATTTGAATTTCATCTCCATCTCCAATTATAGTCTTCAAAAAACAATAACTAATCGGAAAACAGAAGAAACAATTATTTCATCAACTTTTCCACCTTCCAATATTGAATGTGAACCTAAATTTGACAAATTAAATATGCTAATCACAAAAAATCTTAGGACTAGAAAGGAAATTGCCCAGAAAATTACAGAAAAACATGTGCATATGGCACTCTCTATACCAATATAATGTTTCTTGTTTTACTAAATTGAATACTACAAATAGGTGCAGGTTCACATTACAAAATAGAATTTTTTCCCCAAAAGTGCCTTAAAAAAGCAAAACTTAAACAGTTAAAAAAACCAAACCCTTGCCTTTAATGAATAAACCAACTGTCATCTAATTGAAAAATGCTTTAGGGAGGTTTTTTTCAAGATCTTAAATAAGCCACACTTAGGCTAAGAAACAAAGACTTTTAATGCAGATCTGAACAAGTATGTTGCTTGCACTTACAGAATATTATAAAGAATCACAGAAAAATCAGACCTCTAAATTTATAAATAATTTCTACTAATGCAAATGGAATATTTATTTCTAACACATGCTTATGGGGTTTTAAACTTTCATTTAAGCAAATCAAATTAATTTTCTTTACCAGAATACTCAGATTTGAAAGTTTAATTGAAATTGATACAACATTCCAAAGGACTGGACTATTTCTAGATATAAAACAATAATGCATCAAGGACATAATCAGGGAGAAAAGTGTAAAATTTTCAAATATGGGTACTAAAATATTTGGAACATAGTAGAGAACTCATGTATTAAACACATTATAAAACAAGTTGTAACACTTCCAATTTTCTAGTTATAATAACGTGTCCACCAGAGACTGAATTCCACTGGGGACTATTTATTCTATTGATATCTATGGTTTCATATTTTCCATTAATGATACATGAACCCTTCAGGTTAATTAAAAAAAACCTCTCAAACTGCCTGTACTTATACTACTATTTTAAAAATATACAAGTGGGTTATGGATTTCTTTCCTAACAGAAAATTCAGAGATGGGCTTTAATATTTCTGACTTAGGCAGAGTTGAGGACTTTACTTAGATCTTTTGTACTGAAATTATAGTATATTTTTATAATAGCATTTCATGTAAATAAATTCATACCAATTCTACTGATGATGATATTTTTTTCAAAAAGTCTGTGTTAAAATTTTTCAGGCAAATGTTTATGAATATGCTCAACATGTATGAAGAACTAAATGACTGATTTGAGACATTGATGGTGACTCCCATGTGATCAGAGTAAATTACAACTGCTACTCATTCTTCCAGTGTAAAGAAGAAAATGAAGAAAAAATTTTCTTCCTTCAGCTTCAACTGCATTCTGAAAGCTGCACCTTTCCAAAGTTTCCACAAACCTCTATAAGCAAAGGACCTATTTTATAGCACACAAGAAGGCTCCTGAACACCAATCACTCATTCAGGCCTCTACCCTGATCTCCAAACACACCCCAATGTGTTTTTTTTTCTTTGCTTCACCCACTGTTTGTGGAAATTCATGGCCCAGCAACTGAACCAGTGCCACAACAGTGACAATCCCAGATCTTAACGCATTGGAGCACAAGGGAACTCTGATGTCCTGTCTTAATTTGTCTCCAATATTCTAACAGGTGAGTGTTTTTGAGAAACAAAGCAGAACAAAGAAAACAAATAATTGAAAAACAAATTAGAAATTAATAATCGAAAACTGAGTCACTAATTTACTGTAACAGAATTTGAGGCAAGTTCTGAATAGAAATTAATATTAAGTATTATTTTTTTGTTTTTTTTAAAGGCTACACCCACCACATATGGAATTTCCAAGCCTAGGGATCAAATCTGAGCTACAGCTGCCAGCCTACTCCATAGCCACAGCAATGCAGGATCTGAGCTGTATCTGTGACCTATATCACAGCTCACCAGCTCACAGCAACCTCAGATCCTCAGCCCACTGAGCAAGGCCAGGGATCAAACCTTGTGGATACAGATATATTTATTTATTTCCACAGATTTATTTCCACTGTGCCACAGTGGGACTCCCAGTATTTTTTAAATTTCCACATGCTTGTGAATATTAAATGGTAATTGTATGATAAAGGCTTTGAAATGTAGGAAATAGGATTATTAAACAATTGTTATCCAATTTCTAATTTCCTCCTTAACATTACAGTAGCATAAAGTACTTCCTTAATATAAAAATATTGAGGATCATCCCTTTGAATTTGGATTTTTTTTCAGTTTTTCCAGGAATGCCATTCATGAATGGCTTTATTACAATTTCCAAAGCTATATTGGTCTGGAAAACTGACAGATATTATATATTAAAACTGTGTTGGGTTAATATATTATCCCTAAATATTTTAATAACCCAGAAAATGTGAAAGAATTGGGTTACAAAGAAAAAGTGCACAAACCTAACAATTTCTGACTGCAAATCCTATTCTGATTACTCTACATGCTTCAACCTCTGATGGACAGTTTCTACTTCTGTTAAATGATCTTATATTTAGTTTCTAAAAAAATGTTTTAATGAAATTAATATGTTCTTCAACAAGGAGAACATTATTTGCCACATCAATCACCAAGGCTGTCAGCATTTTATTTTCTTAAATGATATTTAAGCAATATGAGAATCGGAGACCAGATGAAAAGTAATCCACAGAAAGAAGAGAAAGGATGGGGAATGGGGATGGGGGTGAAGAAGGGAGGAAAGGAAGGGGGAAGGAAGTGGGAGAAAGGCCACAAGCTAAGAATTCTTCAGCAAATTTTTGTATTAAAATATTTACCTCTCAGTTCCCATTGTGGCTCAGTGGTATGGAACCTGACTAGTATCCATGAGGACATGGTTTCTATCCCATTCCTTGCTCAATGGATTAAGGATCCAGCACTGCTATGGCCATGGTGTAGCTCCAATTTGACCCTTAGCCTGGGAAATTCCATATGCTCCAGGTTGAGCCCTAAAAATAAAAGCTAAATAAATGAATAAATAAAACAAAATATTCACTATAGTGATTAGTAAAATATGGTCTCCTGTTTTTTTAAATAAACTAAATTCATCCCTAACATTGGAGATGAGATTAATACTATAATTTGATCCTATATATGTATCCTTTCATTGTACCTACTCCAAAATTAATACCACTCACAGTCCTCTTTTCCAGAAGACCTTCAAGGTAAAGATTAAACAAGGACTTGATTCTTTTGTTCTTTTAATTGAGGCTTTTTGCTGCAGTTGAGTTCTTTACTCAGGGACACAGTTTTATTTAACTAATGAACTTAGGGCTCTAAATTCCCTTGGATAGGGAAAAAGACAGTCATATGTGTAATCAGATTTTGTAGCATTGTTTTAATCAGAAAAATTTTAGCTCCATGAATTTTTTAAATACCTTAAAATGTTAGATTCATTTTCAAGATAGTGTTTCTTTGGAAATAATTCATTTCATTGATGGTCATGTGCAAAACTTATTTTTATTTATTTTTATTTTTTGACAATTATTTAAGACTTTTATTAACAGGTGCTTTCAGTTTATTGACTTTTTTGAAAAAATCTAGCTATAAACTTTTATTACAAATTAAAAAATGAGGTTCTTAAAAATCTGAACTTGACCAGATATGAAACAAAAAATTTAAAGGTGTCTTGAGAAAAACCAGATCTTAAAAAAAAAAAACAGCAAACACACGCAAACACTGTTTTCATTATCAAAAAGAGATATCTTTAGGTAAAAATAATAAAAACCCCATGCTGCATAAATAATGCATATAGTTCTAGTTATCTGGTCAACATGCGAAAAGCCAGCACTTAGTGTCTTTGGCTCAAATCTTTTGTTCATTTCTTACTGCTGGAATTTCATATTCATTTCTTCTTGTTGGATGGCTAAATTGGATGATGGTAGAGACAGTAAGATGGCATTTACTCAGCCCCACCCTTCTCAGCCTTGAGAGCAGATGAATATTCACCTGGTGGTTCCTCTGCTTTTGTCTCTTTGTCATCTTGTGGTTTAGGGTTTCTAAGCATCTGTGCCTGTAATTTAAGTTGCGGTGGTATGGACATTGTAGTGACTGATGACCTTGGTTCTCATCTCCTTGATTTTCTTTATCTTCTTGTTTTTAATTCTTATTTCCCCAACACAATTTTTTTTCTACTGTACAGCATGGTGACCCAGTTACACATACATGTATACATTCTATTTTCTCACATTATAATGCTCCATCATAAGTGACTAGACATAGTTCTCACTCTCACTATCCTGGCAACTCTGCTTGCAATTGCATAGAGGATCCCTGTGATGTGGATAGTGTCTGTAATGGTTACAGTTTGCTGCATATTTGCTGCCTTGCACTGGCACTCCACCAGGGCCTGTACATTTGCTGCCTCTGCACCCTTTCTCCTTCAACAACATCAAACTCCACAGTCTCTCCATCTCCTACAATGACCACTGTACTTCCTGGGGTTATTCTTCATTACGGCAGTCTGGTGTACAAATACATCTTCCTTGGTTTCATTCCTGTTGTTGAAACCATATATGTTTCTTACATTGAACCTTTGTGAGATGACCTCTTGTCCCTGCCAGCAGACATCACCAATGTGAAGCTGCCCAGGCCTGGCTGCCTCCCTGATGGTAGGGGCTGTCCTGGGGTGGGAAGGGAGTGACAGGCAGCTGCTGGATCTCAGCCTCACTGATCATAGTTGCTGTGAGGGTGACTGGAGCTGGCTGCAGTAGCTGCAGCTCCTCCATAGTGCTATGGTAACTAGGCCAGCAGCAGCAGTGGGGCTACTCAGGGCAATCTGGGGTCCACTCTCCACTCCCACTACTGATGGAACTCAAAACTTATTTTTAAAATAACCAATTACTGCCTTCTCTAGTAAGTTTTATTGTATTAGATTTTTTCAAAACTGCCTCAATAATTTGAATAACTTTTGTTATGTTCTAACAATGCATTTCAAATTCTTGTAATCATTTATCTCACTAATTTTCTGAAAGAAAAATGTAGATGTCTGAAATAGAGTTTAATTTATTAAGTTTAATATATTATTCTGTTAATATACTGTAAATATTTGGACTTTCTGAACTTTTATATTAAAGATGTAATTTGCTATGAAAAATCTAAAATATAAATCATACTTTTGATGAAAAAGTTCATGCTTACCCTCACAGACTGGAATGAAATTATTTCTTTCACTTACACAGATTTTGTATATGTTTTTCTCTTAACTTTCAGTTTTAAACTATTTGAATTTGAGTTGCCAATAACTTCCTAAAACATTTTTTTTCCTTCAAAACAAGTAGTGCCCCTTAAATATTTTATTTTCTGTCTTATGGGAATTATTCCTCTCCCATGTCACTTTTTAATTGAACTAACTCATAATAATTGGCATTCAAATATTATGGAAAGCAACCCAAAAACATTTCTGGCCATAACATGCCTTTGTAGTGAAATCTTACTCTACATTCTCTCACTTTGTCTTTCTTATGCTTTGTTTGTTTTTGCAGACTCCAATAATCAAATGCCTTTAGTTACATATTCTGTAGTGTTTTAATTAATGCATAGACCATGACTTGCTGGTATTCTCTTAACATTTACAATTTAGACACTCCCCTGACCTTTATACTGGTTCCTAATCTGTTACTTATACATAAAATTCTCTTGTGCTGAAATTAAGTGGACCGTAAGTGGAAGAATGTATAAAATCAGAGTGTTTGTGGAAGTAAATATCACTACTGAGATTTCAGGGAACTGTGAATTGTAAGTGAAGGATGACAGGATTAAAAGGACAAATAATTAACATTTGTAAAGAAAAAAGCAGAAGTGTAGCTCTTTTTCTAAATATGTAAAATTTCAAACATATACAAAAGTAGACAGAAGAATATGGTTTAATCCCTTGAAATATAGTAAAAGCATATAACCAACTTCATTTCACTAATACCACATCAACCTTACAGGATTAATATTGAGTTAGTTTTTGTATAAGGTTTGAGGTTTATATAGAGGTTCAGTTTTTCACTTTTTTTTTGGATTTTTTTGTGTGTCCAATTTTTCAACACCACTTTTGAGACACTATATTATTTCAGCCAAATGGTTTTGAAACTTTGTCAAAAAGCATTCATGTTTGTGTGGGGCAATTTTTAAACTGTCTTAAATTCCATTGGTATAGTGGCTACCACTCCACCAACACTATATTAGCTTCACTGTTCTAGACAATAGAATATGCAATATGTACATATATATGTATATGTGTGTGTTCTGTTATAAAATTCAATGTAAAATTATACCAAGTCAATTAAGGCAGATGCACTAATGGCCCAGACCCTTCAGGAATGAAGTTTTTCATCACACACCAAAGACATAGCCATGACCAGCTGAAGTTCTTTCTGGGGGCAAAGGGAATAATGAAAGAAGAGAGTTATCAATACTAGTTATTACTAACAAGAACTTGCAGAAACAAGGACTGTAATCTGTAATTGTTATGAGTATTTCTTCTTCATTTGATTATAAAAATATCAAAATATCAAGAACCAGAGAGAACATTACCCCATGACTTTGTATCTCTTTTGGCTGCATGTTGAATATTGATACCATGTTAAGTGGATTTATGTCTTTGTTATTGCTATTGTTTGGAGATCAGTCAGCTAAGGAGATGAGTATGGTTATCAAGTTGACAAAGGATGTTCTCTGACAGCTAGTTTTACGTCAACATGTCCAGGCTATAGTGCCCAGCTATCAAATGATAATCTAGGAAGTGTTTTGAGATATTCTGTATAAGTGGTTAACACCTAAAATCAATAAGATTTTTTTGTTTGTTTTTTTTGGGGGCTGCATTCATGGGATATGGAGATTCCCTAGCTAGGGGTCTAATCAGAACTATAGCTGCCACCTTATACCACAGCTAGAGCAATGCGAGATCTGAGCCATGTCTGTGATCTACATCAGAGCTCACAGCAATGCTGGATCAACCCAGTGAGCAAGACCAGAGATAAAACCCTCAACCTCATGGTTCCTAGTTGAGTCATCCACTGCACCACAACGGGAACTCCTCAGTAAGTTTTAAGTAAAGGAGATCACCCTGTACAATGTAGTCCTCAACAATCAGCTGAAGCTCTTACAAGCAAAACTGAGGTCTCCCTGAGGAAGAAATTCTGCTTCAAAGCAGCTTCTTCCTGAGAGTTTCAAAATCAACAGTGAGAAAAGAACAAACCTAATTAGCAAATGGACCAAACACTTAAATAAATTTTTTACTTAAAGGGATATAAAGAGGTCAAATAATTGAATAAAAGATGCTCACCACTTCTAGCCATTATTAGAATACAAATTAAAACCACAATAATGCTATCCTACACATATATATATTTAGTGGCTAGAATTAAAATAAAATATATCACAAAATAATATAACTCAAAATTGGTACATAAAGAGGTAACCCTTTATTAGTGACAGCTTTCAAAACATGGGCATAATATTTCTAATATAATTTTCTCCATGCCTCTACCCATTCTTCTTTATACAAGTATAAATCTATTCCGTCTTCCTATGGTTAAATCTAATATTCTTCTCCATTGTGTTTTGTGAGTGTGTGTCTATGTGTGTTTGTTTGTAGGATATGTTACAGAAAAAATATTCTGTCACTGCATACTCACTAAACTGAGAAGAGCCACAATTACCCTGAGGACACCTCTGGCTGGGAACTCAGCAAAGGAGCTACTTGGAATTTTAGGTTGTGACAACTAAGGAGAGTTGAGGATAGAAATAGGCAGTCTTCTCTGGTCACATGGCAGTGCAGTGAAAAATATTCCCAACCCCTCTTCCAGCTTGGTGTTGTCTTGTAACTAAAGTTGAGGTGAGGGACTGAAATCCTACATTCTGTTTTTACTCTGTATATCTAAAAAAGAAGTGAGTGTTTGTTTCCCTTTATCTGTGGTGCCCATTCTGTAGTCTGGGGGGTTATGAGGACTGCCAGACTAGTGTGGATGTGGAGATGGAAGATTTGTGTTTAAGATGGCATCACTGCCCCCACAGCACTAGATTCCCCACTTATGAATTTATAATGACTGAAAAATAATCTTCTAATTCATTTAAGACCCTGCACAATTGAATCTTTTTAGAATATCTTAGTTTGTGCTGCAGGTAATATATAATCATAAATTTCTGATTTTACAAGGCTTTTATGTCTTAATAAACACAAAATCTAGAAAAATATGTAGAGAATTTATTTATTTATTTATTTATTTATTTATTTTATTTTCCCACTGTACAGCAAGGGGGTCAGGTTATCCTTACATGTATACATTGCAATTACAGTTTTCCCCCACCCTTTCTTCTGTTGCAACATGAGTATCTAGACATAGTTCTCAATGCTATTCAGCAGGATCTCCTTGGAAATCTATTCTAAGTTGTGTCTGATAAGCCCAAGCTCCCCATCCCTCCCACTCCCTCCCTCTCCCATCAGGCAACCACAAGTCTCTTCTCCAAGTCCATGATTTTCTTTTCTGAGAAGATGTTCATTTGTGCTGGATATTAGATTCCAGTTATAAGTGATGTCATATGGTATTTGTCTTTGTCTTTCTGGTTCATTTCACTCAGGATGAGATTCTCTAGTTCCATCCATGTTGCTGCAAATGGCATTATGTCATTCTTTTTTATGACTGAGTAGTATTCCATTGTGTATATATACCACCTCTTCTAAATCCAATCATCTGTCGATGGACATTTAGGTTGTTTCCATGTCCTGGCTATTGTGACTAGTGCTGCAATGAACATGCGGGTGCATGTGTCTCTTTTAAGTAGAGATTTGTCCAGATAGATGCGGGGATTGCGGGGTCATATGGAAGTTCTATGTATAGATTTCTAAGGTATCTCCAAACTGTTCTCCATAGTGGCTGTACTAGTTTACATTCCCACCAACAGTGCAGGAGGGTTCCCTTTTCTCCACAGCCCCTCCAGCACTTGTTCTTTGTGGATTTATTAATGATGGCCATTCTGACTGGTGTGAGGTGGTATCTCATGGTAGTTTGGATTTGCATTTCTCTTATAATCAGAGATGTGGAGCATTTTTTCATGTGTTTGTTGGCCATCTGTATATCTTCTTTGGAGAAATGTCTATTCAGGTCTTTTGCCCATTTTTCCGTTGATTGATTGGTTTTTTTGCTGTTGGGTTGTATAAATTGTTTATATATTCTAGAGATTAAGCCCTTGTCAGCTGCATCATTTGAAACTGTTTTCTCCCATTCTGTAAGTTGTCTTTTTGTTTTCTTTTGGGTTTCCTTTGCTGTGCAAAAGCTTTTCAGTTTGATGAGGTCCCATGTGTTTATTTTTGCTCTAATATCTATTGCTTAGGGAGTCTGACCTGAGAAAATATTCATGATGTTGATGTCAGAGAGTGTTTTGCCTATGTTCTCTTCTAGGAGTTTGATGGTGTCCTGTCGTATATTTAAGTCTTTCAGCCATTTTGAGTTTATTTTTGTGAATGGTGTGAAGGTGTGGTCTAGTTTCATTGCTTTGCATGCAGCTGTCCAGGTTTCCCAGCAATGCTTGCTGAATAGACTTTCCTTTTCCCATTTTATGTTCTTGCCTCCCTTGTCAAAGATTAATTGACCATAGGTGTCAGGGTTTATTTCTGGGTTCTCTATTCTGTTCCATTGGTCTGTCTGTCTGTTTTGGTACCAGTACCACACTGTTTTGATGACTGTGGCTTTGTAGTATTTCTTGAAGTCTGGGAGAGTTATGCCTCCTGCTTGGTTTTTGTTTCTCAGGATTGCTTTGGCCATTCTGGGTCTTTTGTTGTTCCATATAAATGTTTGGATTGTTTGTTCTAGTTCTGTGAAAAAAGTCCTGGGTAATTTGATAGGGATTGCATTGAGTCTGTAGATTGCTTTGGGTAGAATGGCCATTTTTCCAATATTGATTTTCCCAATCCAGGAACATGGAATACCTTTCCATTTCTTTACATCTTCTTTGATTTCTTTGATTAAAGTTTTATAGTTCTTGGCATATAGGTCCTTTACCTCCTTGGTCAGGTTTATTCCGAGGTATTTGATTTTGTGAGGTACAATTTTAAAAGGTATCATATTTTTGTATTCCTTTTCTAATGTTTCATTGCTGGTATACAGAAATGCAACTGACTTCTGAATGTTAATCTTATATCCTGCTACTTTGCTGAATTTATTAATCAGTTCAAGTAGTTTTGGGGTTGATTCCTTAGGGTTTTCTATGTATAGTATCATGTAGAGAATTTAGAGGTGGAGTTATATGGACAGATATGTTGTTGTACTAAACTCCTTGATTGGCAGGGAGAAAAGTTTTGTTCAGGAGTTCCCATTGTGGTGCAGTGGTTAATGAATCCAACTCTGAACCATGAGTTTGTGGATTCAATCCATGTCCTTGCTCAGTGGGTTAAGGATCTGGTGTTGCCATGAGCTGTGGTGTTGGTCATAGATGCAGCTCGGATCCCACACTGCTGTGGCTCTGGTGTAGACCGGTGGCTACAACTCTGATTAGACCCCTAGCCTTGGACCTCCATATGCCATGGGAGCAGCCCTAGAAAAGGTAAAAAGACAAAAAAAAAAAAAAAAAAAAAGTTTAGATCAGTTAGGAAGTGGCTTGGGGAAGGAGCTAATCTCCAGGGTAAAGAGTAGTTCCTGGTTAAAGAGCATATTTGTTATGACAATAGAAAATATTATAGACACTGGTTAACCTCTGTTTCAAATAAATGTGAATTACCTAATTGTTAAAAAAATTCTAATTTTCTCTCTTGTAACTCAATCCGTAAGTGTTAGCATTATCTTAAATGTCAGTTCAAACTGGTGGGCATGAATCATTTTTGTCCAATAAAAACAATATATTTTTACATACATCTGTATATATTTTGCATCTACTAAAGAACACTTATTTTTGAGAATTTAAAAGATAAATTCTTTGATGTAATTTTTATTTAATTTCAAACTCTGATTCAGACAGATTTTTACAGTATTATTCTCAGCATTATATTATCAAATGAGAAATTACAAATTATTTTGTAATATAAAGGGGCAATATACCAAAGATTACTGCTCTGTTCTTCATATTCATCATCATCTTAGGTGTTAATATTTATTAAGTGATTACTATATGGTAGCCATATATTTAATATTTATATATATATTAAATCTGGGGATATCTCATCAAAGTTTAATTTCATATAACTAAGAATAAGATACTGGATTAACTTTATTAAAATGGGTTTGCATCATTTTAATACCAAGGGAATAATTTTTTGGTTAAAATTGTTAGATGGTAAATGAATCTGAAAATGCTAAAGAAATAATAGGTGGTTTTCACTTTTATCTTTGGAGATGTCTCCTAAAGAAAAACGTCTTCTGAACTGCATTGAAAACATATAGGTTATTACTTATCTTCAATTTGATTTTATGAAATTGCTCTAAATAGCATTAAATGCATTGTGATACAGCTAGTATACCAAAAAAAAATTATTATTGAAGTGGAAAAACCAGGAGTTTCTGTCATGGCTCAGTGGTTAACAAATTCGACTAGGAACCATGAGGTTGTGTGTTCAATTCCTGGCCTCACTCAGTGGGTTAATGATCTGGCATTGCCATGAGCTTTGGTGTAGGTCACAGATGTGGCTCAGATCCTGCACTGCTATGGCCCTGGCATAGGCTGGCAGCTACAGCTCTGATTAGACCACTAGCCTGGGAATCTCCATATTCTGCAGGTGTGGCCCTAGGAAAAGACAAAAAAAAATGTGGAAAGACCAGAAAAATAAGCACAAATTATTTGAGTAAAAAAAAGTGGGTACATTTACCTGAATTATTTCATGTTTTTCTTTCTGAGTTTTATAAATAGAAGAAGTAAGTGTTCCCAAAAGTCAGAAACCAGCAAATATGTTGGCAGGATTTGTGAAAATCTTTTTATCTGAGACTGAATTTTGAAGATAAGTACATATAAATAGGATTTGAAAAATTATTTCTTAATTTGCAAAGGGTTTTACACTAATAATTGCATGTAACAGTCATAAAATATTGTTCCATTTGACAAATAGTAAGTTGAAGTTAAATGTGTTTTCAGTAAATGTGGACACTATATTCTTGGATGCAAGTTCTGTTGTTCTTAGTTTCTCTGGCTATTTTATGTACCTGATTTTCAGTATGCTTTTCAAGTGCACTACCCTGCTTGAAGAGTGAGGAAACATTTAGAGAGAGGACAAAAAAAATGAGAGAAAATCTTACATAAAGAGCAGATAGAAAAAAAGGAATAAGGCAGGTGACAGTTTCTGAAGACAATGGTTAGCCCATCAAATGTAGGTTCATTATGCATGCTGGTCCAAAAATATTGATGATTTATTCAACAAACAATTGTAATCAGTATCCATGCAGTACCCTTTACATTTAATTAAATAAGTGAATAACACATGAGTAAAGGTGTCAGGATGAGATAACCTAACAAAAAACAAATTTATGGTCATGTAGTTTCAGACACATGAAATTATTATTTAGTAATACCACCTATCAACCATTAGGTTCTGACCATTTTAAAGCCACAGTTACAGCCTTTCCTACAATCACATTTTCCTTGAGAGAACTGTAGAGTAATGAATCAAGGTTTAAATAACATTTGTACCTTAATATGGAATCTGAGATATTGTAAATGGTAAAAAAAAAATTATTATTTAACTTTCCTTTTATAACTCACAGAAAATCCTCAGGATTCACAAGTTTCATTTTTTATTTTTTTATTTTTATTTTTTTTTGGTTTTTTTTTTTGTATTTTTAGGGCTGCATTCATGGCACATGGAGGTTCCCAGGCTATGGGTCCAATCAGAGCTACAGTTGCCAGTCTATGCCAGAGCCACAGCAATGCCAGATCCAAGCCATGTCTGTGACCTACACCATAGCTCATGGCAATGCAGATCCTTAACCCACTGAGCAAGGCCAGTAATTGAACCCACAACCTCATGGTTCCTAGTTGGATGTGTCTCTGATGTGCCATTACAGAAAGTCCAGGATTCACAAGTTTTAGCTGAACCATTGCTTCTGCCCCATATGTGTTGATATTTTTATAGCTGATATCTGGACAGTTGTCTTCATCTAACGCTTGTAGAATATGGATATGGGTGTCTATTCTTTGTAACGACTTAGACTCTGTGAACTTTCAAATCAGTTAACACTATGAAAATTATATGTAACCTACTGAAAACAAGAAATAATTTGCTACTTATGCCAGAGGGAGTGAAAAGATTACAATTTCTACCCCCCACCCAAACACACACTCACACACACACCACCGAAGGCATTCTTGAATTGTACCAGGGTAAGGAGGAAGTCAGTCTGAATTCTGAGTAGGAACCATCACTTACATCTTAAGCACTATTCCAAAGAGGCAATCAAGCTGATTCACTTTTAATTTATTCAAGCATTTAGTAAATATATTTTTGTGGAAAAAAATATGCTACACATTGCAGAAAAAGATGAATAGAATATGAGAGGAAGCATAACATCTACATAGAGCAAAAAGAAAAGTACAACATAAAGCTGGGCAATCTCAACCTAACATATTCACATGCCTCAACTAATACACATATGTGTGCAAAAAGAAAAAAATGAATGAATTAAATGTATTTAGCATAATAATAGCAATTGTTGAGGAAGTGAGTAATTTGGGAAGTTCTCAGAGATGAGTTGTGGCTGATGTCTCTTTCATAGCATAAGCATTGAGAAGTGAACATTCTAGTTAGAATTGCTTTTCTGAACAAAAAATGCTAGGTGCTCCAGCCTCTGACCTCATGAGTGTCCCTGGATAGGAAGACCACCTTAGAGTTTCTTTCCTCTTGACTGAAAAACCTGAATAAAAGTGATGAGTGCTGATTTTATAGACCTTATATTGGAAAATACAGTTATAAAATTTAAATGTCATCTCAAGTATTGAGTAGTCAGCTCACCAATTTTGTTTATAATAGAATAAATTAAATAGAAAGTCAAAACTGAAGAGGACATTGCAATAACTTTAAAAAATTAACTATATTTATCCCTAAAGTTATCTTACATGGCTTACAAAATATTTACTTGTGCAATAAAATTAATTTTGAGTTGATAATAATATCAAATAGAATTGAGTGGTGAGAAAAAAAATGTCAACTGGAAGAAGAAAATCACTGATATAATTGAACATAAATTCATATATTGCATTTTGAGTATTTAGATGGCTAGCAAAATTATAATCCTATCTTTAGAAACAAAGAAATATGATAATCTGTAATAGAAAGTGGAGACTAGAGAGGTTTTTTTTCCTTAAAACACATTTAATAATAATGAAAAAATACTTCACACTTTTAGACCTCTTTTCAGTTATAGGTTTTGCTTTTATAGGAAAGCAGATAAACTGGAAAGAATAAATATAATCCTGTTTCACATAAGAAAACAAGAGCCAATGAAAGTGGATTAACAGTGCAGAAAATAAAATCATTCCCACAAATGAAATATGGAGAGATGGAAGCAGTAGACAATGTGTCCACAGTGATGCAATTTGTACTCCTGCAATTTTCTGACATTCCAGTCCTTCAAGGGTTACTCTTTCATTTGAACCCAATGAAGGGTTCTCCATCATTTACATCATTATCTTAACTTAAAATAGCCTCATAATAATAATAAATAGGCTTGACACTACACTCCAGAAACCCATGTATTTTTTTTTCTGGCAATATTTTTCTCTTTGGAAATCTGCTATGTGTCTGTCACACTCCCAAGGATTCTAGTCAACCTTTGCACTCAGAATAGAAGCATTTCTATGCTTACCTGTGCCACTCAAATGTGCTTCTTCCTTATACTGGGAGCCACTGAAGGTTTCCACCTGGCCATGATGGCCTATGACCACTACATGGCCATCTGTAACTCTCTGCACTATCCTCTAGTCATGAACCACAAGATGTGCATCCAACTGGCTGTTGGCTCCTGGATCAGTGGAATCCCAGTGCAGATAGGGCAAACCTGCCAGATTTCCTCTCTGCATTTCTGTCATTCTAACCAAATTAATCACTTTTCTGTGACATTTCCCCCATTCTGAAGCTTACCTGTGGAGACACTTCTGTGCATGAGCTGTCTATTTATGTAGTGGCTCTGTTGTTTGGTGCTGTCCCTTTCATGTTGATACTTGCCTCTTGTAACAAAATCACTTCCAATATTCTGAGGTTGCCCACAGCCAGAGATCAAGCCAAAGCCTTTTCCACATGTTCTTCTCACCTGCTGGTAGTGCTCTTATTTTTTGGATCTCTTAGCATTACTTACTTCAGGCCCAAATCCAGTCATTCTGCAGGAATTTATAAACTGCTCTCTCTGTTTTATACCATCATGACTCTGATTTTTAATCCTAAGATATACTGCCTTGGTAACAAGGATGTGATTGCAGCACTCAGAAAATTATTTATAGGTAATTTAGCTGTTTGCCACACAGTATCAGAGAAGCATTTTATATCTGTACACTCTCTTTTTAAGAAGGTCATCACTATAAACATTTGTTTTAATGTATTTTAAGATACTTAAAAAATATGTTTAGTGTCTTTTTAGGGCCCAACCCATGGCATATGGAAGTTCCCAGGCCAGGGGTTGAATCAGAGCTGCAGTTTCCAACCTATTCCATAGCAATGCCAGATCTGAGCCACACCTGCAACCTACACCACAGCTCATGGCAATGCCAGATTCTTAACCCACTGAGAAATGTCAGGGATCCATCCACATCCTCATGGATACTAATCACATTCGTAACTCACTGAGCCACAGCAGGAAACCCTTGATACACTTTTAAATGCTAATCCACAATTTTCTGTCCTTAATTAGGCAAATTATCTTTAATATGCTAGGCCTAAATAATAATCCTGTCTTATGAATAAAAGTCAAATATGATTCACATTTTTTCATTAAAAAACCATAATTGAATCTGTTAAGACTTTTGTGTTAAATTATACTGGAAATATACAAGATTATTTACCCAAATTATTGCCTATATCTTCATACTTGTATATGTTTTGCATTCTATGACATGGCAAGTGGCCAAAAGCAGTTAAGTAATAATGTTTAAATGAGGGACTGTATGAGTGAATGGGCAGATTAATATTGCTATCCCCTATCTCAGGCTCCTGACAAAGTCTAGAGCTTTCAGAGAACCAACAAACATTGGGAGCATGTTTATTAAACCCATTGTATACTCCTGTAGAATTACTCTAATCAAAATACCAAGAGAAAACTTTCAGGCCCTTAGTTCTCTTTCTAAGTGCATGTTATACCAGAATTTTCCACTGGTCTCAACCCATTTACTTGGCGGATATCTCTATATTTTATGTAGCAATTTTGGCCTCATATTAATTTACTTTGAATTATTTCATCTTTTTCATCACTGTACCACAAACAATCCTATGCCAATTTGCATATTTTAACTTGTCTATTAATTTAAAAATGTAGAAATATGGTAGAAATGATCTTTTAAATTATCCAATCCATCCAATTTTATTGCATTAATGTGCTTGCCTCTCTTCCATGACTTAACTCTTTTTATAGAGTTTAAAATATTTAAGCCTTTGAACTGAGCTTATGAAGGAAAATGAGTGTCTGTCAGTTAGAGTCATCCTCCCAATTTCATTCTCAAGAACTGTAGTCATCTCCATAACTTGAGAATGACTTTTGCCTGGCAGCCAGCAAGGAAACAACATCTTCAATGTTAGAACCTCAAGGAACTGAACCTTACCAATAATGTAATTGAGCAAGAATAACTGGATCCCCGCTAAAGAACACAAGAAGAAATACAGCCTTGCCAACACTGCTTTTTGTCAATGAGATACACTTTGGTACTGTGACCTAAGGTGCTATAAGTTAATAAGTATGTTCTGGTTTAAGTCACTCAATTTGTGGTAATTTATTAAAACAGCAAGAGAAAACTAATACAGAGATTCAAAAAGAACTAGAAGATGTTGTAGACATGCTGAGGATATACAAGTGTAAATCTTTTATCTCCAAACAAATTTAACTGTACATGACATCCATCATCACTAAATAATCCAAGAACCTCACTCAGTAGGTCTCCTCAGAGTATGGTACAATATTCTTGATTCCTGTGTCAGAGAGAGTAAGAGTCTGAAATGTCCTAGGAGCCCCAAGTTTGGGACCTTCCCTGACCACCCTAAAAAAAGTATATTTCTTAAGAGATGAAATCATCTATCTCCACACAATTTACTCTCTACTTCATGAGCCAGCATACTATGGATTGTTGGCCAAAACCGGTGTGTGGCCTATTTTCATAAGACTCATGAGCAAATAATGGTTTTCTTTCATTTTAAGTGGTTGTAAACAAAAGTAAAATCTGAAACAAAAAAAAAATTAACTGTATAGTTTGGATATTTGAAATATTCAATTCCTCAGCCTTTATTCCAGCTTGTGTGCGGAGATGGCTCAAGTTTGGTTAATGAGATGCATGTAGATGTCGAGAAGTGCTTGCCCTTCCTTTCATTCTTGGAAGGATGCAGATTTTAAATCTGGAAAAGCAGGAAGATATAAGAAACCTGGCCCTCTGATGTTATTACTTTAATTCTTTTTTTTTGTGTTTTTGCCATTTCTTGGGCTGCTCCCACAGCATATAGAGGTTCCAAGGCTAGGGGTCAAATTGGAGATGCAGCCTCAGGTCTACATCAGAGCCACAGCAATGCAGGATCCAAGCTGCATCTGCGACCTACACCACAACTCACAGCAATGCCAGATCCTTAACCAACTGAGCAAGGCCAGGGATTGAACCCACAACCTCATGGTTCCTAGTCAGATTCAGTAACCATTGAGCCACAACAGGAACTCCCTAATGTTTTTACTTTAAAAGCATAGTAGTATTCTTATCATCCCACTAGAAATGTTGCTGTGTGAGGTAAATAAATACTTTATGGTAAAGGCTTGAATGTGATTTTAAAAGAGGAAATATTTACAGTGTTAATGTTTTACAATGTTTGGTTGTGGATATCTCATTTTTAATGTCTTTTCTGCTGAGGCAGAAGTTCTTTTGTAGGAAGAAATGATTCTCAGTAATGCAGGTTTTGATACTTTTAACAAGCATAGTATGACTGACCACTTTGGGTGTTCCAAGGGTTTTTTTTTTTTTTGACGTGTATGTATATGGACTCTTGCAGCTATAGACAGCTATGAATACAGATACATTTCATTAGGACTTTGCAGGAGTTTAATATACTCTGTGTAACAATGGGAGAATAATAAGCAATGTCTTAGAATGACCCACTGACATTTCAAAGAAAAGACTTGTCTCTTTCTATAGTTGTGGCTTTCATAATTATGATATTCTACAGCCAGATATTGGAGAGTAGTCTTCACAAAAATATCTTTCATTTAAACAATGCTGCATTTTCTTATCAACTTTGGTGCTGTTACTATATGATTTTTACATCATAAAGCATTGTTAAACCTGCAGGTTTTGCGTATTTTCTTTACAATTTGGCTCACAAAGAATATGACCCCTTTTGCCATCATTTAAAATAGTATCTCTAAGTTGGGAAAATTGTTTCAAGAAGTTATGATTAATAATATCTCTATCAGTATGATATCTGTGTATCAAACTTTCATTTGAACATTCATGCAATCACAATAATAAACTCCTCTAAAATTTTGTAATTAAGACAAAGTTTGCTAATTACTTATAAATGGCCTTGTAGAGAAGAATGAGTTGTTCTCCCATCTTGATGTGTTTTAATTTGTTGTTTTTGAAACAGCAAAATTTTACAGCATTGTTCAAATATTGTACCATATGTGGCATAACAAATGGCACATATTTTGTTCTAACATCTTTGAACATTGTCTATGTGTCCCTCTCTATACTCTGTTTTGACTGAGAGCATGAGAGTGTCTGTGTGAAACAAATGACCCTGGGCAGAACAGAGACCTCCAGTCATATATAACTGATTATTTCTAAACATGCAGGCTAAAATTGGAAGTGGAATTGTCAAGGGAGATTGGATGGTAAATGAGGATGAAATGCATGCTTTAGACTGGATCAGAGGAATGGCCAAGTATAACATTATAATCATAAGGATGCTTTTGTTAATTTATAGTATTTTTAAAAGTATTTTCAACTAGCGTATAGTATGTTGTAAATTTACATGTAAATTAAAAAGTACTTTTTAAAGTTCTGTGATAACTTTAACAAATCTGTATAGCTGTGTAACCAAAAGCACAATCAAGACACAGAACAGTTCTATCGTTACCTAGTCCAAACTCATTGTGCTCACCATACAGCAGGCCAATAAATTGGGAGATGGGGTGTTGGGGCCAGGAATAGTGACTGTATTTGGGAAGCCAACAGACTGAGAAAATGATGGACTAGTGTCTTAGAAAGCCATTTAACTCAAGGTAGAATTCAGGATTCTTTTATACTAAAAGGATGAAGTGGGAGTCACTGTTACAAATTTCTTGGTGTCTCAATCCTTTGTTCTTGTAGCTGTCTGCTTAGGTCATGTCATGATGTTCCTATAAATCTCCAAAAAGACAAGTGTCATTCTATGTTCTGCAAGTTTTTATCTCTACATGATTTGAAAACTGTTATACCCTTAAAATTCAGAGCCTTGACAAATGGCTAACTTGTACATTTCAGGCTGTAGGCAACATTTTTTTAATTTAATTTTTATTTTATATTGGCTGTACAATATTGTATTAATTTCAAGTGTACAGCAAAATGATTCAGTTATACATATATATATTCATTATTTTTCAGATTTTGTTCTATGTAAGTTATTACAGAATATTGACTAGAGTTCCCTGTGCTATATAGTAGGTCCTTGTTGATGATCTATTTGATATATGGTAGTGTGTAAATGTTAATCCCAAACTCCTAATTTATGCTTCCTCATCTTTCCCTTCTTCTCTCTTTTTTTTTTTTTTTTTTTTTTTTTTTTTTTTTTTGCTTTTTAGGGTCTCACCCTCAGCATATGGAAGTTTCCAGGCTAGGGGTCGAATCAGAGCTGTAGCTGCCAACCTATACCACAACCACAGTAACATGGGATCCAAGCCACATCTGAAACCTACACCTCAACTCACAGCAATGCTGAATCCTTAACCCACTGAGTGAAGCCAGAGATCAAACACTCATCCTCATAGATACTATTTGGGTTATTACGGTGGAGCCACAGTGGGAGCTTCCAGGGAGTCTTTTTTTAACAGCTGGAGGATGAAGGTAAAATGAAGAAACAAGATAACATAAAGCCACTTGTACAGGTGGGAAATGTGGACTCCCCAGGCACACTTTGACTGATCCTCAAACCCCTGGGAAGCAACAATCCCCTCCTTATCTCCAAGTTCCTGGGAAAGATATGTGGTGCCTGCATGCCAGGATCTCAAGGGGGTTTGTGTTTATTCAGCAACCTTGGCCTTGCTCAGTGTCATTTTTCTTCTTACTAGAAAAAGATTTAAAAAGACTTTAAACAGTGAAATCAGAGTTACCAAATACAAGAGCTGTATTAACACCATGGACAGAGCAACCCACTAATCACCTCTCTACCCTGTGGCTTAGGGAAAGGCCACTGCAGGCAGCTGAGCCATCCCTTTAACTGAAATGTCACAGACATAGAATTTTTAAACCCACAATCATCTCAGGGGAATTACCAACCTTTTTCCCTGATTGACCCAGGGGGCTAGTGTGAGACAGTTTAATTCTGGTGGCTGGGGGCCATCATGATGCAGAACAATCTCACTGTGCTGTGATAAAGCCATGACCTCAAGTCCTCCACTGACATCAGTCCCAGCCTGCCAGGACCTGCATGCTGTCTAGTTTTATGACTTCTTTGTGACATTTCCTATGATTGCTCCGGTATGTGAGGCCCTTCATTGACCAGTCCTGAAGCAAAAGTCCGGGGACCTGGGCCTGAGCTGGATCCCTGAGGTCCTTACCTGGGATGGGGAGCCCCAGGCACTGGAGGAGAACTGACCATTGGGTGCAGCTTCTCTCAGCCCTGGGAAGGGACAGTGACAGGATGGAGGAGGTCCTAGGTTTCCTGGCCTGAACAAGGCAGGGTACAAGCAGTAGGGTTCACCCCCAAGGTCAAGACCTCCCAGAATCTGTATTTAAAGGTCCACACATGTCAGGTGATGCAGGGAGTGAGCAGATTCACATGGAGATTCTGTGTACATCCTATCTGGGGTGGGTGGGGTCGCAAAAATAGGAGGTGACTGGGACTCGGACCCACTTACTCAGAGCAAAGGGGCATTGCCTTGGCCAGTAAGATGGGAACACTGGCCCAAATGGGGTAGTGAACCCTGAGAACCTTGCTTCCACACATCAAGCACCAGATCCTGAAGCCATCACCATGATTGCCTGGAAAGTGACCTACCACCTGGGGCCAGGTTAGGGGAGAATGAGTGGCCTCAGAGGCCAGACTTCAAGATGTCAGTGTGTGATGGATGATGGTGACCACTTAGCACAGAGGCTTTGTGGCTCCCTTTTGTCTGTTCAGGGTCACTCTGTACCATAGTCAGCTACCTCATACCCAAAGGATCTCTGCCAAAATCTGTGGCACAGCTGCCCCACCCTGCACTCTTCTCCAGGAGGTCGCTTTGCAAAACTCAGCCCTCTCCCAGGGGGCAGCTGGGCATGTGGATGGGATTCTGGCCAGAGAGGTGGCAGAGATGGAGTTAGCAGTATTCATGGAGGTATTTAAGGCCCCCAGACAGGTGATTTTACCTGGTTATCTGCCTCTTAGCTCTCTTGCAACATCCCTGTCAGTCCAAGTGATCAGGTTGACACTGCACAAGCCTCCAATCTTTGCCCATATTATGGGACCAAGAATTGGCCAGTGTGGGCAAGTCTGTCTCTGAGTCACCAAGGAACAATATCAGACACAAATTTCTGGAAGCCAAAGCTGTCCCATTCCTGCCTCTCAGTCACTGTGGTCTCCCCATGAGACACCAGGACAGGCTTTTAAAATCTTTCCTGGTAGATTTGGAGAGCTGAGCCTAGTGAGAGGCAGATTGTGGTTTCACGGAATGAGAATGACCTGCCATTTCTAGGAAATAAGCATGTAGTGTTGACTTACATCCTGATTTTGCAGCCAATCAACTTGGCCTCTCACCCAGAGAACCTGGCTTGGTCGCCATCTGGCCTGTCTTCTTGTGATCTAAATAACACCGATATCCAGACAAGGGAGCAGAAAGAGCTGGAGGAATACCCCAGGCCTCTGTCCCTCCTAGAAAACTCTCCTGGAGACACAGTGAAACCAAATCCATCACCATGGGAGCACATCTCTGGCATGAAAACCATCCTTTCCCCCCACAACCCACATCAGCCTCAGCAGGCACAAAGGTGGAGCTCTGGGCTCCTGTCTCCTTGTCTGGAGAGGGGGTGATGACTCCATCCACAGGAAAAGGGATGATTGAGGGAAGATCAACCTTCTAGATTTCGCAGGTCACCCTGCCTCACTGTTTGCTCAGTGCGCTGGACAAAACAGATTCAACTGCAGCCCAGCTCCAAGACTCCAACACAAACAAAGCTTAGCAAATTGAGAGGCATATACAAGGCTCGAACCTGGAGCCCTCCCCAAGAAATCTCTATGAGAAACGTTTTAACACAAGGCAGGAAAAAAATAATCACCTTTATTTTTCAAACAAGGGTGCCAAGGCACAGAGAGGGAAGTTGCCTGCTCATGAAAGTTCCCCTACTGAATGGGGAGCCAGTGTCTGAACTCACAACAACACCCCTCCAGCTTCCTGAAAATGAATTTGCCCAACATTTGGGAGGAAATGGTGGGTTCATTCTGGGTCACCCTTGTAGGACTGCTCCAAACTGGTACCGAATCACCCATGTGGCTGGTACAAATACAAATGCCTGGGACCCCTGCAATGCACGAGCTCCTGTGGGCAGGGGTGGGGCACCAGCATTAGAAACTACAGCTCTGGGAGTTCCCGTTGTGGCTCAGCAGCTTGAAAACCTGACTTGTATCTATGAGCATGCAGGTTTGATCTCTGGCCTCACTCAGTGAGTTAAGGATCTGACATTCCTGTGAGATGTGGTCACAGACAGGGCTCAGATCTGCATCGCTTGGGCTGTGGCATAGGCCAGCAGCTGCAGCTCAAATTTGACCTGTAGCCTGGGAACTTTCATATGCCCTGGATGAAGCCATACAAAGGGATAAAACACCCCCAAATCTATAGCTCTGCAGTCAGATGGTGTTGGGCCCAAGCTCTGACCACCTCTTGCTGTATAGGAGGCCACATATCTGCTCAACCAGTTCCAAATTGAGCAGGGGTGGTGCTGCCCTACACCTGCCCTCCCTGCCCAGGGTCTGGGAACCCTACACCCAGCCATCCCCATCCTCAGTTCCTCCAGGTGTGAGGCAGGCCTAGTGCCATTTTTCTGGTATCTCCCTTCACTTCCTGAGGGCAGATAGATGATCTGGCATTTCTTCCTATGGGAAATGCAATGGATTCTCACACCCAGCAGAAGAGCAGCCCCCACAGAGGACCACCAGAAGAAGAAAGAGTCTCCCCTGGACCACACAGTGGGTGCCCAGAGCTTGGAGGCAGCACCCAGGCATCAGATCCACGTTCCCTGGCATCCATTCTACATACCAGGAACTGAGCTGTGTTGAAGGTCCAGCCCCTACAGGGGTCAACTGCACAGAATATGAATTGCAATTGTTTACTTTTTTTTCCCTTTTCTTTTTATGGCTGCACTTGTGGCTAGTTTCCAGGTTAGGGTTGAATTGGAGCTGCAGCTGTGGGCCTATAGGAGGTGGCTGCTGCCCATCAGGTCACCCGTGTAGTTGTAGTGGCAGGCCATGCCTGCCAGACACCAGCAGCTTGCCGTGGTGTTTCTGGTTCCAAATCAGGCAGCGCCTGTCCATGCAACAGAACAAGTCTTTCTAATGGTTGGCCATCTGGAAGACACAGTAGCCCATTGGACCCAGCTGCAGGATGGCCACAGCATAGGGAAGGGCAGCTAAACTGGGTGGTAAAGCAGGTAAAGATCCTGTGGAGTAAGAGGGCAGAGGTCAGGTGTGGACTTATCCAGTGAGTGTGTGGGTCCAGGGGCTCAGGATCATGGCCAGCATTCAAACCCTAGCTCTGTCCCTTACCAGCTGCCCAACCAGGCCATGTCTTGCTTTCCTTCAAATGGAAGGACCTGCCTCGGGGAGTGGAGGTGGGGATCAAAGGAGTAAATACACATATTTGTGTGTCTTTGTTTTTTTTTTTTTTTTTTTTTTTGTGTGTGTGTGTGTGTGTGTGTGCGTGTGTGTTTTTGTTTTTGTTTTTGTTTTGTCTTTTTTTAGGGCCACACCAGTGGCATATGGAGGTTCCCAGTCTAGGAGTCTGATCAGAGCTGTTGCCGTTGGCCTACACCAGAGCCACAGCAATGCGAGATCTGAGCTGTGTCTGTGACCCATACCATAGCTCATGGCAACACCAGATCCTTAACACACTGAGTGAGGCCAGAGATCGAACTTGCAACCTCATGGTTCCTAGTTGGATTCATTTCCACTGCACCATGACAGGATCTCCATAGCCACTTTTCTATCTATCTATCTATCTATCTATGCACATATACGTAAACACACACATTACCTATATCATAAATATAAAAGATATAACACTTTATAAAATACTTAGCATGCATGTTTTTCTTTTTCATTGGAAAAGTGTTATACATTCATTTTAATCTGTTTTTATTTTCTGTATGTATTGTACTAATTATAATATTTTTATAATTTATATAAAATATAATTTGAATGTAATATTGTATCAGTTAATTCTATGGTCATGATGGCCAGGCTATAGGACCCAGCTACATGGTCATACAGTAGCCTGGTTTTAAAAGGTTTTTTTTTTTTTGGCTATGCCTATAAATGGCAGATTCTCCCAGGCCAGGGACTGAACCCAAGCCACAGCACTGACAGTACACTACAGCAGTAATGATGCTGGACCCTTAATCACTAGTCCATTAGGGCACTCCTTGAAGGTAGGTTTTAGGTGTGATTAACATTTCCAATCAGACTGAATGAAGCAGATCATAGTCCACAATACAGATAGGCCTCGTCTAATCAGTTGATGGCTTTACAAATAAAAGAACTCCTGGAACAAGAGTGGATTACCCCAGCAGATATCCTTCAGACCCAGCTACAATCTCAACCCTTCCTTGAACCTCCAGCCTGGTGGCTTCCCTGCAGATTATGGACCTGTCATGACCAAAATCACACAATCACTTGCACATATACTTACACACATATACATGTTTGCATATATATGCTGTATTGTTATTCTTTTGCTAGCCTATTAAATGAACTAACAGAATCAGGGAAACAGTGAGCCTGCAACTAGCCAAGTGGAAAAAGAGGCTCAGAGGAACCAGAGTGGGGACTAGAGAGAGCCAGGACCTCTGGACCTCAGCCCAGGGCTCTTTCCCCATAACCCTGCTCACTCCTGCCTTTTCAGGGCTCTTGCTTTGGGATCCTGCACAGGATACTCAGAAAGCTGACATTGTTCTTGTCATCATCACCTGCAGAACTGGGTATGACCAGTCCATGAGGAAGGATCGGCCTCACCTGTGCCCATTCTGGGCAGCCTACAGAGTCTTCTCAAATTGGTTCTCTCCATTCTCACACAACCTATTAATGCAGGCCACCCAGCTCATGGCTCACCCTTCAAGTGCCCCAGAATAAGTTCCTTCCTCCATCCCTGCACCACCCCATTAGCTTACAAAATGAGCAGGTGGTATCAGGCCAGGCTTTCAAGTGCCACCCTACACGGAATCCCACACCACTCAGAGGAAAGCAGGAAACTTTGCAAGCTGGGAGGGTTGAGGGGCCCTCTTCCTTGTCCCACAACAGCCTCAGAAAGCCCCAAGGCAGCTCTGTGTGGCACACATCACACAGCAGGGGCAGGAACAAAGCCACCCAGTTCAGCATGAGTCACCAGGCCCAACCCCAACCAAGGCGGCATCTGCCCTGATTTTTCAGAGATGTTTGGGGATGGGCTCAAGGCCCTCTCCCCTGGCTGGTGGCTAACCAAGATCCCCCTGGCTTCCTGGGCCAGGTTTCTATCCTCAACTCTGTGACTTATGTGAAAGCTCTCCTGGAGACCCAGCTTGATTTGTCACTCATGGGACATTGGCCCAGAACCTGAGACCTCCCTGCTCCCACCTCCCCATCCTCTTCTCATGGGAATGCTCGCCTCTTCTAGGCCTCCCAGCCCCACCATCAGACACACCCTAGAGCAAATCTTGCACAACCAGTGCAGGGCAATGCTAGCTTCTCCACCTGGCCAGGCTTCCTAATACCCCCACATCCTGTGTCCCAGTCACTGCCGACTGTCTAGTGCTTTAAATGTCCTTCTCTGCTCCTCACATGCCCCCCACCTTGATATGCTCCCTCACAAGGAGTACTGCACATGCTAGTCCCCCTTTCTGGAATGCTCTCACATCCAGATCCATCACTCTGCTCTCAGACTGGCTGTGGCTGTCAGAAGATTTGCCCTGAAGCTGAGGGCTCCTCCTTGGGCCTCTACAGGGTTATGAACCCCACTTCCTGTCAAGCACCCTCTCCCCACACTGGATGCTTGTGTCACAACATTTCCCCAAGCCATGAGATCCAAGAGGGAAGGAATCACCCATGTCTCCTCCACCTGTGCACATAGAAACTCAAGGTATTTAAGGGGAAAACCAAGGTAGGAGAGAAGGCCTCTTATCTTCCCAGCATTAACATTTGAATAAATGTAAATGTCCTCCATTGGCCCACTTCTCCCAAATCATTTATTTTGACCCACAGCCAAAGCTCTATCATCTTCCTCTCTCAGGTTTATGGGCTGAGTTGTGTCTTCTCCAAATTCATGTACCAAAGCCCTAACCCCCAGCTCCCAGAATGTGACTATATTTGTAGGTGGGGTGTTTATAAAGAGATGAATAAGTTAAAACAAATTCACTAGGTTGGGGCCTAATCCCATAAGACCAAGGTCCTTATAGCAAGAGGAGGTCAAGACACAGACACACACAGAGAAATGACCCTGTGAGGATATGGGAAGGATACAGCCATCTATATGCCCAGGAGAGAAGCCTCATGAAGGACCAGCCCTGCCCACACCTGGGTCTCAGACTCCACCCTCCAGGACCTGGGGACAGTGACCATCAGTTGTTTGAGCTGCCTGGGTTCTGGTGTTTTTTATGGCCACCTGCTCTCTCTCATATACTAAGCCTTTTCTTTCTAGGAACAGAGGAACAGCCTTACTTCTCTAGGTTCTCACCACTACCAACACCACCATGGACACTTGAGTGAAGACAAGGCCCAGGACATACCCTTCCTAGTCCGCTTAAAGGGAAGTGCTGAGCATGCCTGGGGAAACCAAAACAGCTCAGTGCCCTTCCAGGCTGAGAACATCATAGGGGCTTAGCACCCTGCCCTTCACCTGCAGTGTGTAGGGATACAGCAGCCAGACACAGTCCCCGCCAGCCACCTAAAGTGGCTGAGGCAGATGACAATGTTTTTCACATATCAGGTCTCATTTCAGAAGTCCAGCACTTAGATGGCCTGGAAAAGATGAGCAGCTGTGTACAGACTGCAGGCACTGATACGGGCTCCTGGGAAAACCACAGTGGACGAGGGGGTGTTTTCCCTGGTGAAGAGAAACAGGGGGCTTCTCCTGCACTTCCCACCATGCCTGGGACATGGAGGGAGGTGGGTAGGGTGGGGCACAGACTCCCTGTCCACAGAGCCTGTAAGCTGCAATGACATGATGTCCAGAACAGGGGTACCTGTCAATGCCCTTGATGCTGATACACAGGGCTGGGAGCTGGTGCCAGAGAGACAGCTCAAGGTTCAAGGGCTTAGTGCAGGGTCCTCCAAGAGATTCCAAGGCCATGTTGCCAGGACCACTGACATCCAAGCTGCTAATAGGTATCCTCTGGGAAAGAGGCCATGGGCCACTTGAGTCTCCAGGGCCCGCATGGCACCTGGCAGAGACATAACTCCTTGGCCTCTTGCTCACTAGTTGGCTGTTGAGATACTGGAAAGAGGGCTGCCTCCTTTCTAAAGGGGTGGATTATGGTCTTTTGAAAATTATCTGTCTCTGGGCTTCCCCTGCACCCAGTGGACATCAGAGCTTCCACCTCCTTGGGCCACAGACCTGCAAGATGTTGACCAAGATCACAAGGTTGATCACATGGCCATAGAGCTCCTTCTGCTTGGCTGCAAAGGACAGGTTGATAAGGGTCCAGGTGATGATCCCAGGGTGTACACTGAAGAAGAACTTGAAGTATTTTGTATTATTTATATTAGATTCCACATTTGTATGATGTGATATATGATATTTATCTTTCTCTGTCTGACTGACTTCAAAAATCTCTACAATAACCTGTTCTTGTGCAAAGCACAGGAAAATCTACTCAATAGTTTGTAATAATCTATACAGGGAAAATAATGGATATATTTATATGTATGACCAATTCATTTTGCTGTATACATGAAATTAATATAACATTGTAAGTCAACTGTGTCCAATGAAAATGAAATTAAAAACTATGCTTTAATAAGTAGGGAACACCAATTATATTTTATACATAGAAAATGTAAAATTTTAAAGTTAAATAGTTTCATAAATACTAAATTACCATTTAATTGGGTGTCCAAAGTGAGAGAGATTGCATATACAAGTTTGAATGTTAGGGGAGAGACAGGGGCTGGAGACACAAAATAGGACTGCAATAGCCTTTATTGTCTAGAAAAAGGTAAATATCCATCTAAAGACCTTAAGCAATATCAAGGAGGTATGAGGCAATTTGGAACAGTGATCTTCTAGTCATAGTTTGGTCTAATAACAAAGATTGCATATATTATCTTAGTGGGGCTCACATATTACACATTTGTGACTTTGTAAATGATATATAACTCTTTATGGATTTCCCTTCCCAATTTTTTATTCTTTCATTAAATGGAAACTCAGAGAAATGCTTCCTCCATGAAGTTGTCTCTATTTTCAGTATTTGTGGTCCCCCCCTACGCCAGTCCACAACCACAGCATGCAGTTCTTGGCCAGGAATTGAATCCATGCCACAACACTGATCTGAACACAGCAGTGACAAAACTGGGTTTTTAACTCACTGAGCCATGAGGGAACTACTGTGTTTCTAGTTTCTCTGATATCTCCTTACACTCTGACTCTTAACTCATGTGAATGCCATTATAATGACATTTATTACATGGATTGGCAATTGTTTGCAGTGAGGCTAGGGAATTATGCCTTACTCAGCTTGGAAATCACAATGTTTATGATGCATTGGGCATGAACAGATATGCCACACACATTCTTTCAATGGAATAGATTTTTTAAAATGTTAAAGATGTTATAATGCCTTTAAAGATTTTCACATTTGTTTTCTAGATAAATTGTTTCTATTATATGTAGTCAGCTCTTGTGCAGACTAGATGGAACCAAGGACCAATATTATTTCTTTGTCCTCCTGGACTCACAAAGACTCTAAAGGATCAGAAAGTCCTTTTTGTTATCTTCTTACTGCTGTACATTTTGACATAAGGGCAACCTGCCTATTGTTGCGATAACTGTCAGTAAGACCCTGAATTCACTAATGTACTTCTTTCTTGCTGCTTATCATCTATACATCTAATTTATTCTTTTTCTGTTACACCTAGATTGATTTCAGATTTGTTCTTTGGGGACAATACCATATCCTTTGAATCTTGCTTTACCCAGCTTTTTACTGAGCACATTTTTGGTGGATCAGAGATATCCCATCTGTTGGTGATGTCCTATGACTGCTATATGGCCATTTGTAAGCCCTTGAATTATTTGGTTATCATGAGACAAATGCTGTGTGTTGTGTTACTGTGCTGTCCTGTATTGGATGTTTTCTGCACTCAATTATTCAACTGAGCACTATTTATCAGCTCCTATTCTGTGGCCCCAATGTCATTGATCGCTTTGTTTGAGACATGTTCCTCTTATTGAAATTCATCCACACTGATACCTACATCCTTGGCCTCTTAGTGGTGGCTGATGGAGGAATGATCTGCAGTATTGTGTTTCTGCTCTTACTCATCTCCTATGGAGTCATCTTGCACTCTCTAAAGAACATGAGAAAGTCCTCCAGACCTGTAGTTACCACCTCACTGTGGCTGTATGTTTCTTTGTTCCCTGTATTTTCATGTATATAAGACCTGCTAAGACCAGCCCTATTGATAAATCATTTTACAGCATCATAATCCCCCATGCTGAACTTGTTAATTTATTGTCTAAGAAATTATGAGTTGAATAATGCTATGAAGAAGCTCTGGAGAAAAACATACCCTATCAAGTAGTAAATAATTACATTATCCATCATGAAGATAGTAATTTAAATATACAGCAAATCTTGGAATGTAAAAGTCTTTAGAAATCTGATGCAAAACATCCTTTCTTTAAATACTTGTGATAATTTTAATTTAAAAAAGAACTATAGGTTTCTGTTACTAATAGTAATTCCCCTGCTAGAATGTACACTTTACATTGTCTGGTTTATCACTGTGTGTTTTTTTTTTCTGGCTTCTCTGTGACATATGGAGTACCCAAGCCAGAAATAAGATCCAAACACAGTCACTACCAAAGCCACACCTGCCCCAAAGCAGGATCCTTAACCCACTGTGCTGGGCCAGGGCTTGAACCTGTGCCCAGTGCTCCTAAGTCCCTGTGGATCCCTTTGTACCACAGTGGGAACTCCTCACTACACGTTTTTTAATGAAATACATTTAAATTAAGGAGTCAATAAATAATGTTTAATTTTTTATTTGATGAAATTTTTAGTTATGCTAATTTCCACTTAATTTCTGTTTTCATTTTCATATTTTCTATTCTTGTTTTTAAATTTATTTTTATTTTTATTTGTCTCTTTGGGCCTGCACCCACATCATATAGAATTCCCAGGCTAGGGTTCAAATCAGAGCTCTACGTGCTGGGCTTTGCCACAGCTACAACACCAGATCTGAGCCACATCTGTGACCTACACCACAGCTCAGGCAAATTAGCAAGGCCAAGGATGGAACCCACTTCCTAATGGATGCTTACTGCTAAGCCACAATGCGAACTCCTCTAATTCTGCTTCATTTTATGTATATGCTTTTGTTTTATCTTCATTAGTTTTATTGTAATAGTTAAAATATTTAATGCTGTACAAATTATCCTTTTTGTTCAGTTTCATTTGTATTATATATGATATTTTACTAATATTTAATTCTTAAAACAAAATGCTGAAAGTATAATGGATAATAGGACACATAAAAATTGAATTTATGCAAATACAATATTGTAGAACAAATCTCAACCCATCCCCTACAACAGTCTCCTTTTTCTTCCAGAGGCAGTCACTCTAGTCTGTTTCTAAAATTCTTTGAGTAACAATCTTTGCAATAATAAGTCTATTTTCATATATATGTTAGCCTTTATGACACTGTCAATCTAGCATTGTATGAATATTCTCACAGCCACACTTATTACATGGGTCTGTAATTTTCTGATCCTTTGTCTTGTATCATATTGAGCACAAGAACTATGCCTTATTCAGCCTGGTAATCACAATGTCTATGACATATTAACATAATATATATTTCATACATATTCTTATAATTGAATGAATAAGTAAAAGATGAAACTTACATTAAAATATCCCCCCGCTGATTTGCAGGTAAACTACTTCTATTATATGAAGTCAATTCCTATACAGACTAGATGGAACCAAGGAACAATGTGAGTTTCTTTATCTTCATGGGCCTCACGCAGAATCCAAAGGAGCAGAAAATCATTTTTGTTATATTCTTGCTATTCTACATCTTGACTGTGGTGGGCAACCTGCTAATTGTTTTGACCATAACTGTCAGAAAAAACCCTTAACCCACCAATGTACTTCTTTCTTGTTAGCTTATCATTTATAGATCTAATATATTCTTATTCTATTTCCCCCAGATGATTTCAGATTTGTTCTTTGGGTACAATACCATATCCTTTGAATCTTGCTTTACCCAGCTTTTTACTGAGCACATTTTTGGTGGATCAGAGATATCCCTTCTGTTGGTGATGGCCTATGACTGCTATGTGGCCATTTGTAAGCCCTTGCATTATTTGGTTATCATGAGTCAAAGGGTGTGTGTTGTTCTACTGGTACTTTCCTGTATTGGAGGTTTTCTGCACTCAATTATTCAACTGAGCTCTATACATGGGCACCCCTTCTGTGGCCCCAATGTCACTGATCACTTTATGTGTGACATGTTCCCCTTGTTGAAACTCATCTGCACTGAAACCTATATCATTGGCATTTTCTTGGTGGCTGATGGAGGAATGATCTGCAGTTTTGTGTTTCTTCTCTTACTCATCTCCTATGGAGACATCTTGCACTCTCTAAAGAAACTGAGTCAGGAAGGGAGATGAAAAGCCCTCCAGACCTGTTGTTCCCACATCACTGTGGTTGTCTGCTTCTTTGTTACATGTTTTTTTCATGTATACAAGACCTGCTAAGACCTTCCCCATTGACAAATCTTTGAGTGTGTTTTAAACAAACATAAGCCCCATGCTGAACCCATTAATTTATTGTCTAAGAAATTCTGAGTTGACTAATGCTATCAAGATGCTCTGGAGAAAACCATATCATATTAAGTAGTAAATAAGTACACTATACATCAAGAAAAGAGTAATTTAGCATTAGGGTCAATCTTATTGAATGCAAAATTCTTCACAATTTTTTTTTTGTCTTTTTTGTCTTTTCCAGGGCTGCATCCTCAGCATGTGTAGGTTCCCAGGCTAGGGATCCAATCAGAGCTGTGGGAACTGTAGCCACCAGCCTATGCCACAGCCACAGCAATGCAGGATACAAGGTGCATCTGCAAACTACACAACAACTCATGGCAATGCCAGATCCTAAACCCACTGAGCTATGCCAGGGATTGAACATACAACCTCATGGTTCCTAGTCAGATTTGTTAACCACTGAACCACGATAGGAACTCATAATTCTTTTTTTTTTGTCTTCACAAATTTGATGCAAATTTTACTATAAAGGATTTGTGATAATTATAATCTAAAAAAGAATAGTTTGTGCTACTAATAGTGGTTTCCTTTTGTACATATTATAATGTCTTGTTTATCACTATACCTAAAAATGAGAAATTCACTTAAATTAAGGAGTCAATAAATAATATGCAATTTATTAGTCAATAAAATTTTATAGAGTTATACTCATTTTTACTTAATTACTTTTTCCTTTTAATGCTGTCTAATTCTGTTATATTTTAGGCATTTTCTTTTGTTTTATCTTCATTCATTTTATTGCAATTTTTAAAATATTTAATGATGCACAGATTATATATATTCTTCAAATTCATTTTCATTAGATATGATATTTTAAAATAATATTTATTTTTTTAAAAAATGTTGAAAGAATAATGGATAATAGGATATTTAAAAATTGAAATTATGAAAAATGCAATATTGTAGAATAAACCTCCTACACTTCTCTTACCAGATTTTCCCATATATTCCAGAGGCAGTCAGTCTAGTCTGTTTCTAAATTTCTTCAAGTAATAATGTTTGCAAAGACAAGTATATTTGCATATATGTATTTGCCTTTATGACTATATTTTTGGCATTTTTCTTCTCAGCCTCCTTAAAATCTTTATATGCCAGAAAAAAGATTTTCTCAGCCTGAAAATCTTTATAACTCTTTTTGTTTCCTCATCTGCTTAACCCTTCTACAAAGACATATTAAAATCAGTGTATCCAGTCCTCTTCATGTGGTCCTCAGTCTTATTCTATGAGAAAAAGTTCTGTAAGTAAATCCTTTTGAAATTTTCTAAGTGTGAGTTCCTAGAATAAGTATTGCTGAGTTGATTGGTATACGTATTGAAATTGTCCATATTCATAGCATTGCCAAAATACCATTCATGACCTCGACCAAACTTATTACTCCCTTCAGTCTGGAAAATACCTTTTTGACCACATTCTGAACAACACATGCTTAATGAACATTTATGACATATGAAATATTAATTTAATAATAATAATAATAATTTCATTTTAATTATAAATAAATAAAGTTGAATTTTGGCATCTATTTACCTGTTTAAAAGGATTTGTATTCCTTTTTAATGAATTTCCTATTAATGACTTTATGTATTATATTTAATCACTGATCTTTTCCCATACTGTTTTTTATATTTAATTATAAAATAAATGAATTATCTCATTTACCTTGTACATGTAATTACTTTTTCTATCCTGTAATTTATTTTTTCTTATTTTTATACTGTGCAAAATATTTTTGGCCATGAATAAATAATTTTACACATATAAATTAAATTGATAAATATTTTATGGCTTTTATGTCTTAGCATTTCCCTGTTTCCATGTTACCAATCTATTTTTCCATGTGTTTTCAACATTTGATTTTAATGTCTGTTTCTTTATATTTTATATTTAAAAACTTTAAAACAACTACACTTCATTTTGATGCAAGGACTCAAGTATGGATTACATTTTAATCATTTCTCTATATTGCTATTTTATAGATGCATGATTATTTTCCCCCATGGTTTTGATATCCCAACTTTTTTCTTTTTAATTTTTCCTTTTATTTATTTTTTACATAATGATTTTCATTTTTTTCATTATAGCTGGTTTACAGTTTTCTGTCAATTTTCTTCTGTACAGCATGTTGACCCAGTTAACATACATGTATATGACTAAATATATGGAAAGTGGTACCATTTACTGAGATGGGGAACTCCCTTTTTATTGTGGAAAATTTTTAATTTATTTTTATATGTACTAAATTGATATCCAGATATAGATGTCCAAGTTGGGGATGTTGCCTATAGAATGTTGAAAATAAGTGGGAAGATAGAGTTTGTGGCACAAAATGAAAGGGCTTCAGGAGGTATTGGTCATGAAAAGGAAGAATATTTAAAAAAAGACCCTAAGAAATAAGTCTCAGTGTAGTTTCAGACAACCCAGAACAGCAATGACCTACTCATATAGCATAAGCAAATTAGTTTATATAGGTCTTTGCTAGTATGTTTTTGATTTTTGTAAATGCTGCACCTTTTCAGGGAATTCCTTTCTTGTCTCTTGTTCTTCACTTTTCCTTTAAAAGTCGTTTAAAGCATGGCTTTTTCTGGTAAGCTGTCTCTGTTTCCAATCCCAGAAGGGATACTGGGTCACTAAGGACAAAGCCCAGCTTGTGAAACAGGAGGTCTCTTATTTAGGATTAATCCTCACTCTGGGAACTCAAAGTGTGTCATCCAATTGAGTGCAGAGTGTATTACATCTCCCCAATCCTATGACCTGTAAACAGCTTCAGGACTTCTTAGGATTTACTGCTTACTGCAGGCTGTGGGCTCATTGTTATGCCTGGTCTGAGATAATCTGGAGTGATTGGTAAAATCTGGCAAGTTTGCTCACTGTCATATATGGAATGTGGTATGGCCCTGAACTCACAGTACATGGCATCAGAAAGTTCTTCTTTATAGGCAGCATAACCAAAGTTGTTAGTCACTCAGGTTAGTGGCAAACTTAAGTAGAGCAGATCATCCATAGGCAGTATATTCTTTAGTGAGTGATGGTGTGTTTTGAATACAGTGCCTGAATTTTGTTGTTAAAGGCATGTCATAGTTCTCAAAGCACTTGAAGGGCCTAGCTAGGTTAAGATCTGTGTTCCCACTTTGAATGAGAGGTGGAAGCTTTGTATCCAGACCATATTTCTTCTGGAAAGAGCTTCTTACTCCAGGGTCAAGTGGACAGGATATATTTTTGAGGTTTTAATAGTTAATGCAATTGTATTCTTGCTGTATGCTATCCTCTATTTTTGCAGGTTTGAGGGGAGGTGGGCATGTGTGAGGGAAGTTGAGTAAGGTTCAGGGAAGATGAGTAGGGGTGAGTCTAGGTGAGTAGGGGTGAGGAGATATGAGATGGTGGTAAATGGAGGAGAGCAGTGGATGCAGGGAGGTGAGTAGGAACGTAGGGAGTGAGTAGGCTTATGGGCGGTGAGGAGTGTAGCATGCTGACAGGAGGAAAGTATAGTACCAAGGCAGAGCCCTGAGACTGCCCTTGGTGTCAGTGTTGGGGAGGGCTGGCCTGAGCTGTGTGGGGCTACAGTCTTCTTTCCCTTTGAGCCAGGAGAGGGGTTTGCCATGTGGGATCACCCTTCCAGTGGGTGGCTTGAGAAGTAGGGGGAGATTAGAGTTGGGGTCCCATGACTGGGCTATAGATTTCTGGGTGGGGTGGAGGGGCTTTGTACCATTCTGGGTGAGGAGGAAGGGGAGAAACAGGACAAGAGAGGTGGAGAGAGAGCTGGAGTGAATCCAGGAGTTGCAAGAGGGGCATACAGGTTGCCTTGCCTGCAGATGGGTTTGGGCCTTGGCCTGGCCCTGTCTCTGCTCTGGCCATGGATAGTCAGGATGGAGAAAGCACCAATGCCTGGGCTTGCTGACCCTGTGCTGTCTCTTTGAGTGTCCTTGAGAGCTGGCCTGGAATTCTCCCAACCCACACTCCTGCCTAAGGGCAGTGGGATGGATGAGGGCTAGAATCAATGGTGGGGGAAGTCATCATTCATCCCAGCATCCACTTCTGGAATCAGCTCAGGTGTGGTGGAAGGCAAGGTTGGCATAGCCCATCAGAGGGCAGAGGACAAACCCGTGCCTTCCACTTTTGACATAATGGGACTGTAGCTTGCTCACTATAGTATCTCCCATCTGGTCTGCAGGTGAGCTCAGGAGTCCAGGAAAAGCCCAGCTTTTCAGGGATGGAGCTGCTGGCTGGTCTTTCCATAGCTTTGACCCTAGGACCTTTCCCAGGGGGGAAGTCACCCCTGGAGTCCATCTCTTGCCCACAAGTGGCTATATGGGATACTTAATTCACTGATCCAGGCCACTGATCCAGGCCAAAGATTGAACCCACATCCTCACAGAGCCAACATCAGGTGTTTAACCTGCTGAGCCTCAGCTGGAACTCCATGAATTGTGTTCTTAATCATAACTATTTATCCTCATGGGGACTATTCATATGTCATTCCAGATACTCTAGATCTAACAGATAATTCTTTATGTCTTACTAGTTCAGTAATCCTGAAAAGTTGTTTCTGAGTTTTCCCTACTGTACACAAGAAAGAGCATCTCCCAATTGAAAGGTTGATAAAGCCATCAAAATCATCATCCTTTAATCTGTAGAAGTAATGTTCCTAATATCCTGAATTGTCGACAATATTTATTAGTATTTTATTTATGTATTTATTTTATCTTTTTTTCCTACTGTATAGCATGGTGACCCAGTTACACATACATGAATACATTCTTTTTTCTCACATTATCATGCTCCATCATAAGTGACTAGACATAGTTCTCAGTGCTACACAACAGGATCTCATTGCTAATCCATTCCAAAGGCAATAGTCTGCATATATTAACCCCAAGCTCCCAATCCATCCCACTCCCTCTCCCTCTCCCTCGGAAACCACAAGTCTCTTCTCCAAGTTCATGATTTTATTTTCCGTGGAAAGGTTCATTTACTTTTATATGAATGTGAAAATATTGCTCAATTTTGTGGACAAAATATGTAATAATAAATGTGTATTTATTAAGTGGAAAAGATATCCATTGCACATTCTAAGAAATGTGTTGCAACATCATGAAAAGCAAAGTATTGCAAAGAAGTATCTGTGTATTTTATAGGTTTGAGGTTTTTTTTTTTAAATAAAGTATAGTTGATTTACAATGTTGTGCCTGGTTTGCTTTACTTTATAGGCTTGCTTTACTTTTTCTTAGAAAAGGTATATTCTGTTTTTGAGTCCCCTGAGTAAGTATTTCTGTTAAATATTAAGGGCCAATTAAAAATTTTATTTATCATGTTTCATTTTTCAGCTCAGAGTGCCCTCTCTCCTGATTCCTAGGGAATTCCTAGAAAATGCCTCTGGCTATTTTCTAAGGATGCCTCTGTCTATTTTCTAAGGATGCCTCCAGAATTTTTTGATATTAGGCTCTTGCTTTTCATTATATTCAATTTTTAAAAATGTGGTTCATCGGAGTTAAACATGATGGCATAAGTTGAAAACTTCAACTTTAAATGTTAGAGTATGGCTTGTTCTTACATATTGATACATTTAATAATAGTTTCTGTTACATACAAAGAAAGTCTTAGACCTTCAGTGGTTACATGGAATAAATTTTCAACTTTGTCATTATGCTTTATAAACTAGAGTTTGCATTTTTTTAGAATGAAATTCAGTTGAGTTTTTTTTTTTCTTCACACTAAAAGTAGCATTTTGAATGCATCCTGAAGTTAAGACCATAATGTATACTTTCTTCAATGCAAGGAATTTCCTATGGGACAGGCAAATAAACAGAACTTGATGACGCTAGAAAATTCTAGTAAATTTCTTCTAAATTTATAGATAAATCAACTAGGGGAGAGAGATAATAACCCAAGTCATACTGCTAGTTAACCATTCCAAATAGTCTTGATAACACACACAGTCATTCTCCTTTATACCAAACTTATAATTATCAGGCACCAAGAAAAAAAGAACACATGGCTGATGTTAATTTTACCATGGTGACCAAGTTTATACTTTTGGGACTGACAGATCATGCAAAAATTAAAGTGTTCCTATTCCTGTCCCTGCTCATCTATACTATTTCCATGGTGGGGAGTCTAGGAATGCTTTTTCTCTTCCAAATAATTCTCAAATACTCATATATCACTTCCTGAGATGCCTATCATTCATTTATGCCCGCTATTATCATTCTTTGCACTCAAAATGCTGCTGAACTTCTTTGTCGAAGAGGAGACAATCTCTTTTTCTGCAAGCATTGTACAATATTTTTTTAAATCTGTGTTGCCCTTTACCTTGGAGGGCTTACTGCTGGCAGCAATGGCTTATGACCACCATATGGCCATCATGAATGCTTTACTTTATGCAGTAGCTATGACAAAAATAGTTTGTGTTGTTCTGGTCATTGGCTCCCATTTGGGAGATCTAGGTTAGTTATCTCTGGGGGATTGTTAACATGCTTATTCCTATATGTAGGTAGAAAAGAATACATATGCACAGATATAAGGATACAGACATACACAAATAGATATGAAAACTTAAAGCTCATAAATAAGTAAACATATCTTGTCATTTTCCCTATTGAGTGCAGAAAAAAGCAAAACAGTTTTAATGTGGAAAAAGTATTAGTACTTGAACTACTCCCCAAAAAAGACTCCCAGATCATGTTCCTGGAATCTACATGGATTATTTATAGTCAGATATTAAGCAAAATAAATGTAAACACTCAAAAATAGTCAGAAAAAGATTAATTTTCCACTTACAGAGTTTAGTCTGAACAATTTCTTCTTTCTTGGCCTTGGTTTCCATGACTACACATGAAATGGAGCAAGATAGAATATCATGGTTTTATTACCACTTCACATGGAAGGGCCACTAATACCAGAGAAAACTTACCTTGAAGAAAAAACACCTCAGTGTCCATTAGGGAACCATTAACAATTTTTCCCTAAATTGCTGTAAACTGTTGCATCTGGAAAACAAAAACAGTATTCTCAAGAACACCTTCAGGAATTACTGTTGTAGCTCAGCAGGTTAAAACCTGACGTAGTTTCCATTAGGATGCAGGTATGATCCCTAGCCTTGCTCAGGGCTTAAGGGTCTTTATTGCTGCAGGCACTTGTGTAGGCTGCAGATGTAGTTTGGATCCAGGGTTGCTGTGGCTATGGCATGGGCTGCAGCTGCAGTTCTAATTTGACGCCTCTAGCCTGGGAAATTTCATATGCTGCAGGTGCAGCCATGAAAAATTGAAAATGAATGAAGAAAACCTTCATTACAAATAAAATTATTTTATTTTTTAGAGTTTAAATACTTATATAACTAGTGGCAGCTAGGTTATGCAATACAACAAAACATCTGGATACTCTGTAAAATTAATTAATGGTCTTACATGGCAGGTTAGATTAAACTCTTTTTCTCTCAGTGACAGTCAAATCATATAAGTGTATGGTTTCACTATTGTGAAGTTATTAAACTGAAATGCTTACTATATTAGACATTCATTCAAAGAAGTTCATGTGAAATGTTTTTTATTTATTTTTTTCTTTTTTTGAGGGTTTCAACTATGGCATATGGAAGTTCTGGGGCTAGAGGTCAAATCAGATCTGTTGTTGCTGGCCTACACCATAGCAACCACAATGCCACATTCAAGCTGTGTCTAAAAACTATACCACAGCTCATGGATATGCCAGATCACACACACTGAGCAAGGCCAGGGAACAAACGTGCATCCTCATGGATAATAGTTAGGCTTGTTACTAGTGACCCATTAAGGGAACCCCTGAAAATTTACTTTTCATGATGAAATAATCACCTCCTACAGCATCAACACCAAAAACAGATGTAACATTTGTATAGCCCTTCTCAATTCTCCAAAATTGTTTCACATACTATCTGAAGTTGGGTCTTATAAGGCTGCATTTACATATGAGGCATTCATGTAAATGCTTTTGTATGAAAGTTTTCTTATTTTTCTTAATGGCTGCACCCCACACCCTTAGAATATGGACATTCCTAGGTCAGGGATTGAAACAAAGCCTTATCTGCAACAACACCAGATCCATTAACCTGCTGTATTGGGTGGAGATGGAACCTGTGGCTGTGCAGCAACCTGAGCCACTGAAGTCATATACTTAATCCACTGAGCCACAGTCATACCTCCTGAATGTGTTATTTTTCATGATAAAATAAGTAGTAAAATAATTATATATAATCAAACCTAATTTTATATAGTCCTTCACAAATTTTCAAGAGCATTCAAGCATCTTATATTCTATAGTCTGAAACAAGGGATGATATTAGAAGCAAAGTTATTGATACTCAAAAAAATTGAACTATTTATAATTTTTAAATAAATTCTCTTACAATAAAAACTCTGTAAAAGAAAGGGCTGACCTCCCAAGACATAGATAAAAGCACAGTTTACTAAGTGTGAATGTTTGGGAGGGGGTCTATTTTATGGAATAGAATGATGTTTTTCTAATGATTTCCTTTAACTTTAACAAATAGCTACTGTATTATACTATGAACAGGAGCTGGATGGTTAAATGAGGAAAAAACTGTCCTAGAATTCAGAGGTAAATGGAGGATGTGTGTAGACATGTAGAATGTGGACTGCAAAATATGTACCATACATATACACTCACACACATATATATGTATACATTCTAAAAGTAAATGAAACTGAGTTAAACAGATTCTGAATACCATTAAATGACAGATAAAATTGGTCAATAGGAAATAAGTGTGGACTTCATCAATGAAATATCTGGTGCTATTCCATTAATTTTCATGTAAAATATCAGAGACAGAAATTGAGAATGGGCACTTGTAGCTCCAGTTCCTGAACCTCATGCATAAAATTGGTTACTGCTCAATATCAATATTTAAAGAAATCTAGGCTCAGCAGAAGACTGCATATAACTTTTCTTAAAGCACTCAGAGAATCACTATCAAATATGTGTTGATTTGAAAAATTTCACAAGTATATCCTCAGAGTTGGGTTTGAAATTGTCTAACTCATTAGGAAAATAAGTTACCAGCACCAATTGACTGGCTTCATTGGAGTCCTGATCATCTTTGATACTTATTAAGAGACTCTCAAGCCAATGCAATGAATTTATCTTTGTAAGATTTGAGATTCAGTATAGTGCCAGGAGCACAGAGTGACTACATGCATCCTAAATTTGATGGCAATTCTCAGTTATCCTTGGTCAAATGCAGCCTGTGAAGAAACCTCAATGCCCAGAATCACGGACATCTAAGGGTCATATAGCCAAATCATCAAAAGTCTGATCTGGTATAGAGTATGCTCTAAAAATTCTCTAATGTATGTCTACCGCCCCCTGACTCCTCAAACCATCATTTATTTGATTTTAGTAGTTAAGTGTATTTTTTCAGTTTAAGCAAGACATGTTTCACTTTTTGTTCTTAGATATTTCTTATGAAGCCTTATAATCCATTTATTCACACTCTTCATTCTTAGGCTCCTCAGATGTTCAGTTTTTGCTAGAATACCATTCTCAGTCTAATTTTTCTTACACTGGATATTTTCTACCTTTTCTACTATTCTTTATGCAATGAGTTTTAAAATTCCATCATTTTAACATTCACTCTATAGTTCCTCAATATTGAAAATCTGCATTAAACAGGTGAAAGAAACATATTTTTACATTACACATTTTATTAAAACTATTGTTCTACCGTCTTTTAGAGTACAAATATGGAGTATTTCTTCAACTTTTCTGGACCATCCATAATGTGAAATATATTAATCAGAATATTTAATTAAATCAAGTCACAGAATGATTAGAGATAATAGTTCTGAAGTTCCTGGAATGCACTAGACATTTAATATAGACAAATCATCATAACTACAATCTGAATTAAATTGTCATTGCCAGAATAAATGAAACATTCATGCTAATAAAACCACATAAAACATTTCCTGTTAGTCTATTTTCACTATTGCTTCATTTTAAAATCACTAATTTTTCACACCTTTTCTTGTGGAGCTCTGTTTACTGGTTTGGTTGCATTTGACCCACCTCAGTGTTTTACTTGCCACCATCCTTTTTTACACTTAGCATCCCATTTCACTCTATATCTACCTCTTTTATATTTTCCATCCTATCTGGCAAATATAAGCCCATTCAAGATTTCTAAAAATAATTCTTATGTTCATCCAATAGAGTAACTATCATTTTGAAACCAATATTTATTTTAGTGTATTAATTGGCTAAATTACTCCAAAATTAAAAGACAATCTAGTACATGAAAACATACACACACATACTCACACCCCTAAATTTTATTTAGTAACTGCTTCCACATCACTGAAATGTGTATATATTTCATATTTATTATAATTAGTTAATCAATGATAATGTGCTTATAGAAGCACATGATCAACAAGTTGAACTTAGTACTCTTTAAAAAACACATATATATAATTATGTTATATAAATCATACTAATATCAGTGGAATTTATTTTACTAACTCATTTTCTCCTCTTAGAGCCTCATGTAAGTTAAACAAGGACATGTCTGACCATTTTCTCTAAGACTGAGAAAAGGCCAAATACATGAATTGCTATAATTTGTAAAGATAAGGCCAGGACCTTACTTCCCCCAGGCATTTCTATCTGTTTTGATGAAATCCAGTGTTCACAGAATCCCTGGGGTACTGCATCCTCAAAAGGCCTTGAGCCAAATATAAACACAAGTCAGGAAACTAAGAGAAAGTAGTTGACCACTAGGTATGTAGACCATTTATGTGTTCTAAAAAAGGAATTATAAATATCTTCTTCAGTTTTCAAGAACAGCAACCCTCAGTACACACTTTGAATGGAATGTGAAGAAGAATCATCTGCCTTAAATCCATTCCAGTTATTGACATACATGAAATATAATTAGACCATTGCCAAGTCAACTAGCTCTCTTGAAATCATTAGTTGGTTTATTCCACATTTCCTTAGGTAGATGTGTTTTAAAACTTCACATAATTATATAAATTACAAAAGGGAATTTATTTAAAGTAGTTCATTAAGATCTAAGATTGATTACTATACTATAAACTGTTGAATTTTGTTATATCAGAGGAAAAGAGCAGCTATTTGATCCTATTTACAGGTAATTTTTTTTTTTGCCTTTTTTTTTTTTTTGTCTTTTTTTGTCTTTTGTCTTTTTGTTGTTGTTGTTGTTGTTGTTGCTATTTCTTGGGCCGCTCCCATGGCATATGGAGGTTCCCAGGCTAGGGGTTGAATCGGAGCTGCAGCCACCGGCCTATGCCAGAGCCACAGCAACGCAGGATCAGAGCCGCGTCTGCAACCTACACCACAGCTCAGGGCAACGCTGGATCGTTAACCCACTGAGCAAGGGCAGGGATTGAACCCGCAACCTCATGGTTCCTAGTCAGATTCGTCAACCACTGCGCCACGACGGGAACTCCTACAGGTAATTTTTAAACTCAAAGATGAATTTATTGTATATAACTGACTATAGCAAGATAAAAATGGTGTGAAAGGCAGTCTAGATGAAAATTACTACTTAAGTGAAAATTAAAGAAGAAATATGAAATCAGTTAAATAAGAAATTTATCATCAAAGTAATAAATTGGTTTGTTTAAAAACAAAGTTTCAGCAGTTAATTAAACAGAACTAAACTAAAAAAAAGCAAAGATCCAAAAATATATGTTAGTCAAAGCCATTTTTCCATAATCTCAACAAATAGTCTAATCTCTATTTTCCATATTTGTTTTAACTTTTTTAATTGTTATTTCCCCAACACATTTTTTTCCCACTGAATAGCATGGGGACCCAGTTACATATACATGTATGCATACTTTTTTTCTCCTTTGAATAGACAGCAAACATTTAGAGAGTATCTCTGATGAAACTTTTAGTTTTCGCATGTTTTCTTACTTAATTCTCACAACTACTTTTTGAGAAAAGTTTATAGACAAAACTAAGAGTTAAACATGAAATCACAGTTTAATGTGGTAAAATGTAATATAATTTTTATATCTTGTATTTTGGTAAAAGGGACATAATCAAAGATATCTTGTAGCATAATTTGCAGCTCTTGAATTGTTATCAAATAACCTACTTTATATCACACTGACAAATAAAGGGTACAAATCCAAGTCCAGTAACTCTTAATTCAATATCAGGAAAATATAATACCCAAAGGATGGATTGTAGAACACCATATTCATTAATGTTCAAAGAAAATAGATTCAATTGTTGAATTAATATAAAACATGTTCTTTATTTCTTATTAGGATACTCAAAGCAGAATAGTGTATTACACATTCCTCTAAGCCCTGCAGTAAAGAGAGATTTCCTTAAAAAATATTATACCAAATGTCAAAATTTTACATATCAGAACCTTGTTTTTCATGTATTTTGGAACATGTGATAAAACATAAAATAAACTTAACTTAATGATCTAACTTCTTGGATAAAAATCCAGATCCATATGTGAGCTAATATTCCAAAAGCATAAGCATTGTCCTTGAAATTTTTGCCTTATGGGGTTAAAATGTATTTTAAAGTTTTTAACTTAATCATAATAGAAAAATATGATATGGATTAATTCAAGCCATTAGACAATAAATGCTGCTGGAAATCAGAGGGTGAAATTAAAAATATCTGACTTCCTGCAACAAGTGAGTCTTAACAAGTAATGTTAGCACAGTAAATGTTTATATTTGATTCTATATTCTAGACACCTCTAGTTCTCATTTTACATTTTTATGTATATTAATTTGATTAGATTATATAGTATACATGCACATATAGTATATTTATATGTATTCTGCTCATTAGTTGTTTTATTGTTTAATATGTGTCATCTGTGTTTTTTCTATGAGTTAAAAAAGATGTCATAGAGAATAATTTTTATAGATGTCTCAAGGGTTTACCTATTAAATATTAAGTTTTTTGTTCTTTGTTAAGGTATGCTTTTTCTTAAAATATGAGGTTCTTGCCTCATGTTCTGGAATCTGAAATATACCATTACCTAGGAACCCTCTCCTGAACTTTCTCTGTTAAAAAAAAATTCCTATTAAGTCTCTTCACAGGGATTTTAATTTTTCCAGGAGTTCTTATGTGGTGCATAATGATAGTGTATATCCCTTGGTGAGACACTGATCCTAATAAAGTTTTGTATCAGGCTAACTATTCATACTTGTAAGAATTGAATTTGCTGTGGATTATTTATATTTATTGAAACCTTGCAGTTTTCTAAAGATGCTAGTAGATGGAATTCATATGTCCAAGCCTTAACTTGCTTATTTTATTTTCTTTCTTTTTTTTTTCTTTTTAGGACTGCACCTGTGGCATATAGAAGTTCCCAGGCTAGGGGTCAAATTTGAGCTGCTGCTGCTGGACTAGACCATAAAGGCCATATCTAAGCTTCATCTGCAAATTACACCATAGCTCATGGCAATGCTGGATACTTAACCCACCGAGTAAGGCCAGGGATTGAACCCTGCATCCTCATATATACTAGTTGGTTTCTTAACCCACTGAACTGCAGTGGAAACTCTAGTCTTTTCTTATTTTCTTTTTCCTCTCATTCTCAGTAGATCCATTATAGAGGAGCCACATAAGTGGCTATCAGAAATTTCAGTAGGATAACTGAATTCATTCTCCTGGGGATAACTATTGACCCTAAACTGAATACAACACTATTTGTGCTGTTTCTCCTCATCTATCTGATTACCATGGTGGGCAGCATTTGGGTTATCACAGTCATCCTGGTCAGTGCCCAGCTCCATTCTCCCAAGTACTTTTTTTTTTTCTTAGCCAGTTGGCTTCCCTGGATTTCTGCTACTCCTCAGTCTTTATTCCTAAGATGCTGGTGAACTAACTAGATGGACAGAAAATCATTTCTTACAGAGGTTATGTCCTTCAGGATTACTTTGTCAGCATGTTGCTGACCACAGAATGCTTCCTCCTGGCTGTGATGGCCTATGATCAGTATGTTGCAATTTGCTGCCCACTTCAGTACAAATGTCTCATGACCACCACATTCTGCATCCACCTGGTGATGGCTTCCTACCTACTAGGTGGTGCCCATACACTCACCCACCTTACTGGCTTGCTTGGTCTGCCTTTCTGTGGACCCAATGTCATTAACAAGTATTTCTGGGATATCCCATTGCTCTTTCCACTCTCCTGTTCTGATACCGAGTACAGTGAGTCTTTATTTACTGTCCTCTCTGGAATCACCTCAGTGGCTACCTTTCTGATAGTGGTTAGTGGCTAGGCTACCTGGGAATCCTTCTCACTGTCCTGAAGATACAGTCTCTGAGGGGCAGATGCAAAGCCATCTCCACATGTGCCCTCACATCATAGTGGTGACTCTCCTTACGGAACAATAATGCTTACTGACCTGGGGACTAGCTCAAACTACCCACAGGATACAGCCAAAATCCTGCCGATGTTCTAAACATTTTTGCTGCCAATATTAAATCTTCTGATTTGCAGTGTAAGAAACACAGAGGACAAAGAAGGAATAAAATGAATTATGGAGAGGGAGTTCCCATGGTGGCTCAGAAGTTAACAAACCCAGCTGGCATCCATTCATCAGGACACAGGTTTGATCCCTGGCCTCGCTTAGTGGGTTAAGGATCTGGCATTGAAGTGCGCTGTGGTATAGCTCACAGACACTGCTTGGATCCCTCCAACTGGCCCCCTATTCTGAGAACTTTCATATGCTGTGGGCACATCCCTAAAGACAAAATAAAAAAAAAGAATTATGATGAGAAAAATATTTCCTCAGTGGCCATGGATTTTGAAACAGAAGCAAATACAGATTGATTCTATAGGCAGGTACATGATTAAATCTCTGTGGGAGTTGTTGGAATAAAAGAAGGATAATATTTTAAATATATATTACATATTGGCTTTTGGAAACATGTACACATATGTCATAAATACTACATCATATGTTTTGTATGTTCATACACACACATATATGAAATATACTCTATAAGAGAAAAAACTTTTCTTCTACTTTCTTAGATTTTCTGATTAAGGGCATGCAAATTGAACTGAAAAAAGTTGATTAACGTAAGGATAGACAAAGTGCATTAATTAATTTTTTTTTCTCAATTCAGAGTAGACTTTATGGTTATCATCATCACACTTGCAGTCAAAATAAGCAGTTCTTATTCTGAGTGTAGGGGAGGCAGGTGGAGTGGGGAGAGAGGGGTGAAAAGAATTTTTGCCACCAGCCTTGGTCACTCAAGGCATCCCAGGTGTGAGCTTAACAGAATGAGTGGCCTTGGTGCCTGACAGCACTAGGTGGCAGCTGTCTTGGCCTGCTGAGCCCAGGTGACCAACAGCACTGGCACTAGACTGGCCAGCAGATGGCCTCACATTGGGGCCTTCCTGCACATCCAACGTGACTCACAGCTCTCAGTGCCTTAAACCACAGGGGTCAAGGAAAACTTTGCCCAGTCTCAGGAAAGAGGATGTGGGAGCAACTGGTGCAGGGAGGAGCACTGACTGAGAACCAAGAGCTTGGGCTATTTCCAACACTTTGCTGACCACAACCAGTGGACCTCAGGTCAAGAGTCCCGTTCCCCATGCCATTTGAGCCACTCCTTTCCCTCTATGCCCAATGATGTCACTCTAATTAGGGCTTTTCCTTTTTCATGTGTTTCTGAAATGGGCACCTGACCTGGGCTCATCCCTGCTGTCCCTCCCTTCCCACCTTCTAGTGCCAGGAGGACCTTCCTAAAATTTTAAGATGATTTTTTCAGCCCTCTTCCCGCAACCCACGAATGGCTCTCAGCACCTCTGCAATCTTCCACCATCCAAAATGTAGCAGGGCATCAAAAAAGTGGCTTTCTCAATAATTAGAGATAGAGTTTATATACTTAATATAAAGAGAGGGAAACATGACTTCAATCGGAAAAATAAATGAGCTTCTAAGGGAATAAGTGGGAGACAAGAAATTCTCGGAGTTCCTGTCGTGGCGCAGTGGTTAACAAATCCGACTAGGAACCATGGGGTTGTGGGTTCGGTCCCTGCCCTTGCTCAGTGGGTTAACGATCTGGCGTTGCCGTGAGCTGTGGTGTAAGGTTGCAGACGCGGCTCGGATCCTGCGTTGCTGTGGCTCTGGCGTAGGCCAGTGGCTACAGCTCCAATTGGACCCCTAGCCTGGGAACCTCCATATGCCACGGGAGCGGCCCAAGAAATAGCAACAACAACAACAACAAAAAGACCAAAAAAAAAAAAAAATTAGAACTTGAAAAAAAAAAAAAAAGAAATTCTGTGATATCCATTTAAAATAGAAGGAGAAATAAAAAAAATTTCCAACAAACAAAAGTTAAAAGAATACAGCAATACAAAACCCAGGCTAAAAGTAATACTGAAAAGATTCTCTCAACCAAAAAGAAAGGAAGGAAAGAAAAGGAGGAAAAAGGAAAAAAAAAAGAAGAGGAACAACTAGTATTGAGGAAACCACAATCAGAGAGCACTCACTCAAATAAGCCAGCATACAGATTTAATCATGAACAAGTTTCAAACAAAATAAAATTAAAAAGAAAAAAAAAGAGTCATCAAAATCATAAAATGTGGGCAAGGGATGTTAGGAGATAGATAGACACTTTTTTGTTTGTTTGTTTGTTTCTCTTCTTAATTTTAATATAGTAATGAAGTGTTTGAACCTACAGGAACATCAGGCTAAAACACGCAATTGTAGGAAGGGGTCAGCATACTTAAAAAACAGGGCAATCACAAACCAAAACCAAACATTGCATTCGCAGAAAATGAAAAGAAAAACAAAACACTCAAACAGATAATAAACCGAGACCATCCAACCAAAAAGGAAAGGAAGAATGGAGAACCATAGAATCAACTGGAACATGAGGTTCAAAATGGCAATAAATAATCATCTATCAATTATCACTTGAAATGTCAATGGACTGAATGCTCCAATCAAAACACACAGAGTGGCTGAGTGGATAAAAAGGCAAAAACCTTCAATATGCTGCCTACAAGAAACTCACCTCAGGACAAAGTATACATACAGACTGAAAGTGAAAGAGTGGGGAAAATATTTCATGCCAATAGACATGACAGGAAAGCAGGAGTTGCAATACTCATATCAGACAAAATAGACTTTAAAACAAAAGACATAAAGAAAGACAAAGAAGGACACTACTTAATGATTAAGGGATCCATCCAAGGAGAGGATGTTACTATCGTTAACATATATGCCCAAAATAAAGGAGCACCCAGATGCATACAACGAATATTAGCAGACATAAAGGGAGAAATCGATGGGAGTGCAATCATAGTAGGAGAATTTAATACCCCACTCACTCCAATGGATAGATCCTCTAGACAGAAAACCAATAAAGCAACAGAGGTCCTAAAGGAAACAATAGGAAAATTAGACCTAATTGATATCTTCAGGACACTACATCCAAAAAAATCAGAATACACATTCTTGTCAAATGCACATCGAACATTCTCAAGAATGGACCACATACTGGGGCACAAAGCTAACCTCAACAAATTTAGGAGCATAGAAATTATCTCAAGTATCTTCTCTGACCACAATGCCAAGAAATTACAAATCAACCATGGGAAAAGAAATGCGAAAAAACCTACTACATGGAGGCTAAACAACATGCTACTAAAAAACCAATGGGTCAATGAGGAAATCAAGAAGGAAAGTAAAAACTACCTTGAAACAAAGGATAATGAAGACACAACCTCTCAAAATCGATGGGATGCTGCGAAAGCATTGCTCAGAGGGAAATTAATAGCAATACAAGCCTTTTTCAAACAAGAAGAAAGATCCCAAATTGACAACTTAACCCTCCACCTAAATGAATTAGAAAAAGAAGAACAAAAAAGTCCTAAAGTCAGCAGAAGGAAGGAAATTATACAGATCAAAGAAGAAATCAATAAAATAGAGACTCAAAAAACAATAGAGAAAATGAATAAAACCAAGAACTGGTTCTTTGAAAAGGTAAGCACAATTGGCCAGACTCACTAAAAAGAGGAGAGAAGGAACCCAAATGATCAAAATTATAAATGAAAAAGGAGAAATCACAACGGATACAGCAGAAATACAAAAAACCATAAGAGAAAACTATGAACAACTATATGAAACATATAGAAATGGACAATTTTCTAGAATCTTACAGCCTGCCAAAACTGAATCTTACAGTCTGCCAAGATGAAACAGACCAACTGAACAGACCCATCACTAGAAATGAAATTGAAGAGGTCATAAAAACACACCCTACAAATAAAAGTCCAGGACCAGAGGGCTTCACAGGTGAATTCTACCAAACATATAAAGAGGAACATGTGACCATCCTCCTTAAACTCTTTCAAAAGGTTGAAGAAGAAGGAACACCCCCAAAGACATTCTATGATGCAACCAACACCCTCATTCCAAAACCAGACAAAGATACCACCAAAAAAGAAAACTATCGGCCAATATCTTTGATGAATATAGATGTGAACTTTCTCAACAAAATCTTAGCCAACTGAATCCAACAACATATCAAAACAATCATACACCATGACCAGGTAGGGTTCATCCCAGGTTCACAAGGATGGTTCAACATACGCAAATCAATCAATGTCATACACCACAGTAAAACAGAAAAGTCAAAAATCATATGATCATCTCAATAGATGCAGACAAAGCATTTGACAAAGTCCAAAATCCATTCATGATCAAGACCCTTGCCAAAGTGGGTAAAAAGGGAATATTCCTGAACATAATCAAAGCAATTTCTGACAAACCCACAGCAAATATAATCCTCAATGGGGAAAAACTGAAAGCCTTCTCACTCAAATCTGGAACAAGACAGGGATGCCCACTCTCACCACTGCTATTCAACATCGTTTTGGTAGTCCTAGCCACAGCAATTAGACAAACAAAAGAAATAAAAGGCATCCATATAGGAAGAGAAGAGATAAAACTGTCACTGTATGCAGACATGACATAGAAAACCCTAAGGAATCAACCCAAAAACTCCTTGAACTGATTAATAAATTTAGCAAAGTAGCAGGATATAAGATTAACATTCAGAAGTCAGTTGCATTTCTGTATATCAGCAATGAAATCTTAGAAAAGGAATAGAAATACACAATACCTTTTAAATTGCACCTCACAAAATCAAATACCTCACAATACACCTGACCAAGGAGGTAAAGGACCTATATGCCGAGAACTGTAAAATTTAATCAAAGAAATCAAAGATGTAAAGAAATGGAAAGATATTCCATGTTCCTGGATTGGGAAAATCAATATTGTAAAAATGGCCATCCTACCCAAAGCAATCTACAGATTCAATGCAATCCCTATCAAATTACCCAGGACTTTTTTCACAGAACTAGAACAAACAATCCAAACATTTATATGGAACCACAAAACTCTCAGGATTGCCAAAGCAATCCTGAGAAACAAAAACCAAGCAGGAGGCATAACACTCCCAGACTTCAAGAAATACTACAAAGCCACAGTCATCAAAACAGTGTGGTACTGGTACCAAAACAGACAGACAGACCAATGGAACAGAATAGAGAACCCAGAAATAAACCCTGACACCTATGGTCAATTAATCTTTGACAAGGGAGGCAGGAACATCAAATGGGAAAAGGAAAGTCTATTCAGCAAGCATTGCTGGGAAACCTGGACAGCTGCATGCAAAGCAATGAAACTAGAACACACCTTCACACCATGCACAAAAATAAACTCCAAATGGCTGAAAGACTTAAATATAAGACAGGACACCATCAAACTCCTAGAAGAGAACATAGGCAAAACACTCTCTGACATCAACATCATGAATATTTTCTCAGGTCAGTCTCCCAAAGCAACAGAAATAAGAGCAAAAATAAACCCGTGGGACCTCATCAAACTGAGAAGCTTTTGCACAGCAAAGGAAACCCAAAAGAAAACAAAAAGACAATTTACAGAATGGGAGAAAATAGTTTCAAACGATGCAACGGGCAAGGGCTTAATCTCTGGAATATATAAGCAACCTATACAACCCAACAGCAAAAAAGCCAATCATCCAATGGAAAAATGGTCAAAAGACCCACATAGACTATTCCCCAAGGAAGATATACAGACGGTCAGCAAATACATGAAAAAGTGCTCAACATTGCTGATTATAAGAGAAATGCAAATCAAAACTACCATGAGATACCACCTCACACCAGTCAGAATGGCCATCATTAACAAGCCCACAAATACCAAGTGCTGGAGTGGGTGTGGAGAAACGGGAACCCTCCTGCACTGTTGGTGGGAATGTAAAGTGGTACAGTCACTATGGAGAACAGTTTGGAGATACCTTAGAAATCTATACATAGAAGTAACATATGACCCAGCTACCCAAGTCTTGGGCATCTATCTGGACAAAACTCTACTTAAAAGAGACACATGCACCCGCATGTTCATTGCAGCCCTAGTCACAATAGCCAGGACATGGAAACAAGCCAAATGTCCATCGACAGATGATTGGATTTGGAAGAGGTGGTATATATATACACAATGGAATACTACTCAGTCATAAAAAAGAATGACATAATGCCATTTGCAGCAACATGGATGGAACTAGAAACTCTCATGCTGAGTGAAATGAGTCAGAAAGACAAAGACAAATTCCATATGATATCACTTATAACTGGAACCTAATATCCAGCACAAATGAACATCTCCACAGAAAAGAAAATCATGGATTTGGAGAAAAGACTTGTGGCTGCCTGATGGGAGAGGGAGGGATTGGGAGCTTGGGGTTATCAGATACAACTTAGAATAGATTTACAAGGAGATCCTGCTGAGTAGCATTGAGAACTATGTCTAGATACTCATATTGCAACAGAACAAAGGGTGGGGAAAGCATGTGTACATGTAAGAACTTCATCCCCATGCTGTACAGTGGGAAAAAATAAAAATAAAAAAAATAAAATAAAATAAAGTAAATAAAGTCATGATTATAAAGACCTGGATTTCCCAGATGGAAAAATGGATTAAGGATCTGGTATTGTCACTACTGAGGTTCAGTTCAATGATGTAGCTAAGATTTGGTCCTCTGAACCAGAACTTCTTCATGTCATGGTGTTGCCAAATAAATAAATTAATAATAAAAGTAAAGAAAAAATAAGAAAAGGGAGAGCATGAAATATTCTAGGAGAAATAGAAACAGAAAATATGTCTCCTACAGAATTATATGCAGTTAAAATTGACTTCAGAATGAGTACAGAGGATAGGGAGGGATGGGAGGGCTGAGCCCATGTTTCAGCTATTTCTGGATGATTTAGCATAGGTAAATATGTTTTTTTAATTTATCGCAATGTAGCTGATTTATAATGTTGTACTAGCTTAAAGTTTACAGCAAAGTGATTCAATTATACACACACACAGACACACACACACACACACACATATTCTTTTGTTAACATTCTCTTCCATTATAGGTTATTACAAAATATTGAGTACATTTTCATCAGCTATAAAGTAGGTCCTTGTTGGTTGTATATTTTGTACATAGTTGTATATTTTATGCATGTTTTTATTTTATTTTATTTTTTAAATTTTATTTTAATTAGCATATAGTTGATTTACAGTGTTGTGTCAATTTCTGTTGTACAGCATAGTGACCCAGTCATACATACATATATATATATATATATATATATACTCTTTTTCTAATATTATGTTCCATCATGTTTTATCCCAAGAGACTGCTTATAATTCCCTGTGCTGTACAGTGTGACCTCATTGCTTATCTATTCTTAATGTAATAGTTTTCATCTACTAAACCCAAACGCCCCATCCATCCCACTTCTTCCCTTCTCCCCCTTGGCAACAACAAGTATGTTCTCTATATTTTAGTATGTTTGTTCCACCTTTTAAAATTACATATACTGAATAGATAATAAAATTAACCTTAAACTCTATATTCTTCTTCTGAACTGTTAAATAATGGAGAAGATTGTGTTGTGGGTTTTAAACTTGATTTTTGATGTTATAACTTCTTATAATTATATAAATATAAATATTCAAAATAAAATTTCTACTATTTTCATGTGTTCCCTTCTTGATTTTAAAATTATATTAAAATAGGATTAAAAATAAAATATCTACTATTTTCATATGTTCCCTTCTTGATTTTAAAATATATTAAAATGGAATTTCCTATTATGGTGCAGCAGAAATGATTCTGACTAGGAAATGATGTTGCAGGTTTTATTTTTTTAATTATTTCCCCAATAATTTTTTTACTGTACAGCATGGTGACCCAGTTACACATACAAGTACACATTCTATTTTCTCACATTATCATGCTCCATCATGCGACTAGACATTTTTTCCACTGCTACGAAGCAGGATCTCATTGATAATCCATTCCAAAGGCAATAGTTTGCATCTATTAACCCCCAGCTCCCCATCCATCCCACTCCATCCCCCACCCCCTTGGCAACCACAAGTCTATTCTCCAAGTCCATGATTTTCTTTTCTTTTCTGTGGAAACTCATTTGTGCTCTAAATTAGATTCCAGATATAAGTGATATCATATGGTATTTTTCTTTCTCTTTCTGACTAACTTCACTCATTGGGAGGTCTCGAGTTCCATCCATGTTGCTGCAAATGGCAATACTCATACTGAAACAGAACAAAGGGTGTGGGAAAAAAATGTACACATGTAAGGATAACTTGATCCCCATGCTGTACAGTGGGAAAAATCAATATATATTAAAAAAAGATAGAATGGGCGTTTCTTAGGATAATGCTGAACATTTAAACATCAGTGGATACAAGGATAATCAACATATATTACTTTAAAAACACAAAAACCATAATTTTATTATCTTTTGTCAATAGTTCATATTGTTTGATTGGGTTAATTAATATTACAAATCCATTCTTTATTATTTATTAATTAGATAAAATATTTAGATATATTTCGAAACAATTCCTTTGTAACTTTACTCACTTTTAATGTTGAAGGCTTTCTTAAAATGTATTTCTTTAATAAATTTATAAAATGTTAAAAAAAAAACCCTCATGTATAACCCTGTTTTAGACAAACTAGTTTCATAATAAAACTTTTTTTTTTTTACAAATGAAAAAAAAATATTGCTCCTAAATATGGTAGATGAAATATTTGATATTTTTTCAAGGATGAAGACTTTCAGTCCAGGTACAGGGACTCCTCAGTTTGTTTTTCTTTTTTCAGCCACACTCACTCCCTGACCAGTGATCAGATCTGACCTGCAAGAGTGACCTCCGTTGTATCTGTGTGGCAATGTTGGGGCCTTAACCCACTGCATCACAGTGAGAATGTTTCCTCAATTGTTTTAACGCAGTTTTCTTTTTCATATTTCACTGAATGAGAAACAGTCTGAAAGCACAGGGATAGTCTTCCATAAGTACTAGTGGATGGGATAAGAGACAACAAAGAGGATTTATAGCTATTTGTTTGAAAAAGGCTTTCTTGTACAGAAAATTGAAATGTAAATCTAAATTATTCTAATCCCTACTTATCTGGGAACATTTAATATCAAATAAATTTTACATGCTTTAAATTTAAATACAGTAAAACCTTGTAATATGAATGTACCAGTTCCCTTTTAACGATTGTGAACATGAAGGAAAGACATTTCATACACACTATAGAAAATCTAGTATTTGTATTCAGATGTGTAATATTGTGTATATTTAATCATTATGTAGCCCTTGAATGAATCCAAGAGCTTTCAAGAGCTTGCTCTGGCTATGGAATAAAATCAGCCCTTTCTTATGTGGTGAGGGGGACAGCTGGCTAGTGTTATTTGCACAATAGTGGGGTCAGAAGTATGCCTGTTGCCTGCAATGGTGTTTTGCCACACACAGAGCTACACTAACCACATGGAAAACAATTTGAAGGGACACAGAGGCCTGCTTTCAAGCTGAGATAAAGCACAAACTTCCCAGCCACTCTGTCTCAAAAAAAAAAAAAAAGGATATCAGATTTGATCTCACCCCTACTTATTCTCCAACATCCTTCAGCTCATGTCAAGCCCAAAGTGCCAAAGCCCATGACTGATAACAAGATCCTGAAGTCAGGGCTTCCCTGCAAATCTGCCCAGGTAGCCAGAGTAATTTGCTTTTGTTTTCCTTGCTCAGGAGTCCCCTCTACAGAATTTCCATTTTGAATCTCATGAAGTCTTCAAAAGCACAAAGTACTTTAAAAGATTCAATTCTTCAAGAATTCCCTAGGTTAATGTTAAAAAGCCTGGGAGATGGGAATGGATGGGAGGTGCCTAGAGCAGAGAGCGCTGCCAAACCCAAACTAAACTGGTGGCACAAAAAGGGAGAAGCTCTGGACTGAGCATGCTCTGGGCCCACTCTTCAGGGATCTGCTCAAGAGATGCTGTGCCCCTAAGAGCTGTGAGGCCCCAGGCCTGGCCCATTCACTGAACTGGCCGCTTCCCATGCCCTGGCTATGCCTTGACCCTGGAAACTTTTGCACACTCGGCTTTTTACCACCAAGAAAAACCGGTAAACACCCTGAAGCATCTGTGTGAGTGAAGGACCAACCACCTTGCTCTCTAACCCAAAGAGCTGCTGCAGTCAGAACCTAGGTTGGAAAGCTTCAATCGGTTTTGCACTGGCATATAAATGCTCAACAAATCCTGCAGCTGCCTCCAATGGTGGGCAAAGAGCTACCTGCATGATCTAGTTGGGTTGGGGAATCAGAATCCTGATATTTTAGTCAGAAAATTATCTCCCTGAGTTCCAAAAATCCATGTCTCTAATTACCTATTAGCAGGAAATATTTGGGCTTCTCCTTATCTGCAACAAAATATGCCCCACACCTTCTATATTAATAAATAAAATATGAAGGCATCACTCTTGACTACTATCTGCAGAAACACAGGGGAGAAAGAGGTAGCTGGGGCAAAAGGGCTTAATTAAATATCAAACTGATTATTTCACAAATTATTCCACTTTCTGTGTTGCACTGCAGAAGAGAGGCTCAGGGAATCTTAACAGCACAGCTGCTGAGGAACCTTTGTTTCTTGGTGTCAGACCCAACTGAAGATGGGAGGGGGATGGGATCCACGATTCAGGGAAACTGAGCAGCATGAATTTTAAATAGTGGAAAGTAAAATTAATTGCATCTTGGAAGCAGATGTGTTGGTGTAGGAATCAAGGAAATTTTTTTTTAAATATGATTCACCTGCTTTCCTTTATTATAAGTTTTACTGCACTCCCTCGAATATCTGGATTTAAGCTTATTATTTGTTGGATAGATAGTTTAATTACCCATACATTACTTCAACATTCAGTGTTTTACACAGTGGTTTCTTCCTAAGTTTTATGTATGAAGATAAAAATAAACCACTTTAAATATGGCCTATAATTTTTGGAAAGATTCAGAAGGAAAATAAACTCAGAATATGTGTCTAAATTTATTTTTTAACCTAAGAGACTAAATTGAGTTAATTATACTTTCATTCCATACCACATAATCATCTCCAGCCTTCATTTACCATCCTCACTTCATTTTCACTTCCCCATGCATGTACCTTCTCTATTAAAGTTCATAAATATTCTTAAAAATGAGTCTAGCAGTATAATGTAAATATAGTGTATGGTTTAATGTGTGGTCATCTCATGTTGTTATATAACTCACTTTGATACCTAAAGGTTCTTGTTCAACACTGTTTCGGAAGCACATCCATTTTACTGCATACACACCAATATGTTACCATCTTCTGTTTCATAAAATTACTCTAAGCTGAGTCTCCCCCCATTGAATATATGATTTGTCCCATGGTAATAGGCAGTCAGTGAGTTACCAACCCTATTTCTACATATGTACCCACAATTAATATCTTTGGGTGTGTTGTCCCCACTGATAGATAAATTAATGCTGCTGTGATAAATCTCATGGAATGAGCCCCTTATATGAGAAAAATAATAAAATTAATTTATTTAAATAAATATGGAACTATATCAAGATTTCTTTTATCAATATACATTCCATTATAAGTACACTAGAATTTCATACTCAGCATATACACCTTATGAATATGTACTGTTTTTACATATAACAAGGGATTGCAATAAAAAATGACTCAGATTTAACTCTATAGAGCTAACACTGTTTTCTTAATCCATTATTTTAAACAATAATCCAAATGCTGGTCTTAATTTGGAATAGAAAAATGTACTCAGCACAATCCAAGTCAGCAAAAAAAAGTAAAAAATTAACATGGAGACAGATAAACACAAAATTTTAATATAGGTTTTTCAAAAATTATATTAAAATAGTTGATTTACATTGTTGTGTCAAATTCTGTTTTACAGCACATTGACCCAGTCAATGAAGGAAAGATAAACAACAAGCATATGGTTTTTTCTCATACTATCATCCATCATATACTATCTCAAGAGGTTGGATACACTTCCCTGTGCTATACAGTAGGATCTCATTGCTTATCCATTCTAAATGTTATAGTTTGCATCTACCAATATTCAAATGTTTATAGAAGTGAAAATATTGACAAAGTTGAATAATGCTGATGAAGTGACACCAAAATTGGCACACACATGCTCTAGCAGAGGCAGGCTGGCTGATCAACAAATCCTTTTTGTTTTTACTCTTTCCATCCACATTTCCAACTTTCACTTCATCCTAATTCTTTTTTGAATGATTTATTTGAATGGCATTTTTTCATTTCCATTAAGGTGGCTTGTAGAAATACACTTTGGTAAGCAGAGATGGCAGGTGTGACCTATGACAATATAGACAAGTGGAGGTGATTCTTGAGGACTTCCAGGGTGAGGGCATTAACTGCTCAAACCAAACTTAGCTAGAAATAGAACATTTACAAAGTATATTTCTTTTAAAAAATATTAAAGTATGGTCTATCCACATTATTACATCAATTTCCACTGTAGAGCAAAGTGACCTAGTCATGTATGTATGTACATATACTCTTTTTATATACCATATATATATACACACACACACACACACTCTTTTTCTTGTACTACCTTCCATCACGTAGGTCATTAGTGATTGAATATAGTTCCCTGTGCTGTAGGACCTCAATGCTTATCCATTCCAAATGAAATAGTTTACATCTCTGGACCCCAAACTCCCTGTTCACCATCCCACTCCCTTCTCCCTCCCCACTTGGCAACCACAAGTCTTCTCTCCATGTCCATGGTCTGTTTACAGAGTATTTTTATCTTTATTTGATCATTAGTAATTTCTTTTGACCAAGGCATAAGGAAATCTCCCTGGAAATCTTTAAATTCCTCAATTTCACTTTTGGAATTAAAAATTTTTGAATTGTGTCAATTTCTCTTTTCTTTTTGGTTATCTGTGTAGTAGGATCTTTTGTCTGTTTGTTTAAATGAGAGTGTTTTAAGATGTATGTACAATATTGTGATATTTGATCACAGTTCTTCATAATAAAATGACATGCTCAGAAAAAAAGCAGGGTCTGTAACTAAGGTTTGGGATTTAAATTTGTAGGATGACATTTATTATTCTAATTTGGTGAAAATTGAATGACTTTTATTATTTTATGATCTTGAAAGGGTTCACAGTGTGCCACCCAAGATCAATACACTTAGAGTGTTCCCTGCCTAGGAAATCCCTACCATATGGAGTTGACACAGCTTCTTAATGTCTCTGCTGCAGGTACAGAATGAGGGGTTCCTGTGGTTGATGTTTCAAGTCTTTCCTAAATTTCATTGTTTGTACACAAAGACCAAGGACCCACATGAGCACTCAGATAGGCATAACCTGAAAGTACAGGTTTCTTAATTCCCCAGAGGATGTGTTTTGAACAATAGGAGATGAGAGCTGCAGATAAATTCTTTTTTATATCTTACTTCATTGAAAACTGATGATTGGGTGATGTGCCTGTGTGGGTCATTGATGAAGTCAGTTCATCATTTCTGATAAATGAGTAACAAGTGATATGCAAGTACATGTCTATATGTGTAACATATTTGGAAACTTTGAACCACATGTTGTTTATCTTTCCTTCAGAGGACAGTTTGTGTGTAGTTTGTGTATAGTTTATCTTGCTTGTTGTTTATCTTTCCTTTGGAGGAGGGTTTGTGTACAGTTTGTTTAGAGTAGATTTTGTAGCTAAGTAATGCAGAAAGAGTATGCATTTCATAAACTTTGGTGAGACTATCTTATTGAGTACTAATGACAGGTGCAAGATTTTAGATTGCCCAATTTCACAAAATGTGCCAATATATATATTGATGTTTTAGATGGAGTGATACCTGCCCCCAGCCTGCCAAAGATGCCTGGGTCTGAATCCCCAGTATCTGTGAACACATTGCTATGGAAGATAAAAAAAAGATACTTGCTGCTATGACTGATTTATGGACCTTGAGATGGAGAGGCTACCCTGGATTATCTGAGCGGGTCCAATGTAATCACAAAGGAGAAAAGGACACAAGAGAGGAGGAATCATAGAGGAATGTATGGTAGTGAAAGTTGAGTTCGGAATGATGGTCTTGCTGAATGGAAGATGACACCAGACAGCCTCAAAGAGAAGCAATAAAAGAGAGTTTTTCCCCACAATCTCCAATACTTTAGCTTTAGCCTAGCAAGACTCTTTTTGATCTTCTGCCCTCCATAATGGTGGTAAAAGAAGTTCTTGTTGGAGTTCCTGTTGTGGCTCAGTGGTTAATGAACCCAATTAGTACCCATGAAGATACAGGTTCAATTCCTGGTCTTGCTCCCTGGGTTAAGGATCTGGCATTGCTGTGATCTGTGGAGTAATTCAGAGACATGGCTAGGATCTTATATTGCAGTGGCTGTGGCTGTGGTGTGGGCCAGCAGCTACCCCTCTGATTTGACCCCTAGCCTGGGAACTGCCATATGCCTCAGGGAGGCCCTAAAAAGAAAAAAAAAATTCTTGCTGTTTCAAACCACTGAGTTAATGGTATTTTTTTTTCAGAAACACTAGGAAACTAATACAAGAGATGACATAATTATTTTTAGTAAATTATACGTGTAAACCAAATTAAAAGGTAGAAAATACTACAGCTTTCATTATTATTATTATTTTTTTGTCTTTTTGACTTTTCTAGGGCTGCTTCCATGGCATATGGAGATTCAGTGGCTGCAAGGTACCTGGGCAGGAGGAAAAGCTGTGGAGAACAGAGGAAGGAGAAGCAATTCCTGAAGAAGGCATGTCAGCTCCAGAGGACTGAAGGGCCCAGTCTAGGGAGGTGGAGCCAGGGAAACAAGCAGGCCATGGGCAGGGGAAGGTAAAGGGCAGATGGCCAGCCCAGGGGGCTTTAGAGGAGCTGTGACCTTCCCCTTCCCAGGCTGCCTGGTCAGGCCCAGGTCTTCCAGCTCTGGGCAGTTACCCCCTTACCCCCACCCAGGACCATAACCCCCCACCAGGACCATTGCCCCCACAGCCATGGCTGCTTCACAGAAAAAGGCCCTTCTGGTGGCCAATGAGGACGAAGATCAGGAAATCCTAAAGCTAGAGCAATGCCTGGGCTTGAACCAGTGCAGAAGGAATGGTGATGGGAGCTCCATGCCACTCAGTTTTGTGTGAGATGGGCTCAACTGCTTTTTGGGTGTCTGGGAAAAACAGTGGCTTATATGAGGGCAGTGAAGAGGAAGAGGAAGATGATGCAGGCCATAAGGCCCCAAAAGTGACTTAGAAAGTGACCCATAGGATGACCAGAAGAGGAGAATGTGGAAGAGAGCAAGTGGGAATTGGGAGTGCAGGGCAAGGACAAGGTGGGGTAGGAGGACAAGGACATGGAGGAGGACATTCAGGGGGAGGAAGATGATGAAGAAAGATCTGAAGGGAGATCCAAGGAGAAAGGGAGGAAAAAGTCCCTTTTGCTAAAGAGAGGAGTGAAAATTCCTCAAATGATGTTGACACAACTGACCAGAGTCTTTGTGAAAATGGAGGAATGTACATCCTGCCTCATGTGAGGCAAGCAGAGGAGAGATTGGATGCTCAGAAAAAGGAAGAACTGGAAAGGCTAAATAAACAGTTCAAAGATCTGATTAACAGGTGGAGTGAACCAAACATGGCCTACATAAGCAGCTAGCTGGAGGAGCTGTACATGGTGCACAGCAGGAAGAACCTTAGAGACACTGTGACAGGCATCCTCCTGATCACCTGTGCCCTGGCGGAGGCCATGCCCAGCAGGCTGGTGATGAAGCATATGCTTCTGGTCAGTATCCTGCACTGCACGGTCAGGATCAAGGTCAGCACCTACTTTTTGGAGCCATGGTGAGGAGGTTTGATGTCATGTATAGAAGCAGACCTGATGGGAAGGAGTGTGACAACCTAGTCACCATCATCATGCCCTAATAAAAGTTCCACATGGTGCAGGATCTCCATATATTTAACATTTTGAGGAAACTTTTTGGAACTTCCACAGAAAAAGATATTGAATTGATCCTGTTAATGCTGAAAAATATTGGTTTTTCATTGAGAAGAGATGATGCTTTGTTGCTTAAGGAATTGATCAGTGAGACCCAGGCCAAAGCGAGGTGGGGAGCAAGTTATGGGACCAGACTAGGATTTAGTTCATGCCGGAGTCACTGCTGGCTCTGAAGAACAGTGACATGTGGAAGATCCTGGACTAGACCCCAAGCCCTTGGAGAAGCTGCTGAAGCTGCAGAGGACTGGTGCATGGCGCTAGCTTGGGGACGGAAACCCAGCTCTGAGTATCCTGGGACAGTGTCCTGAATGCTCAGCAGACTGGGCACTCATTAATTGAGGGGTCTGCATGGAGTAGTACCCCAGTGATCAGTGGGGGTCAGCAGAAGAACCCACAGAAACAGATCATGGGAATGGTCAGTGTGAAATTACTATATATTGCCTGAAAGCAGAGATTGAACTCCTACATCAGGAGAAACATATTTTGTACAGTAATGACTAGTGAAGATTTTTTTGGACATGTTTGAGAAGCTTCTGAAGCTTGGACTTAAGGATCAGCAATAGAGAGAAATTGTTAATGTCCCCATGGACTGCTGCCTTCAGGAGAAGACACACAGCTCTTGCAATGTCTTCCTGGCTGCCAAGTTATGTGACCACGAGAGGAGGTTTCAGATGACGTTTTGATTCAGCATACGGGACAAATTTTGGGACTTAGAAAATTTGCCAGCCGCTAATTTCTCTAATTTGGTTCATCTGGTGTCCCATTTTTTGAAGACTGCCACTTCCATCTTAAAGCCTGTTGAATTCCGTGACTTGGACAAACCCAGAGTACACTTTTAATGAAAAGTGTTATATACTTCATTAACAGAAACAGAAGTTGAAGACCTTGATTTAATTTTTTGCAAGGGTGTCTGACAAGCCCACGCTGGGCCTGTTTCAGGAGGGCCTGAAGCTGTTCATTAGCCACTTCCTGCTGAAGCATGGGTAGGACCCAAGGGGTAAGAGTACTGTGTCTTTGGAGGCCCGCAGGCTGTGGGAGAGAGCTAAGATCAGCACAAGGGCTCTGCAGGGCAGGGCTTCCCTGAGGATGTAGTCTGGGGCCCAGGGAAGCGGGACCTGCCTAAGAGTGTTGTGTGTACAGCTTGGGGGAGCTATGGCACAGTCTCTTGTATTTCAAATAGTGTATTCAAGTCCAAGGTTATATTATATTTATGTTTTGAGACATTTTCAAATAACTAATTTCTAGAAGGAGAGGGAGAGTTAGGGAGATAGGAAAGGAAGGGCAGACACTAGACCACCTTCCTTAAGAGATGAAACTGGCAGGAGTGTGCCAGTACCTTATGTTTTTTATAGACCAAATAGGCCTCCAGAGGGTGCAGTTATAACAAAAGTGATGTGGTTTTATCTTTTATATATATTTTGGTTAAAAGTTCAGAAACCATCTGTTAAACATGCCTGGTTTTTCAGTGATCATTTCAAGTATCTGGGCGTTAGTGTTTGGAGAAGCCAACATGTGACTCAGGCCTTGGGGGTGGGGGTGGGGTTCATTGTAACTCACCTGTAGCTCTGAGGTTTCGAGGGCCTCTTTCCTATTTGTGTCTGTCACTCACACCTGTTGATTCCAGCTTTCGATGCACTTTCCTGAATGACCTCAAAGTCTCCAAATACATTCTGGCCACTTAGCAGGTGAAGCTCCCTGAGGTGGGCTCTGGGAGATATAGTAGACATGCATAGAACAGAACCACCTGCAGGGGGTGAGTGTTCATCTTGTGAGCCACCTGAGCACCCAACACAAAAATGTATCAGTTACATGAAGTAAGAAATGCTCCTGTAGTTACCACTTGCTGCAAATTCACAAAGGTCTTGTTTTTCCTGCCCTTAGAATGTGCTTCTCTCTCCTAAATTCTAAGATTCTGTGCTCTACAGATGCTCATGAACTAGCCATGTGTGTACTAAACTTCATGCTGACTTTCCTGCAGAAGATAAATTTCTGTAGACAGAGTCCCATTTTTACATTGTGTTTTATTATTAAAACAATTTTTAATAATCATCTTTCTCCTCACCATGGAATATGTTTGTGAATTAATTCATTGCCTGGGTTTTACATTTATGATATGATAGGTGATCCAAAAATATGCCCTTGTTAAGTGTAAAACCCCCTTTTCTATGACAAAATATCATGGGTTTCCATATGATAGTAGCTATGCTTTCAATTAGCTTGACCTAAAGCTACTGTGAATTCAGAATTGCTTAAATATGTAGGGTTTTGCAATTTATTATAATAATTCACCTTGGAAAAATACTGCAGGATGCTTAGACAATCATTGCTTGGTATTTATATGAATTTTTGGACACATTTTTTATGCAGTTTGAGAACAATATACACAGATTTTGAAAAAAGCTTCTTTTGGGGATTTATCATTAAAATAGGGTCACAACCCTGCAATCCCACTCTTGGGCATATATCCGGACAAAACTCTACTTAAAAGAGACACATGCACCCGCATGTTCATTGCAGCACTCTTCACAATAGCCAGGACATGGAAACAACCCAAATGTCCATCGACAAAGGATTGGATTCGGAAGATGTGGTATATATACACAATGGAATACTACTCAGCCATAAAAAAGAATGACATAATGCCATTTGCAGCAACATGGATGGAACTAGAGACTCTCATGATGAGTGAAATGAGTCAGAAAGACAAATACCATATGATATATGGAATCTAATATCCAGCACAAATGAACATCTCCACAGAAAAGAAAATCATGGACTTGGAGAATAGACTTGTGGCTGCCTGATGGGAGAGGGAGGGATTGGGAGGGATTGGGAGCTTGGGGTTATCAGATACAATTTAGAATAGATTTACAAGGAGATCCTGCTGAGTAGCATTGAGAACTATGTCTAGATACTCATATTGCAACAGAACAAAGGATGGGGGAAAAAGTATACAGATAAGTGATCCCCATGCTGTATAGTGGGAAAAAATAAAATAAATAAAATAGGGTCATAAGAAACTTTTTAATGTATTAAAATGTGTCAGTAAAGTCTATTTTATATATTTTTAGAGTGTCAGTGCAGGGTGTTTTTAAAGAGAAGGCTTGTTGCTAATCAAAACACTGTACTTTATCTTTCCATTTTTAGGAAGTCACCTTATCATGTGGTTTAGGCTGCACAGTCTCTGTCCCTCACTCCCTCTTTGCTCACTCACAGAGAGAAGGCAGATAGGCAGAGGGTTCATTGTTGGTGAATCTGGGTGAAGTTTGCACAGATGAGGGGTGTTTTTATAATTTTTTCGAAATAAAGAATTTTTTTGGCTTTTTTTTGGGCCACACCCATGGCATATGGAAGTTCCCAGGCTAGGGGTTGAATCAAAGCTGTAGCCACAGGCCTACACTACATCCACAGCAATTCAGGATCTGAGATGTGTCTGCAACCTACACTACAGCTCACAGCAACATTGGATCCTTAACCCACTGAGCAAAGCCAGAGATTGAACCTGCATCCTCATGGATCCTAGTCGGGTTCATTAACCACTGCACTATGAAAGGAACTCCCATCAAAATAAATAATTTTTATAAAGCACAAAAAATATATAAAGGACCATGTTGAACCTAGAGATTATCATACTGAATGAACTATCCCAGATTATATAATATATATCATATCTATGTGAAATCTAACTGAAAAATGGTTCAGAAGAAATTATTTATGAAACAGGAACAAATTCACAGATTTCAAAAGCAATCTTATGGTCACCAGAAGTAAAATCACTGGGGGGAGGGAAGAATTGGGAGGGTAGGAATAACATATTCACACTACTGTATAAGGCAGATGATTAATGAGGATCTACTGTATAACCAAGGAAAATATACTCAATAGGTTGCAATAACCTGTAAAGGGAAAAAATAATGGATATATTTATATTCATGTCTGATTAATTTTGCTGTAAACCTGAAATTAATACAACATTATAAGTCAACCATACTCCAATAAAATTAAAATTAAAATAAAGATAAATATAGAGCATCTGTAGGAATTCAGGTGAGTTCAGACCTGTTGCCCCAATTCTGCACCTAAGAGGATGGTTTTCAGGTGGGGACTCTACATTTCTAATTGCAAGTGCCTACACTGTTAAAGGCAAATACAACTATAATAAAGTAAAAACAACCAAAATTATATTCTGTCTATTTTATATATTTATAAATAATACAACATAAAAATCCTAAAAGCTAATGCTCTCGTGTTATTGCTGATTTTGTCCCTGAAGACCACAAATTTCCATCATATAGTGTGACACTTCTGTTTTCAGGTATACTAATCATTTGTGACTAATTTTAGAAATTTTAGCTCATGAACCTGAGTTTCATGGTTCCCACGTTTGACTTATTTCTGACTCCGCTGAAAATGTCATGAATAATTTATCTTTTGATGTTGTCTGTACCTCCCATGACAAGTTCACTCTCCCCCACTCCACTGTATGTCAGTAGCATTTTATACATACAGACAGAGATAGGGCACAAAATGACTTATTTATTTCATTTTTTGCAATGAGAGCTTTTGATGATTGGTGTCATTTGGAGAACTGTGTTTTTTTTGTGTGTTTATAAAAATATTTCAATCCAAAACACACTGACTAAAAATGTTAAAAGAAGTATTTGTGGTTATGATTTTATAACAAAAAATACTTTTCTACAATAACATTTAATATGAGAATAAGACAGGTAAAGTTATTCTATGTCATATTTGGTTAGATATCAAATTTGCTTCGTGTATATATGCCAAGTGTGAGAAGTGAAAAAGTAGAATTCTCTTTTATAATCTTTTTTTTTTTCTTCAGTCTGTTTTGCCACATGGGCTATTTTCAAGTATATCTAAGCATTTTATATTTAGATTTTATTTTACCTAAAGGTTTATTTTTTTTCCTGTGGTGTAAATTTATTTTAAATACAAGATAACAATTGGTCCAAAAAGGTTAATAAGCTTATGGGTAAAATGTGTCAAAAAATATAAAACTTTTAACAGTTGAATAAAAGATGTCAGTGACCAGGAAGAACTGATGCCTGCATGCATTCCTCCATCATGAGTGACAAGGCTTTCTCATCCATGTTTAGCAATTCTGAAACCCTTTACTAACACTACTAACTCACATACTAAAAATAATTTTTATTGAAATACAATTGAGTTACAAAGCTGCGATAGTTTGATGTGTACAGCCACACACACACACGCACACACACACACAATGAGTGTGGCCCTAAAAAGCCAAAGAAGTAAAAAGCAAAGAAGATAATCAAGTATAGTTTCCTGTGCTATAGAGTAGTAGGTTTTTGTGGTTATCTATTTTATATCAGTGTGTATATTTTAATCCCCAAATCCTGATTTATCCATTATCTTTCCCATAAATATTTTTTACTACCTCTGTGAGTCGATTTCTGTTTTGTAAATAAGTTTGTTTTAATTTTAGGGTCACACCTGTGGCATAAGGAGGTTCAGAGGCTAGGGGTCAAATTGGAACCACAGCCACAGAAACTAGTGATTCTGAGCCCCTTCTGCAGCCTACACCACAGCTCATGGCAACAGCTGGCTCCTCCACCCAAAGAGTGAGGCCAGGCATTGAACCCACATCCTCATGGATTGTAGTAGTATTTGTTTCCACTCCACTACAATGGGAACTACAGTTTTGTGAATAAGTTCATTTGTAAATGCATTACTTAAAAATGTGTTTACTTTCAAATGATTATTTTTGATTTATATTAGTGCATTTTCTTTGAACAATGAATGCATTTTTCTACAGGGAAATTTAAAGTCAGTATGATGGAGAATCTGAGGCCCAGCAAGCAGAAGGTTTATATAGAGGACCTGGCTGGGGTAAGGACCCAGGACCCCTGGAACCTAGTCCAGGCCTTCTAGTGACCTGGGCTGTGCAAGTGAAGACTTGGTCCTGAAAAATGGTCCCAGCTGACCACAGGGACAGTCAGGCTGGGAGGTGGGGCTTCTCTATAGCTCACCCAAGTGGAGGATGGGGTGCTTGGGCAGAAGGACTCCAAGGGAGTGACAGACCCTTCACTAGGACCCCGGTGCTATTCAGGACCCCTTGCAGATTGTAACTCTGGTAGAGAAAGAAGTTCTTTGAGAAGCTGCAGTATAAGTTCCACCTTTGACCTTGAACTGGCATCTTTCCCCTGTTCCCTCAGCCCTACAAAGACAAGGAATTTGATGCCAAGAGCAACCCAAAAGAGTCACACCAAAGGCAGGTGTCATTCACTAAGGGTCACCAGATGCATGGCAACAGCCTCTACCTCCCATGCCCTGCCTAGTCTCAGCCCTGTCCATCATCAACAGTAGCCAGTCACCCATGGGTTGGTCTTCCAACCCTGAAGCTTTAACCTCTGGGCCTCTAGTGGTGAGAGCCAGGAACTGTATCTCCTGGCCAGAGCATGTCCTCCTTTTTTGCTTCTCCAAATGAGACATGGTCTCTGGCTGTCTTTGACACAGACTATGCACTGTTTCCCACTATTTTGCTATCATGTCTCAGCTGCAGAAACCATCCTTAACCTGCAGCCCCACACATAATTTTTGTACTTTCATCTGACCTACCCGAAGATGTCCTTTATGTCTTATTTGTCAATATTTATAATGACATATAATCCAAAGTAAATGGAAATGTTCATTGAGATCATAACAAAAATAAAGTTTGTATGAAAATAATTAAGGGTTTGTTCCATTTAAAATAATTGACTCTAAAAAAAAAACTATTGCCCCATCACTTAGCAGGAGAAAATAATCCATTAAATAAGGGTAGGTGTCATTTAAAAATTTCATTCATTTGAACAATTGACAGGGGTTATCAAGAAATCTCTTCAATGCCTCCATGGCATCCTTGTTCCTTAAGCTATAAATGAGGAGGTTCAGCATTGGTATCCCTAAGGTTTAGAAGACTGAGGTCATCTTATCAGAGTCTAAGGTGTAGGTCCTTGGTTGCAAATACTTGAAGAGAAGGGTCCCATAGAACACAGTGACAGCCATCAAGTGAGAAGCACAGCTGGAAAAGGCTTTTTTGTCACCTATCTAATGAACATATCCTCAAAACGGCCAGGGTGATGTTGAAACAGGAAGTTAGAATGATAATCATAGAGAAAAACAAGTTGGCCCCCAAAAAGGTAAACACTGCCCTTTCTGGAATGTAGGTATCAGAACAGGACAAGGCTAACAAAGGGCATTATCACAGTAAAAATGATTGATCACATTGCACGAGCAATACCACACGGAGAACACACAGGAAGAGACCATCAGGGCGGTGGTCAGACTCTAGAGGTGGATGAGGGACACACGGAGAAGGCAGATCTATGGGAAAACCACCACCAAGAAGAGCAGGGTGTTGCAAATAGCCACGTAGCAGTCATAAGCCATGGTATCCAGCATGAAAATCTCAGCCACAATAAACATGAATCCATCCCACCTGGCTACACACCTATGGTTTTCTTTGTAACCAATAAGTTAACACAATTTCAGGGGCAAGGACATAGAATTACCAAGGTTGATGACAGCCAAATTCCTGAGGAAAATGTTCATGGGGATTTAAAGTTGAGAGTCAGCACTGGTGAGGGTGAGGATGCCCACGCTTCCTGCTAAGGTCAGAGCATAGATCACCAGGAAAATGCCGAAAAGAGGGATCTGGAGTTCTGGGCTGTCTGAGACCCCCATTAGAATGAATTCATTCACTTGAGGGAGATTTTCTGGAGCCATTTATTTTGCTGCTTGTATCTTTCAATGGGGGAAATGGAAAGAATTAATAGATGGTAAAATGTTTTTGTTTTTGTTGTCTCCTGTTATATACAAGATTCTTAAATGTTTCATTTCAAATCAGTTATGTTCACAAATACTTAGGAATTTCAGATATCTTAATTTTTTATTTTTGTTATTTTTAATTTTTTTTAATTTAACAAGTGGCCACCCCTGTGGCATATGGAAGTTCCCGAGCCAGGGGTCGAGCCACAGGCACTGTGGAAGCAACACTGAGTAGTTATGTTGTGAGCTACATGGGAAGTCCTCAGATCTTTTTAAATTGTTTTTCCTCTTTACCTTTTCACAATGTTGAGAAATACAACTCTCCAGAGAAACATTTCCGGATCTTAGACCTGCTTGATTAAGTTTTTAATATATTTATGCATTGTAAGATGTTGGATATATATACATTAATTTACATATGATTATATATAAGTATTTTATGAATATAAAATTTATTAATATAAATTTCATGGATATATACCTGCATGTATATATGTGTATTTTGTATTTACATATACATATTCATGCCTTTGTGTGTGTTTGTGCTCCTAATGATAAAAATAGTGCTCACTATAAGGTGATGATTAGCTATAGTGATATCTAGTTGTTGTTTTTCCCCCTTAGGTGCTACAGGAGTTCTCTCCAGCTCATCCTTTGTCATCATTCTTGTATTTTCTTATTTCCATGGGAAACACTTTCCATAGCCTGGGTTTTTCCTTAACAGTAATTACATCACCAGTGTGATTCAGCTTCCAACCAGGAGACTTACACCTTAATGCTGTTCCTATCTATAATCATTCAGAAATTCTGAATATGGTTTTATTAAATCACATTTCCTTTCTTTGACCAAATGAACCAGTCCTTTTCTATCCCTCTATATTTTAGCCTTTCTTTTCTTTCTTTCTTCCTTTCTTCTTCCATTCTTTCTTCCCTTTTTATGGCCACACCTGATGCATATTAAGGTTCCTCAGCCAGAGGTCAAATCTCAGAGCTGCAGCTTCAGCCAATGCCACAGCTACAGCAACACCAAATGTAAGCCATATCAGCAAACAACATGAGAGTTTGCAGTAACACTGGTTCCTTAACCTACTGCGTGAGGCTGGAGATTGAACCCAAAACCTCACAGAGAAAATGTTGAGGCCTTAACCCACTGAGCCACAATAGGAACACCCACTTTCTTTTCTTAATTAAAAGAAGACTTACACTCCTCTTCTTTAAATAGGTTAAAGCCTGTTTTTATTTTTTAAAATGTGTAAGGTATAGGTTGATCTGTTTATTTTCTTGTAGAGACAAATAAGTAAAGGAGGGGCTACTGTAACCTATCATGCAATGTACTCTGTGCCCAGAACATACCAGAATCTTTGAAATAATTAATTTATTATTCTGCAGAAGTGACCTAGAAAGTGGATATAATTATTTATATATCTGATGAGATAATCTAGACCCAATGAGACTCACTTTCTCAAAGAGTCTGTATAGGATGTTTGTTAATGGCATGGTATCATGATTTTTTTTCTGTTTCTTACACATAAAGCAACTCAGTGCATGTTTCACTCTGATATAATATATTTAATAAATGTATCCTTAATTTAAACAGATAAAAATTACAGCAATTATTGTCTCTAAGTTTGTGCAATTAACTATTGAATAGGAGGGCATTTGTATGTATCCTTATCTGTTATTAATTTTTTTTAAGTGAAATGTAACAGATGACAAAACTAGGATTCTTTTTAATTTGGTAAGTACATGTCTTCGAAGTAAAGTTTCTGCAGAGCAGTCTGTTTTCTCCTATTTCTTTAGAATCTTGTTTGATTTATTATTCGCAATTTATAAGAGCTCTTTTAATTTTTCCAAATAGTGTTTTTTGTTTGTTTCATTTTTTGTTTTTGTTTTTGTTTTGCTTTTTTAGGGCCACACTTGCAGCATATGGAATTTCCCAGGCTAGGAGTCAAATTGGAGCTGTAGCTACCAGCCTACACCACAGCCATGGCAATGCCAGATCCTAGCTGTGTCTGTGGGATTCACCACAGCTCATGGAAATGACAGATCCTTAACACATTGATTGAACCCTCATCCTCATGAATCCTAGTCAGGTTCATTACTGCTGAGCTGCTATGGGAACTCCTTCAAATAGTTTTTATTTGTTTTTGAAAAAAAATCAATAGCTTTCCTAAATAATAAATTCTGAGTAAATTTTAAAAGGTACATAATGATAATCTTTTATGTTATTATTTACTGGAAAGTAATTTTTTTGTCCTTTCTAGGGCTCCACCCTTGGGATATGGAGGTTCCCAGGCTAGGGGTCTAATAAGTAGAGCTGTAGCCACCAGCCTATGTAACAGCCACAGTAATGCGGGACCCAATTTGCATCTGTGACCTACATCACAGCTCATGGCAATGCCATATCCTTAACCCACTGAGCGAGGCCAGGGTTCAAACCCACAACCTCATGGTTCCTATTCAGATTCATTAACCACTGAGCTATGACAGGAACTCCTACTGGAAATAATTTTTAATAGCTTCTGATGTGATTTCAAGGCTATCATCTACTGGTCTCTAATGTAAAAATAGATGTTGAATGTGTTAGGGACAAACACAGCAACTCAGCATGGGTTCTCAGGGTCCACTAATAACAGAGAGCCTGACTGTTGATATCAGGGACTCTTTCCCTCCTAGGGTTTATCACCCCGGGCAACACAGAAAGCAAGAAAGGGAGAAAAATTGTTTTCATTAACATTAAATATTTAAATCTTTTTGGGAGACATAGAATCCTATATTTCAAAGACACAATAAATTTCTTATCTGTGTAGAGCACCTCTAAAAACATTCATCAACCCTGCCATTTCTATGGCAGAACACATTCCTTTTTAGGTTAAGGGAAAATATAATCCCTGTGATGACTAGTCATTACTCTGTGCAAAGGCTCAAACAGTCTCATTTATCAATCAAGATGCTAGAAACTCTTGCTTAAATTGTATCACCACCTCTTCCACTTAGTACTCAGTGGATGGAGATGTGAGTGACTTGGAAAATAGAACAGAGTAGATACTATCTCTGTTCTGAGTCTAATTTGAGTTGACATTTTCCAAGATACTGCCTCTTCTCATCAAGAATTAATAACAAGTAATGCATTTGATTTTACCTACCTGCATACAGAGATCAGTTGAGACAGCTCCTAAGGCCTTTGTGTGAGGAGTGCTAAGGAGTTTTTACAAGGGTGTGAAAGTCACTGAAGACCTTCACACTGAAATCTCTGTTCATGGTCCCAGTCCCTGAACATGAGACCAAGAATTCCCAGGTACAGGTCTGATTCACCACAGAAAGAAAGACACACTGAAGGCTCATTAGTTATGTCTCTGTGCAAAAATGTCACCCTAAGAGTGAAAGTGTGGAGATAGCCTAGGCAGGTGTTGAGCTAATAATATTGATCAACTGGTAAAAGCAATGACTCTACCTTTTGTCTCAACTGTTTTGAATTGTACCCTATATTTTCTGAGTAGCATTGCTGATGGTCTTGGGATGGACAAAAATCAAGCAGTTTTAAAGCACATGATTCTGGCCCTGATGTTCAATTTAATGTGAATATTTGAATTAATACTGAATGTGAAGCCTCCATTCTTGTGTCAAGGACAGACATTGTTGTATTTGACATAAAAATCAGATAATGTACAATATAAAGTCAAAATGCAAGTTGTAGTATAGACACTGAGTAATAATTTTCTAGTGAAATTGTTGGGACACCTATCATATACAGGGTACAATTTGTCGTTTTACTTAAAATTATTTGGATGGAAAAAGTATATATTTCACATAATCCTGTGTGCTTCCTTTCAGCATATGAAATGCTGCCATTAAATACTGATAACACTTTTAATTTTACATTTGTGTGATTTTTTCTAGTCCATAAGATTTATAGACGAAAGAATATGTCTAAAGGACTAAGGACTGGTAAAATTCTCATCATGTTATAATTAAGGATCTTGAAAACATGCTGATTGAAAGAAGCCAGGCATAAAAGGTAATGTTTAGTATGAAATATCCAGAATAGATAAATTCATAACACTGAATGCATATTGACAGTAGCCAGCAGCTGAAGAGGAGGGAGTAATGTTGAGAAATTATGTCATGAATACTTAAGAGATATTGAAATGAAAGTGGATAGAGATGCAGTTATGCAATAATTATTACCGAGTTATATTCTTTAAAATTACTAATATTACAGTATAGGAATTTACTTCTATATATTATTTTAAAATAAATTTAAATATAGTTAGCATTTTTAACTATCATTTGTGTCATTTTCAGTGAAGTTCTTCACAATTTTATATTTTTCCCATATAATTTGCATGTATTCTCTGTAATAAATTTTATTATAATAAATTTTGTCCATTATATGCAATAAAATAGTGGGTGTTTTTGTTTTGTCAGTTTGTTTTGTTGTTGCATCTGCCGCATATGGATGTTCCTGGGCCAGGAATCAAATACAGACTGTAGCTGTGAACTACGTCACAGGTATGGAAATGCAGGGTATGTAGCCCAAAGTGCCACAGCAGGAACTCAAAATAATTGTCTATAAAATGTCTTTATCTTATCTTTTATTTTATAGAAATTTAAAATTTAGTGGTTACATTATTTACTATTTGCAAAATACCCAACTTAAAAAATTAACAGACGTTTCTACCAACTTCAAGTACTCTGAAAAATATCAGCAATTTTTATGTTTTCTGTAAAAGCACTTGTTTCAAATGAATATAACATCAAAGTAAAATCAACTTTCCATATTCATATTAATTTGTCATTTTAGCATAAAAATTCCTTTTTTTAAAGAAAATTGAAATTCTTTGTATATTCCTTTTCTTCCTATTAATCTTGGCCCAGATTCTAAGTTAATTTTCTTACCAGAATTACTGCCCATGTTCAATTTGCATTCCATTTAAAGTTGTAATTAGTTTTATGCTTATATACCCATTAACAAAATATATAACTTTATAGATATTTTTTAACTAAATCATGTGATCAAGTAAATGTCTTATTCTGCAAAATACTTTTTTATATTGATGTGTATGATTTTGGACTTGTCCATATAAATTAATTTAGCTACACACATTCCCTAATTTTGCTGGCACTAAAGAGCTATTTGAATTTGCACATATTGCGTATGATCCCCAAACCACGGGCTAGGATTTGATTTCTAACGATCCATAAATCTAAGGATGGAGGCAGAGTTCTCTGAAGTGGAGGCAGATAGCAATGATTCCACACAAAGTGGTATGAGATCATTTGAGCTTTCATTTTCCTATTATTAGTTGTTATATGATCAGCCTAGTAAGATGTAATTATGATGTTATTTATAACTGCAAATATTGGAGCCTTCGTATCTAATTTAAATGCAGGTCTGGCCCTAAATAAAAAAGAAAAGAAAATAATGCACATTATAGAATTAAGATTACATACACATGTGCTCATATTTGTGTGTCATATCAATCCCTATAGCTTCTACACACATACATATAAACATATTCACACACACACGTGTGTGTGTATGTGTGTGTGTATATCAACAGAACATATTAAGAATCAAATGGATAATAGTTTTTTCTGTATAGTAGAGGGTTGACCATGATCTTTATTTTAAAATATCGCAGAAGAAAAGAAACATTTATGAATTAAAACAAAATATTTTCATTTCTTCTTGATATTGAGGCACAGAACACTCTCAATTTTTTTCATTTAATTTTTACAGCTAAAATATATTTTATTGACAAACCAATTTTCCCCGAACACTCTCTTCATTGCCTTCTTGACATCTATGTTCCTTAAACTCTAGATAATAAGATTCAGCATGGGGATCACAATGCTGTAAAATATTGACACTATCATGTAATGGTCCAAAGCATAGCTGGAACTTGGTCTAACATACATGAAGAAAATAGTGCCATGAAAAATTGGCACTCCAGTTCAGTGAGAGCCACATGTAGAAAAGACTTTTCTTTTCCCTTCAGCATAATGCATTCTCAGAATGGCCAACAGAATGAAACCATAGGAGATTAGGACAATCAAAATAGTGACTAGCACAATATAGTCCACAAAGTAGAAGAAGAGAAGCTGGTTTGTATGGGTGTCAGAGCAAGAAACGGCCAAGAGAGAAGGGATGTCACAAAAGACATGCTTAGATTCATTGGATGCACAGAAGGATAGACTAAATGTGGCCACTGTATGTACAGAAGCAGGTAGGAGGCCACCAACATAGGAAGCAGTGATGAGTGTCACAAAGACTTTGGGTGACATGTTAATGAATACAGGAGGGCAGAGTAGATGGCTACATAGTGATCATATTCCATTGCAGCCAAGAGAAAGCATTCTATGGTCCCAAAAGTTACAGCAGGAAACGTCTGTGTTGCACACCCAGGGAATGAAATAATTTTCTTATTTGACATAAAATCTACTAACATTTTGGGGGTAAGTACTGAAGAATAGCAGGCATCCGCAGGTGAAATCACACTCAGAAAATAGTACAAGGGGTTATGGAGACTGGAATCCCCAAATGACCTAAACAACCAGTCCCAAATTTTCCATCAGGGTAAACAGGTAAATTGCTAGAAACATGAAGAATAAGATGATCTGCTGTTCAAGATCATCTATGAGGCCCTTTAGTACAACTATTGTAACGTCTGTGACATTCTTCATCTTTACACCATATGGAACACACTTTAATATACTCAAAAATTACAATTTGTTTACTACCAAAAGAAAAATAATATGGTGACTCAAGGGAATGAGAGATGCATCCTCACATTGCTTTTTGGCAATGTATAATTTCCCAGGTGCATTTCAGGATATGGTGACAAGACACTGGGTCAAGTGTTCATGCCATTCATTGAAGAACCAATAGAAATACACATGCATTCATTCAATCCCTGGCTGTATTCATGTCATTTCTAAACCATTACTTGGTTAATTTACCCCCTCATTCTATTAGCTGTTTTCATATTAAATCAAATGGAAACATTCAATGATTGGCTAAGAAATAATTTCCTTCTCATGTCCAAACAGGTGAGATAGTACATGAGTATACAGATAACTGTACTTTGAAGTACTAGTATAGTAAAATGAGCAAGCAGACAAAACAATATGTATTCAGGCATATTAATTAATGTGTAAAGTAGCAAAGACACAAAGCAATTTCCTTTACATATATTAGTTTTGGTTACAAATTTAATACAACCATATAATTGAAATTCAGTAATCAGATGTATGTATCTTTAAAATAGTAGCAAATATTGGATCACAAAATTAATATTATAACTAATAACTTAAAATATATGTGATCAGGGTCTTGATCAAAATATTCTATTCCTTACCTACATGTAATATATTTATTTTGTGATTATTAATATGTACCAAAATATTATTTTACTAGGGTTAAATCCAGCAAATCAAAATTGAGTTATTCTTTTTTTTCTCCACTTGCTCTTTATGTCTTGATAGAAGAATAAAAAGAGCTTCCATACTGGCACAGCAAGGTAAGGATCCAGTGTTATCACTGGAGAGGCTGGAGTTGCTGGTGTGATAGGGGTTATATCGCTAACCTGGGAAGTTCCACATGCCATAGGCATGGCTTAAAAAAATGTGAAATTTGTGTTTTGTTGAGACCAAAAATACACATAGAGATCACAACAATTCCATTTTTTACATTATAGTGAACTTAGGTTTACTTCAGTAAAACTAAAAGTGAAAGAGTACATGTTTCAATACTTCAGCTATATGTCTCTTAAAACACATATTTCATTAGAAAAGGAATACAAAAATACGATACCTTTTAAAATTGCACCTCACAAAATCAAATACCTCGGAATACACCTGACCAAGGAGGTAAAGGACCTATATGCCGAGAACTATAAAATTTTAATCAAAGAAATCAAAGAAGATGTAAAGAAATGGAAAGATATTTCATGTTCCTGGATTAGGAAAATCAATATTGTAAAAATGGCCATACTACCCAAAGCAATCTACAGACTCAATGCAATCCCTATCAAATTACCCATGACTTTTTTCACAGAACTAGAACAAACAATCCAAACATTTATATGGAACAACAAAAGACCCAGAATCGCCAAAACAATCCTGAGAAACAAAAACCAAGCAGGAGGCATAACTCTCCCAGACTTCAAGAAATACTACAAAGCCACAGTTATCAAAACATTGTGGTACTGGTATTAAAACACACAGACAGACCAATGGAACAGAATAGAGAACCCAGAAATAAACCCTGACACCTATGGTCAATTAATCTTTGACAAGGGAGGCAAGAACATAAAATGGGAACAAGAAAGTCTATTCGGCAAGCATTGCTGGGAAACCTGGACAGCTGCATGCAAAGCAATGAAACTAGACCACACCCTCACACCATGCACAAAAATAAACTCAAAATGGCTGAAAGACTTAAATATATGACAGGACACCATCAAACTCCTAGAAGAGAACATAGGCAAAACACTCTCTGACATCAACCTCATGAAGATTTTCTCAGGTCAGTCTCCCAAAGCAATAGAAATTAGAGCAAAAATAAACCCATGGGACCTCATCAAACTGAAAAGCTTTTGCACAGCAAAGGAAACCCAAAAGAAAACAAAAAGACAACTTACAGAATGGGAGAAAATAGTTTCAAATGATGCAACTGACAAGGGCTTAATCTCTAGAATATATAAACAACTTATACAACCCAACAGCGAAAAAACCAATCAATCAATGGAAAAATGGGCAAAAGACCTGAATAGACATTTCTCCAAAGAAGATATACAGATGGTCAACAAACACATGAAAAAATGCTCAACATCACCGATTATAAGAGAAATGCAAATCAAAACTACCATGAGATACCACCTCACACCAGTCAGAATGGCCATCATTAATACCATGGCCTCATTCTCTAACTGACTTCCAAATTGCCACTTTCAGTGAAATAAAACATGATTACTGTTACATATTTAGATGTTTTTATAATATGAAGAAAAAAACTATATGAAATAATAGTCATTTAAAACAGCTTCTAAATCACAAAGTCAAAAACAAAAATATAATTGACTGTTTTTCTCATTACAGCATAATATAAGCATTCTGATTGTTGGCTAAGTCAAGTGTTTTCTTGACTTCCACTGACAAATTTTCCTAGTTGTGCTTATTTTAAACAGATCTGTCTTCTATGAATAAAATAAAAACATACACTCAATTTGGAGTACTCTTTTTTTAACTCTGCAGAAATTCAATTGTTTTGATTTACTATATTGTTTGTACTTGCCTTTGTAATAGGCAACAACTAAAGGATTTAGTAGTAAGACTTGTAAACATATTAGTATCACTATTTTAGGTCCCACCTCTGAATTTGTTCTGAAAATTTCTCTTACCTGTGAAACAGCAAAGGCAGGTTTAGATATACTTAATTAATATAGATTGTTTATATACACTTATTCAACTATTGATGAAACTTCTGGAGATGCCGCAAGGGGAATATGATCCAATTATCTTCTGGTTCAAAATAGCAACAAGATGATACACTCTATGTTGCTCTTTAAATAGAGTCATAATACCATTCAGCCTCTGATTTATAATGATGATTTAGAGATTTGTATTTCCCTGATGATTAGTGATGTTTTTGTTTCTGTGTTTTTTATTTTATTTTATTTTATTTTATTTTATTTTATTTTATTTCATTTCATTTCATTTTATTGGCCTCAGGGCCATTTGTGTGTCTTTGGAGAAATGTTTGTTCAAATAGTTTGCAAATATTTCCACCTGTTTTGCAGGTTGCCTTCTCACTCATTGATTGTTTCCTTTGCTGTGTATATTTTTAGTTTGATGTATTCCCACTTACCTAATTTTGCTTTTGTTGCCTATGCTTATGGTGTCATATCTATTAAATTATTACTAACCTCAATGTCATGATGCTCTTTTCATATGTTTTCTTCTGTAAGTTTTATGGTAGTAAGTCTAATGTTTAAGTCTTCAAGTCAACTTTTGTTCATGGTGTGTATGGATATATATATTTCATTCTTCTACATGTGGATATCTAATTTTCCAAATGAAACTTGTTGATATGACTATCCTTGTCCTATTTTGTAATGTTCATACTTTTGTTGAAATCAATTGACTAAATATATGTGAATTGATTTGTGTGTTTTTTATATTGTTGCATTGGTCTACATGTGTGTTTACACCAAAACCATATGGTATGATTACTGTAGATTTGTAATATATTTTGAAATCAGAATATATAACAACTCCAGAATTATTCTTCAACAACATTTCTTTGGATATTTGGGGGGTTTTTTGTACCGTTCACTTTATTTCTGTTAAAAAACACTGATTTTTTGATATGGATTTCATTGAATCTTTAGATTGCTTTAGGTAGTATGGATATTTTGTCAAATACAAATCAAAACTATAATTTCTTATCACCTCACACCTGTTAGGATGGTAATTGAAAAAAACAGGTATTGGCAAGGATATGGAGAAAGGAAACCATTGGTCACTGCTGATAGGAGTGTAAATTATTTACAGCCATTATGGAAAACAACATAGAGGTTTCTCAAAAAAATTAAACATGGAAATAACATATGATCTAGAAACCACTACTGGGTATTTCTCTAAAGGAAATGAAATAAAGCTCTTGGAGAGAAACTGCACTCACATGTTCACTGTAGCATTATCTAAGAGTCAAGAGATGAAAAAAGGTTAAATGTTTATTTATGGAAAATGGATTAAAAATCTGGTCTATACATACAATGGAATATTATTCAGCCTTAATAAAAGAGGAAATTCTGCCATTGCAATTACATGGATGGATCTGGAGGACATATACTAAGTGAAATAAATCTGACAGAGAAATACAAATCCTGCATGACATCCCTTATAGGAGATATCAAAAATGATCAGATTCATAGAAGCAGAGTAGAAGGGAGGTTACCAGGAGCTGAGAGAAGGGGAAAATGAGTAGGTGGAAGTTAAAATGTACAAAGTTTTAGTTATGCAAGTTAAATAAATTCTACAGATTATATCATAACATCTATAGTTAACAATAATGATTTATATGTTAAAATTAACTAAGATGGAAGATTTTCTGTTAAAGTGTTTTTGCTACAATAATTATAATAACAAAAAAGGGAGCAGGAGAAACTAGGAGTTAGGACATGTTTATGGCCTTGATAGTGGTGATGTTTTCATTGGTGTGTACTCATCCTGAAATACTTTGAAAGGAGAATATTAAACATGCATAGAATTTTCCATTCCCATTTATACCTCAATAAGTGGTTGGTTGTGTGTCTGTATGTGTGTAATGTATACACATACACACACATACCAATCTATATGTAAACACTAGATAAGCACTCTTAAGACATAAGACATAATCATGTTGTATCTCTGACACTGGGTTAACCTATAACATTTCTGAGGCTAAGTTTCCTCATCCAGGCATTATAACTTAGTTATATTGCAGTAAATCAGTTTATATGGTAAACTATAAAATGAAAAATGAGTCTATTTTTTGGCAGGGTACAATACATGGATTTATAGTCATCTCAATTAATTATACTTCTACTCTGTTCAAACCATAAAGTCCTTTGTTAAAATTGAAAAAGATGTAAATTTTGAACTTAATGAAATGGTTATTATTTAAGTGATAAGAAAATCACAAGATACTATAAGCATATGGAGTAGGAGACAAAACATTTACAACTCTTGAAGACTTCAGAAGTCATGTGATATTGTGACTCTTGAGTGCTAATTGATAGCATATTTGGAGGACATGGTAATAACAATATATCTATATTTATACATACCCACATAGGACCTAAATACAGAAATTTAAGATTAATAGTCAAAGAACACCCATCATTTTTTTTACTTTTCTCCAATTTTCCAGTTTCTTTTGTTGGGATGTTGGATTGGAAAATATACATCTAGTAACAATTTCTCAATTTCTTGTTGAGCAACTTGAACTCTTGCACAGTAAAGTGATTTGATAAACGTTCACGAATTTATCTGTTTGAAAATTGACAAAAAATTTGTCAGCTGTAATGGAAAAAATCATTATATAAAAAAATACTTTTGAGGGCTTACCAGGTTGGGGAGAAACAGAAAAATCATGTGAGATGTTGCAGTGGTGACTAGAAATATTTTAGAGGTGATGCAGTATATGTCTCTGTGATGATGTCAGAAACAAACCTGAATGAAGTGATGTAATAGGACACTAAGAATTCCTTTCTATGACCAACTTGTAGAAATGGGCAGACAACATATATTACACACATTTGAATAAATCCTCTACTTTGAAAAGGAGAACAAAAACAAAAAAACTGAAAATGGGGTATTCTAGGTAAGGAGCTTGGGATTTCTCAATCTGTCCTATCAATAAGTAAAAAGTTAAACAGGCTAAAAAATAAACTCTGCCGGAATCCTTAAAGAGAGGAAGGCACCAGATAAACAGCAGCCTCTAAGACTTGAAAAACAGACAGTGAAACAGCAGCAGTCAAGGCTTACCTGCAGAGAATCAGGAGAAGAAACCCCATAGGAACAAGTGCCTGGATAGGAAAACCTGCACCCTAACTGACAAATTCCTGAGGCTCAGCATAGGCAGCACTGGGACTTAAAATTTCATGGGGATTCATGAGTTCCCACTCTGGCATAATGGTGTAAAAATGAAACTACAGCAGCTCACTGCAGAGGCATAGGTTAATTCTCTGCTTGCACAGTGGGTTAGATGATCTGATGTTGTCACAGCTGTGGCATAGGTTTCAGCTGTGGATTGGAGTCAGTCCCTGGCTTAGTAATTTCCATATGGTGTGGGCACAGCCATAAAAGAAAAAAAATTCAAGGGGATCCAGAAATATGGGTTCCTCAGGAACACTGTGAAATTTATGTTTAGGAGCTTGGCCTCATTGCCACAGTAAATACTGGGGAAATAGTATTTGTACTTCCAGTGGGGGGGTGGGAGGCAGCAAAGGGAACTATTTTGGAATATGTCAGAACATTCTTCATAAACGGCATGCCCCCAGGGGACAGTAATTAATCTGAGCCTAGCCTGTAAGGGTATTATCTGAGCCTACTATCCTGGGAGAAGGTTAATATCAAATTCCAACTCATTCTCACCATCCAGTTCCTCTTAAGGAAGAAGAAAAATACTAAAATCAGTTATGAAGTTCACAGTCCAAAGGCATATGCTCACTTTAAAACTGAGACCCAATTATGAGACTGTAGAACAGTTTCCCCACTCAAGCACCTTATCACACCATGGCTAAAGATCCATTTACAGCCATTTCTTCTTAATTAGTACATCATATCCAGTTACCAAGAAAAAACATTACACTTTTTATTAAAGGCAAATAAAAAAAGTTTGATGACACGAAGTACATATCAGAATAAAATTTGGCAGAGATGTTGGAATTAAATATCAGACTATGAATTTAAAACAGCTGTAGGTACCAAGAGACAGGCTCACAGCTCAATGCACATAGAAATGGATACTATGGCACCATAACTTTGCGGACCCTTTGCTTCTGAATGGGTTCCTTTTCTCAGGTTCTGGTCAAGTCCTGGCCATTCGGTTCCAAGGGGGGGAGAAACTTTGGTTCTGGAAACTTTTTCCTTTGCATATTTTTCAGTTGCAATGACTTCCTCTTTTGTTCTGTTGCCTCTTAAAAACAACTTATTATCTTGTTAGAAATAGGATAAGTCCAGATCTAGCCAGATACAGATCCAGGCTGGTTCTACTGGTCCATTGTGATTAATATGCTAATATTTTAATGAATCTAGCAGATAGCAGGCAAGCACAGATGGACAGTGTCAGTAAGAGGAAAATCTTGAGAAAGAACGAAAAAGAAATGCCAAAATCAAAACATTAACCAAATGAAGAAAGTTTTAATGGGTTCACTAGTAGCCTCAATATGGCAAGGGAAAGAATCTGTGAACTTGAGGATATATCAACAGCAATTGAAAATCAGAGTACAAAATGAATAAAATGTTGGATGGTTGCCAGAAGTGGCTTTCAGGCAGGAGGATAAAAAGGCAGAGCACATAGGATTTTTAGAACAGTGAAACAGGCAACTCTGGGTATGCTTAAGATGATAGGAGTTCCCACTGTGGCATGGTGGGTTAAGGATCTGTCATTGTCACTGTAGTGGCTGCTGTAGCTTCCATGACCCAAGTTGGATGCCTCATCTGGGAACTTCCACATGCATCAGGGCTAGGCAAAAAAAAAAAAAAAGACTATAATGACAGATTCACATCATGCTATATCTTTTCAAACTCCTAGAACATACAACACTAAGAGTAAACCTTAAAGCAAATGAAGGACTTTGATTGATTAATGATGTGTAGATATGGGTCTATCAGTTGTATATATAAAAAAACTTTGATGGAGACAATTAATAATGGGTGTATATGAAAATATCTATACCTTCCTCTTAAACTTGCTGTGAAAAAACTTCTCTAAAATGGATTTAAAAAAAAAGAAAATTGAATAAAAATGAGACAAGCCATGCAGAACAAATTTAGAGAGGTCTCATTAGTAAACCCAGAACCTTCCCCAAAATACTTCCTAAAATAAAACTTACAAACAACAGCAAATCAAAATAAAGAAAAACATGATTATTCTGACAAAGTAATATCACAAAATTTCTCTATTAATCCCACAATAAGGATTTTTGTGATGTCAAGTCACATGGAAACACTATAAAAAGGAGAGGATCATTTACTAGTGGGAATCTGAATCAAATCAATCAGGGGCACTTGAAAAAGCTTTACATGATCCAGGCTGCAGATGAATGATTCCTTTGCCCCCATCTAATCAGCAAGTCACAAAGGGACTGAAGGAGACCCAAATGGTGGGCACTCTAGGTCACTGCAGATATCAGAAATGTGCAGCACATACTCTCTTCCAAAAGGACAGGACTTCCATGTGAGGAAGAGAGAGATGCTGAGAGATGAATGCTGATGAACAGGGCAGAAATAATAGGAAATAAAGTGTGAAAAGGGGGAAGAGGATTTCTGGAAGAAGTAGGTCTCTCAGAAAGTACTGTTACAGCAACATATCGTGTCTAAAGTGTATACTACCACTTTAAAATGTAATATCTAACTTGTTATGGGACTAAAGGAACTCCATGTAGAAGTGCTAACAAATTATGCTTAATTCTGAAAGGTAAAGTAGTTAGACAATAAGACTATAAAAACATGTGAGTTATCTTTTGTGCATGAAACTTGAAATGCTACCTTGACCTATCTCTAACCTACATATACATCTCTTTATGATACTCAAAATGTTCATCACATTTAAACATGGGAGGGCAGGGATAGGTAGAAGAATTAATGTAATATGATAGCTTGTAACTTATAAATGAGAAAAAAATAAATAAATGATATTCCAAAAGGTACTAAAATCCACATAGCAAGCAAACTAGTATGGTGGTGTAACATCTTAAAATAATATTAAAGTGGGACAGAGAAGAAAGAAATATCATATGAGATAACTGATACATGGAATCTAAGAAAAATGATACAAAAGAATGTAGAAAACAGAAATAAACTCAAAGATTTTGAAACCAAACTTATGGTTACCAAAGGGAGAATATGGTGGGAGGAGAAATAATTTTGGGTGTTGGGATTGACATACACACACTACTGTATATGAAATAGATGGGTAAAAAGACCTACTGTATAGTACAGGGAAATCTACTCAATATTATGTAATAACCTATATGGAGAAAGAATGTGAAAAGAAATTGATATAGGTATATGTATAACTGATTTACTTTGATGTATGCCTGAATTTTTAGGTGAAATATATGCCAGTAACTTTTTTAAAAATATTACTAGATAAGATTTAATGCATTAGCAATGAGATCCTGCTGTGTAGCACTGGGGACTATATCTAGTCATTTATGATGGAGCATGATAATGTGCAAAAATAGACTGTGTATATGTATGTGTAACAGGGTCACCATGCTGTAGAGTAGAAAAAAATGTATTGTGGAAATAACTATTAAATTTTTTTTAAATAGTTAATTTTATTAAAGTAGTAAGATACATTAGTGCATTAAAAAACATGTGGCTAAACACCAGTAGTATTTGAAAATGAGGACAGAGAAATTAACTAGAAGCAATACAAGAAATCATAAATCAAGTAGAATTTAGTAACATACAAGGGTGAGTGGTAACTATTAAGATAGAATGGAGAGAGGTAAAGAAAAGTCAAACTGAAGTAAAGATAGCTGAGACTATCTGACAGAAACAAACACTAGACATATGACTTCCATCAACATAAAATGATATATAGCAAATGTGTATTAACTTTCTCAGTAATAGGAGAGTCAGAAAGAAGATATAACATTTAAAGGGGATGTAAGTATTAGGGGTTTATTGAATTTACTATAAAGTTTACAAGAAAAAAGTGTTTCCTTTTAAATTTTGATTAAGATATACATGCAAAAAAATACTTCCATCCTTAAGCGTACAGGTTGATGAATTTTTATAATCTGAACATAACCCTATAAACCAAATGAAAACTAAGAAGTAGAATATTGCCATTACCTCAAATATCTCTCTCATAATTTTTAAAAAATTTTCTGGCCACCCCCCTCAGCACATAGAAGTACCCAGGACTGGGATTAAACCCACATCTCCACAGAGGCAAGTCAGATCATTAAACCACTGCGCTACAGCAGAAAGTTTCTCTTACTGCCAATAATTCCCCTTCAAAGGAAGTCTCCATTCTGAAGCTAAAGTTAAATTAAAATTTTAAATGAAAAATTAAAAACTGAATTAAATTAAAAATTAAAAAATAAAGTAAAACAGCTATTTTTAAAAATTGGGGTCCTCAAGTTTTAATACAAATTGATTAAAAATTGACCATTTATGGGTGCCGATTATGTGAGTGTAAAATGCAAGCACATAACAACTGTGTAATTAAGTTCTAGAACATTTCCATCATCTTGAAAGGTCCTGTGCATATCACTTGTAGTCCATCACTTACTGCCCAGTTCTAGCCCAAGTGCAGAGGTGTCCTCCCCTTCTATATTTTTCCTTGTCATGAAGGTTATATAAGTGGAATCATGTTGTCTGTCACCTTTCAAATTTGCCTTATTTGACTTAGCACAAGATGTTTGAGATTCATCGGTGTACTTGAATATATCAATAGTATCATTCCTATTAATTGTTGAGCAATACTCCATTCTATGCATGTGCCACTGTTAGTTTATCCATTGTCTAGTTGATGATCATTTAAACTACTTTCAGTTTGGAAATATAGTCAATTTAGCTGCAAGAAATTTTGGAAGCCAGGGATTTTATGTACATCTGTGTCTCCATTTCTCTTGGGTAAATAAATAACAGGGTGAGATTGCTGAGTCATAGGTAAATGTGTATTTCACCTCATAAGGAACTGTCAGATTGTTTTCAGCAAGCGGCTGCACCATTAACATTCTTACCAGCAAGGGATGAGTGTTTTAGATGCTCTGCACCCTCTCAAGCACTTCATTTTCTCAGCTGTAGCAACATAGGATACTTAAACCACTGCTGGGGTCAGGGGTCAAGCCCACACTTACACATCAACCTGAGCCCATTATACCACAGTGGGAAATTGCAGAATCTCCTTGTTTTAAATTGCATTTCTTTCTTAAACATCAGATGACTTTTTCATGGGCTTCTGTTATGAAATGTTTTTTCAAATTTATGCCCATTTTTAATATTTGCTTTTATTTTGTTTTGGAGGTTGTTTTTTATTACGTTGTTTGTATTTTTTGTTTGTTTTTATTTTTGTCAGTGCCCAAGGCATGTGGGAGTTCCTAGGCCAGGAGTTGAACTCATGCCACAGCAGCAATTACATCAAATGCTTAACTACTAGGCCATCAGGGAACTTCCATATTCTTTATTGGGTATCTGTTTAGTGGATATTTTGTACAACTCCAAGGCTTGTTTGTTTCTTCCTTTAACCATGTTTTTTCACAGAGAAGATTTTAATTGTGATAAAATACAATTTATCACCTTTTCCTCCCATGGTTTATGTATGTTGAGATTTATCTAAAAATTTGTGAAAAATAATCATGATCACACAGATTTCATTGTTTTCTAAAGAAATATTATAGTACTAGGATTTATATTAAGGTTTAAGATTCATTATGAGTAAATCATTTAGATGGTGCAAACAAGTCAATATTTGTGTGTGTGTGACATAAAGCTATTCTACACTTGAGACATCATTTAAAAGAGTATCCATTTTCCATGGATTTTTCTGAGCAACTTAGTAAAAAAAAAAAAATACCTCATATGTGTCAACTATTTCTGAAGACTCTTCTGTTCCACTGATCTAGGTGTCTTTTCCACCAATACCTCACATTCTTCTTATTTTAACTTTCATCATAGTCTTGAAATGAAATTCACGTAAACATTAAAACTTTATTCTCCCTTTAAAAAACATTTTTTCTTTTTTTTTTGCTTTTTCATGTAAATTGCAGAATCAGAATGTTAATTCCTACAAAAATACTTGTTTTTAAATTTTTTCAATTATTATTATTGAAGGATAGTTTATTTACATTTCATCAGGTTCTGTTATAAAACGAAGTTTAATTGAGGTTGTACTGTAACTATGGATGGATCTATTTAGGGTTCTATTTAAAAATATAATTATAATGTATACATGTAAGGATAACCTGACCCCCTTGCTGTACAGTGGGAAAATACAAAAAAAAAAAAGAAGTATCATGAAAAAAAAAAAAAAGACAGGAAGGATAAAAACCCTACACTTGGCAAATATTGAGGAGACCAGCCTGACTAACATGGAGGATGTACATGAACAGATAAAGGTTAGGTAGGTAAGTGGGGCCTGATCCTAGGGGGTCCTATATGTCATATAAAGGGGTGAGTGAAATAAAGAGAGTCAGGTGAACTTGAGAATGGGTGAGCACAAAAAAAAAAAAAAAAAAAATGTCTGCCAGGTACTGTCAGGGAAGTGAATCTTGGAATGATCACGTATCATCCAATGGTACTGCAAACAAATGATTCATAAATTAGGGGCATCTCTGAGAAGAGCATTACAAACACATTTGATCATTACAAAACAAAACTTTTTAATTTTAAGTCAAACTATAGCAATTTCGATCCACCAAGCAAAGTAACCTTCATAAAATCATTGTTACGCAATGTTGAATGTCTGTGGGACAATCATCACTCAGCTGGGATATGGGGGAATGGAAATAAAGAAAAATGTGTTACAAAGGTCAAAGATTAACAATTTGCAAGGCTTCAAAGAACTCTAAGACTGTAGATTAAAAAAATAATAATTTTTAAAAATCAAAATGTATTAAATGTTGTCACTGAGTGCCATTGGTATCAAGGAGTAAGCAGTTCAGTAAATATTTGTTGAATAAATGATAAAACTCTTTCAATAAAAATAAATAAATAAATAAATAAATAAATAGTTCAATTTTTCACAGTTGGACTGCCTGCCAGTATCATCTTTTTTTCTTATTTTTTACATTCAGATTAAACAAAATTGTATTTGCTAATCTACAATCTTTTAATGTGGAACTTATGCATTTTTCAAATTTTTTCCAAATATTTCTTATGTCCATTGTAATTTACTAGTCTATATTGGTATGCGGAATCTTTAACACAAGACCCTATACACTGAAAATATAGGGTTTAACCTATATCTCTACCATTTCTCTACCAGTGTAATGTTCTATCACATAGAATATTACAGTTAGGAGTTCCCATTATGGCATAGCAGAACTGAATCTGACTAGTAATGATGAGGATTCAGGTTTGATCCCTGGCCTCCTTCAGTAGGTTGTGGATTGGTGAGCTATGGTGTAGGTCACAGACAAGTCTCAAATCTCATGTTGCTATGGCTGTGGTATAGGCCAGCAGCTGTACCTCTGATTCTATCCCTAGCCTGAGAACTTCCATATGCCATAGGTGTGGCCCTAATAAAAAAGAATATTATAGTTATCTGTTTACTGTCACATCTCTCCTATCAATTCTTCATATATTCATATCTTGTCACACCTACTTGACTCTCAATGAGCTTAAAACTATTTTATATACCACTTAGTGTAGCATTTTAAAATTTACAAAAAGTATAGTTATCTTTATTAAAGAATTATAAATTATGTCATAGGTTACACTTCCATTATGCTCATGTTTACAGAATGCTCAGAGATTTAAAAAGGTTATATTCCCAGGAAGAGAAAACTGGATTTTACAGTATTAGTTTATATACCTAATGACACATAGCTATTTAGTGTCAGAGTTTCGAACATGTCCTAAAACATTAGATGTCTTTTCCACTGAGGGATCATTTTTTTTTTTTTTGTCTTTTTGTTGTTGTTGTTGTTGTTGTTGTTGCTATTTCTTGGGCCGCTCTGGCAGCATATGGAGGTTCCCAGGCTAGGGGTTGAATCGGAGCTGTAGCCACCGGCCTATGCCAGAGCCACAGCAACGGGGGATCCGAGCCGCGTCTGCAACCTACACCACAGCTCACGGCAACGCTGGATCGTTAACCCACTGAGCAAGGGCAGGGACCAAACCCGCAACCTCATGGTTCCTAGTCGGATTCATTAACCACTGCGCCACAATGGGAACTCCAAGAGTTTAAGAAGATTATTAAATGGAGAAACATTATTAATTTATCACTTGGTATATGCCACTTTAGAATCATAATTTTTTGATAGAGGAACACAAAGCATTTAAACTTACTATTCTAGTTGGCTAGTTGATCTAGAAGCAACATGTGTGTGTGTGTGTGTGTGTGTGTGTGTGTGTGTGTGTGTGTGTGTGTTTTAATTTCATGGTCTAACAAACTTTTTTTTTCCTTTTTTTATTACTCAAATGAATTTATCACATCTGTACTTGTATAATGATTACAACAATCCATTATCACAGAATTTCCATCCCACAACCCAAACACATACCCCTACCCCCACAACTGTCTCTTTTGGAGACCATAAGTTTTTCAATGTCTGTGATGGGTATCTGTTCTGTAAAGAAGTTCAGTCTCTCCTTTTTTCAGATGCCACATGTCAATGAAAGTATTTGATTTTGGTGTCTCATTGTATGGGTGATTTCACTTAGCATGATAGTTTCTAGGTCCATCCATGGTGCTAAAAATGCTGGCATTTCATTCCTTTTAATGGCTGAGTAATATTCCATTGTGTATAAGTACCACATCTTCTTGACCCACTCCTCTGTTGATGCACATTTACATTGTTTCCATGTCTTGGCTATTGAAAGTAGTGCTGCAATGAACATACATTTTTGAAAGTCATGGTTTTCTCTGGATAAATGTCCAGAAGTAGGATCGCTGGATCCAATGGTAGTTCTATGTTAAGTTTTCTGAGGAATCTCCATACTTCATTCCAGAGTGGTTGAACCAATGTACAATCCCACCAACAGTGTACTAGGGTTCCTTTTTCTCCACACCCTCTCCAGCACTTATTTTTGGTAGACATTTTGATGATGGCCATTCTGGCTGGTATAAGGTGGTACCTCCTAGTGGTTTTGATTTGCATTTCTCTAAAAATGAGTGATGTTGAACATCTTTTCATGTGTTTTTTGGCCATCTGTATGTCTTCTTTGGAGAATTGTCTGTTTAGATCTTCTGCCCATTTTTGGATGGGGTTGTTTGTGTTTTTTTTGGTATGGAGCTGCAGAAGGTGTTTGCAGATTTTGGAGGTGAATCCCTTGTAAGTTTGTTAATTTGCAAAGATTTTCTCCCATTCTGTGGGGTGTCTTTTTGTGTTGTTTAGGGTTTCCTTTTCTGTGCAGAAACTTTTAAGTTTAATTAAGTTCCATTTGTTTATTTTTCTTTTTATTGTCAATACTATGAGAGGTGGATCAGAGAAGATGTTGCTATCATTTATGTCAGAGAGTGTTTGTCCTATGTTTTCCTCTAGGAGTTTGATAGTGTCTGGTCTTATATCTAGGTCTTTAATCCATTTGGAGTTTATTTTTGTGTCTGGTATTAGGGAGTGTTCTAATTTCATTCTTTTCCATGTGGCTGTCCAGTTTTCCCAGCACCACTTATTGAATAAGCTGTCCTTTCTCTATTGTATATTCTTGCCTCCTTTGTCATAGATGAGTTGGCTGTAGGTGTGTGGGTTTAATTCTGGGCCTTCTATCCTGTTCCACTGATCTATATTTCTGTCTTTGTGCCAGTACCATGCAGGTTTGACGACTGTTGCTTTGTAGTATAGTCTGACGTCCAGGAGTCTGATTCCTCCAGCTCCATTTTGCTTTTTCAGGATGTCTTTGGCTATTCTGGGTCTTTTGTGCTTCCAAACAAACTTTGAACTATTTTGTTCGAGTTCTGTGAAAAATGTCCTTGGTAATTTGATAGGGATTGCATTGAATCTGTATATTGCCTTAGGTAGTATAGGCATTTTGATAATATTAACTCTTCCAATCCATGAGCATGGTATGTCTTTCCATCTCTTTGTGTCATATTTGATTTCTTTCATCAGTGTCTTATAGTTTTCAGAGTACAGTTCTTTTGTCTCTTTAGGTAGGTTTACTCCTAGGTATTTTATTCTTTTGGATGCGATGATAAATGGGATTGGATGTCTCCTCTCAGCACTACTCTTCAACATAGTTTTGGAAGTCCTAGCCACAGCAATCAGAGAAGTAAAAGAAATAAAAGGAATTCAAATTGGAAAGGAAGAAGTAAAACTATCACTACTTTCAGATGACATGATACTATACCTAGAGAATCCTAAAAACTCTACTAGAAAACTGTTAGAGCTCATCCAAGAATTTTGGCAAAGTCGAAGGTTACAAAGTTAATACACAGAAATCAACAGCATTTGTATATACTAACAATGAAAGAGCAGAAAGAAATTATGGAAGCAATCCTGTTTACCATGGTCTATTAATCTTAATTGCTTAAAAGAAGAAAATTCCAATGTGCAAGTATGCTGTCTTATATTATTTCTAAGTGATAACATTTATATACTATGGCATGTCATCATGGAATTTTAATATGATCAAGTGGAACATTATAGAGTAAAATCAAAGAAACCTAGATTTGATTTTTTTTTAATTGGCAGAGTGACACGCAGCAAGCCCTGTGTGGCTTTGGAATTGTGTGACCCTCGTCAAGTTATATACCTAGTTGGGTTTTAGTATTCTCTTCTATAAGAGGATGATAATTTTTTTAGTTTGCTGGTTACTATGTACATTACATTAGGTAATCTGCACAAAATTCCTAACCCCCAGTATCCACTTAACAATAGCTACATTCATATTGTGCTTAATGTCTGTAATACTGTTCCTATAGATATCCAATACTTTATATGTTTTGATCATAAGAATTGGCATGCTGATTTTATTTTAATCATCCAGAAGGATCATGGTTTATTAGCAATTCAGGATTGATATTTTTGCCTTTCCATTCTGTTCAAGTGAGCTAGTAAGATATAAACACGACCAGTTCTAATTTCCTTAAATAGCAGTTAAAAAAAGTTTGAGTGCAGTAGCTAAACCTCATACTTTTCTCTATCATGACTCCAGTTCTCTATAGGGAGGTAGATTAATTCCCTAATGGGGACATAATTTGAAATCAAACATACCTTCATTTTTAAACTCATCTTCTTGCTCCAAGTCAAGAACAGAGACATCAAGGATCCCTAGAAATTTATAATGACCAGAGTATCAGGAGAATTTAAGTAAATATGCTATTATTTTAATAGCATATCCACATTTTTAACCAGTCTATATTTTATATTAAAAATTTTACTCATTCTTCTTTTTTAAAAAAAAAATTCCACCATCTGAGGTCTTTTGGTTTTGGTATACCACATCACGAATGCCACTTATAAATTGTAATTTTAAAGACACTCTTAATTTTCAAAGGACATTTATGATATAGCTACTTTTCAGAAAAGATGATTCACCATTCTAATATGGGAACAGGCAGAATACAGTGATAGAAAATCATTGGATTATGATGATCATTATACAACTACATATGTGATAAATTCATTGAGTAACAATAATTAAAAAAAGAAAAGAAAAAATCAGGGCTATTGATAAAGATAAAAAAAGATTTTTATAGCCTAGACTATTGGTATTTACTGGTTTTAATATCAATAACATAGTGTATTCATATATTCAGTGACATTTAACAAATATGTGTACATCTTAAAAAGAATATTTTTTGCATTTCTTTGGAACATATTAACTGCTCAATGAATTTATTTTTACAATTGTATTTTTTTTTTGTCTTTTAGGGCCACACCTGCAGTATACAGAAATTCCCAGGCTAGGGGTCTAATCAGGGTTACAGCTGCTGGCCTAGGCCAGAGACAGATCCAAGCCTCATCTGCAACCTACACCACAGCTCATGGCAATGCCAGATCTATAATTTGATTTTAAATTAGCTGTTTATTTTATTAGGATGAAATAAAATTTGCAAGTTACATTTCATGTATATGTATTTTTCATAAATAATTAACATTTTAACCTGATAAAACATGTTAATACATCTGATAAAATCCACTGCAATCACACCATGTTCATGTAGTTGATCAAGATATGCCTGAAGATTTTGGTCCATCTTTGTTATTTTTTGGTTCAGAATAAGTAACTTTTCCAAGCTTACATTGTCACTAAGTGCTAAATCTGAGCTTTTAATTCAGGAGTTTAACTCCTATTATAATGCTTTCAAATTCCACAATTGTCTTATTTCAGGCACATCAGTTAAACAAATTTTAGCATTGTAATGTCACTGAAATTTCTCCTGTGCATGTTAGTCAATATGTATTTTGTGATGGATTCGCTTCTAGAATACCTAATGCTAAATTTCTAAAAATTCCCTTGCATTTTAAAATTTCTTTTCTTTGTGCTTCTTTCTACCATATAATTTCTTTTTTATTTAACTATCTGTAGTAAATATTTTTGTATATATTTCATGTTCTTGAGAGAGAGGGAGATAGGTCTGGGGGGGAGAGAGAGTGGAAAAGGAGAGACATTTTAGAGAAAAAAGAGAATAGAAATGTTTTAAACAGTAATGCATCTTGTGATGCCCCCACATTTATTAATCCATATTTGTTCTAAAATTGATGGCTTTACATATCTTTTATTAATGTAACAATTCAAACCTAAGTACACATTTATTACTTTTCTCTGTGTGTGTCCTCATGAGTATTATGAAGCTATATAGTTTTATACAAAAATAAGAACTTAATTGTACTATTCTTGCTATAGATTTCTCTAAGAATCAAATGATCATTTTTTGGTGTTATAAACTCACAGCTGTCAACTTATTTATTCTATGCATTAGAAATATCTTCTACATGTATTTATGGGAGCATTTCTGGGAAAGTAAAGATGTGCCTTTCTTCTCTTTCTAACAACAATTTAAACTTATTTATTTACTCTCTGCTTGATGTATGGACATCTTAATATAATAAAAACATAATACCTTTGACACCATAAATATAAATCATTTGTAAGTCCCTGAAATCAGCCTGGCCCTGTTTAGAAAAGATTTTTTAGCTTCTTTTAAACACTTTCTTCTTATGACATACTGAAGCAAAAGTTAAAACACCAAATTCCTGCCCCCTAAATGTGATAAATCCAATAATTCAATAGCTAAAATTTCAGTCCAGGGGTAAATTCCTCTTTAACTTAAAAAAACCATGTATTTCACTTTATTTACATGCCACTGAGTGAGAAACAATGTGATGACAGGAGGGAAACAAAAAAACAGAAATCAAACACAATTTTGTGGCAAAGTTCATTTTAGCATTCAGTAAAACCACAAAGAATGTTGAATGTCCACATCTCTATGCTTAGAAACAAAAAATGAAAATGTCTTTGTTTCAGTTAATAGTGTTGTGTGTCTTAAAGTATTTCCTTTATATGCCTTTATAATTCTATCAATGAAAAATTTTACAAATATAAGTAATTTTTATCATTCATGTGCTTATTACTGCATTAAACTGATTCATAGTAAACACTCATTGATCTAAGTATATTGCTTTTGTCAGTCACTGTGTAAATTGATTTTCACTCACTATTCTTATAGCTAAATGCTCAGGATTCTAGGGATTGATGTAACCTCACATTATTTAGTATAAGTCTTTAGCATTCATTTCCAAGTTAATTCTCCATTCTGGAGCCTCTGTGAAGAACCTCCATGGAATCTCACACATTAAGCTCTGTCTAGGCTTATGGGCTTGACTTTTACAGTTTGACTCATCATCACGTATTTTTATTCCATTACCAAAATCTTTTTGGAGTTCCCATCATGTTAGAGTGGAAATAAATCTGACTAGGGATAATAAGGTTGAGGGTTCAATCCCTGGCCTTGCTCAGTGGGTTAAGGATCTGGAATTGCTGTGAGCTGTGGTGTAGATATACTGCTGGAAAAGGTAAAATAAAAATATTGTACCCAAAAATAATCTGTGAAGCCCATAAATATAAACATAGTGACTTCAGTCATATTTTTCATCTGATTCCTATATAAATCATAATGTGATGTCAATCATGACATTTCAAGTTTCGTCTATAGATTTTAAAGGAATGTTTCTGAAAATACAATCCACCCTCTTATATCATTTGTTTCTTTCTTTGAAAAGTGTATTTAAACCTTTGGCAGTGACATATAAGCATTTATGAAAATGAATGAATTGCCTTGTTAAATTAAAGAAATTATTAAGTGACTGACTAAAGTTTTTAGATTAAAAAAAAGCTAACTGAAGTGGTTTAATTTCCAGTTTATTTTCTGTTAAATTAACTACAACCTGGTTTTATATTGCATCATCTTAAAATTTACAGGGGAATGAATATAAGTGTCTTTAAATACAGAATATTATAAAAGAAATTACACATCTGAATACAACTCCTAGATTTTCTATAGTGCGCATGAATTATCTTTCCATATTGTTCACAATTGTTAAAAGGGAATTAGTATATTCATATCAAACATTTGGTTCTATTTAAATTTAAATGTGTAAAAATTATTCTATATTATATGTTCCTAGAAGGGTAGGAACTAGGATAATTTAGATTTCCATTTCCACTTGCTGTACAGTGCAGCCTTTTTCAACCAAATATTGTATATCCTCTTTTTTGTGTATTACCCCATCCACTAGTATTTATCAAACACTGCCTCTATGCTTTCAGACACTTTCTCATTGAGTCAAATGTGAAAAAGAAAAGTGAATTAGAAAATTGAGGATTAGTTACCACTGCAGTGCAATGGGTTAAGGCTCCAGCATTGCCACACAGCTACAACATAAGTCATTATTGTGGCTCAGACTCAATCACTGGTCAGGGAACTTCGATATGACATGAGTGTGACTGAAAAAAGAAAAACAAACTGATGTGTCTCTTGTACCTGGACTTAAAGTCTTCATTATTAAAAAAATATTAAATATTGCATCTACTACATTTAGGAACAAGGTTTCAGCACTGTGACCTTAATTTTCCCTACAGTGTGTCAAAGACCAAAATGTATTTAAAGGAGTACAAGTAGTTTATAGCCCTGACATAAAACATATCATATTTTTATCATATTGAGATTGTCCATATTTTAAGAGGAATCAGAAAATCAGGTTAAAACTATTCTTAGAAGAAAAAGAAAGCTACTCGTCTTTATTTTCCCAGAAAGGTCTTCCCATAAACACATGGACAATTTTCACAGTATAAATAATATATATTTTTTAAAATTGGGACTATCAAATAAAAAATGTCATTTAATTCTAAAGTAATTCCAAAATAAAAAATAACAATAATAAATTTAAATTTTGACTTCTTTGTACATAAAACCATAAGTTAATAATAGAAATAAGTATCATCAAATAATTATGTTGGTGTCCCACAATTTCAAATCTGTTTAAAATTGTTCTCATTCTCTCTGCCCTTTCATTTCATTCTCATTCTCAAGAATTTGTTGTTTATATAACAACAACAAAAATGGATTATTTATGAGAGAGTATCAGGAACTAAGCAGAAATCGGGCATATGGGAATAAGCACAGTGAAAACAAGTAAAAATATACAGGCAATTTTAAAAAAATGTATAAATGAATATCTACTAAATGCATTCATAGAAAAATATATGTTCCCTGGCATATGGGGGAATTTTAGCCTCACTACAATTACAACCTTTATTTAATTGACATGTCTAAGAAAACACAATTGTGGAAGATAAATAACATTATATTTAGACTCTAAAACCTTATATTAAAATATCAGATTTAATACCTTGTGTGAAATTGTAAAGGAAGACTTATGCTTCAAGACAAATGATAACTAAGATTGACCTAAACTTTGTGCATGTCTTGTTCAAGTACATGAAAGTGGTGTGATTTTAGAGTGTTTATTTATGAAATAAACTAAAATATGTTTTATAAAATTAAAGTGTTTTCATCATATGGAAGGATGCATACATATAAAATATGACTTACAAATTTTTTTTTTATAAAATCTTATTAGATAATTGAAAAATTAGTTTTTCCTCAAATCATTGAGCAATAAACGGGTAGCAAACTAGAAACAAAGTATTTCTTCTTTTACTCATCTTTTTTACATGTTAAATTATATAAAATAACTTTTTGTGATATTAAACCCACTGAATCCCAATATTCTATGGTATCAGTCACCTTATAAACACAAATCTGTCCTTGAATTCTGACTTTGGGATGACAGAAATATAATAGCGTTTTTGCTTATATTCCTCTGGTAATTTGCCCTTGTTAATTGCCTTAATTTCTCTTATTTATTTATAGTGCAAGATGGTGATTTATGAATGAAGGTATAATTTAATCCAAATTATGTCCCATTAAACAATTACCTACTTCATTCTAAGGATAATAGTCAAAAAGTATAAGGTTTATTTACTCATTGAAGATACTCTTCAAGCAGGCATTTCTGTCAATCAGTAATTAAGGGATTGATTGTTTTTGTGTCTTACTGATTTCATTTTATTAGATAGAGGCTTGAAACACAAAAATAGAGATCTCAAATTTTTTAACAAAACCCTATAATTCTGGAAAACTACAATTGAATATGTTCCTCAAACCTCACACAGTCAGAAAACAAAGTACAACACATCCACAAGAAGAGTACCACCACCACTAAGCCTGAGAAGAAGGAAAGATGTGATAACAGCTACCATGTGCTATTAAGTAGCCACCAGATTTTAGAAATTTGGGGTACAATATCTTAAGTAATATGCATAGCAATTCTCAAACTAACTAAATCACTAACCTTTTCTAGATAAGAAAACTAAGAATTACCTGAACTATTACTTGATCAAGGACACACAATCAATTACCAGCAGGGCCATGATTCAAGTCCAGGTTTCTGTCTCTAAACTTTAAGCTATTTCCACTTGACCATACTGCACACTCATTATGATACACAATTGTTTTGGAAATATTATCCTCTAGAAACAACACATCATCATTTATTTTCATTATTTTATAAAACCACCAGCTTAAGAATACCATTATATTAAACAAAAAAATGCAAACAAACAAGCAAACAAAACCCTGGAGTGGCTTCCTGATCAATTATCTAACTTGTGAAAATAAATAATTAAATACATTAATTAATTAGAAGTACTGACAACAGCAATGGGGCAGTATACAGATAACTGTACTATTCTATATAATAGAAATTTAGAATATTAGAGATCTGGTAGAAATCCAGGTCAGCGTTTGAACTGTTTACCATTATGTCCTGAGGAGCATTTCGACTTATCCAGGGGCTAGTACTAGGCTATACACTTAAAGAGATTCTTCGAAAAAAGATTGTGAAAAAGACATATATACTTCAACTGCATACCCAACAATTCTAAATTAGTAGCTAGTAATCTACTAATGGCATTTGATTTTTACATGAAAGAAATAAGAAAAGTAGGAAGGAAGGTAGAAAGGAATCAAGGAAGGGTAATATTGATAGTAACTCATTTGCAAAAAGGGGATCTATTAATTAAATGTAATCCCGAATGATGTATATATTCAGTGCAACCTTAATTAAACAAGTGTTTTGCAAAAATTGTCATGGTGATTTATAATTTATAAGAAAGACACAGACACTAGGGGGCCCTAGCTATGTTGGAAAAGGAGAATAAATTAAGATAAACATGATCAGATTTCATTTTTAATCACTTATATATATATATATATATATATATATATATAGTCTACTCTACAGCATGGTGACCCAGTTACATTTACATGTATACATTCTTTTTTCTCACATTACATATTCCATCATAAGTGACTAGACAAATTTCCCAGTGCTACACAGCAGGATCCCATTGCTAATCCATCCCAAAGACAATATTCTGCATCTATTTACCACAAGTTCCCAGTCCCTCCCATTCCCTCCCCCTCCCCCTTGGCAACCACAAGTCTATGCTCCAACTCCATGATTTTCTTTTATGTGTAGAGATTCATTTTTGCAATATGTTTTATTCCAGATATGTCATATCATATGGTATTTATCTTTCGCTTTCTGACTTACTTTACTCAGGATGAGAGTCTCTAGTTCCATCCATATTGCTGCAGATGGCATTATGTCATTCTTTTTTTACAGCTGAGTAGTATTCCACAGTGTGTGTGTGTGTGTGTGTGTGTGTGTGTGTGTGTGTGTGTATACCACATCATTGTAATCTAATCATCTATCAGTGGACATTTGGGTTGATTCTATGACCTGGCTATTGTGAATAGAGCTGTAATGAACATGTGAGTGCATGTGTCTTTTTTAAGGAGAGTTTTGTCCAGATACATTCCCAGGAGTGGGATTGCTGGGTCATATGGTAGTTCTATGTATAGTTTTCTAAGGTACCTCCAAACTGTTCTCCATAGTGGTTGTATCAGTTAACATTCCCACCAAGAATGCAGGAGGGTTCCCTTTTCTCCACACCCCCTCCAGCATTTGTTATTTGTGGACTTATTAATGATGGCCATTCTGACTGATGTGAGATGATATCTCATGGTAGATTTGATTTGCATTTCTCTAATAATCAGGGATGCTGAGCATTTTTTCAAGTGCTTGTTGGCCATCTGTATCTCTTCCTTGGAGAAATGTCTATTCAGGTCCTTTGCCCATTTTTCAATTTGGTTGTTGGATATTTTGCTGTTGAGTTATATAAGTAGTATATTTTAGACATTAGGCCCTTGTCGGTTGCATCATTTGAAACTATTTTCTCCCATTCTGTAAGTTGTCTTTTTGTGTTCTTTTTGGTTTCCTTTGCCATACAAAAGCTTGTCAGTTTGATTAGGTCCCATTGGTTTATTTTTGCCTTTATTTCTGTTGCTCTGGGAGACTGACCTGAGAAAAAAAAATTGTAAGGTTGATGTCAGATAATGTTTGCCTATGTTTTCCCCCAGGAGATTGATGGTGTCTTGTCTTATTAAGTCTTTCAGCCATTTTGAGTTTATTTTGGTGCATGGTGTGAGGGTGTGTTCTAGTTTCATTGATTTGCATGCACAAAAATTCTCAACAAAAATTTAGCCAACCAAAAATACATCAAAAAGCTCGTACACCAGGACCAGGTGGGAGTCATCCCAGGTTCACAAGGATGGTTCAACTTATGCAAATCAATCAATTTCATATACCACATTAACAAAAGAAAAGTCAAAAATCATGTGATCATCTCAATAGATGCAGAAAAAGCATTTGATGAAGTCTAACATCCATTCATGATGAAAACTCTTATCAAAGTGGGTATAGATGGAACATTCCTGAACATAATCAAAGCCATTTATGAGAAACCCACAGCAAATATAATACTCAATGGAGAAAACCAAAAACCTTCCCACTAAAAGCTGGAACAAGACAAGGATGCCCACTGTCACCACTCTTATTCAACATAGTATTGGAAGTCCTAGCCACAGCAATCAGACAAACAAAAGAAATAAAAGGGATCCAAATAAGAAGCGAAGAGGTAAAACTGTCACTGTATGCAGATGATACGGTACTACATGTGGAAATCGCTAAGGGCTCAACCCAAAAACTTCTTGAGCTGATCAACAAATTCAGGAAAGTAGCAGGCTATAAGATTAACATTCAAAAATCAGTTGCATTTCTGTGTACTGATAATGAAATATTAGGAAAGGAATGCAGAAATACAATATCTTTTAAAATTGCACCCTGGAAAATCAAATACCTGGGAATACACCTGACCAAGGAGGTAAAGGACTTATATGCTGAGAACTGTAAGACATTAATCAAGGAAATTAAAGAAGATACAAAGAAATGGAAAGATATTCCATGCTCATGGGTTGGAAAAATTAATAATGTAAAAATGGCCATACTACCCAAAGCAATCTACAGATTCAATGCAATCCCTATCAAATTACCCCTGACATTTTTCACAGAACTGGAGCAATACAAAAATTTATATATAACCACAAAAACCCAGAATTGCCAAAGAAATTCTGAAGAACAAAAACCAAACATGATCTGATTTCAAGATTTGCCATAAAATTAAAACAATCAAGAGAGTGTTATGTTGGTGAAAAGATAGATATCTAGGTATATGGAACAAAAAATCATCTTCAGTAATAGATTTACACAATATATTGTCAATCGATCTTTGACAAAGTAAAAAAAAAAAAAAAAACCATAGAGGAATCTTAGTTCTTAATATAACAATACTTCTAGAGAAAAAATAGGACAATAGTTTTACAACTATGGGTTAGTCACAAACTTTTGTAAAAAAAAACAAAATTAATGAACCATAAGCAGAAAATAATAAATTATGTTTCATCACATTTGAAAGTGCACTGTAAAAGACACTGTTTAGAAAATGAGCAAACCACAGATTTGAGCCAAATGTTTCATAAACAGCTATTTGAAAAACAACATGAATCCAGAGTATATAAAATACTCTATAAATTCAACAATATGAAAATGAAAGGAAAGATAAACAATAAAAATGAGCATAAATTTGAACAATTTCCCAGAGAAGATATACTGATAGCAACTAAGTCCATAAAAAATTAGGTTCAACACCTTTTGTGCTCTGAAAAATAGAATTTAAAACCTCAATGTAATCCCAACAGCATTTATTAGAATGGCTAGAAATTTAAAAGTGTAACAATAAATGATAATATAAAGTGCTCACAATGAGACAGAGCAACTGAAGCTCTCATCCATTGCTGGTAGGAAAGCAAAGTGGTTGCAGTCCAAAGAGTAATCTCACTCTGTTATTTACCCAAGATGAAAGAAAACATGTCTATGCAAAGATCTATAGGTCATTATTTATAAAAAAATTATTTTTGCTTTTTAGGGCCACAGCTGTGGCATATGGAGGTTCCCAGGCTAGGGTTCAAATCAGAGCTGCAGCTGCAGCTGCCAGTCTATGCCACAGCCATAGCAATCCAGGATCCAAGCCACATCTACACTACAGCTCAAGGCAATTCCGGATCCTTAACCCACTGAGCAAGGCCAGGGATCAAACCTGCATCCTCATGGATCCTAGTTGGGTTAGTTAATCACTGAGCCAGGAAGGGAACTCCTGTATGTCATTATTTATAGCACCTGTATTCACTGCATTCTAAAACTATAAATAACCCAAATGCCCATCAACTGTTGAATAGATGAGGTAACTGTGGTACCTTATCAGGATGGAATGCCATTCAGCAACTAATAGGAACAAATATTGATTTTTACCCACTTAAAGGGATGGATTGCAGATGCATCCTGTTAATTGAAAGAATTCAAACTAAAAGGATGTGATTCTACCTATATCACATTCTGAACAAGTTGAAATTGCTGCCATGCAGAATACAACTGATACATCTGTTCTTGAGAGAACTGGGGGAAATGAAGATAATTAACCACAAAGTGGTAAGAGGGAACTTTTTTAAGGATGATAGAAATGGTCTATATCATGATAATGGTTACACAATTGTTTATGTCTATTAAAATTCAGATAACTGGTAGATTTTCTGTATTAACATTAAACTCAATAACCCTGGCTTAAAAAACAAAATTAAGTTAATCTTTGCTTCAGTAAAAGGTTACCTTTATAGGAGGTATAAAGACTAGAAGACAGAATAAAGGGGGCTTCTTACTATAGTAAGAATCCTTAACCTTCTTATCTATAGCCAATGTTCTACTTCTTAGACTTGGTCTTATTTGTAGAGGTATGTTCTTTGCAGATTTCTTCAAACTGACATTTATGATATGCTTGCTTGGACTTTTCTCTGTATTTTCTTCAATAAAATTAAAAAGGAATCAAAATCATGGTGTTACTCTTCTAGTAAATTCTGTAAGCCCCTCTTATTTCAATATTCTTTATATCACTCTGATTTTTCTTAAAGACCTATTAATGAGATGGTTATAAATTATTGCTGTGTTGATATTATACCTGTATTAGTCATATTTTCATCGTTTTGAAAATTGTGATTTGGTACCTTCAGTGTCAGTGTATATCAAATAAATTTTTCTTTATTTGAAATCAGTTTCTTCTCCATATCTGTATTCTCTTTGCTTAAATATGCCTTCTATAGTGACTATGCGCTCTTGCATTTTAATATGTCACTCAATATTTATTAATTTTCTTTCTATTTTGGGTGGTTATTTTTAGTTCTCTGAATCATCTTTTTCCATCCTCCTGGTGACTAGTCATCTCATTTTAATTTCCTTGAAGCTTAGTCATTTAAAATCTTTTAATATTATTTCAAATACACATAGGTATTAAATATAAATATCAGATATTATTTTAAATATATATATGTATCAGATAGCATTGTTTTTCTATTGTTTTATAGCCTTATTTGATGTTCTGATTTTAGTACATTTAGGATGTTATTTTTTTCTTTCTTTTTTTGCAATTCAAACATCTTTATATGGAGTTCAATAGTAATTCCTTTGTTCCCTCTGTGTCAAAATAGGATGTGAATTTTGACTATAAGAGGAGATACACCAGAAATAGATATGTAAGGTATCTTTTACAATTTCATGCTTAAGAAATCACTCTCATGTTTTGTTTTGTTTTTGATGGCCTTAGAATATTATTTTATAGCTACTTTAACTCTCAGAGCTAAGTTTGAGTCAAGAGCGCTGTCTACCTATTGTTTCTCATGTCTAAACAGATTTTGCTTTCCAAACAGGTACCTTACTCTGTAGACATTATATGGTGCTTTAACAGTGCTTTCTGAGTCTGAAATCTTCCAGAAGCCCCTCCCTTTTAAAATGTTTCTTCCTACTGTCCTCACCCCACTCTATTTGTACTTTCAGAGTTGTCTTCCTCTAGGTAAAAGCTCTGCCCTCTTCAAAGAGAGTATTTGCTGCTTCTTTACAAAATCCCCACTGACCCTTAACATTGTATTAATATCTCACAGGCCCCTTGTGACACTAAGGACCTGGGTAAGTGTTGGGAGCATCTGGAAAATTGAAGAAATACATAAATTCTACTGGACCTCCCTAATCAAAAAAATATTAAATACCTCTTAGTCCTAAGTGTGTCTGTGTTTGTGTGTGAGTCTGAGTTTATTGCATGTGTGTACATTAAGTTTTTTAAATTTAATTTGAGTAAACTATATGTGAATATTCAGGATTCACAAATTACATGAATTATAATGTCCAACAGAGCTTTAAACTTTTGATGTCTCCTCTATATTTTCCTGTAAATTTTCCTTCTTACTTTTCCTTTTACCTTGAATTATAACATTCCAATAATCTGAAAATGTTTGCTTGATTCATTTAAACCACAGCACGTTGTAATTTGAACAGAGCAAATGAGTAATGAATTTGATTGACTATAAATTTTTCTGCTATATTCTGTAAGAGATACACAGTTTTGTTTTGTTTTGTTTTAGGGATGCACCTGAGACATATGGAAGTTCCAAGGCTAGGGTTTGAATTTGAGCTGCAGCTCCTGGCCTGAACAACAACCACAACCACAGCAATGCTGGATCAATAACCCACTGAGTGAAGCCAGGGATCCAACCCACATCCTCATGGACACTATGTTGGGTTTTTAATCTGCTGAGCCACAACAGGAACTTCTGTGGTTTTACATTATTATAGATTACCATATAGACTTAAAGGTTGCTATATAAAACATTTTATGTTGCTGGAATGAGGACACGGTTTCTCAAAAAAAATTAGTACTAACTCAGTGATGGAGGTATGGTCAAAGAGTATGTCTCATATCTTGAGATTTCTTATCTCAAACTCTACCATTTTATAAATATTGGCATGTAGTACATTATTCCAGAATAGTTTATTTTATTGTTAAATTATCATGTTGCTATTTTGAACCAGAAGATAATTGGGACATATTCCCCTTGGGGCATCCCCCTGTGGGTTTTATCAACAGTGACGTAAATGGATATAATCAATCCAAATGAACCATTATCACAATGTGCTTAATCCTGCATTTGTTGTTCCACAGGTAAGATAAGTTTTCAGGTTATTTTCAGAATATTTCAGGAGGTTGGACCTAAACTATCAGAGTCAAGTATGTTATAAAATCCCTAGTAATAAGCCCAATGATTGTTAACTGTTGCACTGATGAATGGAATCCATTTACCACTATCTGACTTATGTGTGTCTATCTAATAATTGAAAAACAATATTTCCTAAAATAAAACCAAAAAAATAGACTGTATTGAATTTATGTTTTTAGAGATAATGAGGTTGCTCCCAATAGACTGTAAGTTTACATTTTCCTTAGGGAAGAAGATAGGACTTTACAAAGTAAAATAATCAGGAAATTTATCAATAGGGGCCAAGAAAACATTTGACCTATTCAACTCTCTGGAGGCTTGTATTTTGGTTTGTGGAAGATAATATTTATCCTATGCTTATTTTGTGAGTTATGTAAAACAGAAGCCACTTTAGATTACTACTTACTTCATGATATTTCTCTGGTCTTAATGGCTTAAAATATAACCAAATATATCAAAAATCATGTTCTGTTTTATTTCAGTGGGAGTGGGTGAGTGAGAGCAAAACCCAGAATGAAGCCATGGTATAAAGAAGCAGTGAAAAAGGTGAATTAATGGGGAGATCTGGGATTGGATCTTGGCTCTGGCACTTATTCGATGTGAGCATTGCTATAAAGATGAGACAAGTCATATGTGCAAAAGTCCATTCTTACAGCTCAATAAATGGCTGTTATTGTTTATCTCCTTCTTTGAACATTTTGTGTTTCAATATGGAGCCCAAAATATGTGAAACAATCTACTTTTTATTAAAATTATGTTTGGAAGTGACTTTATATTAATTGTAAATATTGATCTTATATTGTAAAATTCTTTAAGCATCATAGCCATTTTATCTTTATAACTCTTGAGTCCTAATATAGAGTTAGGATTACCCAGAATAATTTTTATTTTGTCATTTACACATGCTGATACTGATTTAGTCGTATCTGTCTAACAGTAGTGAAAATTTTAAATTTAGCTAAATATTTAACATTGTCATTTTTCTTTATCCTATTTACTAAAAGCAAAATTAAGGCCACTGCAAATAGCAAGTGGGGTTGCAGTTATTTGTTTCTGTTTTGTTTTTTTATTAACAGATCCCACAATTCACTAAATTATTTTATTCTCTGATTCAAAACATCATATTAAAAATATGATTCATTGGAGTTCATATGGTAGAAAAATTCTTAAGTGCACATTAACAAAGTGCACAAAATAAATATATTACATGAAAAACAAAGTGCACAAAATAAATATATTACATGAAAAATAAAATATCTAGTTTAAGTCTCTGCTCAACTCTTTTTTAATGATTTAGTAATAACATTAGTATTGTTACCAAATATTTTCTATTTTTAGAAAATAAATAAATTTGTAACAAAGGTTGACATATTTAAAGGAAATTTCTATAAATGCTCATTGTTTTACATATTTAATTAATCTGGCTGTGCACTTTTGTATGTGTTTTTTCATTTAAATATATTGCTATTTGAAAAAGGAGTAAATGTTGAAGGTAAAGCCTAATATCACACATAGCTTTTAACTATGGACCAGGTGAGGAGCAAATACTTTCAGATTCTAAATCCTATGTAGCTTTTCTCCTTCTGGGTATATAATTGAACTGATGGCAATAATTTTATTGGGGATGAACTTTTTCCCTGTGACTCCTATTTGCATTAAAACATAGATTGATTTCATTATATTCATCCAAATTTGTTTTTTTATTTTTTTCATTTCTGTTTTTACCTCATCAACATGAAATCTTTTTTCTGAAGTTACTTTTGGATAATAATCATGCCATCTCTCCTCATGGTATTATTTAAAATGATGTATTTGGGGATTTTCTAAACAATGCACTAAGATCTTTTTTAAATGAAATAATGCATTTAAACAAGCACATTGTGAATAAATAAAGTACAATAAAATAAAATAAAATGTATTGTGTTACAGCAGATCAAAAATTCTTAATTAGAATAAGTGATCTGAGTGCTCTAATTTGTTTTATTGTAATTTTTGTTTACAGTGCATAGGATTCAATGTAAATTCTTCCTTCTTTGATATCTCACATGAGTTATTTTTTCCTTTTCTTTATTCATTTTTTTAATTTTAATTTTTTTTGCTTTGATTTCTAGGGTCACCTGTGTGGCACATAGTTCCCAGGCTAGGGGATGAATCAGAAATATAGCCGCAGGGTTAACCATGGCAGGGCTAGATCTGAGATGCACCTGCAAACTACACCACAGCTCATGACAATAATTTAAACAAAGGAACAGTTTACTAAAGCTTGTTGACATATCACTGAAAGGTAAGGTAGCCACCAAAGAGAGAGCACTGTATGCAAATTTTTAACTGGATGAATTTATGGACATTTCAGGTCCAAAGCACTGCAAAATGAGTCTCAAGTTTTCCCCATGTACCAAGAACACATTCACCTTAGATTTTAATAATAAAAGAAATAAAATTTTTTAATTTGTTAAATTCATACAGAAAGATACAAAAAATTCATAGAAAATAAAAATATTACTTATGTATATAATATGTATGCATCTACACAGAACTATTAATCTAGACCACATACAAAGCCATTAATAACTGTTAGGTCCTTTCTATTAACAAAATTTTCAATGTCTTACAAATTTTTTCCAATGTTAATACATAGCATTCTAACTTTAACTACGAAGTGCTGCATTGTTCCTTAGCTGTTTGTGTGTTTATCCTTTAAATACACCAAATGTAATTTGAAAAAAATTAGTGAATATTCTTTAAGAAAAATCATAGAACAATAGAAATAATGGAGGAATGTGAGTGTTCTAATGATAATGACCAGAATTTATTAGTACTATGTTAAATGCCTTACAGTAATTATCAGATTTAATCTTTATAATAACTCTATTATTATTTATCTCTTGCAGTTGAGGAATCCTGAGGCTAAAAGTTTCAGTGAGTTTTCAAGAGTTATACAGCTAAAAGGGTAGTAGATCTAGAATTTAATGGAATGTTTAGTTCCAAAGCAAGTGTTCATAATCACTTTGCTGCATTGCTTCTCCCTAAAATAAATGAAATAATTCCTAAAACTATTATCATTACTCCTCAAATGGAGTTCTTTTCCATAATAAATTTCTCTGAAATTTGAGGATACATGGGAATTTGTATGATATAGCTTTAAAAATGACAATTATATTTTTTATTTTCAAATCAGTTATCCTCAAAAATGTATATTTAGACCATAGCATAATATGATTAATAGTTTCCAAATATATTATGGATTTAAAATGCTCAACCACTGAGCTATACCCTCTACATGGATTTCTAAAGGCATCTTTCTGGAAATGAAAAGAATATATTTGGTCAAACAATGACGGTTTCACCGAAAACAAATACATAAATGATTCAACTGTTTCTGGAAAAGACCAGGGAAATGTACTATAGGGAAGAAAGAAAAAATGTATTCAGAAGTTTAGCTTCACTCTTATTTTAACTGCCAGTAGCCCACTGTTTTCTGTATGATTCTAATGAATGAATTTTTTACTTCTTTGTTTTTAAGACTGTAAATGAGTGGATTCAGCTTGGGAATGGCAATAGTATAAAAAACAGAAGCCACTTGATCCTTTCCCAAGGAATAGAACTTACTTGGTTTTAAATAAGTAAAAATCCTAGTGCCATAAAAGACAGTGACTCCCAGGAGGTGGGAGGCACAAGTAGAGAAGGCTTTTTGCTTTCATGAAGTAGAAGTAATTTTCAGGATAGGATAGACACATGGGACACTAGTATTGTGATAAGAGATGCCTTTAGAGTGGAGCCAGCTACAATGAATATCATTATTTCCATGTTTTGTGTATCAGTGCAGGACAAGGTTAAAATTGATGATATTTCATAGAAAAAAGTGATGGATTACATTGGAGTTGCAGAAATCCAGTCTGCTCATGCAAAGCACATTGATGAAGGAGTCCATGAAGCCAGTCAAATAAGATCCAAAACTAGGGAGCAGCAGTGTCTTGTGGATGTAACAACATGGTAATGCAGGGGATTGCAAATAGCTACATAGTGATCAAAGGCCATGGAGGAGAGAATGCATTCAGTGCCACCCAAGAAGAAAAAGCAATACAACTGGTTGAAGCAGTTCATGTATGAAATGTACTTGGCGGGAGTCAGTAAGTTCTCTAAAGTTTTAGGTGTGATGACTCTTGAGCAACTGAGATCAAGGAATGACAGGGGGCTGAGGACTAAATACATGGGGTATTAAAGCTAGAGATCCAGGCAGATTATCCATATCATCCCTGCATTGCCCAGCACAATAATCAGTTATATCAGGAGAAATAGCATGAACAGGATCCTCTGGATTGCTTCAGAATCTGTCAATCACATAAGGACAAAGTCGGCCATGTGTGTGTTATTCTTTCCACCCATAGTGTTCAAATGCTCTAAACTGTTGAGAAATTAAAGTTGATGCTTAGCAGGGATGACTTCAAAAATGTTTGCATTTAAACAAAATACAGGACATATTTTTTTTGTTTAGTTTTTCTAGAATGTATATTAAGAAAGATTTACAGAGTAAAAAGAGAAAAATCTTAATTTGATTGCCAAATATAGAAATAGGTATAAATTAGCATTTGGATATAAGGTACTATATTGGATATTTAAAATATGCCTGACACCATTCTGAATGCTTCCCTTTATTAAAGCATTAAGTCTCCACAGACTATTACACCATAGGTAGTACATTAGCCGTATATAGTAGAGGAGAAAAATTCACAGAGAATTTAGGTAACTTATCCAGAATCAGTACCATTATATGTTGGCTCTGTAATTTTTCCAAGATAGATTGACTTCATACAGCAGACTTATAATATCATGTTCCTATTTATATTTAACTTCAGCAAAACTCAGGAAAAAATGTTAGACATATAAATGATGAAAGAATAATAATTTATCTACCATGTGCTCTCTTCTCACTTTGAGTATTATTTAATATGAATGATAAATACATTTCAACCCAGTGGATATTAGTAGGGTGCATTAAAATGATAGACCACATGTTCATATTAGTTTCCAAAAATTATGGTGAATGATTTCCTAATTTGACCATTCAAAATTGTTTCCTCCAAAATTTTCTTTCTAAAATATGCATATTGCTAGAAGTCCCTAAATACCTCATCTCTGTATTTCTAGTTCCACATGCCCTGGAATTACTTAGGGTACCATCAAAGTATTATCTATATGTATATTCTTCTGATAATGTCCCAGTTTTATCTGACCCTAAGGAAAGCCTTCTAATTTTGAAAATAATACTTACCAGGAGTCAAATTTGGTGCAAAAACGCTGTCTTCCTGTATTATCTTTTCAGCCATATGTCAAACTCAAATTTGGGTCACAAATAAGACATGAAGACTATTTAAGAAGAAAATTTCTGTAATATATTTGTTTTCTATGAGATAGGTTCTTTTTAAATTTTAGTGCATTCATTTTCCAGAGGGGGGAAAATCAACCTAGAAATTGTGGTCAGCTCCTGATCAAAGTTAAAATTTGCCAGAAAGCTATATCTAAAACAAATATGTATGTAAGCCGAGAAGTGTGTGTCTTGCCACTCATCATGTTAATTCCAGGGTACCTCATATATACTGTGGATTGATGATAATGCAACATTTGGTCATTCCTGTGGACCAAGTTTACTTGACATGTTTCCAAGGACAAAAGTTCAAGGAATTCATGCAGCTATGCTAGGTTTTGAGATGCTACTCATCTTTTCCCTTACTAACCACCCAATGAAGAGCCAAATGATTTGGTCTTTTGTGATGTTCAAATTGATGCCTGGGGTGATAGAGAAACTCTTTCTAGGGAAATACTTAATTACTCTGGGACTGAAACAATTAGGGATGGAAGGATACATTTTTTCTCAATGAAACTTTTATATTTAATTGTGTGATGCAATATAGGAGTAAATATGTTCATTAGAAACAAAATACAAAGAACAGCATGAAAACCATTCAAAACTGTTGAAACATTTTGATAAATTTCTCTCAATTATATTTTTCATAAAATGTTTTTTGTATGCCTCTAGATTTGCACAACTATTATAGTGCTGTATATTCAGTATTCAACCTCAATTAACCTAAAATTTCATAATACACTATAAACAATGTTACATTAGACTTTCATAAAACCCATAATTTGTAGATTTTTCATTAATTCATGATGATTAAATCAATGGTTGTATAGATTTAAAAGGGAGTCTTACAGAAAAGTCCACTCATGCTCTGCAGTTTCATGAGGTAACATATTGTTATATATAAATGAGCACATTTTGTATGCATTATATCTGTTTTTGGCTTAAAACAACACAAATTAATTCTCTTACAGTTCTCTAGGTCACAAGTTCCTCATGCATCTCACTAGGGTAAAATTAAGGTGCCAGCAGGACTGTCTTCCTTCCTAAGGCTCTGGAGGATGCAGAGAATCCATTTCTTTGCTTTTCTAGCTTTGAAACACCCCTCCCCCTGCATTCCTCAGTCTGTTGTCCCTTATTTGATGAAGGGCAGTTTTATTCATTAGAAGTCAGTGCTGCAGAAACAGTCTTATTTGGATATTAAAAACTCAACATAAATTTTTGACAGTAGATAACTTTGAGAGTTAAATGAGATACTTATAGTAATTTTCAATGTAAATGCTATCTCCAAAGCCATGTGTTTGCAAAATTACCAGGAGCAAGTGCTTATTCCTCAATATTTTCCCTACATTTTGACATATTCAGTGTTATGACTTTAAGCTATTCTTATTTATTTCTTTATTTATTTGGCCAAGCTCACAGCATGCAAATTTCCAGGGACAGGGATTGAACTTGCTCCACAGCTGGTACCCAAACCACAGCAGTGAAAACCACAAATCCTTAACCCACTGAGCCATGAGGGAATTCTGCTTTTAGTCTATTCTTATACAATTTATTGTGTCATGGAGGAAACCAAAATCTGATCAGAGATGTTAAATATATTTTTTTTTTTTTGCTTTCTTTCTTGTTTTTTTTTTTTAATAATTTTTTTTTTATTTTCCCACTGTACAGCAAGGGGGTCAGGTTATCTTTCTTGTTTTATTCTAGTTATTTTTTTCTTTCATTAACTCATGAAAGACTTTTTTTTTTCTTTTTTGGATAAATGCTACTTTATGTCTTCAAGTCCATTAGTTGTTATCTAATTTTTTTTTTTTTTTTGTCTTTTTGCTATTTCTTTGGGCTGCTCCCGTGGCATGTGGAGGTTCCCAGGCTAGGGGTTGAATCGGAGCTGTAGCCACTGGCCTACGCCAGAGCCACAGCAACGCGGGATCCGAGTTGCGTCTGCAACCTACACTACAGCTCACGGCAATGCCAGATCCTTAACCCACTGAGCAAGGGAAGGGACCGGACCCACAACCTCATGGTTCCTAGTCGGATTCGTTAACCACTGCGCCATGATGGGAACTCCAGTTGTTATCTAAATTTTATCATCCTTCCACTACTTTTCTAGGATTATGGAGAACAACAAATAATTTCCACTGTATTCTTCTTGTTTTTTGACTGAGACCCACCCACTGTAATGAAGGAAAGATTAATAGGAGAAAAATAAGTAGAAATTTAATAATATTTATATCCTTTATATACATGGGTGATACAAGGAAAACTGAGTGATTGCTTCAAATGGCCCAAGTTACTACCTTAAATACCATATTAAGCTAAAGACAAAGGATAATGAGGAGTGGGAGGATGGAAGTCAGGAAAAAAACATAGTAAACAATGGTATATTTTTCGACGCAGGTTCAAGTCCAAGTCTTCTTTACTGCTGAGTTTCTAGATATTTTGTTATCTTCCTCTTCTTGGTACAGAGAGACATCCTTATAAGTGAAGATTTCTGTTTTAAATGTAAATGCCTCTTACAAAAGGGTAACTTCTACTCAGTTTTCAGAATATCTCCTGTGTCTGCTCTTTCTTAAAAATAATCAGCTCAAGGTAATCCATATGCCAAAGAAGCATACTGCGGCATAGCAAGGCTTTTCCCCTTCAGGATGAATTCATTGTTTTTTTGTCGCTATCACCTAGTAATATCTGTTTGTTTTAATTACTTTTTTATCTGTTTGATAGTATAGGAATTTAATATATGCATTATTCATCTGAATGTTGCTTTAAATTTGACTTGTATATAGTGATATTAATTATTCTTATTGTGGCATATTAAATAGATAATCTAAAGTTAAAATTTTAAATTTTGTATTGTTTAAAATAATCCAAGATTTTAAAAAAAGATCAAGCTAAAATATATATTTTAATTAATTTATTTATTTATTTTGTCTTTTTAGGACCAAACCTGCAACATATGGGAGTTCTCAGGCTAGGGGTCAAATTAAACCTGTAGCCACCAGCCTATGCTACAGCCATGGCAACAGCAGGTCTGAACCACATCTGTGACCTACATTGCAGCTCAGGGCAACACTGGATCATTAACCTACTCAGGGATGCCAGGTATTGAACCCATATCCACATGGATACTTGTAGGGTTTGTTACCACTAAGCCACTTTAGGGAGTCCCTACTCTTTTTCTTCAGGTATCAATTTTTTATTGTACTGCATTGCAGACAGAAAATGAATGTGACTCTTTTAAGTTAAGTTTGGTAAATATATGGAAATTTATGGATTAAACAATTTATCAATTTATGGATTAATATATTGAAAATCATGGATTTAAATTTATGGATTACTCAACTAGTATAAGTGACTCACAGATTCTGTGAAAGAAAGAGTCAACTGTTGATATGCATGTCTGGACTTATCAATTATGGTATTATAGAGTATAAATTCACAGCTGGGAAAAATAGGAAAAAATTATAAAAAGTAATATAACATCTTAGAAGTGAAAACTGCTATAAAAATAAAATGTGAAACAGCTTAGTGGAAGGGGTTCTGGCTAGGGGCATGAGGAAGCAATCAGAAATTTTATGGTCAAGCTAAGCTTGATATAAAGCTGGACTGTGAGCAAAGATTTGAAGGAGGGAAGAGTTAGTCATGCGTGTGCATGGGAGGGAAGTGGTTCAGAGAGTGGTACATCTGTGCAGAGGCCCCATGCAGTGGATGGGCCATGCACACTGAGGGACAGAGGGTACTAGGTAGTAAGAGTGTTATTTTATGTTGGGGGAGGGGAAAAGAAGAAGCAATAATGAAGAATCTGTGTGTCTACAGTGATAAGTGCTTTGGAGAAAAACATAGAGCAGGGGATGCATGGAGACAATTGGACCTCTTCTATTAAAAGCAAATTTTGGTTTTCTTTTCTGTGGAAAAGTTCATTTGTGCCCTATATTAGATTCCAGATATAAGTGATATTACATGGTATTTGTCTTTCTCTTTCTGACTTACTTCACTCAGTACGAGAGCCTCTAGTTCCATCCAGATTGCTGCAAATTGCATTATTTTAGTCTTTTTTATGGCCAAGTAGTATTCAATTGTGTATATATACCACATCATCCTAATCCAATCATCTGTCGATGGACATTTGGGGTGTTTCCATGTCTTGGCTATTGTGAATAGTGCTGCAATGAACATGTGGGTGCATGTGCCTTTTTTAAGGAAACTTTTGTCCAGATATATACTGAAGAGTGGAATTGCTGGATCATCTGGTAGTTCTATGTATAGTTTTCTAAAGTACTTCCATATTCTTCTCCATAGTGGTTGTACCAGCTTAGGTTACCATCAACATTACAGGAGGGTTCCCTTTTCTCCACACCCGCCTCCAGCATTTGTTTTTTGTGGACTTATTAATGATGGCATCCTGACTGGTGTGAGGTGGTATCTCATAGTAATTTTGATTTGCATTTCTCTAATAATCAGTGATGTTGAGCATTTTTTCATGTGCTTGTTGGCCATCTGTGTATCTTCCTTGGAGTAATATAACTGGGTCAGAATGCTGTACAGCAGAAAAAAATATGTATTGGGGGAAATTTAAAAAATTAAAAAAATAAAATATTAAAAAGAAAAAAAAATTGGGGATTCCTACTGTGTTGCAGTACATTAAGAAACCAAGGGCGGTGTGCAGTGGCTCTGGTCACTGCAGAAGTGCAGGTTGGATTCCTGGTACAGTGCATTATGTTGAGGGATCCAGCATTGCTATATCTGTGGCTCCTATTCAAATTCCATATGCTATGGGAAAAAAAGTTTTTCTCAAGGAAATTTCTTCAGAGTCTTCAGTGATATGCTCATACTGAAAGAATAGAAGTAGAAAATATTAAAAAATATATCTGAATGAGGTAAGAATCAGGCAAATGGAATAGTAAAAACAGTGTTCTATAAAATTGGTTATTTTATCCTAATATTTTGCATCACTTTAGGTAAAATTTGCATGAAAAATATACTGGAGATTGTCTTTTGACTCTCTTTGATAATATTTGTCTTAGAATAATTTGTTACATTGAATTAATATAAAATTAGTAATTTTTCTCTAATATGTTCATTTTGTAATAACAATATTTCTATATTTTTCTAAAATGTGTTTTTATTTATTATTTTCTTTAGCTATTTTTAGATTCTCAGCCCATTTCCCTTTCCCATATTTTGAAATGCAAATATCCTATATAAAAATCTTAACTTACTTTGCAGTACTTTTTCCAATTCACATAATATCTGGAGTTCATTTCTGAACTGACCTCTAATCTTTGTGTAGGGGCAGGAGAGTGAGTCTGACTCTGCCTGCTATCAAAAGTCACTTTCATTTTACTTTCATTGAGTATTTTGGTTCTTTAGGAATTTCTACAAAACTTATTGAAGTGAAAAAAAATTAAGGAGTTCTCCTGTGATGTCACTGGTTAAGTATTCAACATTGTCTGAGCAGTGACTTGGGTTGCTGCTGGGTGTGAGTTTGATCCCTCGACCCATGGCCTGCATGCTGTGGTACAACACCAACAGCATCAACAACAGCAGCAGCAACACCAAGGAAATGTGAAACATAATTTTATTTTCTCTTTATTTTGATAGAAAATATGTCAAAGTTGTAAAATAGAACAAGCCTGAGAAACACAAATGTTAATAGGTATATTTCAAGGGCACTACAGTTTAAACAGACTGAAAAAACACTCAGTATTTTTATTTCGAAACCTGATTAATTAAACATTACAAACAGATTCTCTTTTTTTCCCAACCTAATGAAAAAAAGAAAAAAATATGGTTCATTTTATAGACTATGTTCACTTTGGGGACATTGCTCTAAACATTATTGAGTTGATCATCTTGCCTAGTCAAGTGCAAGAGTCTGGAAAAAAGGAAAGACTGTAGAAATCACAAAGATATAAATGGTCCATTCTGGACAGATGTGTATTACAGGTTATAGAGTGAAGGGAGCATCTAGAAGAACGAGGATGGAAGTTACACCAGGCATAAATATGAAGAGAATATTGAAAACTATACAAGGAAATTTAATTATAACTTTGGACAAATAAATTATATTTTTGCTTATGATTAGTGAGAAAACTATGGCATGATTTTGCTCTTAGAAAGAAACAAGCAAGGAAACCTAAAATCATAAAAATAATAATTAGATGCATAATTTCATTGATACTAAAATTATAAAATCTTGGAATTATACACATATGAAAAATACATATGCAACACAAGTGAAAATTAATACACACAATTATACTTAGGGTAAATATACAGTTCAACAGTGATGATGTTTCAGACAATTATAAAAAATTGAGCAATGCAGTTATAATTCATGAATGAAAATCCTTGGAACAAAAGGAAAGAAAAATATAATAAGGTTAATAGGTCTCCATGATAATGATGAAAAAAATATTGAGAGTAACCAATCTGAATTACACTCTGCTTAGAAGGAAAAATAAATTCATGTAGAATTAACAAAGGAAATGACTGATAAGACAGCAGTCTCAATATATCCCTAGAATAATGCATAGTATGTTTCAAGTTGTCACTTATAATGGTTCATAAGATAGTATATTACATTATAAAATGAAGTTTGTAGGAGTCAAACACTTGTAGATCAGAGAAGAAAATTAAAAATTTAAACCCAAATAGATACATGTGCACAAACAGAGCCTTTCACATGAATTATCTTTAGCTACTTACTCCCAAGACTGGAGGCTGATTGTTTTTATAGGAGGTTTGTTTGTGGTGCAGGATATATGAGAAGGCTTAACCAGTTGACTCCAAGGATTTAAAATCATATAGACAATGTAAATATCTATGTATACTCATTTCTCCATATTTTAACCGTAAGGAAAAATCATTTGAAAAGAAATCTGTTAATTACTATGCCATTTTAACATATAAATAAGAGATACTTTTGCAAGAATTCTAGTAATAGAAGTAAGTTTCAACTAGCCTAATGTGGTGTTGAATGCCAAAATGCACACAACTTTCCAAATACCAAAGAAAGATATCAACATGACTAAGGTAGAATCCCTGCCCTTAATGCATGAATCCCTGTGCTTCCACAAGCAGAGAAAAAGCAAGGAAAAGTATTTAGTTACATATTGAGGATTACGTCTTTTCCAGTGGTCATTTTTAACAGTGCCTGGGAGAGTTCATTAAATGAGGTTTACTCTAAGCCTCTTATCAAGGAAAAAGAAGGGAAACAATTTCTGCTTTTACTACTATAGACTTAGTGAAATTTTTCTGCCTGTTTTAGAGAAATGAGAATCTCTACAGATACCTCCTAAATGCCTTGGGAATTATACTACTGCTAGTACTTCATTTGTCTATACAATCACACACATTCACAATTTAAAAGCTTATCAAGTCTTTGAACTTAGGGAGGCACATCAAGGTGATAAATTAAACTGCTGTTTTTGATGGAGACTGAACTCCACTTCATAAATGCATTGCTTTTCTGTGTAATTAAAGATCATGCTTCAGAGATAAATGATCTAAATTCTAACTGTTATGGTGAAATTAATCCATATGACTACAAGATGTCTTTATATTATCCAATGTCTCTTGTTATCACTGGTCACCACTGAAATAACTTCAATGACTCACCCCTTCAACCCTGGACTTACATTTGTTTTTGTTAATTCTGTACTCTTTCTTTTGGTCTCTAGTTTTCAGCAATAACTTCTTGTTAATGATATTTAAGAGTCTTTATCTCTTTGTCTATTAGTATACTACTATTCTCAATTTGTTGATGGTTGAGAAAACAATATCAAACAATATGAAAAGTCAGTTAAGTACTTGTTTAACATGTTTTTACTGTGATAGCATGCTCACTCAAGGATGTTTGGGGAAAGATTCAGTTACAGGTCAATTGCTGTCTGATTTGGGCATGTGTGTGTCTGAATAAATGTAATGAACTCTTAAAATGATGATTCAGTATTCCATACACATTAAGTAATCATCTGTCTCTCACATTTTAAGGCTCTGCTATCAGTTACTTTGTGTTATAGCTTTTGGAATTATTCTAGTATTTTTCTAATTTTGGAGCAATGGAATGCTTGAAACCAGCCAGATTTGCTTTAATTGCAACATGAAGAGATTTGTCATGCAGAATGTCTTCTTTGTATGGCTCTAAGGAGAGCACTTTTTACATATTTATTCCTCAAAATATAGATGAGTGGATTCAGCATTGGAATGACAGCAGTATAGAATACAGATGCCACCTGTGCTTGGGTCAAGGATGGTGTGTTATCAGGCTGCAAATATGTGAAAACCAGGGACCCATAGAAGATAGTCACACCCATGAGTTGGGATGCACAGGTGGAAAAGGTCTTCTGTCTGCCTGATACAGACTTGATCTTCAGGATGGCTGAGACATTGACAATATAAGTGATGATGATGATGAAGAGAGAGCTAAGAAGGGTGAACCCAGCCAAAACAAAGATCTCCACTTCTGTGCTGAATGTATCCACACAGGACAGGGCCAGAAGAGCTGTGGTGTCACAGAACAAGTGATTGATGCTGGTATCACCGAAAGCCAAACTGCTGATCACACAGATGGACATCAGAGAACTGGTAAAGCCTACTGTATATGGCATTGCTCCCAGACAGTTACACACTTTCTGGGACGTAATCACTGAACACAGTAAGGGATTGCAGATTGCAACACAGAGGCCATAGGCCATTGATCCCAGAAGAAAACACTCACTACATACTAAACCCACAACAAAGCACATTTGAAAGCACCCAATGAAGGAGATGGTTTTCTGTTTTGACTGGAAATTCCCCAGTGCCTTGGTTGTTACAGCAGAGGAATGAAATATGTCAATGAATGCTAAATTCCTAAGGAAAAAGTACATAGGTGTGTTAAGCTGAGAGTCAGTTCTGATTAACATAATCAACCCAAGATTTCCCAAAACAGTGAATAGATAAATAAAAAGGAACATCAAGAAAGGCTGACTTGTAGCTCAGGGTGATTTGCAAATCCAGAGAGGATGAGGAAAGTCACCTCAGTGAAATTGTTCCCAGTCATGTCTATCAACTCAGGCCTTTGACTTACCTGCCAAATAACAATAATGGAAGTTAGAGAAGGATGCATGTCTGTAGACTTGATGACCACCACAGACTTAGCCTCCCACAATGGGAGGGTGACCAATGAGACATGAATGTTAATGACATCAAGTTAATTGATAACATATATGTCATTTTTACTCTTTAAAAAGCTGACATGTGAATTAAAAATTTTCAAAATCATAGTTGTGTGGAATTGGTTGCACTCAAAAATAAATTTATCTGGAAAGATTTTTAAAGATTTTCCATCTAAGATCTAACAGCCTCTACCCTGGTATCACTGGACATCAAGTCACACACTTTGAAATTTACATCCTGGAATAAATTACACTGTATTAGAAAATATAAAGGTTATTTAGGAAAGTAGGATCTGTAATTTGTGAATTTAATACTTTTGTGTGGCAGTCTTAAGATTTCAGCATTTAACAGCTACTTTAAAGGATTGATTTTGGAAAGGATAAGCAATGAGTTCCTGCTGTGTAGGAACTATATATATATATATAGTCACTTATGATAGAGCATGATAATATGAGAAAAAAGAATATATATGTGTATGTGTGATTGTGTCACCTTGCTGTACAGTAGGAAATCGACAGAACACTCTAAACCAGCTACAATGGAAAAAATAAAAATCGTTATTCATAAATAAATAAATAAATAAATAAATAAAGGATTGCTTTAAGAGCTTAATAAGATCATAGATGGACACATTTAATCATTCATATATACATATTTATGTATTACCTTAATTTATAATGTACAGTATAAATTCACAAATTATATAAAATATACATAAAAAGGAAGTAAGAAACACTGTGCTTATTTTCCATGTTAATGCTAAAAATCTCTAGTTATTTTCTATCACCTATCCTTTCTTTCAATTGGTGAGATATGACCAAATGAGGAACTTAATCTATATCATAGCCGAATAGTTTTGTATGTGTGCTTAGTAACCATGTGTGTTTCCAACATGAAGTGTATGGTTATCTATGACCTCAGGGGATAACTAATTCATTGCAAGATGATACTTTCCAAGTCAATGATAAAACACCTACAAACAGTGAAGTAAATATGATTTATTATATTTAAAGCAAAAAAATAATATGCAAGCTGATTACACTAGAAATTAGAGAACTTGCTTAGTTATATTGACATAAGTGGGTGATAAATAATCAGAACTGAAAAAACTGGCTTTTTTTTCTTTTCCTCTCAGGTTAAGGCACTTTACCTCTGGCAACTGTTGCCCCACCTCCCCACTGCCCCTTACCCCCAACCCCTGCATCAGCCAGGGGTGATCCAAGGCCTTCTTTGGAAACTCAGCACACAGATCTCTCCCTTCCCAGGACAGGAACCCAGGGCCCTGGATTGGTGTTGCCTGGATGGGGTGGGGGGCTTTGGTGGTGCCCAGCAACCAATACACAGAGCCACACATGGCCCCCTAGCATGCCTTTCCTGGCCAGCCCCCAACCCCAAGCATAGCCCTACAGGGAAGCCAGGTAGTGATGTCCCTGGGGAGTGGAACCTGAGCCTAATACCGCCACACAGTTGTGACCCTCACCCCACCCATCTCCTTAGGGAGCCTGGCAGTGTGCACCTCCAAGTCTGCAACCCCCGGCCCTGGATGGGGCAATGCATGGCAAGACCAGGGCCAGTCCTTCCTGCTTCGTTAGGAGAGTGGTGAGCGTGGGCACTGGGGGCCCTGGCAGAGAGCACTGCCCAGGGAGCAGCTGACTGCCAGAGTGTAAGCTGCATAGTGCAGCCCAGCACCACCGCTCACCACTCTCTCTAGCGAGGTGCAAAGGATAAATACCCTGGCATGTGTATCTCATTTACATTTCACAATATTTTAGAAAATGTGTTATATGTGCTGGTTGGTGTGTAACATATTAAATATCAAAATAAATATGTACTTTTAAACTATGTTAATTTTACTATCTATGGACATTTACACTGAAAAACAAAAAAGTAAGGAATATTTATTTCCAAACATCTCCTTTGGAGATGTATCTCAGGCAAATTAAAAATAAACCTCGGGGTACAATTAAAATACAAATCCCAAGAGATCAAAGATGCTAATTGACCACTTCCTTTATGAATTAATTTTATGAGTTTAAAAGAGGTGCTTGTATAAAAAGACTGCTTAACTCTAGATTTCAGAAGACAATCCTTTGTTATGGGACTGTTTTAGAAATATATTACAGAAAAAGTTATCCTAAATACAAATATTTGTGAAATTTACCATATATATTTGGCCTTAACTATGTTTGCCTGAACAATTATGAATCCCATGAATTCTCAATAGAGTAGCTTGAATCTGATGTTATTGCTGCTGCTATTGTTAACACAGAACTCTCTCTTTTATTTAGTGGACACCTGAAGATATTAGGAAGTTGATGGAAAAATTGTTGGTGGTTTTGATGACAGTTCTGGATAATATGTATACTACTTCCATTGATGGAATAAAATTAAGAGCCAAATTAACAAATATTTATTTTGTGTGCCTTCTCAAAATTAAAATCTATTTTTTAGCTCAAATTTAGATTTGTATTCAGGATAACTTTTTTTTGTAGTATATTTCTAAAACAGTCTCATAACAAAAGATTGTCTTCTGAAATCTAGAGTTAAGCAGTCTTTTTATACAAGTACCTCTTTTAAACTCATAAAATTAATTCATAAAGGAAGTGGTCAATTAGCATCTTTGATCTCTTGGGATTTGTATTTTAATTGTACCCCAAGGTTTATTTTTAATTTGCCTGAGATACATCTCCAAAGGAGATGTTTGGAAATAAATATTCCTTACTTTTTTGTTTTTCAGTGTAAATGTCCATAGATATAGTAAAAAAAAAAAAAAACTGCAGTTAATGTAGTTTAAAAATTTATATTTATTTTGATATTTTATGTGTTATATACCAACACACACATATATAACACATTTTCTAAAACATTATGAAATGTAAATGAGATACATAGTATTAGAGGATATCAGATAACCACTGCCTCTGCCTGGCTGTCAAGATAAACTCTCCCAGCAAAGAGAAGTGAGCTTTCCTATCTGATTTAATGGTGTTAATATAGATTGAGAGTGTGTTACCACCTATGTCAACAAATCATATATGTATTTAGTTTTATTGTAAGGTATTCAGTGATTTTTATTTGACTGTGCTTAATGTTACACACACAAAATGATTGGCTAAGGATAAGTATACCATCTAGGAAAATAAAAAATCTTAAATGCAATTAAACTCATGCTCTCAGTTCCATGTTCACATGATTTGAAAAATTTAATTACATTATTATTCTATTTTCTTTTTGTTATTTTTTAAAGCAGCTGCCTAAGCCACAGCCCTATAAAGGCTCCAGATTTTTGACCTGAGATTGATCCACAAAAGTAAAATTTTCAAAATTCCTCATATCCATGGACTATTTCCAAATACTAGCTTAAACAAATCTTGCAGACTTGTCTAATTAAGTTAATTTTCTGCTGTTATCATTATATTGTCTTATTTTACTTATCTTTAGAAAGGATTTTATTTACAATGATGAAGCAAGACAGATTCATCATTCAGAAAGAAAAATACATATTTCACAATAGAGATTTAAAAAGAGGAATGAAATCTATTACAGAATGGCCATATCACTTAAATGGTCTTCAACATAGTCACATATTAGATCAAAAGAAAGGGTATTACATTTTTCCTCTATACTATGTCTTGAAAAAATAAAACATTGAAAGAATTGGGTTGTATACCTGTAACCTCCAATTTCTGTGCATCATCTTACTTACTGTTTTTATTTTTTAGCCACACTTGTGGCATGTGGAAATCCCAGACCAGGGATCCAACACATGCCACGGCATTGACCTGAGCCACAGCAGTGATAAGGTTGGGTCCCTAACTGCAAGGCCACCAGGGAACTCTGATCTTACTTATTCTTTCAACACACTTTTATTAAGCAGCTATTAAATGGTAGATACTCTGCTTTGTGTGGGATGGCAGAGATGAGAATAAGTGTCTAGTTACACATGACTTAGAGTTGATTGCCTCTTTCAAGGATCAAAATCTGTCTGATTTTTCCAAAATATATTTGCTTTGCTTATAGGTATTGTGGCTACCAATACATGATATATTAAGGTCTATGGCTGACCATTCAATAGGTTCAATGGACATGTCATAAATGCTCAATTCAAATCATATATTTTATAAACCCATTCTTATTATAGTTGTTAATCATCTATTCATAACTTTTATTTAGATATTCTCAGACTTATAGTTTCCATTTGCACTCTACCCAGCTTCATAGATGCTGACATCTTACATTATCACAGTGTAATTATTTTAAAAATAATTTACATTTGTGTAATACTGTTGACTAAACCTCTGACTTTATTCAGTTTCACCATTTATTCCCCAAAGTCTTTTTATATTTTTGTTCCAGGATCCAATATAAAATAATGCTGCTATTAGGGTCCTGTCTCTAGTTTGTTGCAATCTGTGACTGTCCCATTTTCTTTCCTTTTCTGTCATGACTGTGATACTTTTCAAGATTTCTGGTCAAGTATTTTGCAGAATGTCTCTCAATTTAAGTTAGCCTGGTGTTTTCTCATTATTAACTTGAGTTATTCATTATGAGAAAAGGAATTAGCACTTTGATATGTATGCCTTTTGCATATAATAAGAGGATATATGATGCTAATAAGTGAAACTACTGGTGATTTTAAACTTGGTCATTTAGTTAACATAGGGTATGACAGACTTTTTACTGTAGTGTTATGATTCTTTATGTTGTCACACACACATACATATATTTATAGAGATATATGTATAATATACATATATATATTACATATATGGAAGAAAATTTAGACTATGAAAATATTTCATTTATACTTGTTGGCATCCATCAATATGTTGCCTCTACCAATTTCTGTGGTGATGTTTTCACAGTAAATTGCCATTTCCCTTTATTTTCAACATATTTTAATTAATATTATTGTGTAAAGATAAATTGTTCTTTCTTATTTATTTATACCAATATACACTCATTCATCATTATTTTGTTTTGGGGGGTTATTATCCAATACCAATATCACTTATTTTCTTGCTATTATAATTCTAGCTTTTCTACTGGAACCATCATTGAATTAGATCCTGTGTGTTTTGCTTTTTAGACAAGCTTTTGTCTTTTATTATTTGTTCTGTTTTCACTTCCTACATCCTGGTAGCACTTCCTTTATTCCAGGGTTATCTTTCATTCTCCCTGACTCAGATGTAGAAACAATCACTTCTCCAAGGATCTGTGCTATCTTTTATGAGAGGATGGTAATTGGAAACCAAGGTAGGAACAATGTATTCTATTTTCACAGGTGCATGAATATTTTCCCTTAAGAATATATTCAAATACTTAATATTTTTAATGCTTTAAAATTTTTTAGTGTTTGTTATTGTAACTTTTCAATTGAAGACTATGTGATATTTGAAAATATTTAGATTTAGGAAATGTAAATCTGAATTTGTGTTCAGAAATTTACTAGCTTTGTGGTCACGTGAACATTTCTTAATCCCTTTGATCCTCAGTGGCTTTGTCTGCAAAGTGACAATGGTAACATCTGCCTCATGTGTTGGTGAAGATGAAGTCAGATAATTCAAATAAAATATCTTGCATGTTATTGACATTATACTAGTCATTCAAGCAATATCTGTCACACATCCTTAATATAAATAGCTTGATAATTATCTGTTATATTCAGACCCCTTGTTTATTCAACTATTTCCTCCTTTTTTTGACTTTTACACTATTCATGATTTTCTTTATTTGTTTTTGAAATATGCAGAATACACATTGATTTTATTCCTTTAGTAAGTAACTGGGAGCAATATTTGGGAGCCCAATCTGCAACTTTTTGATACTCATTGGTGTGAGGCATTCTAGAACAGTTTGGCAAATTTTAATTTGTGTGAGCATATTCCCTGACCATCAGTTTCATAATAACTTGCCTATAGTGATCATTTACATCTTATTAAGCACCATATTTTAAAAGTCTAATAAATCAAAAGTAATCTTATTCTGTATTTATTTCACTATTATACAGAACTACTTCCTCATATCTTTGGGTGCTGTTTATATGACTGCCACATTAAATATTTTTGAAAACTGATGAAAATAAGTGGATGCTTTTTGGTTTTTGTTTGTTTGTTTTACTGTACTGAGTGGAAAAACTCCTATTTTAAAAATTATTTCAAACATCTACTTATTGTTTAATATCAAAAATATCAGTGCATATAAGAAAAAATTTTGAAATAATTAATTTACTAATAAATTTATTAAACAAGTCTTGTTAGATATGAGAAGTTTAATTTTTGTGACTTTTAATATTTTTGTCTAAAGCTATTGGGAAAATTCACCCTATCAATTTATAACTTGAGTAAGAAATATTTAAAGACATCTTAATGTCTCATGGTTTTGATGGTATTCCTAAACAATACTTCTGTCTGTAATTTCATAATATTTCAGAATGCCCTTTTCCTTCAATTTCACCCCTAATATTTGATTTAATATACTTCTGATTTCTTTATTTTGGTCAAATTATCACATTCTCTAATTAATTTTTGAGTGAAAAAACTGAGAAACCATATATTCTCAAATTGTTTCTCATGAAATCAATTGATAATTTGAGAAAAGGACATAATCACTCATTATAACTTCATTAATTTTCACACTATTGGTTTTGAATTTTCCCCTTATTCATGAGGTTCTATAATGCAGTATATTCATTATATATTTATGTATATTAGGGCATAATAACTAATCTTTTAAATAAATATTATTGAGTTGATGAAAGAATTGGGTTTATTACAGATCTTTAGAGAAGTATAATAATAACTTATCAATATAAAATTTTACAAGTGTTTTACCAGAGAATTCCACTATTAAAAATCTATGAAGATGAAGACAATTAGAAAAATGAAGATGTTTTAAGACAGACTTTATTATTATGATATAAATTACTTTGAAAATATTAAAATCCAATGTATAAACCCAGGAGGTAGATAATTTCTTGGGCCTAATGTAGATTTAAATTTTATTCTGTGATTGTGAGATATATTTAAGAAAGCTATTTACCATGTTAAGCACTCTTTCTTAAAAGATAGTTTTACTTTTGAAAACTGGTTGTAATAATATGATTAATTATTGTTTTTTTGAAAATGCATGGCTGTTATTTTGGTATGTATTCAGAATATTTTACAACACAATTATCCTATAAGAAATGATGGACTGCATAGAAACAGTGAAATAAAATTTGCATTAACACATTTTGCTACATACTTACATGAATGTAATTGTCAAGAAATAAGGAGTAAAAGTCCATAGACACATATTTTAACAGATTAAGATTTATTTCTATCAACTCAGTATTATTCCATTTGATAGATAATAAATACCCTTGACAGAAACTCAAAACTGTCATTCACTACATATTGCAAAAGTGTCACCAGTAAAGATAATGTTTCCTTTCTTATCAACTGTGGTGATGACAATGGTAGTGAACTGATTACTGATGCAGGTCAGAGTAAGTAGGAAAATAAACAATGCCATGCAGAAAAAGAGCAATATGAGGTTCTAATAGTCATTTTGTTTTAAAAAAATCAGTATTTTTCAAATGGCTATACTCTTTTATGGACATTTCCTAAAGGTGTATTTTTAATGAAATCCAGTATACGCTGATATAAGAGAATATCTTTGCATTGCTATTTTAGTATTTCTATTTATCTTCAGAATTGGAGTTGCTGTAAGAAAACATCCTTGGTGACTGTGGAATTATTTTTTAAACTTAAATATTCAAATTGTAACAGTTCTAGGCCAATATGGAATATAAAATACATACAGAAATTTCTGTTTGTTTACGTAAAATGCTAGAAGTCCTATGAACAAATATATAAATATGTGTATGTTTGAATTCTACCTCTTAAATTTTGATTTTTTCTTATGTTGGTTAAATTTTTAACTACATTGATCCTTTGTTCCCTCAGCTATAAAATGTGTTAGCTCTTCTAGAGTTGTAAAGAAAGAAGATTGAGTTCACTCTAGCTGATTTTCCTTAAGTTGTGTGAGTGTGTTTCTGTATGTTTGTGTAATTATCACCTACTGGTCAAATTCCATCAAAACTGAAAGTCATATTTTGTAACTAACCAACCCCCAGAACACAGTGCCAGTTTATTACATAAGAAGTTATTAGAGAGTCAAGATAATAATTTGGGAATTGAAGGAATCCAAATTATACAGTGGTACAAAGTTGTTTACAGGAGACACAATGGGATTCAGGGAATGCAGAGGCAGGGTTTCTCAGAGCCTCATTTATCTGACTTAAGGTAGAACTTAGAGAGTGAGGCTGCCAAAAATCTCTCTTTAGAGATTTTTTTTTCTTCCAGGAAGAAAACAAAGAAGTCCACCTGCCCTATCAGAAACAAATGAGATCACAGAATTTCTTAACTCCCACTGGTTTCCTTAGCTCATTTATTTTTCCCATAGAAGCCATGTCTCCCTCTCTTTTCCTTATATTAAGTTGGGTATATAAACTTTATCTCTAATTCTTGAACAAGCCACTTTTTTGATGTCCTCTTATATACGTTTAAAAACACTTTGGATAGTGGAAGATCATGGCTGTGCTGCCAGATATTCTTAGGTTAGGTGGGAGAGAGCTGGAAAAATCAGCTTAGCAGTTTAGGAAGGTCCCCCAGGTGCTAGATGGTGGGAAGGGAGGGATAACAGGAAGAGAGCCTAGGTCAGGTGGTGATTTGATAAACCTGTGAAAAAGGAAAAGCCCTCATTAGAGTGATGATGGTGGGTGGGCATAGAGAGAAAGGAATGACTGGGAAAGCAAAGTGGACAGGCCTCCTGAACTGAGGTCGACGGGTGGCGGAGGGCTGAGAACTGGTTCTTGGTCAGTGCTCTGCTCCCCATCAGATGCTCCTGAGGGTGGGCTGGCAGCCTTAGCATTTCCTACATCCTCTTCCCCAAGACTGGGCAGAGCTGTCCTGGCCCTGTGCTGTTTTGGGCACTGAGAGCTGCAAGTCATGCAGGACATGCAGGAAGGACCCAATGCAGAGCCATCTTCTGACCAGTATGGACCCAGCTCGGTCACCTTGACTCAGCTGGCCTTGAAGACACTGAGTTCTCTAACACACTGTCAGGCCCTGAGGGCCACTCCCTTGGGGCTAAGCCTGCACCTTGGACACCTTGAGGATGACGTATGCTGGTGGCAGAAATCCTTTCCACCCCTCTCTCCCCACTCTGCCTCCCTCCCCTACACTCAGAATCAGAACTGCTTATTTAGAGTGCAAATGTGATGATGCTAACCAATAAAATCCACTGTAAATTGAGCTAAATAAATAATAAACAAACTTTGTCTATCATCTTGTTAATCAACCTTTTGTCAGTTTAATTTATATTCCCAGAAAATCTAAGAGGATAGAAGAAAAGTTTTTTCTCTCTTACAGAGTATATTGCATATGTATATAAGTATATGCACACACAAAAGATACAATATAACTATATATGCCATATGTTTGCATGTTTCCAAGAGCCAATAAGGAATATATCTTTGCAGATATGCTATTTTAAAATACATCCTTCTTTTCTTCCAACAGCTGACACAGATATTTAATCATGTGCCTGACTGTGGCATCAATCAATGTTCATTTCTGTTTCAAAATTCATGGCCACTGAGGAAATATTTTTCTCATCATAATTATTTTCATTGCTTCTTTGGCCTCTGTGTTTTGTGCACTGTATATCAGAAGATTTAATATTGGCAACAAAAGCGTATAGAACATGGACAGGATTTTGTCTGTATACTGTGGATAGCTTGAGCTGGTCACCAGGTAAGTAAATATTCTTGTTCCATAGAAGAGAGTCAACACTGTGAAGTGGGAGGCACATGCAGAGAAGCCTTTGTATCTGCTCCTCAGAGACCATATCTTCAGGACAGTGAGAAGGATTGCCAGGTAGCAACTAACCACCATCAGAAAAGTAGCACTGATGTGGTTCCAGAGAGGTCAGTGAATAAAGCTTCTCTCTACTGGGTGCCAAAACAGGAGAGTTGAAAGAGCAATGGGGTATCACAGAAATAATGGTTAATGACATTGGGCCCACAGAAAGACAGACTGAACAAGCCAGTCAGGTGGCTGAGTGAGTGGGCACCACCTAGTAGGTAGGAAGATATCACCAGGTAGATGCAGAACATAGTGGTTGTGACCCTCTGTAGTGAAGTGGGTGGCAAGTGGTATTGTGCAGATCATAGGCCATTGCAGCCAGGAGGAAGCATTCTGTGGTCAGGAACATGCTGCAAAGGAATCCTGAAGGAGGCAACCCCTCTAAGACCTGAATTCTATCCTGCTAGAGAGTTCATCAACATCTTAGGAAAAAAGACTGAGGATGAGCTGAAATCCAAGAAAGCCAACTTATACCATCTCATTTCATTTTTAGCATAATTTACAGGGTAGGGGTTACTAGGGTATGGAAAACATGTTTATGATTCTGGAAGTATTTGTTAAAACATTTCCCAATAAGACTACATGAATTAAATAGTTTCATTGAAATTTACAATTGACAGTTTCTAAAAATTCAATTTCAAAAATGTATTTTATTCTTATGATAATTAAATTTTCTAGCTTACCTTGTGCTTGTAGACACTTTAAAAATATTTCTTATAGCATTATTTCACATCTCACATTTGAATCATACATAATGGAGCATATTGCTAATAAAAAATAATAACTGTATTATCTGTCTCCTGTAGGCTAGCTGCTTGAACAAATGTTACTCTATTTTATGAGAGAGGAGTGAAGGCTTAGTGGTTTCTTAAAATACACATGACTATTGAATACTGAAACTGCCATTGCTAGCTTTTTGATAGCAGAAACTGGACAATTGTATTTTGTTCCATTAATCAGTGTGTTTGTCTTCCATCTATTGTTTGGTTATTTAGTTTCTTCTGTGTTTCCATAAAAATAACATAATTTGTTCTAGGTCTGTGAAAAAAATGGCATTGGTATTTCAATACTGAGTGCATTAAATCCATAGATTAAAATCATTTTAACACTATTAATTCTTACAATCCATAAACATGGTATTTTTTTTCCATTGGTTTGTGTCATTTTAAATTTATTTCATCAGTGCCCCATACGTTTCTTAATATAGGTCTTTACTTCCTTAGCTGTATTTATTCCTAGGCATTTTATTCTTTTTAATGCAACTGTAAATGAGATGATTTTCCTAATTTCTTGAGTATGATGTGTGATCTTTTATTTAATATTGAATTCTGTTAGGTGATATTTTGTTAAAGATTTTTGCGTCTATGTTCATCAGTAATATTGTTCTTTGTGATGTTATTGTCTGGTTTTAGTATCAACATTATGCTAGTATTACAGAATAAATTCTGAAGCACTCCTTCCTCTGTGGTTTTTTTGATTGTTTGATAAAAAATTGTATTAACTCTTTTTAAATATTTGGTAGAATTCATGCATGAAGGTGCCTGGTCTTAGAACTTTGTTTTAGGGTGTTTTCTTTTTTTATTTCTGATTCAGTTTCACTACTGATAATTATTATATTCATGTTTTTTACTTCTTCCTGATTCAGTCTTGGGATACTGTATATTTCTAGAACTTTATACATTTCTTCCACATTATTTTATTGTTATATAATTGTTTATAGTACTACTCTCTTATGATCCTTTTTCTATGGTTTTGATCTTAAATTGAAACTATTTTGGCAGTCTACTGTAGGATAAATGCTGAAGAAGTTTCCATGTGCACTTGAAAATAATGTGTATTCTGCTATTTTTTGATGGAATGTTCTATATATATCTATTAAGTTCATTTATATAAAGTGCTATTTAAGGTCCATATTTCCTTAACAGTTTAATGTCTGAATAATAATTGATTGGTATAAGGAGAGTTTTAATTTCTCCTAGGATTATTGTGCTATTGTTATTTCCCCTTAGTGTCTGTTAATATCTTCTTGATGTGGAGGTGCTCCAACACTGAGTGTCTATACATTATCTTTTTTTCCAGGATTGATTCATTTATCATAATTTAATGTCCTTCATTGTTTCCTTCTACTGTCTTTGTGATAGTGTCTATCTTGTCTGATACAAGTATTGCTATGTCAGCTTACTTTTTTTCATTTGCATGTAATGCTTTTTTTTCCTTCCTCATACTTTAACCATCTTGTGTTTTTAGATCAGAAATGGGTTTCTTGTGTTTGAGTCTTCTTTGGTATCCGTTTGACCACTCTATATTTTTGATCAGAGCATTTAGTCTGTTTACATTTAAATTAAATATTTATAGGCATATACTCTCTGCCATTTTGTTAATTGATTTTGTCTTCTCTTTGCAGTATATATTTTTTCTTCACTTTTCTTTTGCTCTATTCTCCTGTGATTTGATGACTGTTATTTTGTTTGAACCGCTTTCCCTTTTTTGTGAAGATATCTATTGTAGAATTTTGTTTTGTTGTTACCATGAAGTAGTTACCGTGAAGTTACATATATATATATATATATATATATGTATCTATGTGTGTGATAAAAATTGCTGATTCTCTTCTTTATCTACCAGAGTTGTCTTCCCTGTGTGTGTGTGTGTGTTTAAATTTGCTGATATCTTACATTCAAATGCATTTTTATTTATTTATTTATTTATTTTTATTTTTTGGTCTTTGGTCTTTTGAGGGCAACACCCACGGCATATGGAGGTTCCCAGGCTAGGAGTCTTATCAGAGCTGTAGCTGATGGCCTATACTACAGCCACAGCAATGCCATATCGGAGACACATCTGCAAACTATACCACAGCTCACGGCAGTGCTGGATCCTTAACCCACAGAGCAAGGCCAGGGATCAAACCTGCAACCTCATGGTTCCCAGTCGGAGTCGTTAACCACTGAGCCACAATGGGAACTCCTTAAGTGCATTTTAAAAACTTAATATTTATTCATCCTTAATATGTTTATTTTTGACCCTTAACTACTTAATTGTGGATATAGATAGTTATACTACTTTTTTCTATTGACCTTCTTATTAGCTTTATAATTGGTTGATCTACTACCTTCCGTCTATGTTTTCCTTTTCCAGTGAGATTTTTCCTTTCATGATATTTATAGCTCTATTGAGGCCTTTTGTTATATGCTTACAGAAGTCCCTTAAACATTGCCTATAAACCTTGCTTCATGGTGCTGAACTCTTTGAGCTTTCCCTTGCCTGTAAAATTGATCACCTCTTCAAATTTGAATGAGAGTCTTTTCAGTCAGTGTATTCTGGGTTGTCATTTTTTTCTATTTTCACTTTAAATATACTGTGCAACTCCCTTCCATTCTGCAGAGTCAACTAATGATCTATGGGAGTTGCCTTTTAAGAAACATGTTGCTTTTCCTTTGCTCTCTTTAATATTTTATTTTATCTTTAATTTTTGTCTTCTTTTTTATTTTTTTGGTTGCATCTGTGGCATATGGAAATTTCTGGCGGAGGGATAGACTCCAAGCCGCAGTTGCAACCTACACCATAGCTGCAGAAATACTGCAACAGTAACCAAATGCACCAGGCCAGGGATGGAACCAATAATGCCAGAAACAAGCTGAATCATTAACTCACTGTATAATTGTGGGAACTCACTATTTTTTGTCATTTTATTTACAGTGTATCTTGATGTGGTCCTTTTTGGGTTCTTTCTGCTTAGGACTCTGTGCTTCCTGGACTTGATATCTGTTTCCTTTTCCAGGTTAGGGACATCTTCAGCTAGCCTGCCTTTAAATATTTTTTTATGTCAATTCCTCTTTTTCTTCTCCTTCTGGGAACCCTATAAGGCAAATGGTAGAATGCTCGATACTGCAAAGAGGTCTCTTAAGCTGTCTTCATTTATTTTAATTCTTTTTCCTCTTCTGCATTAATGATTTCCACTACTTTGTCTTCTAGCTCACTGATTTCTTTTTCTGTATCATATTATTATATTATCTACTGTTGATTCCTTCTAGTGAATTTTTATTTAAGTATTATTTACATAAGTATTTTTTTAAGTATTATATTCTTTGTCCCTTTCTGGTTCTTCTCTATAACTTCTAACTCTGTAAAAAAACTTTTAAGTTTTCATTCCATTCATGTAGTTTTTTTAACAGTTTGTTTGAAAATATTTACAGTCATTATCTTGAAATCTTTAGCTGGTTGATTTTTATCTCCATTTAACACTTCTTCTGGGCATTTCATTGTGTTTGTTCACGTGGAAGATATTCCTTTGTTGCCTCATTTTGTTAAATTTCCTATTTTATTCTATGTACTTGGTATTTCCATCATGTTTCCCAATCTTGAAGAAGTGGACTTATATAGAAAATGACCTATCATATTCCCTTCTGGTCACCAAAGCTTAATGCTCTAGTTATGTCCATTATGTGGGCTTCATGGATCAGTGTTGTTGTGGGCTGTTAACTTTAAGCACACTAGCAGATGGGGCTTGACCCTGGTCCTGTTGCTTTACAGCCACTGCTTGTGTGGTGGCTGCTTGCTGCTTGTGGACAGAGCCAGGTTCTAGCATGGCTGGTTATATGATCAAGGTGTCCAAGTCATGGCACATGCCCATGGTGGGTGGGGCTAGGTCACATAGCAGTGGCAATGAAGGAGTCATGGGCTAGTGTGGCTAATTGGTAGTCAGAGCACATTCCCTGGTAGGCTGGCTAAAGGCAACACTGTGTCCCAGAGCTGGTATAATTCTGCTGATGGTAAGGATTTTCCATGGTGTTCTGTTGTGGTGCTATGCTGCTGATGTTCAGACTGGCTATTGACAAGGTGACTGCAGGGCATAATGTTGCAGAGGGTGGTATATGCTGTGGGTTGATGAGGTTATGTTCATGCAGTTAGGGCCCAGTGGATATTTGTGGATGATTCTGTGTGCTGGGGCAAGTGCCATTGACCACTGAGTTAAGCCAGTTTCCAGGATCTCTGGCTGTGGGACAGGGGACTAGGTACAGATGTTGGTATGGTGGTAGAAGGGGTAGGGACAAAGGAGTTTTGAGGCTTCTGTCTTTACACTAGTGGGTTAGCCAAAAACTTACATAACTGATGGAATACCACTGTGGTACCAGCACTGGATTCTACAAACTGGTGTTTGGGATAGTGTTCCTAGGTTTAGAACAATCACACTATCAGGTGGAGTCTCTAGTTTCAGGGCCCAGGGATTCTGAAACTGATTCTGGAGGTGACATTGGACCACAGGTGGACAAGGCCATAGCCCACACTGTTCCATGTATAAAATTCCCCCCAACATGGTAGGTGAGGCTGGATCTAAGGCCGGCAATGTTTGTCTGGTGGGTGAATAGGTATGAGAGTGACTGGGGCATAAATGGGTTTTTCATTAGCTAACCTATTGGTAGGTATGGCTATTTCCTTGCCAGCTTGCTGCTTGGCCTGGGGCTTCTTGTTATTAGAACAGAATGGGTAGTGAGAAATTCGGGTCTCATCACTGAAAAGCTCACCTTAATACAGTCAGACAATAAAACAGGGAACAATTTAATAAGGTATTAACAATGCATGATTCTTGCTAGTGAAACAAAACAGAAAGTACTATGAGAGAAAATAAGAGCAAGAGTCTATTGTGGATGCTAATGTAGACAGAAAAGTTTTTTTTTTATGAAATGTATCTTAGCTGCGATCCAATAGTTGAAAAGCTCCTCCCTTTTGAAGCACTTACTGTGTTAAGCTCCAGTGTTCAAAAGGAATTGGCACATTCAAGACACTGAAATATCATTGTTCCTCAAGGGAAATAGAAAGGGAAAGAACAACACAATATAGAACACACTGATGCTGAAGAAGTGGACAAGGCGGGAACTCTGCAGAGCAGTATAGATCTTGGTAAAGAAATGAAATTCCACTTAATGTTCCTTTAAAATTGGAGTGAGTAATGCAAAAGAAGATTTTTTTTTAGTTAAGGATAGCATCCCTCTAATACCTTAAAATTAAGGTAGAAAAGCTCCTTGAGAAAGGCCTCCAAATCTTGCTCTGCACTCTGTTAGTGCCAGAGGATGAAGAACTATTCTATCTACTTGTATTTCTACTTCATCACTAAGCACAATTATTATGCAGTAGGTATTCCTTAAAAATTAATAAATATACAAATATCTCTCTATTGTATCCACAAATTTACTCTAGCCAAAAGCCTCCTGGTCTTTTATTTCTGCTTTTCTTCCTGCTCGTAAGGTAGAAACATGGACATTCTAAAATTTTGTAAGAGTAAACAACTCCCTATGAGATAAATAAAACCCATTTTATGAGATTCTAATGTCCACTCTAAAGAATATAATATAATATGCATATGCATATGCTATGTGTTTCCAAAATGTGAATCCACTTTTGAAATTTAAAAGCTAAAGAGCTACATTTATGACCCCCTTAGTAACTGGATGGAGATATATGATTTGGTTTCCAACAACCAGGAGCATTTATGGAAGTCATTGAATGGATATCCATTATTAGAAGTCATTGAATGGATATCCATTATTAGAAGTTCTGAGACTCAGTGTGCTTCTGGGGTCAGGAAAGTTGCAGAAGCTTTGCACGTTAGGTGGTGGTGATACAATTGGTATTAACAGAACATTATCTCCTTGAGCAAAATTGACCTGTCGGGTTTGCTTCTGCAACTTGTTAGTGGTAGTTCAGATTAGACTCCGCGACCTACTCTCTCCAAAGAATCTTTAAGCCAATTAATTGCATACACAAAAATCCTTCCTACTTCAACTACACAGACATGATTCAGTGTCTTTAGATGAGAACCATCACATGTACCAAACAAACATAAAATTCTCCATATCAATTTATCACCAAGAATGGAATGCCATCTATTTCAGAAGTATTAGAGTTAACAAGGGCCCTTTTTACAAAAGCAATTACTCCTAATAGGGAGTATGGTGTTTATTCATTTCCTAAATACTGATTAAGAATTTGTTCTGGGCCAAGTTTTCTTCTAGTTTCAGGATATTTGATGTTGAACAAAACACATACTCTATATTACTTGTGAATAACTTCCTACATTTTGAGTCTTTACATGCACTTCTTGCATGCTATAGAGAACTAATGTTCATAGCAAAATAATTTTGACCCCTGAGAGAGTTGTTGTCATGGAATTCAGACTCACAGCCATGTCACAGCAAGATTTTGGAAGTACAGGGCTAAATGTGCAGCAGAGAACAAGAAAGAGAGATCCAAGTATTGTCAAAAAGATAGGGAATTATTCCAAAAGCAATAATACTTAAAAGGCCAGTGATATTCAAGTGTTCTTCTCCACTGGCAAAGAGAAATAATGCATCATTCTTCCTGGAGTTCCCATCATGCCTCAGCAGTATGTATTTGACTAGTATCCATGATGGCTCAGTTTCAAGCCCTGGCCTCACTCAGTGGGTTAAGGATCTGATGTTGGTGTGCCTGTGGTGTAGGTTGGCAACTGCAGCTCTGATTCAACCCCTAGCTTGGGAACTTTCTTATGTCTAGGCACAGCCCTAAAAAGACAAAAAAAAATGGTAATCCTTCCTAAAGCTAGACTGAAATATATTTTTATTTATATATATTTATAAACTTACTATCTATTTTATATTAAAGCTATTGGCCAGGTGTGTAGTTTTATTACATTTAAAAGACTGTAATAATAAATTTTTCATAGTAATTAATATTCAAGAGCATTTTGTTTGCTTAACAGCTTATACAGATTTCTAAACTGATATTGCCAATATCTCCATCATTCTACATTTACCAAAATTTAAGTTAGTTATGTTTTGCCAAAGATTACATTATTAGTATCTTAGGTAAGATTTGATCTCAGAACTATCTTCCTTAAAAAGACAATGTTGTCATGAACCATTCTGTACAGTAGGAAAAAATGTATTAGGGAAATTTAAAAAAATTAAAAAGACAATGTTCTTTACCATTATTGTATACTACACTTGCCATCCAATTCTCAAAATGTACATGAAATAGAATATATATAAAATCCACACCAGCAATGAAAAACTGTGACAATTAGGCTCTTAAAGTGAATGAAAAGTTGAGATTATAATAAAAATATTTTTTGTTACTGAGTTCAAGTTCATACTGCTTGCCCCACCTCGGGGCTGTAAATTGAGAGACAAGATGTTAGGTATAGAAATAGAAACTTTATTGGGAAAGCCAGCACTCTGAGGATATGGAGGACTAGTGTCCCAAAGAAACAACTTGCCTGGGTTTGGATGCTCATTTATTTATAGAAAAAAAAAAAAAAAGGTGAGGTGAGGCAGTGGAGGAAAAGAAGTTGTTGCAAATATTTTCTCATTCTGGCCATATTTCCATGGGCGTGTGTTAATTTGTTTATTACTGCAGTAATTCACAGCTAAACAGGATGTTTCCTGGTGCTAAACAAAAGTATTTTAAGTTAACACTCAGGCACCAGAAGCATGATTCTTGGAAATAGGCCATTTATTATGTTTATTTTAAGCTATAGACAACTTCCATTCAGTGATTAATCTTTAGCAAGAGCAATAGCATATAAAGGTTAAAGTAAAAGAAGTAGATCCAATATGGATTTGTATTTGTTCTTTCTTATTACATTTACATCACTTTTAGTGTATATATTTTTAATATGGAATGCTTAACAAATTTGTGTAATGCTTGCACAGGGGCCATGATAATCTCAGTATCATTCTAATTTTAGTATATGTGCTGCCAAAGTGGGCACAATTTTAGTGTATCTTTATAAAGAAGTAAAGCAGTATGAAGAAACAGAGAATTAATTAGGTATATATAGACTAGCATTTAAATATCTTCAGAAGGCTAAGCAGAGCAATGTACAATGTTTACACAGAGACAGAAACACATGCACATATGAAAATATGCTTGTATTTGCAAGTTATTAGTTGTATATCAGAAGCAGAGTCATTGAATCTGGAAGTACCAGGACATAACATAATAGTTTGGGATATGTAGGAGTTTTATTCTACTCTCTTTACTTCTGCTTGCCTTCTAATTTTAATATTTAGTTTTATCTATCATATTTTCAATTGTGAATTAAAAAATATATACCACACTAAAAATTTCATCTGTGAAGCAAATGAAATTGAATGAAGAGGATGGTCCACATAGCATTAACTATTTTATCTAGTACAATAAACAGATGAAGATAAAGGATGAGATGCTTATCAATAATTAAATTAAGAATAATAAAGCAATGAAACTAACTTCAAAAATTTATTAAAAATTAGTGTAACTGTATAAAAATTTCATTGACTGTTTCATTATATATTATTTATTGACTCCCTACTGTAAATTCATTCCAGCTCTCCAGGTGAAGTGATAAACTAGACATTATACAGCTTACATTCTAGCAGAAAAAAAAAACCTATAATTGTTTATGAACATATAGTTTTTACCTTAATTTAGTTACCATAAATCCTTCAGAGAAAGGAAAGTTTGCATCATATTTATTAAGGCTTTTCAATTCCAAGGAAATGAACCCTTATATTAATTTCTTCATGAGAGAAAATGCAATCACTTAATACCTGATCTGCCTTTTTTTTTTCTCCAGAGCTTCTTCATAGCATTAGTCATCTCAGAATTTCTTAGACTATAGATTAATGGGTTCAACATAGGGGTTATGACTGTAAAAAACACACTCAATGATTTGTCAATGGGAAAGGTCTTAGCAGGTCTTACATATATAAAAATACAGGGAACAAAGAAGCAGACAACCACGGTGATGTGGGAAACACAGGTCTGGAGGGCTTTCCGCCTCCCTTCCTGGCTCAGGTTCTTTAGAGAGTGCAAGATGACTTCATAGGAGTTAAGTAAGAGCAGAAACACAACAATGCAGATCATTCCTCCATTGGCCACAACTATAAGGCCAATGACATAAGTGTCAGTGCAGACCAGTTCCAATAAGGGGTACATGTCACACAAAAAATGATCAATGACATTGGGGCCACAGAATGGAAGTCCATAAATAGTGCTAAATTGAATTACTGAGTGCAGAAAACCTCCAACACAGGATAGCAACAGTAGTGCAACACATACCCTTTGCCTCATGATAACCAAATAATGCAAGGGCTTACAGATGGCCACATAGCGGTCATAGGCCATTACTAACAGAAGGAAGACTTCCGATCCACCAAAAAAATGATCTATAAACAGCTGAGTCATGCAAGATTCAAAGGATATCATGTTTTCCCCAAATAGCAGGTCTGAAATTAATCTTGGGGTAAAGGAAGAGGAATAAGTGACATCCATAAATGATAAACTAGCAAGAAAAAAGTACATTGGTGAGTTCAGGGTCTTGCTGAGAGTTATAGTCATAATGATGAGCAGGTTGCCCACAACAGTAACAATATAGAAGAGCAAGAATATAACAAAAAGGGCTTTTTGTTCTTTTGGATTCTGCGTGAGGCCCAATAGGATGAAATAAGTCACATTGCTCCTTGGTTCCATCTAGTCTTTAGAGAGGATGACTTCACATATTAGAAGCAGTTTATCTATAAAACAGGGGAGAACATTTAAATGCATTATAAGTTTTATCTTTTTCATCCATTCAGTTAAGATAATGACTATGTAGAATCTCTTTGAGTCCATTGTGTCACAGACATTGTGATTATAAAGTTGATGAGGCACAGTTCTCTCCCCTTTGTAACATGACACATAATGAGGAATCACACAATTCCAGGCCAGTGTAATAAGTGCCATTACGAAAATAATGATAAAAGGCTAAGGATAACAGTGCAATCAATCAAGCTGGAATCAGATAAGGCTTCCTGGAGGAAGCAATGTTTTAGCTGAGGTTTTAAGGAAAAATGAATAAACAAGAAAGGATGGTGAAATTCCATAAAAACACAATTTATACAGTTTCAAGTATGTAATATTTGAGACCCACTTAAACTGTTTTACATAATCTTTGTAAGTTGATCAAACTATGAATACGTCACTGTCCATATTGTCATAGAACTCACTAGACTTCTTTCTTAGTGTCTTTAGTTGGATATCCCTCATTGTTTTGATCAATAAATACTTAAGCAGTTCAGTTTTGTATCTCCAGCCCCTATCTCTACCCTATTTTCACTTTTGCAAAAACAGCATCTTCATTTTTGGCCAACTGTAGTTGGGCTTAAAGTTAGTATTTATTACAGAAAATTTCAAAATTTCTGTAATAAAAAAGTGTTCCCCATATCATTAAATGGTACCACCTTCAATATAATCGCTTCAGACAAAAACAAAACCTCACAGTATTTTGCACTTCCTTTCATGTTCTCATATTTCTTATATTTTTAACAAATCCTGTTCAAAATACACCACAATTTGGTCATTTTCTACCCACATTTTTCCTGGCTTTCTGCAATAGCCTCCTGCCAAGTCTCTGTGGTTTTATTCTGCCCTCCAACAATGTGTTACCTTGAAGAAACTTAAATGATTCTCTTTGAATCTTCTTTAATTTTCTCATTCAACTGCTATAAATTCTTACAGTGGATTCCAATAAAGCACTGACAATTTAATATTTAACATTTACTGTCATAAGAACTAAAACGACCGTTTTATAGCTGAAGAAAGAAGACTCAGGATATCTCATTAATCTCCCAGAGGTCACACCAATTTTAAAATGTAAAACTTGAGAACTGGAACATAAATTTAATTTATTTCAAAATGATTTATTTTTTAACATAGTGAAAAAAGTCACAGAACTATAAAGTGCAGTTTTCAATATTTACTGGTAGTCCTACCTTGTGGACTCTTGTTCACAATCTGAAGGTACACCTTTTAAATTATACATAAAGACCTGTAATTCATCTAGTATGACAGCCAAGGCTGAAAGGCTGCATTTTTCTTGTGAAAATATTTTATTTCATTAAACTATCCATTCATTATCTCCATGGAGTATTCTGATTATTTCTAGGATATTTTAATTGCACAGTAGATTGTTTAAAAGAAATACCACGGTGACTACAAAAAAAACCCCAGAAGTTTAATATATTTGTATAATTTATCAGAAAGATGATCAAATCCTATGTTTACACGACAACGTAGGAACCAGTCATTTCCCAGGAAGATTTATCTCAAGTAACTGCTTTTTCTCAAAACTTCAAAATAGAAGAATACAGTTCAATCATTTAGTCTTCTCATTCTTTCATATTGGTGTGGCCAGAATAGTTGACTTGAGTTTGTGAGAGGCTACATTCTTGTGCTGTTTCTCTTTCTTCATTTCATTATCTTTCTTTCTTTCTTTCCCTTTCCTTTCCTTCCTTCCCTTCCTTCCTTCCTTCCTCCCTCCCTCCCTCCTTTCTTCCTTTTCTTTCTTTCTTTCTTTCTTTCTTTCTTTCTTTCTTTCTTTCTTTCTTTCTTTCTTTCTTTCTTTCTTTCTTTCTTTCTTTCTTTCTTTCTTTCCTTTTCTTTCTTTTAATGCATTGCTTAAAGCCTAACAAAGAACATTCTGAAAATTTTCTGTCTGTTCTTAAAAGGATATTATACTGTTCCCACAAGGGGCAAAGATCACTGGACCTTTTATCCTTTCTAATATCATTTATCATTAAGTCTTAGAACTGGAATGTGTCCAAGATAGATACTTGCTTAATTAAATTCACTGGGATTTTCCACAGCATTCAAAAACTACATTTGTATGTAAAGGTGCTACTAAACTACATTACAAAATTAGGGTCAGAAAAAAAGGTAACATGGAAAAAAAAAACTGCTTCAGAACCATTTTAAAAACCAAGAGCAAAATATCAGCTCAATTACTTTGTTTCTGTGAAGATTAACTCACTGTATATTTCACCACCTGCCCTAGCAAATTTTTTGTTTTATTTAATACTCAATTCACTCTTCCCTACATTTGGTTAAATATAGAAAAATTTATTTCCAATTTATATTTAATAATTTTTATTTATCAAATTATTATATTTTTTAAATTTAGGGGACCCATTTTATGCCACAAATGGAACTGTGGTTGAAGAAACAACAATTAATGAAACAAGGAAAATATCATATGAAAGTTTCTTCATGATTCAGTCTTATAATCTAATGATAGAGTCAGACAATAAACAGTAAGCCAGTTTAATAAAATAGTTGTAATCTTATTCAGTACATATAAGACAATAAATATGGTACTATGACAGACATAAGAGAGAAATTTTTTCTATGGATAATATAATCAGAGATAGTCTTTCCTAAAGGTAATGTTTAAGATGGGGTCCAAATAATAGGAATTGGCTACCATCAGAATCACTGTTATAGACAGCAAAATTAAATAAAATTGTATCACCTCAGAGATTATCTGGTATATATAACTCTAAAAATTTAAAGAGAGTATTTTTAATGCATTTCTGTGTTGCAAAGATGTAGTGAGAATATGCACTCTTGTCTGGCACAAAATTTTAATGAGAAATGTTTCAATGCTGAATATGTCATATCCTGTGGTCTGTCATATATAGACTTTATTATATTCAGGTACATTCATTTTGTTCCCAATTTATTGTGGGTATTTTGTCATGAAATGAGGTTGAATTTATGTGAATAATATAAAGGGAAAAATAAAAAAATCCATTTATAAAAAGGATTAAAAGGAATAGAATGCTAAAGAAAAATTTAAACAAGGTGATGGAAGCCTTGTATACTAAAAACTGCAGAACTTTGCTGAAACATTGTAGAAGGCACACACAAGTGGAAAAACATTCATCAGATGGAATATTTAATACTATTGATGTTATTTCATATCAATAGTACCCTAAAATGATGTACCATTTCAGTGTAAACCCTATCAAAATCCCAAAAATGTGTTCTGCAGAAATAGAAAAATCCAACATAAAATTTGTGTGAAATATCAAGAGATTCCAAATAGCCTAAGCACTCATAATTCATGATTGTAAAATATATTATAAATCTATGGTAATCAAGAGAGTGGGATGTTGGCATAGAAACATACACAAGTGGGGGAGTGGCCAATGTGATGGAGTAGCAAGACCCTGAGCTCACTTCTTCCCATGGGCATACCAAAATTACATCTATTTACAGAGCAACTATCAATGAAAACAACCTGCCAAGCAGAAAATATCCTCTATGACTAAGGATATAGAAGAAACAACAAGACAAGTAGAAATGGTGGAGACATGGTATAGTCAAGTCTAATAGCCTGAGTATGTGTGAATCCCACAAATAGAAGGATAATGCATTTGCAAAGTTTCTCACAAAAGAGTGAGGGGAGTCAAAAATTCATTGACCTACCTAGGCCAGGGGGGCCTGTACTGGAAACATGAGCCCCCAAAATATTTGGCTTTGAAAGCTAGTAGGGCATCCTTTTGCAAAAACCAAATGGCTGTTGGAAATAGAGACTGCAGCCATAAATGTCATACACAAAGTCACATACATCCTAAGACTAATTGTAGAATTTCAGATATAGTAATTTGAAAGGAGGCTGAGTGAAACCACTTATCTATTTTGGAAAGCCTCAAGGAAAGCTAGGAGGAAACAACTCACTTTTGGTCATGGATGCTGGCAGTAGCCATTTTGGTGAGGTGTCCTAAAATAAGGACACAGGTTTTGGAAAGTGTCATTCTGGAATCTTCCTTCAATTTTTTATGTAGTTAGCCCCAACTTTCTCACTACTAATTCACACTAATATTGAGAAGTCCTAGTCTAATAAAGGGTACAGCCCCAACTGACATCAGTTTGGTTACTGAGACCTTATCCACTCTCATACCTAGGCCCACCAATCATTTAAATATCACCAGCCCTAGATCCATCAAGGAGGGTATTACAACAGGATAATGTAAGCCATGACCTTGTCCACCTGTAGGCCAACACTAGCTTCAGGAGTGTTGGCCTACAGGTGGACAACTCTGGATCCAGACACTCCTGGATCCAGCTTTACTTGACAGTGTGCTGGATCTAATGCCAGGGCCACCTGTGTCATAGCCCCAAACACCAATGTTTTGGCTCCAGCCATGGGGTCTTGGTCATATTTCAGTGAACAATTTCAGGATGTAGCCCACTCACCAGTGGGATGAAAAAAAATCTCAGAACTTCTTGGTCCCTAGCTCTTCCACCATTGAGCTGGCACCACTACTAAGACCCATATCACATCACCAGAGACTCTGGAAATTGTCTCAGAGCAACAATAAGTGGCCCTTGCCCTTGGACACAGCATCATCCACAAATAGCCCACTGGCCCTACCTGCAGGGACATAACCTCATCAAACCACAAAAGATACTTCTCTCTGCAACACCAGGCCTTGCAGTCAGCTTGTCAGTACCCACTCTGCACACCAATAGGGTAGCACCACATCAGAACACTCTGGAAAATTCTTGCCATCAGTACAATGACGTCAGTTCTGAGACAAAATTGTGCACTCAGCCAGCCTACCAAAGAATGTACTCTGACTGCCAATTAACCACACTAGGCCCATGACTGGTGGAGCTTCATAGCTAGCTGCTTTATGACCTAGCCCCACCCACCATGGGCCTGCACCAGGACTTGGACTCCTTGATTATACAACAAACCATTCTACGACCTGGCTCCATCCACCAGAGGCAAGTGGTCACCGCACATGCAGGGCCTATAAAGCAATAGGACCAGCATCCAGCAAAATGTACCAGTGTCCCCAAAGGTACCAACCCACAAAAACGTGGCTCTATGAAGCCCACATAAAAGACATCCCTAAAGCATACAGCTTTGGTGTCCAGAAAGCAATATGCTGATAGGGTATTTTCTATATAAGTCCACTTCTTAAAGACTGGCAAACATAATGAAAATGCAAAACACATGGAAATAAAGCACAGAAGATTCAGCAAAATGAGGCAACAAAGGAATATGTTCCAAATGAATAAACATAATTAAAACCTCAGAAGAAGTGTTAAATTAAATAGGTATAAAAATCTACCAGCTAAAAATCTCAAGGTAAAGATTGTGAACATGCTCAAATAACTAGGGGGAAAATTGGATGAACAGAGTGAAAAGTTAGAAGAGTTTACAGAGTTAGAAAATATGGAGAATAATCAGAAAGGGATAAAGAGTACAATACTGGAATAAAAATTATACTAGAAGGAATCAAGAGTAAATAATATGATACATAGGAAGATTTCAGTGAGCTAGAAGAAAGAGTGATGTAACTCATTACAGCTAAAGAGGAATAAGAATTAAAAGAAATTATGACAAGAGTTCCCATCATGGCTCAGTGGTTAATGAACCCGACTAGCATCCATGAGGATGCAGGTTTGATCCCTGGCCTCACTCAGTGGGTTAAGGATCCAGCATTGCCCTGAGCTGTGGTGTAGGTCACAGATGCAGCTGGGATCCAGTGTTGCTATGGCTCTGGCATAGGCCAGCAGCTACAGCTCCGATTGGACCTCTAGCCTAGGAATATCCATATGCCATGGGTGTGGCCCTAACAGGACAAAAAGACAAAAAAAAAGAAAGAAATTAGGACAGTTTAAGAAATCTCTGGGCAGCATCAAATGTTCTAACATTGGCATTACAGGGGCCTCAGAAAAAGAGACAGAGGAATGGCAGAAAACACTTAAAGACAAAAGAGGCAAAGTTGTCCCTAACCTGGGAAAGGAAAGTGACACAGAAGTCCTGGGAGCACAGAGTCCCAAACAGAAACAATCCAAAGAGAACCACATCAGGATGTACTGCAATTCAAATGACAAAATTTAAAGATAAAGAGAGAATATTAAATGTAGCAAGGGAAAAGCAACATGTTTCTTATAAGGCAATTCCTATAAGGTTATCAGAACACTGCAGTACAGAAGGAAGTGACAATATACATTTAAAGGGATGAAAGGGAAAATCTACAACCAAGAATACACTACCAGATAAGGCTTTTATTCAAATTTGAAGGAAAGGTCAATAGTTTTACAGACAAGGAAAGCTTCAAAGGGTTTCAGCATTATTAAATAAGCTTTATAGGCAACATTCAAAGGGCTTCTATCAGCATAAAATAAAAGGCCAAAATAGAGATATTAGGAATTGAAAAATCTCATTGGAAAATGAAAACATAAATTAAAGGTAGTAGATCAACCAATTATAAACCTAGTAAGAAGGTTAACAGAAAAAAGTAACAAAATTGTATTCAGAATAAGTGGCTATTGTCAAAAAAGTAAACATGGCGAGGATGAGGACCTACTCAAATTTTTTTTAAATGGATTTGAGGAAGTTACTGTGTGGTGCAGTGAGTTAAAGGTCAGGAACTGCTGCAGCTGTGGAGCAGGTTGCAACTGTGGTGCAAGTTCAATACCAGCTAGAGATCAGCAACTTTAACTAAGCACACACAAACGCACACACATCCCTATTGGTAACAACAAAATAAAATACTATCCTAGATATGCACTCAAAAAAGAGAAAGCAATTCAAACAATAGTGGTAGTCATCAAATCACAAGAGAAAAGAGCAAAAGAAAAGAAAAAAAAATGAACTACAAAGAGAAGCCAAAGTCAATTAATAAAATGGCAGAGCATATATACTTTAAACGTAAATGGACTAAAGGCTCCAACAAAAGATATAGAGTACCAAATAGATACAAAATGAAGAACTAAATATCAGCTCCCTACAAGAGACTCATTTCTGATATAAAAATGAACAGTGAAATAAAGTGTGGGAATGGAAAAAGTATTCCATGAAAATGAAGAAAGAAATTCAGGGTAACAATACTTTTGTTAGACAAGACCAACTTTAAAGCAAAGACTCTAACAGTGACCAAGGACATTAAATGATGATAAAAAGAACTAAGCCCAGAAAAAGATACAATGCTTTTAAATGTATATACCTGTGTAGGAGCTCCTCTATATCAAGCATATATTAACAGACATTAAGGGGGCAATTAACAGTTGCACAATAATCCTAGGGGATTTAAACACTCCACTTATACCAATGAATGTTTATTCAGACAGAAAACTGTTAAGGAAATACCGGCCTCAAATGGCACTTTATATTTGATGAAATTAGCAGATACATAGTAGCAGAATATGCCTTCTTTTCAAGGGCACATGGAACATGCTCCAGCATAGATAATACAGTAGGCTGCTAAAAAAGCCTCAAGTTAAGAAGATTGAACTCATAGAAAGAAAAAGGATCATAAGAGATTACTATAAACAATTATATTCCAATGAGAAGAACATGTGGAAGAAATGTATAAATTCTCAGAAATGTGCAATATCCCAAGACTGAATCAGGAAGAAGTAGAAAATATGCACAAATTAATTACCATTAGTGAAATTGAATCAGTAATTAAAAAAAAATAGTCCCTAAAGCAAACAGGACCAGACACCTTCATGTATGAATTATACCAAATATCAAAAAAGATTTAACACTTGGAGTTCCCTTCAGTGTTAATGGACCTGACTTGTATCCATGAATACCTGGCTTCTATCCCTGGCCTCACTCATTGGCTTTAGGATCTGGCATTGCTGTGAACTGTGGCATAGGTGGCAGACATGGCTCACAGCCCATGTTGCTGTGGCTGTGGCTGGCAGGTTCAGCTCTGATTTGACACCTAGTCTTGGAACTTCCATATGCCAAAGATGCAGCCCTAAAAAGCAAAAAAAGGAAAAAAACTTAACACCTATTTTTATCAACCAATCCAAAACACCACCAAGGAAGGAATGCTTTTGAATTCTTTCTATGATGCTAGCATATGTTCATACCAAAACCAGATAATAGGCTAATATCACTGATGCACACAGATGATACAATCTTTAAGAAAATGTTAGCTAATTGAATTCAATATTACATTGAAAGGATCATACACCATGATCAAAAAATTAAGAAACCATCTCATTTACAATTGCATTAAAAAGATTAAAATACATAAGAATAAACATAACTATGGAGGTAAATACTTATACCAAGAAAATTATAGGGCACTATAAACCAGCTATAATGGAAAAAATAAAAATCACTATTTAAAAAAAATTACAGGGCACTGATGAAATAAACTGAAGATAACACAAACCAATGGAAAATTATACAATGATCATGAATTAGAAGAATTAATATTGTTTAAATGATGATCATACCCAAGAAAATCTATGAATTCCAGACAATTCAGTATAAAAATACCAAAGCTTTTTTTTACAAAACTAGAAAAAAATAATGTTATTTTTTATGGAAACACAGAAGAATCCCCAATCTTGAGAAAGAAAAACAAAGCTAGAGCCATTATGCTTTATGGTTTTAAACTATACCACAAAGCTACAGTCATCAAAACAGGATGATAATGGGACAATAAAATAGGCACATAGGTTAATGGAATAGAATTGAGAAGCTAAAATGAACTCATATGGACAAATAATCTACAAAAAAGGAGGAAAAAATATACAATAGAGGAGACAATCACTTCAGAAAGAGGTGTTGGGAAATCTAGAGAGCCACATGCAAAATAATCAAACCTGTAAACTTCCCCACACCATATACAAAAGTAAACTCAAAATGGAATAAAGACCTGAAATCATAAAGCTTCTAGAAGAAAACCCAGGCAGTAAGGTCTTCGAGAGTGGTCTTAGCAATATTTTTTGGATATGTCTCCCTATGCAAGGGAAAGCAGCTAGACTGAGTAGGAGGAACTGAACAGTTCCAAGGACAATCTGTTTAGTTCACGCAACCTGAAAGGTGGTCCTTATTTATACATATAAGAAAAATACATCAGTTAAGTTGTATGTGTGTGTATGTATATGTCCATATTACCTATATTTGTTAAAAAGGAAAATAAAAGAATAATGAAGATTAATGTATGAATTAAAAATAAGTTGATTGTTATAAATGACACATAGCTTTCAAAATAATTAACAATGTTGATATAACAAATATACAATTGTGTATATGACTATCTGTCCTTTTGCTTATTTTAAAATAAACATTCATTTATGCTTCCAGTATGTCAGACATTCCTAAGCAGTGCCTGCATAAATGAATTCCATATCCAGCTACAAGCTGCCACTAAGACAACAAGAGTATAAGACTGTTCATATAAGGCCATTGCTTCAGTCAATGACTCTTTATTAAAAATAAAGAAAATAAATATATGATCCAGAAGTTATCAACTTGTCCTTGGATCAAAGCAGGAGTGACAATGAAATGAAATGAGTAAAAATGTTAACTCCAGATTCATAGAGACCGAGGTACAATTTCATGGTCTTCTTAGTAATATTATGTAATAAGGAAAGTTATTTAAAATTCTCAAACACTTAGATTCTAACTCTATGACTGAGTATAACAAAGTCTATTGATAGGGCTCTCGTGACAATGAGATAAGGCAATACTGATAACAAAACGTTTATGCAGTAAATAGTACATGAGAAAATCATAAAAAATGCTAAAACCAAGTCCCAAGAGCCCCTGGCATAGAACAGAAATGATGGTGTTTTTAATACTAATTTCTTCTTTCCCATGATCAAAGACAATAGGTGTTGTTACTCAGTCTTCTATTTATTCACAAACATAAAGTATTTATTTTGCCAAAGAGCAAACATCAGTTGTTTAAATATGCAACATTTTAATATTTCTTTAATAATTCATGGATAACTTATTGTGGCCTAGACTTCCATGTATCCAATTATTTTTCAAGTAGCTTCATTGTACAAAATATTTGTAATGAAAAAAATCAAATAGACTGTAGAGTGAAGAAGGTCAAAGCTCTATAGCAATCTAAAAGCCAAATAATGCTTAGACCCTCTACTTTTTTTATCTGTGGGGTTGCTAAGGGAAATACCATTTTAGAATTAAAATGTTCATTAAATATAAACGAATCAACCTACTCATTTTTCAGACAAGAGGAATTTCCAAAATTAGTATGCAAACTCTGACAATGGAGAGAACAGTGTTCATGATCTTATAGTTTAGAAATCTTCTAAAAGGTAATTGTCCTAAATACAATGCACTGGTTGGAGGAAGGTACAATTCTCTCCCCTCCTGACCCCGCCTCTTCCATCTCTGAGTCAGTGGCCTCCTCCATCTCCACCTCAGCAGCCACCTCAGAGAGTGTCTGAGGAGGCCCAGGAGGCCATAGGCTTGCTTGCTGCATCATGCGGGCTGGAGTCACCGGACAAGGCTGACGGAGCTGCTCACCACCACCCCACCACCTGATGTCTTCAAGATGGTCGCATCTGGCAGGGCAGCATGAGGAATACTGTGCAGTGGGCTCAGGGGCAAGGGCCCATGTTTCCAGGCAGAGATGGTGGTGGGATGGGGCTGCTGCTCATGATCCTGGCATGGGCCATGCTGGTAGCCTCCCTTACATTCCTCACCCAGTTGCTGTTGCTTTACCTCAAACAGCCCCAGAACTGCTGAAGCTGGAGGAGGTGCCCAACTGATTTCACTACATCAAGCTGGCCAGGCCTGGCCCTGCTGGAGTACCTGTATGGCTACAGCAGGGTAGAGGAGCCCTCCAGGGGGCCCCTTGTGGGAGGCATTACTGGGACACCCCAGAGACCACCTCCCACAAATGGGGGAGAACTACTACTTCCTGAATGCCACTATTCCTGTTCAGGGAGCTGCTGGATACTGTGCTGGACCACTGCTAGGTCACCAAGAAGATTAAAGTGGAGTTGGAGATGCTGCTGCAGACCAAGACAGTGGAGTGCCTTCTAGAAGGGCTGAGCCTGCAGGATATGTTCCCGGGTGAGACCATGCTCTTCATCAAGACCATCTGACTTCTCTAGCCTGTAGTGCCCTCAGCTAATGGGGGGATCTTGACAGCCTGAGAGAGGGAGACACTACTCACTACCTCCCCCAGGAGGAGCTGGCCTTCGATGGGGAGATGGAATACAATCAGAGGCTTCTTCTTGGCCATCAAAGTGGATCTGGTCTTGGACAAGTCCACCTACATTTTTGGCAAGCTGTCCTGTGTGGCGAGGAAGCTGCACTTTGTGCTCACCTGTGTGCGCTTCACTGGTTCTCCCTTATGAAGGACCATTGATCGATTTCCAGGTGTGCTCCCAGTTTGAAGGGTGGTCCCTGCTCCAGCTCACCTCCATCAACCAGCTCAATAAAATCATCATGAGCAAGCACACACTCCCAAGTTACAAGATCAGGTTTAAGCCTTTTTTCCCATTCCAAACCTTGGAAGGATTTGAAGAAAATGAAGAAGAGCATACCCATAGACAACAAGGGCACTTACTGAAGGCCACCTTAAAGTTACATTGTTAAAATATGGCAGGTTACTTATTTGGGGATCCTATGATACAGAGGCGAATATTCATTGCACACTTGAGCTGAGCAGTGTTGTTTGGGAAGAAAAACAAAGTTCTATTATAATGGTTGAATTAATAAAGGGGAATTTATGAAGTCTTGAACTTATGCTTCATCTTGTCCATAAACTGACTGGTATGCTGGGCAGTCATAATTGAGACTGTGGCACCAAACTCACCAGCTGCACTTGAAGATTTTCAGCAGGAGACTGACTGATTGCTATTGGATATGTGAAATTCACATCTGTGCTGCAAATGTTGAAGCTTATCATGAAGGCTGGCAACTGAGTCCTGGTGTATTATGAAAAGCCTATTGGCCACAACAATCAAAGTGTGGTGCTGCGAGAGAACTTTTGGCAGTTGGAAGACAACTTTCTGTCAAGCTCATGCCAGCCAAACCATGAAGAGGAAACAACTTTATAGGGTTGGCAATAGATGCTGAAAATAGAGACCTGGATTTTGAATTTGAGACTTGGTGAGTGATGTCAGAGCACAAGCCGAGGTCAAAGATGAGGCACAGTCATTAGGTCACAGTCCCAAATGTATTCCAACAACACTTTATGTTAAACTTCTTGGAAATATATCACCAGTTTTAAACCAGATATTAGCTGTAGAAGGTCACCTGCAACCACAAAAAAAACTTCCATCCAAAGAAATACATAAATCCTTAGCCCTGAAATCTTCTGAGATAACAGAACCAGCACAAATGTTAAAACCCACCCAATGATTCACTTTCAAACCACCTGTGCCACTATGACTGCAAGTCAAAATTCCTCTGCCTTCCTCTGATGCCCCAAATCAGGCAGAACTAGATATTATTATTGAAAAACCACAGAAGGTATTTTTGCTGCCACCTCCTGTAGACAAACCTGCTGAAAAGCAAATGGAAAACCTGGATCACTTATAAGAATAAGCTTCAGCCAAACAGTTTTTAGCAAAGCAGGAAGTGGCAAAATACTTGACTTCAAAAAGTTCCTGCCCTCCTAAGTACAGTTCAGTCGACTTTCAAATGTGGGAATCATCAGAAATTCCTTATCTTAATCAGCTAGGAAAATGGACAAGAACCAGAGCCAGCTGTTTTCTTTGACGTAGAAACCTGCCACAACCTCTTACTCTTGCCCCCTTGTGTTGAGTCAGTCAGCAGAACAGGTTTGGAAGGACATACTATCAATACGAGTTCTCATTTCTTAAATTTGTGTCAAGTGTCTAAAACACATTTTTTAGCCAGGAACTTATATAGTAGAACCTTCACCAAAACACACACCCAACACATCCGACAACCAAGGAAGTGATGCAGAGGTCTGTGGTCCAAACAGTCCCTATAAATGGGGCAACATCACAGGAATAAAGTTGGTGAGAAAGGAGCACAGTCTGGATGACAGTGTTTTCATTGTGGTTAAATAAATTGGTCGTGATCTGTACAGGGGGTTTCCTACAGAGGAAAGGATCCAGAAGCTAGAGTTCATGCTAGATAAACTGGAGAATTAAATTGATCAGGAGTTGGAACATAATAATTCTCTTGTCAGAGTAGAAAAAGAGACAATTGATTCAAGGAAAAAATCAATTCTTTCTGCTGCTTTGGCTAAACCAGGTGAAATACTACATGCTCTAACACTTCTTATGATCCACTACAGAGCAGGCATTGAAGATATTGAATATTTATAAAGTCTGTCTTTAGATTAGCACTGCAAAAAAAAAGCAATTACACAGATGGTAAAGAAGACCTTGATAGTGAAATAACCCAACAAATAGACTCTCAACTATTCACTAGCATATCAGATGAGTTATTTGGCCCATCTAAGTCTGTTTAAATCTGTTTAATTTCCAAGTGGCTAAGGAAAAATTGTGTCTAAAATACCATAGGTATAACACATTTAAACCCTCTTACCATGCACTTTGGCCTGCTTCTCCACAGATATTTGCTTGTGTAAGAACTAGAGTGGAAAATGTTGTTTTCCAGAAGAAAACATGACCTGTGCCCTAAATTAGTTGTTTCAGATTGTATTTATAGTGATGATTTTGGGTTTTTACTGAGAATTTATTTTGCTAATTAATTTTTAACTTTTATAATTATGTAAGATAACTCTTGCTATTTATGTGTGATATCTCATTATTTTTCTCCCTCTTCCTAGTTTTTGAATTAGTGTTAAATAGGATACTGTACAGATTCTGAATATTTTCATTTCTATCATGGTTATAACAATAAATTTTCTGCATACCCAAATTGACAAAGCAGTCATTGAGGGAACAGATTTTGAATCTTTCTTTGTGTTATGAAGTTTGACATCTCTACCTGCTTGAGATTTTTGCTATTTGGGGGCTTTCGGGGATGTTTTTTGTTTTTATTTTGCCAAATGCAACATGAAAGCAGATGCCACAGCTTTTGTCAGCTATGCAGATTTAGTTTAAAAACAAGTTTGCATATACTGCTTGCTTTCTTTGCTTTCTTAAAGTTTAAGAAAAAAAATCACAGAAGCAAAGAAAGCAAGCAGTATATGCAAATTTGTTTTTAAACAGTTAAGTTGGTCAAGAAGTTTGAGAGGATGACAAGATTAGTTAGAAGAGAATAGCCAGTAGGATTTTGAAATAAAGCATTTCAAAATGTTGATGTTTTCCTTTCAAGTTCTAAACATTTTTCATCTTTGGTTCTCCCATAAGAAATAAAGCATGTCAAGGATATTCAAAGTTTCAGGTGAATGTTCTTAAAATGACCTTGCTTGGATCTTTTGTTTTAGAAATATTTTCATGTATAAGAATATTGGGAGAGAGAAGAATCATGCAAAAATAAATCTATTGCTTTGTCTGACATCCTACAGGCCTAAAGGAGTGGTAATCATTCTGAATGCTTCTGTAGTTCAAACTGTCTTTATTCATTTTTTTAAGTCAACAGCATAAATACATAGGAATTGGGACCAATTCTCATAAAATGAAGATCTACTCGGTTACTCAGTCCATCACATGGACACCAGTAACACATTCCTGAGGGAAAATGTGTGAACATGACCTTTGCTGGCATATCATAAAAGTTTTGTCCTTTTTTATGACTGTAAAATAGATTTATGTATGCTTTTCCCTTTCATAGTTAACTACTATGATAATTGATATACAGTGACACTGACATGAATTTTAAGTTAGGTAGAATAGCTTTTATGGCTGGCAGGAAAAGGCAAATTATAGCAAATAAGGATTCTGGCCCAGATCTATAACCTGGGACTCCATATAAGAGTTTATGGAGTTGGCCATTAGTGAACTGTTTAACCATAGGCAAGCCCACAAAATGTCTCTGTTCTACAGCTTCAGTTAGGCCCCTAGCCTGGGAACCTCCATATGCCACAGAAGCAGCCCAAGAAATGGCAAAAAGACAAAAAAGAAAAAAAGAAAAAAGAAAAACTTCTATGTCCCCATCAAATTAGATTTCCTTTCTTTTTAACTTCTGGTTTTCTATTTAAAGATGATTTCACTTCCCTTAATATTTGGAATTAGAAAACTATATATATTGGTATGAAATATTCAGTCTCTTGGAGGAATTGTGATAAATTGTCAGGGTACTTACTAAGCAAAAAGAATGAGTTCTGGTAAAAGGCAAAACATCAACCCATAAAGATGTGTATTGTTTGGGGATCAGGGTAGAAGTTCACTGTTTTTTTTTTTTTTTTTTTTTTTTTTATTTTCCCACTGTACAGCAAGGGGGTCAGGTCATCCTTAGATGTATACATTGCAGTTACAGTTTTTTCCCCCACCCTTTCTTCTGTTGCGACATGAGTATCTAGACATAGTTCTCAATGCTATTCAGCAGGATCTCCTTATAAATCTATTCTAGGTTGTGTCTGATAAGCCCAAGCTCCCGATCCCTCCCACTCCCTCCCCCTCCCATCAGGCTACCACAAGTCTCTTCTCCAAGTCCATGATTTTCTTTTCTGAGGAGATATTCATTTGTGCTGGATATTAGATTCCAGTTATAAGTGATATCATATGGTATTTGTCTTTGTCTTTCTGGCTCATTTCACTCAGGATGAGATTCTCTAGTTCCATCCATGTTGCGGCAAATGGCATGATGTCATCCTTTTTTATGGCTGAGTAGTATTCCATTGTGTATATATACCACCTCTTCTGAATCCAATCATCTGTCGATGGACATTTGGATTGTTTCCATGTCCTGGCTATTGTGAATAAGGCTGCGATGAACATGCGGGTGCATGTGTCTCTTTTAAGTAGAGCTTTGTCCGGATAGATGCCCAAGAGTGGGATTGCAGGGTCATATGGAAGTTCTATGTATAGATTTCTAAGGTATCTCCAAACTGTTCTCCATAGTGGCTGTACCAGTTTACATTCCCACCAGCAGTGCAGGAGGGTTCCCTTTTCTCCACAGCCCCTCCAGCACTTGTTATTAGTGGATTTATTAATGATGGCCATTCTGACTGGTGTGAGGTGGTATCTCATGGTAGTTTTGATTTGCATTTCTCTTATAATCAGCGATGTGGAGCATTTTTTCATGTGTTTGTTGGCCATCTGTATATCTTCCTTGGAGAAATGTCTATTCAGGTCTTTTGCCCATTTTTCCATTGATTGATTGGCTTTTTTGCTGTTGAGTTGTATAAGTTGCTTGTATATTCTAGAGATTAAGCCCTTGTCAGTTGCATCATTTGAAACTATTTTCTCCCATTCTGTAAGTTGTCTTTTTGTTTTCTTTTTGGTTTCCTTTGCTGTGCAAAAGCTTTTCAGTTTGATGAGGTCCCATGGGTTTATTTTTGCTCTAATTTCTATTGCTTCGGGAGACTGACCTGAGAAAATATTCATGATGTTGATGTCAGAGAGTGTTTTGCCTATGTTTTCTTCTAGGAGTTTGATGGTGTCCTGTCGTATATTTAAGTCTTTCAGCCATTTTGAGTTTATTTTTGTGCATGGTGTGAGGGTGTGTTCTAGTTTCATTGCTTTGCATACAGCTGTCCAGGCTTCCCAGCAATGCTTGCTGAATAGACTTTCCTTTTCCCAATTGATGTTCCTGCCTCCCTTGTCAAAGATTAATTGACCATAGGTGTCAGGGTTTGTTTCCGGATTCTCTATACTGTTCCATTGGTCTGACTGTCTGTTTTGATACCAGTACCACACTGTTTTGATGACTGTGGCTTTGTAGTATTTCTTGAAGTCTGGGAGAGTTATGCCTCCTGCTTGGTTTTTGTTTCTCAGGATTGCTTTGGCGATTCTGGGTCTTTTGTGGTTCCATATAAATGTTTGGACTGTTTGTTCTAGTTGTGTGAACAATGTCATGGGTAATTTGATAGGGATTGCATTGAATCTGTAGATTGCTTTGGGTAGGATGGCCATTTTCACAATATTGATTTTTTCAATCCAGGAACATGGAATATCTTTCCATTTCTTTACATCTTCTTTGATTTCTTTGATTAAGGTTTTATAGTTCTCGGCATATAGGTCCTTTACCTCTTTGGTCAGGTGTATTCCGAGGTATTTGATTTTGTGAGGTACAATTTTAAAAGGTATCATTTTTTTGTATTCCTTTTCTAATGTTTCATTGCTGGTATACAGAAATGCAACTGACTTCTGAATGTTAATCTTATATCCTGCCACTTTGCTGAATTTATTAATAAGTTCAAGGAGTTTTGGGGTTGAGTCCTTAGGGTTTTCTAGGTATAGTATCATATCATCTGCATACAGTGACAGTTTGATCTCTTCTCTTCCTATATGGATGCCTTTTATTTCTTTTGTTTGTCTAATTGCTGTGGCTAAGACTTCCAAAACTATGTTGAAGAGCAGTGGTGAGAGTGGGCATCCCTGTCTTGTTCCAGATTTGAGTGAGAAGGCTTTCAGTTTTTCCCCATTGAGGATTATATTTGCTGTGGGTTTATCATAAATGGCTTTGATTATATTCAGGAATGTTCCCTCTATACCCACTTTGGCGAGGGTCTTGATCATGAATGGATGTTGAACTTTGTCAAATGCTTTTTCTGCGTCTATTGAGATGAGCATATGATTTTTGACCTTTTTTTGTTAATGTGGTGTATGATGCTGATTGATTTGCGTATGTTGAACCATCCTTGTGGCAATAAATAATCATCTATCAATTATCACCTTAAATGTCAATGGACTGAATGCCCCAATCAAAAGACACAGAGGGGCTGAGTGGATAAAAAGGCAAAAACCTTCAATATGCTGCCTACAAGAAACTCACCTTAAGACAAAAGATACATATAGATTGAAAGTGAAAGGGTGGGGAAAAATATTTCACGCCAATAGACAAGACAGAAAAGCAGGAGTCGCAACACTCATATCAGACAAAATAGACTTTAAAAGAAAAGGCATAAAGAAAGACAAAGAAGGACACTATTTAATGATTAAGGGATCCATCCAAGGAGAGGATGTTACTATCATCAACATATATGCCCCAAATACAGGAGCACCCAGATACACACAACAAATATTAACAGGCATAAAGGGAGATATTGATGAGAATACAATCATAGTAGGAGACCTAAATACCCCCCTCACATCAATGGACAGATCCTCTAGACAGAAAACCAATAAAGCAACAGAGATCCTAAAGGAAACAATAGAAAAGTTAGACTTAATTGATATCTTCAGGACACTACATCCAAAAAAAGCAGAATACACATTCTTCTCAAATGCTCATGGAACATTCTCAAGAATCGACCACATATTGGGACATAAAGCGAATCTCCATAAATTTAGGAGCGTAGAAATTATCTCAAGTATCTTCTCTGACCACAATGCCATGAAATTAGAAATCAACCATGGGAAAAGCAAAGAGAAAAAACCTACTCCATGGAGACTAAACAACATGCTACTAAAAAACCAATGGGTCAATGAGGAAATCAAGAAGGAAATTAAAAACTACCTTGAAACAAATGATAATGAAGACACAACCTCTCAAAATCTATGGGATGCTGCGAAAGCAGTGCTCAGAGGGAAATTTATAGCAATCCAGGCCTTTCTCAAAAAAGAAGAAAGATCCCAAATTGACAACTTAACCCTCCACCTAAACGAATTAGAAAAAGAAGAACAAAAAAGTCCTAAAGTCAGCAGAAGGAAGGAAATTATAAAGATCAAAGAAGAAATCAATGAAATAGAGACTCAAAAATCAATAGAGAAAATGAATAAAACCAAGAGCTGGTTCTTTGAAAAGGTGAACAAAATTGACAAACCCCTGGCCAGACTCACTAAAAAGAGGAGAGAAAGAACCCAAATCACCAAAATTATAAATGAAAAAGGAGAAATCACAACGGATACAGCAGAAATACAAAAAACCATAAGAGAATACTATGAACAACTATATGCCAACAAGTTTGACAATCTGGAAGCAATGGACAATTTTCTAGAATCTTACAGCCTGCCAAAACTGAATCAAGCAGAAACAGACCAACTGAACAGACCGATCACTAGAAATGAAATTGAAGAGGTCATAAAATCACTCCCTACAAATAAAGGTCCAGGACCAGATGGCTTCACAGGTGAATTCTATCAAACATATAAAGAGGAATTGGTGCCCATCCTCCTTAAACTCTTTCAAAAGGTTGAAGAAGAAGGAATACTCCCAAAGACATTCTATGAGGCCACCATCACCCTCATTCCAAAACCAGACAGAGATACCACCAAAAAAGAAAACTATCGCCCAATATCATTGATGAATATAGATGCAAAAATTCTCAACAAAATCTTAGCCAACCGAATCCAACAACATATCAAAAAAATTATACACCATGACCAGGTTGGGTTCATCCCAGGTTCACTGTTTTTTTTAAGGACATCATATTTTATGTATAAATATGCAGAAATATGTAATTAGTCCATGCTTTCTTTCTCTCAGAACCTGATATTGGTATGCCATAACTGTAAAATTAAAAACACAATTTCTAGAGATTGGAGGGATTTTGCTTTAGTCATTTATTTGAAAAGAAAGAATGACAGGTCTCTTAACTCTGATAGAATATAGCATTTGGAGGAAAACCAAGGCTTAGCTCATGAGGTCCCTTCAGGGAGAGTCCACATCAAAAATTGTCACACTATAAACTTTTTTCTAATACTTAATGAATTTTATTATATTTATAGGTGTAAAACAATCATCACAACCAAATTGTCCATCCCAAACCCTCAGTGAATCCCCCTACACCTCAACCTGTTTCATTTGGAAACCATAGGTTTTACAAAGTCTGAGAGTCAGTATCTGTTCTGCAAAGTTCATCGTGTCCTTTTTTTAGATTCCAAATGTCAGTGATAGCATTTGATGTTAGTGTCTCATTGTCTGACTGACTTCACTTAGCATGATAATTTCTAGGACCATCCATGTCCATCCACTCTTCTGTCAATGGACATTTAGGTTGCTTCCATGTTTTGGCTATTGCAAACAGTGCTGCAATAAACACTGGAGTACATGTGTCTCTTCGAGTCATGGTTTTTTTCTGGATAGATGCCCAGGAGCGGGATTTCTGGATCAAATGGTAGTTCTATTTTTAATTTTCTGAGGAATCTCCGTACTGTTTGTCACAGTGGTTGCACCAGTTTGCATTCCCACCAAGAGTGTAATAGAGTTCCTTTTTCTCCACATCCTCACCAGCACTTATTGTTTGTATACATTTTGATGATGGCCATTCTGGCTGGTGTAAGGTGGTAACTCAGTGGTTTTGACTTGCATTTCTCTAATTATTAGTGATGTTGAATATATTTTCATGTGTTTTTTGGCCATCTGTATGTATTCTTTAGAGAATTACCTGTTTAGATATTCTGCCCATTTTTTGATGGGTTTGTACTTTTTATTTTTATTTTTTTTTGGTATTGAGCTGTAGGTGGTGTTTATAAATTTTGGAGGTGAATCCCTTGTCAGTTGGTTAATTTGCAAAGATTTTCTCCCATTTTGTGGGTTGTCTTTTTGTTTTGTTTAGGGTTTTCTTTCCGGTGCAGAAACTTTTAAGTTTAATTAAGTTCCACTTGTTTATTTTTGTTTTTATTTTCATTACTCTAAGGGTGGATCTGAGAAGATGTTGCTGCCATTTATGTGGGAGAGTGGCCTATGTTTTCCTGTAAGAGTTTAATAGTATCTGGTCTTATATCTAGGTCTCTAATCCATTTTGAGTTTATTTTTGTGTATGGTGTTTGGAAGTGTTCTAATTTCATTCTTTTATATGTGGCTGTCCAGGTTTCCCAGCCTTGGGTAGTATAGCCATTTTGATAATATTGACTCTTCCAATCCAAGAGTATGGTATGTCTTTTCATCTGTTCATGTCATCTTTCATTCCTTTCATCAGGGTCTTATAGTTTTCAAAGTACAGGTCTTTTGTCTCTTTTGTCAGGGTGTTATAGTTTTCAAAGTACAGGTAGGTTTATTACTAAATATTATATTTCTTTGATGCTATGGTAAATGGGGTTGCTTCTCTAATTTCTCTTTCTGGTCTTTCATTGTTAGTATATAGAAATTCCATCGATTTCTGTGCATTAATTTTGTATCCTGCAAATTTGCCAAATTCATCGATGAGCTCAAACACTTTTCTGGTAGAGCCTTTAGGATTCTTTATTTTCATGTGTATTCACAACCCTCAGAAAAAAGCAATATTGAAGTGATATCTTAAGCTGGCAGTAAACATTATGTACTGTTATTGACAAAGCAGATGTTAAATAGAAGCTATGTGGCAAAGATGGTTGATGCCAAATTTCTGAATCATTTGGATACTTATAAATAATTTGATTTTTAATTTTTATTCTGATCAGAAGTAAATCAGGACCTGCACTGGGAGCATATCATCCAATCTCCTAATGGGGTGTTATTTTGATAGGAACCAGGTTCCTAATGTTTTTAAAGAAGGATTTAAAACATATGTTCTAAGTATCCAAGGACTTAAATAAGAAAACATCTTTCTGAATTGCAAAGGATTCAGATTTTATCTAAATAGGAAAGGTTGCCAAAAAGATAGCCAAATGTACTGTTTACAAAATCATGAAGCAGTGCCTGTCACTTACCTATTTTGAGTTTAACTTGTAAACAGTTTTCAGTCTACAACTTAGCAGAAAAAAAAACATTATTAAGATGTTCTCCTTTAGGTAATATACCTGGGCTAAAAGAAGACAGGTGCCATTTTCAAAATGTGCAGGATTTCAAAATGTTTAGACTTGCATCATTTTAACTGCATCCCTCTGAAGCTGTTTCTTTACTGAATGAGACAATAATCAACATAGGGGCAAACTCTCATCCACCCCTGCAATGTTCCACTTTTCCCAGGAGCAGAGTTTTACCCGAACCAGGCCAAGATGATGTTTCACAAACAGAAAACCAATGTATGTTATTAACCATTCAATTAATTTCTCCACAATTAATCTCTCTTCTTCAATAGAAAAATGGCCATACAATGATTCATCTGCCTGAAATATAGATGAAGAAAAGTCAATAGGACTGGTTCTTGGCTCCTCAGCCACTACTAGGACCACAGTCTATCACCTAATCTGGTGCTCTCTAGTCTTTCAAGATCAGTTTTTCAATATTAGCACATCTAACTGCAGAACAGTTGCCATTAGAAAGGATTTGAAATTGGTCCTCGGTCAGAAAAAATAAGAACTAAATTCTTTCTCACTGCATAGCAGTTAGTATTCTCAACATGCTTTTATATGCTTTCAATTTAGAAATATTTGATATTATATCCTTCATGCTTTTTCTATTTTCAATTATTAAAAAATATCAATTTAAAGCTCACTTCACAGGCTACAACTGGCTCATTAATATAGTTGACCATATGTTCTGGGAAGTCTTTCAAGAAGGAAGAACCTCTCAGTTTTACTGAATATAATCCTTATAGATGATAGGTCAACCTCTGTGCTTGGATTACCTTTACTAACATTCTATTCACTCCATGCTCTTAATTAAACATGAGTTAGGGGAGTATTCCTCAATCTTTATTTTCACCATTGCCCCCACCCCAATGTGCTTTTTAAGAAATTATTTTCCCTTAGTAGCTTCCTCTTCTAAAATAGTAATATCACAAATATAGTACCTGTTTATGTGATTTGTGTACACTTGTGAATTATATAATTGTTTAAAAATAGTAATACATATTCATCCCAAGGAAATATCTTATTGGGAGAGATATTATCTCCACTTCAAATGCATAGTTTTAAACAACCTCATTATTTTTTAAAAAAAAGGGACATAACATGGTTATTTAAAATGAAGCCAAAGTGAGATTCTAGATGTTTCAAACAACTACACAAATCTACATACATTTCTTCTCTGCTGTATTATACTCTAATAAAACTTTCTTATCTTGCCTACTACTCACAAATTATATTTTTAGTTTTAGTTTTTCATTTGCTTATTAATTGTCTATTCCTGACTGGAATTTAGTTCCACAAAAACACCATCCTTGTTTGTATTATTCAACCATTGTTGTGTATCCAGCTCCCATAACTCTGTATCCCACTGTAGACACTGAACAGTGTTCTTTTGATAAATACAAGTTACAAATTCCTAAAGTTAATTGTACATGGAGCCATTTTTGCAGTAATAAGTGTTAACGGTATGCACTATCAACAAGAACAGCCCTGTTGAAATAGAGCCTACTTAGCTCCTCAAAGTGCTACCCACATGCCCAGAACATCAATTTCTTAAAGGATTGAGCTTTTTTTTTTCTCTAAACTTCTCTTTCACTCATTTTTCTTGACTCAAGAGGTACCAAGAGACTGCAAATAATTTAAGAAGTGCAGGTACAAGAACAGCTGAAGGGAAGAAATTGCTGCATCAAAAAAGAGTGAGAGAGAGAGGAAAGAATTTCTCTATACAATCTTCACAGTGTGTCTGCAGGTCAGATCTGTGTTTTGCAATTTTCACATCATGATATAAGGAGTATTGTGAAGTGTGCAGAGTAGAGGAGCCAGAGATTATAAGAGCTGATATTGATGCTCACATCATTGAGTTCCATTTTCTCCTTATATAAAATGGAGAGAAAACCTCTCTATACAATACTTGTTCCTAGATTAGTGAGTTAAAGTATATAAAAATGCATGCCTCATATTTGACCTTCAACAATAGTAAGCTCATTCTCTTCAATTAATGTCAATAATTTTCATTGAATTGAAAGTCCAGATTAAACCAATTATCTTTACAAAAGACATCCAAAATTGCTTATGTCATTAATTTTTAGGAGGAACATATTTGCTTCCCTCTACGTTTTTCTTTAAGAATCAGAAATAATCAGGTGAAAGCTAGTCCTCAGGAGATAGTTTTAATGATGATTGCAAAGGAACATCTTCATATTCCTTAAATTATTCACAAATCTGCAAAAATCTATGCACTAAGAATAGTGTACTGCCTTACATTTATTTCTTAAGATCTTACAACTTGCAAGTTTGCTGTTGAAAATTTATAATTTGTACATCATTAAATTTCTCACCCTCCCACTGAACCACTGGCATAGCCTGGAAGACAAAACCATTAATCTTATTTTTCCTTTTCAAATACTTCATTTTGTCTTAGTTTAGAAAGAATATTTCCACGAGATTTTTCCTAGCCTTACCTATGGCTTACCATCATCCCATATCTAATATTAATAAGACAAAATGAAACATATCAATTAGTCTAAAATCTGTTGAAATATGTAGTCCTCACCAGCAACTGGTAACTTGATGATTCTAATAGACTAGGTGCCAGTTATGTGGTCTTGCATGCCTTAATTTCTTTGGAAAAAGCTCTGTGTCTGATGAATTGGAGATAACCATGCACAACCTAGTAAACAGAGTCACTCCAGAATCCTGGTCTAGCATTATTATATGGTCAAATTATGAAAGAATTAGCTTCAGTTGCTCATTCAGTTTGATAAAGGGATATTTGTGAGAAGTACCAAGACTTTGAGTGTTAGTAGTCAGAAAAGCTTTGATTTATAACAGCTATGTAATAATGTAGGAAGACCTGCTATTCTCCAGTTGCATAGGGAGGCATTGCAGATATATCCAATGTGAAAGTTCACCTTAGCCATTTTGCTTTTATGAAGACCAATATTAGGAACTGAATTTACAAAAAAGAAAAACCCAAAAAACAAAAAAGAAGCAAACAAAAAATACCTTTTACCATACTATCCATTTTTTTGTGCTAAATTTAACACCATATTCCTAAAGAACATGGTAAATCGTTAAGGCTGCAGATAATTGTCTTATCTATTGACCTAAACATAACACAGACAACTGTGTTCCATTTGAAAGAAAGAACAAATTTTGAAGATCTGGATTGGAATTTTGTAGCTGCAACTTTTGAAAGGACAGCATGCTAGTTTTCCTGACACAGTTTATTGGGAAAACATGCATGATGTGAAGCAAGGAATTAGTAAACCTCTCTTGTCTTTATTTTCCATAAAATGGATAATGATAATTGAACAAATGGTTTAGTACACAGAAAAGTCAACTGAAGTAACTGTGCCTGACAGATATTAAGGTGTTCATTTTATGTAAACATACATGACAACACCACAGAGAAATAGTTTTGGAACATAACCATATGCCTTTTTTTGAGATTTGATAAAAGATGTTTAAGGTTTCTGTTTCAAATGGCTTCTTGAGTCTCAATATGGAAAATAATATATTTATATTCAAGAATAACTGTGAGCCATAATAAATAAGAAAATAAGAGAAAATTAAGGGTAATTTCAACATTTCTATCTTAAATTTTGTGCCACTAAAATAAAATTGAGATAGATGGTAAGTTTTTCATTCATGCTTTCATGAGCATCTCTCTTTTTGCTTTCAATAAATTCATAGTGCAAAATAAGTGATTCCTTCACTCAACTCTGCCTGCCGCCATTTTTGAAGAATTTCTATCCCTTACTGGCTTTACTACTGGCTAAGCAAAAATAAAAGAAGTTCTGAAATCAAGAGCCTATGGAATATCTATTTTATCCAAGAAATATATATAAATAATTTAGTAAGATAGCTGTACTATTCTGGAGAAGAATATACTTTACAATCATTAAACGAGGGGGTTATAGTTGTTCTTTCTATTGCCTATTATGAATCTGTGAACATGAATATTGAATCCTAGACAAAGAACACTTTATTTTTTATTTTTTGGCTTGTTAGGGACACAGCTGTGTCATACAGAGGCTCCCAGGATAGAATGGGAGCTCTAGCTGCTGGCCTATACCACAGACACAGCAACATCATATCTGAGATATATCTGCAACCTACACCACAGCCCATGGCAATGGCAGATCCTCAACCCACTGAGTGAGACCAGGAATCAAACCCACATCCTCATGGATCCTAGTCAGCTTCCTTAACTCCTGAGCCACAGTGGGAAATCCAATCCTAGATAAAGTACATTTTAATTCATAAAAAGGCCTAACTAATATTAAATTTTCAACTAACGTTAGTTTCTAGATCTGCAAAATTTCTAAATTTTCTTTCAAAATTTATGGAGTTCCCATTTGTGGCACAGTATAAATGAATCTGACTAGGAACCATGAGATTGCAGGTTTGATCCCTGACCTCACTCAGTGGGTTAAGGATCCAGCATTTCTGTGAGCTGTGGTGTAGGTCACAGATGCAGCTTGGCTCTGGCATTGCTGTGGCTCTGGCATATGCCAGCAGTTACAGCTCTGATTACACCCCTATGTCATGGGTGTGGCACTAAAAAAAACAAAAAAGACAAAATTTACAACAGATATAATCCTCCTCCCTATGTTTATGAATCATCAATTAACAGGCATTGTGAACAGTCTAATTTACTCTTCTCTTCAGATTCCTCATGGCATTTTTTACCTCCATGTTTCTCACTGTATAAATTAAAGGATTTAACATGGGAGTGAGTATTGCAAAGAACATAGTCACCAACTTGTCTTCAGGGTAAGTGGTGGCAGGACATGTGTAACTGAATATACAAGGGACAAAATAGAGTACCACTACTGTAAAGTGGGAGCGCATATAGAGACAGCTTTGTGTCTTCTTTCAGAGCTATTGGATTTCAGGAAGCTCAGGATGACCATGTAGGAGATGAGTATCATGAAAAAAATAAGCAAGAACATGACCCTGATAGTTGATACCATAATTCCAATCCTGTTGGTGTCACTGCAGGCAATTTCCAACAGTAAGAAGAAATCACACATGAAGTGGTCAATGACTTAAGGACCACAGAGGGGCAAATTGACCATAAACTGAATCTGTACAGTGGCATGAAGGATCCCCCCCAAGCCATGCTACAACCATCAGGAGATGGCAGAGCCCCTGTCTCATGATAGCTGTATACTGCAGAGGCTTGCAGATGGCCACATAGTGGTCATATGCCATGACAAGGATTATGATGACCTCTGATCCTCCCAATAAGTGTGTGAGCTGTGGTGTAGGTCACAGATGCAGCTCGGATCTGGCATTGCTGTGGCTCTGGCATATGCCAGCAGGTACAGCTCTGATTAGACCCCTAGCCTGGTAACTCAGTTCAAAAAGAATTGAGTCATACAGCCACCCCAAGAGATGGCTCTCCTCTGGTACAATAGGTCAATGGTAATTTTGGGGGTAGTTACAGAGGTTATGAAGTCACCTATGAAGGCTAAGTAAGTGAGAAAGAAATACATGGGAGCTGAAAGTTTGGGGCTGAGGAAAATTGTAACTATGATAAACAGATTGGCCATCACAGTAAATCGCAAAATGAATGAAAAGACAAGAATAGTATTTTCTGCAAATATGGATTCTGTGTGAGTCCCAAGAGAACAAATTCAGTCACATTGTTGGGAGGACTGGGGAGATCTGTTCAGTAAGGAAAACCTTCCTGAGGCCTGAATTATCTACAAAGGAATAAAGAATGATACCTATTAATCAGTAATGGAATATTGTCCAAATTTCATGGAACAAATATAGAGAAGTCACTTTAAATGAGGAGCACATGCTTGGCAGTCTTGTCCCAGTACCTGTTTCAATTCTTTCTCACTTCTTCCATGATAGCTTTTTATCTCTACAGACACTAGAACCTATTGCCTATAAAAGATGTATAGGGCCATATTGTATATGTAATTCAGTGATAAAAACCTGGGTTATCTATATGGGAATATGAATTTTCTCTCTGGTTCCAACCATTTGATTTTGCTAAGCAATTTTCCAATGATTCCAACTTTCCAATTGTTTTTGAATTTCCAATGAATTTTCCAATGGTTCTGAACATCTGATTTTGCTAACCATTCCAAAATCCATTTGATTTTGTCAAGACATTTTTGTCCCAAGCTTCCAAGCCTTTCTCTGTGAAATTGCACATTCAAATTCTCAGAAGTATCTTCTAAGCTGAGATATCCCTCATATAGGTAAGAGTTATTCTCTCTCCCATGAGAATTTACATTTAAACTATCAGCTCTAACTATGGAAAGAAAAACATGATCAATAGATATAATAATCAAGCAGTTAAAGGAAATCTATATAAGTCTTTGGCAATTCACCCTCCCTGGTACCTACCAGAACACATCAGCTATTTATTTACATCTCCTCACTGTCCCTACCTTAGTGCCTGGAATGAGATTTGCTGTGCCTTAAACCTGTTAAGTGATGAGTAAATGCTTAGTGAATTGACATTCTCCATGGGTTAGAATATGCCTGTTTACCCAAACCATAAACTTGGGAGAAATTCAAGTGCTCTCATTCTCCTGCACTGTTTAACTTACTCTCTCTCTGAGAAATACAACAATTGTTTGAAAGGAAGCTGCATTCTGGGTTAATACACTCTAGGTACAATTTATGGGGTAAGTATGAAAATAATAATTGTTTTAGGAAAGATTATGGGTCATATTACTGTCAAGATAACTATAGTGTTTTTAATCATTATTTTTATTCCACAAAATTCTCTTTAACATTCAATTTAATATTGTCATCTTCAATAAATTCACAGCTTCCGTAGACTTGAATTGAATAAAAACCTCTTGATTAGGTATTTAATACATGAGGATCTATTAAGCAAAAGAAATTTTTATTTTCAAAGTTCTAAAAAAAGAATTTAATATGGAGAATAGAAAGAAATTGCTAGATAAGTTAGAAAGATTAAAGCACTATCCCTATAAACATGTACACATTGACTAATACATACACATAAAAATCTCTTACTTACTATGAGCACCTTTTAGAAGTTCACTCATTCAACTTATAATTTTTGGGTATTGACTGTGTATAATTAATATATGCGTTCACATAAAGTCATAAAGAACATAACTGTTAAATACATTTAAATACCTGAATTTTTTTAACCAAACAGAATATATGACATGAATGACCTTCCCAAACTTTTAGATTTCTCCTACATGCATTTTAATTCCTTAATCTCCCATCTCCCCATAGCATTCATCATCCATCATTCCTGGTTAAAGGCTACTGCATTACCAATAGAATGAGAAAGACAGGGGACAACAATTTCCCAAAGAAAAGAGAAAACACAAATATAATAACATGTATTCTGAAAAAAATGTCTTTTCCTTTCAAAGGTAAATGGATAAAGAGCTTTATTTATAATAAGTATCCAAAGTGTAAACTGTATACTCATGTGGGAAAAAAGTGCAGCAGTTTCATCACATTTACCTATTCTGATCTGAGAGTCCACCGAAAGATCAGAAAATATTATAAATACAGTAATAACTAGACACAATTAATAAAAACATTTTAGAAATAACTATGAAGAAATAAACATTAGGGTTTTTATTTCCCTTTGGCTCCACATTACTCTTTCTAGGAATAAATGTTAAAGGAAAATATTTGAAAGAGAAAGATCATTATTTACATACATGTTCAACACAATTATTAAAAGCTGTGGAAAATTTAGAAACAACAAGGAATGTTCAACTTTGAGAAATGGGTAATAAAAATGTAGATATCTCTTATATAATGTATAGTTTTTAACAAAGGTGTTTTTTAAAACTGTGCAATATTATTAAAAATTTCTAATGTTTTATTATTAACTGGGGAATTTTGGATGCAAATGAATTATGTATTTCTTCTAATTTAATTATAACTAATGACTTTATGATTCCAAAAATTAAATATGTATATCAATAAAATGTTTTAATGTCTAAATTGATAGTATTGTAGTTGAATCTACCTTTCTTGATATTTTACATACTGAAGAGTGTGTTTAAATCTCAGATAGGTAAGGATGAGGGGTGATTATATTATTTGTAAAATCTGTTGAAACCCGAAAGTCTACAATCATATGATTTCTTAAAATAAAAATCTTACCTATGAACTTGTCTGACCCAACTCCACAGCCATGGCCCCCCTGAAGCTGTTTGTTCACCAAGAAAGAAGTAAATTTGTAAGATTAAAATTGCCAGTTGCTCAGCTAATATTAGTACATTTGATTTATAAATTGTACCTGTGCATAGGATCTTTCTCTTGAACCTTAAAATGGCTGCCATTTATTCCATTTATAGGTGAATTCTGTGAAGTTTCATAGCTATGTCTAATTTGATCCTAAGTGTATTTCATCATCATTAGCAGATATTGCCAATAACACAATTATTTAACATAACAGAAATTCAGAGGGTAACTTTTATAGCATTCATCTTTAATTTTGAACTCCTCCTTAGGCCTACATGAAGACAAAACGTAATGACCAAGAGAAAAAATGAGTTGACCATTTATGGATTTAGGTACTTGATAACAAATGAGCTTAATATGAAGACTGAATATTGATTATTGCATAAATTAATAATTTAGGTGTGGAACTATATGATTTAATTTTATTATAATATTTTGTTTTTAATCAATCTACCATTCATGAAGACATAATTTTTAAATATTGTTTTCACATGTACCTTAAGTAACAATATGAACCCTATTATACATTGGACTTCACACCTCATGAAGTTTACAGTATTTTTTCAAAGCGCTTGTATCATGTGTAAAATCCTGGAATTAAATTAACAAATATGAAAATAATTATATTCTTCTATTATATTCAGAGATGGTAGAATGTATCAGTCATTTAAATTTAATATTACAATACTATACCTATGGAACAGAAAAAGTCTTCAATAGCCACAATTTATAATAAGGAAATAAAAGATGAAGAATCAGAATACCATTTGCCAAGGCAAAATGCGGCAGGCTATTAAATCCTGGTCCAGGAGTTCCTGTCGTGGCTCAGTGGTTAGCGAATCCAAGTAGGAACCATGAGGTTGCGGGTTCGATCCCTGCCCTTGCTTAGTGGGTTAAAAGATCCAGTGTTGCCATGAGCTGTGGTGTAGGTTGCAGACGTGGCTTGGATCCTGCATTGCTGTGGCTCTGACATAGGCTGGCAGCTACAGCTCTGATTCGACCCCTAACCTGGGAACCTCCGTATGCTGTGGGAGTGGCTCAAGAAAAGGCAAAAAGACAAAAAAGAAATCCTGGGCCAGAATACTCATCTGTAAATTACTGCTTTGCAACCTAAGTGTCATGACAAGTTTAGGCTGCCACCAAATATGAGGACCATTGTAATTATACACTAAAAAACATAAATACAGGTATTTGAAATATTTTGTAAATAAATTTACCTCAAATAAATTTGTGAATATTCCCATATAAAACACATTCACTCATAGTGTTCATTTAAACATTGTACATTATGGTATTGGCCCCCTGAGAATGCTCATTGTGAGCAGAATGTGTCATGAAGGAAAACAGTTTAAGAAAACTGAAACCACATGACTAAACCTACGTTGTCTAGATACTTCAATACTTTAGTGTCTTAATAATATTGTGATTGTAGATGCCAAAGATAGTGTGAATGGGGATTTGAAACTATCTAAGGGAGCAAGATGGCAGAAGAGTAAGATGTCGCACTCACCCTCTCCCACAAACACATCAAAAAAACACATCTACATGTAAAACGACTCACATAGTATATCAACTGAATGCTGGCAATACTTAAACCTCCAAAAAGGGCAAGAAACTCTTGATATAACTGGGTAGAACAAAAGAAAAAAGAGAGAGAGTAAAGGAATCAGGACCACACTAGCATTCCAGAGAGAGAGCTGTGAAGGAGAAAAGGAACCCATATTCTGGAAAGCCACATAACTGATGGAAAGATCAGCCTAGTCAGAGGAACATCAAAGTCCTTGAGAATAGCACAGAAGTAGGTCTGAGAATGTAAAAGCAGAGTGAGAGATGCACAGATCATCTGAACCATGGGCCCAGACACCACAGCCTGAGATGTTCGGGTGGAGGCTGGGCACTGAGACTTAGTCTCTGGAGGTTAGTCCCTGGGAGAGAGCTATGGGTGGCAGTGTGGAGACAGCCTAAGGAGCTAAGGAGCACTGCACCATGGGCAGGGGAGTGGTACACTAAAGGCAGGGGGGTGGAAAGCCGTGGCAGAGGGAAAACAGGAGAAGGTCTGGACCCACAGGAGAGTTAAGGCACCTTTGTTGGGGAGAATGAGAGGAGGAGGTCTGGGCTGCCATAGGAAACTCCTTGAGCCTGAGAATGCATGAAGGTCCCCCAGCTCACAAAGGGTGGAGAATCTCTGGTGCATCCCCCCCATGGCCAGAAGCCACTTGCTAGCCTTCCACAGACAGGGCATCTCCAGCCATGGGAAGCCCATGGTGGACCAGTAATCTCCAGCACAGGCCACCCCAACCATGGCCAGAAGCTGCTTGATAGCCTACCACAGAAGGGCCTTCAGGTGGAGAGAGAAAACCACTGTGGTTATCCCTGACTACAGAGGTGGGCATGGCCCACTGCCATTGGGAATACTTGAACAAAAATCACTTGCAGCCCCAACCACCTCCGAGGGCACCACAGAGAAGGACATTATGACAGAATACCACCTGATGTTGCTCTCGCTCCCCCAGGAGAACACCTGCCCTGCAGCTGAAATTGCCAAATGTTCGGGGCAGGGCCCAGGCACTCGATCACTGTCCCTTTCCAGGAACCTGCAACTGAGAGTGCCTTGTGCAGCACATCCTATGGGGGCTAAGTAGGACAAGGTGTTTCTCGAATGGTTTACAGGTGGTGGGGGCAAACCACCACAGTTATCTCTGGCTCCAGAGGTGGCAGTGGCCCAGCACCATTAGGGGTTGGTGAACAGGCACCACCTGCACCTCCAATTGCCTCAAGGGCACCACAAAGAAGGGCATTGTGACAAAACACCACCAGCTGGTGCTCTTGCACCCTTGGGAACACATCTGCCCTGCTGCTGCCACTGTTGAACATTCCAGGCAGTACCCATATGCCAGATCTCTGCCACTTCCCAGGACCCTGCAACTAGGAACAGCCTGTTCAGCACCTCCTATGTGGGCTAAGTGAGATGGATTGCTTCATGCATGGTCTACAGGTGATGGAGACAAACCACTGTGGTTATCACTGATGCTAGAAATGTTCATGGCCCACTCCCACTAGGGGTCCCTGAACAGCCACCACCTGCAGTTCCAATCATCTTAGAGGAAGGCATTGCAAACAAACACAAACTGTTGTTGCTCTCACCACCACCCCCACCCCCAGAAACTCACACAAAATGTTGATGCTACTGACAAATGCTCTGGTCAACTAGAAGATCCTCCTAGAGTTCATTACCACCTCCCAGGGCCCTACAACTAGGAGTAGCCTATGCACCTTCCTGTAGGTCTTTGCTTCTGTTGAGAGCCCAAAGACCAGGCACTGAATGTTGGCTCTAACCATTCCCTTTCTCCCAGAAAACACACTGAGCATCCTGGGGATAACAGCATGCTCACACCTAAGAAAGTGACAGCAAATAATCAAGCTCCCACACCAAAAATAAATAGTAACCCCCAAAAAAATACAAAGGGATACTCTTGCATATAAATAGCCTTACAAGGCAATAGGTTGGCTTCCCCAAACTCACAAATAAAGGAAAAAAAAATGCAAGCAAGATGAGAAGCTCAGCAACCATTTCCAGTTAAAGGAAGAGAATTCACCTGAAGCAGTCAACACTGAAACAGACTTCTACAATCTGGCAGACATTGAATTCAAAAGGGAGGTGGCAAAATACTGAATGAATTAAGAGAGGAAATGAACAGTAATGCAGATTCCTTTAGAAAAGAACTAGAAAATATAAGGAGGAGCCAAGAAAAACTAGAAAATTCATTTGCAGAGATGCAAACTCAGCTAAAGGCCATAAAGACCTGAATTAATAATGCAGAGGAATGAATTAGTGATGTGGAAGATAGAATAATGGAAATCACCCAATCAGGACAGCAGACAGAAAACCAAATGAAAAAAACATGAAAACAATATGAGACCTATGGGATAATATAAAGTTGGTCAATCTACACATAATAGGAATTCCACAAGGAGAACAAAAAGAAGAGGGGATTGAAATTATATTTGAAGAAACTATGTCTGAAAACTTTCCAAATCTAAAGTATAATATCAAGATGCAGGAAGCACAGAAGGCCCCAAACAAACTTAACCCCAACAGGTTCACAGCAAGATGTATTAAAATAAAAATGGCAAAAGGTAAAGATAAAGAGAGGATTCTAAAGGCACCAAGAGAAAACAAAGTGTTAATTATAAGGGAATAGCAATATGGCCATCAGTTGATTTCTCTACAGAAACACTATAGGCCAGAAGGGGGTGGCAAGATTTATTTAAAGTGCTGAATGGAAAAAAAAAATCTGCAACATAGAATACTCTATCCAGCAAGAATATCATTTAAAATAGAAGGAGAAATGAAGAATTTCTACAACAAACAAAAGCTAAAAGAGTAGAGCAATACTAAACTGGTTAAAATAATACTAAAAGGGCTTCTCTAAATTAAAAAAAAAAAGACAAGAATTGAGGAAACCACAACTGGAAAGCAGTCACTTAATTGAGCCAGTATACAGATCTAAACATGAAGATATTTTTAAAAAGACAACAAAATTATACAATGTGGGGAAGGAAAGACTTAAATATACGACAGGACACCATCAAACTCCTAGAAGAAAACATAGGCAAAACACTCTCTGACATCAACATCATGAAGATTTTCTCAGGTCAGTCTCCCAAAGCAACAGAAATAAGAGCAAAAATAAATCCATGGGACCTCATGAAACTGAAAAGCTTTTGCACAGGAAAGGAAACCCAAAAGAAAACAGAAAGACAACTTACAGAATGGGACAAAATAGTTTCAAATGATGCAACTGACAAGGGCTTAATCTCTAGAATATATAAACAACTTATACAACCCAAAAGCAAAAGAACCAATCAATCAATGGAAAAATGGGCAAAAGACCTGAATAGACATGTCTCCAAAGAAGATATACAGATGGCCAACAAACACATGAAAAAATGCTCCACATCGCTGATTATAAGAGAAATGCAAATCAAAACTACCATGAGATACCACCTCACACCAGTCAGAATGGCCATCATTAATAAATCCACAAAGAACAAGTGCTGGAGGGGCTGTGGAGAAAAGGGAACCCTCCTGCACTGTTGGTGGGAATGTAAACTGGTACAGCCACTATGGAGAACAGTCTGGAGATACCTTAGAAATCTATACATAGAACTTCCATATGACCCTGCAATCCCACTCTGGGGCATCTATCCAGACAAAACTCTACTTAAAAGAGGCATGTGCACCCGCATGTTCATTGCAGCACTATTCACAATAGCCAGGACATGGAAACAACGCAAATGTCCATCGACAGATGATTGGATTCGGAAGAGGTGGTATATATACACAACGGAATACTACTCAGCCATACAAAGGAATGACATAAAGCCATTTGCAGCAGCATGGATGGAACTAGAGACTCTCATCCTGAGTGAAATGAGCCAGAAAGACAAAGACAAATACCATATGATACCACTTATAACTGGAATCTAATATCCAGCACAAATGAACATCTCCTCAGAAAAGAAAATCATGGACTTGGAGAAGAGACTTGTGGTTGCCTGATGGGAGGGGGAGGGAGTGGGAGGGATCGGGAGCTTGGGCTTATCAGACACAACTTAGAATAGATTTCCAAGGAGATCCTGCTGAATAGCATTGAGAACTTTGTCTAGATACTCATGTTGCAACAGAAGAAAGGGTGGGGGAAAAATGTAATTGTAATGTATACATGTAAGGATAACCTGACCCCCTTGCTGTACAGTGGGAAAATAAAAAAAATATTAAAAAAAAATCGCAGAGCGGTAGATTGGATATTAAAGCAAAAGCCTTCAATCTGCTGTCTACAAGATATTTACCATGTGGCAAAGGACACATATAAATTGAAAGTGAGGCAATGAGAAAAGGTATTTCATAGCAATGGACAAGAAGGAAAGCAGGAGTTGCAATATCAGACAAAATAGTCTTTAAAACGAAGGGTATAACAAAAAATAAGGAAGGACACTATTTAATTGTTAATTGATCCATTCAAGAAGAGGACATTACAATCATCAATATATATGCCCCTAATATTGGAGCATCCAGATACATCCAACAAATACTAACAGACATAAAAGGAGAAATTGATGGGAATACAATCATAGTAGGAGACTTTAACACCTCACTCACATCAATGGACAGATCCTCTAGACAGAAAAAATAAGGCAACAGATCCTAAGGGAAACAATAGAAAATTTAGACTTAATTTACATTTTTAGGACATTAAATCCAAAATAATCAGAATACACACTCTTCTCAAGTGCATATGGAACACTCTCAAGAATTGATCACGTATTGGGGTACAAAGCTAGCCTCAACAAATGTAAGAGTATTTAAATTATTTTGAGTATCTCCTCTGACAACAATGGCATGAAACTAGAAATCAACCACAGGAAAAGAAATGAAAAAATAACTCACTACACGGAGACTAAACAACATGCTACTAAAAATCCAATGGGTCAATGAGGAAATCAAGGAGGACATTAAAAATACCTTGATACAAATGAAAATGAAGACACACTCATTCAAAATCTATGGGATGCTGCAAAAACTGTGCTCAGTGGGAAATTCATAGCAATACAGGCCTTCCTCAAAAAAGGAGAAAAATCTCAAATCAACAACTAAACCCGCCACCTAAATGGATTAGAAAAAGCAGAGCAAACACAAACCTAATTCAGATGAAGGAAGGAAATCATAAAGTTCAAAGAGGAAATCAATAAAACGGAGATTAAAAAATAGAAAAAGATCAATTAAACCAAGAGCTGGTTGTTTGAAAAGGTAAACAAAATTGACAAACCTCTTTCTAGCCTGACCAAGAATAGAGAAAATACCCAAATAAACAAAATAAGAAATGAAAAAGAAGTCACAATGGATACTGCAAAAATACAAAAAATGATGAGAGAATACTATGAACAATTGTATGACAACAAATTTGACAACATAGAAGAAATGGACAACTTTCTAGAGATTTAACTTTTAAAATTGTACCCCAAAAAATCAAATACCTGGGAATACACCTAACCAAGGAGGTAAAAGACTCATATGCTGAGAACTATTAAACATAAATCAAGGAAATTAAAGAAGATACAAAGAAATGGAAAGGTATTCCATGTTCCTAGATTGGAAAAATTAATATTGTAAAAATGGCCATACTACACAAAGCAATCTACAGATTCACTGCAATCCCTATCAAATGACATTTTTCACAGAACTAGAACAAACAATACAAAAATTAATATGGAGCCACCAAAGACCCAGAATTGCCAAAGCAATTCTGAGGAAGAAAAACCAAGCAGGAGGCATAACTCTTGCAGATTTCAGGCAATATTACAAAGCCACAGTCATTAAGATAGTATGGTACTGGTACCAAAACAGACATACAGACAAATGGAACAGAATAGACAACTCAGAAATAAACCCAGACATCTATGGTAAATTAATCTTTGATAAAGGAGGCAAGAACATAAAATGGGAAAAAGACAGGCTTTTCAGCAAGTATTGCTGGGAAACCTGGACAGTTGCATGCAAATCAATGAGACTAAAACACACCCTCACACCATGCATGAAAATAAACTCAAAATGGCTGAAAGACCTAAATATAAGACAGGACAACATCAAACTCCTATAAGAGAACATAGGCAAAGCATTCTCTGACATTAACCTTAGAAATGTTTTCTCAGGTCAGTCTCCCAAAAGAACAGAAATAAAAGCCAAAATAAACCAATGGGACCTAATCAAATGACAAGCTTTTGCACACCAATGAAACCAAAAAGAAAACAAAAAGATGACTTAAAGAAGGGGATAAAATAGTTTCAAATAATGTACCTGACAAGTACTTAATCTCTAAAACACACAAGTAACTTATACAACTCAACAGCAAAGAAACCAACAACCCAATTGAAAAATTGGCAAAAGTCCTGAATAGACATTTCTATAAAGAAGATATACAGATGGCCAACAAACACATGAAAAAATGCTCAACATCACTGATTATTAGAGAAATACAAATAAATACAACCATGAGATACCACCTCATGCCATCTTTAATAAGTCCACAAATAACAAATGCTGGAGGGGTTGTGTGAAAAGGGAACCCTCCTGCACTTTGGTGGGTGTGTAAGCTGGTACAACAACTATGGAAAACCATGTGGATGTACCTTAGAAAACTATACATAGAACTACCATACGACCCAGAAATCCCACTCTTGGGCATATATATGGAAAACACTTTCCTTAAAAAAGACACATGCACCTGCATGTTCATTGCAGCACTATTCACAATAGCCAAGACATGGAAACAACCCAAATGTCCATTGACAGATGATTGGATTAGGAAGATGTGGTGTATATATACACAATGGAATACTACTCAGCCTTAAAAAAGAATGATATAATGCCATTTGATGGAAGCAGAAGCACTTCCTTAACATTGGTCAGTGCAGAGAGCAGAATTATGGGCATTAATCAGAGCATTAGAGCTTATCTGAGACCAGAGAATTAATATCTACACTGACTTATGGTAAGCCTTTGCAACTTTACACATCCATGGAGCCTTATTAAGGAGAGGGCACTCCTTACTACTGAAGGAAAAGGGATCAAGAACCAAGCTGAAATCCTAAAGCTCCTAGAGGCAGTATGAGAACCTAAAGAGGTGGCATCTATCCACTGCAAAGGCCATCAAAAGGGAGGCAACTTGGTGGAAAAAGGAAACCTCAGTGCTGATGCAGCCACCAGACAAGCAGGTCATCCTTGTCCTAGAAGTGCTGACTGTCCTCAAGTACTCTCCAGAAGAAGAAAAATGAATAAAAGAGAAAGGAGGAACCAAAACTAAGATGGGATGGTGGGTCACACAAAACTACTGGATTTATATTCTGGAACAGCTGATCTACAAACTTGTCCACCAGCAAAATGAACTGACCCACATGGACAAAACTGCCTTAGAGAACTTATTGGGTAGGCACTACCTCATTGTACATCTTCCAGCACTCTGCTCCTCCTTCTCCCAATGGTGCATAATTTTTCTGCAAAATAAATCTTGCCAGGGGCCTAGCAGACCATCTGGAACACAACACTGTGGACTGTCCCCATTTGAGGACATGGAAATGGACTTCACTGAAGTAACCCTGAGCAGGGGATACAAATACCTGCTAATTTTTGTCTGCACCTTTTTTGAAGTCTTCCCAACCCAAACTGAAAAGGCAAGGGAAGTAACCAAGGCACTCCTGAGAGACATTATTCCCAGATACAGAATGCCTCTGACAATTGGGTCAGACAACAGATGGGCATTTGTGGCTGAGACAGTGCAGCAGGTGGCAAAAGCCTTACAGATCTGATGGAAGCTACATTTGACCTATCACCCTCAAAGCTCAGTGAAAGTAGAATGCGTGAACTGAACCCTTAGGCAGACCCTAGTGAAGTTATGTCAGATTGTCTTGCCCTGGGTAGAAATGTTGCTGGTGGCCCTCCTAAATTGAGATGGTCATAACAAGACACAATAGGATTCTTGCCATTTGAAATCTTACATGGAAGGCCACATCTGCTAAGCAGTTTGAGAGGAAACACCAGAGAATTGGGAGACTTAGATTTACATAAATAACAGTAAGGATTGAGGCTCACTATCTCACAAATACACAAATGGGTCATAGATAGAATACCTGTATCTTTAGGCATAACAATGCACCCCCACAAACTGGGGGTCCAGGTGTGGATAAAGGACTAGAAAAAGGAGCCTTTAAAGCCAGTATGGAAAGGGCCCTATATTGTAATCTTAACCACCCTGACTGCTCTCAAAGTAACAGGAATATACACCTGGATCCTTCACTCCAAAGTTAAACCTGCTGGCCCATCAGATGTCTGTGGTGTATGAAGAGCTGTCTTGATGCAGAGAAACCTCTACCCCTGAGAACACAGAGGAAGAGATAACAACCTCGAAGTCCTGCTCTGACCACAATGGAGCTGGTCAGTCAACACACAGCTGAAGATTGATGAATCTGCTGCCTAGTGATGTTTGTTGTTTGCTGTTATTAATCTGGTCCCCATTTACCTTGTCAGGATCCGTTCTGATGGGTGCAGATGCACCCTGAACATCAAGAGAAGGGTATGAAGTAAGAGTTTTTAACTAGAGAAACAACACCCCACCCCTGACTGATGAGGCAGCTATGGGTCTGACAGCAGCTTTACTCACCCCATACCGCCCTTCTTATAATCTTGTAGCAACTAAGTGCCTTATACCCTTGATAGCAGCTCAGCTAGCCATGCTTCAAGCAATGCTTATCAGTTTCAGTTTTGTAAACTTGTTTACTCAGCTTCTTAGGCAAGAACACTGTCTGTTCAGGGAAGGAGGAGACCTAGGCTTCTTGTGTGGGAAAAACAAGAACTGAAAGTCTGTCCTGTATGAAAGCTACCCAGAACAAAGACCTGGTGCTCAGACTCTGGAGGCCACTCCTCTGAGCCTGCACCAATGCTAAACAAACCTAGCTATTCCACATCTCCAAGTGCCACTTGTCTATTACCATTGCCACAGTTTTTTAAACATTCAAGCAAGGCTGACCTAGGCATCCTTCCCAGCCCTGGGCATGAGGACCTGGCACTCTCATTTACCAGTGGCAGGAGCTTATGTGATATCCTGTGAGCAAGTGTTGAGCGCAGACTTGGGCACACTTCCTCAATGGCCCTGGGGGTACTGTTGTGATTGGTTACTGGAATCCACAGGGCAAGGACCCAGGAATGGCACAAGAGGGACCCCATCCTGCTGCGAAAATCAAAGCAAGCCCACCAGGTGCAATAGTTCAGATCCTGCTTTGTGCCCCTCATCACAGCCACCCTCTAGGGGGAGGAGGTGTGGAGGCCAAGGTGATGCATGTGGGGCCATGTGGGCAGAGCAAGACACAGGAGTAAGTGTTCCCCTTGCTTCCAAAAGCACCTACTGCCTTGCATGTTGTTGTCAGAGGCCAGGAAAAGCTAAGGATAAAGAAGTCCTGTGTTGAAACAACTAAAAGCTGGACAATATGTATGAGACAATGGTTTTCAGATGCTGGACAAGAGCAGAGAAGGACAGAGATCCCTGGAAAGAGAGAAAAAAAATGTGGAAGACTTTCAGTTTTCCCAGGTCAATTCTGGTAACTCTGATGAGGGAGATGAAAAATAACTTTGCAGATGGATATAAGAGGAAACTGCAAATATGAATAGCCCCAAATCTATTAAATAAACTGATTTCTTAATTTAAAAATATTCCAATAAGAAAAAATGCCAGACCCAAATGTATTGACTGGTTAATTCTATCAAATGTGTTAAAGTAATAACATGTATATTATCCAAATTTTGTCATAGAGGAGGAGAGAACACATAATGGGTGGTAACTCTACAAAATGAATCACAAAGCTTCAAGACAAGACTAGTTGGAGAAACTGTTAAATTGTAACAATATAACTTGTATCTTCCCTGTTTCTTACTCCATCAGGAGCCTGTATTAATAGAATGTGCTAAAAATAGAAACTACCACTTTCCCTATATAACTGGCTGTTCCCTAAGCTGCTCAGAGCCTGAATTTTCTCTGCTCAGTGTTGCTGGACACTCAGTCAATAAAACTGCTTGAGATCTCATTGCTCCAGTCTCTGCCTCCTTCTTCCCTCACTGTTTCTAACACTTCAAAACTCATTTCAGGGGGCCAATAAAACACAAAAGGAAAACTTGGCAAAGACATACGAAAAATAACATGACAGTCTGACATCTGATATAATGTATCCTCAATGTAATATTAGCAAATTGAACCCAGGGATACTTCCAAATGCTGGTGAATAATGATAAAGTGGGTTTATTCCAGGAGTACAAAGTTGTTTTAACAGCCAAAGCTGAATCAGTGTGATCCATCAAAATAAGAGAATAATTAATAAACACCATTTGATTATATACACAGAAGAAGAAAAAAAAATTAGACAAAGTGAGACGCCAGTTTATGGTAAAAACTCTCAGCCAATTGAGACCAGCACAGAAATTTTCCACTCCTGAAAACACAGGCAGTGCCTTATTTAATATGAGATACTGAATTATTTCTCCATAAGCTCAGGGACAAACCAGAAGAGGCCACAGTCACTTCTGGTTATCATTATAGTGTAGTGGGGGAGAGTCCCCCTCAGAAGAAAGGGAAGACAATATGGCATAACCAGCATCTGTGTGCAAGACATAATCAGTATCTGTGTGCAAGACATAATCAGTGTCCATGTGCAACTTTGTCACATAGAGCATCCAACCAAAATTTACAGAATGTATGTTATCTTATAAGGGGGACAAAGAGACCAAATTGTAAAAGAAAAAAATAATGAAGGGTATATAAGATAGTGCCCGCTGTGTTCAGGGCTCAGCCTTTCGATGTAAATCCACTGAGCAAGTGCATGCACAAATAAATGCTGCTTCCTGGCAAAAAGCCTCAGTGTCCTGTCTGGCTGTATGAAAATCCTGTAACAATAGTGGAGATCCTGGAAGTTAAAAAAAAGGCAAGAAAAATAAATAAAAGGACATAAAAAGATGACATATAGGGGGTGGAGAATAAAGGGCCCAGAAGCCTCACATGTTGGTGAGGATGTGGAGCCCCCAGGATGGGGGTGCAGATTGGACTGGCCCCTTGGGAAAGAGCCTGGCAGACTCTGAAGCCAAGCATCTGTGCCCCCTGGAGCATCTTCACTTTGCTGGGAGGGACTCCCAGGGACACAGCCATGTCTTATAAGAGCATTCACAGAGGGATTGCTCACAAACAGCATGAGAACCCGAAATTCTGTCAAGGTTGGGGTGGGCGATCCAGTTACAGCTACACAGGAGACATGTATTTGGTGGGGAGTCAGGGAAGCCAGACTCAGGAGCAGACACTCTATGAATTCCAAGGAAATGCCAGCCACACCACTGCACCAGAAGACAGGAGGTGGTACCCTCCTATTACACTATCACATCAGGAGACAGGGGGTGGTCCCTTGGGGGCTGTCAGTGGGGTAGTCATTGCTGAGGGGACTGGGAAGCCCTTCTGGGGACCAGAAACATCTGCATCTATATCCAGTTACACCAGGCAGTGAATATCAAAGTGCACACCCTTCATTATCTGCCTTTTCATGAAGGAAGGAAGAACACCAGGCAGCTGGTCTAGACAAACCCACAGAGGAAGGGCCAGGGCAGAGCCACCCATAAGCAGAGGGCCAAGTTGTGCGGAGCCACCTCCTAAAGAAGTGTGCCTGGTGGAGCAGCTGTGCTGAAGATTTTGGCAGAGACCCGCTGGGTGTGGAAGGAGCTGGTGATGAGACAGAGAGACACTGAGCAGACCAACAAAAGGGAGCCACAGCACCCTGTGCTAAGTGGTCACTGGCATCTGTCATGCCATGACCTCTTGAAGTCCAGTTCCTGTGGCCACTCACTCTCTGCACACCTGACCCCAGGTGGTGGTTCAGTTCCAAGGCAATCATGGGGATGGCTTCAGGATCTGGTCCTGAAGGTGTGGAAGCAAGGCTCTTAGGGTTCACTATCCCATCAGGGGCCATGTTCCTCTCTCCCTGGTGGTGGCAATGCCCCTGTTCTCTGAGTAAGTGGGTCCAGGAGTCCCAGTCACCTGTTGGTGCCATTCCACCCATCTCAGATGGGACACACATAGCATCTCCATGCCAGGCTGCCTGCTCCCTGCCTCATGGGACATGCACTGTCCTTTCAATCCAGGTGCTGGAAATTCCTACCCACAGGGATGAACCCCACCACTTGCACCCAGATTTGTTCAGACCATGATGCCTTGGACCACATGCAGCCTGTAACTGTCCTAGCCCAGGGCTGAGGGCAACTCGGCCCAATGTTCAGGTCTCCCCTGGTGCCCAGGGCCCCCCATCCCAGATGAAGGCATTGAAGGTCTATCTCAGGCCTGGGTCCCTGGACTTTTTCTGCAGGACTTATCCCTGGAGGGCCCCATGTGCCAGAACAACCATAGGAAAAGTAGCACAGAGGTCATAAAACTAGATGACACACAGGCCCTGGCAGGCTGGGACTGATGTTAGGGCAGGCTCTGAGGTCATGGCTATGTCACAGCAGTGTGATTATTGTGCATCATGATGGCCTCCAGCCACCAGCATGAGGCCATCTCACACCCAGCCCACTGGGTGAAACAGGCAGAGATGTTGGTAATTTCCCTGAGATGATTGCGGGATTAAAAACACTGTGTCCTTGATGTTTCATTTCACCAGATGGCTCAGCTGTCCGCAGTGGCTTTTCCCTAAGGCACAGAGTAGAGAGGTGGTTAGTGGGTTGCTCGGTCTATGGTGTTCATACAGCTCTTTGTTTCAGTAGCTTTGTTTTCTCTGTATAATGTCTTTTGGAATCTTTTTGTATTTGGATAAGAAATGTCAAAGAGAAAGTCCAAGTTGCTGTATAAATGCAAACCCCCTTGATATCCAGGCCCAGATGTCCCACCTGGAAATAATGGTTGCTTCCCAGGGGTTGGAGAATAAAGCAAGGTGTACTTAAAAAATTCCACATTTCCTACCTATAAATATGAGTGGTTTTGTGTTATCTATTTGCTATGTTTTATTTTCATCCAGCTATTAAAAAAGACTCCTTGAGAGTTCCCACTGTGGCTAAGCAGTAATGAACCCAGCTAGTATCCATGAGGATAAGAATTTAATTCCTGGCCTTGCTCACTGGGTTAAGGATCCAGCATTGTTGTGAGATGTGGTGTGGATTTCAGACACAGCTCAAATCCAGTGTTGCTATGGCTGTGGCATAGACCAGCAGCTGCAGCTCTTATTCAACCCCTAGCTTGGGAATTTCCATATGCCAAGGGTGAGGCCCTAAAAACCAAAAAAAAAAAAAAAAAAAAAAGACTAATTTTTAGGTGGGGATTGAAGGATTGAACCAACATCCAGGGCCCATTCAATTCTGAAACTGTGGAATTCCTTAATTTCTCTGGTCTGGCACAGGAGCAGTTTCCCAGGTCCCAGAGTTAGGGACTCCTGGCTGAACATGTAGGAATGCAGTCTGGATTTCTGATAATAGGTCTAAGCACAGCCCATTGTGTATGTATTTAAATTAAGTTTCTATTAAGGAGAAGGTTCCAACTTGGGCTGCTTCAGGCCCCTCGTAAATGAAAATAAGTAGGAAATATCTTCCAAATGTGTACTTGAATTTCACAAGTATTTGCACCTCTCACAATGACCAAGCCAAGGTGACACAGTGAGGAAGACCCTAAGAATATCTAAGATCTTGAGGGAGCAGAGCCTTGATTTGACAACAGGCTTGTAACTCCATCCAGATTTTGCCAACAGCTCTTTCCTTCCTCTTTTCCTGTGTACCCTGACCAGGTGGGAATTGACACTTTGTTTTTGATATGCTCCATAGAAGATAAGATTGCCCTCTAACATTATCAGGAGAAATGGGGAAGGTGAAGATGGCCCCAGGAAAAATTTCAGTCCAGCAGAGAGGAGGCATCTGTACTAATAGGGTAAAACTTTGGTGGGCTCCGTGGTAGAAACCAAAAAGAAAAAAGTGAGTGAGAAGCTGTTTTGTGTGGGAAATGATGGTAACTGGCATGACTATTGTCCAAACTGAAGATACAGAAGATCTTCAAGTTTGAAAATGTTGAGAATCTTTTGTGGCTAGAAAATGCCTGACACACAGTAGATCTGCAACAATTTTTGGAATGAACTGACGAACAATCAAATCTGCAGAGGAAGCCTCTTTTCAGGCTAACAAAAGCACCCTTGTACAGGGGTCTCCGTGAAACCTATCCACTCAGAGTGGGCAAACTTTTTCTGGAAAACACCTGCTAGGAAACACTTTAAGTTTTGTGAGCCAGCCTATCACAATCATTCAACTATGCTGCCTTGGTTAGAAAGCACCACAGACAATAAATAGACAAATGTGGCCATTTTCCAATAAATTTTTATTTACAAAAACAGACAGGGGCAGGGAAGAGATAGGAGGATATGGCCTGTGGGCCATGTGTGTGATCTCCTGCACTAGCAGAACTTAGGGCTTTTACAGGACAGAGATCACACTTTTTTATCATCTCAGGACCCAGAAATGTATTAAAACTGCCTGTCCCTTGCACTATTGTACTTACATTTTTTTGATGCTGTCAAATGATGATGTATTTTGTTAAGGGTGAGTTTAAAGGCTAAAAAATATTTCTTTGCTTTGGGAGGAAGAGTAGGTGAAACTCTTTCCTCCCTGACCTTGGATTTGAGACCAAGACCCATGAGAACTGTGGTCTGGTGAGCAGCCACCAGGGGACACCTTGGGCACACAGGAAACTGAGCTGTTGTGCACAAAGAAGAGTAGAATGCAGCATCTTGAAGGCTTGCACAATTCTGGGTCTCATTTGATGCCTGGTCTGGGTGCAGAACCTGGGATCCTGGATGGAAAATGCAGATCCAGGACATTTCTTTTGATACCAAACTCCGTGGAAGTTTTGCTGACAGGCATTACTGGTGCCAATAAATACTTAATTCTGTATATGAGAGTGTGATGTCCTCTGGACTAGACCAAGAATCCTGGCATCCTAGGGAAAAACTGACATGATTTTGGCCCATGTTATATAACTAATTGACCTTGGAGTCCACTGATGGCTTAGCAGTTAAGAATCTGACATTGTTATCATTGCTGTGGCTCAGGTCTCTGCTGTGGTTCGGGTTTGATCTCTGGCCCATATGCCTCATGCATAGCCAAAAAAAAAAAAAAAAAAAAACAAAAGAGAGAGAGAGAAAGAAAAAGAAAAAATCCCCCAAAACAACACCTGGGAAAATATGAACAAAACAAGAGTGGGTGATTTTGCCCAGACTTTGTTGCTTTGTTACTTTCATCCTGACTGACTCCATGCATAAAAGTACTCCAGACCTCTTGCGTTTGTAAATTCTGGGTTTATTTTCAAGGGATGCGGGGAGGAAGATTTGGCTTCATTCCCCATGGCCAGGAAACAGTAAATTCTGTGCCTGAGGCTCAATCATGGTTCTTTGGTGTTGGCAAGTGTTTTGTTGGGTGACTCTGGGCCCATCTCAAATGTTGCCAAGGGTAGAGTAAACTAGCAAAATATGGATTAAAGACAATTATTTTTCCTCATAAGGCTGCAAGTGGGAGTAAAAGAAAATGCTTCCTAAACTGGAGAATCAACTCTCACCCTCAATTTCTATGATCAGAGATGGCTGTTTTTTTATCCTGAACCCCTGGGAACCATAATCACATGGAGGGCTTCATAAACAAGATTGCTGGCATCAGTTACCTGGTGACACAATGGGTTAAGGATCCGGTGGCTCAGGTTTGACCCCTGGCCAGAGAAATTCTGTGTGCTGGGGGTTTGGCAAAAAAAAATTTCTACCACTGAGGACAGCATTTCTAACAAGTGAAATTAATTCCGCTGGTCCAAGGACCACACACTTTAACAATTGTCATAGTGTTAAGCGCTTTCAGTATAGACCAAGGGTTGTCAAGCTTTTTCTATAAGAGGCCACATGGTAAATAATTCATTCAGGCTTTGTGGCCACCTGGGCTCAACTACTCAGCCATAGTATCCCCATAAGCAACCTTAATATATACATATACGTACATGTATATATATAAAATCTATATATATATATATATATATATATATGTATATATAATCTGTATATAGATGATAAATAAATAAATGAATGGGTGTGGCTCTGTCCCAATAAAACTTTATTTCCAAAAATAGTCAGTGGTCCAATTTCAGCTCATGGGCTCTAGTTTACCAACATCTGGTTGTGACTTTTGCATTAAAATAGATTCTCCATTAGTGATTTCTAGCTCCTTTTCATTGTTGATCCAGTTTTTTCCACTTCTGAAATATCCCCTTCACTTCCCCTTTAGAGCTGTGACAATCTTACTCATTGCTTTTTTTTATTAATCTTTGTTTGAACACTTTTCCCAAAATACATGCATATCACTCTCTTATTTCAATGATATTTTGATTTTTTAGCTGCAGGAAACTTTTCATTTCTTCCCTTCTATGTTCTTTGACTACCCTCATAATTAAATTGCCATAAAAAAGAGTGACAAGAAAAAATTAATTTTCTCTGTATGGAGATCCCATAAAAATAATGAAATTCAAAGTGGACAAAGCAGGCAGTTTTTATTCTTTTTAGATAAGAAAACAGTGCATTTGTAAAGAATTGACGGGACAAATGAGTTTAGGCCCAGGGTAGTAATTAGTAAAGAAGTAACAAGGTTTAGTTATACAGATTTCTTGGTCCTAAATTCTGTTTATGGTTAAATGAGTATCTTCTACCTACTGGCACAGAAAAGAGAACTATTTTTGTTTTTATTTTTATTTTTTATCATTTTAGGGCCACACATGCAGAATAATGAAGTTCCCAGTCTAGGGGTTAAATCTGAACTTCATATGCTGACCTACACCACATCCACAGCAATGCCAGATCCAAGCTATGTCTGTGAACTACACTACATCTCATGGCAACACCAGATCCTTAAACCCAGTGAGTGAGGCCAGAGATCAAACCCACATCCTCATGGATATTTGTCAGGTTCATTATTGCTAAGCCTCAACAGGAACTCTAAGATGAACTTTTATGTGGAAGATTTTTTTCCTGCTTTCTGGAGTAGAAAGAATGTCCAGAGTGTCCTTTTTCCACCACTGCTTCTTAAATAACTATAAATGAAAGTAATTAATATGTCCGTATTTTGCAATTGCATATTCTTCTCTCTTTCAACTGTGTAACATCCATTACACATAGTACATTCTCTATTGAATTATATGCTTTATTTACAGGAAAACCTCATTTCATTTTGCTTCACTTTATTGCACCTTGCAGATAATTGTGTTTTTTACAAATTGAATGTCTGTTGCAATACTTCATCAAGGAAGTCTCAGCAATGTTTTTTTTTCCAATGGAATTTACTCATTTCATGTCTCTATATCACATTCTTTCTTTTAGGGCTGCACCTGAAGCATGTGGAAGTTCCCAGACCAAGGGTTGAGTTGGAGCCACAGCTGCCAGCTTATGCCACAGCCACAGCAACATAGGATTGGAGGTGTGTCTGTGACCTATGCCACAGTTTATGGCAATGCTGAATCATTAACCCACTGAAACTAGGGATCAAATTTGCATCCTCAGTGACACTGTGTTATGTTCTTAACCCTCTGAGACACATAGGGAATTGCTAAAGACTTGGTGGTTAGCAATCTTTGAGCTATAATTTTTTTTTTTTTTGCTTTTTTTGTGTTTTGCTTTTTAGGGCTGTACTCATGGCATATTGAGGTTCCCAGGCTAGGAGTCTAATCAGAACTATAGCTGCTGGCATAAGCCACAACCACATCACCACCAGATCCAAGCCAGGTTTTCAACCTACATCACAGCTCATGGTAATACCAGATCCATAACCCAATGAGTGAGGCCAGGGTTCAAACCTACATACTCATGGAAATGAGTCAGGTTCTTTAACACTGAGCCCCAGGGAGAACTCTTATAAAATGATTTTTAATTATGGTTTGTACATTTTTTTAAACAGAATGCTATTGCATACATAATAAACTACAGTATAGTGTAAATATATGTTTCATATGCACTGGGAACCAAAAAAAATTGTATAGTTACCTTTATTGCAATATTCACCTTATTGTAGTGGTCTGGTACTGAACCCTCAGTATTTCTGAGATCTGCATTTATGTGTATTTGTACTTTCCTACAATCCTTAGGATAAGATTTCCATAAGTAATGACTCAGTAAATATTTGTTATTAAACATTTTCCTGTTGACAGGCTGGAGAATGTTCTGTATCTCTGGTGATATAAGGATGGTAGATGTTCAACAAAATTAGAAATAAACAGCATTTGAAGGCTCTATCTACTAATATAGTTCAAATGAACAAAGATGATCTGCTATTTAAAAAAATGTGTTGGGATAACACTTTCCAAAAAATAGACATTTGTTTCCAAAATATCTACTTTTCATACATAGAAACACAGTAGAGAATGGTGATGACCAAGGAGCTAGGGGCAGAGGAATTGAGGAGATGGTGATTAGAGTTCACACTTGCAGCTATGAGATGAACTTGCTCTGGATATGTAACAGACAGCATTGTGATTAAAGGTACAATACTGCATTATATACTTTAAAGTTGCTAAGAGACCAGATCTTAAATGTTCTGACCACAAAAAATAAACAATAATTATTTAACCAGTGCATGTGTTAGGTAAAAATATGGTAGTAATTGTATTTCAATGTATAAATGTATCAAATAAAGACTGTACTGCAGGATTCCAGGGAGCAATGAAAATAAATAAAATATTGCCCCTGAAGTTGTGCAATATGGCAGCCTTAGATGATACTCTCTTTATTGGCCATGTTCTGATAGACAATTTATAATATTCAAGTCATTTTAGGATGCCAACAAGTACACATTTCTATGTATTCATTAAGATCCACAACTGAATGTAACAGAAAATAATGTTTTACTACTGTGTGTGCTGCCTTACTGTAATTAATTTATTTCTTTACCATTAATCAGGCAAATTCAATATTTTTGTGTGTGTGTGCAATGTAATTTATGAAGTGATAAGTGTAAGCCAATGCACGCCTACAAATACTACAGTGGATTTGTTTCTTCTGAAACTTCACCGTGTATTAGATAGTAATCTAAATTTTTTTCAGGGTCTTATAATGCTAGAACACACTTTAGGCTAAAACCATTAAAATAAGATATTATTTTGATACATGGTAAAAGCTGCCTTAGTAATATATTAATTGTTGCCTTATTGCAATTATTTGAGTGATGATGTCTATACAATTGTAGTTAATTTAATATTATATGAGATGTTATAGAGGCCAGGTTCAAACTAAGAAATTATAATAATTTGCCACATATTAAACTGAAAAGGCTAATGTGTCTGTGTCACCCAAGAGCTTTATCACCATTACCTCTGGTTACATATTTGAAGGATGGAGTCTGTCCTTCCTTCCTGAATTATGATTCCTTTCCAAACTCCTTTTCCCGTCAGGTGCTTCTCTGTCTCCTGGGGTGGCAAATCTCTTTGGGTTTCACTCTGTTGAAACAAGACCTAAATTTAGCTTCCTAAATAAGAACACCCCTGCAGACCATTTAGTATAGCATCCCTCCACCATGAGGGAATGAGCTACAGTGACTACATCATTAAGAATTGAATAATTAACTCCCTAAAGGGTTTTATTTATTTTTTCCCACTGTATAACATGGGGACCAAGTTACACATACATGTATACACAATTTTTCCTCCCATTGTTGTGTTGCAGTGTAAGTATCTAGACATAGTTCTCAATGCTACACAGCAGGATCTCATTGTAAATACATTCCAAGAGCAATAGTTTGCATCAGTTAACCCCAAGTTCCCAATCCCTCCCACTCCTCCTTCTCCCCTCCGGGCAGCCACAAGTCTATTCTCCAAGTCCATGATTTTCTTTTCTGTGGAAATGTTCATTTGTGCTCTGTAATAGATTCCAGTTATAAGTGACATCATATTGTATTTGTCTTTCTCTTTCTAACTTACTTCCCTCAGAATGAGAGTCTCTAGTTCCATAGCAGGTTCCTGCAAATGGCATTGTGTCATTCTTTTTTAAGGCTGAGTAGGATTCCATTGTGTATATATACCACATCTTCCTAATCCAATTGTCTATAAATGGGCATTTGGGTTGTTTCCATGTCTTGGCTATTGTAAAGAGTGCTGCAATGAACATGTGTGTTTTTCAAGGAAAGTTTTGTCCAGATATATGCCCAAGAGTGGGATTGGTGGGCATATGGAAGTTCTATGTATAGATTTCTAAGGTATCTTCATGCTGTTCTCCAGAGTGGCTGTACCAGCTTACATTCCCACCAACAGTTCAGGAGGGATCCCTTTTCTCCACACCCCCTCCAGCACTTGTTATTTGTGGATTTATTAATGAGGGCCATGCTGACTGGTATGAGAAGGTATCTCATGGTAGTTTTGATTCTCATTTCTCTAATAATCAATGATGCTGAGAATTTTTTCATGTGCTTGTTGGCCATCTGTATATCTTCCCCGAAGGATGGTCTATTCAGGTCTTTTTCCCACTTTTCCAACGGGTGGTTGGCTCTTTTGCTGTTGCATTGTATAAGTTGCTTGTATATCCTAGAGATTAAGTAAGCCCTTATCTATTGCATCATTTGAAACTATTTTCTCCTATTCTGTAATTTGTCTTATTGTTCTCATTTTGGTTTCCTTTGCTGTGCAAAAGCTTGTCAGTTTGATTAGGTTCCATTGGTTTGTTTTTGCTTTTATTTTTGTTGCCTTGGGAGAGTTACCTGAGAAAATATTCATGAGGTTGATGTCAGAGAATGTTTTGTCTATGTTCTCTTCCAGGAGTTTGATGTTGTCTTGTCTTATATTTAAGTCTTTCAGCCATTTTGAGTTTATTTTTGTGCATGGTGTGAGAGTATTTTCTAGTTTCATTGCTTTGCATACAGCTGTCCAGGTTTCCCAGCAATACTTGCGGTATAGACTTTCCTTCTCCCATTTTAAGCTCTTGCCTCCTTTCTCAAAGATTGACTGATCATAGGTGTCTGCGTATATTTCTGGGTTCTCTATTCTGTTCCATGGGCCTGTTTCTTTGATTTGATACCAGTAACACACTGTTTTGATGAATGTTGCTTTGTAATATTGCCTGAAGTCAGGGAGAGTTATGCCTCCTGCTTGGTTTTTGTTCCTTAGGATTGCTTTGGCAATTCTGGTTCTTTTGTAGTTCCATACACATTTTCATACTGTTTCTTCTAGTTCTGTGAAAAATGTCATGGGAAATTTGATAGGGATTGCATTGAATCTGTAGATTGCTTTGAGTAGTGTAGCCATTTTTACAATATTGATTTTTCCAATCCATGACCATGGAATATCTTTCCATTTCTTTACATCTTCTTTGATTTCCTTGATTAATGTTTTATAGTTCTTGGCATACAAGTCTTTTAGCTCCTTGGTCAGGTGTATTCTGAGGTATTTGACTTTTTGAGGTACAATTTTAAAAGGTATTATATTTTTGTATACATTTTCTAATATTTCATTGGGAGTATATAGAAATGCGACTGATTTCTGAATGTTAATCTTATATCCTGCTACTTTGCTGAATTTGCTAATCAATTCAAGCAGTTTTTGGGCTGAGTCCTTGGGTTTTCTATGCCTAGTATCATGATGTCATCTGTCAGTGACAGTTTTATCTCTTCTCTTCCTATTTGGATGTCTTTTATTTCTTTTGTTTGTCTAATTGCTGTGGCTAGCACTTCCAAAACTATGTTGAAAAGCAGTGGTGAGAGAAGGCATCCATGTCTTATTCCAGATTTTAGTGAGGCAACTTTCAATTTTGCTCCATTGAGTACTATATTTGCTTTCAGTTTGTCATAAATGGCTTTGATTATGTTTAGGAATGTTCCCTTTATACCCACTTTGTCAAGAGTTTTGATCATGAATTGATATTGGACTTGTCATATGCTTTTTCTGCATCTATTGAGATGATCATATGATTTTTGACATTTCTTTTTTTAATGTGGTGTATGACATTGATTGATTTGCATATGTTGAACCATTCTTGTGAACCTGGGATGAACCCTACCTGGTCATGTTGTATGATCTTTTTTATATGTTGTTGGATTCGGTTGGCTGAAATTTTGTTGAAAATTTTTGTGTCTGTATTCCTCAAAGATATTGGCCAATAGTTTTCTTTTTTGGTGGTATCTTTGTCTGGTTTTGGAATTAAGGTGATGGTGGCATCATAGAATGTCTTTGGGAGTGTTCTGTCTTCCTCGACCTTTTGAAAAAGTTTAGGGAGAATGGGCACCAGATCCTCTTTGTATGTTTGGTAGAATTCACCTGTGAAGCCATCTGGCCCTGGGCTTTTATTTGTAGGGAGTGTTTTTATGACATATTCAAATTCATTTCTAGTGATCGGTCTGTTCAGTTGGTCCATTTCTTCTTGATTCAGTTTTGGCATGCTGTAAGATTCTAGAAAGTTGTCCATTTCTTCCTGATTGTCAGATTTGTTGGCATATAGTTTGTCATAGTATTCTCTTACGGTTTTTTGTATTTCTGCTGTATCCGTTGTGATTTATCCTTTTTCATTTCTGATATTTTTTACTTGAGTAATTTCTCTCCTCTTCTTGGTGAGTCTAGCCAGAGGTTTGTCAACTTTGTTTACCTTTTCAAAGAACCATCTCTTGGTTTTATTGATTTTGTCTATTGTTTTTTGAATCTCCATTTTATTGATTAACTCATTGGTCTTTATAATTTCCTTCCTTTTGCTGACTGTAGGTTTTGTTTGTTCTTCTTTTTCTAATTCAATTTGGTGGTGGGTTAAGTTGTCAATTTGAGATTTTTCGTCTTTTTTTTTTTTTTGGAAAGGACTGTATTGCTATGAATTTCCCTCCGAGCCCTGCTTTTGCAGTATCCCATAGATTTTGAGTGGTTGTGCCTTCATAATCTTTTGTCTCATGGAATTGTTTAATTTCCTTCTTGATTTCCTCATCGACCCATTGGTTTTTTTAGTAGCATGTTGCTTAGTCTCCATGTAGTAGGTTTTTTCTCTCATTTCTTTTCCTTTATTTGATTTCTAATTTCATACCATTGTGGTCAGAGAAGATACTTGAAATAATTTCTACCTAAATTTGTGCCCTAATATGTGATCAATTCTTGAGAATGTTCCATGAGTACTTAAGAAGAATGTGTATTCTGATTTTTTTGGATGTGGTGTCCTGAAGATGTCAATTAAGTATAATATTTCTATTGTTTCCTTTAGCATCTCTGTTGCTTTATTGGTTTTGGAATTAGAGTGATGGTGACAGATCTACAGGATCTGTCCATTGATGTGAATGGGGTGTTAAAGTCTCCTACTATGATTGCATTCCCATTAATTTCTCCATTTATGTGTGTTAATATTTGTTGTATGTATCTGGGTGCGCCTATATTTGAGGCATATATGTTGACAATAGTAATATCCTCTACTTGAATGGATCTTTAACCATTAAATAGTGCCCTTCTTTGTCTTTCCTTATGGCTTTGGTTTTAAAGTATATTTTGTCTGATATGAGTATTGCAACTCCTGCTTTCCTGTCTTGTCCATTGGCATGAAATATTTTTTCCCACCCCTTTGCATTCAATGTATATGTGTCTTTTGTCCTAAGGTGGGTTTCTTGTTGGCAGCAGATTGAATTTTTTTTTTTTGCTTTTTTATCCAATAAGCCACTCTGTGTCTTTTGATTGGAACATTCAGTCCATTGACATTTAAGGTGATAATTGATAGGTTATTATTTATTGCCATTTTAAACCTCGTTTTCCAGTTGATTCTATGATTCTCCATTCTTCCTTTCTTTTTTGGTTGGAAGGCTCCCAATTATTTTCTGTTTGACTGTTTTTCTTTTCTTTTTTTGTGAATGAAATGTTTGGTTTGATTTGTGCTTGCCCTGTTTTTTAAATATGTAAACCCCTTCCTATTATTGTGTGTTTTAGCCTGATAGTCCTGTAGGTTCAAACAATTCATTACCATACTAAAATTTGAAAAAAGAAAAAAAGAATCTATTCATTTCTTACTCCCCTTGCTCACATTTTATGATTTTGATGTCTGTATTTTTCTTTTGTATTTTGTTTTAAACTAGTTCATGATTAGATCTGTATGTTGGCTTTTTTAAGTGACTGTTCTCTGATTGTGGTTTCATCCATCCTAGTTCTTCCTCTTTTTTTTTTTTGATTTAGAGAAGCTGTATCAATATTTCTTTTAGAATAGGTTTTGTATTGCCATATTCTTTTAGCTTTAGTTCATTGGAAAAAAATACATTTCCCATTCTATTTTAAATGATATTCTTGCTGGATAGAGTATTCTACACTGTATTTTTTTTTCCTTTCAGTGTTTTAAATATCTTTTGCCATTCCCACCTGGCCTGTATTCTTTTTGTAGTGAAATCAGCTGATAGACTTATGGGGGTTCCCTTATAACATTTGCTTTTCTCTTGCTGACTTTAGGATCCTCTCTTTATCATTAACTTTTGCCATTTTTATTATGATGTGTCTTGGTGTTGGTCTATGTGTGTTCAACTTGTTGGGGCCCTCTGTGTTTCCTGTATCTTGAACTCAGTATCCTTTAGATTTGGGAAGTTTCCAATGATAACTTCTTCAAATATATTTTCAATCATATTATTTTCTACTCCTTCTGGAATTCCTGCTATGCATAGATTGGCCTGCTTTATATTATCACATAGCTCTCTTATATTGCTTTCATGTTTTTTCATTTGGTTTTCTGTCTGCTGTCCTGATTGGGTGATTTCCATTAATCTATCTTCCACATCACTAATTCATTCTTCTGCAATATTCATTCTGTTTTTTACTGCCCTTAGCTCTGTTTGTATCTCTGCAAATGAATTTTCTAGTTTTTCTTGGTTCCTCCTTTTGTTTTCTAATTCCTTTCAGAGGGAGTCTGCTTAACTGTTCATATTGTCTCTTAATTCCTTCAGTATTTTCACTATCTCCATTTTGAACTCCAAGTCTATCAGACTGCAGAGGTCTGTTTCATTGTTGACTGCTTTAGATGAGTTCTGTTGGTTTAACTGGGAGTGGTTACTGAGCTTCTTCATCTTGCTTGTTATTTTCTATTTCTTGGTGGAGGTGTACTCCCTGTGGCCAGGCAGGGTTTGCCCTGGCACTGCTGTGGATTGTTTCCTGAGGGCTGGCAATGTTGGCAGGTCTTCTTTGAGGCTGCAGGGCATTTCCCAAGGGTGGGCGGGGCTAGCAGGGTCACTCTTAAGCAAAGGAGGTCTTCCCAAGGGCACATGGGACTGGCAGGACTGCACCAGAATGGATGCAGATTTCCCATGGCCATGCAGATATTGCTCTGGTGTTTCTGGGCTGTGGAGCTCTTCCAGGGTGTGAGCGCAGCACCTCCTGAGGGTTGGAGTGGCTAACCAGGCTGCTGGGAGACAAAGGGGCACTTCCCTAGGGCAGCAAGAACTTGCAGGACCACCCCACAATGGAGACAGATTCCCATGGTCTGGCTTTTTTGGGCCACTGAGTTCTTCCAAGTGGCAGGCAATGCTAGACAGCTGCTCCATGGAATTACAGCACCTCCCAAGGGCAGGAGTGGCTAGCCAGGCTGCTGGGAGACAAAGGGGAACTCCCTGGGGCAGCCGAAACTGGCAGGACTACCCTGCAGTGGAGGCAGAATTACTGTGGCTGGGTGGTGCTTGCTCTGGTGTTTCTGGTCTTTGGGCTTTTCCAGGGGGCTGGTGGTGATGGGTGCAGCTCTGTGGGGGTATAGCCCCTCCAGAGGGTGGGCAGGCCAGGGTGGGGAAAACCCCTGAGGTAGTCAACTTCCTGCAAGTGGTGAGGCCAGTCCCCTGGAAGAAGGTCAGGCACACACATGGAGTAGGGGGAGGGGGGATGCACTGGTAAGAACTACTCTCTGTTAGCTGGTGGGCAAGCATGCTCACTGTGGTAAAAGGTGTATTCTATGGCAGCACACTCCTCCTCCTCTCCCCTCCCCAACACTGGTGCCTTGTCTCTCCTGTGATTCCATCTCTTCTCCCGGGTTCACTCTGTTGTAGTTTTCCACTCCCCACCCCTTAGCGTATTGCTCCCTCCACCCAAGATGCACCACTTCCTAATCCCTCAGGCTGTCTCCACACCGCCAACCCCACCAACTGCTTCTGAGTCCCCTAGGCTATCTCTGCAAGGTCAACCCCAGCCCAATCCAGGGAACTAACCTCTAGGGCCAGGGTCTTGGTGCTGAGCCCCCACCCAAGTGTCTCAGTTTTTGGAGACTGTGCCAGTAGTTCAGATGATTGGTTCAGCTCTCACTTTGCTTTTCACATCTCAGACCTACTGCTGCACTCTTCTCAGCATCTGGAGATCCCTCCAACTTGGTTGATCTTTCTGTCAATTAGGTGACTTAACAGCATGTGTGTTCCCGTTCTCCTTCACAGTTCCCTTTTGGGAGTGCCCATATGGTCCTGATTCCCCTTATCTCACTCTCCTCTTTTCTCTTGTTTTACCCATGTATGTCACAAGATTCTTGCCATTATTGGAAGTTTAAGTTCTTTTGCCAGCATTTAGTTGCTGTTCTGTGTGAGTCATTTAACATGGAGATTTGTTTTTTTGTTGTTGTTTTGTTTGTGGGAGAGGGCAAGCATGTCCCCCTACTCCTCCACCATCTTGCCTTCCCTCTGGGTTTTACATTAAATTGAAGTTGGCCTACTTACATCATGGAAGAAAATCTTGTAGCTGGAATTTTATTAAATTCCAAGCAAGTAAGAAAAATAATCTCTGTCTGCACAACTTCCCCTGTGACACAGTGATGTTATATGTAAAACTTTATAGGCAACTGTCTACTAATAAACACCTGCCTTTAGAAAATATTTGTGTGGACCTGAGGAATAGGTCAATATGTGCAAGTTCAGGCATAATAATTGTACCTGTGAAAACCAGGTACATTAAGCCTCTTTGTTGCTGGAAAAAAAATTAGGTGTGCTAAAGTGTTAAATAATACATTTTTGCATTTTTAATAACAAGAGAGAGAATTATTCACTAATCTACAAAGTTGCACTATAAATCAATTAGCTGTATTTTATTTTATTTTAATTAATTAATTAGTTTATTTATTATTATTTGCTTTTTAGGGCTTCACCTGTGGCATATGGATGTTCCCAGGCTTGGGGTCTAGTTTGAGCTGCAGTGGCTGGCCTACATACACCACAGCCATAGCAATGCCAGATCTGAGCCATGTCTGTGACCTATACCACAGCTCACAGCAATGTTGGATCCTTAACCCACTGAGCAAGGCCAGAGATAGAACCTGCATCCTTATGGTTCCTACTTGGATTCATTTCTGCTGTGGCATGATGGGAACTCCATTAGCTGTAATTTAAAATATAAAACTATACTAGACTTTTTGCATATAAAAATGTTCTAGAGATAACAATGCATAATAATAAAATTCTGAAGTTTCTTATAATTGATGAACAGACCACTTTTGAGAAATATTTTTGATGTATAATGTACATATAATTAAATAATAACCCTATATTGATATACAATTTCAAAAAAAATACTCCCATAGTCAGGAGACAGACCAAGTAAAAATTTCCAGAATTAATAAAGCCTTCTATATACTCCCTTCTAAATTGCTGGTCTCTTACCACCAAGGCCATAGTCCTAATTTTGCCCAAAATAAAACTAACTCTCGTCTTTTAGGTTGTGCATATTTACCCTCTGTATAAAGAGAAGTTTGAACTGAATAATCCCATATTGGTTTAATTCTATCAATGAATAGTGCACAAACCTACTTCTATCTTTAGGGAGATCGAAAAAAAGAATAACAGTTGGGTGGGCATATATTTATACTAAAGGACAATATTAGATCAATTTGCCCAGAAATGGAAGTGGTAATGATGACAGAAAAAGAGTAGGGGTTTCAGGAGCCTCAACAACACCAAGATGAACTCATTCAACTGCCCTTCTCTCCTGCATTTTGGTTTTAAGAGACATTTGATGAAAATTGATATCTAAATTTTCCAATCATCAGAGAAATTATGTACTTTACATAAGGGGTAAAATCAAATGACAGACAATATTAAACATTGGTAATGATGTGGAATAAACAGAGCACTCCCTTACTGAAATGTGAAAGCTGAAGTGTGTGTTTGGATACTTCTTTGGAAACCAATATTATGATATTTACTAAATATAAATTTTATACATATGTGTATACATACATTTTCAAACCCTGGTCATATACACAAGATAAATGAGTGTGTATCTCTACAATAAAAGACATGTAAAATAATTAACATTGCTAGCTAGCATTACCAGTAATCAAAAAGAGAAAAAAAAAAACTCTACTGTCTATTAACAGTAAAGTGGATAAATAAATAATGATGTAATTGCAGAAAGAATTACTATACAATATGAAAATGAATGTACTGTAACTGCGTGTGACAACAGAGATGGACTGAACAAGTATGTGGCTGAATGAAGTGGCACATGCTGTAGGCATCCACTTATGTGTGGTTCAAAAAATACAAAACTAATTTATCATAATAAAAGTCATGAAATACCTACTCCCTGTTGGCAAGAGACCATCAATTTAGGAGGGAGCATATGGAAGACTCTGTTGATTCTGGAAATGTTTAATTCTTGATCTGGGTCCTGACTACAGGGGTAATTTTTTTTTAAAATGTTTATTTGTATAGTTATGATTTAGGTATTCTCTACATGTATGTTACACATCCAAAATATTTTTCAAAAGCAAAGTCTGTTCATCATTATATAAACTACAGAATTTTATTATTATAATTTGTCATGAGACCTGTTTCTACAATATTTTCTTAGCCTCTTTTCTAAAAACTCCATCTTGTCCTGCTTTACTTTGCTCCATATTCCTCCTTGAAAAACAGTCACAGTGCTGGTAAATGACTTAAGCTTAAGAACAAAGATCTAAAGGCATTAGTTTTTCATATGACCAGCTGAATGAGGACATAATGCATTGGTCTAGGCAAGCCAGACCTGTGCAGATTGGCACACTGTTTGCACAGCATGATATGTCCTCTTAAGAATAAGAGAAAGAGGAACCTCATGGCCCCAAGTGGTTTATGAGGTGTCATTAGCAGAATACGAATTAGCAAAGTGAACCAAGGTGCAAGCCTAGGTATGCTGGTCCACAGAAAGGCATGCTGTTTGTGGAAGCACAATGAGCATTCTCTAGATGCTATGCATAGATAGCTAAGGCCAACCTTCTTCAAATGCTAATGATTGTTAAATGTATAAAGGTCAGAGTAAAAGCTTAACCATCTACCAGCTATGTGACTTTTAAAATAATAAAACACTATATCCTGCACCTATAGCCCCCTCCTCACTTGACTAAATCCACAATAAAAGCAGTATGTTTTCTTGAGGCAGTGCTCTTGGTCCCTGAGACCGTGAGTCCAGTGGTTCCCAACTTTACTTAAGATAAATGTCTCTGTGTCTTGTTTTATATTAATTTTTCCTTAAGTTTCACAGTACCTCTTCTTTAGCCCTAACATGCTGAGCTGGTCTCAGCAATCATTATCCCTAGAAAAAATTTATCTACAAAAATGCCGCTCAATACCATATCATATCATATCATATCATATCATATCATATCATATCATATCATATTACGTATTACTCCAGAGAATAATGTGGTACTAGATGATATCTTTATGCCTCTGATACTGACACCCATCTTTGCTTGAACTGTAGTCTGAATCAGTCTCACTCCTGCCATGCTGCTTTTCAATATAGCACCTAGATGACAGATAAAATTTTGAAAGAGAATAAATTTCAAATGGGTTAAGTGACAAAATAACACAACTAAAAGAAGTATCCTCCATCTTTTTTCTACCTTTATACATCCCTCTGTCAGGTCTCAAAATCCCAGAAAGACTAGTACCGTGGAATCTTATTGTCTTCTTTAGTCTTACTGGAAATCTAAAATGTTTTCATTCAAAGACATTTTATGAGGGGACCTAGATAGCCTTAGGTATTGAATGCCTTTTGGTTTCTTTTATTTTAGCAAACACTCAAGAATGCCCTAGATTCTTTTATGGGCATTCAAATGCATGGTCTTGTCCCTGTTACTAAACAAGCCACTTCCAGTGATTTAATCACCAGCAAACTAGAGCAGAGCATGCAAAGTTTACAAATATATTCTAAATATCCAGAAAAGACCTCTTTGGTTTAATTATTTTTCAAAAATATATCTGTATGTCTGTATAAGTTTCTGTTACTTTTAGAATTTACATCAACTCTATGCATTTAGATATAACATACAAAATGTGTTTTAAAGCACATACAAGAGCCTCAGTAAGTTTTTTCTTTTGTCTCATATTGTTACAGCAGCTACCCAGCAGCTCTGTGCTACAGCGTACCAGCTCTGGCGACAGCCCTGTGGCTGTAGCGTTACCAGTTCCAGAAGCTCTGTGGCTGCAGTGGATCAGCTCTTTTACCTAGTGAGAAACCAAGGGAGCACTCAGAGAGTTGGAGAACTCAGGTTTACTACACCGGCGGGCTCAGAGGAGATCAATCTCGAGAGTCTGAGCCCAGAAGAAGGGTTTCACAAGGCTTTTATGGGCTGCTTCTTTCAGGTCCATGCTTGGCTAGTTGGACCAGAGTAACCTCAGGCAAGGTAATAGATACAGAAACAAATTTACAGAAGCAGATGCGTGGGGGAGAGGTGGTTGGGGCAGTTGGCTAGACTTTGCTTAGTCATCATGGCCGGGGTCTCTCCTTTCTACATTTTTATTGGGACATTTTCTCCTGCAATATGAATACATATTCAATAAAAATTAACCTATCTTGGTTTTTCTTCTTCTTTTTTCTCTTTCTTCCTTTCTTTCTTCTCTCTCTTTCTTTATTTTCTTTCCAGTTTGTGTCCCAGACACTATGTGTTTTTGGTAATGGGGTGGAATTCTTAGTCTTTGAGCAAAGATCACTGACAATCTCATATTGTAGGCAATGATTTAATAAATAGGGTGATGCTAAAAAGAATGATTAAAGAAGATGGATGTCTGTGAAAAGGAACATTTAATCAGAAATAAAAGGTGGGAAGTGTTAGTAGTTAATAATTATAGCAAATGATGTAATTTACCAAGGCACTTTACATTGCTTTTTGTCATCTAGCCATATTGGATTTCTCAATTCTAGAAAGAATAAAACTGTGTACCTCAGAACATCTGTAACTGTTGGACAATCTGCTTAGAATTCTTTTATTCCTCAAATTAAATGTTTTTAGATCTGAGAATAAATATCTCTATCCAACAAAGTCCTTTTTCTTCATACTAGATTTTGATGTTTATCTGTGGGTTTTTAACCCTACGTCTTTTTGAATTAATGAAAGTTTTCAACCTTATTATGAAATATTTGTGGGCTTAGTTAATTACTATTTGTTTATTCCTCTAGATTATAGGATTCATTAATATACAAACTACTGGATTCTTCATGAAATGCAAAGTACTTAAAAGAAAAAAAACACTGAACACTCAAATCTTAATATATTTGAAACTATGACCAAACAATAAAAAAATAAAAATATGACAAAATTAGAGGAGTCAATGAGTTTTGCACAGAGGGGATTTCACAGGTAAGATCAAGGCCCATTGTAAAGTATGACATTTAGGAAAGTGCAACATTTTCTTATTGCTGGACTTTTCTATAGATACTCATTTACTTAATAATTTTATAAAATTATGCTTCTTGTGTACCATACCATATGATTTTATAAAAAATAATTACTATATGTGTGTGCATGTGCATAATATATTTAAATCATCTTTTACTTTTCAATTTTTCTATTTTTTTTTTCAACTCCTTGCTCCATAGGCTGTAAATCAGAGGATTTAACATGGGAATCATGAGTTTGTAAAACAATGAGGTTATTTTGACTTGATTAAGAGTGTAGGAAAAACTATGTCTGAAATACATGAAGAGCAGAGTTCCCTGGAAAATTGCCACCATAGCTAGGTGGGAGGTTCAGGTGAAGAAAGCTTTGAATATCCTCTTATCCAAGTGTATCTTCAAAATAGACAGGATAATATAACAATAAGAGATAAGAACTCTTGAAATGAAGCTAAGTTCAATGAAGCCAAAAAAAAGGCAAATATTGCTAACTCATTGATCTGTGAATCTGAGCAATACAACAACAGAAGAGGAGGGATATCACAGAAAAAAATGGTTAATCTCATTTGATGCACAGAAGCATAAGTGGAATGTTAATGTCTTGTGTATCAAAGAGTCTGCCATCCCCTCCATGTAAACCCCAACCATGAGCAGGGAACACACTCTGTTGGATGTGCTATCTGTATAGAGCAAGGGGTTGATAATTGCCTTGTGCCAATCATACACTATCACTGCCAGCAGTAGACACTCAGAATCTGCAAAGGTACAGAAGATCAGGAATTGCAGAGTACAGCCAAGAGTCAAAGAAGGGGATTGACTTGTTCTTGGCCAAAACATCAAAAAGCATCTTGGGTCCAGTTGCTGTGGAATAGCAGAGGTCATAAAAAGAGAGGTGACTGAGGAAAAAATACAGTGGTGTGGGCAGCTGGGAATCCAGTCTAATTAAAATGATCATTCCAAGATTTGTCAGGAGGTTAATGATATAAACAAGTAGAAACAGAATAAATAGGGTCATTTTCATCCCCAGAGTACTAGTGATTCCCAAGAAAATGAATTCAGTTATGGAGGAGAAATTTTCTTTATCCATTCTGTTTCTTTTCTTTGTTTTTTCTACCTAAATTTTGGACAAAATGATCAAGAATAGGATAGACAGATGTCTGGGCATCTACAAAATATCTGTAAAGCAGAACACAATTTCATTAATTATCTTTTTATACTCAGAAAATTATCCAGACATGTACCCACTCTTTCAGAGAAGAAGCATTATAATGTACTTAATAGAAACAGACAAAAAACTGTGATAGGCATTGAAAAACTTTTATCTAAGCTTACATGTCATCACGGTGTATAACATTTTCTGTGATCATTCCATTTTTCTGGAAGATCCTTAGAAATATAATTGAATGCATGTGTGACTCATTCTACATAAAAAATACCATGAAAGAGGCACCAGTGTTGGATGTAAGATATAGGACTGAGCATTTTCTGCATTTGGAAATAGTCACATGGACACCAAAGATGATTACCACTCTTACATTTCTCAAAAGACAGCTCAATTAAACATTAGTTTAAATGCTTTTGTGTTAGTTCTAGAAACCAGGAACATATAAATGGCTAATAATAATAAATATGATTATGTTTCAGTCCTGGTCTAAATTATCTTTAGAATTTGTGAGACATGAATTAAGTATTATTGAGCTCTCAAAATATATTATTTCTTTGTCAATATACTCATTACCTCTCTGTGGAGTGGTCTGGTGCCAAAGGATTCATTCATTGATTTATCAAAAAAAATTAATGAAAAGGTCCTAATAACATAATTTAATGCATACATTTCCATATCTTTAATTTCAAAGGCCTTTATATTTTAAAAAATTGAAAATAGTATGAGGGAAAATAAGTGGTTTTGATAAAGAGATGTGTGTGTGTGTGTGTTTATGTGTATATTTGTGTCTGTTGTGTTTCCATGTATGTATGTCTCTGTTGCTAGGACAAAAAGAATGTCAGTGATGTATATGATATCACTTATATGGGGGATCTAAAATATGGCACAAATGAACCTGTATACAAAACAGAAAGAGAATCACAGACCTAAAGAAAAGACATGTGGTTGCCAAGGGGGTGGAGAGGAGTGTGATGGACTGGGAGTGTGGGGTTAGTACATGCAAATTATTACATTTAGAATGGATAAGCAATGAGGTCCTGCTGCATAGCACAGGGAACTGTATCCAATATCTTGGGATAGATCATGATGGAAGATCGTACAAGGAAAAGAATGTATATATATTTATGACTGAGTCATTTTGCTATAAAATAGACATTAGCATAATGTAAATCAAATATAGCTTAATATAAAAAAACAAGGAAAAGAAAAAAAGTGATTTTTTTAAACTTGAATATATATGTCATGTGGTTTACATGGAGTTAAATTTGCAAATATTCTTCTTTGTAATGTGGTACCTAAATTATTTTTAAATAAAATAAAAAAACCTTAAGTATATACCACTCCAGTGATAAAAAGAATAGCCTTTCCTGTGTACCCAGATTTGAGAAAATAATTAAAATAATCATTTTAATGGACATTAATAAGTTGAGACTGATTATTGCAGTTCTCAAAAGAAAATATTATTTTGACCATTAAATTTATGAGTTTATTAAACTTAAAAGGCTTAACACAAACTGATTAATTTATGTCTCTCATTTTTAATGTAAATGTTTTCTCCTATATTCTTAAATCTGGAAAATCAGGAATTTACCAGGTCTTTCTCTACTTGGTACTGATGGCAAAAAAAGTGAATTGGAATTTTATTTTACTAGATAGTATTTTGGACTTAAAATGAAGCTTCCACCCTCTCATTAAATGTATGCTAGTAAGTGATCAATTGCATCTTTGGTTCTTTATTTCCCCTATGAATACAGCAACAGCTTTAGCAAAATTGAGCTTTATTTCTTTACTATTTGCAACATATTGATCTGATAAGAAAACCACAAATTATTTTTATCTTAAACTTCACAGTTATATTGAATCTATATCTAGTCAAAACAGAAATCCAATGAACTATGAAAAGTCTCACATTTAGTAATTTTTATTTTCTTCCTTTATTCCATTTTTCACTTTATTTCTCTTTATGAAATATTCACATTCCCCATATAATTTCAGAATATTTCCAGCACTAAAAATTTATGAAAAATGTCAAAAGCAATTCATGAAATTTCAAGAATTTCAAAAATAAATAACTTATCCATCTATTAACACCAAATTCCCAGTCCATCCAACTTCATCCCCCTCCCTCTTGGCAACCACAAGTCTATTCTCTATGTCCATGAGTTTCTTTTCTGTGAAAAGGTTCACTTGTTCCATATCTTAGATCACAGATATGTGATATCCTATGGTATTTATCTTTCTCTTTCTGACATACTTCCCTCAGGATGAGAGTCTCTAGTTCCATCCACCTTGTAGCAAATAGCATTTTTTTATTTTATTTTTATGGCTGAGTAGTATTCCATTGTGTATACAAACCACATATTCCCAATCCAGTCATCTGTTAATGGACATTTTGGTTGTTCCCATGTCTTGGCTATTGTGAATAGTGCTACAATGAACATGTGTGTTTTTCAAGGAAAGTTTTGTCCGGATATACTCACAAGAGTGGGATTGCTGGGTCATAAGGTAGTTCTATGTATAGTGTTCTAAGGTACCTCCATACTGTTCTCCAGAGTGGCTGTACCAGCTTACATTCCCACCAACAGTCCAGGAGGGTTCCCTTCTCTCCACACCCCCACCAGCACTTGTTATTTGTGGACTTACTAATGATGGCTATTCTAACTGGTGTGAGGTAGTATCTCATGGTAGTTTTGATTTGCATTTCTCTAATAATCAATGATGTTGAGAATTTTTTCTTGTGTTGGTTGGCCATCTGTATATCTTCCTTGGAGAGATGTCTCTTCAGGTCCTTTGCCCATTTTTCCATTGAGTGGTTGGCTTTTTTGCTGTTGAGGTATGTATGTTGCTTGTATATTCTAGAGATTAAGCTCTTGTCAGTTGCATCATTTGAAACTAATTTCTCCCATTTTTAAGTTGTCTTTTTGTGTTTTTTTATGCTATCATTTGCTGCGCAAAAGTTTTTCAGTTTGATTAGGTCCCATTGGTTTATTTTTGCTTTTATTTCTGTTGCCTTGGGATACTGACATGAGAAAACATTTGTAATGTTGATGTCAGTGAATGGTTTGCCTATGTTCTCTTCCAGAAGTTTAATGGTGTCCTGTCGTATATTTAAGTCTTTCAGCCATTTCGAGTTTATTTTTGTGCATGGTGTGAGGGTGGGTTCCACTTTCATTGATTTATATGCAGATGTGTCCAGTTTTTCCAGCAATAGTTTCTGAAAAGCCAGTCTTTTTCCCATTTTATGTTCTTGCCTCCTCTGTCAAAGATTAATTGTGCAAAGGTGTCTGGATTTATTTCTGAGTTCTCTATTGCATTCCATTGGTCTGTATGTCTGTTTTGGTACCAGTGCCACACTGTCTTGATTACTGTGGATCTGTAATATTGCCTGAAGTCTGGAAAGTTATGACTCCCACCTTTTTTTCCCTAAGGATTCCTTTGGCAATTCTGGGTCTTTTGTGATTCCATATAAATTGTTGGATTGTTCATTGTAGTTATGTGAAAAATATCATTTGTAATTTGATAGGGATTGCATTGAACCTGTAGATTGCTTTAGGTAGTATGGCCATTTTTACAATATTAATTCATCCAACCCAGGAGCATGTAATATCTTTCCATTTCTTTGAATCCTTTTTAATTTCCTTAATTAATATTTTATAGTTCTCTGCATAGACGTCTTTCACCACCACCTTATTGTACGTTCCCTCTATAGCCACTTTTGTAAGAATTTCAATCATGAATGGATGTTGGAGTTTGTCAAATGCTTTTTATGCATTTGAGATGATCATATAGTTTTTGACTTTTCTTTTATTATTGTGGTGTATGACATTGATTGACTTGTTTATGTTGAAACATCCTTGTTCACCTAGGGTGAATCCCAACTGGTCATGGTGTGTGATCTTTTTTATATGTTGTTGGGTTTGGATGGCTAAAATTTTGTTGAGAATTTTTGCATCTGTATTCATAAAAGATATTGACCTACAGTTTTCTTTTTTTTTTTTGGTAGTTATTTTGTTTTGGTATTAGTGTGATGGTGGCATCATTGAATGTCTTTAGGAGTGTTACTTCTTCAACATTTTGGAAAAGTTTATGGAGGAAGGGTTTAAGTTCATCTTTGTATGTTTGGTAGAATTCACCTATGAATCCATCTGTTCCTATACTTTTATTTGTATGGGTTTTTTTTATTACAATAATTCAGTTTCTTTACTAGAGATCAGTCTGATCAGTTGACCTATTTCTTCTTGATTCAGTTTTAGCAGGTCATAAGTCTTTAGAAAGTTGTCCATTTCTTCTAGTTTGCCAAATTTGTTAGCATACAATTGTTCATAGTATTATCTCATGTTTTTTATTTCTCTACTATCAGTTGTGACTTCTGCCTTTTCATTTCTTAGTTTATTTATTTATTTTTTTTCTCTCCTCTTCTTGGTGAGTCTAGCCAGAGGTTTGTCAGTTTTATTTACCTTTTCAAAGAACCAGTTATTGGTTTTATTGATTTGTCCTGTTTTTTTTTATCTCTATTTTATTGATTTCCTCTTTGATATTTATAATTTCCTTCCTTCTGCTGACTTTATATTTTGTTTGTTCTTCTTTTTCTAATACATTTAGGTGGTGTATTAAGTTGTCAACATGAGATTTTTCTTCTGTTTTGAGGAAGGCCTGTATTGCTATGAATTTCCCTCTGAGCACTGCTTTTGCAGCATCCCATATATTCTGCATGCTTGTGTCTTCATTATCATTTGTCTCAAAGTACTTTTTGATTTCCTTACTGATTTCCTCATGGACACATTTGTTTTCTTGTAGCATCTTGTTTAGTCTCCATGGAGTTAGTTTTTTCTACTTTCTTTTCCTGTGATTGTTTTCTAGTTTCATGCTATTGTACTCAAAGAAGATACTTGAAATAATTTCTGTTTTAAACTTGTTGAGATTGGCTTTGTGCCTCAGTATGTGATCAATCCTTGAGCATGTTCCATGTACACTTGAGAATAATGTATTTTCTGATTTTTTTGGATGTATTATCCTGAAAATGTCATTTAAGTCTAACTTTTCTATTGTGTCATTTTGGATCTCTGTTGCCTTATTGATTTTCTCTCTAGTAGATCTGTCCTTTGATGTGAGCGTGGTGTTAAAATCTCCTACTAGTATTATATTCCCTTTAATTTCTTCTTTAATGTTTGTTAGTATTTTTTTGTAGGTATCTCAGTTCTCTTCTATCAGGGCCATATATATTGACAAGTGTAATATCCCCTTATTGAATGGATCCTTTTATCATTAAATGGTGTCCTTCTTTGTCTTTCTTCATGACCTTCACTTTAAACTGTATTTTATCTGATATGAGTATTGCAATGCCTACTTTCCTGTTTTTTTCATTGGATGATAAGCAATGTGATTCTGATATATAGCACTGGGAACTATATCTAGTCACTTATGATGGAGCATGATAATGTGAGAAAAAAATAATATATATATGTGTGTGTTACTGGGTCAACTTGCTGCACAATAGAAAATTGGAAGAACACCGAAAACCAGTTGTAATGGAAAAAAATCATTAGGAATTAATATACACAAAAAATAAAAAATACAAAATTAATATCTAAACTCAATTCTTAAATTGCATTCATAGTTATTATAAGTGTGGTTTGAGAAAATACCTGGATTCCATTAAGTTTAGAGATGGAAAATGGGGGAAATATTCTTGTTTTATGACTGTACTCTGTCTTCACTTTTAGAACAGTGATTGACTCGCTAGCATTAAAGGCTTATTATGACTCATCTTATAATTTCCTTTCTATTTAGTGAGTGAAACCAAAATATTTATTTAAATATGAATCAGTGATGTTGTATTTAAGTTCCCTTAACAATCTTGGATTGAATTCATGCCACAACAGTGACAACACCAGATCCTTAACCTGCTGCACCACAAGAGAACTTTAATAAGAGCAGTTTAGATTTCTTATATTCAAGTAGTAAACTAACAGCTTTAGGAAGGCTGGAGAAAAAATTACTCCTGTAACACTGATATGTATATAGTTTGGCAATTTTATTATTTGGTATTGGAAGAAAAATAATTCCAGTAAGCTGTGTCCTTTGCTTGCCAGAAACAATATGATCATATGCGTATATGTGCATGTATCCTATATATATTTGTGTGAATGTATTTTTATGTATGCATGGACAGACATGTTGAATTGAGGTAAAAGAGACTGGGTTGTTGTTCTTGACATATGGTTTATGTGTGTAGCTGTTACAGTCCTTTAGTATTCCTTTAATTCTGCTTAATAATTGGGGGGATGTTTATAGTCATTCATATATTGTACACAAACATATACTCTTCAGGAAATATATATACATACATTCTCTTGTATTAACATCAAATATCACATATGACTGTAAGTTAACAGTGACTACTTTTAAAATTGGTAAACATGCAAAACATTGTAAATCAACTATAATAAAAATTTTAGAGAGAGGACAAGATGGCGGAGGAGTAGGAAGACACGCTCGCCCTCTCCCACAAACACAACAAAAAAAGCACATCTACAGAATAAATGACTCGCACAGAACAGCAACCAATCGCTGGCAGAGGAACCTAAACTCCAATAACGGCAAGAAATTCGTGACATTATTGGGCAGAACAGGAGAAAAGAGGAGAGTGAGAGAAGGCGAATCCGAGCGAGACGGGGGCTCCCGAAAGGGAACTGCGGAGGAGAAAGTGATCCCGCACCCTGGAAAGTCACCTACCGGGCGAAAGATCAAACGAACCGGAGGAATCTCCAGATACAGAGAAGAGTGTAGCAGTAAGTTGGAGTACGGAAAAGCCGATCAAGAACCCAACGGACCATCTGAACTACGGGCAGAGTCACCAAAAATTGAGACGCCTGGGTGGGGGCTGGGCACCGAGACCTCGCCTCTGAAGGTTAGTCCCCGAGAGGGGGCCGGGGGACGCCTGGGTGGGGGCTGGGCACCGAGACCTCGCCGCCGAAGGTTAGTCCCCGAGAGGGGGCCGGGGGACGCCTGGGTGGGGGCTGGGCACCGAGACCTCGCCGCTGAAGATTAGTCCCCGAGAGGGGGCCGGGGGACGCCTGGGAGGGGGGCTGGGCACCGAGACCTCGCCGCCGAAGGTTAGTCCCCGAGAGGGGGCCGGGGGACGCCTGGGAGGGGGGCTGGGCACCGAGACCTCGCCGCCGAAGGTTAGTCCCCGAGAGGTAGCTGGGGGACGCCGGGTGGGGGCTGGGCACCGAGACCTCGCCGCCGAAGGTTAGTCCCCGAGAGGGGGCCGGGGGACGCCGGGTGGGGGCTGGGCACCAAGACCTCGCCGCCGAAGGTTAGTCCCCCAGAGGGAGCTGGGGGACGCCTGGGTGGTGGCTGAACACCGAGACCTCGCCTCCGAAGGTTAATCCCTGAGAAAGGGCCAGGGGACGCCTGGGTGGGGGCTGGGCACCGAGACCTCGGCTCCAGAGATAAGTCCCCGGGCTAGGGGGGCGGGGCAGAGCGGAAACTGCTTGGGAGGTCTAGAAACCAGTTGATGGGGCAGAGACTGCCTGGGAGACTAGAAAACAAAGCTGTCGCAGAAGAAGGGAGCAATACTCCAGGAGTGGGGAAGGGGAAAGCCACATCAGAGGGAACCTGGGAGAAGAGCCTGGTCTGCGCCCGTGCTGGGGAGGGGAGAGAAGAAGGGGTGGGTCCCCATAGAATACCCCCCATGCCACAGCAAGCTTACAGGCCCGCTAGCTAGCTGAAAACTCTGCTTCCCAGTGCATCCCCTCCCCCCACCCCCGCCACGCCCTACGCTCTTGCCCAACCTGGGGCTGCCTGCCATCCAGGAGGGCTGGCCTCAACAATTGCCTGAAGCCTACCACTTCAGGGGCTGTCCCTGCACAGGCCTGCTTGCCCTTTGGAGGGGCTACACTTCCGCAGAGCAGCACCAAACAGCACCAGCCCCCGAGAAAAGGCCTGCAGCCTAGAAAAGCTAGAACAAGCTTAGCCAGGCTGTGAATAGATCGGCCTAATTCTCGGACGGTTTTTCTGAGTCGGGTTGCCCCGGGGAGGAGCCTCTTGGGTTTCCAACGGCCCTGCTACCCGCCCAAGCCCCCAGGGGATGCTCTAGTGGACCAGCTGCATAGGACTGCCAGCTCCAGGCAGGACCCCCTGCAGCCCAGAAAAGCTGCAACAAGCTCAGCCAGACTGTGAAAAGATCCGCCTACATTCTCAGGCTGTCCTTCTGAGTTGGGCTGCCCTAGGGAAGAGCCTCTCAGGTTCTCAGTGCCCCAGATAGCTTCTCCAGCCCCCAGGGGGTGATGTACCCCTAAAAAGCAGCTGCCCAACACCGCCAACCCCCTGCAAGAACCCCACAGCCTAAAAACACCAGAGCAAGCTCTGCATGGCCAAGTGAAATCTGCTACCATCGCGGTGTGGACCTCTCAGTCCTGTCTGCCCTCAGGAAGCCCTCCTTTGCTTCAAAGAAACACTGTTACCCCATCAACACTCCAGAAAAGCCACACTGCCTCAAAAAAGATTGACCAACAATGCCAGCCCTCAGGAAATATTCCACGGCAGTGACGAGGCAAACACTGCCCGATAACGGAGAGTACAACTCCCTCAGGAGAAAGAAAACAACAAGCAAGATGAAGAAGCTGAGAAACCACTCCCAGTCAAATCAACAGGAGAACTCACCTAAAACAGTCAACAATGAAACAGATCTCGGCAGTCAGACAGACCTGGAGTTCAAAAGAGAAATAGTGAAAATACTGAAGGAATTAAGAGAAGATATGAACAGTAATGCAGATACCCTCAGAACGGAACTAGAAAATATAAGGAGGAGCCAAGAAAAACTAGAACATTCATTTGCAGAGATGCAAACTGAACTAGGGGCAGTAAAAACCAGAATGAATAATGCAGAAGAACGAATCAGTGATATGGAAGATAGAATAATGGAAATCACTCAATCCAGTCAACAGACAGAAAACCGAATCAAAAAACTGGAAAGCAATATAAGAGACCTATGGGATAATATAAAGCGGGCCAATCTACGCATAATAGGAATTCCAGAAGGAGTAGAAAAAGATAAGGGAATGGAAAATATATTTGAAGAAATTATTGCTGGAAACTTCCCAAATCTAAAGGATACTGGGTTCAAGATACAAGAAGCACAGAGGGCCCCAAACAAACTGAACCCAAACAGGCCCACACCAAGACACATCATAATAAAAATGGCAAAAGTTAGTGATAAAGAGAGGATCCTAAAGGCAGCAAGAGAAAAACAGAATGTTACCTACAAGGAAACCCCCATAAGAATATCAGCTGATTTCTCTACAGAAACACTACAGGCCAGGAGGGAATGGCAAGAGATATTTAAAGTGCTAAAAGGAAAAAATATGCAACCTAGAATACTCTATCCAGCAAGAATATCATTTAAAATAGAAGGGGAAATAAAAATTTTTCCCAACAAACAAAAACTTAAAGAATACAGCAACACAAAACCCAGGTTAAAGGAAATATTGAAAGGGCTTCTCTAAACCAAAAAGAAAGGAAGGAAAGGGAAGAAAAAAGAAAAGTAAAAAAGAAGAAGAAGAAGAAGAACTAGGACTGAGGAAACCGCAATCAGAGAGCAGTCACTCAAATAAGCCAGCATACAGATTTAATCATGAACATGCTTCAAAGAAAATAAAATTAAAAAGAAAAAAATAGTCATCAAAACCATAAAATGTGGGCAAGGGATGTCAGGAGGTAAATAACCCTTTTTGTTTATATGTATGTCTCTCTTCTTAATTTTAATATGGTAATGAAGTGTTTGAACTTACAGGACCATCAGGCTAAAACACACATTTATGGGTAGGGGTTAGCATACTTAAAAAACAGGGCAATCACAAGCCAAAACCAAATATTGCATTTGCAAAAAATGAAAAAAAAAAAAACCACTCAAGCAGATAATAACAGGAGACCATCCAACCAAAAAAAAAAAAAAAAAATGGAGAACCATAGAATCAACTGGAACACGAGGTTCAAATGGCAATAAATAATCATCTATCAATCATCACTTGAAATGTCAATGGACTGAATGCCCCAATCAAAAGACACAGAGTGGATGAGTGGATAAAAAGGCAAAAACCTTCAATATGCTGCCTACAAGAAACTCACCTTAGGACAAAAGATACATATAGATTGAAAGTGAAAGGGTGGGGAAAAATATTTCACGCCAATAGACAGGACAGAAAAGCAGGAGTCGCAACGCTCATATCAGACAAAATAGACTTTAAAACAAAAGACATAAAGAAAGGCAAAGGAGGACACTACTTAATGATTAAGGGATCCATCCAAGGAGAGGATGTTACTATCATCAACATATATGCCCCAAATACAGGAGCACCCAGATACATACAACAAATATTAACAGGCATAAAGGGAGATATTGATGAGAATACAATCATAGTAGGAGACCTAAATACACCCTCACATCAATGGACAGATCCTCTAGACAGAAAACCAATCCTAAAGGAAACAATAGAAAAGTTAGACTTAATTGATATCTTCAGGACACTACATCCAAAAAAAGCAGAATACACATTCTTCTCAAATGCTCATGGAACATTCTCAAGAATCGACCACATATTGGGACATAAAGCGAATCTCCATAAATTTAGGAGCGTAGAAATTATCTCAAGTATCTTCTCTGACCACAATGCCATGAAATTAGAAATCAACCATGGGAAAAGCAAAGAGAAAAAACCTACTCCATGGAGACTAAACAACATGCTACTAAAAAACCAATGGGTCAATGAGGAAATCAAGAAGGAAATTAAAAACTACCTTGAAACAAATGATAATGAAGACACAACCTCTCAAAATCTATGGGATGCTGCGAAAGCAGTGCTCAGAGGGAAATTTATAGCAATCCAGGCCTTTCTCAAAAAAGAAGAAAGATCCCAAATTGACAACTTAACCCTCCACCTAAACGAATTAGAAAAAGAAGAACAAAAAAGTCCTAAAGTCAGCAGAAGGAAGGAAATTATAAAGATCAAAGAAGAAATCAATGAAATAGAGACTCAAAAATCAATAGAGAAAATGAATAAAACCAAGAGCTGGTTCTTTGAAAAGGTGAACAAAATTGACAAACCCCTGGCCAGACTCACTAAAAAGAGGAGAGAAAGAACCCAAATCACCAAAATTATAAATGAAAAAGGAGAAATCACAACGGATACAGCAGAAATACAAAAAACCATAAGAGAATACTATGAACAACTGTATGGCAACAAGTTTGACAATCTGGAAGAAATGGCAAATTTTCTAGAATCTTACAGCTTGCCAAAACTGAATCAAGCAGAAACAGACCAACTGAACAGACCCATCACTAGAAATGAAATGGAAGAGGTCATAAAATCACTCCCTACAAATAAAAGTCCAGGACCAGATGGCTTCACAGGTGAATTCTATCAAACATATAAAGAGGAATTGGTGCCCATCCTCCTTAAACTCTTTTAAAAGGTTGAAGACGAAGGAATACTCCCAAAGACATTCTATGAGGCCACCATCACCCTCATTCCAAAACCAGACAGAGATACCACCAAAAAAGAAAACTATCGCCCAATATCATTGATGAATATAGATGCAAAAATTCTCAACAAAATCTTAGCCAACCGAATCCAACAACATATCAAAAAAATTATACACCATGACCAGGTGGGTTCATCCCAGGTTCACAAGGATGGTTCAACATATGCAAATCAATCAGCATCATACACCACATTAACAAAAAAAAGGTCAAAAATCATATGCTCATCTCAATAGACGCAGAAAAAGCATTTGACAAAGTTCAACATCCATTCATGATCAAGACCCTCACCAAAGTGGGTATAGAGGGAACATTCCTGAATATAATCAAAGCCATTTATGATAAACCCACAGCAAATATAATCCTCAATGGGGAAAAACGGAAAGCCTTCTCACTCAAATCTGGAACAAGACAGGGATGCCCACTCTCACCACTGCTCTTCAACATAGTTTTGGAAGTCTTAGCCACAGCAATTAGACAAACAAAAGAAATAAAAGGCATCCATATAGGAAGAGAAGAGATCAAACTGTCACTGTATGCAGATGATATGATACTATACCTAGAAAACCCTAAGGACTCAACCCCAAAACTCCTTGAACTTATTAATAAATTCAGCAAAGTGGCAGGATATAAGATTAACATTCAGAAGTCAGTTGCATTTCTGTATACCAGCAATGAAACATTAGAAAAGGAATACAAAAAAATGATACCTTTTAAAATTGTACCTCACAAAATCAAATACCTCGGAAGACACCTGACCAAGGAGGTAAAGGACCTATATGCCGAGAACTATAAAACCTTAATCAAAGAAATCAAAGAAGATGTAAAGAAATGGAAAGATATTCCATGTTCCTGGATTGAAAAAATCAATATTGTGAAAATGGCCATCCTACCCAAAGCAATCTACAGATTCAATGCAATCCCTATCAAATTACCCATGACATTGTTCACACAACTAGAACAAACAGTCCAAACATTTACATGGAACCACAAAAGACCCAGAATCGCCAAAGCAATCCTGAGAAACAAAAACCAAGCAGGAGGCATAGCTCTCCCAGACTTCAAGAAATACTACAAAGCCACAGTCATCAAAACAGTGTGGTACTGGTATCAAAACAGACAGACAGACCAATGGAACAGAATAGAGAATCCGGAAATAAACCCTGACACCTATGGTCAATTAATCTTTGACAAGGGAGGCAGGAACATCAAATGGGAAAAGGAAAGTCTATTCAGCAAGCATTGCTGGGAAACCTGGACAGCTGTATGCAAAGCAATGAAACTAGAACACACCCTCACACCATGCACAAAAATAAACTCCAAATGGCTGAAAGACTTAAATATACGACAGGACACCATCAAACTCCTAGAAGAAAACATTGGCAAAACACTCTCTGACATCAACATCATGAAGATTTTCTCAGGTCAGTCTCCCAAAGCAATATAAATTAGAGCAAAAATAAACCCATGGGACCTCATCAAACTGAAAAGCTTTTGCACAGCAAAGGAAACCAAAAAGAAAACAAAAAGACAACTTACAGAATGGGAGAAAATAGTTTCAAATGATGCAACTGACAAGGGCTTAATCTCTAGAATATACAAGCAACTTATACAACTCAACAGCAAAAAAGCCAATCAATCAATGGAAAAATGGGCAAAAGACCTGAATAGACATTTCTCCAAGGAAGATATACAGATGGCCAACAAACACATGAAAAAATGCTCCACATCGCTGATTATAAGAGAAATGCAAATCAAAACTACCATGAGATACCACCTCACACCAGTCAGAATGGCCATCATTAATAAATCCACAAAGAACAAGTGCTGGAGGGGCTGTGGAGAAAAGGGAACCCTCCTGCACTGTTGGTGGGAATGTAAACTGGTAGAGCCACTATGGAGAACAGTTTGGAGATACCTTAGAAATCTATACATAGAACTTCCATATGACCCTGCAATCCCACTCTTGGGCATCTATCCGGACAAAGCTCTACTTAAAAGAGACACATGCACCCACATGTTCATTGCAGCCCTATTCACAATAGCCAGGACATGGAAACAATCCAAATGTCCATCGACAGATGATTGGATTCAGAAGAGGTGGTATATATACACAATGGAATACTACTCAGCCATAAAAAAGGATGACATAATGCCATTTGCAGCAACATGGATGGAACTAGAGACTCTCATCCTGAGTGAAATGAGCCAGAAAGACAAAGACAAATACCATATGATATCACTTATAACTGGAATCTAATATCCAGCACAAATGAATATCTCCTCAGGAAAGAAAATCATGGACTTGGAGAAGAGACTTGTGGTAGCCTGATGGGAGGGGGAGGGAGTGGGAGGGATCGGGAGCTTGGGCTTATCAGACACAACCTAGAATAGATTTATAAGGAGATCCTGCTGAATAGCATTGAGAACTATGTCTAGATACTCATGTCGCAACAGAAGAAAGGGTGGGGGAAAAAACTGTAACTGCAATGTATACATCTAAGGATGACCTGACTCCCTTGCTGTACAGTGGGAAAATAATAAAAAAAAAAAAAATTTAAGAAAAAGAAAATCCTATCCAAAATATTAGTAAATGCAGTAAATGTTGTACATGCATTAAAAATAATTATACTTAAAAAACATTATTTTGAGATCATGTTTTTGTTAGAAAAAATAACATTTATCTTTTTTTTTAATGGCTGTACCCATGGTATATGGAAGTTCTGGGGTCAGGAGTTGAATCCAAGCTGCACCTGTGACCTACACAGCAGCTAAGGCAATGCTCAATCCTTTAACCCACTGCACTAAGCCTGGAATGGAATTTGCCCTACAGAGCAGCTGCAGTAGGATTCCTAACCCACAGTTAAGAACATATATCTTTTTTAACTGAAGAAAAGTTTACTTGAATAGAAAATAGCCAATACTGTATTGTTTCATTTCAAATCTATAGAAGAGCATATATCTTTTTTGTTAAATAGCACTTAGCACTTACATCTCTAAAACCTCCCCTAATTCACTATGTGGGAAAAATATGTAATTAATAAATATTTTTTCCCACAATATATTATGAAAGTTTTTTTTTTTTTTTTACTAGAGATTATTTTTTTTATTTTAGTGAAAAGAAGAAAACAAATAGGGAAAAATATGAATAAGAAAATCTCATGAAGGAAGCAACCTAAATGTCCATAGACAGATGAATGGATTAAAAACACGTATACATACACAATGAAATACTACTCAGCCATAAAAAAACCAAAATAATGCCATTTTCAGCAACATGGATAGAACTAGAGACTTTCATACTAAGTGAAGTAAGTCAGAATAGGAAAGACAAATACCATATGATATCATACATTTGGAATCTAGTATATGGCACAAATGAAACTTGACACAGAAAAGAAACAAACTCATGGTCATGGAGAACATACATTAATGATTGCCATAGGGGAGGTGGAGAGAGATTCAGTGGGCTATTGGGGTTGGTAGATGCAATCTATTGCATTTGGAGTGGATAAACAATGAGATCCTGCTGTATAGCACAGGGAAATATATCCAATCACTTGTGACAGACATGATAGAGAATAATGTTAGAAAAAGAATATATGTATATGTTCAATTGAGTCACTTTGCTCTACAGTAGAAATTGAAAAATCATTGTAAATAAACTATAATAAAAATTTTTAAAAAAGAAAATCTCATCCAGAAATATTAGTACCTATGCCTGAACTTGTGGCGTTTCTGGGCTGTCACTCTGTCTGCCCACTCAGTGTTGTCTCTGGAATAATTTAGAGTATGTATGTCAATGTCTATGTCTAGTCCTTGTGTTTATCAATATTTATTTCTCAGACATAAGTGAAAAATGTAACCATATGGTTTATTGTTGAATATTTCACATAAATAGGGTTATTGAGGTAGAAATATAGAATTTTTCCATTATGCTTTTGCTCCTATTCTCTTCAATGACCAATCCTTATACACGGTTAAAATAGTTTATGCTTTTCCCTCAAGCAACATTTACTATTTATGCTTTACCAATCCTCTTAAAAGGTGTATAGTTTTAAATCCGTAATAGACAATGCAAACACACAAATGTGCAACACACACATGCATTAATTAAAATTGTGACAATTAGCAATTCTATATAAAAATAGAAAAATTTAACTCAAATCACAATGCACAAAGATAACCATGTTTCCTTGTACATACTACCTTATTTCTAAACAAAATGAGATTGTAATAAATATATTTGAATATAGAATATTCTGAACAGAAGATTGTGTTCCTTTACATTAATGTATACGCATTTATTTCATCCATATTCCGGTTTATATACAATTATTCATACTCTTTGGCTTTTTAAATATTATTTTAGTGGAAAGAGGGAAATTTATATATAGAAATGCATATTTAACTATTTACATCTTAGGCAACTCTAAAATGAGTGATTGTTTGCTTATAAAATTCACCATATCTGGGTCTATGGAAATTCTCTCAAATGGACTTGAGGGACAAGAGATCATTTTAGAGTTGTTACCAAACACTAGGAGTTTTCAAATATTATCTCTTTTATTACTATATAATATCACATGTTTAATATATCATAGAATTTGTTCTAAATGGTTATTAACAAGATATGTCAGGGATATACTAGTTTATGCTTTGATAAGTGCAGGTACTTTCCTGTTTATTTATAAACAGGAGTTATAAATAACTTAGGAGTTAACCGGGACACAAGATTTCTTTGGTTTGTATTACTTTCCACTTCTTTTATTTTATTTTATTTTTTTGTCTTTTTGCTATTTCTTGGGCCGCTCCTGTGACATATGGAGGTTCCCAGGCTAGGGGTCCAATTGGAGCCGCAGCCACCAGCCTACACCAGAGCCACAGCAGCGTGGGATCTGAGCCGCATCTGCAACCTATACCACAGCTCACGGCAATGCCAGATTGTTAACCCACTGAGAAAGGGCAGGGACTGAACCCGCAACCTCATGGTTCCTACTCGGATTCATTAACCACTGGGCCATGACAGGAACTCCGCCACTTCTTTTATTTATTTGTTGCTATTTTCCTCCCTTGCTTTCTATAATGCTAGATCATTTATCAGGTAAAAAGCAGTGAAAATGGTACATTTTAAATATTGGCAAGAATGATTCTTAGTGACTAATTTTGATGGATTTTATATTTCATTGTCTTTCTTTGTGTGATGACCCCAGTGCTAAAATACCAAGTGTATTGTTGTAGGGGACATTGTCGAAGCAAAGTCAAAACATATAACTACATGCTAATAATTGTCCACTCTTTAAATTCAAGAAACAGATGCATTTGTGTTACTTAAGTCATTTATTGCCACACAATTTGAGGATGTGAATTTTTCCTTGTTCCTTTCTTCTGATTCTTTTCAAATTAGTTATTATCTCAGGTTTTTCCCTCTGGTTACATTTTGTTCAACCAAAGCCTAACATTACCTTCTTAAATAAGGCTGTTCTCCAGAGCGTGCAGACCCACCTTACTTCAATCTGTATCTTCTCACTGGTTTAAGACTGAGTTCTGTAGCTACACTATTATTATAAGTTAACCAACCCAATTTAGCTACTGAAGAATTTCAGTTCTCATTAAGAATGGAGTTCTTGAATAATTGGAGAAATATATTAAGATAAATTTTATACATCATAAGTTTCCAGCAAGTTAAAAGAATTCCCTTGTGGCTCACCATTTTAAGAATCTGGAAACGTCTTTGCTGTGGCACAGCTTTGATTCTTGGCCCAGGAAATTTCCTATGCTGTGGATGTGGCCATAAAAAATTCAGCTATATCTAAATGTTTCTGGTTACCTGGTGATATTAAAAGCACAGTACATGAGTGAGTTTCTACTCAAAAGATCACATTTCTTTTTCAGAGGGTAGTAGTTTATCCTTGAAATGTTGTGTATTATGACTCAGGTTTTATTTCATGATATTTTTTCCAAAGTATGTGAGGTTTCTTTGCTTCTGGAGGAAGAATTAGAAGGACCTATGTGTGGATCAAGACATGGTTATTCTACAAGGAGTCAGTCTTAATAACATGAGAATTTTCTAAACATTACGAATACACTGTGTACAAGGAACTGCTGGATTGAAAAATCTCATGGTTGCTTTCAATCTGATAGAGAATACACTTTGGTTTTTAAAAAACTGTTTAGAGTGTAATACATGTATAGAACATTTTCATTTGAAAAAGTACACTGTAAATAAGATTTCAGAAATGAAAAGTTTCCCTTCAACTAGAACCAGGGCAAATAATGAACATGACTAATGTCTCAGAAATCATTTCATAAACTCATCTCAAGTTGATGTCCAATATGATAGGTTAACTAGTAATTTTGTGCTGTGTATAGGTATAAAATCATTTCCATTTTTTTATCTTGCTCATTGTGGTCAGCATTAGGTTTGTGAGATTTCGCCATATTGTTGCATGTTGAGGTATTTTATTGGTCTTCATTGCTGTGTAGTTTTCCAACATGCGGGTTTACCATGAAGTAATTTATCTAAACTAGGGTAGGTGTCAGGAAAATATGGTACATACAGTTTTTTTTTTTTTTTTGTGGACACAACATTTTTTAATATATACTCTCAGGAAACTACAGTACATAAAGTTTTATTATATTTGGGGCATGACATCTATTTACATATGCATTAGGATAAGATATGGGCAATGATAAGTGGTTATGACAATGAGTTTATGGCCTAAAACCCCTAAAATGTACATTATTTAACACCTAAAAAATTTTCAACTCCAGTACTCTTGTGTTGATGAAATTTAATAGGATTTTAGAAATTAAAATATAAGTCTGATTTCTATTCCTAATGTATAAAAACTATCACACCCTCACCAATACTTGACATTTCAATTGCAGTTGTCAAAATAGTACATTTAGATAGTCATATTTACTTCCCTAAACACACAAAAAAGTAGGATATTCCCTTCAAAGAGACTATGAAATTTTGAATTTGATTAATACACCGCTGAAAAGTTTTCTATTTATAAGTTTATGCCTTCTGAAATTTTTACCATTCCCCTGGCTTCAAATTAAGGAAGAGGAAGCTTAGCTTGTTGAATCAGTCAATGCTATTTTCAGAAATTCATTTGTAGAGTTTAAAATTCTTATCCTGTGATGAATATGTACTAGATAATAAAAAACAATCAGTATGAACATGCTAGATCAAACAATCAATATACAATAAAATCACTATTGAGATGCTGCAAAATCTAGCCATCATAAGGGAGGGAAATGGGTTAATCAGATTACATATTAACATTCTCTAATTTTAAACAGAAATCCAATGATACTCTACTTTTCATGGATTGGCATATTTCAAAAAAATTGTTTCCATAATACTGCTTATAAGTGACAATTTCAAAAGAGTATTACCTAATCAAGATAATATGGTATTGGTGTAAACCTTTAAAACCTATCATAGAAATTTGAAATTTTCATAGTTTTTTTTCCAGTATGATACTTAGTGATAGATTACAGACTCCTAAAAATGCTCCCATGAAAAGCAGAAGAACTTCTTGGGCTTTATTTCCTTTTTGAAATGTTTTCACACATGGGCATTTAAAAATGGTGGCTAGAGGAGTTCCCGTCATGGCACAGTGGTTAACAAATCTGACTAGGAACCATGAGGTTGCAGGTCCGATCCCTGCCCTTGCTCAGTGGGTTAACGATCTGCAATTGCCGTGAGCTGTGGTGTAGATTGCAGATGAAGCTTGGATCCCACATTGCTGTGGCTCTGGAGTAGGCTGGCTGCTGCAGCTCCGATTCAGCCCCTAGCCTGGGAATCTCCATATGCTGTGGGAGTGGCCTAAGAAATGGAAAAAAGACAAATAAAATGAAATAAAATAAAAATAAAAATGGTGGCTAGAAAATCTAAGACATTTGGTGGTTCTTAGTGTCTAAAACTGTAATGGATAATTTAAAATGTCCTGAGTCTTATTTCATCCTTCAAATATATGGGCATATCTATGTATCTCAACAAGTTGGTTTAGTGTTTTAATCCTCAGAAACTAGAGAAGGGACTGAAGAAATATAGATGTTAAGAAAATACACAAATGAATGGTCTTTACTTCTAGTGTAATTATTATGTAGTTTTTATTTTTTATTTTTTGGTTTATTTTTTGATTCTGTCATGATGTTTTATTGTATAATTTATCCTTACTGTTTTTGCTTGAACATATTTTTCTGACCAATTATTTCTGAGCTTTTTATTTTTATTTTTTGTTTTTTAACATGATTTTTATTTTTTCCATTATAGTTGATTTAAAGTATTTTTTCAATTTTCTATTGAACAGCAAAGTGACCTGTCTCACACACACGCACACACATATACATTATTTTTGTCACATTATCATCCATCTTGCTCCATCATGAGTGACTAAATATAGTTCTCAATGCTACACAGCAGGATCTTATTGCTTATCTATTCAAAATTTAATAGTTTATTAGGCAATTTTTAAAGATAAGTTACTTTAGTATCCAGAAACATTTTAAGTACTTTTTAAAAAGACATAAATTTTGTATATACATTATAAAATATATTAATAATATTTATATTCTATGTATGTGTATATATATTTTGATATTCAAGCCACACAACTTATACATACATAATTGTGTTATTAACTTCTAATAACAAGAAATGTTAGCTTGTGTTTTAAATTTATTATTCAATATCTTGTTTTCCAATGTTGTGCTCCAGACAGTACGCAGAGCTTTGGATAACAGAAATGGACTGTCCAGTCATTGTGCAAAGAATGCTTACAATCTCATATTAGAGACAGTAATTTAATAAACAAGTTTTTATTTACGCAATGCTTAAAGGAGTTGGTTTATTATGAATTACAGACAAGAAACATTTATATATTTGCCAGAAGGATCAAGAAGTGGAGTGATTTTCCTGGAAGATTGATAAAGAGTTGATTGCTGTAATTGAAACACAATGATATATTTTACCAAGGCAGTTTTCATTGCCCTTTATAAGCTAATAATTTGGAGTGTTTTTCTTCTTTTTTCCCAGCTTTATTGAGATGCAAGTGACCACACTGTGTTCCTTAAGTTGTACAATATAAATTTTGGTATAATTTGTGAAACTGTTGCCACTATAATTTAATAAACAGATTTATTACCTCACATAATTTTCTTTTTATTTCTGCTGTGTTGAGTAAATTTAAGATCAACTTTCTTAGCAAATTTAAAGTGTATAACACAGTATTGTCAATAAGTCAGCACATTGTGGATATGATCTCCAGAAACCATTCATGTTAAAACAGAAATTTTGTGCCATTTGATCAACATCACCATCCAAATTCCCCACTCCTCCAGCCCCTGATAACAACCATTCTACTCTGTTTCTTTAAGATCAACTCTTGCTCATACAAATGAAAACATATGGTATTTGTCATTCACTATCTGACTTATTTCACTAAGCAGAATGCCTTCAAGTCCATCCATGTTTTTGCAACCATGATTTTTTAGGAGAGCAAAATTTACCATTCCAAAATATGCATCTTTAATATGAGGATTATTTTTGAATTGAATATTTTTAAGAAACAGAAAAAAATAGACAAACCTCTGGCTAGACTCACCAAGAAGAGGAGAGAAAAAGCCCAAATAAACAAAATCAGAAATGAAAAAGGAGAAATCACAAAAACACTAAAGAAATATAAAAAAAATAAGAGAATACTATCAACAATTATACGCCAAGAATTCAAAAACCTAGGAGAAACTGATGTCTTTCTAGAGACCTACACCCTGCCAAAACTGAATCGAGAACAAATAGATCAACTGAACAGACCAATCATGAGAAATGAAATTGAATATGTCATAAAAACACTCCCTACAAATAAAAACCAAAGAACAGATGGCTTCACAGTAGAACTCTACCAAACATACACAGAGGAAATTATACCCATCCTCCTTAAACTTTTTCAAAAGGTTAAAGAAGAAGGAACACTCCCAAAGACATACTATGATGCCACCAAAACCCTAACTCCAAAACCTGACAAAGATACCACCAAAAAAGAAAACTATTGGCCAATATATTTGATGAATTTAGATGCAAAAATTCTCAACAAAATTTAAGCTAACCAAATCCAACAACATATCAAAAAGATCATAAACCACAATGAGGTGGGATTCATTCCAGGTGAACAAGGATGGTTCAACATATGCAAATCAAACAACATCAAACACCACATTAAAAAAAGAAAAGTCAAAAACCACATGGTCATCTCAATAGATGCAGAAAAAGAATTTGACATCCAACATCTCTTCATGACAAAAACTCTTACCAAAGTGGGTATAGAGGGAACATTGCTTCACATAATCAAAGCTATTTATGACAAACCCACAGCAAACATAATATTGAATGGAGAAAAGCGGAAAGCCTTTGAACTAAAATCTGGAACAAGACAAGGATGCCCACTCTCACCACTGTTATTCAACATAGTATTGGAAGTCATAGCCACAGCAATCAGACAAATGAAAAAAAAATAAAAGGCATCCAAATAGGAATAGAAGAGGTAAAACTGTCACTGTATGCACATGACATGATACTATATATAGAAAACCCTAAGAGTGCCTCCCAAAAACTACTTGAACTGATCAACAAATTCAGCAAAGTAGCAGGATATAAGATTAACATTCAGAAATCAGTCACATTTCTGTATACTGACAATGAAATATTAGAAATAGAATACAAAAATATAATACTTTTTAAATTGCACTCCAAATAATCAAATACCTGGGAATACAACTGATCAAGGAGGTAAAGGACTTATATGTTGAGAACTATAAAACATTAGTTGAGGAAATTAAAGCAGATGTAAAGAAATGGAAAGATATTCCATGCTCCTGGGTTGGAAAAAATAATATTGTAAAAATGGCCACACTACCCAAACCAATCTACAGATTCAATGCAATCCCTATCAAATTTCCCATGACATTTTTCACAGAACTAGAACAAAAAAATCCAAAAATTTATATGGAACCACAAAAGAACCAGAATTGCCAAAGCAATCCTGAGAAACAAAAACCAAGCAGGGGGCATAACTCTCCCAGACTTCATGCAATATTACAAAGCCACAGTCATCAAAACAGCATGGTACTGGTATCAAAACAGACAGACAGACCAATGGAACACAATAGAGAACCCAGTAGTAAACCCAGACACCTATGGTCAATTAATCTTTAACAAGGGTAGCAAGAACATAAAATGGGAAAAAGACAGTATTTTCAGCAAGTATTCCTGGGAATCCTGGGCAGCTGCATGCAAATCAATGAAACTAGAACACACCCTCATGCCATGCACAAAAATAAACTCCAAATGGCTGAAAGACTTAAATATACGACAGGACACCATCAAACTCCTGGAAGAGAACATAGGCAAATCATTCTCTGATATCAACCTCATGAATATTTGCTCAGGTCAGTCTCCCAAGCCAACAGAAATAAAAGAAAAAATAAACAAATGGGACCTACTCAAACTGAAAAGCTTTTGCATAGCAAAGTGAACCAAATGAAAACAAAAAGACAACTTACAGAATGGAGAATATAGTTTCAAATGATGCAACTGACAAGGGCTTAGTCTCTAAAACATACAAGCAATTTATACAACTCAACAGCAAAAAGCCAATCACCCAATGGAAAAATGGGCAAAGGACCTGAAGAGACATCTTTCCAAGGAAGATATACAGATGGTCAATAAGCACTTGAAATAATGCTCAACATCCCTGATTATTAGGGAAATGCAAATCAGAACTACCATGAGATACCACCTCACACTGGTCAGAAGGGCCATCATTAATAAATCCACAAATAACAAATGCTGGAGGGGTTGTGGAGAAAAGCGAACCCTCCTGGACTGTTGGTGGGAATGTAAGCTGGTACAGCCCCTAAGGAGAATGGTATGGAGGTACCTCAGAAAGCTATTCATAGAACTACTATATGACCCAGCAATCCCACTCTTGGGCATATATCTGGACAAAACAATACTTAAAAAAAATATATGTGCACCTGCATGTTCATTGCAGCTCTATTCACAATAGCCAAGACATAGAATCAACCCAAATATCCATCAACAGATGATTGGATTAGGAAGACGTGGTATATATACACAATGGAATCCTACTCAGCCATAAAAAAGAATGACATACTGCCATTTGCAGGAACATGGATAGAACTAGAGACTCTCATCTTGAGTGAAGTAAGTCATAAAGACAAAGACAAATACCATATGATATGACATATCTGGAATATAATATACGGCACAAATGAACCTTTCCACAAAATGAAAATCATGGACTTGGAGAAGAGACTTGTGGTTGCCAAGGGGAAAGTAGAGGGAGTGGGAAGGACTGGAAACTTGGGGTAAATAGATGCAGAATTTAGCCTTCAGTTGGATTAGTGATGGGATCCTGTTGTGTAGCACTAGGAACTCTGTCTAGTCACTTATGACGGAACACTTAATGTGAGAAAAAAGAATGTATACATGTATGCGTAACTGGGTCACCATATGGTACAGTAGTATTTATTTATAAAATAAAAGATAATATGTGAAGTCATAAAAATATACAGACAACTCAGAAAGTTTTTTTCTTTTTTAACCTCCCCATTAACTGTCTAAAAGTATTTAAATAGAGGATTATTCCAGGAAGAGAAATATTACCATAGATAAAGGCACAATAATATGAACTAGGTGTGTAGACAGTGATGAACTTAAGACAACAATGTTAAATAAAATTTCTCTCTATGCCTCATTGTTTCTGTACAGCCAAGAAAATATGTTATATTGCCTTCCTCTGCTTTTAATTTTCAGACTCCTACCCCTTTCTCTTTTGTGAAAGATAATTTATATATTTTATTTTACCTGTCTTTAGAATCTCTCATGTTATAGGGATTCTTCCTATATACATAATTAAAATTGTTTTTTTCTCTTGTTAAACAATTTCATATCAATTTAATTTTATATCAGCCAACAGAACATAGGAGGATGGCATTAAATTTTTTCCTTCCTCAAAATTTCACTATTTCTAAAAAGCTCACCTCCAGAGTGGAGGCTTATCTACTTCCAGACCTCTCCAATTGCCGCATTCTGTGCCTGCTATATTTTCCTATCACAACATGCATCTCTTTATATTTGAGAATGAAATTCTCCATTCAAAGAAGGCTTTTTTACATTAGATTTGGAACCTTTCCTTGTATTTAATACCCATTGTTTTTACTTCATGGTAATATTGAGATTGGAATTAATTATTTGGTACTTAATTAATGTTGGGTACCTCAAATAGATCATAAGATTCATTGGTATGAAAACTACCTAATGTATTTTGTATTAAGTGCTTAATACAAAGCACTTAAACTTTCAAATTCACTTAGTAAACACACAATTAATTTAAGTATATCAAATTATTGTTTGAATGAAAGAATGAAGCAAAATATTGGGAACATAAGAAAGGTTACCTCCACAAATAAGGAAATAACATATATAAATTCTAGACACATAATGAAGTATAACACATTTGAGTAATTGCAACATTTCTTAAGATTGGGCTTTAGAATAAATGTTTTATCAATTAAAGTATTTGAGACATTATTTCCCTTGTATCATGCAAAATAATTTTACAAATACAATAAACACAATGTGTATGTGTGTGTGTAGTATAAATATTTAAAACCACCCTTTGAGTTTCAGTTTTTTCAGGGCCTCTTTCACACCCTTGTTCCTCAAGGTGTAAATCAGAGTGTTTAACTTGGGAATCACAAGGCTCTAAAACAATGAGGTCATTTTGTCTTGATCTAGAGAGTAGGAAAACCTTGGTCTGAAGCAAGTGAAGAGTATAGTTGTCTGGAAAATTGCCACAATAATTAGGTGTGAAGTACAGGTGGAGAAAGCTTTGGATCACTCTTAAGCTGAGCTGATTTCAAAATGGAAAGAATAATACAATCATAAGAGACAAGGACTCCTGAAATGGAGCTCAGTACAATGAAGCCAAAAATGGTGAATATCACTAACTCATTGACTTGCATAGCTGAGCAAGACAGCAGTAGGAGAAAAGGAATATCACAGAAGAAATGGCTAATCTCATTTGACCCACAAAAGCATAAGCAGAATGCTGGTGTCATGTGTACCAAAGCATACACCATCCCTACCATGTAAACCCCAGCCATCAGCAGGGAGAAAATTCTGACTGTATAGAGCAAGGGGTTGCTAATGGCCTTGTACTAATCATAGGCCATCACTCTCAGCAGTAGACAGAATCTGCAAAGATGTAGAAGACCGAGAATTGTAGAGCACAGCCATAGAAGGGGATTGACTTGTTCTGGGCAATTAGGTCCACCAGCATCTTAGGCCCAATTGCTGTGGAACAGCAGAGGTCACAGAAGGAGAGGTGGCTCAGGAAAAAGTACATGGGTGTGTGCAGTGGGGGATCCATTTGAATTAAAGTGATCACTACAAGGTTTGCCAGAAGATTAAGGAGATAAACAAGTAGAAATGTGGTAAAAAGGGTCACATTATTCTCCATGTTATTAGTAATTCCTAGGAAAATATATTCAAACAAGGAGGAGCAATTTCCTCTATCACTTCTTGTCTGTTATTGTCTAAATTTCTGAGAATATGATCAAGAAAATGACACATGCACGTGTAGCACTTCTGTACATCTGCAAAATATCATAAAACAGAATTTGATTTCTTTCACTAAGTGCATTTTTATATTTGGTAAATTATCCAGTGGACAGAAAATTGTCCACATATTAAAGAGGCCTTGATATCTATTCCCCAATAGCAAAAATTATCTGAGAAAGAACATTAAGAAACTTAGATGAAAATCTAGATGTCACTCATGAGGTATGTTACCTTCTACAACTCTTCTCTGGCTTTACTTGCCTTATCTCAGGAAATAAATTTGGATGAATTTCTCTCTCCTTTCCTCTTCAAAGTCATATAAAAGAGACACCACTGTTATAGATACCAGGCTGTTAAGTTATAGGACAAAGCTTTTTCTTTGTATGAAAATATTCACATGGATAGAAAAAAAATGTTTATGATTTTTGTTCCTCAAAATATAATTAGTTTAAGAATTTCTTTTTCCTAATTCTCGAAACAGTAAGTGACCAGTAATAAATCAAAAAATGTCAAATATTTCACTGGTTTTAGTTTGTGTTGTATTCAGTATTGGGTGAGTCATTAAATAAGTATTATTGTATTATTGACCTGTTTTCTCAAAGTTTATTACTGCTTTTCCACAATACTCATTACCTCTTTGTGGAGTGGTTGTCAAAAGATGAGTCTCTTGACTAGCAGAAGAAAAGAGCTAAGAGAAATTGAAAACAATGGAATGTACCACACATGTTTGCATCACTTTAGATTTTAAATAGTCATTTTTGTTATAAAATAGAAATGAAGTGAGCAGCAACACATGCTTATAAGATGCAAAGATTCTCTCCCTTGCGATTGTATGTATTTACACTAGTGTCATGTGTTTGCATGTGTACATACTTTTACTGTATAAGAGTATAGAATGTAAATAGGGGCTTTATCCATAGAATGAAGTAAATATATTAAATGGTTCATATGAAGATGAATTTTACATATTTTTATTTTAATGTGGTACAATAAAACAAAACATACCTCAAATTAACACATACATTTGTTCAATAATAAATAGAGAAAAGTCTTTCCTGTGAACCAAGAGCAAAATAAAATAAATAAAATGTTATATTGTGCATATTAAGAAATTTTGACAGATACTTCCTGTTCTGAGAAGAAATTATAATTGCTAGTCATTAAATATAAATTTTAATGAGTGAGCAGGTATAAGCAGAAAATGCTTTATTCATGACTCTCTCTTTTTTTCTCTCAGAAAGGTAAGTTTTACTCCCACATTTAAATTAGGACATTGAAACCTAACTGAGATAAGGAGGGCTTGAGTTCATGAACAGTAGGCAGACGGCATTTTATTTTACCAGGCACACTGGGACTTAAATCTCTGCAGTTACTATTGCCCTTAGGCTTTGATGTTATACAAACACTCCATTAATTAATTTCTGTTTTTGTATGTTCCCCCTCTGTATTCAGAAACAAATTAGCAAAGGCTAATCTTTTAGCCTTCACTGTTGTCACCAAACTGATTTATGTTAGGAAGAAAGCTGCAAATTTTTTTTATGGTTTATTTCACAGTTACCCTCCTTCAATATCCTCCTTCTCTAGTCAGAGGAAATCTAATGAAAATCAAACAGATCCCTGCTTAATCTCCTCTAATACCTTTTAATTGTTCACTGTGTTTTTTAAACCTTCTTCTTTACTTTCTCATTTAGGAAAATTACTACATTTTGATCATAATTTTAGTTGAAATATAATAACATACACCATAAAAGTCAAACTTCTAATTTATAGGGTTATTTGGCTTTTAATGTATTTCATTACAAATATATACCTTGAGAACATTTTGATCACTGCAATAAGAAACTCATGTCTATTGCCTGTCACTCCCCTTCTCCCCCTCCCCCAGCCCTGGAAACCACTATTCTACTTTCTAATTCTAAGTAGTTTCCTCTTCAGCCATCTCATATAAAAAGTATCAACCAATATGGATCTATTTACTGTCAGACTTCTTTGGTAAAATATTTTCAAAGATCATCCATGTTGTAGCATGTGTTAGATTTTTTGTTTCATTAAAGGGTAGAATAATATTTCATTTTATGAATATAACACACTTTATTGATCTGTTCTTTCATTGGATGAATGTCGTTTCTACCCTTTATATGAATAATGGTATAAGTTTCTGGTCAGTTCTACCTCTCAAGTCTGCTTTCATCATCACACATGTCTAACTCCCATTCTCCAACTGCATATTCAAGGACAGTTAATTGACTTTTAAGGTCTTTAATTTGTTATTAAAAATAATTAAATGTCTTTGAAATTCAACAGGTAACAAACCTTACTGTAATCCATGAGGATGCAGGATTGATCCCTGGCCTCGCTCAGTGGGTTAAGGATCTGGCATTGCCATGAGCTCCAGTGTAGGTCCCAGAGATGGCTCAGATCATGCATTGCTTGGGCCCTAGTGGAGGCTGGTGGCTTCAGTTCCAACTGGATCCCTGGCCTGGGAACTTCCATATGCTGTGGGTGCAGCCCTGAAAAGAGAGAAAGACAAAAAAAATTAAATGTCTTTAATTTGTTTTTAAATGTTTGCCTCATTGTTTCATAGTAAACTCTCCTCTGAATTATATTTATTCATTTCAGAATGTCTCCACTACATTTAAGCCTCAGGAATAAGATCAATGCTTATTTTGTACTTTCTAAACTCCATGGTAATATGATTTGAAACATTGGTGTTTTCTAAATATTAATTGTTATATATTTCTCTCTATTAAAGTGGAGAATGATGTACAAAGAGTAGAAATATTCTATTTGGAGATTTTTCTACTGATACAACTCATATACACAAAGATGATTCACTTAAAGATTGTACATAGGTGATGATTTTTCTAAATCAGCAGTTACATACTTTTTTGGGGGTCTTTTTATATTTTTAGGACCACACCCATAGCATATGGAGGTTCCCAGGCTAGGAGTCCAGTTGGAGCTGCAGCCACCGGACTATGCCACAGCCATAGCAATGTGTGATCAGAGCTGTGTCTGCAACCTACACCACAGCTCACAACAATGCTGGGTCCTTAACCCACTGAGCAAGGCCAGGGATCATACCGACATTCTCATGGATGCTAGTTGGGTTGCCACAATGGAAACTCCTATATTTTTTCTTAAAATAAGTTGCTTGCTATTATCCACATCAATTCTATGCAAAATTATAAAATACCAGATATTCCTTTTAAGGTCTTCCCCTAATGCTCTCTAGCATATAGCAATGGAATTCTTTATACTCCTAAAACTTTGGTCTACCATCTTGGTATCTAGTGTTATTGGGCTACTTCCCAGAGCTCCCAAACAAATCCTCCTTTCACAATGATCTGAATGATAGAAACATCTGTCACTATCCCTTCTATGTGTGTTGAAGTACTGAAAATTACAAAGTGACTTTGTAAGTATGTGCACACCAAAAGGTAAAAGAGATGGTATGCACATATAGATTTAATTAAAATACTAAAATCTATTAATAAATAAACCTGGAGTTAGAAATTACAGAGCTCTACAAGGGGCTAAAGATAGTATGGGAAGATTAAAAATAGCAGTACACTTTCTAAAAATTCTCCTTATAAATCCAATGCATATTTATCCTCCCTTTGACTTCTGATTTAGCTGCTTTGACAAACAGAAATTGGAAGAAAACAATGTCTTCTACTCTAGCCTTTAAGAAAACAATATCTGAAAGCCATGAGGTACCATGTAGGAAGTCCAACTAACCTGATTAAACCACATGGCAGGTTCTGAGATTATGTGGAGTGAGAATGGGAGAATCTGAGGAAATCTTTTAATCGTTCTCATCCTGTGCCAGATATGAGTGACCTTACGGTCTAACCGATCATTCCACTAAATACTTCATATGACCTCAGTCATTATGAAAAAAAAAATAACCAGTTGATGGTCATTATTTTAAGTCATTTAGTTTTGGACTACTATTTATGTAACAAAAGATAACTAGAACAGTGTTGGTAAACACATCAGAGAGAATATTTTTGAAACATTTATTTTTACTCTTATGTATATATATCCCAAAAGTGAAGAAAATTGTTGAAAACTTTGTATCTGACAAAGAACATATATCCCAAATATATGAAGACCTCTCAATAATAATAAGAAAACAAACAATATAAATTAAGCAAAGGATTGAACATACATTCTCACCAAGAAGATGTGTAATTCACAAGGTCATATATAATAGTTTACTCAGCATCTTTATTTACTAGGGAAATGACCATAAAGTTACAGCATCTGCTAAATGGCCTAAAATTAAAAATACTGATCATACCTAACTTACCATTTCATCTGAATTCTCATTTGGAATTTAACAGGAACACAGATTTTCTTCTTATTTGTTTTGGTTACTTTTCTGATTTTTTTGAATTTTTTTCTTGCTTTGCCTACTATTTTTTTCTGAAAAGCTAGGAAACTCATCAAGCTGGATTTTATGTAATCAGTACCTTTTTAGGTACTTTTGGAAAATGTTTCCTAGGGACAATGAGGCCTTTTTATATATCATGGTCATTCTTGGTGTGATAATCCCAACACTAAAATACTACCTCTACTCCTGGGGAGACATTGTTGACGCAAAGCTCAAAACACATAATTAATTGCTAATAATTTTCCACCACTTAATAAAAGAAACTGATGCATTTGTGTTACAAAAATTTTCTCTATCATTACTGATCTTTCTGATACATATCTTATGTGTAGAATTGTCCTGGATCACTTAATTCTATTCCTACCCAATGTATTTTTTCCCTCAGGTGCTTTCTTTTCCTGTGGGATGCCGAATTCCCTTGGGCTACATTTTATTCCACCAGAACCCAGCTTTAGCTTCTTAAACACAGCTTCTCCTCAATACTATGTAGACAACATCCCTTCAAACTACCCTCACCCAACAATTTGAAACTTGAGTTTGGATAGCTATATTACCATTGTAAGGTGGATAACCTAAACTATTTCCTAATTAGATTTGTGTTTTCATTAAAAATGGAGATTTTCAAGAACAGAAAAACATGCCAAGTGAGAGAAAAAAATCTACGTGTAGGGATTTCTTGGTGCCCCTGGTGACACTAAAATTCTGTGCAGGCAAATGTCTACCAAAATATTTTCTCCTCAAACTTGGAGTATTACCACATAGATTTCACTGCATGATAGGACACCCAAGATCATTATGTCTCACATCTGCTTGGAGATATAACTGGGAATATCCATGGGTGGATAAAGATAGTGTTGTTCCACAAGCAAGGAAGCTCTTTCAATAACGTAAAGATTAATCTAGGATGATATATGATATGAAAGTATGCACTACATCTTTTTCACAAATATATAATTGACACTCATTTTGTACAAGAAACTACTAGTTTAAAAAGTAAAACAAAACTTTCATGCAATTTGATAATGAACATACTTTGTTTATGCAAACCGTTTTTTAGAGTATAAGACGCATATAGAAAACTTTCAGTGAAGGTGCACGCTCCTCAGATCAGGCCTCACTTGCTCTGCTTTTCTGCACTGGCTGGGAGCCCAGTCCACCAGTGGAGGTGGGAGATACAACCAGTGGTGAGGCACAGGGCAGGCCACAGTAATGCTAGCACTGCTGACCTGAAGCCTGTGGCTAGCAAGGACGGGCAACATGAGCTAGGACTACTACATGGCTCATCAACGTAATGGTACAGGAGTCTTGCCAGGGCTCCCCACCCACATTCTGCATCCACTATGGGCACTAAGGGCTACACTTGCCAAAGGCCTAGGTCGGTGGTCAGGTGCTGGCCGTTGCTGCTCATCCACAGACTTGCTGATCATCTGGGCTGATGCTCAAACACAGTTCTTTGTCCCCCCAAACACCAAACAGTGGATTGCCTTGCTGCAGAGGGGAAATTGCACATTTAAAGAGAAAATATCACCAGTCTGCTTTCCACAATGCAGTGGCTGTAGTCATCTACAATTATAAACTCAAAGAGGAGCCAGTTACCATGACTCATCCAGGCACTGGAGATATTATTGCTGTCATGATTACAGAATTGAGGGGTAAAGATATTTTGTGTTACCTGGACAAAAACATCTTTGTACAAATAACAATAGCTGTTGGAACATGAATGCCAACAGAGAACTTTTGCTATGGCTCTCTGATCCTGGTGTCAATATCCTTTATTGTTTTGATGATTATTTCTTCAGAATGGCTTATATTCTACTTCATTCAGAAGATCAGGTACACAAATGCCTGAGACAGGAACCTGCATCATCTTGGAGATGCAGCCAAGAAAGCCATCAGCAAACTGATGACCAAAACAGTCAAAAAGATGATAAGGAAACAGATCTAGACTTTGATCATTGCTCAGTCTTCAAAGAGAACTATAAGCAGAATGATGTCTGGATTCTCCCTGCACAGGATTTCCACAAATCCTGTGTTTATCCCTGGCTTAGTAAACATTATACCACTCCTATATGCAGACTTAATATCTTGAAGGCCCTGGAAATTCTGCCAAACTTTCCATGTACAGATAATGTAGCATTTGATATGGAAAGACTCACCAGAACCCAAGCAGTTAACTGAAGAGCAGCCCTAGGTGACCTTGCCAATGACAACTCCCTTGGCCTGGAGCCACTTCAAACTTTGAGGATCTCTCCTCTTCCTCAGGATGGGAGCTCACTCCTGGAATGGGAGAGATCAACATTGCAGTAACTAAAGAATGGTTTATTATTGCCAGTTTTGGCCTCCTCAGTGCTCTCACACTCTGCTACATGACCATCAGAACCACAGCTAGCTTGAATGCTAATGAGGTAGAAGCATTTTGAAGAAGGAAAAAATTGCTTTCTGACAGATTGCTTTGAAGGAAAAAAGAACCTATTTTTGTGCTTCATTTACCAGTCATGACACACTAGCATTTATATTTAGCAATTTTATTTTTTCATAAAATTGCTAATGGCAGAGCTTTGTATTAAAATAAATAAATAATAAAATTAAAAAAGAAAAAAAAAGTAAAAAGAAAACTTTCCTCTATTAAATTATGTTGCAAGTAAATTTTCAGGCATGAAAGATTCCTGCTCCCAGAGTAAGTCCAAAGAAAAAAATCATTACCAGCACCTAAGAAATTAACTACACACTCTTCAAAAATTGATGTTCAATATAACACTTTAGTTTGGATATTTTTTGAGGTATAGAGTATAAAAATCATACAGCGGCCTACCAGACAAGTGGTGGCACCTCCAGAGAATATGGCTGGGTCCCAAATACTTTTAAAATGACCATTTTCTGTGGCCTTGCACTTGCATTTCTGATTTTTATTTCACTCAATATTTTTTTTGAGAAATTTTTCTATGTCAAGGAAGTTCATTCATCCACTTTGTTGTGTATTTTCCCTAGGTACAAACTTCCCATAATATTATCTATCTGAGCTAGAGCAGGTGTCAGTATACTTGACCTGTAAAGTCTTATTGGTGACGGACACACCATTTATTTATATATTATTAATGGTTGCTTTTGCAATACAGGGAAACCCCGAGTGATTGTAACTGTTTATCAACTCCAAACCCTAAAGCATACACTATTTAAAACTTTAAGGAAAAATGTTCAAGTCTTGATCTAAAGTGCTAAAAAAATTTGAGTTGTTGATAGTTCTATAGTGTTGCAAATAATGCAAAGGAAAATATTTCCTCTGTGTCTTTGGTAGTCATAATTATTCTTTTATATTGATAATACTCAAAGAATGGCATTTTCAAGTCATAGGAAATTTATATGTCCAGCGGTATTAGTGATAGCTTATAATTTTACAGAGGTTGGGGCTGATTTTCATTCTAATGTGAATGGTAAAGACATGCTTGTTTACATCCTGACCAACAGTTAATAACCAATTATTTACATCTTGCAATGCTTTGGATGAGTCATAATACACTTTTATTGACTTAAGTTTTTTATTTAAGTTTTACTTACTGGAGGGCTAATAAGGTTTGATATTCATTTCTAAGACGACCCAATGAGATTCTTCTTTGAATAATAGGCCACAGAAAATGGTCCTTTTAAAAGTGTTTGGGACCCAGCCATGTTCTCTGGCGGTGCCACCACTTGCCTCTGGTAGCCGCTGACCCTGCCCCCAACCCTACCTGGCCTAGCACCTAGCTGAGCCCCCAACCCAGCATGGTAGCCCTGGAGCCACCCACTGCACCACCCTCACCCCCACACCCACACCCACACCCACCACCCCTTCCCAGAGCTGACCACATCATCAAAGCTGTTTCTTTCCCCCAACACATCATTTGACATCTGAGGAAGTATTTCAATGGATGGGATGCCCAAGGTTTATGTTCTGAAGAACCACTTAGTAAAAGAAGTCCTGGCGGATGAAGAAATTGCAGTCAGAATTATCAATGAGGGTGCTGCCATGCTTCAGAGAGAGAAAACAATGATACAATTAGAGACCCCAGTTATAATGCAGTGACATCCATGGCCAATTTTTTGATCTGATGAAACTTTTTGAAGTAGGAGGATCACCTGCTATTACACAATACCTTTTTCTTGGTGATTATGAGTACAGATGTTATTTTGGTATAGAGTGTGTCATATTTGTTCTAAGAGGTAACCATGAATGCAGAAACCTTACTAACTATTTTGCTTTTAAGCCAGAACATAAAAGTAAATATTCAGAAAGTGTCTATGAAGCTTGTATGGAATCTTTTGATAGCCTGACTCTCACTGCACTTTTAAATCAATGATTTCTTTGTGTTCATGGTGGAATGTCACCAGATATACACATATTGGATGGTATTAGAAGATTAGATAGATTCAAATGGCAACCTGCATTTTGACCAATGTGTGGCTTGTTATGGTCTGAACCTTCTGAAGATTTTGGAAATTAAAAAATCATAAGAGCATTTTAGTCACAATATGGTTTGAGGATGTTCCCATTTTTATAACTATCCAGCAGTGTGTGAATTTTTGCAAAACAAAATTTTGTTATCAATTATTAGAACTTATGGAGCTCAAGATGCAGGCTATTTGTTTTGCAGCTATAAAATGTACACAAAAAGTCAAACTACAGGGTTCTCTTAATTAATAGCAATTTTTTAAACACCTAATAACTTAGATGTCTCCAATAATAAAGGTGCTGTACTAAAGTATGAAAATAATGTTACGAATATTTGACAGTCTTTACCATTTATTGGAGGAAAAGTGACAGAAATATTGGTAAATGTTCTCAGTATTTGCTCTGATAATGAACTGATGACTGAAGGTGAAGACCAGCTTGATGGTTCAGCTGCAGCCCAGAAAGAAATCATAAGAAACAAAAGTTGAGCAATTGGCAAGATGGCAAGGGTCTTCTCTGTTCTCAGAGAGGAGAGTGAAAGTGTGCTGACACTCAAGGGCCTGACTCCCACAGGAATGTTGCCTAGCGGAGTGTTGGCTGGATAATGGAAGACCCTGCAAAATGCAATATGAGGATACTCTCTACCACATTGAATCTGCAGTTTTGAAGAGGCAGAGTGTTTGGATAGTATCAATGGGAGAATGCTATCCTTGAAAGATGATGTTCCGTAAGATTGTTTCAAATCTCTGAACAACACACATTACTCTGAGAACCACAGGACTGGCAACCATGGTGCCCTGTGACCCACAGCTTCCCAGGGCCTCTCACATATCCTTCTCCAAATGGAGAGATCACCTAAGGAGCTGGAGGGGTCAGCCAAGCTGACTGTAAATGTCACAGTCCCTCTGGAGAAACCAGTGTACTTTTGAGACCCAATCCCCCTTCCTCAATGGGGGCTTGAGGGATGTGGTACATTTTGTTCTGTCTAAGATTGGGTCATAGCTGCCAAGGCAGAGAGCAATGAGCAAGGGACTTGGGGAAATTTCCACTGAAGGACAACCACACCTCCGTTTATGCTGTGGTTCACACATTTAAGTTTACAGATTATATTTATTTTCCCCGCAGAATTAGATTTCATTTTTCAACTATAACTTCAAATATAATCCATGAAATGCCTTTAAAAGATGAATTATTATCAAGTTACTAAGCTGAATTACAGGCAAAATGCTGAGAAACCCATTTAGAATTTACACAAAATACTGACCTCAGGTCTATAGTTCTTAACTGTGGCTAATTCTTTAATATAGTCTTGGTTGTTTTCAATTATGAACAAATAACCTATTTTGAGGCAGACTCTCTTACTTGAACACAAATCTAAAAACTAATTTAGAATCTTTCTTGCCCAGGTCTTTCGAGATTTATACTCTAGAAATTTAAGAAAAAATCCTCTAAATTTCAGAATTATGGAGAATTACAGAATTACTCATTTAAGGTATTTTGAAAGAAATTTGTACATTGTCAAAGTAAATTTTAATTCAAATCATATCTATAAAACTTGACATTTTGTGTATGCATGTTTTCATTTTGCAAATATTTGGTATATAGACCTATGATATACAGGGACGACATGTAGAGGTTTCCTAGATGTTAAGAGAAATTTTAGTTTATTGTGAGTACTCAAGTTGCTTAAATAGCCAACAGGATGATTTACTGCTGGCTTTTTATTGTTTTAATATTTTAATGCAAAGGAAATAATCAAATGTTTTGGAAGTGGTTTTGATTAAACAGTAGAGCATAGAAGCAATGGTTCTGTTCAGTCATTCAGAGGTTAGTGGAAGCATAAAAGTCAAGACTCCACGGTGAACATTTTCTTTTGATAGTTATAGAATTGCTTGGTTAAACTAAAGGAAACTATGTGCTATTTTTTTCATAATTACTGACATGAATTGACTGACACTTTGGTTTGGTATTTCCCTTTACTTTGGTGGCCTGAGTCCCTCTTGCCCTTGAATACAACTCAGAGCTTGAGGCAGCATCTATTGTTTCTTTGCTAGAAAGTGCACCCTGTATGCTCCCCTGTCTAAGTTGGAAATATTATACATGTGCAGGACTATTTGAGTATTTTATAAACAGCAGAACACAACAAATCCATGCATGGGCAACGGATCCTATTTCTGTTGGGTTTTACTTGAAAGATATAGTCCAATTTGACCTTCTCTTGCAAACCAGAAAATCTTGTTGATGGAACTGAGAAATATCCTTCAGAAAAAATTATCTCATGGATAGTTCATGGTAAATTGATGAATTAAATTCTTGACTTCATAAGTTTTTCATTGTTTTCTTAAACTTTGGTTATGCTTGTTTTATATGAGCATTAGTAGCTGAGCACTAGAAGACTCTGGGTATCTATTATAGACCTAAATCTATTATTCAAAATTATTCTTTCACTTAACTTTTAGTTGAAAGAAAATATTATTATCTAGAATTTTTTTACAGTAATGTTTGGAATTTATAAGGTGTTTTAACAATAAGAAAAAGTGATACTGTAAAAATGTAATATAAAATAAGGTATTTAGACTATTGAAACTCATATAACTTAGATGGATTTATGTCATCACTATTGCAGGTTAAAAACAGCCTAGAGGGGAGTTCCCATTGTGGTGTGGCAGAAACAAACATGGCAAGTATCTATGAGGGTGCGAGGTTCAATCCCTGGCCTCACTCAATAGGTCAAGGATCTTGCATTGCTGTGAGCTCTGGTGTATTTAGCAGACATGGTTTCAATCCCAGGTTCCCAGGTTGCTGTGGTTGTGGTGTTGTAGGCCATCAGCTGAAGTTCTAATTGGACACCTAGACTAGGAATTTCCATATGCAGTAGATGCAGCTTTAAAAAGAAAAAAAAATGCCCCTGAAATAGTATTCAGGAGAAATATAGGGCAAGGTAGGAGGAAAGGGCCTTTCGTATAACTCTGTATTGTAAGCTCATTGTACTCATTATTCATGTGTTCTAGAAAATCACAGTTGTTAGGCATACAGTTATAATCGAAATTTAACTTTTTAACACCAAATCAGCTGGAGTAAAGAAAGCATTGACCTAAAATAAATACACTGCCAAATATATCTCCAATAAAGATGGATTTAATTGGAATCAGCAGAGATTTCAACTCAGGGATGGCCACCATGGTGAGCCACTGAGAATATGTACTTTCTCAGAGTTTGTGTCCCTTACATAGCAATTTTTGTCAGTTACATGACAGTTACATAGCACTTCCCTTTCAAATCTGGAGATGGAAGGAACTTCAAACAAAAGGTAGAATTCCAATTTAATACATTTTCTAAAGTCAAAGCTTCAACATGCAACAAACTAATAGAACGAAAAATATTGGAAAAACAAAGTGAACCACCACCACCCCTTTTCCAGTGCTTATGATACAAATACCTATGTATTGGAGAACTGAGAATGAAATAGAAAAGTTTAACAATCTAGAGAGAAATCTTATTGACAGTGACAATCATAAACCACATTTCTCTGAGAATTTAGGTAGGTATACTATCTAAGAATGCAAGTATGGCTCCTGGAAGAGGACTTCAGCTGAGCTCAGAATTTTGCAGAACTTCTGGATATTACACATTATTAGAGTGCCAAGCTGGAGATTTGTATGGCCTCAAAAACACAGTGTTCTTCCTTTCAGAACATTTGCCAGCTCTTAAGTTTCTTGGGGTGGGAGATAAAGTGTATAAACCAGAAACCTCTGAAACACAAGAGAGGATGATTTTGTACTACTTTCTTGCTGAAGAGGGAGAGAGTTCCATTTCTTAAGTGAAAGCCCTGGATCACTCTGCCCTTATAACAGGGGTGAATTGGAGAACAAGGCATCTTGCCAAAAATATAAGGGCAAATCCCTGATTGTAAGGAGTTTACCAGTCTTAGTTTTATCAGAGAAATGATTGAACCTCCCTTGGGAGAAATAATCTGAAGCATTTTTTTGCAGCCACTTATGCAGTGAACAGAGGACTAGACATGAGAACAGGAAAGACTTTACAACCAATAAACTTGGGATAAAATGCTAAAAGCAAATGAACATTGAACTACAAATTAGAACTGACAAGCAAGGACTTTAAAATAACTCTAATAAAATCTTTTAATAACTGAGAATGAAATAGTGTGGGGACATTAAGCAAAGAATTGGAATCATTAAAAAGAATCAAATTAAATTGAAAAATACATATAGAATAACAACTTACTGAATAGGTATAATAATACACTGAATGTTTAAAAATTGGAATTGCCTATTACATTTAGAATGGGTAAGCAATGAGGTCCTACTGTATAGCACAAGGTACTATATCCAATCTCTTAGGATAGAACATGATGGAAAATAATGTGAGAAAAATAATGTTATATATGTATGATTGTGTCACTCTTCTGTGCAGCAGAATTTGGCAGAACATTGTAAATCAACTGTATTTTTATTTTTTAATTTTATTTTTAATTTTTTTCAACTGTTTTTTTTAAATAATTAAAAATAAGGAATTTGGAAGAAAGTGACAAGGTCAAGTGTGTTAATATTAGGGATTTCTATTTGGAATATGCAACTATTGTGATATAGAAAGTCATCAGATAAATATGTGCTACTTTCACCCAAATACCTATAATGCTCACCAAGAAACAGCCTTAAGAAAACAGACTTTTGCAAAAAATTCTATTTCACATAGGCACTGCTTGAAAAATGAATGAGCTTAAAAGTGCTTCCATATGACCCAGAAATCCCACTCCTGGTCATATATACAGACAAAAATTTCATTGAAGAAAATACATGCACTCGTTTGTTCATTGAAGCACTATTCACTCTATCCAAGGCATGAAAACCACCTAAATGCCCATTAATGGATGAATAGATTAAGAAGACATGGTACATCTATAAAATGGAATACTACTCAGTCATATAAAAGACAAAAATGTCATTTGAAGCAACATGTATGGAACTAGAGATTCTCATACTGAGTGAAGTAAGTCAGAAAGAGAAAGCCAGAAACCACATGATACCACTTATGTGTGGAGTCTAAAATCTGGCACACATGATCTATATACAAAACACAAAAGATAATGAACATGTAGGAGAAACTTGTATTTTCCAGTAGGAGGGGGAGGGAATGGGATGGATTGGGAGTCTGGGGTTAGTAGATGAAAACTGTTGCATTTGGAGTGGATGGGCAATGAGCTCATTCTGTATAGGACAGGAAACTATATTTCTAAGCACTTGTGATGGAACATGATGGAGGATAATGTGAGAAAAAGAATGTATGTATATATGTATGACTGGATCACTTTTCTGTACAACAGAAATTGACAAAACATTGTAAATCAATCATAATAAATTTTTTTAAAAAATTTAAAAAGTGCTTCACATTTGCCATAGAACCTAGACTTTTTACACCTTTCAGAAAATAGATGGCACCAGAGACAACTGCATAATCATCCCATTAGTAAGGAAATCTCAATCAATCTTGAAGAATTTTCTATTTTTTTCAGTGTGCCTAAAGATCTTTGGTGTAAGTAGGATAACTAATTATGCTAGGCAGCATTATTTTCTCATTATATGTGGTTAATTATTTCTAGATATGTTTTCTAGAAATCATATATGTTTTCTATATTTTAAATATTCTTTAAAGAAACACTTCTGATACTTTAATAAGTTGTCATTAGACTTCTTACTTGTACATGAAAATCTAACTCTCAGAGATGAGGCAAGATGGTGAAAGAGTAGGGGGACATGCTCAACCTTTCCCACAAAGACAACAAAAAAAACATATCTACACATAAAATGACACACACCGAACAACAACTGAATGCTGGAAGAAGTTAAACCTCCCAGAATGGCAAGAATCTCTTGATATAACTGGGTAAAACAAGAGGAGAGAGAGAGAAGGGGAATTAGGACTGGACTGGCACTCCTGAGAGGGAACTGGGAAGGAGAAAGGGAACCCACTCCATGGAAAATCACCTAACCAAGAGAAAGATCAACTGAATCAGAGAGATCTCCAGACATCAAGAAAAGGGCAGCAGCAGGTCTGAGATCTAAAAATCAGAGTGAGAGCCACACAGTCATCTGAACCACTGGCACAGACAGCAAAAACTGAGATGCTGGGGTGGGGGCTGGGCACCGAGACCTAGGCCCTGGAGGCTAGTCCCTGAGAGTGGGCTGGGATTGGCAGTGTGGAGACACCCTGAAGGACTAGGAAGCAGTGCATTGTGGGTGGAGGGAGCAATATGCTAAGGGCTAGGGAATGGAAAGCCACAAAAGACAGAACCTGGGGGAAGGTATGGGCATGCAGGAGAGACAAGGTGCCAGTGTTGGGGAGGGGAGAGGAGGAGGGGAGGACTGCCATAGAATATTCCTTGTGCCCCAGCATGCACACTTGCCAACCAGCTAGCAGAGAGTAGAGCTTCCCAGTTCATCCCCCCTTCCCAATCCTGCACATGCCTAGCCAGAAGCTGCCTGCCATCCAGGTGGACTGGCCTCACCACCTGTGGAAAGCCAACCACCTCCATGGCTTTCCCTGGCCCAGCTTGACTACACACAGGAAGCACCCCATTCATGTGGAGCAATCTGCCCAGCACTGCCCACCCTTGGGAAGATATCTGTGGCCCAGGAGCACCAGGGCAAGACCTGCTGGGCCACAGGAAGTGTGCCTCCACCATGATGTGCACCTGCCAGTCCCACCTGCACTCAGGAAGTGCTCCTTTGCCTTGGAGTGAGGTGGCTAGCTCCACCTGCCTTCAGGAAATGCCCTGCTGCCTCAAAGCAGGGAGGCCAACACCCCCCACCCTCGGGAAGCACTCCACATCAGTACAAGGGCAAAGCCTCCCCAGTTACAGGGAGGGCACCTCCGCCACAAAAAGAAAAACACAAGCAAGATGAAGAAGCTCCAAAATGATTCCCAGTTAAAGCTACAGGAGAACACACCTAAAGCAGTCAACAATGAAATAGACCTCTGCAATCTGATAGACTTGGAGTTCAAAAGAGAGATAGTGAAAATACTGAAGGAATTAAGAGAAGATATGAATAGTTAGGCAGACTCTCTCAGAAAGGAACTAGAAAATATAAGGAAGAGCCAAGAAAAACTAGAAAATTCTTTTGCAGAGATACAAACTGAGCTAAGGGCAGTAAAATCCATAATGAATAATGTATAAAAATGAATTAGTGACATGGAAGATAGAATAATAGAAATCACCCAAACAGGACAGCAGACAGAAAACCAAATGAAAAATATGAAAGCAATATAAGACACCTATGGGATGATATACAGTGGCCAAACTACACATACTAGGAGTTCCAGAAGGAGAAGAAAAAGATAAGAGGATTGAAAATATATTTGAAGAAATTATTGCTGGAAACTTTCCAAATCTAAGGCATACTCATATCAAGATACAGGAAGCACAGAGAGCCCCAAACAAGCTGAACCCAAATAGACCCACAACGAGACATATTATAATAAAAATGGCAAAATTTAATGATAAAGAGAGGATCCTAAAGGCAGTAGGAGAAAAGCAAAGTGTCACTAATAAGGGAACCCCCATAAGGCTATCAGCTGATTTCACTACAAAAAGATTATGGGCCAGGAGGGAATGGCAAGAGATATTTAAAACACCGAAAGGAAAAAAATATGCAACCTAAGATACTATATCCAGCAAGAATCTCATTTAAAATAGAAGGGGAAATAAAATTCTCCAACAAACAAAAGCTAAAAGAATACAGTAATACAAAACCCATTCTAAAAGAATACTGAAAGGGCTTCTCTAAATTAAAAATAAAAAAAAAAGAGGAAGAACTAGGGTGGAGGAAACCACAATCAGAGAGCAGTCACTTAAAAAAAGCCAGCATACAGATATAATCATGAAGAAGTTTAAGATAAAATTAAAATTTTAAAAAGACATCAAAATCATAAAATGTGCACAAAGGAAGTAAGGAAATGAATAGATTCTTTTTTTTTTCTTTTATTAAATTTTGTTATTGTAATGAAGTGTTTGAACCTATAGGACGATCAGGCTAAAACACACAATAATAGGAAGGGGTTCACATACTTGAAAAACAGGGCAAGCACAAATCAAAACCAAACATTATATTCACAAAAAAAATGAAAAGAAAAATACTTAAGCAGAAAATAATTAGAGACCATTCAACCAAAAAAAAAAAAAAAAAAAAAAACAACAACAAAAAACCAGAAGAATGGAGAATCATAGAATCAACTGGAAAAGGAAGTTTAAAATGCAATAAATAAACATCCTATCAATTGTCACCTTAAATGTCAATGGACTGAATGCTCTAATCAAAAGACACAGAGTAGCTGATTGGATGAAAAAGCAAAAACCTTCAATCTGCTGCCTACAAGAAACTCATCTTAGGACAAAGGACACATATAAATTGAAAGTGAGGGGGTGGGAAAAGATATTTCATGCCAATGGACAAGGCAGGAAAGCAGGAGTTGCAATACTCATATCAGACAAAATTGACTTTAAAACCAAACGAAGGCCATAAAAAAAATAAGGGCACTATTTAATGGTTAAAGGATCCATTCAAGAAGAGGATATTACAATCATCAATATATATGTCCCTAATATAGGAGAACCCAGATACATACAACAAATATTAACAGACATAAATGGAGAAAGTAATGGGAATACAATCATAGTAGGAGACTTTTTAACACCCCACTCACATCAATGGACAGATCCTCTAGAGAGAAAACCAATAAAGCAACAGAGGTCCTAAAGGAAACAATAGAAAAGATAGACTTAATTGACATCTTCAAGACAATGCATCCAAAAAAAATCAGAATACACATTCTTCTCAAGTGCCCATGGAACATTCTCAAGAATCGACCATATATTGGGGCACAAAGCTAACGTCAAAAAATTTAATAGTATAGAAATTATTTCAAGAATTTTCTCTGACCACAATGTCATGAAACTAGAAATCAACCACAGGAAAAGAAATGAGAAAAAAAGCCTACTACATGGAGACTAAGCAACATGCTACTAAAAAAACCAATAGGTTAATGAAATCAAGAAAGAAATTAAAAAAATACCTCAAGACAAATGATAATGAAGACCCAGCCTCTCAAAATCTATGGGATGCTGCAAAAGCAGTTCTCAGAGGGAAATTCATAGCAATACAGTCCTTTCCCCAAAAAAAGAAGAAAGATCTCTAATTGGCAACTTAACTCATCACCTAAATGAATTAGAAAAAGAACAAACAAAACCTAAATACAACAGAAGGAAGGAAATCAATTAGAGATTCAAAAAACAATAGACAAAATCAATAAAACCAAGAACTGGTTCTTTGAAAAGGCAAACAAAATTGACAAACCTCTGGCTAGACTCACTATGAAGAGGACAGAAAGAAACCAAATAAACAAAATTATAAATGAAAATGGAGAAATCACAATGGATACTGCAGAAATACAAAAAACTATAAGAGAATACTATCAACAATTATATTCAACAAATTTGACAATCTGGAAGAAATAGACTAGTTTCCAGAGTTTTACAGTCTGCCAAATCTGAATCAAGAAGAAAGAGACCAATCACTAAAATTAATTTGAATATGTCATAAAAATACTCCCTAAAAATAAAAGCCCAAGACCAGATATGTTCACAGGCGAATTCTACAAAACATACATAGAGGTACTGATGCCCATCCTCCTTAAACTTTTTCAAAAGTTTGAGGAAGAAGGAACACTCCCAAAGACATTCTATGATGCCACCATCATCCTAATTCCAAAACCTGACAAAGATACCACCAAAAAAGAAAACTATAGGACAATATCTCTGATGAATATAGACACAAAAATTCTCAACAAAATTTTAGCCAACAAAATCCAACAACATATCAAAAAGATCGTACACCATGACCAGGTGGGGTTCATCCTAGGTTCACAAGGATGGTTCAACATATGTAATCAATCAATGTCATTCACCACATTAACAAAAGAAAAGTCAAAAACCATATGATCATCTCAATAAATGCAGAAAAAAGCATTTGAAAAAGTCCAACATCCATTTATGATAAAAATTCTCACCAAAGTATGTATAGAGGGAATATTCCTTAACCTTATCATGGCCATTTATGACAAACCCCCAGCAAATATACTACTCAATGGAGAAAAGCTGAAAGCCTTCCCACTAAAATCTGGAACAAGACAGGTATGCCCACTCTCACCACTGCTCTTCAACATAGTATTGGAAGTCCTATCCACAGCAATCAGACAAACAAAAGAAATAAAAGGCACCAAATAGAAAGAGAAGACAATAATGATGTCACTGTATGCAGATGACACGATACTACACATAGAAAACCCTAAGAACTCAACCCAAAAACTACTGGAACTGATAATCCAATTAAGCAAAGTAGCAGGATATAAGATTGACATTCAGAAATCAGTCACATTTCTGTATACTCACAATGAAATATTAGAAAAGGAATACAGAAATACAATACTTTTTAAATTGCACCCCAAGAAATCAAATATCTGGGAATATACCTGACCAAGGAGGTAAAGGGCTTATATGTGAAGAACTATAAAACTTTAATCAAGTAAATTAAAAAAGATGTAAAGAAATGGAAAGATAATCCATGTTCATGGATTGGAAAAATAAATATTGTAAAAATAGCCCCACTACCCAAAGCAATCTACAGATTCAATGCAATCTCTATCAAATTTCCCATGACATTTTCCACAAATCTCAAACAAACAATCCAAAAATTTATATGAAACCACAAAAAAAAAAGCAGAGTCACCAAAGCAATCCTGAGAAACAAAAGCCAAGCAGGAGGCATCACTCTTCCAGACTTGATGCAATGTTATAAAGCCAGAGTCATTAAGACAGCGTGGCATTGGTACCAAAACAGACATACAGACCCATGGAACAGAATCGAGAACCCAGAAATAAACCCTGACACCTATGGTCAATTAATATTTGACAAAGGAGGCAAGAACATAAAATGGGAAAAAGTCAGTCTTTCAGCAAGTATTGCTGGGAAAGCTGGACAGCTGCATGCAAATCAATGAAACTAGAACACACCCGCTCATCATTCATGAAAATAAACTCAAAATGGCTTAAAGACTTAAATATAAGACAAGACACCATCAAACTCCTGGAAGAGAACATAGGCAAAACATTCTTTGACATCAATATTATGAATATTTTCTCAGGTTAGTCTCCCTTCCCCTCAGCAAGTCTCTGTATGAATATGTTTCTGTTTTTTAAATAGGTTCACTTGTGCCATATTTTAGATACCACATATAAATGGTATAATATAATACTGTCCTTCTCTTTTGTAGCATGTTAATCTGTAGTTGAATCCTTGTTGCTGCAAATGGTATTATTTCATTCTTTTTTTTATGGCTGAGCAGTATACCATTGTATATATGTACCACATATTCTCAATCCATTCATCTGTTGATGGACTTTTAGGTTGTTTCCATGTCTTGGCTATTGCAAAATACAGTTTATTTTATATGCCAGAATTCCAGTCCCTCTTCTGGGTTGAGATCTGCTTTGAATTAAATGCTCAAGTAACTTTTTTTTTTTTTTTTTTGCTGGAAAAGCTTGTTGTTAGGGTCCCACAAAAGCACACATTAGGCCTAAAGATGGTGCCCATGGAAACCCCAGAAAATGGCACAGAATTCTCCCTCCCACCCACAGGTCTATAAAAAGGCAAGGGCAGATATAGACTGACAACACCACAGGGAAGGCCAAAAAACACACAGACAATATGAATTCCATCAGAATGAGTCACTAGGACACCTAATCTAAAACAATATCCTGAGGCAAGAGGATCACTTCTCACACAGATTGACTTGTAAAAATACCAGCCTGTGCATTCATAAAAAGACAGAGAGGGACTAAGAATGGAGTTTCACTTGGATCACACCTCGCTGGAAATCCACTGCACCAGGAATTTTTTTGATCCTTGAGGTGCCCTTGGACATTGTGTGCATCACATTCAAAATAGTGTCCGTCACAGGATAGATGTTCTTTACAATGGATTCAAAAACATATAATGGTCTTAATCTACAAATTATTATCTAATGGATCACACCAAAGTGCATGATTTGTGCTAAAAATACCTCTACTTCCCCCAGATGAGGACCCAACAGGGAGGGAACCTGCCTCAATGAGGACTGGCAAGGGGGTTTTACTCAAATGCCTCAAGGTACAGGAAATTTCAGATACATGCTGGTGTTTGGGAATGCTTTTTCAGGATGAATGGAGTCATATCCTACCCATACATACAAAGCTTTCAAGTGGTTAAAGCCCTCCTCCTTGAGGAAATTATTCCCAGATTTGTACTGCCTAATGACTTTCAAATGATAATTAGCCTGCTATTGTCTTGAGTGTAACCTGACAATATCAAAAATTAATCTTCATCCTGGACCACGATCAACAGGAAAAATGGAGAAAATGAATCATAAAATAAAAAGAAGCATTACTGAAAAAGGTCAAGTGACTAACTGGGCTAAGGCCTAGTCAGTTGCCCTGCTATGGATTAAAATATCTCCCAGAAGCAGCTTAAATCAAGCCCCTTTGAAATATTGTATGATAGGTCATTCCAGGTGTCTGCCTGGTCAGAGACATTATAAATGTTTGTAAATACCTAGTTATTGCCAATTATGTTAAAACTCTGGGCACTCTACTAACCTCTGTTCATGACTTTGCCTCTAACATGTCTGCCTACTCAACTGAAGTAGCTGTACATCCTTTCTGACCTGGAGACTGACTCCTCCTTAAAACCTGGTGAGGACAATAGCTTGAATATTAACTGACTGTAAGGTGGGCAGGACAACATATGGTATTATTACCATGCACTCACCTTTCAGGTTAGCCAGGTAAAGCCATGGCCTCATCACACTCAGATTAAAGCAGCACCATTGTCATCAAAAAATAAACCAACTCCTGAGAGGAATGGGAAGTGATAGGTTTGTGAACTCTTAGAAGACTTAAGATTTCTCTTTAAGAATATATAAGTATTGAGATTGTAATTTCATTGTAGCTGGAAAAGGGTCAATTTACTTGTTTAATCTTATCCAAATATATAGCACAAGAATATAGTGTAATTAGGGCACAGTTAGAAAGGTAAAAATAATGGATATGTATTGGGAACTGGAACCAAAACTCCAAGTTCAACAAAGTACTAAGGGGTTTCATCAAGATCAAGTAGTTTTATTTAAAGAAGGAAAGAAGACCACACTAATGACTAAAGAGTCTTATCAATGTTCCCTGATCAGGGCTGATCAATTCCATTCCAAGATCACCCCCTCATCATCCCCATTCAGTAGGAAGTATCCAGAGCTGTTGTCACCCCCTTTCCCCCACAAGATTGTGGAATGGACATTGACAATAGAGAACTGTAATATAGAACATATCTGACTCCATATTACATCTTTTAATTTAACTTTAGCATTTCATTGCATTTGCTTAAAATTAAGAATGATGCAGAGAAAGGCAAATATTATATGCTATTGCTTATATGTGGAATCTATAAAAATGACACAAATGAACTTATTTATGAAAACAGAAACAGACTCATAGACTCTGAAAACCAACTTATGGTGGGGAGGCATAAATTAGGAGTTTGGGTTAACATACACTACCATATATGAAATAGATCGCCAACAAGGACCTACTATATAGCACAGAAAAATCTACTCAATATTTTATAATAACTAATATAGGAAAAAAATCTGAAAATAATGAATATATATATATATTTGTATAACTGAATAATTTTGGTATACATTTGAAACTAATACAACATTGTATAGCCAACATAAAATAAAAACTAAATTTAAGAAAATGTTGCCTACAGCCTGAAATATACAAGTTATCCATTTCTCAAGGCTCTGAATTGTAAGGGTATAACAGTTTTCCAATCTTTTAGACTAGAGATAAATAGATTAGAGACAGAATAGAGATTTAGAGATATAAAGTTGCAAAACAGAACATAACATTTGTATTGTTGGAGGTTTATAGGAACATCATAACATGACCAGAGTGGACAGCTGCAAGAACAAAGACTGAGTTATCAAGAAGTTTGCAACAGAGACCCTGCCTTCATTCTTTTAGTATAAAAGAAGCCTGAATTTTGGCTTGAGCAAAATGGCTTTCTAAGACACTAGTCCATCATCTTCTCTCTCTACTGGATATCCAAATACAGCCACTATTTCTGGCCCCAAAACTTAGTATCTCAATTTATTGTCTTGCTGTATGGTACACAAAATGAGTTTGAACTCAGTAACAAGAGAATTGTTCTATGTCTTGATTGTGCTTTTGGTTACATAGCTATATGGATTTGTTAAATCTCTCACAAAACTTAAAAATAAATATTACATTTTAATTTACATGTAAATTTATAATATACCGTATGCAAGTTAAAAATACTTTAAAAAATAATATCCATTAACAAAAGCATCATTATGATGTCATGCATGGCCATTCCTCTGATCCAGTTTAAAGGGTACATTTCATCCTCATTTAACAACCAAACTCCCTTGGCAATTCCAATTCCAAAGTTAGCCTGCATGTTTAGAAATAATCAGAGTTAGAAATGACAGGAGGTCTTTGTTGCTGTCCAGAATCATTTGTTTGTCACAGACACTCTCATGCTCTCAGTCAATACAGACTATACAGAGGGACACATAGACAGTGTTCAATGATGTTAGAACAAAGTACATGTTATTTGTTATGTCACAAATGTTACAATATTTACACAATGCTGTAAAATTGTGCTGTGTTTCAAAAAGAGCAAATTAAAACACACCAAGATGGGAGAACAACTCTTCTTTTTTACAAGTACATTTATAAATAATTAGCAGACTTTATCTCCATAACAAAATTTTAGAGGAATTTATTATCATGATTGTATGAATGTTCAAAGTAAAGTTTGAAATATGGGTAGATATCAGTACTGATATAGATATTATTAATCATAATATCTTGCAACAGTTTTCCAAACTTTGAGATTCTATTTCAAATGACGTACAACTTGTAAAGAAAATCTGCAAAACCTGAAGATTTAACAACACTTTATAAAGTCAAAATCATATAGGAGCAGCAACAAAGTTGATGACAAAATGCAATATTTTTAAAATGTAGGATATTTGTGCAAGACCACTCTCTAATATCTGGCTATAGAATATCATAATTACGAAAGCCACAACCACAGAAACAGGCAACACTTTTTTTGAAATACCAGTATGTCATTCAAGGATCTTTCTTATTATTACTCTCCCATTATTAAGGAGAGTATATTAAATTCCTGCAAAGTCCTAATGAAATGTGTCTGTATTCATGGCTGTCTATAGCCTCAAGAGTCTGTATAGATGCACAGCAAAGAAAACACACTTGGAATATCTAAAGCGCTCAGTCATACTAGACTCATTATAAATACCAAACCAGCTATAATGGAAAAAATAAAAATCATTATATATAAAAAAATCAAAACCTGCATTGCTGAGAAATACTTCTTCCCACAAAAGAACTTCTCCATCAGGTGAAAAGACACTAAAAATGGAATATCCACAACCAGACATCATAAAACATCAATATGGTAAAAATTTTCTCATTTATAATCACATTCAAGCCTTTATATTAAAACATTTATTTACTTCGCATAGCAAAATTTCTGGTGGGATGATAAGAATGGTTCTGTGCTTTTAAAATGACATCAGAGGGCCAGGCTTCTTACGTCTTCCTGCTTTTCCAGATATAATATCTGCATCCTTCCAAGAATGAAAAGAAGGGAAGCAAAGAACAGAGCACTTGCTGACATCTACATCCATCTCATTAGCAAGAACTGAGCCATCTCCTCAAACTCAAATGGAAAGAAGGCTGGGGAATTGAATATTTCAAATATTCAATTAAATTCATTTGGAGATAGAAGATTTACACATGCATATCCTCAGCATGTCTACAACATCATTTACATATTTTTAAGTGAATCTCTGTTTATGTTTTCTCTTGCTGTTGTAATAAGTTACTACAAATTGAGTGACTTAAAGCATCACACATTTATTAACTCTCAGCACTATATATCACAGGTCCAAAATGTGTCTCAGTGACAAAAATCAATGTTGGCAAGGCTGAATTTCTTCTTCTGTGCTTTAGCTTAGATACAGTTATTTTTTTTCAATTAGATTATTGTCAGAGTCAGTTCCTTTAGGCCCCAGCACTGAAGAACTTGTCTCCTTGATTGCTGTCAGCCAAACATCATTCTCAACTTCTGGAGATGACAACAGTCGTTCAGAATGAAATTGGGAGGATGGACATTGATAATTCTAACTGACAGATGCTAATTTTCCTGCTAATATCAGCTTAAATTTAAATATTTTAAACTCTATAGAAAGTGTTAAAATATGCAAGAATAGGCAAGACCCATTAATGCAATGCAGTTGTGCAGACTCGGTCATTTAAAAATAATTTCTAACATTTCTAAATTTTAAATTAATAGATATATTTTTTAAAATATAAATTGGAATATCATTGCTTATAGTTCAGTGATGAAAAAAATGAAAAGATTCAAAGTTAATTCATATAGGTCAAAACTGCTAAGTAGAGCACAGAGATATCTGCAAAGTAAATCAGTAGAGCCAAGTGGAAGATTTGGTTATAACATGCACTTAGGAAGAGAACTAAGTGTCTGAAAACTTTTCTTTTGGTATTGTTATTAGAGTAATTCCACATGAGTATACTATGGGTTAAATAAACATGCTCCCAAAGATTGTCGGTTCTCTGAAAGTCATATATTTTCTAAGGAGCCTGAGGTGAGGAGAGCAATATACATCTGCTCATTCACTCATTCAATCCCTCCTTCAAACATTCATTACTGTTACTTATTTTGGCCAATTTCCATATTATAGAAACAATATCAACAAACACCATTATGAATATATGGGCAGTAATTTAGGTAAATAATCTTGCATATTTTCAGTGTAATTTAATAAAAAGATCTTAGATTAAATTTGGTTGTCATTTTTAATGAAAAATGTGATGCACATTTTGCTTTTATTCATAAGACATTATTATTATTTAGACATAGAGTATTAAATATAATTTTCCTAGTAAATATTTAAGCACAGTAAATAGTGGATTAGCATTTAAAATATCTTAAGGATTTCCTGTTGTGGCTCAGCGAGTTAAGAAACTGACTAGTATCTATAAGGATGCTGGTTTTATCCCTGGCCTTGCTCAGTGGGTTAAGGATCTGATGTTGCCCTGAGCTATGTTGCAGGTTACAGGTGCAACTCAGATCTGTCATTGCTGTGGCTACAGGATAGGCCAGCAGCTGCAGGTCCAATTCAAACCCTGTCCTGGGAACGTCCATATGCTGTGGACGTGGCCTTAAAAAGGCACCCAATTTTTTTTAAGTATCTTAAAACATTTATGAATAAATTCATCAAATTATTTTTTAAGTAATACTTTTCTGAATGCTGCAATCACATCCTTTTTCCTTAGATTGTGTATAATGGGATTAAACATCAGAGTCACAATGTTGTAAAACAGAGAGACCAGTTTGTCAATTCCTGCAGATTGACTGGATTTGGGCCTTAAGTAGGTAATGGTAGCAGATCAAAAAAATAAGAACACAAACAAGAGGTGAGAAGAACATGTGGATAAGGCTTTGGCCTGACCTCTGGATGTTGGAAACCTCAGAATAGTGGAAATGATTTTGCTATAAGAGGCAAGAATCAACATGAAAGGGACAGAAACAAACAACAGAGACACTACATAGACAGCTCATGCACAGAAGTGTCTCCACAGGCTAGCTTCAGAATGGAGGAGTGGTGGATGTCACAGAAAAAGTGGTTTATTTGGTTAGAATGACAGAAATGCAGAGAGTAAATCTGGCAGGTTTGCCATATCTGCACTGGGATTCCACTGATCCAGGAGCCAACAGCCAGTTGGATACACATCTTGTTGTTCATGACTAGAAGATAGTGCAGAGGATTACAAATGGCCATGTAGTGGTCATAGGCCATCATGGCCAGGAGCAAACATTCAGTGGTTCCTAGGATAAGGAGAAAGCACATTTGAGTGGCACAATCCAGCATAGAAATTCTTCTATCCTGGGTCCAAAGGTTAAGTAGAATCCTCGGGTGAGTGACAGAAACATAGCAGATTTCCAAAGAAGAAAAATTTGCCAGGAAAAAATACATGGGTTTTTGGATTGTAGTGTCAGGCCTTGTTATTATTATTATGAGGCTATTTCCAATTAAGATAATGACAGAAATTATGTAGAACACTCCAAAGAGTAAACCTTGGAGGTTTGGAAGGTCAGAAAATCCAAGAAGTACAAATTGTATCACTGTGGACACATTGTCTTATGCGTCCATCTCTTCACATTTTTTTCCTGTGGGTATGATTTAATCAGGAAATGCCATTATTTAATTTTTGTGGGTTCTTTTTTTCTTATGTATAAATAGAATGATATTCCTTCTTATTTTTCAATTCCCTATGAAAACCAAACCTGAAATGTGTTCTAAAAATATGTTGAGAGGAGACAAGATGGCAAAAGAGTAGGGGGACATGCTTGCCCTCTCCCACAGACACAACAACAAAAAAAAAACACATCAATAGTTTTGTGTGATAAACGACTCACACAAAACAGCAACCAATCACTGGCAGAAGAACCTAAAATCCAATAAAAGCAAGAATCTCATGACATTACTAGGTAAAACAAGAGAAAAGAGGAAAGTGAGAGAAGGGGAATCTGAGCTGGATGGGTGCTCCCGAAAGGGAACTGTGGGTGAGAAAGGGATCCCACACCCTGGAATGTCACCTACTTGATGGAAAGATCAACCAAATTGGAGGAATCTCCAGATGCAGAGAAGAGTGTAGCAGTAAGTCGGAGTTCTGAAAAGCAGAGTAAGAACTGAACAGATCATCTGAACTACTGGCACAGTCACCAAAAATTGAGAAGCTTGAGTGGAGGCTGGGCACCGAGACCTCGGTTCCGGAGGTTAGTCCCCAGGAAAGGGCTGGGGGGGGTGGAGCAGAGACTGCTTGGGAGGTCTAGGAACTGGTCTGTCAAGTTTGACTGGGCAGAGACTGCCTGGGAGACTAGAAAGCAGAGCATTGCAAGGGGAGGGAGCAATACACTAAGGGTGGGGAAGTGGAAAGCCACATCAGAGGGAACCTGGGAGAAGAGCTGGGTCTATGCCAGTGTTGGGAGGAGAGAGAAGAAGGGGTGACCCCCATATAATACTCCTCATGCCACAGTGAGCTTATTGGCCTGTCGCTATCAGAAAGCTGTTCTTACCAGTGCATCCCCACTGCCACCCCTTATGCACATGTCAGACCTGGGTCTGCCTGCTATCTGGGAGGGCTGGCCTCAACATTGCCAGAAGCCTACCACCAAAGGGGCAGTCCCTGCCCTGGCCTGCTTGCCCTTTGGAGGGGCTACACCCCCGTGGAGCAGCACCAAACACTGCCAGCCCCGGGAAAAGGCCTGCAGCCCAGAAAAGCTAGAACAAACTTGGCTGGGCTGTGAAAAGATCTGCCTACATTCTAGGACAGGCCTTCAAAGCCGGGCTGCCCTGGGGAAGAGCCTCTCAGGTTCTCAGTGACACAGATAGCTGCTCCAGCCCCCAGGGGGTGCTGGACTCCTGCAGAACAGCTTCCCAGAACCACCAGCCCCCTGCAAAAATCCCACAGGCCAAAAACACCAGAGAAAGCTCTGCCGGCTGAGTGAAATCTGCTCTCATTGTGACGTGGACCTCCCAGTTTTGTCTGCCCTCAGGAAGTCCTCCTTTGCTTCAGAGAGACCCTGTTGGACCCACCCACCCTCCAAAAAGCCACACTGCCTCAAAAAAGACTGACCAACAGCTCCAGCCCTTAGGAAACATTCCATGGCAGTGACAAGGCAAACACTGCCCAGCCATGGAGAGTACAACTCCACCAGGAAAAAGAAAACAGTAAACAAGATGAAGAAGCTGAGAAACCACCCCCAGTTACACCAACAGGAGACCTAAAGCAGTCACAATGAAACAGATCTCTGCAGTCTGACAGACCTAGAGTTCAAAAGAGAAATAGGGAAAATACTGAAGGAATTAAGAGAAGATATGAACAGTAATGCATACACCCTCAGAAAGGAGCTAGAAAATATGAGGAGCCAAGAAAAACTAGAACATTCATTTGCAGAGATACAAACTGAGCTAAGGGCAGTAAAAACCAGAATGAACAATGCAGAAGAACAAATCAGTGATGTGGAAGATAGAATAATGGAAATCACCCAATCAGGTAAGCAGACAGAAAAACAAATGAAAAACATGAGAGCAACATAAGAGACCTATGAGATATTATAAAGTGGGTCAATCTGAGCATAATAGGAATTCCAGAAGGAGTAGAAAAAGATAAGCGGATGGAAAATGTATTTGAAGAAATTATCACTGGAAACTTCCCAAAATTAAAGGATACTGAGATCAAGATAAAGGAATCACAGAGGGCCCCAAACAAGTTGAACCCAAATAGACCCACACCAAGACACATTATAATAAAAATGGCAAAAGTTAGTGATAGGAGTTCACATCATGGCGCAGTGGTTAATGAATCTGACTAGGAACCATGAGGTTGCAGGTTCGGTCCCTGCCCTTGCTCAGTGGGTTAAGGATATGGCGTTGCTGAGAGCTGTGGTATAGGTTGCAGACGCGGCTCGGATCCTGCATTGCTGTGGCTCTGGTGTAGGCCAGTGGCTACAGCTCCAATTCGACCCCTAGACTAGGAACCCCCACATGCTGCAAGAGTGGCCCAAAGAAATAGCAAAAAGACAAAAAAAAAATTAGTGATAAAGAGAGAATCCTAAAGGCAGCAAGAGAAAAACACAATGTTACCTACAAGGGAACCCCCATAAGAATATCAGCTGATTTCTCTACAGAAACACTACATGCCAGGAGGGAATGGCAAGAGATATTTAAAGTGCTAAAAGGAAAAAAATATGCAATCTAGAATACTCTATCCAGCAAGAATATCATTTAAAATAGAAGGAGAAATAAAATTAAAATTGCAACAAAAAAAAGGAAGGAAAGAAAGGGAGGACAAAAAGAAGAAGACTAGGATTGAGGAAACCACAATCAGAGAGCACTCACTCAAATAAGCCAGCATACAGATTTAATCATGAACATACTTCAAACAAAATAAAATTAAAAAGAAAAAAAGAGTCATCAAAATCGTAAAATGTGGGCAAGGGATGTTAAGAAATAAATAGACCCTTTTTTTGTTTGTTTCTCTTCTTAATTTTAATATAGTAATGAAGTGTTTGAACCTACAGCACCATCAGGCTAAAACACACAATTATAGGAAGGGGTAAGCATACTTTAAAAAAACAGGGCAACCAAAAGCCACAACCAAAAATTGCATTCGCAGAAAAATGAAAGAAAAAAAAAAAAACACTGAAGCAGATAATAACAGGAGACCATCCAACCAAAAAAAGAAAGGAAGAATGGAGAACCATAGAATCAACTGGAACACGAGGTTCAAATGTCAATAAATAATCATCTATCAATTATCACTTGAAATGTCAATGGACTTAATGCTCCAATCAAAAGACACAGAGTGGCTGAGTGGATAAAAAGGCAAAAACCTTCAATATGCGGCCTACAAGAAACTCACCTCAGGACAAAGTATACATATAGATTGAAAGTGAAGGGGTGGAAAAAAATGTTTCTTGCCAATAGACATGACAGGAAAGCAGGAGTTGCAATACTCATATCAAACAAAATAGACTTTAAAACAAAAGATATAAAGAAAGACAAAGAAGGACACTACTTAATGATTAAGGGATCCATCCAAGAGAGAATGTTACTATAACCAATGTATATGCCCAAAATACAGGAGCACCCAGATACATACAACAAATATTAACAGACATAAAGGGAGACATCAATGGGAACACAATCATAGTAGGAGAATTTAATACCCCACTGACTCCAATGGACAGATCCTCTAGACAGAAAACCAATAAAGCAACAGAGATCTTGACAGAAACAATAGAAAATTAGACTTAATTGAAATCTTTAGGACACTACATCCAAAAAAAATCAGAATACATATTCTTCTCAAATGCACATTGAACATTCTCAAGAATCGACCACATATTGGGACACAAAGCGAATCTCAATAAATTTAGGAGCATAGACATTATCTCAAGTATCTTCTCTGACCACAATGCCATGAAATTAGAAACCAACCATGGGAAAAGGAAAGAGAGAAAACCTACTGCATGGAGACTAAACAACATGCTACTAAAAAAACAATGGGTCAAAGAGGAAATCAAGAAGGAAATTAAAAACTACCTTGAAACAAAGGATACTGAAGACACCACCTCTCAAAATCTCTGGGATGCTGCGAAAGCAGTGCTCAGAGGGAAATTTATAGCAATACAGGCCTTTCTCAAAAAAGAAGAAAGATCCCAAATTGACAACTTAACCCTCCACCTAAACAAATTAGTAAAAGAAGAACAAAAAAGTCCTAAAGTCAGCAGAAGGAAGGAAATTATAAAGATCAAAGAAGAAATCAATAAAATAGAGACTCAAAAATCAATAGAGAAAATGAATAAAACCAAGAGCTGGTTCTTTGAAAAGGTGAACAAAATTGACAAATCCCTGGCCAGACTCACTAAAAAGAGGAGAGAAAGAACCCAAATCACCAAAATTAGAAAGGAAAAAGGAGAAATCACAACGGATACAGCAGAAATGCAAAAAACCATAAGAGAATACTATGAACAACTATATGGCAACAAGTTTGACAATCTGGGAAAAATGGACAATTTTCTAGAATCTTACAGCCTGCCAAAACTGAATCAAGAAGGAACAGACCAACTGAACAGACCCATCACTAGAAATGAAATTGACAGGCAGACCAATGGAACAGAATAGAGCATCCGGAAATAAACCCTGACACCTATGGTCAATTAATCTTTGACAAGGAAGGCAAGAACATAAAATGGGAAAAAGAAAGTCTATTCAGCAAGCATTGCTGGGAAACCTGGACAGCTGCATGCAAAGCAATGAAATTAGAACACACCCTCACACCATGCACAAAAATAAACTCCAAATCGCTGAAAGACTTAAATATACAACAGGACACCATCAAACTCCTAGAAGAAAACATTGGCAAAACACTCTCTGACATCAACATCATGAAGATTTTCTCAAGTCAGTCTCCCAAAGCAATAGAAACTAGAGCAAAAATAAACCCATGAGACCTCATCAAACTGAAAAGCTTTTGCACAGCAAAGGAAACCCAAAAGAAAACAAAAAGACAATTTACAGAATGGGAGAAAATCGTTTCAAATGATGCAACTGACAAGGGCTTAATCTCTAGAATATATAAACAACTTATACAACCCAACAGCAAAAAAAACAATCAATCAATGGAAAAATGGGCAAAAGACCTGAATAGACATTTCTCCAAAGAAGATATACAGATGGCCAACAAACACATGAAAAAATGCTCAACATCACTGATTATAAGAGAAATGCAAATCAAAACTACCATGAGGTACCACCTCACACCATTCAGAATGGCCATCATTAATAAATCCACAAAGAACAAGTGCTGGAGGGGCTGTGGAGAAAAGGGAATCCTCCTGCACTGTTGGTGGGAATGTAAACTGGTACAGCCACTATGGAGAACAGTTTGGAGATACCTTAGAAATCTATATATAGAACTTCCATATGACCCTGCAATCCCACTCTTGGGCGTCTATCTGGACAAAACTCTCCTTAAAAGAGACACATGCACCCTCATGTTCATTGCAGCACTATTCACAATAGCCAGGACATGGAAACAATCCAAATGTCCATCGACAGATGATTGGATTCGGAAGAGGTGGTATATATACACAAGGGGATACTACTCAGCCATAAAAAGAATGACATAAAGCCATTTGCAGCAGCATGGATGGAACTAGAGAATCTCATCCTGAGTGAAATGAGCCAGAAAGACAAAGACAAATACCATATGATATCACTTATAACTGCAATCTAATATCCAGCACAAATGAACATCTCCTCAGAAAAGAAAATCATGGACTTGGAGAATAGACTTGTGGCTACCTGATGGGAGGGGGAGGGAGTGGGAGGGATCGGGAGCTTGGGCTTATCAGACACAACTTAGAATAGATTTCCAAGGAGATCCTGCTGAATAGCATTGAGAACTTTGTCTAGATACTCATGTTGCAACAGAAGAAAGGGTGGGGGAAAAATGTAATTGTAATGTATACATGTAAGGATAACGTGACCCCCTCGCTGTACAGTGGGAAAGTAAAAAAATTATTAAAAAAAAGAATAATCCATAAATCGTAAGTATTAATTCTTACCCACAATTCAGACTGCCTTTATCCTCCCTCCTGGTATAGTTCAAGCATGCCTTCAGTGGTGTGTGTGTGGTTATGTGTGTGTGTTTTGAAATTATACTTTTTTTTTGACTCATTCTGGGAGAAGTAGCAAATTATTTCATTGTTTTAAACATGGACATAATTTTCATAGTATGTGTTAACTGATTTGAGAGTTTACAGAGATTAAATACTTGCAAAAATGAGACACATATATCCATATTCTACAGGTATTAGGGAGGACAAAGCTCAACATTTCAGCTATAAAAATGTAGACACATATGGGGCAGAAGCAATTATTGATCTAAAACTTGTGAATGCTGAGGATTTCCTGTGAGTTAGAAAAGGAAATTTAAATAGTAATTTATTTTACCACCTACAATATTCCAGACTACATATTAATGTACAGAAAATATTTAAACATCGCCCATTGTATACAATTCTCCCAAAGAAAATGGGAAATGTAAAAATACAATAACTGTGTCTTTAAAATGGTCAAAAACTAATTGTTAAGAGGTGATAGTACTAATACTATAATATTAAGAAATGATATCATTTGTCAAAGACTATACAACAATGCTTTTTTTTTTTGCTATCTCATCCTGATGCATTTGTCCATGTCTTATTCACTTATTTAATTCAATGTAGAATGTAGTACTTGTATACTGATTCAAACTGCCTGTTGAATGAATTGCAAGTCATTTGGGACCAGCATGCATCGCAAATCTACATGTAGTGGGCTAAACATTGCCTTCAGAGATTGCCACCTGCTTTATTTTTTTTATTATATGTACACTCTAAGTAAGGTCTTTTATAGTTTTTTATCCTCTTTCTAAATTATTCCTTACTGTTCAAGTAGGGTAGTATATTTGAAAAACAATGAAATTCAATACAAAAAAAATAGCCAGAAAAAATTAAGAAAAACAGAACTTGCAATCAGATTAGCAATGGGATCCTGCTGTGTAGCACTGTGAACATTGGTCACTTATGATGAACACATAATGTGAGAAAAAAGAATGTATACATGTAAGTGTAACTGGGTCAACATGCTGTACAGTAGAAAAAAATATGTAAATAAATGATAAAAAAAGAAAAAAGAGAACTAGAAATGAGAAAAAAAATATATAGTGTCCATATTTACTGAAACCCTTTTAGTCTTAAGTTTTTATTTGTCAAATGGAACAAGATTTTATGAACATCAAATGAAATTAGCAATTCAAAACTGTATGTAACATAAGAAATATTAAATTTATTCAAACCCTACACAAATTATACTTAATCTTCATTTCTCAAAATCGCCAAAATTTTTTGTTTCCTCAAATCTTCAAATTTCTTCCTTCAAATTTCTCCCTTCAAATTTATGGATTTCTGACTTCTGGAAACCTTTACAGACTTCTGTTTGCACAACTCAGAAAGAAAACCACTAAATAATTAATCTTATGCTGTCACTCACTTTTGTTTTTACTCATATAATTGATGTTTATTTTTCTGTTCTTTCTAGCATAGCAATGATTTTCTTTGGTGTGAAGATTATGAAAACATATATACCATCTATCATCAAAATGCATATATTACAATTTAGAACAAGTTTATAAGATCAAATTGAAGATATGGAATAAAAATCTAAAATTGATGACTGAATTTCAGAAGCCTATTTCCTTTAGGATAATTATCTAAAGTTAAAAATTAAAACATATCATTATCCCTTTAGTGTTTTCAGATTTATGTACCATAGAACTTAATTTTAACAAAGGATGCCTTTGATGTTTAGTAGGATGTAAACCCTTTTTAAAAAGTCCACTTATTATGTTCCTATTTAGTTATCTACAATAAATTTTAGGGGCTATCTCCAGATTTAATACATGAAAATTATTTAAATATTTGCTTAACATATAATAATCACTATAAATGTTAGCACTTAAGAAGATTATGATGAATATGAAGAGGTCCTTAATCTACACTGGCTTGTTAGAGTACCAAGTACTTTGTATTTTTTCATTACATAGTATAATGATATGAATCAGGAAAATAAAAAGCTATCTGAATGAGGGTTTTGAAATTAAGCAACAATAGTAACAAGAAAGGATTCCTTTTTAAATTTTCAGAAAGTATTTATAGTATTTCTATAAAACTGGATTGTGATGATCATTGTACAACTGCAAATGTAATAAATTCATTGAGTAATATAAATAAATAAAAAATAAATTTTCAGAAAGGAATGGTCTTTTGCTGATGCTATATATAAACAGATTCATTTAAAACTAAATTTGATATTGGACAAAAATCTTGATTACCTTTTTACATCAAATTTAAATATAATGCTTACCTTTATGAATGGAATTAAAAGAGAGAAAATGAGAATTTTTCTTTTGGCAGTTAGCTAATTCAACTTTATTTGAAAGAGAGGATAGCCATCATCTATAATATGTTCCACTGTCATAACATAGTGCTCTTTAAATAGGAAACATTCTCTCTCAAGATCACTGCCTTCCCCAGGTCATTTCTTAATTGAACTAAAACTTTCTGCCTGCCACTCAGGGAGTTTGGCACAACAACCAAAAACATACCTGTCCATACCATCCATTACCTAAATTATTTGCCCCTTTTCCTGTATTTTGTGATTATTAAGAAATAGAATCCTTATAAGACCAGTAATTTATGATTACACATTACCTGCAACATAAGCCAAGATGTTCTAAAAAAAATGCAGTGTCTCAGTTAATGTCATAAATTAAAAGAAGCTATTTCTCTGTCATTATAAATTCAGAAGTAGGGAGTTCTTTTGTGAGTTAAGGATCAGGCATTGTAACTGAAGGGTTTCAGCTTGCTACTGTGGCAGTGTTTTGATCCCCAGCTTGAGAACATCTGCATGCACTGGGCATAGCTCCCCACTTCCAAAAAATTCAGAATTAGGAAACCTAAGGACCTTGGAGAGCCATGTTTCTTACGTCTTCCTGCTTCCCCATTCTTAGATATGACTTCTGCACCTTCCAAGAAGGAAAAGGTAAAGCAGAGGACAGAACCCATTCTGACATATACATTCATCTCATTAACTAGAATTGAGTCATCTCCTCACATTCAACTGGAAAGGAGGCTGGGAAATGAATATTTCAAACATCCAAAATGTATAGTAAATTGGTTTAGGGATAGAAGATTTACCCTGGTATATCATGGGCATGTCTACAACAACGTGTACATAGTTTTATGTGAATCTCTGTATTACTTTTCTCTTGCTGTTGTAATAAATTACCACAAATGAGTGGCATAGGAGATAACACATTTATTACCTCAGAGTTTTATTTATCATGGGTCCAAAAACGTGTCTCACCAAGCCATAATTAAAGTGTCAGCAGGGCTGAATTTCTTCTTCTATGCTTTAGTAGGGATTCACTTCTTCTTGTTCAGTTAGATTGTTGGCAGAGCTTACTTCCTTGAGGCCATGTATCTGAAGAATTTTTCCTTGTGGGCTGCCAGCTAAATGTCATTTTCAACTTTAAGAGACCATGGCATTCCTTGGCTCATGACCCCAAGTGTCTTTGGCACCAGATCTCATTATCCCTGATTGGTTTTTCATAACATATTTTTGGAAAACACCTTTATTTCTTTATTTTCCTCTTTTAGCGCTTGTGTGGTCAGATGGGAACTACTCAGATAATCTCCCCATCTCAACAGTTTTTGACATTAATCCTATTGACGAAGCCTATTTCTTCAAGTAGGGTAGCATATTTATAATTTCCAAGGATTTGGGCTTATCTCTCAGGGGCCATTATTCTATCATTCTTCTTTTTTTAATTTAATTTTACTTTAACTTTTTAAATTTTATGGCTGCACTCAGAGCAGTTGGAAGTTCTCATTCCATGGATTGAATCCAAGCTGAAACAGAGAACTATGTCATAGCTATGACAACACTGGATCCTTTAATTCACTGTGCTGGGCTAGGGATAGAACCTGTGCCTCAGCAGTGACTTGAGCCCCTGCACTTGGAATCTTAACCCTCCATGCTACAGTGGCAGCTCAAAACATTATTCTCTTTATCTTAACCTCCTAGTGAAATAGGAAGTTTGGTTTGTGTGCCATAAATTAAATTAGGACCCCTAACTGACTTAAGTTAGTCAGTGATGCACTTAATAATATCACATCCTAGGATAAAGGTGATCAAGTGACTTAGGATTCAGACTCCACTTCTTTTATGTTAGTTTACTTTATTTTACACATAAAGCTTACAGGTCATATTTCTGTAGGGAAGCACCAAGGATACATTCCCTAAGACTTTTCTAAGTCCTTGAGACATTTCCTTGTGTCCACCTTACCAGGTCACTAATTTAGATGTGTGTTTAGACGGATATAACTAATGTATTTAGATCAGTATCATACCTTTAACTCCTCACTTGCCATTCTCACGGCAGAATTATAGATGCTGCCCTCAGTAGGAAAGGGCATTTAGTGACAAGACATCTGACAGACTCTTGTCTAAGAAACTTTACCATCCTCATATTTAATCCTAACAAAATTTGTGTTTGGCCATTTGGTAAAGATATTGACAATTTCAATTCATGAGAGAAAAATGATAACCCAGTAACAAACAAAAAAAACCCAGTTGAATTGTAACATCTGCAGTCACCTCACTCTACTGAGAGTTACTCAGCTTCATGATTCTTGTTTGCCATAGGATTGCTCTTGTAGGTTTAAGATGATACTTCATCCTTGGATTTGCATGAAAAGAAATCCTATATAAAGGCCTAAAAATTTTGCCATTTAAATGTGAAGTAAAAGGACTCCAATTAAGATGGCAGAATAGAAGGACTGGAGCTCAAATTCCCTCCTAAAAACAAAAAAATTCACAACTAAAGCCTGAGCAATCTTCACCCAAATGGACCGGAAACCTTAAAAAAGATATCCTACTCCAGAAGAAAAAGAGGAGGACACATCAAGAGGTAGGAGGGGCGATTTCACTATATAAACAACCCCATACATCCACAGTGTGAAGCTCCACAGACGGGAAACTAACTGGTTCACAGAGACTCACCTACAGGAGTGAGAGTTCTGAGCCCCAAATCAAACACACACGTGTGGGGATCTGGCACAGGGAGAAAGAGCCCCGGGGCATCTGGCATTGAAAGCCAGTGAGGCTTATGCACAGGAGCTCCAAAGGAATGGGGGAAATGGAAACCCCATTCTTAAAAGGCGTACACATACTTTCACATGCACTGGGTCCCAGGGCAGAGTGAGGTCTCCATAGGAATCTGGGTGAAACCTGACTGCAGTACTTGGAGGACATCCTGGGAAAACAGGGGTGAATGGGGCTTGTTGTGAGGGAAGGACAGTGAAAGCAAAGCTCTCAGGAATATTCAGCAGCCATGCCTTTCTCTGGAGGTGGCCATTTTAGGAAAATCTGGCCCCACCCATCAGTCAGCTGCTGAGAAGCTACAGGGCAAACAACAATCCAGGTGGGATCACAGCCCCACCCCTCAGTAAGGAGGCTACCTAAAGACCCCTCAGGCATCCAGAGACTAAGCCCCTCCCACTAGAGGGATTAGAAGCAGTTCCTCCTACGGGGGGGGGGGGGGGGGGGGCAGACATCAGCCCCTCCCATCAGGAAGCCTACACCAAGACCCCATACCAACTTCAGCCACAAGGGGGCAGACATCAGAAGTAAGAGAGGCTACAACTCTATTATCTGTAAAAAGGTCACCACACCAAATCCTCTAAAAATGACAAGATGGAGAACTATAACTCAGATGAGGGAGAAAGGAAAAACCCCAGAAAAACAGCTAAGTGAGGAGGAGATTCTTAGCCTCCAGGTAAAAGACTTTAGACTGTTGATGCTGAAGATGATGCAAGACATTGGAAATAAACTGGAGGCAAAGATGGATAACTTACAGGAAACACTGAGCAAGGAGATACAAGATATAAAACTTAAAGAAGAAGTGATGCAAAATACAATAACTGAAAAAAAAAATTCACTAGAAGCAGCTAACAGCAGAATACAGGAGTTAGAAGAACAAATAAGTGAGGTGGAGGACAGATTAGTGGAAATAATGGATGCATAACAGAAAAGAGAAAAAAGATTGAAAACAAATGAAGAGAGTCTCAGAGAACTCTGGGACAATGTTAAACGCACCAACATCAGTATAATAGGGGAGCCGGAAGGAGAAGAGAGAAAGAAGGGGACAGAAAAAATATTCCAAGAGATAATAGCCGAAAACTTCCCTCATATGGGAAAGGAACCACCCACTCAAATACAGGAAGCACACGAGTACCATATAAAATAAATCCAAGGAGGAATACCCTGAGACACATATTAATCAAACTGACCAAAATTAAACACAAAGAGAAAATCTTGAAAGCAGCTAAGGAAAAGAAACAAGTAACATACAAGGGAACCCCAATAAGGTTATTGGCAGATTTTTCAACAGAAACTCTGCAGACCAGAAGGTAGTGGCATGACATACTTAACGTGATGAAAGGAAAAAACCTCCAACCAATATTACTCTACCCAGCAAGGATCTCATTCAGATTTGAAGGAGAAATCAAAACCTTTGCAGATAAGCAAAAGTTGAGAGAATTCAGCAACACTAAACCAGCCTTACAACAAATACTAAAGGAACTTCTCTAGGCAGAAAAGAACAAGAGAAGAAGGAAAGAAAAAAGAGCAGCAAAAGCAAATCCAAAGCAATTAATAAAATGGCAATAAGAACATACATATCAATAATTACCTTAAATGTTAATGGACTAAATGCCCCAACCAAAAGACACAGACTGGCTGAATGGATACAAAAACGACCCATATATATGCTGTCTTCAAGAGACCCACTTCACTTCTAGGGACACATACAAGTTGAAAGTGAGAGGATGGAAGAAAGTATTTCATGCAAACGGGGATCAAAAGGAAGCTGGAGTAGCAATACTCATATCAGACAAAGTAGACTTTAAAATGAAGAATATTTTCAGGGACAAAGAAGGACATTACATAATGATCAATGGATCAATCCAAGAATATGATCTAATAATTTTAAATAAATATGCACCCAACACAGGTTCACCACCATATATAAGGCAACTGCTAACAACCTTAAAAGGAGAAATAGACAATAACACAGTCATAGTGGGGGACTTTAACACCCCACTTACAGCAATGGACAGATCAACCAGACAGAAAATCAATAAGGAAACACAGGCCCTGAATGACGCATTAAACCAGATGGACTTAATAGATGTTTATAGGCCATTCCATCCAAAAGCAACAGAATACACATTCTTGTCAAGTGCACATGGAACATTCTCTAAGACTGACCATATCCTGGGCTACAAATCCAACCTCAGTAACTTTAAGAAAATTGAAATCATATCAAGCATCTTTTCCAACAACAATGCTATATGACTGGAAATCAACAAGAAAAAAACTGCAAAAAACAAACACGTGGAGACTCAACAACATGCTACTAAACAATGAATGGATCACTGAAGAAATCAGAGGAAATTAAAAAATACCTGGCAATAAATGACAATGAAGATACAACACTCCAAAACCTATGGAATGCAGCAAAAGCCGTCCTAAGAGGAAAGTTTATAGCAATATAAGCCCACCTCAGGAAACAAGAAAAAGCCCAAATAAACAAGCTAAATTTACTTCTAAAGCAGCTCGAGAGAGAACAGACAAAACCTAAAGTTTGTAGAAGGAAATAAACCATAAAGATCAGAGGAGAAATCAATGAAAGAGAAACAAAGAAAACCATAGAAAAGATCAATGAAACGAAAAGCTGGTTCTTTGAAAAGATCAACAAAATTGATTAACCCTTAGCCAGACTTATCAAGAAAAAAAGAGTGAGGACTCAAATCAATAAAATTAGAAAAGAAAAAGGAGAAGTAACAACAGACATCACAGAAATACAAAGGATCATAAAAGACTACTATATGAAATTATATGCCAATAAAATGGAAAACCTAGAAGAAATGGACAAATTCTTACAAAAGTACAATCTTCCAAGGCTAAACCAAGATGAAATAGAAAGGATGAATGGACCCATCACAAGAACTGAAATTGAAACTGTGATTAAAAAACTTCCAACAAACAAAAGTCCAGGACCAGATGGCTTCACAGGCGAATTCTATCAAACATTTAGAGAAGAGCTAACACCTCTCCTTCTGACAGTATTCCAAAAAAATTACAGAGGAAGGGATACTCCCAAACTCATTCTATGAGGCCACTGTCACCCTGGTACCAAAACCAGACAACAATTCCACAAAAAAAGAAAATTACAGGTCAATATCACTGATGAACATTGATGCAAAAATCCTCAAGAAAATGGTAGCAAACTGCATTCAACAATACATTAAAAGGGTTGTACATCATGATCAAGTGGGATTTATCCCAGGGATGCAAGGGTGCTTCAATATCCGCAAATCCATCAGTGTGATACACCACATTTACAAACTGAAGAATAAAAACCATATGATCCTCTTAACAGATGCGGAAAAATCCTTTGACAAAATCCAACACCCATTTCTGATAAAAATCCTTCAGAAAGTGGGCATAGAGGGAACCTACCTCAACATAATAAAGGCCATATATGACAAACCCACAGCGGACATCATTCTCTATGGTGAAACACTGAAAGAATTCCCGCTGAGATGAGGAACAAGACAAGGATGTCCACTCTCACCACTACTCTTCAACATAGTTCTGGAAGTCCTAGCCACAGCAACCAGAGAAGTAAAAGAAATAAATGAAATCCAAATTGGAAAGAAGAAGTAAAACTATACCTATTTGCAGATGACATGATACTATACCTAGAGAATTCTAAAGACTCTACCAGAAAACTGTTAGAGCTCATCCAAGAATTTGGCAAAGTCTCAGGATACAAAATTAATATGCAGAAATTGAGAGCATTTCTATACACTAACAATGAAAGAGCAGAAAAGGAAATCAGAGAAGCAATACTGTTTACCATCGCATCCAAAAGAATAAAATACCTAGGAGTAAACCTACCTAAAGAAACAAAAGACCTGTACTCTGAAAACTATAAGACACTGATGAGAGAAATCAAAGATGACACAAATAGATGGAAAGATATACCATGCTCTTGGATTGGAAGAGTCAATATTATCAAAGAGACTATACTACCCAAGGGAATCTATAGATTCAATGCAATCCCTATCAAATTACCAAGGACATTTTTCACAGAACTCGAACAAAATAGTTCAAAGTTTGTTTGGAAGCACAAAAGACCCAGAATAGCCAAAGACATCCTGAAAAAGCAAAATGGAGCTGAAGGAATCAGGCTCCCGAACTTCAGACTATGCTACAAAGCAACAATCATCAAACACCTTATAGTACTGGAAAAAGACAGAAATATAGATCAGTGGAACAGGATAGAAAGCCCAGAATTAAACCCACACACCTAAAGTCAATTCATCTATGACAAAAGAGGCAAGAATATACAATAGAGAAATGACAGCTTTTTCAATAAGTGGCGCTAGGAAAACTGGACAGCCACATGGAAAAGAATGAAATTAGAACACTCCCTAACACCAGACACAAAAATAAACTCCAAATGGATTAAAGACCTAGACTGAAGACCAGACACTATAAAACTCCTACAGGAAAACATAGGCCAAACACTCTCTGACATAAATGACAGCAACATCTTCTCAGATCTACCGCTCAGAGTATTGACAACAAAAACAAAAATAAACTAATGGGACCTAATCAAACTTAAAAGTTTCTGCACAGCAAAGGAAACCCTAAACAACACAAAAAGACACCCCACAGAATGGAGAAAATCTTTGCAAGTGAATCAACTGACAAGGAATTCTTCTCCAAAATTTATAAACAACTTCTTCAGCTACATACCCAAAAAAAGAAAGCAACCCCATCCAAAAACGGGCAGAAGATCTAAACAAACAGTTCTCCAAAGAAGACATATGGATAGCCAAAAAACACATGAAAAGATGTTCAACATAACTCAGCATTAGACAAATGCAAATCAAAACCACGATGAGGTACCACCTTACACCAGCCAGAATGGCCATCATCCAAACGTCTACAAACATTAAGTGCTGGAGAGGGTGTGGAGAAAAAGGAACCCTAGTGCACTGTTGGTGGGATTGTACATTGGTACAACCACTCTGTAATGAAGTATGGAGATTCCTCAGAAAACTATACATAGAACTATCATTTGATTCAGCAATCCCACTCCTGGGCATCTATCCAGAGAAAACCATGACTTGCAAAGACACATGTACTCCAATGTTCATTGCACAGTATTTGCAATAGCCAAGACATGGAAACAACCTAAATAGTCATCGACAGAGGAGTGGATCCAGAAGATGTGGTACATATACACAATGGAATATTACTCAGCCATTAAAAAGAATGAAATACCAGCATTTTTTGCAATATGGATGGACCTAAAAACTATCATGCTAAGTGAAGTCAGCCATACAAGAGAGACACCAACCTCAAATGCTTTCACTTACATGTGGAATCTGAAAAAAGGACAGACGGAACTTCTTTGCAGAACCAATGCTGACTCACAGACATTGAAAAACTTATGGTCTCCAGAGGAGACAGTTTGGGGGGTGGGGGGATGTGCTTGGGCTGTGGGACGGAAATCCTGTGAAATCAGATTGTTATTATCATTATGCAACTACAGATGTGATAAATTCATTTGAGTAATAAAAAAAAGAAAGTTATTGGCAAATTTAAATAGTTGAATTTAAGGCCACTGTTGCCACTGGCCTAGTTACCACCACACCTCGGAAGAGTTGCAGCTGCTACAGCCAGCTCTAGTCACTGTCACAGAAACCATGAGCAGCAAAGCTGAGACCCAGCAGCTACCTGCCATGCTCTTACCACCCCAGGCCCTCCCCCCAGGGAGAGGCAGCCAGGCCTGGGTGGCCTCACATCAGTGGTGTCTGCTGGCAGGGACAAGAAAGTCATCACAACAAAGATTCAATGTAAGAAACAAATATGTTTTCATTAACAGGAATGACACCAAGGAAGATGTATTTGTACACCAGACTGCCTTAAAGAAGAATAACCCCAGGAAGTAACTTGGCAGTGTAGGAGACAGAGAGACTGGAGTTTGATGTTGTTGAAGGAGATAAGGGTACAGAGACAGCAAATGTACAGGCCCTGGAGGAGTTGTAGAACAAGGCAGTAAATAATGCAGCAAAGTGTAACCATTATAGACTCTATCCACATCCCAGGTGTCCTTCACGCAATTACCAGAAGAATTGCCAGAATTGTGAGAGTGGGGGAAAGAGGGGATCAGAGTCCTCCCAAAAGCCAGGCTCAACAGCAGTGGCCCTACTGGCCCTACCAGCCCTAATGTAAGTGAATTTTCCCAGCTTATGACATGAAGTGACTGGATGTGCATTAACCACAGTATTCCAACCTTCCTGTGTGGGGAGAAGTGATGGAGGTTGCTGACAACCAGGGTGCAGGAGAACAAGGGAGAGAGAGGGACAGAATATATATCAGGGCTATCAACCATGATTCTACATGGGCCCTTCAAGCCACAACCCAGAGAGGATGGAAATGAAGAAGGTAAGGAAAATCAAGGAAAAGAGAGCCAGGGTCAGAAGTCTCCTCAACTGTGGTACTGCCACAACTTCAGTTACCAGCATAGATGCCCAGAAAACCCTAAACCACAAGATCACAAAATGACAAAAAAGACAAACCACCAGCTGAATGTTCCTCTACTCTCAAGGCTGAGCAGGGTGGAGAAGAGTAAATGCCATCTTACCATCTGTACCATCATCCAGTTTAGCCATCCAACAAGAAGAAATGAATATGAAATTCCAGCAATAAGAAATGAACAAAAGATTGGAGCCGAAGACCTTAAGTGCTTACTTTTTGCCTGTTGACCAGATAACTATAACTATATACATTATCTTTGCAGCATGTTTTTTTTTATTTTTACCTAAAGATGTCTCTTTTTGGTAAAGATGAATATGTTTTTGTGTGTACTTGTTTAAGGTCTAGTTTTTCTCAATATACCTTTAAAGGATTTTAAATTGTTTCATATCTGGTCAAGTTGAGATTTTTAAGAACCTCATGTTTAATTTGTAATAAAAGTTTTTCAAAAAAGTCAACAAACTGACAGCCCCTGTTAATAAAGTTCTTGAATAATTGTCAATAAATAAATGAATAAATAATAAATAATAAGTTTTTCACACAACCATCAAATGAAATAAATTATTTCCAAAGAAACAGCATTGTGAAAGGGAATCTAAAATTTTAAAGTATTTAAAAAATTCATTGGACTAATACTTTTCTGATTAAAGACATACTACAAAATCTGACTACACATATAACTAACTGTCCTTGTCCGTATCCAAGGGAACTTAGAGCCCTAAGTTCATTAGTTAAATAAAACAGAAATTGTCCTGTGTCTCTGAGTAAAAACTCAACTGCAGCAAAAAACCTCAATTAAAAGAACAAAAGAATCAAGTCTTTGTTTACTGTTCACCTTGAAGGACTTCTGGAAGAGAGAACTGTGAGTAGTGTTAATTTCAGAATACTGTATATTAATTTCCATTGTTCTCCTCTAGGTACAATGAAAAGACACATATCTAGGAACAAATGATAGTACAAATCTCATCTCCAACCTTATGGGTGGATTTAGTGTATTTAAAAAAGCAGGAAACCATATTTTACTAATCACTCAAATGAATATTTATTTATTTATTTATTTATTTATCTATCTTTTATTTTTAGGGCTTCACCTGTGGCATATGGAAGTACCCAGGCTAAGGGACAAACTGGAGATGTAGCTGCTGACCTACACCACAGTCATAGCAATGCTGGATCCTAAAACCCCTGAGCAAGGCCAGCAATAGAATGCATGTCCTCATGGATAATGGTCAGGTTCATTACCGCTGAGCCACAATGGGAACTCAGAGGTAGATATTTTAGTATGAAAATACATTGAAAAATTCTTAGTTTGTGGACTTTCTCCCACTTCCTCCCTCCTTCTTTTCCTCTCTTCTTCCCTTCCTCCTTTCCCCCACCCACTCTCTTCTTTCTGTTGCTTACATTTCATTGGGTCTCTCATTCTCATATTGCTTAAATATCATTTGATAAAATAAAATGTTGACAGCCTTGGTGCTTGATATGGTGAATAATGTTCTCCATGTTGTAGAACATATTAATTTCATTAAGACTTTTTTTGGAAATTAAATATATAATAATTTAACACAAGTAGAAACTGTCCATCAGAGGTTGAAGCATGTAGTGGAATTAGAATAGGATTTGTGGTCAGAACCTGTTGGGTTTATGCACTTTTTCTTTGTAACACAACTGTTTCAAATTTTCTTGATTATTAAAATATTTAGGGATAATATATTAGCACAACACAGTTCTAATATATAATATCTGTTGATTTTACAGACCAATATATCTTTTTAAATTGTAATAAAGCCATTCATGAATGGTATTCCCGAAAAAACTGAAAAAATTCCAAATTCAAAGGGATAATGCTCAATATTTTTATATTAAGAACTTTATGCTACTATAATATTAATAAGGGAATTAGAAATTAGATAGAAATTGCTTAATAATCCTATTTCCTACATTTCAAAGCCTTTATGATGCAATTACATTTTTATATTCACAACACATGTGGAATTATAAAAATACTGGGAGTTCCCATTGTGGCACAGTGAAAATAAATCTGATTATTATCCATGAGGATACAGGTTTGATCCATGGCCTTGCTCACTGGGTCAGGAATTTGGTGTTGCTGTGAGCTGGTGAGCTGTGATATAGGTCACAGATGTAGCTTGGATCCTACATTGCTGTGGCTGTGGAGTAGGCTGGCAGCCAAACTCAGATTTGATCCCTAGCCTGGTAAATTCCATATGCTGTGGGAGTGGCCTTTAAAATAAAGCAAAAAAAAGAAATACTTATTATTTCTTTCTATTAAGAATTTGCCTCAAATCCTGTTGGATTAATGATTCAGTTTTAGATTACTAATTTCTAATTTGTTTTTCAATTATTTGTTATGCTTTGTTCTTCCAAAACACTCACCTGTTAGAATATTGGAGACAAATTAAGACAGGACTTCAGTGTTCCCTTGTGCCCCAATGGGTTAAGGATCTGGGATTGTCACTGCTATGGTCATTGGGTCACTGTGGCACAGCCTTCCACAGGCAAGTGGACAAGATCTTACAGCACAATGTGCACAGGCTGAGCCATCCTGATGAGTGCAGCCTGGGCTGCAGAAGCTGTAAGTGGCTGCTCTCCTGACATTGACCCCACATTCATGGATGTCCCATGGATGTGGACAGGAGGTACACCAGAGGAAGGAAGAAGGGAAGAACAGAAGTGCTGCTGGCACCTGGCCATCCCAGTTCAGTGGATAGAGTGACTTCAGGCCTCCCAGGACACTTAGCACAGACTGCCATGGATTGATGCCTCCAGCACCCCAGCTGTTTCTCTCCTCCAGCCCACACCCTGGCCCACTGGGCACGGGCTGAATCAAGTAGATTTTTTGATGGTCTTGAATTGGCATTTGGCTGAGGCTGGGAGGCTGCAGTGTGTATGAACTCCCAGGAGGCAGGAGGGAACCTCAGCTTCAGCCAGCCAGTGGCACCCTGCCTCTGGGGGCACCCAGTGCATCCTGCAGGGACCTCTCAGTTTAACACTCTGCTGTCCCCAACTTGAAATTCTTCATAGCTTTTAGACCAGGGGCCCTGTATTTTCATGGTGCATTAGGCTGTGCAAGTTATATAAGCAGTCCTCCTCACATTCCTTACCCAATGGGGACAAAAGCTGAGCATTCTAGGGCATCCTCAGGGCCCTGAGGCAGAGGGTGGTTCCTGGAACCCAGAGAGGTTCTGTGGGCAAGAACCCTTATATGAGAGGTTGGGATCTGAAGAGAAAAAGCCTGACTTCTTCCCATCCCAACAACACCAAATCAGGGAATCCCCACTCCGTGGCAAACAGCCAAGTCCACTAAAGTGGCAAAGACCCAGGAAAGAAGTAGGTGCAGGGCTGGTGGGGCACAAAGCAGCCACATAGCAGTTCCTCCTGGATCAGAGGAGACAACATCTTGACTGAATCTTAAGAGAAAGTAATAAAGAGGGAATGGCTGGCAGAGGGCTTGGTGAGGTAGAGGCACTGAGGTGTCCTGTGGGTAGTAGGGCAGGGTCCTGTTTGAGGCAGAGGAGGGGCCTCAAGAATCCAGACTGGACCCAGTGAACAGGGCCAGACTTTTCCTCTTCCCTCTGCTTTTGTCGTTCTGCCCCATGTACATTCTCCTGGGATAGTCTCCATTTGTGCCCCGAGTCTTACCAGATGGTTGGAATTTATCGAGCTGAGGGGTCTGACTTTCTCCAGATAGAGGGTTATCTGCTTTTCCTGGCTCTTGTACAGGGCAGATAATGCACTTATACACTCATGATTTCTTCACATTGATTATGCCACCTAGTGCTCACTTGTCATTTTCCCATCTCTCCAGAGTGATGTGCTGAAAAACATGGCTAGACCACATAGGATCATAATAATCCCCATCCTGTACCTGTTCTTCAGGTGGTTCAGATGACCTTCATACAGGAATCCTTTTGAACTACACAGAATGTATAAAATTGAACAAGATGGTCCCAGAAGCCCCCACACACATACAAACCAGAAAGGGGATAGAGACAGAATATCAACTCTTAAGGTCCTTTGCTCCTCTGCCTCAGTGCTTTCTAAGACTTGGGCCACTGGGAGAAGGGTGCCTCAGTCCTGAATGTGCTCTTCCCAGCACCATGGGGACAACTTCAGAGGCCACTGCTGAGCATGGGGTTGGAAGAGGGTAGGCAAAAGAGCACTCAGGGCTCCTGGGGCTTGGAGACCTAGCTTGGATTTCTTCAAATGTTCTTTAATGATAACATCAATAATGAAAAGGAGGAGGAGCTGGAGGGGGGAACTGTTATTTCTCTTTTGCTTGTTTTTGGTCCTTTTTTTTACTTAGGGCCACACCCATGGCAAATGTAAGTCCCCAGGCTTGGGGTCGAATCAGAGCTGTAGCTCATGGCCTATGCCACAACCACAGCCACACAGGATCAGAGCCACACATGTGACCTATGCCACAGCTTGCAGCAATGCCGGATCCTTTGACCCACTGAAAGAGGCCAGGGACCAAACCCACATCCTCATTGATATAAGTTGGGTTGTTAACCTGCTGAGCCACAAGGGGAACTCCAGAACTGTTATTTCTCGAGAGCCATCCCACTTGCCAGACAGACACACCAGGCCTTTAGGTATCTTCATAGAAAGAATTTTTGTAATTTCATTAAATCTGTCTCAGCACAGTGACATTTAGGTGGGGATGAATATGCACTGGGGGCCTACTCTGTACCAGGCACTTTTCTTTTTCTTTTTTTTGTAATTTTTTAAATTGTCATTTCCCCAATGCAATTTTTTCTACTGTTCAGCATGGTGACCGAGTTACACATACAGGTATACATTTGTTTTTCTCACATTAACATGCTCTATCATGAGTGGCTAGACATAGTTTCAGGCAAATTTCTAAGCATTTGAAATGAATTTGCTCATTTAGTCCTCACCATAGTATATCCAGAGGGATACTAGTTCTATCCCCATTTTTTCAGGTGGAAAAACTGAGACACCTGTCCAAAGACATGTGTCCAGTAAATAGAGAAATTGAAACTTGAACCTCAGTAATCCATTTTCAAGACATGCACTATTAATCACAACCCAGGCTACCTCTAAGCTGAGAGAAAAAGAAAATGCATACACCCTGTCCTGGAATCTGCTGGGAAAGAAGGATATGTGATTGATTCTCTGTAGTGCGTTTACTTATTTAATCACTTCACAGACTTTTCCTTAAGGATGTCTTACACCAGGTGTGGGTGGGAGCATAGGTGTAAATTACTTCCAGTCTGATGGGGAAGAGAAGCTGAACCAGGCTGGACCTATTCACAGGTGGTTCAGGATGGAACAGGAGGCACTGGGATAAGAAGCACGGTCCAGGCACTGCTAGCCAGGTGGTGCTTGAACTATGGTCTAACTGGATCTGAGGAATACCACTCTACCCAATAAATACTGAATCCTCAGCAAACTGCTTCTAGAACTCTAATATCTTAGAATCTCTGTTGATTTTCTCCATTTAGCTTTAGGCCTCCTACGTAGGAATGGAAGGGGAACACTGGTGCCTTAGAGCAAAACAATTGTTTCATGGAAAACAATTTCCATGAAAAATCAGAGGTATCAGAGGCTGCAGCTGTGTTCTCTGCTGAGCAGGCAAAGGAGGACACAGTGGGTTAAGGATCAAGCATTGCCACAAGCTGTGGCATAGGTCACAGATACGGCTCAGATCCAATGTTACTGTAGCTGTGGTGAATGTTGGCAGCTTCAGCTCTAACTCAGCCCCATATGCTACAGGTGCAGCCATGTAGAAATAGAAGAAAAATTTCTCACCCAAAGCACTTTTAATCAACTGATGATTTTCCTAATTAGATTTACTTTTCTAGTGTTAGAAATGGATGCCACATGCTTAGGGCCTAGCAGACCAAGTTCTACATAAAACATAAAATTATGGACACATGTGAGTCCCATAGAAATAGGAATATGCTAGAACTGCTGAAATGTCCCCCTCTCTCCAAAACCCAAATTCCTTTTAAATGCAAAGTGAGTATGTCTTCCATCTGGGAGAGTTTATTGCATGAACAAGTCAGGCTGGGATGGGAGTCCTAGACACACAGGATGTGGAGAGCACTGTCAAGAAGCACAGCATTTTTCTTTTTATTTTACTTCAGTATATTCTTTTCTGGAAATATATTTATTTAGTGTGCAATAAATTAACACTATCATAACTCTGGTTGCACACACCTTGGGTTGAAGAAAATTCTGATGGAATTTAAGTATTTTTGAGCTTGCCAAAGGACCAACTGATAGTAAGTCTCTAGTTTATAACCCTCAATGCTGACTTGTGCAAAAATAACTTTTTTTTTTTTTTAATGGCTGCACCTGCAGCATATGGAAGTTCCTAGGATTGGGGTCCAATTATAGCTGAAGCTTCTGGCCTATGCCACAGTCATGGCAATGCTTGATCCACACCGCATCTGTGATCTACTCTTTACAATGCAGGATCACTGAGTGAGGCCAGGGTTCCAACCCACATCCTCATGGACACTATCTGGGTTCTTAACCCACTAAACCACAATGGGAACTCCAAAAATAACTTTTTTCATGACAACTTTGTATTTGTGAACAACTATGACTTTTTTACTTGTTGGCATTGTTTGCTGATATTGATCCTTAGGGCCACAATCAACAAGGGAGTTTGAAAAAAGTTTGTAATTCAAGTGCAGCACTAGTTGGAAATATTATACCACCACTGTCTAATAATGTCCTCCTTAGATGATTCTGTAGCATATCCATTTCTCCTCTTTTTCTCCTTCCCTTTTTCTCTTTTTTACCTTTTCTCCCTTTCTTTTTCCCTCTCTTCACCTCTCCTCTCTTTCTCTCTCCATAACCACTCTTTTGCTCTCTTACTAAGAGCTTTCTGATACCTAACGCTGGCAGTATTGTGGGTACAAAAGTGAAGAGCTTATAAGACTAGTAAGGCACAGCCTTCTATAAAGTCTTTATTTAAATAACGAGCTGAGATTAAAGTTCCTATTTCCCAGCAAACTCTACAGTCAATCCTGAGTCACAATTGGAAGGACTAAATTTGTTAGGTATTGGAATAAGGCTTTGGAAAATGAATTAATGAAACAAATAAACAAAATGCCACAAAATATGTAATCTGAACAATGATTAAATATTTATGTATATGATTCTTTTATACATTGATTCAATTTTTTTAATCTGATAACATTTAAATAAAATAAAATAAAATAAAAAGTGTTGAGGTAGGACTTCCCACCATGGCACAGTGGTTAATGAATCCGACTAGAAACCATGAGGTTGTGGGTTTAATCCCTGGCCTTGCTCAGTGGGTTAAGGATCCAGCATTGCCTTGAGCTGTGGTGTAGGTTGCAGATGCAGCTCAGATCCTGCATTTCTGTGGCTCTGGCATAGGCTGGTGGCTACAGTTCCAATTAGACCCCTAGCCTGGGAACCTCTATATGCTGTGGGAGCAGCCCTAGAAAAGGCAAAAATACAAAAAAATATATACTGGGACAGATAGCCGAGAAACACATGAAAAGATGTTCAGCATCACTCATTATTAGAGAAATGCAAATCAAAACCATGATGAGGTACCACCTTACACCAGCCAGAATGGCCATCATCCAAAAGTCTACAAACAATAAGTTCTGGGGAGGGTGTGGAGAAAAAGGAGCCCTAGTACACTGTTGGTGGGATTGTAAATTGGTGCAACCACTGTGGAAAGCAGTATGGAGATTCCTCAGAAAACTAAACATACAACTACCATTTGATCCAGCAATCTCACTCCTGGGCATCTATCCAGAGAAAACCACAACTCGCAAAGACACATGTACTCCAATGTTCATTGAAGCAATATTTACAATAGCTAAGACATGGAAACAACCTAAATGGTCATCGACAGAGGAGTGGATCCAAAAGATGTGGTATATATACACAATGGAATATTACTCAGCCATTAAAAAATAACGAAATACCAGCATTTTTAGCAACATGGATGGACCTAGAAACTATCATGCTAAGTGAAGTCAGCCATACAATGAGACATCAACCTCAAATGCTTTCACTTACATGTGGCATCTGAAAAAAGGACAGACAGAACTTCTTTGCAGAACCGATGCTGACTCACAGACATTGAAAAACTTATGGTCTCCAGAGGAGACAGTTTGGGGGGTGGGGGGATATGCCTGGGCTGTGGGACGGAAATCCTGTGAAATCAGATTGTTATGATCATTATACAACTACAGATGTGATAAGTTGATTTGAGTAATAAAAAATATATATATATACTGGGGTATAGTTGACTTATAATGTTGTGTTAGTTTTGGGTGTATAGCAAAGTGAATCACTTGAACATATACATACAGCCATGTTTAACAGATTCTTTTCACATACAGGTTATTAAAGAGTATAATAGACTCCCCAGTGCTATACCTTAGGTCCTTGTCATCTATCTATTTTATATATAGTAGTGTGTGTAGGTTAATTCCAACCTAATTTATCCCTCCCCCCATTGTTTCCCTTTTGGTAACCTTAAGTTTGGTTAAGAAATCTTTGGATTCTATTTCTGTTTTTGAATAAGTTCTTTTGTATCTTTTTTTTTTTTTTTGTCTTTTCTAGGGCTGCATCTGTGGCACCTGGAGGTTCCCAGGCTAGGGATATAATTGGAGCTGCAGCCGCCGACCTATACCACAGTCACAGCAATGCTAGGTCCAAGCTGCATTTGCAACCTACACCACAGCTCACAGCAATGCCGGATCCTTAACCCACTGAGCAAGGCCAGGGATCAAGCCTGCAACCTCATGGTTCCTAGTCAGATTCGTTAACCACTGAGCCACAATGGGAACTCCTTTGTGTGTGTGTGTGTGTGTGTGTGTGTGTGATTTTAAAAATTAGATCCTGCATGTTAGTGATCTCATATAATATTTGTCTTTTTCTGTCTGACTTCACATACTGTGATAATCTCTAGAGAACCTTCCTTTTTGACATTTGTCCTTGTTCTCATCCAATTGTTAGCTTATGTTTTCAAAATCTTTGCCTTTTAAGGTGTTCGGAGACAATTTTGAAAGTTTTTTTAGTGATAATCCCATGAGAATTGTAAAATAATATAACAATAACAATGTTTAAAATGATTTAATCTTCCAGCAATCCTAAATATAGGTATGTTCATCCCTCCTTTAACCAATAAAAAGTGAAGCACAGGGAGATATAATGCATTAATGTTATATACTTAATAAGGGGTGGACCTCAGATTTCCAACTAAGTTTTTGGATTTTAAGTCCGTTTGTCTTTCTTTACTCTTTAATACAGTCCTAATTTTACCTTTCTCCTTTCTTTCTTCTTCATCTCTCAGTAAATATTTTATGAGTGTTTTCTTTTTGGTCAGCAATGGGGAGAGAGATAAGTACAAGATTACAATTGTAGTAATGCTTATTTTTGCTTTTAAAGGCCCATAGTGTTGAATGAAGTTACAAGTGGGAGGCAATTTTGTCAGTGCTATAATGGACATTCACCAATCTTTGAGATTGGAAAGAGGAGGCAGCCCCATTTTTCAATCTCAAGGAAGCTGAAAAGCTTCCAGACAGTACAAAAATAATAGGAATGGGTTCAAAATAGTATAAAAAAAAGTAGGAATAGGTATGGCTTATAAAAGAATGTTTTTAGGTATTTGAGTTTTTTTCTATGACTTTAAGAGAACAAATTGGATTTTTCTCTGGTAAATGTGCCCATCCACTTTGGGGGTAAAATACATGCATCTTTGTATATTTGTGAATGTATCACCTACATGATCACATCATGGACTGACTCAATGTATAGTATTTTCCTTTTCTGATTTTATTACTATTATTATCATTTTTAAATTTTATAGCTGCCACTGTGGAATATGGAAGTTCCTGGGCAAGCAGTTGAATCTAAGCCATAGCTTTGACCTATACTGCAGCTGCTGCACCACTGAGTCTTTAATGGAACCCAAACAGAGGAATTTAATGGAACCCTCACCTCCTCAGTGACTGGAGCCACTGCAGTCAGATTCTCAACCCACTACACTCTTTTCTGATTTTAGAAATTACACATTTTTCAAGGAAGTGGGGGGGATATAGGGTAACTTATGGGGAGTTTAGGGTTGGCAGATGCAGACTGTTACATTTAGAATGGATGTGTGATGGGGTCCTGCTGGACAGCACAGGGAACTCTATCCTATCTCTTGGGTAAGATCCTGATGGAAAACAAAACAAACAAACAAAAAAAAATGGTTGTGTAGGGGAGGCTGGGTCACATTGCTGTAGAGCAAAAAGTGAAGGAAGATTGTAAGTAAATTATTATTTGATAAAAATTATTTTTATTTTTAATAATGATTTTTACTGTTCCTATTACATGTGGTTTTCAGTGTTCTGTCAGTTTTCTCCTGTACAGCAAACTGACCCAGTCTCAAACACACACACACACACACACACACACACACATATTTTTTTCTCACATTATGTTCCATCATGTTCCATTACAAGTGACTAGATATAATTCCCAGTGCTATACAGAAAGATCTTATTGCTCATCCATTTCAAGTGCAATAGTTTGATCTATTAACCCCAGATTCCCAGTCCATCCCACTCCCAGCCCCCTCCCCCTTGGCAACCACAAGTCTGTTTTCCAAGCCCATGAGTTTCTCTTCTGGGAAAATGTTCATTTGTGACATATATTAGATTCCAGACATGTGATATCATATGGTATTTATCCTTCTCTTTCTGACATACTTCACTTAGTATGAGAGTCTCTAGTTCCAACCACATTGCTACAGATGTTACTATTTTGTTCCTTTTTATGTCTGAGCACTATTCCTTTGTGTAAATATACCACATCTTCTCAATCCAATCATCTTTTGATGGACATGGAGGTTATTTCCATGTCTTGACTACTGTGAATAGCACTGAAATGAACATGCAGGTGCATGTGTCTTTTTCAAGGAAAGTTTTGTCCAGATGCATGCCCAAGAGTAGGATTGCTGGACCACATGGTAGTTCTATGTGTAGATTTCTAAGGTACTCCCTACTGTTCTCCATAGTTGCTGTACAAGCTTACATTCCCACCAGTGGTGCAGGAGGGTTCCCTTTTCTCCACGACCCCTCCAGCACTTGTTATTTGAACAATTCTTAATGATGGCCGTTCTAACTGGTGTGAGGTGGTATGTCATGATAGTTTTGATTTGCATTTCTGTAATAATCTGTGATGTTGAGTATTGTGTCATGTGCTTGTTGGCCATCTTCCTTGGAGAAATGTCTATTCAGGTCTTTTGCCCATTTTTCAATTGGGTTGTTGGTTTTTTTGCTGTTGAGTTGTATAAGTACCTTGTATGTTTTAGAGATTAAGCCCTTGTCAGTTGCATAATTTGAAACTATTTTCTCCCATTCTGTAGTTTGTCTTTCTTTTTTTTTTAATGGTTTCCTTTGCTGTCCAAAAGTTTTTGAATTTGATTATGTCCCATTAGTTTATTTTTGCTCATATTTCTGTTGCCTTGGGAGTCTGATCTTGAGAAAACATTTGTAAGGTTGATGTCAGAGAATGTTTTTCCTATGTTCTCTTCTAGGAGTTTGATGGTGTCTTGTCTTACATTTAAGTCATTAAGCCATTTGAGTTTATTTTTGTGCATGGTGTTCCAGTTTCACTGATTTACATGTGGCTGTCCAGTTTTCCCAGCACCACTTGCTAAAAAGCCTGTCATTTTCCCATTTTATATCTTGCCTCCTTTGTCAAAATTTATTCACCATACTGTCTGGGTTCATTTTTGGATTCTCTATTCTGTGCCATTGGTCTGTATTTCTGTTTTGGTTCAATTACCATACTGTTTTGATAACTGTAGGTTTGTAATATTGCCTAAAGTCTGCAAGAGTCATGTTTCCTGCTTGGGTTTTGTTCCTCAGGATTGTTTTGGCAATTCTGGGTATTTTGTGCTTCTACATATATTTGGATTGTTGTATTTCTGTGAAAAGTGTCATGGGCAATTTGGTATGGATTGCATTGACTTTGCAGATTATTTTCAGTAGTATGGCCGTTTTTATGATGTTACTTCTACCAACACAGGCACATGAAATATCTTTCCATTTCATTGAATGTTCTTTAATTTCCTTGATTAATGTTTTATTATTTTCAGGATATAAGTCACTTCCTTGGTCAGGTTTATTCCTAGGTATTATTTGGGGGTTGTGATTTTAAAAGGTATTGCATTTTCATACTCCTTTTCTAATATTTCATTTTTAGTATTCAGAAATGCAACTATTTTCTGAATGTTAACCTTATATCCTACTACTTCACTGAATTTGTTCATCAGTTTGAGGTAGTTTTGTGTGGAGTCCTTAGGGATTTATATATGTATATTACTATGTCATCTGCATACAGTGACAATTTTACCTCTTCTCTTCCAATTTGGATAAATTTATTTCTTTTGTTTGTATGATTGCTGTGGCTAGGATTTCAAATACAATTTTTGTCAGGAGACATGTTTCTTTGAAAACTCTATCTTATCTGTCTTTTTTTTTTTTTTTTTTTTTTTTGTCTTTTTGCTATTTCTTTGGGCCACTCCCATGGCATATGTAGGTTCCCAGGCTAGGGGTCAAATTGGAGCTGTAGCCGCCAGCCTACACCAGAGCCACAGCAACACGGGATCCGAGCCGAGTCTGCAACCTACACCACAGCTCACGGCAATGCCAGATCGTTAACCCACTGAGGAAGACCAGGGATCAAACCCACAACCTCATGGTTCCTAGTTGGATTCTTAACCACTGGCCACAACGGGAATTCCCATCTTATCTTTCTTTATCCCATCTTCTTGCCTTACTTTATCCCATCTCCTGCTGGAAAAACATCAGTCACAGTGGTGGTAAATGACTTAAGCTTAAGAATTGTTATGTGCCTAGAGGTCAGAGTACGAGCTTATCCTTTTACCAGCTAAGTGGCTTTTAAAATAGTAAAAGAACTTATAAAATAGTAAACCAACCCTGTATCATCCACCCATAGCCACTCCTCACTTGATCTCATCTAAAGAGCACAATAAAAGCGGTGTGGTTTCTTGAGGCATTGCTTTTGGTCCCTGAGACCTTGATTCCCCTGATTCCCACCTTTACTTAAGCTGTGTCTTGTTTTATGTTAACTTTTTTCCTTAAGTTTAAGTTCCATAGTACCCATTTTTCAGCCCCATCCTGCTGAGCTGGCCTTGGCAAATTTTGAATAACAGTGGTGAGAATGGGCATCCTTGTCTTGTTCCAGATTTTAGTGGGAAGGCTTTCAGCTTTTCTCCATTAACTATTATATTTGCTGTGGGTTTGTTGTAAATGGCTTTTATTATGCAAATGCATGTTCCCTCCATACCCACTTTGATAAGAGTTTTCATCATGAATGGATGTTGGACTTTGTCAGATGCTTTTCTGCATCTATTGAGATGATCATGTGGTTTTGACTTTTCTTTTGTTAATGTGCTGTATGATGTTGATTGATTTCCATATGTTGAACCATCCTTGTGAACCTGGGATGAATTCCACTTGGTCATGGTATATGATCTTTTTATATGTTGTTGGATTCAGTTGGCTAAAATTTTGTTGAGAATTTTTGCATCTACATTCATCAAATATATTGGCATGTAGTTTTCTTTTTTGGTAGCATCTTTTCTGGTTTTGGTATCAGGGAGATGGTGGTATCATTAGAATGTCCGTGGAGTGTTCATTTTTCTTTAATCTTTTGGAAATGTTTAAGAAGAATGGGTATAATTTCTTCTTTTTTTGTTTGGTAGGATTCACTTGTGAAGTCATCTGATCTCAGACTTTTGTTTGTAGGGAGTGTTTTTATGACATATTCAATTTTATTTCTAGTGATTGGTCTGTTCAGTTGATCTATTTCTTCTTTTTTTTTGAGGGGGGGACATTAGTTTCTTTTCCTTTTTTTTATTTTCCCACTGTACAGCAAGGGGGTCAGGTTATCCTTACATGTATATATTACAATTACAGTTTCCCCCCCCCCTTTCTTCTGCTGCAACATTAGTATCTAGACATAGTTCTCAATGCTATTCAGCAGGATCTCCTTGGAAATCTATTCTAGGTTGTGTCTGATAAGCCCAAGCTCCAGATCCCTCCCACTCCCTCCCCATCCCATCAGGCAACCACAAATCTCTTCTCCAAGTCCATGATTTTCTTTTCTGAGGAGATGTTCATTTGTGCTGGATATTAGATTCCAGTTATAAGTGATATCATATGGTATTTGTCTTTGTCTTTCTGGCTCATTTCACTCAGGATGAGATTCTCTAGTTCCATCCATGTTGCTGCAAATGGCATTATGTCATTCTTTTTTATGGCTGAGTAGTATTCCTTTGTGTATATATACCACCTCTTCCGAATCCAATCATCTGTCGATGGACATTTGGGTTGTTTCCATGTCTTGGCTATTGTGAATAGTGCTGCAATGAACATGCGGGTGCACGTGTCTCTTTTAATTAGAGTTTTGTCTGGATAGATGCCCAAGAGTGGGATTGTGGGGTCGTATGGAAATTCTATGTAGATCTATTTCTTCTTTATTCAGTTTTGGCAGGCTGTAATTCTCCAGAAAGTTGGTCATTTCTTCCAGGTTGTCAAATTTGTTGTCATTTAATTGTTCATAGTATTCTCTTACATTTTTTTTTTTTTTGTATTTCTGTAGTATCTGTTGTGATTTCTCCTTTTTCATTTCTTATTTTGTTTTGTTTGGTTTTTTTCTCTCCTCTTCTTGATGATTCTGGCCAGAAGTTTTTGAGTTTTGTTTACCTTTTTAAAGAACCAGTTCTTGGTTTTATTGATTTTTTTCTATTTTTTTTTTTTTTGAATCTATGTTTTATTCATTTCCTCTCTGGTCTTTATGATTTCCTACATTCTTCTGACTTTAGGTCTTTTTCTAATTCATTAAGTTTGTGTATTAAGCTGTTGATTTGAGATGTTTACTCTTTTTTGAGGAAGGCCTGTATTGCTACAAATATCCCTCTAAGCATTGTTTTTGTGGCATCCCATAGATTCCAAATGGTTGTGTGTTCATTGTCATTTGTCTTGATATATTTCTTAATTTCCTTTTTATCTCCTCATTGACCCATTTTTTTTTAAGTATCATGTTGTTTAGTCTCCTTGTAGTTATTATTTTTTCTCATTTCTTTTCTTGTGGTTGATTTCTAGTTTCATTCCATTGAGGTCAGATAAGACACTTGAAATACTCTTAAATTTGTTGAGGTTATTTTTGTGCCCCAGTATGTGGTCAATCCTTGAGAATGCTCCATGTGTACTTGGAAAGAATGTATATTCTTATTTTCTTTGTGTATAATATCCTGAAAATGTCAATTAAGTGTAACTTTTTTACTGTGTCACTTAGGATATCTGTTGCCTTATTGATTTTCTATCTGGATGATCTGTCCATTGATGTGAGTGGGGTGTTAAAGTCCCCTATTATTGATACCCATCAATTTTTCCTTTTATGTCTGTTAGTATTTGTTGTATGTATCTTGGTGTTCCTACATTAGGGGTGTATATATTGATGATTGTTACATGCTATTCTTTTATCTTTGAAGAGTGTCCTTCTTTGTCTTTCTTTATGACATTCATTTTCAAATCTATTTTGTTTGATATGACTATTGAAACTCCTGTTTTCCTGCCCTTTCCATTGGCATGAACTATCTTTTCCTAGCCCCTCACTTTCAATCTATACGTGTCCTTTGCCCTGAGGTGAGTCTCTTGTAGAAAGCATATTGTAGGCTCTTGCTTTCTTCCAGTCTGCCACTCTGTGTCTTTTGATTGGAACATTCAGTCCATTGACATTTAAGGTAATTATTGATAAATATGTATTTATTACCATTTTAAACATTGTTTTCCAGTGGATTCTATGTTTCTCTTTGTTCCATTTTTGTGTTTGGATGATTTGCTTTTATTTTATGCTTGTGTACTTTTTAGTTTTTGTGAATGTAATGTTTGGTTTTGATTTGTGGTTGCCCTGTTTTTCTTTTTTTGAAAATTTTTTATATAATGATTTTTGTTTTTTCCATTATAGCTGGTTTATCATGTTCTGTCGAGTTTTCTACTGTACAAGAAGGAGACCCAGTTACACATACAGCTATACATTCTTTTTTCTCAGCCTCCATCAAATGTGACCAGAGTAGTTCCCAGTGCTTTGCAGCAGGATCTCATTGCTAATCCATTCCAAAGTCAATAGTCTGCATTTTTTATCCATAAGCACCCAGTCCATTCCACTCCCTCCCCTTGCCCTTCCCCCTTGGCAACCACAAGTCTGTTCTCCAAGTCCATGACTTTCTTTTCTGTGGAAAAGTTCATTTGTGCTGTATATTAGATTCCAGATATAACTGACATCACATGTTATTTGCCTTTCTCTTCCTGACTTACTTATTTCACTCAGTATGACACTCTCTAGTTCCATCCATGATGCAAGTGGGATTCTTTTGTTCTTTTTTATGGCCAAGTAGTATTCCATTGTGTATATATTTCACATCTTCCTAATTCTATCATCTGTTGATGGCCATTTGGGTTGTGTCCATGCTGTGGCTATTGTGATTAGTGCTGCAGTGAACGTATGGGTGCATGTGTCCTTTTCAAGGAAAGTTTTGTCTGGATACATGTCCAAGAGAGGGATTCCTGGGTCATATGGTATTTCTATGTATAGTTTTCTAAGGTATCTCCATACTGTTCTCCATGGTGGTTGTACCATCATATATTCCCACCAACAGTACAGGAGAATTCCCTTTTCTCCACACCCTCTCCAGCATTTGTTATTTGTGGACTTCTTAATCATGGCCATTATAACTGGTATGAGGTGGTATATCATGGTAGTTTTTATTTGCATTTCTCTAATAATCTGTGATTTTGAGCATTGTTTCATGTGCTTGTTGGCCCTCTGTATATCTTCCTTGGAGAAATGTCTATTTGGGTCTTTTTCCCATTTTTAAATTGGGTTGTTTGGGTTTTTTTTTTTTTGCTGTTGAGTTGTATAAGTTCCTTGTATGTTTTAGAGATTAAGCCCTTGTCAGTTTCATCATTTGAAATTACTTTCTCCCATTCCGTAAGTTGTGTTATTGTTTTCTTTTTGGTTTTCCTTGCTGTGCAAAAGCTTGTCAGTTTGATTAGGTCCCATTGGTTTATTTTTGCTCATATTTCTGTTTCTTTGGGAGACTGACCTGAGAAAACATTTGTAAGGTTGATGTCATAGAATGTTTTGCCTATGTTTTCTTCTAGGAGTTTGATGGTGTCTTGAATATGTTTAAGTCATTAAGCCATCTTGAGTTTATCTTTGTGCATGGTGTGAGAGTGTGTTCTAGTTTTATTGATTTGCATGCAGCTGTCCAGGTATCCTGCAATGCTTGCTGAAAATACTGTCTTTTTCTCATTTTATGTTCATGCCTCCTTTGTCAAAGACTAATTGGCCATAGGTGTTTTTTTCATTTGTTTTTCTGTCTGCTGTCCTGATTTGTGGTTTCCATTATTCTGTCTTCTAAGTCACTAATTTGTTCCTTGGCATTATTCATCCTGCTCTTTAGTGTCTTTAACTCAGTTTACATCTTTTAAAATGATTTTTTTTTTAATTTTCTTGGCTCCTCATATTTTCGAGTTCCTTTCTAAAGTAATCCATATTACTTTTAATTTTTATATCTGCTCTTATTTTCTTGATATTCACCCTTAATTTCTTCGGTATTTTCACTATCTTCCTCTTGAAATCAGTGTCTACTAGACTGCATAGGTTTGTTCCATTGTTTGCTTTTTCAGGTGAATTCTCCTGTTCTTTTAACTAGGAATATTTCCTGAGTTTATTCATTTCACTTATATTTTTCTTTTTCTCTAAGTTGAGGGAAACCAACTACTGTAGTCTGGGAGGGGTATTGCTATACAAAAGCACCCCTTTGTATTTTGTGGGAGGTTGCTATTTTTTTTTTTTTTTTGGCATGTGTGTTTGGATATTTACTGTCTCTTTCTTCAGTGTGAGCAGTATTTCCAGGGAGAATGAGGCAATGTGCAGGGCAAGTTGTCTGTGCCTAGTTGCTGGGCTCTTGACAGCAAGGACCTGCAGGAAGGTGGCACAGGTTACTCCTAGTTGCATGGGCCTGGGAAGTGGTACTGATCCTCAGGCAGATTTTGGTAGTGCCTGAAACATTTGTCAATGGCAAAGGCAGGGCCTTCATGTTCCCAGGGGAGTGAGAGCAATGACTGGTGGTGTTCAATCACAATGCCCTCCTCTGTGGTGTCTTCAGAGGTGACTGGAGCCTCAAGTGGTGCCTGTTCACAGGTCCCTAGTGGGGGCAGGCCACACCTACCTCTGGAGTCAGAGATAACTGTTGTGGTTTGCCCTGCCACCTGTAGATCACACAAGAAGCACCATATTTCTCTTAGCCCATGCAGGAGATGCTGTACAGGCTGTTCCTAATAGCAGGGTCCTGGGAAGAGACAGTGATCAGGCATGTGTTGGTGCTGCCTGGAGCTTTTGGCAGTGGAAGCAGCAGGGCAGGTGTATTCCCAGGGGAGTGAGAGCAACAACAGGTGGTACTCAGTTGCAGTGCCCTCTTTTTTGTCTAACTCTGAGGTGACTGGGGCTACAGGCAAGGCCTGTTCACAGAGGCCTAGTGGTGGTGGGCCACAACCGCCTCTGGTTTCCGAGATGACTGCTGTGGTTTGTTCATGCTGCCTTGAGATCACACAAGAAGCACTGTGTCCTTCTTAGCCCCCTGCTGCCCTTAGCCCACACAAGTGGCACCCAGTCTTCCATAGCCCAAGCAAGTGGTCTCTCATCATCCATACCCTGTGCCAGAGGTGCTCCACCCTCCAAGGGTCTGTGTTTATACAGGGAGAGTGTCCTATGATGGTCGACCCCTCCTCCTCTCGCCCTCTCCAACTGTGGTGCCTTGCTTCTCCTGTGGGCCCAGACCTCCTCCTGGGTTCCCTTGGCTGTAGCATTCTGCTCCCCAGTCCATGACACACTACTCCCTATGCTCTCAAGCTGTCTCCTCACAGTCCTCTCCCTGGAACTGACCTCTGGAGCCCAAGACTCATCACCCACCCCCTGACTTAGCATCTCTGTGCTATCTGGGGTAGTGGTGCAGACAAAGTATTTGTGGTTCTCACCTTTATTTTCCCTCCTCAGTCCAGCTGATGCACATTTCTTGGCTACTTTCCATCTTGGCTGATCCCCCTGTTGGTTAGGTGGCTTCCCAGGGTATGGTTTCCTTTTCTCTTTAACTGCTCCCTCTCAGGAATGCTAGTCCAGTCCTGATTCCTTTTTTCTCTCTCTCTCTCTTTTCTTTTGTTCTGCTCAGTTATGTGGAGGGGTTCTTGCGCCTTTTGGAGGTTTATGTTCTTTTGCCAGTGTTCAGTAGATGTTCTGTGTAAATCATTCTACATGTAGTGTTTTTTTTATGTGTGTTTGTAGGAGAAGGTGAGTGTGACATCTTATTCCTCCACCATTTTGATCCTTCTCCTGTCCATTCTTTTTATTTTACTATTGAAAATATTTAATTCTATAGTTAAGTATATTTAATTATATTTATTATATACACACACATATATATGTATTATATATGGAATGGTCTCTATATTCATTTTCAATTGCATTACATACAAAATATTCTGTCTATGACAGTTTTCTTTTTAAAATTCCAAAGAAGGAGTTCCCATTGTGGCTCTGCATATACCAACCTGACTAGGCTCCATGAGGAAGCAACCTAGCCTTTTCCAGTTGGTTAAGGATTTTGTGTTGTCATGAGCCATGGTGTAGGTTCCGGATGTGGTTTGGATCACACATTGTTGTGGCTGTGGTATAGGCTGGCACCTGCAGCTCTGATTCCACCCCTAGTCTACTAACTTCCATATGCCACAGGTCTGGCAAAAGAACAGAACAAACAAAACACAAAGAAAGCTCAATAATAAAAAAATATAAATGGAAATCAAATGAAATAGCGTGAGTGAAAAGCCTTCTGAAAAATATTTCTAAAAAAACTAAGAAGAATGATAAATTCAACCATATTAAGAAACTTTGTTCAACAAACACAACTGATAGAAAGCAAAAAGGCAATTACAAACTGAATTTAAATTGATAGGATGTGTTCATAGAAAGTTGGGATGATTTGTTCCATGAAAGCTTAGAAAAACCTCTTGTAAAATGAGATGAAATCAAACCAAACCAAGTGAAACCAAAGTAAATTAAACCACACCCAACCTCCTTTCCATCTTCTTTAGTGCTTCCCAGTGTTCTTCCACAGAGTAGACACAAAAGTCTCTGTTTTATGATTCTTTGAGTATTAATCTCTGTAAATACAGGCATATTTACATATGGGTATGTGAATAGATGTCTTCATGTAAACTTTTGTGTTTTACTCTACAACTTCTTGTGGATCTTTCCATACCAGTCTATGTAGATCTAACTCATTCTCACTTTTACTGTCACATATAATTCTGCAATAAATCTATTCTTTATGGCTTATATGTTCCTAGAAATGTTTGTTCCTAGAAGTAGAGTTTTTGGGTCACAGGGAATACATATTTAAAATATTGATAGTCACAGTTATTGCCAAAATGTGATTCATGAGGTTGTACCTACATTTCTGCCCATAGGCCTTGAGAATATATGCTTGTGCATTTTCTCAACAATCAGTGCTAAACATTTTTTTGTATGTAGCAATATAACTTATTAAACCAATTGTAATTCTTTTGGGTACTTTAATTGAGATTCTCAAAATATAATTTATTTAAGCCACTTTTCCCATTTTAAATTTAAATGTATTTATCTTTGAATTATGTATTAATGTTTTTTAACTTGGTTTCTTTGATTTGTAGTCTTTTCCATACTGATTTTCATGAGCAATTGCACACTAAGAAAATAATCTTTCAAAAATCATTATGTATTTAATTTTCTGGTATGTTGCTTGATTTTGGCTTTCTTAATCAATACGGAATTTTTTGGATATATATTTTTTGGTTATTGATCTAGTCAGTTTTATGAATATTTTATGTGGTTTTTATATCATCTTTAAAGATCTTTCTCATTTCCCCCTAACCAAATTAGTTCCCATGTCTTTTTTTATTTCCCCAATACATTTTTTTTCCTACTCTACAGCATGGTGATTCAGTTACACATACATGTATACATTCTTTTTTCTCACATTATCACACTCCATTATAAGTGATTAGACATAGTTCCTAGTGCTACACAGCAGGATATCATTGCTAATCCATTCCAAAGGCAATAGTCTGTATCTATTAACACCAAGTTCCCATGTCTTTTTAGAAGTTAATAATTTTAGCACTTTTGTGATTTTATATTTTATATGAAATTTTTGAGCCATAATATATTTATTTTGATATATGAGGAGTGAGATACAGATTGTTTTGTTGTTTTCTGAATGAACTAATTTTTTGTAGTTGCATAATTGCCTTTCACCACTGATTTGAAATCCTAACTTCATTGTTTCTAAAGCTCCATATATATTTGGATGCAATTCAGGATTCTATTTTGTTCAACTGTTCTCTTCAGTGATGAACCACTTGGTGCATGATATAATTATAAATCACCTATGATACATTTTAAAATTCAACAAGCCTAATATTTCCTAATTACTCTTCTTTTTCAGAATTATGTATGTTCTTGCATATTCATGTTGTCAAATTAAATTTACAATAAGCCAAGCTAGTCACAAATATTTTTCCATTTGTTTTGATTTAGCATGATTAATTTTTCAAGGGTTTATATCTTTAGCAGTTTCACAATTCCTATCCATGAGGAAAGTAGGTGTTTTCATTAAGTCTTTTTTAGGTCCTTAGTGGTGCTTTACATATTCTTTCTCTGTTATTTCTTTCTCCCTCTCTCTTTTTTTTATTGTCTTTTTGCCTTTTCTAGGGCCACTCCTGTGGCATATGGATGTTCCCAGGCTAGGGGTCAAACTGGAGCTGTAGCCACCATCCTATGCCAGAGCCACAGCAACAGCAGGATCTGAGCCATGTCTACAACCTACACCACAGCTCATGACAATGCTGGATCCTTAACCCACTTAGCAAGGTCAGGGATCTAACCCGCAACCTCATGGTTCCTAGTCGGATTCATCAACCTCTGAGCCACAATGGGAACTCCATCTTTCTGTGTTATTTATCTCTTACAGGTACCTGTGGCTCTTCCTCCCTGACTTCTTCAATGTTAACTGACACACTTACTGATGGAAAAATCCTCTCTTTTTGGAAGTTCATGATTCCAAACTTTGCTGATCACATTTCTGTTCTGCTGAGATCATTCTGCTGACAGGTATAGCCTCTAACTACTATGTGCCCATCTGTACTACCTGACCATCATAAGTTGAAATAGATGTGGCTATTCCCAGGAGTCACCTCGGGTGGAAGCTTTGTCCATGCCACACTTGAAATCCTCTTCACCAATTGGCTTCCCTTTTTTGGTACCAATGATACAGATCTGTTCATGTGTGATTTGAACTCTGTTGAAACTCATCAAGGACACTCATACATTTATTTTGTTGTTGTTGTTGCTACCAACACAGGTTCATCTTCCTGTTGAACTTACTCTTTTTGATGGTCTCTTAATGTGATGCTATATACAATGAAATCTCACAACTAGGATGGTGGGTGAAAAGGCCTCTTCATCTAAATCTCTCATTACTCTGGTCAATTTATTCTCTGTGCACTGTGTATTTGTGTATCTGCCTAAAATTATTAACTTTCATATCAATTAAGCCATAGCTATATTTTATATTATGCTAACTCGTATGTTAAATTCTTTATTCTATACCTTCAGAATTGCAGAAGTTAAAAAAAGATGTGAAGAAGCTCTGAGTCAAAAGATGACTTTAATGGGGAAATAATGAGAACAATGCAAATAACATTTATCCCTTAAATGGGGAAAATTTGAGGATAATTTCTATTTCTCAGGGCCAAGGGAACACTATTTGTCAAAAATATATTGATGCTGGCATTAGGCAGTCTGAAAAGTGGTCTTAATAAGAAATCATCATTATAAAAATATACCATGTAGATGTATTTATCACCTATTTGTTGGTTAAATGTTGGAGTGCTCTCAGAACCAGTATTATTTCTTGTTAAAAGGCATTTTTTACTACCTATGAAATTACAAAGCAAAAATAAAGCATTTGGGGAAAATACAAATTTTAGACTTGCACTTAACATACTGGCACATACTAGCACTTAACTTACTGGCACATTTTATCAGAGTCTCTATTTTGTATTTCTTCCTCCAAAAGATAAAGTCTACAATCTATTTTTTTTTTCTATTGTTTGTGTAAAAAATCATTATTATAGCAGTCTTTTATTTTAAGAACCTCATTTTTACAGTTTTGACTGTTGATTGAGATTTTATGTACCATATAATTTATGTACATCTTTGAGGAATGGGTGATAAGGTCTAGTGGACTATAATGGTAAAGAGCATAGTGTTTGAGGAAGATGATTTGAGTTCAGCTCTTAGCTTTGCCACTTACAATGTAAACTTTGGAAAACACAGCTTTACTAAGTTTCAGTGAGTGGAAATTATGGAAAAAATTTTCAAGATCAAGTAAAATAATCTGTATAAGCTTTTAGATAATGAAATGCTCATAAATGTTAACTATAATGAACATATTGGAATTTTTTAAATTGTAATAGAATTACTTGCCTGGCTGAAGTGTTGAGCTAATACATATACTTAGCTTTATAAAAGATTGTGTCTAATTCCTCTGTGTTTGCTGAGAGAAAGAACACTCTGAAAGCTAATTGGCCTTATGAGCTTTCTTAGTGCTGGAATGGTTCCCTTTCTCCCTGGCCTTACTGGAATCCCTCTTTCTTGTTCTCTGCTCTACATTGGCCCTGTACTTCCAAAAACTCAGACATGATCCAGGTGTAGGTCTCATTCCCCTGACACCACCAGTATGTGTGTGTCAAAACATTATTTTACTGAGAATGTGAAGTCAATTTAGCATGCAAGCTGAATATGTAAAACAAAATGTAGGAAGTTATTTATTCAGAAGAGAAATAGAATGTGTGCTTTGTTCAATGTCACATGTCCAGAACTTAGAAAAAAAGCTTGGCCTAGAATCAATGCTTTAAAAACATTTATTGAGTTAATGACTATCATCTTTATTTAACCCTCTTAAGAGTAATTTCTTTTGTAAGAAAAAAAGGAGGGACATTTCTTTTTTGTCTTTTTAGGGCCACACCCATGGCATATGGAAGTTCCCAGGTTAAGGGTTGAATTGGAGCTGTAGCTGCCAACTTATGCCACAGCCACAGCCAGGCCAGATTCAAGTTGAGTCTGTGACCTACACCACAGCTCACAGCAACACTAGATCTTTAACCTCCTAAGCAAGGCAAGGGATTGAACCCACATCCTCATGAATACTAGTTGGATTTCTTACCGCTGAGCCACAATGGGAACCCCCCATTTTGTTTTTTTAGTGGGGTTATTCTTTAACTGGAATACATCTGAAATTGATAACATTCCATTAATGGTAATAAATTGAAATGGATAGTTTTAGGTCTCTTTGGTACATGTGAATGTTCTCCTCTGAAGGCACAGAATCACATCTATTTAGCTTAGTAGAAGGTATTTAGTATATGTAATTACTTGGCTTTAAGAAGATTTGGAAATACTTGAGTCACAGATTTTAGTGTGAGCTGCAGTTAAGTATTACACTCTCAATCAGGAGAGTGCTGCTCAGGGAGATACTGTCCTGTTGGAGTTAAGATCGGGCTGCCACTGGCTAAACTGTAGAGGTGTCACCACTTTCCTCGGAACCACTCTGATTCTCAGAACTCTTTAGACTAAGAATACTATATCCACACAAAGACTTGCAAAATGCTTCTGGTGGTCAGACACCATCACATGTCTTCACCCAATTTTCAGGGATATAGAGAAAGGTAGTTCTTTGGCTTTTATTTTGGGAAAATGGATTCACACTTTGGAAATGAATAGTCTGTGCAGATTTCATTTAAGAAATTTTGGGGTAGTCACTCACTCTCAATGTTTACTACAGTTGGGCTTAGCATCTCTTAAAAATGAGTTTCCTTTATCTAATAACTAGTTGTTCATCCCTAGAAAATTTCAGACAAAAAGAAATACACAGATAAGAAACCACAAAGAATCTACAGAGAGGAAATTTATGGATACCATCAAAAGCTATTATTATATTTATTTATCTTTATGGAACATCTGCAGTGTAGTAATTATGTTTAGTGATGATACAGAAACACAAATGATGGAATAGTCCTTTACCTTGCGGCACTTAGCAGAGTGTAACAGAGGACTTGGTAGAAAATTCAAGGAGCACTTTTAAATTAATTTTGAGGTATTTTAGTAGATGGACACTTTCCATAACTAAAAAAAAATGTGCTTTTCTAGCTTTATTTTCTCTAATCTTAAAGGAAGATTAAGTGAAATCCATACTCCTGACCAAGATCTGTACTACTCAGCAGAGTTCCATTCTTGCCCACCTCTTCAACCTCAGTTTGTTCCTCTCTCTCCCTTTCCTATTTTCCTTAAGGTACAATGACCTTCCAGTGTCTTGAACTCTCCAGGCTCTTTTCGATGTTGGAGCTTAAACCATGTGCTTCATATGGTGACTGCTTTTCATGTCTTGGATCTCAGCTAAAATACTACCTTTTATAAAGATCTCTTCTTTACTAACTTACTATCCACAGTAGACTTGCCCTCTTATTTCCTTACAGTACCCTGTGTTTTATTTGCATGATCAGATTATAATTACCTTATTAAATTGTTCACTTTTTAAATGACTGACTGTATTATAAGTTCAATGCAGGAGGTACTTTTATCCTAATTTTTTCTATGTTTACTAAGTGCTTTATTCTCCAATTCATAGCTTAAAGCCTGACACAAAGTAGGTCCTCGATAAAATTTTTAAAATGCACAAATACTGTTATTGCATCTAAATTGGAGATATAATTTTAACATACTCAAGCCCTCACTTATGGGGGAAAATGAATATTAAATAAAACTAAAGACATATTCCTATGGCTAGGTCAGGAAATAAGTGATAAATTCATTTTCTTTGGAACAAAATGACAGGGCTGGTTTTTATTTTCTACTGGCAAAAGTTTGACATTGGTTCTGAAGCTTTGTTTTTCTCTTTATTACATCTTCCTGACTCTAATTATGTGACTGATCTAACAGTCTTTTTACACAGATATGTTCTTTTAAGAGTTGATGGAAATCACAGTGAATATAATTATGCAAGAATCAATCTTGGACACACTCCAAGTGCATGAGTTGCTATATATGGTTAGAAGGCACAAGATGACCCAGAATCTTTGCCTCCTTCAGAGAGAAGGTTTCATCCTCTTCAGAAATGTGAGTTTTTTCAAGAGTGACTTCTTAATATTTCAGTAAGGTGGGTTCTGCCTTAGTAACACATAGAAAGAGATGGCCAATAAAACTTCATGGTAAGTTTTTTTATTTATTTTAAATTTTTGAAGAGATCAGGAAAAAAGCTGCTTACAATTTCCCTTTTAAAATATCTGGTAGTTAGCTTCTTATATGATAAAGATTTTTTGCCCTTTGGATTAATTTCCCTAATGTGGATTTTTTTTTCCCGTGTGCATTGTGGAATTCTTTTAAGATAAATCTACAATGTGAGTAATAACGATTTTCTGAAATATTTAGAAGACTCTGAAGAAAATGGGCAGACAGAATCATGTGAAATCAAGTATGTCTTTAAGAACTGATACAGCTTTTTATCCTTGGTGGTTCCACTGGATTGAAAAGACACTTCCAGATGCTTATGAGGTAGTTAAAAGGACTCCCTGCTAACTGTGAACAAGAATCAAAAGGATAAACTTATAACAGTTAATAGTGGATGCCAGGCTTTTCTGTTGTGTAAATTAATTCAAAATGTAGGAAATTATAAACTAGGATTTATAAAAATTGAAAAATTGAAAACCTGTTTCTGGAATGATAGACATTTTGAAGTAAGTTTATAATTCCATTCCTCTCACTGAAAAATATGACTTTGAGAAAATTATGTATTCTAAGCCTGTTTCTTCCATAAAAAATTGAGGATAGTAATACTTGCTAAAGATTAAATGTTATACATCGTGTGATTTTATAAGTATATGTATTATATAGATGCACATATATATGTATAGATAGCTGCATATATATATATATATATATATATATATATATATATATAGCATTTAAGCATGAGCATAGTATATGACATATAGTTTTGCATAAAACTGGTAGATATTCTTGCAATATTAACTTTCTCTTTCATGAAACTGTTCCTTACCATGTAATGAGATGGAGAACACCTAGGAAAGAATACATTTGTTTTAGAAAATTAAAAATTTATTTTAACAAACATTAAATTGATATCCCTTTGGAGATGTCAATTGGGTAGTTGTATACATAGATCAATTCACCATTTGTTCTTCTCACTTCAAATATGTCAATTAATTTAAGTGACTTTATACATGGGGCATCTTTTCATGGTATGCCCTTTCCATCCACTCTTGTTCTGTCACTTCTTTAAAACTCAGCTGAAGTATTGCTTTCCTTGGGAAGCCGTCCCAGATCCTAGAGTTGATTTAAATGTTCTTGAACTGTGACCCCATATCCATGTGAATATTCTATACTGAAACTTATAAAACTAGTCTGTATGAGCTGACTCCTTATTATATATCTTATCAATGAGAACAATATTCAACTTGGTAATCATAATGTCTATGACAGATTTGATGCAAATAGATTTGCTAGGTGCATTTTTGATCAAATGAATTTAAGCTTATAATGCATGCAATTTAAAAAAATCATTTGGTTTATAGGTAAACTGTTTCTAATATCTGACATCAGCTCCTACACAGAATAGATAGAACAAAAGAAATGGAAACAAGGAACATTGTGACTCACTTTATCCTCTTGGGCCTCACACAGAATTCAAAGGAACAGAAAGTCCTTTTTTGATGTCCTTGCTCTTTTATATATTGACTATGGTGGGCAACCTGCTTATTGTAGTGACTGTAACTTACAGTGAGACCCTGAACTAACCGATGCAGTTTTTTCTTGCTACTTTATCATTTATGGATGTCATTTATTCCACATCTGTTTCTCCCAACCTGATTTCATGCTTGTTCTTTGGGAAAAATACCATATCCTTCCAATCCTGTATGATGCAGCTCTTTACTGAACAGTTTTTTGGTGGATCAGAGGTCTTCCTTCTGTTGGTGATGGCCTAAAACTTCTCTGTGGCCATCAGTAAGCCCTTGCATTATTTGGTTATTGTGAGGCAATGGGTGTGTCATGCTGCTGGTGGTGTCCTGGGTTAGAAGTTTTCTGCACTCAGTAATTCAACTTAGCACTATTTATGGGCTTCCATTCTGTGGCCCCAATGTCATTGATCACTATATGTGTGACATGTACCCCTTATTGAAACTTGTTTGCACTGACATTTCTATCATTGGCTTCTTAGTGGCATCCAGTGGAGAACTGATCTGAAGTTTTGTGTTTCTGCTCTTATTCATCTCCTATGGAGTTATGTTGCACTCTCTACAGAACCTGAGTCCGGAAGGGAGGCAGAAGGCCCTTGAGACCTGTGGTTCCCACATCAATGGGATTGTCTGCTTCTTTGTTCCCTGTGTTTTCATGTGTGGAAGACCTGATAAGACCTTCTCAATTGACAAGTCAGTAAGTGTGTTTTGTACAGTCATAACCCCCATGCTGAACCCATTAATCTGTACTCTGAGAAATTCAGAGATGACAAATGCTATGAGGAAGCTCTGGAGAAGAGATATATCTCATTGTAAATAAGTGCATAATCCATCATGAAAGAGGTCATTTGACATCATTCTTTGGACATCATTCTTCTTAGATCTGATTCTGATTTCCTCTCCATCAAATAATTATAATTAATAATGCAACTGTACAATTAAAGAATACAGTTCTACAATTGTATTGTAAATAACCATTTCTCTCCATTGTACAATGTAAGGTCTATAATGTCTTGTTTACTGCATCATCTAGAATGGTGTAATGCATATACCGAAGAATCAATAAGATGTAACAAATTGTGAGGACATATTTATATAGTTACACTTTTTTAATCAATTTATGCATTTTATATTTTACTTATTTTCAGAGGCTGTATTATTTTTGTTATTCTTACCAGTTAAGTTATTCTTTTTATTATGCTATATGAAATATTTAATGGTATATAAGGCTATCTTCTTTATAAATTTTAGTTGCATAATATACACAATTTTAATATAATGCTAATTTTTAAAGAAAAATTGAAATGTAATAGATAATAATAAATAGTAAAGATGAAAGCCATACAAAATGGGATAAAGTATAGAATAAATTTCCTATTTGTCTCAGCATATTTTCCATTCTCTTCTCCAGAGGGAGTCACTTAATCTGTTTCTTAAGATCTATGATGTAATAATCTGTGTGAATGTAATTTTGCTTAAATATATGTATTTGATTCTGTATATGTAAAGTTACTTTGTGTGTGTGTGTGCAATATCTGGAGAATATTTCAATAGCAGTCCATGTAGGTCTAATTCTTAGTTTTTCTGATACTGCACAATACTCCCTTATAAATGTACAATAAAATTAATCCACCATTCCTTTTCATGTTGCTCCTTAATTTTTTCAATTACATAAAATTTCGCAGTAAGTATACATATTTTCATGTGCAAGTATAGGTTCCTGGAAATGGAACAGTTGATATACATATTTGAATCAATTGTCAGATAATATATGCATTTAAGTTGTGGGTATTCATAGTTGTGCCATCTTGAAGTTGTAGTAAGTACAGCTATGCTCCTGCCCACAGTCTGTGAGAATGCTTTTGTTCACATTCTCAACTACTAGTACCTGATAAATACTGATAAATTCTTGCTCAGTGGGTTAAGGATCCAGCATTGCCTTAAGCTGTGGTGTGGGTCACAGATGCAGCTTGGATCCTGAGTTGCTGTGGCTATGGCATAGGCCAGTGGCTACACCTCTGCTTAGACCCTTGGCCTTGGAACCTCTATATGCTGCAGGTGCAGTCCTAAAAAGATAAAAAGACAAAAAAATTTGCATCATCATCTTTTTGCCATTGATTTGAAACCCTGGCTATTGAATACTAAAGTCCCAATATATCTGGATCCAATTAAGACCTCTATTTTGTTTCAATGATCTCTTTATTCATGTGTGGGTTGATACATAATATAATTGTTTTGATATATAACAGATTTTGATGCATGATATGACTGGCAGTCCTTCATTACTATTATTTTTCAGAATTATGCCTAGTCTTGCATATTTGTGGTTCAAAATTATTAAAAATAAAATAAGTTTAAATTTAAATAAGTTAAATAGAGTAGTTTAAAATCAAAATAAGTTTACAGTTATGTTAAACTCATGAAGCCCTCATTAAAATAAAATTATAACAAATTTAGCTATGCAGATAAGAAGTACCCATCCTTCACTGATACCATGGCACTTCAGATCAAATTTAAATAAGGGCGAAAAAAATCCCTCCTCCCTTTGGGAAGGTGGAGCTGAAATGAAATTAAGGAATATGATTCTTGAAAATTAAGGAATATGACTTTCAAACTCCACCTTCCCAGTGAATATTCTGCCTATGCAATTGGGTGCCCCCATAACTGGTGTTCCAGAGAAATGCAGGACTGTGCCTTAGCTCTCTGCCCACCTCTCTTTAAGAGGTGTTTTTCTTACTTAAATAAGTCCTCACTTTTCTTTCTCAAAAAGCAAAATAAAACAAAGTTACAACAACCAAAAAGTAAGTTTAAAGTAGTCTAGTCACAAAGCAGTGTGTACTGGAGCTGGTGTCATTCTGCCAGTGGGAAGGGTCAGGCCAGGGTGGTGCTGGCCCAGTGAGTGGGTGGGATTGAAAGGACTGGCAGCAGGGCCATGATGGTATGTGGCTGTTGTTGGGGGAAGGAAGCTTTAACTCAGTGCATCCTGAGGCTGGTGCTTTCCCACTAGTTGATGAGACCAGAACTTGGTACTGGTGCTAGCCCACTGATGGTGGAGCCAGGTTCTAGGGTCTCTGGCTGTGGGGCCAGGGGTCCCAGAACTTGTGTTGTCTCATTGATGGATGATGCTAGATCGCAGGCATTCTGAAGCTAGTGCCTTCCTACCAGTGAGTGGACTTGATCTTAACATAGCTGGCTGAAGAGCCTTGATGGTCCCATGCCTGGTGTCTACTGGTGTTTGAGGCAGTGGTTCAATGGGTCTTGGGGTTAGGGTTGCCTCACACATGGGTGGAGCCATGTCCTAGAGTCTCTGCTTTTGGGGTCCTTGGGTCCTGGAGCTGATACATGCATGTAGGAGGATGGGTTCAGGGACCAATTATTCCCGGGGCCAGTGCCTACACCTCTGAGTGGGGCCAATCCTAGGTTTGGTGCTGGCCCACTGGTGAATGGAGCCTGGTTCCAGGGACATCTAAAGGCTCAAGAGTTCCTACATTATTAGCTGGCTTGCTGGTGGTTGGGACTATGTCACAGTCCAGGTATTTGTTTGGCCTGAGGCTTCCTAGGAATGATGCTGACTGGATGCTGGGCAGGGCTGGTGGCCATTGGTTGGGCTACCACTTGTGGTTGTCAAGGGGGAGGGGGAGGGATTGGGATGGGCTGGGAGTCTGGGGTTAATAGATGCGAACTATTGTATTTGGAGTGAATAAAAAATGAGATCCTGTGATTAGCATAGGGAACTATATCTAGTCACTTGTGATGGAACACAAGGGAGGATAATGTGAGAAAAAAAATATGATATGACTGGGTCACTTTTCTGTACAAAAGAAATTGACAGAACACTGTAAACCAACTATAATGGAAAAAAAAATTTTTTTAAATCATTTAAAAAAAAGCTAGCAGAAGGATTCAAAAATGGTGCTTCTTAGCACCAGTGTCCTTTTTTGTAAGCCCCCCAAAATGGATGCTGCCAGCACCTATCTCCCCAGGTGAGCCCCAGCTGTTCATTACCTCTCCAGGAAGATGCTCCAAGGTCAACAAGTGATTTTGATCCAGGCATTTTCAAATGACTGCTTCTGCCTTTGGTCTTGGAACATGTGTGATTTTGTTTGTGCCTTTAATAGTGGAGTCTCTATTTTGCACAGCCTTCTGGCTCTCCCCAAAGTAAACCATGAAGGCCTTCAAAGGTAAATGTTTTGGGGGCTTATCTTCCTGGTGCAGTAATTATGGAACTGGGGAGCTTAATGTGAGGCTCAGGCCCCAGACACCTTAGAAAGAAACTAAACAAACTGTAGTTGTTCTCCCATCTGTGGGTCACTGATTCTGGAGGATGTGATTTGACCATTCCATGTGTCTGCCACTCCTACCTGTCTTGTTGTGGTTACTTTTTAAAAAATATTTTTAGTTGTGGGGGATCTTTTCTGCTCATTATCAAATTGTTCTCAATGATTGGTTTCCATGTAAGCAGTTGTAGCTTGGGTAGGAGGTGAGCTCAGGGTTTTCCTACTGCATCCTCTTTAACCACTCACTCCATATGCCAAGGCCACATTGTTTTGAATATCATAGCTGCATAACATTTTGGAATCAGGAAGTATACGTTTAACAACTTTGGTGTTTTTCAAGATTGTTTTGGCTATTTGGAATCCTCTGAGATTTCACATAGATTTTAGGATGGATTTTTCTGTTTTGGCAAAAAACAATTTCGAGGTATTTTTTTCAGAAACAGGAAAATCTATCCTAAAATTTATTTTGAGGGGATTTTAGCGGGGATTGCATTGAATCTGTCGATCAATTTAGGGAGTATTCACATGTCAATAACACTAAATATTCCAGTTCATGAATGTTTTCCATGTATGTGTGTCTTCCATAATATCTTTCAGCCATGCTTTGTGGTTTTCATCATACAAGACTTTGTTTCCTTGGTTAAGTTTGTTCTTTTTTTTTGTCTTTTTTTTTTTTGACTTTCTGCCATTTCTTGGGCCATTCCCATGGCATATGGAGGTTCCCAGGCTAGTAGTCTAATTGGAACTGTAGCTATGCCAGAGCCACAGCAACTTGGAATCTGAGCCACATCTGCAACCTATACCACAGCTCACAGCAACGCTGGATCCTTAACCCACTGAGCAGGGCCAGGGATCGAACCTGCAACCTCATGATTCCTAGTCAGATTCGTTAACCACCGAACCATGATGGGAACCCCCTGGTTAAGTTTATTCTTAAGTATTTTATTATTTTGATGCTTTTGTAAATGGAATAGATTTCTTTCATGGGGTTGGAGGGAAAACTAAACTTTCTTTAGTAGGAGTTCAGGTTTGGAATTGTTTTCTTAATATGTTCTTAGGGTTCAACATCATTTGGCTATATATGACAGATCCACAGCTTACCTCAACTCAACATTGTAAGGTTGGAAGCTTTCCCATTAAAATCAGATACAAGACAGGACTGCACACTCTCCTCACTCTTTTTAATGAGTTACTGTAATAAAAACTTCCATGAAATTCTTTGAGTTTTCTACATATATATGCTGATCTCTGAAGTGTGGTAACTTTACTTAATTTTACTTTCTTTGTCTGTAACAGTGCTTCCAGGGGCAGCCACTTCTTAGCTTTTCAATCTCAGCTTAAATATCACCTTTTAGCAAAGGTCTTCTTCTGATTACTTTATCCATAATAGAATTTTCCCTCATTTCCTGTCCAGTACCCTATTTGTTGCCTTATAAATGGTGAATAAGACTACCCCTACTTTATTAAACTGTCTCCTTCTTTATGTCTGATTCTATCATGAGAATATAAATTCCATGCAGGAAAAAATCTATTACATGTTTTCCCCATTTTATTAATAAATGTGAACTGACAGATAACACAGTTCTTGGTGTAAAATAGGTACCCTAAACTTAAAAAATAACTAACAATTGGATACATTAATTAGATATTACATCTAAAGTGTCGATAAATTTTCATTTTTTTACATTTATTTATTTTTTTTATGTCTGCCCCTGCAGAGATTGAATCTGAGACATTGCAACATACACCATGGCTGTGGCAACACTGGATCCTTCAACCCATTGCACCTAGCCAGAGATCAAACCCAAGTCTCTGCAGAGAATGGAGTTGCTCCAGTTGGATTCGTAACCCACTGTGTCACAGCAGGAACTCCTATGATAATTTTATATGTGTATATATATAAAATATATATATATATGTGTGTGCGTGTGTGTGTGTGTATGTATATTTAATTTATATATAACTGAGATACTTGAAAATAATGAACCCTAAGACAAATCTGTTGTTTGTGTGATGGAACTACAGTGTCAGCCATTTTTTTCAGCAAATTTATTTATGTGTGTGAATGTCTTACAAATACTTTGAAAAGTGAAATTTAGTGATCCAGTAATGTTTAGTGTTTAGAGTTTTGTCTGGTTGATCAATGTATGTTAACTAAATAGGATACTGAAGACTTGGGAAATAGAAAATACCTCTTGCTCAATAAGTAATAAGCTACAAATGAGAGATCAAGTTGTAAAATAAAGCATCAATAACAATGAAAATGGTAAACTAAATATTTTTTTAAAAAAATCTTTACTATGTTATAGAATGCTAAATTGATATTTGGCAGAGTTGATAAGGGAATGGGGAATGACAGTATTGTCAGCTGAGTCTGGCAGTGTCTTTGGTCACATAAGACAACATACAATGAACATTACAGAAGATGGAACAACATAACCTTCAAGAGTATATCTTTTTGAATGTTGTAACTGACAAGGGCTTAATCTCTAAAATATACAATTAACTTATAAAACTCAACAGCAGAAAAGCCAACAACCCAATTGAAAAATGGGCAAAAGGGCTAAATAGCCATTTCTCCAAGGAAGATACAACGATGGCCAACAAGCATGTGAAAAAATGCTCATTATCACTGATTATTATAGAAATGCAAATCAAAACTACTATGAGGTAATACCTCACACCAGTCAGAATGGCCATCATTAATAAGTCCACAAATAACATGCTGGAGAGGGTGTGGAGAAAAGGGAAGCCTCCTATAATGTTGGTGGGAATGTAAACTGGTACAACCACTATAGAGAACAGTATAGAGATACCTTATAAAACTATACATAGAACTACCATATGACCCAGCAATCATACTCTTGGACATATATCCAGACAAAACTTTCCTTGAAAAAGTCACATGCACCCATATGTTCATTGCAGCACTATTCACAATAGCCAAGACATGGAAGCAACCCAAACGTCCATCCACAGATGATTGTATTAGGAAGATGTGGTATATATACACAATGGAATACTACTCAGCCATAAAAAGAACAAAATAATGCCATTTGCAGCAACATGGATGGAACTAGAGACTAATACTGAGTGAAGTACGTCAAATAGAAAAACAAATCCCATATGATATCACGTATATCTGAAACATAATATGGGGCACAAAGGAAACTCCACAGAAAAGAAAAAACATGGACATTTAGAACAGACTTGTGGTTGCCAAGAGGGAGAGGGAGGATGTGGGAGAGACTGGGAATTTGAGGTTAATAGATGCAAACTATTGCCTTCGGAATGGATAAGCAATGAGATCAGGCTTTACAGCACTGGGAAATATGTCTGGTCACTTGTGATGGAGCATGATAATATGAGAAAAAAGAATGTATACCTGTTTGTGTGACTGGGTCACCTTGTTGTGTCTTAGAAAATTGATGAACCAGCTATAAAGGATAAAATAAAAATCATTCTAAAAAAAGTATATCTGAACTCTAGAATGAAACTCAAGGATTTAAATTATTGTAGCAAGTAACTTTAATGAGCCTTCAGTTTTTCTTTCTTTCCATGGGAATTCAGACCTATAGCTAGGAATTCATGTTTTCATGTTCAGGGACTGGGGCAATGAGCAGAGGTTTCAGTGTGAAGATCTTCAGGGACTTTCAGACACTTTAAAAACTCCTTATCACCCTTCACACAAAGCCCCTTAGGAGCAGTCTCAGCCAATCTCTGTGTTCAGGTATCTAATACCAAATACCTTACTTCTTTACTTCTTACTAATTCTGGATGAGAAGAGCCAGTAAGTATCTGGCAAACTATCAACTCAAATCAGACTCAGAACAGAGATGGTATCTACTCTGTTCTCTTTTCCAAGTCACTCACATCTCTGTCCACTGAGTGCTAAGTGGAAGTGGTGGTGATACAATTTAAGCAAGAGTTTCTATCATCTCTATTGATAAATTGGACTGGTTGAGCCTTTGTACAGAGTGATGACCAGACATCACAGGGAGTATATTTCCCCTTAACCTAAAAAGGAATGTTTTCTGCCATAGAACTGGCAGAATTGATGGATGTATTTACAGGTGCTCTACCCAGGTCAGAATCTTCCTAAGTGTCTTTGAAATACAGGATTCTGTGTCTCCAGGAAATACTTCTTAGTTATTTAATGCCAACAAAAACATGTTTTCTCCCCTTCCTGCTTTCTGTAGTGCCCAGGGTGATAAACCCTAGGATGAAAAGATTTCCTGGTGTCAATAGTCAGTCTCTCTATTGCTAATGAATGCTGAGAATCCATATTGCGTTGCTGTGTTTGTCCCTATCACAATACACATCTATTTTCATAGAGACCAATAGACCATAGTCTTGAAATCATATCACAAGCTATTAAAATTAATTTCTGGTAAATAATGACATAAATGATTAACATTATGTATCTTTTAAAATGATATTTACTCAGAATTTATTATTTTAGGAAACATTTAATTTTTTTCAAAAGCAAATAAGAAACTATTTGGAGGAGTCCCCATAATAGCTCAGTGATAATGAAACTGTCTAGGATCCATGAGGATGCGGGTTTGATCCCTGGCCTCACTCAGTGTGTTAAGGATCTGGCATTGCCATGAGCTGTGGTGTGTGTCACAGACATGGCTCAGATCTGACACTGCTGTGGCCGTGGCTGGCACCTACAGCTCTGATTTGATTCCCCACCCCAGCCTGGAAACTTCCATATGCTGCAAGTGTGTACCTAAAAAAGCAAAACAAAAACAAAACAAAAACACTATTTGGAAAAATTAAAAGAGCCCTTATAAAAAGAAAATGCTAAATCAAACAAAATTCTAAAGAAATAGGAGAAAACTGGGGCTGTTCTGCAGAAGCTCATCTCAATGGCATACACTGACCAAATTAAAAAGTCCTCATTGTGTCATCAGTTACATTTCACAAAATGCAATTAATAACAGATAAAGATACATACAAATGCCCTCCTATTCAATAGTTATTTGCGCAAATTTAGATACAATGAATGCTATCAATGATCTTTTTCATCTGTTTAAATTAAGTATATATTTATTGAATATATTATCTCAGAATGAAACATGCACTGAGTTGCTTTATGTGTAAGAAACACAAAAAAACAAAATCATAATACCATGCCATTAACAAATATTCTATAGAGACTCTTTGAGAAAGTAAATCTCATTGGGTCTAAATTGTCTCATCAGACATATAAATAATTATATCCACCTTCTAGGTCACTTCTGCAGAATAATGAATCATGATTTCAAAGATTCTGGTATGTTCTGGACACAGAGTATATTGCATGCTAAATAATGATAGCCCCTCCTCCACTCATTTCTCTCTACAAGCAAAATAATCAGATCAACCTACACCTTACACATTTTAAAAAATCAAAGCAGGCTTTAACCTATTTAAAAAAGAGAGGTGTAAATTGTCTTTTAATTAAGAAAAGAAAGTGGGTGTTCCTGTTGTGGCTCAGTGGGTTAAGGCCTCGATGTTGTCTCTGTGATGTTTTGGGTTCGATCTCCAGTCTCACTCAGTGGACTAAGGAACCAGTGTTGCTGCAAACTCTGGTATTGTTTGCTGACATGGCTTAGATTGTGTTGCTGTGGTTGTGGCATAGGATAGAGATGCAGCTCTGAGATTCAACCACTGGCCCAGGAACTTCCATATGCATCAGGTGTGGCCATTAAAAAGGGAAAAAAGGAAGAAAGGAAGAAAGGAAGAAAGGAAGGAAGGAAGGAAGGAAGGAAAGAAGGAAGGAAGGAAGGAAGGAAGGAAGGAAGGAAGGAAGGAAGGAAGGAAGGAAGGAAAGAAGGAAGGAAGGAAGGAAGGAAGGAAGGAAGGAAGGAAGAAAGAAAGAAAGGAAGAAAGAAAGAAAGAAAGAGAAAGAAAAGAGCAAAGAAAGAAAGCAAAGAAAAGAAAAAAGAAAAGAAAGTGCTTCTGGAAAAAAATTAAAATGTGTCTAAGAATCTAAAAGATAGAGGGATAGAACAAGGATAGAAGAGTTTCATTTGGTCAAAGAAAGGAAATGTTATTTAATAAAAGCATATTCAGAATTTCTGAAAGATTATAAGAAAGAACAGTTTGAAGTGTAAGTCTCCTGGGTGGAAACTGAATTAAAGTGGTGATGCAATGACTGTTAAGGAAAAACCCAGAATATTGAAAGAGTTTCCCACAGAATTAAGAAAATAGACTTGTGGTTGCCAAGGAGAAGGGGGAGGGAGTGGGATGGATTGGGAGCTTGGGGTTAATAGATGCAGACTATTGCCTTTGGAATGGATTAGCAATTATATCCTACTGTGTAGCACTGGGAGATATGTCTAGTAAATTTTGATGGAGCATAATAATGTGAGAAAAAAAATTGTATACAGGTTTGTGTTAAGTGGGTCACTATGCTGTATAGTAGAAAAAAAGTATTGGGGAAATAACAATTGATTACAATTTAAAAAAAGAAAATACAAGGATGATGACAAAGGATGAGCTGGAGGGAAGGCCTGAAGCACCTAAGGGGAAAAAAAAACAACTAGATATCACTGCAGCTCATCATCACCTTATAGGTAGCACTGTTTTATCATTAGAAATACAAACACACATGTAGACATGCATATGTATATGTAAATACATACATATATATACATGCATGTATATATTCCTGAAATTTATATTAATAAATTACATATTCATAAAATACCTATATATAAACATATAATAAATTAATGGATATTTATCCAATATAAGATATATCTTGCAATGTATAAATACATTAATAACTTGTTCAAGCACGTCTAAGATCCAGAAATGGTTCTCTGGAGAGTTGTATTTCTCAGCATTGTGAAAATGTGGAGAGGAAAAAAAAATTAAAGAGGTCTGAAACTTTTAAGTGTTTGTGAACCTAAGTAAATTAATTTTAAATGAAACGTTTAAGAATCTCGTATCTAACAGATGGCCAACAAACACATGAAAAAATGCTCAACATCGCTGACTATAAGAGAAATGCAATCAAAACTACCATGAGATACCACCTCACACCAGTCAGAATGGCCATCATTAATAAATCCACAAATAACAAGTGCTGGAGGGGCTGTGGAGAAAAGGGACCCCTGCTGCACTGTTGGTGGGAATGCAAACTGGTACAGCCACTATGGAGAACAGTTTGGAGATACCTTAGAAATCTATACATAGAACTTCCATATGACCCTGCAATCCCACTCTTGGGCATATATCCGTACAAAACTCTACTTAAAAGAGGCACGTGCACCCGCATGTTCATTGCAGCACTATTCACAATAGCCAGGACATGGAAACAACCCAAATGTCCATCGACAGATGATTGGATTCGGAAGAGGTGGTATATATACACAATGGAACACTACTCAGCCATAAAAACGAACGACATAATGCCATTTGCAGCAGCATGGATGGAACTGGAGAATCTCATACCGAGTGAAATGAACCAGAAAGACAAAGACAAATACCATATGATATCACTTATAACTGGAATCTAATATCCAGCACAAATGAACATCTCCTCAGAAAAGAAAATCATGGACTTGGAGAAGAGACTTGTGGCTGCCTGATGGGAGGGGGGATTGGGAGCTTGGGTTTATCAGACACAACTTAGAATAGATTTCCAAGGAGATCCTGCTGAATAGCATTGAGAACTTTGTCTAGATACTCATGTTGCAACAGAAGAAAGGGTAGGGGGAAAAATGTAGTTGTAATGTATACATGTAAGGATAACCTGACCCCCTCGCTGTACAGTGGGAAAATAAAAAAAAATATATAAAAAAAAAGAATCTCGTATCTAACAGGAGACAACAAAAACAAAAACGTTTTACCGTCTATTACTCTTGCCATTTCCCCCACTGGAAGATAAAAAGCAACAAAATAAATGACTCCAGAGAATCTCCCTCAAGTGACTGAATTCATTCTGGGGGTCTCAGACAGCCCAGAACTCCAGATCAACCTTTTTGGCATTTTCCTGGTGATCTATGCTCTGACCTTGGCAGGAAACTTGGGCATCATCACCCTCACCAGTGCCGACTCTCATATTAAGCCCCCATGAACTTTTTCCTCCAGCATTTGGCTATCATCAACCTTGGAAATTCTACTGTCATTGCCCCTAAAATGCTGTTTGCTTCATGGTTAAAAACAAAACCATATCTTAATATGGGTGTGCAGCCCAGCTAGGTGGATTCCTAGTGTTTATCATGGGTGAGATTTTCATGCTGGCTTCCATGGCCTATGACCACTATATGGCTATTTGCAAGCCCCTGCTCTACTTGGTGGTGTTTTTTTCCCACGGATCTGCCTTCTCCTCTTGTCCCTTATCCACCTCTACAATCTGACCACCACCCTGACGCTCTCTTCCTGTGTGTTCTCTGTGTGGTATTGCTCGTCCAATGTGGTCAACCATTTTTACTGTGATAATGTCCCTTCGTTAGCCTTGTCCTGTTCTGATACATACATTCCAGAAAGAGCAGTGTTTACCTTTTTGGGGGCCAACTTGTTTTTCTCTCTGATTATCACTCTAACATCCTCTTACAACAACATCCTTGCCAATTTGAGGATATGTTTCTCAGAGGGGTGACAAAAAGCCTTTTCCAGCTGTGCTTCTCACTTGATGGCTGTCACTGGGTTCTCTGGGACACTTCTCTTCATGTATTTGTAACCAAGGACCAACCTGTCCTTAGACACTTATAAGTTGACTTCAGTCTTCTACACCCTAGTGATACCAATGCTGAACCTCCTCATCTACAGCTTAAGGAACAAAGATGTAAAGGAGACATTGAAGAGATTTCTGGATATTCTCTGTCAATCATTCAAATCAATGAAAATTTTAAATGACACCTCCCCTTATTTAAGGGTTTATTTTCTCCTGCTAAGTGAAAGGGCAATAGTTTTTAAAATCAATTATTTTCAATGGAAAAAATCCCTTAATTCTCTTAATACCAAATTTAAATTTCCCTGTGGAAAAATGTATTCATTGTAAAAAGAAAATGCACTGATATAAGTAAAAAATAATCATTTGAGAGTAAACACATTTTAGAGTAACATGTTTACAAATGAACTTATTTACAAACTGGAGTTCCCATTGTGGTACAATGGAAATGAATACTACTAGGATCCATGAGGATGTGGGTACAATCTCTGGCCTCACTTGTTGGGTGGAGGGTTCAGCATTGCCTTGAGCTCTGGTATAGGTTGCAGAAGGGGCTCAGAATCACCAGTTGCTCTTGCTGTGGCTGTGGCTCCAATTTGACCCCCAGCCTCAGAACCTCCATATGCCACAGGTGTGACCTTAAAAATAAAATAAACAAACAAACAAACTTATTTACAAAACAGAAATAGACTCACAGAGATAGGAAAAATATTTGTGGGAAAGAGAATGGATAAAATAGGATTTGGAAATTAAAATATGCACACTATATATATAGATAACCACAAAGACCTACTACACTACAGCACAGGAAACTATACTCAATATTTTTTGCTTTTTTTGGCTTTTTATGTTCACACTGCAGTATGTATATACACTGCTGTACACATCAAACTTACACAGCCTTGTAAATCAATTATACATCAATAAAATTATTTTTAGTATATGAGTTAGTAGAGTTAGTAAAGGGTTTCCAGAATTGCTAAACATGTAAGAGAAAGCATTGTAGCTCATGATGGAAGAATGCATGCAGGAATCATTTCTTGGATGATTGTCAAGTGTCAGGTAAATCATTTTCCTTGTCACTAATATCTTTTCTTCAACTGTTAAAAGTTTTATAATTTTTTGCCACATTTTACCCATCAGTTTATCAACTTTTTGGACTGTTATCTTTGATTTAAAATAAATTTACACCACAGAGAATGAAATAAACCTTTGGGGAAAATAAAAACTAAACATAAAATGCTTAGATATATTTGAAAATAGTCCATGTGGCAAAACAGCCTGAAAAAAAAAAAGATTATAAAAGAGTTTTCCCTTCTCACACTTGGCATACATACACAAAACAAAATTTCATATTCAACCAAATATGACATAGAATAATTTTACCTGCCATCATGTTCTTATATTAAAAATTGTGAAAATAATTATTTTTTATAAAATCATAACCATTAATACTTCTTTTAACATTTTTATTCAGTGTGTTTTGGATTGAAATATTTTTACAAACACAAAAAATTATCACAGTTCTCCAAATGACACCAATCATCAAAAGCTCTCATTGCAAAAAATGAAATAATTATGTCGTTTTGTGACCTATCTCTGTACACATAAAATGCTACTGACATACAGTGGAGTGGGGGAGAGTGAGCATGTCATGGGAGGTAGACAACATCAAAAGATAAATTGTTGATGACATTGTCAGCAAGGTCAGAAATAAATCAAACATGGAACCATGAGACTCAGGTTCATGTGTTAATTTCTAACACTAGTCCCAAATAATCAGTATAGCTGAAAAGAGACGTATTACACTATATGATGGGAATTTATGGTCTTCAGGGACAAAAGTAGCAATCATTTGATAGCATTAGCCTTTGGGATTTTTATTTTGTATTATTTATAAATATATGAAAGTACATGAAGTATAATTTTATTTTGTCTATTTGTTTTTACTTTATTATGGTTGTATTTGCCTTCACCAGCTTAGGCACTTGCACTTAGAAATGTATAATCCCCAACAGAAAATGATCCTCTTAGGTAAAGAATTGGAACAACATGATTGAATTTGATTGCTACAAATACTCTATATTTTTAAATTTATTTTTATTTGTTATTTTAATTTTTTTTGGATTATGATTGAGTTACAATGTTGTATTAATTTCAGGAATGTTGTATTAATTTCAGGTTTACAACAAAATGAATCAGACATATGTATAAATATATCCATTCTTTTTTCCTCATACAGGTTATTACAAACTATTGAGTATATTTTCCTTTGCTATATAGTAGATTCTCATTAATAATATGCTTTACAAAGCAGTGTGAATATGTTATTCCTGCCCTCCCAATTCTTCCTTCCCCCCCAGTGGTTTCAGTTCTGGTGACCATATGATTGGTTTTGAAATCTGTGAGTTTGTCCCAATTTTATAAAAAAGTTATTTTGTACTATTTTTAAATTAGATTCCATATAGATATGATATACAATATTTGTCTTTGGGTTGGTTCACTCAGTATGATAATCTCTAGGTTCATCAATGTCCTCCATATTTTTTGGTGTGTGCTTTATAAAAATTCTTTCTTTTGAGTGTAGTTCCCTTCATAGTGCAGCAGTTAATGAACCCAACTAGAATCCATGTGGATGCAAGTTTGATTCCTGGCCTTAGTGGGTTAAGGATCCAGAGTTGCTGTGAGCTGTGGTGTAGGTTTAAGACAGATCTTGGATCCTGACTTGCTATGGCTGTGGTGTAGGCCTGCAGCTACAGCTCAGTTTTGATCCCTAGACTGGGAACTTCCATATGCTGTGGGTGCAGCCCTTAAAAAAGCCAAAAAAAAAAAAAAACATTTATTTTGAAAAAAATTAAAACAGAGAAAAAGTTATAAAAATACTCATCTGTACAAATTTCACCCAGATTCACCAACAAGAACCCTCTGCCTATGTGCCTTCTCTCTGTGTAGGGGCAAAGAGGGAGCAAGGGAAGGAGACTGTTTAGACTGTTCAGCCTAAACCATGTGATAAGGCAACTTCCTGAAAATAGAAAGATAAAGTGCAGTGTTTTGACTAGCAGAAAACCTCCTCTTTAAAAATACCCTGCACTGGCACTCTAAAAATATATAAAATAGAGTTTACTAACACATTTTAATGCATTAAAAAGTTTCTTATGCCCCGTTTAATGATAAATCCCCAAGAGACAGCTTATTTTTTTCAAAATCTGTGTACATTGTTCTCAACCTGCATCATAATTAAGTTCAAAAATTCATATATACACCAAGCAATGATTGTATAAGCACCCTGCAATATTTTTCAAATGTGAATTATTGTAATAAATTACAAACCTATATATTTAAGAAATTATGATTTCACAGTAGCTTTAGGTCAAGCTAGTTGAAAGTATAGTTTCTATGTGGAAATCCATGATATTTTGTTGTAAAAGGGAGGTTTTACACCTAGAGAGGGCATATTTTTTGATGACCTACCATATAATACATGTAAAACCTAGGCAATGAATTAAGTCACCAATAAATTCTGTGACAAGGAGAAAGACTTTAAAAAATGTTTTAATAATAAAAGACAATATAAAAATGGGACTCCATCTACAGAAGTTTATCTTCTGTAGGAAAGCCAGCCTGAGGTTTAGTGCACACACACTCCTGGTTCACAAGCATTTATAGAGCTCATTATTCTACACTCAGCATTTAGGAGAGAGAAGTACATTCTAAGGCAGGAAAAACAAGACCTTTGTGAATTTGTGGCAAATGGTTAAGTATAGGAGCATTTTTTATTTCTTAGTGCTGATCCATTATGTGTTTGGTGGTCAGGTGTTTCACAAAATAAACACTCACCCCCTCAGGTGGTTTTTCTCTACGCATATCTACAACTCCCAGAGCCTAGATCAGTGAACCTCACCCACTAAGTGGCCAGTACTTGCTAGGTGACTTTGAAGTCATTCAGGAAAGTGCATCTAAACCTGGCATCAAGAGGTGTGAGTGACAGACACAAACAGGGAAGAGGTCTTTGACCATATCAGAGCTGTAGGTGAGTTATGATGAACTCCTCCAATGTCCTGCTCCCAAGGACTGAGTCACTTGCTGGCTTCTCCAAACACTATATCCCAGGTACTTGGAATGATCAATGTAACAACAGGCATGCTTAGAAGATGGTTTCTGAACTTTTAAACAACATATAAAAACGATAAAAACACATCAATTTCCTTATAACTACCCCCTCTAAAGTGCTACTTTGTCTATAAAAACCATGAGAAACTGGCACACCCCTGCCCAGTATCATCACCTATGGAAGCTAGCCCAGGGCCTGCTTCTCCCTCCCTCTCTCCCTCTTCCTAGAGATTAGTTATTTGAATATGGCTAAAAACACAAATACAATATAACCTTGGACCAGAATATACTATTTTAAGTACAAGAGACTGTGCCATAGCTCCACCAAGTTGTACACACAGTGCTCTCATGTAGGCCCCCTTTCCTGGGCCCCAGACTACATCCTTAGGGAAGCCCTGCCCTGCAGAGCCCTAGTGCTCAGCTCTGCTCTCTCCCACAGTTCCAGCTCTCTGGCCTCCTAGGCACTGGCACTCCCCAGCACCTGACTGCCCTTCAGAAGGAAGTAGCTGATGAACAGCTTCAAGCCCTCCCTCAACAGGCCCAGCACAGGCTTGTTGGACCCCCTTGCAAAAATTAAACCAAGGTCTTCAAATTCTGTTTCCATTAACACTGTTCACAAAAGATGGACTCTGGATTTTTCCAATTCACTGAATTCAATGACCTTTAAGATGGAAAATGGCAGTGATTTTGTCTTCAACAAATGGGCCACCAGATGAACCAAATTAGAGAAATTAGTGGCTGGAAAATTTTCTAAGTCCAGAAATTTGTCCCATACACTGAATTGGAAAGTCACCTGAAACCTCCTCTTGTGGTTGCAGAACTTGTCCACCAGAAAGGCATAGAAAGTGTTGTAAGTGTTCTCCCAAAGGCAACAGTCCACAAGGACATGAATGATTTCTCTCTTCTGATAATCCGTTAAGTCCAAGCTTCAGAAGCTTCTCAAACATGTCCAAAAATTTTTCTCTAGTCATTATTGTACAAAATATGTTTCTCTGGATATTGGTGTTCATTCTCTGCTTTTGGGAAAGTTCTAGAAATTTGTGCTGACTATCCCTGTAAGCTACTTCTGTGGGTCTTCTGCTGACCCCAATTGATCATAGGAGCACTCCTCCATGCAGACCCCACAATTCACCAGTGCCCAGTCCAATTGGTGTTCAGGACACTATCCCAGGAGACTTGGAGCTGGTTTCTATCCCTGAGTCAGTGCTGCATGCTAGGGCTCTCTGCAGCTTCCACAGCTTCTCCATGGGCTTGGGTTTGTAGCCTGGGATCTTCCACACATTGTCGTTCTTCAGAGCCAGCAGTAACTCCAGCATGAACTGAATTCTAGTCTGGTCCAGGAACTTACTACCTGCCTCGTTGGCTTTGGCCTGGGTCTCAGTGATCAGTTCCTTAAGTGACAAAGCATGATCTTTTCTCAGTGAAAAGCCCACATTTTTCAGCATTAACAGGATCAGTTTGTTATCTTTTTCCATGACAATTCCAACAAGTTTCCTCAAAATGTCCAAGATGAGGAGAGACTGCACCATGTGGAAGTTTTACTAGTGGGTGATGATGGTGCCCAGGTTATCACACTCCTTTCCATCACAACTACTTGTATAGACTTCATCAAACCTCCTCACCACAGCCTCCAAAATGTTGTCACCAATTTGATACTGACCATGTGGTGAAAGATGCTGAACAGGAGCACATGCTCCATCACCAGCCCTATGTGCATGGCTTTGACTGGGGCATAGGCACTCAGGAGGACACCTGTCACAGTGTCTTTCAGATCCTTCCTGCTATGTGCCATGTACAGCTCCTCCAGCTGGCTGTTTATGGAGGCCATGTTTAGTCACTCAACCTGTTTATCAGATCTTTGACCTGTTTCTTTAACCTATCCAGTTCTTCCTTTTTCTGAGCATCCACTATCTCCTCTGCTAACCTCACATGAGACAGGATGTACTTTCCACCATTTTCAGACTGTTTGGTTATGTCAGTGTCCTTTGAGGAATTTTCACTCCTCTCTTCATTTTCAGCAAAACAAACTCTCTTTTTCCTTCCTTTTTTCTTTCCTCTCTCTTTGGCTTTTTGCTCTTCCTCTTCTTGGTCATCATCCTCCCCTTCCAGGTCCTCCTCCTCCACGTCCTTGTCCTCCTCCCCCTCCTTACCCTCACTCTGCACCCCCAATTCCCTCTCCCTCTCCTCTTCCACATCCTCCTGCTCCCTGTTGTTCTCTGGGTCACTCTCTACATCACTTTAGGGGTGCCTCTGTCCTGCATCCTCTTCCTCCTCCTTACTACTTTCACATAAGCTGCTGTTTTTCCCAGACTCCAGGGTTCTCAGAATGTAGTCAAGCACAACAAGCACAAAGCTGAGCAGCACAGAGCTCCCTTTGCCCTTATTTCTGCACTTGTTCAAGCCAAGGCACTGCTCCAGCTAAATGATCTCCAGATTTTCCTCCTAGTTGACCACCAGAAGCACCTGTTTCTGCTCATTAAGGACTGCAGGGCCCATGAACCTACCAGGGGGCTTCTTAGCCAGGGCTGGGGTAGGGGGCCTGGGCCAGGGGATATTGCAGTCCCTCTGAAACCCATGGGGCCAGCTGGCAGCCCTTCCAATTCCCTGCCTCTGCCCATGGTCCACTCACTCTCCCAGGTCCACCACCATATCCCAGGCCCTGCACAGGGCCTGCAGTCCACTGGAGTCAGTGGGCCTTCCTCAGATGCTGCCTCTCCTTCCTCAGCTACCTGTGGCTTTTCTTCCTGCTGCATCACCCATGACTCTGTGATGAGGGCCCTTCATAGCTGCTGGGGTCTTGCCCTATGAGGTTGCCTGCACAAACACCCCCAGGGCTACTTTTAGCTGCCTCAGAGCCTCCTCCCCACCTCCCCCAGTCCGTGGGACATACGCCCTGACAGCCTCCCCCAGGCACAGCACCTGAGCTCTTGGACACTATCAGCTTCTGGGTCCAGCCAATGTGGTACTACACTCCCCATATTTTTAAAAATGAATTAAAGTTAAGAATGAAAGCTGTAGTGTTTCCTACTTTTAATTTGGTTTGCATATACATTTTTTTCCTAAAAATAATTACACTGCCCCTTGTATTGGTTTCATAGTGTTTCTGCAGTTTTTCTCACAAAAAAAGAAAATGAAAAAAAAAACACCTTTAACTCAGTGGCTTGCCACAGAAAGGACTTTATTTTTGGTCCTTTCAGGGCCCCACCTGAGGCATATGGAGGTTCCCAGGCTAAAGATCAAATGGGAGATGTATCTGCCAGCCTACGCAACAGCCACAGCCACAGCATCTGGGAATCCAAGCAATGTCTGTGAACTACACCACAGCTCACAGCTATTCCAGATCCTTAACCCAGGGAGAAAGGTCAGGGATCAAACTTGCATCCTCATGATACTAATTCGGTTCATTAACCACAGAGTCGCAGTAGGAACTCCAACAAGAACTTCATATCCCACAGTTCTGTAGGGCAGAAGTTCAAAATGAGTCTTTCCAGGCTAAAGTCAAAGTATCAGGAGGTTGTATGCATTTCAGGATGTGTAGGGAAAAAAATCTGTTTTTTTGCCTCTCCTAGAGGCTGCCCGCAGCCCATGCCTGGTGTCATCTTCCATCCAGCAAGGTCATCATTCTTAACTCAGCTTTCACTACCACATATTCCTCTCTAATTCCTCCTCTCTTGTGTCCTTTTATTCTTTGTGATTACATTGGACCCACTCAGATAATCCAGGGTAGCATCTCCATCTCAAAGTCCATAAATCAGTCACAACAGCAAGCCTACACCATGGCAACATGTTCACAGATTCTGGGATTCAATCTTAGACATCTTTGACAGCCTGGGATGAGGGGGAGGTGTCACTCCATCTAAAACATAAATATGCATATTGGCATATTTTGTGAAATAGGACAATCTAAAATCTTACACTTGTTAGTAGTACTCAATAAGATAGTCTCACCAAAGTTTATGAATTGTATACCCTTTCTGCATTACTTAGTGACAAAATCTGTTCCAAACAAACTATACACAAAGCCTCCTTTGAAGGAAAGATAAACAAGAAATGTGTGGTTCAAAGTTTCCAAATATGTTACCCACATAGACATGTACTTGCATATCACTTGTTACCCATTTATGAGAAATGATGTACTGACTCCATCAATCATCCACACAGGCACATCATCCAATCATCAGTTTTCAATGAGGTAAGATATAAAAAAATAATTTATCTAACAGCTCTCATCTCCTACTGTTCAAATCTCATACTCTGGGACATTAAGAAACTTTACTTTCAGGTTATGCCTACCTGGGAGCTCAGGTGGTTCCATGGTCTTTGTTTCCAAATAATGAAAGTTAGGAGAGGTTTAAGTTCTTCTGCCAACATTCAATAGATGTTCTATGTGAGTCATTTTACATGTAGATGTATTTTTTCAATGTGTTTGTGGGAGATGGTGATCATTAGTCTTACTCCTCAGTTTTTTCAATGTGTTTGTGGGAGAGGGTGAACACTAGTCTTACTCCTCAGCCATATTGACCCTTATCCTGAATATATTTTTGAAATAAAGAGCTTCTCTCAGTCAGGAGAGGGGAAAAAAAGACAGTTTTCTGATCTTAGCTATTACCTACATCACTCATTTCAAAAATTCCTTACTAGTGCTTTGGGATAAACACTTGCAATTTGAACAAGTAAGTGAGACAAAAAGACACAGTTTGGCTTCATCATCTACATAATTTAGTCAAAAGAAATCTTACCTATAGCAATTTCCCACTCATAAAGATTAAATAGACACCTAGCCTTATGGCTGAATTCAGGTCCTTGATGCCACAAATTAGGCCTAATTTGTTTAGGTTTATTGATTCTATGTAAAACTAGCCAAGCTTGATTAAAAAACATGTATTGGTAGAATTGATAAGGGATTTAAAGTAATCTGTAATATCCCTTTCACTTCTAACATTCAAAGAAAGACTGCTTCAGAGTTGACTCCTAAAGTCATACACTAGGAAGGCATGGGATCTGGGGAAAAAGAACAATATTACTTGCATGTAATTTTTAAAATTTTTATTTATTTATTTTTTTTGTCTTTTGGGGCCACAATGTTGGCATAGGGAGATTCCCAGGCTAGGGATGGAATCAGAGCTACAGCTGATAGCTTAGGACACAGCCACAAGATCTGAGCAACATCTGTGACCTACACCACAGCTCACAGAAGCACCAGATGCTTAACCCACTGAGTGAGGCCAAGGATCAAACTGTGTCCTCATGGATACTAGTCACGTTTGTTAACCACCAAGACAGGAACTCATGTACATAATTTTTAGATTCCTCTTTGACACCTGTCCATAACATGGATTTAAAATATCTATTAACATGATGAAACTGCTCTAGGAGTGTTTGTAGTAAGAAATTAAAAGATACCAATGAATACATATACAGGTGGCCTGAGAGATTTTCTGAAGTTCTCTAAAAATCTCACTTCCTGTCACAGTAACAAATAATTTGTATCATTTAAGATATTCATTTTTCAAGGAATGAATATATAAATGCACACTTTATTGAAGTCAAACCACACAATGACTGCATTAGGTGCCATGTTTGACATAACTTAGTTATATTAATTGCTTTTAAAAATTATGTAATGTTTTAAGTACTTTTATACTCATCATAAAGCTGAAATACATAGCAAAGAAAGGGGGATAATAATTCTGCTTGTGGAACCAGGTTGTCCTTCTAAAGCACAAAGCCAAACATCAGAATTAACCTACGGACCTGGAGAAACACATTTTATGAGTAATTGCAGTAACTGGATGTATTGGAGCACCACAACTCTAAGAGTAATTTGGAAAAACGTCACCATTACCTAATTTTCACACCTGCAGATAGATATCTTCTTAAACTACTTAAACCTATTTTTGAATATATGAAGCCTTAAGAATCAGCTTTTGTAAAAGATATAAAAATAACTGAAGATCATTTGTCTTTTAAATCTTCCAATTTTAATAGTAACTATAAATATCCAACAAAAAACAAACCAAAAACTTCTCTACCAGGCACCAGGGAGTTGCTTAACAAAAGTCATTTAATAAAACCATAGTTCAAACACATTAAAAAATTTAATTGCATAGAAAATATTTATGAGTTTATTTTCCTAATGGATACAATTGGTCCTTTTTTCCAAAACTCCACAATTCACATTAATGCGATCAAAAAATCTTACAGAGACAACAGAAAGTTAACTTCCTATAGGAAAGCACTTGGAATAAGAAAAAGCACTGAAAAAAACAGGATCTCTTTCTTTCTTTCTTCCTTTCTCCCTTCCTTTCTTTTCTTTTCTTTCCTCCTTCCTTCCTTTCTTTCTTTTCTTTCTTTCTTTCCTTCCTTCCTTCCTTCTTTCTTTCTAGATCTTACAAGTTTCTCTTCCAAAAAAAAGACAAATTTTGTCATAGCACAATTACAAATGTTTAGCCTTGAGATTAACCAATGGGCACCTATTCCAAGTACATTCAACCTCAGGGCAGAACTCCTTTAGGGCACAAAACATCTAAGAAAACTCATGACTCTAGTGCAAAGATCCTATCCCTTAGCAGTTTGCCTCTCATTGCACCACATCTACACAAATCGGAAGAAATAAGCACAGAGTCAGATCAGTGGAGTCTTTAGCACGCTCACCTATTATCAAAGAAAGCGAGGTGCGTGTGTGAAGTTTCTGAGCTACTCAGGTGCTGCAGAAGTTCTCACATGGATGTGCAGCTCTCCTTTCCAGCTAAGTCTCCACAGGCCAAATCTGGTGCCTCTCGGCCAGCCTTGAGATGATCATGTGGTTTTTGACTTTTCTTTTGTTAATGTGTTGTATGATGTTGATTATTTTGCATATGCTGAACCATCCTTGTGAACCTGGGATGAATCCCACCTGGTCATGGTGTATGATCTTTTTGATATGTTATTGGATTCGGTTGGCCGAAATTTTGTTGAAAATTTTTGTGGCTATATTCCTCAAAGATATTGGCCTATAGTTTTCTTATTTGGTGGTATCTTTGTCTGGTTTTGGTATTAAGGTTCTGATAGTTTCATAGAATGTCTTTGGGAGAGTTCCTTCTTCTTCAGCCTTTAGAAAAAATTTAAGAAAGATGGGTATAAATTATTCTTTGCACATGTGTTAGAATTTGCCTGTGAAGCCATCTGGTCCTGGACTTTTGTTTGTAGGTAGTGTTTGTATTACATATTCAATTTCATTTCTAGTGATCACTTGTTCAGTTGATCTATTTCTTCTTGATTCAGTTTTGGCAGGCTGTTTGTCTCTAGGAAGCTTTGCATTTTGTCTAGGTTGTTGAATTTGTTGGCATATAGTTGTTTATAGTATTCTCTTGCAATTTTTTGCATTTCTGCAGTATCTATTGAGATTCTTCCTTTTCATTTCTTATTTTGTTTATTTGGGTTTTGTCTCTCTTCTTCTTGGTGAGTCTGGCCAGTGGTTTGTCAATTTTTTGATGACAAGCAAATCTACAAAATTTCTGGGTAAAATATGAAGGATCTGGACATAGTCTAGTATTTGAATTGCATGCCAAATAGTGGGAAGATAGCCTAAGTGCCATGTTAACCAAAGGGTTGTAGAAACTACAGAAATGATAACTAGCCAGGTTGCCCTAATCTCTGCATGGGATGTTGTTATGTGGCTTGTCCCCCAACCTGTTTAGGAAATTGTCCTGAGAATTGATCTTTATCTGAACATTTATCATAGAATTGGCTGAGCTTATTTGTCCACAGATACAACAAATTCCCAACTTAAAAAATAAGAAATTATTGCCAACTATCTTTAGTAACTGGATCTTTTGGGTTTAGTCTTTGTCTCCATGTTCCTCTAAAAAATCTGAGCAGCAGTGTTGTGCTTCAATTAAGAATTCTGTGTAAGTCAACTATACTCCAATAAAATTTATTTAAAAACATTCTTTAAATGGTATATTTGTTATCTTTTCCAAATAGATTTCAAAATATCTTAAATCTGGCAGAAAGCTGCTACTACTGCCCCAGGAACAGTCTCTAGAGCATCAGGTATTCCTAATTTTATCCCAAATATTTCTCGATAACTCTTCTTATAATAGCAAGATTATTCCACTTTGTAGTACCTATAATTTCAGATGTAGTTCAAATTGGTTTTCATGGGATATATTGCTACAGTCACATTTCTCCCATTGTTTCATTTTCCACCTCAAGCATATTATCAGTACCATAGGTCTGGTATGTTAGCTTCTGCTTTTTGGGTGACAGTTCCAATCTCTGAGGACAGAACACTTACCCAAGGGATAAATAATCCCACGAAGCAGAATTATGACAGTTATCCCTTAAAGATGAAGGCATTTTTGAAACATTTCTCATAGTCTATGTTGGCTCTTGTGGCCATCCCTCTCCTGCCCCAGGCCGAGTTGGAACCCGCATCTCCTCCTGAATGACCCCTATTTCCCTGTGTTATGTGTATGGAGGGACTGCAGCATTGAAGCTTAGGGAGAAATCCTCTGTCAGTGCTGACCCACCTTCTAGGAATGTTCTCCTCACCCACTGCTACAAGGAGTTTCATCTCCTTGTAAGATCAGAATCACAGACAATCCAACCAACATTACTTGTGAAATGATATTTAAAAACTTAGATTTTCTTACATATTGTCTTAATTGCTCAGTGTATCATTTTTTTAAACAATAGATGTAATTAGCGTCCCCTTCTCATGAGCTGGATTGGAGGTTTAATTTACCCAGACAAGGGAGGGGTATACACACATACACATAAAAACACACACAGAGGTGCACACACAGGGGAGGATAAAAACTTGGTAGTGGGCTATGTACCTTTTTGGAATAAGATAGTTACAAAGAAAGGTGCAAGTAAATAGCAAATTGAAATTATTATTATTTTTAAAATTTTGGCCAAAATCTTTGAAGTAACTGAGATTACCTTAGAGATTAAGAACTCCTTTATGTTGCAAGTCCCACACAATGCTTGATTCCATTTGATTGTATTTATTTCCTTTTGAGACTGCAATTTCCATATTTAGAATATTGATTCTTCAATTAAAACCTTTAATCTAGTCCCCTTGGTTTACCAATCATCTTTAAGGAAAACAAAATAAAAGGGCAGCATGTGTATTTACTCAGAAGGTGTCTAAAGTTTTTACAAAAATATATTATGATTTTTCAGTATTTTCATTTCATTGAACAAATGAAAATTTTCTTCTCCATTTTTTTACACATCAACTGATTTATAATCGATTCTAATAAAAAAGAAAATAAAAGGCTACACAAGTAAGACCTGGGAAGATACTTTGAATATCTGGTGCTGTCTTTCACTGCCTCGCACAGGTACAGTGTCTGCTACTGATACTGTGGCATTAATTTGATAGTGTATTTTGTAATGAGAACAGTTGTTTGGTTCACTGTTAAAAACATTACAAAAATATTCTGAAAATCATGATGGATGTCAAAATATCAGTTATCTGAAATGGGCTATTTTTGCTGCTTTTGACTTTGGAGTGGCAATGCATGGAGTTTGGAGTTGGGAATATAAAGAATGGTCTTGAAGAGAATAAATGCATTTGAGTTAAATACACATACCTGTTGGGAGAATGAGAAAGATTTCAAGGATATTTCTAATTTGAATTTTGGATGTGGGGTAGAAGAGAAAGAATAGAACATATATGTTGCATTTGCAGACACAAAAGGGAAATATGTGGGCTTACATCAGTGATTTGAGAGTCCCACAACCCAGATTCAATACAGACAATTGCTTAACAAATCCCAATGCTTATTCATTTGTCCACTAATTTTATTCTTACTTCAGCCATTCTATTTACTATGCTCTAATATCCTAGAATTTTTTCTATGTGATTAAAATCATTAACGTTTCTACCTTTCTTATTAACTTTAGATGATAAAATATTTACACCCAATGTAAACTTAAGCACATGATATTTGTAATAAATGGCCAGAACAAATGATATTTTACTTACTGTTGGAATTATCAGACACACTGGAGCTACAGATTACCCTATTTATGCATTTTGTATGTGTGTGATTTAGACACTTACAGTTTGGGGGAATGTTGGAATGATCCTATTAATCAGGATGGATTCTCACCTTCACAAACCCATATATTTCTTCCTCACTAACCTGTCCTTTGTGGACATTTTTTACTCATCCAGCATCGCCCCAAAGATGCTAGTAGACTTATTATCAAAAAAGAAAAGTATCTCCTTTGCTGGGTGCTTCCTGCAGATGTTCTTCTTTATAGACTTTGCCACAACAGAATGCATCCTTTTTGGATGAATGGCCTATGACTATTATGTGGCCATATGCAAACCTCTACTTTACACCCTGAATATGTCCAAGACAGTTTGCATTAAAAAAAATGCCAGGAGGGGCTCTTACTGCTGGACTGTTGAACTCCAAGTTTAATACAAGTTATGTAAGCAGCTTGCCATTCTGCATTTCCAATGTCATCCATCACTTCTGTGAGATCACTCCATTTTTTAAACTGTCATGTTCTGACACACACCTGAATGAAAGCATCTTTTACACTTTTGCTGATGTGAATATGGTTGGGACTCTGCTGGTGATCCTCACCTCCTACTCTTACATTATCTTCTCCATATTTCATATGCATTCATAGGAGGGGAGGCACAAAGCCCTCTCAACCTGTGCCTCTCACCTAACAGCTATGATTCTGTTCTATTCCACCACCATCTATATTTATCTGAGACCTACTTCCAGCTACTCCCTCAATAAGGACAAAGGAGCTTCCATGTTTTACACAGTGGTGATCCACATACTGATCCCTCTGATCTACAGACTCAGGATAAGGGAGTAAAAAAGCTCTATGGAATGTAATTACTAGGAAAAAGTCCCTTCATTTCTGTCACTGGTTAGTTTACTGAACTAAATTTTGTATTAATGAAATCAGTGAACTTTCAAATGGTAGATCAAGTTTACAGTTAGAATATATTAGGATACTTTCTAAGTAATCATGTTCTAAGATTACTCAAGAATTAATATGTAATTAGGTAGAAATTACCAAGTTTATTTGGGAACATGGATATTTTATCCAATCATTCTTTATTTCCATTAAGTTTTCAAAAATAGGGATTATTTATCAAGTAATCTTGGTTAGGGAAATAAAAGATTAAGTATTTAGAGATAAAAGTAATAACAGAGCATGAAATTAACCATGTAGAATACTTATAATTGTCAGGGGTTTTTTTTTCTGATGGACTTTCACCATTTATGATCTGTAGAAGATTATTTGAATCTAAAAATTCACAGGTTCTGGTGTTCCCACTGTGGCACACTGAATTAATGATATGGCTTGTCTCTCTGACAGGCACATAGCTACATTTCCAGCTGGAAGTTTGTTTCTCTAGTACTTACTTCAATTTATTGATTTTACTTTTCCCTAGGAACATTTAATTTTGGCTTGAAATAAAACATTATCCCAAATATTATTAGAATAAAAATTAGTTAAAGGCCAAAAGTTGTGTTTTTTTCAGCAATGTGATATAGTTTAATACAAAAAATTAAAAATAATATTACTTGAAAATTACAGGGTGATGAAAAGTAAAAAAAAATTGACTTTTATGTATTTATAATAATCCTTTCTCACTTCTAGATTTAATTGTAATTTTTATTTTTAATTTAATTCAGAAGCATCTGTGGAGTAACATATTAGACAGAACCTTGTGCTGTGTTCTTTACATATTGAATCACTGCATTTAATGTCAAGGTTAGAACAGATATGTAAATAGTCAGTAGGACATTGCATTAGATATTATAGGACAGATATTATGCTATGGACCAGATAATTGATAAAGAAAACCATGAACGTGGCCAAGTAATTGTTGAATTTGAGTTTTGACCAAAAAAAAAAAAAATAAGTCATCTGCATACTCTCTTCTCATACCACAATTTAAATTAAAATATCTAGGAATAGGACTAATATTTGCATAATTAAATTGCAGATCTAACATGGAACATAATTTAAGCAATTTATTTATTGAATTTATTTTTTCTGCAGATGAGTTTATAGCTTCTGCTTTCACATATCTCCCAGAATCACAGAACACAAGGTGACAAAGTAACTAAGAATTTACTACAATGAAAGCCCATGTCTTGATCCAATTATAAAAGAAGAAAATGCAGTCAAGAAATATAAATGCACAGAGAGAAAATAGTTTGAAAATTACCAAAACAAATCTTACTATAATGATGGACATTGTTATCTTGGGCTTTGCTGATAGACCCCAATTTCACTGGTTTCTTTTTGTGGTTTCCTTAGTCATCTATTTGATTAGTCCATTGGGGAGTAGCATCATTATTCTAATAACAAAAGTAGATGCCACTCTTCAGACCCCCATGTATTTTTTCCTCAGGAATTTTTCCTTCCTAGAAATCTGTTATGTATCTGTCACTCTTCCCAGGATGCTCATGGAGCCTTGGACCCGGAAAGGAAATATTTATTTTTTAACCTGTGCTACACAAATGTGCTTCTTCCTTATGCTGGGAGTCACAGAGTTTTTTCTTCTATCTGTGATGGCCTATGACCACTATGTGGCCATTTGTAACCTTCTACACTACCCTCTAATCATGAACTCCAAGGTCTGTTTCCAGCTGGTGGTTGCCTCATGGATCAGTGGAACTCCAGTTGAGATAGGACAAACATGCCAGATTTTCTCTCTGCCATTTTGTGGTTCTAACCAAATCAATCACTTCTGTGATATACCCCCATTATTGAAGCTGTCTTGTGGAGACATATTTGTGAATGAGATGGTGGTATATATATTTGCTGCATTATTTGTCACTCTTCCTTTTATGTCGATTCTTGGGTTATATATCAGAATTATTGCCACTATCTTGAAATTGTCATCAAAAACAGGGTGAACCAAAGCCTTTTCCACTTGCTCTTCTCATATCATAGTTGTACTTGTATTCTATGGATCAGCCACTGTCACATATTTAAAACCTAAGTCAAATCATCATGAAGGAATAGATAAATTGCCCTTTATTTTTATACAGTTTTGACCCAAATCTTTAATCTGCAGAACAAAGATGTGAGAAAGGCAATGAGGAAATTTCTTCCAAAATTATTGGCATTGTGAGACATTTGGAAAATACAAATTATTCTTTCAAGTATTTATTTAGTATGTAGTCCTAATTGAAATATACTTTTCAGTAATGTTTTAAAATTTTTAATAAGGTAGTGATATAGTTTCCTTTTAGTAGAGCCTTATGTCCTAAGATTTAAGGCTGAAGTGTTCATTTATTTGGCAATGTTTTAATTTAAAGATGAATCCTCCCCACTCTGGAGTTCCCGTCGTTGTTCAGTGGTTAATGAATCTGACTAGGAACCATGAGGTTGTGGGATTGCTCCCTGGCCTTGCTCAGTGGGTTAACAATCTGGCATTGCCATGAGCTGTGGTGTAGGTTGCAGATGTGGCTCAGATCCAGCAATGCTGTCGCTCTGGCATAGGCCTGTGTCTACAGCTCCGATTAGATCCCTAGCCTAGGAACTCCATATGCTGTGGGAGAGGCCCTAGAAAAGACAAAAAATAAAAAATAAAAATTAAAAAAATAAATAAATAAAATAAAGATGAATACCTCCAACAGTAAGCTAGTGTATAGAAATGTGTAATTAAACCAGATGATGTGATAGGCAATATGTTCTATGATTGAAATTATGCCATTTTTATATTTTATTAATGCCTTTATATACACTACCATAACATTATTACAGAAACAAAACACTCTTAGATGCTGCAGACTCACTACTAAGTGACTTCCTCACAGGAAAAAAAAAGGGCTAAATGTATAGGGATATAAGTGTAAAAAAGTAGTAATACAAATAACTTATGTGTATTATAATGTTTATAGCTGTACTGTTTTTCTAAGCAAAAAAAGCAAATAAAGTTCATGTTGAGAAATATTTTAATAAATATTATTTTTATTATAATGTAAATTTATGGATTCATTAGAAAATCATGTTATATCTATATAATAAAGGCCCCCATACATGATTTCTTCTTGTATCCACTTTTTTATCATCTTTTCTAGACTGGCTCTTGATTTATCTATGTGGTTACTTTGGCCAAGGGAACATTAAGAAACATGAGTAGCACTTCATCATTCCAAATTATCCTCTTCAACAATGGAAATCATTCCATCCCTTTGTCAAAAATCCAGTCTAGACTTCTGAAAATGAAAGAGAACTACAGCAAAAAACAAAGCTCATGATATAAAGATGTAATGAAATTTCAATAGATTTACAAAGTGATACTTAAAGAGTTTGGGGATCTATTATTCAGATGTCTCTATTATTCTCTATACTGTATATTATTCATAGACTTTAAAAATGTAACAATCTCTTTCTATTTTGCAATGTGCATTTTAGTTGTTATTTTGGAATGCTCATACATGGTAGATTTTTGAATTGCTTTATATATGGACATTTCTTTCACAACCTGACTCTTCTCTGAAATAAAATTCTCTTTGCTGAATAGTCAAGATCACAATTTGAAAAGTCATCAGTAATCATACAACAGCACAAATCACACACATTATTAGATATTGAAACTGAGGTCAAAGTGCATGACCTAAAATTTTTAGTCTGCAGTTCCCAACACAATGCCATGTGCATCTTTTAAAGGAAATATTCATCAAGATAGACCAAAAACAGCACTAATTAAAAATAGTATTATTAAAAAATAACACAATATATTCTATGGCTACAACAGAATTAAATTTCAATATCATTATTTCTGAGGCTTGGGGAATGGGGAAAAGGGAGAGCATGAGAACATTTTGAGGTATGATAGACATGTTCCTCACCTTGTTTGAGATGATGGCTTCACTGGTATATACACATATAAATTATGTCAAATTATGAGCTTCTAATATCTGCTTTTTATTATGCTTCAGCTACACATTAATAGAATGTTAAAATAATTTAAAGATTTCAAATAGAAACATTAGAAACTTTCAGTAAAAGAAAACAAACACAAAAAATCTATTCCTATCAATATTGATCTACCAATAATGTCAAACAAATTTTTTTGCCTGTAGTAGCATGATGCAAGTAGAAATTTCAAATTAGAAATAAATATAAAATGTAGTAATTATAAGAATAAACATCTAACATTATGCTTTTATTTTAATTTTAATACATATGTGTCTTTAAGGAAAATATTTTTAACATTTTTTGGGAGCCCCACATGAGGCATATGGAAGTTCCTAGGCTAGGGAGCAAATCAGAGCTACAACTGCTGGCCTATGCCACAGCCATAGCAAACCCACATCTGAGCTACATCTATGAATCTGTGATCACACCAGAGCTCAATACAATTCTGGATCCTTAACCCTCTGAATGAGGCCAAGGATGTGAATACTAGTCAGGTTCATATCCAATGGGCCACAAGAATTCCTATTTTAATTTTTTGATCATATAATACCAGTTCCTAATAGGTAACTCAGGTTTATGGTAACTTGCTTGATAATGGTCAAGTGTTCATTGTCTACTGAGGCCCAGTGGCAGGCAAAGAGTCACTGTTAAAAAGAATAGTATATATCCACAGAGGATGAAAGGGGCTTTCTCCAAAATCCTAAGGGCTTGAACTGTAATCACCTTAAAAGGCTTGGCCAAAGGTTTCAAAGAGCACTCTTATCTGCCACAGACACAATGAGTACCATTGGTTCTACAGGAACATACGGACCAAGTGATAGAGTAGCTTGCACAGTAGCCTTGACCTGTTGCAGAACCTTCTCATGCTGTGTGCTCCACTCCAAACCAGAAGATTCTAGGGTCCCTTAGTACATGGGCAGTAGGAACGCATTCAAATATGGAATATGTTGCCTCCAAAATCCAGAAAGGCCTTCTAGATGTTATGCTTCTTTATTTGTTGTAGAAGACACCAGGTGTAGAATTTTTGTTATTTTTTAAATTAATGTATAGTTAGTTTACAATATTGTGCTAATTTCTGCTGTGCAACCAAGTGAATACACACACACACATACATGCATAATTGTTACTCATTTTAGAAGAGACATTAACATGCTCCACATCACAGACCCTATAGAAGTTCCAGAGGTAGAAGCCCCCTGAAATTTACCTGGATTTATTTCCCATCCTATGATTGGAAAGAACTTTACCAATAAACTGGAGTAGTTGCTACTTCTTTCTCACTGGCACCAGTCAGCATCTTGCCATCAGTGTAATGGAAAAGTATTATCTTTTTAAGAGGGATAGGTGAGTAAGAGCTCTGCAAACTAAATCAGTACATGGAGTCAGAGAATTTACACACCCCTGAGGTGAGAGAGTGAAAGTGTATTTCTGGTCTTGCTAACTGAAAGCAAATGGTTCCTGGTAGATCTCAAAGACAAGTGTGAAGATCATTGCATCCAGACCAGGCTCCAGGGGATGCGGTCTTTTGCTTAAGCAATGAAACCACATCCGGCTCATCAGCTGCAACTGAAGTCAGCACTTGGTTAAGCTTATGATAATCATTATTTTCCTTCAACTTCTGTCTTCTGCACCAGTCGAAAAAGAGAGTTGAATGGGAGTATAGTTAGAATTACCATCCCTGCATCTGTTAAGTCCCTGCAGGTGGCACTAATCTCAGCAATGCCTTTAGGAATATGGTGCTGCTTTTGACACACCATATTCCCATGCATGGTCAGTTCAAATGGTTTCCATTTGGACTTTTCCACCATAATACCACTAACTCCAATGTTCAGTGAACAAATGTGGGGAGTCTCCCAATTGTTAAGTATATATATATTCCAGTTATGTCTTCTGGAACTGATAGAAAACAAGCACAGGATGGGTTCAGGGACCCACTGGACTCACTGTGAGACAGACTTGAGCTAAAACTCTATTGTTCACTTGCCCTCCATAAAGTTCTACTCTGACTGGAAGGCCATAGTGATAGTTTGGGTCTCTACTGGAATCAATACCAGGTCAGTGTAAGTGCTCAGTAGTTCCAGAAAACTGTGATAATTTCCTTTCCCAAGTGTAGGTACCCCAGAAAAACTATCTCCATTTAATAAAGGTCAGGGTAAATATTACAAATATAAACTTGGGGTATTTAACTAGGGTGCTTCCTTAAAGGGAACAATTCATTGAAAGGATTCCGGGTCTGTGAACTGGCTCAAGTCTGGGAATTAAGGAGCTGTGACTATGCATTTTAATAATGTTACTTAGACTTTGGTTTGATCTGAATCTTTTCTGCTTATGTAGATCAAGTAAAAATTTAATAGGTTTCCTAATTTTACATCTAAGAAAACTATGATAAATTAACCAATGTCATAGATCTGTATGAATCAAATTATTCTGACTCTGCTGTTCATTGCAGTAACTAGGACCACCTCAGTTTTTTGGGTTTGTTTGTCTGTTTGTTTTGTTTGGCCGTACCTGTGGCATGTAGAAGTTCCTGGGCCAGGGATAAAACTCATTCCCAATCTGTAACCAGAGCCAGAGTGGTGACAACACTATATCCTTAAACTGTCAAATCACAATGGAACTCCAACGACCACTCTACTTCTAAGAGTTGAGCACAGCCAGGTGGCTCCTGCCACTCTGAGATCCAATTCATATCACTGTATTTACAATACCCAGTTTAGCAGCTGCAGCCCTTGTAAGATCTAAACTATAGAGAAGAGCAATCATGGATGTTTTTAAGAATGCTGGAGCTCCTTTCTCAAATGTATTTTGTACCTTGCTGGTGAATGGTATGTCTTTTGCACACTCCCAGTGTGAGTGAATAGATCTTGAATGAGAAATCCACTCTAACATTCCAGTCTCCATAAGACTTTGGTCACTTTACCTACATCAAACCAAGGCAGGTTCCCCATTACAAATTAGTTCAACTTTTGCTCTGTGTTTTATCCAACTAACCACTAAAACATGTTAGAATTTATTTTTATGATTTTTTTCCATTATAGTTGATTTACAGTGTTTTTTTTTTCAATTTCTACTATACAGCAAAGTGACCTAGTCATATATAGGTCACTACATATGGAACATGATGGAGCATAATGTTCTCACATGTTCCATCACAAGTGACTAGATAATGATCCCTGGGCTGTACATCAGGATATCTTTGCTGATCACTGCAAATGAAATAGTTGAATATATAAGCCCCAAAATTCCATTCCCTCCCACTCCCTCCCCTTCCCCCTTGGGAACCCCAAGTCCTTTCTCCAAGCCCATGAGTTTCTTTTCTGTAGAAATGTTCATTTGTACCATATATTAGATTCCATATATGTGATATCATATGGTATTTGTCTTTCTCTTTCTGACTTACTTCACTTAGTATGAGAGTATCTACTTCCATCCATGTTGCTGAAAATGGCATTATTTTGTTCTTTTTTATGGCTGAGTAGTAGTCCATTATGTATATATATCACATCTTATTAATCCAATCATCTGTCAATGGACACAGATTGTTTCCATGTCTTGGCTATTGTAAATAGTGCTGCAATGACTATACGGGGCCATGTATATTTTTCAAGGAAAGTTTTGCCCAGATATATACCCAAAAGTGAGATTGCTGGATCATAGGGTAGTTCTATATTTAATTTTCTGAGGTCCCTCCCTACTGTTTTCCATAGTGGATAAACCAATTTATACACCCCAACAGTGTAGGGGATTTCCCTTTACTCCACACTATATTCAGCATTTGTTATTTGTTGAGTTGTTAATGATGACAATTCTGATCAGTGAGTTGGTAACTCATAGTATTTTTTGTTTTGCTTTGTTTTTTGTTTTGTTTTGTTTTTCTTTTCTTTTTAGGGCCACACCTGCGGTATTTGGAGGTTCCCATGCTAGGGGTCAAATCAGAGCTACAGCTGCCAGCCTACACCACAGCCACAGAAACATGGGATCCAAGATGCTTTGTGAACTTCACCAGAGTTCATGGCAAAGCCAGATAGTTAGCTCAGTGAGTGAGGCCAGGGATTGAACATGCAACCTCATGGTTCCTAGTTGGATTTTTTTCCCACTGCACCACAATGGGAACTGCTCAGAGTAGTTGGGATTTGCATTTCTATAATCATCAGTGATGTTGAACGTTTTTTCATGTGCCTGTTGTCCATCTGTATATCTTCTTTGGAGAAATGTCTATTCAGTCCTTTTGTCCATTTTTCAATTGCGTCATTAGTTTTTTTGTTGTTGTTGTTAAGTTGTTTGTATATTTTAGAGATTAAGCCCTTGTCAGTTTCATCTTTTGAAACTATTTTATCCCATTCCACAGGTTGTATTTTTTTATGGTTTCCTTTGCTTTGCAAAACTGTCAGTTTGATTAGGTCTTATTAGTTTAATTTTGCCTTTGTTAATATTTGTTTGTGAGATTGACCTAAGAAAACATTTGTAAGGTTGATGTCAGAAAATGTTTTGCCTATGTTCTCTTCTAGGAGAGTGATTATGTCTTGTTTTACATTTATGTCTTTAAGCCATTTTGAGTTTATTTTTGAGCACAGGTGGATGTGTTCCATTTTCATTGATTTACATGCAGCTGTCTAGTTTTCCCAGCACAACTTACTGATAAGATTGTCCTTTTCCTATCTTATGTTCTTTCCCCCTTTGTCAAAGATTAATTGACCAAAGGTAATTGGGTTTATTTCTGGGTTCTTTATTCTGTTCCACTCGTTTATATGCCTGTTTTGGTACCAGTACCACATTGTCTTGATTACCGTGGCTTTCTAATATTGCCTGAATTCTCAGAGTTATGTCTCCTGCTTGGTTTTTGTTCATAAGGATTGCTGTGGCAATTCTGTGTCTTTTAAGGTTCCATAAAATTTTGGGGGGTTGCTTTTTGTATTTCTATGAAAAATGTCATGGGTAATTTGATAGGGACTGCATTGAATCTATAGATTCCTTTTGGTAGTATGACCATTATTATGATATTAATTTTTCCAATCCAGGATCATGGAATATCTTTCCCTTTTTTTTGAATCCTCTTTAATTTCCTTGATTAATGTTTTATTGTTCTCAGCATATAAGACTTTCCTCTCCTTAGTCAGGTTTATTCCCAAGTATTTGAATTTGAATTTTTGGGGGGTGTTATTTTAAAAGCTATTGTTGTTTTACATTCCTTTTCTAATATTTCATTGTTAGTATATAGAAATACAACCAATTTCTGAATGTTAATCTTGTATCCTGATACTTTGTAGAATTCATTGATCAGTTGAGTGGTTTTTGTGTGGAGTGCTAAGGGTTTTCTATATATAGTATCATGTCGACTGCATACAGTGACAATTTTACCTCCTCTCTTAAAATTTGGATACATTTTATTTCTCTTATTCATCTGATTGCTGTGGCTAGGACTTCCAATATTATGTTGAATAAAAGTGGTGAGAGTGTGCATCCTTGTCTTGTTCCAGATTTAGCAGGAAGGCTTTCAGTTTTCTCCTTTAAGTATATTTACTGTGTGTTTGTCATAAATGGCTTTTATTATGTTAAAGTATGTGCCTTCTATACCCTGTTTGGTAAAAAGTTTTTATCATGAATAGAGGTTGGACTTTGGCCAATGCTTTTTCTGCATCTATTGAGATGATCGTGTGGTTTTTGACTTTTCTTTTGTTAATATGGTGTATGACATTGTTTGATTTGTATATGTCGAACCAGCCTTGTGAACCTGGGATGAATCCCACTTGGTTGTGGTGTATAATAATTTTATGTTGCTGGATTCAATTGGATAAATTTTTGCTGAGAATTTTTTCTCTATATTAATGAAAGATATTGGCTTATGATTTCCTTTTTTGGTAGTATCTTTGGTTTTGGTATAAGGGTGATTGTGGCTTCATAGCATGTCTTTGGGTGTGCTCCTTCTTCTTCTTCCTTTTCAAAAAGTTTAAGAATAATGGGTATAAAATCTTCTTTGCGTTTTTGGTAGAAATCACCTGTGACACCATCTGGCCCCAAACTTTTGTTTGGAGGGTTTGTTTTTATTATGTATTCAATTTACTCTCTAGTGATTGGTTTGTTAAGTTGATCTCTTGTTTCTTGATTCAGTTTTGGTGGGCTATAAGTCTCTAGAAAGTTGTCCATTTCTTCTTGGTTGTAAAATTTATTGGTATATTTGTTGATAGTATTCTCTCTCTCTCTCTCTTTTTTTTTTGTATTTTGGTAGTATCTGTTGAGATTTTTCGTATTTCATTTCTTATTTTGTTTATTTGGGTTTTCTCCCTTCTCTTCTTGGTGAGTATGACCAGAGGAGTGTGAATTTTATTTACATTTTAAAAGAACCAGCTCTTATTTTTTTTTCCTATTGATTTTTTTCTATTGTCTTTTGAATCTCTATTTTATTGATTTCCTCTATGATCTTTATGATTTAATTCCTCCTTTTGACTTTAGGGTTTTTTTTTCCTTTTCTTTTCTTTCTTTGTTTTTTTTCTTTCTTTATAGAGCCACACCTGTAGCATATGGAAGTTCCCAGGCTAGGGGTCAAATTGGTGCCATAGCTGCTAGCCTATGCCACAGAAAAAGTAATGCAGGATCTGAGCCATTTCTGTGACCTACAACACAGCTCATGGCAATGCCAGATCCTTAACCCACTGAGCAAAACCAGGAATCTAACCACATTCTCATGGTAACTAGTCAGATTCATTTCTGCTGCAACACAATGGGAAATCATGTTCTTCTTTTTCTAATTTATTTAGGTGGTGGGTTAATTTGGAAATTTGAGGTTTTTTTCTTTTTTTAGGAAGGCCTGTATGGCTATCAACTTTCCTCTAAGTGCTGATTTTGTGGCATCCCATAGATTTGAATGATTTTTTTCTTCATTATCATTTGTCTCAAGGTATTTTAAAATTCCTTTAAAATTTCATCATTGACCTATTGGTAACATGTTTTTAATCTCTGTGTAGTCATTTTTTTCTCATTTCTTTTCCTGTGGTTGACTTCTAGCCATGCCATTGTGGTCAGAGAAGATACTTAAAATAATACTTATACTCTAAAATTTTTTGAGGTTAGTTTTGTGTACTAGTATGTGGTCAATCCTTGAGAATTTTCCAAGTGCACCTGAAAAGAATAAACATTCTGATTTTTTTTTTGGATGTAATGACCTAAAAATGTTAGTGAAGTCTAACTTTTCTATTGTGTCATTTAGGATCTCAGTTGCCTTATTGATGTTCTAGAGGATATGTCTATTGATGTGATTGGGGTGCTAAAGTCTCCTACTATTATTGTATTCCTATCAAATTCTCCTTTTAAATCTGTTAGTATTTGTTGTATGTTTCTAGGTGCTCCTATATGATGGGGATATATATTGATGGTTGTTAACATACTCTTCTTGAATGGATCCCTTTATCATTAAATAACATCCTTTTTGGTCTTTCCTATGGCCTTCTTTTTAAAGTCTATTTTGTCTGATATGAGTATTGCAACTCCTGCTTTCCTGTCTTGTGTGGGTTAAGGGCTGCAGGGGGCTAGGCATAATGTGGTGCCTCTTGCGTGATCTATGGGTGGTGGGAAGAAACCACAGCAGTTATCTCAGAACCCAGAGCAGGGGCATGGCCTGCCACCACTAGGGGTCTATGAACAGCCTCCACCTGTAGCCCAAGACACCTCAGAGTTTGGCAAAAAGGAGGGTACTACAACCGAGCACCACCCATTGACAGTCTCACTTCCTTGAACCCACCCACCCTGCTGTTGCCACTGCTAAATTTTCCTGGAAGCCCCACACATGCTTGATTATGGTCACTTCCCAGGACCCTGCAACTAGAAGCATCCTGTGCAGCAACTCCTGCCTGGGCTAAATAGGACAGGGTACCTTTTGAGTGGTCTGCAGGTGGAAGGGAAAAACCACTACAATTATCTCTAACACTAGAGGTAGGTGTGGCTGCCACCACTTGGGGTCTGTGAACAGGTACCACTTGCAATGCCAATCACTTCAGAGGGCACCATAGAGGGGCATTGTGACCAAGCACCACCCCTTGTTGCTCTCATTCATCTGCAACTCACACACCATGCCACTGCCACTGCCAAATGCTCCAGGCAAAGCCCAAACTTTCCTGAGTTTCACTACAACTTCCCAGGGCCCTGAAACTAGGAGTAGCCTGTGCCACCTTCCTTTAGGTCTTTGCTACTGCCAAGAGCCCAGCAACAAGGCATTGACAACTAGCCCTGACCATGTTTCCTAGCCCTATGTTTCCTTCTCCCTGGAAACACACTCAGCACTCTATCAAGGGGATGTACTGATCACACTGAAGAAAGAGACAAGTATCCAAAATACAACACCAAAAATAAATAGTAACCCACCCCACAAAATACAAAGGGGTGTTTTGCATAGAAATAGCCTGCCCAGACTAGAATATTTGGTTTCCCTAAACTCACATAAAATAAAGAAGCTCTGGAACCATTCCCAGTTAAAAAAGCAGGAGAATTTAGCTGAAGCAGCAAGCAACAAAACAGACCTCTTCAATGTAATAGACACTGAGTTAAAAATGGAGATAGTAATTAAGGATGAATATGAAGGAATTAAGAGTGGATGTAAACAGTAAGGCAAATTACTTTAGAAAATAATTAGAAAATATAAGTAGGAACATAGAAAAAGAGAAAATTAATTTGCAGATAGGCAAACTGAGTTAAAGGCACTAAAGAGCAGAATGAATAATGCAGAGATACTAATTCATGATTCGGAAGACAGAATAATGGAAATCACCCAATCAGAACAGCAGATAGAAAACCAAATGAAAAAAATATGAAAACAATATAAGAGATCTATGGGATAATAAAAATTGTGCCAATCTACACATAATAGGGATTCCAGAAAGGGGAGAAAAAAAAGTTGATTGAATATATATTGGAAGAAATTATGTCTTAAAAGTTTCTAAATCTAAAGGAAACAGATATCAAGATTCAGGAAACACAGAGGGTCCCAAACAAGTTGAACCCAAATAGGCCCACATGAAGACATAATAAAAATGGCAAAAGATAAAGAAAAGAGAAGATTCTAAATGCAGCAAGAGAAAAATAAGGAATTACTTACAACTGAACCACCATAAAACTGTCATCTGATTTCTCTACAGAAACACTACAGGCCAGAAGAGAGTGGCAAGATATATTCAAAGGTCAAAAGGAAAAATTTGCAGCCTGAAATACTATACCTGGCAAGAATATCATTTAAAATAGAAGGAGAAATAAAGAATTTCTCCACAAACAAAAACTAAAAGAGTACAGCAATAGTAAACCCATTCTAAAAGAAATACTGAATGGGATTCTCTAAATAAAAAAGAAGTAAGAAGAAATAGTGTTGGGGAAATCACAATTGTAAAGCAATCACTTAAATCAGCCAGTATATAGATCTAAAAGAAAAAAAAAACTGTTGTAAAAGTGATGATACACACAAGGTACAGAAAAAGGACAAATATGCTTAAAAAGAACTTCAAAATAATAGAATATGAGGAACGAATTAAGAAAATCTAGACTTTTTTTTTTTTGGAATGTGTTTTAACCTATGTGACTATCAGGCTAAAGCAAGTAGATATAGGAAATCATTAACATACTTTAAAAACAGGGCAATCAGAAATCAAATCCAAACTTTACATTCACAAAAGCTAAAATAAAAGGCACAAGCATAAAATAAAATGAAATCAACCAACCAAAGAAAGTAAGGAACAAAGGAGAAACAGAACCAACTGGAAAACAAGGTTTAAAATGACAATAAATACATATTTATCAATAATTACCTTAAATGCCAATGGACTGAATGCTCCAATCAAACGACATAGAGGGGCAGATTGGATAAAACAGCAAGAGCCTACAATATGCTGTCTACAAGAGACTTGCCTTAGGGCAAAGGACAAATATAAATTGAAAATGAGGGGATGGGAAAAGATATGTCATGCCAATGGATAAGATAGGAAAGCCGGAGTTAGAATTATTTTTAACTCTGCCTTTGTAGGCCCCAAGCAATAAATTTGGTCTACTCTAACACTATATTCCTTTCACCATTGTCCCTCACCCTTAATAGCCATGTTCCCCATATTACTGTCTATATAAATGAGAGAAATCAGTTCTTTCATAGTGTAGTGTACCTCCATATGGGTCATACTTCCAACCTCACCTTTATGGGCTTATGGGACTCCTGTCTATTTATAGGTCCAGAAGCAAAGAAGGGTGGAGGGGGTGGGTCCTGATGAGAATCAGCATTGATTTGCACAATGACTGCCTCAGAAGAGGCCATAACCCTTCCCTCAGCCATTGCAGAGTTATCAGCTATATCTTCAGAGTTATCTCCAACAGAGTAATCAGAATGGTGCTTCTGTTGGACATATAGACTTATGAAAATTTGTAGGATCAATGTCTCAACTTCATCAGGGTCTTCTCACATGTTCTTGTTACAGTTTTAAGGATTCCATTTTTTTCCTACAATCAGTGCCCTCATTTTAACAGTAGACACTCTGCGAGGATGAGGGATACTGGGTTGTATTTTCAGAAAACTCATTTCTGCAGCTACTGGAGATAAGAGCAGGCACTGAAATTTTGAAGCCATTTATGTGGCTCTCAAGTTGGGAATTTTAATCCATAAGCTTGTCATTTCCATTCCTTAAATTTTCCAATGACTTTAGAATCAGGAAGTCAACTTTATTCTATTCATTAGCCAGATTAAAATGTGTGAAAATATCAGGCATCTAGTCCCCCAGATCCTTTTTCCTTCTACTTTATTACAAATAACCAATTGCAATAATTTCATATATCTGTTGTCAGACCATGTCATAGACTATCAGTGAAGAAAACTAGAATATAACTAGAAACTATATTAGCATCTTTAGATAATACTAATGCTTAATCATCTTAGGCAGCCAACCACAGAGATTCCAAAACACATTTAGGTAATTAATCATTAAAATTCTGATTCTCTAGAGCTATTCTCAGTAGCAAAGTCTGCATTAGTCAGAGTTCTCAGGAAAGTCAGAACCAATAGAACAGAACCAAAGATGAGTCAGAACCAGCAGGGAAACCAATGATGATAGGTCTTGTCATTTTTATTTTATTTATTTATTTATTTTTTGTCTTTTTGCTATTTCTTTGGGCCGCTCCCGTGGCATGTGGAGGTTCCCAGGCCAGGGGTCGAATCGGAGCTGTAGCCGCCAGCCTACGCCAGAGCCACAGCAACGCAGGATCCAAGCCACGTCTGCAACCTACACCACAGCTCACGGCAACGCCGGATCGTTAACCCACTGAGCAAGGGCAGGGATCGAACCCGCAACCTCATGGTTCCTAGTCGGATTCGTTAACCACTGCGCCACGACAGGAATTCCTGGTCTTGTCATTTTTAAATTTAAATATGATCTTGATAAATCTTAATATCTAGTCTCTGTATGTTGTGAAGAAATACAGAATGGGTTTAATGTCAGTGCTCTGATTGAAAAAATAAAGGCAAAATAAATACATCCTCTCAAATGGCATGGTCATGACAGCAGGAACTTGAACACAGAATCTGTGGTCTCTGAATTAAAGGCTGGGATTTATTTGCTGTAAATGTGTAGATATAAGGATGAAGCAAAGTGATTTAATCTGGAGTCAAATGCCAATGTTACCATGCAAAGTGGATCGGGAATTCATGAGCCGTGATTTTGCTATACATGAGATGGTAATTGCTCAGGCTTGTCAGATATAATTGGAAGGTAACTTATAATTGCAATTGGAGCCTATCCAATTGGAGTTTTATGGAGAAGAAAGATAACACTATACATTCATTGTTAAGATCAAACATGCATATGCCTCTGCACATGTTCACATGCATGTACACAAGCATGTTTGTGTGAGTGCTTGTATACAAATAAATCCAATACTTGCAGGCTGAAATCTTAAGCCCCAATAACTCAGAATATAATTGTTTTTCCAGAGAGGGTCTTTGAAGAGGCAATTAACTGAAAATTATGGCTTTGGGGTGGGTCTTATGCAATATAACTGTTGACCTTGTAAGAAGAGATTCAGGCACTGAAGGAATAGGCAGTAATGATAAATTTGAGTCAAAGTGGATGCATTACCTTGTATAAATAAATTGAAGACATTATTTAATTTTGTTATTGGTTAAGTATGTCATGATTAAAATAGTGTTGATTTATGCACATTGGAATAATTTCAAGTTCATTTTCTGTTAAATTTACCACCTCTTATTTTCATATCACATCATCTTAGAATTCACAAAAAAATGAATGTAGGAATTTTAATACAAAATATTGTAATTGAAAGTACACATCTGAATGCTAATCGTAGATTTTCTGCAACATGCATGAAGTTTACAATTGGTAAAATGGGAACAAATACTCCTATATCACAAGATCGTATTGAATATAATCAATGTGAAAATTATTTTACTCTAAAATGTCCCAGATTATTGGGATTTACTTTTCAAATTGTCATATGAGAAAGGTTTTTTCCAATAAAATCATTTTATGTCCTGTTTATTGGTTATGATCTCTTTTCATTATATTTCTGGATATAATGAACTGACTATTCTGGAGATAAATGCACAAAGTTTTGGGAAAAAATACAGGTTACTGGGGTTTTTGTTGTTTTTGTTTTTTGTTTTATAGTTCTGTTTCTTGAAACACATAAAAGAAAATTGTAAATTTTTGGCCAATGCAGTTTATTTTACTGTCATTCATTTCAAATTTTAACCTAATTCCAATTAAATGTATTGTCTATGATTATTCTCATTATTCCTACAAAATCCTTTGGTGTATTTTGAGACATATTACTGTCAAAACTTATTTATGGTTATTCCTTTAATATATAAGAGTTGCTTATGAAGTTTCTGTAATTACTATAAAATACAGTTTCCCTCAGGGGGATGGGATGGTTCCAGAACCCCTCTCCCCCATAACCAAATGAGAGGATGCTCAAGTTTCTTATTAAAGTGGGTTAATGGTACATATAACCTACATACACTTCTTCCCATATACTTGAAATTACCAATGCAGTGTAAATGCTATGTAAATAGTTGCTGACTCACTGCAATCAAAATTTTGGAAAATCTGAAAATTACTATTTTCCCAATACATTTGCTCTACAATTGATTGAATCAAAGGAAGTGGAATTTTTGTATCCAAAGGGCTGACTGTAAATAACTCTTGATAGTAGATAAAACTATTTATAGAAGCTATTGCTAAAGAAGTACATCACTCTATAAGTCACAATGTAGTGTTTTATTGTTGCCTTTTTTCCCCATGCCTTCAGATTGCTGCTTATTTTGTGGAGTATGAAGAAAGAAAGGTGCATAACAATCAAAACGTTAGAGTCACTAGTATCTGTATCTAAAGCCTCTATCATTGAAACAATTAAATATTGTATTTATTGTATTTAGAAACAAGATTTCTGCATGGTGACTATTGTTTTTCCTCTGGGCGTTATAGATCAAAATAAAAAGTGAAAAATCTATTGTGCATAGGACTAAGTCTAATCCAATGACCTACCAATGATTTCATACCATTAAACACTTATATTTTTGTTATTTTGAGGCTTCTGTATATCAAACAGAAGATGAGCAAATCAGCTTAAAACTACCATTTGAAGGAAACTAAAGTCACATATTTTTATTTCCCCAGAAATTTCCTCCCAGATTCATGCAAAAATTTATCTTAATACATAGAAATAATAGCTTTTTAAATGTGGGGTTACCAAACTTAAAAAAAAAAAGAAAAAAAGGCTCATTTACTCCTTATAGAATTATACAGTAAAAATATATAATTAAGCCAAATATTGATTTATTTGTTAATTCAGACCACTGACATATTACTCATGGAAACATAAATACACACATGAATGTATTATAAAAATTCTAGTTTAGTTTGAATGGTTATATTAATAATATATCTTATAAAATAAATAATTACTAGCACTAAAATTCATTAAAGTATTGTATGTACATTAAAAATACATTTATGTTTTAAAAATTTTGGAGTTCTTTTATGGTAAATTAGTTTAAGTATCTGGCTTTGTCACTGCCAGTGGCTTAGTTCAATGTTGTGGCAGTTCTGGTCCCTGATGTAAGAAATTTCACATGCCTCAGGTGCAGCCAATAAGTAAGTAAATAAATAAATAATCAAAATTTCTTGTTTGTCCTCTTTCTTTCAATAATCCATATATTATATATAAAATATATACAGAAGAGAGTCAGATACAAAATAGGATTTAGGTGATAGAAAGAAAGTGAAAATAAATAAAAATACACAAGCAAATTTTGAAAAATTCACCCACAGGTGATCTACTAAAGGAATCCATTAAAATATGTATGTTAATTGACATACTTTTTGGGAAACTTTAGCCTTATAATGATTCTAATCTTTATTTAACTCATGTGTTTGGAGAACACTATGTGGAAAATAAAAAAAAAATTATATTTGGACTCTAAACCTTATATTGAAATCTCAGATTTCCCACCTAGTGTGACCTAGAAAAGTACTTTTATCCTTCAAATCAAAGGATTACCAAGATTGACCAAGATGTCTATTCATGTCTTGGTCAACTATATGAACATAGCTGGATTACAAAATTCTAATTTAAGAGGTACATTCAAATAGGTTTTATTAAAGTATTAATTATATATGAAAGAATCTAACATATGAAATATGACTTTTTTTTCCAAATTTTTCTTAGGTCAAACTGAATAACTAATGAGCTATGAAGTCAAGATTTGAGCAAGGGAATCTAAACCAAAATCTAAGTATCTTCCTTTTAGTTTTACCTAAGTTATATGAAAGAACATACATTAAAATATCATTCTTATGTGATTAAACCCAGTAAATTCCAATATATAATGATATATACAGCATCTTAAAAATGCATCTCTTTCATTGCAACCTGATGTGGGACATGATGATAAAACTTAAATCTCTCTGATAATTTTGTCCATAATAATTTTCTCGTGACTACTGATATCTGATTTTATAATGCAAGACATTGAATGAAGATGTATTTTATTGCAAATAATGTTCAATTAAAGCAACTATCTACTTCCTGGTAGGGGACTGGAGTAAGGGCAGATAAAAAATAGAGAGTTCATTCAACCAACATCAAATACTAAACATATATTAATTGTACTGTATTTTTTTTGGATCTGTATTGATCCCAAAAATGAAAAGGGTCAGAGCCCTTACCTCTCAGATAACTTTGTGTCCATTAAAGGTGAAAAAAAAATGAATCAGGCAAATTGAAACACTAAAGGCTGAATAGCTATGCATAGCATAGGTGTTAGATTTCACAGAGTAAAGATAATATTACAACAAAAAATATTGTCAGAACATTCATGAGAATTTGCAACTTAAAATTTAAATTGTTTGGGATTTTCATAATACTTAATGATTTCTTTAACCCACACTCCATTCCCTAATTAATCACATGATACAAAGAATAGTTAATTTCACAGTAGTATTTCATGTTGTGTGGAAATTTGATTAAAATTCAGAAGAATAAAACTTTTTTTCATTTAATTTTAGTAACTATAGAGTTATGAAAGCTAGAGCTTGTACAAGTTATTTTATGTACACTATATGCTTTAAATTACAGAAAAATCAGCATGTTGGAAGAGCAACTGCCTCACTTTTAGCTGAGAGAACAGTCATTTATTATTTTTGAGGATTAGGAAAAGTGCTGGAGGTTCACACAACATGCAAGGTAAAACAAAAAGCCACCATTTTTTGTGCTGTCCACACACATACATAGGTAATGAACATCCTCCAAGATGCCTCTATTTTCATAGCTTTAAATCCTCTTAATTATTTCTGGGTCAGTGTTCTCAAGATAATATTTCTGAATAAAACCGTATTATGCTTTCCACCTAGTATCTTACCAAAAACTATTTAATTCTCATGTACTCAATAACCATTATAACAATCTTTTAACTATCTGATACTACAGACTGGAAAATCAGGGACATGTATACTCAAGATCAACTGATGACAGGAGAATGAAGGATTCAAATGGGTAGTTGAAAATGTGTGTGAAAAGACCCTTTACAATACAGAACTACTGAATTAGAAATGCATAGAGAAGCACAATAGAATTGTCAAGAAGTGCAAATCATTAAATATATGATCATAAGGCAATGCTCTGGGTCTTCTTGACAGTTGCCAGTGATATTCCAGTGGCTGTTGATAAAATTTTGTTTATCCTGGGCTGTATTCAGAAAGTATATGGAATGGCTCTAAAAGAAATTTCTAGTGGAGATTTTACATGGGGATTAAACTGGAGAAGTGGAAAATACATAAATAGTAATATTCATATGTCAGAAATGATTGCAAATGCATTGATCCTAGAAGCCAGTCTGGTCACACTGAGGCAGTCTGATAAACAAGGAAGAGTAAAAATTCATCCTAAATTTCCTCTTTCCACAGATAAGGCACACATGCAAGCATGTGTGTGTGCACATGAATGCGTGCGTGCGCACACACACACACACATACACACACACATATATCCCCTGGAAGAAAACTAACTAAATTAATGAGATTTCTTCTCTTGGACTGCTGTTGTTTTCAATCCCCAGATGTTTCTATTTGGAGTGTTTTAGTCATTTTATTAGTATTCTAAGAGGCTAGAGCAACATCATTGTAAAAACAAAAATATGGTTTGACTCTCCAGATCACCATGTATTTATTTATTTTTTAATAGTCGCACCCATAGCACATGTAAGTTCCTGGGCCTGGGACCAAATCTTAGCCACAGCGGTGACCTATGCCTCAACTGCAGCAATGTTGACCCTTATCCCACTGCACCAGGCCAGGATCAAAACTGTGCCTCCATAGCAACCTGAGCCACTGCACTCCAAATCTTAACCCACTGCACCACAGCAGGACTCCTCCATTTGTTATTTTCTTGGTAGTTTTTCCTCTTGAAAATTGCTATGGATCTGTTACCTTTCTTACAATGCTCATGAATCTTTTTAGTCAAATGAAATATTTTTAGTGTAGTCCTGTAAATCTTTGAGCCTTTGTTTCTTCATCTGTAATATAACATGAGTAAATTAGGAAAAAATTCAATAATATGATATTGCCAGTCCTTCACTAACACAAGAGTAGTTCACTTACACTGATTTTTGTTTCCTGTTTTCCAAGATATTATTTAAAGCTATATCATGCTAACCATCTTTCTTTTTAAAATTCCTATATGGTCCAACTCTATCTCAATAAAAGAGAAGTTGAGTCTAAGTTCACTGATTACTGAAGTAAAATATACTTGCTCCCATACTCTCTAGCTAAATGTATGTTTCCTGCTTTTGATATTTTTGACAAATTTGTGAAGCATATTTTAAATAATTTATAGTTTTAAATGTTGATTTTCATAAGTTTAACCTTAGATATATTATTAAATTGATAATTCTTACATGGCACTGGGAATAGTTTTGTTCAAGTAATATGTTAATGTTAAATGTTTTCATTCATAAAAGTGATAAAGATTGACATTTTATTCTCTTGCATATTCATCCTCCCCCCCTTTTTTGTCTGTTTGGGTCCACACACATGGCATATGGAAGTTCCCAGGCTAGGGGTCAAATTGAGGCTGCAGCTGCATGCCTATGACACAGACACAGCAATGCAGGATCCAAGCCGCATCTGCATCCTACACCACAGTTCATGGCAATGCCGGATCCTTAATTCACAGAGTGAGGTCAGGGATTGAACCTGTGTTCTCATGGATATAGTTGCTTTCATTAACTGCTGAGGCATGAGGAAAACTGACTTTTTTCCCATTTAAGACTGATGATTTCATTTGAAATGTGTCTGTTGCTTTCCTTAATTTCAGAATCAAATTATGAACACTATATTAGATATACAACCACTTTCTTTTTATTAATGTCTTTTAAAAGTTAAACATTTTTTTTTTTATTTTCACACTGTAGAGCAAGGGGGTCAGGTTATCCTTACATGTATACATTACAATTACAGTTTTTCCCCACCTTTTCTTCTGTTGCAACTTGAGTATCTAGACAAGGTTCTCAATGCAATTCAGCAGGATCTCCCTGTAAATCTATTCTAAATGGTGTCTGATAAGCCCAAGCTCCCTACCCCTCCCACTCCCTCCCCCTCCCATCAGGCAACCACAAGTCTCTTCTTCAAGTCCATGATTTTCTTTTCTGAGGAGATGTTCATTTGTGCTGGATATTAGATTCCAGTTATAAGTGATATCATATGGTATTTGTCTTTGTCTTTCTGGCTCATTTCACTCAGGATGAGAGTCTCTAGTTCCATCCATGTTGCAGCAAATGGCATTATGTCATCCATTTTTATGGCTGAGTAGTATTCCATTGTGTATATATACCACCTCTTCCGGATCCAATCATCTGTCGATGGACATTTCGGTTGTTTCCTTATCCTGGCAACTCTGAATAGTGCTGCAATGAACATGCAGGTGCACGTGTCTCTTTTAAGTAGAGCTTTGTCCGGATAGATGCCCAAGAGTGGGATTGCGGGGTCATATGGAAGTTCTATGTATAGATTTCTAAGGTTTCCTCCAAACTGTTCTCCATAGTGGCTGTACCAGTTTACATTCCCAACAACAGTGCAGGGGGGTTCCCTTTTCTCCACAACCCCTCCAGCACTTGTTATTTGTGGTTTTATTAATGATGGCCATTCTGACTGGTGTGAGGTGGTATCTCATGGTAGTTTTGATTTGCATTTCTCTTATAATCAACGATGTGGAGCATTTTTTCATGTGTTTGCTGGCCATCTGTATATCTTCCTTGGGGAATAGTCTAGGTGGGTCTTTTGCCCACTTTTCCATTGGTTGATTGGCTTTTTTGCTGTTGAGTTGTATAAATTGCTTATATATTCTAGAGATTAAGCCCTTGTCCATTGCATCGTTTGAAACTGTTTTCTCCCATTCTGTAAGTTGTCTTTTTGTTTTCTTTTGGGTTTCCTTTGCTGTGCAAAAGCTTTTCAGTTTGAATAGGTTCCATTAGTTTATTTTTGCTCTAATTTCTATTGCTTTGGGAGACTGACCTGAGAAAATATTCATGATGTTGATGTCAGAGAGTGTTTTGCCAATGTTTTCTTCTAGGAGTTTGATGGTGTCCTGTCGTATATTTAAGTCTTTCAGCCATTTGGAGTTTATTTTTGTGCATGGTGTGAGGGTGTGTTCTAATTTCATTGCTTTGCATGCAGCTGTCCAGGTTTCCCAGCAATGCTTGCTGAATAGACTTTCTTTTTCCCATTTTATGTTCTTGCCTTCCTTGTCAAAGATTAATTGACCATAGGTGTCAGGGTTTATTTCTGGGTTCTCTATTCTGTTCCATTGGTCCATGTGTCTGTTTTGATACCAGTACCACACTGTTTTGATGACTGTGGCTTTGTAGTATTTCTTGAAGTCTGGGAGAGTTATGCCTCCTGCTTGGTTTTTGTTTCTCAAGATTGCTTTGGAAATTCTGGGTCTTTTGTGGTTCCATATAAACGTTTGGATTGTTTGTTCTAGTTCTGTGAAAAATGTCATGAGTAATTTGATAGGGATTGCATTGAATCTGTAGATTGCTTTGGGTAGTATGGCCATTGTTACAATATTGATTTTCCCAATCCAGGAACATGGAATATCTTTCCATTTCTTTACATCTTCTTTGATTTCTTTGATTAAAGTTTTATAGATCTCGGCATATAGGTCCTTTACCTCCTTGGTCAGGTGTATTCTGAGGTATTTGATTTTGTGAGGTACAATTTTAAAAGGTATCGTATTTTTGTATTCCTTTTCTAATGTTTCATTGCTGGTATACAGAAATGCAACTGACTTCTGAATGTTAATCTTATATCCTGCTACTTTGCTGAATTTATTAATCAGTTCAAGGAGTTTTGGGGTTGAGTCCTTAGGGCTTTCTAGCTACTGTATCATGTCATCTGCATACAGTGACAGTTTGATCTCTTCTCTTCCTATATGGTTGCCTTTCATTTCTTTGGTTTGTCTAACTGCTGTGGCCAGGACTTCCAAAACTATGTTGAAGAGCAGTGGTGAGAGTGGGCATCCCTGTCTTGTTCCAGATTTGAGTGAGAAGCCTTTCAGTTTTTCCCCATTGAGTATTATATTTGCTGTGGGTTTATCATAAATGGCTTTGATTATATTCAGGAATGTTCCCTCTATACCCACTTTGGCGAGGGTCTTGATCATGAATGGGTATTGGACTTTGTCAAATGCTTTTTCTGCATCTATTGAGATGATCATATGATTTTTGACTTTTTTTTTTTGTTAATGTGGTGTATGATGCTGATTGATTTGCGTATGTTGAACCATCCTTGTGAACCTGGGATGAACCCAACCTGGTCATGGTGTATAATTTTTTTGGTATGTTGTTGGATTCGGTTGGCTAAGATTTTGTTGAGAATTTTTGCATCTATATTCATCAATGATATTGGGCGATAGTTTTCTTTTTTGGTGGTATCTCTGTCTGGTTTTGGAATGAGGGTGATGGTGGCATTATAGGATGTCTTTGGGAGTATTCCTTCTTCTTCAACCTTTTGAAAGAGTTTAAGGAGGATGGGCACCAGTTCCTCTTTATATGTTTCATAAAATTCACCTGTGAAGCCATCTGGTCCTGGACTTTTATTTGTAGGGAGTGTTTTTATGCCCTCTTCAATTTCATTTCTAGTGATGGGTCTGTTCAGTTGGTCTGTTTCTGCTTGATTCAGTTTTGGCAGGCTGTAAGATTCTAGAAAACTGTCCATTTCTTCCAGATTGTCAAACTTGTTGCCATACAGTTGTTCATAGTATTCTCTTATGGTTTTTTGCATTTCTGCTGTATCTGTTGTGATTTCTCCTTTTTCCTTTCTAATTTTGGTGATTTGGGTTCTTTCTCTCCTCTTTTTAGTGAGTCTGGCCAGGGGTTTGTCAATTTTGTTCACCTTTTCAAAGAACCAGCTCTTGGTTTTATTCATTTTCTCTATTGATTTTTGAGTCTCTATTTTATTGATTTCTTCTTTGATCTTTATAATTTCCTTCCTTCTGCTGACTTTAGGACTTTTTTGTTCTTCTTTTACTAATTCGTTTAGGTGGAGGGTTAAGTTGTCAATTTGGGATCTTTCTTCTTTTTTGAGAAAGGCCTGTATTGCTATAAATTTCCCTCTGAGCACTGCTTTCGCAGCATCCCATAGATTTTGAGAGGTGGTGTCTTCAGTATCCTTTGTTTCAAGGTAGTTTTTAATTTCCTTCTTGATTTCCTCTTTGACCCATTGTTTTTTTAGTAGCATGTTGTTTAGTCTCCATGGAGTATGTTTTTTCTCTTTGCTTTTCCCATGGTTGGTTTCTAATTTCATGGCATTGTGGTCAGAGAAGATACTTGAGATAATGTCTATGCTCCTAAATTTATTGAGGTTCGCTTTGTGTCCCAATATGTGGTCGATTCTTGAGAATGTTCCATGAGCATTTGAGAAGAATGTGTATTCTGCTTTTTTTGATGTAGTGTCCTGAAGATATCAATTAAGTCTAACTTTTCTATTGTTTCCTTTAGGATCTCTGTTGCTTTATTGGTTTTCTGTCTAGAGGATCTGTCCATTGATGTGAGGGGGGTATTTAGGTCTCCTACTATGATTGTATTCTCATCAATATCTCCCTTTATGCCTGTTAATATTTGTTGTATGTATCTGGGTGCTCCTGTATTTGGGGCATATATGTTGATGATACTAACATCCTCTCCTTGGATGGATCCCTTAATCATTAAGTAGTGTCCTCCTTTGCCTTTCTTTATGTCTTTTGTTTTAAAGTCTATTTTGTCTGATATGAGCGTTGCGACTCCTGCTTTTCTGTCATGTCTATTGGCGTGAAATATTTTTCCCCACCCTTTCACTTTCAATATATATGTATCTTTTGTCCTAAGGTGAGTTTCTTGTAGGCAGCATATGGAAGGTTTTTGCCTTTTTATCCACTCAGCCACTCTATGTCTTTTGACTGGGGCATTCAGCCCATTGACATTTAAGGTGATAATTGATAGATGATTATTTATTGCCATTTGAACCTTGTGTTCCAGTTGATTCTATGGTTCTCCATTCTTCCTTTCTTTTTTTTTGGTTGGGTGGTCTGTTATTATCTGCTTGAGTGTATTTTTTTTTTTTTCATTTTTTGCCAATGCAATATTTGGTTTTGGCTTGTGGTTGCCCTGTTCTTTAAGTATGCTAACCCCTTCCCATAATTGTGTGTTTTAGCCTGATGATCCTGTAAGTTCATACACTTCATTACTATATTAAAATTAAGACGAGAAACATACAAACAAAAAAATGGATTATTTACTTCCTAACATCCCTTGCCCACATTTTATGGTTTTGATGACTCTTTTTTTATTTTTTTCTTTTTAATTTTATTTTGTTTGAAGCATGTTCCTGATTAAATCTGTATGCTGGCTTATTTGAGTGACTTCTCTCTGATTGCGGTTTCCTCAGTCCTAGTTCTTCTTCTTCTTTTTCTTTTTTTTTTTTTTCTTTTTTCTTCCCTTTCCTTCCTTTCTTTTTGGTTTAGAGAAGCCGTTTCAATATTTCCTTAACCTGGGTTTTCTGTTGCAGTATTCTTTAAGTTTTTGTTTGTTGGGAAATTTTTTATTTCCCCTTCTAATTTAAATGATATTCTTGCTGGATAGAGTATTCTAGGTTGCATATTTTTTCCTTTTAGCACTTTAAATATCTCTTGCCATTCCCTCCTGGCCTGTAGTGTTTCTGTAGAGAAATCAGCTGATATTCTTATGGGGGTTCCCTTGTAGGTAAAAGTCTGTTTTTATCTTGCTGCCTTTAGAATCCTCTCTTTATCACTAACTTTTGCCATTTTTATTATGGTGTGTCTTGGTGTGGGTCTGTTTGGATTCAGTTTGTTTGGGGCCCTCTGTGCTTCTTGTATCTTGAACACAGTATTCTTTAGATTTGGGAAGTTTCCATCGATAATTTCTTCAAATATATTTTCCATCCCCTAATCTTTTTCTACTCCTTCTGGAATTCCTATTATGCATAGATTGTCCTGCTTTATATTATCCCATAGGTCTCTTATATTGCTTTCCAGTTTTTTGATTCGGTTTTCTGTCTGTTGACCGGATTGAGTGATTTCCATTATTGTATCTTCCATATCACTGATTCGTTCTTCTGCATTATTCATTCTGGTTTTTACTGCCCCTAGTTCAGTTTGCATCTCTGCAAATGAATGTTCTAGTTTTTCTTGGCTCCTCCTTATATTTTCTAGTTCCGTTCTGAGGGTATCTGCATTACTGTTCATATCTTCTCTTAATTCCTTCAGTACCTTCCCTATTTCTCTTTTGAACTCCAGGTCTGTCAGACTGCAGAGATCTGTTTCATTGTTGACTGTTTTAGATGAGTTCTCCTGTTGGTTTGACTGGGGGTGGTTTCTCAGCTTCTTCATCTTGCTTGTTGTTTTCTTTCTCCTGAGGGAGTTGTACTCTCCGTTATCAGGCAGTGTTTGCCTCGTCACTGCCATGGAATATTTCCTGCGGGCTGGTGTTGTTGGTCAATCTTTTTTGAGGCAGTGTGGCTTTTCTGGAGTGTTGATGGGGTAACAGTGTTTCTTTGAAGCAAAGGAGGGCTTCCTGAGGGCAGACAGGACTGGGAGGTCCACACCACGATGGTAGCAGATTTCACTTGGTCATGCAGAGCTTGCTCTGGTGTTTTTAGGCTGTGGGGTTCTTGCAGGGGGTTGGCGGTGTTGGGCAGCTGTTTCTCAGGAGTGCAGCACCCCCTGGGGGCTGGAGCAGCTATCTTGGTCACTGAGAACCTAAGAGGCTCTTCCCTAGGGCAGCCCAACTCAGAAGGACAGCCTGCGAATGTAGGCGGATCTTTTCACAGTCTGGCCGAGCTTGTTGCAGCTTTTCTGGGCTGCAGCCAGGGGGCTCTTCCAGGGGGCTGGTGGTGCTGAGCAGTTATTTCACGGGAGTGGGGCACCCCCTTGGGGTTTGGCCGGGTAGCGGGGCCATTGGAAACCCAAGAGGCTCCTCCCCAGGGCAGCCCGACTCAGAAAAACCGTCTGAGATCTTTTCCCGACTTGGCCAGGCTTGTTGCAGCTTTTCTGGGCTGCAGGGGGTCCTGCCTGGAGCTGGCAGTCCTATGCAGCTGATCCAGTAGGACTCGGCACCCCCTGGGGGCTTGGGCTGGTAGCAGGCCCGCTGGAAACCCAAGAGGCTCCTCCCCAGGGCAGCCTGACTCAGAGAGACCGTCTGAGATCTTTTCCCGACTCGGCCAGGCTTGTTGCAGCTCTTCTGGGCTGCAGGGGGTGCTGCCTGGAGCTGGCAGTCCTATGCAGCTGATCTACTAGGGCACCCCCTGGGGACTTGGGCGGGTAGCAGGGCCTTTGGAGACCCAAGAGGCTCCTCCCCGGGGCAGCCTGACTCAGAAAAACCCATCCAAGAATTAGGCAGATCTATTCACAGCCTGGCTAGGCTTGTTCTAGCTTTTCTGGGCTGCAGGCCTTTTCTCAGGGGCTGGTGGTGTTTGGTGCTGCTCTGCGGAAGTGTAGCCCCTCCAAAGGGCAAGCAGGCCTGTGCAGGGACAGCCCCTGCGGTGGTAGGCTTCAGGCAATTGTTGAGGCCAGCCCTCCTGGATGGCAGGCAGCCCCAGGTTGGGCAAGAGCGTAGGGCGTGGCGGGGGTGGGGGGAGGGGATGCACTGGGAAGCACAGCTTTCTGCTAGCTAGGGGGCCTGTAAGCTTGTTGTGGCATGGGGGCTATTCTATGGGGACCCACCCCTTCTTCTCTCCCCTCCCCAGCACGGGCGCAGACCAGGCTCTTCTCCCAGGTTCCCTCTGATGCGGCTTTCCACTTCCCCGCCCCTAGAGTATTGTTCCCTTCCTCTGCGCCAGCTTTGTTTTCTAGTCTCCCAGGCAGTCTCTGCCCCATCAAATGGTTTCTAGACCTCCCAAGCAGTTTCCGCTCTTCCCCCCCACCCAGCCCGGGGACTAACCTCTGGAGCCGAGGTCTCGGTGCCCAGCCCCCACCCAGGCGGCATCCCCCGGCCCTTTCTCAGGGACTAACCTTCAGAGGCGAGGTCTCGGTGTCTAGCCCCCACCCAGGCGTCTCCTGGCCCTTTCCCGGGGACTAACCTCTGGAGCCCAGGATTCGGTGCCCAGCCCCCACCCAGGCATCTCAATTTTTGGTGACTGTGCCCGTAGTTCAGATGGTCCATTCAGTTCTTTATCGGCTTTTCCGTACTCCAACTTACTGCTACACTCTTCTCTGCATCTGGAGATTCCTCCGGTTCATTTGATCTTTCCCCCGGTAGGTAACTTTCCAGGGTGCGGGATCCCTTTCTCCTCCACAGTTTCCTTTCGGGAGCGCCCGTCCCGCTCAGATTCACCTTCTCTCACTCTCCTCTTTTCTCCCGTTCTGCCCAGTAATGTCATGAACTTCTTGCCGTTATTGGAGTTTAGGTTCCTCTGCCAGCGATTGGTTGCTGTTCTGTGCGAGTCATTTCTTCTGTAGATGTGCTTTTTTTGTTGTGTTTGTGGGAAAGGGTGAGCGTGTCCCCCTACTCCTCCACCATCTTGTCCCCCACAACCACTTTCTAAGATCTATATTGCTCCCAGTTAGAAACATCTTGTTGGTCCTTACTTTTTAGATCATGTGGTGCTAGTGAAGGAAAAGGCATACAAAAGGAAGTAGCCAAATTTTACTACTGTTTGCCACATAGACATGTGTTCTCTTGCTATTAGAACCACAGAGGAGAAATGATAATACTAAAAATGTATTGGCAGAGAATTCATGGAGCATTCACACATAACATAAAAATTTGGAAATTTTATAAAACTGTGATGATTGTTTTAATATCCCATTTCATTCCCATTGACAAGTAATTCAAACTTAACTTGCCAATGATTTCCATTTTCTATTCCTTACTTTCATTAGTGCTAAGAGTAGGATAAGACTATAGTTAAATAAGCACATAATGTAAGAGGGATTAATTCATTTTCAGGTTGATTCTGCATTGCATTGTGAGCATATCTTCTTAAATCTTGCACCCCAGGTATTTTTTTGACTCAAGATCTGTCCCAGCCCTGCTTTTAATTTCCCCATCTTGCGTGTCTAGGTTTTTTCCACAGAAACAGAGTATAGATATAATTGAATGTATTAATAAAGAGCGGGAAATTATTTTTAAAAACAAACATTTTCAAAAGCAGAACTAGAAAATTTACCAGACATTAAGATGAAGCCATAATTTATCTTGGTAGGACTGTACTGTTTGTCCATGACCTTATACCAGGCATTAAAACTAAGTGTGAGGGTTTAACAGAAGATTGAAGCAAGTGAAGACAGAATTAGTGATTGGATGATTATATTTGAATAAGTTACTTAGAATCTAATGCTGAGAAAAGAGGTTGAGGCAATGTCTAAGAAAAGAAAGTAGCCAAAAATTTCCAGAACTGATGGAAGAGGCCAGACTATACACCTATAAGAAAAATACCAGGTAGAATAAGAGAAAAAAAAAAAACCTTAATAGATACCTAGGTACATTATAAACTACAGAAATTAACAATGTTAAGGCAAAACTATAAAAACAGAGATGTAAGCCAAATAACCTTCAAAGAAATGGCTATCAGTGGACTACTCAATAGCTATAATGAAAGCCAGAATGCAGAGAGTTTTCTTTCACTGAAAGAAATTTTAAAAGATATACTCAAGGCAAAAAAGGAAACTGAGATGATCTAAGACATCAAGATGAAATAATGTCCAAAAATTGTAAATATGTGAGGTAAACTAACTAGGCATCTATCAGAAAGATAATAGAAATGGTGTCCTGCAGGTACTCACAATCTGGACATAGAGCACACGATAACACTAGCATGTAACTGAGGGGGTGATGTCAGTGGTGAGTGTTCTACAGCGACTAGGATCACTAAGGAGGGGATGAGTGACTTCAGACTTTGATAAGCAATGTGATGTATTACTATGACAAAAGCAATAAAAGAGCAGTCAAAAAGAGCAACAGACAAAAGAAAAAAGAAAAACAATCCTCAATCCTTCAAAAAGGAAAAAAAAATTTAAATATATAAAGCACAAAATATTCTGTGGTAATATTTCAAATGAATATACATGGATTTATGCTTCAAGTAAATCTCAAATATTTTAAAGAAACACAGATTTGTAAAGTAACAAACACCTGAAACACAAGGATATAGAAAAGTTTGGAAATAAACATTTGAACTATGTGACTACTGACCAAAAGAAAACTGCTGTATGGATATAAGACCAGACTTTGAAACAAAGAGTATAAAGAGGGTTCCTACAGAATGTTAAAGGTTCCAGTCATCATACAGAGTGTCATGTAATCACATCAAAATAGACAAAGCAAAAACTTAGAGGAATTACAAAGAACTAACATTCCATCATCAATGTAAGGGCTTTTGCCAAAAATTTATAGATGGTGTAAGAACACACACACACACAAATTACTTTACTTAATCTGGTATTTGATTTGAATATAACTAAAAACTTGATTCAGCTGAGATGTATAGAACATTATACTGAACTGCAGAATATATATTCTTTTGAAGCACACCAAGCCATTTATTAAAAATTTCTATACAGAGGCAGTAAAATAAGTAAGGCTGCTCTTGTTCATCACTTCTACTCATCACTGCCCTGGAGGTCCCTTCATCAGGAAGGATTAAAAAAATAAAATCCAAAGGAAAACATAAACTGTCTTTAATCAGAGGTGATTTGTGTATGGATAGAATTTAGAAGAATCATGACACAATGTTAAACTTAAGTAATATACAAAAATCAATAAAAATAAATATATGGGAGTTCCCATCATGACACAGTGGAAACAAATCTGACTAGGAACCATTACGTTGTTGGTTCAATCCCTGGTCTTTGTTCAGTGGGCTAAGGATCTGGCATTGCCATGAGCTGTGGTGTAGATCACAGACACGGCTTGGATCTGGTGCTGCTGTGGCTGTGGCATAGGCTGGCAGCCACAGCTCTGATTAGATCCTAGACTGGGAACCTCCATATGCCGTGGGTGCAACCCTCAAAAAGACAAAAAAAAGTAAAAATATAATTTCAAGAAATATAACAGCATCCAAAAATAAAATATCTACAAATATCAAAAGATGTTAGACAAAATTGTATAGCTTTATTAATATTTTTAATAAGTTACCATATTCATAGATTAAGAATTCCACTATCATAAATATTAATTATCACACAAATTGACCTTTAAACCCAATTTGATATCAAAGGAAATCCCGATAGGATTGTGTGTAATCTGAGAAGCCCATTCTAAAATGTTTATCAAAGGTTAATGATCCAAGAAACTCCTGAATTAGAATTTGATAAAGTCCTTATCAGATCATGAGTCATTGTAAATCTATAGTAAATAAGACAGTGTAGTGTTAGCAAAGGGTCCCTAAATTAACTAAAAACATAGAAAAGCAAGCTTAGAGCAAAAACATGAAAATTAATTTATGGAAAAGTTAACAGACCAGAATAAGGACTTTTCCAAAAAATGGTGCTCAAATAATTGATCAACAAGGTAAACAAATAACAACACCAAAAAACAACAAACAAACCCCACAACAACACGAGTGTAACTTCTCACATTACCCAAGTATAGCATTACAGGTATACCATAGGCTTCATCATGAAGACAAAAACCACATGGCTTGTCAGAAAACATGGCTAATATTTTCAGGATCTTGGGAATGAGAGTGTGGGAAGATGGATTTGACACAATGAAAGTGGAAAATGTTGACCCTTCCAAAGGCAAAGAAAATGAGAAAAGAAGCTGAGAAGACACTTATGTGCAGCACGTGAAGTAACTGGCTGTGGGCTGCTGTCCAGACTACATTAGAACTCCTCCTATATGCCAGTTTTCAAAAAGAAACTATTCAGTAAGAACATACACAATGACTTGACTGGGAATTTTGCCAAAACCAAGAAGTACCTGAAAAAATACAAAACATCCCTGGTAAGTGAAAAAGACCTTATAACACTTCACACTACCATGTGGGCAAAAATCACTGTCAATGTGGGTGAGAATACAGAATAAATGGACCATTTCAATGTTGCTGTTGGTACAGCCCTGCTATTCTGCACCATCCACTAGGAATGATATAAACAGTCTCCGCACAGGCAACCTGCCCCTGGGCAGGCACCCAATGACAACGCTGAGTGGAGTCGGGACAGGTGTTCATCTGCAGCAGGAAGAACAGTCGGCAGAGCTGTGCAAGCAGCATCCCTGCAGACAACAGGGTCCAGGCTCTGAAAGACAGTGTGAGTACATAGTGGGTGCAAAAAATACACGGGAGGGGGGGTAGTTATTCCATTCATGTGACTTATAACAAGGGCAGCAGAAAGCCAGGTCATGGTCTCACAAAGGGCACCTGAGAGGGGGGATAGGAGGAAATTGGATGGGGGCACACAGATAATGGTAAAGTCAGCTGTCAGGTCCAGTGGTGTGTTCACATGTGTACTTACAGGTGCACTGAATTATTCCTTATAATCTCCATGTATCTTATAAATATCCTTCAAATATACTTATTTTATAAAAGTAATTTTTTTAAACTTTATGCCCTTCAGAAGTGGCAATAGTCAAAAGGAAATTCGTATCAAAATATAGACAAATCTATACCATAATTTAGTACATATCCGTAGATGTGATGAGTTTCTAAATTAAAAAAAAAAGAGGAAAATAAAAAGCAGGACACTGGAGAATGATGCATAATTATATGCAATTATTTAAAATAGTTTTCTATTTTTTCCTATAATTTAACAGATTTTGCTTCTTTTTATCCTCTAAGCTAGAAACAAACTTTGATATTTTCTCTATTTTGACTACTATGCATGCTACTTTAGTGACATTTGTCTTTATTAAGTCTACAAACAACTCTAGTGATCCATATGCTGCACATGTATAAATGACCTTCCTGGCAGTTATGGTATTGCTGATGGCTTCTTGAGCTCATCAGACTCTGGGTGCTATTTCTAGTGTCTCCAACCTGACCAAGAAAAGCTTGTTGCGCTCTCTCCCTAGGCCTACTTTCCCTCTGCAAAACAAAGGAATAGATGAGGTTACTTCCACCTTTATTTTCCTGCTGTAAAATCCTACGAATACATAGCTCACCACTTGCAATTATTTTTACTTCATCTTTGCCACCTCTTCACCTATAAAGCATAATTAGCCACACTCAAATATAACATGATTCATTAAAAAAACCCAAATTATTAATAATCATTCTAACATATTCCCATTAATAGATAAAAGGGCTTTCACGTAAATTTTCATTTTTATTTCTTCTTCTTTATTTCAAGTCAATAATAAAGTCAGAAGTACAAAATAAATGCATTTAAAAACACAAAAGATACATTTCAATAAGAAAAGATAGGCAATGATCATGAAAAGCTACTGTACATTTTTGCTAAGGTCAACAGAATGAAAGCTATCATGAAAGGCAACCTTCAAATGATATCCTTAACAAAAACCTTCCTCAAGAATAGCAAAATATTGGCTTTCCCATCATGGCTCAGTGGAATTTAATCTAACTAGTATGCATGAGAACTCGGATTAAATCTCTGGCCTCACTCAGTGGGTTAAGGATCCAGTATTGCTGTGAGCTGTGGTATGGGTCACAGATGCGGCTTGGATCTGGCACTGCTGCGGCTGTGGTGTAGGCTCGTGGCTACAGCTCTAATTTCAGCCCTAACATGAGAACATCATATGCCATGGGTGCAGATTTAAAAAAAAAAAAAAGTAGGAGTTCCCGTTGTGGCGCAGTGGTTAACGAATCCGACTAGGAACCATGAGGTTGCGGGTTCGATCCCTGCCCTTGCTCAGTGGGTTAACGATCCGGCGTTGCCGTGAGCTGTGGTGTAGGTTGCAGACACGGCTTGGATCCCGTGTTGCTGTGGCTCTGGCGTAGGCCGGTGGCTACAGCTCCGATTCGACCCCTAGCCTGGGAACCTCCATATGCCGCGGGAGCGGCCCAAGAAATAGCAACAACAACAACAACAGCAACAAAAAAAAAAAAAAAAAAAAAAAAAAAAGAGGGTTGGAGTTCCCTTCGTGGCTCAGCGGTTAACGAACCTGACTAGGATCCCTGAGGATGAGGGTTCAATCCCAGTCCTCACTCAGTGGGTTAAGGATCTGACATTGCTGTGGCTGTGGTGTGGGCCGGCAGCTACAACTCTGATTCAACCCCGAGCCTGGGAACCTCCACATGCCTTGGGTGTGGACCTAAAATAGCCAAAAAAAAAAAAAAGTAAAAATCATGTAAAATCATCATTTAAGAAAACATGTTTATGTATCTGGACACTTCAAAAACAACAAAACTTTTCTGAGGAGATGTTCATTTGTGCTGGATATTAGATTCCAGTTATAAGGGATATCATATGGTGTTTGTCTTTGTCTTTCTGGCTCATTTCACTCAGGATGAGAGTCTCTAGTTCCATCCATGTTGCTGCAAATGGCATTATGTCATTCCTTTTTATGGCTGAGTAGTATTCCATTGTGTATATATACCACCTCTTCTGAATCCAATCATCTGTCGATGGACATTTGGGTTGTTTCCATGTCCTGGCTATTGTGAATAGTGCTGCAATGAACATGCGGGTGCACGTGTCTCTTTTAAGGAGAGTTTTGTCCAGATAGATGCCCAAGAGTGGGATTGCAGGGTCATATGGAAGTTCTATGTATAGATTTCTAAGGTATCTCCAAACTGTTCTCCATAGTGGCTGAACCAGTTTACATTCCCACCAATAGTGCAGGAGGGTTCCCTTTTCTCCACAGCCCCTCCAGCACTTGTTATTTGTGGATTTATTAATGATGGCCATTCTGAATGGTGTGAGGTGATATCTCGTGGCAGTTTTGATTTGCATTTCTCTTATAATCAGTGATGTTGAGCATGTTTTCATGTGTTTGTTGGCCATCTGTATATCTTCTTTGGAGAAATGTCTATTCAGGTCTTTTGCCCATTTTTCCATTGATTGATTGTTTTTTTTGCTGTTGGGTTGTATAAGTTGTTTATATATTCTAGAGATTAAGCCATTGTCATTTGCATCATTTGAAACCATTTTCTCCAATTCTGTAAGTTGTCTTTTTGTTTACATTTTGGTTTCCTTTAATCTTCAAAAGATTTTCCGTATGGTTAGGTCACACTGGTTTATTTTTGCGTTTATTTCTGTTGCTTTGGGATTGACCTGAGAAAACATTTGTAAGGTTGATGTCAGAGAATGGTTTGCCTATGTTCTCTTCCAGGAATTTGATGGTGTCTTGTCTTATATTTAAGTCTTTCAGCCATTTTGAGTTTATTTTTTTGCATGGTATCAGGATGTGTTCTAGTTTCATTGCTTTGCATACAGCCATCCAGGTTTCCCAGCAATACTTGCTGAAAAGCCTCTTTTTCTCATTTTATGTTCTTGCCTTCTTTGTCAAAGATTAATTGACCATAAGGGGTCTGGGTTTATTTCTGGGTTCTCTAATCTGTTTCATTGGTCTGTATGTTGGTTTCGGTACCAGTACCACATTGTCTTGCTTACTATGGCTTTGTGATATTGCCTGAAGTCTGGAAGAATTATATATCCTTCTTGGTGTGTGTTCCTCAGGACTGCTTTGGAAATTCTGGGTCTTTTGTTGTTACATATATTTTTTGGATTGTTTGTTCTAATTCTGTGAAAAATGCTTTGTGTGCTTTGATGGGGATTTCACTGAATATGGAGATTGCTTTGGGTAGTATGGCAATTTTTACAATAGTATTTTTTTTCAACTGAGGAGCATGAAATATCTTTCATTTCTTTGCATCCTCTTTAATTTCCTTGATAATGTCAAACAATTGTTTTTAAATGTGTGCATTTATCAGAGCTGAGATTTTTTTAAGTCATCTGTATATAACTAATCATTGAATCTTTGTAAAGAGATAACAATACTTCACTAAACATAGATTGGGTTTCCTCAAGCATATTTGATCAATTATTGTAACAGTGATGCTGGTTGTAATAAGTGATACTCTCAAATTTTTTTTCTTTTAAATTATATATGATTCCTGTAACACTATGTAGTAAATATATTACACTGTACAGTTTCTTAACAAAGAAAGGCTCTTGGAGTTCCCGTCGTGGCACAGTGGTTAACGAATCCGACTAGGAACCATGAGGTTGCGGGTTCCGTCCCTGCCCTTGCTCAGTGGGTTAACGATCTGGCGTTGCCGTTAGCTGTGGTGTAGGTTGCAGACACGGCTCGGATCCCGTGTTGCTGTGGCTCTGGTGTAGGCCGGCGGCTACAGCTCCGATTCGACCCCTAGCCTGGGAACCTCCATATGCCGCGGGAGCGGCCCAAGAAATAGCAACAACAACAACAACAACAAAGACAAAAGACAAAAGACAAAAAAAAAAAAAAAAAAGAAAGGCTCTTAAGGCTCTAGTAGGAAGAAAAATAACCAAACAATGGCATTAATTCCCTGTTTTATTACTAACATTCAAATAATGAATAAAGAATGTGATATTAAGCAAAAATTAAAATCATTATAATTTTAACATAAGAAATAACAAAAAAATGGGAAGAGGTTAAATCAGTATAATGTGGTCCCAACAATTACACTATGATTCTGAATTTTTGTGTGTGTGTGTATTGTCTTTTTAGGGCTGCACTCATGGCATGTGGAGGTTCCCAGCCTAGAGGTCTAATCAGAGGTACAGCTGCTGGCCTACACCAGAGCCACAGCAATGCCAGATCTGAGCCACATCTGCAACCTACACCATAGCTCATGGCAATGGTGAATACTTAACCCACTGAGTAAGGCCAGGGATTGAACCCACAACCTTATGGTTCCTAGTTGGATTTGTTTCCACTGTGCCACGACGGGAAATCCTGATTCTGAATTTTTAAAGCAAAATGCGTCTATGTATAATATCTTTCAATATTTCCTATACTACAAAGATGAATTTCTAAGCAAATGCAGAAAAACTCAGCACACTTTGTCAAAGATAAATAACTGATGAACCAGGAGTCCCCTTTGCTAAAGTGCACTTGTGACAAGTCTGCTCTGGCTCTATTCACCATCTCGGCCATCAGCAATCATACAGAACAGACTCTTTTAAAACAAATACTTTATACAGTAGACTACAAAAAATTCTAAATAAATTATCTTCTAAAACTTCAGGGAAGTAAGATAACCTCATCATTTTTAAGATTGAAAATGTAAAGAAAGGGTCCATACAAACTAAGAACTCTATTAAGTATATATGTTTTATTTGAATATTCATTTGATGTGCTCCTAAAATCTTCATGAGAGAAGCAGTTATTTTCCCATGTCTTTTGGCAATAGATTCAAAAGCAAGAGCAGCCATGCTACTGATTTCCATGGATCCTTGTTTTAAAGGAGAATTATTTAGCATCTGCACCATCATTACACTCATTCACTGCCAAGCGGAGAGCTACAGCAACTCAGCGACAGGTCAGGGACAAAAGGAGGGTCAGTGGGTCTACAAAGCATCCCCTTTCCAGACTAGGTAAGAAAGTTCTCTCAGAGGAAATGCAAACAGCTGCAATTCAAATCAGGTTATATATGCTTAATGATTCTTTCATGTCATGTAAAATTAAACCTAACCACACCACAAATCTGTAGGAACCAGATGAGAATCTGCAGTACCCAGTCTTGACTACTTTTGCATTCCACTCTTGACATTGCTCTTTTCTCGATGTTCCCATTGTTGCTGAGCAGAAACGAATCTGACTAGTATCCATAAGGACGCAGGTTCAATCCCTGGCCTTACTTAATGGGTTAAGGATCCAACATTGCCATGAGCTGTGGTGTAGGTTGCAGACATGGCATGGATCTGGTGTGGCTGTGGCATAGGCCAGCAACTACAGCTCCAGTTAGACCCCTAGCCTGGGAACCTCCACATGCCACAGGTGCAGTCATAAACACACACACACACACACACACACACACACACACACACACACACAAACAAAACAGCAATTCCCCCAAGGGTTAAAGAAAAATACATTTTATAAAAGAGATTCTTTTAAATCACTGGATACAACACGTTTACTACTAAGACAAGTTATACTTGTTTTGACAAATAATAATTTTCAAAACTTTTGTCATTCTATGACCATTACTATACAAAGCTATTATTTTTTAGAAACTCATACTTGCTGACTTACTTTTATAAGTTGCTGTTGGTGGCTGGTTACTCTTTTCATTATAGGAACATTTGAGTACAGCTGACCTTTGAACTATGTGGGCCCATTTACACACATTTTTTCACTAGTAAACCCTATGCAGGGATTTCCTGTCATGGCTCAGTGGTTACCAAATCTGACTAGGAACCATGAGTTTGCGGGTTCAATCCCTGGCCTTACTCAGTTAAGAATCTGGTGTTGCTGTGAGCTGTGATGTAGGTCACAGACACAGCTTGGATCTGGCATTGCTGTGGCTCTGGCATAGGCCAGCAGCTACAGCTCCGATTAGACCCCTAGCTTGGGAACGTCCATATGCCAGGGAAGCGGCCCTAGAAAAGGCTAAAAGACAAAATAATAATAGTAATAAAAGTATAAAAGTGGGTTATGGATTTTCTTTCCTAACAAAAAATTCAGAGATGGGCTTTAATATTTCTGACTAGGCAGAGTTGAGGATCTTACTTAGACATTTTGTATTCTGATACTGAAATTAAGTTTATTTTTATAATAGCATTTCATGTAAATAAATTCCTACCAATTCTACTGCTGATAATATTTTTTCAATAAGTCTGTGTTAATATTTTTCAGGGAAATATTTATGAATATGCTCAAACATGTATGAAGAACTAAATGACTAATTTCAGATGTGGATGGTGACTACAGAGTAAATTACAACTGCTACTAATTCTTCCAATGTAAAGAAGGAAATGAAGAAAAACATTTTCTTCCTTCAGCTTCAATTGCATTCTGAAAGCTGCACCTTTCCAATGTTTCCTCTATAAGCAAAGGACATATTTTATACCAAAGGGAAGGCTCTCAAACACTGATCGCCCATTGTGGCCTTTACACTGACCTCCAAACACACCAATGCCTTTCCTGGGCCTTCCAACAACATTCATATTTGGTGTTGAATATGCTCTTCTTATTCTTGTGCTTTGTTTTCACATTTACTTCTCCCCTCACACCAAAGTCCTTTTCATTTTTTTTGGCTGCACCCATTGCTTGTGGAAGTTCATGGCCCAGTGACTGAACCACTTGCTCAGAGCACCTTGACCACCATCCCAATCCCAGCCATTTCTGCACCCCTGGCCCACAAACATGGAGCTGGGCCCTGCTCCTCTGTGGCCCCAGGGCCACCCCTTCAGGAGTTCTGTTCCCCAACTGCTCCCCCACAGACCACTAAAGGGTCAGGGCCAACAGGGACCCCTAGAACCCCAGGTCACCACTCTGGCCTGGCTCAGGGCAGCTCTCTCTGAGGACCTCCACCTCCCCGCTGCTGTTCAGGGACACTTAGAGTGGGGTAATGCTTGGTCCTCTCTTAGTAACTGATAAAATGGGTGGAGGAAAATAAGCAAGGATAGAGAACAGAACCACAACATCAACCAACTGTGCATGCACATACACACGTATGTGCAACTACGTGTATACACTTATGTGTGTAACTGTGTGTATACACTGGATTGAGTGTGTGGTCAAGAATGGCAGGGTCTACCTTCTGATCTGCCTTGTTGGGAGGAGATGCAGCCCCTTTTAGGATCTTTCCCCTCTGATTATAGATTCAAGCAGGACAGCTGCTGTGTGTGTACCTCATTCTGGGATATCCCTGCAACACCTCCTATGCTTCTCTTACTCTGTCACAGCTCTGAGGTTTCAGGAACCATCAACAGTGACATCAGGAGATCCAAAAAGCATTCGCTAAGTTGACAGGTTTTCAGGAAATCAAAACAAGGGTTTGACTTTCCAGTTATTAAAAAATACACCTGGCTCCATAACATCCCTCAACAGGAGCAGAAAAAAATCTGTTCCCAGAGCCTTAATGTTTACAGCTTGTGGCTACAGAGGGAAGCAGGCTCAGAAACACAAACACTTTTTTTGCTCTTTTTTTCCATGTTTCATAAGAAGCTTCCCAAGTCTTATTGAAATTACCCAAGGCACCCAACTCCCAACCACACTACCTCAGTGTGGCCAGCTGCAGGCCCAGCTCAGACTCACACAGCTGATCATCTGGCAGGATGGTGACCCAAGGAGAGGAATGAACAGATGTGTCAATGATGCTTCATGGCAACGAGTGCTAAGCATGGAGAAGCTGCGGCAACATTGCCGATTTCCAGGACTTCTGCTAAGTGCACAGCTCTACAGTAAACCTCAAAGTATCCTCACAGCCACTTAAGAGGAGGGTCTTAAAAGTGCTGTGATTTCAAAGCTGGGCTCCCACACAGGCTCCCACAGTGACATGGATAGACAGTCTGTCTAATGCCCAAGCCTTGGCTCCTGGCAGTCCCTGGATGGACACTGGAAGGATATGTGTGCCAGCTGCTCTGAAAAACAGGACACAGTCTTGCCTGGGTTCACCTCCTTTCTTTCACTTTTCAGGGGTGGTGTGGGGACGATGGGCCAGTGTCACCCCCCCCAGATGCTTTTTGGACTGGGCATAGGCTCTGGACATCCTGCTCTTGCCCTATTTATATTGTCACCCCCCAATGAGCTGGCCTGTTGCCTCTCACCAGAACATAAGCTCTGTCAGACCAGATTCTTAACAGACTTGTGCACATGGGCCAGGTTGAGGAAGTGGTTGGTTCTGAGATGGCCCCAAAAGAGGGGCTTTTCAATAGATCCCTCTTATTTTTGACTGTCCCTGCAGCATGAGGAAGTTTCAGGCCAGGGAGCTTGTACCACAGCAATGACAATACCAATCCTTAAGCTGCTGAGCCACTAGGGAACTCCAAGGAAACCCATTTTACAGATGAGAAAACTAAGGACAGAAGAGGAATCAAATGACTCCCCAGCAGCATACCATCTTTTCCTCCATGGCAACACTACTCTCTGGTCCAACACATTCCACCTGAATGGGGACCCCCAAAACTCAGTCTCAAAGTCACTATCAAACCTAGGAATGTGCAGACAAGGTGCTGCCTTGGTCCATGATATTTCTGACCTCAGAGTCACCTCTTTAATGATCCAGATGCCACCTATGGCTCCACCCTCACAGGCTGTCACTGCCAATGAAGAAGAAATGAATACCATCACTTGATAACAGAAATGTATGTGGCAGTGGTAGACATCCCTATATTTCCACCTATTTGTATCTCTGTCTTAATAGATCATGCGGAAACACCATATCTCAGAGTGCAACAAACCTAGGCTCCCAAGGACAGGGACTGGAGCACATGCTGTGGATGTAGGACTGTCCAAGGCATGTGCCCTGCATTTCATGAGGCAGCCCCAAGAGCATGTGACTGGCCCTTGCAGCTCATAGAGCCCACTGGTCATTCCAGGCATCATGATTCAGATAAGAGATGGGTGAACATGGGGTGCCCATGGGCAGGAAGTCTAACTCGGGAAGGAAGAAGTAAGCCTTATCCTCCATCCCCAGGGCTCACAGTTGGTGACACCAATTGGGGTCAGACACATGGTTTTCTTCCACCCCAGTTTCTCTCTAACAAATTGTCAAACCCACAGTGAGAATACAAATGGCTAAAAATTGCAACAGAAGCCCACAAATCATAATCAAATTTGCTGAAACCTCAAGACAGGAAATTAAATTTTTTTAGGGCCACTCCTGCTTCACATGGAAGTTCCTGGGCCAGGGATTGAATGGCAACTGAAGCTGTTGGCCACAGCCACAACAACACCATATCCAAGCCACATCTGCAACCTACACCACAGCTCACAGCAATACTGGCTCCTTAACCCACTGAGAGAGGCCAGGATTGAACCTGATCCTCACAGACACTATGTTGGGATCTCAATCCACCTAACCACAACAGGAACTCCCTAATTGTTTAAGAGTAATTTCCAGACCCAAGTCAAACTTTGAGCTTGTTAAGGCTCCTCCCTACCAGTGCACAGGTTGTAGAAGGGACCAGTACCTAAAGATAGGATGGTGGGATGTCCTTGCCCAAGACCTGGGGGTACTCCCACAGAAGTTGCTCCTCATCTAAGAACTTGCTGCCATGCCATCACTCACCAGCCGGAACAGCCCATATTTCAGGATATCCTTCAGGCTCTGGTTAATTGAACACAGAATCCACTGCTTTGCAACCCACACTGTGGCATCTGGGTTACCTCAAGTGCACTTGTGCAGGGGAGGGACAAAGACACCTGGTTAGTGATACAGGAGGCCAGGTGGACACATGCCTTGAGATGCCAGAGATGTTTTATCCTGCTTCTATGTGCCCTGGAGCCTCTGACTTTTCAGGGTGAAAAAAAATACGACCTTCTCATTACTTTGGTAAGTAGAAAAAGGGAAAGCTCAGGTTGACTCACTGTTTCTGTGGCCTTCACTCTCACTCTTAGCTCTGCTCTCTGGGGCTGGCCATGTTCCCTGGTCAGCCCTAACCACCTCAGGCAGTTCTCTCACATCTGTGGGGGTTCTTCAACTTGCATGCTTATTAAAATGCAGATTGTAACCCCCTCCCCCTCCCAGTAGTGTGTCTAAGGCAGCGGGTCTGGGTTGGGCCCCAGAAGCTGTATTTCTCACGTATTTCAAGGTGATGCCATTGCAGCTGGTCCAGAGAACAGAGGGCCACAGCTTGAGCAAATCACATTGTGGCTTGACTTTCATTCCAGTTGCTCTCATCTGACACCTCAGATGCAGATGGACATGTCCCCTCACAACCTCACCAATGGGAATGCCCAGGTCATAAGAGTCTGTGTCTTTCAGAACCTAACAGCTCTAAAAACACTTATGCCAGCCCTGCTTAACCATAATATAAGGCAATTATGAAAACATTTTGTTTCAGAAATCCTATTGGTTGCCATGAAACTTAATTTATGAAAAAGTTACACAACATAGAAAGTGCCTGCAAACCAATAATGAACAATTTTCAAAAACATAGCAGCACCACAAAGAACCAGAATGACACTACTAGATCACATTCCCAGGTCCCTTATGCAAGATCAGCCTGTCAGCCAGGAAGACAAATGGGAAATGAAATTTCTGACCATGACTTCAAATTTTTATCACATTAAAACTCTATTCTACTGCAGAGCCATCAACAAGAGCTGGGTCACAGCAGAACCATGCAGAAACTGCAGGCTCTCACTGGCTATGCGTCTGAAATTAACTCTCTACATGGGGATTCTGCTCACCCAAGGATACAAAAGGCCCTACTCTCTTGCTGAGCCTCTGCCTTGTGTGGATGACCTCTTCCTTGCTCAGTAAGATGACCCAGCTACTCCAAACAATGAGGTTAGTTCAGCAAGCAGCCTGGATCCCACTGCTGGGAAAGCTGACCCCAAGTGCCTGAATGTGAGTCTGTCCCTCTCCAGTAGCAAAGGTTGAATTCTTGAGGAAGACTTAAAGCACCTCTTGGGGCTTGAGGTGGTGTAGGGCCAGCTACACTCCCTGCACATGCTTGCTGAGTGAGAAGAGTATCCCGAAACTCCAACACCACAAACAAGCCCTATTAGGTGTGCCCAAGTGGAGCAGTAAGTAGCTCACCAATTCCTGCTCTGGGAATTATTGCTGACCATGGTTCCAGTGACTTGAACACCCAAACTCAAGTTCCCTTAGATATCAGCATCTAAAGAGGACCTGAGGATCTCCCCATCCCCCACCATGACAGCAGAAAAACATCCTACCAGCAGGTGAGTGCTGAGCAGAGCACAGTTTGGGAATCACCCCCCTGGGATCTGGGTAGCATTTGTGGATAAGCCCAGAGACTAGCACCCACTGTCACTTAGTGGAAAGGGCTGGGGATGCTGAGCCTGTGTGGTATATAGACCATCTGTGCACAAAGAAATATCCTGATCCAAAAAATGCCAACAGGCCCCCACTGAGAAACTTCTAGAAGGGGCAGGAGCTTAGAGGTCAGGAAGGCTTGGGTTTAGAACCCACCTGCATACTCTAACCTTGTGATTCTGGGCAAACTTACCAACCTAGCAGTCCTGTTTTTGTCATGGAAACCATGGCAGCTACATGACTTGTAGGGATGCTTTAAGGAAAAGATAGAACATAGACAATAATAATGTTATGGGCTGAACTGGCTTCCCTAAAAAGATAAGGCTTCTTGTCCCTTAAGGAGCTCTGATCTTAATGGGGTGTGATGGTGGGGGTGATGATGATGGTTGTGGTTGTTATGGGAATGTTGATAATTATGGTGGTATGAAGTGGTAGTGATGGTTATATGATGATGATGGTGCTGCTGCTGATGGTGGTGGTGGTAATGATGCTGGTGGTGGTAATGGTGTTGTTCATGGTGATTATGTGGTGATGTTGGTGGTGAGGATGGTGATGGTGGTGATGACAGTGCTGTTCATGATGGTGATGGTGAACATAATGATAACATAGGATCATGATGATGACACAGTCATGATTGACATTTATTGACTCCTATATGCCAGAAGTTGTGCTAACTTTATTTATCTTCACCACAACTGTGAATGGAGAGCATTATATAATCATTATTATTTATATGATTATTATTATCAGTAACTATTATATAATTTTATATTAAAATATAATAACAATCATTCTTAGTCCCATTTTCCAGATGAGGAAGCTGAGCCCCCAAGACTCATGTAACTACCCCAAGATTCTATATCTAGGAAATGGTGGAGGATCAACCTCAGCCTGACTCTTGATTCCTTGCTGTATGTGACACATTGTTTCCTCTCCATAGAAGCCCAGGGCACCCTTAGCACAGACAAATTATAAAACACTGAACAGTCACCAAGAAAACAGAAGAGGCTCTTTAAGTACAGGTCCTTTGTGGACTATCACCTTTGTTTAGATTTCCTAATTAACTGTCAACTTGTCCCAATGTTGAACATTGACAGTTACAAGGGCAAAAGTGCAAAACCTCCATAGGAATGGACATGATTTGAATTTCTATAATTTTTTTCAAAGAAGTAGAGGCTAGTTTCTGAGATGCTTTTAAAAATAGACAAAGCATGGCTGAGAGGACAAGATGACGGAGGGGTAGGGGGACACGTTCGCCATCTCCCACAGACACAACAAAAAAAGCACATCTACAAAATAAATGACTCGCACAGAACAGCAACCAATCGCTGGCAGAGGAACCTAAACTCCAATAACGGCAAGAAGTTCGTGACATTACTGGGCAGAACGGGAGAAAAGAGGAGAGTGAGAGAAGGTGAATCCGAGCGGGACGGGTGCTCCCGAAAGGGAACTGCAGAGGAGGAAGGGATCCCGCACCCTGGAAAGTCACCTACACGGGGGAAAGATCAAACGAACCGGAAGAATCTCCAGATGCAGAGAAGAGTGTAGCAGTAACTTGGAGTATGGAAAAGCCGATCAAGAACCCAACGGACCATCTGAACTACGGGCACAGTCACCAAAAATTGAGACGCCTGGGTCGGGGCTGGGCACCGAATCCTCAGCTCCAGAGGTTAGTACCCGAGAACGGGCCGGGGGACGTCTGGGTGGGGGCTGGGCACCAAGACCTCAGTGCCAGAGGTTAGTCCCCGGGCTGGGGGCGGGGGAGAGCAGACACTGCTTGGGAGGTCCAGAAACCATTTGATGGGGCAGAGACTGCCTGGGAGACTAGAAAACAAAGCTGTCGCAGAGGAAGGGAACAATACTCTAGGGGTGGGGAAGTGGAAAGCCGCATCAGAGGGAACCTGGGAGAAGAGCCTGGTCTGCGCCCGTGCTGAGAAGGGGAGAGAAGAAGGGGTGGGTCCCCATAGAATACCCCCCACGCCACAGCAAGCTTACAGGCCCCCTAGCTAGCAGAAAGCTGTGCTTCCCAGTGCATCCCCTCCCCCCACCCCCACCACCCACTACGCTCTCACCAGACCTGGGGCTGCCTGCCATCCAGGAGGGCTGGCCTCAACAATTGCCTGAAGCCTACCACTGCAGGGGCTGTCCCTGCACAGGCCTGCTTGCCCTTTGGAGGGGCTACACTTCCACAAAGCAGCACCAAACACCAACAGCCCCCGAGAAAAGGCCTGCAGCGCAGAAAAGCTAGAACAAGCCTAGCCAGGCTGTGAATAGAACTGCCTAGTTCTTGGACGGATTTTTCTGAGTCAGGCTGCCCCGGGGAGGAGCCTCTTGGGTCTCCAAAGGCCCTGCCACCTGCCCAAGCCCCCAGGGGGTGCCGAGACCTACTGGATCAGCTGCATAGGACTGCCAGCTCCAGGCAGGACCCCCTGCAGCCCAGAAAAGCTGCAACAAGCCTGGCTGAGTCGGGAAAAGATCTCAGACGGTCTTTCTGAGTCGGGCTGCCCTGGGGAGGAGCCTCTTGTGTTTCCAATGGCCCTGCTACCCGCCCAACTCCCAGGGCGTGCCCCACTCCTGTGAAATAACTGCTCAGCACCACCAGCCCCCTGGAAGAGCCCCTGCAGCCCAGAAAAGCTGCAACAAGCTCGGCCAGACTGTGAAAAGATCTGCCTACACTCTCAGGCCGTCCTTCTGAGTTGGGCTGCCCTAGGGAAGAGCCTCTTAGGTTCTCAGTGACCCAGATAGCTGCTCCAGCCCCCAGGGTGTGCTGCACTCCTGAGAAACAGCTGCCCAACACCGCCAACCCCCTGCAAGAACCCCACAGTCTAAGAATACCAGAGCAAGCTCTGCATGACCAAGTGAAATCTGCTACCATCGTGCTGTGGACCTCCCAGTCCTGTCTGCCCTCAGGAAGCCCTCCTTTGCTTCAAAGAAACACTGTTAGCCCCATCAAAACTTCAGAAAAGCCACACTGCCTCAGAAAAGATTGACCAACAACACCAGCCCTCAGGAAATATTCCACGGCAGTGACGAGGTAAACACTGCCCGATAACGGGGAGTACAACTCCCTCAGGAGAAAGAAAACAACAAGCAAGATGAAGAAGCTGAGAAACCACCCCCAGTCAAACCAACAGGAGAACTCACCTCAAACAGTCAACAATGAAACAGATCTCTGCAGTCTGACAGACCTGGAGTTCAAAAGCGAAATAGTGAAGATACTGAAGGAATTAAGAGAAGATATGAACAGTAATGCAGATACCCTCAGAAAGGAACTAGAAAATATAAGGAGGAGCCAAGAAAAACTAGAACATTCATTTGCAGAGATGCAAACTGAACTAGGGGCAGTAAAAACCAGAATGAATAATGCAGAAGAACGAATCAGTGATATGGAAGATAGAATAATGGAAATCACTCAATCCGGTCAACAGACAGAAAACCGAATCAAAAAACTGGAAAGCAATATAAGAGACCTATGGGGTAATATAAAGCGGGCCAATCTACGCATAATAGGAATTCCAGAAGGAGTAGAAAAGGATAAGGGGATGGAAAATATATTTGAAGAAATTATCGATGGAAACTTCCAAAATCTAAAGAATACTGGGTTCAGGATACAAGAAGCACAGAGGGCCCCAAACAAACTGAACCCAAACAGACCCACACCAAGACACATCATAATAAAAATGGCAAAAGTTAGTGATAAAGAGAGGATCCTAAAGGCAGCAAGAGAAAAACAGAATGTTACCTACAAGGAAACCCCCATAAGAATATCAGCTGATTTCTCTACAGAAACACTACAGGCCAGGAGGGAATGGCAAGAGATATTTAAAGTGCTAAAAGGAAAAAATATGCAACCTAGAATACTCTATCCAGCAAGAATATCATTTAAAATAGAAGGGGAAATAAAAATTTTTCCCAACAAACAAAAACTTAAAGAATACTGCAACAGAAAACCCAGGTTAAGGAAATATTGAAACGGCTTCTCTAAACCAAAAAGAAAGGAAGGAAAGGGAAGAAAAAAGAAAAGTAAAAAAGAAGAAGAAGAGGAAGAACTAGGACTGAGGAAACCGCAATCAGAGAGCAGGCACTCAAATAAGCCAGCATACAGATTTAATCATGAACATGCTTCAAACAAAATATAATTAAAAATAAAAAAATAAAAAAGAGTCATCAAAACCATAAGATGTGGGCAAGGGATGTTAGGAAGTAAATAACGCTTTTTGTTTGTTTGTATGTTTCTCGTCTTAATTTTAATATAGTAATGAAGTGTTTGAACTTACAGGATCATCAGGCTAAAACACACAATTATGGGAAGGGGTTAGCATACTTAAAGAACAGGGCAACCACAAGCCAAAACCAAATATTGCATTGGCAAAAAATGAAAAAAAAATACACTCAAGCAGATAATAACAGACCATCCAACCAAAAGAAAAAAAAAAAAAAAGAAAGGAAGAATGGAGAACCATAGAATCAACTGGAACACAAGGTTCAAATGGCAATAAATAATCATCTATCAATTATCACCTTAAATGTCAATGGGCTGAATGCCCCAGTCAAAAGACAAAGACTGGCTGAGTGGATAAAACGGCAAAAACCTTCCATATGCTGCCTACAAGAAACTCACCTTAGGACAAAAGATACATATAGATTGAAAGTGAAAGGGTGGGGAAAAATATTTCACGCCAATAGACATGACAGAAAAGCAGGAGTCGCAACGCTCATATCAGACAAAATAGACTTTAAAACAAAAGACATAAAGAAAGGCAAAGAAGGACACTACTTAATGATTAAGGGATCCATCCAAGGAGAGGATGTTACTATCATCAACATATATGCCCCAAAATACAGGAGCACCCAGATACATACAACAAATACTAACAGGCATAAAGGGAGATATTGATGAGAATACAATCATAGTAGGAGACCTAAATACACCCTCACATCAATGGACAGATCCTCTAGACAGAAAACCAATAAAGCAACAGAGATCTTGACAGAAACAATAGAAAATTAGACTTAATTGAAATCTTCAGGACACTACATCCAGAAAAAGCAGAATGCACATTCTTCCCAAATGCACATCGAACATTCTCAAGAATCGACCACATATTGGGACACAAAGCGAGTCTCAATAAATTTAGAAGCATAGACATTATCTCAAGTATCTTCTCTGACCACAATGCCATGAAATTAGAAACCAACCATGGGAAAAGCAAAGAGAAAAAACATACTCCATGGAGACTAAACAACATGCTACTAAAAAAACAATGGGTCAAAGAGGAAATCAAGAAGGAAATTAAAAACTACCTTGAAACAAAGGATACTGAAGACACCACCTCTCAAAATCTATGGGATGCTGCGAAAGCAGTGCTCAGAGGGAAATTTATAGCAATACAGGCCTTTCTCAAAAAAGAAGAAAGATCCTAAATTGACAACTTAACCCTCCATCTAAACGAATTAGTAAAAGAAGAACAAAAAAGTCCTAAAGTCAGCAGAAGGAAGGAAATTATAAAGATCAAAGAAGAAATCAATAAAATAGAGACTCAAAAATCAATAGAGAAAATGAATAAAACCAAGAGCTGGTTCTTTGAAAAGGTGAACAAAATTGACAAACCCCTGGCCAGACTCACTAAAAAGAGGAGAGAAAGAACCCAAATAACCAAAATTAGAAAGGAAAAAGGAGAAATCACAACGGATACAGCAGAAATGCAAAAAACCATAAGAGAACACTATGAACAACTGTATGGTAACAAGTTTGACAATCTGGAAGAAATGGACAATTTTCTAGAATCTTACAGCCTGCCAAAACTGAATCAAGCAGAAACAGACCAACTGAACAGACCCATCACTAGAAATGAAATTGAAGAGGGCATAAAAACACTCCCTACAAATAAAAGTCCAGGACCAGATGGCTTCACAGGTGAATTTTATGAAACATATAAAGAGGAACTGGTGCCCATCCTCCTTAAACTCTTTCAAAAGGTTGGAGAAGAAGGAATACTCCCAAAGACATTCTATGAGGCCACCATCACCCTCATTCCAAAACCAGACAGAGATACCACCAAAAAAGAAAACTATCGCCCAATATCATTGATGAATATAGATGCAAAAATTCTCAAAAAAATCTTAGCCAACCGAATCCAACAACATACCAAAAAAATTATACACCATGACCAGGTTGGGTTCATCCCAGGTTCACAAGGATGGTTCAACATACGCAAATCAATCAGCATCATACAACACATTAACAAAAAAAAAAAGTCAAAAATCATATGATCATCTCAATAGATGCAGAAAAAGCATTTGACAAAGTCCAATACCCATTCATGATCAAGACCCTCGCCAAAGTGGGTATAGAGGGAACATTCCTGAATATAATCAAAGCCATTTATGATAAACCCACAGCAAATATAATCCTCAATGGGGAAAAACTGAAAGGCTTCTCACTCAAATCTGGAACAAGACAGGGATGCCCACTCTCACCACTGCTCTTCAACATAGGTTTGGAAGTCCTGGCCACAGCAATTAGACAAACCAAAGAAATAAAAGGCATCCATATAGGAAGAGAAGAGATCAAACTGTCACTGTGTGCAGATGACATGATACAGTAGCTAGAAAGCCCTAAGGACTCAACCCCAAAACTCCTTGAACTGATTAATAAATTCAGCAAAGTAGCAGGATATAAGATTAACATTCAGAAGTCAGTTGCATTTCTGTATACCAGCAATGAAACATTGGAAAAGGAATACAAAAATACAACACCTTTTAAAACTGTACCTCACAAAATCAAATACCTCGGAATACACCTGACCAAGGAGGTAAAGGACCTATATGCCAAGAACTATAAAACTTTAATCAAAGAAATCAGAGAAGATGTAAAGAAATGGAAAGATATTCCATGTTCCTGGATTGGGAAAATCAATATTGTGAAAATGGCCATCCTACCCAAAGCAATCTACAGATTCAATGCAATCCCGATCAAATTACCCATGACATTTTTCACAGAACTAGAACAAACAATCCAAACGTTTATATGGAACCACAAAAGACCAAGAATTTTCAAAGCAATCTTGAGAAACAAAAACCAAGCAGGAGGCATAACTCTCCCAGACTTCAAGAAATACTACAAAGCCACAGTCATCAAAACAGTGTGGTACTGGTATCAAAACAGACACATGGACCAATGGAACAGAATAGAGAACCCAGAAATAAACCCTGACACCTATGGTCAACTAATCTTTGACAAGGGAGGCAAGAACATAAAATGGGAAAAAGAAAGTCTATTCAGCAAGCATTGCTGGGAAACCTGGACAGCTGCATGCAAAGCAATGAAATTAGAACACACCCTCACACCATGCACAAAAATAAACTCCAAATGGCTGAAAGACTTAAATATACGACAGGACACCATCAAACTCCTAGAAGACAACACAGGCAAAACACTCTCTGACATCAACATCATGAATATTTTCTCAGGTCAGTCTCCCAAAGCAACAGAAATTAGAGCAAAAATAAACCCATGGGACCTCATCAAACTGAAAAGCTTTTGCACAGCAAAGGAAACCAAAAAGAAAACAAAAAGACAACTTACAGAATGGGAGAAAATAGTTTCAAATGATGCAACTGACAAGGGCTTAATCTCTAGAATATATAAGCAACTTATACAACCCAACAGCAAAAAAACCAATCAATCAATGGAAAAATGGGCAAAAGACCTGAATAAACATTTCTCCAAAGAAGATATACAGATGGCCAACAAACACATGAAAAAATGCTCAACATCACTGATTATAAGAGAAATGCAAATCAAAACTGCCACGAGATATCACCTCACACCATTCAGAATGGCCATCATTAATAAATCCACAAATAACAAGTGCTGGAGGGGCTGTGGAGAAAAGGGAACCCTCCTGCACTATTGGTGGGTATGTAAACTGGTTCAGCCACTATGGAGAACAGTTTGGAGATACCTTAGAAATCTATACATAGAACTTCCATATGACCCTGCAATCCCACTCTGGGGCATCTATCCGGACAAAACTCTCCTTAAAAGAGAAACGTGCATCCACATGTTCATTGAAGCACTATCTACAGATGATTGGATTCAGAAGAGGTGGTATATATACACAATGGAATACTACTCAGCCATAAGAAGGAATGACATAATGCCATTTGCAGCAACATGGATGGAACTAGAGACTCTCATCCTGAGTGAAATGAGCCAGAAAGACAAAGACAAATACCATATGATATCACTTATAACTGGAATCTAATATCCAGCGCAAATGAACATCTCCTCAGAAAAGAAAATCATGGACTTGGAGAAGAGACTTGTGGCTGCCTGATGGGAGGGGGAGGGAGTGGGAGGGATGGGGAGCTTGGGCTTATCAGACACAACTTAGAATAGATATACAAGGAGATCCTGCTGAATAGCATTGAGAACCATGTCTAGATACTCATGTTGCAACAGAAGAAAGGGTGGGGGAAAAACTGTAATTGTAATGTATACATGTAAGGATAACCTGACCCCCTTGCTGTACAGTGGGAAAATAAAAAATAAATAAATAAAAACAAATAAAAATAGACAAAGCATGGAGTTCCCATTGTGGTTCAGTGATTAAGGAATCTGACTGAGAACCATGAGGTTTCAGGTTCAATCTCTGGTCTTGCTCAGTGGGTTAAGGATCTGGCATTGCCATGAGCTGTGGTGTAGACTGCAGATGCGGCTCAGATCCCGCATTGCTTGGCTGTGGCCAGTGGCTACAGCTATGATTCGACCCCTAGCCTGGGAACCTCCATATGCTGCAGGAGCAGACCTAGAAATGGCAAAAGACAAAAACAAAACAACAACAACAACAACAAAACAAACAAACAAAAAACACCCTTGCCACTTCTAGCCTCGGTTACTCAGTCTACACCAACATTCATATAGACGATGGACTTAAGACCATAACGCCACAACAAGGGAGTTTTAAGTTTAGGTGGCACATAGGAAAGTGAACAGGCTCTGGAAGCACAAGGACCTGAGCTGGAATCCCTACACTCATTTAATTTCATCCCCACTTCACTGGCCTGACATGAAGATTTCACAAGGTAAGGTCTACAAATACTCAGTAAGTGGCAGCTAGTATAAAAAAAAAATAGACAAAGCAGGAGTTGCCATCATGGCTCAGTGGAAACAAATCTGACTAGTATCCATGAGGACACAGGTTTGATCCCTGGCCTCACTCAGTAGGTTAAGGATCTGGCATTGCTGAGCTGTGTTGTAGGTTTCAGACACAGCTCACATCCCAAGTTGCTGTGGCTGTGGTGCAGGCCAGTGGCTACAGCTTTGATTCAACCCCTATCCTGGGAACCTTCATATGCTGTGGCTGTGGCCCTAAACACACACACACAAACACACACACAAAATAAATAAATTAATTAATTAATTAATAAAATGAACTGAGACAAAGCTCAAGGTACACAGTACTGGACTGGTGACCCACGTCTACATCTCTGGGAAAAATCAGGGGGAGAGCCTTGAACAGGGTGTTCTTCCATCCACCTGGAGGCTGGGGCTCTGGAAAATGTGGACAAAAGAAAGCCCTCCAAGGAACAACAAAGCACTTCAAACAAAGGTTTTTACTCCTGGGTGAATTCACAAGGCTGAAAAGAATCTCTGAACCTACTCAGCAACCTACAGGGTGGAAAGACTACAGGGCTATGGGTAGAAAGGAAGGTGCTGACCATGAAGCCAAGTTCATGGAGCAGGGAGACTCAAGGGATCTGCCAAACTCCTCCAGCCTTCCTTCCCCATCTAAGGGGCAGGACCTCCCCTATGAGGAGTTCTTGACTCTGCCCTGTGCCTCACCTTCTAGATCAGTCTGGATCAAGCCCTGACCTGGAGTACTTAAGTCTTAGCCTGCCCCTTACTGTTGTCTAGAAGCCCCCATTCTTTCTTCTTCAGGTTACTCTTGGCCCTGTGCCGAGCTCACCCCATGCCTCTCAGGCATGAGATGTATATATGAGAGGAGTGGACAGCTGGATTCCCCAGTAGCCATCGTGTTCCCTCTGAAGCCAATTGCTCCCACATCCTGCCTGTCAGTGCCACATGCCCACCTCTGCCCTTGCCCCAGCCCCAAACATGTGTGCACTGGCATCTCACATACATGCACACAAACACGTATATGTAAACACACAAAAACATACACACATAAATGTAAAACATGGAAACACACTCAAATGTATGTACATAATCACACAAAATACACAAATGCAAACACATATACATACAAGCACATATGTGTGCATGCACGTGTGCACAAACACACACTCACACACTTTCTCTCTCTAGCAATGCCTAAACACTCAAGGGAAATACCTTGGAATGCCAGGTCACATGCACCCTGGGTACATGCCTCCAGCTGACTGTCCTCCTCTGCCAGTTGAAATCACACACACACACCAGCCAAGAGCATCCAGGACTTTCCCTCCCTCCAGTTCTTCAGGGCAGAGCTGCTCACTGAGCTCCCTGAGTTGAACCTATTGCCCACGGACCATCCAAGCTAATACAGCTGCTCCCCACACCCACCTATCCAGCCTGTGGGTCACAGCCTTCCCACACTGTATTTCTTCTCTCCTGGGAGGGGAGGCAAAGTATACTTAGCTTCATGACATCCCTGCCCTGACTGACAGGTAGGAGTAGCAACTGTCACTCACTGGTCTCCTGCTGTGACATCCAGATCCATCTGAAACTTCCCAGTGTGTCTGGGCTGAGCTGGTGGCTTAAGATATAGAACAGTTGCAAGAGGATAAAGATAATCTCTGAGAGCCATGTCACAGGGCTGTTCCCTTCCCCACGCCAGTGGAGCCCTAATCACCTCATCATGGGGTCCAGGTGGTTTGGGGAAGGGAGGGGATGCCTACACAGCAGAGAAGTGTAAGTTCTGTCAGGAAGAGGGGGATGGTTACTGAAACCCCCCTTGATGTCATGAGTCAATGGCATCCCAGCTTTCAGAAAGCTCTGGGGACTCCAGCAGGCCAGCCTCAGTGCCCCCACCAGGGAGGCACTCTCAAGCCCTGGGAATCATCTACATTCTCTTCCAGGTCACATCTATTCCCATTGACCTGCCCTCTCTCTCTGCCCCTCTCCTGGCACTACCAACACCACCCCTACCACTGAGTATGAGATGCTGCATGAGGCCTGGGTTTGTCCTTCTCTTGGCATCACCAGACCTGCAGCTCATTAGCTGTCAATGGACCTGAACTGCACTGAACACAAAGTTCCATAAATATACTGCATGGGGTGACATAACCCAATAGGAAAGCAAGGTCTGGGCTGGACCAGGACCAGAACGGTGGCAGCTACCACTTCTGGGGCCAGTTTGCACCAGATGCACTTGGAACTCATCATGTAATTGAACAATGCAAAGACCCTAGAGGGGGATACCCACACCAAGAGTGAGCAGAGCTGTGGTTAGTGTGTGGTTAATCTGTACCAAACTTCAGCGTTTCTGCTGGTAGAGCTCCTGGTCAAGATGAAATCAATCATGAAGAGGGAGTCTCACTCTCCTAAGTGGTCAACATGAGTTGTAGCTATTCTTTGAGACATGAGGCTGAAAAACCTAAACACAAAGGGAGGAACCCAGGGCCCTAGAGACAGGGAACAGCAGGCACCCCATCTGGGTGGTCCACAGGAGACCCTGGATCAGGGTATGTGTAGGAGTTACCTCAGGCTGCTGAAACAAAACACCACAACCAGAGTGGCTTAAACAACATATAGCATTGCCCCCAGTCCTGGGGGCTGGAGTCTGAGACCCAGGTGTGGGCAGGGCTGGTCCCTCCTGAGACCTCTCTCCTGGGCATGTAGACTGCCGTCTCACCTGGTGTCCTTACAGGGTTTTCCCTCTGTGTGTGTGTGTGTGTCTGTGTCCTGACCTCCTCTTCCTTTAAGGACACTGTTCTTATGGGATCAGGGCCCACCCTGGTGACCTCAATTTACCTTCATCACTTCTTTAAAGGCTCTCCTCCCCAAATACAGTCACAGTCAGGTGCTGGGGGTCAGGACCCAACATATGGATATTGGGGGACAGAACACAACCAATCACACTTTGAATACAGCCAAATCTCTGCCTCCCCCCGAGGGCCACACAGGGCCATGTCTGTGTGGCCAACTAACACATGTGATCCACAGCAGGTCACCAAACCTGGTGCTTTGGAGTCCAGTGTCTCTATAGAATGGGCTGGCCCACAGGAGTGAAGCCAGCCAAAGCTGGACAAGGCTGTTCTGATTCACAGCAACACGGAAAGAGAATTTTATGTAAGTGAGCCAGTTATTTTCCAAATTTGCTATGGGCCCTGGGAGAGGGAGCTGCCAACAGTGGCTGTTCTGTAAGATGTTTTAAGGGTAGGAAGCACCCAGACAAAGCTTGATCGCACAGTGAATATGACACCATCTGCAACAGGTATCGTTAGCGAGCTGTCTGGAGGCTGGAGGATGAGCATCCACAGCACAGGTTGAATTATATGAACTGTTCACATGCCCTCCTCCACCCTTCTGCCCATGCACATTCCTTGTTTGAGATATCAATCAAGCTCGCTCTTGACTTCCTCCCAGAAAAATCAGGGGGTTGGGTGAAATGACAAAGCACTTGGGGTCTTTGTGCTGAGGGGGCTTCCTTCATCACCCTATGCAGGACATGGAGCTGGAAGCACAGACCCCAGCATGGACAGACACCCCAGCTCTGAGGCTTGTAAGTTGTGTTCAGTAAAAATGCAGGATATTCTGAAAGAAACCCCAGTTCTGAGAACACCCTTCCTTGCACAAGAGGCACATTTCACATCACCACAGATTTCTTTAGGATTCACTTAAAAGACCTGCAATAAACAGACACACCCAGGAGTCCTGTAAGTTGCATGGAGCAGTATCCTGGCCTCTCAGCTGTTCATGTGCCATCTGTGTACCTGCCAGCTTCTGCAACTCAAACCATGCCTTGGGGGTTTCCAAATGCCATCATCCCAATGAAATAATGCTTTCTGACATGGACAGAGACCCATCAGGCTGTACTCATGGTGGCAAACATCAAAATGCTGTCAGAGGAAACACATGAAGGGATGTGTCTATACACCATGGGAGAGACTGCAGGTGACCTTGAACAGGAAGGACAGCCTGCTCCAAAGAGGCTGAAGGCCATGAGCTAGTGCTTTTGAATATTTAACACTGAGGAAGTCCAGAGTGGCCCTGGATTTGTTTTTCTAATCAGTAACACTTTTCAAACAAGAAAAGTTTGACAGCAGCACCTGATTGCTGTGGTGAAATGGAAGGAGGACTGTGCACCCCGCTGACCTTTAAGGGCCCAGCTAGTGGTCCTCTGCCATTGTCAAGGCCATAGCAATGGACAGGAACCTCCTGGGCTCTGTCAGAGATTCATACCCTCCTTGGAGGTGAGTTAATTTCCCCCGATGGTATCACAATTTCAGGAAGGCCCAGAGCAAAGCAGAGGATCAGATGCTGGCAAGAGAGGACCTTCTGGAATAAGTAAGTGGGGCTGGGATAAGAGCAGGATGGGGATATTGAAATCATCCTGACACAAACCATGTGCCTCAAGCCCCTGGGCCAGCAGAGGAGACATGTCAGTAAGCAGCACTTTGCAGGAAACCATCCCCAGCAGGAAGGCCCTTTTCTTGTCACTTTAGCAAAGCTACATTGTAATGAATTTTGAAACCAGGCACACGCATGCTTTACTCTTCTTCAGCCCAAGCACACCTTTCAAATCCTTTCTTCTTCTTTGGCCACCAAGGCATGTGGAATTCAAGCGCCAGGTATCTGATCAGTTGTGACCTATGCTGCAGTTGCGCCAATGCTGGATCCTTAAACTACCATTGTGGCCAGGGATCAAACCTGTGTTCTAGTGCTCCAGAGACACTGCCGATCTTGTTGATGCCACAGTAGGAACTCCCACCTTTCAAATCTTTTAATCACACAATACATGGACTCACTTGTCAGTTCTTCCTGTAAATCAAAGAAGCAGAAATGAAGAATAAGTAACAGGTGTCCAGACCTCTTCCCTAGCTTCCCCTTTGGTCAACTCCCAGACAAACTGTGTGACCAAACTGTGTGAACAGTTAACAGATAGGCCTTACTGCTGTGGCACAGTGGGTTAAGGATCCAACTGCAGAACCTTGGGTCACTGTGGTGGTGCGGGTTCAATCCCCACCCCAATGCAGTGGGTTAAGGATCCAGAGTTGCCACAGTTATGGTGTAAGTTGCAGCTGTTGTTTGGTTTTGAACCCTGGCCCGGGAATTTCCATATGTCATGGATTTGGCTAGAAAAGAAAACATCTAGAGCAAGAGGGGACAAGTCTGCATGCAGTGGGGAACAGTGGAGACTCTGACCCCCATCTCAATAATTATCTGAGATTACCTCCATTTTCATTTAAAAGTTTCATGTCCTGACAGAATCTTTGGAGGTGTTTTTTGGGGAATTCTGGCCATCATCCCTCCAGATTGCCAGCATTCTGTTTAAAGACACCTTCCCTTTCTACTGACATTTTTGAGTACATAATCCATCCCGTAAGTGGTGGGAAGTGGACCCCAACTCAGTAATGCATCAAATGTATGATCATCTTACATTCTCCCAGAGGAGGTGTTAGCAGCCCCAACCCAAAGAGGAACACCCAGAACCTTGGACCTGCCCCAGCATCACACAACTACCTGGGGTGGGGCTGGAATGAATGGTTGATAAGTTTCAACTTGATCCACATCTCAAGATGGAGCCAAATATAAGGAATGTTCACCTGGTGGGGAGGGTAGGGGGTGCATGAGAAGGTGGCTTGTGACATGGATTTCATGGGGAGAAAGGGGGATGGGAGCCTGCTGCCCAGTCGGATGGGGACAGACACTGCTCTGACCCGCTTTGCTGACCAAGCAGACTAAGGGATCCTATCCATACCCCTAGAAAAAAGTTCTGTGAGAAGAAGAGTCAGAACCTTGAGGCTTGGAGGTCCAGGCCCCTGCATGAGGAGCCATAGAAATCCAACCAGAGAGCCCAGGTTCTGGAAAACAGCCTCACCCTCTGCATGAATGCAGAAAATCAAATACCGATGATTTGCACCCTCCAACTGCCACCTTCTGGATCACTCTTATCAGCCTGGGAAACCAGGGAGGAGGTGATCTCTGCTCTTCCCCAGTGCGGCCTTTGAAATTCAACACTCTCATCACAGTATGGTATTTACACAGCTTTCTACAAAGGTGTAAGAATTCCAGACCAAACATTCTTTTCTCAAAGGGATTTAACATGGGTACTAACATGAATTCTAAGCAAAAGAGCCCATAGGGACAAACGTTTGTCCTGGGGTGACAGAGACCCTAGAGCCAGCCCCACTGCTCACATATGTTGAGCACTAGGTTAACATCTAACAGGAATATTAGGCTTAGAATCCTTACCACACCCAAGCCTTAGCTGGTTCAACAGGCTTTTTGCTTTTTTAATAATGCCTATAAAAAAAAGCCTCTCCTGGTCTTTAGATGCCACATGAGATGAATGATAACCAAGATCAGGGCATGACTTCCTGGGAGGGGAGGGGAGGGCTTTCACTGGAGGGCCCCTGAGCCTTATCCTTCATTTTAAATAATTAATGACTCACCAAGTACCTGATTAAAACTGTAAAGCTTAAACAACTCCATTTAAGGACAATGAGGCTGACTGTCACATTATAAAGAAAATGAAGGCAGAGGGGTGTCAGGGGCTGGGAGAGGAGGGTTCTCTTTGGCCTTAGCAACTAATGAATGAAACCACAAATAAACCTAGATTCCATGCTTTCATCCAAAAAAAAAAAAAAAAAAAGGAATGTAAATGCATACTACAAAAGATATAACTGAGTTGCTTAAAATAGAGATCAAACATCCAAACCATATATTCCTTTAATACAAAAAGATGGATGGATGAGTGGATAGACAGATGGGTAGAAGGATGGATGGATGGAAACTATCAATAAAAACAAATCTTAAAACTATAACACCAAGTGGAACATTTAAGTTATAAAGGACATTCTCAGTGTGATACCAGGTATATATATTCTTTTTCGCACAACAACACAAAGCCATATAGACACAGCAATCACTGATACATACAAGAGAACAAGGGACAGGAAGGATTCACAGTGAAATCATGACAACATTTGCCTCTGGGCAGAGGAACCTGGGCCAGAGGTTGAAGGGGACTTTGACTTTTTTCAGGAATATTTCAACCCTATGATTAAAAAAATGCCAAAATATTAACCATTGCCAATTCTGCATAGTAATCCATAAAACCTGGTATTTATACTACACTTTGTGTTTTCTTATGTTTTTAATTTTCTCTGGATTAAAAAAAAAAAAACATCAATCTGGAACCTACAATGTCCTCAGCCTCTTGAGGGCTTCCTTCCCTGGACTGGAGTCAGCTATGGGCTACACCCTTTGGCCATAAACAAAGTTCTTGATGAAGAATATTATCACCATTTTCTCCACATGCCCATTGATAACTCGTTGATGACTTTTTAAAGGGGAGAACATGTACTTAAGTCAGGGTCACGTGCAACTAATTTTCTAATTATGTCTAAAATCCCAAACAAACCTCTTTGGGCTCAGCAAGCAAGCAGGTGGAAAAGACAGTAACTTCTTGGACAGGAATATTGGAAAACAATACAATGGCACAAGGAAAAGTGCCTGTTTGGGTACAAGAGTCTTTTCATCTCTGTATTCCCCGGGCTACTATTTGACATGTGAGGCCATTTAGTGAAGACATTTAAGGCATCAACAGGGTAAGTGCTATTCTGGGGGGAAGAATTGAGGGGGTGGGCTTGTCTCCAACAGGAGACACATCACCTGATGTCACTGACAGGGACCGTCGAAAACAGGCAAATCCATGGAGACAGAAAGCAGATCAGTGGTCCCCAGGAAGCAGCAGGCAGAGGGGGTGGGGACTGGATCCTAACAGGTATGGGCTTTCCTCTTTGGTGATGAAAATGTTCTAAGATTGACTGTGGTGGTAGGCACCCTAGCTATGAATAGACTAAAATCCAGTGGATCATATCCTTTCAGTGGGCAAAGTGTACTCTATGTGAATTCTCTCTCAACTTTTTAAAGAAAATGAATCTTTTTGTCCTTGTTGTTCTTATGCTGAGAAACTGCCAAGAGGCAGGCAGCACATTTTAAAACATGTCGATAATAGTATCCCTGAAGGACCCTTTCCCTAGAGCACACTTTCATCCCAGAGCCACATCTGCTCTGACTACCTCAACTTTGTCACTTGGAACCTGTCCCTGGGTCTTCCTTCTCTGGCCACCCCCTGGTCCCAGTCTCCATCAAAGCCTTCCTGGATTCCTGCTGGAACCTCTTAGCTGCTTTCACTTCCTTCCCTCCTCTCCAGAGAGAAGCCAAGATGCCCCTGTTAAATTATCAATGAGGTCATCTGCTCTGTAGTAATCTGTCCAAAGCTCCTGCTGCCCTTCAGGAAGAATCACAACCCCTCCCCTCAGCCCCCTCACATCTCCCTCCACCATGGGTACCCCACCCAGCTGGTGGCCTTGGCCTTCTCTGTTTGACACACAAACCAAGTTCATTTCCACTTGGGCGTGCTGCTCTTGTGACCCTCTGCCTGGAAGGTTCTGGGCTGAGATCTTCCCAAGCAAACTGCTCATCATCTGGGGCTCAGCTCAGGTGTCACCCTCACTCAAAAGAAGGATGGGCTGAGATGAATTTCTAAGATGCCTTGAAGACAGTGGGTCTGCTGGGGGGGAGTGCCATGTGCATTTGCTCTTACCCTACGAACAGTAAGAACTCATGGGTGAAGGGGGGCTACTACTACAAATTGGCAACAGGGTTTGCATTAAAAATGACCATTCTAGGAGTTCCCTGGTGGTGCAGTGAGTTAAGGATCTGGCATTGTCACTGGAGTGGCCTGGGTTGCTGCTGGGTGCAAAAGAAAAAAAGAAAGAAAAAGAAAACAACACACACACACACAAACCCCACAAAAACCAAAACAAAAAAACAAAAAAATCAAAACTATAAACACTATGTGGAAAACTTGGGAGTAGAAAGAGGGCTTAGAAGCTCCATGGTCTAGGAGAAAGATGGCAGGGACAGTACTGGGTGGATCTGGTGACAATGGTGGGGAGAGTGACACAGGTCCAAAGGGATTCAGAAGGCCCAAGGGCATGACTTGGGACCAGATCAGTGGAGGGAATGGAACAGGTGGGATGGCTCCTGTGTCCTAGAATCAGAAAAGGTCTGACACTGGAAAGAGGGAACAATTCAAGTTGTCAACAACTGGGGATGGATTCAGCCACACAATGAGCTATGCTGGGCAACAAGGGAGAAATGAGGACTGGTCCCCAGATGGAAGGTCAGGCTGGAGGCGTGACCCTAGTCAGGATGGTAACAGGGCCTCCTACCAGCCAGAAAGTCAGGAAGGCCTCACCCAGTTTGGGTGTCATGAGAGATGAGAAGAGGTGAAAGGATCAGGGAGGGAGGGGGGATCCCAGGATGAAGGAATCTTGTATGTTTGTGAAACAAGCCTGGGCAGGAGGGAGCCTGGGGAGGGCCATGTTCAGCCAGCTTGTTCTTCCTTGGCCTGAGCCACCTGCTTTCTGATCACCCAATGGCTGGATGTCCAGAGAGCTAGGCAGAAGGTGTACCCAACTCACAGCATCTGCTTGGAAAGATACATCAAGAACAAAGCTTCTGGGAGTGGAATTCAGAGGATGCTGTTAACTCACAGAATGAGACTCGCACCTCACCCAGAGGCCCAGAGTAATGAACTGGACAGCTATGTGCTCCGATGGAGTGTCTTAGGGTGAACAAAGCACTCCTGCACAGGCCTTCCAGAACCTTCTCTCCTGATGCATACCCACCTCTGCATCATGGAGGAATGAGAGGCCAGCCACAGGGGCTAGATTCCCAGTAGGAGGCTACTTCATGACAACTCTCATGTGAAGGTGGACTTGCAGGCTGGTCCTGCACACACCCAAGGAGACCTCAAAGCTCATCACTGTTCCTGTCAGTTTTCCTCTGTGCTCTTCTTTTGACGTGATATTTAGGGAGGTCCCCCATGCCAGCTCTGTTCCCACTTCCTGTGCCCCAAAATAGAAGTGATATAAAACCTATAGTTTCTATTGATTTTGGCACATGCCTCTCGCTTAAAAGGCCAAGTTTACTGATGGTACCAGTGCTCAACCTCACAGTAAGCTCTTTTTGCATCTGGGATGCTCCAGTGAGCAGAAGGAATGCCTGCCCACACTGCCCCGGCACTGCCTGGCCACCCCTGCTTAGCCTGCACACCCCCTCCCAGTATTCTGTACATGGGAGTTGAGGTGGTGGGGGAGCATTCCTAGAAGGGGGTCAACACTGACAGAGGCTTTCCCCCTTAGTTTCAATACTGCAGTCGCACTGGATGCATGACACATAGGAACAGCAGTCACTCAGCAGGAGAAGTGAGTCCAGACCCCACCTGGTGTGGGAGAGAGATAGCCACAGGAGACCTCATGGACTATGAGAAAAGTTTCAAAAGTGCCCTCATCTTTAAGGGAGAACTGTCAGAATTCTGCTTTGTTGGATTATTTATCCCTTGGATAACTCTCCTGCTCCCTGAGATTGGAAATGTCACCCAAAAAGCAGAAGCTAAATGGAACAGTCCTATGGTACTAGTAACAGGCTCAAGTGGAAAATGAAACCATGGGAGAAAAGTGACTGTAGCAGTCTGTCCCATGAAAACTAATTTGAACCACATCTGCAATTATAGGTACTACAAAATGGAAGATTCTTGCTATTACAGGAAGAGTTACAAGAAATATTTGGGATAAAATTATAAATACATGGTGCTCTAGAGACTGTTCTGGGGGCAGGAATAACATCTTTCTGTAAGATTTAATATGTTTTGAAATCTATTTAGGATAGATGCCAAATATACCATCCACAGGATACTTTTTTAATTAAATTTTTTTGGAGTGTAGTTTATTTACACAAAATTCTTAACTGAGGTGCAACACTGCTGCTCAGACCTTTCAGAGGAAAATGGAAATTAAGACACACTGAAAAGCTAGTTACTGAAGATAGTTGGCAATACTTTTTGTTTGTTTCTTTTAAATTGGGAATTTGTCATCTCTATCGACAAATAAGCTCAGACAATGTTACAACAAATGTTCATATAAAGATCAATTCTTAGGACGATTTCCTGAATAGGTAGGGGAACAAGCCACACAACACCATCCCCTGCACAGATTAGGGCAACCTGGTTAGTTATCATTTCTGTAGTTTCTACAACCCTTTGGTTAACATGTCACACAGGCTATTTTCCCACTAGGTGGCACTCAAGTCAAATAGTAGGCTAAGTCCAGCTCCTTCAAATTTTACCCAGAAATGTAGATATGCTTGTCTTCAGGAAATTGACAACCCTCTGGCTGGACTCACCAAGAAGAAGAGAGAAAAAAAAAAAAAAAACCGGAAAGTGAAAAAGGAGAAATCTCAGTGGATAACCCAGAAATACAAAAAATAAAATAGGAGAATACTATGAAAAATATATGCCAACAAATTTGACAACATAGAAGAAATGGAAAGCTCTCTAGAGACTTACAGCCTGCCAAAACTAAATCAAGAAGAAATACATCAACTAAACAGACCGATCACTAGAAATGAAATTGAATATATAATAAAAACACTCCCTACAAACAAAAGTCCAGGACCAGATTGCTTCATAGGAGAATTCTACCAAACATACAAAGAAGAATTTATACCCGTTCTCCTTAAACTTTTCCAAAAGGTTGAAGAAGAAGGAACACCCCCAAAGGCATTCTATGAAGCCACCATCACCCTAATACCAAAAACGGACAAAGATACTACCAAAAAAAGAAAATTATAGGCCAATGCCTTTGATGAATATAGACGCAAAAATGCTCAACAAAATTTTAGACAATTGAATCCAACAACATACAAAAAAGATCATACACCACGACCAAGTGGGATTCATCCCAGGTGCACAAGGATGGTTCAACTTATGCAAATCAATCAATGTCATATACCACATTAACGAAAGAAAAGTCAAACCACATGGTCATTTCCATAGATGCAGAAAAAGCATTTGACAAAGTCCAACATACATTCATGATAAAAACTCACGTCAAACTGGGTATACAGGGCACATACCTTAACTTAATAAAAATCATTTTTGACAAACCTACAGCAAATATAATACTTAGTAGAAAAAAGCTGAAAGCCTTCCCATTAAAATCTGAAACAAGACAAGGATGCCCACTCTCACCACGTTTATGCAGCATAGTATTGGAAGTCCTAGCCGCAACGACCCCACAAACAAAAGATATAAAAGATATCCAAATTGGAAGAGAAGAGGTAAAATTGTCACTGTATGCAGATGACAAGATACTACATACAGAAAACCCTAAGGACTCCACACAAAAACTACCTGAAGTGGTCAACAAATTCAGCAAATTAGCAGGGCACAAGATAAACATTTGGAAATCAGTTGCATTTCTATATACTAACAATGAAATATTAGAAAAGGAATATGGAAATACAATACCTTTTAAAATTGCGGCCAAAAAAATCCACTACCTAGAAATAAACCTGACCAAGGAGGTTAAAGACTTTTATGCTGAGAACAATAAAATATTAACCAAGGGAATTAAAAAGGATTCAAAGGAATGGAGAAATATTCCATGCTCCTGGGTTGGAAGAATCAATATCATAAAAATGGCCACTCTACCCAATGAAATCTACAGATTCAGTGTAATCTCTATGAAATTACCCATGACATTTTTCATAGAACTATAACAAGTAATCCAAAAATTTATATGTAAACATAAAAACCCCAAACTTCCAAGGCAATCCTGAAGAACAAAAACCAAGCAGGAGGCATAACTCTCCCAGACTTCAGTTAATATTACAAAGCTGCAGTAATTAAGACAGTATGTTACTGATACCAAAACAGACATACAGACCAAAGGAACAGAATAGAGAACCCAGAAATAAACCCAGACACCTTCCATCAGTTAATCTCCCACAAAGGAGGCAAGAACATAAAATGGGAAAAAAAATGACAATCTTTGCAGTAATTGGTGCTGGGAAAACCGGACAGTGCCATGTAAATCAATGAAACTGGAACATACACCCTCAAGTCATGGGCAAAAATAAAGTCAAAATGCAGTAAAGATTTAAAGGTAAGACAAGACACCATCAAACTCCTATTAATTCCCTGCACAAATCTATGTGCTGGCTATAACCAAACCTGGCCCTAGAGTGAGGTCCAGACTGTTCCTCAGGGCGTTGCTACATTACTGGAGGCACTTGCTAGTCTCCTATCTTGCAGTTGGCTGCTGGAGCTGCAGGAAGGTCCCTGACTCAACGCAGGAAGACATAGCCCCCAGCCGGAAGCCGGAGGGGTGGGAATCCTACTACCAAGGCAAGTCAGGTAGAATTTCCACTCTAGAGAATGAGAACTGATGCTTGTGGGCGTGGCTGTGGGCAGAGGGATATGTCCCCTGCGCTGGGCTCCTGAGAGGCAGGGGACTAGCAGGAGGCCTAGGAGCTGGGCTGAAGGAGAGCAAAGGTGAACTGTTGAAAACATGCGGACCTGCGGAGACCATGAGGAGCTGCCCTTCCAGTGATTTCCCCCTGCCCACCCTACCCCCTCTGGAGGGCGTGCTGAGGAGAGAGGAGAGTGTGCCCTGGAGAGCCCTGCCTCAGCTTCAGGCCAACTTTAAGGTAAGTTTTAACCAAACCAAATTGGGGCCTGACTGCGGTGGCAGAGGGGTAAATGGCAGGCTCCTTACAAATGCCCGGCTGAGCCAGAACCCTCTGTGCGTGTGGGAGGGGCAACATGCTGCCCCATGGTGACAGGTTTTCGGCTCCATGGGGCCTTGCTTCTGCCCAGCCCTGGATAGTAGACCTCCGGAGCTCTGGAAATGGGATGGAAAGAAAGTGCAGGTTTGTATTGCTATTAACTTTCCTCTTAGAATGGCTTTTGCTGTATCCCATAGGTTTTGGAGTGTCATATCTTTTCTGTCATTTACTTCTAGGTATTTTTTAATTTCCTCTTTGATTTCTTCAGTGATCTATTAGTTGTTTACTAGGATGTTTATTCTCCATGTTTTTGTGGTTTTTGCAGTTTTTTTGTTGTTGATTTCCAGTCATGTAGCATTGTGGTCAGAAAAGGGGCTTGATATGATTTCAATTTTCTTTTACTATTATTATTATTTTTAATAGTTATTTCCCTCATACAATTTTTTTTCTACTGTACAGCATGGTGACCCAGTTGCACACACATGTACACATTCTATTTTCCCACACTATCATGCTCCCTCACTAAGTGACTAGACATATTTCCCAGTGCTACACAGCAGGATCTCGTTGCTAATCCATTCCAAAGGCAATAGTCTGCAACTTCTAACCCCAAGCTCACCAACCACCCAACTCCCTCCCCCTCCCCCTTGGCAATCACAAGTCTATTCTGCAAGTCCATGATTTTCTTTTCTGTGGAAGTGTTCATTTTTGCCATTTATTAGATTCCAGATACAAGTGATATCATATGGTATTTGTCTTTCTCTTTCTGACTTCCTTCACTCAGTATAAGAGTTCCATCCATGTTGCTGCAAATGGCATTATTTCATTCTTTTTTTTTTTTTGCGTGGTTTGAAACTCTTTTCTCCCATTATGTAAATTGTCTTTTTTTTCTTTTTGGTTTCTTTTGCTGTGCCAAAGCTTGTCAGTTTGATTAGGTCCCTTTGGTTTATTTTTGCTCTTATTTCTGTTGCCTTGGGAGAATGACCTGAGAAAATATTCTTAAGGTTAATGTCAGAGAATGTTTACCTATGTTCTCTGCTATAGGAGTTTGATGGTGTGTTGTCTTATATTTAAGTCTTTCAGCCAATTTGAGTTTATTTTCATGCGTAGTGTGATGGTGTGCTCTAGTTTCATTGATTTGCATGCAGCTGTCCAGGTTTCCCAGCAATGCTTGCAGAAAAGTCTGTCTTTTTCCCATTTTATGTTCTTGCCTACTGTGTCAAAGATTAATTGACCATAGGTGTCTGGGTTTATTTCTTTATTCTCTATTATGTTCCATTGGTCTGTCTGTCAGTATTGGTACCAGTACCACACTGTCTTGATGACCTGGGCTTTGTAATATTGCCTGAAATCTGGGAGAGTTATGCTTCCTGCTTGGTTTTGTTCTTCAGATTGCTTTAGTAATTGTGGGTCTTTTGTGGTTCCGTATAAATTTTTGGATTGTTTGCCCTAGTTCTCTGAAAAATGTCATTTGTAATTCAATAGGGATTGCATTGAATCTGTAGATTGCTCTGGGTAGTATGTCCATTTTTACAATATTATTTTTCCAACCCATGGTCATGGAATATCTTTCCATTTCTTTACATCTTCTTTAATTTCCTTGATTAATGTTTTATAGTTCTTGGCATATATGTCCTTTACTTCCTTGGTCAGGTGTATTCCCAGGTGTTTGATTTTTGGGGCTGCAATTTTAAAAGGTATTGTATTTTTGTATTCATTTTCTAATATTTCATTGTTAGTATACAAAAATGTGGCTGAATGTTAATCTTATAGCGTGCTACTTTGCTGAATTTGTTGATTAGTTCAAGTAGTTTATGGGTTGAGTCCTTAGGGATTTCTATATATAGTAACATGTCATCTGCATACAGTGAGATTTTTATCTCTTCTATTCCTATTTGGATGCCTTTTATTTCTCTTGTCTGATTGCTGTGGTAGAACTTCTAGTACTGTGGTGAATAACAGTGGTGAGAGTTGGCATCCTTGTCTTGTTTCAGATTTTAGTGGGAAGGCTTTTCTCCATTGAGTATTATATTTGCTGTGGATTTGTCATCATTGGCTTATGTTATATTAAAGTATTTTCCCTCTATACCTACTTTGGAAAGAGTTTTTATCATGAATGAATATTGGACTTTTGTCAAATGCTTTCTTTGCATCTCTTGAGATGATCACGTGGATTTGACTTTTCTTTTTTTTTCATGTAGTGTATGACATTGATTGATTTGCATATGTTGAAGCATCCTCATGCACCTGGGATGAATCCCACCTGGTTGTTGGTGTATGATCTTTTTTATCTTGTTGAATTCGGATAGCTAAAATTTTGTTGAGAATTTTTGCATCTATAGTCATCAAAGATATTGGCCTATAGTTTTCTTTTTTGATGTTATCTTTTTATGGTTTTGGAATTATGGTGATGGTGGCATCCTTGAATGTCTTTGGGAGTGATCTTCTTCTTCAACCTTTAAAAATGTTTAAGGAGGATGGGTATAAGTTTCTCATTGTATGTTTGGTAGAATTCACCTGTGAAGCCATCTGGTACTGGACTTTTATTTGTAGGGAGTGTATTTATGACATATTCAATTTCATTTCTAGTGGTTGGCCTGTTCATTTGATCTATTTCTTCTCGATTCAGTTTTGGCAGGCTGTAAGTCTCCAGAAAGTTGTCCATTTCTTCTAGGTTGGCAAACTTGTTGGCCTATAGTTTTTCATAGTATTCTCTCATGGATTTTTGTATTTCTGTACTATCCGTTGTGACTTCTCCTTTTTCATTTCTGATTTTGTTGATTTGGGTTTTTTCTCTCCTCTTCTTTTCTAGCAAGAGATTTGTCAATTTTGATTATATTTTCAAAGAACCAGCTCTAGGTTTGATTGATTTTTTTCAATTGTTTCTTTTTAATATTTATTTTATTGATTTCCCCTTTGATCTTTATGATTTGCTTCCATCTGCTGATTTTAGGTTTTGTTTGTTCTTTTTCTCATTCATTTAGTTGGTGGGTTAAGTTGTTAATTTGAGATTCTTTTTTTTCTTTTTTGTGGAAGGCCTGTATTGCTATGAATTTCCCTCTGAGTACTGCTTTTGCAAAATCCCATAGATTTTGAGTGGATGTGCCTTCATTATCATTTGTCTCAAAGTATTTTTTAATTTCCTTCTTGATTTCTTCATTGACCCATTGATTTTTTAGTAGCATGTTGTTTAGTCTCCATGTAGTAAGTTTTTTTCTCACTTCTTTTCCTGTGGTTGATTTCTACTTTCATGCCATTATGAAAGAAAGAAAATACTTGAAATAATTTCTATACTCTTAAATTTGTTGAGGTCAGCTTTGTGCCCCAGTATGTGATCAGTTTTTGAGAATGTTCCATGTGCACTTGAAAAGAATGTCTATTCTGAATTTTTTTCGATGTAATGTCCTGAAAATGTCAATTAAGTCTTACTTTTCCATTGCGCCCTTTAGGATCTCTGATGCCTTATTGATTTTCTGTCTAGAGGATCTGTTCATTGATGTGATTGGAGCATTAAAATCTCCTACTATGATTGTATTCCCATCAATTTCTCCTTTTATGTATGTTAGTATTTGTTGTAGGTATCTGGGTTCTCCTATATTAGGGGCATATATATTGATGATTGCAATATCCTCTTCTTGATGGGTCCTTTAACCATTAAATAGTGTCCTTCTTTGTCTTTATGGCCTTCGTTTTAAAGTCTGTTTTGTCTGATATGAGTATTGCAACTCCTGCTTCTCTGTCTTGTGCATTGGCATAAAATGTCTTTTCCCATCCCCTTACTTTCAATCTATATGTGTCCTTTGCTCCAAGGTGAGTCTCTTGGAGGCAGCAGATTGAAGCTTTTTACTTTTTTATCCAATCTGCCTCTCTGTCTTTTGATTGGAGCATTCAGTCCACTGACATTTAAGGTGATTATTGATATATATGAATTTATTGCCACTTTAAACCTTGTTTTCCAGTGGATTCTATGTTTCTCTTTTCTTCTTTTATTTTATGCTTGAATACTTTTCATTTTTTGTGAATATAATGTTTGGTTTTAATTTGTGGTTGCCCTGTTCTTTGAAATACATTAAGCCCTTCCTTTATCTGCTTGCTTTTCCTGATAGTCATATAGGCTCAGACACATCATTAAAAATTAGATACTCATGTTGCAACAGAAGAAAGGGTGGGGGAAAATGTAATTGTAATGTATACATGTAGGGATAACCTGACCCCCTTGCTGTACAGTGGGAAAATTTTAAAAAATATATTAAAAAAAGAATAAAACCCAAAAATAAATAAATAAATAAAATTTTTTAAAAATCTATATTTTCTTATGTTCTTTCCCCACATTGTATGATTTTGATGTCTTTTTTTTTAAACATCTTCATATTTAGATCTGTATGCTGGCTTATTTAAGTGATTGCTCGCCAATTGTCATTTCCTCCATCCTAATTCTTCTTTTCTCTTTTATTCCTCTCTCTCTCTTTTTTTTTTAATTTAGAGAAAGCTTTTCAGTATTTCTTTTAGAGTGGGTTTCATATTGCTGTACTCTTTTAGCTTTTTATTGTTGGATAAATTTTTTATTTCCCCTTTTAATTTAAATGATATTCTTGCTGGATAGAGTATTCTAGGTTGAAATTTTTTTCTTCCATCTCTTTACATATATCTTGCCACTCCCTTCTGGACTGTAGTGTTTCTGTAGAGAAATCAGGTGATAGCCTTATTGGGGTTCCCTTATAATTAATGCTTTACTTTTCTTTTGCTGCCATTAGAATCCTCTCTTTATCTTTAACTTTTACCATTTTTTAAAATAATGTGTCTTGATGTGGGCCTGTTTGGGTTCAGCTTGTTTGGGGTCTTCTGTGCTTCCTGTATCTTGATATCAGTATGCTTTAGATTTGGAAAATTTTCAGTCATAATTTTTTCAAATATATTTTCAATCCCCTTTTCTACTTCTTTTCCTTCTGGATTTCCTATTATGTGTAGATTGGCCCACTTTATATTATCCCATAGGTCTCTTATATTGCCTTCATGTTTTTTCATTTGGTTTTCTGTCTGTTCTCCTGATTGGGTGATTTACAGTATTTTACTTTCCACATCGCTGATTCATTCCTCTGCATTATTCATTCTGATCTTTATTGCCTTAAGTTCAGTTTGTATCTCTGTAAATGAATTTTCTAGTTTTTCTTGGATCCTCCTTATATTTTCTAGATCCTTTCTAACAGAATCTGTATTATTGTTAATATCCTCTGTTAATCCTTCAGTATTTTCACTAGCTCCCTTTTGAACTCCACGTCTGTCAGAATGCAGAGGTCTGTTTCATTGTTTCTGCTTTAGGAAAATTCTCACGTTCCTTTAACTGGAAATGTTTTCTGTGCTTCTTCATCTTGCTTGTGTTTTTCTTTTTCTGTGAGTTCAGGGAAGCCAAACTGTAGTCTTCTAAGGCTACTTCTATGCAGGAATTCCCCTTTGTATTTCTTGGGGGCTTACTATTTATTTTTGGTGTAGGAATTTGGATATTTTCGGTCTCTTTCTTTGGTGTGAGCAGGCTGTTGTTTCCAGGGTGCTCAGTGTGATTTCAGGGAGGAGGAGGCAATGGGTAGTCAGTGCCTGGTCATTGGGCTCTCAATAGCAGCAAGGACCTGCAGGAAGGTGGCACAGGCTACTCCTAGTTGCAGGGCCCTTGAAAGTGGTAATAAGCTCTAGGCAAATCTTCAAGGTGGCCAGAGCATTTGTCAATAGCATCAGCAGGGTGTGTGAATTCCCAGGGGAGTGAGAGCAACAACAGCTTGTGTTTGATCACAGTGCCCTCCTCTGAGGTGATTAGAATCATAGGTGGTGCCTGTTCATGGACCCCTATTGGGAGCAGGCCATGACCACCTCTAGAGTCAGTGACAACTGCAGTGATTTGTTCCTGCCACCTGTAGGCCATGCATGAATCAACCCGTCTCACTTAGCCCACATATGAGGTATTGTAAAGGGTGATCCTAGTGCAGGATCCTCTGGAGCCTGGGTCTCAGCACCAGCCTCCGCCCAAGTATTTCAGGCTGTGGTGTCTGGGCTGGTGGTTCAGATGATCTGTGTGGCTCTCACTCTGCTTTGCTGTACTCAATCCAGCTGCTGCGTTTTTCTTGGCAACTTTGAGGTCCCTCAGCTCTCACTCTGCTTTACTGTTTTCAGTCCAGCTGCTACACTTTTCTCAGCAACTTAGAGGTCCCACTGACTCAGCCAATCTTTTGTCAGTTAGGTGGCTACCCAGGAGGTAGGTTCCTTTTCTCCTTCACAGCTTGCTCTTTGGAATGCTATTATTATGTTATTTTCAATTTGTCCTTTTAAGGTTGTTAGCAGTTGCCTTATATATTGTGGTGAACCTATGTTCGGTGTATAGATATTTAAAATTGTTACATCTTCTTGGATTGATCCTTTGATCATTAGGTAGTGACCTTCCTTGTCCCTTAAAATATTCTTCATTTTAAAGTCTATGTTGTCTGATATGAGTATTGCTACTCCAGCTTTCTTTTGATTCCCGTTTGCATGGAATATTTTCTTCCATCCTCTCACTTTCAATTTGTACGTGTCCCTAGACGTGAAGTGGGTCTCTTGAAGACAGCATATATGTGGATCCTGTTTTTGTATCCATTCAGCCAGTCTGTGTCTCTTGGTTGGGGTGTTTAGTCCATGAACATTTAAGGTAATTATTGATAATTATGTTCTTATTGCCATTTTATTAATTACTTTGGATTAGTTTTTGTTAGTCTTTTTTCTTCCTTCTCTTGTTCTCTCCTCTTGTGATTTGATGACTATTTTTAATGTTGTATTTGAGTTGATTTTTCTTATTTGTTTATGTATCAATTGTAGATTTTTGGTTTGCAGTTATTCTGAAGTTTTGATATAAGAGTCTATATGTCTACAATATATGTTCCCTCCTCTTGTGGTTTGATGACTATTTTTAATATTGTATTAAGTTGTTGGTCTCTTAATTGCAAGTGCATCTCCAGTGTCCTGCATTTGTACCCTCCTTTTCTCACGATTTCTGATTTTGGCGGCATAATTGTACATGGATGATTTCATTATCTTTACTGTATATGTACCTTTACTGTTGAGCTTTGTCATTTGTGGTATTTTTGTTTCTGGTTGTGGCCTTTTCTTTCCTGCCTAGAGAAGTTCCTTTAGTATTTTTTGTAAAGCTGGTTTAGTGTTGCTGAATTCTCTTAGCTTTTGCTTATCTGTGAAGGTTTTGATTTCTCCTTCAAATCTGAATGAGAGCCTTGCTGGGTAAAGTAATATTGGTTGGAGGTTTTTCCCTTTCATCATGTTAAGTATATCATGCCACTTCCTTCTGGCCTGCAGAGTTTCAGCTGAAAAATCTACTGATAACCTTATCAGGGTTCCTTTGGATGTTATTTGTTTCTTTTCCCTAGCTGCTTTCAAGATTTTCTCTGTCTTTAATTTTTGTCAGTTTGATTAATATGTCTCGGGATATCACTCCTTGGGTTTATTTTATATAGTGCTCATTGCACTTCCTGGATTTGAGTGAGTGGTTCCTTTCCCATGTTGGGAAAGTTTTTGGCTATTATCTCTTGGAATATTTTTTCTGTTCCTTTCTCTCTCTCTTCTCCTTCTGGCACACCTAAAATACAGATGTTCGTGCATTTAACATTGTCCCAGAGTTTTCTGAGACTCTCTTCATTTGTTTTCAATCTTTTTCCCTTTTCTGTTCTGCATCTGTAATTTCCACTCATCTGTCCTCCACCTCGCTTATTTGTTCTTCTAACTCCTGTATTCTGCTGTTGGCTGCTTCTAGTGAACTTTTTATTTCAGTTATTGTATTTTGCATCTCTTCTTGTTTAAGTTTTATATCTTGTATCTTTTTTCTCAGTGTTTCATGTAAATTCTCCATCTTTGCCTTCAGTTTATTTCCAATGCCTTGCATCATCTTCAGCATCAACAGTCTTAAGTCTTTTTCCTGGAAGCTGAGAATCTCCTTTCACTTAGCTGTTATTCTGGGGTTTTTCTTTCTCCCTCATTTGAGTAATAGTTCTCTGTCTTTTCATTTTTAGAGGTTTTTGGTGTGGTGACCTTTTGACAGATAATAGAGTTGTAGGCTCTCTTACTTTTGGCATCTGCCCCCCTTGTGGCTGAGGTTGGGAGGGGGACTTGCTGTAGGCTTCCTGATGGGAAGGACTGATACCTGCCCACTGGTTGGTGGAGCTGATTCCTATCCTCTGGTGGTTGGGGCTTTGTCTCTGGGTGAGATTTGGGTTGGCGTTGTGCCTGGGTGGTCTTTAGACAGCCTCTTTACTGATGGGTGTGGCTGCAATCCCACCTGAATTGTTGTTTGGCCTGTGGCTCCTCAGAGATGACTGATGGGTGGGGCCAGATTTTTGCAAAATGGCCACTTCCAGAGAAAGGCACATTGCTGAATATTTCTAGGAGCTTTGCTTCCAGTGACCTTCCCCTACAACAAGCCACATTCACCCCTGTTTTCCCAGGATGTCTGCCAAGAACTGCAGTCAGGTTTGACCCAGATTCCTACAGAGACTTTGTTTTGCCCTGGGACCCAGTGCAAGTGAAAGTCTGTGTGCACCTTTTAAGAATGGGATCTCCATTTCCCCCAGTCCTATGGAGCTCCTGTGTACAAGCCCCACTGACCTTCAATGCCAGATGCCCCAGGGGCTCTTTCTCCCAGTGCCAGATCCCCACACGTGGCAGTTTGATGTGGGGCTCAGAACTCTCACTTGCATAGATGAGTCTCTGTGATACAGTTACTTTATAGTCTGTGGAGCTTCCAACTAGGAGGTATGAGGTTGTTTATATCATGTAATCACCCCTCCTACCTCTTGATATGGCCTCCTCTTTGTCTTCTGGAGTACGATACCTTTTTGAAAGTTTCCAGTCTATTTGGTTGAAGATCGCTCAGCATCTGGTTGTAAATTTTGTTGTTTTTAGGAGAGAAGTTGAGCTCCAGTCCTTCTATTCTCGCCATCTTAATCCCATCTCCTAAACTACTTCAGCTTTAAAGATAAATTTTCCAGCAGGAAGCAGACAAAGCACTGCATGTTAAGTAGCATATGACTTTGTTGGGTGATAGCTTGTGGCTATTCTGTAATCAAGATACAGATAATAGTGCAGGAAACAATGTAAATGGTTGATACTGTAATCTATATTTCTGCATGTCTATCTGACCCAGTGATGGTCTTCCCCCTGGGAACACCCTATTGTTAAAGTAGGTGGATGGAAATTCACTGCATTAGGGATTAACACCTCTGTCAAAGGAGAATCAGCCTCAAGGGCTCAACTAGAATGATGCACATCTGTGCTTTGTGGTAGCTGCTCAGAGGGCTCATACCCTGAATCCATCACCGAAGGGTAAGGTTACAGCTATAATGTAACTTCTAAGAAGCTGAGTGAAAACTATTTCTACTTTGATGAAGACTGCACTCAACTAGGATTCAAAAGACTTCAATGATTTGGTAAGTGCTGTACTTGGATGCCTTTTAGCAACTGTCCTTAAGCCATCATGAGATTTATTTTAATATTTTGCCTTAACTAAGTTTATTTCTTTATATTTCTCAAAATTTTCTGGTTCTTGGATTTCCCATCGTGGGTCAGTGGTTAACAAATCCAACTAGGAACCATGAGGTTGTGGGTTCGATCCCTGGCCTTGCTTGGTGGGTTAAGGATCTGGCATTGCTGTGAGCTGTGGTGTAGTTGCAGACACAGCTTGGATCCTGCATTTCTGTGGCTCTGGCATAGGCTGTTGGCTACAGCTCCTATTCAACCCCTAGCTTGGGAATCTCCATATGTTGAGGGAACAGCCCAGGAAATGGCAAAAAGACTAAAAAAAAAAAATGACCTATGATGTTAGGACTGCAAAAGGGTAATCTAATTATGAAGAGGGCCTGGATAAATCCATGAAGAAAGCCTCCCACCCATATCACTCCCACTAGCGGGCCACATAGCTGCCAATTCATGATGGTCACATAGTGTGAGGGCAATTACTACAGATAATCCAATACTAGGGTTTTTTCATGGATTTATCCAGATCCTCTTCATGGTCAACCACAGCAATTCAGAATTCAAGCTGCATCTCTGACCTACACCACAGCTCACAGCAACACTGGATCCTTAGCCCACTGAGCCAGGCTGGGGATTGAACCTATATCCTCATGGATGTATACTAGTTGGATTCATTAACTGCTGAGCCACAATGGGAACTTCTCCAAAACGTTATAGTATCTAATAAATATAGTTTTAATAATTGATTGCTATGGACATGGCATGATAGCAACCTGTGTGGGTAGTATTATTTCATCCACTTTGCAAATGGCGTGTTGCTGTGGCTCTGGAATAGGTTGGCAGCTACAGCTCCGATTCGACCCCTAGCCTGGGAATCTCCATATGCCGCGGGAGCAGCCCAAGAAATGGCAAAAAGACAAAAAAAAATTATCTATAAGGAGTTCCCATCGTGGCGCAGTGGTTAACGAATCTGACTAGGAACCATGAGGTTGCAGGTTCAGTTCCTGCCCTTGCTCAGTGGGTTAACGATCCGGCGTTGCCGTGAGCTGTGGTGTAGGTTGCAGATGCGGTTTGGATCCCACGTTGCTGTGGCTCTGGCGTAGGCCAGTGGCTACAGCTCCGATTCAACCCCTAGCCTGGCAACCTCCATATGCTGTGGGAGCAGCCCAAAGAAATAGCAAAAAAAGAAAAAAAAAATAGAAAGTTTTGAGAAGCTCTGAACAAAGGTAGTATGTGGCTGTAGTTGGAAGGAAAAATGAGCAATGCAGAGCTTTGGGTAGGCCCACATCATCATCATCGTTGTCATCATCATTTTTATTATTTCAGAGTGCAGGCTTGTTGTTGGTATCTGAAAGCATGGTCCTGGCATAACGCAAAGCCCAGCTTTCCCTTCCTGGCATCCAGATCTTGCCCTTAAGCCTCTCCAGTGAGGATGGTGATCAGCAGACTTTCTTTGCAAAGGTTTCAATAGGAATCTTAAGCTACAATTAACAACAAGATAAACTCCTAAGTCAATGAGGATTAACTAAGGTAACCAATGTGGACACACTTGTCAGCATGTCAGAAAGCTTTGTTATTCCTGGTTGTACCTGAATGATGCTGCAGCAGGTGCAGTTCCCAAGAGCTGCCCATGCCTGATGTCTCAGCAACCTCCTTCTCTGGTTTAGGACACCACTGTCCCTCCAGATCCCATCCTGGCTTTCAGTCTAGACTTCAGATTCTCCAAGAAAGAAAGACATATTGGTATGTGCTATAGGAGAGGCACTAGGTATAGAGGATACAAAGATAAATAAGACAGAGCCTTTTTCTCCCAAGAGGTTGAGAAGAAAAGTCATATGGAAAGTTGTGTGCAAAGGACTCACTGTGATACAGATACACGTGGAGTCCTGTCCTGGCATGATGGAGGTGCCAGTCAGCTCTTTTCAGTTGTGTGGACAGATAACAAATGCATCTCAGAGGAGGGAATAATTGAGTGAATCTTTCAGAAGTTAATTCAGTGGGTGGAAGGAGAAGGGGGAAGAGAGAGAGAATACGTGCATAATACAGAAGCAAGAGAAAAAAGTATGTATAAGAAAAGCATCAGAGAAATACAAACACCATATGATCTTTTTACAAAAGCAACAAAAGCAGTACAACAAAGCAGTGACTGTAACAAGAAGCAGGCTCACAGGTACAGAGGACAACATAGTGGTTACCAGCTGGGGGAGGGAAGGAGGGAGGGCAAAGAAGGGGAGGGGATTAAAGGGTAACTGCTATTGGATATAAGATAAGCCACAAGGATATATCACATAACACAGGGAATATAGCCAATATTTCATAATATTTAAAAATTGTGAATCTCTATATTGTATACTTATAATTTATATATGATACATTAGGTATACTTCAATTAAAAAATTTAAGTCACTGTAATGAAAGACCTTAGAAAATTTGGCTGTAGAGAAGAAATATGGAAGAATCACATGTCAGTCAAGTCCAACATGCCACATTGATAGTGGAAAGAATTTTATGGAAGAAAAGAGCTTGTGGTAGTGGACAAAAGATAAGTGATGGAGGTGACATGGGAACTCATCCTTGACGATGGAATATGCAGTGTTCTTGACAGGAAAGGGGGAGTGAATTCTTGGTTGGGGAAAAACATGATGAGAATGACATGAGAGTGCATGGTGGTGGAACCATGGGGTTCTGTGTTATTTTGGACTAGATATCTTGAAAACCATCCCGATAGGAACTTTTGGAGAAAGCTTTATGTAACAAATCCTTTAGATCGCACAGCTGAGCTGGTAAGGAAGCAAAGGAAGCAACAGATTCTCAGAGTGGAGGGGAACTTAGAGGTGACAGACCCAGGGGTCCTTCCTGGTGGAGGGTGGCTCCCCTTGCTCTTTTTTCTTGTGGAAACGGTCTGCACATGCTGACATGCTGTGTGTACTTCTTGCATGACTGTCCCACTGCTTCACACTTGCCATGGCTTTTTCGCAGCCTCTCCGCATCTTTCTCTTCTGCTCTTGATGTTTGTCGAGGCACGTGCCTGGGTGTTTAAAGTGAGCTGCCCAGGTGGACCTATGCCAGGGACACGGGAATCATGAAACACATATATAAGGGAAGGTTGAATGTGCAGTCAGAGTAAGTCACTCCACAAAATCTATACAATCTATAGATTCTGGCAGGGTTCCAGAATCCAGACATGGATGCTGCAAATTTCAGAATCTACACCAGCACTTGGGACAAAGAACTCAGCCCTATTGGTCAGTAGGTGTGTCACAACACGGGTGAAGGATGTCAGTTACAAAGATCTGTAAACTTCAGTGAACTTTTCCTGGTCAGCATCCTCTTATTTACTTCCTGTTGGAGCAGGAAGACATCCCTGTGGATCACCACCTGGAGCTGACAAGTAGGGGTGCTGAGGCTGTGTTCTTGGCCAGAGTGAGATATCTGGGATCAGTCATGTAAGCAAATCCTGATAAATACCAACCTTTTACATGAAGAGGAATGAAAAAATCATCTCTTTTGAGTCTTGAGTTATTTCTACATCAAGCACGAAAAATAGATGTGCTTAATACATCATAAAGAATCAAAGAAATGCTATTGGCCAAGAGCTCTTTAGAAAAATGTGCAATGACATATTGGGTAAATATTTGATATATTTGTCAAAGCAAAGTCAAAACATTAGATGATGAATCTTAACATTATCCACAGCATTACTATTAGAGATAGTTTGCTTCTCAAGTTAGAATTATTGTTGTCCAAACACAAGACAAATGAAATAGAGTTATGTTTATATTGCAAAAGATGCTCTAACATCTAAACCTTTTCAGACTTTTTTATATAGCCAGAATTTAGTTGTTAACTAAATTATTAATTGTTAACAAAAGAGTTGTTCACTCTTCAGAAGCAGTCCTGAAGTAATGCTGGGATTTATTATTTTATTTTATTTTATTTTATTTTATTTTATTTTATTTTATTCTATTTTGTTTTATTTTATTTTATTATTTTTTGCTTTTTAGGCCTGCATCCATGGCATATGGACGTTCCCAGGCTAGGGGTCCGATCAGAGCTACAGCTGCTGGTATACACCACAGTCACAGCAATGCCAGATCCAAGCCTCATCTGTGACCTACACTGCAGCTCACGGAAATGCTGGATCCCTGACATACTGAACAAGGCCAGGGATCAAACCTGCATCCTCACAAATATTAGATTCACTTCTGTTGCATCACAGCGAGAACTCTAATACTGTCATTTAGATCTGAATTTTTACTAAAACATGGCTTTTCTCTTGTTATGAAGGAATAACCATTTAATGTTTTGTTAAGTATATGTTGACATATAATTATTTATTATATGTTGATTGGGTAAACATGTTAGTGAATAGGTAATGGGGGAGTTCCATTGTGGCTCAGGAATCATGAAGTTTCAGGTTCGATCCCTTGCCTCACTCAGTAGGTTAAGGATCCAGCTTTGCCATGAACTGTGGTGTAGGTTGAAGACTCAGCTCGGATCCCGAGATATGCTGGCTGTGGTGTAGGCCGGTGGCTACAGCTCCAATTAGACCCCTAGCCTGGGAATCTCCATATGCCACAGGCACGGCCCTTAAAAAGACAAAAAAGACAAGAAAAAAAATAGGTGATGGGAACCAGAGTTGCGATATAATCTAGCACAGTACTGCTTTGAAAGAGCATTTGAAATTAGAAATGAAACAGTAAATGAAATTATAACAGCTTAACGTAGTAATATGTTTTTTAATATGGGAGCTTTATGATTCCATTTAATTTCAGAAATATGATCTTTATAATTGTGTGGCCATTAAAATGTAGAGACCAAAGAAATACTGTTTTTTCCATTTCCTTCTTCATGAAATTTCAAGTGAATATTTAGCATTTACTAAACTGTTTTGAAATAATGGAAAATACAGTGACTTCTAGCCCCAATTTTCCAACTATATGAAAAAAGCTTCTTAGTTTTTGTTCTTTCTTTAAAAATAACACTTTGGCCAGGTGAAAAATAGTGTTTCTTTCACCAAGAGTCCTCAGACTTGACAGAGATGGATTTTTGATGCTTTATGTTTCTTATATTACAGCTGAAATTTTTTTTTACTTTTAGTATGAATTGTATAATGGGTTCATTTCAGGAGATATTTATGGCAGGGAGGCGGCAGAGGGGACCAGGCTTTGTGTTATCACTGTTTTCTGTTATGATGTGACATAGCCTCTTGACGTGGGCTTATATACTGTCATCAGTGTGGGAACATTTTTGAATGTCTTGGATTCTTCTCTGAAACCACTCGCTCGACTTTTTGGAAAGTGTAGCAATGATATAGGCATGAATATATTAAGCATAAATGGTCTTTCTGTTTATTGCCTTGATCCTGAAGTTGGGTATGTTGGGTTTTTGTTTGTTTTTGTTTTTTTTAACTGATTGCTTGGTGGGTCATCATAATACAGTTTCAGAATGCTTTCCTTCAAACACTCCAGAGGCTTGGAGTGTGTACATATAAGGTTGTGCTGCCTTTTACAGAATACACTTTTTGTGATCTTGAAATGCCGTGATCTTGGAATACTCGCACTAAGTGTAGTTGATGTCCAGGGACTGGCAGCATCTGCTCTGGTCTTAGCCGTGACCGGGATTCCTGGGTGGCTTGGAATGGAGGCCTGAGCAGATGCTGGAAGGGTGGACATCTCCATCTCCCTCGTTGCCGGCTGAGACAGGTAGTTTCAGCTTGCAATGGGGATGTGATGTCACAAGCTTTGATGGGTTCACAGACTATTTTTGATCTCATCTGCCCCTTCACATGGAAGGACTGCAGTGCCAGACTCCATCGTCTTGGGCAAGAAGGTCCCCCTGCTGGCAGCAGGAGAGACTGCAGCTCACAGGAGCACCTTCTGGATTCACTTTCCACTGGTCCCCACCTGTGTTTGTTATCTCTGCCCACCTGTGACCAGTTCCTTTAGGTGTAATCCCTTCACCAATATTATCTCTCAGAAACTTAGGGATATTTTCTGGGTATGTATCTGCTGATCATGATTCTCTTTCCTGGCTCAGAGTGGACTTCTGGAAGATCTTAGATTTCTTTTGTTTCCAATGGCAAGAATCCTAGATGATTTTCTCTTGGTTTCATTCACAAGGACTGGGTGGGCCAAGGAAGGGGAGCCTGTCATCTTCAGCGAGAATCCTAGAACAAGGCAAGCGATAGGACTGTTTAGGGAACAACAGGACCATTCTGCTAAGAGCACAGCATGGCTAGTGTCGGATACCCTTGAACTTGCATTTCCTCTATGATGTCATGGACTTGCCTGTAACAACCCAGGGCCTGCAGTACAAAAGGCTTTTGAGTCAGAGTTCATTCCTGGTGAGCACAGTTCAGTGCAAACAGAAGCTGCATCAGTGGCTTCTCTGATGGGGTGGAAACAAGGAACAGGCAGGCAGCTGGGTTTTCCCCAGGTCCCACTGACTGCTCACTCTGAGGGGCTTATTACAACATGCTTCTCTGCTTGGGGAACATCTCGTTGTGGTTCCAGACGTGGCAGGTAGCAGAGGAGAATTCTCACCCTTGAGAGCTGTGCCAAGAGCCCGCAGTTGCTCAGGCTCAGATTTACAGGGAAGGGAAGGGACCTTGCACCCTTGAAACTGGGACGGCTTAATGAAGGGGTCCAAAGTGTGCAGTATAGAGCTGTCCCAGGACACCCCCTTCCCTGGGAGCAGCCCTAACGGGGTAGCATGGGTGAGACATGAAAAGGACCCCCAGGGCCCAGCCCTGTCCCTTCCTGCAGACACCAGCAGGGGGACCACATAGTTCCCTTCCCTGGAGACCCACTGAGACAGGAGGACCATGGCCAAGCACACAGGATGAGCAGAGAATCTGAAACAGAACTTATCTTTATTTAATTCACCTTGTTCCTGAAAGAATTTAAATGGACAGAGTTTAAAAGACTTAAGAATAAACTCAGAGCAGAGCTGGAATCAACTTCTAAGACACTGTTTTCAAAGGAAATACTCCCCCACACCTATCAAGCCCAGGGAAGTCCTGTAAGAGGAAAAGTCCCCCCATGGAAGGGTTTCAAGCAGGGGGTCATTCCTGTACTTTGGGGTCCTGCATGGCTCGGATTAAAAGGAATGTTATCTAAATGCTCCTTCTGGTACTTCTTTACCAACTGCATGATATGAAATCTATCCATGGAGCTCCCATTGTGGCTCAGCAGTAATGAACCCAACTAGTATCCATGAGGACGCAGGTTCAATCTCTGGCCTCACTCGGTGGGTTAAGGATCTGGTGTTACCTTGAGCTGCAGTGTAGACCACAGACATAGCTCAGATCCCTCATTGCTGTGGCTGTGGTATAGGCTGGCACCTGCAGCTCCAAATTGACCCCTAGCCTGGGAACTGCCATATGTCTCAGATACGACCCTAAAAAGATTAAAAAATATGTGTGTGTGTGTGTGTGTGTGTATACGTATATATGTGTATGTATATCTCATTTTCCTCTGTTCATGGTGCTTGTGTAACTTTCGTATCTTCCTTCAGACCAAACAACCTTGAATGTCACAAGGAGTCCTTTGGGTTTTGTGTAGGGACCAGTGTTTGCCAGATGCCCTCCTGGGATCCCCAGGGGGTGGATCCAACCAAGCAATGCCTTCAGTGTAGTTTCAGCCTTCAGACCAGCTTGAATATACATTCTCTGCCTTTCTGGGGCTGCATCTGATTTCTAGAATGTGCTTACACTGTTCTCCAGGCCATGCTCTTGGGAAAAATCCAACCCAGTTTCTGTTCATCTTCAGCATATAAACACAGGTGCAGAAATAGCAACTTCAGCCCCTCGAACTCACTCTTCTCTCTGGACATTGGCCTTCCTCCTGCCCAAACCTTCTCCAGAACTCAGAGATACCAAGGCCATGTGCTGATTTAAGGAGAGGGCCAGAGCTCAGAAAGGGTTAACGGTGGTGGCTTCTGCCCGGGCCCCTTGGGAGGAGGACCTGGGGACCATCCAGAGGTCGTAAGTAAACAGGAAAGGGGCCACTAGGAGCCCACGGATCTGCTCTCCCCAGTGCATGTGAAGATAAGTTACAGCTGTGGCCTCACACAGTCATAAGAAACCTGTTGCTGCTGAGCTCAGGGGAGGAAGGGGGGAACCTGAACAACTATTCCCAGAGCAGAGCACCCATCCCAATGGGAAAATATCAGCAGAGGAGCCAGGTCAGTCCCTGTGGAGGGCTGTGGCACACCATTTAAGGATCCTAGAAGGCTTCTGAGTGGCCCTGTGTCCCAGCCCACACCCTGGGTGCCTGAGCTCCACTGGCAGGAACAGCTCCAAGTGCCTGCTTGTTGTGTTCCTGTTGGGCCCTTCCCAGGTGTGGACCTTCAGACTTTCCAGAAGTCTAGACCCCAGACTGAGAATGATGCTAAGCCATCCTTGCTCACACTGAGGTGGTGCTCATGCTGGGGTGGTGCTTGCTCTGAGTGGAAGGAGGGGTGGGGGCCAGGCTGGAGCCAGCTTCCTGGCAAATGACAGCATCAGCACTCAGGGCCCTCCACCCACATCTGTGTATTGTAGTGAGTGGTTCTATTCATTTTCATGCTGATGCCATCCATCAGTTGGCTCTGCATTTCCTGCACACACACCCTTCAGTGTTCTCTGTCTTCACTTCTCAGGGATGGGGGCCGTGTCTCACTTGAATCCTTTCAATTCACTCTATAGAATCCCCCCAACCCCACTTCCTCATTCAATAGATCTTTACTGACAGCCCCCAGGGTGTCAGCTGTCATGTTGTGAGGGTGGGGAAGGAGCATAGGAACAGCTGTTCAGAGGAGTCTAGTCACAGAGGGACAGTTTTTTCCCCATTTCATTTATTCAGGAAACATGTGTCCAAGAATCTGCCATGGCCAGGCATAGCTGGGTGTGCCATCAAAGTGATGGAACAGAAAAATCTTCTGGCCCAGAGGAGTGGACTGGAGTCGGACCAACAAGTAAACACACAAATACATAATTGCTTTCTCTCCATCGGCACCATGAGGGAGAGAGCAGTGTACTAGCTCAAGAAGACAGAGAAGTGGGGAGTAAGCCCAGGACTCAGCTATGGGCCATAAGAAAAGAGATGCAGCCTGCCTCCAAAGAGCTTGTCCTAGAGCAAGAGAAAAAGGCACAAAGCAGACCATAGTCATGATGGCAGTTGGCACGTTCCCTTAGAAGCACATAGAGGATGGTGTTGGCCTCAAGGAGAGAAGATCTGCTCTTTGGAGGAGTCAGTAATGTTTCCAGTGGAAAATATAGCATGATAGCTGGGTTTTCAAGACTATCTAGGGGTTTATCGGGTGAAACGTGGGCACAAGGCAGTGGGGAAGAATATTCCAGAACAAGGGAATAGATGGTGGAGGAGGTTCAGAGGCCGATGCACTGTGGTTCCAGCAGATGTGACATTTCACATCTGAAATGCCATTTGTGTCTTGCATAAAATTGGAGCAAATTAATGCCATTTTTTTCCCAGCTGGGTGACAGAGGTTTTTGATGTTTATCCAAGTCCCTATATGTAGCAGGTACTTAACTGGCCCTGGGACTGTTCCTGGTGTCTCCAAGCCAGGGGACGTGCAGGCAAATGCAGCAGATGTGACTGGTTTTGCCTTTGTGTTTGCCTAGACCAAGGATGCCCTTTTCACGATGCTGCATGACCTCAGACCCCAGGATCATTTCATTATAATTGGATTTTCCAACCATATCAAAATGTGGAAGGACCATTTGGTGTCTGTCACTCCCAACAACGTCAAAGACGGCAAGGTCCACATTCACCACATCACCCTCCGGAGGTGAGTGGCCGCCCTGCTTGGCCCAAAAGCTGCGTGGATACGTGAGTAGCTAATTTTCTGCCCAGAGATGAGGATTGGAAATCTGATGCTGGTCACAGGAAAGGAGATAACAGCAGAGAGCTTTTTCCAGAAGCTTCTCTTTCTGCTCTTCCAGGCCCCGAAGTAAGATGGTCAGGTAGGTTTGGGGGAACACCGATAGGTTTTGGAGCCTTTCCTGGTTTATCTTATGGATCCCAAACAAAGAAGCTGTTTTTGTCCCTTGTTCCTGGGGATGGGGCATGAAAGCCGAGTGGATGACTCAGTGTTTTGTGTGTTTGAATCTGACTCCTTACGCAGCCGAGGTTGGCGGTGGGATCAGCCGTGGGTCCTCTGGGAGGAACTAGGGCAGCCTGAGCAGAGTGGGACCCCAGATGGCCTGGGAGATGCTATGGGTACAAAGGGCTCAGAGTGTTGGCACCCTGGGCTAGGGTGCTGCCTGGGTACAAACGTGGATGATGGAAAAGGCCGTCAAGACCTTTAGGACATCTGGAGAGTCAGAGCCGTGTGCTACCCAGCCGTGCTCAATATAAGCTCCTTCAGCCCAGGACCTGGGTCTGACCCTTGCTGTTGTCACTAGGATGGGGGCCAGGACAGGTGCTCCCGTATTGGAGCGTTTATTGGACCTGAACCATCTCTCTTTGAGGCCCGTGGTAGAGGCGCCATCTCCTGGGCATCTCAGGTAGTTCTGCTTTGGCTACCTGGAAACAGAAGACATCCAGCTCTGTCTTCTTCCACCTGCCATTTCTCGTATATTTGCTTGTTCCCGTCCAAGACTGAGCTCTGGTTCCCCAAATGAACTTTGATGGAACTTGATCTTGTTGTGATGGAATTTTGATTTACCATAGGATTTCCTAGTAGTTGGCACAGCAGTGTGACCTAGGATTGTTTTACTGGAGGAGAAATAAGAGATTAGATTGAGTGTTACCATGATGATCAAGGACGGGACTTTGACAAGACAGTCCAGTCAAGGGAAGACACTCTTTAATCTTTCATGCTCCTGGTTCTGGGTGTAGCTCCTGACAGGCAGTGTGTACTCAAATATGCATTAAATAGAACTGATATTAATGGCACTGCTTACCATTAGAATACTCTGGGTATCGGGGGGGAATAAAGCTTCGGAAAACAGTCATTGTGCATGACATACTTTTGGAATCTAAACTTTGGAAACCTTACTGGTTTCTTTTATTTTGTCTTGGGACTTCACTGCCCTAGCCTCTGCAGGTGAACAGAAAATTAATCTGTTCCCCTCAAGGAAGTGTCACCTCAGGAGATGAGTAGAGATTCTGAAGGCAGACAGTCTTGATTTGAATCCAGCTCCACTAACTGAGTCATTTAACCTCTCTGTGCCTCAGTTCCTTCATCTGTAAGATGAGGGTCATGAAGGACCTGTTATTAGGGTGAAAGGTGCCAAAGTATTTCAAGTGCTTAGAATGACCATTGACTTAAGCAAATTCTGTGAGCATCAGCTATGGCCATCTTTACTCAAGTGGTCCCTACAGTTGGTGCACTGGGGTCCTGTGATGACTCCAGTCGGGGGAGAGCTCTCAGTGAGATGGTTGTGGTGACTCTGTGGCACTCTCCCTAGGGATAGGACCTGAACATTGCGAAGTGTGCAGGAGATGCCACAGCATAGCAGAGGCTGAGTGCCAAGCCCTGCTGTGCTTTGGTGTCCAGTGTTAGAAAAGCTAAGTACCACCTTTGCCTGGGCTCTGCGTGGCTTTAAAGTGGAGTGAGAACTTTAGCATCAAAGGAATTGAACCCACATCCTTATGGATCCTAGTCGAGTTCTTTAACTGCTGAACCACAAAGGGAACTTCCCTTTCTTTCTCTTCCCTCTTTCTTCCTTTCTTCCTTTCCTTTCCTTCCTTCCTTCCTTCCTTCCTTCCTTCCTTCCTTCCTTCCTTCCTTCCTTTCTTTCTTTCTTTCTTTCTTTCTTTCTTTCTTTCTTTCTTTCTTTCTTTCTTTCTTTCTCTCCCACCCCCCATTCTTTCTTGTCTTTTTAGGGCCATACCTACAGCATATGGAAGTTTCCAAGCTAGGGATAGACTTGGAGCTACAGCTGCCTGCCTACACCACAGCCACAGCCACTAGGGATCTGAGCCGTGTCTGCAACCTGCTCCACAGCTCATGGCAATGCTGGATCCTTAACCCTCCAAGGATGGAACCTGCATCCTCATGGATACTAGTCCTGTTTGCTACAGCTGAGCCACGCTGGGAAATCCTCCCTCTGTGATGCCCTCTTCCTCCAGATCCTTCCACCCAACACCCTTCTGTCCCTTTCCAAGCCCTTCTCTGAGAAGGATGTAGAAACTCTTGAGGCTAAGGGAGGGCAGGCTTCTACACCTAGGTGCCACGAGATGCCTGGGTGAGGGTGGTAGGGCTTGGTGCCTTTCCTGTTCATCCAGCAGACACCGGTCAGGTCAGGATCCTAGGCAGGCCATGGACCTGGCCTCACAGCAGAGTGCACATGTCTCTCCTGCAGATGCCCATGAGGGAGCCATGACAGTGTGACCAGGTAAAGGAGGCTTAAGTGTGCTGTTTCATGTCCCACAGGCACAGACATCAACAGGGCCCTGCAGAGGGACATCATGCTGCTCAACGACTATGTGGCCCACCACAACTTCGAGGACTGCATCGTGTCCCTGGCCATCTTCCTGACAGATGGGAAGCCCACTGTGAATGAGACCCACACCCTCGAGATCCTGGACAACACCCTAGAGGCCGCCAGGGGCCGTGTCTGCATCTTCACTGTGGGCATCAGGGATGACGTGGACTTCAGGCTGCTGGAGGAGCTGTCCCTGGAGAACTGCGGGTTCACGTGGTGTGTCCATGAGGATGAGGATGCCAGCGCCCAGCTCATCAGATCCACCCGGGTCCCCTCACACAGGGAGGGTGGGACTCAGCGGGAGGCTGGGACAGGAGGTGGCCCTGCTGCACCTGAACCCGCGTCTGATCACCGCTCCCTCCGCAGGAGATGTCACAGTGGGTCCTGAAATGAGGCAGGTTTGGGTTCGTATCAGTTCCTGTCCTGTGACTTGAGGCTTTAAGATTGTCTGTGCCTCGGTCTCCCCACCTATAAAATGAGGGCTGTGGTATGATGAAGGAATTTTTTTTGTTTTGACTGCATCCTTGACGTGTAGAAGTTCCTGGGCTGGGGGATTGAAAGCAGTGACAATGCCTGCGTCCTTAACCCGATGCAGCCAATAAGAAAAGAGAGAAACCCCATGACCCTAACTGGAAGTCTCCAGGGCAGGTGTGCAGATCGGATTCGTCCTTGGTCAGGAACTACTCACAATTTTCCTCCACCATTTTTGGCAAAGATTTTTTTTTTGTCTTTTTCTCTTTTCTGGGGCAACACCCATGGCATATGGAGGTTCCCAGGCTAGGGGTCGAATCAGGCCTACACCACAGCCACAGCAACTTGGGATCTGAGCTGCATCTGCGACCTGCACCACAGCTCATGGCAACGCCAGGACCTTAACCCACTGAGTGATGCCCAAGATCAAACCCACGACCTCATGGTTTTTAGTTGGATTCATTAACCACTGAGCCACGATGGGAACTCCTTTTTTTTTGTTTGTTATTTGTTTTTACTTTTTGGTTTTTGTCAAAGATTTAAATAGAAACACAAATTTGCTTCCTTCATTTTCAAATACTGTGTTCATAGACAAAGCAGTGACCTGGACACAGATCCACTGTGTCCACCCACCGCTGTATCACAGACACACTATCAGGACCCACCGTTCACAGGGAACTTACAGGAGCCAGGCACATCTGCAGCTGTTCTCTCCGGGGACCCTCACTCGAGTCCTGGGAGCAGGTGCATGAGGGCAAAGGCCCAAGGGCCACGCAGGTGACTCTCCCTGTGTGGTCTGGACAGGCCCTCTTCTGCCCCATGACACCATTCAGAGTCTCAGGTTCCTTCCTGTTTATTGCCCTGCACCCCTTGGGGCTCACCACTCTCTGCAAGGCTGAAATTAGGTCACCATCAGGTCACCATCGCTTCAGTGGTCCAGCCCCAAAAGAGGGAAGGAAAAGAAAAGGAAGCATGCCACATTAATTTACACAAGCATCACAGCTGTTGCATTGCTTCTCATTATTGGCCACAGTGGAGGCTGGAAGGTGTCCTATGTGTTAGATGGGCCTGTGCCTGATGAAAACTCAATTATTGTGAAAGATGGGGAGCGTCGGTTCAACTGGACAGTGTTATAGAGGAAGAAACTGAAGTTCAGAGAGGTCAAGTCCCATGTATAAGACACACAGTAAGTAAGGGGTTGAGATCGAAGTCTAACTCCACAGCCTATGCCCTCCAGATCTTCGGAAGAGACTGTAACTCTCTCCATGTGACGTAACTAGGAGAAAAGCTAAAATAAGCAGATGCCCTGTGGCCAAAAGCACAGTGTCAGTATCAGGGTCAGACTAGTCAAGTATAACAGGCCACTTAGAGCCTGTCTGGAAGGTGTGTTTGGTTCTAAGAAAAACATTTTAAGAGGCTCTGGGAACAAAGAGTGGGAGGGGTTAGCGGTTCTTGAAGTTGTATCATATGGGGGATAGTTAGCAGGTTCTGTGAAAGAAGACTGTCAGGACCACACAGCAGTGTCTGGAAACTTCTAAACACCAGTGTTTTCAAGCATCTAAGTGCTGAGTGGATTATATGCCTTCATGCTGGGCTGCTCCAGGAGCAAAATTGAGACCAGTGGGTGGAAATTGCAGGAAGGAAGATTGTGATTCATGGCAAGAAGATTCCTCCTCTTCCCCAGAGCCACTGATGAGAGGTGGGGAAACTTGAGAGACAGTGAGTTCCCCGTCAGCAGCGCTTTTCAAGCCACTACTGCACAGCCTACTGTCAGAAATGGTCTGCTGGGAGTTCCCATCATGACTCAGCAGTAACAAACCTGACTAGCATCCATGAGGACGCAGGTTCAATCCCTGGCCTCACTCAGTGGGTTAAGGATCCGGCATCACCATGAGTTGGGGTGTAGGTCATAGACACGGTTCAGATCCCTTGTTGCTGTGGCTGTGGCATAGGCCAGCAGCTACAGCTCTGATTCAACCCATAGCCTGGGAACTTCCATGTGCTGTAGGTGCAGCCCTAAAAAGAAATAAAAGAAAAGAAAAAGAAAAAAAAAGAGAAGAAAAACAAATGTATGCTGGCTAGAAAGTTGGACATGGTTGCCTCTGAGATCAGACCTGCCCCGACGGCCCTAGACTTCCTCCGGGACTGTGCTGCCTGCAGTGGGCAGGCCTGACCCCCTCCTGCTTCCTCCTCTCCAGGTTCTACAACGAGATCAGGACCCATCTCCTCTTGGACATCTGCATGGATTATCTGCCCAACGTGGTGGAACAAGTCACCAGGACCATGTTCCCCAATTACTTCAAAGGCTCAGAGATCATTGTGGTGGGAAAGCTGGTGGACAGGGAAAAGGACTGGTTGAACATGGAGGTCACAGCCAGCAACAATAAGAAGTTTGTCACCTCAAGAAGGATGTCCCTGTGGAGCCCTGGTGGGTGGGGAGTGATGTCCCCAGGGGCCCCGGGCCCAAAGGTGGCAGCCAGGAGGACCCCAACCAGAGCTCCTGGCTGCAGAGTGACCACGAACAGGAGAGGGACCCGCTGAGGTGGAAGGCACAGGCCCTGGCAGTGGCCTGGCGCTTCCTCTCACTGTTCACCTTAATGAAGCTGAGGCTGGCACCACAGAACACACCCGGAGGCCACCTACGGCCTGGCCAGCATGTCAACAGCCACGGGGCCCAAAACAGTGATGCAGAGCCTGCGGGGTGACCACCTGCAGCCAGGTAACAGCACAGTAGCAGGGGGTAGGGGCCCACGCAGCCACTCTGGCTCCTTTTCAGGTCAGGGTCACCTGTTTTATTTTATTGTATTATAACTTATAAACTTGGGAGTTCCCATAATGGCTCAGCAGTAACAAACCTGACTAGCATCCATGCCAAGTTCGATCCCTGGCCTCACTCAGTAGGTTGGTGATGCAGCGTTGCTGTGGGTATGGTATAGGTCACAGATGTACCTTGGATCTCGTGTTGCTGTGGCTGTGGTGTAGGCCTTAGCTGCAGCTCCAATTTGACCCCTAGCCTAGGAACCTCCATATGCCTCAAGTGTGACCCTAAAATAATAATAATAATAATAATAATAATAATAATAATAATAATTTTTATACACAGTGTTCTACCAGCAGACCCTAGCTTTCAGAGACTGGTTGGAGCTTATGTTCTGTGTTGGTATTGATATAAACGATGGATCTCTGTAGAGAAATTAGAAAAGGTGAGGTCAGTCTATTGATGCATCATCAATATGAAGTGCCTGCCATGAGCCAGGCATTATTGGAGGCATGGGGATGAATAGACAAGTGAACAAATACTCATTTTTAACTGCCTTTCTATGTTTTCAAGTATTTCAGAGTTCTGTCATTTTATGTGTATGTTTGATTTTATGTTCCATAGACAATGAGGAATGCCATGAAGAGTGAGGAACTAGAAATGTACTGAAAAGGTCAGACTGTGATGTAGAGGTGGAACATGACATGTTGCCTTTTTAGAAAGAGTGGGGTTTGTCTCAGCATCAGGGAAAAGCAAATTCAAATGACAGGAGACCCAGGGGGCCAAGAACACAGATGAGGCACAACCAATTGATGGCCCAGAAGTGTCATTAGAGTAGGGTTTCCTGGAGGTTCCCGCTGTGGCTCAGTTTTTTAGAAACCTACTAATATCCTTGTGGATTCAGGTTTGATCCCTGACCTCACCCAGTGGGTTAAGGATCCGGTGATTCTACAAGCTACAGCGTAGGTCGAGGATGTGGCTCTGATCCCATGTTGCCGTGGCTGTGGTGTAGACCTCAGCTTCAGCTCCAATTTGACCCCTAGTCTGAGAACTTCCATATGCTATAGGTGTGGACCTAAAAAAAGACCAAAAAAAAAAAAAAAAAAAGAAAAAGGGAGGAATGAGAGGGGGAGGGGATTTCCCTGAAGTGTCAGTTAAGTATTAGACAACCTCCCCTTTTTTAAAGGTCTGATATTTTAAAAATTTTAATTGTAGGGTTTTTTCAAGTGTCTGTGACAGTTTAAGGCTCCTCAGAGCAGCTGTCAAAACTGAGATGTGCCTCTCTCATGGTCCACCTAATTCTTTCCTTGTCCTGCTGGCCAGGAACCAGGCAGAGAAGAGGGCCTTAAAAACATTGAGATACTGTGATCTTAATTTTCCAGGAACCCACATCAGTGAACAGGAGCATAAACTTGTTAAAACAGAATTTGAAAGAAGATATTCATTTTACTGGCAGAACGTAATTTCCTTTCGGGTTATTCTTTAATTGGATGTTTATTTTTGCCTGCTCCTTTATGAATTATGCACATGGCTAGAGAACTGGATTATCACTCTGTTTCTTTTACATTTGTCTATATTTGGGAGGGTTTAAAGTGCTGTTTTGCAAAAAACAGTCTAACACAAAATTCACCACTGTAACTATGTTTCAATGTAGGGGTTCAGTAGTGCCAAGTATATTCACATTGTTGTGAAGCAGATCTCCCAAATTTTTCATGTTGCAAACTTGAAACTCTGTCGGCATTAGACAACTCTACTCTCCCTCACCCCTATCACTATCCCTAAGTAAGATAGAACATTTCCTCCTACTATATACCCAGAAATCACAGACAAAAAGAACATTCGCTAATTTATAAAAGAGTGAAATATATAAGCCTCCTCCTGCTACATCTTCACTTTGTGTTGTGAGGCTGAGCTCCTCCTTGAAAAGAGAGGTTTTAAAATCATCACAAATGTATCCGAAAGCTGTATTTGACTCACCTCAGCCCTTGGTACCTCTTACTTCCTCCTCCATAATGAGTAACAGTGGTGGTTCTCTTTCTTCCTCTCTAGGACCTGCTCTCAAGAAACCAAACAACCCAAGAATTAAAATCTCTAAAACATCAGGTAAAGGAAAGAATGTGTGGGTATATGATTTGAGAGTGCACATGTTTGTGAAGCAGACTCCAGGAATCCCCTGAAGCCAGTTAGGACCTCAGCTCATTGAATGAGATGTCAAGGCCTGTTTTCTTTTTCTTTTTTAATGATGATTTTTTAAATAATTTTTTCCATTATAGCTGATTTACAGTGTTCTGTCAATTTTCTACTGCACAGCAAGGTGACCCAGTCACACATACATGTATGCATTCATTTTTCTCACAGTGTCATGCTCCATCACAAGTGATCAGACATAGTTCCCAGTGCTACACAGCAGGATCTCATTGCTTTTCCATTCCAAAAGCAATAGTTTGCATCTATTAACCCCAAATTCCCAGTTTCTCCCACTCCTTCCCCATTCCCCTTGGCAACCACAAGTCTGTTTTCCAAGTCCATGAATTTCTTTTCTGTGGAAAGGTTCATCTGTGCCGTATATTAGATTCCAGATATAAGTGATATCATATGGTATTTGTCTTTCTCTTTCTGACTTACTTCACTCAATATGAGAGTCTCTAATTCCATTGAAGGCCCATTTTCATTCAGCACAAGCTGTCAGCACCAGACAGTCTCAGATCCAGGGTCATCATCAAACCATTACATAAATGCTGGCAGGACCTCTGATGAAAGCATGGGTGGACAGAGGCCCATGTTCATCACGATTGAGTCCAAAAGACATTTATTTTAGAGATCTGAAGTATGCATGCTTCCAGCTTCTGGTGTTTCATATATGTGAAACATAGGGTTGCTTGGTTTTTAATTGTTTTATTATTTGCTTAATCCTTGGCTTTAGAAGGAAAGAGCAGAAACAATACCATAGACTTGCACTTGTTCCTGTTCCTGGGATTATAATAAAAATCTGAACAGAGTAGCAGTGCAAGGGCTGGCTTTTATTCTGAAAATATACACATCTGCCCTGCAAGTCTTTCTTATGGCCCGCCCGCTTGTGTGCTGGGTGACCTGTTTGGATGGCCAGCACCAACCTAGATTAGCTCCAGGAAGAGGAAACACAGTCTCCAATGGGCAGTGTGTCCTTCCTCTGAACACACATGCTTTCTGGAATGCAAGAACACTTTCCTCTAGGGAGCTGCACAGAGTAATGACTTCCAGACCTCACCTCTCTGTGTTGGAGCAAGCAGCAGCTTTCCTTGTAAAGGGATTTGGCAGCTTTGAGTAGAAATAATGTGTGAGCACGAGGACGTTCAGACAACTGTCACTTGGTCATATTCATACCCAAAGAGTGACAGAAATATGGACCAGGAATTTAATCTTTTTCTTTTCTTATTTTCTGCTTATTAGGACCACACCTGCAGCATAGTTAAGTTCCCATGCTATGGGTTGAATTGGAGCTGTAGCTGACAACCTACATCATAGCCACAGCAATGTGGGATCCTTAACCCATGTACTGAGGCCAGGGATCAAACCCTCATACTCATGGATACCTGTCAGGTTCATAACCCACTGAGCCACAATGGGAACTCCAAAATTTTAATTTTTAATGTGTGCCATCTTTTCATCCTACAAAAGATCAGTATCTTGTATTTCTTTATGAAAGTTGACATTAACTGTGGGCCTGAGGCACTTCACAGTGAGATCATCCAGATTTTTGTAAGAGCCCTTTTGAGTCATACTAGGGATAGAAAGGGTTTTTCTGCAAATACACCAAGAACATTAACTGGGGAGTTCTCATCGTGGCACAGCAGAAATGAATCCAACTAGGAACCATGAGGCTGTGGGTTTGATCCCTGGCTTCACTTAGTGGGTTAAGGATCTGGCATTGCCTTGAGCTGTGGTGTAGGTCACAGACACGGCTTGGATCCCATGTTGCTGTGGCTGTGGTGTAGGCAGGAAGCTGCAGCTCTGATTAGACTCCTAGCCTGGGAACCTCCATGTGCCGTGGATTCAGCCCTAAAGGCAAAAAAAAAAAAAAAAAAAAAAAGAATGTTAATTGCCTTGTAGCTTGAAAACACCAAACTCCTGACCCAAACCCCACAGTATATACAAATGCAAATACATACATATACACGTAAAGTGTGTTTGTGTTTGGTGTATAAATCAGAGAGAAATAAGGTCTCCAGTCTTGGGAGGAAGGGAGATTGATGTGGACTCCTGGGAACTGTTTGGTCTGAACAGTAAGAGGCAAAACTCTCCATCTTCTGCAGAGGAAAAGATGAGATGAATGGGCAAGAGCAGGCCAGCCCAGCTTTGTGGGCTTATCTGTGGTCCAAAATCTGAGAGCAGGAAAGTCAGCAGTACACAGAGGACAGGTTTCCGCAGTAACCACTGGCTGCACTGCCCAGCCTCCCATGGACTGTCCTTCAATTGTCACCAGCCCTAAACAGGGCCTGGTCATTACTGTCACCCAAGGGTGGTGTCTGGAGTCCCTGGGGTTCTCCAGTCACAGGAGCACATGTTCTCATCCATGTCTCTTCTCTTGGGTGCCCCAACGAGGAGGGAGTGGTTGGAGGGGGCCCCCCCAGGGAATGGAGGAGCATGAGCTTGGAGGGAATAGGGGGTAGACAGTGCTGCCCTTTCCTTCTCGGCCCCACTTCCCTCTCAGAGCTCAGTGGTCTGTGTTTGCTGCTGTCTGGTGAAAGTAGCACTTGTATTTGAACTTGGGGGACCTGCATTCACATACTCACTTTCCACAAACTGGACACTGGAAAAGGAATGGGTGCCTCTGGGAGAATCCAGCCTAGGACCACAATCAATTAACCCTCCCACCCCGCCACCCTGATGTCATGAATCCCCTTCATCTGGGTATCACACGTGCATCTGCTGGTCCCTGGTGCCAGAACTGAGGTCACTGGTTCAACAGCATTGCTTGCACTTGACTTAGACCTGATGCCTCTTTTCTCCTCTCAGGTCAGTTCCTGAACCAGGAGGCCAGTCTCACCGAGGAGGCTGCTGGGCTTGGCAAGAACCCTACCAATCCTCCAGTCCCCACAGGGTAGGAAGGAGGTCTGAGTCTGTCCCAGTGGTGTGGAAGCAGAAGAAAATCTACAACAGGGAAGAGCAGGTGGACTGCTGGTTTGCCGGGAACAATGCTGACAACCTTATTGATGGGGAGTACAAGGACTACCTGGCAGCCCGTTCCTTTGACTCAGAGACCACCTTCCACCCCGGCACACCCTGGAGACTCTGACACCAGCAGCCTTAACACTAGGGTGCATGACAGGGAAGCATCATCCGGGACCCCATGGTGTGGTTCTTGTCACTTGCTGGTGTCTGGTCTCCTGGCAGGTGGCCACCACCTGTGTCCCACCCCTGGTGGGAGAGGAGGTCCGCCATCTGCATGAGCGAAGGGTAGGGTGGGGACATGAATGCAAGAATGGGGTTTCTTGCTCCTCTTCCTCCCCTCCCCCATCTTCAATAGAGACAGATGATGGCACCAAATCACAGTTAATAGCAAGAAGCCTCTACCTGGTACCAACTGGCTTGTCTGTCTCACAGCCTACCCTGAAGTGACTCTGTGGAAGGAAGGTGTCCAGAAGGTTTGTTTTTTCTGTGGAAGTGGCTGAGTTTGGGCAGCCTGCTCTTTGCCTTACACTGATGCTTAGGAATCTCCTGTCCTGCACTGCTGGACACAGAGGACAGGTTTCCGCAGTAACCGCTGGCTGCACTGCCCAGCCTCCCATGGACTCTGTGTCCTTCAATTGTCACCAGCCCTAAACAGGGCCTGGTCATTACTGTCACCCAAGGGTGGTGTCTGGAGTCCCTGGGGTGTGTGACCAACCTCAGGGGAGCCTCTTAGGCCCAGGATGTGGGTCAGGCAAATAGCACATAGATTTAATCGTTGTACACGATTTGGTCATTTAGGAGAGGGTATTCTTCTGCTGTCATCTCTTGCCCTTTGAACATTTGTTTTCATTTAAAAAAAATGGATTCAAAATAGAAACATTGCAGCCCAGATAACAGTATCTTCCTATTGGGCTTTGTAAACCTCCTGACTTTTCTCCTACTTATTCCAGAAAGCTGAGTGCTTCTCATAAACAGGATGGCCCTCATGGGTGTATTTCACGGGCCTGTCTTGATGCTGCAGAGCCGGCCAGTGGAATGATGAATCTTGCACTTGCATCTCCAGCCTTGGTCCTGATTCTGATCTAATTTTCTCACGGTCCCCCAGGAGGTGATAAATCAGGCTCTTGCAGAACTGGGATGGGGATTTAGGGGCTGCACAGAGCCAACCTGTGGGGCTCAGGCTTCATGTGCACAGCAGGAAGTGAGGAACTGCTTCCAGATCTCAGAGGCCCTCCCACATCCCAAACAGGCCAGGCCAGGAAGTCAGCATGAGCCAGGGGCTTTGGTTCCAGAGCATGGACATATCAGATTCCATCAGGGAAGAGCTGAAATCAGGGGTAAAGGGGGGGCTTTAAAAGTCAGGGACACCCACCCTTCCCCCCGTGGAGCCTGTGAATCCGATCACACTATTGAGGGAAAGGGAGGCTGCTGGTGGCCTCAGGGTCCCCCCCCCCCCGCCCCAGCTTTTTCTTGGCTTTGTCTTTTGGGGACCATGGAGAGTCAGGAAGCCTGGTCCTCCCTGCAGTCAGGGTGCAGCTGGATGCAGGAGGAGTTGGAACCAAACAGCAGAGAGAGGCAGATTTGGGTCAGAGAAGTGAGATATTTTGATGTGACACTAAATCAAATAAAGGCTTTTGTGCTGGATTCATGGAAGGTTTCTTCCAGTGGGTGGTGACCCTAGAATTTTCATGCCATATGGAAGCAGACGTAGCACTGGGAGAAGAATCAAGTGAAGAAAACTGTTTATCACAGCAGAAGGACATCCACGTGATTCTGTGGGCCTGGCAGCCACGGGAGCTTCAGAGCCAGAGCTGGGTTAGTGGGATGGAGGCTCAATCCTGTTTCAGAGTCTCCGTCTCTCTCCACTCTGTGACCCCACCAGACCAGGGCCAGCAGCTGTGTTACTTTTGACTCAACTCAGCTGCCTGTTTTCATGGCAGCGAGCAGCATGAGCAGCACCAGGATGCTGACAGCTTCTCCCCTAACTCTGAGCTCAGAGGAGGAGGAGCAGGGGCCTAGCTGCCCAGGGCCTGGGCAGGCTCTGTTAACATGACCTTCCTGTTAACATGAACCCTGGGCCCAGTTGGGCAGACGTCCCTGGAGCCACGTGGCCTGCCAGCTGTGTGAGTGCCAGGAGCTGGAGCTGTGTTTCAGATGTGGCCTCGGAGCTGCAGAGCGGGGCCAGGTAACCCGGCTTTTGAGGCTGCCTGATCTCAGAGCACAGAAAAGCATTCCAGTGAGGTGCCTATCACCTATTCTCCTATTCAGAGAAAAACAAAACAAAACATTTTTTAAAGTGGGAAGGTTGAGGGAATTCCTGTTGTGGCTCAGTGGTAAAGAACCTGACTGGTATCCATGAGGATGCAGGTTCAATCCCTGGCCTCGTTCACTGGGTAAGGATCTGGTGTTGCCACGAGCTATGGTGTAGGTGAGCAGCTGCAGCTCCAATTTCAACCTCTGGCCTGGGAACTTCCACATGCTGTGGGTTCAGCCCTAAAAAGAGAGAGGGAGGGTGGTGTTGGAAGGCATACACTTCAAGTTACATCATTGCTATCTTTATTTATTTATTTATTTTAGTTGCTGAACCCATGGCATATGGAAGCTCCCAGGCCAGGGACTGAATCCCAGCCATAGCTGTGGCAATGCCAGATCCTTTAACCCACCACATCAGCTGAGGATTGAACCCACACCTCTGCAGCAAGCCAAGCCCCTGCAGTCAGATTCATAACCCTCTGGGCCACAACCAGAACTCCCTTCACTAACGTGAATGAGTTGTTAAGGGTTGAAGAGCTGGGCTCCTTTGCAAGTCTCCATCCCTGGTTCCCAATCCCCTCTCTCAGCTGAGAGAGCCATCTGAATGAGTCGTCATTAAGGGTCTCCTAATTTAAAGAGGCACATTCCCCAAATGAAAGGGACCAGACGTTCTCTATCCATTCATATTAGGTACGTCACCTGTCTTCTCAGTGGTGCACTATTTTGGGAGGCAGGGGCTGGGCATTCGGGAGGATGACCCATCCTGACCCTCCAGCACAGCCAGGCTCTAGGAATGGAAGAGAGCATCACTTCGTTTCTGTGCATGGCATCCTAAGTTCTGCTCCAGCTTCTAGAACATGTGCCCCCCCGCCCCCCCCCATCTCCACATTAACTCGACTCCTCCTGTGCTGAGAAAACTGCAGAAGGAGCTCCCTTGTTTACTGTCTCATACATAGATCCTCACTCCTAGGCCTTCCAGGCGTAAGGATTGAGCTCCACCCTGGATGCCATCTCATCTCACTCCCTCAAGGCAGCCGCTTCAGTGATTTCTTATCTTTCAAGCTTCTCCATACCTTTATTCCCCAGAGGTTCTTCCTTCTTTGTTTCAGAGACCCTCCTAGAAGTCTCCAGTCTGAAACTCTTGCCCTGGCCAGACTACCCTGCCGCTTCTACCTTCTCTTTTATTTCGGTGTCATCTTGTGCCAGTGGTCAGCATTTGAACCCTTGTTTTTTCACCTCCTGGTCAGTTGCTTCACTCATTAAATTCAGTTCTGTCTTTATCCGGTTAAGCAGACTGTATCTCAGATGTCCTTGCTAGCGATGTGCGTCTCTGAGCCCTATGGCTTGACAGTTTGAGCCTCTTCCTCTTTTTCTGAAATGTTGGATCCCTTTGCTTCTCTTAGGAGATTAAAAAGATTTTTCACCAGCCTCATTTGCTGAATGCCTTACCTCTTACCAACCTGTGGATAGCCCCTGAGTTCAGGCTGGTCTCCCCCCTCCCCCCTTCCCCTTGTGATCTCACCCACTTTGTGGTTCCAGGATCTGGCGCTGTGTAGACTGCTGAGGACACTTCCTTTTCATCATTCTGCCATCACCACAAACTCAGGAATAAAAGCAGATTTTCCATCTTCAGAGTGTCTGTATTCATATCACAGGGATTTGGGATCTGAGAGGAAAGGAAGACGTTCGGGCACCATCTTTTAAATATTGATGGTTGCAAATAAACCTGGAAGTGCGTGTGCATGCACATGTGTGTGCATGTTATGTGTGTGTGTGTGTGTCCTTGCACACACATGCATGGGTGCGTGTGTCCAACATACATTTCATAAGGCAACTCAACACCAATTTTTATTGATAGAGAATTCTTCCTGAAAATTCTCTGTTAATTGTATTATTTTCTCAAAACAACAGCTGTGCTTGTGTCAGAGAAGGTCCAAGTTTCTGATGACTCTCCAGGAATTTCTGGTTACATAAGATGAAATGCACAGGCCCTAAGTTTATCAAGGCATCACATAACTTCATTGAACTACAAGTACAAAATGCATTGTAAATAGATGTCAGTGTGGTTTTTGAATACATTGCATGGGATGTGTGCTTTTTGAATACATTGTATCGGATGTACAGGATCGAGATGGACAATACAGTGAACCCTGCTGGTGCCTGGGTGGAGACGGGAGTGGGGATGGTGCACTGCCCTGCTGCCGCCTGGCACACTGCCTGCTTCATGTTGGCTCAGCCGCTCCATCTTTCTGCCATGGAAATAAGGCGAGCTCTGTGAGGGTTATGAAGGCCCTCTGAATGTCATGTGCAATGTCACAGGAGAAACCACCCATTCCAGGGAAAGGCAGAAACAGTTCAAGTCTGAGGGTCTGGCTCCAGCCTGAAGTGTTATTTGTTTTGCAAGAAGGCTGGAACCCAGGACTCGTCTAGAAACCAAAAGATCTCCTGTGTGACTTGGAGGCAGCTTCTTAGCCTTTCAATCTCTTAATTGGCCTGGCTTGGAAAACTAAGTTACACCCTGAGGCCTGGTGATGAAAACATAAGATAAAAATCTGTGTATCATTGAAAGATGGGAACATTTTGAATGGTTCATGCAGATTTTCCCAGAAGAGAAAATGCTCCACAACAAATAAATTCACTTATTCACTCAACTAATATAGAGACGGCACTGACCATGTAGGGGAGATAGGGTGTCCTCCACATCCTGCCCTGGAGATCATGGTGGATATAATTCATTATAAGACAGACAGGAGTTCCTGCTGTGGCACAGCCTGATCGGTGGTGTCTCTGAAGTGCCAGGACACAGGTTCGATCCCTGGCTCCTGTGCAGTGGGCTAAAGGATCTGGCATTGCCACAGCTTCAGTGTAGGTCAGAACTGTGGCTTAGATTTGATCCCTGACCCCAGAACTCCATAGTCTGTAGGGTAGCCAAAAAAACAAAAAAATGAAAGACAATCAATACTGTGCACTTAAAAGATGCAGAAAAAAACGTGTCGGGGGTGGGTGGGTGGGTTAAAAAGGAAGAGACTGCTCTCAGTGGGGGGTGAAGAGATGCTGGTGTTTGGTCTGGTTCCCACAGAACAGGTAAGGATGGAGAGGGAGACTTCCAGGAGTATTTCATATAAGAACTTACTGGAATGCAAACACTCTAAAGGACAATAAATTGTAGAGAAGAACTAAACTCCCAGGGAGTCAGGATGGCCTGTCCTGCTCCCCAGATGATGTCTGGGCCTAGCCTGCATGCAGTGACTCTGCTATTCCCATGACTCTGGGATGCTCTGGACAAAACAGGAGCAGCTTCTGCAGCAGCTGCTGAGATTGCTGGGCCCTTGACGCAGGCTCCCTCCTGTTCCTGTGGGCTGAGCAACCCAGGGTGGAGAAGCAGGCCGGCAAAGGGGGCTCTCTTACAAGTCCCTGATTGCGGTGCTTGCAGGATTGCCTTTTCTCTCTAAAATTGGCATCTGTTGCATGAAACCTGGGACTACTTTTTGCCACTGGCCTGGGCTCAAAGTGGGAGGGAAATTCTGCAGGCTGGAGACACAGGCTTGATCTAAGCTCATCTTTCTCCCTCTTCCTTGGAAACAACATCCTAAGAAGATTCTCCCAATTGGCAGCATTCTGAAACCAGTCACCCTCTGCTTGAAAAACATGGAAACATGTCTGCGGAGCTCAGGCAAGGAGAGCCTGCAGGAGAAGGGGGAACCCAACCCAGCTAAATACACAGAAATGGAGAGAGACAGAGCTCACATTCCCATCCAGTGGCTTTTAAATGTCACTTGTCTTGCTTGGGAGCAGCACAGACAATGCAGCTCTTGACATGATTAATGAGCTTCTGGCCATACCTGGCAGAGAGACTCAGGCTGAGGCTGTGGAAGCAAAGGACCTTTCCTTTTTCCCTGTCAGGCACTCAGCGCTGGCTAGGGCGACACACCCTGGTTTCTTTAGAGGTGATAAGCCAGCCTGGTGGGGAATCAGAAACCAAAGGGACAACCCAGACTGAGAGCAGGGTCCACAGGCCAAGCCAGGGAGTCTGTTCCCAGCTGCTGGAGAACAGAAGGATGGGGGCAGGAGGTCTCCATGGCCCAAAGGTAAAATCCTTAAAGAGAAGCACTCCTGGCTCCCTGTCCAGCCTCTCTGAACATCTTTCATCACCACAGATCACCTGAGAGAAGCAAAATGGAATGAGGATCTGCCCTCGTTCAGAGCAGGTGACAAATGCTGAGGTTCTACTGGAAGCCCCAGCTTGGTTTCCACACAGCATGGGTGCACCTTCTCTCCCCTGCACCTCCTTTCATCTGCACACTGTATCTGGGTGCCCTGGCCCTGGGGCCTTAGATCCATAAGGGACTTGTGCCCCATGGCCTCGTTCTGATCTGCCTGCCACGTCTACCACACCAGCTGCTTCTGCTCCAGGCACCTGGTCCCAGAACTCTGGAACAAGAGCTGATGGGGGAGGCAAAGCAACTCCCCAATCACTTGGGAGCCAAAAGGTATCTTGACAGATTGCAATGTCTGGATTTTTTTAATTTGTTTTGCTTTTATGAATATACTTCATAAGCTCACATGAATTCTCAAAATTCATGAACAGGATGTGACTTGCCTCTTTCTGATAAAAATAAAAACAAACACATAAACACTAAAAAATGGCCCAGAGTTCCCATATCATGGATAAGCAGGTTAGGAACCTGACAAGTATCCATAAGGATGTAAATTCAATCCCTGGCCTCACTCAGTGGGTTAAGGATCCAGCATTGCTGTGGCTGTGGTGTAGGCCAGCAACTGCAGCTCTGATTCGACCCCTAGCCTGGGAACCTCCATATGCGGCAGGTGTGAGCATTAAAAAAAAAAAAAAGCCATGAATGGCCATCAGAAGACAATAACTCAGGACACATTGATACAGTTTACAGCTCTGAAAAGGAGCTGTGTATTGTGTGATGTGTATTAACATAGGAAGCTGTCTAATGGACGGATAATTAAAACCCAATCTGCAGAAGAGCATGTATGGACTGCTTTCACCAGATCACAGCATCTTTATGTTTTACTTCTTTGGAGTCATGGGCACTTCTGGGCACATGATAAAATATGAAATCCCTCTCTATGAAAAAAAGCTATCTCCCAGGTTAATTCTCTACTAAAACTATCCAAAGCAGATCTTTTGCTTCTGCATTCAGGTGGCAAATTGCAGTCAAGCCTGAGTGCCCTGTGCTATGATTTAAGCCGAATTCCTCCAGGATGGGTCCTTAAGTGACCCTCACTACTCTAGTCATCTCATTGCCCATCTGCCCATCCCTTTAAAGAGCAGAGCCTAGTTCTAAGTCAATGCCTAGAATTGTTGTTGCTGTTGTTTTCCCCACCTGGCTCCTCAGTTCCTTTCCTCCTCAGGACTTTCACATTTAGACCACAGTGTTCCCAAGCCCTCCTCCTGGATCAGGAGAAGCAAGCCTATTCTAACTGCTTCTGGGGTCAAGCTGGTGGAAGCTGAGCCTCAGTGACTGATGATGACCACGCAGTCTGGCAGCCAGGTTGGGTGCCCTTCACCCCTCCTAGAAGCCAGGGCTGGGCGCCCCTCTGCCTGGGTGGCTAGGGTTTCAGCTGAAAGGCTGGAAGAGCAGCCCTGTCAGTTCAGCAGAGCTGAGGTGTACCCATGTGGGAGGTCCAGGGCGGCAGCTGCCAGCCTCTAGGAAGAATGGGGTTTTTATGTGTAGTGGGGAGTGGGCAGTGAGGTATTAAGCAGAGAAAATGGTTGAAACCTAAGTCTGGGGGATGCTGGCAGCCTGGCGCCTGCTGTTAGACAGATGAACCCTGATAAGAGCCTGGCACTTTCTGCACACCCGCCGCTCCCCACCAGGCTGGAAACTTTAGCATCACTGGGAGAGCAGAGGGCGCTAGTGCTCAGGGAGGAGTGGGGGGATGGGATCCCCGGGACGGGGCTTTCTGCATCCCCAGAGGGCAGCTAGAGGCCTACTGTGCTCAGGTCAGATCTGTCAGTGCAGGTCTGGTGACAGGATAGGGTCTGCAAAGTACAGTGCAGGGGTGGGGTGGGGGCTGCAGCCTGTGCAGGGGCGAGGGTAAGAGGGACGCTGCAGATCAAATGACAGTGGTAGTGACCAGGGGATGGGGATGGAAGTCATGAGAAGCCCACCTGGAGTTCCTGATATGGCTCAGCAGGTTGAGAACCCGACTGGTATCCATGAGGATGGGGGTTTGATACCTTGCTTTGGTCAGTGGGTTAAGGATCTGGCATTGCTGTGGCTGTGGTGCAGGCCAGCAGCTGCAGTTATGGTTGGACCCCTAGCCTGAGAACTTCCATATGCTGCAGGTACAGCCACCCCCACCCCACCTCCAAAAAATGAATAACCTACAAAATATGGTTAAAATAGTAACTTTAATTAAAAAAAAATTTACTACAATTAAAAAAAATCCCCTGAGTCCTCTACTTTCCAGCCTGAAGAACAAAACCCTCAGAGGCTCCAGAGAGAAGAGGGAAGGCCAGCTGAGCATCTGGGCTGGACCCATAGCCATGGGAAATCCCGGGCAGATGCCAGAATATTCCAGATCCCCCACAGCAGCATAGCAGGGGTGGGGCACAGAGGTTCACAAGCTCCTAGGATGTCTTGACACACAGTTTGGCTGGGTCCATGGGTGGGGAACATCTGCAGGTCAGAGGGACATTAGGACCCTCAAAGCAGGGCCCTTGATCCTTAGGAAGCAGGTTGTACGACAACAAAAAGATTCTTGAGAGGCAGGAGGCCAAGGGAAAAAGTACACGTGGATTTTAGAGCCAGAAAACCTTGTTTTAAATTTTTTTTTTAATTCTCAAAATACCGAGCTTCTGTGTAGCATGGAATAGGGTAATGCTTCCCTCTCCTTTTCTTCCTCCTCCACTTCCTCATCTTTCCACACCCCCCTCCTCCCCTCCCCTCCTTCTCCTGCTGTCCATATGACTCCATTACTTCTGCTCCCATGATTCTTCCTATCACCCAAGTGTTTATACCTAAGCTGTACAGTGTATACATAAATTAAATGTGTGTGTATATATATATATATATATATATATATATATATATATATATATATATTTAATTTCTGACCTGAAGGCCCACATAGATCCTCATGCTCAGGTGATCACGTGACCAATCACATGATTGACATCACGGACACAAGAAAAACGTTGTTCCTGTCACCTCCTTTTCTCATCTACACACCCAGGAAATTCTGGCTGAACTCTCACGGCAAGAATCTAAACTTTGAAGAAAAAAAAATCCTCTCAAATGACTAGTATTTGTCATAATTCCAAATAATTAAAATGGACCACTGTTCAACCATTGCTTCAACAATTTTACATCATTGTTTTTTAAAGAAAGAGGAAGGTAGTTGGTTGACAAGGGATCTGTGAGATGAGCGGCAGAGACTCCAAAGTTACTTCTTAAAGTATTGCAAATATATTTGGCTTTCTATTCTGTTCTTTAAGCTTCCAAGTGTTGAAAAGGACTTTGCTTCACTTGTGAGTAGCAGGCAGAGAAAACATGAAAGTGCTGTGTGCTTTGACTCAGAGGCATTGCATTAGCCTCCTGTCAGAAAAGCTTCCAAGGGAACATTCCATGAAGCAAGCATCCCAAGGGAACAGAGAGAGAGAGATGAGGGAGAGGGAAAGAGATGGAGGGAGGGAGAGAGGTTTGAAAGGACACAGTGCCAAATGCCCCTTCTGGGATCCAATTGGAAGTTAGGCACCATTTTCAATGACAAAAGCACAGTTGTTGTCTAATTGCAAAATAATACATACAGTTTAAAAATAAAACCTTGGAAAATCAGTTCACCAAGAATCTATTTCTTTTTAACTTAATTTTTAAAATTCTTTTGGAGGCCCTTTTGGACCCCCAAACAAAAAAATGTTTTCAAAGGGGACCTATTTACGAGAGATTTCCTATATGAAATAAGGCATATAGGTGAGAAATGCCCAGAAATAGCAGGAAAATGTATTCTCTGCAGTGAGATTCAGGATCATTAGACAAAATTGAGAAAAAGAGGGATCCCAGTAGTCTCATGTTATTGGAGTTCCTGCTTGTGATCAAGGGAGTGGGGTCCTGCCCCTCCCCCAGGAATTGAGAAGAGCACTTGGTGAGCAAGCGGTGAAGGAGCTGGTCTCCTCTGGGCTGGACCTGACCACAAGGGCTCAGGATGGTCCACGGATGCCTCTAGAGCATTCCTCCTGTGTAAAATGGAGATCTTGGTGGCTGCCTCCCAGGAGCTGCAAGGAAGCAAGAAGAGACTGGGGCCAAAGCTGGTGTTCCCTAAGTATTCCAGAAAGACCACTACCTACCCAGATATGTAGCCAAGCAAGTGAATTACTCTATGAAGCAACACTAACACCTCAAGGTAATTAGGACACCTGTTCTGAACTGGAGTTTCTGAACACAACAGCAAAGACTTGGTGGGATCATCCCACTCCCAAGGGATCTTTGTTTCCCTGGCTTCTGAGGCCAGGAGACTGCCTGGCGCTGTGAGCCACCAGGGATTTGGGGGGAAGTGCCAACCCTGGGTGTGGAGACTTCCCCCTCATGTTTCTCTCTTTCTGCTCTGCTGGCAGGGAAAAGTGTGTGCTCCCCTGGACCCTATTCCCTAGAGGGAGTTAGAAGGTGCCTCACTAGGCTGGGAGTGAATGCTGAGCTCCCACCCTGAGTTCTCCAAGTCAGTCGCTCTATCCCCTCCCATTGTTGCCTGTGGGAGAAAACAAGATTCAGCAATAGACTGAGCCAAACCTCTGTCTCCTGATCTTCGGGGATGAAACCCATCCAGCCTGACACTCACTGTAATTGAGGAGACCTCAGTGAATAGGGCCCTGGCACCTGCACCCTAACCCTCTCCACTGTATCAGTCACCACCCTGAGCCCCTGTATCAGCTGTGTCCTTATAGATGGAGGTTTTAGTACCTCTTTGAAACCCCTGCTTATTTCTCAGATGCAGCACTGGGGTTTCCTAATCTTGGCATGTGGTGTCTTCATCTGCTCTGGCTGCCATAACAAAACACCATCAATGGGGGTGCTTAAACAACAGACATTTCACTTCTCAAGACCCTGAGCCTGGACTTCCAAGATCAAGGTGTTTGCCCATTTTGTCCCTGGTGAGGACCCATTGCCTGGCCTGCAGAGGGCCCTCTTCTTGCTGTATCTTCAGGTGGTGGAGGGAGAAACAGCTCTCAGGTGTCTCTCCCTATAAGGACACTAATCCTGTTAAACCAGACCTCTACCCTTACATCCTTTTCATTTGTTCTTTTGTTTGTTTTTAGGGTGGCACCTCTGGCATATGGAAGTTCCCAGGCTAGAGGTCGAATTGGAGCTGCACCTGCCAGCCTACACCACAGCAACAGCAATGTGGGGAGGGACCCAAGCCACATCTGCGACCTACACTGCAGTTCATGGCACTGCTGGATCCTTAACCCACTGAGTGAGGTCAGGGATCAAACCTGAATCCTCATGGATACTGGCTGGGTTTGTTGGCACTAAGCCACAATGGGAACCCCAGGGCTCTATCCTTATGACCTCATTTCACCCTGATTCATTCTTTACATCAAATACAGTGACATTGGAAGTGAGGGCTTTAACTTATGAGTCCTGTGGGGCACTATTCTAGCTCTAGGATATGGCTGTAACCCGGTCTCTAGGGTCATGGGTCGGGGTAATTCCTGGAATTGCTGAGCTAACATTTTAGGCAGTTCACCATAGGAAGAAAGCATTTGGGGAGGGATGAGGAGGCTTGGGTTCCTGTCTTATCCACCAGAGCTAGAGAACCTTCAGGCAGGTCCTGTGCACAGCATCCTCTGGGCTTCCTTAACCCTGGATGGAGACCACCAGAGTGGCGATGACAATTGGAAGGGCCCTACAAGTTGGTATCACTATTAAGGTCTGACCCTGTTAGTTGAGGGGTAGGGAGGCACATTCCACAGCGATCCAGAGCTCTTAGCTCACCCTGGCCAAGATCAGCTTCCTTCCCATGGGGAACATGTGTCACGTGACCCAAGTTCTCCTACAGAGCCATGAATACAGCTTGGTCAGCGTCCACAGAGTGTCCACTTCCAGCATCTCCAGGAAATGTGAGAGAACATTATTATTTAGCATTAGTTCCCAGTCACCTATGGCAAAGAAAGGAGTGCCGTGACTTGAAATGGAGGAGAGGCCATCCTCATTTTTCATGGCAGTTGTCACCAGAGGTAAGAAGGAGTCTGCAGACTCCTCCCAGGCTCAGGGGACCCACTGAGGCTCACATTCTGCCCTTATATGGGTTTTGCCAAAAGTGCTTCATGATGATTACAATGGACTGGTTTATGTGCCTGGAGGACCAGGTTTCAAGTGTGAGTGACAGGTGAACCCTTACAATGAGAGCCTGAACAGCCAGGAGTCAGCAGGTTCCCGCATCCTCCTGGCTCCAAACCACATCACTGCCTTGAATGTCAACCCCCAGAACTGGTGGAAATGCAACTCAGATTCTTACTACCGTCCAGTCTCAGATGAGCAGGACAAGGTTAGTGGCCACTATCTCAAACACCAGGGTCAGCAATTTCAGGAGGGACAGCCCAACCCAGGCCGTGTCTTGAGGAGAGTCACCTGGAGGGGTAGGATGAGCGCAATGTGAACCTCTCACCAGCAGCCACTTCGAGGGGGTGGGGGGGGCACCCATGGGAATCACATCAGGCCATTCAATGAAGCTGCTGGTGAATTCAAAGCTCAGCCTCTAATGAAGACACCAGTACTTCTGGGCTTTGGAACTTGAATGACCAGTGCCACCTGGTGTCCAGCATTGATTGTCCACTTTCATAGTCAGCAGACCATAGTGGATCAGGAAGCAATACTTGGCCCCTGGCCCAGAAAGCCAGGGACCCAAGCAGCCGTGACACCGTATTCTGTCATACGAAGCATGCTGGTGTGAAGATGATCACTCTCCATTTCCCACAGCATTGGAATATGCAGTTAGGGTGACCCCTCAGTTACCACTCCCCACAGCTGCCACCTGTCCCCCAGAATCTGATTCAGGTGACTTCTTAGTAGATGCCTCAGGTCTCCACACACCTCTCTGTTTTCTGTAGCACTAAAACATCTCCAGAAGACAGCAAGTCTATGTCCTTGTGGCTCCAGTTTCTATGACATGGAGGCAATGACCTCTTATGGAAAGGCTGAAAGCACATGGAGACAGAGCATAGGGCCAGTTGTAACTGTTTTTCTTTTCAGCGACATTTCTTCCCCAGCAGAGAGAAGCACACTTGGATCAATGAGGCCTGATCGCTCTTCTTTTTTCTCCTTTCTTTCCACCTCCCTCCAGTTTCTCTCTCTCCCCTCTTCCAGAGTGGTCCTCACACCGTTATGCACAGATTATGTCATCATCTCCTAAACAGAGGGATGCAGACCACAGGTCTCTAGGTTTTATACATAAAAAGCAATAATAGGTTGTCTGATAGTGAGAAAGCTATTCCTTGGCCAGTTCTTTCTGATTCTGACAATGAAAAAGAGAAGCTCCCAGATCGTGTTACTGTGCCTTTAACTCCTCTCAGATATCCACTTTAACAAAGAAATCCTGGCAGGCAAAGTCACCCGCAGGCCACAGTGTCTGTCTATACCTGAAACAGTTTTCTTTTCAAACCTGTAAGACTCAGCTGTTTACACTCTGGATGTAAGTACTTCTTGCAAAGTAAACTATGAAGTTTACTCTGTCAGCTTTAAGGAAAATATTAAGTAAATCATTGAAAAGATAGTACCGGCTTATGGCAAGAGAAGTGGAAATGTGGCATGTGATACATGAATGACCTAAAGCTGGGGAATCCTTTACTAACCAGATTTCTGTTCCTTTCTCTCACTCCCTTCCGCATATCCGCACCTGGTGTTGCCTCTCCAGGACTTGCCTAGCCGGTTCAGAAAAGACTGGGAAACCCTTGGAAAGTCTAGCCAGAGGTAGGCATTGCTCAGACAGCTGTTTCTGCCATCAGACTCTGCCCTTCTGTTGATGAGGCTGGCCTATGGACCCAAGTGAAACACCCAATCCCTCCTGCATCTTCCCTTGGGCCCCGTCACTTTGCAGCAAAACGCATGTGCCAGGCTCAACTTTGGAGAATCTCATTCATCAGAATCACTTTATGGTGACAGGCCGGCCTCTCTGCCTGGGCCACATGTGGGTGGATCGGGTATCTGGCAGCTGCTGACACTGGCAAGATTGACACAGAAACATGTGGTGACTAAAGGTTTCAGGAAGGAATCAGGATCTCCATTTTACCTGACATTCTGGGTAATGCAATCTGAAAATCAATTGTCATTAGAAACGAGTGACACTAATACCTCTGACAGGTTACATCTTAAGTGATGATTAAAAGCATATTTCCTGATGCCTAGCTGCTATGAAATGCATCCCCATTTATGACACAGTCTCATGCTAAGACCCCATGGACTGTCATTTGTTCCCCCAGGAAACCTCATAGTTCCTGGAGTGTCATTCATTATTTTAATCTGATTTTCTTTACTGAAGTGAAATAGAACCTGGCATTGGCACTTTCTCTCCAACTTTGCTGACAATCCTTAAAAAGCAATTAATATTGTCATAAAACAAGCAACAAAGCCTTATTTTGCAATAATACGGTCTTTAGTGTGATGTGTGGATGGAGTTTATTAATCATCAGCAGTGTCCCACTAAGTTTTATAAACCTTCCTCAATTAAGAAAAGGAGGAGATGTGCCATATGCTGAGGGTGCAGCCTGAAAAAACAAATATAAGGAAGGAAGGAAGGAAGGAAGGAAGGAAGGAAGGGAGGGAGGGGAAGGGGAAGGGAAGGGAAAGGAAAGGAAAAGAAAGGAGATGTGGTGGCTGAGATCTTAAACTCTTTATTTGCAGTGTCACATCAGAAAGAATGTCAGTGCTGGATGCTCAGGAGTGAGCAGTGGGGCACACCAGGGGCTCAGACTTTTTGAAAATTATGAGAATATTTACCTTGGCCAGTAATACCTGCTGATTTGGCCATTTTGGCATCAAGATGTCAAATTGTATCTATCATTGGGGAAAATGGGAATGTTCAAGTTGTCTTTCTTCTGAACTAGATTTGTAGGTCATTTAAACATATCATTTTATCACTTATACGGGAACTCTAAGAAAATGATACAAATGAACTTATTTACAAAACAGAAACAGACACACGGATGTAGATAACAAAAATATGGTTACCAAAGGGGACAGGCAGGAGGTGGAGGGATAAATTAGGAGTTTGGAATTGAGATACACACTATTGTATATAAAATAGACAAGCAACAAGGACTTACTTACAGCACAGGGAACTATATTCAATAACTTTAAATAACCAATAGTGGAAGAGAATATGAAGAATACATATGTATATATGTATAACTGGATTGCCTTGCTATAACCTGAAACATTGTGAGTCAACTATACTTCAATTAAAAAAAAATCATTAAGGCACAGAAATAAATCACCAGGCCAAAAGAACAAAAACGTGTTTGTTATATGTGGTTTTAGTTTCCTAGATCTGGCATAACAAATTACTACTGACTGAGTGGCTTAAAACAACAGAAAGGCATTGTCTTGAGATTCTGGAGGATGGAGCCTGCGATCAGAGGGCCACCTGTGCTCTGAGGACCCTAGGAAACAGCTTCCTCACCTTCACCAGCCTCTGGCCACCTAGGGCTCCTGGGTTTGTGTCTCCATCCCTCCATTCCAATCTCTGCTTCCCTCTCCTTATGGCCATCTTCCCCCTATGTTTTCATCTTTTCATCTTCCTCTAAGGACACCAGATATACTGGATTAAGTGGCCCACTCTGTCCAGTATGACCTCATCTTAACTAATTTCATCTTCAAGGACTCTACTTCCCTATAAGGTCACATCAACACGTCTTTTGGAAGGAAAATGTTCAACCAATAAAACATGTGGAAAGGGCTTAGTCCATAAATGAGATTTGGATGACTGGCTAACCATGAGGGAGAAAAATGAATTCCTTGGTTTCTTACCTCCTCTTTACAAAAATAGCAAAGGGATCTAAGTTTGAAGTATGAAAAGTCATTAACCCCAAAACATCTGTTGCAAGCATGGTTTGCAGAGCTTTACCCATATCAAAATGGCACCCTCACAACAACTCTGCCATTATCTGTTTTACAGCAAAGGAGACAGAGGCAGAGGCTAGTTAATAAATTTGGCTGAGATCACACAGCTGGTAAGTGCTAGAGCTGGGATTCCAACCCTGGCAGTTTGGTTCCAGAGTCTGTGCAGCTAGAGACAGCCTGAAACACTCAGCACACCCTGCAAAAGACAGGAGAAAAGGTAGGATGCATTCCTTCAATACCTTCTGAGGAACTCCAGGATCCTCGCCTTAGGATGTTGAGCCTATGCTTCTGTGTCTGCCTGGTTCTAGCCAGAGTTAAACTTTTCACACACAAAAAACCGAATAGCAATCCCAAAGTGCCCTGGATCCCTTTCCAGCCTGCCTAGCATCATGTAAGTCGGCTTGCCCGGAAAGTGGGAAAGCTGTGTTATAGAAACACTGCATGGTGTCACAGCAACAAAAATGGACAACATCTCCCATGCCGGCCTCCACATGTGTGTCTAAGACGTGACAGCAAAGGGGCAGCACATTCAGAATCAATCTTATTTTATGGAGGACTCAAGTTTCATGTCCTTTGGATGATGAATGACCACAACCCCAAAGGGCCATACCTATAGAGACAGTCATGGGAAACAAAGAAAAAGACCCGTGACTTGCTTCAGTTCAGCCCTCATCTGAACAGAATGTATAGTGTAATTCTTACATAAGGAGGAGTATTTTGTACTTATTTTGTACATGTCAGATTTTGTACATTGTATTATTGAATTCTCACCATCAACCACACTATTTGGTGTTGTATGATGAGCCATGAGGTTTTTTCCTCTGAGAGCAGCTGTCTCTGCCCTGAAGGCATTTATACTCAAAAGTGAAAAAAATGAAAAGTGTTGGGAATTCTCATTGAGGCTCAGCAGTTCACAAACATGAGGATGTGAGTTTGATCCCTGGCAGTGGGTTAAGGATCCAGTGTTGCTGTGACTGTGTGTAGGCCCACAGCTGCAGCTCCAATTTGACCCCTAGCCTGGGAAATTCCATATTGGCCCTAAAAAGAAAAAGAAAACAAAAGGTGGGGGCTTCTCCTTGAGACTCAATCTTTGTTTTAAAAGTAGGTAAGGAGTGAAAGGTTTGCCTAACATGTTACAATAAATATTTTCTCACCTTTTAATCAATCTCATAGCTCTTAACTGTTAACTAAGAATGCAAAAAAAAATCTACTCTCTGTGAATAGCTTCCTGGCACAAACTTGCATTCCCCCTGAGCCTAATGAGTTCCCAGGACACATTTCCCTGCCACATATTGGCGTGTGCTGTAGGTAACACAGAGACACTGCAGAATTCAACAGGAAGGACCCAATTGAAATGTGAAATTTGACATGAAAACAGCACATTACATTCAAACCCAAAAGAGCTGAATTTTGATTGAAACTCCCACATCCTTGGATGAGCAGTGCTATCATTCCATTCCTCTACACCTTGGTCCGACCACAGCTCACCCCAGAGCCCAGCAACCCAGTGCCTAGCACCCCAGGACCCCCACCTTCCCTCTCCTTCTTGCCTCTGAGCTCCTACCCCTGATATCTCATGGTCTGTTTCTCACCTCTGATCAAGACACACCCTCCAGGTCCCAGGGAGGGTTCAGCCTGCCCCCTAGGCCAAGATCATTCCTGAAGATAGGTGGGAGCAGAGTTCTTAAGGGAAGAGCTGGGAGGGGAACAAACACATTCTCGCTCCCTGCTGGGCTTTTCAGATTAAGAAACATGCAGGACCTTCCAGCAGTAGAGAAAATTAAGCTTTAATAGAGTCAGCGGAAATTACCTGTGAAAATTCACAAGCACAACATTAGGTAGAGCTGGAGGGCTTTGTTGGAAGAGCATTTAGCCCCCTTCCAAACAGGTCAAGGCCAAGGCCCCACTATGGCTGACTGCTGTTAAGTCCAACCAGCATGAACTTGATCTGAGAGTGACCATTATTCCCACCCATTCCCAGTTTTTGGAGCAACTTGAAATAGTCATTTCTTCTGCCCTCTTACCACCTGCCCTTTTCCCACACAAAGGGGGACAGACAGAGAGGAGCGTCCCCCCATCCAGCCCCCAAATTCCAGTGTTTGGACACTTCCCTCCTTCCCTCCCACCACCCCCAGAGTCACATGCCTCCGTGCTTTTCATGTTTAATTCAAAGCAACCCTGAAACATCCAAATTTCCCATCCCCAGAGGTACAAAGCCAGGATGGCAGGAAGATCAGAAAAGCAAGAACACAAATCTGACATTTATTTTCTGGTCTTTGAAGGGCAGCCCAGCATTGAAATGAGAGGTCAGACTTTTAAACATGCCACGGGTGGGGTGGGGGTGGGGCTGCCCTTTCCTTCCATGTTGATATGTCACCCAGGGACACTAGCTTTAGAGTGATGTGAGGAATATACAATGGAATCAAGAACAACTCACTGGAAGCCCCCGCTGTTGTGAAAGGGATCAGCGGCATCTTGGGAGTGCTGGGACCCAGGTTTGATCCCCAGCCTACACAGTGGATTAAGGACCAGCCTTGCCGAGCTGCAGCTTAGGTTGAAACTGCAGCTGGGATCTGATCCTTGGCCTGGGACCTCCACAGGCCACAGGGTGGCCAAAAAAAAAAAAAAAAAAAAAAACCACTTCTTGAATGCTGTGAACCAGAACATCAGGAAAAGGCATTGGCGGTCGGGGGCTGAGCCTTGAAAGATGGGAAAATGGCAGAAGCTTAGAGTAGAGAGATGTTCAGTGTCCCCAGGAGGAGGCAGCAGAGGCTGGCCTTGGAGAGCAGGGGTCCTCATAACTGGACAAGACAGTCCACTGTCAACCGAGCTGCCCCTAGAGCCCTCTGGACATCCTGCACAGTGGACTCTGGGGCAGACTGTAGGTCCAGAAATGCACACAACTGTATTTCTAGTTCAACATGCTTTTCTGGAGCCACAGCCCCCAGGAAGAGGTGGAGCCTATTCTTCCTACCCTTGAATTGGGGTGGACCTTCTTTTGAGGTCACGAGAGTGAATGACCACTGTGGAAGTGACAAGGTGCCTTCCAAGGTCAGGTCAGCAACAGTAACATGGCTTCTGCCAATCCCTTCCTCCTGATGCTCACCCTTGAACTCAGCTGCCATGTTGTAAGGAAGCCACATGTAGATGCTCTGGCAGACATGCCAGCAGCCAGCCTGGACCACCAGGCCTGGGGATGGATGAGCCTTGGGAAGACTGCAGCCCCCAGCCTTGCGCAGAGCCAAGACAAGCCAGCCTGCCTGAACTTGCAGACTCACAAACAAAGCAGTTGTTATTGCCATTTTAAGTTGCAAACTTTTAGAAAGGTGGGTAATCCTGCCAGGACTCCAGCAGGAAACAGCTTCTAAAAATGCTGTGAGGCTGCAGTGACCCTTCAGCTGAATACATTTGCTTTTTGTGTCTCTGATGCCAATAAACTGGATTTTCAGGTTAAATGTCCCCCTTTGGCTGCGTTGGGATGAGTGGTCTACGTCTCTTCATTTATACTTTTCTTCCTGTTCCTGCGACTCAGAGAGAGAGTGTAAGGGTCACTGCATTATTTACATTATTCTTTTTTAATTTAATTTTGATTTATCTTTGACAAAATGTATATATTTAAGGTGTACAATGTGATGTTTATGCTTATATAAAATATACGTATATAATATATACACACACTGACAAGCTACTATTAACATCAAACATATCCATCTCCCCCCATCTTTATCTTTGCATGTTCGTGGGGGGGGGCATGTGTTGAGAAAAATTAAGATCTATGCTCTGCCACTTTTAGGTCCTACAGCTCGTCATTGATAACTAGAGGCACCATACCAGCACCTGCCATCTCCAGAGTTTATTCACCTGATCACTAAACGTTTCTACCCTTTGATCAGTTTCTCCCATTTCTCCCACCCAACAGCCCCTGGTCACCACCATTCTCCTCTCTATGAGCTCCACATTTTTTTTAGAATTCATGTATAAGTGAGTTCATGTGACATCTGTCCTCTGTGTCTGGCTTATATCTCTCTGGCATAATTGCACTCCAGATCCATCTGTGCCCACGTTATTCTTGTGGCCCCTCAGACAAGCCCATTTCTAAGTCTTAGATGTGGCTTTGGAGGAAGAGACACTATCATTTACTTAAGGAATAAAAACCATTCAAGTTTCAAACACCTATTGTTTTCTTGTTTGTTTCCTTTGTTCTGATGTGTTGATGCCAGGAGTAGTTGCAAACAGTCATGATCTTCTGCCATTAAGTCAGGTTGTCATTAAACATGAGCAGGACAGGGGACTCTGGCAAGAGGAAAGTAGACGTCCTTCATGGGTGAAGTCTGTGTGGGAAGCTGGACATGAGCTCATGTTCAGTCCCCACCTAAAAGATCAGGCATCTGCCAGACCCCATCCATCTAGCAAGACTCCCCAGCCTGCAATTCACTGCCAGGACTGCTGAGTTTCCAGTTATCCACTCCCTAGAGTTCCAGAAATGTTCTCCTGCCACCCACGATCCCTTCTCTTTCTTTCTTCTTCACTATTCAACCCTCTTGATTTAACAGTGACAAAAGGGGGCCACAAACTCCAAAAGAAAGCTAAGGGTAGCTTGAACTTACTTTTTTTTTTGGCTATGCCTATGGCACACAGAAGTTCCTGGACCAGGGATCGAAGCTGCACCACAGCTTTGACCCAACACCAGATCTTTGACCCTCTGGGCTACAAGGGAATTCCCTACACTTAAAAAAAAAATGCATGAGCTGTGGTGTAGGTCACAGACCACTCAGATCTGGTGTTACCCTGGCTGCAGTGTAGGCCTCAGCTGCAACTCTGATTTTACCCCTCATCTGGGAACTTCCATATGCCACAGCTGTAGCCCCAAAAAGCAAAAAAGGGGGGGGCAGCAGGGGGCAAGAGACTCAAGCTGGTGTGGACACAGCCAAGCTTGTGGACCTCGCTGAAATGGCAGGTGGCTTTCCAGTGATGACAGAATGGCAGCTTCTTGGTGGCCCATTCTGCACTGTGACTTTGGGAGTTTCTCCTGAAACTCAGCCTAGTGTTTCTTCAATTCCTTCAGTGCCACCAGTGGTGCCACCTGGAGTCATGTAATGCCTGGTAACAAATCCTCTGCTTAAACTAACCAGCACAGACCCTGCTCTTTGCAAGTGAACCCTGACTGGTTTGGAAAGTCCTGAAACTCCTATTGTTAATGGAACCCAAGGGGGCAGAAGCAATCCCACAAAGGACCTTCTGGTGAAGACCCCCAGAGGGAGGGAAATGAAGCTGAGCTCCCAGCAAACAGAAAGTTGACAACAGCGTCTCCTCTGATGCAAAGACTAAACCCTCCCAAGCTGGTTTCTATCCCAATTGCTCTCCGTATACCCCCAATGCCATGAGGAATAATCCCAACATCCCATCAACCAGGGTGCTTGTTTCCCTCTAGCCCACAGGGGTGGTATTCCACAAGGACACCCAAGACTCAACCCAAAATGTTGGGTAATTAAGCAAAGAGGAGAAGGAACAGGAGATGCTAAACCCACACTCGTAGGCTTTGCCCATCAAAAAAAGATCCACAAATGGGTCTCCAGTGGGAAACATGGCTTCTCTTTTACCATCTGAAAAAATCCAAGGCTTGGAGTTCCCACTGTGGCTCAATAGGATTGGTGGCATCGCTGTAGCACTGGGACACAGGTTCAATTCCCAACTTGGCACAGTGGGTTAGGGATCCAGAGTTGCCACAGCTGTGGCATAGGTTGCAACAGCAATTTGGAACTGATCTCTGGCCCAGAAACTCCATATGTCTCGGAATGACCAAAAAGAAAAAAAAAAAAAAAAAACCCAAGTCTTTAGATTAGTTGCCAGTTCCGTGATGGCAACCCCATTTGATTTACATGATCCAGCCCCCATCCCAATTCTTGGGCTAAAACCAACATTTCCAGGAAACAAAACCTGGGTGGGTCTGTGCCCCTGTGGGTAGAAGAGTGTTCATAGTCTTAAGGATTTCAGGAGGCCACCAGATTATTTTCTTCTGCTGTTGACTCTGCCACTTTTCCAAGGCTTCTTAAAACAACAACCAACCCTCTGGAAATTGATAACTTTCTTGTTCTTTAACTACACATTGAAAGTGGTCAAACTGGACCGGATTCTCCAAGGATCTCTTTCTTTGCTTCCTGAAAACATTCCACTAGGAGAGAATATGAAAGAAAAATCAGAATGCCAACACAATATTTTCATATCCATCCAGGTAGGAAAAGCCAAAACAAGGACGTAAAAAGAAAGGCCTGACCATACCCGATATCTGCACCAAGTCTTTTTTCTTACTGTGATTGATCACAAGATTGAAACCTTTGAAGCAATCTCCATTTCTTCCCTGGAGGGGAGGGGGATTGCATGACCTCCCCCACCACAAGGGTCCCCCTGGGGTCTCATCAATTTCAGTAAGACATTTGAGGCATGTGGCATTGTAGTCAAGTGATCCGGTTGTATCTACCTCAATCCATAAAACAACAAATCGGTTGTTCAGGGGGATCTTTTTTAAAAAGCAGAAGGGCTAGTTGGACCTGGTCTTAATTAATCACTCTTATTTTTAAAGTGGCTTCTCCAGAGCACTCATGCAGACTCAAAGGATGCCTACAGCCCAGGAAGTGGCTAGAGAAACTGACAAGGGCATTTTCTAATGTGACCTCAAGTTGACTATTTCAATTTCTGAGCCAAAGGACCAAATCTCTATTGATTATTCCCTCCCATCAAAGTAACCTAGCTTCCCAGAGTAACTGCCCTGCAGAGGGCTCCTGGCTGGGTCAAAGGGCAGGACTCACAGATGACATTTGATTCGCATGCCCGGGCTTCTGACAGGGACACACTGAGTGTCCCACTGAGGTCTCCTAGGCCTTCTGCCATTTAAAGGCAGGATACACACTGTGCGTATTCTTCTGCTTCTGAATTCTTACTCTGCTATGTGCAGAGGAAGGCCTTATTGCTCCCCCAGAACTGCCTGCCTCTTCCAAGGACCAAGGTCGCAGCCTGTCCAAACACTGATGCATTCTTACAGCATCTGCTGGGATAGCTCACACTAGAAGAGGACCTGGAGCTCCTTATACCAAAAATATGCAAACAGCTCATCTTTAATGGGATTTCAGTGTAAAGTTAACTAATAAATTATTTGTGCTTTTTCTTTGGATGACCTTTGTAGTTATGAACAATAAGCTGAACTAGAAGGTCTATCTAACCACCTTCCACTTATCGTCTGTGTATTATCTATTTATCTATCTATTCATCATTGATTTATCTGTCTGTCTGTATTTATCTGTCTATAGATCTATGTGCCCATAATCCATTCCCTTCCTCCCTTCCTCCCTCCCTCCATCCATCCAATCTATCAATCCTCTCCCCCATCCCATCTTGCTTAAGTTAAATAAAATGAACACCATCAGTCCACTCTCCCAGTGACACTATGTAGGCTGGAAACCTCACCCCCACTTCCCCACACCCTTCCTTCTTCAACTTAAAAAATAAAGTCCGTTTTGGGAGGCAACCTAGATGAGTGTCTTTAGAAAACTTGGGCCAGTTCTGCCAATGAATGTAACAAATACCAGATAGGCCCTCAAATGGATGGAGGCAGGTGGGGAGCTGGTGAGAGACCCCGCCCCCGGCCTGCCCACCCAGCCAAAAACTTTTGGCCACACAGAGTCAGGGAAGGGCAGGGAGGCCTGTTTGCCTGAATTCCTCCCAAAAGTAGAAAGCAAGGAAAGCAAAGTGTCAGGGCGCCTACCTGAGGAGCTCAGAGCAAATCACAGGGCTGATGTTAATGCTGGCTCCAGTGCCAGAAGAGCCCACTTCCAGCCCCTGCCCCCTTGCCACCAGGCTAAGGGGGGTCCTAGGCAGCAAAGGTCTGTAAATCATAGCCCACCAAAGACAAGTCTGGTTCCTGGTGACTCTGAAATAATCAGATTATTACCTTTTAATAAAAAATATTTTATTTTATTTTTTATTTTTTTTGTCTTTCTGCCATTTCTTGAGCTGCTCCCACAGGATATGGAGGTTCCCAGGCTAGGGGTCGAATCGGAGCTGTTGCCACTGGCCTATGCCAGAGCCACAGCAACGTGGGATCCGAGGCACTTCTGCAACCTACCCCACAGCTCACAGCAACTCCGGATCCTTAATCCACTGAGCAAGGCCAGGGATCGAACCCACAACCTCATGGTTCCTAGTCGGATTTGTTAACCACTGAGCCACGATGGGAACTCCCTAAAAAATATTTTAGATGAAACTTTGCAAAGGAAAAAAAAAAAAAGGAGTAAAGTGGCAGATTGTTCTGGCTGGAGGTTACCAAAAAAACAAGAGTCAGAACATTGTAAATCAACTCTAATTTAATAAAAACAAACAAACAAATAGGAGCGTGACAAAGAGGAAGGGGGCAGAGGGAGTCAGAAGAAAGGCTCTGGGTTGAGCCTGGGCAGCCAAGGTCACAGCCGAACCTGTGGATGGAGGTGCCAGCACCACCACCCCACCGCCCCGTGGAATTACACGCTTTCCATGCCAACACGGGCCCCAAACCCGGGGAAAGGCCTGGAAACACGGGCACCGGTCTCCAAAGTGACACCAATACTTCAGAAAATGGCTTTATGACTTCCAGATGGTGGTCTGTCCCCGTCGCTCCCCTTTCCCCAGGAACCCACCCCAGCGCTGGCCATGGGAACCATGGGCCGAAGGGGACGGAAGCACACAGAGCTCGGGTGCACTTTCCAGGCAACAGCGACACTTAGGAAAATGAGAGGTGCTGCTCCTATCTTTTTTTCCCTGATGCCTTTATCCACCTGGGAAAGGATCGCCTGGGCTTTGGTAACAAAAAGCTCTTGCGGGAGTCGCTTTCCTTGCAGCCAAGTGAGCCGCGCAGCTAGAAGACTGGGACCTTCATAGGCATTTTGTATTCAAGGCGATCTTAATTTTTTCATTAAGAAGTCATTTCTAAGGAAATCTGGTCCTCTAGCTTTTGAGTCTCAAAATTGGGTGCAACCCAAGGGAAACCTGCGCACTGGCAGATAAACGGGTGGCTGCTGCCATCTAGCGGACCGCTGTCATAAGGCACCCTGAGTGGAAAAATTCAGTGTAAGAGGATGGAAAGATGAGGGATTTTCTCTCACGGGCCAATTTGATGCTCACGGCTGTATATTTTCCATTAGTGGATTTCTCTGAAGTACCTCTGTATTCTTCGGGTCAGCTACTTGTACAATCTCTCCATAAAAGAGGACTCCAAGTACATCCTGTTGTCATTTATTAAGATGACATGGAGGAGTTCCCATTATGGCTGAGCAGGTTAAGACCCCCATGCTGTCTCTGGGAGGATGTGGGTTCTATCACTGGGCTGGATCAGTCAGTTAAGGACCTGGTGTTGCTGTATCTGTGGTATAGGCCATAGCTGCAGCTCCAGTTTGACCGCTAGCCTGGGAATTTCCATATGTCGCAGCTGCAGCAGTAAAAAGAAAAAAAAGAAATAGATGACATGGATTTCCCTGGTGGCCTAGCAGTTAAGGATTTCCCACTGTCATTCGGCCCCTGGCTCAGGAACTTCCACATGCTGTGAGCACTCCCCTTCTGCCCCAAATATGAAATTAATGGATTTTTAAATTAATGCATTTGTTATAAAAACTAGAGAGTAGCCAATTCTAATCTTCCCCATAATTACTGGGGGTATGGGAGGCCAGGGAGCATGAACAGGGCAAACAATTCTGATATGGATCCAAACCACTTCATCCATTGGTAACCTACTTGTTTGGGAAGAACCTAAAATGATGATTATGACCTGGGTGTCCCAGGCTGTATACAAAGGTGGTACCAAGCTGAGCAGGTGAGCAGGTGAGCCTCTGAGAGACCTCTGACCGGCCTGCTGGTGCCTGGGTTTGATCCAGTCATTTACTACTTGGTGCTAAATCTTTTCTGCAGCTGAGTAAAAGATGCATTTCATCCTCAAGCATGAACATGCCCTGTGGGAGCTGGAAAAATGCAGCAGTTTCCTAACCTGGATGGGAGTGTGCCGTGAGGAAGAGCTGAGGCTGTTGTACTGATCAAAGCCCTTTAGGGGAAGGACATTTTTCTTTCTTTCTTTTCCTCTTCTTTTTTCTTTTTCATTTTTGTCTTTTTAGGGCCAAACACGGCATATGGACGTTCCCAGGCTAGGGGTTGAATCAGAGCAGCAGCTGCCGGCCTACACCACAGCTCACAGCAATGCTGGATCCATAACCCACTGAGTGAGGCCAGGGATTAAACACAAGTCCTCATGGATACTAGTCAGATCTCTTTCCACTGAGCCACAAAAGGAACTCCTGGAAGGACATTTCCAGTCTTCAAAGACCCTCCATTTCATCTTCATCCATAAGTTACAGTTCCCTCTTTGGTTTCCCTGGAACTTTGGAATAATAGTCACTCATGTAACTCTGCTGCAAATTCCAGTGATTTCTCTCTAGTTTCAACCTTTTTCACAGTGTAGGCTTAATTTGAGACTGTACAACCATGTGACTATACATAACACCATCAAACTGTACCTTTAAAATGGTTAAAATGGTAAATTTTAGATTATATTTTTAAAGAACAATTTTTTTAAAAGTGTATATTTACTAGATCCTGAAAACTAAAAAATTATGAAAAAAATCTGTGTGATCAATAGAAAGATATGATTCTAAGCAGTGAAGAGAACTTGTTTCCCCCCACCACCTAATTTTACACATTCTTCATGTTGGATATACATAGAACAACTAAATTCAACAGCCCCTGATGAAAGAGTGATGGGAGGCCCAGGATTCAGCTGTGTGCCGTGTAGGTCTTCCTGTGGGTGAGGAGAGCAAAGACTGTCTTCTAGAAGGAGCCTAAACACCTTCACGTGTTTTTCCCTTAGATGTTCTGGAATGTTCTTCCTGTGATCTCATGACTGCCTCGTCATTGCGTTCTTATAAGAAGTGTCAACTCCTCAGAGACCTTTCATGGCTCCTGGCTCACCCCTCCCCTACCACTCTGCACCCCTCTCTCCCTCAGCATCATGTTTTACCATCATCACGACATTGTATCACAGTGTGCAGTTATCTTGGTATTTGTACTTGAAGGTTGTCAGCAGGTGCCCACACTGGAATGTCTGTTCAGCAAGAGCCAGGCTCCTGGCATCTTAGTCCCACTGCATTGCCCTTCCTCAGATTACCCATTACTGGTGGGGCTGAAGGATGTCAAACCCCTATTGAGGGGACTCTACCTCCCCCAAATGCAAATACTTGTACCCTTTGATCTAGAACCCCAACTCTGGACATTTCATCTACAGATGCATTTGTCCTTGTCCAATAACATGCACAAAATTTCACTGTGACATGGTTTGTGTCACAATAACAAAGGGTTAGAAAAAACTCATGCCCAGAAATAGAAAAGGAGTGAATACACCATGTTAATGGAGTACTATATAGCCAGGAAAAATACTTATGTTGATATCTAGGTGTAGGTATGGAGAAATCCAGGTACAAAACAGTATATGAAACAGGGGCCTACTGTATATACAGGGAACTATATTCACTATGGTGATGAACCACTTGGAAAAGAATATGAAAAAGAATATATGTATAACTGAATTGCCTTGCTATACAGAAGAAATTAACACAACAATGTAAATCAACTATCCTTCAATAACAGTTTTTTAAAAAGCATATGAAAGATGCTTAACACACAAAGATGTATCTATTTATATTTGCTTATAAATTAAAAAAATAATAATAACAATGCTACCAGAAGGGGAACTTTCTCAGTTTACGTCTTTGTATCTAATTTCAAACTTTGAGTTATGCAAATGCATTCTTTATTTTATTTTATTTTTTATTTTTAGGGCTGCATTTGGAAGTTTCCAGGCTAGAGCTGGAATTAGAGCTGCAGTTTCCAGCCAACGTCACAGCCACAGTAACACTGGATCTGAGCCACATGTCTGTGACCTACACCACAGCTTGTGGCAAAGCTGAATCCTTAACAAGCTAAGTGAGGCCGGGGCCACACCCACATCCTCACAGACACTAAGGTGGTTCTTCACCCCCTGAGCCACAATGGGAACTCATTTTTTTTTATTTTTTGCCACTTTACAGCAAGGGGATCAAGTTATCCTTACATGTATACATTTTTCCCCTCCATTTGTTCTGTTGCAATATGAGTATCTAGACATAGTTCTCAATGCTACTCAGCAGGATCTCCTTGTAAATCTATTCTAAGTTGTATCTGATAACCCCAAGATCCCAATTCCTCCCAATCCCTCCCCCTCCCATCAGGCAGCCACAAGTCTCTTCTCCAAGTCCATGATTTTCTTTTCTGAGGAGATGTTCATTTGTGCTGGATATTAGATTCCAGTTATAAGTGATATCATATGGTATTTGTCTTTGTCTTTCTGACTCATTTCACTCAGTATGAGATTCTCTAGTTCCATCCATGTTGCTGCAAATGGCATTATGTCATTCCTTTTTATGGCTGAGTAGTATTCCACTGTGTATATATACCACATCTTCCGAATCCAATCATCTGTCGATGGACATTTGGGTTGTTTCCATGTCCTGGCTATTGTGAATAGTGCTGCAATGAACATGCAGGTGCATGTGTCTCTTTTAAGTAAATTTTTGTCCAGATAGATGCCCAAGAGTGGGATTGTAGGGTCATATAGAAGTTCTATGTATAGATTTCTAAGGTATCTCCAAACTGTTCTCCATAGTGGCTGTACCAATTTACATTCCCACCAACAGTGCAGGGGGGCTCCCTTTTCTCCACAGCCCCTCCAGCACTTGTTATTTGTGGACTTCTTAATGATGGCCATTCTGAATGGTGTGAGGTGGTATCTCATGGTAGTTTTGATTTGCATTTCTCTTATAATCAGTGATGTTGAGCATGTTTTCATGTGTTTGTTGGCCATCTGTATATCTTCTTTGGAGAAATGTCTATTCAGGTCTTTTGCCCATTTTTCCATTGATTGATTGGCTTTTTTGCTGTTGGGTTGTATAAGTTGTTTACATATTCTAGAGATTAAGCCCTTGTCAGTTGCATCATTTGAAACTATTTTCTCCCATTCTGTAAGTTGTCTTTTTGTTTTCTTTTTGGTTTCCTTTGCTGTGCAAAAGCTTTTCAGTTTGATGAGATCCCATGGGTTTATTTCTGCTCTAATTTATATTGCTTTGGGAGACTGACCTGAGAAAATACTCATGATGCTGATGTCAGAGAGTGTTTTGCCTATGTTTTCTTCTAGGAGTTTGATGGCGTCCTGTCGTATATTTAAGTCTTTCAGCCATTTGGAGTTTATTTTTGTGCATGGTGTGAGGGTGTGTTCTAATTTCATTGCTTTGCATGCAGCTGTCCAGGTTTCCCAGCAATGCTTGCTGAATAGACTTTCTTTTTCCCACTTTATGTTCTTGCCTCCCTTGTCAAAGATTAACTGACCATAAGTGTCAGGGTTTATTTCTGGGTTCTCTATTCTGTTCCATTGGTCCATGTGTCTGTTTTGATACCAGTACCACACTGTTTTGATGACTGTGGCTTTGTAGTATTTCTTGAAGTCTGGGAGAGTTATGCCTCCTGCTTGTTTTTTGTTTCTCAGGATTGCTTTGGCGATTCTGGGTCTTTTGTGATTCCATATAAATTTTTGGATTGTTTGTTCTAGTTCTGTGAAAAATGTCCTGAGTAGTTTGATAGGGATTGCATTGAATCTGTAGATTGCTTTGGGTAGTATGGCCATTGTTACAATATTGATTTTTTCAATCCATGAACATGAAATATCTTTCCATTTCTTTACATCTTCTTTGATTTCTTTGATAAAAGTTTTACAGTTTTTAGCATATATGTCCTTTACTTCTTTGGTCAGGTGTATTTGATTTTGTGAGGTGTCCTTTTATTAATACAAGAAATTTTATTGGGCATTTCCATCGTGGCACAGCAGAAACAGATCCAACTAGGAACCATGAGGTTGTGAGTTTGATCTCTGGCTTCACTCAGTGGGTTAAGGATCTGGCATTGCTGGGAACTGTGGTGTAGTTCACAAATACAGCTCAGATCTGGCATTGCTGTGGCTGTGGTGTAGGCTGGCAGCTGTAGCTCCAATTCAACCCCTAGCCTGGGAATCTCCATATGCCAAGGGTGCAGCCCTAAAAAGCAAAAAAAAAAATGATTGGAGTATAGTTGACTTAAAATGTTGTGCTGGTTTCAGGTGTACACTAAGTGAATCAGTTGTACATAGACACATATCCATTCTTTTTCAGATTCTTTTGCCATATAGGTTATCACAGAGTATGGAGTAGAGGTCCCTGTGCTTGACAGCAGGGTCCCATTGAACAAATGACTTGACTTTGTGTCTTCCCCAAATAAGAGGAATCCGCATGCTGGGATGAAAACTGACCTTCTAATCAAGATGTGTGTTGAGATTCATTTGGAAATCATAGTGGCAATGCCAAAAAAACCCTTCCCTCTGAAGTTCATTTATAGAAACCAACTTCAAATAAGCTTGGAAGCAAAGAAATAAATAGACCCCCCCAGGACTCCCTTTCTTGCCCTCAAGTGATTTGGGGGTGATACAGCAGAAGTTGGTCTATGGAATAAGGGGGAGAAAGAAAACCTAAAGAAATCCATTTTGACAGCATCATGACTTCATGTTGATCTACATCCCAACTCATTTCAGCAGCAGATCAAAGGGGACTGACTACCTTATTTTTCTGCCAGGCTGATGTGTGTGTCTTGGCAACCCAGGTAGCAATGAACTCACTGAACTTTCAAGACAACCCTCAGGAGCATGTTGTTTTACAATGAGGAACTAGGCCCAGAGAGGCTAAGGCATTTGCCCGAAACCACACAGTTAGTGAAATCTCAGCAAGACTGCTGAAGCATCTTTTGACTAAACCTTGTGCTCATTGTGTGATACATCTTCCTGCTTCTTTCAGGGGCTTTTGAGACAGGACATTCAAATTCCTGGGAGCAGGGATGAGAAAGCAAAGTACCCTCCCTAGAGATCTTATCCACTAGTGGAAAACAGATTTATCCCAGGGAGCCCCTCAACCTGGAATGTGGGTGGGATTAAATGCTGGATTGTGGAGTTCCCATTGGTGCTCAGTGGTAACAAAACTGACTCATATCTATGAAGCTGTGGATTTGTTCCTTGGCCTTGATCAGTGGGTTAAGGATCCAGTGTTTCTGTGAGTTGTGGTGTAGGTCGGCAGATATAGCTGCAATTCCACCCCTAGCCCAGGAACTTCCATTTGCTGCAGGTGCAACCCTAAAAAGCAAAAAGATAAAAATAAAAAATAAAAAAATGAATAAATGCTGGATTGTGAGTGGTCCCGGAAGTTCATTAAACACCAGTACTAAGCAACCTGACAGCTGGTCACTTCACACAGTTTTGCCAATGGGAAAAGACCAGTTATTGCCTGGCTAGTGATATAGTAATTGCGGTGACAGGATGACACCAAGGCAAGGAGCTAATGGCATGTCACCTTGTTAAGCAGAGCTGGCCAAGCCTCATTAGATTTAAAAGAGTTATCAAGACAGAGTAATTATCAGAAGCAATAAGGCTGTTGTATTAAAAGATGAAAAAACCAGTATCAAAGAGAAATAATTTATGGCTTAATAGGGCATCTGGTTAGATGCTTGGTCCAGGAATCAGAATATGAGGAGTGCAGGGGTGGGGCTCTTCTGCTGGGTGTGGCCTCAAGCAACATTAGTCATTTTAGGTCAAATTTTTTTTCTTTGATTTTTTTTATTGTGGTGAAATACAAATAACATGAAAGTTACCATCTTAATCATTTTTTTGCATACAGTTCAGCGGTATTAAGTACATTTATAATAACACAACCATCGTTCTTTTTTTAATTTATTATTTATTTATTTATTTTATTACTCAAATTAATTTATCACATCTGTAGTTGTATAATGATCATAACAATCTGATTTCACAGGATTTCCATCCCACAGCCCAAGCACATCCACCCACCCCCAAAACTGTCTCCTCCAGAGACCATAGTTTTTCAATATCTGTGAATCAGCATCTGTTCTGCAAAGTTCCGTCTGTCCTTTTTTCAGATTCCACATGTCAGTGAAAGCATTTGATGTTGGTGTCTCATTGAATGGCTGACTTCATTTAGCATGATAGTTTCTAGGTCCATCCATGTTGCTAAAAATGGTGGTACTTCATTCTTTTTAATGGCTGAGTAATATTCCATTGTGTATATGTACCACTTCTTCTTGATCCACTCCTCTGTCAATGGACATTTAGGTTGTTTCCATGTCTTGGCTATTGTAAATAGTGTTGCAATGAACATTGGAGTACATGTGTCTTTGCAAGTCATGTTTTTTTCTGGGTAGATGCCCAGGAGTGGGATTGCTGCATCAAATGGTAGTTGTATGTTTAGTTTTCTGAGGAATCTCCATACTGCTCTCCACAGTGGTTGCACCAATGTACAATCCCACCAACAGTGCACTAGGGTTCCTTTTTCTCCACACCCTCTCCAGCACTTATTGTTTGTAGACTTTTGGGTGATGGCCATTCTGGCTGGTGTAAGGTGGTACCTCAGAGTGGTTTTGATTTGCATTTCTCTAATGCTGAGTGATGTTGATCATCTTTTCATGTGTTTTTTGGCAATCAGTATGTCTTCTTTGGAGAACTGTCTGTTTAGATCTTCTGCCCATTTTTTGATGGTTTTTTTTGGTTTTTTGATATTGAGCTGCAGAAGGTATTTATAAATTTTGGAGATCAATCCCTTGTCAGTTGATTCACTTGAAAAAATTTTCTCCCATTCTGTGGGTTGTCTTTTCGTGTTGTTTAGGGTTTCCTTTGCTGTGCAGAAACTTTTAAGTTTGATTAGGTCCCATTTGTTTATTTTTGTTTTTACTGTCAATACTCTAAGAAGTGAATCTGAGAAGATATTGCTGTTGTTTATGTCAGAGAGTATTTGTCCTATGGTTTCCTCGAAGAGTTTTATAGTGTCTGGTCTTCTATCTAGGTCTTTAATGCATTTTGAGTTTATTTTTGTGTCTGGTGTTAGGGATTGTTCTAATTTCATTCTTTTCCATGTGGCTGTCCAGTTTTACCAGCACCACTTATTGAATAAGCTGTCCTTTCTCCATTGTATATCCTTGCCTCCTTTGTCATAGATTAGTTGGCTGTAGGTGCATGGGTTTCATTCTGGACTTTCTATCCTGTTCCACTGATCTCTATTTCTGTCTTTGTGCCAGTACCATAAGGTGTTGATGATTGTTGCTTTGTAGTATAGTCTGACATCCAGGAGCCTGATTCCTCCAGCTCCATTTTTCTTTTTCAGGATGTCTTTGGCTATTTTGAGTCTGTTGTGCTTCTACACAAACTTTTATATATTTTGTTCGAGTTCTGTGAAAAATGTCCTTGGTAATTTTATCTACCATCCTTCTTGGGAGCACTTTCTTCTTGCAAAACAGAAACTCTGTCCCCATTAAAGTGGCATTCCCCATTCCCTTCCTGCCCAAACAACCAAAGTACTTTTTTCTGGCTTTTGTCTTTTGAGGGATGCACCCAAAGCATATGGAGCTTTCCAGGATAGGGGTTGAATCGGAGCTACAGTTGCTGGCCTACACCACAGCCACAGCAATGCCAGATCCAAGCCATGTCCATAACCTACACCAGAGCTCACAGCAATGCCAGATCCTTAACCCACTGAGCAAGGCCAGGGTTCAAACCTGTGTCCTCATGGATGCTAGTTGGGTTCATTACCACTGAGGCACAATAGGAACTCCCTACCACAGTACTTTCAATCTCTGAGTTTGACTTCGATAGGTTCTGTATAAAAATAGAATCATATGGCATTGGTTTTTGTCTTCTTGTAGCTGGTTTATTTCTCTTAGCATGATGTCCTCAAGATTCATCCATGTTATAGGACATGTCAGAATTTCCTTTGTCTCTAAGGCTGCATAATAATCCATTGTATTCTGTTTGGTTCACCCATTTATCTGTTGATGGACCTCTGGGTTGATTTCATCTTTTGCCTATTGTGAATAATGTGTGCAAATATCTGTTCCAGACCCTGTGTTCTGTCCTTCTGGGTATCTATAAGTAGAGTTGCAGGAACACGTGGTAGTGCTATTTTAAATATTTGGAGAAAATACCAAACTATGTTCTGCAGTGGCTGTACCATTTCACATTTCCACGATGGTACACAAGTGTTTCGATTTTTCCATATTCTTGCCAATTCTTGTTAATTTCTGGGTCTCTGATATTAGCCACCATAATGGAGGTGCAGCAGTTGGGTCATCCCATCATAAGTAGGCTCCAAGTGTGTACTGGAGTCTAAGTTAAGGAATTATCCATGCAGAGAAAATAAAGGTCATCCTTCATAAACTACATTGATGGAGGGTCAATTTGGTTTTATAGGTCACTTCCTGAATTATTAAATGTGCATGAAGAAGTTCATCTCTGTTAAGGAACCCATGATCCCATGAAAGAGACTGATAAGACCTCTGAGGGGTTTTATTGATGACATGGAAGCTAACTTACCCATGAAAGCATTTCATGAAGCAGAAATGCTGGCCAGGGAGCGAAGGACCCAGCGTTGTCTCTGTGAGGATGTGCGTTCGATCCCTGGCCTTGCTCAGTGGGTTAAGGATCCACCACAAGCTGTGGAGTAGGTTGCAAATGCAGCTCTGACTTGATCCCTAGCCTGGGAACTTCCATATGCCACAGGTGCAACCTTGAAAAGAAAAGAAAAAAAAAAGGAGAAAGAGAGAGAAATGTTAGCAGGTTGGGTTGGTCCTGTGAAGCCCAGGTCCCAAACAGGAATCTAATGAAATGAAGCTGTTCACTTATTTTTCTTCTCCCTACCATTATAATCACCCAACCCTCACCCTCTTGTGTCCCCTCTGTCTTTGCAACTATCCAAAACATCTGTGAGTCATTGATGCCATAGACACTGCTTTACCCTGGATGTATCTGAACCTAAGGGAATGCGTCTCTCTCACCAGGAGTCCATCCTCATCCCCCTTCTTTCTCCAGTTGCCAGACCAGTACAGACGAGGCTCAACCCTTGCTGCCAGCAGCCCCAGGTTTATCCCTTCACCCTCTATTTCCCACTCTCTTCCAGGCCAACTCCAGATCTTCCAGTTGGGGATCTCCGATTTCTGGGGGAGCCTTCTCCATTTTTTTTTTTTTTTTTTGCCTCAGTTACAAGTGCTTTCTCCACGCCTTGGGCCTCATCCAAGACTATTTTTAGAATTCTGTCTTGGACTGCTTCAGGTTCTCCAATTCAACCCTCTTCTAAATTGCTGTAGAAATAAATGAGAGCATGTTTTAAACTGGACTCTGTTCTATATATGTTTTCCTTGCTGTTTCATGGGTGCAACCACCTGAAGAGATTGAAGACACCGTGGGAAGGGGTTCTACATTTACTGCTTGGTCTTTCCACAGTGTTGGTCATTGAGTCAACACGTGACTTAAATGGAGTTGAAATTTCTACAATTAGTCATCAAGTCAGCCCATGAATTAAATGCAATTTAAAATTCTACTAATTTAGTTTCTGTGGGGAGATCTTGATTTTTTTTTTTCATGTGGATTTATCTCTTTTGATTTCAGGATGTTCTTGGAGTCTATATGAAACTACTATGAGGTATCACCTCACACCATTCAAAATGGCCATCATTAATACGTCCACAAATAACAAATTCTGGAGCGGGTGTGGAGAAAAGGAAACCCCCCTGCACTACTGGTGGGAATGTAAGCTGTTGCAACCACTATGGAAAACAGTATGGAGGTACCACAGAAAACTGAACTACCATATGATCCAGTAATCCCACTCTTGGGCATATATCCAGACAAAATTTCCCTTGAAAAAGACACATGCACCTGTATGTTCATTGCACCACTATTCACAATAGCCAAGACATGGAAGCAACCCAAACGTCCATCCACAGATGATTGTATTAGGAAGATGTGGTATATATACACAATGGAATACTACTCAGCCATAAAAAGAACAAAATAATGCCATTTGCAGCAACATGGATGGAACTGGAGACTCTCATACTAAGTGAAGTATGTCAGAAAGAGAAAGACAAATACCATATGATATCACATATCTGAAATCTAACTTATGGCACAAATAAAGCTTTCCACAGAGAAAAAAAACTCATGGTCTTGGAAAACAGACTTTGGTTGCCAAGGGGAAGGGGGAGGGAGTGGGATGGACTGGGAATCTGGGGTTAATCAATGCAAACTATTGCCTTTGGAATGGATAAGCAATGAGATTCTGCTGTGTAGCTCTGGGAACTATATCTAGTCACTTGTGATGGAGGATGATGGAGGATAATGTGAGAAAAAGAATGTATATATATAAATGTGTGTAACTGGTCACTTTGCTATACAGCAGAAATCGACAGAACACTGTAAACAAACTGTAATGGAAAAAATACAAACCATTAAAAAATAAATGGGTGTGGTCAGAGTGACTACTGCAGTAATAATAACATGATTAATTCTGCAGGTAGTGGGAGGGAAGAGGAAACTTCCTGGCATATACTATCATTTACATTATTTTATACAAGTCGGATCTATTCAGTCTCTGTATTTACTCAATTCCTGCAACTATTTTTCCTGGAGACATTTTTTCCACTTAAGCTCAGTAAGAATTAAAAACTGGTGAATGAGGGAGGAGAAAGGGGAAAGAAAAAGAGGTATAAAATTGCACAAAAGTGATCTGATTTGGTAGTTCAATTATTGAGCAAAAAAAGAGGGTTTACAACATTTTTTTGTTTGCTGGGTAGAGAGAGCAAGAAGAAACCTATAATCATCTTTCCTAAAAACATGCAGTTTTATTTTATTTTATTTTATTGTCTTTTTCTAGGGCTGCACTTGCAGCATATGGATGTTCCCAGGCTAGGGGTTGAATCAGAGCTGCAGCGGTTGGCCTATACCACAGCCACAGCAACGCAGAATCCAAGCCACATCTGTGACCTACACCACAGCTCATGGCAACGCTGGATTCTTAACCCACCGAGCAAGGCCAAGGATCAAACCCACAACCTCATGGTTCCTAGTCATATTCTTTAACCACTGAGCCATGGCAGGACCTCCAAGACATGCAGTTTTAAAAAGATTGCAGGCCTCAGGATATTCATAATCTTGGATAAATTCATTGTACAAAAGGATTTTCTTAAGACAAATAAATGTCTCGTGTTAACTTTGTGCCAAACGAGTCACAAAGAGATGCTAAAGATGAGGATACATAGAGGTCCCCATTCTCCCCAGACTGGTTCTGATCTATAAAGTTGACAATTCAGAAATTTGAGTACTTTTAGGAGTTTCCATTGTGGCTCAGCAGTAATGAAACTGAATGGTATCCATGAAGAAGCCAGTTCAATCCCTGGCCTTGCTAAGTGGGTTAAGGTTCCAGCATTGCTGTGAGATGTGGTGTAGGTCCTAGACACAGCTCAGATCCCGAGTTGCTGTGGCTGTTGTGTAGGCTGGCGGCTGCAACTCTGATTCGACCCCTAGTCTGGGAACCTCCATATGCTGTGGGTGTGGACCTAAAAAAAAAAAAAAGAAAGAAAGAAAGAAAGAAAAAAGAAAGGAAGGAAAAAAGAAATTTGAGGAGTTTTATTTTTTGTTTGCTTTTTTTTTTTTTTTTTTTTTTTTTTTTTTTGGACAACACCCGCAACATATGGAGGTTTCCAGGCTGTGGGTTGAGTCAGAGCTGCAGCTGCTGTCCTATGCCACAGCCACAGCAACTCGGGATCCCAGTAGCAGTAAAAAAGAACTCCAATACTGTCAACAAGTCAAATCCTATAAATTACTACCTGAAACAATCAGGTCTTTTGAGAATCATAGCCTCCCTTCAGAAGCAGATGAAAACTTTGATATTTTCCCCCACATTGAGAAAAAGTTACAGGTATAGACAGACACATGAAGTCTTTTTAACTCTAGTGAGAGGATTCAAAACCATTTTATACCTTTCTAAAGGGAAAGCTCCATAAGTTCCCATTGTGGTGCAGCAGAAATGAATCCAGTTAGTATCCATGAGGATATGGGTTTGATTCCTGGCCTCACTCAGTGGGTTAAGGATCTGGCATTGCCTTGAGTTGTGGTGTAGGTCACATCCATGGCTTGCGTCTGGCATTGCTGTGGCTGTAGCTGGCAGGTGCAGCTCTGATTTGACCCCTAGCCTACAAACTTCCATATGCCATGGGTGGCCCTAAAAAGCAAAAAGAAAAAGAAATTTTTTTTAATTTTTAAAAAGAGGGGAAAGCTCTAAAAGTGGGGCCCATGTTCTCCAGGCTAAGAAATGCTAATCTAGAAATATCCAGAAGGAAGGAAGCAAAGAAATACAAATTTAATTCTCTTGTTTAAATACATCAGGAGATGGGGGTTCCCACTGCAGCTGTGGTGTAGGTTTCAGCACCAGCTCGGATTTGATCCCTGGCCCCGGAACTTTCGTATGCCATGGAAGCTTAAATATATATCAGGAGTTATCCACAAATAAGGAGCAGTAAGAGTTCATTCATTCAAAACAAAATGAATGTAATATATTTGCTCTAGGACCTGTGCACTGAATTTTCATCTCTGGGTGGATAAAATAACCAGAACTCAGAGCAGAACAAATGAGTAGAGTGTCTATTTCATAAATATCGCAGAGAAAAGAAAGCAGCTCCAAATTTAACAGTTTATGCTTAATTTTTTGGAAAGAGCAGCTTGAAAGTCTGGAAGCACCAGGGCTACAAATTGGAACTTTAGACAAAGACATCCTCCAACCTTTAGTTCACTTCTATGAGACAGGTGAGGAAAGTAACCTCTCCCAAGTGGAAAAACACAAAACATGACAATCTGGAGGATAAAGATTTCAAGAGCTATAATTTCCTTGTGAATCCCACAGTTTCTCTTAGAAATCTACTCAGCCTACATAATTTTCCCTGCTGGGAACTATAATGTAATGAAAAAAAGAGTTTTATTCCATTGTACATCAAAGTTGCCAATTCTAAGTATGTTTAAATGTTTGCCTTTTGTCCCTTTGGGAACTGAAATCAGGGCACGTTTGCATCCCAGAGCCCTGTACCTCTGATGATTCCATTTATTTTAATGGATGAGGAGAAGGAGGTGAAATTACCTCCTTGAGGTAACACAGCTACTTAATGTCAGAGCTGGGATTCAAATATCAGGAAACCCCCACTGTCTGTATTGTTTTCATGGCCACAAGGGACCCATCCAGCAGCAGTGCATTCTGGATACAATCCACAGCTTTCAACAACTCCTGAAAATCAACATACAATGAGGTATCACCTCACATGGGTAAGAATGACCATCCTCAAAAGGTCTACAAACAATAAATTCTGGAGATGGTGTGGAAAAAATGGAACCCTCCTACACTGTTGGTGGGAATATAAGCTGGTGCAGCCACTATGGAGACTAGCATGGAGGTTCCTCAGAAAACCAAAGACTGAACTACCATGGTATCCTGTAAGCCCACTCCTAGGCATGTATCTGGGGAAAACCATACTTTGGGGGAGTTCCCATTGTGGTGCAGTGGAAACAAATCCCACTAGGAACCATAGGGTTGTGGGTTTGATCCCTGGCCTTACTCAGTGGGTTAAGGATCCAGCGTTGCAAAGATGGTGGAATAGAAGGACTGGAGCTCAACTTCTCTCCTAAAAAACAACAAAATTCACAACTAAAGGCTAAGCAATCTCCACCCAAATGTACCGGAAACCTTAAAAAAGTTACCCTACTCCAGAAGAAAAAGAGGAGGCCACATCAAGAGGTAGGAGGGGCGATTTCATGACATAAACAACCCCATACCTCTGGGGTGAGAAGCTCCACAGACTGAAAATTAACTGGTTCACAGACACTCACCTACAGGAGTGAGAGTTCTGAGGCCCACATCAAACACTCATGTGCGGGGACCTGGCAATGGGAGAAAGAACCCCTGGAGCAGCTGGCACTGAAGGCCAGGGGGGATTGTGTACAGGAGCTCCACAGGACTGGGGAAACAGAGACCCCATTCTTAAAAGGCACACACGGACTTTCACGTGCACTGGGTCCCAGGGCAGAGTGAGGTCTCCATCGGAATCTGGGTCAAACCTGACTTCAGTTCTTGGAGGACATCCTGGGAAAACAGGGGTGAATGGGGCTTGTTGTGAGGGACAGACATTGAAAGCAAAGCTCTTAGAAATATTCAGCAACTTGCCTGTCTCTGGAGGTGGCCATTTTGGGTAAATCTGGCCCAACACAGTCAGTCAGTGCTGAGAAGACCCAGGGCAAACAACAATCCAGGTGGGATCACAGCCCCACCCCTCAGTAAACAGGCTACCTAAAGATGCCCTCAGGCACACAGCTGTCTCTAATCCCATCCAGAGACTAACCCCCACACACCAGAGGAATTAGAATCAGCTCCACATACCAGTGGGCAGGCATCAGCACCCCCCCAATCAAGAAGGCTACAGCAAACCCCCATACCGACTTCAGCCACAACAGGGGCAGACACCAGAAGTAACAGAGTCTACAACTCTATTATCTGTCAAAAGGTCACCACACCAAAAACCTCTAAAAATGACAAGACGGAGAACTATAACTCAGATGAGGGAGAAAGGAAAAACCCCAGAAAATCAGCTAAGTGAGGAGGAGATTCTCAACATCCAGGAAAAAGACTTTAGATTGTTGATGCTAAAGATGATGCAAGACATTGGAAATAAACTGGAGGCAAAGATGGATAACTTACAGGAAACACTGAGCAAGGAGATACAATACGAGATATAAAATTTAAACAAGAAGAGATGCAAAATACAATAACTGAAATAAAAACTCACTAGAAACAGCTAACAGCAGAATACAGGAGGCAGAAGAACAAATACGTGAGGTGGAGGACAGATTAGTGGAAATAATGGATGCATAACAGAAAAGAGAAAAAAGATTGAAAACAAATGAAGAGAGTCTCAGAGAACTCTGGGACAATGTTAAACACACCAACATCGGTATTATAGGGGTGCGGGAAGGCGAAGAGAGAGAGAGGGGGACAGAAAAAATATTTGAAGAGATAATAGCTGAAAACTTCCCTCACATGGGAAAGGAACCACTCACTCAAATCCAGGAATCATGAGCACCATATAAAATAAACCCAAGGAGGAATACACTGAGACACATATTAATCAAACTGACCAAAATTAAAAACAAAGAGAAAATTTTGAAAGCAGCTAGGGAAAAGAAAAAAGTAACATACAAGGGAACACCAATAAGGTTATTGGCAGATTTTTCAGAGAAACTCTGCAGGCCAGAAGGGAGTGGCATGATATACTTAACATGATGAAAGGGAAAAACCTCCAACCAAAATTACTCTACCCAGTAAGGCTCTCATTCAGATTTGAAGGAGAAATCAAAACCTTCACAGATAAGCAGAAGTTGAGAGAATTCAGCAACACTAAACCAGCCTTACAACAAACACTAAAGGAACTTCTCTAGGCAGAAAAGAAAAGACAGCAACAGGAAACAAAAATTCCACAATGACAAGGCTCACCAGTAAAGGTATATATATAGTAAAGGTATGAAATCATCCATGCACAATTATACCACCAAAATCAGAAATCATGAGAAGAGGTGGGTACAAATGCAGGATGCTAGAGATGCACTTGCAATTAAGAGACCAACAATTTAAAACAATCTTGTATACATATAGACTCATATCAAAACTTCAGAATAACTGTAAACCAGAAATCTACAATTGATACACAAACAAGGAATCTCTGGAGAAGAAATACATCTCATAGTAAATAAGTGCATAATCCACCATGAAGGGGGTCATTTGACATCATTCTTGGAATGCTGAAGTCTTCTTAGATCTGATACTGATTTCTTCTCCATCAAAGTATTTATGATAATTATAATTAAATAATGCCACTGTACAATTAAATTAAAAAAAAAAGATCCAGCGTTGCTTTGGCTGTTCATAGGCTGGCAGCTTGAGCTCTGATTGGACCCCTAGCCTAGGAACCTCCATATGCCATGGGTGCAGCCATAAAAAGACAAAGAAAAAAAAAAGAAAACCAAATTCTAAAAGATATATGCATCTCAGTGCTCCTTACAGCACTATTTATAATAGCCAAGACATTGAAGCAAACTAAATGTCCATCAACAGATGAATGGATAAAAAAGATGTGGCCCATATATACACACAATAGAATATTACTGGAATATTACTCAGCCATAAAAAGAATGGCATTTGCAGCAATACGGATGGACCTAGAGATCAAGTAAGTGAAGTAAGCTAGACAAAGACAAATATCATATGATATCACTTATAAGTGGAATCTTAAAATGATATGAGTGAAATTATTCCTAAAATAGAAACAGTTTTCCAGTGATGACACAGGTTAAGGACCTGGTATTGTCACTGCAGCATCTTGGGCCACTGCTATGGCTTCACTTTGATCCCTGGCCCAGGAACTTTCACTTGCCTCAGGTGTGGCCAAATAAAATAAAATAAAATAGAAGCAGACTCACATATATAGAAAAAAACTTATGTTTACCAAAGGGGAAGGTAGGGAGAGGGATAAATTAGAAATTTGGGATTAACATACACATACTTCTATAGATAAAATAGATAGCCATTAAGGACCTGCTGCTGTATAGCACAGAGAACTCCACTCAGTGTACTGCAGTAACCTAAAATGGAAAACAATCTAAAAAATATATACATGTATGTCTATATATAGAACTGAATCACTTTTCTGGACACCTGAAACTAATACAGAATTGTAAGTCAACTCTGTTTTAATAAACAAATCCTCCATTTCTTTGGAGACATGCCTCAGTCTACCTGTATACAAAGCGAGAGCCTGAGCAAGGCTCACAGCTACAGCGTGAGGTGGATTTATACAAATATACTGCTGATGCTTCTTGGTAAACAATCTTTCATGTTGTTGATGAGAGATCTTTAGCCAGCTTTCTTGGGTACCACTGTCATAGTTGACATGAAAGTCCAGTTTGGAAGGAGAAAAGCCGCCACACATGCTGGCTCTCTGAGACCAGATTAAGCTTAAACACCCAAGAGGATCTGACATAATTATTCTGTGTGTAATCTCATTTTCTCAGCCATAGCCGGGCAGCTCCAAACTTTGTCTTTGAGGGTCTTAACCATTTGAAATGAGCCCTTGAAGCCCCCAGGAGGAAGGGATGGAAGGAAGGTGCAGAGGGGTGAAGGAATGAGGATGGGAGACGGCCAGTACCCCCACAAAGTCATGATCTTCCGACCGCCACAGAAAACCAGGTGGCAGGTGGAAGAGTGCCTTTCTTCCCTCCTGTTGGATAATGCAGCACAATTTATTGTGCCTGAGCTTTGAAATGTGTCACTGAGCAGTCAGTGTTGGGTGGCTGGGCTCAGTGCTGCCTGGTTACAAAGCAGAGTTCTCATCCTTAAGGCAGCTGGGGGCTCAAGGTGAAAGGTGCGGTCACCTGGCTCCCAGGAACAGCAAAGGAAATGACTCTGATAGAACTTAGGCTTCACCGTCACTTGCTTGATAATCACTTAAAAAATCATCAGCATGGTCAGTATCCTTAGTCCTGGCTGGATTTTTATTTAGGATGCTGGGAAATGGGCTGAGTAGAGACATCAACTCTGCCTCCCAGGAGACAACAATATTGACCAAGACAGAAAAAGCAAATAGTATCAGATAACCTACTAAAATAAAGTGGGGAAAGTCATTATGCTTTTACTTTATTGATCCAGTTCCTGGCTACATGGAAGAAAAAAACAACAAAGTACATTGTTGAGGCTGGAGATTTCTTAGGCTACAACAACATGTTGTTTAAAAAGGATGCATTTAGCTGCAATTAAAAACAAAACAGGAGTTCCTGTCGTGGCTCAGTGGTTAATGAATTTGACTAGGAACCATGAGGTTGTGGGTTTGATCCCTGGCCTTGCTCAGTGGGTTAAAGATCCTGCATTGTTGTGGCTCTGGCATAGGATGGTGGATACAGCTCATATTAGACCCCTAGCCTGGGAACCTCCATACGACACAGGTGTGGCCCTAGAAAAGGCAAAAAGACAAAACAAACAAAACAAGACATGGTATTGAACCATCCAAGGATATGCTTTGTGGTCAGCCAACAAAGCTGGGCTGGGGTAGTGGGAAAACCAGCAGTACATTTGCATTTAATTGGTGGACGTGCTTTCTGAATAGATAATCATTTCAAGTACACATTTTTATTGCAGCATCTTTTAAACAGGTCTTGATAGTGGAGGCCAGGCACAACTTGTTCATTCCTCTGTACCAAACTCATTATATATTCATAAATAAATGAATGGTACCCAGTAAGAGAATTTTTAAAAATTTTATGTGTTTATTTATTTATTTAGTATGTATTTATGTGTATATTTATTTATTTATTTATTTATTCATTTTTGGCAGCACCTGAAGCATGAGAAGTTCCTGGGCCAGGGATTGAACTACAGCAATGATGCCCCCAGCCATTGCAGTGACAATGCCAGGTCCTTAACCTACTTTGCTTGCCACCAGGGAACTCACAGGAAGAGAATATTTATTTATTTACTTTTTAATGTATTGCTTTTTATTTTTTCCATTATAGCTAGTTTACAGTGTTCTGTTAATTTTCTATTGTACAGCATGGTGACCCAGTTACACATACATGCATATATTCTTTTTTCTCACATTATCATGCTCCTCATAAATGACCAGACATAGTTCCAGGGAGAGAATATTTAAATGTTAAGATATTAACTTTGATTGTTGCATTAATTTTTAAATTATTGCTACAGAATTGGAAAACATGAAGAAGGCAAGGATTAATAATTTCCTAGTACATACACATATATACACATATATGTGGACAAGTATACATGCACATACATTCACACACAGTACATATTGCAGCAAAAGCATCTTTATTTGACAGCCTTCAAGTTGCACACTCCCCATTTGCAAAGGGAGGGCTGTTTTTGCCAGTAAAAAAAACTTTAATAAAGTCATGGTTTCCTTAGTGGTTTTTAAGATCATGTCTGCAAAAATTTTTTCACAAGTCAGGAGTCACTTAATCCTCCTTTTGTTAAAAAAATTAAAACTTTTTTGGCCATGCCCATGGTATATGGAATTTTCTGGACCAGAAACTGAACCCACACCACAGCATTAACCAGAGCCATAGTAGTGACAACACTAAATCCTTAATCTGCTGAGCCACCAGGGAACTCCTAACCCTCCTTTTTTCACAAGAACCTTCCCAGTCCATCAAATAACCAATAAGCGTTTATTAAATTCTTTTTTATAATTATTTTATTTTATTTGTCCTTTGTCTTTTTAGGGTCACACCTGCAGCATATGGAGGTTCCCAGGTTAGGGGTCCAATCGGAGCTACAGTTGCTGGCCTACACCAGAGCCACAGCAGCTGGGGATCCAAGCCACATCTGCAACCTACACCATAGCTCATGGCAACACCAGATCTTTAACCCACTGAGCAAGGCTAGGGATCAAATCCACACCTCATGGTTCCTAGTTGGATTTGTTTCCACTGCACCACGATGGGAACTCCAGCATTTATTAAATTCTGTGTCCCCTGCTTTGCTATACACCGAGCTGCGTGCCATATGAAGAGTTAATGATACTTACTGTTCCTACTACAAAGAAACAGGATTAAGGAGGGGAGAGAGTGGTCTTTTGGGGAGCTTGTACGTTTGGGTCTTTGGATCTTTCCTATCATAAAACAGTCCAAGACCATGTGGGTATTACAGACAAAACTGCCCTAGGAGCATAGATGTAGTGATGTCTCAGAGATGTAAATGGATGGAACAGCCCTTGGACCTTTGGAGAAGAGGGGGACATGGAGGCAGGGCCCCAAAAAATGTATGCAAATGAGAGTGATCATTTCTATGATTTTAATCAACCACAGCTCTAGATTTTAGCCCATGAGAGGCCCAGAACATTCAAGGTCAACTAATTGGACTCTGCCCAATAATTTTAGCCTCACCTGCAGAAAACAGCCATTTTCAACTGTGCTTTGGTGTCATGCCCTCATCAAACCTAGAAGCAGTCTTCCAGAAAACATTATTTAAAAAAAAAAAAAGGAGTTCCCATCGTGGCACAGAGGTTAATGAATCCGACTAAGAACCATGAAGTTGCGGGTTAGGTCCCTGGCCTTGCTCAGTGGGTTAAGGATCCGGCATTGCCGTGAGCTGTGGTGTAGGTCTCAGACGTGGCTTGGATCCCGCGTTGCTGTGGCTCTGGTGTAGGCCAGTGGCTACAGCTCCGATTCAACCCCTAGCCTGGGAACCTGCATATGCCGCAGGAGCGGCCCAAGAAATGGCAAAAAGACCCAAAAAAAAATTAATTAATTAATTAAAAATTAAAAAAAAATACTTTACTAGTTTTTTCAACAAATGGTGCAGGAAAAACTGGACATCCACAGGCAAAAAACAAACAAACAAACAAAAAGTATCTAGACACATGTTACAACTTTCATAAAAAATTAACTCAAAGTAGATCACAGACCTAAACATAAAATGCAAAGCTCTACAAGACATAGACAGGAATGTAGGAGAAAACCAAATGATCTTGGGTATGGCAATGACTTACTAGATACAACCCCAATGCTATGATCCATGACAAAAATAAATGGTAATCTGGACTTAATTAAAATTAGAAACTTCTGCTCTATCAAAGATACTGCCAAGAGAAAGAGCAGACAAGCCACGGAGTGGCCATACCTGATAAAGGACATTTTCCGAAATATACAAAGAACTCTTTTTTTTTTCTTTCCAAGGCTGAACACTTGGCATATGGATGGGGTCCAATCAGAGGAGCTGTAGTTGCTGGCCTATGCCACAGCCACAGCAACTCGGGATCTGAGCTGCATCTGATCCCACACAGCTCACGGCTACAACAGATCCTTAACCCACTGAAAAAGACCAGGGATGGAACTGCATCCTCAGGGATGCTAGTCACATTTGTTTCCACTGAGCCATGATGGAAATGCCTACAAAGAACTTTTAAAACTCAACAGGAAGAAAACCAACACCCTAATTAATAAATAGGTAAATACCTAGAAGTAGAATTACTGGATCATAGGGTAGTTTTATTTTTACTTTTTTGAAGACCCTCCATTCTATTTTCCATGATGGCTGCACCAGTTTACATACCTGCCAACAGTGCACAAGGATTCTCTCTTTCCCCACATCTTTGCCAACACTCCTTACCTCCGGTTGGTTTTTTTTTATTATTATTATAATCATTCTTACAAAGGTGAGGTCACATCTCATAGTTTTGATTTACATTTCAGTGATGCTGAGCCTGTTTAAGTACCTGTTGGCCACCTGTATGTCTTTTTTGGAAAAATGTCTATTCAGGCCCTCTGCCTATTTTTCAATCATTTTGTTTGTTTTTATGCTGAGTTGTATGAGTTCTTTACCTATTTATGTTCACTTGGGATATTGAGCTATAGTTTTCTTTTTTTGTGCTGTTTCGTCTGGCTTTACTATCAAGGTAATGCTGGCCTCATAAAATGAGTCTGGCAAGTGTTCCATTCTCTTCCATTTTTTGGAAGAGTTTGAGAAAGATCAGCATTAATTCTTAAAATGTTTGGTAGAGTTCACTATTGAAGCCGCCTGGTTCTCGGTTTTCCTTTTTGGGAGGTTTTTGATCACTGATTCTATTTATTCTTTATTGTTCTCTTCATGTTTTCTATTTCATCTTTTTTTTTTTTGTCTTTATTTTAGGGCTGCACCTGCGGCATGTGGAGGTTCCCAGGCTAGGGGTCAAATCGAAGCTGCAGCTTCTGACGTACACCACAGGCACAGCAATGGCAGATCTGAGCCTCATCTGCAACCTACACCACAGCTCATGGCAATGCCAGATCCTTAACCCACTGAGCGAGGCCAAAGATTGAACCCACATCCTCATGGATACTAGTCAGATTTGTTACCGATGAGCCACAAAGGGAACTCTATTTCTTAATAATTCAGTCTTGTTAGGTTATATCTTTGTAGAAATTTATCCATTTCTTCTAAGATACCCAGTTTGCTGGCAAATAATTTTTCACGTTAGTCCCATGATTTATTTTATTCTGGAGATACCATTTTCAATACTTCCTTTTTAATTTATGATTTTACTCAAATCTTCTCTCTTTTTATTAGTGGTTTAGCTAAAGATCTGTCAATTTTGTTTACCTTTGCAAAAATAATTCTTAGTTTTGTTGATTTTGAAATTTTTTCAAATCTTTGTTTCATTTATTTCAGCCCTAATCTTTATTATTTACTTCCTTCTGCTAATTTGGGGCTTGGTTCATTCTTTTCCTATTGCCTTGAGGTACAAAGTTAAGTGGCTTATTTCATTTCTTTCCTCTTTTTTAATATAGACATTTATTGCTCTAAATTCCCTCAGTACTGCTTGGGCAGCATACTATCTGTTTCAGTATATGTCATTGTTTCACTTTTGTTTGTTTCAAGATATTTTCTGTACTTCTTACTTAGCAGCTCAAATTTCTCTAATTTCTCAGGTTTAGTGGGGCACCTTCTCTGAGACCCTTACCTACATCACTGCCAAGTCTAAGCCTCCACTGCACAGAAACATACAAACAAGCCACAGACCATCAACAGCCAAGAACTATCAACCAAAGGCCTGGGTGTTGCTGTGGGGGGCACAGTGGCTCTGGTCAGGAAGCAGCATACCAGGGGCTGGTCTGAGACACATCTCTGCCAGGTAGGGCAGCATCTCTGGGAAGGAGGCCAGTGGTCAATGGACCATGAGGCCTGGAGAAAGAAGGGGGGGATTCTGGTGCACCCCTGAGTTTTTCTGCTATACCATTCATCACCTCAGACCGGAGTTTGGCCCCCTGTGGACTCCAGTGAGCCTGGCTTGCTCCAATGGCCCCAGAACTCCAACTGTTACACATGAGATTCTCAGTTCTCTTCAGCATAAACTTCATGAATACAAGTATCAGGGTTCCTCCACCAGACCTGACAGAGAGATGGACATCGGCTTCTATCTGGCCTCTGTACACAGGTCCTGGTACATCCAGATGATACAGGTGGGGAGTTCCCATTGTGGCTCAGCAGGTTATGAACCCAACTATATCCATGAGGATGTGGGTTCCATCCCTGGCCTTGCTCAGCAGGTTAAGGATCCAGTGTTGCCATGAGCTTGTGGTGTACTTTGAAGATTGGCTCAAATCCTGTGTTGCTGTGGCTGTGGTGTAGGCTGGGAGCTGCAGCTCCAATTGGACCCCTATCCTTGGAACTTCTACATGCCACAGGTGCAGCCTAAAAAGCAAAAAAAAAAAAAAAAAGATACAGGTGGACCCACCACAGCCCACCTGCCATCATTTCTTTCCTTGAGGAGAAAGGAATGTGTGTTCTGCCCACTTCAGACTGGCAGGTTCCACGCTGAGTGTAATGTGATGTACAGAAAGCTGTGCCAGCAGCTCTGGAGCATGACCCCAGGAGAAGCTGTGACCGGTGCTATCAGAGAATCTGTGATCCTGGGAGATGCTTACAGAGGACACAATGGGCTGAAGAAAGGGCTATTCCTGCTCTAGAGAGAAGCCCTGCCTGAGGTGAAGGGCAGAGGGGAAGGGGGGAAAGGGGGAGGGGAGGGGAGGGGGGAGAAGGAGGGAAAGATGAAGGGTCCCGCCCTCAGGGAGTCCACAATAGGATGAACCATGCCTAAATCATAAAGAGGATCAATGGGTAACTTCTCTATCAAAGGAAATACTGATTGGAGCCAAATAGAAACCTAAGTCTTGGTGTAATCTGCACAAAATTGGTGAACACATCACTTCACTAAATAAATGGCTCAGAATGGTAGCATCACTGTTCTCACCCACAGGGCAGGGCTGCACAGCAGAGACCACAGTGATGGGCCCAAGCCCACAGTCAGCAGGAGGCTCCTCTGGGCTCAGACCAGCTCTGCACCCACCCTCAGGCCTGTAGCCCCCACCCCTCATTTTTCTGCTCAGCAATCTAGCTTCAGGGGGTGTGGCCTGGGTGGAGTAGGGATGGGGGTCAGAGGTAGTGCTTTGCTATTTTTCGGGATGAATAAAGCCACTCCTTCTACACATCAATCCCACAGGGAGAGAGAGGCACAGGTTTCAGTAAATATTCTTTGCTACTCACCCCACCCCCACTTTTCTTTTCTAACTTTTCTTTGTCTTGCAACTTTCCATTCTCTTTCCCCAAAGCTCTAATAAGGTTTTAGAGAAACAGGCAGGTCAGAGACTCAGGAAACTCACAGCGCCCTTAGCACAGCTCATTCCCCAGCAACCATCTGCTGCTCTGCCCTCCCCCCCAAGTATTTATAGCTTCTTGTTTTTGGCCCCTTACCAAGCCTTGCTTTTGGGGTCCCAGAATCCAGTTTTCCCTCCCCTCTCAAAGATGTATCAGGACAGAGTTAACTTCTCATCATGGTACCATTTCCTTCCATTTCAGATGTTAAGACAAAGTTACTCTTGCAAAGATTTGACTGAGGTCTGATCAATTATTTGCCTCACATTCACCCACCAAAGAACAAAAATTACTTTCTGACTTTTCTCATCCTCTCAGATGGACTTAATAATCATCATTCAGTAGAATATTGTATATTAAGTCACTGGTATTCAGTCCCCCCTTTAAAAAAAAAAAAAAGCTGGCTTTTATTCACAGTTTGGGACATAATATTATTGACCTAGAAAATCACAGGACTAAGAACAAGAGATGTGAACATGTATAACAAGTGTAATCAAATCTATTCATCCTGGCTGAACTGGAAAGCTCTCCACTCTAAATAGGAAATCATCTCCCCACAATGAAGACTGACCCAGAGACCAGGAGTCTGTGGTCCTTTGTCGCACACTCTCTGGAGCATCAATTTCTTCATTCACATGTAGGACCAGCTGGTGGGCTCCAAATCTTTGATGAGGAGAGGCTTCTGGTTTAGCTCTTTATTCTGCTAGAATCCTAAAGCTCCAAACGGCTCTCACCATCCACAGGTTCTGGGTCGTTGGGTCCCAGGGAAGTGGTACTATGTACTTTGCTAAGTACCCTTCCCTGACACCACCCCACCGGCCTCCCAATCCTAAGGCACACCTGACCAAGAGCTCCTGACCACCTGGGGACACATTAGCAAACATCCCAAGTCTGGATGGGACTCACCATAAACTCACAGACCACTTTTCTGTGTTTGGGTTTAAAGTAACAGGTCTCCCCAGGAAGACAAACCAGAACTCTAGACTTGCACATCAAGGTGCTGGAGGTGCCCACAAACAGGAGGGGTTTTAAGGTGACCTAGAGTGTCCCATTGTTACAGCTGCAGGGTGGAATCACAGGGGAGGTGTGTGCAGAGAGGGGCATTGCCAGGGAAAGAGTCCTTGGAGTTGGCTGTGTTGCAAGATGCCCCCCTCCCTACCACCATCCACCTGTGAAGGGTACAGGTGTGCAGGAGAGAGCCCCTCAGGTGTTGGACACAGACACACCATGTGGACAAGACAGTGCAGAATTGGGGGAGCCAGGAGGGGTGAGGGTGATGACCCCAGAGTCCTCATGCATGCTAAGGGGGTGCAAGCACAGATTTCCATTATTCCTGAAAGTTCTCTGTGCTCAATCTCAGGCAACTCCTACCTGGAGCTCCAGGTAAGCACAGCCCCGTTTCTGTCACTTTGGATTAGCTTTGACTCTTCTAGAGTTTCATAGAAATGAAATGAAATACATGTAGTACCTACTGGCTTTTTTCTAAGGCATTTATTTAACAGTTCATCTGCATTATATATTATACCTCAATAGCCCATACCTTTTGTTACCAAATAGCATTAGGTGGTATGAATATGCTGCAATTTTTTTATCTAAGATAAAAGGTTTTTTTTTTAATTTTGTTTTATTCTTTTTTTTTTTTTGGCAAAACTTGGGGCAGATAATTTCTTTGGCAAACTCTCTGCTTGGTCAATTATCAAAAAGGGAACAAGGACCTGACAGTGGATTGAGCTGCTTCTAGATAACCCAGCTCGGTTGCTTAGCAACAAACAGACTAACTGTATTAGTTTAGTGGATTCTGAAGAAAAAGTTCATCATCTTCTCTCCCCAGTTAGATAGAAGATGGTGTTATTCCCAGGAAAGTGGGGGAGAAAGTCAAAACTATGCGAATGGAAGGAAAACACATCTAGTAAATAAACCCATCATGACAGCTCCTATACTCACACAAGTGCTCCACTGAAGACCAGGGAACCCTCACTTACATTAAATGTCATGGTGTAAGGCACTGGTGTGCAAAATCCTTTAAAAGGCACAAACAAATGATGCCAGAAATAATCATAATGGATGACCCCTCCAAAAGAAAAACACATTAGCCTTGGTTAGCATGGCTACTTCAATGGATTGATCCAAGGTGAATGAGAAATCTTGTCCCATAGGTAACTGTCTTCCAATCAGAAGGAAAAATCTCATTAGAAGGTATTTTTCTACACCCCATAGTATGTACCTGCCTTGCACAGCAATGGTGCTGACATGCATTCACTTTATTCCTTAATTTCAAAAAGAATGGCATTCATTTTGCAGGTGAGGTTGCTTAACAGGGTTTTGTTTTTCATTTTTTTTCACTTTATCTGGAGTTTTGCCAGCCTGACACCACTATTTCCTTCTCATTATATGTGCCCTACCCCCCACCCCCTGCCCATGATACAATCTAGCAGAAATAACTCTGCTTGGAACGATGGATTTAATGAGCAGAATATCCCCCAACCATTTAATGCAGAGTGTTTAATAATCGATCAGAGATCAGTTTCACTTAGTCTTATAGGATTGAGAGGGAGACAAAAATGCTTCATCATTTTTGAACAATCCCTGAAGTGGTTCCTCACTAGCCTCCTGAAAACAGATTTCTTGGTTTAAATCATGCCCCAAAGGAATGGATATGAAACTCTGGTCATGAAGGTTTTTGTCAGCACCTGGGCATCTGGTAAATGACAGCTTTGCAGTTTTGTTTATTTTAGGGGTAAACTTGATTTTATATGAACCAATTAGGTTCATATTCCCCCTTTCCTTGGATGACAAGGATGAGTTCTGGAAACATGCTTAACTGCAGCCTTCAAAGGAAAGGAGCTAGAGAAAACGTATCTTCCAGAACGGCTAGCTTTTTATTTTCAGCCTAATTAAAAATGATCTCAGGTTTTGAATTGCTCGAGACACCCACTTGTGTTTTGAGTTGTACGTTTTGGCAGAGCAAGGGGAGGCAGGTAAACAGAAAGGCGGACTCTGCCAAAGAGCTTGCAAAACACCTCCTGAGGCCCCATGCAATTAATGAAAAGCTCACCACCACACAGCCTGAGCCTTTGTCTCTGTGCTGTTGGCCACCAAGTGCCCGCTATTGGTCACCAAGTGCCCACAAGGTTTTACTCTCTGTTGTGGCTTTTTGTTGCTCTACTTTCTGCTCTGGGGAGATTTATCAGGTTGAAGGACAAGACTGGATGGAAAAGTCTGTCCACAACTGTCCTGTTCATAGCCCTTTACTGAAATGGATTCTCCTTGGGGTGGAAAGACTGAAATTCCAAAGGAACATGTCATATCTCTATACTTTAAAACAAGAGTCAGATTTCAGATTGGCTCATGTTTAACTTAGTGTTTTAGAGGGATAAATGAAGATGAAGGGAAAATATCAGAGCAGGGGGCTCTAAAATTCAGATTTGGAGTCAGCAGTAGTACTAGGATTTCTATTGTGTTCCATCTCATCTGTCTTCAACTTTCCTTCTTCCCTCCTTCCATCTTTCTTTCTTTATTTCCTTCATTCTTCCTCTCTTCCTTTTTTCTTTCTCTCTTCTTTTCCTTCCCCATGGCAAATGTGTTCACAGGCCAGGGATCAAATCTGAGCTGCAGCTGCAGTCTATGATACATCTGCAGTACTGCCAGGTCCTTAACCCACTGTGCCAGGCTGGGGATTGAACCCACATGCTCACACTGCCAGGTCCTTACTCACTGCACCACAGCAGAAACTCCCTGTCTTCATCTTTCTGAACCTTGTTTTCTTTTTTCTCCTCTGCTGTGAGTTTCTGTTGAGAGGATAAGAAACCAGTGATATGAAAAAGTAAGACACGCTCTCTGTGCAGCACTAATGAAGTGGAAATACGAAAACTGCTGCCATGTGGACTTTCTGAGATGTAAGCCCATTATAACAGAGCAAAGTTGTGCCTTTATAGTTGTTTTTAGATTTCTTTTTATTGAGCTAATACATATTTGTAATTTTATACAGAATTTCATGTGTACAACATTGTTTCTACTCCTATCCACCCTATAGCTGGCTCACTACCAAACGTTTAGCTTCCATCCATCAGCATAGGGTTGATCCCCTTTACCCATTTTTCCCACCCCCCACCAGTTCCCACCACACCCAACCCCACAACTCATTAGCTGTGGGACCATGGAAAATTCACTTCATCCGCCCTATCATCGTGGGCCTTGTGTCCAATGAATTAAGGTCCCCTCTGACTTTTGTATGTGTATTAATCAAGGTCCCCCAGAGAGACAGGAGCAGTAGGGCACCTATGTCTATGTCTACAGCTACGGCTATGCTTTTATCTCTATCTATCTATCTATCTATCTATCTATCTATCTAGTTTATAATTTTTTTTTATTTTTGGGGGGTGATCTTTTTATTTTAGGGCCACACCCACAGCATATGGAGGTTCCCAGGCTAGGGGTCCAATCAAAGCTGTAGCTGCCGGCCTGCACCACAGCCACAGCAACACCAGATCTGAGCCCCATCTGCAACCTACACCACAGCTCATGGCAATGCCAGATCCCCAGCCTAATGAGCAAGTCCAGGGATCAAATCCACATCCTCATGGATGCTAGTCAGATTCGTTTCCGCTGAGCCAAGACCAGAACCCCTCATTTATAATTTATACATGGTTTTATATATCTACATACTCCTCATCTAGATAGCTATAAATATAGGTATAGATACTGATAGACACAGAAATAGATACAGTCGAGGAGATTTGTAGAAATGGCTATAGCTGAGGAGACTGTCAGGAACCAGCTCAGGCAGTCAGTGAGATTTCTTACATCTGCAGAGCCCTGAAGCCAGAGGTGCAGTTCCATCCAAGTCCAAATGCCTGAGAACCAGGAGCACCCCTGTCTCAGGGCAGGAGAAGATGGGTATTGCAATTCCAGTGAGAGAAGCAGCCCCCCTGCCACCCTGTGTTCTCAGTGGATTAGCGGCTCCCCCACATAGGAGAGGGTGATATTCTTTACAAAGTCCACCGACTCAAATGCTGATCTCTTCTGGAAACACCCTCCCCAACACACTTAGAAATCAGGCTTTACCAGCTCTCTGGGTGTCCTCACAGCCAGTCAAGGTGAACATGTAACATCAGCCATCAGAACTTCCTGTTAAGATGGCCTTGGGCTGCAGATTTCGGCCTCCTGGGGCCAGAAGAGGAAAGGCAGCCCCATCCCTTGGATTTTCATCACCAACCATCCTCAGCCCATGCAGGTCAGAGTCAAGAGGGTGAGAAAAAGGGCAGACATGTTCCAGTGGCCAGTAAGCAGTGCCCTGGGTACCCAAGTCCCCAGCCCTCCCTCTCTCCCCCCTAAACCTCATCTCCCTTCTGTCTTGGTCTGTGCACGTGGGTAGGAAAAATAATTTTCCAGCATAGTCAGGTAAAGAGAAAGAAGAGTTTTTGAGATAAGAGGTGCTGCTGGTGCAGCTGTACTACCTTCCTGATAATCAGGAAGCACTGACATTGAGCACGTGGTCCTATCTGTTTTTATAGCCCAGGGAGAGGGGTGATCTCAGGATACACCTGTTGACCTCATAATTGGTTGGAAAAGAGGGGTCTTGCAATATACCTGCTGGTTGGTTAGGGGTGTATAAGGCCCTTCTAGGGGTGGGGTGAGGAGTGGGCCACATACCTTCTCCAGGAGGATGCAGGAAGGAGTTGGCCAGGTTGCTCCAGGTGGGGGAGGGGACATCACAGTGAGATGGTGGGGCATTAAGGGTCTGGTGATTCTCATTCTGGCCAGAGGCTTTGAGTTCTTTCTCCTTGAAGAGAGCTTGAAGTCCCACACCCTCCCTCTTCTTCCATTCGTGAAGCTGTGAGGCACCCTCCAGGAAAGCTGAGGGCAAGGGTCTACAGTGTGTCATAGGGTGCCAGTGTGCGTGTGTTTCATGTATCAGTGTGATCCACGATCCAAAAATTTACCCAACATATTGGGACACACACACTCTTTCAGGAACAAGTCCCCACAAAGTAATTAGTCTGCAGTTAGAAAGAATTCCTCTTTCTCGGTGTCTGATAGGAAAGCAACATTTGTTTCATCAACTACGTGTTTGTGCATCAGATCCTGGGAGAGGAATGCCACAGCAAGCATTTCCTCTTTCCTATAAAGACTTTGTTCTAAGTGCAAGTGTTCTGCTTCTGATAGTACAAAAAAAAAAAAAAAAAGACAGCAGCAAATTACTTCACCAGTGAACAGTGAAAATGGCCTAATACAGAGGCAGAGGTCCCTTATTTCAAATATGAATCAATGAAGATTAAACAGGGAGGTCATGCTTCAAGTACAGCAATCTTCAAAACTAAGGACCTCATTTTCACTTTTCCAAAAGCTTTGATCTAGTGCTGCAGCCTCATTGGCCGGAACTAACAGTGTTTGCAGAAGTTATTAGCTGAAATTAAGGGCAGTATCTGATCCACCAGGGAGGTATAGGTAGAGGGCTCCCGTCCAGGGAAGATTGATCTATTTTGCACACCTAGGTGTAATTTATAAATCAGCCCTCTTGGTTCTGCCAACGGGAAGTCTCCCCCCAAAAAAGACATGCACTTGGTATTCCCTGAAATGCCTTTATGGGGGAGGGGGAAACAGCATAGACTTTGAATAGAAATGAGACAATTTTCCTGCAGCTCTACTGCTTAGGGAAGGAAGCACAGCCTTCCTTAAAAGTGAGAATATATCCTGGCTGGGCTTGGGTCTTGGTGGATAACCAGGGCACAGAACTATAACACATTTGTAGGAATTCTTACATAGGATCAGCCAGGACGTCTGACTTTGAAACAAAGGGTTAATAGAGGGCCTGGTTACTCACCTGCATGAAAGCACCTTGTATGGGAACTATGAGCTTATCAACTGAAGGCACTCTTACTAACTAAGACATGTATTTTTATGCTTGAATAGAAAGAATTTGGAGTTCCCACTGTGGCATAACAGGATTGGCGATATCCCTGTGGCTCCAGGACACTAGTTCCATCCCTGACCTGATACAGTGAGTTAAAGGACCTGGCATTGCTACAGCTGTGGGGTAGGTCACAAATGTGGCTAGGATCTGATCCCCTGGCCTAGGAACTCCATCATTCAGTTTTAAACTTTGTCTGTCTGGACACAACCCAAGAGGACAACAGGCCCTCCATCAATCAAAAATCTCTCCTCCATCACTCATCTGAGGCTATATTCTGACCCTTCTTGGTGTCTTCACTTATTCCTGTTATTTCCAGGATCCTAGCTCCTTTGATCTCCAGCTGTGTGACCACAAGAAACCGCTCAGCCTCTCTGAGCTGCTGTTTTCTCATCTTTAAAATGGCAAGACAATCTCTCCTTCAGATGCAGGACACATCCCGACCACCAGTTTGCAGTGTGCACTTGGCAGTGTGGGTTTCAAACTCCCCTTTGACCCTCCTCCTCCACCCATCCCTCCCCGGTCCCTGCCAGAGCTCACTGCTGAACAACGGCTCTGACTCCCAATGCACTTGTCTTACTTCCCTTTCCAGCAACCGGGGGCCCTCTTCAAAAACACAGGAGAAGGATAGGCTTGTGAATTATGGGCTTCAGACGACTGTGGCCGCCAATTCAAGACTCTCCAGGGACATTTCTGAACAGGAACCAGGTGGGTGATGAAGTCTACGGTCCACTAGGTGACAGTATTTCACATTCAATGATAACGTCCTCCTTCACCGCACAAAGGATGGGGTCGGGGCACTTGGGTTTAGAGAGAATTTTCTCATCTTTGTCCCTGTGCAATTTTATCCATGGGACAGAGAGGACTGGATAAAAGTCTTTGCCGTCTGAGTTAATCTTTTCTCATCTTATTTTGTCCTTAGCAATTTTTAAGGGCTTAAATAATGAGGGTGAATGTAACCAGGATGGAGAATTTTTTTTTTTTCTTTTGAGGGCTGCACCTGTGGCATATGGAAGTTCCCTGGCTAGGGGTCAAATGCGAGCTACATCATAGCCACAGCAACAGTGGATCCTTAACCCACTGAGTGAGGCCAGGGATGGAACCCACATCCTAAGGGTCACTATGACAGGTTCTTAACCACAACAGGAACTCCAAGAATGGAAAATTTTAAAAAATAAATTTAATCTGAGATGAAACTACCGCATTTCTATTCCCCCACAGAAAGATGGTTTTTACTGTACAGCACATGATGGAAGATGGTATAATTAAAGAATGTATATATATATATGTGTGTGACTGGGTCATTATGCTGTACAGCAGAAATTGGCACAACCCTGTAAATCTACTTAAATAAAAAATAAAGTAAAATAAATTATAAGAAATAGTTTATAAGATAAACTAAGAAAATAAATTATAAGGAATTATAATGTAAGAATTATAAGAAAATAATTATATAAATTATAATAAATTATAAGAATTATAAATTATAAATTATAATTTATAAATTATAAGAAAAAAGAAAGAATAGTTTCACAATTTGTAACTTTCAGTATGCTGAACATATAAAAATGGTTTAGTCATGGCTTTTGTCTTTTAGTATGTATACATTGTTTTGTGCCTCCATTTTATGTCATTTAAGTATTTGATTTCCATTGCTACGGTATTTCATTGTTTTTCTCAATGTGCCCACTTAAAAATGAAAGTATAAAAGTATATAATCTTAGGTAGGTGAAATATTTTCTAATTATGAAACTGAAAGAATAAACCATAAGGGAAAATACCACTACAAAAATATAGTAAGAACATACAAATATGTATAGACAATACTAATATATTTTAATGTATATCAAATATTTTGTACATAAAATTAGGAGGCAAATAATTAATGAGTAAAAGGTAACTTTAAAATATGTGAGAATCAAAAGTTTAATATTCGTTTTTTTTTCTTTTTAGGGCTGCACCCACACCATATGGAAGTTCCCAGGCTAGGGTTTAACTGGAGCTACAGCCGCTGGCCTACACCACAGCCACAGCAATGACACAGAATATTCCAGCCACATCTGTGACCTACACCACAGCTCACAGCAACACCAGATCCTTAAACCACTGAGCGAGGCCAGGGATCAATCCTGCATCCTCATGGATACTAGTCAGGTACTTAAGCTGGTGAGCCACAGCAAGAACTCTATAGGCCTATTATTCTTAGTTTTAAAAAGAGAACTCTCAGAAATCAAGACATAAATAAGTCATAGAAAATGAGTAAAAGACGTGAACAGTATTTCATCATGGAAGAACAGTGACTAAAGAAGTATATGGGGGTAACTGTAACTCCAGCAATCATAGAAATATACATTAATCCTGTGAGACAAGGAATTTTGGCTAATTTAAATGGTGGAATAGTTTACTTTTTTCAACTGTCAATTTAATACCAGTGAAGATGCAGAAAACAGGAACGTTCATATATGTTGCTACTGGCAAATGACATTAATTTCTTTTAATTCATAATTCCTCATCTAATAATTTATCCTAAGGAATTATTTGCAAAGATTTAGTTGCAATGGCATTTATTTTAGTGTTCTTTAGAATAGTTAAGAAATAGAAACATCTTGGGGAGTTCCCTGGCAGCCTAACAGTTAAGGATTCAGGGTTGTCATTTGGGGGTTCGATCACAGCCTGGGAATTTCTGAATGCCATGGGTGATGCCAAAAAAAAAAAAAGAAGAAAAGAAAAAAAGAAATAGAAACAAAATAGATAGCCAACAAGGAATTAACTGATTTATGATTTACAGAAGAGAAAACTAGACAGCTATTCGATAGGACATTATAGTCTTAGTGAATGCTTTTCTGTTGAAATCCATTTAAATAAATTAAGTAAAAGGGGTGAAATATTGAAAGGTTAAAACAAACAAAACTCATGAACACCTAAGGAGAAGAACTCAGCACTGTCACATGGGAGCTAGAAAAGGAAGTCAGGTATCAAGGCGCTCACCTTCTCACCCACAGACACCTGTGGTCTCCTGCCTCTGCCTCTCTACAGGGCACTGTTACACTGCTTCTGTTTGTAAATCAGCTCGCTTGGCTTACTCATAACATCTGCTCCTCCTAACTTCCATTTGCAGGGAGCATCTTCTCTCTTCATTCCATCAGTCCCAGACAACTCAAGGACCATTCAGTACAAAGACCTCCCTTGTGGCCTAACAGACCAGTATTTCATGGCTCGAGTCTAAATCAGTCCCATCAGAGAAGAGAGAGAGGGAGTGTGTATGTGTGTGTGTGTGTGTGTGTGTGAGTGAGAGAGAAGATGTGGGGTGGGGGATGCTGGCCATGGAGTGATGGAAGAGGTGTTGTAAGGTGTGATCATCACCTTCCCCGTCCTCAATTTGGGGGGAAAGTTCAGGTCTCTACAAATGGACTTATATCTATTACACAGAAGAATATTTAGTGATGCAAAAAGACATTCAAACTCTACTAAATGTAAAAAAGATCTGGTTAAATATAGGATGGCCCTGATTGTTAAAAATAAATACACTAGAAAAAATTACAGAAAGAATCCCTAGTGGTAGAATGATGGAAGACTTTTGTTTTCTTTTTTAAGATCTCTGTTTTCTACATTTTCTGTAATAAAGTAATATAAAAGAAGTAGGAAGGAATAAATATACATTTTAATAAGGCAAATAAATATAGTATGGGCATACAGATTTTAAATGAAAATAAAAGAGCATAGGATCCTAAATGAACCTTTATGAAAGGATAATTATCAATATTAATGGGAGACTATTTATAACCCAGCACACAAAAATATTATGGTGGGTAACATTCTGAGTATCTCAAAAGCAGGAATCTTTTTGCCCTAAAATTCATTACGGTTCTACTTGGTGATCCTGCGTAGTGACCATTTAAGAATACGTTTAGGGAGTTCCCTGGCAGTCTAGCAGTTAAGGATCTAGCATTGTCACTCCTGTGACCTGCGTTCCATCCCTGGCCTAGGAACTTCTGCATGCTGCAGGTGTGGCAAAAAAATAATAAATAAGAATATGTTTATTTATTTATTTTTTGAGACTTTTAAACATTTATTTACAAAGTTGTGTACAACATGATGGAATAACATTTAGAATACCATATCTATTCATTCATATATAAACAGACCTTTATAATAGAATGACACTTTTCGCCTTTTGAAAAATTTTTATATTTAAAATCTCCCAACGTCTCTATACATTTTTTCTCACATAAAACTGCGGAGAGTGAACCTTCAAAAAAAAGTGAAAGTTCAGAGCTCTAAATCTACTGATTTTGTTTTTCTTAAAAAATAAAAACCCCAAAAGGAAAATCAATAATTTTTATACAAATATGTACAAAGAATTTCCCTCCCATCCTCATGGTACTGCAAGCAGGCGCCGTCGGGGAACATTTTTGGAAAATTCTGTTTTCGGTTTTACCTATAGGGAAAACTATTCCCCGTGGGCGCGCGGTATGAGTTTGCTCCGATACCTAGGTGTGCAGGACCAGGTGGAGGCAGCTGAAGGTCTGTGTTGAGGGGTCGCGGGGAGATTGTCAGGAGTGGAAATGGAGGAGAGGCAGAGTCCAGGATTGGGCAGGGGGCCCGGGACTCGGGCAGGGGGCCCAGGACTCGGGCAGGGGAGGCAGCCTGCAAATGCAGCCGACGCTCTAGGCAGCGCCAGGCCCTGCTTCCCGGCCACTGGCGCGTCCCTATTGAGCTGGCCACTTGGCTTGAGCTGCAGCAGTGGCAGCGGCAGTTGCCGCGGCTGCGGGCTCCAAAGAATTGTCCAGAGAGCGGCACACTCAGAATAGGCGCGATGGTGGCCGTCGTCCGTCTCTGAGAGAGCGGCTGGTGTGTGGCCATGAGCACTGAGGACAGCAAGGTCCCTTGCAGCCGCAGGAAGGACTGCGCCGCGCCGCCGCCCCCGCCACCCCCGCCACCCCCTGTGCCCCCAGTTATCCCGGCGCCTCTAGCGCCCGCTGTCTAGCCCCCAGGCGATGTTCTCGGTGCTGAACGCCCGCTGCACACTCGCCTCGGACTTAATGAGAGACGCTGTGGTGCCCACAGTGCCCGCGGCGGCCCCGGGGGCGCCTAAGCTGTTGAGCTACAGCTGCAGGCCTGGACCAAGCTGAGAGCCTAAGGCGGCGCTTTCCGGCCGAGCTCACCCAAGGGCAGCAGAGGCAGGAGCAGCAGTGCTGCGAGCGGCAGCGGCAGCGCGTATGGGTACTGGAGCGCGGAGCGGTTGCCGCAACAGCCGGGTGAGAGTATGCGCCGGCCGAAGCCGCTGGGTGCAGGCCATAGGGGCGGCCATAGGGCCCCACGGCGCCAGCCACCGCCATGAGGCTGTAGGTGCCGAAGCTCTGCATCGCCTTTGCTCGCGCAGGTGCTCCTGCTGGTGGCACTTGAAGCGTTTCCGGTGCCGCAGGTAGCTGCTGTTGTGGAACATGTCCTCAGCCTGCGGGTCCAGGGTCCAGTAGTTGTCCTTACCCTGGTTGCCGGGTTCGCAGGGAATCTTGACGAAGCAATCATTCAGCGAGAGGTTGTGGCGGATGCTGTTTTGCCAGGCAGGGAACTTCTCCTGTTAGTAGGGGAAGCGGTTGCTGATGAACTCACAGATGCCGCTCAGAGTCAGGTTCTTCTGCAGGCTTTCCTCGGCCTCGTCCAGGCACAGCTCGGGTGGCCCCAAGGGGCTATCGCAGCCTGCATCCCTTTCCTTCTCTTCCAGTCCGTCGTCGCCCTCACCCACCACATCGATGTCCGCATCCTTGGCCGTCAACACCGTCTGGCCGGACATGTCGCTGGCGCTGCCGCCACCGGAGAAGATCATCCCTCCTCGGGGGTGGTGGCAGTGGCGGGGAAGGAGCGGCGTAAGACGGGGGTCTTCAGGGCTGCCGCCCACCTCAGGAAAGGGCTTTGGGGCTCCCCGGAAAAAAATGGGGGATTGGGAGAGCGGAGGGGGGCGTAGGTGGTTCGGGCCCTCTTGCTTTGGCTCACACCTACCGGCTGGCATCGCGGGGCGCGGGCGCTGCCGTCCGACCCCCGCGGCCTTGCTCTGCAAGCTCCAGCTGTCCCTGGCGCTTCGGACTAGGGGCTTGCTGCCGCTCCCCGCCCCAGCGGCTTTTCCACGCCGCACCCCCTTACTTCGCCCGCCTTCCTCGGTCCTTTGGCCAGACGTGGGGAGTTGGAGCGGTGCAGGCGGGCGCAGGATGCCAGGCGCCAAGCAGTTAGGGAGGGCCTAAGCAGGGGCAACAGGGGGAGGGGAAGTGTCAGGGATGCCCAAGCCCCTGTAGTTGAAAGTCCCATTTTAAGAATATGTTTAATCTTGGGGGAAATATCGATACTGGTAATTTTTTAAAGACTTCCTGTTTTTAGAGAGCAGTTCTAGGTTCACAGCAAAATTGAGAGACATGTGCAAAGATTACATATATACCCACCACCCCACACATGCAGAGCCTCCCCACCATCAGCATCTCCACCATCAATATCCCAACCAGACAGTGCACGTGTTACAATTGGTGAACCTGCATTGACACATCCTCATCACCCCAAGTACATGGTTTTGCCTCAGGTCCAAGGGGCCACTGGGTGTTGTATCATACAAGGTAGTTTCACAGCCCTAAAAGTTTTCTGTGTTCCACCTGCTCATCCCTCCCACCGTCACCCCACCCTTTAACCAGCACTGGTTTCACTGCCTCCATAGCTGAGCATTTTCCAGAGCATCAGCTATTTGGAATCATACTTTGCATACATAGCCTTCTCAGGTTAGTTTCTTTCACTTAATTAATGTGCTTTTAAGTTCCCCTCATGTTGTTTATGGCTTGATAGCTCAGTTCTTTTCAGCTCAGAATACTACTTCTTGTCTGATGTACCACAATTTATGTGTCATCCATCTACTCAAGGACATCTTGGTTACTTCCAAGTTTTGGCCAAAATGAATAAAGCTGCTATAAACAGACCCAGGCAGGTTTTTGTGTGGATGTAAGTTTTCAAGTCATTTGGGTAAATACCAAGGAGCATGATCACTGAATCTTATGAGAAGAATATGTTGAGTTTCATAAGAGGCTGCAATGTCCAAAAGTGACCTTGTACCATTTTGCATTTCCGTTCTGGTATGTTTTCCAAACTTTTATATACCCAAGTTAGTGATCCCAAAAACACTGAGAAAATGTGTAATTTTTGAAGAGAAGGGGAATTTCTCTAGTACTTAGGACAAGACTTTTTCTCTTACAAACTATATTTCTGTTTAAAAACATGCTTTTCTCTCCAACAAGCCTCACTTGTCTGTTGGACCTCAAGCCTGTAACATCCCCTGAAGATCAGCTTTGTAAGAGCCTGCATATTTCTCCTAGCACAAATCTCATGGTTTGCTGGCAAGGGTGACCTTACTCTAAAAGAATATGTATCTCAGAGTGAATGTTTATAAGAGATGCCAAAACCTTGCCACTTCCACCCCATTCTTTGTAGGAAATAATTATCCATTAAGGATTAACTTCTTAGGGTTAAGGCAGTGCCCAGAAGCCTTAATTTAAGAGGCTCTTGGAGGGGAATGTGTTTAGCCATGAGCACTTGGGTAAACACTTGGCTAGAAGTGAATCCTTTTATCAGTATATGCTGTCCATGCTCTTCCGTGGCCCCGAGGGAAGGAGACTAGTGGCCTTTGAAAGAAGAGGATGGGAGATTTGAATGGTTGCCAGGCAGCCTCTAAGAAGAAAGAGGACCAGCAGGAAGGCACTTGATGCTTGGCCAGAAACCACATTGAGCAGGAGACTGGAGTGGAGTGTTGAAGCCAGCACAGCCAAGTGCTAATTTAACTTGGGGTTCTTCCCATGATGTACCACTCCTCTTTATAGGTACCCTCTGGAGTTTCTGGTTGTCTCACTTTATACAAATCCAGATCTGTGGGAGAAGGCAGTGGGGAAGGGGGTCACCTATGGGCTCATTGGCTGCCACTATGGTATCCCCTGGTATAGGGCACAAGGCCAGATGTTCCTGTCAAGAGTCATAAATCACCAGCTTTAACGTGTGGCTCTGCAGGCAGAGTCCACAGTTCTTTTCCCAGTGGGGTCTTTAGCACCCAGCTGAGCTCGTGTAATTAGGCTCCGAGGGGACAGGAACAGGCTTGTGAATGATTGTGTTAGCTGAGATGCTTCACTAAGACACACTGCTCCGATGTGGCTGCAACTGAGATTCTGCATTTTAACATTTTGAGGCCTGACATAAGCCACAGGAGTTCAAAAATATTCCTTATCACTTAACCTATATTTGCAATGAGGGCGCTGCCAAGCACTAGAGATAGTGGGGGTGTAAGATGCATGCCTTCGAGTGTCTTCCATAGGAGTGCTTGAGCAAATTCAGGATTCATTCCTTAGTGTGGGATGATTTATAATAAGTTCTCTGTAAGAGGGATACTGATTTCCATGGAGGGAGCGACAGAAGTGGTGGAGAGGGGTGGGAAGCGTGGGGGGTGTAGGAAGGCAGGGGCTTCCAGTGGACTGTATGCAATCACATGGGTCCTTATAAGAGGGAGGCAGGAGGCACAGGATGGAAGGATAGATTGGAGTGAATGATGTATTTTGAAGATGGAGGAAGGAGCAGCATCCAAGAAGTGCAGGCCACCTCCAGAAGCTGCAGAGTAAGGAAATCACCCATCCCCTAGAGCCTCCAGAAGGCTCTGCCTGCATTTTTACTTTAGTCCAGAAGACCCATTTATGACCTCTGGCCTCTGAAACCAGAAGACAATAACTTTATATTGTTTTAAACTACTAATCTGTGATAATTTTTTTTTTTTTGTCTTTTTGTCTTTTTGTCTTTTGTTGTTGTTGTTGTTGCTATTTCTTGGGCCGCTCCTGCGGCATATGGAGGTTCCCAGGCTAGGGGTTGAATCGGAGCTGTAGTCACCGGCCTACGCCAGAGCCACAGCAACGCAGGATCCGAGCCGCGTCTGCAACCTACACCACAGCTCAAGGCAACGCCGGATCGTTAACCCACTGAGCAAGGGCAGGGACCGAACCCGCAACCTCATGGTTCCTAGTCAGATTCGTTAACCACTGCGCTACGACGGGAACTCCCAATCTGTGATAATTTGTGACAGAAGTCACAAGAAACTAATACTACCAGGAATGGACAATTTCATTTTTTTTCCGTTCTCTTTTTAGGGCCCCACCTGCCACATATAGAGGTTCCCAGGGGTCAAATCAGAGCTGCAGCTGCCAGCCTACACCACAGCCACAGCAACTCGGCATCTTTAACCCACTGAGCAAGGCCAGGGATCAAACCTGTGTCCTTACAGTTACCAGTCTAGTTGGGCTTTTAACCCACTGAGCTAAAATGGGGACTCCTCATTTTGCAGTTTAATTTGGGCTGCATAGCAAAAGAGAAGGCTGGTCAAACACCCAGACTCTGGAGTCAGCTGGCTGGAACCCAAGCCCAAGTGAGTAGCTCTGTGAATTGGGTCTATTACTTAACTTCTTTGGGTCTCAATTTATAGTCTTTGGTAAAATGGAGCCATCACATAAAGCAGTTGTAAGGATGACATGAGTTAACACAAGTCACATTCTTGGAATAGCTTTAGTACACAGCCAACACTGGACACATTTTAGCTCATTCAGGTACTATGTTGTGGCACATTTCAGCACATCCTGGCCCTCCAATGGTGTTGCTAGCTCTCCGCTGCTGCTTTAGGAGGGCTGCTGCTACAACCATATGAATGAAAACCCAGGAAATGGTCTTTTCCAGCACTGCCCCCCCGACAACAGATGCTGCCTGGCTGTGAGGAGTCTGCAGCTCAGGGAGAGCTCCCCACACTTCTGGGCAGCTGCCGCACTGCCTTGGGAAGGATTGTCTTTCTACTTCCTCTTTCAGGGTCTCTGAAGAGATGATCAGAATGGTCCATGCCATCTGGTCTCAGGAGTTCTGTGGTTCTTGAAACCCCAGTTTCATGTCTGTTTATGAAGGTATAAAAGACTCCAAGCTAAATTTAAAACAGTTTTAAGATCAGCAGGACTCCGTTGGTCCTGGCTCTCACCGAGGGAAAGTGCCCTTCCTGGTGACAAACTTCTTCCCTGCCCTAAACTGAAGCATGTGCAGCATGGCTCCCCCCCATCCCACCCCCAGGAGCCCAAGCTTGGAAGATACTTATCTGGGCTTTGTTGAGTCACAAAGAACAACATTTGTGTCAAGCATGCAAGCACTCATCTTCACCAACAGACACATTTTAAAGATGCATTTGGAGCTCTAGCTGTAACAAGATTAACAATGCCCTGAACATGTAACAGGTCTTCAGCTACCAAGTCGGCACTTTTAAGGTCAATCACAATGTTTCTGGGGGAGGGGAAACTATTGCCTCATCCCAGGTCAGGAAGATGTTTGCCTATGGAGCCTTCTAAGAGTTTTATCATTGTAGCTCTTACGCTTAGATCCTTGATCCCTTCTGAACTGATTTCTACCTGTGGTGGGAGGCAGAGGCTCAAATGCATCCCTTTGCATATGGATGTCCTGTTATTCCAGAATCTTTCCCTGCTGAACTGTCTTGGCAATGCTTATTGAAAATCTACTGACCGTGATTGTGAGGGTTTATTTGGGGGCTCAATCCTATTTATCTGACCTATATGTCTCTCCTCATGGCAGCACGGCCCCCTCAATCATGCCTCGTGCAGGTTATGAAAGCGTAAAATGTGAGTCCTCCCACTTTGTATTTTTTCCTTGTTTGGGGCCCCTTGTATTGTCAACGTCTACAAAATGAAGGAAGTTTAGATTTTGCTAAGGATTAAGTTGCACTGGAAGGTCATTTTGGGGAAGCCGGTGGTCTGAATAATCCCCATCCTGGAATCCTTTGAAGCCTTGACTTCCAAAGAACTGTAGGTTAATGCTTGTGTAGCCAGGCTTGTTTAGTCAGTCCTCAGTAGTGAAGTAGTGGCACTGGGGGGCATTCACCATACATGCACTTTTCTGGGCTGGGTACCATCTCTAGGATGGAGCATGGCAAGGAAGATGACTTCAGCAGGGAAGATGAAGATGGATGACCACAGGTTTTTCCCCAGCATCAGTCAGGTCTCATTCAGATTCTTGATGCTGCTATGATGAGGTACAATGAAAGTACTTTTCATCTTAGGGATAATGGGCCCCCATGTGAGAATAAAGTCATCTGCCTTTGGCAGGGAAGGATGTAATCTACTCCTCAGGAGCCCAGGCAATGCTTGGTGGCATTCTGCATCCCATATATTCATCTACCAAAGAGTTTCTTCCAGCCTAGAGCTGGAGAGGGGTGTTTTTGGAAGAAGGGCCTGATGGTCCAGAGGAGGAAATTTTGGGACCTATATCCATCCTTGAGCATCAAGGAACCAGGAGGAACGACAGTGTCAGGTGTCATTTAAGAGAGTCAGGATCAGATAGACTCACACTATCAATCGAAGGATTCAAACCATCAGTTGGGCTATGAAATCAATGCAGCGGTTCACAACAAGACTTCCTGAAAAGTGAAGTAACAAATAGAATAAGCTCACCAGGAAAGGTAAGTGTATTTCTTGTTTCCTGAAACTGAACATCAACATGAATGACTTTTGAGGTTTAGGCTTCTTGTAGCTGCTCTGTGTCTGTTATTTCAGCCACCCACGCCTCCTTCTCTGCAGAAGAGGCTGCTTTTCTGAGCAGAAAAGGCTGAAAAAGATAAGGTCTAAGCATTAAGCCCAAAGCTCTTGAGCAAAGCACAAGAAAAAGATTGAGCTAGACAATGACTCCATTGGCTGTGGGTGTTCTGGAAGGGAGAGGAAGCCTGCAAAATCACCCGGGGCCTTTGGAGAGAAAGAAAAGTGTCTGTTCACAAGAAGCTGGCCTGGGACTGAGAAATGGACACAAGACTTAACCAACAAGAGGCCCAAATATTCTCCCTCCTTTGGCCACAAGTAAAACACACCCAGAAAAAAATGAAACTCAACTTAACTATGGCCAGTCATGAACTGTGAAATGTGAAAATGACAATATATGCACTTCTCATGGTAGAGAGACAGTTTTTTAGCACTTTTTGCCACATGGAATAATGATTAGGACAATTCATGTGTTGCAGTTTCTCTACTGGGTCTCAAGGATGAGCACTTGACCTTCAAGGAATCACCTGCCCTAATCCCTAGAAGCTCCTCCTTCCTTAGCACTAGATAAAGAGCAGAAGGCAAGGGAAGTCCTTCAAAATAAAGATCAGGAAGGCCACTGACCTGAGTGTACATGCAGGAATTTCATGTGGTTTTTATTCCCTTACTGAGGCTTAACACTGTGCTGAACAAGTTGGCAGCAGGGCAATGTAAGTGAGCAAAGAAATAATGTTTTAACTCCCATTGAAAAGGAGGCAGGTTCGGGAGTTCCTGTTGTGGCTCAGCAGTAACCAACTCAACTAGTATCTTTGAGGATGCGGGTTCCATCCCTGGCCTTGCTCAGTGATTCAAGGATCTGGATGTGGTGTAGGCTGTATATGTGGCTCAGATCTGGTGTGGCTGTGGCTGGTAGCTGCAGCTCTGATTCAGCCTTTAGCCTGGGAACCTACATATGCCACAGGTGCAGCCCTAAAAAGAAACAAAAGAATCCCGTCTGGTACAACTCAGTGCTCTGGAAATACAGATTCCCCAGGCCAGGGGGTGAGCTCCAGGGAGAACTGTGTGTGCATGTTCTTGTCTAAGACCCCACCCCTGGTGCTCCTAGCCACTCCTCTGCTCTGTTCCTTTCTTTTAAAAAAATGTCCCCATGCTGTACCTTTCATCCACTTGACTCCTTTATTTCATAACTTGAAATTTTTTTCTTAATCCCTCACCTATTTCTTTCCTTTGCCCTCCCTCCTTCCTCTCTGGCAACCACCTGTTTGTTTTATATATCTATGACTCTGTCTCTGTGTGTTTTTTCATTTGTTTTCTGTTTTAGATTCCATAGATAAGCAAAAGCACACAGTATTTGTCTTTCTCTGTCAGATTATTTCACTAAGCATAATACCCTCTGGGTTGATCCATATTGTCCCAAGATTACATTTTTTATGGCTGAGTAATATTCCACTGTATATATGGCTGAATAAATTATATATATATACACACACAGTAACGTGTGTGTGTATATATATACATACATATATATTATATATATATATATACATACACATATATAACCTTCTTTATCAATTCCTCTGTTGATGGGCCTAGATCTCATCCCAGGCATTCATAGCCACACTTGTTAAGGTGTGTGGCTATTTTTAATTAAAAAATTACTTAAAAAAACACAAAGCCTTAGACCTAGAAATTTTGTTATACTAAGTGTGGTAAATAAGTCAGATAGAGAAAAACAAATACCACATGATACCACTTATATGTGGAATCTAAAAAATGATACAAATGAACTTATTTATAAAACAGAAACAGACTCACCAACATGGAAAACAAAATTATGGTTATAAAGGGGGAAAGGGGGGGAGGGAAAAATTAGGAATTTGGGATTTAAACACACACTCGACTAGATATAAAATAGATAAACAACAAGTCCTACTGTCTAGCATAGGGAACTGAATTCAATAGCTTGTAATAAACTGTAATGGAAAAGTACCTGAAAAAGAATATATTCATATAACTGAATCAGTTCGCTGCACACCAGAAATGAACCCAACATTGTGAATCAACTATACCTCAGGAAAAACATTTAAAAACTACAAAACTGGATTTCCCACTGTGGTGCAGTGGTTTAAGGATCCAGTGTTGCTGCAGCTATGGTGCAGGTCCATCAGTCTCAGACTTGATGCCTGGCCCCAGGGAGCTTTCACAACTACCACCACCAGCCACAACAGTGACATTACCTGTTTTCAGTCATTGGGACTCCAGCCCCGGGCCTAGGCCTCTTCTCCCTTTGCTGTTTGAATTTTTTACTCAGTTCTCCTTTATACTTTGCCATTTCAGCCCCTGGGCCTCTGTTACTGACTCCTATTTGTCCAACTCTTTTTCTCTGGCTGCCTTTGCTTCTGAATCTCATGAAAAGGCTTGTGAGCAGGGTGTGGGGTGGGAGGGAACCATGAAAGTGGAAAAGAAATGCTGAGGACCAATCCTAAGACGTGGGACAAATCTACCCCGCTCTTGGCAGCCCCCAGCTCCACAGTGCAGTTTCAATTTTGGCAATTTTCTGATTTCTGATTCTTTGTTTTCCCAAGAGCTTCTTTTCAAGTCAAGGCTGTATCTTCCCAGGGCTGAAGGGCAAAGGAAATCCACCCAACAGATATCCCACAACATAAAGTTTTCTAATTTTACCCTGAACATCCTTGGAATTTGCATTTGGCATTTTTCCCCCCAAAGTCTCTTTACTAATATTTTTTTGGCTGATTTTTTGGTGAGATGCCATATGGATAGTTTTTAAACTGTGATTTCCTTCTAGAAAAAACGTTATGCATGCTGACAAATAACTTCAGATTTGTTGTTGCATGTAGGTTAATTCCCAATCCCTTCCAGTAGGTCTTCCCTTTTATCAATTCTAATTTTAATTTTAAAAATAAATGCTGCAAATGATCATAGGTTCAATGAGAGTGAGCAATACCATCCCAATGAATTAGCTATGAAAAGGATGAACCTGAAGAATATGTGTGAGAATTACCTACAAGTTCACATCTAAAAGTGCTCTTATTCATCCAATGCATTTTACAGATGAGAAAATTGAGACCGGGGTGGGGGTGATAAAATTTGCCTGACGTTGCAAGTTAGTGGGGGTGAGATTCTTGTTCCTGCTCTTGACTTTCTGTATTTTTTTAAAATTTGGGTACTTTTTTTTTTTTTTTTGCTTTTTTAGGGCCTCATCTGCAGCATCTGGAAGTTCCCAGGCCAAGGGTCAAATTGGAGCTAACGCTGCCAGTCTATACTACAACCACAGCAACACCAGATCCAAGCTGCATCTATGACCTACACCACAGTTCACAGCAACGCCGAATCCTTAACCCACTGAGCAAGGCCAGGGATTGAACTGACAACCTCATGGTTCCTAGTCAGATTTGTTTCCTCCATGCTGCAATGGGAGCTCCTAATTTGGGTGCACTTTATCTAGGCCATGCCCATGGCACGCGGAGTTTCCTTTGTTAAGGATTGAACTTGTGCCACAGCAGTAGCCTGAACCACATCAGTGACAACGTGAGATCCTTTTATCTCTAGGCCACCAGGGAATTCCTGTGGCATATGTATTGATAGTACTCCACCTGGAAACTCACTGCCAACACATAGCCCTACCTGCACCCTCACATTCTGTTTGTCCTTCTCAGCATGTGGTCACCTTCCACAGAATAATTGCTGTGAAAACCCCCCACACTCCTAAGTGCCCAGAGCTGCTTAATTCTCCCCCACTCCTGCCATGGGGCCCTCTAGGTTGCTTGCTTGTTGGTCTCAGACTCTGAACTGTCAACTCCTCCCCTTTGCACTAGGATGTAGAGCTTCCTCAGGTCTCTGCCACCTACCAGATGCTGATAAATATTCTTTGGGGGGTTCAGCCAAGCCTCCTGCTCTCTCCCGCTAGGAGCTGCAAAACTTAGAGTTCACTTTGAAGATGGGATTTTCAGAGTTCCCGGCATGGCACAGCAGAAATGAATCTGAGTAGTATCCATGAGGATGCAGGTTTGATCCCTGGCCTTGCTCAGTGGGTTAAGGATCTGGCATTGCCAGGAGCTGTGGTGTCAGTCACAGATGTGGCTTGGATCTGGCATTGCTGTGGCTGTGGTGTAGGCTGGCAGTTACAGCTCTGATTAGACCCCTAGCCTGAGAACCTCTGTATGCTGTGCTTAAGGCCATAAAATGACAAAAAGGCAAAAAAGAGAAGTAACTTTGAAGTCTCTGCTGCTCATCTCACAGACCCCTGTCTACCAACTATCTTCCCCTTTCTTTGAAAAACAATGATGTAAAATTGTTGAAGCAATGGCTGAACAGTGGTCCATTTTCACTATTTTCAATTATCAAACACACACAAAAGAAGATGGTGTTTTCTTTCTCTTGGTGAATTTGAGGTAAAGGGATTGGTTATCACTTTGAAATTCTTCCCTTGCCTTTGTAGAGCTAAAAACTCCACTGTGGTCCTGCTGACTCTTAGCTGAGAGAACTAGTCAGGATGCTGGGGCAGCCAGCAAGGTTCAGGAGCAGTTCCGTGTTGCTCTGTGCTCACACACTACATGCTTCATGCCGCCACCTTCAATCATGTTCACCTAAAACTCTCTCACTGAAATATCCAGATTTTCTTCATTACTTCTCTTCACCACTCTTGGTAGAGGAGCAGACCATATGCAATGTTAAAAGGTTATTCCATTTTTTGTTATACCAGAAATCATTCATTATCTATACACAAATGGAGTTAATCCACTTACTAAAATATATCTGGAGTGCTGTGGAAGGCTACACATCTGGTTTTTGGTATGTGAGAAAATCAAGTTAAGAAGCCATGTATACAGTGGGATCCCATTTCATTAAAATATATATGCATAGGAGTTCCCATTGTGGCTCAGTGGCTTAAGAACTCAACACAGTGTCTGTGAGGATGCAGGTTCAATCCCTGGCCTCCCTCAGTGGGTTAAGGATGCAGCATTGCCACAAAGCTGCAGCATAGGCCTCAGACATGTCTCAGATCTGGCATTCCTTTGGCTTTGGTGTAGGCAAGCAGCCACAGATCTGATTCAACCCCTAGCCTGGGGAACTTCCATATGCCTCTATTTCTGCTGTAAAAAGAAAACAAATAAATAAATAAAATAAAATAAAATACACAGGCATCAAAAAAAGTGCCCAAAGGCTGTACCCCATTTTAAAAGCAACCATGAAATAATGGAGGCATTTCATTTTCCTCTTTAGGCTTTTCTATATCTTCCAAATTTCCTATACTGAAGGTGCTTTGCTTTTGCAGTAGAAAACACTCTTGATGAATTTGCTAATTCCTGCTAATTACTTTAAAAGGGACATTCAGAGTTCCCATCATGGCACAGCAGAAATGAATCTGACTAGGAACCATGAGGTAATACATCACAACCAAATGAGGTTCATACAAACAATGCAAGGCTTGTTCAACAATTGAAAAAAAAATCAGTGTGATTCACCATATTAACATACTGAATAAAGGACAACATAAGATCATATCCATAGATGTATAAAAAGTTCTTACCAAAATTCCATGTACTTTCATGATTAAAACCCCCAGTAATCTAGGAAAAAATGAACTTCCTTGGCCTAAAACAAATGTCTATGAATAATCAGTAGCCTAGCTTAATATTTAATGGTGAGAGAGACCATTTCCCTCCATGATGTAGAACAAGGAAATGATGACATTTTTCACCACATATTAAAAGGGACATTCAGAGTTCCCATCATGGCACAGCAGCCCAAGAAATGGCAAAAAGACAAAAAAAAAAAAAAAAGAAAAGAAAAGAAAAGACACTACTGAATCAAGATTGGGGTGATATCTAAAAGGCAAAGATAGAAAGTTTGGGGGAAAAAAGTTTACTTGGATTGTATAAAACAGAATGGTCATAAGGAGTTCTCCCAGAATTCTTTGGTAATTTATATTTAGAGGCAAAGCAGACTTATAGCTTGTGTTAATTTTCAGTACTTTGGAGCATAATCTTGGTTATATGTATACTTCATTATTTTAACCCTTTAATCATTAAATAAGACACTCAAAGCAATTCCCATATAACTTTCTCAGGAAAAACAAAAACAAAAACACAAACACCAAAAACAAACAGAAAAGCCCTCTATCCTTTTCAAGGCAAATGTTCTTTCTCCCTGTAAATGTAACCTCTGTCTCTAGAGAATCACTTCTTTTTGTTTTACATTCCCATACCCCAGTTTCTTCATCTGTGTGATGGGATTGCTAATAGTAGCTAGTCATATGGTTGTCCTAAAGATAAATAAGCTAAACTCCATCAATTGATGCATACCTGACTTAGTGTGTATGTTAACTAAATATTCGCTTTTATTAGTAGAGCTTACAGAGCAGAGCAGAAGCAAGCATTAGTTTTGACTATAAATGTATAAAAGATTACAGGCTATTGAACATGATAAAATATTGGAGTAAAATTACAGTATGTTCCATTCCATTGTTGACAAATGATTTCAATAAGCCTTTTGTAAACCTAGGGAGTCATGAAAGAAAGATTTCTATGTCTGTAACTTTCCATTAAAAAAGTCACTTTAGGAGTTCCCGTCGTGGCGCAGTGGTTAACGATTCCGACTAGGAACCATGAGGTTGCGGGTTCGGTCCCTGCCCTTGCTCAGTGGGTTAACGATCCGGCGTTGCCGTGAGCTGTGGTGTAGGTTGCAGACGCGGCTCGGATCCTGCCTTGCTGTGGCTCTGGCGTAGGCCAGTGACTACAGCTCCGATTCAACCCCTAGCCTGGGAACCTCCATATGCCGCTGGAGCAGCCCAAGAAATAGCAACAACAACAACAAAAAGACAAAAAAAAAAAAAAAAAAAAAAAAAAAAAAAAAAAAAAAAAAAAAGTCACTTTAACTGGAAATATATTAAAGATACTTTTTTTTTTTCCCTTGAGACTGTGATAAAAGCACTAGATGGAGATGTATTGAGATTTTTTCTTAACATAAAGACCACAAATATAGTTTTCCTTATCTGATAGCAAGGGGAAAAAGCTCAAACTGCAGAAATAGCAGATCTCAGTCTTCAAGGACTTAATAATGGGATTCTAACAACATGCTGCAGAGTTATCTCTTTTTCTTCAGGGTACTTCTAATCCACTTGTTGAGTTTCTCTGGTCCCTTGGATCTAAAAGGACACTAACTGGTCAGTTGGTTATCTGCAGATATATAAATAATTAACTTGGAACTAAATAAGCAATGCCTTGGGAGGGAACAAATGAAGCTTTAGGATCTAAACTTCATCTAAGTTTTTACTGAAATTTGAGCCCAAAAACCCTCAGGAATGATGTAGTGATATAAATACAGAGTCCATAAAAACTCGACATGGCTGGTTTTGGGAAACAAAGTACTCTTGCCTTCAAACATTTTTCTATATGGTAAGCTCTCATCATTTATTTAATTCAGTGGTGTGTTAGGTGACTGAAGTTACTAGAATTATGTGAATTTTGTATATTTATATATATTTTGGAAAATTAGAAAGTGAAACTTGTAAAGTAGTCCTTAAATGAGAAACATGAAATCATTAATAGTTAAAGAATGTAATTTCAATGAAGAGAAGACAGAAAAAATGTAGAAGAAAAATAGATTTGAAATAAGTGCAGAGGAAAAACAGGTGAGTAAATTATTTCCTTCTCCTTTGCCATGAGCCTCCACAAAAATGTGATATTTGTTGAAAATATATTTTAACTACTGGCTTAAGAAAACACTAAGTAACAGCTGATTTTGAAATAGCCTTTTTTGTAAATTTTATAATCTAAGAAATTTTTGATTTAAGGGAACACTAAATTCAAAGAGAATATGGTTGTCAAATGTGAGTGGGATGACATGCTCTAGAAAATACGATCAAAGTCAGAAAAATACTGCCTATTTTATTGGATGAATGGATGTTAAAGGGAACAAACTATTACAACTCCAGGGAGATGTTCAGCATTGACCAAGATTAAGGTAATTTCAATTCTGAAAAAGACATAATGGTGTAAAGGGTTCTTAGAACAATGAGTCTAGTTTCCTCATTTCATGGATAGGAAATTTAGGAGCCAAGAATATAAAATTTATAGATGTAAGAAGCAGCAGGAGTTCCTGTCGTGGTGCATGGTTAACAAATCCGACTAGGAACCATGAGGTCGCGGGTTCGGTCCCTGCCCTTGCTCAGTGGGTTAACGATCCGGCGTTGCCTTGAGCTGTGGTGTAGGTTGCAGACGCGGCTCGGATCCTGCGTTGCTGTGGCTCTGGCGTAGGCCAGTGGCTACAGCTCCGATTCGACCCCTAGCCTGGGAACCTCCATATGCCGCGGGAGCGGCCCAAAGAAATAGCAGAAAGACAAAAAAAAAAAAAAAAAAAAAAAAAAGCAGCAGCAATATATGAGTATGCCCACAAATATTTTTCCCATTCCTTTTTTTTAAATACATGCCCAAGAGCTGAGATGTCATGTTAGTATTCATGCTTGAGGCAATAAGAGACTTATTCCCACAAAGTGTGTGAGCTGTACATGTGTTAATTTTTAGAGCTGGCTTATTAATGACAGATTTCTGAACTGACTGGTTTTATGTGTTTTCATAGATTATTTAGCTTAATTTATACTTCTGTGTTTCCACTTTCACATCTTTGATTTAAATTTGAGTGGCCAAAATAGGACAGTGGCTGTTTCAGGAGGTATCTTGGTTTCTTCTGGAAGATCAAGAAATGTGTACAAAATTCAGAGTTTGATGAGGCAGGATTAATGTTAAATTTATCTTGTTGCTTTGGTTTTTCCCTTTTGAGAATTTATAAACTCAGGCAGTGGATTAAGAAAACTCATATTATAAACTTGTTTTCTATTCACTAGCTATATAAAATTTCTAAAGCCTCTATAAAGTAATTTAACCTATTTTTCTTTGTGTGTATTTATTTTAATACTATAGTACTGTCCAAATTACACAATGTTAGTCTTTACAAAAGATTTCTCATCTGTGGTGAAAGTTCCTCAAAACCAATCTGAATTTTATAAAGCAGGAAATATTTTCCTAGGTTTCCTAATTGTAAAACTTTCTTAAATGAAACTAATTCACAAAGACTATATCTACAGCTACAACCTGAATTAAGTCTTATAACCAGGGTTCATCCCAAAATTATAATGAATGATTTGTACTCAATTTTTAAAGACACTAAAATATGCAACAGTTAATCATGATAATTCTATGTCTATGAAGAAGCTGAATCAAAGAAAACTGCTAGGTAGGAAATTAAGTATAGCTAATATTCACGTAGCATTTTTAGTAAATTCTTAATAAATATAGACAGATTGATGAACTGGCTTTGCTTGAGGACATTCCCACTATTTTTTGACTTAGAGACAAAATTATGTGAAAGACTTAACATACCTAAGGGAGGTATAAGGAACATATTTCAAGTATTTACAATGAGTAACTCAAGCCAGTAGTATATACGGCATTATTATTTTAATCAAATTCAAATAAATAGCTTTCATAATTATTGGCTAATATTACTGAAGTCTGATTTTGGGAATCTTCAGGAACAATTTCTCAGTAATTAGTCCTTAAATTCAAGTTTTTAAAATTCTTGAATTGGAAACAGTATGTTTGTTTTAAAATTCCATCTTTATTACAGTGTGATTTTTCACGGTGTGAGTAGCAATGTGAATTTAATCAGTACTAGGGAGAGTTGAAGAGGATATTTAGATGGTAATTGATTGAGAAGCCAAGTGTGAGGTTAGGGCTGAAAAGATATACTATGAAATTGCAGACATCATGAAGAGTCTGGTAATGATTGATCCAAATTTTTTTTAATTTAATATTATAAGTATTCTGTGAAACACATTGTTAGTCAATTAATGTCATCTTTTCAGCAGCATCCAAGACTCTGTTGTTGGTTCATCAGAGGCATTCATGTCATCTAAGGCAGATATTGATCATGATTTTCTAAAAGATTTAACAGAAATCAATTAGTATATGTTTACATAGAGTCTTGGTAGAGAGCATTTAAATGAATAATTGTTTCTTTCCTCTGAGACAGTTTAAGGAGGCATATTAATCCCACTTAGTGTCTTGAATATCATCACTCTTTTCAATAAAAATTTCTAAATATAGGCTCATTTATTTCATTTCAGGTGACATATATTCTATCTATTCTGGACTATGGAGAAAAGCAATAATGTTACTGTATTTATTCTCTTAGGACTATCACAAAACAGGAACCTTAAATCCTTTGCTTGTCCTTTTTTTAAATATTTTGCCACATTGCTATTTGGATAGGAAATGTGCTCATAATGATTTCCATCATAAGCAGTCAGGTAATTGAGCAACCTATGTATATTTTCCTTAATTACATTTCTCTCTCTGACTTTTGCTACACCTTTACTGTGACACCAAACTTATAACTGATTTACTGGCAGGAAGGAAGATCATTTCCTATAGCAACTGCATTACACAGCTCTTTACCACTCATTTCTTTGGAAATTTGGAAATTTGGAAAATTTGATGTTGTTGTATACTCCTGGAAACAAAGTCACTTTTCTGAAGCTTTTCTGCTTTTTATGCCATGGTTCCCTGAGTCCCCAACTGTAAATAAAATCCATTCTCATCACCATGTGTAATATCTGCTTCAGAGAGAAGTAGGCAAACAGGAAGTTTATACTCTCTGTTGTTGTATGCTTCTGCACTGGCACCTCAGCAAATTGAGTATTATTCTTATTCTTACCCTCTTCCATCTGACTTAATCATTAATACTTGTGTTCTTGTGATACAAAATAAACAGATTATATTCTAAAAAAAACTATATCACTTTTTGGCATTGACTTAAAAAATAAAATAGATCATGTAAATACTCAGCATTCTTAAAATGCTAAGAAACTGAATTAAATATTACCTTAAATTTGTTAAACTTTTACTCGACTGTAAATACACAAAATTACATATATGATATGTGCACAGCTTATGAACTATCATGAACTGAGCAATATCACATAATCAGTAACCAGATTGAATCAGAATTTCCAGTATGACAGAACTCCTCCTCATGCCCCATTAAAATTACTGTCTCCCAAAGATAATCACTGTCTTCATCTCTAAAATTAATTATACCTATTTTATAATAGGAATTATATTCTTAATTGTCTGTTTTTGTCATTATTTGTTTGTAAGACTCATTCCTCATGTTTTCATTTTTCTAATTAATTTAATTCACTGATAGCATCACAGATGAATATTTGACAATTAATTTATCCATCTTCTTGTTAACAGTTATTTGGATCATTTTCCATTTAGAATTATTATGAGTAGTAATGCTTTGAACATTTTGTAGCATGACTTTTAGTGAATATATGCCTTCTTTTGTTTCTTTTTCACATGCTTTATATTGTTATTAAGACAAAATTTTAACATAGTGGTTGTGTTCTTATGTTAATAACTTCTAGTATATTACTTACATAAAACATATTAGATAAAAAGTATTGTCAATAGAAAAACCCTAGAATGGATGGAATAAAAGTTTTGGAAATATGTGACACTTCTGACACTTCTAGAATTCATCCATAGGATCTGGGATATGTTAATCAATGCAAAGCAACCTGTTAATCACAGGCAAAAAGAAGAAAGCTATTGGAAAAATGGTGTATACAGTGGAGCTCAAAAAAGGTCTCAGAAATGGAGCATTAGATAATAACAAAATTAACATGTAGAGAATCACCATTGGGAAATTTTAATATGTAGGTTATTTACTGGAGCATATGAAGTTGCTTCTCATGGTAAATAAAACTGGTAAATATTGTTTATTTAGATCCTGAGGGGGGAAAAATGTGTTTAAGTCTTCTCCAAATAAAGGCAGTGGTTCTGGATAAAGAAAGTATGCTGTAAGTGTATGCTAATCCTGGGTCGCCATGCACACAAACACATATACACATATATGTGCACAAACACACAATATAGAAAAAAAATTTTCCAGAGACTTCTATTTCTGGTATAATTGGAGTAAATCCTCTTGAATTGAAAGTCAAAAATGAAAGAAAAATATTTAATATTTGTCCCAAAGTATATGATCATGTTACCGAAAGTGGCACCCGGCACTTGCCACTCTAAAGGCAATGAAGAGGATAGAAAATTTTACTTTAGTTTGGAGGTTGGAAACAAGGGTGGGGATGGTGGATTCCTGTTGAAAGGCCAACTACTCCTAATGACTCTCAGTGAGCAAGATCTTTTAAAGTAGAGTGTCAAGGGTATATAGGCAGAGGAAGGTGGCTGCATTCAGAAACAGCATAGTTAGTTTAGCTCTGACAGTCATTTTGAAATTGCATACAGTGGTTTGAAAGGTGTCACATTGATTGTTTTAAGTACAGTTCCATGATTGATTTGTTCCAATTTCTTTGAGGCCAGTTCTCAGAACTGTGGCAGCTTCTGTCATAGCTACAGTCTGCTCATCATGCAGTTAACTTCTTCCACCTGGTGAGGGTTTCAGTCTCTACAAAACAGCTTACAGAGTATGGCTCAGAATATTTTCTATAGCTCTTGAAGAGGAACTAAAAATCATTGACTTTGCTGAGTGAAAAAACTATAGTTTTGTCCTATTTGACTGCTTCCTTTGCTTCTGTATTTTCTCACTTCTCTGATTAAACTTATTCTTTAGCTAAAGCTTTCTACAGACAGAAGACAGGCAGAGGACATGGTGGAAGGGAAGTATCATAGGGTCCTTCTCTGCTTCAATCACACGGCAAAATAAATACAAAAATAAAAAAACCCTGAATATAGGAGAAAATTATATTGAAAACACATATTGAAGAATATTTAATACAATGGCCACCTTTATTGTAGTCATCAGACACAAATATATATTTATTATATAAAATAAATAATAATTTAAAAACGTGATTTAGGAATGTGAGTCTCAAAATTGTCCAGGGTGCTAAAAGCAAATAATAATAATAATAGTAATATTTTAATTTGAAGTGATGGATAAAACAGAGTACCTACAATTAAGAAAAATTCAGAAAATGGAAAGTTAGATATTAACCAATTTCCAGAACACAGAATTAGATAAGGAGATGGAAACTATTAAAAATATATTAATAGACATTATCAATGAAGTAAAAGCAACATGTGTATCAAACTCCAGTGTTTGGCCAATAATCAGAAAAAAAAATTTAAGTTATAATTCCTGAAAATTCATGGAAATAAAAAATAATTAATATTTCCATTTGTAGGAGTTCCCATCATAGCGCAACAGAAACAAATCCCATTAGGAACCATGAGGTTGTGTATTTGATCCCTGGCCTCACTCAGTGGGTTAAGGATCTGGCATTGCTGTGGCTCTGGTGTAGGCCAGTAGCAACTGCTCTGATTAGACTCCCTAGCCTGGGAAACTACATACCCCCTGGGTGTGTCCCTAAAAAGACAAAAGACAAAAAAAATTTTCCATTTGCAGCAATATGGATGGTCCTAGAGTATATCATGCTAAATGAAATGTCAGAGAGAGAGAAAGACAGATACTATATCATATCACTTAGGTGTGCAATCTAAAAAAATAATACAAATAAATCTATACACAAAACAGATACGAACTTAAAACATATAAAACAAAACTATGTTTACCAAAATGGAGAGAGAGGGGTGGAGGGCACATTAGGAGTATGAGAATAACAAACTGCAGGCAACAGGTAGCAAGGATTCAGTGTAGAGTACAGGCAATCATACTCAATATCTTTTAATAATATACAATATTGAGTCCCACTAGAAGTTTCACAGCTAGTGTGTATCTTTTTATTTTTCCAAAAAGAAAGGAAAGTAAATTTAGTTTAATTATTCCCTTTTCCTTTTTCTTTCAAAACCCAGTATGAAATAAATGTGGAAGTAAACACCTTGAAACCTCTGGGACTAGGGTGCCAGCTAGCTAGTAGTTTTATTAAGTGACTCATACATCTGTGTTGCTTGTCCTTGTCTATTATTAAAACTCTGCATCTTTCACTTATATTCTCTTTGTACTTCCCCTCAGGAGAAATACATATCTCTAAAGGAAAACCTGTGCTTCCTTGGGACTGCATACATTTCCCTCATGCTTTTCAAAAGGGAAACTTAGAGCTGTCAGAATTTCCTTAGCTTCTTTGGGTCTGAGTACGTATACTGTATATATATGTATGACTGGGTTACTAGGCTGTACAGCAGAAAGTGGAACAACAGTGTAAATCAACTATAATTTAATAAAAAACAAAATAAAAATTAAAAAGAATACTGCCCTCTGGAGTCAGTGTCCAGATCCTGGCTAATGCAAAAGGTGAAAAGAATTTACAGCCTGAAAATTCCTAGAACTGAGAAATATAACCCTGGATGACTGGTTAGTGACTATGGCAATTTCTTTTTTAGAAATGATTTTGGGAAAACAATTTCTTCCAGCTTTCAAAAATGTAAGTTCTTACAGTTTATATTTAGCTCTTTCAGATAAAATTTCCTCCAGGCATAGGTATAAAAGAGGTGACTCATAGGGAGTATAGGTGCACACTCCTTTAGCTGGTATATAAAATTGTTCCTTGTTTACTCTTGATTCAGTTCAGGTGAAAACAAGTTATACTTGCAACTTAAAGACCAAACTGCATCCCTGTAAATGGCTATATAATTCTCTGAATTCAAAGGTATATAACTCTTGATTTCCCTTGAAATACAATAGGATTTCTTCCAGAAAAGCAATATTGACGATATTTGCAGAGAATTAATTTAGCTTTGTTTGAATCAATGGTTTATAGTCTTGCATTTCATTTCAGGTTTATATGCCAGAGAAAGGCTAACACAGTGGGTATCAAATGTAGAGAACGAATGAAGCAGGCTTCTTAAGGAGCTAAAAATTAACCTGAAGGCAACTCAAAAGGAATCATCCTGAATTTTTTAGGCTAATTACATGTTTTTTGACATTTGTTCTCTCTGTTATTGTGAGGCCATACATTAATTGTGATATAAAGATCTGGGTAAGAGTAGGGCATGCTTTAGTGATGCTTAGTTTTAATTGCATATTATAAGAAGAATTTGAATAACAGAGAATAATATTATTAAATTTTTGAAATGTTTAGGTTCTCTGTGACTTTTATGCATCTAATCTACAGAGAACTACCACCTTTCAAATGATCATTCTTCCAAAATAAATTAGACTCACCTCAGTCAGTTAAGTTAATTGTATGGAAAGGAAATTTGTCTGGTGGTTATGTACTAGGTAACATACCAGAGAAATTCACATGATGAGTTCATGTATGTCTTATTTTCTTTAACTAGGTATCAGAATCTTAATTGCATACATAAGGATTCTGAGATACAGGCAGGTCAAATATTCTTTCCATGGGATTTTGGAGAAATTCAAAAAAGGACACTTTGTTTCTTATTGCACCTACATGTGCACTTATACTTCCTATGAGTCATCTCTTTTACATGTAAGTTTTGGAAAGCAAAATATTTAAAACCTTTATTGAAACTAAAGTTTGGTGATTGTCTAAACTTATGCTCTATGATAAAATTTGCCTTTTGTTAATCTACAAATAAATTCTGACCTTATGGCAAGTTTTATATAAACCCACATATTAAAAATTGAAGTGAAAAATTAGCCAGTCATCAGGATTTCTTAATTCAACCAATGTCAAATGTGTGAATGTCAGAAACTTTAAAAAACTGAAAGATCCCTACTGGTTGTTTACAGTTATATAGTAATGTTGAATCAACATAATGAGTTTAGTTTTTACTCTATTTTACACTTCTCAGCTTTTCTAATTCTTTCCACATTGCCTTTATAAAAACCACTTACATTACTTTCATTATATATGAGTTTAATGTTTTGAAAGTTTTCTTTCAAAGAAAGGTCATTCTATCCCTTCAGTTTATTCATTAGATTGTGTTATTGTTAGTATCTTTAGCAAAATTTCACTTATACATTAATTTCATTAACATTATTTAATTAACCATAAGGAATTAATTCCTTAATAGTATAAACAGGGACATTAAAAACTGACAAAAATATGACAAAATAATTTTTTGTGTGTTTTTAAGGGCTACACCTGTGGCATATGGAAGTTCCCAGGCTTGGGTTCAAATTGGAACTGTAGCTGCTGGCCTACACCACAGCTACAGGAATGTGGGATCTGGGCTCTGTCTGTGACCTACATCACAGCTCACAGCAATACAGGATCCTTAACCCACTGAGTGAGGCCAGGGATTGAACCAAGATCCTCAAGGATGCTAGTCAGATTTGCCTCTGTTGAGCCATGATGGGAACTCCCAAGATGTTACAAAATAATTTGAATTCACAGAAATGCTAGTCTACACCATAATTCTTATAGCTGTAAATGTGTATTTTTACCATGACCTAGCAATACCACTAATGTGCTATTTTGTAAGAATATGAAATATATATTCCAATATTTCCTACTTTTTTGATTCTCTATAATTCCCTTTCCCCTTTGCTTTCATCCAGAGGAGCCAGTGCCAGACTGAATGAAAATCAGATTTAGTTTCTATGAGTGTATTAGCTTTCTGATTGAGGATGCTGATTGATTTACTTTTGATCAGATTCTTCTGTATTGAAACAGTGAAATAGATCATTTTTCTATGATCAAGTCATTCCTATAATGAATGTCCTTCTTTGTAAATGATTCTCTTTTGTTGTTGTTGTTGTTGTTGTTGTTGCTATTTCTTGGGCCGCTCCAGCGGCATATGGAGGTTCCCAGGCTAGGGGTTGAATCGGAGCTGTAGCCACCGGCCTACACCAGAGCCACAGCAACGCGGGATCCGAGCCGCATCTGCAACCTACACCACAGCTCACGGCAACGCCGGATCGTTAACCCACTGAGCAAGGGCAGGGACCGAACCCGCAACCTCATGGTTCCTAGTCGGATTTGTTAACCACTGCGCCATGACGGGAACTCCCTGATTCTCTTTAAATTAGCTTACTTAAATTTGCTCAAGGAAAATTATACGTCATTGTCATATTATGGACATCTATTGTAACTGCAATTGTGACAACATATTTTTAATAAGCCAGGCAAAATTAATACATTCTATTTATGTACTTTGGTCTGTAGAAAATATGATGATGAGATCCATTGTCTTCATTTAAAAATGGACACTAACAAGGTGAGATATTGAAGATATGGCCAACTCAATCATCATCCTCATGTAATCATATATATTAAACTAAGATGGTACTAAAAGTATTGTCATGTCTATTTGCTAGCTAAAATTATTTCATGTAGTAATATAGCTATATGACTTGGGCAATGCTGAGTTTGTTAATATTTACATAGCTTTATAGCAAAAATTTGTGTACTTTAAAAAGACTCCTGGATATTGTCTCCCTTTCTGATCTAAAAATAAGGTAGAAATGCTGTCTGGATTTCACACAAGTCCTCATCAGAGTGAAGAATAGTGTTTAGGTGGGATCCCCTCTACAGGGTGCATTTTTTCCTACTCTTGCATTCTTCATGTCTTAAAAATCATACAGAATATGATGTAAGCAAATTCATGAAACTCTCTTTTTCCTTCAACAAATGATACTTAAATATTTTCTGATCATAAATTATGATTTAGTGTTGTTTTTAATGTTACCTTTTACTGAATTTCAGTGCCTACACTGTAAACATATAAATACAATAAAACATATAAAAGGTGCATAGTTCAAACACTTGTGAAATTTAAGCAGTTTTCTTTTTCCTTCACTTATTATACCATTAGTATTAAGAAATGCACACTTTACCACAAAAGCATTGACTTTAACACTAAAAAGGTAAATGGAACAGATGCATATATTTTACAATTGTTTTTATGATATCAATCTTGGCAAGGCTTCTAAGATTCGCAGTTACATATTCTAGTTAGTTGGTTTCTACCATAAGATTGTCTCTGAGGTTTATAAAGTTGTTTATTTCACTCATGGCAAATTAAATTTTCTGTATTGCAAATAAATTGTCCACTGAAGCAGTTCAAAATTCAGGCAAATACATCATAATTTTATTTATATTCCTTATACATATACATGCAGTGAATACAGGGGAGTAGTCCACATCCTGTTGGAGAAACAAAAATGACGTAAAATGAAAATTTTACTGTGTGTAAAAAAACACATTTAACTTGTCACTAGAAAACAGAAATAATGCAATAAATGTTCATTTTTCTGTAAACAATAATGATGATATTCACATAATTTTCCCCTTTCCCTTTGGGAAATAGTAATATGTTAATCATTAAACTTTAAAACCAGGGAACACTGAATGGAATACATAATTAATTTTCCCAGTATTATAGGATATTTAGATAGAAATGAAAACTACTAGAGAGTTTCTCCATAATTCCCAAGAACCAATAAAATCAATAACATTTTATGAATTGGATTTCCATGATTTGTTAATGATTTTATATGACTACATTTTTGCTGTAAATATCCTCATCCAAATGCCAATTGCTTTTTATTTTTTCTTTTGGATACTCAACTATTTTTGAATAATATGCAACAAACTTAGCATATGGAAAATCATAGAAATATATCACAGTTCATTCTTTTGGGCCTTTCCTCTGACCAGAACATACAGATATTTTGCTTTGTGTTGTTCTTATTTTGTTATATTTCCATCTTTCTGGGAAAACTTCTGATCCTTGTCTCCATTTGATGCAGTGTGCTTTTTCACCAAACAATGTACTATTTCCTCAGCCACTATCCTACATTGACATCTGCTATACCACATGTATGACACCCAAACTGATCAGTGACCTGCTCCTGGGAAAGAAAACCATTTCTTATGGTAATTGCATGTTATAGATCTTTTCCTTGTACTTCTTGGGAATTATTGCAATCTCCTTACTTACAGTCATGGCCTCTGACCACTGTGTTGCCATCTGCAAGAGCTCCCCACCACATGATTTTCATGAACAGGACAAGAGGCAAACTTCTGGTCTTGGATGCCTGGACTGGTGGGGCTGTCCATTCCTTTTCTCACCTCTCTATGATTATCAGTTTGCCTTTCTGTGGCCCCAGTGAAATTGATCACTATTATTGTGATATTTTCTCTTTGCTGAAAGTTGTCTGTACTGATACCTACATGACGGTGTCCCTGTGGTTGCCAATTCAGGAATGGTTACCTTAGTAACCTTTGTTCTCTTGTTTGGGTCTTTGACATTATATTATTTACCTTAAGAAATCACTCAGCTGAAGGAAAGCACAAAGCCCTCTCTACCTGTAGGTCTCACATCACCGTGGTTACCTTATCTTTTGGACCTTTAATCTTTACCTACCTCAGAACTCCTACCACTTTCCCTGAGGATAAAGTATTTTCTCTTTTATACCATAATTTCTCCTATGTTCAGTCCTATAATCTATATTGTGAGAAATACAAAGATGAAAAATGCCATGAGAAAAGTTTCATGTCAAAAGATATTTTCAGAAGAGAAACATAATCAATTTGTCCTATTTAATATGCTAAAAGCTTTATGTGGAAGTAAAAGTAGACTTGGATTCAGAGACTGCTATTAGCTTTGACGTCAGTGAACCCAAATTATTTACTTTAGAAATGTCAGACTGGATGAGCTGAAAATTATGTGTGACATGACAATTTCTCTAATCTATAATGACTTGATGTTAACTGATATTTAAATGATGCTGGGTGAAAGCAATTGTTGCTGTGTGAATTGCGAAGCTGAAAAGAATTTGAAGAATTGTTCACATATAAACTTGAAGATAAGACAAATTGCTGATGCTCTCTGGACCTACAGAAAGTTAAGAAAATGTGTGTTCATAAAAGAGATTTTTTTTTTTTTCAGTATTGAGCTCTGTTTGGTGAACCAGTTAGGAAATTATTGCCTCTCAGCTCATTTCACTCTTTCCTTCCCTGTCCTGTGGTAAAGGAGCTTCAATGAGCATACTTGTTGAGAAAGTCAGTAGAGGACACTGCAGTTAAATTGTAGGAGAAAAGATATTTCCTCCTGGTTCTGGTCCTTTTGTTTTACTTCTTTCAGGATTCTGCTCCATTTCCAAAAACTATGCCTGGGAGGTAGTGGGATAGATGGGGAGTTTGGGGTTAGTAGATACAAACTATTTCATCTCAAATGAGTAAGCAATGAGGTCTTAATGTATAGCACACAGAACTGTATCCAGTTTCTTAGGGTAGAATATAGTGGAAGATAATAAGTGAAAAAGAAGACAATATATAGACAGACAGGTAGATAATGTATAACTGGGTCACTTTGCTGTACAGCAAAAAATTGGCACAACATTATAAATTATCTATAATTTAATTTTAAATTTTAAAAGGAAAATTTAAAAAAAGAAGTTCGCACTGTGGCTCAGTGGTAATGAAACTGACTAGTATCCATGAGGACAAGAGTTCCTTCCCTGGCTTCACTCAGTGGGTAAAGGATGCTGTGTTGCCATGAGCTGTGGTGTAGGTCACAGATGTGGCTTGGAGCTGGTATTGCTGTGGCTGTGGCATAGGCCAGCAGCTACAGCTCCAATTCAGTCCTTAGCCTGGGAACATCCATATGCCATAGGCATGGCATTAAAAAAAGACAGAAGAGAAAAGAAAAGAAGAGAAAAGGATACCCAAGTATGCAATTCCTCAGTTAGCTCATGGCCCAAAGACAAAACTCGTCATAACCTCACTACACCATCCTGACACTATTGGAGCAGACATTTGAAACCTGGATCTTATATCTCCCTCTCCAAAACAAGGGTCCTAAGTCCTAGCCTATATCTGACTTCTCACCCTTCAGCAACTCCAAGCCTGCATCCAAGAAAGTTTCTTTTTTCCCCTAGACTTCCTACTAGGATTCATACATACCTCAGCCTCAAACAACCCTGAATCAAGCTGGTTGTCTCCACTCAACCTCTGAATATCCTTCTTCTAACCTGAGACATTCTATTCTCCAGACACACTTCCTGCTTATTCTTTGACTGTGGAAGTTCTGGCAAATATTACATTTTACAACAGTGTCTGAATCCCAGTCTTGAGGGATCTCCTCTTACAAACTCATTCTTTGGTTACACATCCTTAACCTATGTTACTTTTTAAACTTTTAATGGCATATAATAAACTGCACATATTTAAAGTATACAATTTGATCAGTTTTGACAAGAATGAAAGCCATTCACACAATTAAGTTAATGAGAGTTCCCATCCCTCCAAAAAATACCCTTGTATTCATTATCACTTACCTCCTGTCTTTTTTTTTTTTTTTTTGCATTTTTTTAGGATGCACCCAGGGCATATGGAGGTTCCCAGGCTAGGGGTATAATCACAGCTACAGCTACTGGCCTTTGTCACAGCCACAGCAATGCCAGATCCAAGCTGTATCTGCAACTTTCACCACAGCTCATGGCAACACCAGATCCTGGGTTGAAGGATCAGGTGTTGGTGTTGCTGTGAGCTGTGGTGTAGGTCACAGATGTGGCTTGGATCTGGCATTGCTGTAGCAGTGGTTTAGGCCAGCAGCTTCAGATCTGATTCAACCTCTATCCTGGGAATTCTATATGCCTCAGGTGTGGCCATAAAAAACAAGAAAAACAGAAAATGAAAATAATATTTGCAAATCCCCACAAATAACCCTTGCAACAGATAGAAGCTGAATACTTTGTGATCACAAAGTTTACCCTATGATGAGTGACATATTTTTTATTCATTTTTGGTGTCCATAAGTTATTCCAGCAGTGAACAAAAGTTGTACAAGTTCCAAAATACTTGCTCATTTCAATTAGTGCTCTTCTTTATTTATTTGCATCATTAACTTTATGATCATATTTTACCTGGAAACATTCTTTTATACTAAATTTAAGTAAAAGAGATAAGTAAATTTTCTAAATATCATTCATTGACAAAAAATCTAACTTGTGCTATATTTTCAACTACTTTTAGTCTTGTAATATAGCTAACAAGATTAGTGTGCCAAGCTCAATATGCAGTACTTACCCTACTCCCACTGCTATATTTCAAGGACTAGACCTTAAAATCCTAATCACTCAACTCAGAATTTAGGCAATTTTTTGAAATGGACTGCATTTCTTGATCATAGGACTACAATAATTGAGGGAGATGTTACATCACATGCTGGGGAAATGGAGGACTGCCTAAAATCAAAAATCTTTTTAATATGATTCCTTTGAAAATTATATATTTTTTTAATTTTTATTTTTCTACTATAGTTGATTTATGATGTTCTATCAATTTCTGCTCTACAGCAAAATGACCCAGTCATACATAATTTCCTTCATTAAGTTAAATTATTAATATAGTCATCTACATATTATAAGTAACAGTGGTAAAATTTATCTTTGGGAAATACTGCAGATCTTCTTTGATTTGCAAAGAGTTTACACCCCAATAGACTTATAATAAGCTGAAAATATAAGTTGAAAATGAATTTAATACACTTCACCTATGGGATGTCATAGTTTAGTTAAGCCTACTTTTAACATGTACAGAACACTTATATTACCCTACAGTTGGGCCAAATCATCTAACACAAAGTCTATTTTAAAATAAAGTATTGACTGCAGCTCCATACCAAAAAAACAAACAAGCCTATCAAAAAATGGGCAGAAGATCTAAACAGACACTTCTCCAAAGAAGACATACTGATGGCCAAGAAATGCATGAAAAGATGTTCAACGTCACTCATTATTAGAGTGATGCAAATCAAAACCACAATGAGGTACCACCTTACACCAGCCAGAATGGTCATCACCCAAAAGTCTATAAACAATAAGTGCTGGAGAGGGTGTGGAGAAAAAGGAACCCTAGTGCACTGTAGGTGGGAATGTAAACTGGTGAAACCACTGTGGAAAGCAGTACGGAGATTTCTCAGAAAACTAAACATACAACTACCACTTGATGCAGCAATCCCACTCCTGGGCATCTATGAAGAGAAAACCACGACTTGCAAAGACACATGTACTCCAATGTTCATTGCAGCACTATTTACAATAGCCAAGACATGGAAACAACCTAAATGTCCATTGACAGAGGAGTGGATCAAGAAGAAGTGATACATATACACAATGGAATATTACTCAGCCATTAAAAAAAATGAAGTGCCACCATTTTTAGCAACATGGATGGACCTAGAAACTATCATGCTAAGTGAAGTCAGCCATACAATGAGACACCAACATCAAATGCTTTCACTGACATGTGGAATCTGAAAAAAGGACAGAATTAACTTCTTTGCAGAACAGATGCTGACTCACAGATATTGAAAAACTTATGGTCTCTGGAGGAGACAGTTTGGAGGGTGGGGGGATGTGCTTGGGCTGTGGGATGGAAATCCTGTGAAATCAGATTGTTTTGATCATTATGCAACTACAGATGTGATAAATTCATTTGAGTAATAAAAAAATGGAAAAAAATAAATAAAATAAAGTATCGATGCTGGAGAGGATGTGGAGAAAAAGGAACCCTAGTACATTGTTGGTGGGATTGTACATGGGTGCAACCACTGTGGAAAGCAGTATGGAGATTCCTCAGAAAACTAAACATACAACTAGCATTTGATCCAGCAATCCCATTCCTGGGCATCTATCCAGAGAAAACCACGACTTGCAAAGACACATGTACTCCAATGTTCATTGCAGCACTCTTTTCAATAGCCAAGACATGGAAACTACCTTAATGGCCATGAACAGAGGAGTAGATCAACAAGCTGTTGTACATATACACAATGGAATATTACTCATCCATTAAAATGAATGAAATACCAGCATTTTTAGCAACATGGATGGACCTAGAAATTATCATGCTAAGTGAAGTCAGCCATTCAATGAGACACCAACATCAAATGCTTTCACTGACATGTAGAATCTGAAAATAGGACAGACTGAACTTATTTGCAGAATGGATGCTCACTCACAGATATTTAAAAACTTATGGTTTCTGGAGGAGATAGTTTGGGGGTTGGGGGGATGTGCTTGGGTTATGGGATGGAAACACTGTGAAATTGCATTGTTATGATCATTATACAACTACAGATGTGATAAATTCATGTGAGTAATAAAAAATTAAATTAGAGAGAAGAGGACAAGATGGCAGAGGAGTAGGGGGACACGCGCTCCCTCTCCCACAAACACAACAAAAAAAGCACATCTACAGAAGAAATGACTCGCACAGAACAGCAACCAATCACTGGCAGAGGAACCTAAACTCCAATAACGGCAAGAAGTTCGTGATATTACTGGGCAGAACAGGAGAAAAGAGGAGAGTGAGAGAAGGTGAATCTGAGCGGGACGGGCGCTCCCGAAAGGGAACTGCGGAGGAGAAAGGGATCCCGCACCCTGGAAAGTCACCTACAAGGGCGAAAGATCAAGCGAACCGGAGGAATCTCCAGATGCAGAGAAGAGTGTAGCAGTAAGGTGGAGTATGGAAAAGCCGATCAAGAACCCAACGGACCATCTGATCTACGGGCACAGTCACCAAAAATTGAGATGCCTGGGTGGGGGCTGGGCACCGAATCCTCGGCTCAAGAGGTTAGTCCCCAAGAAAGGGCCGGGGGTTGCCGCCTGGGTGGGGGCTGGGCACCTAGACCTCGGCTCCAGAAGTTAGACCCCAGGCTGGGGGGCGGGGCAGAGCGGAAACTGCTTGGGAGGTCTAGAAACCATTTGACCGGGCAGAGACTGCCTGGGAGACTAGAAAACAAAGCTGTCGCAGAGGAAGGGAGCAATACTCCAGGGGTAGGGAAGTGGAAAACCGCATCAGAGGGAACCTGGGAGAAGAGCCTGGTCTGTGCCAGTGCTGAGGAGGGGAGAGAAGAAGGGGTGGGTCCCCATAGAATAACACCCACACCACAGCAAGCGTACAGGCCTGCTAGCTGGCAGAAAGCTGTGCTTCCCAGTGCATTCCCTCCCCCCACCCCCACCACGCCCTATGCTCTCACAGACCTGGGGCTGCCTGCCATCCAGGAGGGCTGGCCTCAACAATTGCCTGAAGCCTACCACCGCAGGGGCTGTCCCTGCACAGGCTTGCTTGGCCTTTGGAGGGGCTACACTTCCACAGAGCAGCACCAAACACCACCAGCCCCTGAGAAAACGCCTGCAGCCCAGAAAAGCTAGAACAAGCTTAGCCAGGCTGTGAATAGATTGGCCTAATTCTCGGACGGATTTTCTGAGTCGGGTTGCCCCGGGGAGGAGCCTCTTGGGTTTCCAACGGCCCTGCTACCTGCCCAAGCCCTAAGAGGATGCTCTAGTGGACCAGCTGCATAGGACTGCCAGCTCCAGGCAGGACCCCCTGCAGCCCAGAAAAGCTGCAACAAGCATGGCCAAGTCAGGAAAAGATCTCAGACGGTTTTTCTGAGTTGGGCTGCCCTCGGGAGGAGGCTCTTGGGTCTCCAACAGCCCTGCTACCCGCCCAAGTCCCCAGGGGGTGCCCTAGTGGATCAGCTGCATAGGACTGCCAGCTCCAGGCAGGAAAGAGCCCCTGCATCCCAGAAAAGCTGCAACAAGCTCGGCCAGACTGTGAAAAGATCCACCTACATTCTCAGGCTGTCCTTCTGAGTTGGGCTGCCCTAGGGAAGAGCCTCTTAGGTTCCCAGAGACCCAGATAGCTGCTACAGCCCCCAGGGGGTGCTGCACTCCTGAGGAACAGCTGCCCAACACCGCCAACCCCCTGCAAGAACCCCACAGCCTAAAAACACCAGAGCAAGCTCTGCATGGCCAAGTGAAATCTGCTACCATCGTGCTGTGGACCTCCCAGTCCTGTCTGCCCTCAGGAAGCCCTCCTTTGCTTCAAATAAATGCTGTTAGCCCCATCAACACTCCAGAAAAGCCACACTGCCTCAAAAAAGATTGACCAACAACGCCAGCCCTCAGGAAACATTCCACGGCAGTGACGAGGCAAACACTGCCCGATAACGGAGAGTACAACTCCCTCAGGAGAAAGAAAACAACAAGCAAGATGAAGAAGCTGAGAAACCACCCCCAGTCAAACCAACAGGAGAACTCACCTAAAACAGTCAACAATGAAACAGATCTCGGCAGTCTGACAGACCTGGAGTTCAAAAGAGAAATAGTGAAAATACTGAAGGAATTAAGAGAAGATATGAACAGTAATGCAGATACCCTCAGAAAGGAACTAGAAAATATAAGGAGGAGCCAAGAAAAACTAGAACATTCATTTGCAGAGATGCAAACTGAACTAAGGGCAGTAAAAACCAGAATGAATAATGCAGAAGAACGAATCAGTGATATGGAAGATAGAATAATGGAAATCACTCAATCCGGTCAACAGACAGAAAACCGAATCAAAAAACTGGAAAGCAATATAAGAGACCTATGGGATAATATAAAGCAGGCCAATCTACACATAATAGGAATTCCAGAAGGAGTAGAAAAAGATAAGGGAATGGAAAATATATTTGAAGAAATTATTGCTGGAAACTTCCCAAATCTAAAGGATACTGGATTCAAGATACAAGAAGCACAGAGGGCCCCAAACAAACTGAACCCAAATAGACCCACACCAAGACACATCATAATAAAAATGGCAAAAGTTAGTGATAAAGAGAGGATCCTAAAGGCAGCAGGAGAAAAACAGAATGTTACCTACAAGGGAACCCCCATAAGAATATCAGCTGATTTCTCTACAGAAACACTACAGGCCAGGAGGGAACGGCAAGAGATATTTAAAGTGCTCAAAGGAAAAAATATGCAACCTAGAATACTCTATCCAGCAAGAATATCATTTAAAATAGAAGGGGAAATAAAAATTTTTCCCAACAAACAAAAACTTAAAGAATACAGCAACACAAAACCCAGGTTAAGGAAATATTGAAAGGGCTTCTCTAAACCAAAAAGAAAGGAAGGAAAGGGAAGAAAAAAGAAAAGTAAAAAAGAAGAAGAAGAGGGAGAACTAGGACTGAGGAAACCGCAATCAGAGAGCAGGCACTCAAATAAGCCAGCATATATTTAATCATGAACATGCTTCAAACAAAATAAAATTAAAAATAAAAAAATAAAAAAGAGTCATCAAAACCATAAGATGTGGGCAAGGGATGTCAGCAGGTAAATAACCCTTTTTGTTTATATGTATGTCTCTCTTCTTAATTTTAATATAATAATGAAGTGTTTGAACTTACAGGACCATCAGGCTAAAACACACAATTATGGGAAGGGGTTAGTATACGTAAAAAACAGGGCAACCACAAGCCAAAACTAAATATTGCATTGGCAAAAAATGAAAAAAAATTACACTCAAGCAGATAATAACAGGAGACCATCCAACCAAAAAAAACCAAAAAACAAAGGAAGAATGGAGAACCATAGAATCAACTGGAACACGAGGTTCAAATGGCAATAAATAATCATCTATCAATTATCACCTTAAATGTCAATGGGCTGAATGCCCCAATCAAAAGACACAGAGGGGCTGAGTGGATAAAAAGGCAAAAAACTTCAATATGCTGCCTACAAGAAACTCACCTTAGGACAAAAGATACATATAGATTGAAAGTGAAAGGGTGGGGAAAAATATTTCACGCCAATAGACAAGACAGAAAAGCAGGAGTTGCAATGCTCATATCAGACAAAATAGACTTTAAAACAAAAGACATAAAGACAAAGAAGGACACTACTTAATGATTAAGGGATCCATCCAAGGAGAGGATGTTACTATCATCAACATATATGCCCCAAATACAGGAGCACCCAGATACATACAACAAATATTAACAGACATAAAGGGAGATATTGATGAGAATACAATCATAGTAGGAGACCTAAATACACCCTCACATCAATGGACACATCCTCTAGACAGAAAACCAATAAAGCAACAGAGATCCTAAAGGAAACAATAGAAAAGTTAGACTTAATTGATATCTTCAGGACACTACATCCAAAAATATCAGAATACACATTCTTCTCAAATGCTCGTGGAACATTCTCAAGAATCGACCACATATTGGGACACAAAGCGAATCTCAATAAATTTAGGAGCGTAGACATTATCTCAAGTATCTTCTCTGACCACAATGCCATGAAATTAGAAATCAACCATGGGAAAAGGAAAGAGAAAAAACCTACTGCATGGAGACTAAACAACATGCTACTAAAAAACCAATGGGTCAATGAAGAAATCAAGAAGGAAATTAAAAACTACCTTGAAACAAATGATACTGAAGACACAACCTCTCAAAATCTATGGGATGCTGCGAAAGCAGTGCTCAGAGGGAAATTTATAGCAATCCAGGCCTTTCTCAAAACAGAAGAACGATCCCAAATTGACAACTTAACCCTCCACCTAAACAAATTAGAAAAAGAAGAATAAAAAAGTCCTAAAGTCAGCAGAAGGAAGGAAATTATAAAGATCAAAGAAGAAATCAATAAAATAGAGACTCAAAAATCAATAGAGAAAATGAATAAAACCAAGAGCTGGTTCTTTGAAAAGGTGAACAAAATTGACAAACCCCTGGCCAGACTCACTAAAAAGAGGAGAGAAAGAACCCAAATCACCAAAATTATAAATGAAAAAGGAGAAATCACAACGGATACAGCAGAAATACAAAAAACCATAAGAGAATACTATGAACAACTGTATGGCAACAAGTTTGACAATCTGGAAGAAATGGACAATTTTCTAGAATCTTACAGCCTGCCAAAACTGAATCAAGTAGAAACAGACCAACTGAACAGACCCATCACTAGAAATGAAATGGAAGAGGTCATAAAATCACTCCCTACAAATAAAAGTCCAGGACCAGATGGCTTTACAGGCGAATTCTATCAAACATATAAAGAGGAATTGGTGCCCATCCTCCTTAAACGCTTTCAAAAGGTTGAAGAAGAAGGAATACTCCCAAAGACATTCTATGAGGCCACCATCACCCTCATTCCAAAACCAGACAGAGATACCACCAAAAAAGAAAACTATCGCCCAATATCATTGATGAATATAGATGCAAAAATTCTCAACAAAATCTTAGCCAACCGAATCCAACAACATACCAAAAAAATTATACACCATGACCAGGTTGGGTTCATCCCAGGTTCACAAGGATGGTTCAACATATGCAAATCAATCAGCATCATACACCACATTAACAAAAAAAAGGTCAAAAATCATATGATCATCTCAATAGACGCAGAAAAACATTTGACAAAGTCCAACATCCATTCATGATCAAGACCCTCGCCAAAGTGGGTATAGAGGGAACATTCCTGAATATAATCAAAGCCATTTATGATAAACCCACAGCAAATATAATCCTCAATGGGGAAAAACTGAAAGCCTTCTCACTCAAATCTGGAACAAGACAGGGATGCCCACTCTCTCCACTGCTCTTCAACATAGTTTTGGAAGTCCTAGCCACAGCAATTAGACAAACCAAAGAAATAAAAGGCATCCATATAGGAAGAGAAGAGATCAAACTTTCACTGTATGCAGATGACATGATACTATACCTAGAAAGCCCTAAGGACTCAACCCCAAAACTCCTTGAACTGATTAATAAATTCAGCAAAGTGGCAGGATATAAGATTAACATTCAGAAGTCAGTTGCATTTCTGCATACCAGCAATGAAACATTAGAAAAGGAATACAAAAATACGATACCTTTTAAAATTGTACCTCACAAAATCAAATACCTCGGAATACACCTGACCAAGGAGGTAAAGGACCTATATGCCGAGAACTATAAAACTTAATCTAAGAAATCAAAGAAGATGTAAAGAAATGGAAAGATATTTCATGTTCATGGATTGGGAAAATCAATCAACTGTAAAAATGGCCATACTACCCAAAGCAATCTACAGATTCAATGCAATCCCTATCAAACTACTCAGGACATTTTTCACAGAACTAGAACAAACAATCCAAACATGTATATGGAACAGCTAAAGACCCAGAATCGCCAAAGCAATCCTGAGAAACAAAAAACAAGCAGGAGGCATAACTCTCCCAGACTGCAAGAAATACTACAAAGCCACAGTCATCAAAACAGTGTGGTACTGGTATCAAAACAGACACATGGACCAATGGAACAGAATAGAGAACCCAGAAATAAACCCTGACACCTATGGTCAGTTAATCTTTGACAAGGGAGGCAAGAACATAAAGTGGGAAAAAGAAAGTCTATTCAGCAAGCATTGCTGGGAAACCTGGACAGCTGCATGCAAAGCAATGAAATTAGAACACACCCTCACACCATGCACAAAAATAAACTCCAAATGGCTGAAAGACTTAAATATACGACAGGACGCCATCAAACTCCTAGAAGAAAACATAGGCAAAACACTCTCTGACATCAACCTCATGAAGTTTTTCTCAGGTCAGTCTCCCAAAGCAACAGAAATTAGAGCAAAAATAAACCCATGGGACCTCATCAAACTGAAAAGCTTTTGCACAGCAAAGGAAACCAAAAAGAAAACAAAAAGACAACTTACAGAATGGGAGAAAATAGTTTCAAATGATGCAACGGACAAGGGCTTAATCTCTAGAATATATAAGCAACTTATGCAACCCAACAGCAAAAAAGCCAATCAATCAATGGAAAAATGGGCAAAAGACCTGAATAGACATTTCTCCAAAGAAGATATACAGATGGCCAACAAACACATGAAAAAATGCTCAACATCGCTGATTATAAGAGAAATGCAAATCAAAACTACCATGAGATACCACCTCATACCAGTCAGAATGGCCATCATTCATAAATCCACAAATAACAAGTGCTGGAGAGGGTGTGGAGAAAAGGAAATCCCCCTGCACTGTTGGTGGGAATGTATACTGGTACAGCCACTATGGAGAACAGTTTGGAGATACCTTAGAAATCTATACATAGAACTTCCATATGACCCCACAATCCCACTCTTGGGCATCTATCCAAACAAAACTCTAATTAAAAGAGACACGTGCACCCGCATGTTCATTGCAGCACTATTCACAATAGCCGGGACATGGAAACAACCCAAATGTCCATCGACAGATGATTGGATTCAGAAGAGGTGGTATATATACACAATGGAATACTACTCAGCCATAAAAAAGAATGACATAATGCCATTGGCAGCAACATGGTTGGAACTAGAGAATCTCATACTGAGTGAAATGAGTCAGAAAGACAAAGACAAATACCATATGATATCACTTATAACTGGAACCTAATATCCAGCACAAATGAACATCTCCTCAGAAGAGAAAATCATGGACTTGGAGAAGAGACTTGTGGCTGCCTGATGGGAGGGGGAGAGAGTGGGAGGGATCGGGAGCTTGGACTTATCAGACACAACCTAGAATAGAGTTACAAGGAGATCCTGCTGAATAGCATTGAGAACTATGTCTAGATACTCATGTTGCAACAGAAGAAAGGGTGGGGGAAAAAACTGTAACTGCAATGTATACATGTAAGGATAACCTGACCCCCTTGATGTACAGTGGGAAAATTAAAAAAATATATTAAAAAAAAAGAAATTCCTTATCCTGATAAATAGTAACTATTAAAATCCTTCAACAAATGTTATCCTAAATGGGGACTAGCAGATTCATTTCTAAATTAAAAATTACGAAGAATGAAAAAATAAATAAAGAAAAAAAATTTAAAAAATAAAAGCTCTTGGTGGGAAAAAATGAGCATTAAACCAGGAATCTTTAAACTTGATTTGAATACCAGTCTACCATTTCTTTACAACCTAACTCTGGTCAAAAAGTAAACATCTATGCATCCTGTATTTTTTATTTAAAATATAAATTTGAGAAGAAAATTTATCAATTTTGATTAAATATAAAATGATAAACTAAAGAATTCCCTTGTGGTGCAGCAGGTTAATGATCAGGTGTTGTCACTGTGGGTTTAATCACTGGCCTGGGAATTTCTGCATGCTGCAGATGCAGTCAAAAAATAGTAAATTTTTAAAATTAGAAAATTAAATGATACACTGAGATTGCATGCAAAAAATGAATTAGTGCTTAAGATACAATGAATAATTATTCCCTAAGGTATCAAATATTTACAACAGAAGTGGTCCAATGAATTCCATACTTTTTCCTCAATATTGCTCTATGTTGATGATGCTTTCTTTTTCAAATCTTCTCAGAAAAAGGAATTGACAGAGAAGGTGACAACTTAATTAAGAAAAAGTAATTCATAATAAATTCCCCCAAATGACTGAAATTGAGGTTTTATTTTTATAAGATAGGCAGCTGAACAGAAGCACATTTGTTTAACATTCATAGTTGCCTAGATTCTATCCAAGTTCTAACTATACAAAATATGTCTTGTGAATAACCGAGCTAAATTTTGATTAACACACCACAGCAGTCTTCATCCAGAGCATATGCTTCTCCTTCTGCTTATTTCCTCCTTCTGTTCCTTATGACTTAATATTAACTCATTATGTTTAAGTCACAACCTAAACTTATGACATTCTCAAGGCTTTGCTCTGCCTCCCCTACCGCGGGGATATTTCTAGACTTACTTCTTCACCTAGGAAGGAGATTCACTCCCATGTGTTCTCTGTGCTCCAAAGTGAAAATGTTCTGTCTGCAGAACAGAGAAGAGAATGAGTTCCCTGGTTGCTCAGCTGGATAATGATCTGGCAGCATCACTGCTGTGGCTCTGATTAATGCCATGTTGTGTGTTCAACAACTGACCCAGGAACTTCCACATGTGGCAGACATGGCCCAAAAAAAAGTAGAGAAAGGAAAGCTCAGAAGGAAATCCATGGAAGTTCTTATGTATTAATAGTAGGAATAAATATGAAAATATGACCTTGATCAAAGGATGCATCACAGAGAAAAGGATCATAACATCTTAAAACAAGATTCAATGGGGGTGATGTAAGTCAAAGGGTACACATTTTCAATTATAAGAGGAATAAATTTTAATGATTTAATCCACAGCATGGGAACTATAATTAGTAATATGGTTTTATATACTTGAAAGTTGCCAAGAGTAGATTTTAAGCTTTCTCACCACACACAAGTGGTTAACTGTATGAAGTGACAAATGTGTTCATCGCCTTAATCTTGGTAATAATTCCACCATATATATGCACATAAATTCATCATGTTGTACAATTTAAATACATACAATTATATTCATTAACTTTTGCGGGGAGCCGAGGAGATGCAGGGACTCCAGGAAGGGACATTGCCTGATGGCAGAAAAACCTGAAGGCAGGTTCCTAACCAAGGAATGGAGCTCACCTGAATGTTGAAAGCCAAAGGTGGGCTTCTGGTCAGGATAAAAGCCTGCCTGTATGGTGAAAAACTGAGGGAAGGCTTCAGCATTCCTGTATGGTGAAAAACTGAGGGCAGGCCTCAGATTACACAGCTCTCATGTTGATGTCAATGGGGAAGAATTGGGGCTTTCCCGGTAAAACAATTTCCATGTTTTCACTGGAGAACATGGATTGTTTCCCAGGTGACCTAGTCTTTCCTGTTGTTTTGCTTTTTAATCAGTTTTTCCTCAGTCTTTCCTGTTATTTGCTTATTATTCTTATTTTCCATTCTTATTTTCCTGTGGTGATTTGTGATTTAACAAAATTATAACAATAATATAAAAATTTCATCCTAATGGACTTTTCCCTATTCAAATCCAATTTAATTAAAAACATAGTGTTTATCTACTAACTAGTTATACTGTAAGATTTCGAAGTTGGTATGTACTACTGACTTAGATGAAGTTATACATATATTATTCATGGTCAAAGAAACCTAGCTATAAGAGTTGTCCTTGATTTTAGAAACTTTAAGTGATAGCTAACTGAAGTTGATTTTCTCATACTGTCCTCCTGCCGTGACGCTTTCAAGATAAACACTAATCTAAAAATAAGACTTGTGAATGCCAAATCCTTATGTCTGTAGCCTTTTAGGAAGCATAATCTGGGAGTTAACCTTTAGAACTTGACCTTTGGGTGTACTTTTAACATTGTGGTGTAATTGAAAACTGTCTATATAAACAATCATCTATGCCAATAAAATTTGAGCAGTCCAGCACTCTGAAAAAGAGACAAAGAGGCTGTCTCCATGTGCATTCACTGACAACATCCATCTCCGACAGGGTGCGCATCCCTGGCTGCTGGAGCTGGACTCCTGCAAACTTTTCCATGATAAAAAATATGGGTTTCCTTGAGTGTAGGAAACAGACTGGAAAAAGTGAAATACATGGACTTGCTTTCAAGTTAATTCTCTGAAGGCAAATCAAACTTTATTCTCTATCCTGGGTTGCCTCAGTGCCTTGGATATGGTTTTAAAGGCACATATATTTTTAATATATTAATTATGAAACGTAACACATAAAAGACTTGCAACACAGAGAGACCAAGAGAAAGAGATGGACACAGAGACAGAAAACTATGATGGAAATAACCCTGTCTCCACCCAAATCAAGAAATAGAGCACTATTATCATCTCCAAAGTCAGTCATATCTCCCATCTTCTCTTCACTGCTTCCCTTCCTCTAGAAGTAGCTATTCTCAACATTTTTTTGGTTATGTCCTCCTTTTCTGATGTTAGGGGAGGCTACCAAGGGCCATGGCCACTGGTTGAACAGTGAGCTGTACCTAGGCAATCAGAGGCTCCTCACCCACCTCCTCCATTTTTTGTTCCCATAGCTAGAGACATTTTCATGGATGCAGTCTAAGATTAAGGTGTTATTGAGACCATCTGCACTGAATATCTGACTGAATCTAGTTAAGGCCTCTATATGAACTTGAAATTTCTGGCAGGCAGGGGCAGAGATCTGCTTGTCTTGCAGCCATCCAAGACAAGCCTCCTGCATAAGTTCCCTTGCTTATAAAAACTATTATCTGCCAATCTGGAGTGGTCTGCCTCTTTCTTCCATATTTCCTTGTTCCCTATATTTACCAGGCAGTTTGTGGAACAATGCCTGGCAACCTTAGGCAAAGTATATATCTAATCTGTTACTGAGTTTTCTCATAGGTAAAATAAGGACCTTTAGTGCTCATCTCATTGGGCCCTTGTGAAGATGAAAAGAAATACTGAGTATATGACATACAATAAATCTTCAATATGAATTTGCTATTATTTATTCTGCTCATACACACATTGCAAGGCAGATTAATCCTTAGACACATATGTCAAAAAATAAAAGCAAGAATGAAGGCTATTTGGATATGATGTAGATGTTGGGAAAAAATAATATTTAACTGCAACTTTTCTTCAAATTATTTTTTGGAAATTTTTTTGCCCACAAGATTTCTGCTGAGTAGAAGAGCCCAGTGGTGGCAAAGAAGGGCCTGGGTTGTGCAGGAAGCTGAGGAGCTTGCCATCAGGCAGGAATTCCATCAGCATGTACTGGAAGTGGTCATCATGGCCCCTCAGAACAGCTTCAATGGGAAGGGGTGGCTGACTTCCTTCAGCAAATTTCTCATTGTGCATGTGCTGCTCCTGTTTCAGGTAGATGGCTTTGGGTTGCTCATCACATTCAGGGTAAAGAGGTGCTTGGTCTTGTTCTCTTGGACCAGCTACAATTTTCAGAACCACCCTCTTCACACTGTGGCCAGCATGTGGAAGTCCTGCAGGAGGCAGGTGGGAGGCTCTGGCTAGGGTGCCTCCAGCTGGCGGGAAGTATGTGGGCACTCTATTGGGGGTCTCCTCCTGGCTCCCTCAGGAGTAAGCATTCCCTGAGGCTACCTTAGCCAGTTCAGGTGCCTCCATGGCGGTGCACTCAGGTCCCAGGCACCAGGGCTGGTGGAGAGATGTAGACTGCCAGGCTTCCCTGGACACAGCTTTAGAGGGTGTCACAACAGTGGGGGCATCAGTGGTGCCCAAACATGCACAGACCCCTGCCTCTTGCTCAGCAGCTGGGCACAGCTGGTAGCAAGGCTCCCTGTGGTGCTCAGTGCAGAAGTAGTAGCAGCATCTGGCAGCAGTAGCCAATGGCTGGGGTGGAGGGCAGGTGCTGGCTCCATGGCCAGTGGCCTCTGCTGGGTGTGCAGACTGGGTCCCAGCAGCCAGCACCCAGCTGCATGTTCATTCCTTGTGTCTAGCGACGCTCAGTGCTGGAGGGCCAGGAAGAAGCCCTTAAGTTTCTTTTTAATTTCAGCAATATTTCATCTTATATCTGCATGTGCAGGATTTAAAATTTTTATGTTTTATTGTACATTTCAAGAATGTTTTATTTAATAAGAATTTATTTTAACCATTTTTTTCAGAAGGTAATTGTAGGCAAATTCATAAATCTTAAGTATACACAAATTTTATCTAAACTATTAATTATAATCTCCCTTACTCATTTTGTATCTTTTGTTTTTCTTTTCCATATAGTAATAGAGTCTCAAGTTTTCAGCATTTGATTATTAGCATTTTAATTGTTTTAATTAAAAACAAAAAATGATTTTAATTTTTCTTTTTAATTAAAAATTTCTCCCATAGTTCTTCTTAATCTAATCATTTCTACTGACCTACACCATAGCCACAGCAATGTGGGATCTGAGCCACATCTGTGACCCACACCACAGCTCATGGTAATGCTAGATCCTTAACCCACTGAGCAAGGCCAGGGATCACACCCGCAACCTCATGGTCCCTAGTCAGATTCATTAACCACTGCACCACAATGGGAATGTGTATCCAGTGGATTGATTTTGCTCCTAGCCTTTTCTGATGTTGGGCAAATTTTCTCTGGGATGATTCTCAATTCCTACTGAAAACAAAAACTGTGTTAAACTTTTACAGTGCTGGAAAAATGTAGCCATTGACTTTAAGTGATATTCTCCACTTACTACAAGAAAAATTTAATTTCACCAGTAACAGGAGCATGACCTTCAGGTGAGTGTTCCCTAACTTTTTCTCCACCCTCCCAACCCTACTGCTCTAGAGGAAAGTCATCATTAGAATGGTTACTTTTTTGAGGCATAACAGAGGATTGGGCAATAAAAATAGCTCCTGCTTATGGAAAATATACTGTGTAATAGGCAGTGTTTCAGCACCTCACAAATCAAATCATCACAAGACTGTGAGCTGAGTGCTCTCATTATCACTTCCATGTAATAGATGATGTGTTGGGTATAGGTGCCAGTTCTCATACTTAGTAAGCAATCTTGGGGTCAGAATTCATGCCCTACCTGGTACAGTCTAAGGTGCTAGAACTAGCCAGTGAGTGGCAGTTGATTTATACATGAATGAAGCTGGGATAAAAAATGCATTAAAACAAAAGAAAATTGTTCCATGTGTGGTTTAGGAAAGAGTACTGGCCTCAAGCATATGTGAAACCCCAGATTTCCACTGACTACAACATAATCAGAGCAGAAGCTGACTTCCTTAAGAAATATTTTTGCAGGTCATAAATTAGATATTTTAAAGAACATTCTCTTAAGTGATGGAAGTAAAAGATTGGAATTATATTTTAAACCATAATTGAATGAAGCCAATGAAGAATTGGCTTCATTGAATATAGTTACACACAAGAATGAGTAATATGGGTTCTCAGTGTTGACCTGAATTGCATGGTGCCTTTGAGAGTCTGCTGCTAAATATCTAAATTGGTTACACAGCCAAAGGATGAATGGGGCAGAAGAGATGTAAATAAGAAAACTAGAGAAGAGCATAGCAGAGAGCCTGGACAATCCAGGGAATTGTAAATGTTTGCTCACATTTGATCCTATGTATGTTGCTAGACACAAGGACGACAGGTAAGCATTACACATTTTAAAGGTTTTGGAGTAGAGATGTCATATATTCACCAAGCTCAGTTTTAAAAATCAAGGAAGTCTTTCTGTTAATTTCCTTTCTTCCTTTGATGTGGCATCATAGCTTCTTTATGGCATTCTTCATCTCCATATTTCTCAGTGTATATTAAGAGGGTTCAGCATGGGAGCAATGATAGTGTAAAAAAGAACAAATGCTTTGTCTTCTGATAAAGTAGTGGCTGTTCAAATATAAATAAATAATAAAGGAGCAAAAAAAAAGGACTACCACAGTGATCTGGGAACTGCAGGTGGAGAGAATTTTTTGTCAGTTCTCTAAAGAGTAGGAGTGGACAGTATATAAGATGACAGCATAAGATATTATCAAGACCACAAAAGTCATCAGGCCCATCAGGCCCTAATTGGCAATGACCTGGAGACCAATTCTGCTTGTGTCTGTGAAGGCCAGGTTCAGCAAAGGATACACATCACAGAAGTAATGATCTATTGCAATGGAGCCACAGAAAGGTAAAAAGATGGCCAGGAGAACCTGACTGAAGGAATGTAGGAATACCCCAGCACAGGAAGCAGCAATCATGGTACATTTCTGCCTGGTCATGATAACCATATAATGCAGGGGTTGGCAGATGGCCACATAGTGATTATAGGCCATCCCTGTGAGGATGAAGACCTCAATCCCCCAAGGAAGTGCACGGTAAAATCTGGGTCATGCAGCCATTGTAGGAAATGGTCTTCTTTACTGACAGCAAGTCAACAATCACCTTGAGAGTCAAATTGGATGTGTAACCAGTCTGAGAGCCAGAGGTAACTCAATAAGTAATACCTAGGCTGGTTAATAAATGGACTGTAGGTATAGAAATCATAACAAGCAGGTTTCCAATCAAAATTGGAAGGTAACAAAGTAATAACAGAAAAAACAGAGGACTTCAATTTCCTTTTTTCTGGGAAAATCCTAAGAGAATAAATTCTGTAATGTCATTTATTTCCCTGACTTGAAGCAGTTTGAAGACACCTGAAATATGATGATATACATAATATATTTAATAGATTATGATGTATTGAAATATAGTGATGCATATTATTCCTTGTCATTGGGCAAATTATAAAACAAAGAATTCAAAAGTTGAAGAAATAGAAATTTGATTTTTATTTGGAAGGCTTTCTCTTTTTTTTTCTTTTCTTTCTTTTTTCTTTTTTTTTCTTCTTTTTTTTTTCTTTCTTAGGGCCACACCCAAGGCAAATGTAGGTTCTCAGGCTAGGGGTCTAATGGCAGCTGCAGCTGCTGGCCTGTGTACAGCCACAGTAATGTGGGATTGGAGCTGTGTCTGTGACCTACAATACAGCTCATGGCAACTGCCAACCCACTGAGCTAGGCCAGGGATTATGCTGGTGTCCTCATGGATACTAGTCCGGTTCATTACCACTGAGCCACAAAGGGAACTCCAGGCTTTCCCTTTTTGATTATTATTTGAAAAGTTTGTCCCTTTCTTAAAAACATTAATTCCTGGTAAACATCTTAGGTAACTGAAATGAAGACTGACTTATAGAATATAAGTAACCATATAGTCCTATTACCATGTAACCGTATACTGCTGTTATCAAACATAATTGGGTATTTTACCCTGGTAGAATTCAAGAAGTGGTTCTGTAGGAAAAAAAAAAAAGCAAACTTATATCTCTTTCCTATTCTCACTGTTTATTATTGAGCACACATACACAGAAATGAAACCTTGAGTGAAAATACAAAAAGTGCAAATATGTGAAGTATAATATGTGGATAATGTTATACATGAAAAATTTACCTGTTATATGTCCTATGTGGAAAGGTAATAAATAGAAAAAAAATCAACAAATTTAGAATCAAGAAGTATATATACATGGTCATATTTTGTTGTAATTATCTTATATTTAATTTACAAACATAATAGATTTAAAATGGCTCAATTTAAAAATGAAATATTCTATTTTATAGTCAACCAGAAGGACAACAAAACATCTCTATTTTTCAAAATGTTTGTCATCTCAGACTTCCAAAATATTTGTTTTTGACATTCAGTAAGGCTTTTGAGGATAATTATAGTAGGTTTAAGTAAAAGTTTTGAGTCTCTTTTAACACCTCATTCATTTGCATAAATTGGCTTCTTTCAAATTGATTCTTACTAACTGTTCAACTCTTCCTAATCAGCCATCCTGAAACTGCAAAGATGTGGGAAACTGAACTACTTTCAGTTCCCACATCACTAGTCTTAGTACCTCAGGCTGGCTTTCCTCCCTTTCATTCTTATTGTTTTCATTTCCTCTTCCCTCTAGTCACTGTTGTAAGTAATATAAGACCAACTCTAATAATGTGTTAATAATTCTTACATCTTAGGACAAGTAAAAACTTTTCTACTAGAAGTTCAAGAATCATAGATAAGCTAAGGAAGAACTATTGAGAACTACTGAAAAGCAACCATTCCACTAAATCACACCATAACATCTTAACTTATAAAACACTGAACCTTAGTATTTAAAATATCTCATTGCATTTACTCATGACTTCAGAACTAATGTATTTACACTTTATTTTCAAAACTCTAGCACTCTCCTCCGTCTTTTTCTCCTTTCAGTGAAATTAGTATTCAAATATGTGCATATAAAGCAGGATTTTGAAGATAAAAAGTAGAATTCTCTCTAGTGTATGAGAGCTATCATCAATGGCCACAAAAGTCCACATGATATCCTTCACAGTGAATAATAAAGGTTAAAACAATTAAATAAACCATCACATTCAACTAATAATTGTATCTTATGCTTTTAAAATGTGTAGAGAGTGTCCATAGTTTAAACATCAGTATTCTTCCCTGGAATTTTTTTTTAATTTTATTTATTTACTTTTTAGTGTCACACCTGGTGTCATATAGAAATTCCCATGTTAGGGGTCAAATAGGACCTGCAGCTGCTGACCTATGCTACAGCCACAGGAACATAGGATCTGAGCTGCAGCCACATCTGTGACCTACACTACAGCTCACTCATGGCAACACCATATCCTTAACCCAATGAACAAGGCCAGGGATTGACCCCTCATTCCTCATGGAACAAGTCAGGATTATTACTGCTGAGCCAAGATGGAAATTCACCTTCCCTGATATTCTAATGATTCCCTTTGCCAGATAAGCTGGCCTTCTTGCCATGCCCAGTTAGTCCTTGTTCAGTCCTATCAGAGGCTATTAAACTCTGGCTGTTTCCAGGTAGATGTCACTAACTACACCACCATGCAGTGTCTACTCAAATATTCTAAGTCTTTTGGTTCTTAGAAGTACCTACCTTGATTCAGATTCATTTTTATTAAATATTGCCAGATATTATTAAGTGACTTGTCTTATCTAGGGAAATCTTATCCTGGTAAGTAGTAGGGCCAGTACCTCATCTTCTGCCCGATCCGGACAAAATGGAAAAAAAATAAAATAAATCTGACACAAATGAATGCCTTTCAGAACTGCATTTAATTATGGGTGCCTGTCTTTGGAACAGATTATGTGGATTTTCTGAGCTATCTCACTTTTTTAATCTCTCAAAAATGGAAAATAATACTCATCTCCTATTGATTTGGGGAAAATATTAATTAGTTATTAACTGCTATGTGTCAGCAATTGTGCCAAATATACAAAAGTCTCACATAACATAGGTAGGCTTTACTTAAATTCTTGTTTAGTAAGACAGTCACTTGCTTCTCCAATAGTAAAAGTATGACAATAATTAAATCATGGACTATGAAGAATTCAATTAATTAGATAATATAGCCATGATTTAATTAATTAAATGACATTCTGTCTCATCATAATACTCTTTATGTTCCAAATTTTTTGTGTAAGTGACCAAAAGCCAAAACATCATTTCTAGTTCAAAACTGAAAATTGGAGAAACAATAATAAAATTCAAAGTTGAGGTATGCTTGCATATGGCCAAATAATTTACCATCTTTGAACATGTCTCCTTATTACTGAAAGAAAGGGAGATAGAATGAACAACTTCCAACTTTATAGTCAAAGCATGAATGTTTTATTTTCTATTTGTTTCTCTTTTAGTATCTCTGAAACAATGACTACATTGATGTGTGTCTTGATTTAAATTGTGGTATTGCCTTGCCATCTAGTGGGTATTCTATTTGTTTTGCCTGTAAGTGAAAGAAATTCATACTCATTGCTACTAATTTGCAGAGGGATTTTGTACTACTGGACTCTATGAAAAAAATTCTACTCTTTACTACTTTGATGGAGAATGAGACCACAAATTAAGAATATAGAGTCACGGAGTTCCTGTCATGGCGCAGTGGTTAACGAATCCGACTAGGAACCATGAGGTTGCGGGTTCGGTCTCTGCCCCTGCTCAGTGGGTTAATGATCCAGCGTTGCCATGAGCTGTGGTGTAGGTTGCAGATGCGGCTCGGATCCCGCGTTGCTGTGGCTCTGGCGTAGGCCGGTGGCTACAGCTCCAATTCGACCCCTGGCCTGGGAACCTCCATATGCTGTGGGAGCGGCCCAAGAAATAGCAACAACAACAACAACAACAAAAAAGAATATAGAGTCAGAGTGGGAATTTTGGGGGAAAGTAAAAGCAACATTTATTTACATTATGTCAAACAAAGATAAACTTAAGGAAATAAAACACTGCTTCTTTTGTAATAAGAAATAATACTGGACTGGGACTTACAAGGTCCATTATCAGATCTACTTTAACCCTTTAATCTTTTCTGAAATATGTGACAGACTAATGATTCATATTAAATCAAATAAAGAGTTAAGAATATTGCCAGTAATCACTTGAATTATCCTGGAAACCAGAACACTAGGCCCTGGCTACCCTTTATACTTTCCATTATCAAAGTTATCCCTATCTATATTCCTATATCTATCTATACACACATATTTATATATCAGCCTGGATTTGGGAGGCAAATTTGAATTGAAGTTTTATTTTTTTCAAGTATGCTATTTTTACATATACTTGCAGGAATGGTCTCTCCATTTGTAGGCAATGATCAATGAAGCTTGGTTTGGGTCAAATCATGATTTCAAAGGATGATTAGAGTATGCTTTTGAATTATGCTAATAGTGTAGTGGGGGGGGGCCTTCCCAGAACAAAGGAAAGGCAACATGCAACACCAACATTTGTGTGCCCATGAGTAGTTCTACAACAATATAGCAAAACCTGTATTCATGAGCAGGGGGTATATAAGGTGATACCCCCCTGAGTTTGGGGCTCAGCCTCTGGATATTAATCCACTGAGCTAGTGCCAGCATGAATAAATGCTGCTTCCTGGTAAAAAGCCTTGGTTTTTCATTTCTCTGTACATAAGCCCTGTAATGAGACTTTTATATAGAATGCACCTAAACCTTTCAGATATGTATAAGCTGGGTTTTGAGAATTTTGCAGATCATTTTAAAGCAGTAGAAAATTTTGAGAACATCAAAAATGAAATGATCCTGGAGAGAGAGCTCTAGGCTAATATGAAGATTAGTCAGAGAATATGGGAAATGCAGAGAGACATGGTGAAGCTTTATTTTTTGTCTCCATTTATTCCTAAAGAGCCACCCTTTCCTTTTACTTACATTTAAGTTTAGATCTCTATAGCCCCTTTTTATACTCTTTTAGTGAAACTGAGCAACCCAGAGATCCAATCATTCATTCTATTTGGTTTTTGGATACTGTGGAGAGAAGGTCTTGTTGTTGTTGTTGTTCTGAAATGGGTTTTCTTGTGTTTTTAAATTATTTTTATTTAATTTTTGTTTTTTTTAGAGCCACACTCATGATGCATGGAATTTCCAAGGCTAGGGGTTTAATAAGAGCTTTAGCTTCCAGCTTATGCCACAGTCACAGTCACAGCAACATGGGATACAAGCTGCATCTGTGACCTACACCACAGCTGATGAAAATGGCCAGATCCTTAACCACTGAGAGAGGCCAGGGATCTAACCTGTGTCCTCATGGATAATAGTCAGGTTCATTACCGCTGAGCCATAACGGGAACTCCTCCTGTGGAGAATTCCTGGTTTTCATCCAGGCTGCCCAGGTTCAATTTCTTTTTTTTTTTTTTTTTTTTTTTTGTCTTTTTGTCTTTTTTGTTGTTGTTGTTGTTGTTGTTGTTGTTGCTGCTATTTCTTGGGCCGCTCCCGCAGCATATGGAGGTTCCAGGATAGGGGTCGAATTGGAGCTGTAGCCACCGGCCTACGCCAGAGCCACAGCAACGTGGGATCTGAGCCGCGTCTGCAACCTACACCACAGCTCACGGCAACGCCAGATCGTTAACCCACTGAGCAGGGGCAGAGACCGAACCCGCAACCTCATGGTTCCTAGTCGGATTTGTTAACCACTGCGCCACGACGGGAACTCCCTGAATAGAATTTAATAGTTGAAATTTTAGAACACCAAATCTAAAATAGTTACTGTATGATGCTTTCTAGAAAAAAAAGTTTTCTAATAACAGTATTAGCAAAGTCACTGACATTGAAATGTCTATTTTTTTTTTGTCATTTTGCCTTTTCTAGGGCTTCTCCCATGGCACATGGAGGTTCCCAAGCTAGGGCTCCAATCAGAGCTGTAGCCGCTGACCTACACCACAGCCACAGCAACAAGGGATCTGAGCCACTTGTGAAAACTACACCACAGCTCATGGCAATGTCAGATCATTTACCCACTGAGTGAGGCCAGGGATAGAACCCATAACCTCATGGTTTCCAGTCAAATTCATTAACCACTGAGACATGATGGGAACTCCCACAATGTCTATATGTTAAGATATGGCAGCTTTTTAAATAATAAATATGTTATCCTTCTCATAAAGCTAAACTATAAATTGAAAACCAGAGCCAGCTTTTTTTTTCAATTTCAATAATAAATGTAAGATTTTAATAGAATTGTGCTCATATTTGGAATAGTAATGCAAACAGTATTGTCCTAAGAAACCCTGTGATTTTCATACAAAATGAAAATGAAGAAGAAAATGAAGCTCACAGTACAATGTTAAGTTAAGGAACATGTACTAAACACTATAACTATGACATGATACTTACTATATAAGTTTTATATCCAGACCACACTGATAAATATATATTCATATAAACAGGGAAAACAAGAAATGCAATAATGATTAAGAATTTGGGGATTGCTGCTCAATAGCTTATTTTCCTTTGGTATATTTCTGAATTTTCCAAGTATTTAAAGATAAAATACATTTTCTGGTTCAACATTCTTAAAATACAGATAGTGTTCATGATTAAATTATTCACCAAACTTTAGAAAAAATTATTCACCAAACTTTAGAAAAAATGATATGCAACCACAAAATATCACATAAGCATTACTTCATCTAATTCCTCTATTCCTGGTCTCCTAGGCAATATTTCAATGTTATTCTCCAGGGTTAACATCCCTAAGGTTTTGCTGGCATATATATGTGACACAGCTTAATGTTAAGGTTCAGACTTTTGGTTGACTTTTCTCTTATCATTTCTGAATTTATTGTATTTGATTTCATTCTTTGGCTGCACCCACAGCACATGAAATTTCCTTAGTGAGGGATCAAACCTGTGCCACAGCAGCCACCCAAGCATCTGTGATGTCACCACCAGACCTTAACATTCTGAGCCATCAGGAACCTCACTGATTTTTTTAATAGATTAGAGGAAAAGTCATTTTCTTACACTATTCATTGCAACATACTCTAGATTGTTATTATTTTTTCAGATTTATCACTATATTAAAAAAAAGTTGAATCCTCAGCAATAATTTCCCCAGAATCCACAACCTTAGCAAAGCAACTTTATTAAATAAATAAATAAAATTCTTTTGCAGTCAGGTGAGTTGATTCAATTCTTATTTCATTTTAAAAGGAGAATAATCAAATGATCTTTGTTGGCTGCAAAAAATATATGTGTAAATTTAACTGCTAGGATGCCTATTTAGTTGAGCTAACTAAAAGTATTTGATGACTTATCTTCTACTACATGTTTTTATTATTCCCTAGATTACATTACTTGGAAATATTTCAGTTTTTCTCAATTCACAGTATTCACACTACTATTTTATTTATATGCATATATTGTAACAATAAGTAAGAATTATATGTTGTCGTGTATCATTTGTTCTTATATATCTTATTCCCCAGGATAATTCTCATAAGAGAAACATTGAAAATTAGGCTCATACTTTATAATTTTATCATTTCTAAAATCCTTATTACAGTACTGAGCCCTTGGTTGGTCTGCAATGAGAAAGTCATTCCAGGATAGATATCACTGGAAAGGAAGGATACGGTATACAAAACACCTGTGCTCACAACTGAACATAACCATTATTTCCTGGTGCTAAATGGGGGACTATGGACCTTGATCCCAAATCTGTTTATAAATACAGAGTGTAGGAGGTAGATTGAGAAGCTACAGGTGTGGGGAAGACTTGTAGGTAAGAAGAAGGAGCAAATGTATATCAGAAATTATACTTTTTTTTTTTTGTCTTTTTGGGCCACTCCCACTGCATATAGAGGTTCCAAGGTTAGGGATCTAATCAGAGCTGTAGCCACTGGCCTATGCTACAGCCACAGTGAAATGGAGTTTTAAATAAAGAACAACCCCCCCTTGGCTAAGAAGGCAACTGCAATCCTTTCCAGCTGTGCTCATCACTATACCACCCTTCTTGTAATAATGTAACAACTGTGTGCCCTCTGTCCAAGCCAGCAGCCCTGCTAATCAGGTACCCAGCATTGCTTATCAGTTCCGCTTCTGTAACCTTGCTTGCTCAGTTTCTTAGGGAGGAACACTGTCTGCCTGGGGATGGGGGAGGTCCGGGATGCTTACATGGGAAAATCAAGACCTTGTAGTGTATAAAATTACTGAGAACAAATACCTGGTGCTCAGACTCTGGAGGTGACTCCTCTGACCCCGCACTGATGCTGAATAAACCTTGCTTTCCAATTTCTCTGAGTGCTGTTTGTCTCCTTCCGTTGCCATGGTTTTTGCGGTTTCCACAACAACAGCAATGTGGGATCTGAGCTCTGTCTGTGACCCACACCACACCTCACAGCAATGCTGGATCCTTAACCCACTGAGCAAGACCAGGGATCAAACACGCAACCTCATGGTTCCTAGTTGGATTGTTAACCACTGAGCCATGATGGGAACTCCAAGAAATTGTACTTTTTTTTTTTTTTTTGCCTTTTTGCCATTTCTTGGGCTGCCCCCACATCATGTGGAGATTCCCAGGTTAGGAGTTGAATTGGAGCCATAGCCGCTGGCCTATGCCAGAGCCACAGCAATGTGGGATCCAAGCCCCATCTGTGACCCACACCACAGCTCATGGCAACACCAGATCCTTAACCCACTGATGGAGGCCAGGGATTGAACCCGCAACCTCATGGTTCCTAGTCGGATTCGTTAACCACTGTGGCATGACAGGAACTCCAAATTACACTTATTTTTGAGGGTGATGATTTTTCCTTTCAATTCTGGGCACCTCAGACTTTCTTACAACAGTCATTGGAAACAAATAGTGATTTGGTGAAAAAAAATCTTCAGTTATAGATTATGCACCTACTGAGTTTTATATTAAATTGAAAAGTATTTTTGAATCATAAATGTGATGAAAGATTAAATCACATGTATCAAATTAAATGAATCTAAGGGAACAATAACAGAAGAGAGTGAAGTTATGTGAATGATACCATTACCTATGTGCAGGAAACCTTCAAGTGCTACATATGGTTTTGGAGGATAAAGTATTAACAACCAAGTGAAAACAATAAATACTTAACTTCAGCTCCAAATAAGACATAGATTTTCTTTTTTACAAAATTCCATGTGGAATAAATTTCTCTTTATCCTGAATGTTTAAAAAGGTTCTAGTAAGAAGTTAGGAAGTGCCTTTGAGAAGAATGAATTATAATGGCAGAAAAAGACAGTTGAAGCATTTTGGAGGGATGCAGGTTATTTTTAGAGAAGAATTCAATGCATGCTTTTCCCCCTAAATATCCTTATTGTATGGTAATTCAGGAAGCTTAGGTCCCATGGGATTTCCCAATGGTTGCTTGTTTCCTCTGACTAAAGATAAGTCTCAGTGCCCTATGAGTTAACAGTGTGAGGCAGATTAGATAGGAAATTATAACTTTAGCATTATTCATAATATAATAGTATTATTATGTTTTACCCCAATATGTATATTATATGTCTAGAATTTACTCATTCACATGCTCATATATTCATTTATTCAAAGAATTCAAGATGTTATGTGCCAACTTCATCCTAGTATCCCATCTTTGTTTTTGTGATTTTATTGTACTATGAAACAGAAAATTATAAGACAGTAAATGACAAAAATAAGTAAAATATGCATTGTGTTACAGATGTGGATGAAAATGTTATTTTTGAGGGATGACTTTTATTGACTATGGCCATGAATCAAGTGGAAATGATCCTGAAGTTTAGGTTCTTGTCTCCTCACAGCAGAGATATAGAAATGAGAGAAAAATTGAGACAGAAAAGTAAGGGTTTATTTAAGTGAGAAATACACCTCTTGGGAGTTCCCATCATGGCTCAGTGGTTAATGAACCCGACTAGGGACCATGAAGTTGGGGGTTTGATCCCTGGCCTTGCTCAGTGGGCTAAGGATCTGGCATTGCCATGAGCTGTGGTGTAGGTTGCAGACATGGCTCGGGTCCCATGTTGCTCTGGCTCTGGTGTAGGCCAGGGGCTGTAGCTCTGATTAGACCCCCAGCCTGGGAATCTGGGATTCCCCATATGCCCTGGGAGTGGCCCTAGAAAAGGTTAAAAAAAAAAAGAAATACACCTCTTAAAGGGAGGCAGACAGAGAGTCAAGCAGATGCACTCTTTCTTTGGCATACTGTTTATAAGGTACATCCAATTGCATAGTCAGACTATTCACTGGGAAGATTGGGTTTGGGGGTTCTATTCCTTAATTTTCATCTCAGCTCCAACTTCTTAAAGGGTGGAGGGATTTTAATCCTTATTTAGCTCTCTCTCTCTTTTTTTTTTATTTTGTCTTTTTGCCTCTTCTAGGGCTGCTCCTGCTGCATATGGAGATTCCCAGGCTAGGGGTCTAATCAGAGCTGTAGCTGCCTGCCTACATCAGAACCACAGCAACGTGGGATCTGAGCCACCTCTGCAACCCACACCACAGCCCACAGCAATGCTGGATCCTTATCCCACTGAGCAAGGCCGGGGATCAAACCCATAACCTCATGGTTCCTAGTCAGATTTGTTAACCACTGAGCTGCAACAGGAACTCCCTTATTTAGCTCTTATTGGAAGTGTCATGGTGTTGGTGCATGATGGGTAATACTTATCTGCATAGCTAACTCTATTATAATTTTATTATAATGAGGGCATGAAGAGCAACAGGTTACATTCAGATGCTGGAGATCTGCACTCTTTTCCACCATTCCTAGTCTGTCTCTAGGGAACTTATGACCCCAAAATGTGTGAGTCGGTCAGTGTGGAGGTTCCTACTTTTCTTTGTCTGCCCATGGACCCCACTCTTTGCATAATGCACAGTTTCCTGCCATCTGGCCCCATGTTCCCCTTCTCTATTCATACCTAACAATCTGCCTTCTGTAACATATTCAAAAACCATTTGATGAGATCAAGAAACTAAGTGTGTATGGCATTGAATAATTATCTTTATGTCTGATGAAATAACTCAAAGCAAGACAATCCCAAATCAAGTAAAAACTGTACAGTAACCCCTCAGGGAGCACTACCTCATTTTTGGAGGCTTTGAGGTGGACTAAGTTGACCATCTGATATTGATGTTATACAATGATCTCCAGTATAATAAAAATAGTCTATAAGTTTATATTCACCACAAATCCCTCAAATATCTTACATTAGAAATATGCCAACAAAGGGGTAAAAGCTTTTTTAATTTCAATATGTGGTAAATGTAGCTGATGAAATATGTTACTCTTCTGTAGGGAATATATAAAAATATGGGGAGAGAAACATGTGATTAAGTTTACAATGTTAACTGGAACAGAAATCCAGAAATAATTATAGAAACAAGAGCAAAATAAAAATTGACTTTTTGGCTAAGTCATTAATTGTCTTTTGAGTTCTATATTCTCACATTTAAATGAGATAGGCAGGGAAGTAATTACAGATTGTTATGGTACATGTAAGCATTTCAACTAAAATTGTATTTACTCAAATAGGTAGACTGGTCCATCTCATGAATCCAACTGCCTCTGAAGATACTGAATCTCATCCTCTGAGACAGGGTCAACTCTATTTTTGTTCTCCCTTCTCAGCTAACTTCTTTTATTATTCCATTTGCACATGTTCCATACCCACTTTAAAACTGTGATGTTAGGGTATTCCCATAGCGGCTCAGCAAAAGTGAATCTGACTAGAACACATGAGGACACAAGTTCAATCCTTTGCCTTGCTCAGTGAGTTAAGGATCCTGAATTGCTGTGAGTTGTGGTGTAGGTCACAGACAAGGCTCAGATCTGGTGTTGCTGTGAGTATGGTATAGGCCAGGGGCTACAGCGCCAATTTGACCCCTAGCCTGGGAACCTCCATATACCACAGGTTCAGCCTTAAAGAAAAAAAAAAAAACAGAAACAAAAACAAAAAAATAAACCTGTGATATTAGTAAAGTCTAGCTTTTGGAAATTATGTAAAGGTTGAAACCAAGTCTATTCCATAACACAATTTATGGATATTTACTAAGTATCTCCAATTATCTCATTTTAATCTGCCATATCCAAAGTTTTCTTCTCATTTCTCTGAATCAACTTTTATACATTGTCCACAAGAACCAAAAAACAAAAACAAAACAAAACAAAAGAGCATGGAACTCATTTTCTTTCTTTTGGGCTTCTCAGAATATCCAGTGTTGTAGGATTCTCATACAGAAAGACAGGACACTGACGCTTTATGACAGGAAGCAGATTTTATTCCTCCCAGCACTGGCTCAGTGGATTCACATTTTTTCATGTGATTGTTGGCCATCTGTATATTTTCTTTGGAGAAGTGTCTATTCAGGTATTTTGCCCAGTTTTCAATTGAGTTGTTGGCTTTTTGGCCGCTGAGTTGTATAAGCTATTTGTATATTTTAGAGATTAAGCCCTTGTCAGTTGCATCTTTCAAAACTATTTTTTTCCCATTCTGTAGACTGTCTGTTTTTATGGTTTCCTTTGCTGTGCAAGCTCTTGTCAGTTGGATTAGGTCCCATTGGTTTATTTTTTCTTTTATTTCTGTTGCTTTGGGAGACTGACCTAAGAAAACATTTGTATGATTGATGGCAGAGAATATTCAATGGGATACTACTCAGCCATAAAAAAAGAACAGCATAATGTCATTTGCAGCAACATGGATGAAGCTAGAGACTCTCATACTAAGTGAAGTAAGTCAGAAAGAGAAAGGTAAATACCATATGCTATATGATATCACTTATGTCTGGAATCTAATATACGGCACAAATGAACCTTTCCACAGAAAATAAACCCATGGACTTGGAGAACAGACTTGTGGTTGCCATGGGGGAGGGGGAGGGAGTGGGATGGACTGGGAGTCTGGCATTAATAGATGTAACCAATTGCACTTGGAGTGAATAAACAATAAAATCCTGCTGTATAGCATAGGGAACTGTATCTAGTCACTTGTGATGGAACAATGGATGAAAATGTGAGAAAAGAATGTGTGTGTGTGTGTGTGTGTGTGTGTGTGTGTGAGAGAGAGAGAGAGAGAGAGACTGGGTCATTTTGCTACACAATAGAAATTGTCAGAGCACTATAAATCAAGTATAATGGAAAAATAAAAATCATAAAATAAATAAATAATATTTTAAATCTCTCTGCATTTATTATTAGATTTTGCATGAAATATAAAAGCACGAAAAGAGAGTAGGCCACAGTTCTGCAGTAATGCAAAAACTGGTAAAAGGAAAACATTATTAGAGTCTTTCAGAATTTGTAATATTCCAAAAATTTCTTAAGAGTTGAAATATCTGGCCTCTGCTCAACGTGTCTGACTCCAAACCTCAGGCTGTGTTCCCTGCACACAGGAAATAATGCCTAACACAACAGTCCCTGGAGTGTAGTCAGTATTTTCAGCATGCTCTGGTGGAGTAAGGATTTCTTTTATCTCTTCTGGGAGGAATATGATCCAAAGAGTAGAACAGATTCAAATACATTCTGTAGAGTTTGTGTGGTCTCTTCTGAATTATTCCAAAGCCTTCCTGTCTAGCTTCAACTCTTGTTTTCCCCACTTTATGTCATCCCAATGTTATATGATGTAAAGCTGGACGAAATTGTTTACTGGTTTGTAAAGGCATCAGAGATTCTTGACAAAAAGATACTTGGAGTACTAAAGAACATCAAGCATGATAATGATAATATAATTATAATATAATGTTCCATGTACCATATATTTTAATGAAATAAAGAGGAAAGAAATATATGCTAAAAACAAACAAAAAAAAAAAGCAGTGCCTTGACACCTCAGAGGCCTGAACCACTGGCAGGCATGGTGGTTAGGGCGGAGCACCTGCCTTCCCCCAGAAGCCGCAACAGACCCTGCTAGCTGCCCATAGTGGGAGCTATCTGGGACTGGGGTATGTGGGTGACCATTGGCTGAAAGAGGACCGCTCCCCCACCCTGGCGGTTCCCAACCTTCAGTGCTTGGCTGAGGGAAGACCCAGAAGAGTCACCGCTGCCCTGAGCTCCCACCCCAACTGCAGTGAGGGGAGGGGCTGAGCAGCAGCAGTGGCTCCGCAGCTTGCCCAGGTTGGGCACCTGGGCATTTTGGGTTCCAAGGCCAAGACCTTGCAAGTAGATGCTGTCTTTCTCCCAGGGGTTCAGACCCGCCCAGACACCAGGAGCTATGCCTGAGCCAGGTGATGCGGCGGTGAGGGGTGTGTGGCAGTGTGGGTGTGGGGATGGAGTGGCGAGGGCACCCCGCGCTGCTGGGAAGGACAGTAGGGAGCCCCCCTGGCGCCCAAAGCCTGAGGATGGGGGGTTGGGGAAAGGATTCTTGGAGTCCTGGTGGGAGTCGCTTCCCTGTAGAGACACCCTCTCTGCCCCCTCACCATCCCAGTTCCTGGTGTTCTTTCTGGAGTAGGACCCCTTTAAAATGTTTTGGGGGCAGAGCACGGGAGCACCCCCTTTGTTCTCCATGCATGAACCGCTCTCATCCCTAGTGCCTCCCTATGGGGCCACAAAGATGGATCTACCTCCACCTTCAGCCAGGGGTCTCCTAGCCCTAGGTCGCAACCCACTTCCCTGGGTAAGTGGGCTCTGAAGGTCTGGCGGTAGAAGTCACACTCAGCCACTAGGGGTCATGCAGAGTTGGGGACACATGCTGTGGCCCCCAGGTAACCAGAGATCCTGTGCCACCTGTGTTCAGACCAACCATTCAGGTGTGCCCAGCTGGAGAAGGGGGTTTCCTGATGCCTGGCCAGTGCACCTACTGGGCCCAAGCCAGGGTGTCACAGGTCGACCTCTGTGTCCCTGGTCGACCCCTCTGACCTCAGGTTCCAGCAGAAAACCCACCCCAGTTTCCAGGCCTTGGCACACTGGGCACCCAAGCCTGAGTGGGGTGTCCAGCCTGGCTGTTGCTGGTGGACTGACTCCTTCACCGCTCCCTGCTTCCCTAGCACTGCTTCCTGTGAATTATACAAGAGGCTGGCATCAGTATGCTGGAGTTTCTCAAGTTTCTCTGGCAACTTTTAATCTAGCATCTGTCCTCCAGGCTGCTAAGCAGCCCTGCCCATGCAGCCCAAGACTCAGGCACCTCTGTAGGCTGTTCCTGGTGCAGTGTGGACCTGGAGACAAGACCACCCACTCACGGCCTAACCTGGAGCCACCAGAACCATTGGAGCAGGTGAGATCCTCTCAGAGGGCATCCCTGCATGGGTTCAGAGGGTGCAGGAATAGGAATGGACCTTCCTGCTCTGGTTCCCAGGGCTCTGGGCCCCAGATGGATCTCTCTATCTGTGATCTGAGACTGTTGGTGCCAGCAGGGACCTTGCTGCCAGGGTTGGGAGGATGCAGGCTGGCAGGTGGGTTTGTGAGCCCACACTCTGCACAGGATGGAAGGGTGGGTGCAGTCTGGTAGGGTTTCTGTGGTGCTGGGGGCATTCCAATGGGGCTTGGCCACTTCTGGTGACATTGAGCTTTCCTGGTAGAGCTTTTAAAAGGACCCTGGGCAGCAGATCTGAGAAGGTGCTTGGGCCCCTCAAGTAGGAGCTCAGGTAGCAGTACCTGGGGCCATGGTGGCCAGCAGCTCTGGACAAGGTCCTGGCATGCCTCCAAGGCCATCTGAAAATAAAGTGGTTTCCATGTGGAACTTGGAGGTAGTAAGATATTTTCATGACTTCTTTTTCTCTGAACTCAGGTTTGTAGATTCATGAAGTAAATCTGCTAATTAAATTAGGCTCCAAGAAGTAGAGAGGTAATTTCATTTTGAAGTTCTATGTGGAGGATGGGGGGTTGACCCTATCTGGGACTTGGCACCACAGCTTTGCTAAAATGGCTGCAGAAAGAGTCCATGGGCAGTGGGTTCACGCTCCCTCCAAGTGTCCTGGCTGTCACATTAAATAATAATGAGTGACCACCTATTCCTTGCCTGGCATCTGAAGGTTTTGGGATGTTCAGAGAGGCCCCAGGGAGTGGCTGCTTTTGAAAAACCAGGCTTTTAAACCACTTGTTGGAGACACTGATGCTGGGTTTGATAAAGGGTTGAAACCACTGTTTACCTGGAGCTTTGTGCCTACTGAGGGTTCCATGATGGTTAAGGGGGAAAGGTTGATGTGGCATCCCTAAGGCAGATTATTAAATGGTAAACTGGACTTTTGCCCAGGAAGTCACAGTATCCTTAGAGAGACCTTTGTCTTAGTAGGAGTTAGGCTGCTTCAAAAGTGGCTAGATGAATTACTTCTGGGGTACAATGTTCTAATTGTATAATAATTCCATTATTATGCTGAGCAATTTCTGCTTTTCCCAGAAGAAAGAATTGGGTGGGAGCTGGTGCTTCTTTGGGCCCCTAATAGAGGCTGTGATTCTTCAAGTATCAAAAGGAGCCCTTTATGAAGAAAGGGATTTTGCTTATAAAGGTTGTCCCCAGTAGGCACTGTTGACAACACTTGGCTGCTTTGAACAAATTAGACCCCTTTGTGCCATGGGGGTGGGGGTGGGGTTGGGGGTGGGGAGGGAGTCTTTCTGCCTACTGGCTCCAAGTACCAGCTGATTTAAAAAGCCATGCTCACATTCAGGTGAATTTCCCAGAGGTTTTCATTCATTCATTTATTTATTTATTTATTTTGAAGTGCTTGGGGTTTTGGGAAAGGCCCCTGGAATCTAGGGGTCACCATGTACAGGTGGTTTGGCCCAAGCCTCTGGGGGCCATTATCTGGGAGAAGCCTGGATGGCTGATCCTGCTGGGGGTCCAATGTGAGGAATGCCACTGGAGGAAGATGCAGGGATTCCAAGCTAGCCCTGCATCTTATAGTTCAGTTCTTTGGTGATGGGGAAAATTATGGAAGAAAGAGCTTGAAACTTAGATATGGTGGGTTAACCAATATACAGGAAAACACTGGACACAACTGATTTTCACAGAAAGATAATTCTTTGCCTTCTGTGCTTTATTTTCAGATATGACATAGAGGCCTGAATGATAGAGTTCTGGTGTCCCATTACCCCAGAGGAGTAAAGGGGACTTTGCCAAAGTGGGGCTCAGTTTAGGAGCTATTAAGAATCTGTGTGTTGGAGTTCTCATCATGGCACAGTGGTTAATGAATCCAACTAGGAACCATGAGGTTGCAGGTTTGATCCCTGGCCTTGCTCAGTGGGTTAAGGATCCATCGTTTCCATGAACTGTGGTGTAGGTCACAGACATGGCTTGGATCCCAAGTTGCTGTGGCTCTGGCATAGGCCGTTGGCTACAACTCTGATTATACCCCTAGCATGGAAACCTCCATATGCCACAGGAGCAGCCCTAGAAAAGACAAAAAAAAAAAAAAAAAAAAAGAATCTGTGTGCCTCCACCCCAAGGGAATTGTGGGGATGAGTTCACTTTGACCCCTGACCCCTGATCTCACCTCCCAGGGATTCCAGCTCCTGCTTTGTAAGCATAAGGCCCAGCTTGGCCACAGGCTGTTGGACCTGGAGACCTTAGTCACTAAGATGAGGTTGAGGGTGGGCTTGAAATGTCAGTAGAAAAGTACATTTACAACCTCTTCAGGGGCCTCCTATTTTCCTGAGCCAAAGGGAGAGGGCCTTTGAAATCTTCCATCATCCAAGTGACCCTGGACAAACTTATTTACCTTCTCTGCATTGACTGAGGGGGGACGTTGTGGAAGGGTGGTAGGAAAGTGCCCCAAAGCCCATGAAGGCTGGTGTTTTTCATATTGGGAGCCCCAGGCCCTCATCTTGGACTGATGGGGTGAAGGGCTGAGAGCTAGGCCAGGTGACCCTTGTGACCTGCCTGTAGCCCCTGACCCACCCATCCAAATGCCATCCATTCAGAGGAGATCTAGATGATACTGAATTTTTTTCTGCATGTTGCATAAATAACCAAAGAGTTAGTCATCTGAGGGCCAGGAGCTGCCTCAGGGGCTGCCCCGGAAAGTTCCAGGCTAGAGGGGAGAAGAGGAGGGATGGGACAATTACTGCACAGTACTACAGGGTCATTGGGTGACATAGGGGTCAGAGAGGATAACCAACCAGTCTGGGCAAGGAGGGGGATGGGGGATATAAAACACCCGGGTGAGGCCTGAGGTGTCCCATTGTGCCTTGGTCTGTGTTGACCCAGGATCTGGTAGGAAGGGTCTTGTTCCTGTTCTAAGTGACTGAAAACTCCAGAAAGAGGTGCAATTGATGATTATTCCCACTTTATGGATAAGGAGGTTGAAGCACAGAGGAGTAAACCTATGGCCTGAGGCCACACAACCGGTGAGTGCGGACCTGGGACTGCTCCCAAGCTGTGGGAGAGCCCTGTCCTTAATCTCCCCATCCCACACCATGCATCACCCAGTGGGAACCTTTATCTGATTAGGTGATTATTTTTCTTCTTACTGTGGTGTGACAGAGTGTAAGCAAGTGAAAACCAGAGTTTCTGATCCCACTTCTTGATGGCATAGGCCTTTTTTTTCCCCCTTTGAAAGCAAATCCAAGAAATTCTTTGAGGAGGCTAACAATGTTAATGTCCTTGGCTCAGGCAGCTATACTGAGATGGGCCTTTGGGGAACAAGAACATATCTAGCCCAAGCCTTCCTGCCCCTCAAGGGCTTTACAGTCCCTAGTACTGGGGCAGATCCATGCCTCTCAGGGCTGGGGTGGGTGAGCTTGGTCAGGCTTGATGTATGTGCCTGGGGATGGGTCAGCAGAGGCTCATGCCACTTGGGAGGTTAGGGGTGGAAACATCAGGGCTGACAGGAGTTACTTGGCTGCTGCAATAAAGAGTGCCCCCCCGACCCCACCTGCCATGATGTTGTTGGCTTCCTAAAGCCAGGGCAGGGTGGGGTGGGTCAGGGTTTGAAAATTGTCCTGGTGACCATGTCAGAGTCTTCTTCACTCTCAGGATGGAATGAGGCCACAAGCTCCCAGCTGCACATTTCACATGATGGGCCTCACAGATGATTGGCTTCTGGCCTGCTCCCTAGAAATTCTGTTAGGGGGCAAAGAAGCAGGCCTGGAGCTTCCCAGAGGGCTTCCAGGAACGCACTCTGTCAGGTGTTTTTGGAACACACCCTGATGAGGATGGTTGGCCAGAGTCCTGAGATGCTGCTTAAAATAAAAGTCCTAATTTGGGGAGTTCCCGTCGTGGCGCAGTGGTTGACGAGTCCGACTAGAAACCATGAGGTTGCGGGTTCGGTCCCTGCCCTTGCTCAGTGGGTTGACGATCCGGCGTTGCCGTGAGCTGTGGTGTAGGTTGCAGATGCGGCTCGGATCCCGCGTTGCTGTGGCTCTGGTGTAGGCTGGTGGCTACGGCTCCGATTCGGCCCCTGGCCTGGGAACCTCCATATGCCGCGGGAGTGGCCCAAGAAATAGCAACAACAACAACAACAACAAAGAGAGACAAAAGACAAAAAAATAAAAAATAAAAAATAAAAAATAAAAAATAAAATAAAAGTCCTAATTTGGGAGCTCCCTGGTGGCTCCTTGAGTTAAGGATCTGGCAATGTCACTCCTGCTGTTGTGTGGGTTTGACCCCTGGCTCCAGAACTTCTGCATACCTCAGGCACAGCTGAAAAATAATAAAAGGACTGAATTGGAAGCCTCACCTGGAGGCACCCTCAGGTGGATAATCATTGCACACCACAGTGGCCCTGCCTTGCTGGGCCAGGGTTTTTTCCCCAAAAAATTTTTTTTTTCTGTCAACTCCCTAAATGTTTTTTAAAAAACCTCTGTCTGTCCTCTCACACATTTCCTTTAACATTTTCATATGAGAGGTGCAAATACCCACAAGAGCACTTAATGGCACCTTGAACTTCTTTATTCCCACATCAACTCCCTCCATTAACCAATTTCCTAGACTTTGCATACATTTTCAAGCCAACCTCTGAAAATGTGCTCTATCAGGGTTTAAAGATTTGCCAAAGATGTAGATCCTAGTCTGTGAGGTACCTATTGACATTTAAAAAGTAACAGCTCCCTAACTTTATCTTGTGACTGGACTCCCACCTTTCCTTGGCAGGTCCCTGGAGGGGCTTTGGGGCTGCTCATTGTTTTCTTCTTGGTTTGACACTTACCTGAGGGGTTTTATCCTGATGTGATACATTTTTATGCTTGTGGGTCTTTTATGAGTAAGTCAGGCATATTTCTGTGCAGGGAAAATATACATGTATTGATTTTTTAAAATTTCCTGTGACCTCAGGTCACTAAGTATTTAAAATAAATCATTTCTGGATTGAGAAAGTCCTGTGGTCAAACACTATGAATACATTATGGATTTTTAGAAATGGAAAAGGAAAATGTTACTGGAAATGCTTCTCCTAGTGATGTGGTGGTTGTTGTTTTTGGTGTTTGGGTTAAAGCCTTAATTGAAGTTCCCCCTTTGGTGTCCAGGAGTCCCTTCCACCAGGATGCAGAGGAGGCTGGAAATCCTTTAGTAGGTAAAAGACCCCAGGGGTGGCAGGGAGCTTTGGGAAAAGGGGGATCCCTGGCTTTTCTGTAACTGATGGATTTCCCACTTTAGCCTGTGCCCCTTTGAAAGGGTCCCTGCACCCCTGTTTGAAGTCCCCTGAAGGGGAGGTGAGAGATGTGAGTGAGATTCAGCCCCACCCCCAAGGTTCTGGAAGGTGATTCCCTCCTAGGGACAGTGGTGACACCTAGGTACAATGATACTGGATGCCACCTGCCTGCTTTGCATGGCCAGGCCCTGTGGTTGGGGTGCCTGCCCCAGTGTATCCTCACTCAGGGTTCCTCCCAGGGCTATGTGGAAAAATGAGAAGCAGAGCCCATAATCCCGGCCTGGGTGGGGAGTGGCCTGGGGACAGCCAGGACCATTTCTCAGGGGCTCTGACGGACCCATGGTGTGGCTTGATCCTGAGGAAGTGCAGGATGGGAAGGGGGGACTGTTGCCTGCCAGTTTGGGTCCCAGAAGGCCTGGGGCCCAGGGGATTGGTCACACACCCTGAGCAGAGCTCAAGGTGGCCATGGAGGAGGGAAAAGAAAATTCAGCCTGGGAAGTTTCCATTGTGGCTCAGCAGTAATGAATCTGACTAGTATCCCTGAAGACAGGGTTTTGATCCCTGGCCTCTCTTAGAGGGTTAAGTATCCAGGCATTGCCATGAGCTGTGGTGTAGGTCACAGATGTGGTTTGGATTCTTCATTACTATAGTTGTGGCCTCAGCCAGCAGCTGCAGGTCTGATTCTACCCCTAGCCTGGAAACTTACCTACACAGTGGGTGCAGCCCTAAAAAAAAAAAAAAGAAGAAAAGAAAAGAAAAAAGAAAATTCAGCCTGGGATCCCTACCCTGGGGATGAGGAGGACTATGTGAGGAGCAGAAGGGGCACTCCTTCCTGCTGGCTGGCCCCCTAAAAGCAAATGGGATGGCAACTCCTGTCTGGGATTTTTTCTGCCCTCTCCCTGTTCTGCCTCCTTCCTGATTTTGATGCACTGTTCTTTGTCCATGCCATCATTGGCAGGGGTCTGGCAAGCTGTAGGCATTTGCTGGTGCTGCACATGGGGCCCTTGTCTCCAGCCATGCAGGTCCCAAGGAAGGGACCTTGCTTCTCTGAATCCCAGAGTTCTGGAAGTTCACTGAGTTCAGTGCCCTGTCCTGATGGGCTGGAAGGCATCAGTGTTTCTAGATTTCCCCTCAGCATGTATATTCTGCTCTTAGGAGTTGCAAAACCAGTCAGGCCACTGTCCTATACTTTCTTGGCCTCACAATGAGGGTTCAGAGCCAAGCCAGCCTAGTGTTTTCACTCAGACCTGGCATCTCCCTGCCACTGGCCCCTGGGATTCAGTTCCTGGCAGGTGGCATGTGAGTTTACATCCACCAAGATGACTGTGGAATGTTTGCAAAACTGGCATTTGGGGAGTGTTGGGGGAGGGGCAAAGAAACAGATTATTTTGTGAACATGGAGCCCAGATGAACTGGGAGATGGTGTTCCTGAAGCTGGTTGCAGTGAGCCTGACGTGTGGGGTTAATGATTCCCCAAACACAGAGTGAATGCTATGTTCTAGGTTCCCAAATGTTTTGAGGCTTCCCTGATTTCCTGTCACCAAAAACTAAATGGATGAGGTGGGGAGTGACAACTGTGCAGTCAGGCAATTCCTTTGGTAATATTATAAGGCAGAGAGGCTGTTTTCTGAGAGCATGGGGGCTGTCTACCTCCAGAGGGACCAGGGGACAGAGATGGGATGGGGGGCCAGGGCAGCCAATGGGAAGGTGTTTACTACCCAGGAGAGGAGATCCCACACATCTCCTTTCTAATCTGGGTGCCTGCATTTCATTGTCTTATTGCCCTGGCTAGGATTGTTTGTAAAATATTTTTTGTTTGTTTGTTTTTCATGGCATATGGAAGTTCCCAGGCCAGGGACTGAATCCAAGCCTCAACTGTGACCTATGCTGCAGCTGCAGCACTGCTGGATAATTTAACCTAGTATGCTGGGCTGGTGATCAAACCCTTGCCTCCACAGTGACCTGAGCTGCTGCAGTCAGATTCTTTGCTTTCTTTCTTTCTTTTCTTTTTTTTTTTAGTGCCGCACCCAGGGCATGTGTAGGTTCCAGGCTAGGGTCTAATTGGAGCTACAGCTGCTGGCCTACACCACAGCCACCTCAATGCAGGATCTGAGCCTAGTCTGTGACCTACACCACAGCTCATGGCGATGCTGGATCCTTGACACGCTGATTAAACCCACAACCTCACGGTTCCCAGTCACATTTGTTTTTGCTGCACCAGGATGGGAACTCCTGCAGTCAGATTCTTAACCCACCGTGCCACAGCACAGCAGGAAGTCCATGTACAATGTTGAATAGAAATGGTGAGAAAGGGCATCCATATCTGGTTCTGACATCTGGGGAAGCCTCCAGCCTTCCTAGGCTGGAGGGTTGTTACCTGTGTGTTTCTTATGGATGCCTTTTATTAGGTTGGTGAGATTCATGCTTAGTCTTTGTTGACTGTGCTTGTTTGTTTTTTGTTTCATTTTGGTTTTGGTTTTGGGGCCACACCCACAGCATGCAGATTTCCCAGGCCAGGGATCTAAACCATGCCACATCAACAACCCAAGCTACAGCAGTGATAACGTCAGGCCCTTAACCCACTGAGAAACTGGGGAACTCCTGTTAAGAGGTTTTTATCATGAAGTGCCTTTGGATATTGTCAAATGATTTTTTGGCTTCCACTGAGATGATCTGCTGCTTTTTTGTCCTTTATTCTCTTAAGAAGGTATCTTACATTAATTTATTTTTTAATGTTAAACCAATTTTGCATTCTTGTGATAAATCTCATTTTGTCATGGTTTATAACCTTTTTATATGCTTCTGGATTCTGTTTTCTGTTATTTTGCTGAGCTTTTTGTGTGTATGTGCATAAGAGTGATGGGTCTGTGGTTTTCTTGGGGTGGTATTGTGGTAATGCGGGCCTCATGAAAATATTGGGAAGTATTCTCTTGCATTTTGGGGGAAAGTTCATAATGAATATGAATTCTTATTTAAGTTGAAAGATTGTTGATTTACAGTGCTATGTTAGTTTCAGGTGTACCACGACATGATTCATATATATTTATATATATATATATACACATGCACATTCTTTTTTTTTTTTTTTTTGTCTTTTTGCTATTTCTTTGGGCCGCTCCCATGGCATATGGAGGTTCCCAGGCTAGGGGCTGAATCGGAGCTGTAGCCACTGGCCTACACCAGAGCCACAGCAACGCGGGATCCGAGCCGCGTCTGCAACCTACACCACAGCTCACGGCAACGCCGGATTGTTAACCCAATGAGCAAGGGCAGGGACCGAACCCGCAACCTCATGGTTCCTAGTCGGATTCGTTAACCACTGCACCACGACGGGAACTCCCACATTCTTTTTCATATTATTTTCCATTATGGTTTATCATAGGATATTGATAGTTCCCTGTGCTATACAGTAGGACTATGTTGGTTATCCATCCTACATGCAATAGTTTGCATCTCCTAACACCAAAATCCCACTTTATCACATTCTCTCCCCCCCTGCCCCTTGGCAGCCACAGCTCTGTTCTCTATGTCTGAGTCCACTTCAGTTTCAGACAGGTTCCTTTGTGTCATATTTTAGATTCCAATAGGATAGAAGTGATATTATATGGTATTTGTCATTCTCATTCCAACATCACTTAGTATGATCATCTCTTGGTCCATCCATGTGGCTTCAAATGGCAGTACTTCATTTTTTTCATGGCTGAGTAATGTTCCATTGTATATATGGACCACATCATCTTTATGCATTCACCTACTGATGGCCGTTTAGGTTGTTTGCATGTCTTGGCTTTTGTGAATAGTGTTGCTATGAATATTTGAATGCATGTATCTTTTTGAGACATTAATTTTTCTTTCAGTGTTTGGTAGACTCAGATTCAGAATTTCTGTGGCTGTGCTGTAGGCCTGCAGCTGCAGCTCCCATTCAACTCCTAACCCCAAGCCAGGGAATTTTTTTTTCTTTTTTAAGGCAGGCATAGCTTTTAAAAAAGTCAAAGAAAAAGAAAAAAGAGAAACAGAATTTTCTTCTTTTGAAGGCTGAATAATCTTCTGTTGGATATGGATGGACCATATTTGTCGTTCTGTTGCTTCTGACTTCTGGCTGTTGTGACTAGTGCTGCCATGAATGTGAGTATTCAGTCCCCTCCTGTCAGAAAGTATTTTGGGGGACATGTTTGATGTAAGTTTGAGAAAGATAGATTTATTTATTTATATTAAAGTAAATATTAAAACAGTTGATTTATAATGGGCCAATTTTTGCTGTACAGAAAAGTGACTCAGTTTTATATATATATTCTTTTCTATACTCTTTTTCCATCAGGGTCTATCCTAGTAGATTGGCTATATTTCCCTTTGCTATATAGTAAGAACTTGTTATCTATCCATTTTAAATGTAATAGTTTGCATCTATTAACCTCAAATTCCCCATCCATTCTTTCTCCAGCCCCCTCCTCCTTGGCAAGCACAAGTCTGTTCTCTATGTCTGAGTCTTTCTGTTTTGTAGATTGGTTCATTTGTGCCATATTTTAGATTCCACATAGAAGTGGTATCATATGCTGTTTGTTTTTCTCTTTCTGACTTACTTCACTTAGTATGAGAATCACTAGTTGCATCCATATTGCTGCAAATGGCATTGTTTTGTTCTTTTTATGTCTGAGTAGTATTCCAGAAAGCATATTTTAAAACAGTGACTGGCCCAAGGCCCATCTGGTCCTGGGATCCCAAAGTTGAGATTGTCTTGCCCACTCAGGCTGCTTTCCTATGGAAAGAGGTGCACCTGTCTTCTTGAATCTTTCCACTAAGTAGGAATGACCCCATATGTTTGAGACAAAACTCTTCCCATGTCCAGTGACCCCCATCCTCTAGGGAGGAAAGGCACTTCTGCTGGAGACACTGGATCTCCCCTTTGTGGGTTTGGCCCAGGTCCAGGGCAGAAGTCAGTTAGGACCAAGTCTCAGTGTGTGGCCAGCTTTACTGAAGCTGATAGGTTCAGCTACCTGGTAAGAAAGACATTTAGGTGAGAGTGAATATAAGTAAAGTTATACTAATATGAATGTATGTGTATGCATGTCTGTTTCAAACTGAAAATAATCATGGAGCCAAACCAGGAATTTTCTAGGGTGGTGATGCTGGGCATTAACCACATATTCCCAGGGGATGGTTTTAACAACCAGAGCCTCTGGCAACACATAGGACCAAGGCTTCTTCTGAAAGTTCCCTCAGAAGCTATGGATACCAGTTTTTTCTCACTTTTGGAGGTCTCTGCCCCATCAGAGGATCTGGTGAGCCTTTTGTGAAGAATGCAACATCTGAACATGGGCCCACAGCCCTGCCTGCAGTTTTGGCAGCATCTTCCCCCTTCCTCCACATGCAGCGGGCTGGGCAGACCCAAGAGCTATAATCCCAGAAGGTGTGTGTCCCTGTTGTATGTCCCCTTGCAGAGGAAGTAGGGGCTGTGTTGAGCCAACCCGGTTAAGAGCCTGGTGTCCAGAGCTCAATGCTGGTTTAAAGTCCACAGACACATCTGGTAGAGAGGGTCTCAGTGATGCTGGTCTGTTGTCCAGTGGTCCAGTGGTCATTTTGCTCAAAGGCACACTGCTGTGTGGCTTTACAGCTCTGCAGGTAGTCTTGACCTTGCTGCCTTCACCTCTCCTTAGACAGAACAAGGGAGAAGTCAGAGAGAATGGAATTCACCAGAACAAACCTATCACCCTGCTGGTGTATGAGATTTTACTTGTTTCAAATCATTGGAAATAAAATTCAGAGTGTTTGAATACATATTGTCTCTTAATTTTCTTTCTTTTCCCTTTTTTACTGTTGATGTTTTTATTAGATTACCAATTATCATCTCTTTGCCTAGGTAGCACACTGGTATTTGGGAAGCACAGGGGTCAAGCTATGTAATTTTGCTGTTGTTCCATTGCCATGGATGTGAAAGTAATGCAGTTTACCTATCAAAGGCAATGGTTGGGATATGGGGCAAGGCAGCTTGATGCCACTTTTTCTAAATATTTACAGTTCTTTTCTCTTTTATATTTATTCCTTTCACTTGAATGGCCATTGCATATTTGCCTTCTAAGGGCTAATTCTCCATGGGTGATATTTTTTTTAATTTGATTGCAGTCTGTTTGATTGCAAGTGTTAGTTTCTGCTCTTCAGAGAAGTGATTCGGTTATATATACCTGTAAATTCTTTTTCATCCCTGGATGTTTTTAGAGGGAGAGCATCAGCTAATAAGAGCTCTATCACAGTCACAAAGTGGATTCAAAGTAGTAATTAATCAACACAGAGAGGCAACAGCCAGCCACCGTGAGGCTGGAATGAAGGTGAAGCCAGAGGGATCTTTCTTGTGAGCATGGCTGTCTGCAGGGACATCTTCCAAAGTGGAGACCAGCAGTGGGGAGGAGGTTCTTCAAAGGTACTCAGCAGCATGTTAAGGAAAGGAAAGGCAGAAAACTTAGTATTTTTTTTTAGTTTTATTTTTTTATTTTTTATTTTTTTATAATTTTTTTATTTTCCCACTGTACAGCAAGGGGGTCAGGTTATCCTTACATGTAAACATTACAATTACATTTTTCCCCCACCCTTTCTTCTGTTGCAACATGAGTATCTAGACAAAGTTCTCAATGCTATGCAGTAGGATCTCCTTGTAAATCTATTCTAAGTTGTGTCTGATAAGCCCAAGCTCCCGATCCCTCCCGCTCCCTCCCCCTCCCATCAGGCAGCCACAAGTCTCTTCTCCAAGTCCATGATTTTCTTTTCTGAGGAGATGTTCATTTGCGCTGGATATTAGATTCCAGTTATAAATGATATCATATGGTATTTGTCTTTCTGGCTCATTTCACTCAGTATGAGATTCTCTAGTTCCATACATGTTGAAATACTTAAATATACGACAGGACACCATCAAACTCCTAGAAGAAAACATAGGCAAAACACTCTCTGACATCAACCTCATGAAGATTTTCTCAGGTCGGTCTCCCAAAGCAATAGAAATTAGAGCAAAAATAAACCCATGGGACCTCATCAAACTGAAAAGCTTTTGCACAGCAAAGGAAACCAAAAAGAAAACAAAAAGACAACTTACAGAATGGGAGAAAATAGTTTCAAATGATGCAACGGACAAGGGCTTAATCTCTAGAATATATAAACAACTTATACAACTCAACAACAAAAAAGCCAATCAATCAATGGAAAAATGGGCAAAAGACCTGAATAGTCATTTCTCCAAAGAAGATATACAGATGGCCAACAAACACATGAAAAAATGCTCAACATCGCTGATTATAAGAGAAATGCAAATCAAAACTACCATGAGATACCACCTCACACCAGTCAGAATGGCCATCATTAATAAATACACAAATAACAAGTGCTGGAGAGGGTGTGGAGAAAAGGGAAGCCCCCTGCACTGTTGGTGGGAATGTAAACTGGTACAGCCACTATGGAGAACAGTTTGGAGATACCTTTGAAATCTATACATAGGACTTCCATATGACCCCACAATCCCACTCTGGGGCATCTATCTGGACAAAACTCTACTTAAAAGAGACATGTGCACCCGCATGTTCATTGCAGCACTATTCACAATAGCTAGGACATGGAAACAACCCAAATGTCCATCGAAAGATGATTGGATTCAGAAGAGGTGGTATATATACACAATGGAACACTACTCAGCCATAAAAAAGAATGACATAATGCCATTTGCAGAAAACTTGGTATCGACACCCTTCCCCCACAGTGCTGGCAAAGACACCCCACAGTACATGTGGCCTGCCAGCTGTTTTGCAGAATCATTGGTTGTTTTTCATGCACGCATTCACAGAGTGATCACTTTGGGAGACACTGAGGTCCCCACACAGGTTTGGGGGAACATGGGCAGAAGTTGGACATGGGTCCCCTAGGTTGGGGGCAAGAGGCTTGCTGGACCCTCATGCTGATTGGGGCTCTTCTTCCCTAGTGGCATCTCCCTCTGCCCTCACATCTGCAGCAGCCATGGGAAATTGCTCCAGATGTGGTCCTATGGACACCTCCACTGCCCTGAGAGACCCTGCAGACTTGGCTGCTCCCCACCACCTGACACAGTAATGCACAATACACACCCCTAATCCAAATTGCCTTGTGGTGGCTTGGTAGGTCTAGTCAGGGGGAGGCATTGGAAGACTCTCCCCTTTCTGGATCATTCTTCCTTGTGGAATTTAGAGAAAATCCTGAGGCTCCCCCCAAACCCCTCTCAAGAACATTTAGGTAAGTGACTTGGGCTTCCTTAAGTTGAATCCCCATAGACAAGTGTGATAGAGCCCAGGTGTGATGCAGACTTCAGGCCAATATCACTCAGGCCACTGTCCCCTGCCTGCCCCTAGCTCTAACCTGAGAGGGAGCCCAGCCATCCTGGTATCCCTGTCAGAACCCTGGACAGGCCAATGGGTATATGGTGTTTCTTTTTTATTTTCAATTTTGCGTTGAAGTATAGTTGATTTACAGTGTTCCTTCAATTTCAGTGACCCATTCTTTTATATATATCTATATATAAATATAGATATAGATATAGATATAGATATAGATATAGATATAGATATAGATATATATATATATATATATATATATATATATACTATTTTCCATCTTGTTCTATCCAACAAGCTTGTGCTATACTGTAGGACTTCACTGCTTATCCATTCTAAATGTAACAGTTTTCATCTACCAACGTCAAACTCCCTGTCCATCCCATTCATTCCCCTGCCCCCACCCAAGCAACCACAAGTCTGCTTTCCATGGCCAGAGGTGGTGTTTCTGTAGCATCTGCATCTGGCACCCCTTCTGCAGGACTGGCTCTGTGTGGCTCTCCAGTGGCCACCATCAGCAGTGAAACAGGAGAGAGAAGTAACTGGGGTGACACCCTGGTCTTTCTTTTGTGACTCAGATCATGCCAGGGCTGGAGGCATCTCAGAAGGAGCCTGAGGCCCAGACCCCTGTAGAGGGTAACTGTTGGGGACAAGGTGCCCAGTATGTGTGAGTGAAGTACATTTTCCTCAGGAGTCCCAGGCAACTCCTCATTCTGCTTCTCACTCAGGGAGCATGTCATTTGAGAGCTCTTCCACAGGGAGCACAGGACCTTGTCCAGCACTGTCAGTCTTTACCCAGGGGGATGGCAGCTGTTCTGTGCCATATAGGTGGGCTATGCATGGGATCCTGTTACCTGCCTGAGGGTTGTCCCTGCAGGAAAGTCACCTGGGGCCAGGACATGGGCTCACAGCCAAGGCACTTGCCCTGCTCCTTGGTTACCATGGGTGCAATGGAATCCAGATTTCCTCTGTTCAGTTTTTGGCAATTGTTTATGGATTGACATTTCTTACTGTTATAAAGCTAACTCACATTCTGGTAAATTAATCCAGATGTCAGTTTCCCCACCCTGCCCTGTAACTCAGAACCTTAGAACTACAGCCACTTATGGGACTGGATGTTTGAGAGCCCCCAACCCACCCTTGTGTTCAGGGATTTTCTCAAAGAGATCAGAGAAGTCCGAGAATCTTCTGTGGTTACACTTCCTTACAGTTAAGGATCCAGGTGAAAATCAGCTGATCTGGAGTCCCATGGGCCAGGGTACAGGAGGGACCAGGCACCAACCCCCCTCTCCAAGGTGAGACCTACAAACACCATCTGGTTCCCCAGAAGCCTATATGACAGCACAGCTGAGCTATGGCCTGTTCAGGATGCTCCCTGCAGCCTCAGGTCCAGGGGCTTTACCAGGAGTCAGTCATATAGGTCTGGCTGCCCACATGCATGGCTGACCTTAGTCTCTAGCCTCACTGGGGGGCCCATCCCCAAGCCCCCCACCATAAATCATGATGTTGGTTCATAGAGTCTGGTGTCACTCAAGACATCAGGTAAACAGAAACACCCCCCTGAGGAGGTCATTCCAAAGGCTCAGAGCTGACCTCCTAGGACCAGGCAAGGGTGTGGACAACTCAGGCCTGCTGCAATCACCCTTCACTGCACAGCACATACAGAGCATTGGCCCTGGGTCCAAGATCAACTCTTGGTTCTTGTGTGAATCAGTGCTCTGATTTGGGTGGTTTCTCTCTCTCTTTTTGTCTCTGTTTCTTACTGGTAAAGTAGGGCTGATCTTGGGAGGGACCCAGATGAGTGAGCCATTAACTAAGGCCCAGCCCAAGGCCTTAGTGAAGGTCAGCTCTCCCAAGCAGCTGGAGTAGCCTTCCTGACCCCACCATGCACTCAGCTGTCCCATCTTCCTCCTTGTGTTTTGTCACCCATGTGGAAAGGGAGATCACTGTGCCCCTGTGGCAGTTCTGCTGCCTCTGTCCTCATCCCATTTGTTCTTGAGTTCCTCCTGAGAAACTCAGGGAGACAGAGGGGCCCCTCTGGAGCCCTGCAGGTGACAAGGACCAGCTTTGAAAAACCACAGAACAAATGCTGCACAATAAAACTAATCCATCCCCTGGGATTCCTGGGGACTGGCCACCCCCAGAAAGAGGTTCATGGGCATGAGGGTGGGGTTTGGTTGTTCTGGACTAGGGGCACAGCCATATGTCCTTCCTTTGGCCACTTATCTGGGGGCTGGGCTCCTTGTTGGGGAGGGTCCTACTGTCCCTGTCCTCTTTCTGACCTGCTTTCTGCAGTGAAATTCTGCCACCCTGCAGCCCCTACTGTCCTTCCAGACAGAGGGCTCTGGAACCATGATTGACTGGTGTGTCTGGGTCTGTGACTTCTGGGATGACTGTCTGCAAGGGCCAGGAGGCAGTTGGCAAGAACAGGTTGATCTAGATAGGGACACAGAACAGAATATCAGAGGTGGCCTTGCTTGTTAAACAGCAAAGGGATTAATAGTAACCCCCCACCCATGAGCTCACACCTCTGTGGGCAGGACATTCCCCAGCACTGAGGTCTGGACAGCTTTGTCCTGTCATGTCCAGGGCCCCAGGGCCCCCATACAGGCCTGGGGCAACTCCCATGGGCAGGAGGGAGGCACCTGAAGGGGCAGCCTGGCCTGTGGGCTGTGCTGGACATGGAGTTGGGAGACATGGTTCTAGCCCTGTCCCTGCCTGTCTGTGGTCAGGGTATAACAGTGGGATGGATTTTGGGAAAATGGTTACATGGGGAATTACCAGTGCTGAGCCCAGCAGGGTGAGCTTACTACAGGGTGTTTAGCCATGGAAGCCACAGCCACATCAGAGGTCCAGAACTACCTCTGCCCCAGAGGACTCTGTCTCCTCTGAGGAATTTCAAATTTTACACATGGATGTTTTGGACTGTGCTCCAGGAGGGGTCAGGTGTCTGGATGGAGAAAAGCAGGATACTGGCCCCAGAAAGCTGTGGTGCCTCTCAACAGAATGATCCCTGCAAGCCCAGACTCTTGCACCTTCCCACTCAGAGAAAAATACAATATTGACTTGAGATATCTGGTTTTCTTTAATAAACCATAATCTTTCTAAAATTTGTTTTATTGAAAGATAGTTGATTTACAATTTTGTGTTCATTTCTGCTGTACAGCAAAGTGATTCAGTTATATATATACTAAATGCGTATACATACATACATATACATTCTTTTCTATGTTCTTTTCCATTACGGTTTGTCATAGGATGCTGAATATAGTTCCCTGTGCTATACAGTAGGACATTGCTGGTTATCCAATCTATATATACTAGTTTGCCTCTGTTAATCCCAAACTCCCCATCCATCCCTCGCTTGGCAACCACATGTCTATTTTGTGTGTCTGGGAGTCTATTTCTGTTTTGAAGGTAAGTTCACTTGTATCGTATTTTAGATTCCACATGTAAGTGATATCATATGGTATTTGTCTTCCTCTTTCTGATTTATTTCACCCAGGGTGATAATCTCTAGATCCATGCATGTTGCTGCAAATGGCATTATCTCATTCTTTTTCATGCCTGAGTAGTATTCCATTGTATATATGTACCACCTCTTCTTATCCATCCCTGTGTCTATGGACATTTAGGTTTTTTCCATGTCTTCACTCTTGTGAATAGTGCTTCAGTGGCCATTGAGGTGCATGCATCTTTTTGAATCAGAATTTTGTCCAGATAAATGCCCAGGAGTGGGTTTGCTGAATCATAGCTCTATTTTTGGGTTTTTGAGGAACCTCCATACTATTCTCCATAGTGACTGTACTAATTTACATCCCAACCCACAGTGTGGGAGGGTTCCTTTTTCTCCCCACCCTCCCCAGCATTTGTAGACTTGTTAATGACCTCTGTGAGGTGGTACCTCATTGTAGTTTTGATTTGCATTTCTCTAATAATTAGCAATGTTGAACTTCTTTCAGAGGCCTATTGGTCATCTGTCTTTGGAGGAATGTCTGTTTAGGTCTTCTGCACATTTTTGTTTTCTGTTTTGGACTTCTGCACATTTTTGTTTGGGTTGTTTGTTTTGTTGTTGAGTTGTATGAGGTGTTTGTATATTTTGGAAATTAACCCATGTCAGTTGTATCATTTGCAAATATTGTCTCCAAGTCCATAGATTGTTTTAACCTTTTTTATGATTTCCTTTGGCTAGGTCATTTAACTGACAGTAATCTTGTGATGTTCCAGCTCCCAGGTCTTTGTTGTAAAACACATTCCATATCCTGATGCCTCCCTGGCTTCTTCACAGCCATCCTCAGAGTGACCTAAAAGGCTGCCTCCCAGGCTTAAGGCCTCCCAAGTACCCTGAATTAAACATACATCTCAGCTTTTATACCATGCTTTTTTGTTGTTGTTCTCTTTAGGGCCACACCTACAGCATATGCAAATTCCCAGGCTATGGGTTCAACTGGAGCTACAGCTCCTGGCCTATGCCACAGCCACAGCAAGGCCAAATCTAAACCACATCAGAAACCTACACTTGAGTTTATAAAAACAATGGACCCTTAACCCATTGAGTGAGGCAATGGATTGAACTCTCATCTTCATTAATACTAGTTTTGTTCTTAACCCATTGAGCAACAATGGGATCTCCATAGATTGTGCATTTTTTTTATTGTTGACAGCTGGACTGAGAGCATGGTCCTAGCTTTCCAACTCACATGAAGTAAGCTGTGGATGGGATAAGGATGGGAATGGGATGCAGTCCAGGGCCAGCAGGGGTTAAAAGCTGATAGGGAGGGGATAGAGAGTTCAAGACAAGGTCCTAAGGAAAAGGGAGCCTATTTCCTATGGTCTTTCTCAGAGGCCTCTCCTAATAAGACTCATGGCTCCTCTGCCTCCTTAGCAGGTGTCTGCTAGTTGCTGGCTCCCTCTGCCTGGTGAGACCCTAACAGGGTCCTGGGTACTGTGCAGGCAGCCCCAGGGTCCTCTCCCCACAGCTCATCTGCAGAATTCCTAGCACAGATAAGCCAGAATGCACACTCATATCTCCATCATGGAGGGCTCAGGGTGAGGCTGATATGGCTGCTGCTGGGGCTGGTGTCTGGTTGGTGAGAATTCACTGGGTAGCATTCTCATTATTGTTCCAGTGCTGGAAGCTGCAGCTGTGTTTCCACCCCTAGCCTTGTAACTTCCATATGCTGTAGGTGTGGCCCTAAAAAGACCAAAAAAATGCATTTAGAGGATGGAGACCAAGTCTAAAGTGGGCAGGGGCCCTGGCCTTGGATTTCCTGCCCAGATGAGCAGGTGGGGTTTTCCCAGATGGAGAGACAAAGGTGATACATGAACATGACATTTCCCATGTAGGGCTCCAGCAGCCTTATGAGGGAGGGTCATAGGCCTACAGCACAGCCCTTAGTTTTGGACCTGGGCTTGTCCAGCTGTTTGCTCCAAAGGATGCAGTGACTCTGAGGGTCATGTCACACTGTCCTGGAGAACATGGACTCAGGAAACTGAGTAAAAAATATTTCCTGCCATGTCAGTAAACAAAGGATGCTGTGGCCATCAAGCCATCAAGCTATCACATTATAGTGGCCCTGAGGGTGAGCTCTGAGGGAAGCCAGGATGGCAGTGAAGGGACTGCTCACCACCAAGCCCTCAGCCACAGCAGCCACCCTGACTGTGCACCCTGAGGGGACTCAGGATGGAGAAAAGCAGAACACTGGCCCCAGAAAACAGAGGTACCCATCAAGGGAGTGAGTTCAGTCAGCCCAGACTCTTGCCTCTTCCTATACAAAGAAAAGTGCTGAGTTCAATCACTTGTAATGTCTGTCTTTTTTTTCTTTTTTTTTAATTAACAGTAATCTTTTCATGTTTCAGCTACCTGGTCTTTTTTGCAAAACACCCTAAGTATCCTGGCTCCTCCCTTTCCTCTTCAGAGCAGCCCCTTAATGCCACCTGAGAGGCTGAGTTCCTGGCTTGAGTTGTCAGAAAACCCACTCTACTGGTAAATCATAACTCTAAACTTTCAGGTTGTGCCTATTTTCTGGTCAACATAACACCAAAGCTGTTTGGCCTTCAGTTCTATTAATGTCCCCATGGGATGGAAGATCTCCAGGACAGGGCTTTTGGTTGGTTTTGGCAAGTGGTTTCAAGCACACAGGCAGAGAAACACCTATTAGAAGGAGAGAGTGGATCCTCTGAGCAGTGGATGGGAGATTCCTGCTCAGCCATGCCAGCAAGACTTTGAGGCTTCTGGATGAGCAGCACCTTCCTTTTCAGCAGAAGGAGCCAGTGGCAGACTGAGAGCCTTTCTGGGTGAGATTCCTGGGATGGAGTTTGGGAACCACTTCTCTGTGGTTGGTGTTCCTTGATGGCAAGCAGCACACTAATGTACATCTCCTATTGCTCACAAAGAGAACTTCCAGTTACTTATGATTTTAGAATTAATAGTTAATGTATTCAAGGTACAAACCCCAAGCATTAACTTTCCTAAAGCTCATGAATTTATGGCTCATATTCGATTTATGAATTTCATTGGATTTTTTTTCACAATCAGTAATAAGTGGGGGCCTTGGGTAACAGTGAAATTTCACTTACAAACTCAAATTCCCATGAAATTTAACCAAAAATTGTTTCAAGGATGAAAATAATTCTTTCATTACTTTCATTAGTAAAGGATGACCTAATTATATGAAAAATGAAGGGAATCTTATGTTCTCTGAAACATTCTAGGGAGTAATCAGTTTTTTTTTAAATTATACTTCCTGTGTGAAATCTTATGTCTAAATCTGCCATTTGATTGTGTATTTTGGCCCGGATAATGAGTATTAACAGGAAAGGGGATAAAAGTGAAGCCTTCCTCTGGGTTTATCATGTAATACTGTTCTGTGATGTCTGTGGGGTGAGAACACTGAACCCTAACCACTTAACCTAGGTCCCATAATTCATTCCTTTGGGAAAGAAAAATCTGCAAAGTGATTGAGAGTAGTGAGTCAAACAGAATGTTTATTAGGAGGGAAGAGAGAGAAGAGAAGATAGGTGGGGAACAAGTACAGGCCACTGGCCGGCTCCAGTGGATGGAGGGGAGATGGGCAGGAAGAGAGAAAGAGAGACAGAGATAGACAGAGAGAAAGAACAAGAGGGTAAGAGAGTGACATGCTTTGGAGATAGTTTAAGTCACTTATACGGGGCCTTCCTTCCAGGCTTCCTCTGGCCATTCATCTTGCTTCTTCTGGCCTTGAGCGCACATCTGGCTTGACTCAGGGCCTCCCCTGTATGCACACACCTCTTTTAGCCAGGATGCTTTCTAGCACAGGATTTCTGGGAAGTTAATAGGATATGCTATTGTCTGCTGCCCCTCCCTCCTCTGACCCCCAAGGAAGTTTCAGTGAGTGTGTAGTTCCGAAGATCTCTTTGACCTCAAGAATGAGAAGTAGCTGGTCTCTTCTTGCTCCTGCCATCATTTTTAGCTTGAAATTATCTGTCCACTGGGAATAGATTACAGGTGTTTGGCCTGAGATCCATCTATCACCTGTTTCAATACTGTTTAGGTGATTTTAGTTTCCTTATTTCCTCTTTCTTCCTTCCTTCCTCCCTCTCTCCCTTTCTTTCTGTCTTTCCTTCTCTTTTTCAGCTGCACCCATGGCATAGGGAAGTTCTTGGGCAAGGGTTTGATTCTGAACTGCATCAGTGACCTGTGCTACAGCTTTGGCATCTGTGACCTGTGCTCTAGCTGTGGCAATGCCCAATTCACACCAGGCTGGGGATCAAATTGGACACAGATTCAACTGTTTGTTAACCCACTGTGCCACAGTGGGGATTCCTTGGTTTCCTTGTCACTTCAAGTCTTCTTGGAGTGAAGGAATCAGATCAGCATGGCAATGTGGCCCAGAGTCTCAGGCTGGGTTAACCATCCACCAGGGGGCTAGGACCATGACTTGTGTTTTAGCCTGTGTGTGGTTCTTTCTCTGGCCACTCCTTCCTGATTTACAAGGCTAGGTTCTGCAGCCCAGCATTCCAAGGCCCTACTTCCTTACAGATGCATGGGGATTTTAAGGCTTTGAATCTGCAATTCTAGCTTTACAGTGAACTTCCTTAATTGCTTGGTGCTATTTTGAATTTCTTTGGCTCTCCTAAGATGTTTTAGTTACTTCCAGCTTGGCTCTGAGGACACGTTATGCCTATTTCATCAGATCCTCCACCCCAACCTGTAACATCTTATAACTTTATGGGTCCAGGAATCCTGTATCTCTCTCACTGGTCCTCACCTTGAAATCTGCCTCCCACCCCTCCAGGTCCACCCTTTGGATTCAGCAGTTAAGTCATGTTTACTAGCTTGATTCTGGGTATTCATTTGAAATAAAATTTGAGTTTAAAAAAGGAAGTGATTCAGAGACCAATGAGGGAGTGATATTGGGTTTAGAGATGTTGTGGGCTAATGTGACTTGTGGGATAGTTGAAGGTAGAGGTGGGGGCTGCAGCAGACTTGGCTGCCCCTTTCCTACACTCCCTCAGGGGGCTGAGTCAGGTCTCAGCACTGACCCCAGCACTGGGCACTGAATCCAACATGTGCCTGTCTGCCTCTCTCTTAGTTATATCTGAGACCCAGCCACCTGCACACAGACCTCAGGTGCAACCTTGATGGCCACCTGAAGAAAGCTTTTCCCTTGAGTTCTCTGGACACCAACCCTTCTGGTTCACCCCACCCTGGTTTGGTGCAGGTCCCTTTGCTTTTTTAAGACTTTGGGCTTCTCTTTGTGCTGTGATTTCCCTATAACAAAATGATGATGCTCTTAGCAGTGATGTTGTGGGCTGAGCCAAGTCCCCCCAAATTCAAGTGCTAGTGTCCTAACCATCAGTGCCTCAGAATGTGATTGTATTTGGATTTCAAAACCAATCTTATGGTTACCATGTGGGAATCCATGGAGGAGAGAGAGGGGATTGGGATGATGGGACTAACATATATATACTACTGTATAGTTTAGATGATTCACAAGAACCTACTGTATAGCACAGGGAAATGTACTCAATAGGCGGTAATAACCTGTATGAGAAAGCAGAATGGGTATATGTATATGTATAACTGATTCACTTCACTGTACACCTGAAACTATAGTCCAATAACATTTTAAGAAAAAGAACCTCAAGTACTTTAACATCAAAATGTGAGAAATAAAAATGGGAAAACACATATAGACCCAAAGAATGTGGCTGTATTTGGAAGGAAGGCTTTTAAAGAGGTAAATTAATATAAAATGAGGTCATTAGTGTGGGCCCTAATCCAAAGTGACCTGTGTTCTTCTAAGAAGGGGAATTTGGAGACAGATGTGCACAGAGGAAGAAGGCCATGTGAACATGAAGTTGACTGTCCACCAGCCATGGGAGGGGCCTGCAGCGGGTCCTTCCCTGGCAGGCAGGTAACCCACAGAAACCACCCTCCCACACCTTGACCTTGGAGTTGCAGCCTCAAGACTGAGAAACAGTAAAGGTTTGTTGTCACCCCACCTATGGCACTTTGTTCCAGCAGCCCAAACTAACAAATATAGGCACCAAGGACCCAAAAGGGACAGAGCCCTCCAGGAAAAGAGTTCCCCACAGGCAGGCTGGAGGCAGGGGCATGCTAATGGCCAGCTGGATAGGGACTCTGGTCCTGGCAGCCTGGAAGTGCCCTTTGACCCTGGAGAAGTGGCAGGTATTACCAAAACTCAGTTGTCTCCTGTTGCAATGGTGGTTCTGGCACTTCCTCTGCCTGGCATCAGGAAGAGTCTCACTCTAGCTCCTGCTTTTGGATATGGAATAGCCCTTCAGACAGTAGGTAAACCAGGAAGTGTGTATCTCCTTTGGCAAAATATTAATGTTCCCTTTGACTTGAAATTATTGCAAGGCTGTGATATGACGTCCCAGAGTCTGTGGATGGGAAGCCCTCTCAGCAAGCTCCTGTGATGGTCACCATTGTTTCAGATGCCAGCAGCTTTTGGGGCTTGAGTATAACACAATGGAGGCACCTGGCTTAGGCACAGCCTTGGCTCTAAGGTTACCTCTTGGCATCCCCCAGTGAACATCAGTCTCTCTGTTCACCTGACAAGGTGACTTTTAGAAGGATTTCCTTACTCTCTTTTTCCTGTCCTAGTACTTAGCAGATAGCCAGGTTCAGTTCTCCAGATTTTTTTTTTTTTTTTGTCTTTTGTTGTTGTTGTTGCTATTTCTTGGGCCGCTCCCGCGGCATATGGAGGTTCCCAGGCTAGGGGTTGAATCGGAGCTGTAGCCACCAGCCTACACCAGAGTCACAGCAATGCAGGATCCGAGCTGCGTCTGCAACGCTGGATCATTAACCCACTGAGCAAGGGCAGGGACCGAACCGCAACCGCATGGTTCCTAGTCGGATTCGTTAACCACTGCGCCACAACGGGAACTCCCTGTTCTCCAGATTTTTTAAGATATTAAGGAAGAATGAGTGGCTATGCTTTTGTTTGCAATGGATGCTAAACTTTGACAAAGACTGTTTCCCAATGAAGATGTAGTACTTTAGGGAAGTCATTTCCTGGGCACCCTGCACACCACTTAATTAAACAGGTTTGATTGTGTTCTCTGGGGCTTGCTTTTTCCTGTCACCTTTATGAGCTGATACCTCCTGATGGCTGGGTAACAAAACCCTAGGAAAGAAAAAGCCCTAATTTTAACATATCCTAGCAATTATCTTGTAAATCTTCTTAAGTATAGATTTCCTTGTAATTTGCATTGGTTAAGTGAACATTCTAGTAATGACAAAGCAGAAAGTATAAAAATGGATTGAATAATTTTCCTGATCAAGGCAAGACTTTCCAATTTAGACTGGTGCAGGCTACTCCATTAACCTATGCCTGAAGTTTCTTTTCATTTATGGCACCATCATGAAGGTTTGAGGTCCTGGGACAGCTTTGGAGGTCAGAGCATTGTCCTGTTCCATTCAGGGGGACTGGCCAGCCAGCAGTCTGGGTGAGAGCTCACATTGGTGGTCCATGATGTGTTCCCTGTAAGCATATTTTCTGTATTTTCTCTGCCTAAAAAATTGGCTGTAAGAAATTTTGCTACAAAAGATAAAATAATGAAAGATAAAAGTGGGACATTAACAAAGACATAATGAAACATGAGAAGTGAAAGACTAAAAAGACTGTCTCAAAATGCAAAGTGTTTGCATATAGTTAATATGTGTATGGATTCTAAGCAGGGCTGTGCAAATGCTGGTTCTGTTGTATGGGTTGTACCTGAGCCCTCATCTTCCAGATCATTGTTTTCCCTGCAGACTTTTTGCTTGTTGATTTGTCTCCTCATTCATCATCACACTTTTCCTTTTTCTCTAAAATTTCTTCCTTTATTAAAAGAGGTCTCAGTTTCCAAACTCTAGGATGTGTGTTCTCACCTGAGCAAAGCAAGTCCAAGAGGAAGCTTGGAAACAAGGACCTGTAACAGGGCTGTTGGGAAAGCTATATGGTTGATGGCTTCAGGCCCTACCCAAGTGTCTGGTCCAGGGTCTGGGAGGACTCTGTTATCCTCTTCCCTCTGAGTCACTGGGTCCTGGCATTGGCTGTCATGCCTGTGGTCTGGCATCTTCCAGGGGCTCAGCCTTCATCCAGGTGGAAGCTGTGCTCCAAGAACTCCAGGGTTGGCAGCACCTGCCTTGACTCTATCACCTGATGGACTGAGGCAGTGAGCCCTCCCACTAGAGAAAATCTCAGGATAGACCTGTGCACCATTTGGACACTGTCATGTTCACCTTGGTGAGCCAAGTACCAGAGCACACAATAGGTGTTCAGTCAGTGAGGATGGTCACTGCTTGAGGATATAGGATCAGACAGGACTCTGGGCACCAGCATTGTGTGTCCCATCCCCACACCCAGTCCATTTGACTTTCATGCATTGTCTCTGCTGCTCTACCTGGTTGCCAAGGCAATTCACCTGGCTGGAGTTATTTGCATCTTCCAGTGATTCATATCCCTGTGCTTCCTCCTATGTCACCTCTGATCATGAACTGTTTCTCTGTCCCTTGCACAGACTTCCCCCTCCCCAGAGGGAAAGAATCTGTTTCTGGAAGGACCCTTGTGGGTCATGGTTAGAAACTCTTAGCCTGAAGTGGAATCTTGTATTCTGGGGGGTGGAGAGCTGGGGGTGCTTTTCTAAGCCATTTTGCTGATTTGGGGTCAGGGAGGGGTGCAGGGGCCAGGCATGGGTAGTGGTGGGGGTGCCCTCCTCCTGTTCTGAAGACACTTTGAGGAGGTCTCCACCTGTGTGTCAGTGGTCCTGTTACAGCTTCAGAGGTGGTGGAACATCCATCAAAGTCTTGTTTGTTTTCCCAGGGCAAGGTGGTTGAAGGCTGTGCTCAGTGGCCAGTGCTGTCTATCAATTACCATGGACAGACCCACCCCCACCCCCAACCTTAGAGCAAATTCCAGTCAAGCTTGGATGCTCTCATGTCATCAAACCCTGCTTGAGAAAAAAATCCCAAAATTTAGGGAATTAAAACAATAACTGCTTTATTTGAAGTGACATACTAAGTGAAGTTAGACAGAAAAAGACAAGTATGATATCACTTATATGTGGAATGTAAAAAAGAATGATAGAGATGAACTTATTTACAGAAAATAATAGACTCGCACACATAAAAAACAAACTTATAGTTACCAAATGGGAAGGAGGGGATAAATTAAAAGATTTGGGGATTAGCAGATACAAATTACCTTGTTTAAAATAGATAAACAAGGTACTACTGTATAGAACAGGGAATTATATTCATTGTCTTCTGATAACCTATAATGGAAAACAATCTGAAACATAATTGCTGCCATACACCAGAAACTAACAAAACATTGTAAATCAACTATAGTTCAATAAAAATAAAGTACATTTTAAGGAGGAAAAAAAGTTTAAAAAATTTATTATCTTGAGACTCTGTGGGCCGGTCTTCCTTATGGGATGAACTGCTGGTATTCAGTCCCCTCCAGAAGTCCTGGCTGTCCCTGCTCATTCTGTGCATGGCCCTCTAGGGCCTGGAGTTATAGACCCCTTATGTGGGACCTGGCTTCTAAGAAGTGGACTGTGCTGAGAGGGGGTTGGGAACCACAGCTCTCCAAAGGATCAGCCTCAGAAGTTGCCTGGCTTCATTTCTGCCACATCCTATTGGACAAAACCAGCTGCTCACGCAACCGAGATTCAAGTAGATGAAAATAAGGCCCCACATCTTGATGGAGTGACTTTTCAGAGTTTGTGGCCATTGTGAATCTACTACACTGAATCAAGCCTAATGTCTGCTTAATACAACCTGGTAAATGAGAGGCTGCTGTAGGGTTGCCATGTAACCTCATCACCTCTGAAGTCATCTAGCATGGGTTTGATTCCTGCCCTCATTGGCCAACAGCTCTGTGACCTTGGAAGCAATTTGGTCTTGCTGTACCTTTCCTTCCATGGGATACAACAAGATGGCACAGTAGTACCTGCCCCACCAGTACTTGTCCACATCAAAGAAGACCCATGTGAAGCACATGACCCTTGATTGGTGTTGACTGTGACTGCACCCACTACTTGGATGGGGAGAAATGCATATACTGGGAATACATATCAAAGGAGCTGGACCTTAGTTGTCAGTGTATTTCCCTGTGGAGTTGAAAGATGGAGTTGTCAGACGTTTGTTGGTGACTCTGTGGAAGTGGGCAGGATGGCAAGAGGTGGTGCAGGCAGTCCTAGACCAGACTTTGCTGATGGGCAAGGTGAGAGGGAGTTGGATCTGTGAGAGATGGAGGAGGTCAAGCAGTCTGCAGGTCTCAAGGCGGACTAGGGTATGTGTGGATTTCAGATGTCAAGGGGGAGTTCTTAATTCTTATTTATTTATTTATTTATTGACATATGGAAGTTCGTGGGTTAGGGGTTGAAAGGGAGCCACAGCTGCAGGCCTATGCCACAGCCATAACAATGAGGGATCCAAGCTGCAACTGCAACTTACAGCACAGCTCACAGCAATGCCTGATCCTTAACTGACCATCCCAGTACACCAAGATCAGAGCTCCTTAAGAGGCAAGAATTCTTATCTTTTGGAGGAATACAGTTCAAACCATATCTATTTTGATACTTAAAATATCTCTACAAGTTATGCAGTTGCCATAATTTCTATCACATTAACAGGACTGCTAGATTGGGAAGTTTTCCCAGGATAACAAAGCTAGTGTCATGGAGTTGGGTTATAAACCCAAGCCTTTCTGACCTCCAAGCTTCTGCTCCTTCTAGAAGTTTCTCAGTAGGGGCCTCTTGGCATTTTTTGGAGCAGGATATTTCTTTGTGCATGGCTGACATATACACCACAGACTCAGCATCCACAGCCCTGTCCACTATGTGACATTGAGCACTGGTTTCTGGCTTATCCACAAATTCCACCCAGGTCCCCTGGGAGGTGATTCCCAGACTGTGCTCTGCTCAGCACTTGCCTACTGGCAGGATTATTTCTGCTGCCATGGTGGGGGATGGGGGGAGCCTCAGACCCTCCTTGGATGCTGATATGTAAGGGACATTGACTTTGGGTGTCCATGTCATTTGAACCAGAGGTCGGCAATGATTCCCTGAGCATGAATTGGTGAGCTACTCACTGTCCCACTTGGTCACACCTATGGAGTTTGTTTGCAGTGTTGTAGTTTCCAGATGTTCTTCTCACTCAGCCAAGGGTGGGCAGGGGTGTAGCAGGCAGTCACTGAAGTGCACAGACACCCCCTACCCTGCCTCATGTCCTGAGAGATGTTTTCAGTCTTCCTTGAGAATTCAGCCTTTGCCATTGGAGAGGGACAGACTCACATGCAGGCACTTGGGGTCAGCTTTCCCAGCAGTGGGATCCAGGCTGCCTGCTGAAATAAGCTCATTGCTAGGAGTAGCTGGATCATATTACCCAGCAAGGAGGAACTCACCCACCCAAGGCAGAGGCTCTGCAAGAGAGTAAGCATTTTTCAGCCTTTGGCAAGAAGAATCCCCCTGCAGAGAATTGATTTCAGCCTCACAGCCAGAGAGAGCTTGAAGTTTCTGAATGCTTCTACCATGACCCAGCTCTTGTTGATGGCTCTACAGTAGAATAGGGTTTTAATATGATAAAAATTAGAAGTTATTGTCAGAAGTGGATTTCACTTCTTGTTTGTCTGCCTGGGTGACTGGTGGGTTTCGCAGAAGGGACCTGGGAACGTGTCCAAATAGTGTCACTCTGGTTCTTAGCAGTGCTGCTATGTCTTTGAAAAGTGTTCATGCTTGGTTTGCAGATGCCATCTATGCTGTGTAACTTTTTCCAGAAATTAACTTTCATGACAACTGATAGGATTTCAGAATCAGAGCATTTTTCATAATTGCTTTTCTTTACGGTTTGGGAGGACTGATGTCAGTGTTTTTACAGCTGTTAGGTACCCAGTCAGGCATAGGGGGCACAGACCCTTATGCCCTGGGCATTCCCATTGGTGAGATTGTGAGAGGGCATGTCCATCTGCATCTGAGGTGTCAGATGAGAGCAATCCATGTGAAAGTCAAGCCACAATGTGATTTGCTTGAGTACCTAGTACCTGTCACCAGAGAAATTTCTATGGGGAATTATTTTATGTGTGATTTAATGAGAAAACACTGTGCTAACTACAGAAGATGAGGTTTATCCTCCTTCTCCTAAATCCAAGTGACTTTGCCAAGTCATCTCAGTGTCCCATGCTTCTGAACCTCCCCTGTGTCTGTGGGCTTACACATTGTAATCCTCAAATATATTTTATAAATTGAGGAGCTGCTCCATGGACTTAAGAATTATTCCCTCTTCCATGAGAATTGACCTTTGAGCTCTCAACTCTAAATGTGGAAAGAAAGGCACCATCAAATTATACCTCTTACTAGCAGAGAGTTTCCAGAAATCTATGTAAGTCATTGGTGACACACTCTCCATGATACCCACCAGAACACAAAACTATTCAGGTGTGTTTCCTCACTCTAGTGCCTGGCATGATGTCTGCAGTGTATGAACCTAATTAGGTGATGAGTAAAAGCTTAGTGGATTGCCATTCCCATAGGTAAGTATAAGACTGCTTCTCCAGACCATAAACCTGGGGGAAATTCAAGTACCCCAGTTCTCCCACTCTGTTTATCATTTCTCTCCACATTGTGAGAAACATAAATGGACACTGATAGGAAGCTCTCCATCCTTTAATACTTTCTGACACACTTTATGAAAATATTTAATTGCTACATGGAAAACCTAAGTACTTGCTCATTTACTCTAGAAAATTCGTGTTTTGTTAATTGATATTTTTCTTCTCCAAAATTATGTTCCACATACAATTTACAATATCCTAGTCAGTAAATATATAGTTTCTATAGATTGTTTTTTTTGTTTGTTTGTTTTGTTGTTGTTGTTGTTTGCTTTTTAGGGTTGGACCTGTGGCACATGGAAGTTCCCAGGGTAGGCGTCAAATTGGAGCTGTAGCTGCTGGCCTATGCCACAGCCACAGCAATACAGGACCAGAGTCTCATCTGTGACCCACACTACAGCTCATGGCCATGCTGGATCCCTGACCCACTGATAGAGGTCAGGGATCAAACCCACAACCTCATGGATACTAGTTGGATTCTTTCCACTGTGCTACAGCAGGAAATCCTGTGGGTTAAAAATAAATAACAAAATAAAATTAAAAAAAAAAACTTACTCTCATTCCTGCTATGTCAAAATACATTAAGAGCTAACTGCAGCAGCTAAGATTGATCTGGAGGTATGAGTTCATGCCCTGGGTTAAGGCAGCGAGTTAAACAATTGAACTTTGTTGCAGTTGTGGTGTATGTTATAGCTGTTTCTCAGATTCAGTCCCTGGCCTAGGAACTTACATATGCTGTGGGTGCAGCCATACAAATTAAAGAAAAGAAAATACTTCTTGCATAGGTGTTCACTACCAAAAGATCTATCAAGCAAAATAAATGTTCATTTTCAAAGATTTATTTATGTATGTATGTATTTATTTATTTATTTTTGCTTGTTATCATTGCACCAGTGGCATGTGGAGGTTCCCAGGCTAGGGGATCTAATCAGAGCTGTTGCTGCTGGTCTATTGCCAGAGCCACAGCAACACCAGATCCAAGTTTTTTCTGTGACCTACACCATAGCTCAGGGCAATGCCAGATCCTTAACCCACAAAGTGAGGCCAGAGATCAAACCCGCAACTTCATGGTTCCTAGTCAGATTCATTTATGCTGTGCCATGATGGCCAAGAGCTTTATTTTTTAATTATCCAAAGTGAAGATTCTATGTATATGGGAACAAAATGAAGCAGCTCTGTTGCATTCCCTTATTCTGAGGTGGGGTTGCCTAATAGATCAGAAAGGAATATAGTGTACATAAAGTAAGTAACTTTAATAACTTGCTTAACTTTACTACAATTTACTTAACTTTAATGTGTTAGACAGAATTAAGGAAAGTGTTTTAGAAGTAATCACAAATAAATATGTTACCTTTTTATTTTTCTTTGGATCCACAATATAACATCTAGGAATATACCCTAAAGAAATCATTATTAAAGGAGAAAAATTACTACTCACGTATGTCAACATGACCATTAAGAGCTGGTGAAAATTTAGAAACATTGATTCTTCAACAATAGAGAAAGGGGTAATTAAAATGGTGTTTCTCTTTGATTAATGTACAGTTTTTAACAGGTGTTTTAAAAATTGTGCAATGTAAGAACATTCTTAAGTAGTATTCTTAAATGAAGAAAATTTTGGATGCAAATTTTGTAGTATTATTCTGACTAATTTAATTATACCTAATTTTATTATATTATATTTTAAATTTATCTCAATAAGGAAAAATATCCTGAAATTATTTTTACCTCTAAGTTGGTAGTATGGTACCTATAGTTTGTGATGCTTTGTGTACTGAAAAAGGGATTTAACTGTGAGATGGGTGAGGATGAAGGGTGATTTCCTGATATTTAAGATTCATTTAAACATGAGAGTCTATAACTCTAAAAGTTCTGGGAAAAAAATCTCACCTACAAACTTGTCTGACATAATTTCTTGGCCAGGACCCCAGGCAGCTGCTAGTTCCCCAAGAAAGAGGTTATAAGATTACAAATGCCAACTACAACTCAGCTTCCATGTTTCTTTGTTGATTTATAAATGATATCACTGGATAAGTCTTAAAAGTGCTACCATGAAAGAAAAAAAGTTAAGGATCCAGCATTGCCATGAGCTGTGGTATAGGTCACAGAGGTGGCACGGATCTGGCATTGCTATGGTTCTGGTGTAGGCCAGCAGAAACTGCTAAGATTAGGCCCCTAGCCTGGAACTGAAAGGATGAAAATGCAGCCTAACCCTCCAAGACCCCAAGAAGGTAGTAAAGAGTCCTAACTCCAGCTTCCTAAAAAGCCCTAGATGCCCCCGAATTCCAGACCTTGCTCCCTGCCAGTAAATAGGTAGAAGGTCACACTTCTTGCTGTTTCAGGGCCTGCTCTCTGTATGAAACTACGTGAAAGGACATAAAATAGGCCCTTGAGTGCGAGATCCTGGCCTAAGTAAGATAACAGGAAATGAGTTGACTAATCACTTATCTGGATTCTGTAAAACTGCTGGCGCTATAGAAGAATTGATTACACATTGAAAGCCCTAGTGACCTATCTCAACTGCAATCTGTCACTCTGCCCAGGAGCCCACGCAAATGCGGACCTCCGGAACTGTAGAAAAAATGATTGGTCCACGGAGCGCAGGCTCTCGATGTTTTAAAATGATTGGTTTGCGAAGTGCGGGCTTTGTTGTGAACCCCATAAAAGCTGTCCCGATTCTGCACTCGTGGCCGCAGTCCTCTACCCCTGTGTGGCGTATGACTGTGGGCCCCAGCACGCTTGGAATAAAAATCCTCTTGCTGTTTGCATCAAGACCGCTTCTCATGAGTGATTTGGGGTGTCGCCTCTTCCGAGTCCAGATGAGGGGGATTTTCCTTCTACTGGCTTTTTCATTTGGTGGGTTGGCCGGGAAACTCCACGACCACCCCTCACACCCCAGAACCGACTTGGAGGTAAAGGGATCCCCTTTGGAACATGTGTGCCGGCCGGCGTCTCTGTTCTGAGTGTCTGTTTTCTGTGATGCATGCTTTCAGTTTGCAGCTGTCCTCTCAGACCATAAGGACTGGAGGACTGTGATCAGCAGATGTGCTAGGAGGATCACAGGCTGCCACCCTGGGGGACGCCCCGGGAGGTGGGGAGAGCCAGGGATGCCTGGTGGTCTCCTACTGTCGGTCAGAGGACCGAGTTCTGTTTTTGAAACAAAAGCTTCCCCCTCCATGGCCGTCGGACTCTTTTGCCTGCTTGTGGAAGACGCGGACGGGTCGCGTGTGTCTGGATCTGTTTGTTTCTGTTTTGTGTGCCTTTGTCTTGTGCGTCCTTGTCTATAGTTTTAATATGGGACAGACGGTGACGACCCCCCCCTTAGTTTGACTCTCGACCATTGGACTGAAGTTAAATCCAGGGCTCATAATTTGTCAGTTCAGGTTAAGAAGGGACCTTGGCAGACTTTCTGTGCCTCTGAATGGCCGACATTCAATGTTGGATGGTCATCAGTGGAGATCTTTAATTCTGAGATTATCCTGGCTGTTAAAGCAATTATTTTTCAGACTGAACCCGGCTCTCATCCTGATCAGGAGCCCTATATCCTTACGTGGCAAGATTTGGCAGAAGATCCTCCGCCATAGGTTAAGCCATGGCTAAATAAATCAAGAAAACCAGGTCCCCAAGTTCTGGCTCTTGGAGAGAAAAACAAACACTCGGCTGAAAAAGTGAAGCCCTCTCCTCGTATCTACCCCAAGATTGAGGAGCCGCTGACTTGGCCGGAACCCCAACCTGTTCCCCCACCCCCACCCCCTTATCTGGCACAGGGTGCTGCGAGGGGACCCTCTGCCCCTCCTGGAGCTCCGGCGGTGGAGGGACCTGCTGCTGGGACTTGGAGCCAGAGGGGAGCCACCCCGGAGCGGACAGACAAGATCGTGACATTACCGCTGCGCACCTATGGCCCTTCCATGCCGGGGGGCTAATTGCAGCCCCTCCAGTATTGGCCCTTTTCTTCTGCAGATCTCTATAATTGGAAAACTAACCATCCCCCTTTCTCGGAGGATCCCCAATGCCTCGTGGGGTTGGTGGAGTCCCTTATGTTCTCTCACCAGCCTACTTGGGATGATTGTCAACAGCTGCTGCAGACACTCTTCACAACCGAGGAGCGAGAGAGAATTCTGTTAGAGGCTAGAAAAAAATGTTCCTGGGGCCAACGGGCGACCCACGCAGTTGCAAAATGAGATTGACATGGGATTTCCCTAGACTCGCCCCAGTTGGGACTACAACATGGCTGAAGGTAGGGAGAGCTTGAAAATCTATCGCCAGGCTCTGGTGGCTGGTCTCTGGGGCACCTCAAGATGGCCCACTAATTTGGCTAAGGTAAGAGAGGTGATGCAGGGACTGAACGAACCTCCCTTGGTATTTCTTGAGAGGCTCATGGAAGCCTTCAGGCGGTTCACCCCTTTTGATCCTACCTCAGAGGCCCAAAAAGCCTCAGTGGCCCTGGACTTCATAGGGCAGTCAGCTCTGGATATCAGAAAGAAACTTAGGAGACTGGAAGGGTTACAGGAGGCTGTTACATGATCTAGTGAAAGAGGCAGATAAGGTGTATTACAGAAGGGAGACAGAAGAGGAGAAGGAACCGAGAAAAGAAAAGGAGAGAGAAGAAAGGGAGGAAAGACGTGATAGACGGCAAGAGAAGAATTTGACTAAGATCTTGGCCGCAGTGGTTGAAGGGAAGAGAAGCAGGGAGAGAGAGAGAGATTTTAGGAAAATTAGGGCAGGCCCTAGACAGTCAGGGAACCTGGGCAATAGGACCCCACTCGACAAGGACCAGTGTGTGTATTGTAAAGAAAAAGGACACTGGGCAAGGGACTGCCCCAAGATGGGAAACAAAGGACCGAAGGTCCTAGCTCTGGAAGAAGATAAAGATTAGGGGAGACGGGGTTCGGACCCCCTCCCCGAGCCCAGGGTAACTTTGAAGGTGGAGGGGCAACCAATTGAGTTCCTGGTTGATACCAGAGCGGAGCATTCAGTACTGCTACAGCCATTAGGAAAACTGAAAGATAAAAAATCCTGGGTGATGGGTGCCACAGGGCAATGGCAGTATCCATGGACTACCCGAAGAACCGTTGACTTGGGAGTGGGATGGGTAACCCACTCGTTTCTGGTCATCCCTGAGTGCCCAATACCCCTCCTAGGTAGAGACTTACTGACCAAGATGGGAGCTCAAATTTCCTTTTTTTTTTTTTTTTTGTCCTTTTTTGTTGTTGTTGCTATTTCTTGGGCCACTCCCGCGGCATATGGAGGTTCCCAGGCTAGGGGTTGAATCGGAGCTGTAGCCACCGGCCTACGCCAGAGCCACAGCAACGCGGGATCCGAGCCGCATCTGCAACCTACACCACAGCTCGCGGCAACACCGGATCGTTAACCCACTGAGCAAGGGCAGGGACCGAACCCGCGACCTCATGGTTCCTAATCGGATTCGTTAACCACTGCGCCATGACGGGAACTCCTCAAATTTCTTTTGAACAAGGAAAACCAGAAGTGTCTGCGAATAGCAAACCCATCACTGTGTTGACCCTCCAATTAGATGATGAATATTGACTATATTCTCCCCTAGTAAAGCCTGATCAAGATATACAGTCCTGGTTGGAGCAGTTTCCCCAAGCTGGGGCAGGAACCGCAGGGATGGGTTTGGCAAAGCAAGTTCCCCCACAGGTTATTCAGCTGAAGGCCAGTGCTACACCAGTATCAGTCAGACAGTACCCCTTGAGTAGAGAGGCTCGAGAAGGAATTTGGCCGCATATTCAAAGATTTTTTTTTTTTAAAGCTTTACTATTTTTTTTTTCTTTTTTGTCTTTTTGCTATTTCTTTGGGCCGCTCCTGCGGCATATGGAGGTTCCCAAGCTAGGGGTCTAATCGGAGCTGTAGCCGCCAGCCTACGCCAGAGCCACAGCAACATGGGATCCGAGCCGTGTCTGCAACCTACACCACAGCTCACGGCAATGCCAGATCGTTAACCCACTGAGCAAGGGCAGGGACCGAACCTGCAACCTCATGGTTCCTAGTCGGATTCATTAACCACTGCGCCATGACGGGAACTCCTGCATGTTCAAAGATTAATCCAACAGGGCATCCTAGTTCCTGTCCGATCCCCTTGGAATACTCCCCTGCTACCGGTTAGGAAGCCTGGGACCAATGATTATCGACCAGTACAGGACTTGAGAGAGGTCAATAAAAGGGTGCAGGACATACACCCAACGGTCCCGAATTCTTATAACCTCTTGAGCGCTCTCCCGCCTGAATGGAACTGGTACACAGTATTGGACTTAAAAGATGCCTTCTTCTGCCTGAGATTACACCCCACTAGCCAACCACTTTTTGCCTTTGAGTGGAGGGATCCAGGTACGGGAAGAACCGGACAGCTCACCTGGACCCGACTGCCCCAAGGGTTCAAAAACTCCCTGACCATCTTTGACGAAGCCCTACATAGAGATCTGGCCAACTTCAGGATCCAACACCCCCAGGTGACACTCCTCCAGTACGTGGATGACCTGCTTCTAGCGGGAGCCACCAAACAGGACTGCTTAGAAGGTACGAAGGCACTACTACTGGAATTGTCTGACCTAGGCTACCGAGCCTCAGCTAAAAAGGCCCAGATTTGCAGGAGAGAGGTAACATACTTGGGGTAAAGTCTGCGGGACGGGCAGCGATGGCTGACGGAGGCACGGAAGAGAACTGTAGTCCAGATACCGGTCCCAACTACAGCCAAGCAAGTGAGAGAGTTTTTGGGGACAGCTGGATTTTGCTGACTGTGGATCCCGGGGTTTGCGACCTTAGCAGCCCCACTCTACCCGCTAACCAAAGAAAAAGGGGAGTTCTCCTGCGCTCCTGAGCACCAGAAGGCATTTGATGCTATCAAAAAGGCCCTGCTGAGCGCACCTGCTCTGGCCCTCCCTGATGTAACTAAACCCTTTACGCTTTATGTGGATGAGCGTAAGGGGGTAGCCCGGGGAGTTTTAACCCAATCCCTAGGACCATGGAGGAGACCTGTTGACTACCTGTCAAAGAAGTTAGATCCTGTAGCCAGTGGTTGGCCCGTATGCCTGAAGGCTATCGCAGCCATGGCCATACTGGTCAAGGACGCTGACAAATTGACTTTGGGACAGAATATAACTATAATAGCCCCCCATGCGTTGGAGAACATCGTCCGGCAGCCCCCAGACAGATGGATGACCAACGCCTGCATGACCCACTATCAAAGCCTGCTTCTCACAGAGAGGATCACGTTCGCTCCACCAGCCGCTCTCAACCCTGCCACTCTTCTGCCTGAAGAGACTGATGAACCAGTGACTCGTGATTGCCAACAACTATTGATTGAGGAGACTGGGGTCCACAAGGACCTTACAGACATACCGCTGACTGGAGAAGTGCTGACCTGGTTCACTGATGGGAGCAGCTATGTGGTGGAAGGTAAGAGGATGGCTGGGGGGGCGGTAGTGGATGGGACCCACACAATCTGGGCCAGAAGCCTGCCGGAAGGGATTTCAGCACAAAAGGCTGAGCTCGTGGCCCTCACGCAAGCTTTGCGGCTGGCCGAAGGGAAATCCATAAACACTTATACGGACAGCAGGTATGCCTTTGTGACTGCGCAGGTGCACGGGGCCATCTATAAACAAAGGGGGTTGCTTACCTCAACAGGGAGGGAAGTCAAGAACAAAGAAGAAATTCTAAGCTTGTTGGAGGCCTTACATTTGCCAAAAAGGCTAGCCATTATACATTGCCTTGGGCATCAGAAAGCCAAAGATCTCATCTCGAAAGGAAACCAGATGGCCAACCAGGTCGCCAAGCAGGCAGCCCAGGGTGTTAACCTTCTGCCTATAATGGAAACGTCCAAAGCCCCAGAACCCGGATGGCAGTACACCCTAGAAGACTGGCAGGAGATAAAGAAGATAGACCGGTTCTCTAGGATTCCAGAGGGGACCTGCTATACCTCAGACGGGAAGGATATCCTACCCCACAAAGAAGGGTTAGAGTATGTCCAACAGATGCATCATCTAACCCACCTAGGAGCTAAACATCTGCAACAGTTGGTCAGAACATCCCCTTATCATGTTCTGAGACTACTGGGAGTGGCTGACTTGGTGGTCAAACATTGTGTGCCTTGCCAGCTGGTTAATGCTAATCCTTCCAGAATGCCTCCGGGAAAGAGACTAAGGGGAAGCCACCCAGGCGCTCACTGGGAAGTGGATTTCACTGAGGTAAAGCCAGCTAAATACGGAAACAAATATCTATTGGCTTTTGTAGACACCTTTTCAGGATGGGTAGAGGCTTATCCTTCTAAGAAGGAGACTTCAACCTTGGTGGCTAAGAAAGTATTGGAGGAAATTTTTCCAAGATTTGGAATACCTAAAGTAATAGGGTCAGACAATGGTCCAGCTTTTGTTGCCCAGGTAAGTCAGGGACTGGCCAAGACATTGGGGATTGATTGGAAATTGCATTGTGCATACAGACCCCAAAGCTCAGGAGAGGTAGAGAGGATGAATAGAACCATTAAAGAGACCCTCACCAAATTGACCACAGAGACTGGCATTAATGATTGGATAGCTCTCCTGCCTTTTGTGCTCTTCAGGGTTAGGAACACCCCTGGACAGTTTGGGATGACCCCCTATGAATTGCTCTATGGGGCCCCCCCCATTGGTAGAAATTGCCTCTGTACATATTGCTGATGTGCTACTTTCCCAGCCTTTGTTCTCTAGGCTCAAGGCGCTCAAGTGGGTGAGGCAGCAAGCGTGGAAGCAGCTCTGGGAGGCCTACTCAGGAGAAGGAGACTTGCAAGTTCCACATCGCTTCCAAGTTGGAGATTCAGTCTATGTTAGATGCCACCATGCAGGAAACCTCGAGACTCGGTGGAAGGGCCCTTATCTCATACTTTTGACCACACCAATGGCTGTGAAAGTCGAAGGAATCTCCACCTGGATCCATGCATCCCATGTCAAGCTGGCGCCACCTCCCCACTCGGGGTGGAGAGCTGAAAAGACTGAGAATCCCCTTAAGCTTCGCCTCCATCGCCTGGTTCCTTAGTCTAACAATAACTTTCCAGGCCAGTAGTAAATGCCTTATAGATGGCTCAAACCCCCATAGACCCTCATCCCTTACCTGACTGATTATTGACCCTGATACGGGTGTCACTGTTAATAGCACCCGAGGTGTCGCTCCTAGAGGCACCTGGTGGCCTGAACTGCATTTCTGCCTCTGATTGATTAACCCCGCTGCTAAAAGCACACCTCCCAACCTAGTCCGTAGTTATGGGTTCTATTGCTGCCCAGGCACAGAGAAAGGGAAATACTGTTGGGGGTTCCGGGGAATCCTTCTGTAGGAGATGGAGCTGCGTCACCTCCAATGATGGAGACTGGAAATGGCCAATCTCTCTCCAGGACCGGGTAAAATTCTCCTTTGTCAATTCCGGCCTGGGCAAGTACAAAGTGATGGAACTATATAAAGATAAGAGCTGTTCCCCATCAGACTTAGATTATCTAAAGATAAGTTTCACTGAAAAAGGGAAACAGGAAAATATTCAAAAGTGGATAAATGGTATGAGCTGGGGAATAGTTTTTTATAAATATGGAGGGGGAGCAGGGTCCACTTTAACCATTCGCCTTAGGATAGAGACGGGGACGGAACCCCCTGTGGCAGTGGGACCCAACAAAGTACTGGCTGAACAGGGGCCTCCGGCCCTGGAGCCACCACACAACTTGCTGGTGCCCCAATTAACCTCACTGCGGCCTGACATAACACAGCTGCCTGACAACGGTACCACTGGATTGATTCCTACCAACATGCCTAGAAACTCCCCGGGTGTTCCTGTTAAGACAGGACAGAGACTCTTCAGGCTCATCCAGGGAGCTTTCCAAGCCATCACCTCCACGGACCCCGATGCCACTTCTTCTTGTTGGCTTTGTCTATCCTCAGGGCCTCCTTATTATGAGGGAATGGCTAGAGAAAGGAAATTCGATGTGACTAAAGAGCATAGAAATCAATGTACATGGGGGTCCCGAAATAAGCTTACCCTCACTGAAGTTTCCGGGAAGGTGACATGCATAGGAAAAGCTCCCCCATCCCACCAACACCTTTGGAATAGTACTATGGTTTATGAGCAGGCCTCAGAAAATCAGTATTTAGTACCTGGTTATAACAGGTGGTGGGCATGCAATACTGGGTTAACTCCCTGTGTTTCTACCACAGTCTTTAACCAATCCAAAGATTTCTGTGTCATGGTCCAGCTCATCCCCCAGGTATACTACCATCCTGAGGAAGTAGTCATCGATGAGTATGACTATCGGCCTACCCGCTCAAAAAGAGAGCCCGTGACCCTCACCCTAGCCATTATACTTGGATTAGGGATGGCCGGTGTGGGGACAGGGACAGCTGCCCTGATCACAGGACCACAGCAGCTAGAAAAAGGACTTGGTGAGCTACATGCGGCCATGACAGAAGATCTCCAAGCCTTAGAGGAATCTGTTAGCAACCTAGAAGAAACCCTGACTTCTTGGTCTGAAGTGGTTCTACAGAACCAGAGGGGATTAGATCTGCTGTTTCTAAAAGAAGGTGGGTTATGTGCAGCCTTAAAAGAAGAATGTTGCTTCTATGTGGATCACTCGAGAGCCATCAGAGACTTCATGAGCAAGCTTAGAGAAAGGTTAGAGAGACATCAAAGGGAAAGAGAGGCTGACAAGGGATGGTTTGAAGGATGGTTCAACAGGTGTCCTGGGATGACCACCCTGCTTTCTGCTCTGAAGGGAACCCTAGTGGTCCTGCTCCTTTGCTTACAGTTGGGCCTTGCTTAATTAATAGGTTTGTTGCCTTTGTTAGAGAACGAGTGAGCGCAGTTCAGATCATGGTGTTTAGGCAACAGTACCAAAGCCTTCCAAGCAAAGGAGAAACTGACCTGTAGCATTCCCAGTTTGAACATTAGAACTATTAACAAGAGAAGAAGTGGGGAATAAAGATTAAAATGCAGCCTAACCCTCCAAGACCACAAGAAGGTAGTAAATAGCCCTAACTCCAGCTTCCTAAAAAGCCGTAGATGCCCCCGAATTCCAGACCTGGCTCCCTGCAAGTAAATAGGTAGAAGGTGACACTTCTTGCTGTTCCAGGGCCTGCTCTCTGTATGCAACTAGGTGAAAGGACGAAAAATAGGCCCTTGAGTGCCTGCTCCTGGCCGAAGTAAGATAACAGAAAATGAGCTGACTAATCGCTTAAGAGGATTCTGAGGCAGCTTTGGCGCTCTGCCTTCTCGGGGGCCCCTCTGGATCTGCCCTGCCCGGGCAGCCCCCCACCGGGCCGCCCCTCGAGCACACCCCACCCCCGCCACCGGGGAAAGTTGGGGGAACGCTCTACCTAGAGCCACCGAGCTTGGCCTGGGGGCTCCGGCCCCGCCCCGCCTCCCCACGTCTCCCCACCCCTCCCCGCCCCCTCCCCGAGTGTGTGGGAGGAGCCCACCCCTTGTGGGCTGAGGCGGTCAGGTGACGCCCCGGGTGGGTGGGGCCGGGGCCCCGGCGCCCTATATAAGGCGGCGGCAGCCCTCCCTGGAGGCAGCGGGAGCCCGCGTCGCACATCGCACAGCACCGCGTCGCACAGCACCGCGCCTGAGGGCGCTTCTCCGTGGCTGACCCTGAAGAGGAGGAGGCCCAAGTGCCAGAGCTTTCTCCCCTAGAAGGTCGGGACTCTCCAGCAGTGTGTGGGTTGGTTGGGTTGGGTTGGAGGTGCAGCGTTTGGGCCGAGGGGGTTCCTCTTCTCCCCTGGCTGGAGAAGTCTACCCTCCGGGGGCCGCGTTCTTGGCCACTGCGAGGCGCACCGTGTGGGGAGGGACAGCGCGTCCTGTGGGGGGCGTGCACGGCGGCTGTGGGGGCGTGCGTGTGCGCGCGCGGGAAGCCAGCAGCCAGACTTGAGCATCTCCCTCTTCTGACCTTTGTGGCTGGTCAGACGCGCCCAGGCCAGGGATCCCCGGCCCCGCCCGATCTTGCGGGCTGGCAGGCATGGACAAGGCCAGCGCGTCGAGCTGGGACCAAGGGGGCGACCCAGGTCTGGCGGCAGAGACGGCAGCCGGGCCCTCGGGCCCCCGGGCGGCCCGCGGCGGTGAGCGGCCCGCGGACCGCCCACAGGAGCTGATGCGCGCCCCTGAAGAGGAGGCGGACACAGGCCGCGGGCCTCCTGCAGCCAAAAGGCTGAAAAGGGACACCGAGGGCCAGAGACCGAGGAACCCCCGAGTGGATGAAGAGGAGGCCCAGAAGATGCGAACCCTCGTGGCTTCCATGAGCCAGGAGCAGCTGGACCGTTACGAAGTGTATCGCAGGTCAGCCTTCCCCAGGGCAACCATGAAACGTCTGATCCAGAGCGTGGCTGGCTCGGCGGTGGGCCAGAACGTCGTCATTGCCATGTCCGGAGTGGCCAAGGTCTTCGTCGGGGAGGTCGTGGAAGAGGCCCTGGACGTGTGTGAGAAGTGGGGGGAGACACCCCCGCTCCAACCCAAGCATCTGAGGGAGGCTGTGCGCAGGTTACGCTCCCGGGGCCGAATGCCCAGCACCAAGCACAAGAAGATCTTGTTCTTCTAGGCCCGGGGCCCGGGGAGGGACGGTGGTCCAGAGGCCCTAAGGGCCTCGCCCGCTGTCTCGCCTCTGTCTCAGCCCAAGGTGGGTGTGGGTAGACCCAGGAGGGATTCCTCCTCCGCCCTCCCCAAGACGCACCCTGCTACCCTTCTGCCCACACAACCAGGCTTCTGGGTCTGGTTCCCCCAGGCCAGCCCGGAAATGCGCATGCAATGGGAAATGGCTCAAGGAAGCAGGGGAGCGCCCGAGCGCCGGCCCGGGCACGTCTACTCCGGAGTCTACTCTGCTCGACCCTGATGCCTAAGGCGCCTCAAAGGGAATGTGCCTATGGATAGAGCTGATTTCCCTGGCGATAAGGACGCAGTGACACAGGGGCTCTTGGCAGGTCGCCGGTCTTCCGGGTGCTGCCGAAAGATAAAACAGTATACACTTGGAAAACCTGCATGGGAGTTCCCGTCATGGCTCAGTGGCTAAGGACTCCGCCTTGGAAGCATGAGGTTGCGGGTTCGATCCCTTGCCCCGCTCGCTCAGCGGCTTAAGGACCCGGCGTTGCCGTGAGCTGTGTTGTAGGTCCCAGACTCGGCTGGGATCTGGCAGAGCTGGGGCTCTGGCGTAGGTCGGTGGCTACAGCTCCCATTTCACCCCGAGCCTGGGACCCTCCTTATGCCCTGGGTGTGGCCACAGGGAATGGCAAAAAAAAAAAAAAAAAAAAAAAAAAAAAAAAAAAAAAAAACCCAAAAAACAAAACAAAACAAAAAAACCCAAAACCCCAAAACACCAAAAAAAACCCCAAAAACCAAAAAAAAAAAAAAAACCAAAATGAAAAAACTCCCTAAAAAAAAAACAAAGGTTCAAAGGTGTACCAAAGTGGTTTAGAAAGACATGGGGAGGGGATGGGGGAGGAACAGATCCACAAGATCCAAGGCAAGGCTCCCAGTGGGACCTGGAATGGGTCAAGAGGTGGCGAGGTATTCCTGAGGAGGTGAGGAGGGGATTGGCTCCCTCTCTGATCTTGGACGTTCCCGCCTCCGCAGCGGTGTGGGGTGATTCCGGTGGGTGGACGGTGGGGTGGGACGGCCTGAGAGCAGGAGCCCTGGGAGACGTGGCCCTTCCAGGTTGCCTTCGGTCAAGCCACAAGGGTCTTGCAGGGACCCGGCGGAGAAAGAGAAGGGGGGCCAGGCATTGCCAAGCATTGCCTTCAGGCAATGGCCCGCCTACGGATCTCCTGGGTGGTGGGGGGGGGGAAGGATGTGCTGGCTGGCACATGCCTGAGGCCCCAGGTCCTCGGGCAGCCAGCCCCACTGCCCACGGGGAGCGAGGCTGCCGGCTTTCTGGGGGCCCCTCCCCAGGCCCGGACGTCCTGAGAGCACCCGAGGAGGAGAGGAGCTGTGGACCGGCACCAGCGGGATCTTTGGCCGGCTGGCCGCCGCCATGGTTTCTGAGGCAGCTTTGGCGCTCTGCCTTCTCGGGGGGCCCCTCTGGATCTGCCCTGCCCGGGCAGCCCCCCACCGGGCCGCCCCTCGAGCACACCCCACCCCCGCCACCGGGGAAAGTTGGGGGAACGCTCTACCTAGAGCCACCGAGCTTGGCCTGGGGGCTCCGGCCCCGCCCCGCCTCCCCACGTCTCCCCACCCCTCCCCGCCCCCTCCCCGAGTGTGTGGGAGGAGCCCACCCCTTGTGGGCTGAGGCGGTCAGGTGACGCCCCGGGTGGGTGGGGCCGGGGCCCCGGCGCCCTATATAAGGCGGCGGCAGCCCTCCCTGGAGGCAGCGGGAGCCCGCGTCGCACATCGCACAGCACCGCGTCGCACAGCACCGCGCCTGAGGGCGCTTCTCCGTGGCTGACCCTGAAGAGGAGGAGGCCCAAGTGCCAGAGCTTTCTCCCCTAGAAGGTCGGGACTCTCCAGCAGTGTGTGGGTTGGTTGGGTTGGGTTGGAGGTGCAGCGTTTGGGCCGAGGGGGTTCCTCTTCTCCCCTGGCTGGAGAAGTCTACCCTCCGGGGGCCGCGTTCTTGGCCACTGCGAGGCGCACCGTGTGGGGAGGGACAGCGCGTCCTGTGGGGGGCGTGCACGGCGGCTGTGGGGGCGTGCGTGTGCGCGCGCGGGAAGCCAGCAGCCAGACTTGAGCATCTCCCTCTTCTGACCTTTGTGGCTGGTCAGACGCGCCCAGGCCAGGGATCCCCGGCCCCGCCCGATCTTGCGGGCTGGCAGGCATGGACAAGGCCAGCGCGTCGAGCTGGGACCAAGGGGGCGACCCAGGTCTGGCGGCAGAGACGGCAGCCGGGCCCTCGGGCCCCCGGGCGGCCCGCGGCGGTGAGCGGCCCGCGGACCGCCCGCAGGAGCTGATGCGCGCCCCTGAAGAGGAGGCGGACACAGGCCGCGGGCCTCCTGCAGCCAAAAGGCTGAAAAGGGACACCGAGGGCCAGAGACCGAGGAACCCCCGAGTGGATGAAGAGGAGGCCCAGAAGATGCGAACCCTCGTGGCTTCCATGAGCCAGGAGCAGCTGGACCGTTACGAAGTGTATCGCAGGTCAGCCTTCCCCAGGGCAACCATGAAACGTCTGATCCAGAGCGTGGCTGGCTCGGCGGTGGGCCAGAACGTCGTCATTGCCATGTCCGGAGTGGCCAAGGTCTTCGTCGGGGAGGTCGTGGAAGAGGCCCTGGACGTGTGTGAGAAGTGGGGGGAGACACCCCCGCTCCAACCCAAGCATCTGAGGGAGGCTGTGCGCAGGTTACGCTCCCGGGGCCGAATGCCCAGCACCAAGCACAAGAAGATCTTGTTCTTCTAGGCCCGGGGCCCGGGGAGGGACGGTGGTCCAGAGGCCCTAAGGGCCTCGCCCGCTGTCTCGCCTCTGTCTCAGCCCAAGGTGGGTGTGGGTAGACCCAGGAGGGATTCCTCCTCCGCCCTCCCCAAGACGCACCCTGCTACCCTTCTGCCCACACAACCAGGCTTCTGGGTCTGGTTCCCCCAGGCCAGCCCGGAAATGCGCATGCAATGGGAAATGGCTCAAGGAAGCAGGGGAGCGCCCGAGCGCCGGCCCGGGCACGTCTACTCCGGAGTCTACTCTGCTCGACCCTGATGCCTAAGGCGCCTCAAAGGGAATGTGCCTATGGATAGAGCTGATTTCCCTGGCGATAAGGACGCAGTGACACAGGGGCTCTTGGCAGGTCGCCGGTCTTCCGGGTGCTGCCGAAAGATAAAACAGTATACACTTGGAAAACCTGCATGGGAGTTCCCGTCATGGCTCAGTGGCTAAGGACTCCGCCTTGGAAGCATGAGGTTGCGGGTTCGATCCCTTGCCCCGCTCGCTCAGCGGCTTAAGGACCCGGCGTTGCCGCGAGCTGTGTTGTAGGTCCCAGACTCGGCTGGGATCTGGCAGAGCTGGGGCTCTGGCGTAGGTCGGTGGCTACAGCTCCCATTTCACCCCGAGCCTGGGACCCTCCTTATGCCCTGGGTGTGGCCACAGGGAATGGCAAAAAAAAAAAAAAAAAAAAAAAAAAAAAAAAAAAAAAACCCAAAAAACAAAACAAAACAAAAAAACCCAAAACCCCAAAACACCAAAAAAAACCCCAAAAACCAAAAAAAAAAAAAAAACCAAAATGAAAAAACTCCCTAAAAAAAAAACAAAGGTTCAAAGGTGTACCAAAGTGGTTTAGAAAGACATGGGGAGGGGATGGGGGAGGAACAGATCCACAAGATCCAAGGCAAGGCTCCCAGTGGGACCTGGAATGGGTCAAGAGGTGGCGAGGTATTCCTGAGGAGGTGAGGAGGGGATTGGCTCCCTCTCTGATCTTGGACGTTCCCGCCTCCGCAGCGGTGTGGGGTGATTCCGGTGGGTGGACGGTGGGGTGGGACGGCCTGAGAGCAGGAGCCCTGGGAGACGTGGCCCTTCCAGGTTGCCTTCGGTCAAGCCACAAGGGTCTTGCAGGGAGCCGGCGGAGAAAGAGAAGGGGGGCCAGGCATTGCCAAGCATTGCCTTCAGGCAATGGCCCGCCTACGGATCTCCTGGGTGGTGGGGGGGGGGAAGGATGTGCTGGCTGGCACATGCCTGAGGCCCCAGGTCCTCGGGCAGCCAGCCCCACTGCCCACGGGGAGCGAGGCTGCCGGCTTTCTGGGGGCCCCTCCCCAGGCCCGGACGTCCTGAGAGCACCCGAGGAGGAGAGGAGCTGTGGACCGGCACCAGCGGGATCTTTGGCCGGCTGGCCGCCGCCATGGTTTCTGAGGCAGCTTTGGCGCTCTGCCTTCTCGGGGGGCCCCTCTGGATCTGCCCTGCCCGGGCAGCCCCCCACCGGGCCGCCCCTCGAGCACACCCCACCCCCGCCACCGGGGAAAGTTGGGGGAACGCTCTACCTAGAGCCACCGAGCTTGGCCTGGGGGCTCCGGCCCCGCCCCGCCTCCCCACGTCTCCCCACCCCTCCCCGCCCCCTCCCCGAGTGTGTGGGAGGAGCCCACCCCTTGTGGGCTGAGGCGGTCAGGTGACGCCCCGGGTGGGTGGGGCCGGGGCCCCGGCGCCCTATATAAGGCGGCGGCAGCCCTCCCTGGAGGCAGCGGGAGCCCGCGTCGCACATCGCACAGCACCGCGTCGCACAGCACCGCGCCTGAGGGCGCTTCTCCGTGGCTGACCCTGAAGAGGAGGAGGCCCAAGTGCCAGAGCTTTCTCCCCTAGAAGGTCGGGACTCTCCAGCAGTGTGTGGGTTGGTTGGGTTGGGTTGGAGGTGCAGCGTTTGGGCCGAGGGGGTTCCTCTTCTCCCCTGGCTGGAGAAGTCTACCCTCCGGGGGCCGCGTTCTTGGCCACTGCGAGGCGCACCGTGTGGGGAGGGACAGCGCGTCCTGTGGGGGGCGTGCACGGCGGCTGTGGGGGCGTGCGTGTGCGCGCGCGGGAAGCCAGCAGCCAGACTTGAGCATCTCCCTCTTCTGACCTTTGTGGCTGGTCAGACGCGCCCAGGCCAGGGATCCCCGGCCCCGCCCGATCTTGCGGGCTGGCAGGCATGGACAAGGCCAGCGCGTCGAGCTGGGACCAAGGGGGCGACCCAGGTCTGGCGGCAGAGACGGCAGCCGGGCCCTCGGGCCCCCGGGCGGCCCGCGGCGGTGAGCGGCCCGCGGACCGCCCGCAGGAGCTGATGCGCGCCCCTGAAGAGGAGGCGGACACAGGCCGCGGGCCTCCTGCAGCCAAAAGGCTGAAAAGGGACACCGAGGGCCAGAGACCGAGGAACCCCCGAGTGGATGAAGAGGAGGCCCAGAAGATGCGAACCCTCGTGGCTTCCATGAGCCAGGAGCAGCTGGACCGTTACGAAGTGTATCGCAGGTCAGCCTTCCCCAGGGCAACCATGAAACGTCTGATCCAGAGCGTGGCTGGCTCGGCGGTGGGCCAGAACGTCGTCATTGCCATGTCCGGAGTGGCCAAGGTCTTCGTCGGGGAGGTCGTGGAAGAGGCCCTGGACGTGTGTGAGAAGTGGGGGGAGACACCCCCGCTCCAACCCAAGCATCTGAGGGAGGCTGTGCGCAGGTTACGCTCCCGGGGCCGAATGCCCAGCACCAAGCACAAGAAGATCTTGTTCTTCTAGGCCCGGGGCCCGGGGAGGGACGGTGGTCCAGAGGCCCTAAGGGCCTCGCCCGCTGTCTCGCCTCTGTCTCAGCCCAAGGTGGGTGTGGGTAGACCCAGGAGGGATTCCTCCTCCGCCCTCCCCAAGACGCACCCTGCTACCCTTCTGCCCACACAACCAGGCTTCTGGGTCTGGTTCCCCCAGGCCAGCCCGGAAATGCGCATGCAATGGGAAATGGCTCAAGGAAGCAGGGGAGCGCCCGAGCGCCGGCCCGGGCACGTCTACTCCGGAGTCTACTCTGCTCGACCCTGATGCCTAAGGCGCCTCAAAGGGAATGTGCCTATGGATAGAGCTGATTTCCCTGGCGATAAGGACGCAGTGACACAGGGGCTCTTGGCAGGTCGCCGGTCTTCCGGGTGCTGCCGAAAGATAAAACAGTATACACTTGGAAAACCTGCATGGGAGTTCCCGTCATGGCTCAGTGGCTAAGGACTCCGCCTTGGAAGCATGAGGTTGCGGGTTCGATCCCTTGCCCCGCTCGCTCAGCGGCTTAAGGACCCGGCGTTGCCGCGAGCTGTGTTGTAGGTCCCAGACTCGGCTGGGATCTGGCAGAGCTGGGGCTCTGGCGTAGGTCGGTGGCTACAGCTCCCATTTCACCCCGAGCCTGGGACCCTCCTTATGCCCTGGGTGTGGCCACAGGGAATGGCAAAAAAAAAAAAAAAAAAAAAAAAAAAAAAAAAAAAAAAAACCCAAAAAACAAAACAAAACAAAAAAACCCAAAACCCCAAAACACCAAAAAAAACCCCAAAAACCAAAAAAAAAAAAAAAACCAAAATGAAAAAACTCCCTAAAAAAAAAACAAAGGTTCAAAGGTGTACCAAAGTGGTTTAGAAAGACATGGGGAGGGGATGGGGGAGGAACAGATCCACAAGATCCAAGGCAAGGCTCCCAGTGGGACCTGGAATGGGTCAAGAGGTGGCGAGGTATTCCTGAGGAGGTGAGGAGGGGATTGGCTCCCTCTCTGATCTTGGACGTTCCCGCCTCCGCAGCGGTGTGGGGTGATTCCGGTGGGTGGACGGTGGGGTGGGACGGCCTGAGAGCAGGAGCCCTGGGAGACGTGGCCCTTCCAGGTTGCCTTCGGTCAAGCCACAAGGGTCTTGCAGGGAGCCGGCGGAGAAAGAGAAGGGGGGCCAGGCATTGCCAAGCATTGCCTTCAGGCAATGGCCCGCCTACGGATCTCCTGGGTGGTGGGGGGGGGGAAGGATGTGCTGGCTGGCACATGCCTGAGGCCCCAGGTCCTCGGGCAGCCAGCCCCACTGCCCACGGGGAGCGAGGCTGCCGGCTTTCTGGGGGCCCCTCCCCAGGCCCGGACGTCCTGAGAGCACCCGAGGAGGAGAGGAGCTGTGGACCGGCACCAGCGGGATCTTTGGCCGGCTGGCCGCCGCCATGGTTTCTGAGGCAGCTTTGGCGCTCTGCCTTCTCGGGGGGCCCCTCTGGATCTGCCCTGCCCGGGCAGCCCCCCACCGGGCCGCCCCTCGAGCACACCCCACCCCCGCCACCGGGGAAAGTTGGGGGAACGCTCTACCTAGAGCCACCGAGCTTGGCCTGGGGGCTCCGGCCCCGCCCCGCCTCCCCACGTCTCCCCACCCCTCCCCGCCCCCTCCCCGAGTGTGTGGGAGGAGCCCACCCCTTGTGGGCTGAGGCGGTCAGGTGACGCCCCGGGTGGGTGGGGCCGGGGCCCCGGCGCCCTATATAAGGCGGCGGCAGCCCTCCCTGGAGGCAGCGGGAGCCCGCGTCGCACATCGCACAGCACCGCGTCGCACAGCACCGCGCCTGAGGGCGCTTCTCCGTGGCTGACCCTGAAGAGGAGGAGGCCCAAGTGCCAGAGCTTTCTCCCCTAGAAGGTCGGGACTCTCCAGCAGTGTGTGGGTTGGTTGGGTTGGGTTGGAGGTGCAGCGTTTGGGCCGAGGGGGTTCCTCTTCTCCCCTGGCTGGAGAAGTCTACCCTCCGGGGGCCGCGTTCTTGGCCACTGCGAGGCGCACCGTGTGGGGAGGGACAGCGCGTCCTGTGGGGGGCGTGCACGGCGGCTGTGGGGGCGTGCGTGTGCGCGCGCGGGAAGCCAGCAGCCAGACTTGAGCATCTCCCTCTTCTGACCTTTGTGGCTGGTCAGACGCGCCCAGGCCAGGGATCCCCGGCCCCGCCCGATCTTGCGGGCTGGCAGGCATGGACAAGGCCAGCGCGTCGAGCTGGGACCAAGGGGGCGACCCAGGTCTGGCGGCAGAGACGGCAGCCGGGCCCTCGGGCCCCCGGGCGGCCCGCGGCGGTGAGCGGCCCGCGGACCGCCCGCAGGAGCTGATGCGCGCCCCTGAAGAGGAGGCGGACACAGGCCGCGGGCCTCCTGCAGCCAAAAGGCTGAAAAGGGACACCGAGGGCCAGAGACCGAGGAACCCCCGAGTGGATGAAGAGGAGGCCCAGAAGATGCGAACCCTCGTGGCTTCCATGAGCCAGGAGCAGCTGGACCGTTACGAAGTGTATCGCAGGTCAGCCTTCCCCAGGGCAACCATGAAACGTCTGATCCAGAGCGTGGCTGGCTCGGCGGTGGGCCAGAACGTCGTCATTGCCATGTCCGGAGTGGCCAAGGTCTTCGTCGGGGAGGTCGTGGAAGAGGCCCTGGACGTGTGTGAGAAGTGGGGGGAGACACCCCCGCTCCAACCCAAGCATCTGAGGGAGGCTGTGCGCAGGTTACGCTCCCGGGGCCGAATGCCCAGCACCAAGCACAAGAAGATCTTGTTCTTCTAGGCCCGGGGCCCGGGGAGGGACGGTGGTCCAGAGGCCCTAAGGGCCTCGCCCGCTGTCTCGCCTCTGTCTCAGCCCAAGGTGGGTGTGGGTAGACCCAGGAGGGATTCCTCCTCCGCCCTCCCCAAGACGCACCCTGCTACCCTTCTGCCCACACAACCAGGCTTCTGGGTCTGGTTCCCCCAGGCCAGCCCGGAAATGCGCATGCAATGGGAAATGGCTCAAGGAAGCAGGGGAGCGCCCGAGCGCCGGCCCGGGCACGTCTACTCCGGAGTCTACTCTGCTCGACCCTGATGCCTAAGGCGCCTCAAAGGGAATGTGCCTATGGATAGAGCTGATTTCCCTGGCGATAAGGACGCAGTGACACAGGGGCTCTTGGCAGGTCGCCGGTCTTCCGGGTGCTGCCGAAAGATAAAACAGTATACACTTGGAAAACCTGCATGGGAGTTCCCGTCATGGCTCAGTGGCTAAGGACTCCGCCTTGGAAGCATGAGGTTGCGGGTTCGATCCCTTGCCCCGCTCGCTCAGCGGCTTAAGGACCCGGCGTTGCCGCGAGCTGTGTTGTAGGTCCCAGACTCGGCTGGGATCTGGCAGAGCTGGGGCTCTGGCGTAGGTCGGTGGCTACAGCTCCCATTTCACCCCGAGCCTGGGACCCTCCTTATGCCCTGGGTGTGGCCACAGGGAATGGCAAAAAAAAAAAAAAAAAAAAAAAAAAAAAAAAAAAAAAACCCAAAAAACAAAACAAAACAAAAAAACCCAAAACCCCAAAACACCAAAAAAAACCCCAAAAACCAAAAAAAAAAAAAAAACCAAAATGAAAAAACTCCCTAAAAAAAAAACAAAGGTTCAAAGGTGTACCAAAGTGGTTTAGAAAGACATGGGGAGGGGATGGGGGAGGAACAGATCCACAAGATCCAAGGCAAGGCTCCCAGTGGGACCTGGAATGGGTCAAGAGGTGGCGAGGTATTCCTGAGGAGGTGAGGAGGGGATTGGCTCCCTCTCTGATCTTGGACGTTCCCGCCTCCGCAGCGGTGTGGGGTGATTCCGGTGGGTGGACGGTGGGGTGGGACGGCCTGAGAGCAGGAGCCCTGGGAGACGTGGCCCTTCCAGGTTGCCTTCGGTCAAGCCACAAGGGTCTTGCAGGGAGCCGGCGGAGAAAGAGAAGGGGGGCCAGGCATTGCCAAGCATTGCCTTCAGGCAATGGCCCGCCTACGGATCTCCTGGGTGGTGGGGGGGGGGAAGGATGTGCTGGCTGGCACATGCCTGAGGCCCCAGGTCCTCGGGCAGCCAGCCCCACTGCCCACGGGGAGCGAGGCTGCCGGCTTTCTGGGGGCCCCTCCCCAGGCCCGGACGTCCTGAGAGCACCCGAGGAGGAGAGGAGCTGTGGACCGGCACCAGCGGGATCTTTGGCCGGCTGGCCGCCGCCATGGTTTCTGAGGCAGCTTTGGCGCTCTGCCTTCTCGGGGGGCCCCTCTGGATCTGCCCTGCCCGGGCAGCCCCCCACCGGGCCGCCCCTCGAGCACACCCCACCCCCGCCACCGGGGAAAGTTGGGGGAACGCTCTACCTAGAGCCACCGAGCTTGGCCTGGGGGCTCCGGCCCCGCCCCGCCTCCCCACGTCTCCCCACCCCTCCCCGCCCCCTCCCCGAGTGTGTGGGAGGAGCCCACCCCTTGTGGGCTGAGGCGGTCAGGTGACGCCCCGGGTGGGTGGGGCCGGGGCCCCGGCGCCCTATATAAGGCGGCGGCAGCCCTCCCTGGAGGCAGCGGGAGCCCGCGTCGCACATCGCACAGCACCGCGTCGCACAGCACCGCGCCTGAGGGCGCTTCTCCGTGGCTGACCCTGAAGAGGAGGAGGCCCAAGTGCCAGAGCTTTCTCCCCTAGAAGGTCGGGACTCTCCAGCAGTGTGTGGGTTGGTTGGGTTGGGTTGGAGGTGCAGCGTTTGGGCCGAGGGGGTTCCTCTTCTCCCCTGGCTGGAGAAGTCTACCCTCCGGGGGCCGCGTTCTTGGCCACTGCGAGGCGCACCGTGTGGGGAGGGACAGCGCGTCCTGTGGGGGGCGTGCACGGCGGCTGTGGGGGCGTGCGTGTGCGCGCGCGGGAAGCCAGCAGCCAGACTTGAGCATCTCCCTCTTCTGACCTTTGTGGCTGGTCAGACGCGCCCAGGCCAGGGATCCCCGGCCCCGCCCGATCTTGCGGGCTGGCAGGCATGGACAAGGCCAGCGCGTCGAGCTGGGACCAAGGGGGCGACCCAGGTCTGGCGGCAGAGACGGCAGCCGGGCCCTCGGGCCCCCGGGCGGCCCGCGGCGGTGAGCGGCCCGCGGACCGCCCGCAGGAGCTGATGCGCGCCCCTGAAGAGGAGGCGGACACAGGCCGCGGGCCTCCTGCAGCCAAAAGGCTGAAAAGGGACACCGAGGGCCAGAGACCGAGGAACCCCCGAGTGGATGAAGAGGAGGCCCAGAAGATGCGAACCCTCGTGGCTTCCATGAGCCAGGAGCAGCTGGACCGTTACGAAGTGTATCGCAGGTCAGCCTTCCCCAGGGCAACCATGAAACGTCTGATCCAGAGCGTGGCTGGCTCGGCGGTGGGCCAGAACGTCGTCATTGCCATGTCCGGAGTGGCCAAGGTCTTCGTCGGGGAGGTCGTGGAAGAGGCCCTGGACGTGTGTGAGAAGTGGGGGGAGACACCCCCGCTCCAACCCAAGCATCTGAGGGAGGCTGTGCGCAGGTTACGCTCCCGGGGCCGAATGCCCAGCACCAAGCACAAGAAGATCTTGTTCTTCTAGGCCCGGGGCCCGGGGAGGGACGGTGGTCCAGAGGCCCTAAGGGCCTCGCCCGCTGTCTCGCCTCTGTCTCAGCCCAAGGTGGGTGTGGGTAGACCCAGGAGGGATTCCTCCTCCGCCCTCCCCAAGACGCACCCTGCTACCCTTCTGCCCACACAACCAGGCTTCTGGGTCTGGTTCCCCCAGGCCAGCCCGGAAATGCGCATGCAATGGGAAATGGCTCAAGGAAGCAGGGGAGCGCCCGAGCGCCGGCCCGGGCACGTCTACTCCGGAGTCTACTCTGCTCGACCCTGATGCCTAAGGCGCCTCAAAGGGAATGTGCCTATGGATAGAGCTGATTTCCCTGGCGATAAGGACGCAGTGACACAGGGGCTCTTGGCAGGTCGCCGGTCTTCCGGGTGCTGCCGAAAGATAAAACAGTATACACTTGGAAAACCTGCATGGGAGTTCCCGTCATGGCTCAGTGGCTAAGGACTCCGCCTTGGAAGCATGAGGTTGCGGGTTCGATCCCTTGCCCCGCTCGCTCAGCGGCTTAAGGACCCGGCGTTGCCGCGAGCTGTGTTGTAGGTCCCAGACTCGGCTGGGATCTGGCAGAGCTGGGGCTCTGGCGTAGGTCGGTGGCTACAGCTCCCATTTCACCCCGAGCCTGGGACCCTCCTTATGCCCTGGGTGTGGCCACAGGGAATGGCAAAAAAAAAAAAAAAAAAAAAAAAAAAAAAAAAAAACCCAAAAAACAAAACAAAACAAAAAAACCCAAAACCCCAAAACACCAAAAAAAACCCCAAAAACCAAAAAAAAAAAAAAAAACCAAAATGAAAAAACTCCCTAAAAAAAAAACAAAGGTTCAAAGGTGTACCAAAGTGGTTTAGAAAGACATGGGGAGGGGATGGGGGAGGAACAGATCCACAAGATCCAAGGCAAGGCTCCCAGTGGGACCTGGAATGGGTCAAGAGGTGGCGAGGTATTCCTGAGGAGGTGAGGAGGGGATTGGCTCCCTCTCTGATCTTGGACGTTCCCGCCTCCGCAGCGGTGTGGGGTGATTCCGGTGGGTGGACGGTGGGGTGGGACGGCCTGAGAGCAGGAGCCCTGGGAGACGTGGCCCTTCCAGGTTGCCTTCGGTCAAGCCACAAGGGTCTTGCAGGGAGCCGGCGGAGAAAGAGAAGGGGGGCCAGGCATTGCCAAGCATTGCCTTCAGGCAATGGCCCGCCTACGGATCTCCTGGGTGGTGGGGGGGGGGAAGGATGTGCTGGCTGGCACATGCCTGAGGCCCCAGGTCCTCGGGCAGCCAGCCCCACTGCCCACGGGGAGCGAGGCTGCCGGCTTTCTGGGGGCCCCTCCCCAGGCCCGGACGTCCTGAGAGCACCCGAGGAGGAGAGGAGCTGTGGACCGGCACCAGCGGGATCTTTGGCCGGCTGGCCGCCGCCATGGTTTCTGAGGCAGCTTTGGCGCTCTGCCTTCTCGGGGGGCCCCTCTGGATCTGCCCTGCCCGGGCAGCCCCCCACCGGGCCGCCCCTCGAGCACACCCCACCCCCGCCACCGGGGAAAGTTGGGGGAACGCTCTACCTAGAGCCACCGAGCTTGGCCTGGGGGCTCCGGCCCCGCCCCGCCTCCCCACGTCTCCCCACCCCTCCCCGCCCCCTCCCCGAGTGTGTGGGAGGAGCCCACCCCTTGTGGGCTGAGGCGGTCAGGTGACGCCCCGGGTGGGTGGGGCCGGGGCCCCGGCGCCCTATATAAGGCGGCAGCACCGCGTCGCACAGCACCGCGCCTGAGGGCGCTTCTCCGTGGCTGACCCTGAAGAGGAGGAGGCCCAAGTGCCAGAGCTTTCTCCCCTAGAAGGTCGGGACTCTCCAGCAGTGTGTGGGTTGGTTGGGTTGGGTTGGAGGTGCAGCGTTTGGGCCGAGGGGGTTCCTCTTCTCCCCTGGCTGGAGAAGTCTACCCTCCGGGGGCCGCGTTCTTGGCCACTGCGAGGCGCACCGTGTGGGGAGGGACAGCGCGTCCTGTGGGGGGCGTGCACGGCGGCTGTGGGGGCGTGCGTGTGCGCGCGCGGGAAGCCAGCAGCCAGACTTGAGCATCTCCCTCTTCTGACCTTTGTGGCTGGTCAGACGCGCCCAGGCCAGGGATCCCCGGCCCCGCCCGATCTTGCGGGCTGGCAGGCATGGACAAGGCCAGCGCGTCGAGCTGGGACCAAGGGGGCGACCCAGGTCTGGCGGCAGAGACGGCAGCCGGGCCCTCGGGCCCCCGGGCGGCCCGCGGCGGTGAGCGGCCCGCGGACCGCCCGCAGGAGCTGATGCGCGCCCCTGAAGAGGAGGCGGACACAGGCCGCGGGCCTCCTGCAGCCAAAAGGCTGAAAAGGGACACCGAGGGCCAGAGACCGAGGAACCCCCGAGTGGATGAAGAGGAGGCCCAGAAGATGCGAACCCTCGTGGCTTCCATGAGCCAGGAGCAGCTGGACCGTTACGAAGTGTATCGCAGGTCAGCCTTCCCCAGGGCAACCATGAAACGTCTGATCCAGAGCGTGGCTGGCTCGGCGGTGGGCCAGAACGTCGTCATTGCCATGTCCGGAGTGGCCAAGGTCTTCGTCGGGGAGGTCGTGGAAGAGGCCCTGGACGTGTGTGAGAAGTGGGGGGAGACACCCCCGCTCCAACCCAAGCATCTGAGGGAGGCTGTGCGCAGGTTACGCTCCCGGGGCCGAATGCCCAGCACCAAGCACAAGAAGATCTTGTTCTTCTAGGCCCGGGGCCCGGGGAGGGACGGTGGTCCAGAGGCCCTAAGGGCCTCGCCCGCTGTCTCGCCTCTGTCTCAGCCCAAGGTGGGTGTGGGTAGACCCAGGAGGGATTCCTCCTCCGCCCTCCCCAAGACGCACCCTGCTACCCTTCTGCCCACACAACCAGGCTTCTGGGTCTGGTTCCCCCAGGCCAGCCCGGAAATGCGCATGCAATGGGAAATGGCTCAAGGAAGCAGGGGAGCGCCCGAGCGCCGGCCCGGGCACGTCTACTCCGGAGTCTACTCTGCTCGACCCTGATGCCTAAGGCGCCTCAAAGGGAATGTGCCTATGGATAGAGCTGATTTCCCTGGCGATAAGGACGCAGTGACACAGGGGCTCTTGGCAGGTCGCCGGTCTTCCGGGTGCTGCCGAAAGATAAAACAGTATACACTTGGAAAACCTGCATGGGAGTTCCCGTCATGGCTCAGTGGCTAAGGACTCCGCCTTGGAAGCATGAGGTTGCGGGTTCGATCCCTTGCCCCGCTCGCTCAGCGGCTTAAGGACCCGGCGTTGCCGCGAGCTGTGTTGTAGGTCCCAGACTCGGCTGGGATCTGGCAGAGCTGGGGCTCTGGCGTAGGTCGGTGGCTACAGCTCCCATTTCACCCCGAGCCTGGGACCCTCCTTATGCCCTGGGTGTGGCCACAGGGAATGGCAAAAAAAAAAAAAAAAAAAAAAAAAAAAAAAAAAAAAAAAACCCAAAAAACAAAACAAAACAAAAAAACCCAAAACCCCAAAACACCAAAAAAAACCCCAAAAACCAAAAAAAAAAAAAAAACCAAAATGAAAAAACTCCCTAAAAAAAAAACAAAGGTTCAAAGGTGTACCAAAGTGGTTTAGAAAGACATGGGGAGGGGATGGGGGAGGAACAGATCCACAAGATCCAAGGCAAGGCTCCCAGTGGGACCTGGAATGGGTCAAGAGGTGGCGAGGTATTCCTGAGGAGGTGAGGAGGGGATTGGCTCCCTCTCTGATCTTGGACGTTCCCGCCTCCGCAGCGGTGTGGGGTGATTCCGGTGGGTGGACGGTGGGGTGGGACGGCCTGAGAGCAGGAGCCCTGGGAGACGTGGCCCTTCCAGGTTGCCTTCGGTCAAGCCACAAGGGTCTTGCAGGGACCCGGCGGAGAAAGAGAAGGGGGGCCAGGCATTGCCAAGCATTGCCTTCAGGCAATGGCCCGCCTACGGATCTCCTGGGTGGTGGGGGGGGGGAAGGATGTGCTGGCTGGCACATGCCTGAGGCCCCAGGTCCTCGGGCAGCCAGCCCCACTGCCCACGGGGAGCGAGGCTGCCGGCTTTCTGGGGGCCCCTCCCCAGGCCCGGACGTCCTGAGAGCACCCGAGGAGGAGAGGAGCTGTGGACCGGCACCAGCGGGATCTTTGGCCGGCTGGCCGCCGCCATGGTTTCTGAGGCAGCTTTGGCGCTCTGCCTTCTCGGGGGGCCCCTCTGGATCTGCCCTGCCCGGGCAGCCCCCCACCGGGCCGCCCCTCGAGCACACCCCACCCCCGCCACCGGGGAAAGTTGGGGGAACGCTCTACCTAGAGCCACCGAGCTTGGCCTGGGGGCTCCGGCCCCGCCCCGCCTCCCCACGTCTCCCCACCCCTCCCCGCCCCCTCCCCGAGTGTGTGGGAGGAGCCCACCCCTTGTGGGCTGAGGCGGTCAGGTGACGCCCCGGGTGGGTGGGGCCGGGGCCCCGGCGCCCTATATAAGGCGGCGGCAGCCCTCCCTGGAGGCAGCGGGAGCCCGCGTCGCACATCGCACAGCACCGCGTCGCACAGCACCGCGCCTGAGGGCGCTTCTCCGTGGCTGACCCTGAAGAGGAGGAGGCCCAAGTGCCAGAGCTTTCTCCCCTAGAAGGTCGGGACTCTCCAGCAGTGTGTGGGTTGGTTGGGTTGGGTTGGAGGTGCAGCGTTTGGGCCGAGGGGGTTCCTCTTCTCCCCTGGCTGGAGAAGTCTACCCTCCGGGGGCCGCGTTCTTGGCCACTGCGAGGCGCACCGTGTGGGGAGGGACAGCGCGTCCTGTGGGGGGCGTGCACGGCGGCTGTGGGGGCGTGCGTGTGCGCGCGCGGGAAGCCAGCAGCCAGACTTGAGCATCTCCCTCTTCTGACCTTTGTGGCTGGTCAGACGCGCCCAGGCCAGGGATCCCCGGCCCCGCCCGATCTTGCGGGCTGGCAGGCATGGACAAGGCCAGCGCGTCGAGCTGGGACCAAGGGGGCGACCCAGGTCTGGCGGCAGAGACGGCAGCCGGGCCCTCGGGCCCCCGGGCGGCCCGCGGCGGTGAGCGGCCCGCGGACCGCCCGCAGGAGCTGATGCGCGCCCCTGAAGAGGAGGCGGACACAGGCCGCGGGCCTCCTGCAGCCAAAAGGCTGAAAAGGGACACCGAGGGCCAGAGACCGAGGAACCCCCGAGTGGATGAAGAGGAGGCCCAGAAGATGCGAACCCTCGTGGCTTCCATGAGCCAGGAGCAGCTGGACCGTTACGAAGTGTATCGCAGGTCAGCCTTCCCCAGGGCAACCATGAAACGTCTGATCCAGAGCGTGGCTGGCTCGGCGGTGGGCCAGAACGTCGTCATTGCCATGTCCGGAGTGGCCAAGGTCTTCGTCGGGGAGGTCGTGGAAGAGGCCCTGGACGTGTGTGAGAAGTGGGGGGAGACACCCCCGCTCCAACCCAAGCATCTGAGGGAGGCTGTGCGCAGGTTACGCTCCCGGGGCCGAATGCCCAGCACCAAGCACAAGAAGATCTTGTTCTTCTAGGCCCGGGGCCCGGGGAGGGACGGTGGTCCAGAGGCCCTAAGGGCCTCGCCCGCTGTCTCGCCTCTGTCTCAGCCCAAGGTGGGTGTGGGTAGACCCAGGAGGGATTCCTCCTCCGCCCTCCCCAAGACGCACCCTGCTACCCTTCTGCCCACACAACCAGGCTTCTGGGTCTGGTTCCCCCAGGCCAGCCCGGAAATGCGCATGCAATGGGAAATGGCTCAAGGAAGCAGGGGAGCGCCCGAGCGCCGGCCCGGGCACGTCTACTCCGGAGTCTACTCTGCTCGACCCTGATGCCTAAGGCGCCTCAAAGGGAATGTGCCTATGGATAGAGCTGATTTCCCTGGCGATAAGGACGCAGTGACACAGGGGCTCTTGGCAGGTCGCCGGTCTTCCGGGTGCTGCCGAAAGATAAAACAGTATACACTTGGAAAACCTGCATGGGAGTTCCCGTCATGGCTCAGTGGCTAAGGACTCCGCCTTGGAAGCATGAGGTTGCGGGTTCGATCCCTTGCCCCGCTCGCTCAGCGGCTTAAGGACCCGGCGTTGCCGCGAGCTGTGTTGTAGGTCCCAGACTCGGCTGGGATCTGGCAGAGCTGGGGCTCTGGCGTAGGTCGGTGGCTACAGCTCCCATTTCACCCCGAGCCTGGGACCCTCCTTATGCCCTGGGTGTGGCCACAGGGAATGGCAAAAAAAAAAAAAAAAAAAAAAAAAAAAAAAAAAAAAAACCCAAAAAACAAAACAAAACAAAAAAACCCAAAACCCCAAAACACCAAAAAAAACCCCAAAAACCAAAAAAAAAAAAAAAACCAAAATGAAAAAACTCCCTAAAAAAAAAACAAAGGTTCAAAGGTGTACCAAAGTGGTTTAGAAAGACATGGGGAGGGGATGGGGGAGGAACAGATCCACAAGATCCAAGGCAAGGCTCCCAGTGGGACCTGGAATGGGTCAAGAGGTGGCGAGGTATTCCTGAGGAGGTGAGGAGGGGATTGGCTCCCTCTCTGATCTTGGACGTTCCCGCCTCCGCAGCGGTGTGGGGTGATTCCGGTGGGTGGACGGTGGGGTGGGACGGCCTGAGAGCAGGAGCCCTGGGAGACGTGGCCCTTCCAGGTTGCCTTCGGTCAAGCCACAAGGGTCTTGCAGGGAGCCGGCGGAGAAAGAGAAGGGGGGCCAGGCATTGCCAAGCATTGCCTTCAGGCAATGGCCCGCCTACGGATCTCCTGGGTGGTGGGGGGGGGAAGGATGTGCTGGCTGGCACATGCCTGAGGCCCCAGGTCCTCGGGCAGCCAGCCCCACTGCCCACGGGGAGCGAGGCTGCCGGCTTTCTGGGGGCCCCTCCCCAGGCCCGGACGTCCTGAGAGCACCCGAGGAGGAGAGGAGCTGTGGACCGGCACCAGCGGGATCTTTGGCCGGCTGGCCGCCGCCATGGTTTCTGAGGCAGCTTTGGCGCTCTGCCTTCTCGGGGGGCCCCTCTGGATCTGCCCTGCCCGGGCAGCCCCCCACCGGGCCGCCCCTCGAGCACACCCCACCCCCGCCACCGGGGAAAGTTGGGGGAACGCTCTACCTAGAGCCACCGAGCTTGGCCTGGGGGCTCCGGCCCCGCCCCGCCTCCCCACGTCTCCCCACCCCTCCCCGCCCCCTCCCCGAGTGTGTGGGAGGAGCCCACCCCTTGTGGGCTGAGGCGGTCAGGTGACGCCCCGGGTGGGTGGGGCCGGGGCCCCGGCGCCCTATATAAGGCGGCGGCAGCCCTCCCTGGAGGCAGCGGGAGCCCGCGTCGCACATCGCACAGCACCGCGTCGCACAGCACCGCGCCTGAGGGCGCTTCTCCGTGGCTGACCCTGAAGAGGAGGAGGCCCAAGTGCCAGAGCTTTCTCCCCTAGAAGGTCGGGACTCTCCAGCAGTGTGTGGGTTGGTTGGGTTGGGTTGGAGGTGCAGCGTTTGGGCCGAGGGGGTTCCTCTTCTCCCCTGGCTGGAGAAGTCTACCCTCCGGGGGCCGCGTTCTTGGCCACTGCGAGGCGCACCGTGTGGGGAGGGACAGCGCGTCCTGTGGGGGGCGTGCACGGCGGCTGTGGGGGCGTGCGTGTGCGCGCGCGGGAAGCCAGCAGCCAGACTTGAGCATCTCCCTCTTCTGACCTTTGTGGCTGGTCAGACGCGCCCAGGCCAGGGATCCCCGGCCCCGCCCGATCTTGCGGGCTGGCAGGCATGGACAAGGCCAGCGCGTCGAGCTGGGACCAAGGGGGCGACCCAGGTCTGGCGGCAGAGACGGCAGCCGGGCCCTCGGGCCCCCGGGCGGCCCGCGGCGGTGAGCGGCCCGCGGACCGCCCGCAGGAGCTGATGCGCGCCCCTGAAGAGGAGGCGGACACAGGCCGCGGGCCTCCTGCAGCCAAAAGGCTGAAAAGGGACACCGAGGGCCAGAGACCGAGGAACCCCCGAGTGGATGAAGAGGAGGCCCAGAAGATGCGAACCCTCGTGGCTTCCATGAGCCAGGAGCAGCTGGACCGTTACGAAGTGTATCGCAGGTCAGCCTTCCCCAGGGCAACCATGAAACGTCTGATCCAGAGCGTGGCTGGCTCGGCGGTGGGCCAGAACGTCGTCATTGCCATGTCCGGAGTGGCCAAGGTCTTCGTCGGGGAGGTCGTGGAAGAGGCCCTGGACGTGTGTGAGAAGTGGGGGGAGACACCCCCGCTCCAACCCAAGCATCTGAGGGAGGCTGTGCGCAGGTTACGCTCCCGGGGCCGAATGCCCAGCACCAAGCACAAGAAGATCTTGTTCTTCTAGGCCCGGGGCCCGGGGAGGGACGGTGGTCCAGAGGCCCTAAGGGCCTCGCCCGCTGTCTCGCCTCTGTCTCAGCCCAAGGTGGGTGTGGGTAGACCCAGGAGGGATTCCTCCTCCGCCCTCCCCAAGACGCACCCTGCTACCCTTCTGCCCACACAACCAGGCTTCTGGGTCTGGTTCCCCCAGGCCAGCCCGGAAATGCGCATGCAATGGGAAATGGCTCAAGGAAGCAGGGGAGCGCCCGAGCGCCGGCCCGGGCACGTCTACTCCGGAGTCTACTCTGCTCGACCCTGATGCCTAAGGCGCCTCAAAGGGAATGTGCCTATGGATAGAGCTGATTTCCCTGGCGATAAGGACGCAGTGACACAGGGGCTCTTGGCAGGTCGCCGGTCTTCCGGGTGCTGCCGAAAGATAAAACAGTATACACTTGGAAAACCTGCATGGGAGTTCCCGTCATGGCTCAGTGGCTAAGGACTCCGCCTTGGAAGCATGAGGTTGCGGGTTCGATCCCTTGCCCCGCTCGCTCAGCGGCTTAAGGACCCGGCGTTGCCGCGAGCTGTGTTGTAGGTCCCAGACTCGGCTGGGATCTGGCAGAGCTGGGGCTCTGGCGTAGGTCGGTGGCTACAGCTCCCATTTCACCCCGAGCCTGGGACCCTCCTTATGCCCTGGGTGTGGCCACAGGGAATGGCAAAAAAAAAAAAAAAAAAAAAAAAAAAAAAAAAAAAAAAAACCCAAAAAACAAAACAAAACAAAAAAACCCAAAACCCCAAAACACCAAAAAAAACCCCAAAAACCAAAAAAAAAAAAAAAACCAAAATGAAAAAACTCCCTAAAAAAAAAACAAAGGTTCAAAGGTGTACCAAAGTGGTTTAGAAAGACATGGGGAGGGGATGGGGGAGGAACAGATCCACAAGATCCAAGGCAAGGCTCCCAGTGGGACCTGGAATGGGTCAAGAGGTGGCGAGGTATTCCTGAGGAGGTGAGGAGGGGATTGGCTCCCTCTCTGATCTTGGACGTTCCCGCCTCCGCAGCGGTGTGGGGTGATTCCGGTGGGTGGACGGTGGGGTGGGACGGCCTGAGAGCAGGAGCCCTGGGAGACGTGGCCCTTCCAGGTTGCCTTCGGTCAAGCCACAAGGGTCTTGCAGGGAGCCGGCGGAGAAAGAGAAGGGGGGCCAGGCATTGCCAAGCATTGCCTTCAGGCAATGGCCCGCCTACGGATCTCCTGGGTGGTGGGGGGGGGGAAGGATGTGCTGGCTGGCACATGCCTGAGGCCCCAGGTCCTCGGGCAGCCAGCCCCACTGCCCACGGGGAGCGAGGCTGCCGGCTTTCTGGGGGCCCCTCCCCAGGCCCGGACGTCCTGAGAGCACCCGAGGAGGAGAGGAGCTGTGGACCGGCACCAGCGGGATCTTTGGCCGGCTGGCCGCCGCCATGGTTTCTGAGGCAGCTTTGGCGCTCTGCCTTCTCGGGGGGCCCCTCTGGATCTGCCCTGCCCGGGCAGCCCCCCACCGGGCCGCCCCTCGAGCACACCCCACCCCCGCCACCGGGGAAAGTTGGGGGAACGCTCTACCTAGAGCCACCGAGCTTGGCCTGGGGGCTCCGGCCCCGCCCCGCCTCCCCACGTCTCCCCACCCCTCCCCGCCCCCTCCCCGAGTGTGTGGGAGGAGCCCACCCCTTGTGGGCTGAGGCGGTCAGGTGACGCCCCGGGTGGGTGGGGCCGGGGCCCCGGCGCCCTATATAAGGCGGCGGCAGCCCTCCCTGGAGGCAGCGGGAGCCCGCGTCGCACATCGCACAGCACCGCGTCGCACAGCACCGCGCCTGAGGGCGCTTCTCCGTGGCTGACCCTGAAGAGGAGGAGGCCCAAGTGCCAGAGCTTTCTCCCCTAGAAGGTCGGGACTCTCCAGCAGTGTGTGGGTTGGTTGGGTTGGGTTGGAGGTGCAGCGTTTGGGCCGAGGGGGTTCCTCTTCTCCCCTGGCTGGAGAAGTCTACCCTCCGGGGGCCGCGTTCTTGGCCACTGCGAGGCGCACCGTGTGGGGAGGGACAGCGCGTCCTGTGGGGGGCGTGCACGGCGGCTGTGGGGGCGTGCGTGTGCGCGCGCGGGAAGCCAGCAGCCAGACTTGAGCATCTCCCTCTTCTGACCTTTGTGGCTGGTCAGACGCGCCCAGGCCAGGGATCCCCGGCCCCGCCCGATCTTGCGGGCTGGCAGGCATGGACAAGGCCAGCGCGTCGAGCTGGGACCAAGGGGGCGACCCAGGTCTGGCGGCAGAGACGGCAGCCGGGCCCTCGGGCCCCCGGGCGGCCCGCGGCGGTGAGCGGCCCGCGGACCGCCCGCAGGAGCTGATGCGCGCCCCTGAAGAGGAGGCGGACACAGGCCGCGGGCCTCCTGCAGCCAAAAGGCTGAAAAGGGACACCGAGGGCCAGAGACCGAGGAACCCCCGAGTGGATGAAGAGGAGGCCCAGAAGATGCGAACCCTCGTGGCTTCCATGAGCCAGGAGCAGCTGGACCGTTACGAAGTGTATCGCAGGTCAGCCTTCCCCAGGGCAACCATGAAACGTCTGATCCAGAGCGTGGCTGGCTCGGCGGTGGGCCAGAACGTCGTCATTGCCATGTCCGGAGTGGCCAAGGTCTTCGTCGGGGAGGTCGTGGAAGAGGCCCTGGACGTGTGTGAGAAGTGGGGGGAGACACCCCCGCTCCAACCCAAGCATCTGAGGGAGGCTGTGCGCAGGTTACGCTCCCGGGGCCGAATGCCCAGCACCAAGCACAAGAAGATCTTGTTCTTCTAGGCCCGGGGCCCGGGGAGGGACGGTGGTCCAGAGGCCCTAAGGGCCTCGCCCGCTGTCTCGCCTCTGTCTCAGCCCAAGGTGGGTGTGGGTAGACCCAGGAGGGATTCCTCCTCCGCCCTCCCCAAGACGCACCCTGCTACCCTTCTGCCCACACAACCAGGCTTCTGGGTCTGGTTCCCCCAGGCCAGCCCGGAAATGCGCATGCAATGGGAAATGGCTCAAGGAAGCAGGGGAGCGCCCGAGCGCCGGCCCGGGCACGTCTACTCCGGAGTCTACTCTGCTCGACCCTGATGCCTAAGGCGCCTCAAAGGGAATGTGCCTATGGATAGAGCTGATTTCCCTGGCGATAAGGACGCAGTGACACAGGGGCTCTTGGCAGGTCGCCGGTCTTCCGGGTGCTGCCGAAAGATAAAACAGTATACACTTGGAAAACCTGCATGGGAGTTCCCGTCATGGCTCAGTGGCTAAGGACTCCGCCTTGGAAGCATGAGGTTGCGGGTTCGATCCCTTGCCCCGCTCGCTCAGCGGCTTAAGGACCCGGCGTTGCCGCGAGCTGTGTTGTAGGTCCCAGACTCGGCTGGGATCTGGCAGAGCTGGGGCTCTGGCGTAGGTCGGTGGCTACAGCTCCCATTTCACCCCGAGCCTGGGACCCTCCTTATGCCCTGGGTGTGGCCACAGGGAATGGCAAAAAAAAAAAAAAAAAAAAAAAAAAAAAAAAAAAAAAACCCAAAAAACAAAACAAAACAAAAAAACCCAAAACCCCAAAACACCAAAAAAAACCCCAAAAACCAAAAAAAAAAAAAAAACCAAAATGAAAAAACTCCCTAAAAAAAAAACAAAGGTTCAAAGGTGTACCAAAGTGGTTTAGAAAGACATGGGGAGGGGATGGGGGAGGAACAGATCCACAAGATCCAAGGCAAGGCTCCCAGTGGGACCTGGAATGGGTCAAGAGGTGGCGAGGTATTCCTGAGGAGGTGAGGAGGGGATTGGCTCCCTCTCTGATCTTGGACGTTCCCGCCTCCGCAGCGGTGTGGGGTGATTCCGGTGGGTGGACGGTGGGGTGGGACGGCCTGAGAGCAGGAGCCCTGGGAGACGTGGCCCTTCCAGGTTGCCTTCGGTCAAGCCACAAGGGTCTTGCAGGGAGCCGGCGGAGAAAGAGAAGGGGGGCCAGGCATTGCCAAGCATTGCCTTCAGGCAATGGCCCGCCTACGGATCTCCTGGGTGGTGGGGGGGGGGAAGGATGTGCTGGCTGGCACATGCCTGAGGCCCCAGGTCCTCGGGCAGCCAGCCCCACTGCCCACGGGGAGCGAGGCTGCCGGCTTTCTGGGGGCCCCTCCCCAGGCCCGGACGTCCTGAGAGCACCCGAGGAGGAGAGGAGCTGTGGACCGGCACCAGCGGGATCTTTGGCCGGCTGGCCGCCGCCATGGTTTCTGAGGCAGCTTTGGCGCTCTGCCTTCTCGGGGGGCCCCTCTGGATCTGCCCTGCCCGGGCAGCCCCCCACCGGGCCGCCCCTCGAGCACACCCCACCCCCGCCACCGGGGAAAGTTGGGGGAACGCTCTACCTAGAGCCACCGAGCTTGGCCTGGGGGCTCCGGCCCCGCCCCGCCTCCCCACGTCTCCCCACCCCTCCCCGCCCCCTCCCCGAGTGTGTGGGAGGAGCCCACCCCTTGTGGGCTGAGGCGGTCAGGTGACGCCCCGGGTGGGTGGGGCCGGGGCCCCGGCGCCCTATATAAGGCGGCGGCAGCCCTCCCTGGAGGCAGCGGGAGCCCGCGTCGCACATCGCACAGCACCGCGTCGCACAGCACCGCGCCTGAGGGCGCTTCTCCGTGGCTGACCCTGAAGAGGAGGAGGCCCAAGTGCCAGAGCTTTCTCCCCTAGAAGGTCGGGACTCTCCAGCAGTGTGTGGGTTGGTTGGGTTGGGTTGGAGGTGCAGCGTTTGGGCCGAGGGGGTTCCTCTTCTCCCCTGGCTGGAGAAGTCTACCCTCCGGGGGCCGCGTTCTTGGCCACTGCGAGGCGCACCGTGTGGGGAGGGACAGCGCGTCCTGTGGGGGGCGTGCACGGCGGCTGTGGGGGCGTGCGTGTGCGCGCGCGGGAAGCCAGCAGCCAGACTTGAGCATCTCCCTCTTCTGACCTTTGTGGCTGGTCAGACGCGCCCAGGCCAGGGATCCCCGGCCCCGCCCGATCTTGCGGGCTGGCAGGCATGGACAAGGCCAGCGCGTCGAGCTGGGACCAAGGGGGCGACCCAGGTCTGGCGGCAGAGACGGCAGCCGGGCCCTCGGGCCCCCGGGCGGCCCGCGGCGGTGAGCGGCCCGCGGACCGCCCGCAGGAGCTGATGCGCGCCCCTGAAGAGGAGGCGGACACAGGCCGCGGGCCTCCTGCAGCCAAAAGGCTGAAAAGGGACACCGAGGGCCAGAGACCGAGGAACCCCCGAGTGGATGAAGAGGAGGCCCAGAAGATGCGAACCCTCGTGGCTTCCATGAGCCAGGAGCAGCTGGACCGTTACGAAGTGTATCGCAGGTCAGCCTTCCCCAGGGCAACCATGAAACGTCTGATCCAGAGCGTGGCTGGCTCGGCGGTGGGCCAGAACGTCGTCATTGCCATGTCCGGAGTGGCCAAGGTCTTCGTCGGGGAGGTCGTGGAAGAGGCCCTGGACGTGTGTGAGAAGTGGGGGGAGACACCCCCGCTCCAACCCAAGCATCTGAGGGAGGCTGTGCGCAGGTTACGCTCCCGGGGCCGAATGCCCAGCACCAAGCACAAGAAGATCTTGTTCTTCTAGGCCCGGGGCCCGGGGAGGGACGGTGGTCCAGAGGCCCTAAGGGCCTCGCCCGCTGTCTCGCCTCTGTCTCAGCCCAAGGTGGGTGTGGGTAGACCCAGGAGGGATTCCTCCTCCGCCCTCCCCAAGACGCACCCTGCTACCCTTCTGCCCACACAACCAGGCTTCTGGGTCTGGTTCCCCCAGGCCAGCCCGGAAATGCGCATGCAATGGGAAATGGCTCAAGGAAGCAGGGGAGCGCCCGAGCGCCGGCCCGGGCACGTCTACTCCGGAGTCTACTCTGCTCGACCCTGATGCCTAAGGCGCCTCAAAGGGAATGTGCCTATGGATAGAGCTGATTTCCCTGGCGATAAGGACGCAGTGACACAGGGGCTCTTGGCAGGTCGCCGGTCTTCCGGGTGCTGCCGAAAGATAAAACAGTATACACTTGGAAAACCTGCATGGGAGTTCCCGTCATGGCTCAGTGGCTAAGGACTCCGCCTTGGAAGCATGAGGTTGCGGGTTCGATCCCTTGCCCCGCTCGCTCAGCGGCTTAAGGACCCGGCGTTGCCGCGAGCTGTGTTGTAGGTCCCAGACTCGGCTGGGATCTGGCAGAGCTGGGGCTCTGGCGTAGGTCGGTGGCTACAGCTCCCATTTCACCCCGAGCCTGGGACCCTCCTTATGCCCTGGGTGTGGCCACAGGGAATGGCAAAAAAAAAAAAAAAAAAAAAAAAAAAAAAAAAAACCCAAAAAACAAAACAAAACAAAAAAACCCAAAACCCCAAAACACCAAAAAAAACCCCAAAAACCAAAAAAAAAAAAAAAAACCAAAATGAAAAAACTCCCTAAAAAAAAAACAAAGGTTCAAAGGTGTACCAAAGTGGTTTAGAAAGACATGGGGAGGGGATGGGGGAGGAACAGATCCACAAGATCCAAGGCAAGGCTCCCAGTGGGACCTGGAATGGGTCAAGAGGTGGCGAGGTATTCCTGAGGAGGTGAGGAGGGGATTGGCTCCCTCTCTGATCTTGGACGTTCCCGCCTCCGCAGCGGTGTGGGGTGATTCCGGTGGGTGGACGGTGGGGTGGGACGGCCTGAGAGCAGGAGCCCTGGGAGACGTGGCCCTTCCAGGTTGCCTTCGGTCAAGCCACAAGGGTCTTGCAGGGAGCCGGCGGAGAAAGAGAAGGGGGGCCAGGCATTGCCAAGCATTGCCTTCAGGCAATGGCCCGCCTACGGATCTCCTGGGTGGTGGGGGGGGGGAAGGATGTGCTGGCTGGCACATGCCTGAGGCCCCAGGTCCTCGGGCAGCCAGCCCCACTGCCCACGGGGAGCGAGGCTGCCGGCTTTCTGGGGGCCCCTCCCCAGGCCCGGACGTCCTGAGAGCACCCGAGGAGGAGAGGAGCTGTGGACCGGCACCAGCGGGATCTTTGGCCGGCTGGCCGCCGCCATGGTTTCTGAGGCAGCTTTGGCGCTCTGCCTTCTCGGGGGGCCCCTCTGGATCTGCCCTGCCCGGGCAGCCCCCCACCGGGCCGCCCCTCGAGCACACCCCACCCCCGCCACCGGGGAAAGTTGGGGGAACGCTCTACCTAGAGCCACCGAGCTTGGCCTGGGGGCTCCGGCCCCGCCCCGCCTCCCCACGTCTCCCCACCCCTCCCCGCCCCCTCCCCGAGTGTGTGGGAGGAGCCCACCCCTTGTGGGCTGAGGCGGTCAGGTGACGCCCCGGGTGGGTGGGGCCGGGGCCCCGGCGCCCTATATAAGGCGGCAGCACCGCGTCGCACAGCACCGCGCCTGAGGGCGCTTCTCCGTGGCTGACCCTGAAGAGGAGGAGGCCCAAGTGCCAGAGCTTTCTCCCCTAGAAGGTCGGGACTCTCCAGCAGTGTGTGGGTTGGTTGGGTTGGGTTGGAGGTGCAGCGTTTGGGCCGAGGGGGTTCCTCTTCTCCCCTGGCTGGAGAAGTCTACCCTCCGGGGGCCGCGTTCTTGGCCACTGCGAGGCGCACCGTGTGGGGAGGGACAGCGCGTCCTGTGGGGGGCGTGCACGGCGGCTGTGGGGGCGTGCGTGTGCGCGCGCGGGAAGCCAGCAGCCAGACTTGAGCATCTCCCTCTTCTGACCTTTGTGGCTGGTCAGACGCGCCCAGGCCAGGGATCCCCGGCCCCGCCCGATCTTGCGGGCTGGCAGGCATGGACAAGGCCAGCGCGTCGAGCTGGGACCAAGGGGGCGACCCAGGTCTGGCGGCAGAGACGGCAGCCGGGCCCTCGGGCCCCCGGGCGGCCCGCGGCGGTGAGCGGCCCGCGGACCGCCCGCAGGAGCTGATGCGCGCCCCTGAAGAGGAGGCGGACACAGGCCGCGGGCCTCCTGCAGCCAAAAGGCTGAAAAGGGACACCGAGGGCCAGAGACCGAGGAACCCCCGAGTGGATGAAGAGGAGGCCCAGAAGATGCGAACCCTCGTGGCTTCCATGAGCCAGGAGCAGCTGGACCGTTACGAAGTGTATCGCAGGTCAGCCTTCCCCAGGGCAACCATGAAACGTCTGATCCAGAGCGTGGCTGGCTCGGCGGTGGGCCAGAACGTCGTCATTGCCATGTCCGGAGTGGCCAAGGTCTTCGTCGGGGAGGTCGTGGAAGAGGCCCTGGACGTGTGTGAGAAGTGGGGGGAGACACCCCCGCTCCAACCCAAGCATCTGAGGGAGGCTGTGCGCAGGTTACGCTCCCGGGGCCGAATGCCCAGCACCAAGCACAAGAAGATCTTGTTCTTCTAGGCCCGGGGCCCGGGGAGGGACGGTGGTCCAGAGGCCCTAAGGGCCTCGCCCGCTGTCTCGCCTCTGTCTCAGCCCAAGGTGGGTGTGGGTAGACCCAGGAGGGATTCCTCCTCCGCCCTCCCCAAGACGCACCCTGCTACCCTTCTGCCCACACAACCAGGCTTCTGGGTCTGGTTCCCCCAGGCCAGCCCGGAAATGCGCATGCAATGGGAAATGGCTCAAGGAAGCAGGGGAGCGCCCGAGCGCCGGCCCGGGCACGTCTACTCCGGAGTCTACTCTGCTCGACCCTGATGCCTAAGGCGCCTCAAAGGGAATGTGCCTATGGATAGAGCTGATTTCCCTGGCGATAAGGACGCAGTGACACAGGGGCTCTTGGCAGGTCGCCGGTCTTCCGGGTGCTGCCGAAAGATAAAACAGTATACACTTGGAAAACCTGCATGGGAGTTCCCGTCATGGCTCAGTGGCTAAGGACTCCGCCTTGGAAGCATGAGGTTGCGGGTTCGATCCCTTGCCCCGCTCGCTCAGCGGCTTAAGGACCCGGCGTTGCCGCGAGCTGTGTTGTAGGTCCCAGACTCGGCTGGGATCTGGCAGAGCTGGGGCTCTGGCGTAGGTCGGTGGCTACAGCTCCCATTTCACCCCGAGCCTGGGACCCTCCTTATGCCCTGGGTGTGGCCACAGGGAATGGCAAAAAAAAAAAAAAAAAAAAAAAAAAAAAAAAAAAAAAACCCAAAAAACAAAACAAAACAAAAAAACCCAAAACCCCAAAACACCAAAAAAAACCCCAAAAACCAAAAAAAAAAAAAAAACCAAAATGAAAAAACTCCCTAAAAAAAAAACAAAGGTTCAAAGGTGTACCAAAGTGGTTTAGAAAGACATGGGGAGGGGATGGGGGAGGAACAGATCCACAAGATCCAAGGCAAGGCTCCCAGTGGGACCTGGAATGGGTCAAGAGGTGGCGAGGTATTCCTGAGGAGGTGAGGAGGGGATTGGCTCCCTCTCTGATCTTGGACGTTCCCGCCTCCGCAGCGGTGTGGGGTGATTCCGGTGGGTGGACGGTGGGGTGGGACGGCCTGAGAGCAGGAGCCCTGGGAGACGTGGCCCTTCCAGGTTGCCTTCGGTCAAGCCACAAGGGTCTTGCAGGGAGCCGGCGGAGAAAGAGAAGGGGGGCCAGGCATTGCCAAGCATTGCCTTCAGGCAATGGCCCGCCTACGGATCTCCTGGGTGGTGGGGGGGGGGAAGGATGTGCTGGCTGGCACATGCCTGAGGCCCCAGGTCCTCGGGCAGCCAGCCCCACTGCCCACGGGGAGCGAGGCTGCCGGCTTTCTGGGGGCCCCTCCCCAGGCCCGGACGTCCTGAGAGCACCCGAGGAGGAGAGGAGCTGTGGACCGGCACCAGCGGGATCTTTGGCCGGCTGGCCGCCGCCATGGTTTCTGAGGCAGCTTTGGCGCTCTGCCTTCTCGGGGGGCCCCTCTGGATCTGCCCTGCCCGGGCAGCCCCCCACCGGGCCGCCCCTCGAGCACACCCCACCCCCGCCACCGGGGAAAGTTGGGGGAACGCTCTACCTAGAGCCACCGAGCTTGGCCTGGGGGCTCCGGCCCCGCCCCGCCTCCCCACGTCTCCCCACCCCTCCCCGCCCCCTCCCCGAGTGTGTGGGAGGAGCCCACCCCTTGTGGGCTGAGGCGGTCAGGTGACGCCCCGGGTGGGTGGGGCCGGGGCCCCGGCGCCCTATATAAGGCGGCGGCAGCCCTCCCTGGAGGCAGCGGGAGCCCGCGTCGCACATCGCACAGCACCGCGTCGCACAGCACCGCGCCTGAGGGCGCTTCTCCGTGGCTGACCCTGAAGAGGAGGAGGCCCAAGTGCCAGAGCTTTCTCCCCTAGAAGGTCGGGACTCTCCAGCAGTGTGTGGGTTGGTTGGGTTGGGTTGGAGGTGCAGCGTTTGGGCCGAGGGGGTTCCTCTTCTCCCCTGGCTGGAGAAGTCTACCCTCCGGGGGCCGCGTTCTTGGCCACTGCGAGGCGCACCGTGTGGGGAGGGACAGCGCGTCCTGTGGGGGGCGTGCACGGCGGCTGTGGGGGCGTGCGTGTGCGCGCGCGGGAAGCCAGCAGCCAGACTTGAGCATCTCCCTCTTCTGACCTTTGTGGCTGGTCAGACGCGCCCAGGCCAGGGATCCCCGGCCCCGCCCGATCTTGCGGGCTGGCAGGCATGGACAAGGCCAGCGCGTCGAGCTGGGACCAAGGGGGCGACCCAGGTCTGGCGGCAGAGACGGCAGCCGGGCCCTCGGGCCCCCGGGCGGCCCGCGGCGGTGAGCGGCCCGCGGACCGCCCGCAGGAGCTGATGCGCGCCCCTGAAGAGGAGGCGGACACAGGCCGCGGGCCTCCTGCAGCCAAAAGGCTGAAAAGGGACACCGAGGGCCAGAGACCGAGGAACCCCCGAGTGGATGAAGAGGAGGCCCAGAAGATGCGAACCCTCGTGGCTTCCATGAGCCAGGAGCAGCTGGACCGTTACGAAGTGTATCGCAGGTCAGCCTTCCCCAGGGCAACCATGAAACGTCTGATCCAGAGCGTGGCTGGCTCGGCGGTGGGCCAGAACGTCGTCATTGCCATGTCCGGAGTGGCCAAGGTCTTCGTCGGGGAGGTCGTGGAAGAGGCCCTGGACGTGTGTGAGAAGTGGGGGGAGACACCCCCGCTCCAACCCAAGCATCTGAGGGAGGCTGTGCGCAGGTTACGCTCCCGGGGCCGAATGCCCAGCACCAAGCACAAGAAGATCTTGTTCTTCTAGGCCCGGGGCCCGGGGAGGGACGGTGGTCCAGAGGCCCTAAGGGCCTCGCCCGCTGTCTCGCCTCTGTCTCAGCCCAAGGTGGGTGTGGGTAGACCCAGGAGGGATTCCTCCTCCGCCCTCCCCAAGACGCACCCTGCTACCCTTCTGCCCACACAACCAGGCTTCTGGGTCTGGTTCCCCCAGGCCAGCCCGGAAATGCGCATGCAATGGGAAATGGCTCAAGGAAGCAGGGGAGCGCCCGAGCGCCGGCCCGGGCACGTCTACTCCGGAGTCTACTCTGCTCGACCCTGATGCCTAAGGCGCCTCAAAGGGAATGTGCCTATGGATAGAGCTGATTTCCCTGGCGATAAGGACGCAGTGACACAGGGGCTCTTGGCAGGTCGCCGGTCTTCCGGGTGCTGCCGAAAGATAAAACAGTATACACTTGGAAAACCTGCATGGGAGTTCCCGTCATGGCTCAGTGGCTAAGGACTCCGCCTTGGAAGCATGAGGTTGCGGGTTCGATCCCTTGCCCCGCTCGCTCAGCGGCTTAAGGACCCGGCGTTGCCGCGAGCTGTGTTGTAGGTCCCAGACTCGGCTGGGATCTGGCAGAGCTGGGGCTCTGGCGTAGGTCGGTGGCTACAGCTCCCATTTCACCCCGAGCCTGGGACCCTCCTTATGCCCTGGGTGTGGCCACAGGGAATGGCAAAAAAAAAAAAAAAAAAAAAAAAAAAAAAAAAAAACCCAAAAAACAAAACAAAACAAAAAAACCCAAAACCCCAAAACACCAAAAAAAACCCCAAAAACCAAAAAAAAAAAAAAAAACCAAAATGAAAAAACTCCCTAAAAAAAAAACAAAGGTTCAAAGGTGTACCAAAGTGGTTTAGAAAGACATGGGGAGGGGATGGGGGAGGAACAGATCCACAAGATCCAAGGCAAGGCTCCCAGTGGGACCTGGAATGGGTCAAGAGGTGGCGAGGTATTCCTGAGGAGGTGAGGAGGGGATTGGCTCCCTCTCTGATCTTGGACGTTCCCGCCTCCGCAGCGGTGTGGGGTGATTCCGGTGGGTGGACGGTGGGGTGGGACGGCCTGAGAGCAGGAGCCCTGGGAGACGTGGCCCTTCCAGGTTGCCTTCGGTCAAGCCACAAGGGTCTTGCAGGGAGCCGGCGGAGAAAGAGAAGGGGGGCCAGGCATTGCCAAGCATTGCCTTCAGGCAATGGCCCGCCTACGGATCTCCTGGGTGGTGGGGGGGGGGAAGGATGTGCTGGCTGGCACATGCCTGAGGCCCCAGGTCCTCGGGCAGCCAGCCCCACTGCCCACGGGGAGCGAGGCTGCCGGCTTTCTGGGGGCCCCTCCCCAGGCCCGGACGTCCTGAGAGCACCCGAGGAGGAGAGGAGCTGTGGACCGGCACCAGCGGGATCTTTGGCCGGCTGGCCGCCGCCATGGTTTCTGAGGCAGCTTTGGCGCTCTGCCTTCTCGGGGGGCCCCTCTGGATCTGCCCTGCCCGGGCAGCCCCCCACCGGGCCGCCCCTCGAGCACACCCCACCCCCGCCACCGGGGAAAGTTGGGGGAACGCTCTACCTAGAGCCACCGAGCTTGGCCTGGGGGCTCCGGCCCCGCCCCGCCTCCCCACGTCTCCCCACCCCTCCCCGCCCCCTCCCCGAGTGTGTGGGAGGAGCCCACCCCTTGTGGGCTGAGGCGGTCAGGTGACGCCCCGGGTGGGTGGGGCCGGGGCCCCGGCGCCCTATATAAGGCGGCAGCACCGCGTCGCACAGCACCGCGCCTGAGGGCGCTTCTCCGTGGCTGACCCTGAAGAGGAGGAGGCCCAAGTGCCAGAGCTTTCTCCCCTAGAAGGTCGGGACTCTCCAGCAGTGTGTGGGTTGGTTGGGTTGGGTTGGAGGTGCAGCGTTTGGGCCGAGGGGGTTCCTCTTCTCCCCTGGCTGGAGAAGTCTACCCTCCGGGGGCCGCGTTCTTGGCCACTGCGAGGCGCACCGTGTGGGGAGGGACAGCGCGTCCTGTGGGGGGCGTGCACGGCGGCTGTGGGGGCGTGCGTGTGCGCGCGCGGGAAGCCAGCAGCCAGACTTGAGCATCTCCCTCTTCTGACCTTTGTGGCTGGTCAGACGCGCCCAGGCCAGGGATCCCCGGCCCCGCCCGATCTTGCGGGCTGGCAGGCATGGACAAGGCCAGCGCGTCGAGCTGGGACCAAGGGGGCGACCCAGGTCTGGCGGCAGAGACGGCAGCCGGGCCCTCGGGCCCCCGGGCGGCCCGCGGCGGTGAGCGGCCCGCGGACCGCCCGCAGGAGCTGATGCGCGCCCCTGAAGAGGAGGCGGACACAGGCCGCGGGCCTCCTGCAGCCAAAAGGCTGAAAAGGGACACCGAGGGCCAGAGACCGAGGAACCCCCGAGTGGATGAAGAGGAGGCCCAGAAGATGCGAACCCTCGTGGCTTCCATGAGCCAGGAGCAGCTGGACCGTTACGAAGTGTATCGCAGGTCAGCCTTCCCCAGGGCAACCATGAAACGTCTGATCCAGAGCGTGGCTGGCTCGGCGGTGGGCCAGAACGTCGTCATTGCCATGTCCGGAGTGGCCAAGGTCTTCGTCGGGGAGGTCGTGGAAGAGGCCCTGGACGTGTGTGAGAAGTGGGGGGAGACACCCCCGCTCCAACCCAAGCATCTGAGGGAGGCTGTGCGCAGGTTACGCTCCCGGGGCCGAATGCCCAGCACCAAGCACAAGAAGATCTTGTTCTTCTAGGCCCGGGGCCCGGGGAGGGACGGTGGTCCAGAGGCCCTAAGGGCCTCGCCCGCTGTCTCGCCTCTGTCTCAGCCCAAGGTGGGTGTGGGTAGACCCAGGAGGGATTCCTCCTCCGCCCTCCCCAAGACGCACCCTGCTACCCTTCTGCCCACACAACCAGGCTTCTGGGTCTGGTTCCCCCAGGCCAGCCCGGAAATGCGCATGCAATGGGAAATGGCTCAAGGAAGCAGGGGAGCGCCCGAGCGCCGGCCCGGGCACGTCTACTCCGGAGTCTACTCTGCTCGACCCTGATGCCTAAGGCGCCTCAAAGGGAATGTGCCTATGGATAGAGCTGATTTCCCTGGCGATAAGGACGCAGTGACACAGGGGCTCTTGGCAGGTCGCCGGTCTTCCGGGTGCTGCCGAAAGATAAAACAGTATACACTTGGAAAACCTGCATGGGAGTTCCCGTCATGGCTCAGTGGCTAAGGACTCCGCCTTGGAAGCATGAGGTTGCGGGTTCGATCCCTTGCCCCGCTCGCTCAGCGGCTTAAGGACCCGGCGTTGCCGCGAGCTGTGTTGTAGGTCCCAGACTCGGCTGGGATCTGGCAGAGCTGGGGCTCTGGCGTAGGTCGGTGGCTACAGCTCCCATTTCACCCCGAGCCTGGGACCCTCCTTATGCCCTGGGTGTGGCCACAGGGAATGGCAAAAAAAAAAAAAAAAAAAAAAAAAAAAAAAAAAAAAAACCCAAAAAACAAAACAAAACAAAAAAACCCAAAACCCCAAAACACCAAAAAAAACCCCAAAAACCAAAAAAAAAAAAAAAACCAAAATGAAAAAACTCCCTAAAAAAAAAACAAAGGTTCAAAGGTGTACCAAAGTGGTTTAGAAAGACATGGGGAGGGGATGGGGGAGGAACAGATCCACAAGATCCAAGGCAAGGCTCCCAGTGGGACCTGGAATGGGTCAAGAGGTGGCGAGGTATTCCTGAGGAGGTGAGGAGGGGATTGGCTCCCTCTCTGATCTTGGACGTTCCCGCCTCCGCAGCGGTGTGGGGTGATTCCGGTGGGTGGACGGTGGGGTGGGACGGCCTGAGAGCAGGAGCCCTGGGAGACGTGGCCCTTCCAGGTTGCCTTCGGTCAAGCCACAAGGGTCTTGCAGGGAGCCGGCGGAGAAAGAGAAGGGGGGCCAGGCATTGCCAAGCATTGCCTTCAGGCAATGGCCCGCCTACGGATCTCCTGGGTGGTGGGGGGGGGGAAGGATGTGCTGGCTGGCACATGCCTGAGGCCCCAGGTCCTCGGGCAGCCAGCCCCACTGCCCACGGGGAGCGAGGCTGCCGGCTTTCTGGGGGCCCCTCCCCAGGCCCGGACGTCCTGAGAGCACCCGAGGAGGAGAGGAGCTGTGGACCGGCACCAGCGGGATCTTTGGCCGGCTGGCCGCCGCCATGGTTTCTGAGGCAGCTTTGGCGCTCTGCCTTCTCGGGGGGCCCCTCTGGATCTGCCCTGCCCGGGCAGCCCCCCACCGGGCCGCCCCTCGAGCACACCCCACCCCCGCCACCGGGGAAAGTTGGGGGAACGCTCTACCTAGAGCCACCGAGCTTGGCCTGGGGGCTCCGGCCCCGCCCCGCCTCCCCACGTCTCCCCACCCCTCCCCGCCCCCTCCCCGAGTGTGTGGGAGGAGCCCACCCCTTGTGGGCTGAGGCGGTCAGGTGACGCCCCGGGTGGGTGGGGCCGGGGCCCCGGCGCCCTATATAAGGCGGCGGCAGCCCTCCCTGGAGGCAGCGGGAGCCCGCGTCGCACATCGCACAGCACCGCGTCGCACAGCACCGCGCCTGAGGGCGCTTCTCCGTGGCTGACCCTGAAGAGGAGGAGGCCCAAGTGCCAGAGCTTTCTCCCCTAGAAGGTCGGGACTCTCCAGCAGTGTGTGGGTTGGTTGGGTTGGGTTGGAGGTGCAGCGTTTGGGCCGAGGGGGTTCCTCTTCTCCCCTGGCTGGAGAAGTCTACCCTCCGGGGGCCGCGTTCTTGGCCACTGCGAGGCGCACCGTGTGGGGAGGGACAGCGCGTCCTGTGGGGGGCGTGCACGGCGGCTGTGGGGGCGTGCGTGTGCGCGCGCGGGAAGCCAGCAGCCAGACTTGAGCATCTCCCTCTTCTGACCTTTGTGGCTGGTCAGACGCGCCCAGGCCAGGGATCCCCGGCCCCGCCCGATCTTGCGGGCTGGCAGGCATGGACAAGGCCAGCGCGTCGAGCTGGGACCAAGGGGGCGACCCAGGTCTGGCGGCAGAGACGGCAGCCGGGCCCTCGGGCCCCCGGGCGGCCCGCGGCGGTGAGCGGCCCGCGGACCGCCCGCAGGAGCTGATGCGCGCCCCTGAAGAGGAGGCGGACACAGGCCGCGGGCCTCCTGCAGCCAAAAGGCTGAAAAGGGACACCGAGGGCCAGAGACCGAGGAACCCCCGAGTGGATGAAGAGGAGGCCCAGAAGATGCGAACCCTCGTGGCTTCCATGAGCCAGGAGCAGCTGGACCGTTACGAAGTGTATCGCAGGTCAGCCTTCCCCAGGGCAACCATGAAACGTCTGATCCAGAGCGTGGCTGGCTCGGCGGTGGGCCAGAACGTCGTCATTGCCATGTCCGGAGTGGCCAAGGTCTTCGTCGGGGAGGTCGTGGAAGAGGCCCTGGACGTGTGTGAGAAGTGGGGGGAGACACCCCCGCTCCAACCCAAGCATCTGAGGGAGGCTGTGCGCAGGTTACGCTCCCGGGGCCGAATGCCCAGCACCAAGCACAAGAAGATCTTGTTCTTCTAGGCCCGGGGCCCGGGGAGGGACGGTGGTCCAGAGGCCCTAAGGGCCTCGCCCGCTGTCTCGCCTCTGTCTCAGCCCAAGGTGGGTGTGGGTAGACCCAGGAGGGATTCCTCCTCCGCCCTCCCCAAGACGCACCCTGCTACCCTTCTGCCCACACAACCAGGCTTCTGGGTCTGGTTCCCCCAGGCCAGCCCGGAAATGCGCATGCAATGGGAAATGGCTCAAGGAAGCAGGGGAGCGCCCGAGCGCCGGCCCGGGCACGTCTACTCCGGAGTCTACTCTGCTCGACCCTGATGCCTAAGGCGCCTCAAAGGGAATGTGCCTATGGATAGAGCTGATTTCCCTGGCGATAAGGACGCAGTGACACAGGGGCTCTTGGCAGGTCGCCGGTCTTCCGGGTGCTGCCGAAAGATAAAACAGTATACACTTGGAAAACCTGCATGGGAGTTCCCGTCATGGCTCAGTGGCTAAGGACTCCGCCTTGGAAGCATGAGGTTGCGGGTTCGATCCCTTGCCCCGCTCGCTCAGCGGCTTAAGGACCCGGCGTTGCCGCGAGCTGTGTTGTAGGTCCCAGACTCGGCTGGGATCTGGCAGAGCTGGGGCTCTGGCGTAGGTCGGTGGCTACAGCTCCCATTTCACCCCGAGCCTGGGACCCTCCTTATGCCCTGGGTGTGGCCACAGGGAATGGCAAAAAAAAAAAAAAAAAAAAAAAAAAAAAAAAAAAAAAACCCAAAAAACAAAACAAAACAAAAAAACCCAAAACCCCAAAACACCAAAAAAAACCCCAAAAACCAAAAAAAAAAAAAAAACCAAAATGAAAAAACTCCCTAAAAAAAAAACAAAGGTTCAAAGGTGTACCAAAGTGGTTTAGAAAGACATGGGGAGGGGATGGGGGAGGAACAGATCCACAAGATCCAAGGCAAGGCTCCCAGTGGGACCTGGAATGGGTCAAGAGGTGGCGAGGTATTCCTGAGGAGGTGAGGAGGGGATTGGCTCCCTCTCTGATCTTGGACGTTCCCGCCTCCGCAGCGGTGTGGGGTGATTCCGGTGGGTGGACGGTGGGGTGGGACGGCCTGAGAGCAGGAGCCCTGGGAGACGTGGCCCTTCCAGGTTGCCTTCGGTCAAGCCACAAGGGTCTTGCAGGGAGCCGGCGGAGAAAGAGAAGGGGGGCCAGGCATTGCCAAGCATTGCCTTCAGGCAATGGCCCGCCTACGGATCTCCTGGGTGGTGGGGGGGGGAAGGATGTGCTGGCTGGCACATGCCTGAGGCCCCAGGTCCTCGGGCAGCCAGCCCCACTGCCCACGGGGAGCGAGGCTGCCGGCTTTCTGGGGGCCCCTCCCCAGGCCCGGACGTCCTGAGAGCACCCGAGGAGGAGAGGAGCTGTGGACCGGCACCAGCGGGATCTTTGGCCGGCTGGCCGCCGCCATGGTTTCTGAGGCAGCTTTGGCGCTCTGCCTTCTCGGGGGGCCCCTCTGGATCTGCCCTGCCCGGGCAGCCCCCCACCGGGCCGCCCCTCGAGCACACCCCACCCCCGCCACCGGGGAAAGTTGGGGGAACGCTCTACCTAGAGCCACCGAGCTTGGCCTGGGGGCTCCGGCCCCGCCCCGCCTCCCCACGTCTCCCCACCCCTCCCCGCCCCCTCCCCGAGTGTGTGGGAGGAGCCCACCCCTTGTGGGCTGAGGCGGTCAGGTGACGCCCCGGGTGGGTGGGGCCGGGGCCCCGGCGCCCTATATAAGGCGGCGGCAGCCCTCCCTGGAGGCAGCGGGAGCCCGCGTCGCACATCGCACAGCACCGCGTCGCACAGCACCGCGCCTGAGGGCGCTTCTCCGTGGCTGACCCTGAAGAGGAGGAGGCCCAAGTGCCAGAGCTTTCTCCCCTAGAAGGTCGGGACTCTCCAGCAGTGTGTGGGTTGGTTGGGTTGGGTTGGAGGTGCAGCGTTTGGGCCGAGGGGGTTCCTCTTCTCCCCTGGCTGGAGAAGTCTACCCTCCGGGGGCCGCGTTCTTGGCCACTGCGAGGCGCACCGTGTGGGGAGGGACAGCGCGTCCTGTGGGGGGCGTGCACGGCGGCTGTGGGGGCGTGCGTGTGCGCGCGCGGGAAGCCAGCAGCCAGACTTGAGCATCTCCCTCTTCTGACCTTTGTGGCTGGTCAGACGCGCCCAGGCCAGGGATCCCCGGCCCCGCCCGATCTTGCGGGCTGGCAGGCATGGACAAGGCCAGCGCGTCGAGCTGGGACCAAGGGGGCGACCCAGGTCTGGCGGCAGAGACGGCAGCCGGGCCCTCGGGCCCCCGGGCGGCCCGCGGCGGTGAGCGGCCCGCGGACCGCCCGCAGGAGCTGATGCGCGCCCCTGAAGAGGAGGCGGACACAGGCCGCGGGCCTCCTGCAGCCAAAAGGCTGAAAAGGGACACCGAGGGCCAGAGACCGAGGAACCCCCGAGTGGATGAAGAGGAGGCCCAGAAGATGCGAACCCTCGTGGCTTCCATGAGCCAGGAGCAGCTGGACCGTTACGAAGTGTATCGCAGGTCAGCCTTCCCCAGGGCAACCATGAAACGTCTGATCCAGAGCGTGGCTGGCTCGGCGGTGGGCCAGAACGTCGTCATTGCCATGTCCGGAGTGGCCAAGGTCTTCGTCGGGGAGGTCGTGGAAGAGGCCCTGGACGTGTGTGAGAAGTGGGGGGAGACACCCCCGCTCCAACCCAAGCATCTGAGGGAGGCTGTGCGCAGGTTACGCTCCCGGGGCCGAATGCCCAGCACCAAGCACAAGAAGATCTTGTTCTTCTAGGCCCGGGGCCCGGGGAGGGACGGTGGTCCAGAGGCCCTAAGGGCCTCGCCCGCTGTCTCGCCTCTGTCTCAGCCCAAGGTGGGTGTGGGTAGACCCAGGAGGGATTCCTCCTCCGCCCTCCCCAAGACGCACCCTGCTACCCTTCTGCCCACACAACCAGGCTTCTGGGTCTGGTTCCCCCAGGCCAGCCCGGAAATGCGCATGCAATGGGAAATGGCTCAAGGAAGCAGGGGAGCGCCCGAGCGCCGGCCCGGGCACGTCTACTCCGGAGTCTACTCTGCTCGACCCTGATGCCTAAGGCGCCTCAAAGGGAATGTGCCTATGGATAGAGCTGATTTCCCTGGCGATAAGGACGCAGTGACACAGGGGCTCTTGGCAGGTCGCCGGTCTTCCGGGTGCTGCCGAAAGATAAAACAGTATACACTTGGAAAACCTGCATGGGAGTTCCCGTCATGGCTCAGTGGCTAAGGACTCCGCCTTGGAAGCATGAGGTTGCGGGTTCGATCCCTTGCCCCGCTCGCTCAGCGGCTTAAGGACCCGGCGTTGCCGCGAGCTGTGTTGTAGGTCCCAGACTCGGCTGGGATCTGGCAGAGCTGGGGCTCTGGCGTAGGTCGGTGGCTACAGCTCCCATTTCACCCCGAGCCTGGGACCCTCCTTATGCCCTGGGTGTGGCCACAGGGAATGGCAAAAAAAAAAAAAAAAAAAAAAAAAAAAAAAAAAACCCAAAAAACAAAACAAAACAAAAAAACCCAAAACCCCAAAACACCAAAAAAAACCCCAAAAACCAAAAAAAAAAAAAAAAAACCAAAATGAAAAAACTCCCTAAAAAAAAAACAAAGGTTCAAAGGTGTACCAAAGTGGTTTAGAAAGACATGGGGAGGGGATGGGGGAGGAACAGATCCACAAGATCCAAGGCAAGGCTCCCAGTGGGACCTGGAATGGGTCAAGAGGTGGCGAGGTATTCCTGAGGAGGTGAGGAGGGGATTGGCTCCCTCTCTGATCTTGGACGTTCCCGCCTCCGCAGCGGTGTGGGGTGATTCCGGTGGGTGGACGGTGGGGTGGGACGGCCTGAGAGCAGGAGCCCTGGGAGACGTGGCCCTTCCAGGTTGCCTTCGGTCAAGCCACAAGGGTCTTGCAGGGAGCCGGCGGAGAAAGAGAAGGGGGGCCAGGCATTGCCAAGCATTGCCTTCAGGCAATGGCCCGCCTACGGATCTCCTGGGTGGTGGGGGGGGGGAAGGATGTGCTGGCTGGCACATGCCTGAGGCCCCAGGTCCTCGGGCAGCCAGCCCCACTGCCCACGGGGAGCGAGGCTGCCGGCTTTCTGGGGGCCCCTCCCCAGGCCCGGACGTCCTGAGAGCACCCGAGGAGGAGAGGAGCTGTGGACCGGCACCAGCGGGATCTTTGGCCGGCTGGCCGCCGCCATGGTTTCTGAGGCAGCTTTGGCGCTCTGCCTTCTCGGGGGGCCCCTCTGGATCTGCCCTGCCCGGGCAGCCCCCCACCGGGCCGCCCCTCGAGCACACCCCACCCCCGCCACCGGGGAAAGTTGGGGGAACGCTCTACCTAGAGCCACCGAGCTTGGCCTGGGGGCTCCGGCCCCGCCCCGCCTCCCCACGTCTCCCCACCCCTCCCCGCCCCCTCCCCGAGTGTGTGGGAGGAGCCCACCCCTTGTGGGCTGAGGCGGTCAGGTGACGCCCCGGGTGGGTGGGGCCGGGGCCCCGGCGCCCTATATAAGGCGGCGGCAGCCCTCCCTGGAGGCAGCGGGAGCCCGCGTCGCACATCGCACAGCACCGCGTCGCACAGCACCGCGCCTGAGGGCGCTTCTCCGTGGCTGACCCTGAAGAGGAGGAGGCCCAAGTGCCAGAGCTTTCTCCCCTAGAAGGTCGGGACTCTCCAGCAGTGTGTGGGTTGGTTGGGTTGGGTTGGAGGTGCAGCGTTTGGGCCGAGGGGGTTCCTCTTCTCCCCTGGCTGGAGAAGTCTACCCTCCGGGGGCCGCGTTCTTGGCCACTGCGAGGCGCACCGTGTGGGGAGGGACAGCGCGTCCTGTGGGGGGCGTGCACGGCGGCTGTGGGGGCGTGCGTGTGCGCGCGCGGGAAGCCAGCAGCCAGACTTGAGCATCTCCCTCTTCTGACCTTTGTGGCTGGTCAGACGCGCCCAGGCCAGGGATCCCCGGCCCCGCCCGATCTTGCGGGCTGGCAGGCATGGACAAGGCCAGCGCGTCGAGCTGGGACCAAGGGGGCGACCCAGGTCTGGCGGCAGAGACGGCAGCCGGGCCCTCGGGCCCCCGGGCGGCCCGCGGCGGTGAGCGGCCCGCGGACCGCCCGCAGGAGCTGATGCGCGCCCCTGAAGAGGAGGCGGACACAGGCCGCGGGCCTCCTGCAGCCAAAAGGCTGAAAAGGGACACCGAGGGCCAGAGACCGAGGAACCCCCGAGTGGATGAAGAGGAGGCCCAGAAGATGCGAACCCTCGTGGCTTCCATGAGCCAGGAGCAGCTGGACCGTTACGAAGTGTATCGCAGGTCAGCCTTCCCCAGGGCAACCATGAAACGTCTGATCCAGAGCGTGGCTGGCTCGGCGGTGGGCCAGAACGTCGTCATTGCCATGTCCGGAGTGGCCAAGGTCTTCGTCGGGGAGGTCGTGGAAGAGGCCCTGGACGTGTGTGAGAAGTGGGGGGAGACACCCCCGCTCCAACCCAAGCATCTGAGGGAGGCTGTGCGCAGGTTACGCTCCCGGGGCCGAATGCCCAGCACCAAGCACAAGAAGATCTTGTTCTTCTAGGCCCGGGGCCCGGGGAGGGACGGTGGTCCAGAGGCCCTAAGGGCCTCGCCCGCTGTCTCGCCTCTGTCTCAGCCCAAGGTGGGTGTGGGTAGACCCAGGAGGGATTCCTCCTCCGCCCTCCCCAAGACGCACCCTGCTACCCTTCTGCCCACACAACCAGGCTTCTGGGTCTGGTTCCCCCAGGCCAGCCCGGAAATGCGCATGCAATGGGAAATGGCTCAAGGAAGCAGGGGAGCGCCCGAGCGCCGGCCCGGGCACGTCTACTCCGGAGTCTACTCTGCTCGACCCTGATGCCTAAGGCGCCTCAAAGGGAATGTGCCTATGGATAGAGCTGATTTCCCTGGCGATAAGGACGCAGTGACACAGGGGCTCTTGGCAGGTCGCCGGTCTTCCGGGTGCTGCCGAAAGATAAAACAGTATACACTTGGAAAACCTGCATGGGAGTTCCCGTCATGGCTCAGTGGCTAAGGACTCCGCCTTGGAAGCATGAGGTTGCGGGTTCGATCCCTTGCCCCGCTCGCTCAGCGGCTTAAGGACCCGGCGTTGCCGCGAGCTGTGTTGTAGGTCCCAGACTCGGCTGGGATCTGGCAGAGCTGGGGCTCTGGCGTAGGTCGGTGGCTACAGCTCCCATTTCACCCCGAGCCTGGGACCCTCCTTATGCCCTGGGTGTGGCCACAGGGAATGGCAAAAAAAAAAAAAAAAAAAAAAAAAAAAAAAAAAAAAAACCCAAAAAACAAAACAAAACAAAAAAACCCAAAACCCCAAAACACCAAAAAAAACCCCAAAAACCAAAAAAAAAAAAAAAACCAAAATGAAAAAACTCCCTAAAAAAAAAACAAAGGTTCAAAGGTGTACCAAAGTGGTTTAGAAAGACATGGGGAGGGGATGGGGGAGGAACAGATCCACAAGATCCAAGGCAAGGCTCCCAGTGGGACCTGGAATGGGTCAAGAGGTGGCGAGGTATTCCTGAGGAGGTGAGGAGGGGATTGGCTCCCTCTCTGATCTTGGACGTTCCCGCCTCCGCAGCGGTGTGGGGTGATTCCGGTGGGTGGACGGTGGGGTGGGACGGCCTGAGAGCAGGAGCCCTGGGAGACGTGGCCCTTCCAGGTTGCCTTCGGTCAAGCCACAAGGGTCTTGCAGGGAGCCGGCGGAGAAAGAGAAGGGGGGCCAGGCATTGCCAAGCATTGCCTTCAGGCAATGGCCCGCCTACGGATCTCCTGGGTGGTGGGGGGGGGGAAGGATGTGCTGGCTGGCACATGCCTGAGGCCCCAGGTCCTCGGGCAGCCAGCCCCACTGCCCACGGGGAGCGAGGCTGCCGGCTTTCTGGGGGCCCCTCCCCAGGCCCGGACGTCCTGAGAGCACCCGAGGAGGAGAGGAGCTGTGGACCGGCACCAGCGGGATCTTTGGCCGGCTGGCCGCCGCCATGGTTTCTGAGGCAGCTTTGGCGCTCTGCCTTCTCGGGGGGCCCCTCTGGATCTGCCCTGCCCGGGCAGCCCCCCACCGGGCCGCCCCTCGAGCACACCCCACCCCCGCCACCGGGGAAAGTTGGGGGAACGCTCTACCTAGAGCCACCGAGCTTGGCCTGGGGGCTCCGGCCCCGCCCCGCCTCCCCACGTCTCCCCACCCCTCCCCGCCCCCTCCCCGAGTGTGTGGGAGGAGCCCACCCCTTGTGGGCTGAGGCGGTCAGGTGACGCCCCGGGTGGGTGGGGCCGGGGCCCCGGCGCCCTATATAAGGCGGCGGCAGCCCTCCCTGGAGGCAGCGGGAGCCCGCGTCGCACATCGCACAGCACCGCGTCGCACAGCACCGCGCCTGAGGGCGCTTCTCCGTGGCTGACCCTGAAGAGGAGGAGGCCCAAGTGCCAGAGCTTTCTCCCCTAGAAGGTCGGGACTCTCCAGCAGTGTGTGGGTTGGTTGGGTTGGGTTGGAGGTGCAGCGTTTGGGCCGAGGGGGTTCCTCTTCTCCCCTGGCTGGAGAAGTCTACCCTCCGGGGGCCGCGTTCTTGGCCACTGCGAGGCGCACCGTGTGGGGAGGGACAGCGCGTCCTGTGGGGGGCGTGCACGGCGGCTGTGGGGGCGTGCGTGTGCGCGCGCGGGAAGCCAGCAGCCAGACTTGAGCATCTCCCTCTTCTGACCTTTGTGGCTGGTCAGACGCGCCCAGGCCAGGGATCCCCGGCCCCGCCCGATCTTGCGGGCTGGCAGGCATGGACAAGGCCAGCGCGTCGAGCTGGGACCAAGGGGGCGACCCAGGTCTGGCGGCAGAGACGGCAGCCGGGCCCTCGGGCCCCCGGGCGGCCCGCGGCGGTGAGCGGCCCGCGGACCGCCCGCAGGAGCTGATGCGCGCCCCTGAAGAGGAGGCGGACACAGGCCGCGGGCCTCCTGCAGCCAAAAGGCTGAAAAGGGACACCGAGGGCCAGAGACCGAGGAACCCCCGAGTGGATGAAGAGGAGGCCCAGAAGATGCGAACCCTCGTGGCTTCCATGAGCCAGGAGCAGCTGGACCGTTACGAAGTGTATCGCAGGTCAGCCTTCCCCAGGGCAACCATGAAACGTCTGATCCAGAGCGTGGCTGGCTCGGCGGTGGGCCAGAACGTCGTCATTGCCATGTCCGGAGTGGCCAAGGTCTTCGTCGGGGAGGTCGTGGAAGAGGCCCTGGACGTGTGTGAGAAGTGGGGGGAGACACCCCCGCTCCAACCCAAGCATCTGAGGGAGGCTGTGCGCAGGTTACGCTCCCGGGGCCGAATGCCCAGCACCAAGCACAAGAAGATCTTGTTCTTCTAGGCCCGGGGCCCGGGGAGGGACGGTGGTCCAGAGGCCCTAAGGGCCTCGCCCGCTGTCTCGCCTCTGTCTCAGCCCAAGGTGGGTGTGGGTAGACCCAGGAGGGATTCCTCCTCCGCCCTCCCCAAGACGCACCCTGCTACCCTTCTGCCCACACAACCAGGCTTCTGGGTCTGGTTCCCCCAGGCCAGCCCGGAAATGCGCATGCAATGGGAAATGGCTCAAGGAAGCAGGGGAGCGCCCGAGCGCCGGCCCGGGCACGTCTACTCCGGAGTCTACTCTGCTCGACCCTGATGCCTAAGGCGCCTCAAAGGGAATGTGCCTATGGATAGAGCTGATTTCCCTGGCGATAAGGACGCAGTGACACAGGGGCTCTTGGCAGGTCGCCGGTCTTCCGGGTGCTGCCGAAAGATAAAACAGTATACACTTGGAAAACCTGCATGGGAGTTCCCGTCATGGCTCAGTGGCTAAGGACTCCGCCTTGGAAGCATGAGGTTGCGGGTTCGATCCCTTGCCCCGCTCGCTCAGCGGCTTAAGGACCCGGCGTTGCCGCGAGCTGTGTTGTAGGTCCCAGACTCGGCTGGGATCTGGCAGAGCTGGGGCTCTGGCGTAGGTCGGTGGCTACAGCTCCCATTTCACCCCGAGCCTGGGACCCTCCTTATGCCCTGGGTGTGGCCACAGGGAATGGCAAAAAAAAAAAAAAAAAAAAAAAAAAAAAAAAAAACCCAAAAAACAAAACAAAACAAAAAAACCCAAAACCCCAAAACACCAAAAAAAACCCCAAAAACCAAAAAAAAAAAAAAAAAACCAAAATGAAAAAACTCCCTAAAAAAAAAACAAAGGTTCAAAGGTGTACCAAAGTGGTTTAGAAAGACATGGGGAGGGGATGGGGGAGGAACAGATCCACAAGATCCAAGGCAAGGCTCCCAGTGGGACCTGGAATGGGTCAAGAGGTGGCGAGGTATTCCTGAGGAGGTGAGGAGGGGATTGGCTCCCTCTCTGATCTTGGACGTTCCCGCCTCCGCAGCGGTGTGGGGTGATTCCGGTGGGTGGACGGTGGGGTGGGACGGCCTGAGAGCAGGAGCCCTGGGAGACGTGGCCCTTCCAGGTTGCCTTCGGTCAAGCCACAAGGGTCTTGCAGGGAGCCGGCGGAGAAAGAGAAGGGGGGCCAGGCATTGCCAAGCATTGCCTTCAGGCAATGGCCCGCCTACGGATCTCCTGGGTGGTGGGGGGGGGGAAGGATGTGCTGGCTGGCACATGCCTGAGGCCCCAGGTCCTCGGGCAGCCAGCCCCACTGCCCACGGGGAGCGAGGCTGCCGGCTTTCTGGGGGCCCCTCCCCAGGCCCGGACGTCCTGAGAGCACCCGAGGAGGAGAGGAGCTGTGGACCGGCACCAGCGGGATCTTTGGCCGGCTGGCCGCCGCCATGGTTTCTGAGGCAGCTTTGGCGCTCTGCCTTCTCGGGGGGCCCCTCTGGATCTGCCCTGCCCGGGCAGCCCCCCACCGGGCCGCCCCTCGAGCACACCCCACCCCCGCCACCGGGGAAAGTTGGGGGAACGCTCTACCTAGAGCCACCGAGCTTGGCCTGGGGGCTCCGGCCCCGCCCCGCCTCCCCACGTCTCCCCACCCCTCCCCGCCCCCTCCCCGAGTGTGTGGGAGGAGCCCACCCCTTGTGGGCTGAGGCGGTCAGGTGACGCCCCGGGTGGGTGGGGCCGGGGCCCCGGCGCCCTATATAAGGCGGCGGCAGCCCTCCCTGGAGGCAGCGGGAGCCCGCGTCGCACATCGCACAGCACCGCGTCGCACAGCACCGCGCCTGAGGGCGCTTCTCCGTGGCTGACCCTGAAGAGGAGGAGGCCCAAGTGCCAGAGCTTTCTCCCCTAGAAGGTCGGGACTCTCCAGCAGTGTGTGGGTTGGTTGGGTTGGGTTGGAGGTGCAGCGTTTGGGCCGAGGGGGTTCCTCTTCTCCCCTGGCTGGAGAAGTCTACCCTCCGGGGGCCGCGTTCTTGGCCACTGCGAGGCGCACCGTGTGGGGAGGGACAGCGCGTCCTGTGGGGGGCGTGCACGGCGGCTGTGGGGGCGTGCGTGTGCGCGCGCGGGAAGCCAGCAGCCAGACTTGAGCATCTCCCTCTTCTGACCTTTGTGGCTGGTCAGACGCGCCCAGGCCAGGGATCCCCGGCCCCGCCCGATCTTGCGGGCTGGCAGGCATGGACAAGGCCAGCGCGTCGAGCTGGGACCAAGGGGGCGACCCAGGTCTGGCGGCAGAGACGGCAGCCGGGCCCTCGGGCCCCCGGGCGGCCCGCGGCGGTGAGCGGCCCGCGGACCGCCCGCAGGAGCTGATGCGCGCCCCTGAAGAGGAGGCGGACACAGGCCGCGGGCCTCCTGCAGCCAAAAGGCTGAAAAGGGACACCGAGGGCCAGAGACCGAGGAACCCCCGAGTGGATGAAGAGGAGGCCCAGAAGATGCGAACCCTCGTGGCTTCCATGAGCCAGGAGCAGCTGGACCGTTACGAAGTGTATCGCAGGTCAGCCTTCCCCAGGGCAACCATGAAACGTCTGATCCAGAGCGTGGCTGGCTCGGCGGTGGGCCAGAACGTCGTCATTGCCATGTCCGGAGTGGCCAAGGTCTTCGTCGGGGAGGTCGTGGAAGAGGCCCTGGACGTGTGTGAGAAGTGGGGGGAGACACCCCCGCTCCAACCCAAGCATCTGAGGGAGGCTGTGCGCAGGTTACGCTCCCGGGGCCGAATGCCCAGCACCAAGCACAAGAAGATCTTGTTCTTCTAGGCCCGGGGCCCGGGGAGGGACGGTGGTCCAGAGGCCCTAAGGGCCTCGCCCGCTGTCTCGCCTCTGTCTCAGCCCAAGGTGGGTGTGGGTAGACCCAGGAGGGATTCCTCCTCCGCCCTCCCCAAGACGCACCCTGCTACCCTTCTGCCCACACAACCAGGCTTCTGGGTCTGGTTCCCCCAGGCCAGCCCGGAAATGCGCATGCAATGGGAAATGGCTCAAGGAAGCAGGGGAGCGCCCGAGCGCCGGCCCGGGCACGTCTACTCCGGAGTCTACTCTGCTCGACCCTGATGCCTAAGGCGCCTCAAAGGGAATGTGCCTATGGATAGAGCTGATTTCCCTGGCGATAAGGACGCAGTGACACAGGGGCTCTTGGCAGGTCGCCGGTCTTCCGGGTGCTGCCGAAAGATAAAACAGTATACACTTGGAAAACCTGCATGGGAGTTCCCGTCATGGCTCAGTGGCTAAGGACTCCGCCTTGGAAGCATGAGGTTGCGGGTTCGATCCCTTGCCCCGCTCGCTCAGCGGCTTAAGGACCCGGCGTTGCCGCGAGCTGTGTTGTAGGTCCCAGACTCGGCTGGGATCTGGCAGAGCTGGGGCTCTGGCGTAGGTCGGTGGCTACAGCTCCCATTTCACCCCGAGCCTGGGACCCTCCTTATGCCCTGGGTGTGGCCACAGGGAATGGCAAAAAAAAAAAAAAAAAAAAAAAAAAAAAAAAAAAAAAACCCAAAAAACAAAACAAAACAAAAAAACCCAAAACCCCAAAACACCAAAAAAAACCCCAAAAACCAAAAAAAAAAAAAAAACCAAAATGAAAAAACTCCCTAAAAAAAAAACAAAGGTTCAAAGGTGTACCAAAGTGGTTTAGAAAGACATGGGGAGGGGATGGGGGAGGAACAGATCCACAAGATCCAAGGCAAGGCTCCCAGTGGGACCTGGAATGGGTCAAGAGGTGGCGAGGTATTCCTGAGGAGGTGAGGAGGGGATTGGCTCCCTCTCTGATCTTGGACGTTCCCGCCTCCGCAGCGGTGTGGGGTGATTCCGGTGGGTGGACGGTGGGGTGGGACGGCCTGAGAGCAGGAGCCCTGGGAGACGTGGCCCTTCCAGGTTGCCTTCGGTCAAGCCACAAGGGTCTTGCAGGGAGCCGGCGGAGAAAGAGAAGGGGGGCCAGGCATTGCCAAGCATTGCCTTCAGGCAATGGCCCGCCTACGGATCTCCTGGGTGGTGGGGGGGGGGAAGGATGTGCTGGCTGGCACATGCCTGAGGCCCCAGGTCCTCGGGCAGCCAGCCCCACTGCCCACGGGGAGCGAGGCTGCCGGCTTTCTGGGGGCCCCTCCCCAGGCCCGGACGTCCTGAGAGCACCCGAGGAGGAGAGGAGCTGTGGACCGGCACCAGCGGGATCTTTGGCCGGCTGGCCGCCGCCATGGTTTCTGAGGCAGCTTTGGCGCTCTGCCTTCTCGGGGGGCCCCTCTGGATCTGCCCTGCCCGGGCAGCCCCCCACCGGGCCGCCCCTCGAGCACACCCCACCCCCGCCACCGGGGAAAGTTGGGGGAACGCTCTACCTAGAGCCACCGAGCTTGGCCTGGGGGCTCCGGCCCCGCCCCGCCTCCCCACGTCTCCCCACCCCTCCCCGCCCCCTCCCCGAGTGTGTGGGAGGAGCCCACCCCTTGTGGGCTGAGGCGGTCAGGTGACGCCCCGGGTGGGTGGGGCCGGGGCCCCGGCGCCCTATATAAGGCGGCGGCAGCCCTCCCTGGAGGCAGCGGGAGCCCGCGTCGCACATCGCACAGCACCGCGTCGCACAGCACCGCGCCTGAGGGCGCTTCTCCGTGGCTGACCCTGAAGAGGAGGAGGCCCAAGTGCCAGAGCTTTCTCCCCTAGAAGGTCGGGACTCTCCAGCAGTGTGTGGGTTGGTTGGGTTGGGTTGGAGGTGCAGCGTTTGGGCCGAGGGGGTTCCTCTTCTCCCCTGGCTGGAGAAGTCTACCCTCCGGGGGCCGCGTTCTTGGCCACTGCGAGGCGCACCGTGTGGGGAGGGACAGCGCGTCCTGTGGGGGGCGTGCACGGCGGCTGTGGGGGCGTGCGTGTGCGCGCGCGGGAAGCCAGCAGCCAGACTTGAGCATCTCCCTCTTCTGACCTTTGTGGCTGGTCAGACGCGCCCAGGCCAGGGATCCCCGGCCCCGCCCGATCTTGCGGGCTGGCAGGCATGGACAAGGCCAGCGCGTCGAGCTGGGACCAAGGGGGCGACCCAGGTCTGGCGGCAGAGACGGCAGCCGGGCCCTCGGGCCCCCGGGCGGCCCGCGGCGGTGAGCGGCCCGCGGACCGCCCGCAGGAGCTGATGCGCGCCCCTGAAGAGGAGGCGGACACAGGCCGCGGGCCTCCTGCAGCCAAAAGGCTGAAAAGGGACACCGAGGGCCAGAGACCGAGGAACCCCCGAGTGGATGAAGAGGAGGCCCAGAAGATGCGAACCCTCGTGGCTTCCATGAGCCAGGAGCAGCTGGACCGTTACGAAGTGTATCGCAGGTCAGCCTTCCCCAGGGCAACCATGAAACGTCTGATCCAGAGCGTGGCTGGCTCGGCGGTGGGCCAGAACGTCGTCATTGCCATGTCCGGAGTGGCCAAGGTCTTCGTCGGGGAGGTCGTGGAAGAGGCCCTGGACGTGTGTGAGAAGTGGGGGGAGACACCCCCGCTCCAACCCAAGCATCTGAGGGAGGCTGTGCGCAGGTTACGCTCCCGGGGCCGAATGCCCAGCACCAAGCACAAGAAGATCTTGTTCTTCTAGGCCCGGGGCCCGGGGAGGGACGGTGGTCCAGAGGCCCTAAGGGCCTCGCCCGCTGTCTCGCCTCTGTCTCAGCCCAAGGTGGGTGTGGGTAGACCCAGGAGGGATTCCTCCTCCGCCCTCCCCAAGACGCACCCTGCTACCCTTCTGCCCACACAACCAGGCTTCTGGGTCTGGTTCCCCCAGGCCAGCCCGGAAATGCGCATGCAATGGGAAATGGCTCAAGGAAGCAGGGGAGCGCCCGAGCGCCGGCCCGGGCACGTCTACTCCGGAGTCTACTCTGCTCGACCCTGATGCCTAAGGCGCCTCAAAGGGAATGTGCCTATGGATAGAGCTGATTTCCCTGGCGATAAGGACGCAGTGACACAGGGGCTCTTGGCAGGTCGCCGGTCTTCCGGGTGCTGCCGAAAGATAAAACAGTATACACTTGGAAAACCTGCATGGGAGTTCCCGTCATGGCTCAGTGGCTAAGGACTCCGCCTTGGAAGCATGAGGTTGCGGGTTCGATCCCTTGCCCCGCTCGCTCAGCGGCTTAAGGACCCGGCGTTGCCGCGAGCTGTGTTGTAGGTCCCAGACTCGGCTGGGATCTGGCAGAGCTGGGGCTCTGGCGTAGGTCGGTGGCTACAGCTCCCATTTCACCCCGAGCCTGGGACCCTCCTTATGCCCTGGGTGTGGCCACAGGGAATGGCAAAAAAAAAAAAAAAAAAAAAAAAAAAAAAAAAAAACCCAAAAAACAAAACAAAACAAAAAAACCCAAAACCCCAAAACACCAAAAAAAACCCCAAAAACCAAAAAAAAAAAAAAAAAACCAAAATGAAAAAACTCCCTAAAAAAAAAACAAAGGTTCAAAGGTGTACCAAAGTGGTTTAGAAAGACATGGGGAGGGGATGGGGGAGGAACAGATCCACAAGATCCAAGGCAAGGCTCCCAGTGGGACCTGGAATGGGTCAAGAGGTGGCGAGGTATTCCTGAGGAGGTGAGGAGGGGATTGGCTCCCTCTCTGATCTTGGACGTTCCCGCCTCCGCAGCGGTGTGGGGTGATTCCGGTGGGTGGACGGTGGGGTGGGACGGCCTGAGAGCAGGAGCCCTGGGAGACGTGGCCCTTCCAGGTTGCCTTCGGTCAAGCCACAAGGGTCTTGCAGGGAGCCGGCGGAGAAAGAGAAGGGGGGCCAGGCATTGCCAAGCATTGCCTTCAGGCAATGGCCCGCCTACGGATCTCCTGGGTGGTGGGGGGGGGGAAGGATGTGCTGGCTGGCACATGCCTGAGGCCCCAGGTCCTCGGGCAGCCAGCCCCACTGCCCACGGGGAGCGAGGCTGCCGGCTTTCTGGGGGCCCCTCCCCAGGCCCGGACGTCCTGAGAGCACCCGAGGAGGAGAGGAGCTGTGGACCGGCACCAGCGGGATCTTTGGCCGGCTGGCCGCCGCCATGGTTTCTGAGGCAGCTTTGGCGCTCTGCCTTCTCGGGGGGCCCCTCTGGATCTGCCCTGCCCGGGCAGCCCCCCACCGGGCCGCCCCTCGAGCACACCCCACCCCCGCCACCGGGGAAAGTTGGGGGAACGCTCTACCTAGAGCCACCGAGCTTGGCCTGGGGGCTCCGGCCCCGCCCCGCCTCCCCACGTCTCCCCACCCCTCCCCGCCCCCTCCCCGAGTGTGTGGGAGGAGCCCACCCCTTGTGGGCTGAGGCGGTCAGGTGACGCCCCGGGTGGGTGGGGCCGGGGCCCCGGCGCCCTATATAAGGCGGCGGCAGCCCTCCCTGGAGGCAGCGGGAGCCCGCGTCGCACATCGCACAGCACCGCGTCGCACAGCACCGCGCCTGAGGGCGCTTCTCCGTGGCTGACCCTGAAGAGGAGGAGGCCCAAGTGCCAGAGCTTTCTCCCCTAGAAGGTCGGGACTCTCCAGCAGTGTGTGGGTTGGTTGGGTTGGGTTGGAGGTGCAGCGTTTGGGCCGAGGGGGTTCCTCTTCTCCCCTGGCTGGAGAAGTCTACCCTCCGGGGGCCGCGTTCTTGGCCACTGCGAGGCGCACCGTGTGGGGAGGGACAGCGCGTCCTGTGGGGGGCGTGCACGGCGGCTGTGGGGGCGTGCGTGTGCGCGCGCGGGAAGCCAGCAGCCAGACTTGAGCATCTCCCTCTTCTGACCTTTGTGGCTGGTCAGACGCGCCCAGGCCAGGGATCCCCGGCCCCGCCCGATCTTGCGGGCTGGCAGGCATGGACAAGGCCAGCGCGTCGAGCTGGGACCAAGGGGGCGACCCAGGTCTGGCGGCAGAGACGGCAGCCGGGCCCTCGGGCCCCCGGGCGGCCCGCGGCGGTGAGCGGCCCGCGGACCGCCCGCAGGAGCTGATGCGCGCCCCTGAAGAGGAGGCGGACACAGGCCGCGGGCCTCCTGCAGCCAAAAGGCTGAAAAGGGACACCGAGGGCCAGAGACCGAGGAACCCCCGAGTGGATGAAGAGGAGGCCCAGAAGATGCGAACCCTCGTGGCTTCCATGAGCCAGGAGCAGCTGGACCGTTACGAAGTGTATCGCAGGTCAGCCTTCCCCAGGGCAACCATGAAACGTCTGATCCAGAGCGTGGCTGGCTCGGCGGTGGGCCAGAACGTCGTCATTGCCATGTCCGGAGTGGCCAAGGTCTTCGTCGGGGAGGTCGTGGAAGAGGCCCTGGACGTGTGTGAGAAGTGGGGGGAGACACCCCCGCTCCAACCCAAGCATCTGAGGGAGGCTGTGCGCAGGTTACGCTCCCGGGGCCGAATGCCCAGCACCAAGCACAAGAAGATCTTGTTCTTCTAGGCCCGGGGCCCGGGGAGGGACGGTGGTCCAGAGGCCCTAAGGGCCTCGCCCGCTGTCTCGCCTCTGTCTCAGCCCAAGGTGGGTGTGGGTAGACCCAGGAGGGATTCCTCCTCCGCCCTCCCCAAGACGCACCCTGCTACCCTTCTGCCCACACAACCAGGCTTCTGGGTCTGGTTCCCCCAGGCCAGCCCGGAAATGCGCATGCAATGGGAAATGGCTCAAGGAAGCAGGGGAGCGCCCGAGCGCCGGCCCGGGCACGTCTACTCCGGAGTCTACTCTGCTCGACCCTGATGCCTAAGGCGCCTCAAAGGGAATGTGCCTATGGATAGAGCTGATTTCCCTGGCGATAAGGACGCAGTGACACAGGGGCTCTTGGCAGGTCGCCGGTCTTCCGGGTGCTGCCGAAAGATAAAACAGTATACACTTGGAAAACCTGCATGGGAGTTCCCGTCATGGCTCAGTGGCTAAGGACTCCGCCTTGGAAGCATGAGGTTGCGGGTTCGATCCCTTGCCCCGCTCGCTCAGCGGCTTAAGGACCCGGCGTTGCCGCGAGCTGTGTTGTAGGTCCCAGACTCGGCTGGGATCTGGCAGAGCTGGGGCTCTGGCGTAGGTCGGTGGCTACAGCTCCCATTCCACCCCGAGCCTGGGACCCTCCTTATGCCCTGGGTGTGGCCACAGGGAATGGCAAAAAAAAAAAAAAAAAAAAAAAAAAAAAAAAAAAACCCAAAAAACAAAACAAAACAAAAAAACCCAAAACCCCAAAACACCAAAAAAAAACCCCAAAAACCAAAAAAAAAAAAAAAAACCAAAATGAAAAAACTCCCTAAAAAAAAAACAAAGGTTCAAAGGTGTACCAAAGTGGTTTAGAAAGACATGGGGAGGGGATGGGGGAGGAACAGATCCACAAGATCCAAGGCAAGGCTCCCAGTGGGACCTGGAATGGGTCAAGAGGTGGCGAGGTATTCCTGAGGAGGTGAGGAGGGGATTGGCTCCCTCTCTGATCTTGGACGTTCCCGCCTCCGCAGCGGTGTGGGGTGATTCCGGTGGGTGGACGGTGGGGTGGGACGGCCTGAGAGCAGGAGCCCTGGGAGACGTGGCCCTTCCAGGTTGCCTTCGGTCAAGCCACAAGGGTCTTGCAGGGAGCCGGCGGAGAAAGAGAAGGGGGGCCAGGCATTGCCAAGCATTGCCTTCAGGCAATGGCCCGCCTACGGATCTCCTGGGTGGTGGGGGGGGGGAAGGATGTGCTGGCTGGCACATGCCTGAGGCCCCAGGTCCTCGGGCAGCCAGCCCCACTGCCCACGGGGAGCGAGGCTGCCGGCTTTCTGGGGGCCCCTCCCCAGGCCCGGACGTCCTGAGAGCACCCGAGGAGGAGAGGAGCTGTGGACCGGCACCAGCGGGATCTTTGGCCGGCTGGCCGCCGCCATGGTTTCTGAGGCAGCTTTGGCGCTCTGCCTTCTCGGGGGGCCCCTCTGGATCTGCCCTGCCCGGGCAGCCCCCCACCGGGCCGCCCCTCGAGCACACCCCACCCCCGCCACCGGGGAAAGTTGGGGGAACGCTCTACCTAGAGCCACCGAGCTTGGCCTGGGGGCTCCGGCCCCGCCCCGCCTCCCCACGTCTCCCCACCCCTCCCCGCCCCCTCCCCGAGTGTGTGGGAGGAGCCCACCCCTTGTGGGCTGAGGCGGTCAGGTGACGCCCCGGGTGGGTGGGGCCGGGGCCCCGGCGCCCTATATAAGGCGGCGGCAGCCCTCCCTGGAGGCAGCGGGAGCCCGCGTCGCACATCGCACAGCACCGCGTCGCACAGCACCGCGCCTGAGGGCGCTTCTCCGTGGCTGACCCTGAAGAGGAGGAGGCCCAAGTGCCAGAGCTTTCTCCCCTAGAAGGTCGGGACTCTCCAGCAGTGTGTGGGTTGGTTGGGTTGGGTTGGAGGTGCAGCGTTTGGGCCGAGGGGGTTCCTCTTCTCCCCTGGCTGGAGAAGTCTACCCTCCGGGGGCCGCGTTCTTGGCCACTGCGAGGCGCACCGTGTGGGGAGGGACAGCGCGTCCTGTGGGGGGCGTGCACGGCGGCTGTGGGGGCGTGCGTGTGCGCGCGCGGGAAGCCAGCAGCCAGACTTGAGCATCTCCCTCTTCTGACCTTTGTGGCTGGTCAGACGCGCCCAGGCCAGGGATCCCCGGCCCCGCCCGATCTTGCGGGCTGGCAGGCATGGACAAGGCCAGCGCGTCGAGCTGGGACCAAGGGGGCGACCCAGGTCTGGCGGCAGAGACGGCAGCCGGGCCCTCGGGCCCCCGGGCGGCCCGCGGCGGTGAGCGGCCCGCGGACCGCCCGCAGGAGCTGATGCGCGCCCCTGAAGAGGAGGCGGACACAGGCCGCGGGCCTCCTGCAGCCAAAAGGCTGAAAAGGGACACCGAGGGCCAGAGACCGAGGAACCCCCGAGTGGATGAAGAGGAGGCCCAGAAGATGCGAACCCTCGTGGCTTCCATGAGCCAGGAGCAGCTGGACCGTTACGAAGTGTATCGCAGGTCAGCCTTCCCCAGGGCAACCATGAAACGTCTGATCCAGAGCGTGGCTGGCTCGGCGGTGGGCCAGAACGTCGTCATTGCCATGTCCGGAGTGGCCAAGGTCTTCGTCGGGGAGGTCGTGGAAGAGGCCCTGGACGTGTGTGAGAAGTGGGGGGAGACACCCCCGCTCCAACCCAAGCATCTGAGGGAGGCTGTGCGCAGGTTACGCTCCCGGGGCCGAATGCCCAGCACCAAGCACAAGAAGATCTTGTTCTTCTAGGCCCGGGGCCCGGGGAGGGACGGTGGTCCAGAGGCCCTAAGGGCCTCGCCCGCTGTCTCGCCTCTGTCTCAGCCCAAGGTGGGTGTGGGTAGACCCAGGAGGGATTCCTCCTCCGCCCTCCCCAAGACGCACCCTGCTACCCTTCTGCCCACACAACCAGGCTTCTGGGTCTGGTTCCCCCAGGCCAGCCCGGAAATGCGCATGCAATGGGAAATGGCTCAAGGAAGCAGGGGAGCGCCCGAGCGCCGGCCCGGGCACGTCTACTCCGGAGTCTACTCTGCTCGACCCTGATGCCTAAGGCGCCTCAAAGGGAATGTGCCTATGGATAGAGCTGATTTCCCTGGCGATAAGGACGCAGTGACACAGGGGCTCTTGGCAGGTCGCCGGTCTTCCGGGTGCTGCCGAAAGATAAAACAGTATACACTTGGAAAACCTGCATGGGAGTTCCCGTCATGGCTCAGTGGCTAAGGACTCCGCCTTGGAAGCATGAGGTTGCGGGTTCGATCCCTTGCCCCGCTCGCTCAGCGGCTTAAGGACCCGGCGTTGCCGCGAGCTGTGTTGTAGGTCCCAGACTCGGCTGGGATCTGGCAGAGCTGGGGCTCTGGCGTAGGTCGGTGGCTACAGCTCCCATTTCACCCCGAGCCTGGGACCCTCCTTATGCCCTGGGTGTGGCCACAGGGAATGGCAAAAAAAAAAAAAAAAAAAAAAAAAAAAAAAAAACCCAAAAAACAAAACAAAACAAAAAAACCCAAAACCCCAAAACACCAAAAAAAACCCCAAAAACCAAAAAAAAAAAAAAAACCAAAATGAAAAAACTCCCTAAAAAAAAAACAAAGGTTCAAAGGTGTACCAAAGTGGTTTAGAAAGACATGGGGAGGGGATGGGGGAGGAACAGATCCACAAGATCCAAGGCAAGGCTCCCAGTGGGACCTGGAATGGGTCAAGAGGTGGCGAGGTATTCCTGAGGAGGTGAGGAGGGGATTGGCTCCCTCTCTGATCTTGGACGTTCCCGCCTCCGCAGCGGTGTGGGGTGATTCCGGTGGGTGGACGGTGGGGTGGGACGGCCTGAGAGCAGGAGCCCTGGGAGACGTGGCCCTTCCAGGTTGCCTTCGGTCAAGCCACAAGGGTCTTGCAGGGAGCCGGCGGAGAAAGAGAAGGGGGGCCAGGCATTGCCAAGCATTGCCTTCAGGCAATGGCCCGCCTACGGATCTCCTGGGTGGTGGGGGGGGGGAAGGATGTGCTGGCTGGCACATGCCTGAGGCCCCAGGTCCTCGGGCAGCCAGCCCCACTGCCCACGGGGAGCGAGGCTGCCGGCTTTCTGGGGGCCCCTCCCCAGGCCCGGACGTCCTGAGAGCACCCGAGGAGGAGAGGAGCTGTGGACCGGCACCAGCGGGATCTTTGGCCGGCTGGCCGCCGCCATGGTTTCTGAGGCAGCTTTGGCGCTCTGCCTTCTCGGGGGGCCCCTCTGGATCTGCCCTGCCCGGGCAGCCCCCCACCGGGCCGCCCCTCGAGCACACCCCACCCCCGCCACCGGGGAAAGTTGGGGGAACGCTCTACCTAGAGCCACCGAGCTTGGCCTGGGGGCTCCGGCCCCGCCCCGCCTCCCCACGTCTCCCCACCCCTCCCCGCCCCCTCCCCGAGTGTGTGGGAGGAGCCCACCCCTTGTGGGCTGAGGCGGTCAGGTGACGCCCCGGGTGGGTGGGGCCGGGGCCCCGGCGCCCTATATAAGGCGGCGGCAGCCCTCCCTGGAGGCAGCGGGAGCCCGCGTCGCACATCGCACAGCACCGCGTCGCACAGCACCGCGCCTGAGGGCGCTTCTCCGTGGCTGACCCTGAAGAGGAGGAGGCCCAAGTGCCAGAGCTTTCTCCCCTAGAAGGTCGGGACTCTCCAGCAGTGTGTGGGTTGGTTGGGTTGGGTTGGAGGTGCAGCGTTTGGGCCGAGGGGGTTCCTCTTCTCCCCTGGCTGGAGAAGTCTACCCTCCGGGGGCCGCGTTCTTGGCCACTGCGAGGCGCACCGTGTGGGGAGGGACAGCGCGTCCTGTGGGGGGCGTGCACGGCGGCTGTGGGGGCGTGCGTGTGCGCGCGCGGGAAGCCAGCAGCCAGACTTGAGCATCTCCCTCTTCTGACCTTTGTGGCTGGTCAGACGCGCCCAGGCCAGGGATCCCCGGCCCCGCCCGATCTTGCGGGCTGGCAGGCATGGACAAGGCCAGCGCGTCGAGCTGGGACCAAGGGGGCGACCCAGGTCTGGCGGCAGAGACGGCAGCCGGGCCCTCGGGCCCCCGGGCGGCCCGCGGCGGTGAGCGGCCCGCGGACCGCCCGCAGGAGCTGATGCGCGCCCCTGAAGAGGAGGCGGACACAGGCCGCGGGCCTCCTGCAGCCAAAAGGCTGAAAAGGGACACCGAGGGCCAGAGACCGAGGAACCCCCGAGTGGATGAAGAGGAGGCCCAGAAGATGCGAACCCTCGTGGCTTCCATGAGCCAGGAGCAGCTGGACCGTTACGAAGTGTATCGCAGGTCAGCCTTCCCCAGGGCAACCATGAAACGTCTGATCCAGAGCGTGGCTGGCTCGGCGGTGGGCCAGAACGTCGTCATTGCCATGTCCGGAGTGGCCAAGGTCTTCGTCGGGGAGGTCGTGGAAGAGGCCCTGGACGTGTGTGAGAAGTGGGGGGAGACACCCCCGCTCCAACCCAAGCATCTGAGGGAGGCTGTGCGCAGGTTACGCTCCCGGGGCCGAATGCCCAGCACCAAGCACAAGAAGATCTTGTTCTTCTAGGCCCGGGGCCCGGGGAGGGACGGTGGTCCAGAGGCCCTAAGGGCCTCGCCCGCTGTCTCGCCTCTGTCTCAGCCCAAGGTGGGTGTGGGTAGACCCAGGAGGGATTCCTCCTCCGCCCTCCCCAAGACGCACCCTGCTACCCTTCTGCCCACACAACCAGGCTTCTGGGTCTGGTTCCCCCAGGCCAGCCCGGAAATGCGCATGCAATGGGAAATGGCTCAAGGAAGCAGGGGAGCGCCCGAGCGCCGGCCCGGGCACGTCTACTCCGGAGTCTACTCTGCTCGACCCTGATGCCTAAGGCGCCTCAAAGGGAATGTGCCTATGGATAGAGCTGATTTCCCTGGCGATAAGGACGCAGTGACACAGGGGCTCTTGGCAGGTCGCCGGTCTTCCGGGTGCTGCCGAAAGATAAAACAGTATACACTTGGAAAACCTGCATGGGAGTTCCCGTCATGGCTCAGTGGCTAAGGACTCCGCCTTGGAAGCATGAGGTTGCGGGTTCGATCCCTTGCCCCGCTCGCTCAGCGGCTTAAGGACCCGGCGTTGCCGCGAGCTGTGTTGTAGGTCCCAGACTCGGCTGGGATCTGGCAGAGCTGGGGCTCTGGCGTAGGTCGGTGGCTACAGCTCCCATTTCACCCCGAGCCTGGGACCCTCCTTATGCCCTGGGTGTGGCCACAGGGAATGGCAAAAAAAAAAAAAAAAAAAAAAAAAAAAAAAAAAAAAACCCAAAAAACAAAACAAAACAAAAAAACCCAAAACCCCAAAACACCAAAAAAAACCCCAAAAACCAAAAAAAAAAAAAAAAACCAAAATGAAAAAACTCCCTAAAAAAAAAACAAAGGTTCAAAGGTGTACCAAAGTGGTTTAGAAAGACATGGGGAGGGGATGGGGGAGGAACAGATCCACAAGATCCAAGGCAAGGCTCCCAGTGGGACCTGGAATGGGTCAAGAGGTGGCGAGGTATTCCTGAGGAGGTGAGGAGGGGATTGGCTCCCTCTCTGATCTTGGACGTTCCCGCCTCCGCAGCGGTGTGGGGTGATTCCGGTGGGTGGACGGTGGGGTGGGACGGCCTGAGAGCAGGAGCCCTGGGAGACGTGGCCCTTCCAGGTTGCCTTCGGTCAAGCCACAAGGGTCTTGCAGGGAGCCGGCGGAGAAAGAGAAGGGGGGCCAGGCATTGCCAAGCATTGCCTTCAGGCAATGGCCCGCCTACGGATCTCCTGGGTGGTGGGGGGGGGGAAGGATGTGCTGGCTGGCACATGCCTGAGGCCCCAGGTCCTCGGGCAGCCAGCCCCACTGCCCACGGGGAGCGAGGCTGCCGGCTTTCTGGGGGCCCCTCCCCAGGCCCGGACGTCCTGAGAGCACCCGAGGAGGAGAGGAGCTGTGGACCGGCACCAGCGGGATCTTTGGCCGGCTGGCCGCCGCCATGGTTTCTGAGGCAGCTTTGGCGCTCTGCCTTCTCGGGGGGCCCCTCTGGATCTGCCCTGCCCGGGCAGCCCCCCACCGGGCCGCCCCTCGAGCACACCCCACCCCCGCCACCGGGGAAAGTTGGGGGAACGCTCTACCTAGAGCCACCGAGCTTGGCCTGGGGGCTCCGGCCCCGCCCCGCCTCCCCACGTCTCCCCACCCCTCCCCGCCCCCTCCCCGAGTGTGTGGGAGGAGCCCACCCCTTGTGGGCTGAGGCGGTCAGGTGACGCCCCGGGTGGGTGGGGCCGGGGCCCCGGCGCCCTATATAAGGCGGCGGCAGCCCTCCCTGGAGGCAGCGGGAGCCCGCGTCGCACATCGCACAGCACCGCGTCGCACAGCACCGCGCCTGAGGGCGCTTCTCCGTGGCTGACCCTGAAGAGGAGGAGGCCCAAGTGCCAGAGCTTTCTCCCCTAGAAGGTCGGGACTCTCCAGCAGTGTGTGGGTTGGTTGGGTTGGGTTGGAGGTGCAGCGTTTGGGCCGAGGGGGTTCCTCTTCTCCCCTGGCTGGAGAAGTCTACCCTCCGGGGGCCGCGTTCTTGGCCACTGCGAGGCGCACCGTGTGGGGAGGGACAGCGCGTCCTGTGGGGGGCGTGCACGGCGGCTGTGGGGGCGTGCGTGTGCGCGCGCGGGAAGCCAGCAGCCAGACTTGAGCATCTCCCTCTTCTGACCTTTGTGGCTGGTCAGACGCGCCCAGGCCAGGGATCCCCGGCCCCGCCCGATCTTGCGGGCTGGCAGGCATGGACAAGGCCAGCGCGTCGAGCTGGGACCAAGGGGGCGACCCAGGTCTGGCGGCAGAGACGGCAGCCGGGCCCTCGGGCCCCCGGGCGGCCCGCGGCGGTGAGCGGCCCGCGGACCGCCCGCAGGAGCTGATGCGCGCCCCTGAAGAGGAGGCGGACACAGGCCGCGGGCCTCCTGCAGCCAAAAGGCTGAAAAGGGACACCGAGGGCCAGAGACCGAGGAACCCCCGAGTGGATGAAGAGGAGGCCCAGAAGATGCGAACCCTCGTGGCTTCCATGAGCCAGGAGCAGCTGGACCGTTACGAAGTGTATCGCAGGTCAGCCTTCCCCAGGGCAACCATGAAACGTCTGATCCAGAGCGTGGCTGGCTCGGCGGTGGGCCAGAACGTCGTCATTGCCATGTCCGGAGTGGCCAAGGTCTTCGTCGGGGAGGTCGTGGAAGAGGCCCTGGACGTGTGTGAGAAGTGGGGGGAGACACCCCCGCTCCAACCCAAGCATCTGAGGGAGGCTGTGCGCAGGTTACGCTCCCGGGGCCGAATGCCCAGCACCAAGCACAAGAAGATCTTGTTCTTCTAGGCCCGGGGCCCGGGGAGGGACGGTGGTCCAGAGGCCCTAAGGGCCTCGCCCGCTGTCTCGCCTCTGTCTCAGCCCAAGGTGGGTGTGGGTAGACCCAGGAGGGATTCCTCCTCCGCCCTCCCCAAGACGCACCCTGCTACCCTTCTGCCCACACAACCAGGCTTCTGGGTCTGGTTCCCCCAGGCCAGCCCGGAAATGCGCATGCAATGGGAAATGGCTCAAGGAAGCAGGGGAGCGCCCGAGCGCCGGCCCGGGCACGTCTACTCCGGAGTCTACTCTGCTCGACCCTGATGCCTAAGGCGCCTCAAAGGGAATGTGCCTATGGATAGAGCTGATTTCCCTGGCGATAAGGACGCAGTGACACAGGGGCTCTTGGCAGGTCGCCGGTCTTCCGGGTGCTGCCGAAAGATAAAACAGTATACACTTGGAAAACCTGCATGGGAGTTCCCGTCATGGCTCAGTGGCTAAGGACTCCGCCTTGGAAGCATGAGGTTGCGGGTTCGATCCCTTGCCCCGCTCGCTCAGCGGCTTAAGGACCCGGCGTTGCCGCGAGCTGTGTTGTAGGTCCCAGACTCGGCTGGGATCTGGCAGAGCTGGGGCTCTGGCGTAGGTCGGTGGCTACAGCTCCCATTTCACCCCGAGCCTGGGACCCTCCTTATGCCCTGGGTGTGGCCACAGGGAATGGCAAAAAAAAAAAAAAAAAAAAAAAAAAAAAAAAAAAAAAACCCAAAAAACAAAACAAAACAAAAAAACCCAAAACCCCAAAACACCAAAAAAAACCCCAAAAACCAAAAAAAAAAAAAAACCAAAATGAAAAAACTCCCTAAAAAAAAAACAAAGGTTCAAAGGTGTACCAAAGTGGTTTAGAAAGACATGGGGAGGGGATGGGGGAGGAACAGATCCACAAGATCCAAGGCAAGGCTCCCAGTGGGACCTGGAATGGGTCAAGAGGTGGCGAGGTATTCCTGAGGAGGTGAGGAGGGGATTGGCTCCCTCTCTGATCTTGGACGTTCCCGCCTCCGCAGCGGTGTGGGGTGATTCCGGTGGGTGGACGGTGGGGTGGGACGGCCTGAGAGCAGGAGCCCTGGGAGACGTGGCCCTTCCAGGTTGCCTTCGGTCAAGCCACAAGGGTCTTGCAGGGAGCCGGCGGAGAAAGAGAAGGGGGGCCAGGCATTGCCAAGCATTGCCTTCAGGCAATGGCCCGCCTACGGATCTCCTGGGTGGTGGGGGGGGGGAAGGATGTGCTGGCTGGCACATGCCTGAGGCCCCAGGTCCTCGGGCAGCCAGCCCCACTGCCCACGGGGAGCGAGGCTGCCGGCTTTCTGGGGGCCCCTCCCCAGGCCCGGACGTCCTGAGAGCACCCGAGGAGGAGAGGAGCTGTGGACCGGCACCAGCGGGATCTTTGGCCGGCTGGCCGCCGCCATGGTTTCTGAGGCAGCTTTGGCGCTCTGCCTTCTCGGGGGGCCCCTCTGGATCTGCCCTGCCCGGGCAGCCCCCCACCGGGCCGCCCCTCGAGCACACCCCACCCCCGCCACCGGGGAAAGTTGGGGGAACGCTCTACCTAGAGCCACCGAGCTTGGCCTGGGGGCTCCGGCCCCGCCCCGCCTCCCCACGTCTCCCCACCCCTCCCCGCCCCCTCCCCGAGTGTGTGGGAGGAGCCCACCCCTTGTGGGCTGAGGCGGTCAGGTGACGCCCCGGGTGGGTGGGGCCGGGGCCCCGGCGCCCTATATAAGGCGGCGGCAGCCCTCCCTGGAGGCAGCGGGAGCCCGCGTCGCACAGCACCGCGCCTGAGGGCGCTTCTCCGTGGCTGACCCTGAAGAGGAGGAGGCCCAAGTGCCAGAGCTTTCTCCCCTAGAAGGTCGGGACTCTCCAGCAGTGTGTGGGTTGGTTGGGTTGGGTTGGAGGTGCAGCGTTTGGGCCGAGGGGGTTCCTCTTCTCCCCTGGCTGGAGAAGTCTACCCTCCGGGGGCCGCGTTCTTGGCCACTGCGAGGCGCACCGTGTGGGGAGGGACAGCGCGTCCTGTGGGGGGCGTGCACGGCGGCTGTGGGGGCGTGCGTGTGCGCGCGCGGGAAGCCAGCAGCCAGACTTGAGCATCTCCCTCTTCTGACCTTTGTGGCTGGTCAGACGCGCCCAGGCCAGGGATCCCCGGCCCCGCCCGATCTTGCGGGCTGGCAGGCATGGACAAGGCCAGCGCGTCGAGCTGGGACCAAGGGGGCGACCCAGGTCTGGCGGCAGAGACGGCAGCCGGGCCCTCGGGCCCCCGGGCGGCCCGCGGCGGTGAGCGGCCCGCGGACCGCCCGCAGGAGCTGATGCGCGCCCCTGAAGAGGAGGCGGACACAGGCCGCGGGCCTCCTGCAGCCAAAAGGCTGAAAAGGGACACCGAGGGCCAGAGACCGAGGAACCCCCGAGTGGATGAAGAGGAGGCCCAGAAGATGCGAACCCTCGTGGCTTCCATGAGCCAGGAGCAGCTGGACCGTTACGAAGTGTATCGCAGGTCAGCCTTCCCCAGGGCAACCATGAAACGTCTGATCCAGAGCGTGGCTGGCTCGGCGGTGGGCCAGAACGTCGTCATTGCCATGTCCGGAGTGGCCAAGGTCTTCGTCGGGGAGGTCGTGGAAGAGGCCCTGGACGTGTGTGAGAAGTGGGGGGAGACACCCCCGCTCCAACCCAAGCATCTGAGGGAGGCTGTGCGCAGGTTACGCTCCCGGGGCCGAATGCCCAGCACCAAGCACAAGAAGATCTTGTTCTTCTAGGCCCGGGGCCCGGGGAGGGACGGTGGTCCAGAGGCCCTAAGGGCCTCGCCCGCTGTCTCGCCTCTGTCTCAGCCCAAGGTGGGTGTGGGTAGACCCAGGAGGGATTCCTCCTCCGCCCTCCCCAAGACGCACCCTGCTACCCTTCTGCCCACACAACCAGGCTTCTGGGTCTGGTTCCCCCAGGCCAGCCCGGAAATGCGCATGCAATGGGAAATGGCTCAAGGAAGCAGGGGAGCGCCCGAGCGCCGGCCCGGGCACGTCTACTCCGGAGTCTACTCTGCTCGACCCTGATGCCTAAGGCGCCTCAAAGGGAATGTGCCTATGGATAGAGCTGATTTCCCTGGCGATAAGGACGCAGTGACACAGGGGCTCTTGGCAGGTCGCCGGTCTTCCGGGTGCTGCCGAAAGATAAAACAGTATACACTTGGAAAACCTGCATGGGAGTTCCCGTCATGGCTCAGTGGCTAAGGACTCCGCCTTGGAAGCATGAGGTTGCGGGTTCGATCCCTTGCCCCGCTCGCTCAGCGGCTTAAGGACCCGGCGTTGCCGCGAGCTGTGTTGTAGGTCCCAGACTCGGCTGGGATCTGGCAGAGCTGGGGCTCTGGCGTAGGTCGGTGGCTACAGCTCCCATTTCACCCCGAGCCTGGGACCCTCCTTATGCCCTGGGTGTGGCCACAGGGAATGGCAAAAAAAAAAAAAAAAAAAAAAAAAAAAAAAAAAACCCAAAAAACAAAACAAAACAAAAAAACCCAAAACCCCAAAACACCAAAAAAAACCCCAAAAACCAAAAAAAAAAAAAAAACCAAAATGAAAAAACTCCCTAAAAAAAAAACAAAGGTTCAAAGGTGTACCAAAGTGGTTTAGAAAGACATGGGGAGGGGATGGGGGAGGAACAGATCCACAAGATCCAAGGCAAGGCTCCCAGTGGGACCTGGAATGGGTCAAGAGGTGGCGAGGTATTCCTGAGGAGGTGAGGAGGGGATTGGCTCCCTCTCTGATCTTGGACGTTCCCGCCTCCGCAGCGGTGTGGGGTGATTCCGGTGGGTGGACGGTGGGGTGGGACGGCCTGAGAGCAGGAGCCCTGGGAGACGTGGCCCTTCCAGGTTGCCTTCGGTCAAGCCACAAGGGTCTTGCAGGGAGCCGGCGGAGAAAGAGAAGGGGGGCCAGGCATTGCCAAGCATTGCCTTCAGGCAATGGCCCGCCTACGGATCTCCTGGGTGGTGGGGGGGGGGAAGGATGTGCTGGCTGGCACATGCCTGAGGCCCCAGGTCCTCGGGCAGCCAGCCCCACTGCCCACGGGGAGCGAGGCTGCCGGCTTTCTGGGGGCCCCTCCCCAGGCCCGGACGTCCTGAGAGCACCCGAGGAGGAGAGGAGCTGTGGACCGGCACCAGCGGGATCTTTGGCCGGCTGGCCGCCGCCATGGTTTCTGAGGCAGCTTTGGCGCTCTGCCTTCTCGGGGGGCCCCTCTGGATCTGCCCTGCCCGGGCAGCCCCCCACCGGGCCGCCCCTCGAGCACACCCCACCCCCGCCACCGGGGAAAGTTGGGGGAACGCTCTACCTAGAGCCACCGAGCTTGGCCTGGGGGCTCCGGCCCCGCCCCGCCTCCCCACGTCTCCCCACCCCTCCCCGCCCCCTCCCCGAGTGTGTGGGAGGAGCCCACCCCTTGTGGGCTGAGGCGGTCAGGTGACGCCCCGGGTGGGTGGGGCCGGGGCCCCGGCGCCCTATATAAGGCGGCGGCAGCCCTCCCTGGAGGCAGCGGGAGCCCGCGTCGCACATCGCACAGCACCGCGTCGCACAGCACCGCGCCTGAGGGCGCTTCTCCGTGGCTGACCCTGAAGAGGAGGAGGCCCAAGTGCCAGAGCTTTCTCCCCTAGAAGGTCGGGACTCTCCAGCAGTGTGTGGGTTGGTTGGGTTGGGTTGGAGGTGCAGCGTTTGGGCCGAGGGGGTTCCTCTTCTCCCCTGGCTGGAGAAGTCTACCCTCCGGGGGCCGCGTTCTTGGCCACTGCGAGGCGCACCGTGTGGGGAGGGACAGCGCGTCCTGTGGGGGGCGTGCACGGCGGCTGTGGGGGCGTGCGTGTGCGCGCGCGGGAAGCCAGCAGCCAGACTTGAGCATCTCCCTCTTCTGACCTTTGTGGCTGGTCAGACGCGCCCAGGCCAGGGATCCCCGGCCCCGCCCGATCTTGCGGGCTGGCAGGCATGGACAAGGCCAGCGCGTCGAGCTGGGACCAAGGGGGCGACCCAGGTCTGGCGGCAGAGACGGCAGCCGGGCCCTCGGGCCCCCGGGCGGCCCGCGGCGGTGAGCGGCCCGCGGACCGCCCGCAGGAGCTGATGCGCGCCCCTGAAGAGGAGGCGGACACAGGCCGCGGGCCTCCTGCAGCCAAAAGGCTGAAAAGGGACACCGAGGGCCAGAGACCGAGGAACCCCCGAGTGGATGAAGAGGAGGCCCAGAAGATGCGAACCCTCGTGGCTTCCATGAGCCAGGAGCAGCTGGACCGTTACGAAGTGTATCGCAGGTCAGCCTTCCCCAGGGCAACCATGAAACGTCTGATCCAGAGCGTGGCTGGCTCGGCGGTGGGCCAGAACGTCGTCATTGCCATGTCCGGAGTGGCCAAGGTCTTCGTCGGGGAGGTCGTGGAAGAGGCCCTGGACGTGTGTGAGAAGTGGGGGGAGACACCCCCGCTCCAACCCAAGCATCTGAGGGAGGCTGTGCGCAGGTTACGCTCCCGGGGCCGAATGCCCAGCACCAAGCACAAGAAGATCTTGTTCTTCTAGGCCCGGGGCCCGGGGAGGGACGGTGGTCCAGAGGCCCTAAGGGCCTCGCCCGCTGTCTCGCCTCTGTCTCAGCCCAAGGTGGGTGTGGGTAGACCCAGGAGGGATTCCTCCTCCGCCCTCCCCAAGACGCACCCTGCTACCCTTCTGCCCACACAACCAGGCTTCTGGGTCTGGTTCCCCCAGGCCAGCCCGGAAATGCGCATGCAATGGGAAATGGCTCAAGGAAGCAGGGGAGCGCCCGAGCGCCGGCCCGGGCACGTCTACTCCGGAGTCTACTCTGCTCGACCCTGATGCCTAAGGCGCCTCAAAGGGAATGTGCCTATGGATAGAGCTGATTTCCCTGGCGATAAGGACGCAGTGACACAGGGGCTCTTGGCAGGTCGCCGGTCTTCCGGGTGCTGCCGAAAGATAAAACAGTATACACTTGGAAAACCTGCATGGGAGTTCCCGTCATGGCTCAGTGGCTAAGGACTCCGCCTTGGAAGCATGAGGTTGCGGGTTCGATCCCTTGCCCCGCTCGCTCAGCGGCTTAAGGACCCGGCGTTGCCGCGAGCTGTGTTGTAGGTCCCAGACTCGGCTGGGATCTGGCAGAGCTGGGGCTCTGGCGTAGGTCGGTGGCTACAGCTCCCATTTCACCCCGAGCCTGGGACCCTCCTTATGCCCTGGGTGTGGCCACAGGGAATGGCAAAAAAAAAAAAAAAAAAAAAAAAAAAAAAAAAAAACCCAAAAAACAAAACAAAACAAAAAAACCCAAAACCCCAAAACACCAAAAAAAACCCCAAAAACCAAAAAAAAAAAAAAAACCAAAATGAAAAAACTCCCTAAAAAAAAAACAAAGGTTCAAAGGTGTACCAAAGTGGTTTAGAAAGACATGGGGAGGGGATGGGGGAGGAACAGATCCACAAGATCCAAGGCAAGGCTCCCAGTGGGACCTGGAATGGGTCAAGAGGTGGCGAGGTATTCCTGAGGAGGTGAGGAGGGGATTGGCTCCCTCTCTGATCTTGGACGTTCCCGCCTCCGCAGCGGTGTGGGGTGATTCCGGTGGGTGGACGGTGGGGTGGGACGGCCTGAGAGCAGGAGCCCTGGGAGACGTGGCCCTTCCAGGTTGCCTTCGGTCAAGCCACAAGGGTCTTGCAGGGAGCCGGCGGAGAAAGAGAAGGGGGGCCAGGCATTGCCAAGCATTGCCTTCAGGCAATGGCCCGCCTACGGATCTCCTGGGTGGTGGGGGGGGGGAAGGATGTGCTGGCTGGCACATGCCTGAGGCCCCAGGTCCTCGGGCAGCCAGCCCCACTGCCCACGGGGAGCGAGGCTGCCGGCTTTCTGGGGGCCCCTCCCCAGGCCCGGACGTCCTGAGAGCACCCGAGGAGGAGAGGAGCTGTGGACCGGCACCAGCGGGATCTTTGGCCGGCTGGCCGCCGCCATGGTTTCTGAGGCAGCTTTGGCGCTCTGCCTTCTCGGGGGGCCCCTCTGGATCTGCCCTGCCCGGGCAGCCCCCCACCGGGCCGCCCCTCGAGCACACCCCACCCCCGCCACCGGGGAAAGTTGGGGGAACGCTCTACCTAGAGCCACCGAGCTTGGCCTGGGGGCTCCGGCCCCGCCCCGCCTCCCCACGTCTCCCCACCCCTCCCCGCCCCCTCCCCGAGTGTGTGGGAGGAGCCCACCCCTTGTGGGCTGAGGCGGTCAGGTGACGCCCCGGGTGGGTGGGGCCGGGGCCCCGGCGCCCTATATAAGGCGGCGGCAGCCCTCCCTGGAGGCAGCGGGAGCCCGCGTCGCACATCGCACAGCACCGCGTCGCACAGCACCGCGCCTGAGGGCGCTTCTCCGTGGCTGACCCTGAAGAGGAGGAGGCCCAAGTGCCAGAGCTTTCTCCCCTAGAAGGTCGGGACTCTCCAGCAGTGTGTGGGTTGGTTGGGTTGGGTTGGAGGTGCAGCGTTTGGGCCGAGGGGGTTCCTCTTCTCCCCTGGCTGGAGAAGTCTACCCTCCGGGGGCCGCGTTCTTGGCCACTGCGAGGCGCACCGTGTGGGGAGGGACAGCGCGTCCTGTGGGGGGCGTGCACGGCGGCTGTGGGGGCGTGCGTGTGCGCGCGCGGGAAGCCAGCAGCCAGACTTGAGCATCTCCCTCTTCTGACCTTTGTGGCTGGTCAGACGCGCCCAGGCCAGGGATCCCCGGCCCCGCCCGATCTTGCGGGCTGGCAGGCATGGACAAGGCCAGCGCGTCGAGCTGGGACCAAGGGGGCGACCCAGGTCTGGCGGCAGAGACGGCAGCCGGGCCCTCGGGCCCCCGGGCGGCCCGCGGCGGTGAGCGGCCCGCGGACCGCCCGCAGGAGCTGATGCGCGCCCCTGAAGAGGAGGCGGACACAGGCCGCGGGCCTCCTGCAGCCAAAAGGCTGAAAAGGGACACCGAGGGCCAGAGACCGAGGAACCCCCGAGTGGATGAAGAGGAGGCCCAGAAGATGCGAACCCTCGTGGCTTCCATGAGCCAGGAGCAGCTGGACCGTTACGAAGTGTATCGCAGGTCAGCCTTCCCCAGGGCAACCATGAAACGTCTGATCCAGAGCGTGGCTGGCTCGGCGGTGGGCCAGAACGTCGTCATTGCCATGTCCGGAGTGGCCAAGGTCTTCGTCGGGGAGGTCGTGGAAGAGGCCCTGGACGTGTGTGAGAAGTGGGGGGAGACACCCCCGCTCCAACCCAAGCATCTGAGGGAGGCTGTGCGCAGGTTACGCTCCCGGGGCCGAATGCCCAGCACCAAGCACAAGAAGATCTTGTTCTTCTAGGCCCGGGGCCCGGGGAGGGACGGTGGTCCAGAGGCCCTAAGGGCCTCGCCCGCTGTCTCGCCTCTGTCTCAGCCCAAGGTGGGTGTGGGTAGACCCAGGAGGGATTCCTCCTCCGCCCTCCCCAAGACGCACCCTGCTACCCTTCTGCCCACACAACCAGGCTTCTGGGTCTGGTTCCCCCAGGCCAGCCCGGAAATGCGCATGCAATGGGAAATGGCTCAAGGAAGCAGGGGAGCGCCCGAGCGCCGGCCCAGGCACGTCTACTCCGGAGTCTACTCTGCTCGACCCTGATGCCTAAGGCGCCTCAAAGGGAATGTGCCTATGGATAGAGCTGATTTCCCTGGCGATAAGGACGCAGTGACACAGGGGCTCTTGGCAGGTCGCCGGTCTTCCGGGTGCTGCCGAAAGATAAAACAGTATACACTTGGAAAACCTGCATGGGAGTTCCCGTCATGGCTCAGTGGCTAAGGACTCCGCCTTGGAAGCATGAGGTTGCGGGTTCGATCCCTTGCCCCGCTCGCTCAGCGGCTTAAGGACCCGGCGTTGCCGCGAGCTGTGTTGTAGGTCCCAGACTCGGCTGGGATCTGGCAGAGCTGGGGCTCTGGCGTAGGTCGGTGGCTACAGCTCCCATTTCACCCCGAGCCTGGGACCCTCCTTATGCCCTGGGTGTGGCCACAGGGAATGGCAAAAAAAAAAAAAAAAAAAAAAAAAAAAAAAAAAAACCCAAAAAACAAAACAAAACAAAAAAACCCAAAACCCCAAAACACCAAAAAAAACCCCAAAAACCAAAAAAAAAAAAAAAAACCAAAATGAAAAAACTCCCTAAAAAAAAAACAAAGGTTCAAAGGTGTACCAAAGTGGTTTAGAAAGACATGGGGAGGGGATGGGGGAGGAACAGATCCACAAGATCCAAGGCAAGGCTCCCAGTGGGACCTGGAATGGGTCAAGAGGTGGCGAGGTATTCCTGAGGAGGTGAGGAGGGGATTGGCTCCCTCTCTGATCTTGGACGTTCCCGCCTCCGCAGCGGTGTGGGGTGATTCCGGTGGGTGGACGGTGGGGTGGGACGGCCTGAGAGCAGGAGCCCTGGGAGACGTGGCCCTTCCAGGTTGCCTTCGGTCAAGCCACAAGGGTCTTGCAGGGAGCCGGCGGAGAAAGAGAAGGGGGGCCAGGCATTGCCAAGCATTGCCTTCAGGCAATGGCCCGCCTACGGATCTCCTGGGTGGTGGGGGGGGGGAAGGATGTGCTGGCTGGCACATGCCTGAGGCCCCAGGTCCTCGGGCAGCCAGCCCCACTGCCCACGGGGAGCGAGGCTGCCGGCTTTCTGGGGGCCCCTCCCCAGGCCCGGACGTCCTGAGAGCACCCGAGGAGGAGAGGAGCTGTGGACCGGCACCAGCGGGATCTTTGGCCGGCTGGCCGCCGCCATGGTTTCTGAGGCAGCTTTGGCGCTCTGCCTTCTCGGGGGGCCCCTCTGGATCTGCCCTGCCCGGGCAGCCCCCCACCGGGCCGCCCCTCGAGCACACCCCACCCCCGCCACCGGGGAAAGTTGGGGGAACGCTCTACCTAGAGCCACCGAGCTTGGCCTGGGGGCTCCGGCCCCGCCCCGCCTCCCCACGTCTCCCCACCCCTCCCCGCCCCCTCCCCGAGTGTGTGGGAGGAGCCCACCCCTTGTGGGCTGAGGCGGTCAGGTGACGCCCCGGGTGGGTGGGGCCGGGGCCCCGGCGCCCTATATAAGGCGGCGGCAGCCCTCCCTGGAGGCAGCGGGAGCCCGCGTCGCACATCGCACAGCACCGCGTCGCACAGCACCGCGCCTGAGGGCGCTTCTCCGTGGCTGACCCTGAAGAGGAGGAGGCCCAAGTGCCAGAGCTTTCTCCCCTAGAAGGTCGGGACTCTCCAGCAGTGTGTGGGTTGGTTGGGTTGGGTTGGAGGTGCAGCGTTTGGGCCGAGGGGGTTCCTCTTCTCCCCTGGCTGGAGAAGTCTACCCTCCGGGGGCCGCGTTCTTGGCCACTGCGAGGCGCACCGTGTGGGGAGGGACAGCGCGTCCTGTGGGGGGCGTGCACGGCGGCTGTGGGGGCGTGCGTGTGCGCGCGCGGGAAGCCAGCAGCCAGACTTGAGCATCTCCCTCTTCTGACCTTTGTGGCTGGTCAGACGCGCCCAGGCCAGGGATCCCCGGCCCCGCCCGATCTTGCGGGCTGGCAGGCATGGACAAGGCCAGCGCGTCGAGCTGGGACCAAGGGGGCGACCCAGGTCTGGCGGCAGAGACGGCAGCCGGGCCCTCGGGCCCCCGGGCGGCCCGCGGCGGTGAGCGGCCCGCGGACCGCCCGCAGGAGCTGATGCGCGCCCCTGAAGAGGAGGCGGACACAGGCCGCGGGCCTCCTGCAGCCAAAAGGCTGAAAAGGGACACCGAGGGCCAGAGACCGAGGAACCCCCGAGTGGATGAAGAGGAGGCCCAGAAGATGCGAACCCTCGTGGCTTCCATGAGCCAGGAGCAGCTGGACCGTTACGAAGTGTATCGCAGGTCAGCCTTCCCCAGGGCAACCATGAAACGTCTGATCCAGAGCGTGGCTGGCTCGGCGGTGGGCCAGAACGTCGTCATTGCCATGTCCGGAGTGGCCAAGGTCTTCGTCGGGGAGGTCGTGGAAGAGGCCCTGGACGTGTGTGAGAAGTGGGGGGAGACACCCCCGCTCCAACCCAAGCATCTGAGGGAGGCTGTGCGCAGGTTACGCTCCCGGGGCCGAATGCCCAGCACCAAGCACAAGAAGATCTTGTTCTTCTAGGCCCGGGGCCCGGGGAGGGACGGTGGTCCAGAGGCCCTAAGGGCCTCGCCCGCTGTCTCGCCTCTGTCTCAGCCCAAGGTGGGTGTGGGTAGACCCAGGAGGGATTCCTCCTCCGCCCTCCCCAAGACGCACCCTGCTACCCTTCTGCCCACACAACCAGGCTTCTGGGTCTGGTTCCCCCAGGCCAGCCCGGAAATGCGCATGCAATGGGAAATGGCTCAAGGAAGCAGGGGAGCGCCCGAGCGCCGGCCCAGGCACGTCTACTCCGGAGTCTACTCTGCTCGACCCTGATGCCTAAGGCGCCTCAAAGGGAATGTGCCTATGGATAGAGCTGATTTCCCTGGCGATAAGGACGCAGTGACACAGGGGCTCTTGGCAGGTCGCCGGTCTTCCGGGTGCTGCCGAAAGATAAAACAGTATACACTTGGAAAACCTGCATGGGAGTTCCCGTCATGGCTCAGTGGCTAAGGACTCCGCCTTGGAAGCATGAGGTTGCGGGTTCGATCCCTTGCCCCGCTCGCTCAGCGGCTTAAGGACCCGGCGTTGCCGCGAGCTGTGTTGTAGGTCCCAGACTCGGCTGGGATCTGGCAGAGCTGGGGCTCTGGCGTAGGTCGGTGGCTACAGCTCCCATTTCACCCCGAGCCTGGGACCCTCCTTATGCCCTGGGTGTGGCCACAGGGAATGGCAAAAAAAAAAAAAAAAAAAAAAAAAAAAAAAAAAAAAAAAAAAAAAAAAAACCCAAAAAACAAAACAAAACAAAAAAACCCAAAACCCCAAAACACCAAAAAAAACCCCAAAAACCAAAAAAAAAAAAAAAAACCAAAATGAAAAAACTCCCTAAAAAAAAAACAAAGGTTCAAAGGTGTACCAAAGTGGTTTAGAAAGACATGGGGAGGGGATGGGGGAGGAACAGATCCACAAGATCCAAGGCAAGGCTCCCAGTGGGACCTGGAATGGGTCAAGAGGTGGCGAGGTATTCCTGAGGAGGTGAGGAGGGGATTGGCTCCCTCTCTGATCTTGGACGTTCCCGCCTCCGCAGCGGTGTGGGGTGATTCCGGTGGGTGGACGGTGGGGTGGGACGGCCTGAGAGCAGGAGCCCTGGGAGACGTGGCCCTTCCAGGTTGCCTTCGGTCAAGCCACAAGGGTCTTGCAGGGAGCCGGCGGAGAAAGAGAAGGGGGGCCAGGCATTGCCAAGCATTGCCTTCAGGCAATGGCCCGCCTACGGATCTCCTGGGTGGTGGGGGGGGGGAAGGATGTGCTGGCTGGCACATGCCTGAGGCCCCAGGTCCTCGGGCAGCCAGCCCCACTGCCCACGGGGAGCGAGGCTGCCGGCTTTCTGGGGGCCCCTCCCCAGGCCCGGACGTCCTGAGAGCACCCGAGGAGGAGAGGAGCTGTGGACCGGCACCAGCGGGATCTTTGGCCGGCTGGCCGCCGCCATGGTTTCTGAGGCAGCTTTGGCGCTCTGCCTTCTCGGGGGGCCCCTCTGGATCTGCCCTGCCCGGGCAGCCCCCCACCGGGCCGCCCCTCGAGCACACCCCACCCCCGCCACCGGGGAAAGTTGGGGGAACGCTCTACCTAGAGCCACCGAGCTTGGCCTGGGGGCTCCGGCCCCGCCCCGCCTCCCCACGTCTCCCCACCCCTCCCCGCCCCCTCCCCGAGTGTGTGGGAGGAGCCCACCCCTTGTGGGCTGAGGCGGTCAGGTGACGCCCCGGGTGGGTGGGGCCGGGGCCCCGGCGCCCTATATAAGGCGGCGGCAGCCCTCCCTGGAGGCAGCGGGAGCCCGCGTCGCACATCGCACAGCACCGCGTCGCACAGCACCGCGCCTGAGGGCGCTTCTCCGTGGCTGACCCTGAAGAGGAGGAGGCCCAAGTGCCAGAGCTTTCTCCCCTAGAAGGTCGGGACTCTCCAGCAGTGTGTGGGTTGGTTGGGTTGGGTTGGAGGTGCAGCGTTTGGGCCGAGGGGGTTCCTCTTCTCCCCTGGCTGGAGAAGTCTACCCTCCGGGGGCCGCGTTCTTGGCCACTGCGAGGCGCACCGTGTGGGGAGGGACAGCGCGTCCTGTGGGGGGCGTGCACGGCGGCTGTGGGGGCGTGCGTGTGCGCGCGCGGGAAGCCAGCAGCCAGACTTGAGCATCTCCCTCTTCTGACCTTTGTGGCTGGTCAGACGCGCCCAGGCCAGGGATCCCCGGCCCCGCCCGATCTTGCGGGCTGGCAGGCATGGACAAGGCCAGCGCGTCGAGCTGGGACCAAGGGGGCGACCCAGGTCTGGCGGCAGAGACGGCAGCCGGGCCCTCGGGCCCCCGGGCGGCCCGCGGCGGTGAGCGGCCCGCGGACCGCCCGCAGGAGCTGATGCGCGCCCCTGAAGAGGAGGCGGACACAGGCCGCGGGCCTCCTGCAGCCAAAAGGCTGAAAAGGGACACCGAGGGCCAGAGACCGAGGAACCCCCGAGTGGATGAAGAGGAGGCCCAGAAGATGCGAACCCTCGTGGCTTCCATGAGCCAGGAGCAGCTGGACCGTTACGAAGTGTATCGCAGGTCAGCCTTCCCCAGGGCAACCATGAAACGTCTGATCCAGAGCGTGGCTGGCTCGGCGGTGGGCCAGAACGTCGTCATTGCCATGTCCGGAGTGGCCAAGGTCTTCGTCGGGGAGGTCGTGGAAGAGGCCCTGGACGTGTGTGAGAAGTGGGGGGAGACACCCCCGCTCCAACCCAAGCATCTGAGGGAGGCTGTGCGCAGGTTACGCTCCCGGGGCCGAATGCCCAGCACCAAGCACAAGAAGATCTTGTTCTTCTAGGCCCGGGGCCCGGGGAGGGACGGTGGTCCAGAGGCCCTAAGGGCCTCGCCCGCTGTCTCGCCTCTGTCTCAGCCCAAGGTGGGTGTGGGTAGACCCAGGAGGGATTCCTCCTCCGCCCTCCCCAAGACGCACCCTGCTACCCTTCTGCCCACACAACCAGGCTTCTGGGTCTGGTTCCCCCAGGCCAGCCCGGAAATGCGCATGCAATGGGAAATGGCTCAAGGAAGCAGGGGAGCGCCCGAGCGCCGGCCCAGGCACGTCTACTCCGGAGTCTACTCTGCTCGACCCTGATGCCTAAGGCGCCTCAAAGGGAATGTGCCTATGGATAGAGCTGATTTCCCTGGCGATAAGGACGCAGTGACACAGGGGCTCTTGGCAGGTCGCCGGTCTTCCGGGTGCTGCCGAAAGATAAAACAGTATACACTTGGAAAACCTGCATGGGAGTTCCCGTCATGGCTCAGTGGCTAAGGACTCCGCCTTGGAAGCATGAGGTTGCGGGTTCGATCCCTTGCCCCGCTCGCTCAGCGGCTTAAGGACCCGGCGTTGCCGCGAGCTGTGTTGTAGGTCCCAGACTCGGCTGGGATCTGGCAGAGCTGGGGCTCTGGCGTAGGTCGGTGGCTACAGCTCCCATTTCACCCCGAGCCTGGGACCCTCCTTATGCCCTGGGTGTGGCCACAGGGAATGGCAAAAAAAAAAAAAAAAAAAAAAAAAAAAAAAAAAAAAAAAAAAAAAAAAAACCCAAAAAACAAAACAAAACAAAAAAACCCAAAACCCCAAAACACCAAAAAAAACCCCAAAAACCAAAAAAAAAAAAAAAAACCAAAATGAAAAAACTCCCTAAAAAAAAAACAAAGGTTCAAAGGTGTACCAAAGTGGTTTAGAAAGACATGGGGAGGGGATGGGGGAGGAACAGATCCACAAGATCCAAGGCAAGGCTCCCAGTGGGACCTGGAATGGGTCAAGAGGTGGCGAGGTATTCCTGAGGAGGTGAGGAGGGGATTGGCTCCCTCTCTGATCTTGGACGTTCCCGCCTCCGCAGCGGTGTGGGGTGATTCCGGTGGGTGGACGGTGGGGTGGGACGGCCTGAGAGCAGGAGCCCTGGGAGACGTGGCCCTTCCAGGTTGCCTTCGGTCAAGCCACAAGGGTCTTGCAGGGAGCCGGCGGAGAAAGAGAAGGGGGGCCAGGCATTGCCAAGCATTGCCTTCAGGCAATGGCCCGCCTACGGATCTCCTGGGTGGTGGGGGGGGGGAAGGATGTGCTGGCTGGCACATGCCTGAGGCCCCAGGTCCTCGGGCAGCCAGCCCCACTGCCCACGGGGAGCGAGGCTGCCGGCTTTCTGGGGGCCCCTCCCCAGGCCCGGACGTCCTGAGAGCACCCGAGGAGGAGAGGAGCTGTGGACCGGCACCAGCGGGATCTTTGGCCGGCTGGCCGCCGCCATGGTTTCTGAGGCAGCTTTGGCGCTCTGCCTTCTCGGGGGGCCCCTCTGGATCTGCCCTGCCCGGGCAGCCCCCCACCGGGCCGCCCCTCGAGCACACCCCACCCCCGCCACCGGGGAAAGTTGGGGGAACGCTCTACCTAGAGCCACCGAGCTTGGCCTGGGGGCTCCGGCCCCGCCCCGCCTCCCCACGTCTCCCCACCCCTCCCCGCCCCCTCCCCGAGTGTGTGGGAGGAGCCCACCCCTTGTGGGCTGAGGCGGTCAGGTGACGCCCCGGGTGGGTGGGGCCGGGGCCCCGGCGCCCTATATAAGGCGGCGGCAGCCCTCCCTGGAGGCAGCGGGAGCCCGCGTCGCACATCGCACAGCACCGCGTCGCACAGCACCGCGCCTGAGGGCGCTTCTCCGTGGCTGACCCTGAAGAGGAGGAGGCCCAAGTGCCAGAGCTTTCTCCCCTAGAAGGTCGGGACTCTCCAGCAGTGTGTGGGTTGGTTGGGTTGGGTTGGAGGTGCAGCGTTTGGGCCGAGGGGGTTCCTCTTCTCCCCTGGCTGGAGAAGTCTACCCTCCGGGGGCCGCGTTCTTGGCCACTGCGAGGCGCACCGTGTGGGGAGGGACAGCGCGTCCTGTGGGGGGCGTGCACGGCGGCTGTGGGGGCGTGCGTGTGCGCGCGCGGGAAGCCAGCAGCCAGACTTGAGCATCTCCCTCTTCTGACCTTTGTGGCTGGTCAGACGCGCCCAGGCCAGGGATCCCCGGCCCCGCCCGATCTTGCGGGCTGGCAGGCATGGACAAGGCCAGCGCGTCGAGCTGGGACCAAGGGGGCGACCCAGGTCTGGCGGCAGAGACGGCAGCCGGGCCCTCGGGCCCCCGGGCGGCCCGCGGCGGTGAGCGGCCCGCGGACCGCCCGCAGGAGCTGATGCGCGCCCCTGAAGAGGAGGCGGACACAGGCCGCGGGCCTCCTGCAGCCAAAAGGCTGAAAAGGGACACCGAGGGCCAGAGACCGAGGAACCCCCGAGTGGATGAAGAGGAGGCCCAGAAGATGCGAACCCTCGTGGCTTCCATGAGCCAGGAGCAGCTGGACCGTTACGAAGTGTATCGCAGGTCAGCCTTCCCCAGGGCAACCATGAAACGTCTGATCCAGAGCGTGGCTGGCTCGGCGGTGGGCCAGAACGTCGTCATTGCCATGTCCGGAGTGGCCAAGGTCTTCGTCGGGGAGGTCGTGGAAGAGGCCCTGGACGTGTGTGAGAAGTGGGGGGAGACACCCCCGCTCCAACCCAAGCATCTGAGGGAGGCTGTGCGCAGGTTACGCTCCCGGGGCCGAATGCCCAGCACCAAGCACAAGAAGATCTTGTTCTTCTAGGCCCGGGGCCCGGGGAGGGACGGTGGTCCAGAGGCCCTAAGGGCCTCGCCCGCTGTCTCGCCTCTGTCTCAGCCCAAGGTGGGTGTGGGTAGACCCAGGAGGGATTCCTCCTCCGCCCTCCCCAAGACGCACCCTGCTACCCTTCTGCCCACACAACCAGGCTTCTGGGTCTGGTTCCCCCAGGCCAGCCCGGAAATGCGCATGCAATGGGAAATGGCTCAAGGAAGCAGGGGAGCGCCCGAGCGCCGGCCCGGGCACGTCTACTCCGGAGTCTACTCTGCTCGACCCTGATGCCTAAGGCGCCTCAAAGGGAATGTGCCTATGGATAGAGCTGATTTCCCTGGCGATAAGGACGCAGTGACACAGGGGCTCTTGGCAGGTCGCCGGTCTTCCGGGTGCTGCCGAAAGATAAAACAGTATACACTTGGAAAACCTGCATGGGAGTTCCCGTCATGGCTCAGTGGCTAAGGACTCCGCCTTGGAAGCATGAGGTTGCGGGTTCGATCCCTTGCCCCGCTCGCTCAGCGGCTTAAGGACCCGGCGTTGCCGCGAGCTGTGTTGTAGGTCCCAGACTCGGCTGGGATCTGGCAGAGCTGGGGCTCTGGCGTAGGTCGGTGGCTACAGCTCCCATTCCACCCCGAGCCTGGGACCCTCCTTATGCCCTGGGTGTGGCCACAGGGAATGGCAAAAAAAAAAAAAAAAAAAAAAAAAAAAAAAAACCCAAAAAACAAAACAAAACAAAAAAACCCAAAACCCCAAAACACCAAAAAAAACCCCAAAAACCAAAAAAAAAAAAAAAACCAAAATGAAATAACTCCCTAAAAAAAAAACAAAGGTTCAAAGGTGTACCAAAGTGGTTTAGAAAGACATGGGGAGGGGATGGGGGAGGAACAGATCCACAAGATCCAAGGCAAGGCTCCCAGTGGGACCTGGAATGGGTCAAGAGGTGGCGAGGTATTCCTGAGGAGGTGAGGAGGGGATTGGCTCCCTCTCTGATCTTGGACGTTCCCGCCTCCGCAGCGGTGTGGGGTGATTCCGGTGGGTGGACGGTGGGGTGGGACGGCCTGAGAGCAGGAGCCCTGGGAGACGTGGCCCTTCCAGGTTGCCTTCGGTCAAGCCACAAGGGTCTTGCAGGGAGCCGGCGGAGAAAGAGAAGGGGGGCCAGGCATTGCCAAGCATTGCCTTCAGGCAATGGCCCGCCTACGGATCTCCTGGGTGGTGGGGGGGGGGAAGGATGTGCTGGCTGGCACATGCCTGAGGCCCCAGGTCCTCGGGCAGCCAGCCCCACTGCCCACGGGGAGCGAGGCTGCCGGCTTTCTGGGGGCCCCTCCCCAGGCCCGGACGTCCTGAGAGCACCCGAGGAGGAGAGGAGCTGTGGACCGGCACCAGCGGGATCTTTGGCCGGCTGGCCGCCGCCATGGTTTCTGAGGCAGCTTTGGCGCTCTGCCTTCTCGGGGGGCCCCTCTGGATCTGCCCTGCCCGGGCAGCCCCCCACCGGGCCGCCCCTCGAGCACACCCCACCCCCGCCACCGGGGAAAGTTGGGGGAACGCTCTACCTAGAGCCACCGAGCTTGGCCTGGGGGCTCCGGCCCCGCCCCGCCTCCCCACGTCTCCCCACCCCTCCCCGCCCCCTCCCCGAGTGTGTGGGAGGAGCCCACCCCTTGTGGGCTGAGGCGGTCAGGTGACGCCCCGGGTGGGTGGGGCCGGGGCCCCGGCGCCCTATATAAGGCGGCGGCAGCCCTCCCTGGAGGCAGCGGGAGCCCGCGTCGCACATCGCACAGCACCGCGTCGCACAGCACCGCGCCTGAGGGCGCTTCTCCGTGGCTGACCCTGAAGAGGAGGAGGCCCAAGTGCCAGAGCTTTCTCCCCTAGAAGGTCGGGACTCTCCAGCAGTGTGTGGGTTGGTTGGGTTGGGTTGGAGGTGCAGCGTTTGGGCCGAGGGGGTTCCTCTTCTCCCCTGGCTGGAGAAGTCTACCCTCCGGGGGCCGCGTTCTTGGCCACTGCGAGGCGCACCGTGTGGGGAGGGACAGCGCGTCCTGTGGGGGGCGTGCACGGCGGCTGTGGGGGCGTGCGTGTGCGCGCGCGGGAAGCCAGCAGCCAGACTTGAGCATCTCCCTCTTCTGACCTTTGTGGCTGGTCAGACGCGCCCAGGCCAGGGATCCCCGGCCCCGCCCGATCTTGCGGGCTGGCAGGCATGGACAAGGCCAGCGCGTCGAGCTGGGACCAAGGGGGCGACCCAGGTCTGGCGGCAGAGACGGCAGCCGGGCCCTCGGGCCCCCGGGCGGCCCGCGGCGGTGAGCGGCCCGCGGACCGCCCGCAGGAGCTGATGCGCGCCCCTGAAGAGGAGGCGGACACAGGCCGCGGGCCTCCTGCAGCCAAAAGGCTGAAAAGGGACACCGAGGGCCAGAGACCGAGGAACCCCCGAGTGGATGAAGAGGAGGCCCAGAAGATGCGAACCCTCGTGGCTTCCATGAGCCAGGAGCAGCTGGACCGTTACGAAGTGTATCGCAGGTCAGCCTTCCCCAGGGCAACCATGAAACGTCTGATCCAGAGCGTGGCTGGCTCGGCGGTGGGCCAGAACGTCGTCATTGCCATGTCCGGAGTGGCCAAGGTCTTCGTCGGGGAGGTCGTGGAAGAGGCCCTGGACGTGTGTGAGAAGTGGGGGGAGACACCCCCGCTCCAACCCAAGCATCTGAGGGAGGCTGTGCGCAGGTTACGCTCCCGGGGCCGAATGCCCAGCACCAAGCACAAGAAGATCTTGTTCTTCTAGGCCCGGGGCCCGGGGAGGGACGGTGGTCCAGAGGCCCTAAGGGCCTCGCCCGCTGTCTCGCCTCTGTCTCAGCCCAAGGTGGGTGTGGGTAGACCCAGGAGGGATTCCTCCTCCGCCCTCCCCAAGACGCACCCTGCTACCCTTCTGCCCACACAACCAGGCTTCTGGGTCTGGTTCCCCCAGGCCAGCCCGGAAATGCGCATGCAATGGGAAATGGCTCAAGGAAGCAGGGGAGCGCCCGAGCGCCGGCCCGGGCACGTCTACTCCGGAGTCTACTCTGCTCGACCCTGATGCCTAAGGCGCCTCAAAGGGAATGTGCCTATGGATAGAGCTGATTTCCCTGGCGATAAGGACGCAGTGACACAGGGGCTCTTGGCAGGTCGCCGGTCTTCCGGGTGCTGCCGAAAGATAAAACAGTATACACTTGGAAAACCTGCATGGGAGTTCCCGTCATGGCTCAGTGGCTAAGGACTCCGCCTTGGAAGCATGAGGTTGCGGGTTCGATCCCTTGCCCCGCTCGCTCAGCGGCTTAAGGACCCGGCGTTGCCGCGAGCTGTGTTGTAGGTCCCAGACTCGGCTGGGATCTGGCAGAGCTGGGGCTCTGGCGTAGGTCGGTGGCTACAGCTCCCATTCCACCCCGAGCCTGGGACCCTCCTTATGCCCTGGGTGTGGCCACAGGGAATGGCAAAAAAAAAAAAAAAAAAAAAAAAAAAAAACCCAAAAAACAAAACAAAACAAAAAAACCCAAAACCCCAAAACACCAAAAAAAACCCCAAAAACCAAAAAAAAAAAAAAACCAAAATGAAATAACTCCCTAAAAAAAAAACAAAGGTTCAAAGGTGTACCAAAGTGGTTTAGAAAGACATGGGGAGGGGATGGGGGAGGAACAGATCCACAAGATCCAAGGCAAGGCTCCCAGTGGGACCTGGAATGGGTCAAGAGGTGGCGAGGTATTCCTGAGGAGGTGAGGAGGGGATTGGCTCCCTCTCTGATCTTGGACGTTCCCGCCTCCGCAGCGGTGTGGGGTGATTCCGGTGGGTGGACGGTGGGGTGGGACGGCCTGAGAGCAGGAGCCCTGGGAGACGTGGCCCTTCCAGGTTGCCTTCGGTCAAGCCACAAGGGTCTTGCAGGGAGCCGGCGGAGAAAGAGAAGGGGGGCCAGGCATTGCCAAGCATTGCCTTCAGGCAATGGCCCGCCTACGGATCTCCTGGGTGGTGGGGGGGGGGAAGGATGTGCTGGCTGGCACATGCCTGAGGCCCCAGGTCCTCGGGCAGCCAGCCCCACTGCCCACGGGGAGCGAGGCTGCCGGCTTTCTGGGGGCCCCTCCCCAGGCCCGGACGTCCTGAGAGCACCCGAGGAGGAGAGGAGCTGTGGACCGGCACCAGCGGGATCTTTGGCCGGCTGGCCGCCGCCATGGTTTCTGAGGCAGCTTTGGCGCTCTGCCTTCTCGGGGGGCCCCTCTGGATCTGCCCTGCCCGGGCAGCCCCCCACCGGGCCGCCCCTCGAGCACACCCCACCCCCGCCACCGGGGAAAGTTGGGGGAACGCTCTACCTAGAGCCACCGAGCTTGGCCTGGGGGCTCCGGCCCCGCCCCGCCTCCCCACGTCTCCCCACCCCTCCCCGCCCCCTCCCCGAGTGTGTGGGAGGAGCCCACCCCTTGTGGGCTGAGGCGGTCAGGTGACGCCCCGGGTGGGTGGGGCCGGGGCCCCGGCGCCCTATATAAGGCGGCGGCAGCCCTCCCTGGAGGCAGCGGGAGCCCGCGTCGCACATCGCACAGCACCGCGTCGCACAGCACCGCGCCTGAGGGCGCTTCTCCGTGGCTGACCCTGAAGAGGAGGAGGCCCAAGTGCCAGAGCTTTCTCCCCTAGAAGGTCGGGACTCTCCAGCAGTGTGTGGGTTGGTTGGGTTGGGTTGGAGGTGCAGCGTTTGGGCCGAGGGGGTTCCTCTTCTCCCCTGGCTGGAGAAGTCTACCCTCCGGGGGCCGCGTTCTTGGCCACTGCGAGGCGCACCGTGTGGGGAGGGACAGCGCGTCCTGTGGGGGGCGTGCACGGCGGCTGTGGGGGCGTGCGTGTGCGCGCGCGGGAAGCCAGCAGCCAGACTTGAGCATCTCCCTCTTCTGACCTTTGTGGCTGGTCAGACGCGCCCAGGCCAGGGATCCCCGGCCCCGCCCGATCTTGCGGGCTGGCAGGCATGGACAAGGCCAGCGCGTCGAGCTGGGACCAAGGGGGCGACCCAGGTCTGGCGGCAGAGACGGCAGCCGGGCCCTCGGGCCCCCGGGCGGCCCGCGGCGGTGAGCGGCCCGCGGACCGCCCGCAGGAGCTGATGCGCGCCCCTGAAGAGGAGGCGGACACAGGCCGCGGGCCTCCTGCAGCCAAAAGGCTGAAAAGGGACACCGAGGGCCAGAGACCGAGGAACCCCCGAGTGGATGAAGAGGAGGCCCAGAAGATGCGAACCCTCGTGGCTTCCATGAGCCAGGAGCAGCTGGACCGTTACGAAGTGTATCGCAGGTCAGCCTTCCCCAGGGCAACCATGAAACGTCTGATCCAGAGCGTGGCTGGCTCGGCGGTGGGCCAGAACGTCGTCATTGCCATGTCCGGAGTGGCCAAGGTCTTCGTCGGGGAGGTCGTGGAAGAGGCCCTGGACGTGTGTGAGAAGTGGGGGGAGACACCCCCGCTCCAACCCAAGCATCTGAGGGAGGCTGTGCGCAGGTTACGCTCCCGGGGCCGAATGCCCAGCACCAAGCACAAGAAGATCTTGTTCTTCTAGGCCCGGGGCCCGGGGAGGGACGGTGGTCCAGAGGCCCTAAGGGCCTCGCCCGCTGTCTCGCCTCTGTCTCAGCCCAAGGTGGGTGTGGGTAGACCCAGGAGGGATTCCTCCTCCGCCCTCCCCAAGACGCACCCTGCTACCCTTCTGCCCACACAACCAGGCTTCTGGGTCTGGTTCCCCCAGGCCAGCCCGGAAATGCGCATGCAATGGGAAATGGCTCAAGGAAGCAGGGGAGCGCCCGAGCGCCGGCCCGGGCACGTCTACTCCGGAGTCTACTCTGCTCGACCCTGATGCCTAAGGCGCCTCAAAGGGAATGTGCCTATGGATAGAGCTGATTTCCCTGGCGATAAGGACGCAGTGACACAGGGGCTCTTGGCAGGTCGCCGGTCTTCCGGGTGCTGCCGAAAGATAAAACAGTATACACTTGGAAAACCTGCATGGGAGTTCCCGTCATGGCTCAGTGGCTAAGGACTCCGCCTTGGAAGCATGAGGTTGCGGGTTCGATCCCTTGCCCCGCTCGCTCAGCGGCTTAAGGACCCGGCGTTGCCGCGAGCTGTGTTGTAGGTCCCAGACTCGGCTGGGATCTGGCAGAGCTGGGGCTCTGGCGTAGGTCGGTGGCTACAGCTCCCATTCCACCCCGAGCCTGGGACCCTCCTTATGCCCTGGGTGTGGCCACAGGGAATGGCAAAAAAAAAAAAAAAAAAAAAAAAAAAAAAAAACCCAAAAAACAAAACAAAACAAAAAAACCCAAAACCCCAAAACACCAAAAAAAACCCCAAAAACCAAAAAAAAAAAAAAACCAAAATGAAATAACTCCCTAAAAAAAAAACAAAGGTTCAAAGGTGTACCAAAGTGGTTTAGAAAGACATGGGGAGGGGATGGGGGAGGAACAGATCCACAAGATCCAAGGCAAGGCTCCCAGTGGGACCTGGAATGGGTCAAGAGGTGGCGAGGTATTCCTGAGGAGGTGAGGAGGGGATTGGCTCCCTCTCTGATCTTGGACGTTCCCGCCTCCGCAGCGGTGTGGGGTGATTCCGGTGGGTGGACGGTGGGGTGGGACGGCCTGAGAGCAGGAGCCCTGGGAGACGTGGCCCTTCCAGGTTGCCTTCGGTCAAGCCACAAGGGTCTTGCAGGGAGCCGGCGGAGAAAGAGAAGGGGGGCCAGGCATTGCCAAGCATTGCCTTCAGGCAATGGCCCGCCTACGGATCTCCTGGGTGGTGGGGGGGGGGAAGGATGTGCTGGCTGGCACATGCCTGAGGCCCCAGGTCCTCGGGCAGCCAGCCCCACTGCCCACGGGGAGCGAGGCTGCCGGCTTTCTGGGGGCCCCTCCCCAGGCCCGGACGTCCTGAGAGCACCCGAGGAGGAGAGGAGCTGTGGACCGGCACCAGCGGGATCTTTGGCCGGCTGGCCGCCGCCATGGTTTCTGAGGCAGCTTTGGCGCTCTGCCTTCTCGGGGGGCCCCTCTGGATCTGCCCTGCCCGGGCAGCCCCCCACCGGGCCGCCCCTCGAGCACACCCCACCCCCGCCACCGGGGAAAGTTGGGGGAACGCTCTACCTAGAGCCACCGAGCTTGGCCTGGGGGCTCCGGCCCCGCCCCGCCTCCCCACGTCTCCCCACCCCTCCCCGCCCCCTCCCCGAGTGTGTGGGAGGAGCCCACCCCTTGTGGGCTGAGGCGGTCAGGTGACGCCCCGGGTGGGTGGGGCCGGGGCCCCGGCGCCCTATATAAGGCGGCGGCAGCCCTCCCTGGAGGCAGCGGGAGCCCGCGTCGCACATCGCACAGCACCGCGTCGCACAGCACCGCGCCTGAGGGCGCTTCTCCGTGGCTGACCCTGAAGAGGAGGAGGCCCAAGTGCCAGAGCTTTCTCCCCTAGAAGGTCGGGACTCTCCAGCAGTGTGTGGGTTGGTTGGGTTGGGTTGGAGGTGCAGCGTTTGGGCCGAGGGGGTTCCTCTTCTCCCCTGGCTGGAGAAGTCTACCCTCCGGGGGCCGCGTTCTTGGCCACTGCGAGGCGCACCGTGTGGGGAGGGACAGCGCGTCCTGTGGGGGGCGTGCACGGCGGCTGTGGGGGCGTGCGTGTGCGCGCGCGGGAAGCCAGCAGCCAGACTTGAGCATCTCCCTCTTCTGACCTTTGTGGCTGGTCAGACGCGCCCAGGCCAGGGATCCCCGGCCCCGCCCGATCTTGCGGGCTGGCAGGCATGGACAAGGCCAGCGCGTCGAGCTGGGACCAAGGGGGCGACCCAGGTCTGGCGGCAGAGACGGCAGCCGGGCCCTCGGGCCCCCGGGCGGCCCGCGGCGGTGAGCGGCCCGCGGACCGCCCGCAGGAGCTGATGCGCGCCCCTGAAGAGGAGGCGGACACAGGCCGCGGGCCTCCTGCAGCCAAAAGGCTGAAAAGGGACACCGAGGGCCAGAGACCGAGGAACCCCCGAGTGGATGAAGAGGAGGCCCAGAAGATGCGAACCCTCGTGGCTTCCATGAGCCAGGAGCAGCTGGACCGTTACGAAGTGTATCGCAGGTCAGCCTTCCCCAGGGCAACCATGAAACGTCTGATCCAGAGCGTGGCTGGCTCGGCGGTGGGCCAGAACGTCGTCATTGCCATGTCCGGAGTGGCCAAGGTCTTCGTCGGGGAGGTCGTGGAAGAGGCCCTGGACGTGTGTGAGAAGTGGGGGGAGACACCCCCGCTCCAACCCAAGCATCTGAGGGAGGCTGTGCGCAGGTTACGCTCCCGGGGCCGAATGCCCAGCACCAAGCACAAGAAGATCTTGTTCTTCTAGGCCCGGGGCCCGGGGAGGGACGGTGGTCCAGAGGCCCTAAGGGCCTCGCCCGCTGTCTCGCCTCTGTCTCAGCCCAAGGTGGGTGTGGGTAGACCCAGGAGGGATTCCTCCTCCGCCCTCCCCAAGACGCACCCTGCTACCCTTCTGCCCACACAACCAGGCTTCTGGGTCTGGTTCCCCCAGGCCAGCCCGGAAATGCGCATGCAATGGGAAATGGCTCAAGGAAGCAGGGGAGCGCCCGAGCGCCGGCCCGGGCACGTCTACTCCGGAGTCTACTCTGCTCGACCCTGATGCCTAAGGCGCCTCAAAGGGAATGTGCCTATGGATAGAGCTGATTTCCCTGGCGATAAGGACGCAGTGACACAGGGGCTCTTGGCAGGTCGCCGGTCTTCCGGGTGCTGCCGAAAGATAAAACAGTATACACTTGGAAAACCTGCATGGGAGTTCCCGTCATGGCTCAGTGGCTAAGGACTCCGCCTTGGAAGCATGAGGTTGCGGGTTCGATCCCTTGCCCCGCTCGCTCAGCGGCTTAAGGACCCGGCGTTGCCGCGAGCTGTGTTGTAGGTCCCAGACTCGGCTGGGATCTGGCAGAGCTGGGGCTCTGGCGTAGGTCGGTGGCTACAGCTCCCATTTCACCCCGAGCCTGGGACCCTCCTTATGCCCTGGGTGTGGCCACAGGGAATGGCAAAAAAAAAAAAAAAAAAAAAAAAAAAAATAAAAAAAAAATAAAAAACCCAAAAAACAAAACAAAACAAAAAAACCCAAAACCCCAAAACACCAAAAAAAACCCCAAAAACCAAAAAAAAAAAAAAAAACCAAAATGAAAAAACTCCCTAAAAAAAAAACAAAGGTTCAAAGGTGTACCAAAGTGGTTTAGAAAGACATGGGGAGGGGATGGGGGAGGAACAGATCCACAAGATCCAAGGCAAGGCTCCCAGTGGGACCTGGAATGGGTCAAGAGGTGGCGAGGTATTCCTGAGGAGGTGAGGAGGGGATTGGCTCCCTCTCTGATCTTGGACGTTCCCGCCTCCGCAGCGGTGTGGGGTGATTCCGGTGGGTGGACGGTGGGGTGGGACGGCCTGAGAGCAGGAGCCCTGGGAGACGTGGCCCTTCCAGGTTGCCTTCGGTCAAGCCACAAGGGTCTTGCAGGGAGCCGGCGGAGAAAGAGAAGGGGGGCCAGGCATTGCCAAGCATTGCCTTCAGGCAATGGCCCGCCTACGGATCTCCTGGGTGGTGGTGGGGGGGAAGGATGTGCTGGCTGGCACATGCCTGAGGCCCCAGGTCCTCGGGCAGCCAGCCCCACTGCCCACGGGGAGCGAGGCTGCCGGCTTTCTGGGGGCCCCTCCCCAGGCCCGGACGTCCTGAGAGCACCCGAGGAGGAGAGGAGCTGTGGACCGGCACCAGCGGGATCTTTGGCCGGCTGGCCGCCGCCATGGTTTCTGAGGCAGCTTTGGCGCTCTGCCTTCTCGGGGGGCCCCTCTGGATCTGCCCTGCCCGGGCAGCCCCCCACCGGGCCGCCCCTCGAGCACACCCCACCCCCGCCACCGGGGAAAGTTGGGGGAACGCTCTACCTAGAGCCACCGAGCTTGGCCTGGGGGCTCCGGCCCCGCCCCGCCTCCCCACGTCTCCCCACCCCTCCCCGCCCCCTCCCCGAGTGTGTGGGAGGAGCCCACCCCTTGTGGGCTGAGGCGGTCAGGTGACGCCCCGGGTGGGTGGGGCCGGGGCCCCGGCGCCCTATATAAGGCGGCGGCAGCCCTCCCTGGAGGCAGCGGGAGCCCGCGTCGCACATCGCACAGCACCGCGTCGCACAGCACCGCGCCTGAGGGCGCTTCTCCGTGGCTGACCCTGAAGAGGAGGAGGCCCAAGTGCCAGAGCTTTCTCCCCTAGAAGGTCGGGACTCTCCAGCAGTGTGTGGGTTGGTTGGGTTGGGTTGGAGGTGCAGCGTTTGGGCCGAGGGGGTTCCTCTTCTCCCCTGGCTGGAGAAGTCTACCCTCCGGGGGCCGCGTTCTTGGCCACTGCGAGGCGCACCGTGTGGGGAGGGACAGCGCGTCCTGTGGGGGGCGTGCACGGCGGCTGTGGGGGCGTGCGTGTGCGCGCGCGGGAAGCCAGCAGCCAGACTTGAGCATCTCCCTCTTCTGACCTTTGTGGCTGGTCAGACGCGCCCAGGCCAGGGATCCCCGGCCCCGCCCGATCTTGCGGGCTGGCAGGCATGGACAAGGCCAGCGCGTCGAGCTGGGACCAAGGGGGCGACCCAGGTCTGGCGGCAGAGACGGCAGCCGGGCCCTCGGGCCCCCGGGCGGCCCGCGGCGGTGAGCGGCCCGCGGACCGCCCGCAGGAGCTGATGCGCGCCCCTGAAGAGGAGGCGGACACAGGCCGCGGGCCTCCTGCAGCCAAAAGGCTGAAAAGGGACACCGAGGGCCAGAGACCGAGGAACCCCCGAGTGGATGAAGAGGAGGCCCAGAAGATGCGAACCCTCGTGGCTTCCATGAGCCAGGAGCAGCTGGACCGTTACGAAGTGTATCGCAGGTCAGCCTTCCCCAGGGCAACCATGAAACGTCTGATCCAGAGCGTGGCTGGCTCGGCGGTGGGCCAGAACGTCGTCATTGCCATGTCCGGAGTGGCCAAGGTCTTCGTCGGGGAGGTCGTGGAAGAGGCCCTGGACGTGTGTGAGAAGTGGGGGGAGACACCCCCGCTCCAACCCAAGCATCTGAGGGAGGCTGTGCGCAGGTTACGCTCCCGGGGCCGAATGCCCAGCACCAAGCACAAGAAGATCTTGTTCTTCTAGGCCCGGGGCCCGGGGAGGGACGGTGGTCCAGAGGCCCTAAGGGCCTCGCCCGCTGTCTCGCCTCTGTCTCAGCCCAAGGTGGGTGTGGGTAGACCCAGGAGGGATTCCTCCTCCGCCCTCCCCAAGACGCACCCTGCTACCCTTCTGCCCACACAACCAGGCTTCTGGGTCTGGTTCCCCCAGGCCAGCCCGGAAATGCGCATGCAATGGGAAATGGCTCAAGGAAGCAGGGGAGCGCCCGAGCGCCGGCCCGGGCACGTCTACTCCGGAGTCTACTCTGCTCGACCCTGATGCCTAAGGCGCCTCAAAGGGAATGTGCCTATGGATAGAGCTGATTTCCCTGGCGATAAGGACGCAGTGACACAGGGGCTCTTGGCAGGTCGCCGGTCTTCCGGGTGCTGCCGAAAGATAAAACAGTATACACTTGGAAAACCTGCATGGGAGTTCCCGTCATGGCTCAGTGGCTAAGGACTCCGCCTTGGAAGCATGAGGTTGCGGGTTCGATCCCTTGCCCCGCTCGCTCAGCGGCTTAAGGACCCGGCGTTGCCGCGAGCTGTGTTGTAGGTCCCAGACTCGGCTGGGATCTGGCAGAGCTGGGGCTCTGGCGTAGGTCGGTGGCTACAGCTCCCATTTCACCCCGAGCCTGGGACCCTCCTTATGCCCTGGGTGTGGCCACAGGGAATGGCAAAAAAAAAAAAAAAAAAAAAAAAAAAAAAAAAAAAAAAAAAAACCCAAAAAACAAAACAAAACAAAAAAACCCAAAACCCCAAAACACCAAAAAAAACCCCAAAAACCAAAAAAAAAAAAAAAACCAAAATGAAAAAACTCCCTAAAAAAAAAACAAAGGTTCAAAGGTGTACCAAAGTGGTTTAGAAAGACATGGGGAGGGGATGGGGGAGGAACAGATACACAAGATCCAAGGCAAGGCTCCCAGTGGGACCTGGAATGGGTCAAGAGGTGGCGAGGTATTCCTGAGGAGGTGAGGAGGGGATTGGCTCCCTCTCTGATCTTGGACGTTCCCGCCTCCGCAGCGGTGTGGGGTGATTCCGGTGGGTGGACGGTGGGGTGGGACGGCCTGAGAGCAGGAGCCCTGGGAGACGTGGCCCTTCCAGGTTGCCTTCGGTCAAGCCACAAGGGTCTTGCAGGGAGCCGGCGGAGAAAGAGAAGGGGGGCCAGGCATTGCCAAGCATTGCCTTCAGGCAATGGCCCGCCTACGGATCTCCTGGGTGGTGGGGGGGGGGAAGGATGTGCTGGCTGGCACATGCCTGAGGCCCCAGGTCCTCGGGCAGCCAGCCCCACTGCCCACGGGGAGCGAGGCTGCCGGCTTTCTGGGGGCCCCTCCCCAGGCCCGGACGTCCTGAGAGCACCCGAGGAGGAGAGGAGCTGTGGACCGGCACCAGCGGGATCTTTGGCCGGCTGGCCGCCGCCATGGTTTCTGAGGCAGCTTTGGCGCTCTGCCTTCTCGGGGGGCCCCTCTGGATCTGCCCTGCCCGGGCAGCCCCCCACCGGGCCGCCCCTCGAGCACACCCCACCCCCGCCACCGGGGAAAGTTGGGGGAACGCTCTACCTAGAGCCACCGAGCTTGGCCTGGGGGCTCCGGCCCCGCCCCGCCTCCCCACGTCTCCCCACCCCTCCCCGCCCCCTCCCCGAGTGTGTGGGAGGAGCCCACCCCTTGTGGGCTGAGGCGGTCAGGTGACGCCCCGGGTGGGTGGGGCCGGGGCCCCGGCGCCCTATATAAGGCGGCGGCAGCCCTCCCTGGAGGCAGCGGGAGCCCGCGTCGCACATCGCACAGCACCGCGTCGCACAGCACCGCGCCTGAGGGCGCTTCTCCGTGGCTGACCCTGAAGAGGAGGAGGCCCAAGTGCCAGAGCTTTCTCCCCTAGAAGGTCGGGACTCTCCAGCAGTGTGTGGGTTGGTTGGGTTGGGTTGGAGGTGCAGCGTTTGGGCCGAGGGGGTTCCTCTTCTCCCCTGGCTGGAGAAGTCTACCCTCCGGGGGCCGCGTTCTTGGCCACTGCGAGGCGCACCGTGTGGGGAGGGACAGCGCGTCCTGTGGGGGGCGTGCACGGCGGCTGTGGGGGCGTGCGTGTGCGCGCGCGGGAAGCCAGCAGCCAGACTTGAGCATCTCCCTCTTCTGACCTTTGTGGCTGGTCAGACGCGCCCAGGCCAGGGATCCCCGGCCCCGCCCGATCTTGCGGGCTGGCAGGCATGGACAAGGCCAGCGCGTCGAGCTGGGACCAAGGGGGCGACCCAGGTCTGGCGGCAGAGACGGCAGCCGGGCCCTCGGGCCCCCGGGCGGCCCGCGGCGGTGAGCGGCCCGCGGACCGCCCGCAGGAGCTGATGCGCGCCCCTGAAGAGGAGGCGGACACAGGCCGCGGGCCTCCTGCAGCCAAAAGGCTGAAAAGGGACACCGAGGGCCAGAGACCGAGGAACCCCCGAGTGGATGAAGAGGAGGCCCAGAAGATGCGAACCCTCGTGGCTTCCATGAGCCAGGAGCAGCTGGACCGTTACGAAGTGTATCGCAGGTCAGCCTTCCCCAGGGCAACCATGAAACGTCTGATCCAGAGCGTGGCTGGCTCGGCGGTGGGCCAGAACGTCGTCATTGCCATGTCCGGAGTGGCCAAGGTCTTCGTCGGGGAGGTCGTGGAAGAGGCCCTGGACGTGTGTGAGAAGTGGGGGGAGACACCCCCGCTCCAACCCAAGCATCTGAGGGAGGCTGTGCGCAGGTTACGCTCCCGGGGCCGAATGCCCAGCACCAAGCACAAGAAGATCTTGTTCTTCTAGGCCCGGGGCCCGGGGAGGGACGGTGGTCCAGAGGCCCTAAGGGCCTCGCCCGCTGTCTCGCCTCTGTCTCAGCCCAAGGTGGGTGTGGGTAGACCCAGGAGGGATTCCTCCTCCGCCCTCCCCAAGACGCACCCTGCTACCCTTCTGCCCACACAACCAGGCTTCTGGGTCTGGTTCCCCCAGGCCAGCCCGGAAATGCGCATGCAATGGGAAATGGCTCAAGGAAGCAGGGGAGCGCCCGAGCGCCGGCCCGGGCACGTCTACTCCGGAGTCTACTCTGCTCGACCCTGATGCCTAAGGCGCCTCAAAGGGAATGTGCCTATGGATAGAGCTGATTTCCCTGGCGATAAGGACGCAGTGACACAGGGGCTCTTGGCAGGTCGCCGGTCTTCCGGGTGCTGCCGAAAGATAAAACAGTATACACTTGGAAAACCTGCATGGGAGTTCCCGTCATGGCTCAGTGGCTAAGGACTCCGCCTTGGAAGCATGAGGTTGCGGGTTCGATCCCTTGCCCCGCTCGCTCAGCGGCTTAAGGACCCGGCGTTGCCGCGAGCTGTGTTGTAGGTCCCAGACTCGGCTGGGATCTGGCAGAGCTGGGGCTCTGGCGTAGGTCGGTGGCTACAGCTCCCATTCCACCCCGAGCCTGGGACCCTCCTTATGCCCTGGGTGTGGCCACAGGGAATGGCAAAAAAAAAAAAAAAAAAAAAAAAAAAACCCAAAAAACAAAACAAAACAAAAAAACCCAAAACCCCAAAACACCAAAAAAAACCCCAAAAACCAAAAAAAAAAAAAAAACCAAAATGAAAAAACTCCCTAAAAAAAAAACAAAGGTTCAAAGGTGTACCAAAGTGGTTTAGAAAGACATGGGGAGGGGATGGGGGAGGAACAGATCCACAAGATCCAAGGCAAGGCTCCCAGTGGGACCTGGAATGGGTCAAGAGGTGGCGAGGTATTCCTGAGGAGGTGAGGAGGGGATTGGCTCCCTCTCTGATCTTGGACGTTCCCGCCTCCGCAGCGGTGTGGGGTGATTCCGGTGGGTGGACGGTGGGGTGGGACGGCCTGAGAGCAGGAGCCCTGGGAGACGTGGCCCTTCCAGGTTGCCTTCGGTCAAGCCACAAGGGTCTTGCAGGGAGCCGGCGGAGAAAGAGAAGGGGGGCCAGGCATTGCCAAGCATTGCCTTCAGGCAATGGCCCGCCTACGGATCTCCTGGGTGGTGGGGGGGGGGAAGGATGTGCTGGCTGGCACATGCCTGAGGCCCCAGGTCCTCGGGCAGCCAGCCCCACTGCCCACGGGGAGCGAGGCTGCCGGCTTTCTGGGGGCCCCTCCCCAGGCCCGGACGTCCTGAGAGCACCCGAGGAGGAGAGGAGCTGTGGACCGGCACCAGCGGGATCTTTGGCCGGCTGGCCGCCGCCATGGTTTCTGAGGCAGCTTTGGCGCTCTGCCTTCTCGGGGGGCCCCTCTGGATCTGCCCTGCCCGGGCAGCCCCCCACCGGGCCGCCCCTCGAGCACACCCCACCCCCGCCACCGGGGAAAGTTGGGGGAACGCTCTACCTAGAGCCACCGAGCTTGGCCTGGGGGCTCCGGCCCCGCCCCGCCTCCCCACGTCTCCCCACCCCTCCCCGCCCCCTCCCCGAGTGTGTGGGAGGAGCCCACCCCTTGTGGGCTGAGGCGGTCAGGTGACGCCCCGGGTGGGTGGGGCCGGGGCCCCGGCGCCCTATATAAGGCGGCGGCAGCCCTCCCTGGAGGCAGCGGGAGCCCGCGTCGCACATCGCACAGCACCGCGTCGCACAGCACCGCGCCTGAGGGCGCTTCTCCGTGGCTGACCCTGAAGAGGAGGAGGCCCAAGTGCCAGAGCTTTCTCCCCTAGAAGGTCGGGACTCTCCAGCAGTGTGTGGGTTGGTTGGGTTGGGTTGGAGGTGCAGCGTTTGGGCCGAGGGGGTTCCTCTTCTCCCCTGGCTGGAGAAGTCTACCCTCCGGGGGCCGCGTTCTTGGCCACTGCGAGGCGCACCGTGTGGGGAGGGACAGCGCGTCCTGTGGGGGGCGTGCACGGCGGCTGTGGGGGCGTGCGTGTGCGCGCGCGGGAAGCCAGCAGCCAGACTTGAGCATCTCCCTCTTCTGACCTTTGTGGCTGGTCAGACGCGCCCAGGCCAGGGATCCCCGGCCCCGCCCGATCTTGCGGGCTGGCAGGCATGGACAAGGCCAGCGCGTCGAGCTGGGACCAAGGGGGCGACCCAGGTCTGGCGGCAGAGACGGCAGCCGGGCCCTCGGGCCCCCGGGCGGCCCGCGGCGGTGAGCGGCCCGCGGACCGCCCGCAGGAGCTGATGCGCGCCCCTGAAGAGGAGGCGGACACAGGCCGCGGGCCTCCTGCAGCCAAAAGGCTGAAAAGGGACACCGAGGGCCAGAGACCGAGGAACCCCCGAGTGGATGAAGAGGAGGCCCAGAAGATGCGAACCCTCGTGGCTTCCATGAGCCAGGAGCAGCTGGACCGTTACGAAGTGTATCGCAGGTCAGCCTTCCCCAGGGCAACCATGAAACGTCTGATCCAGAGCGTGGCTGGCTCGGCGGTGGGCCAGAACGTCGTCATTGCCATGTCCGGAGTGGCCAAGGTCTTCGTCGGGGAGGTCGTGGAAGAGGCCCTGGACGTGTGTGAGAAGTGGGGGGAGACACCCCCGCTCCAACCCAAGCATCTGAGGGAGGCTGTGCGCAGGTTACGCTCCCGGGGCCGAATGCCCAGCACCAAGCACAAGAAGATCTTGTTCTTCTAGGCCCGGGGCCCGGGGAGGGACGGTGGTCCAGAGGCCCTAAGGGCCTCGCCCGCTGTCTCGCCTCTGTCTCAGCCCAAGGTGGGTGTGGGTAGACCCAGGAGGGATTCCTCCTCCGCCCTCCCCAAGACGCACCCTGCTACCCTTCTGCCCACACAACCAGGCTTCTGGGTCTGGTTCCCCCAGGCCAGCCCGGAAATGCGCATGCAATGGGAAATGGCTCAAGGAAGCAGGGGAGCGCCGGAGCGCCGGCCCAGGCACGTCTACTCCGGAGTCTACTCTGCTCGACCCTGATGCCTAAGGCGCCTCAAAGGGAATGTGCCTATGGATAGAGCTGATTTCCCTGGCGATAAGGACGCAGTGACACAGGGGCTCTTGGCAGGTCGCCGGTCTTCCGGGTGCTGCCGAAAGATAAAACAGTATACACTTGGAAAACCTGCATGGGAGTTCCCGTCATGGCTCAGTGGCTAAGGACTCCGCCTTGGAAGCATGAGGTTGCGGGTTCGATCCCTTGCCCCGCTCGCTCAGCGGCTTAAGGACCCGGCGTTGCCGCGAGCTGTGTTGTAGGTCCCAGACTCGGCTGGGATCTGGCAGAGCTGGGGCTCTGGCGTAGGTCGGTGGCTACAGCTCCCATTTCACCCCGAGCCTGGGACCCTCCTTATGCCCTGGGTGTGGCCACAGGGAATGGCAAAAAAAAAAAAAAAAAAAAAAAAAAAAAAAAAAAAAAAAAAAAAAAAAAAAAAAACCCAAAAAACAAAACAAAACAAAAAAACCCAAAACCCCAAAACACCAAAAAAAACCCCAAAAACCAAAAAAAAAAAAAAAAACCAAAATGAAAAAACTCCCTAAAAAAAAAACAAAGGTTCAAAGGTGTACCAAAGTGGTTTAGAAAGACATGGGGAGGGGATGGGGGAGGAACAGATCCACAAGATCCAAGGCAAGGCTCCCAGTGGGACCTGGAATGGGTCAAGAGGTGGCGAGGTATTCCTGAGGAGGTGAGGAGGGGATTGGCTCCCTCTCTGATCTTGGACGTTCCCGCCTCCGCAGCGGTGTGGGGTGATTCCGGTGGGTGGACGGTGGGGTGGGACGGCCTGAGAGCAGGAGCCCTGGGAGACGTGGCCCTTCCAGGTTGCCTTCGGTCAAGCCACAAGGGTCTTGCAGGGAGCCGGCGGAGAAAGAGAAGGGGGGCCAGGCATTGCCAAGCATTGCCTTCAGGCAATGGCCCGCCTACGGATCTCCTGGGTGGTGGGGGGGGGGAAGGATGTGCTGGCTGGCACATGCCTGAGGCCCCAGGTCCTCGGGCAGCCAGCCCCACTGCCCACGGGGAGCGAGGCTGCCGGCTTTCTGGGGGCCCCTCCCCAGGCCCGGACGTCCTGAGAGCACCCGAGGAGGAGAGGAGCTGTGGACCGGCACCAGCGGGATCTTTGGCCGGCTGGCCGCCGCCATGGTTTCTGAGGCAGCTTTGGCGCTCTGCCTTCTCGGGGGGCCCCTCTGGATCTGCCCTGCCCGGGCAGCCCCCCACCGGGCCGCCCCTCGAGCACACCCCACCCCCGCCACCGGGGAAAGTTGGGGGAACGCTCTACCTAGAGCCACCGAGCTTGGCCTGGGGGCTCCGGCCCCGCCCCGCCTCCCCACGTCTCCCCACCCCTCCCCGCCCCCTCCCCGAGTGTGTGGGAGGAGCCCACCCCTTGTGGGCTGAGGCGGTCAGGTGACGCCCCGGGTGGGTGGGGCCGGGGCCCCGGCGCCCTATATAAGGCGGCGGCAGCCCTCCCTGGAGGCAGCGGGAGCCCGCGTCGCACATCGCACAGCACCGCGTCGCACAGCACCGCGCCTGAGGGCGCTTCTCCGTGGCTGACCCTGAAGAGGAGGAGGCCCAAGTGCCAGAGCTTTCTCCCCTAGAAGGTCGGGACTCTCCAGCAGTGTGTGGGTTGGTTGGGTTGGGTTGGAGGTGCAGCGTTTGGGCCGAGGGGGTTCCTCTTCTCCCCTGGCTGGAGAAGTCTACCCTCCGGGGGCCGCGTTCTTGGCCACTGCGAGGCGCACCGTGTGGGGAGGGACAGCGCGTCCTGTGGGGGGCGTGCACGGCGGCTGTGGGGGCGTGCGTGTGCGCGCGCGGGAAGCCAGCAGCCAGACTTGAGCATCTCCCTCTTCTGACCTTTGTGGCTGGTCAGACGCGCCCAGGCCAGGGATCCCCGGCCCCGCCCGATCTTGCGGGCTGGCAGGCATGGACAAGGCCAGCGCGTCGAGCTGGGACCAAGGGGGCGACCCAGGTCTGGCGGCAGAGACGGCAGCCGGGCCCTCGGGCCCCCGGGCGGCCCGCGGCGGTGAGCGGCCCGCGGACCGCCCGCAGGAGCTGATGCGCGCCCCTGAAGAGGAGGCGGACACAGGCCGCGGGCCTCCTGCAGCCAAAAGGCTGAAAAGGGACACCGAGGGCCAGAGACCGAGGAACCCCCGAGTGGATGAAGAGGAGGCCCAGAAGATGCGAACCCTCGTGGCTTCCATGAGCCAGGAGCAGCTGGACCGTTACGAAGTGTATCGCAGGTCAGCCTTCCCCAGGGCAACCATGAAACGTCTGATCCAGAGCGTGGCTGGCTCGGCGGTGGGCCAGAACGTCGTCATTGCCATGTCCGGAGTGGCCAAGGTCTTCGTCGGGGAGGTCGTGGAAGAGGCCCTGGACGTGTGTGAGAAGTGGGGGGAGACACCCCCGCTCCAACCCAAGCATCTGAGGGAGGCTGTGCGCAGGTTACGCTCCCGGGGCCGAATGCCCAGCACCAAGCACAAGAAGATCTTGTTCTTCTAGGCCCGGGGCCCGGGGAGGGACGGTGGTCCAGAGGCCCTAAGGGCCTCGCCCGCTGTCTCGCCTCTGTCTCAGCCCAAGGTGGGTGTGGGTAGACCCAGGAGGGATTCCTCCTCCGCCCTCCCCAAGACGCACCCTGCTACCCTTCTGCCCACACAACCAGGCTTCTGGGTCTGGTTCCCCCAGGCCAGCCCGGAAATGCGCATGCAATGGGAAATGGCTCAAGGAAGCAGGGGAGCGCCCGAGCGCCGGCCCGGGCACGTCTACTCCGGAGTCTACTCTGCTCGACCCTGATGCCTAAGGCGCCTCAAAGGGAATGTGCCTATGGATAGAGCTGATTTCCCTGGCGATAAGGACGCAGTGACACAGGGGCTCTTGGCAGGTCGCCGGTCTTCCGGGTGCTGCCGAAAGATAAAACAGTATACACTTGGAAAACCTGCATGGGAGTTCCCGTCATGGCTCAGTGGCTAAGGACTCCGCCTTGGAAGCATGAGGTTGCGGGTTCGATCCCTTGCCCCGCTCGCTCAGCGGCTTAAGGACCCGGCGTTGCCGCGAGCTGTGTTGTAGGTCCCAGACTCGGCTGGGATCTGGCAGAGCTGGGGCTCTGGCGTAGGTCGGTGGCTACAGCTCCCATTCCACCCCGAGCCTGGGACCCTCCTTATGCCCTGGGTGTGGCCACAGGGAATGGCAAAAAAAAAAAAAAAAAAAAAAAAAAAAAAAAACCCAAAAAACAAAACAAAACAAAAAAACCCAAAACCCCAAAACACCAAAAAAAACCCCAAAAACCAAAAAAAAAAAAAAAACCAAAATGAAATAACTCCCTAAAAAAAAAACAAAGGTTCAAAGGTGTACCAAAGTGGTTTAGAAAGACATGGGGAGGGGATGGGGGAGGAACAGATCCACAAGATCCAAGGCAAGGCTCCCAGTGGGACCTGGAATGGGTCAAGAGGTGGCGAGGTATTCCTGAGGAGGTGAGGAGGGGATTGGCTCCCTCTCTGATCTTGGACGTTCCCGCCTCCGCAGCGGTGTGGGGTGATTCCGGTGGGTGGACGGTGGGGTGGGACGGCCTGAGAGCAGGAGCCCTGGGAGACGTGGCCCTTCCAGGTTGCCTTCGGTCAAGCCACAAGGGTCTTGCAGGGAGCCGGCGGAGAAAGAGAAGGGGGGCCAGGCATTGCCAAGCATTGCCTTCAGGCAATGGCCCGCCTACGGATCTCCTGGGTGGTGGGGGGGGGGAAGGATGTGCTGGCTGGCACATGCCTGAGGCCCCAGGTCCTCGGGCAGCCAGCCCCACTGCCCACGGGGAGCGAGGCTGCCGGCTTTCTGGGGGCCCCTCCCCAGGCCCGGACGTCCTGAGAGCACCCGAGGAGGAGAGGAGCTGTGGACCGGCACCAGCGGGATCTTTGGCCGGCTGGCCGCCGCCATGGTTTCTGAGGCAGCTTTGGCGCTCTGCCTTCTCGGGGGGCCCCTCTGGATCTGCCCTGCCCGGGCAGCCCCCCACCGGGCCGCCCCTCGAGCACACCCCACCCCCGCCACCGGGGAAAGTTGGGGGAACGCTCTACCTAGAGCCACCGAGCTTGGCCTGGGGGCTCCGGCCCCGCCCCGCCTCCCCACGTCTCCCCACCCCTCCCCGCCCCCTCCCCGAGTGTGTGGGAGGAGCCCACCCCTTGTGGGCTGAGGCGGTCAGGTGACGCCCCGGGTGGGTGGGGCCGGGGCCCCGGCGCCCTATATAAGGCGGCGGCAGCCCTCCCTGGAGGCAGCGGGAGCCCGCGTCGCACATCGCACAGCACCGCGTCGCACAGCACCGCGCCTGAGGGCGCTTCTCCGTGGCTGACCCTGAAGAGGAGGAGGCCCAAGTGCCAGAGCTTTCTCCCCTAGAAGGTCGGGACTCTCCAGCAGTGTGTGGGTTGGTTGGGTTGGGTTGGAGGTGCAGCGTTTGGGCCGAGGGGGTTCCTCTTCTCCCCTGGCTGGAGAAGTCTACCCTCCGGGGGCCGCGTTCTTGGCCACTGCGAGGCGCACCGTGTGGGGAGGGACAGCGCGTCCTGTGGGGGGCGTGCACGGCGGCTGTGGGGGCGTGCGTGTGCGCGCGCGGGAAGCCAGCAGCCAGACTTGAGCATCTCCCTCTTCTGACCTTTGTGGCTGGTCAGACGCGCCCAGGCCAGGGATCCCCGGCCCCGCCCGATCTTGCGGGCTGGCAGGCATGGACAAGGCCAGCGCGTCGAGCTGGGACCAAGGGGGCGACCCAGGTCTGGCGGCAGAGACGGCAGCCGGGCCCTCGGGCCCCCGGGCGGCCCGCGGCGGTGAGCGGCCCGCGGACCGCCCGCAGGAGCTGATGCGCGCCCCTGAAGAGGAGGCGGACACAGGCCGCGGGCCTCCTGCAGCCAAAAGGCTGAAAAGGGACACCGAGGGCCAGAGACCGAGGAACCCCCGAGTGGATGAAGAGGAGGCCCAGAAGATGCGAACCCTCGTGGCTTCCATGAGCCAGGAGCAGCTGGACCGTTACGAAGTGTATCGCAGGTCAGCCTTCCCCAGGGCAACCATGAAACGTCTGATCCAGAGCGTGGCTGGCTCGGCGGTGGGCCAGAACGTCGTCATTGCCATGTCCGGAGTGGCCAAGGTCTTCGTCGGGGAGGTCGTGGAAGAGGCCCTGGACGTGTGTGAGAAGTGGGGGGAGACACCCCCGCTCCAACCCAAGCATCTGAGGGAGGCTGTGCGCAGGTTACGCTCCCGGGGCCGAATGCCCAGCACCAAGCACAAGAAGATCTTGTTCTTCTAGGCCCGGGGCCCGGGGAGGGACGGTGGTCCAGAGGCCCTAAGGGCCTCGCCCGCTGTCTCGCCTCTGTCTCAGCCCAAGGTGGGTGTGGGTAGACCCAGGAGGGATTCCTCCTCCGCCCTCCCCAAGACGCACCCTGCTACCCTTCTGCCCACACAACCAGGCTTCTGGGTCTGGTTCCCCCAGGCCAGCCCGGAAATGCGCATGCAATGGGAAATGGCTCAAGGAAGCAGGGGAGCGCCCGAGCGCCGGCCCGGGCACGTCTACTCCGGAGTCTACTCTGCTCGACCCTGATGCCTAAGGCGCCTCAAAGGGAATGTGCCTATGGATAGAGCTGATTTCCCTGGCGATAAGGACGCAGTGACACAGGGGCTCTTGGCAGGTCGCCGGTCTTCCGGGTGCTGCCGAAAGATAAAACAGTATACACTTGGAAAACCTGCATGGGAGTTCCCGTCATGGCTCAGTGGCTAAGGACTCCGCCTTGGAAGCATGAGGTTGCGGGTTCGATCCCTTGCCCCGCTCGCTCAGCGGCTTAAGGACCCGGCGTTGCCGCGAGCTGTGTTGTAGGTCCCAGACTCGGCTGGGATCTGGCAGAGCTGGGGCTCTGGCGTAGGTCGGTGGCTACAGCTCCCATTCCACCCCGAGCCTGGGACCCTCCTTATGCCCTGGGTGTGGCCACAGGGAATGGCAAAAAAAAAAAAAAAAAAAAAAAAAAAAAAAACCCAAAAAACAAAACAAAACAAAAAAACCCAAAACCCCAAAACACCAAAAAAAACCCCAAAAACCAAAAAAAAAAAAAAAACCAAAATGAAATAACTCCCTAAAAAAAAAACAAAGGTTCAAAGGTGTACCAAAGTGGTTTAGAAAGACATGGGGAGGGGATGGGGGAGGAACAGATCCACAAGATCCAAGGCAAGGCTCCCAGTGGGACCTGGAATGGGTCAAGAGGTGGCGAGGTATTCCTGAGGAGGTGAGGAGGGGATTGGCTCCCTCTCTGATCTTGGACGTTCCCGCCTCCGCAGCGGTGTGGGGTGATTCCGGTGGGTGGACGGTGGGGTGGGACGGCCTGAGAGCAGGAGCCCTGGGAGACGTGGCCCTTCCAGGTTGCCTTCGGTCAAGCCACAAGGGTCTTGCAGGGAGCCGGCGGAGAAAGAGAAGGGGGGCCAGGCATTGCCAAGCATTGCCTTCAGGCAATGGCCCGCCTACGGATCTCCTGGGTGGTGGGGGGGGGGAAGGATGTGCTGGCTGGCACATGCCTGAGGCCCCAGGTCCTCGGGCAGCCAGCCCCACTGCCCACGGGGAGCGAGGCTGCCGGCTTTCTGGGGGCCCCTCCCCAGGCCCGGACGTCCTGAGAGCACCCGAGGAGGAGAGGAGCTGTGGACCGGCACCAGCGGGATCTTTGGCCGGCTGGCCGCCGCCATGGTTTCTGAGGCAGCTTTGGCGCTCTGCCTTCTCGGGGGGCCCCTCTGGATCTGCCCTGCCCGGGCAGCCCCCCACCGGGCCGCCCCTCGAGCACACCCCACCCCCGCCACCGGGGAAAGTTGGGGGAACGCTCTACCTAGAGCCACCGAGCTTGGCCTGGGGGCTCCGGCCCCGCCCCGCCTCCCCACGTCTCCCCACCCCTCCCCGCCCCCTCCCCGAGTGTGTGGGAGGAGCCCACCCCTTGTGGGCTGAGGCGGTCAGGTGACGCCCCGGGTGGGTGGGGCCGGGGCCCCGGCGCCCTATATAAGGCGGCGGCAGCCCTCCCTGGAGGCAGCGGGAGCCCGCGTCGCACATCGCACAGCACCGCGTCGCACAGCACCGCGCCTGAGGGCGCTTCTCCGTGGCTGACCCTGAAGAGGAGGAGGCCCAAGTGCCAGAGCTTTCTCCCCTAGAAGGTCGGGACTCTCCAGCAGTGTGTGGGTTGGTTGGGTTGGGTTGGAGGTGCAGCGTTTGGGCCGAGGGGGTTCCTCTTCTCCCCTGGCTGGAGAAGTCTACCCTCCGGGGGCCGCGTTCTTGGCCACTGCGAGGCGCACCGTGTGGGGAGGGACAGCGCGTCCTGTGGGGGGCGTGCACGGCGGCTGTGGGGGCGTGCGTGTGCGCGCGCGGGAAGCCAGCAGCCAGACTTGAGCATCTCCCTCTTCTGACCTTTGTGGCTGGTCAGACGCGCCCAGGCCAGGGATCCCCGGCCCCGCCCGATCTTGCGGGCTGGCAGGCATGGACAAGGCCAGCGCGTCGAGCTGGGACCAAGGGGGCGACCCAGGTCTGGCGGCAGAGACGGCAGCCGGGCCCTCGGGCCCCCGGGCGGCCCGCGGCGGTGAGCGGCCCGCGGACCGCCCGCAGGAGCTGATGCGCGCCCCTGAAGAGGAGGCGGACACAGGCCGCGGGCCTCCTGCAGCCAAAAGGCTGAAAAGGGACACCGAGGGCCAGAGACCGAGGAACCCCCGAGTGGATGAAGAGGAGGCCCAGAAGATGCGAACCCTCGTGGCTTCCATGAGCCAGGAGCAGCTGGACCGTTACGAAGTGTATCGCAGGTCAGCCTTCCCCAGGGCAACCATGAAACGTCTGATCCAGAGCGTGGCTGGCTCGGCGGTGGGCCAGAACGTCGTCATTGCCATGTCCGGAGTGGCCAAGGTCTTCGTCGGGGAGGTCGTGGAAGAGGCCCTGGACGTGTGTGAGAAGTGGGGGGAGACACCCCCGCTCCAACCCAAGCATCTGAGGGAGGCTGTGCGCAGGTTACGCTCCCGGGGCCGAATGCCCAGCACCAAGCACAAGAAGATCTTGTTCTTCTAGGCCCGGGGCCCGGGGAGGGACGGTGGTCCAGAGGCCCTAAGGGCCTCGCCCGCTGTCTCGCCTCTGTCTCAGCCCAAGGTGGGTGTGGGTAGACCCAGGAGGGATTCCTCCTCCGCCCTCCCCAAGACGCACCCTGCTACCCTTCTGCCCACACAACCAGGCTTCTGGGTCTGGTTCCCCCAGGCCAGCCCGGAAATGCGCATGCAATGGGAAATGGCTCAAGGAAGCAGGGGAGCGCCCGAGCGCCGGCCCGGGCACGTCTACTCCGGAGTCTACTCTGCTCGACCCTGATGCCTAAGGCGCCTCAAAGGGAATGTGCCTATGGATAGAGCTGATTTCCCTGGCGATAAGGACGCAGTGACACAGGGGCTCTTGGCAGGTCGCCGGTCTTCCGGGTGCTGCCGAAAGATAAAACAGTATACACTTGGAAAACCTGCATGGGAGTTCCCGTCATGGCTCAGTGGCTAAGGACTCCGCCTTGGAAGCATGAGGTTGCGGGTTCGATCCCTTGCCCCGCTCGCTCAGCGGCTTAAGGACCCGGCGTTGCCGCGAGCTGTGTTGTAGGTCCCAGACTCGGCTGGGATCTGGCAGAGCTGGGGCTCTGGCGTAGGTCGGTGGCTACAGCTCCCATTCCACCCCGAGCCTGGGACCCTCCTTATGCCCTGGGTGTGGCCACAGGGAATGGCAAAAAAAAAAAAAAAAAAAAAAAAAAAAAAAAACCCAAAAAACAAAACAAAACAAAAAAACCCAAAACCCCAAAACACCAAAAAAAACCCCAAAAACCAAAAAAAAAAAAAAAACCAAAATGAAATAACTCCCTAAAAAAAAAACAAAGGTTCAAAGGTGTACCAAAGTGGTTTAGAAAGACATGGGGAGGGGATGGGGGAGGAACAGATCCACAAGATCCAAGGCAAGGCTCCCAGTGGGACCTGGAATGGGTCAAGAGGTGGCGAGGTATTCCTGAGGAGGTGAGGAGGGGATTGGCTCCCTCTCTGATCTTGGACGTTCCCGCCTCCGCAGCGGTGTGGGGTGATTCCGGTGGGTGGACGGTGGGGTGGGACGGCCTGAGAGCAGGAGCCCTGGGAGACGTGGCCCTTCCAGGTTGCCTTCGGTCAAGCCACAAGGGTCTTGCAGGGAGCCGGCGGAGAAAGAGAAGGGGGGCCAGGCATTGCCAAGCATTGCCTTCAGGCAATGGCCCGCCTACGGATCTCCTGGGTGGTGGGGGGGGGGAAGGATGTGCTGGCTGGCACATGCCTGAGGCCCCAGGTCCTCGGGCAGCCAGCCCCACTGCCCACGGGGAGCGAGGCTGCCGGCTTTCTGGGGGCCCCTCCCCAGGCCCGGACGTCCTGAGAGCACCCGAGGAGGAGAGGAGCTGTGGACCGGCACCAGCGGGATCTTTGGCCGGCTGGCCGCCGCCATGGTTTCTGAGGCAGCTTTGGCGCTCTGCCTTCTCGGGGGGCCCCTCTGGATCTGCCCTGCCCGGGCAGCCCCCCACCGGGCCGCCCCTCGAGCACACCCCACCCCCGCCACCGGGGAAAGTTGGGGGAACGCTCTACCTAGAGCCACCGAGCTTGGCCTGGGGGCTCCGGCCCCGCCCCGCCTCCCCACGTCTCCCCACCCCTCCCCGCCCCCTCCCCGAGTGTGTGGGAGGAGCCCACCCCTTGTGGGCTGAGGCGGTCAGGTGACGCCCCGGGTGGGTGGGGCCGGGGCCCCGGCGCCCTATATAAGGCGGCGGCAGCCCTCCCTGGAGGCAGCGGGAGCCCGCGTCGCACATCGCACAGCACCGCGTCGCACAGCACCGCGCCTGAGGGCGCTTCTCCGTGGCTGACCCTGAAGAGGAGGAGGCCCAAGTGCCAGAGCTTTCTCCCCTAGAAGGTCGGGACTCTCCAGCAGTGTGTGGGTTGGTTGGGTTGGGTTGGAGGTGCAGCGTTTGGGCCGAGGGGGTTCCTCTTCTCCCCTGGCTGGAGAAGTCTACCCTCCGGGGGCCGCGTTCTTGGCCACTGCGAGGCGCACCGTGTGGGGAGGGACAGCGCGTCCTGTGGGGGGCGTGCACGGCGGCTGTGGGGGCGTGCGTGTGCGCGCGCGGGAAGCCAGCAGCCAGACTTGAGCATCTCCCTCTTCTGACCTTTGTGGCTGGTCAGACGCGCCCAGGCCAGGGATCCCCGGCCCCGCCCGATCTTGCGGGCTGGCAGGCATGGACAAGGCCAGCGCGTCGAGCTGGGACCAAGGGGGCGACCCAGGTCTGGCGGCAGAGACGGCAGCCGGGCCCTCGGGCCCCCGGGCGGCCCGCGGCGGTGAGCGGCCCGCGGACCGCCCGCAGGAGCTGATGCGCGCCCCTGAAGAGGAGGCGGACACAGGCCGCGGGCCTCCTGCAGCCAAAAGGCTGAAAAGGGACACCGAGGGCCAGAGACCGAGGAACCCCCGAGTGGATGAAGAGGAGGCCCAGAAGATGCGAACCCTCGTGGCTTCCATGAGCCAGGAGCAGCTGGACCGTTACGAAGTGTATCGCAGGTCAGCCTTCCCCAGGGCAACCATGAAACGTCTGATCCAGAGCGTGGCTGGCTCGGCGGTGGGCCAGAACGTCGTCATTGCCATGTCCGGAGTGGCCAAGGTCTTCGTCGGGGAGGTCGTGGAAGAGGCCCTGGACGTGTGTGAGAAGTGGGGGGAGACACCCCCGCTCCAACCCAAGCATCTGAGGGAGGCTGTGCGCAGGTTACGCTCCCGGGGCCGAATGCCCAGCACCAAGCACAAGAAGATCTTGTTCTTCTAGGCCCGGGGCCCGGGGAGGGACGGTGGTCCAGAGGCCCTAAGGGCCTCGCCCGCTGTCTCGCCTCTGTCTCAGCCCAAGGTGGGTGTGGGTAGACCCAGGAGGGATTCCTCCTCCGCCCTCCCCAAGACGCACCCTGCTACCCTTCTGCCCACACAACCAGGCTTCTGGGTCTGGTTCCCCCAGGCCAGCCCGGAAATGCGCATGCAATGGGAAATGGCTCAAGGAAGCAGGGGAGCGCCCGAGCGCCGGCCCGGGCACGTCTACTCCGGAGTCTACTCTGCTCGACCCTGATGCCTAAGGCGCCTCAAAGGGAATGTGCCTATGGATAGAGCTGATTTCCCTGGCGATAAGGACGCAGTGACACAGGGGCTCTTGGCAGGTCGCCGGTCTTCCGGGTGCTGCCGAAAGATAAAACAGTATACACTTGGAAAACCTGCATGGGAGTTCCCGTCATGGCTCAGTGGCTAAGGACTCCGCCTTGGAAGCATGAGGTTGCGGGTTCGATCCCTTGCCCCGCTCGCTCAGCGGCTTAAGGACCCGGCGTTGCCGCGAGCTGTGTTGTAGGTCCCAGACTCGGCTGGGATCTGGCAGAGCTGGGGCTCTGGCGTAGGTCGGTGGCTACAGCTCCCATTCCACCCCGAGCCTGGGACCCTCCTTATGCCCTGGGTGTGGCCACAGGGAATGGCAAAAAAAAAAAAAAAAAAAAAAAAAAAAAAACCCAAAAAACAAAACAAAACAAAAAAACCCAAAACCCCAAAACACCAAAAAAAACCCCAAAAACCAAAAAAAAAAAAAAACCAAAATGAAATAACTCCCTAAAAAAAAAACAAAGGTTCAAAGGTGTACCAAAGTGGTTTAGAAAGACATGGGGAGGGGATGGGGGAGGAACAGATCCACAAGATCCAAGGCAAGGCTCCCAGTGGGACCTGGAATGGGTCAAGAGGTGGCGAGGTATTCCTGAGGAGGTGAGGAGGGGATTGGCTCCCTCTCTGATCTTGGACGTTCCCGCCTCCGCAGCGGTGTGGGGTGATTCCGGTGGGTGGACGGTGGGGTGGGACGGCCTGAGAGCAGGAGCCCTGGGAGACGTGGCCCTTCCAGGTTGCCTTCGGTCAAGCCACAAGGGTCTTGCAGGGAGCCGGCGGAGAAAGAGAAGGGGGGCCAGGCATTGCCAAGCATTGCCTTCAGGCAATGGCCCGCCTACGGATCTCCTGGGTGGTGGGGGGGGGGAAGGATGTGCTGGCTGGCACATGCCTGAGGCCCCAGGTCCTCGGGCAGCCAGCCCCACTGCCCACGGGGAGCGAGGCTGCCGGCTTTCTGGGGGCCCCTCCCCAGGCCCGGACGTCCTGAGAGCACCCGAGGAGGAGAGGAGCTGTGGACCGGCACCAGCGGGATCTTTGGCCGGCTGGCCGCCGCCATGGTTTCTGAGGCAGCTTTGGCGCTCTGCCTTCTCGGGGGGCCCCTCTGGATCTGCCCTGCCCGGGCAGCCCCCCACCGGGCCGCCCCTCGAGCACACCCCACCCCCGCCACCGGGGAAAGTTGGGGGAACGCTCTACCTAGAGCCACCGAGCTTGGCCTGGGGGCTCCGGCCCCGCCCCGCCTCCCCACGTCTCCCCACCCCTCCCCGCCCCCTCCCCGAGTGTGTGGGAGGAGCCCACCCCTTGTGGGCTGAGGCGGTCAGGTGACGCCCCGGGTGGGTGGGGCCGGGGCCCCGGCGCCCTATATAAGGCGGCGGCAGCCCTCCCTGGAGGCAGCGGGAGCCCGCGTCGCACATCGCACAGCACCGCGTCGCACAGCACCGCGCCTGAGGGCGCTTCTCCGTGGCTGACCCTGAAGAGGAGGAGGCCCAAGTGCCAGAGCTTTCTCCCCTAGAAGGTCGGGACTCTCCAGCAGTGTGTGGGTTGGTTGGGTTGGGTTGGAGGTGCAGCGTTTGGGCCGAGGGGGTTCCTCTTCTCCCCTGGCTGGAGAAGTCTACCCTCCGGGGGCCGCGTTCTTGGCCACTGCGAGGCGCACCGTGTGGGGAGGGACAGCGCGTCCTGTGGGGGGCGTGCACGGCGGCTGTGGGGGCGTGCGTGTGCGCGCGCGGGAAGCCAGCAGCCAGACTTGAGCATCTCCCTCTTCTGACCTTTGTGGCTGGTCAGACGCGCCCAGGCCAGGGATCCCCGGCCCCGCCCGATCTTGCGGGCTGGCAGGCATGGACAAGGCCAGCGCGTCGAGCTGGGACCAAGGGGGCGACCCAGGTCTGGCGGCAGAGACGGCAGCCGGGCCCTCGGGCCCCCGGGCGGCCCGCGGCGGTGAGCGGCCCGCGGACCGCCCGCAGGAGCTGATGCGCGCCCCTGAAGAGGAGGCGGACACAGGCCGCGGGCCTCCTGCAGCCAAAAGGCTGAAAAGGGACACCGAGGGCCAGAGACCGAGGAACCCCCGAGTGGATGAAGAGGAGGCCCAGAAGATGCGAACCCTCGTGGCTTCCATGAGCCAGGAGCAGCTGGACCGTTACGAAGTGTATCGCAGGTCAGCCTTCCCCAGGGCAACCATGAAACGTCTGATCCAGAGCGTGGCTGGCTCGGCGGTGGGCCAGAACGTCGTCATTGCCATGTCCGGAGTGGCCAAGGTCTTCGTCGGGGAGGTCGTGGAAGAGGCCCTGGACGTGTGTGAGAAGTGGGGGGAGACACCCCCGCTCCAACCCAAGCATCTGAGGGAGGCTGTGCGCAGGTTACGCTCCCGGGGCCGAATGCCCAGCACCAAGCACAAGAAGATCTTGTTCTTCTAGGCCCGGGGCCCGGGGAGGGACGGTGGTCCAGAGGCCCTAAGGGCCTCGCCCGCTGTCTCGCCTCTGTCTCAGCCCAAGGTGGGTGTGGGTAGACCCAGGAGGGATTCCTCCTCCGCCCTCCCCAAGACGCACCCTGCTACCCTTCTGCCCACACAACCAGGCTTCTGGGTCTGGTTCCCCCAGGCCAGCCCGGAAATGCGCATGCAATGGGAAATGGCTCAAGGAAGCAGGGGAGCGCCCGAGCGCCGGCCCGGGCACGTCTACTCCGGAGTCTACTCTGCTCGACCCTGATGCCTAAGGCGCCTCAAAGGGAATGTGCCTATGGATAGAGCTGATTTCCCTGGCGATAAGGACGCAGTGACACAGGGGCTCTTGGCAGGTCGCCGGTCTTCCGGGTGCTGCCGAAAGATAAAACAGTATACACTTGGAAAACCTGCATGGGAGTTCCCGTCATGGCTCAGTGGCTAAGGACTCCGCCTTGGAAGCATGAGGTTGCGGGTTCGATCCCTTGCCCCGCTCGCTCAGCGGCTTAAGGACCCGGCGTTGCCGCGAGCTGTGTTGTAGGTCCCAGACTCGGCTGGGATCTGGCAGAGCTGGGGCTCTGGCGTAGGTCGGTGGCTACAGCTCCCATTCCACCCCGAGCCTGGGACCCTCCTTATGCCCTGGGTGTGGCCACAGGGAATGGCAAAAAAAAAAAAAAAAAAAAAAAAAAAAAAACCCAAAAAACAAAACAAAACAAAAAAACCCAAAACCCCAAAACACCAAAAAAAACCCCAAAAACCAAAAAAAAAAAAAAACCAAAATGAAATAACTCCCTAAAAAAAAAACAAAGGTTCAAAGGTGTACCAAAGTGGTTTAGAAAGACATGGGGAGGGGATGGGGGAGGAACAGATCCACAAGATCCAAGGCAAGGCTCCCAGTGGGACCTGGAATGGGTCAAGAGGTGGCGAGGTATTCCTGAGGAGGTGAGGAGGGGATTGGCTCCCTCTCTGATCTTGGACGTTCCCGCCTCCGCAGCGGTGTGGGGTGATTCCGGTGGGTGGACGGTGGGGTGGGACGGCCTGAGAGCAGGAGCCCTGGGAGACGTGGCCCTTCCAGGTTGCCTTCGGTCAAGCCACAAGGGTCTTGCAGGGAGCCGGCGGAGAAAGAGAAGGGGGGCCAGGCATTGCCAAGCATTGCCTTCAGGCAATGGCCCGCCTACGGATCTCCTGGGTGGTGGGGGGGGGGAAGGATGTGCTGGCTGGCACATGCCTGAGGCCCCAGGTCCTCGGGCAGCCAGCCCCACTGCCCACGGGGAGCGAGGCTGCCGGCTTTCTGGGGGCCCCTCCCCAGGCCCGGACGTCCTGAGAGCACCCGAGGAGGAGAGGAGCTGTGGACCGGCACCAGCGGGATCTTTGGCCGGCTGGCCGCCGCCATGGTTTCTGAGGCAGCTTTGGCGCTCTGCCTTCTCGGGGGGCCCCTCTGGATCTGCCCTGCCCGGGCAGCCCCCCACCGGGCCGCCCCTCGAGCACACCCCACCCCCGCCACCGGGGAAAGTTGGGGGAACGCTCTACCTAGAGCCACCGAGCTTGGCCTGGGGGCTCCGGCCCCGCCCCGCCTCCCCACGTCTCCCCACCCCTCCCCGCCCCCTCCCCGAGTGTGTGGGAGGAGCCCACCCCTTGTGGGCTGAGGCGGTCAGGTGACGCCCCGGGTGGGTGGGGCCGGGGCCCCGGCGCCCTATATAAGGCGGCGGCAGCCCTCCCTGGAGGCAGCGGGAGCCCGCGTCGCACATCGCACAGCACCGCGTCGCACAGCACCGCGCCTGAGGGCGCTTCTCCGTGGCTGACCCTGAAGAGGAGGAGGCCCAAGTGCCAGAGCTTTCTCCCCTAGAAGGTCGGGACTCTCCAGCAGTGTGTGGGTTGGTTGGGTTGGGTTGGAGGTGCAGCGTTTGGGCCGAGGGGGTTCCTCTTCTCCCCTGGCTGGAGAAGTCTACCCTCCGGGGGCCGCGTTCTTGGCCACTGCGAGGCGCACCGTGTGGGGAGGGACAGCGCGTCCTGTGGGGGGCGTGCACGGCGGCTGTGGGGGCGTGCGTGTGCGCGCGCGGGAAGCCAGCAGCCAGACTTGAGCATCTCCCTCTTCTGACCTTTGTGGCTGGTCAGACGCGCCCAGGCCAGGGATCCCCGGCCCCGCCCGATCTTGCGGGCTGGCAGGCATGGACAAGGCCAGCGCGTCGAGCTGGGACCAAGGGGGCGACCCAGGTCTGGCGGCAGAGACGGCAGCCGGGCCCTCGGGCCCCCGGGCGGCCCGCGGCGGTGAGCGGCCCGCGGACCGCCCGCAGGAGCTGATGCGCGCCCCTGAAGAGGAGGCGGACACAGGCCGCGGGCCTCCTGCAGCCAAAAGGCTGAAAAGGGACACCGAGGGCCAGAGACCGAGGAACCCCCGAGTGGATGAAGAGGAGGCCCAGAAGATGCGAACCCTCGTGGCTTCCATGAGCCAGGAGCAGCTGGACCGTTACGAAGTGTATCGCAGGTCAGCCTTCCCCAGGGCAACCATGAAACGTCTGATCCAGAGCGTGGCTGGCTCGGCGGTGGGCCAGAACGTCGTCATTGCCATGTCCGGAGTGGCCAAGGTCTTCGTCGGGGAGGTCGTGGAAGAGGCCCTGGACGTGTGTGAGAAGTGGGGGGAGACACCCCCGCTCCAACCCAAGCATCTGAGGGAGGCTGTGCGCAGGTTACGCTCCCGGGGCCGAATGCCCAGCACCAAGCACAAGAAGATCTTGTTCTTCTAGGCCCGGGGCCCGGGGAGGGACGGTGGTCCAGAGGCCCTAAGGGCCTCGCCCGCTGTCTCGCCTCTGTCTCAGCCCAAGGTGGGTGTGGGTAGACCCAGGAGGGATTCCTCCTCCGCCCTCCCCAAGACGCACCCTGCTACCCTTCTGCCCACACAACCAGGCTTCTGGGTCTGGTTCCCCCAGGCCAGCCCGGAAATGCGCATGCAATGGGAAATGGCTCAAGGAAGCAGGGGAGCGCCCGAGCGCCGGCCCGGGCACGTCTACTCCGGAGTCTACTCTGCTCGACCCTGATGCCTAAGGCGCCTCAAAGGGAATGTGCCTATGGATAGAGCTGATTTCCCTGGCGATAAGGACGCAGTGACACAGGGGCTCTTGGCAGGTCGCCGGTCTTCCGGGTGCTGCCGAAAGATAAAACAGTATACACTTGGAAAACCTGCATGGGAGTTCCCGTCATGGCTCAGTGGCTAAGGACTCCGCCTTGGAAGCATGAGGTTGCGGGTTCGATCCCTTGCCCCGCTCGCTCAGCGGCTTAAGGACCCGGCGTTGCCGCGAGCTGTGTTGTAGGTCCCAGACTCGGCTGGGATCTGGCAGAGCTGGGGCTCTGGCGTAGGTCGGTGGCTACAGCTCCCATTTCACCCCGAGCCTGGGACCCTCCTTATGCCCTGGGTGTGGCCACAGGGAATGGCAAAAAAAAAAAAAAAAAAAAAAAAAAAAATAAAAAAAAAATAAAAAACCCAAAAAACAAAACAAAACAAAAAAACCCAAAACCCCAAAACACCAAAAAAAACCCCAAAAACCAAAAAAAAAAAAAAAACCAAAATGAAAAAACTCCCTAAAAAAAAAACAAAGGTTCAAAGGTGTACCAAAGTGGTTTAGAAAGACATGGGGAGGGGATGGGGGAGGAACAGATCCACAAGATCCAAGGCAAGGCTCCCAGTGGGACCTGGAATGGGTCAAGAGGTGGCGAGGTATTCCTGAGGAGGTGAGGAGGGGATTGGCTCCCTCTCTGATCTTGGACGTTCCCGCCTCCGCAGCGGTGTGGGGTGATTCCGGTGGGTGGACGGTGGGGTGGGACGGCCTGAGAGCAGGAGCCCTGGGAGACGTGGCCCTTCCAGGTTGCCTTCGGTCAAGCCACAAGGGTCTTGCAGGGAGCCGGCGGAGAAAGAGAAGGGGGGCCAGGCATTGCCAAGCATTGCCTTCAGGCAATGGCCCGCCTACGGATCTCCTGGGTGGTGGTGGGGGGGAAGGATGTGCTGGCTGGCACATGCCTGAGGCCCCAGGTCCTCGGGCAGCCAGCCCCACTGCCCACGGGGAGCGAGGCTGCCGGCTTTCTGGGGGCCCCTCCCCAGGCCCGGACGTCCTGAGAGCACCCGAGGAGGAGAGGAGCTGTGGACCGGCACCAGCGGGATCTTTGGCCGGCTGGCCGCCGCCATGGTTTCTGAGGCAGCTTTGGCGCTCTGCCTTCTCGGGGGGCCCCTCTGGATCTGCCCTGCCCGGGCAGCCCCCCACCGGGCCGCCCCTCGAGCACACCCCACCCCCGCCACCGGGGAAAGTTGGGGGAACGCTCTACCTAGAGCCACCGAGCTTGGCCTGGGGGCTCCGGCCCCGCCCCGCCTCCCCACGTCTCCCCACCCCTCCCCGCCCCCTCCCCGAGTGTGTGGGAGGAGCCCACCCCTTGTGGGCTGAGGCGGTCAGGTGACGCCCCGGGTGGGTGGGGCCGGGGCCCCGGCGCCCTATATAAGGCGGCGGCAGCCCTCCCTGGAGGCAGCGGGAGCCCGCGTCGCACATCGCACAGCACCGCGTCGCACAGCACCGCGCCTGAGGGCGCTTCTCCGTGGCTGACCCTGAAGAGGAGGAGGCCCAAGTGCCAGAGCTTTCTCCCCTAGAAGGTCGGGACTCTCCAGCAGTGTGTGGGTTGGTTGGGTTGGGTTGGAGGTGCAGCGTTTGGGCCGAGGGGGTTCCTCTTCTCCCCTGGCTGGAGAAGTCTACCCTCCGGGGGCCGCGTTCTTGGCCACTGCGAGGCGCACCGTGTGGGGAGGGACAGCGCGTCCTGTGGGGGGCGTGCACGGCGGCTGTGGGGGCGTGCGTGTGCGCGCGCGGGAAGCCAGCAGCCAGACTTGAGCATCTCCCTCTTCTGACCTTTGTGGCTGGTCAGACGCGCCCAGGCCAGGGATCCCCGGCCCCGCCCGATCTTGCGGGCTGGCAGGCATGGACAAGGCCAGCGCGTCGAGCTGGGACCAAGGGGGCGACCCAGGTCTGGCGGCAGAGACGGCAGCCGGGCCCTCGGGCCCCCGGGCGGCCCGCGGCGGTGAGCGGCCCGCGGACCGCCCGCAGGAGCTGATGCGCGCCCCTGAAGAGGAGGCGGACACAGGCCGCGGGCCTCCTGCAGCCAAAAGGCTGAAAAGGGACACCGAGGGCCAGAGACCGAGGAACCCCCGAGTGGATGAAGAGGAGGCCCAGAAGATGCGAACCCTCGTGGCTTCCATGAGCCAGGAGCAGCTGGACCGTTACGAAGTGTATCGCAGGTCAGCCTTCCCCAGGGCAACCATGAAACGTCTGATCCAGAGCGTGGCTGGCTCGGCGGTGGGCCAGAACGTCGTCATTGCCATGTCCGGAGTGGCCAAGGTCTTCGTCGGGGAGGTCGTGGAAGAGGCCCTGGACGTGTGTGAGAAGTGGGGGGAGACACCCCCGCTCCAACCCAAGCATCTGAGGGAGGCTGTGCGCAGGTTACGCTCCCGGGGCCGAATGCCCAGCACCAAGCACAAGAAGATCTTGTTCTTCTAGGCCCGGGGCCCGGGGAGGGACGGTGGTCCAGAGGCCCTAAGGGCCTCGCCCGCTGTCTCGCCTCTGTCTCAGCCCAAGGTGGGTGTGGGTAGACCCAGGAGGGATTCCTCCTCCGCCCTCCCCAAGACGCACCCTGCTACCCTTCTGCCCACACAACCAGGCTTCTGGGTCTGGTTCCCCCAGGCCAGCCCGGAAATGCGCATGCAATGGGAAATGGCTCAAGGAAGCAGGGGAGCGCCCGAGCGCCGGCCCGGGCACGTCTACTCCGGAGTCTACTCTGCTCGACCCTGATGCCTAAGGCGCCTCAAAGGGAATGTGCCTATGGATAGAGCTGATTTCCCTGGCGATAAGGACGCAGTGACACAGGGGCTCTTGGCAGGTCGCCGGTCTTCCGGGTGCTGCCGAAAGATAAAACAGTATACACTTGGAAAACCTGCATGGGAGTTCCCGTCATGGCTCAGTGGCTAAGGACTCCGCCTTGGAAGCATGAGGTTGCGGGTTCGATCCCTTGCCCCGCTCGCTCAGCGGCTTAAGGACCCGGCGTTGCCGCGAGCTGTGTTGTAGGTCCCAGACTCGGCTGGGATCTGGCAGAGCTGGGGCTCTGGCGTAGGTCGGTGGCTACAGCTCCCATTTCACCCCGAGCCTGGGACCCTCCTTATGCCCTGGGTGTGGCCACAGGGAATGGCAAAAAAAAAAAAAAAAAAAAAAAAAAAAAAAAAAAAAAAAAAACCCAAAAAACAAAACAAAACAAAAAAACCCAAAACCCCAAAACACCAAAAAAAACCCCAAAAACCAAAAAAAAAAAAAAAAACCAAAATGAAAAAACTCCCTAAAAAAAAAACAAAGGTTCAAAGGTGTACCAAAGTGGTTTAGAAAGACATGGGGAGGGGATGGGGGAGGAACAGATACACAAGATCCAAGGCAAGGCTCCCAGTGGGACCTGGAATGGGTCAAGAGGTGGCGAGGTATTCCTGAGGAGGTGAGGAGGGGATTGGCTCCCTCTCTGATCTTGGACGTTCCCGCCTCCGCAGCGGTGTGGGGTGATTCCGGTGGGTGGACGGTGGGGTGGGACGGCCTGAGAGCAGGAGCCCTGGGAGACGTGGCCCTTCCAGGTTGCCTTCGGTCAAGCCACAAGGGTCTTGCAGGGAGCCGGCGGAGAAAGAGAAGGGGGGCCAGGCATTGCCAAGCATTGCCTTCAGGCAATGGCCCGCCTACGGATCTCCTGGGTGGTGGGGGGGGGGAAGGATGTGCTGGCTGGCACATGCCTGAGGCCCCAGGTCCTCGGGCAGCCAGCCCCACTGCCCACGGGGAGCGAGGCTGCCGGCTTTCTGGGGGCCCCTCCCCAGGCCCGGACGTCCTGAGAGCACCCGAGGAGGAGAGGAGCTGTGGACCGGCACCAGCGGGATCTTTGGCCGGCTGGCCGCCGCCATGGTTTCTGAGGCAGCTTTGGCGCTCTGCCTTCTCGGGGGGCCCCTCTGGATCTGCCCTGCCCGGGCAGCCCCCCACCGGGCCGCCCCTCGAGCACACCCCACCCCCGCCACCGGGGAAAGTTGGGGGAACGCTCTACCTAGAGCCACCGAGCTTGGCCTGGGGGCTCCGGCCCCGCCCCGCCTCCCCACGTCTCCCCACCCCTCCCCGCCCCCTCCCCGAGTGTGTGGGAGGAGCCCACCCCTTGTGGGCTGAGGCGGTCAGGTGACGCCCCGGGTGGGTGGGGCCGGGGCCCCGGCGCCCTATATAAGGCGGCGGCAGCCCTCCCTGGAGGCAGCGGGAGCCCGCGTCGCACATCGCACAGCACCGCGTCGCACAGCACCGCGCCTGAGGGCGCTTCTCCGTGGCTGACCCTGAAGAGGAGGAGGCCCAAGTGCCAGAGCTTTCTCCCCTAGAAGGTCGGGACTCTCCAGCAGTGTGTGGGTTGGTTGGGTTGGGTTGGAGGTGCAGCGTTTGGGCCGAGGGGGTTCCTCTTCTCCCCTGGCTGGAGAAGTCTACCCTCCGGGGGCCGCGTTCTTGGCCACTGCGAGGCGCACCGTGTGGGGAGGGACAGCGCGTCCTGTGGGGGGCGTGCACGGCGGCTGTGGGGGCGTGCGTGTGCGCGCGCGGGAAGCCAGCAGCCAGACTTGAGCATCTCCCTCTTCTGACCTTTGTGGCTGGTCAGACGCGCCCAGGCCAGGGATCCCCGGCCCCGCCCGATCTTGCGGGCTGGCAGGCATGGACAAGGCCAGCGCGTCGAGCTGGGACCAAGGGGGCGACCCAGGTCTGGCGGCAGAGACGGCAGCCGGGCCCTCGGGCCCCCGGGCGGCCCGCGGCGGTGAGCGGCCCGCGGACCGCCCGCAGGAGCTGATGCGCGCCCCTGAAGAGGAGGCGGACACAGGCCGCGGGCCTCCTGCAGCCAAAAGGCTGAAAAGGGACACCGAGGGCCAGAGACCGAGGAACCCCCGAGTGGATGAAGAGGAGGCCCAGAAGATGCGAACCCTCGTGGCTTCCATGAGCCAGGAGCAGCTGGACCGTTACGAAGTGTATCGCAGGTCAGCCTTCCCCAGGGCAACCATGAAACGTCTGATCCAGAGCGTGGCTGGCTCGGCGGTGGGCCAGAACGTCGTCATTGCCATGTCCGGAGTGGCCAAGGTCTTCGTCGGGGAGGTCGTGGAAGAGGCCCTGGACGTGTGTGAGAAGTGGGGGGAGACACCCCCGCTCCAACCCAAGCATCTGAGGGAGGCTGTGCGCAGGTTACGCTCCCGGGGCCGAATGCCCAGCACCAAGCACAAGAAGATCTTGTTCTTCTAGGCCCGGGGCCCGGGGAGGGACGGTGGTCCAGAGGCCCTAAGGGCCTCGCCCGCTGTCTCGCCTCTGTCTCAGCCCAAGGTGGGTGTGGGTAGACCCAGGAGGGATTCCTCCTCCGCCCTCCCCAAGACGCACCCTGCTACCCTTCTGCCCACACAACCAGGCTTCTGGGTCTGGTTCCCCCAGGCCAGCCCGGAAATGCGCATGCAATGGGAAATGGCTCAAGGAAGCAGGGGAGCGCCCGAGCGCCGGCCCGGGCACGTCTACTCCGGAGTCTACTCTGCTCGACCCTGATGCCTAAGGCGCCTCAAAGGGAATGTGCCTATGGATAGAGCTGATTTCCCTGGCGATAAGGACGCAGTGACACAGGGGCTCTTGGCAGGTCGCCGGTCTTCCGGGTGCTGCCGAAAGATAAAACAGTATACACTTGGAAAACCTGCATGGGAGTTCCCGTCATGGCTCAGTGGCTAAGGACTCCGCCTTGGAAGCATGAGGTTGCGGGTTCGATCCCTTGCCCCGCTCGCTCAGCGGCTTAAGGACCCGGCGTTGCCGCGAGCTGTGTTGTAGGTCCCAGACTCGGCTGGGATCTGGCAGAGCTGGGGCTCTGGCGTAGGTCGGTGGCTACAGCTCCCATTCCACCCCGAGCCTGGGACCCTCCTTATGCCCTGGGTGTGGCCACAGGGAATGGCAAAAAAAAAAAAAAAAAAAAAAAAAAACCCAAAAAACAAAACAAAACAAAAAAACCCAAAACCCCAAAACACCAAAAAAAACCCCAAAAACCAAAAAAAAAAAAAAAAACCAAAATGAAAAAACTCCCTAAAAAAAAAACAAAGGTTCAAAGGTGTACCAAAGTGGTTTAGAAAGACATGGGGAGGGGATGGGGGAGGAACAGATCCACAAGATCCAAGGCAAGGCTCCCAGTGGGACCTGGAATGGGTCAAGAGGTGGCGAGGTATTCCTGAGGAGGTGAGGAGGGGATTGGCTCCCTCTCTGATCTTGGACGTTCCCGCCTCCGCAGCGGTGTGGGGTGATTCCGGTGGGTGGACGGTGGGGTGGGACGGCCTGAGAGCAGGAGCCCTGGGAGACGTGGCCCTTCCAGGTTGCCTTCGGTCAAGCCACAAGGGTCTTGCAGGGAGCCGGCGGAGAAAGAGAAGGGGGGCCAGGCATTGCCAAGCATTGCCTTCAGGCAATGGCCCGCCTACGGATCTCCTGGGTGGTGGGGGGGGGGAAGGATGTGCTGGCTGGCACATGCCTGAGGCCCCAGGTCCTCGGGCAGCCAGCCCCACTGCCCACGGGGAGCGAGGCTGCCGGCTTTCTGGGGGCCCCTCCCCAGGCCCGGACGTCCTGAGAGCACCCGAGGAGGAGAGGAGCTGTGGACCGGCACCAGCGGGATCTTTGGCCGGCTGGCCGCCGCCATGGTTTCTGAGGCAGCTTTGGCGCTCTGCCTTCTCGGGGGGCCCCTCTGGATCTGCCCTGCCCGGGCAGCCCCCCACCGGGCCGCCCCTCGAGCACACCCCACCCCCGCCACCGGGGAAAGTTGGGGGAACGCTCTACCTAGAGCCACCGAGCTTGGCCTGGGGGCTCCGGCCCCGCCCCGCCTCCCCACGTCTCCCCACCCCTCCCCGCCCCCTCCCCGAGTGTGTGGGAGGAGCCCACCCCTTGTGGGCTGAGGCGGTCAGGTGACGCCCCGGGTGGGTGGGGCCGGGGCCCCGGCGCCCTATATAAGGCGGCGGCAGCCCTCCCTGGAGGCAGCGGGAGCCCGCGTCGCACATCGCACAGCACCGCGTCGCACAGCACCGCGCCTGAGGGCGCTTCTCCGTGGCTGACCCTGAAGAGGAGGAGGCCCAAGTGCCAGAGCTTTCTCCCCTAGAAGGTCGGGACTCTCCAGCAGTGTGTGGGTTGGTTGGGTTGGGTTGGAGGTGCAGCGTTTGGGCCGAGGGGGTTCCTCTTCTCCCCTGGCTGGAGAAGTCTACCCTCCGGGGGCCGCGTTCTTGGCCACTGCGAGGCGCACCGTGTGGGGAGGGACAGCGCGTCCTGTGGGGGGCGTGCACGGCGGCTGTGGGGGCGTGCGTGTGCGCGCGCGGGAAGCCAGCAGCCAGACTTGAGCATCTCCCTCTTCTGACCTTTGTGGCTGGTCAGACGCGCCCAGGCCAGGGATCCCCGGCCCCGCCCGATCTTGCGGGCTGGCAGGCATGGACAAGGCCAGCGCGTCGAGCTGGGACCAAGGGGGCGACCCAGGTCTGGCGGCAGAGACGGCAGCCGGGCCCTCGGGCCCCCGGGCGGCCCGCGGCGGTGAGCGGCCCGCGGACCGCCCGCAGGAGCTGATGCGCGCCCCTGAAGAGGAGGCGGACACAGGCCGCGGGCCTCCTGCAGCCAAAAGGCTGAAAAGGGACACCGAGGGCCAGAGACCGAGGAACCCCCGAGTGGATGAAGAGGAGGCCCAGAAGATGCGAACCCTCGTGGCTTCCATGAGCCAGGAGCAGCTGGACCGTTACGAAGTGTATCGCAGGTCAGCCTTCCCCAGGGCAACCATGAAACGTCTGATCCAGAGCGTGGCTGGCTCGGCGGTGGGCCAGAACGTCGTCATTGCCATGTCCGGAGTGGCCAAGGTCTTCGTCGGGGAGGTCGTGGAAGAGGCCCTGGACGTGTGTGAGAAGTGGGGGGAGACACCCCCGCTCCAACCCAAGCATCTGAGGGAGGCTGTGCGCAGGTTACGCTCCCGGGGCCGAATGCCCAGCACCAAGCACAAGAAGATCTTGTTCTTCTAGGCCCGGGGCCCGGGGAGGGACGGTGGTCCAGAGGCCCTAAGGGCCTCGCCCGCTGTCTCGCCTCTGTCTCAGCCCAAGGTGGGTGTGGGTAGACCCAGGAGGGATTCCTCCTCCGCCCTCCCCAAGACGCACCCTGCTACCCTTCTGCCCACACAACCAGGCTTCTGGGTCTGGTTCCCCCAGGCCAGCCCGGAAATGCGCATGCAATGGGAAATGGCTCAAGGAAGCAGGGGAGCGCCGGAGCGCCGGCCCAGGCACGTCTACTCCGGAGTCTACTCTGCTCGACCCTGATGCCTAAGGCGCCTCAAAGGGAATGTGCCTATGGATAGAGCTGATTTCCCTGGCGATAAGGACGCAGTGACACAGGGGCTCTTGGCAGGTCGCCGGTCTTCCGGGTGCTGCCGAAAGATAAAACAGTATACACTTGGAAAACCTGCATGGGAGTTCCCGTCATGGCTCAGTGGCTAAGGACTCCGCCTTGGAAGCATGAGGTTGCGGGTTCGATCCCTTGCCCCGCTCGCTCAGCGGCTTAAGGACCCGGCGTTGCCGCGAGCTGTGTTGTAGGTCCCAGACTCGGCTGGGATCTGGCAGAGCTGGGGCTCTGGCGTAGGTCGGTGGCTACAGCTCCCATTTCACCCCGAGCCTGGGACCCTCCTTATGCCCTGGGTGTGGCCACAGGGAATGGCAAAAAAAAAAAAAAAAAAAAAAAAAAAAAAAAAAAAAAAAAAAAAAAAAAAAAAAAAACCCAAAAAACAAAACAAAACAAAAAAACCCAAAACCCCAAAACACCAAAAAAAACCCCAAAAACCAAAAAAAAAAAAAAAAACCAAAATGAAAAAACTCCCTAAAAAAAAAACAAAGGTTCAAAGGTGTACCAAAGTGGTTTAGAAAGACATGGGGAGGGGATGGGGGAGGAACAGATCCACAAGATCCAAGGCAAGGCTCCCAGTGGGACCTGGAATGGGTCAAGAGGTGGCGAGGTATTCCTGAGGAGGTGAGGAGGGGATTGGCTCCCTCTCTGATCTTGGACGTTCCCGCCTCCGCAGCGGTGTGGGGTGATTCCGGTGGGTGGACGGTGGGGTGGGACGGCCTGAGAGCAGGAGCCCTGGGAGACGTGGCCCTTCCAGGTTGCCTTCGGTCAAGCCACAAGGGTCTTGCAGGGAGCCGGCGGAGAAAGAGAAGGGGGGCCAGGCATTGCCAAGCATTGCCTTCAGGCAATGGCCCGCCTACGGATCTCCTGGGTGGTGGGGGGGGGGAAGGATGTGCTGGCTGGCACATGCCTGAGGCCCCAGGTCCTCGGGCAGCCAGCCCCACTGCCCACGGGGAGCGAGGCTGCCGGCTTTCTGGGGGCCCCTCCCCAGGCCCGGACGTCCTGAGAGCACCCGAGGAGGAGAGGAGCTGTGGACCGGCACCAGCGGGATCTTTGGCCGGCTGGCCGCCGCCATGGTTTCTGAGGCAGCTTTGGCGCTCTGCCTTCTCGGGGGGCCCCTCTGGATCTGCCCTGCCCGGGCAGCCCCCCACCGGGCCGCCCCTCGAGCACACCCCACCCCCGCCACCGGGGAAAGTTGGGGGAACGCTCTACCTAGAGCCACCGAGCTTGGCCTGGGGGCTCCGGCCCCGCCCCGCCTCCCCACGTCTCCCCACCCCTCCCCGCCCCCTCCCCGAGTGTGTGGGAGGAGCCCACCCCTTGTGGGCTGAGGCGGTCAGGTGACGCCCCGGGTGGGTGGGGCCGGGGCCCCGGCGCCCTATATAAGGCGGCGGCAGCCCTCCCTGGAGGCAGCGGGAGCCCGCGTCGCACATCGCACAGCACCGCGTCGCACAGCACCGCGCCTGAGGGCGCTTCTCCGTGGCTGACCCTGAAGAGGAGGAGGCCCAAGTGCCAGAGCTTTCTCCCCTAGAAGGTCGGGACTCTCCAGCAGTGTGTGGGTTGGTTGGGTTGGGTTGGAGGTGCAGCGTTTGGGCCGAGGGGGTTCCTCTTCTCCCCTGGCTGGAGAAGTCTACCCTCCGGGGGCCGCGTTCTTGGCCACTGCGAGGCGCACCGTGTGGGGAGGGACAGCGCGTCCTGTGGGGGGCGTGCACGGCGGCTGTGGGGGCGTGCGTGTGCGCGCGCGGGAAGCCAGCAGCCAGACTTGAGCATCTCCCTCTTCTGACCTTTGTGGCTGGTCAGACGCGCCCAGGCCAGGGATCCCCGGCCCCGCCCGATCTTGCGGGCTGGCAGGCATGGACAAGGCCAGCGCGTCGAGCTGGGACCAAGGGGGCGACCCAGGTCTGGCGGCAGAGACGGCAGCCGGGCCCTCGGGCCCCCGGGCGGCCCGCGGCGGTGAGCGGCCCGCGGACCGCCCGCAGGAGCTGATGCGCGCCCCTGAAGAGGAGGCGGACACAGGCCGCGGGCCTCCTGCAGCCAAAAGGCTGAAAAGGGACACCGAGGGCCAGAGACCGAGGAACCCCCGAGTGGATGAAGAGGAGGCCCAGAAGATGCGAACCCTCGTGGCTTCCATGAGCCAGGAGCAGCTGGACCGTTACGAAGTGTATCGCAGGTCAGCCTTCCCCAGGGCAACCATGAAACGTCTGATCCAGAGCGTGGCTGGCTCGGCGGTGGGCCAGAACGTCGTCATTGCCATGTCCGGAGTGGCCAAGGTCTTCGTCGGGGAGGTCGTGGAAGAGGCCCTGGACGTGTGTGAGAAGTGGGGGGAGACACCCCCGCTCCAACCCAAGCATCTGAGGGAGGCTGTGCGCAGGTTACGCTCCCGGGGCCGAATGCCCAGCACCAAGCACAAGAAGATCTTGTTCTTCTAGGCCCGGGGCCCGGGGAGGGACGGTGGTCCAGAGGCCCTAAGGGCCTCGCCCGCTGTCTCGCCTCTGTCTCAGCCCAAGGTGGGTGTGGGTAGACCCAGGAGGGATTCCTCCTCCGCCCTCCCCAAGACGCACCCTGCTACCCTTCTGCCCACACAACCAGGCTTCTGGGTCTGGTTCCCCCAGGCCAGCCCGGAAATGCGCATGCAATGGGAAATGGCTCAAGGAAGCAGGGGAGCGCCCGAGCGCCGGCCCGGGCACGTCTACTCCGGAGTCTACTCTGCTCGACCCTGATGCCTAAGGCGCCTCAAAGGGAATGTGCCTATGGATAGAGCTGATTTCCCTGGCGATAAGGACGCAGTGACACAGGGGCTCTTGGCAGGTCGCCGGTCTTCCGGGTGCTGCCGAAAGATAAAACAGTATACACTTGGAAAACCTGCATGGGAGTTCCCGTCATGGCTCAGTGGCTAAGGACTCCGCCTTGGAAGCATGAGGTTGCGGGTTCGATCCCTTGCCCCGCTCGCTCAGCGGCTTAAGGACCCGGCGTTGCCGCGAGCTGTGTTGTAGGTCCCAGACTCGGCTGGGATCTGGCAGAGCTGGGGCTCTGGCGTAGGTCGGTGGCTACAGCTCCCATTCCACCCCGAGCCTGGGACCCTCCTTATGCCCTGGGTGTGGCCACAGGGAATGGCAAAAAAAAAAAAAAAAAAAAAAAAAAAAAAAAACCCAAAAAACAAAACAAAACAAAAAAACCCAAAACCCCAAAACACCAAAAAAAACCCCAAAAACCAAAAAAAAAAAAAAAACCAAAATGAAATAACTCCCTAAAAAAAAAACAAAGGTTCAAAGGTGTACCAAAGTGGTTTAGAAAGACATGGGGAGGGGATGGGGGAGGAACAGATCCACAAGATCCAAGGCAAGGCTCCCAGTGGGACCTGGAATGGGTCAAGAGGTGGCGAGGTATTCCTGAGGAGGTGAGGAGGGGATTGGCTCCCTCTCTGATCTTGGACGTTCCCGCCTCCGCAGCGGTGTGGGGTGATTCCGGTGGGTGGACGGTGGGGTGGGACGGCCTGAGAGCAGGAGCCCTGGGAGACGTGGCCCTTCCAGGTTGCCTTCGGTCAAGCCACAAGGGTCTTGCAGGGAGCCGGCGGAGAAAGAGAAGGGGGGCCAGGCATTGCCAAGCATTGCCTTCAGGCAATGGCCCGCCTACGGATCTCCTGGGTGGTGGGGGGGGGGAAGGATGTGCTGGCTGGCACATGCCTGAGGCCCCAGGTCCTCGGGCAGCCAGCCCCACTGCCCACGGGGAGCGAGGCTGCCGGCTTTCTGGGGGCCCCTCCCCAGGCCCGGACGTCCTGAGAGCACCCGAGGAGGAGAGGAGCTGTGGACCGGCACCAGCGGGATCTTTGGCCGGCTGGCCGCCGCCATGGTTTCTGAGGCAGCTTTGGCGCTCTGCCTTCTCGGGGGGCCCCTCTGGATCTGCCCTGCCCGGGCAGCCCCCCACCGGGCCGCCCCTCGAGCACACCCCACCCCCGCCACCGGGGAAAGTTGGGGGAACGCTCTACCTAGAGCCACCGAGCTTGGCCTGGGGGCTCCGGCCCCGCCCCGCCTCCCCACGTCTCCCCACCCCTCCCCGCCCCCTCCCCGAGTGTGTGGGAGGAGCCCACCCCTTGTGGGCTGAGGCGGTCAGGTGACGCCCCGGGTGGGTGGGGCCGGGGCCCCGGCGCCCTATATAAGGCGGCGGCAGCCCTCCCTGGAGGCAGCGGGAGCCCGCGTCGCACATCGCACAGCACCGCGTCGCACAGCACCGCGCCTGAGGGCGCTTCTCCGTGGCTGACCCTGAAGAGGAGGAGGCCCAAGTGCCAGAGCTTTCTCCCCTAGAAGGTCGGGACTCTCCAGCAGTGTGTGGGTTGGTTGGGTTGGGTTGGAGGTGCAGCGTTTGGGCCGAGGGGGTTCCTCTTCTCCCCTGGCTGGAGAAGTCTACCCTCCGGGGGCCGCGTTCTTGGCCACTGCGAGGCGCACCGTGTGGGGAGGGACAGCGCGTCCTGTGGGGGGCGTGCACGGCGGCTGTGGGGGCGTGCGTGTGCGCGCGCGGGAAGCCAGCAGCCAGACTTGAGCATCTCCCTCTTCTGACCTTTGTGGCTGGTCAGACGCGCCCAGGCCAGGGATCCCCGGCCCCGCCCGATCTTGCGGGCTGGCAGGCATGGACAAGGCCAGCGCGTCGAGCTGGGACCAAGGGGGCGACCCAGGTCTGGCGGCAGAGACGGCAGCCGGGCCCTCGGGCCCCCGGGCGGCCCGCGGCGGTGAGCGGCCCGCGGACCGCCCGCAGGAGCTGATGCGCGCCCCTGAAGAGGAGGCGGACACAGGCCGCGGGCCTCCTGCAGCCAAAAGGCTGAAAAGGGACACCGAGGGCCAGAGACCGAGGAACCCCCGAGTGGATGAAGAGGAGGCCCAGAAGATGCGAACCCTCGTGGCTTCCATGAGCCAGGAGCAGCTGGACCGTTACGAAGTGTATCGCAGGTCAGCCTTCCCCAGGGCAACCATGAAACGTCTGATCCAGAGCGTGGCTGGCTCGGCGGTGGGCCAGAACGTCGTCATTGCCATGTCCGGAGTGGCCAAGGTCTTCGTCGGGGAGGTCGTGGAAGAGGCCCTGGACGTGTGTGAGAAGTGGGGGGAGACACCCCCGCTCCAACCCAAGCATCTGAGGGAGGCTGTGCGCAGGTTACGCTCCCGGGGCCGAATGCCCAGCACCAAGCACAAGAAGATCTTGTTCTTCTAGGCCCGGGGCCCGGGGAGGGACGGTGGTCCAGAGGCCCTAAGGGCCTCGCCCGCTGTCTCGCCTCTGTCTCAGCCCAAGGTGGGTGTGGGTAGACCCAGGAGGGATTCCTCCTCCGCCCTCCCCAAGACGCACCCTGCTACCCTTCTGCCCACACAACCAGGCTTCTGGGTCTGGTTCCCCCAGGCCAGCCCGGAAATGCGCATGCAATGGGAAATGGCTCAAGGAAGCAGGGGAGCGCCCGAGCGCCGGCCCGGGCACGTCTACTCCGGAGTCTACTCTGCTCGACCCTGATGCCTAAGGCGCCTCAAAGGGAATGTGCCTATGGATAGAGCTGATTTCCCTGGCGATAAGGACGCAGTGACACAGGGGCTCTTGGCAGGTCGCCGGTCTTCCGGGTGCTGCCGAAAGATAAAACAGTATACACTTGGAAAACCTGCATGGGAGTTCCCGTCATGGCTCAGTGGCTAAGGACTCCGCCTTGGAAGCATGAGGTTGCGGGTTCGATCCCTTGCCCCGCTCGCTCAGCGGCTTAAGGACCCGGCGTTGCCGCGAGCTGTGTTGTAGGTCCCAGACTCGGCTGGGATCTGGCAGAGCTGGGGCTCTGGCGTAGGTCGGTGGCTACAGCTCCCATTCCACCCCGAGCCTGGGACCCTCCTTATGCCCTGGGTGTGGCCACAGGGAATGGCAAAAAAAAAAAAAAAAAAAAAAAAAAAAAAACCCAAAAAACAAAACAAAACAAAAAAACCCAAAACCCCAAAACACCAAAAAAAACCCCAAAAACCAAAAAAAAAAAAAAAACCAAAATGAAATAACTCCCTAAAAAAAAAACAAAGGTTCAAAGGTGTACCAAAGTGGTTTAGAAAGACATGGGGAGGGGATGGGGGAGGAACAGATCCACAAGATCCAAGGCAAGGCTCCCAGTGGGACCTGGAATGGGTCAAGAGGTGGCGAGGTATTCCTGAGGAGGTGAGGAGGGGATTGGCTCCCTCTCTGATCTTGGACGTTCCCGCCTCCGCAGCGGTGTGGGGTGATTCCGGTGGGTGGACGGTGGGGTGGGACGGCCTGAGAGCAGGAGCCCTGGGAGACGTGGCCCTTCCAGGTTGCCTTCGGTCAAGCCACAAGGGTCTTGCAGGGAGCCGGCGGAGAAAGAGAAGGGGGGCCAGGCATTGCCAAGCATTGCCTTCAGGCAATGGCCCGCCTACGGATCTCCTGGGTGGTGGGGGGGGGGAAGGATGTGCTGGCTGGCACATGCCTGAGGCCCCAGGTCCTCGGGCAGCCAGCCCCACTGCCCACGGGGAGCGAGGCTGCCGGCTTTCTGGGGGCCCCTCCCCAGGCCCGGACGTCCTGAGAGCACCCGAGGAGGAGAGGAGCTGTGGACCGGCACCAGCGGGATCTTTGGCCGGCTGGCCGCCGCCATGGTTTCTGAGGCAGCTTTGGCGCTCTGCCTTCTCGGGGGGCCCCTCTGGATCTGCCCTGCCCGGGCAGCCCCCCACCGGGCCGCCCCTCGAGCACACCCCACCCCCGCCACCGGGGAAAGTTGGGGGAACGCTCTACCTAGAGCCACCGAGCTTGGCCTGGGGGCTCCGGCCCCGCCCCGCCTCCCCACGTCTCCCCACCCCTCCCCGCCCCCTCCCCGAGTGTGTGGGAGGAGCCCACCCCTTGTGGGCTGAGGCGGTCAGGTGACGCCCCGGGTGGGTGGGGCCGGGGCCCCGGCGCCCTATATAAGGCGGCGGCAGCCCTCCCTGGAGGCAGCGGGAGCCCGCGTCGCACATCGCACAGCACCGCGTCGCACAGCACCGCGCCTGAGGGCGCTTCTCCGTGGCTGACCCTGAAGAGGAGGAGGCCCAAGTGCCAGAGCTTTCTCCCCTAGAAGGTCGGGACTCTCCAGCAGTGTGTGGGTTGGTTGGGTTGGGTTGGAGGTGCAGCGTTTGGGCCGAGGGGGTTCCTCTTCTCCCCTGGCTGGAGAAGTCTACCCTCCGGGGGCCGCGTTCTTGGCCACTGCGAGGCGCACCGTGTGGGGAGGGACAGCGCGTCCTGTGGGGGGCGTGCACGGCGGCTGTGGGGGCGTGCGTGTGCGCGCGCGGGAAGCCAGCAGCCAGACTTGAGCATCTCCCTCTTCTGACCTTTGTGGCTGGTCAGACGCGCCCAGGCCAGGGATCCCCGGCCCCGCCCGATCTTGCGGGCTGGCAGGCATGGACAAGGCCAGCGCGTCGAGCTGGGACCAAGGGGGCGACCCAGGTCTGGCGGCAGAGACGGCAGCCGGGCCCTCGGGCCCCCGGGCGGCCCGCGGCGGTGAGCGGCCCGCGGACCGCCCGCAGGAGCTGATGCGCGCCCCTGAAGAGGAGGCGGACACAGGCCGCGGGCCTCCTGCAGCCAAAAGGCTGAAAAGGGACACCGAGGGCCAGAGACCGAGGAACCCCCGAGTGGATGAAGAGGAGGCCCAGAAGATGCGAACCCTCGTGGCTTCCATGAGCCAGGAGCAGCTGGACCGTTACGAAGTGTATCGCAGGTCAGCCTTCCCCAGGGCAACCATGAAACGTCTGATCCAGAGCGTGGCTGGCTCGGCGGTGGGCCAGAACGTCGTCATTGCCATGTCCGGAGTGGCCAAGGTCTTCGTCGGGGAGGTCGTGGAAGAGGCCCTGGACGTGTGTGAGAAGTGGGGGGAGACACCCCCGCTCCAACCCAAGCATCTGAGGGAGGCTGTGCGCAGGTTACGCTCCCGGGGCCGAATGCCCAGCACCAAGCACAAGAAGATCTTGTTCTTCTAGGCCCGGGGCCCGGGGAGGGACGGTGGTCCAGAGGCCCTAAGGGCCTCGCCCGCTGTCTCGCCTCTGTCTCAGCCCAAGGTGGGTGTGGGTAGACCCAGGAGGGATTCCTCCTCCGCCCTCCCCAAGACGCACCCTGCTACCCTTCTGCCCACACAACCAGGCTTCTGGGTCTGGTTCCCCCAGGCCAGCCCGGAAATGCGCATGCAATGGGAAATGGCTCAAGGAAGCAGGGGAGCGCCCGAGCGCCGGCCCGGGCACGTCTACTCCGGAGTCTACTCTGCTCGACCCTGATGCCTAAGGCGCCTCAAAGGGAATGTGCCTATGGATAGAGCTGATTTCCCTGGCGATAAGGACGCAGTGACACAGGGGCTCTTGGCAGGTCGCCGGTCTTCCGGGTGCTGCCGAAAGATAAAACAGTATACACTTGGAAAACCTGCATGGGAGTTCCCGTCATGGCTCAGTGGCTAAGGACTCCGCCTTGGAAGCATGAGGTTGCGGGTTCGATCCCTTGCCCCGCTCGCTCAGCGGCTTAAGGACCCGGCGTTGCCGCGAGCTGTGTTGTAGGTCCCAGACTCGGCTGGGATCTGGCAGAGCTGGGGCTCTGGCGTAGGTCGGTGGCTACAGCTCCCATTCCACCCCGAGCCTGGGACCCTCCTTATGCCCTGGGTGTGGCCACAGGGAATGGCAAAAAAAAAAAAAAAAAAAAAAAAAAAAAACCCAAAAAACAAAACAAAACAAAAAAACCCAAAACCCCAAAACACCAAAAAAAACCCCAAAAACCAAAAAAAAAAAAAAACCAAAATGAAATAACTCCCTAAAAAAAAAACAAAGGTTCAAAGGTGTACCAAAGTGGTTTAGAAAGACATGGGGAGGGGATGGGGGAGGAACAGATCCACAAGATCCAAGGCAAGGCTCCCAGTGGGACCTGGAATGGGTCAAGAGGTGGCGAGGTATTCCTGAGGAGGTGAGGAGGGGATTGGCTCCCTCTCTGATCTTGGACGTTCCCGCCTCCGCAGCGGTGTGGGGTGATTCCGGTGGGTGGACGGTGGGGTGGGACGGCCTGAGAGCAGGAGCCCTGGGAGACGTGGCCCTTCCAGGTTGCCTTCGGTCAAGCCACAAGGGTCTTGCAGGGAGCCGGCGGAGAAAGAGAAGGGGGGCCAGGCATTGCCAAGCATTGCCTTCAGGCAATGGCCCGCCTACGGATCTCCTGGGTGGTGGGGGGGGGGAAGGATGTGCTGGCTGGCACATGCCTGAGGCCCCAGGTCCTCGGGCAGCCAGCCCCACTGCCCACGGGGAGCGAGGCTGCCGGCTTTCTGGGGGCCCCTCCCCAGGCCCGGACGTCCTGAGAGCACCCGAGGAGGAGAGGAGCTGTGGACCGGCACCAGCGGGATCTTTGGCCGGCTGGCCGCCGCCATGGTTTCTGAGGCAGCTTTGGCGCTCTGCCTTCTCGGGGGGCCCCTCTGGATCTGCCCTGCCCGGGCAGCCCCCCACCGGGCCGCCCCTCGAGCACACCCCACCCCCGCCACCGGGGAAAGTTGGGGGAACGCTCTACCTAGAGCCACCGAGCTTGGCCTGGGGGCTCCGGCCCCGCCCCGCCTCCCCACGTCTCCCCACCCCTCCCCGCCCCCTCCCCGAGTGTGTGGGAGGAGCCCACCCCTTGTGGGCTGAGGCGGTCAGGTGACGCCCCGGGTGGGTGGGGCCGGGGCCCCGGCGCCCTATATAAGGCGGCGGCAGCCCTCCCTGGAGGCAGCGGGAGCCCGCGTCGCACATCGCACAGCACCGCGTCGCACAGCACCGCGCCTGAGGGCGCTTCTCCGTGGCTGACCCTGAAGAGGAGGAGGCCCAAGTGCCAGAGCTTTCTCCCCTAGAAGGTCGGGACTCTCCAGCAGTGTGTGGGTTGGTTGGGTTGGGTTGGAGGTGCAGCGTTTGGGCCGAGGGGGTTCCTCTTCTCCCCTGGCTGGAGAAGTCTACCCTCCGGGGGCCGCGTTCTTGGCCACTGCGAGGCGCACCGTGTGGGGAGGGACAGCGCGTCCTGTGGGGGGCGTGCACGGCGGCTGTGGGGGCGTGCGTGTGCGCGCGCGGGAAGCCAGCAGCCAGACTTGAGCATCTCCCTCTTCTGACCTTTGTGGCTGGTCAGACGCGCCCAGGCCAGGGATCCCCGGCCCCGCCCGATCTTGCGGGCTGGCAGGCATGGACAAGGCCAGCGCGTCGAGCTGGGACCAAGGGGGCGACCCAGGTCTGGCGGCAGAGACGGCAGCCGGGCCCTCGGGCCCCCGGGCGGCCCGCGGCGGTGAGCGGCCCGCGGACCGCCCGCAGGAGCTGATGCGCGCCCCTGAAGAGGAGGCGGACACAGGCCGCGGGCCTCCTGCAGCCAAAAGGCTGAAAAGGGACACCGAGGGCCAGAGACCGAGGAACCCCCGAGTGGATGAAGAGGAGGCCCAGAAGATGCGAACCCTCGTGGCTTCCATGAGCCAGGAGCAGCTGGACCGTTACGAAGTGTATCGCAGGTCAGCCTTCCCCAGGGCAACCATGAAACGTCTGATCCAGAGCGTGGCTGGCTCGGCGGTGGGCCAGAACGTCGTCATTGCCATGTCCGGAGTGGCCAAGGTCTTCGTCGGGGAGGTCGTGGAAGAGGCCCTGGACGTGTGTGAGAAGTGGGGGGAGACACCCCCGCTCCAACCCAAGCATCTGAGGGAGGCTGTGCGCAGGTTACGCTCCCGGGGCCGAATGCCCAGCACCAAGCACAAGAAGATCTTGTTCTTCTAGGCCCGGGGCCCGGGGAGGGACGGTGGTCCAGAGGCCCTAAGGGCCTCGCCCGCTGTCTCGCCTCTGTCTCAGCCCAAGGTGGGTGTGGGTAGACCCAGGAGGGATTCCTCCTCCGCCCTCCCCAAGACGCACCCTGCTACCCTTCTGCCCACACAACCAGGCTTCTGGGTCTGGTTCCCCCAGGCCAGCCCGGAAATGCGCATGCAATGGGAAATGGCTCAAGGAAGCAGGGGAGCGCCCGAGCGCCGGCCCGGGCACGTCTACTCCGGAGTCTACTCTGCTCGACCCTGATGCCTAAGGCGCCTCAAAGGGAATGTGCCTATGGATAGAGCTGATTTCCCTGGCGATAAGGACGCAGTGACACAGGGGCTCTTGGCAGGTCGCCGGTCTTCCGGGTGCTGCCGAAAGATAAAACAGTATACACTTGGAAAACCTGCATGGGAGTTCCCGTCATGGCTCAGTGGCTAAGGACTCCGCCTTGGAAGCATGAGGTTGCGGGTTCGATCCCTTGCCCCGCTCGCTCAGCGGCTTAAGGACCCGGCGTTGCCGCGAGCTGTGTTGTAGGTCCCAGACTCGGCTGGGATCTGGCAGAGCTGGGGCTCTGGCGTAGGTCGGTGGCTACAGCTCCCATTCCACCCCGAGCCTGGGACCCTCCTTATGCCCTGGGTGTGGCCACAGGGAATGGCAAAAAAAAAAAAAAAAAAAAAAAAAAAAAAACCCAAAAAACAAAACAAAACAAAAAAACCCAAAACCCCAAAACACCAAAAAAAACCCCAAAAACCAAAAAAAAAAAAAAACCAAAATGAAATAACTCCCTAAAAAAAAAACAAAGGTTCAAAGGTGTACCAAAGTGGTTTAGAAAGACATGGGGAGGGGATGGGGGAGGAACAGATCCACAAGATCCAAGGCAAGGCTCCCAGTGGGACCTGGAATGGGTCAAGAGGTGGCGAGGTATTCCTGAGGAGGTGAGGAGGGGATTGGCTCCCTCTCTGATCTTGGACGTTCCCGCCTCCGCAGCGGTGTGGGGTGATTCCGGTGGGTGGACGGTGGGGTGGGACGGCCTGAGAGCAGGAGCCCTGGGAGACGTGGCCCTTCCAGGTTGCCTTCGGTCAAGCCACAAGGGTCTTGCAGGGAGCCGGCGGAGAAAGAGAAGGGGGGCCAGGCATTGCCAAGCATTGCCTTCAGGCAATGGCCCGCCTACGGATCTCCTGGGTGGTGGGGGGGGGGAAGGATGTGCTGGCTGGCACATGCCTGAGGCCCCAGGTCCTCGGGCAGCCAGCCCCACTGCCCACGGGGAGCGAGGCTGCCGGCTTTCTGGGGGCCCCTCCCCAGGCCCGGACGTCCTGAGAGCACCCGAGGAGGAGAGGAGCTGTGGACCGGCACCAGCGGGATCTTTGGCCGGCTGGCCGCCGCCATGGTTTCTGAGGCAGCTTTGGCGCTCTGCCTTCTCGGGGGGCCCCTCTGGATCTGCCCTGCCCGGGCAGCCCCCCACCGGGCCGCCCCTCGAGCACACCCCACCCCCGCCACCGGGGAAAGTTGGGGGAACGCTCTACCTAGAGCCACCGAGCTTGGCCTGGGGGCTCCGGCCCCGCCCCGCCTCCCCACGTCTCCCCACCCCTCCCCGCCCCCTCCCCGAGTGTGTGGGAGGAGCCCACCCCTTGTGGGCTGAGGCGGTCAGGTGACGCCCCGGGTGGGTGGGGCCGGGGCCCCGGCGCCCTATATAAGGCGGCGGCAGCCCTCCCTGGAGGCAGCGGGAGCCCGCGTCGCACATCGCACAGCACCGCGTCGCACAGCACCGCGCCTGAGGGCGCTTCTCCGTGGCTGACCCTGAAGAGGAGGAGGCCCAAGTGCCAGAGCTTTCTCCCCTAGAAGGTCGGGACTCTCCAGCAGTGTGTGGGTTGGTTGGGTTGGGTTGGAGGTGCAGCGTTTGGGCCGAGGGGGTTCCTCTTCTCCCCTGGCTGGAGAAGTCTACCCTCCGGGGGCCGCGTTCTTGGCCACTGCGAGGCGCACCGTGTGGGGAGGGACAGCGCGTCCTGTGGGGGGCGTGCACGGCGGCTGTGGGGGCGTGCGTGTGCGCGCGCGGGAAGCCAGCAGCCAGACTTGAGCATCTCCCTCTTCTGACCTTTGTGGCTGGTCAGACGCGCCCAGGCCAGGGATCCCCGGCCCCGCCCGATCTTGCGGGCTGGCAGGCATGGACAAGGCCAGCGCGTCGAGCTGGGACCAAGGGGGCGACCCAGGTCTGGCGGCAGAGACGGCAGCCGGGCCCTCGGGCCCCCGGGCGGCCCGCGGCGGTGAGCGGCCCGCGGACCGCCCGCAGGAGCTGATGCGCGCCCCTGAAGAGGAGGCGGACACAGGCCGCGGGCCTCCTGCAGCCAAAAGGCTGAAAAGGGACACCGAGGGCCAGAGACCGAGGAACCCCCGAGTGGATGAAGAGGAGGCCCAGAAGATGCGAACCCTCGTGGCTTCCATGAGCCAGGAGCAGCTGGACCGTTACGAAGTGTATCGCAGGTCAGCCTTCCCCAGGGCAACCATGAAACGTCTGATCCAGAGCGTGGCTGGCTCGGCGGTGGGCCAGAACGTCGTCATTGCCATGTCCGGAGTGGCCAAGGTCTTCGTCGGGGAGGTCGTGGAAGAGGCCCTGGACGTGTGTGAGAAGTGGGGGGAGACACCCCCGCTCCAACCCAAGCATCTGAGGGAGGCTGTGCGCAGGTTACGCTCCCGGGGCCGAATGCCCAGCACCAAGCACAAGAAGATCTTGTTCTTCTAGGCCCGGGGCCCGGGGAGGGACGGTGGTCCAGAGGCCCTAAGGGCCTCGCCCGCTGTCTCGCCTCTGTCTCAGCCCAAGGTGGGTGTGGGTAGACCCAGGAGGGATTCCTCCTCCGCCCTCCCCAAGACGCACCCTGCTACCCTTCTGCCCACACAACCAGGCTTCTGGGTCTGGTTCCCCCAGGCCAGCCCGGAAATGCGCATGCAATGGGAAATGGCTCAAGGAAGCAGGGGAGCGCCCGAGCGCCGGCCCGGGCACGTCTACTCCGGAGTCTACTCTGCTCGACCCTGATGCCTAAGGCGCCTCAAAGGGAATGTGCCTATGGATAGAGCTGATTTCCCTGGCGATAAGGACGCAGTGACACAGGGGCTCTTGGCAGGTCGCCGGTCTTCCGGGTGCTGCCGAAAGATAAAACAGTATACACTTGGAAAACCTGCATGGGAGTTCCCGTCATGGCTCAGTGGCTAAGGACTCCGCCTTGGAAGCATGAGGTTGCGGGTTCGATCCCTTGCCCCGCTCGCTCAGCGGCTTAAGGACCCGGCGTTGCCGCGAGCTGTGTTGTAGGTCCCAGACTCGGCTGGGATCTGGCAGAGCTGGGGCTCTGGCGTAGGTCGGTGGCTACAGCTCCCATTTCACCCCGAGCCTGGGACCCTCCTTATGCCCTGGGTGTGGCCACAGGGAATGGCAAAAAAAAAAAAAAAAAAAAAAAAAAATAAAAAAAAAATAAAAAACCCAAAAAACAAAACAAAACAAAAAAACCCAAAACCCCAAAACACCAAAAAAAACCCCAAAAACCAAAAAAAAAAAAAAAAACCAAAATGAAAAAACTCCCTAAAAAAAAAACAAAGGTTCAAAGGTGTACCAAAGTGGTTTAGAAAGACATGGGGAGGGGATGGGGGAGGAACAGATCCACAAGATCCAAGGCAAGGCTCCCAGTGGGACCTGGAATGGGTCAAGAGGTGGCGAGGTATTCCTGAGGAGGTGAGGAGGGGATTGGCTCCCTCTCTGATCTTGGACGTTCCCGCCTCCGCAGCGGTGTGGGGTGATTCCGGTGGGTGGACGGTGGGGTGGGACGGCCTGAGAGCAGGAGCCCTGGGAGACGTGGCCCTTACAGGTTGCCTTCGGTCAAGCCACAAGGGTCTTGCAGGGAGCCGGCGGAGAAAGAGAAGGGGGGCCAGGCATTGCCAAGCATTGCCTTCAGGCAATGGCCCGCCTACGGATCTCCTGGGTGGTGGTGGGGGGGAAGGATGTGCTGGCTGGCACATGCCTGAGGCCCCAGGTCCTCGGGCAGCCAGCCCCACTGCCCACGGGGAGCGAGGCTGCCGGCTTTCTGGGGGCCCCTCCCCAGGCCCGGACGTCCTGAGAGCACCCGAGGAGGAGAGGAGCTGTGGACCGGCACCAGCGGGATCTTTGGCCGGCTGGCCGCCGCCATGGTTTCTGAGGCAGCTTTGGCGCTCTGCCTTCTCGGGGGGCCCCTCTGGATCTGCCCTGCCCGGGCAGCCCCCCACCGGGCCGCCCCTCGAGCACACCCCACCCCCGCCACCGGGGAAAGTTGGGGGAACGCTCTACCTAGAGCCACCGAGCTTGGCCTGGGGGCTCCGGCCCCGCCCCGCCTCCCCACGTCTCCCCACCCCTCCCCGCCCCCTCCCCGAGTGTGTGGGAGGAGCCCACCCCTTGTGGGCTGAGGCGGTCAGGTGACGCCCCGGGTGGGTGGGGCCGGGGCCCCGGCGCCCTATATAAGGCGGCGGCAGCCCTCCCTGGAGGCAGCGGGAGCCCGCGTCGCACATCGCACAGCACCGCGTCGCACAGCACCGCGCCTGAGGGCGCTTCTCCGTGGCTGACCCTGAAGAGGAGGAGGCCCAAGTGCCAGAGCTTTCTCCCCTAGAAGGTCGGGACTCTCCAGCAGTGTGTGGGTTGGTTGGGTTGGGTTGGAGGTGCAGCGTTTGGGCCGAGGGGGTTCCTCTTCTCCCCTGGCTGGAGAAGTCTACCCTCCGGGGGCCGCGTTCTTGGCCACTGCGAGGCGCACCGTGTGGGGAGGGACAGCGCGTCCTGTGGGGGGCGTGCACGGCGGCTGTGGGGGCGTGCGTGTGCGCGCGCGGGAAGCCAGCAGCCAGACTTGAGCATCTCCCTCTTCTGACCTTTGTGGCTGGTCAGACGCGCCCAGGCCAGGGATCCCCGGCCCCGCCCGATCTTGCGGGCTGGCAGGCATGGACAAGGCCAGCGCGTCGAGCTGGGACCAAGGGGGCGACCCAGGTCTGGCGGCAGAGACGGCAGCCGGGCCCTCGGGCCCCCGGGCGGCCCGCGGCGGTGAGCGGCCCGCGGACCGCCCGCAGGAGCTGATGCGCGCCCCTGAAGAGGAGGCGGACACAGGCCGCGGGCCTCCTGCAGCCAAAAGGCTGAAAAGGGACACCGAGGGCCAGAGACCGAGGAACCCCCGAGTGGATGAAGAGGAGGCCCAGAAGATGCGAACCCTCGTGGCTTCCATGAGCCAGGAGCAGCTGGACCGTTACGAAGTGTATCGCAGGTCAGCCTTCCCCAGGGCAACCATGAAACGTCTGATCCAGAGCGTGGCTGGCTCGGCGGTGGGCCAGAACGTCGTCATTGCCATGTCCGGAGTGGCCAAGGTCTTCGTCGGGGAGGTCGTGGAAGAGGCCCTGGACGTGTGTGAGAAGTGGGGGGAGACACCCCCGCTCCAACCCAAGCATCTGAGGGAGGCTGTGCGCAGGTTACGCTCCCGGGGCCGAATGCCCAGCACCAAGCACAAGAAGATCTTGTTCTTCTAGGCCCGGGGCCCGGGGAGGGACGGTGGTCCAGAGGCCCTAAGGGCCTCGCCCGCTGTCTCGCCTCTGTCTCAGCCCAAGGTGGGTGTGGGTAGACCCAGGAGGGATTCCTCCTCCGCCCTCCCCAAGACGCACCCTGCTACCCTTCTGCCCACACAACCAGGCTTCTGGGTCTGGTTCCCCCAGGCCAGCCCGGAAATGCGCATGCAATGGGAAATGGCTCAAGGAAGCAGGGGAGCGCCCGAGCGCCGGCCCGGGCACGTCTACTCCGGAGTCTACTCTGCTCGACCCTGATGCCTAAGGCGCCTCAAAGGGAATGTGCCTATGGATAGAGCTGATTTCCCTGGCGATAAGGACGCAGTGACACAGGGGCTCTTGGCAGGTCGCCGGTCTTCCGGGTGCTGCCGAAAGATAAAACAGTATACACTTGGAAAACCTGCATGGGAGTTCCCGTCATGGCTCAGTGGCTAAGGACTCCGCCTTGGAAGCATGAGGTTGCGGGTTCGATCCCTTGCCCCGCTCGCTCAGCGGCTTAAGGACCCGGCGTTGCCGCGAGCTGTGTTGTAGGTCCCAGACTCGGCTGGGATCTGGCAGAGCTGGGGCTCTGGCGTAGGTCGGTGGCTACAGCTCCCATTTCACCCCGAGCCTGGGACCCTCCTTATGCCCTGGGTGTGGCCACAGGGAATGGCAAAAAAAAAAAAAAAAAAAAAAAAATAAAAAAAAAATAAAAAACCCAAAAAACAAAACAAAACAAAAAAACCCAAAACCCCAAAACACCAAAAAAAACCCCAAAAACCAAAAAAAAAAAAAAAAACCAAAATGAAAAAACTCCCTAAAAAAAAAACAAAGGTTCAAAGGTGTACCAAAGTGGTTTAGAAAGACATGGGGAGGGGATGGGGGAGGAACAGATCCACAAGATCCAAGGCAAGGCTCCCAGTGGGACCTGGAATGGGTCAAGAGGTGGCGAGGTATTCCTGAGGAGGTGAGGAGGGGATTGGCTCCCTCTCTGATCTTGGACGTTCCCGCCTCCGCAGCGGTGTGGGGTGATTCCGGTGGGTGGACGGTGGGGTGGGACGGCCTGAGAGCAGGAGCCCTGGGAGACGTGGCCCTTACAGGTTGCCTTCGGTCAAGCCACAAGGGTCTTGCAGGGAGCCGGCGGAGAAAGAGAAGGGGGGCCAGGCATTGCCAAGCATTGCCTTCAGGCAATGGCCCGCCTACGGATCTCCTGGGTGGTGGTGGGGGGGAAGGATGTGCTGGCTGGCACATGCCTGAGGCCCCAGGTCCTCGGGCAGCCAGCCCCACTGCCCACGGGGAGCGAGGCTGCCGGCTTTCTGGGGGCCCCTCCCCAGGCCCGGACGTCCTGAGAGCACCCGAGGAGGAGAGGAGCTGTGGACCGGCACCAGCGGGATCTTTGGCCGGCTGGCCGCCGCCATGGTTTCTGAGGCAGCTTTGGCGCTCTGCCTTCTCGGGGGGCCCCTCTGGATCTGCCCTGCCCGGGCAGCCCCCCACCGGGCCGCCCCTCGAGCACACCCCACCCCCGCCACCGGGGAAAGTTGGGGGAACGCTCTACCTAGAGCCACCGAGCTTGGCCTGGGGGCTCCGGCCCCGCCCCGCCTCCCCACGTCTCCCCACCCCTCCCCGCCCCCTCCCCGAGTGTGTGGGAGGAGCCCACCCCTTGTGGGCTGAGGCGGTCAGGTGACGCCCCGGGTGGGTGGGGCCGGGGCCCCGGCGCCCTATATAAGGCGGCGGCAGCCCTCCCTGGAGGCAGCGGGAGCCCGCGTCGCACATCGCACAGCACCGCGTCGCACAGCACCGCGCCTGAGGGCGCTTCTCCGTGGCTGACCCTGAAGAGGAGGAGGCCCAAGTGCCAGAGCTTTCTCCCCTAGAAGGTCGGGACTCTCCAGCAGTGTGTGGGTTGGTTGGGTTGGGTTGGAGGTGCAGCGTTTGGGCCGAGGGGGTTCCTCTTCTCCCCTGGCTGGAGAAGTCTACCCTCCGGGGGCCGCGTTCTTGGCCACTGCGAGGCGCACCGTGTGGGGAGGGACAGCGCGTCCTGTGGGGGGCGTGCACGGCGGCTGTGGGGGCGTGCGTGTGCGCGCGCGGGAAGCCAGCAGCCAGACTTGAGCATCTCCCTCTTCTGACCTTTGTGGCTGGTCAGACGCGCCCAGGCCAGGGATCCCCGGCCCCGCCCGATCTTGCGGGCTGGCAGGCATGGACAAGGCCAGCGCGTCGAGCTGGGACCAAGGGGGCGACCCAGGTCTGGCGGCAGAGACGGCAGCCGGGCCCTCGGGCCCCCGGGCGGCCCGCGGCGGTGAGCGGCCCGCGGACCGCCCGCAGGAGCTGATGCGCGCCCCTGAAGAGGAGGCGGACACAGGCCGCGGGCCTCCTGCAGCCAAAAGGCTGAAAAGGGACACCGAGGGCCAGAGACCGAGGAACCCCCGAGTGGATGAAGAGGAGGCCCAGAAGATGCGAACCCTCGTGGCTTCCATGAGCCAGGAGCAGCTGGACCGTTACGAAGTGTATCGCAGGTCAGCCTTCCCCAGGGCAACCATGAAACGTCTGATCCAGAGCGTGGCTGGCTCGGCGGTGGGCCAGAACGTCGTCATTGCCATGTCCGGAGTGGCCAAGGTCTTCGTCGGGGAGGTCGTGGAAGAGGCCCTGGACGTGTGTGAGAAGTGGGGGGAGACACCCCCGCTCCAACCCAAGCATCTGAGGGAGGCTGTGCGCAGGTTACGCTCCCGGGGCCGAATGCCCAGCACCAAGCACAAGAAGATCTTGTTCTTCTAGGCCCGGGGCCCGGGGAGGGACGGTGGTCCAGAGGCCCTAAGGGCCTCGCCCGCTGTCTCGCCTCTGTCTCAGCCCAAGGTGGGTGTGGGTAGACCCAGGAGGGATTCCTCCTCCGCCCTCCCCAAGACGCACCCTGCTACCCTTCTGCCCACACAACCAGGCTTCTGGGTCTGGTTCCCCCAGGCCAGCCCGGAAATGCGCATGCAATGGGAAATGGCTCAAGGAAGCAGGGGAGCGCCCGAGCGCCGGCCCGGGCACGTCTACTCCGGAGTCTACTCTGCTCGACCCTGATGCCTAAGGCGCCTCAAAGGGAATGTGCCTATGGATAGAGCTGATTTCCCTGGCGATAAGGACGCAGTGACACAGGGGCTCTTGGCAGGTCGCCGGTCTTCCGGGTGCTGCCGAAAGATAAAACAGTATACACTTGGAAAACCTGCATGGGAGTTCCCGTCATGGCTCAGTGGCTAAGGACTCCGCCTTGGAAGCATGAGGTTGCGGGTTCGATCCCTTGCCCCGCTCGCTCAGCGGCTTAAGGACCCGGCGTTGCCGCGAGCTGTGTTGTAGGTCCCAGACTCGGCTGGGATCTGGCAGAGCTGGGGCTCTGGCGTAGGTCGGTGGCTACAGCTCCCATTTCACCCCGAGCCTGGGACCCTCCTTATGCCCTGGGTGTGGCCACAGGGAATGGCAAAAAAAAAAAAAAAAAAAAAAAAAAAAAAAAAAAAAATAAAAAACCCAAAAAACAAAACAAAACAAAAAAACCCAAAACCCCAAAACACCAAAAAAAACCCCAAAAACCAAAAAAAAAAAAAAAAACCAAAATGAAAAAACTCCCTAAAAAAAAAACAAAGGTTCAAAGGTGTACCAAAGTGGTTTAGAAAGACATGGGGAGGGGATGGGGGAGGAACAGATCCACAAGATCCAAGGCAAGGCTCCCAGTGGGACCTGGAATGGGTCAAGAGGTGGCGAGGTATTCCTGAGGAGGTGAGGAGGGGATTGGCTCCCTCTCTGATCTTGGACGTTCCCGCCTCCGCAGCGGTGTGGGGTGATTCCGGTGGGTGGACGGTGGGGTGGGACGGCCTGAGAGCAGGAGCCCTGGGAGACGTGGCCCTTACAGGTTGCCTTCGGTCAAGCCACAAGGGTCTTGCAGGGAGCCGGCGGAGAAAGAGAAGGGGGGCCAGGCATTGCCAAGCATTGCCTTCAGGCAATGGCCCGCCTACGGATCTCCTGGGTGGTGGTGGGGGGGAAGGATGTGCTGGCTGGCACATGCCTGAGGCCCCAGGTCCTCGGGCAGCCAGCCCCACTGCCCACGGGGAGCGAGGCTGCCGGCTTTCTGGGGGCCCCTCCCCAGGCCCGGACGTCCTGAGAGCACCCGAGGAGGAGAGGAGCTGTGGACCGGCACCAGCGGGATCTTTGGCCGGCTGGCCGCCGCCATGGTTTCTGAGGCAGCTTTGGCGCTCTGCCTTCTCGGGGGGCCCCTCTGGATCTGCCCTGCCCGGGCAGCCCCCCACCGGGCCGCCCCTCGAGCACACCCCACCCCCGCCACCGGGGAAAGTTGGGGGAACGCTCTACCTAGAGCCACCGAGCTTGGCCTGGGGGCTCCGGCCCCGCCCCGCCTCCCCACGTCTCCCCACCCCTCCCCGCCCCCTCCCCGAGTGTGTGGGAGGAGCCCACCCCTTGTGGGCTGAGGCGGTCAGGTGACGCCCCGGGTGGGTGGGGCCGGGGCCCCGGCGCCCTATATAAGGCGGCGGCAGCCCTCCCTGGAGGCAGCGGGAGCCCGCGTCGCACATCGCACAGCACCGCGTCGCACAGCACCGCGCCTGAGGGCGCTTCTCCGTGGCTGACCCTGAAGAGGAGGAGGCCCAAGTGCCAGAGCTTTCTCCCCTAGAAGGTCGGGACTCTCCAGCAGTGTGTGGGTTGGTTGGGTTGGGTTGGAGGTGCAGCGTTTGGGCCGAGGGGGTTCCTCTTCTCCCCTGGCTGGAGAAGTCTACCCTCCGGGGGCCGCGTTCTTGGCCACTGCGAGGCGCACCGTGTGGGGAGGGACAGCGCGTCCTGTGGGGGGCGTGCACGGCGGCTGTGGGGGCGTGCGTGTGCGCGCGCGGGAAGCCAGCAGCCAGACTTGAGCATCTCCCTCTTCTGACCTTTGTGGCTGGTCAGACGCGCCCAGGCCAGGGATCCCCGGCCCCGCCCGATCTTGCGGGCTGGCAGGCATGGACAAGGCCAGCGCGTCGAGCTGGGACCAAGGGGGCGACCCAGGTCTGGCGGCAGAGACGGCAGCCGGGCCCTCGGGCCCCCGGGCGGCCCGCGGCGGTGAGCGGCCCGCGGACCGCCCGCAGGAGCTGATGCGCGCCCCTGAAGAGGAGGCGGACACAGGCCGCGGGCCTCCTGCAGCCAAAAGGCTGAAAAGGGACACCGAGGGCCAGAGACCGAGGAACCCCCGAGTGGATGAAGAGGAGGCCCAGAAGATGCGAACCCTCGTGGCTTCCATGAGCCAGGAGCAGCTGGACCGTTACGAAGTGTATCGCAGGTCAGCCTTCCCCAGGGCAACCATGAAACGTCTGATCCAGAGCGTGGCTGGCTCGGCGGTGGGCCAGAACGTCGTCATTGCCATGTCCGGAGTGGCCAAGGTCTTCGTCGGGGAGGTCGTGGAAGAGGCCCTGGACGTGTGTGAGAAGTGGGGGGAGACACCCCCGCTCCAACCCAAGCATCTGAGGGAGGCTGTGCGCAGGTTACGCTCCCGGGGCCGAATGCCCAGCACCAAGCACAAGAAGATCTTGTTCTTCTAGGCCCGGGGCCCGGGGAGGGACGGTGGTCCAGAGGCCCTAAGGGCCTCGCCCGCTGTCTCGCCTCTGTCTCAGCCCAAGGTGGGTGTGGGTAGACCCAGGAGGGATTCCTCCTCCGCCCTCCCCAAGACGCACCCTGCTACCCTTCTGCCCACACAACCAGGCTTCTGGGTCTGGTTCCCCCAGGCCAGCCCGGAAATGCGCATGCAATGGGAAATGGCTCAAGGAAGCAGGGGAGCGCCCGAGCGCCGGCCCGGGCACGTCTACTCCGGAGTCTACTCTGCTCGACCCTGATGCCTAAGGCGCCTCAAAGGGAATGTGCCTATGGATAGAGCTGATTTCCCTGGCGATAAGGACGCAGTGACACAGGGGCTCTTGGCAGGTCGCCGGTCTTCCGGGTGCTGCCGAAAGATAAAACAGTATACACTTGGAAAACCTGCATGGGAGTTCCCGTCATGGCTCAGTGGCTAAGGACTCCGCCTTGGAAGCATGAGGTTGCGGGTTCGATCCCTTGCCCCGCTCGCTCAGCGGCTTAAGGACCCGGCGTTGCCGCGAGCTGTGTTGTAGGTCCCAGACTCGGCTGGGATCTGGCAGAGCTGGGGCTCTGGCGTAGGTCGGTGGCTACAGCTCCCATTTCACCCCGAGCCTGGGACCCTCCTTATGCCCTGGGTGTGGCCACAGGGAATGGCAAAAAAAAAAAAAAAAAAAAAAAAAAAAAAAAAAACCCAAAAAACAAAACAAAACAAAAAAACCCAAAACCCCAAAACACCAAAAAAAACCCCAAAAACCAAAAAAAAAAAAAAAAACCAAAATGAAAAAACTCCCTAAAAAAAAAACAAAGGTTCAAAGGTGTACCAAAGTGGTTTAGAAAGACATGGGGAGGGGATGGGGGAGGAACAGATCCACAAGATCCAAGGCAAGGCTCCCAGTGGGACCTGGAATGGGTCAAGAGGTGGCGAGGTATTCCTGAGGAGGTGAGGAGGGGATTGGCTCCCTCTCTGATCTTGGACGTTCCCGCCTCCGCAGCGGTGTGGGGTGATTCCGGTGGGTGGACGGTGGGGTGGGACGGCCTGAGAGCAGGAGCCCTGGGAGACGTGGCCCTTCCAGGTTGCCTTCGGTCAAGCCACAAGGGTCTTGCAGGGAGCCGGCGGAGAAAGAGAAGGGGGGCCAGGCATTGCCAAGCATTGCCTTCAGGCAATGGCCCGCCTACGGATCTCCTGGGTGGTGGGGGGGGGGAAGGATGTGCTGGCTGGCACATGCCTGAGGCCCCAGGTCCTCGGGCAGCCAGCCCCACTGCCCACGGGGAGCGAGGCTGCCGGCTTTCTGGGGGCCCCTCCCCAGGCCCGGACGTCCTGAGAGCACCCGAGGAGGAGAGGAGCTGTGGACCGGCACCAGCGGGATCTTTGGCCGGCTGGCCGCCGCCATGGTTTCTGAGGCAGCTTTGGCGCTCTGCCTTCTCGGGGGGCCCCTCTGGATCTGCCCTGCCCGGGCAGCCCCCCACCGGGCCGCCCCTCGAGCACACCCCACCCCCGCCACCGGGGAAAGTTGGGGGAACGCTCTACCTAGAGCCACCGAGCTTGGCCTGGGGGCTCCGGCCCCGCCCCGCCTCCCCACGTCTCCCCACCCCTCCCCGCCCCCTCCCCGAGTGTGTGGGAGGAGCCCACCCCTTGTGGGCTGAGGCGGTCAGGTGACGCCCCGGGTGGGTGGGGCCGGGGCCCCGGCGCCCTATATAAGGCGGCGGCAGCCCTCCCTGGAGGCAGCGGGAGCCCGCGTCGCACATCGCACAGCACCGCGTCGCACAGCACCGCGCCTGAGGGCGCTTCTCCGTGGCTGACCCTGAAGAGGAGGAGGCCCAAGTGCCAGAGCTTTCTCCCCTAGAAGGTCGGGACTCTCCAGCAGTGTGTGGGTTGGTTGGGTTGGGTTGGAGGTGCAGCGTTTGGGCCGAGGGGGTTCCTCTTCTCCCCTGGCTGGAGAAGTCTACCCTCCGGGGGCCGCGTTCTTGGCCACTGCGAGGCGCACCGTGTGGGGAGGGACAGCGCGTCCTGTGGGGGGCGTGCACGGCGGCTGTGGGGGCGTGCGTGTGCGCGCGCGGGAAGCCAGCAGCCAGACTTGAGCATCTCCCTCTTCTGACCTTTGTGGCTGGTCAGACGCGCCCAGGCCAGGGATCCCCGGCCCCGCCCGATCTTGCGGGCTGGCAGGCATGGACAAGGCCAGCGCGTCGAGCTGGGACCAAGGGGGCGACCCAGGTCTGGCGGCAGAGACGGCAGCCGGGCCCTCGGGCCCCCGGGCGGCCCGCGGCGGTGAGCGGCCCGCGGACCGCCCGCAGGAGCTGATGCGCGCCCCTGAAGAGGAGGCGGACACAGGCCGCGGGCCTCCTGCAGCCAAAAGGCTGAAAAGGGACACCGAGGGCCAGAGACCGAGGAACCCCCGAGTGGATGAAGAGGAGGCCCAGAAGATGCGAACCCTCGTGGCTTCCATGAGCCAGGAGCAGCTGGACCGTTACGAAGTGTATCGCAGGTCAGCCTTCCCCAGGGCAACCATGAAACGTCTGATCCAGAGCGTGGCTGGCTCGGCGGTGGGCCAGAACGTCGTCATTGCCATGTCCGGAGTGGCCAAGGTCTTCGTCGGGGAGGTCGTGGAAGAGGCCCTGGACGTGTGTGAGAAGTGGGGGGAGACACCCCCGCTCCAACCCAAGCATCTGAGGGAGGCTGTGCGCAGGTTACGCTCCCGGGGCCGAATGCCCAGCACCAAGCACAAGAAGATCTTGTTCTTCTAGGCCCGGGGCCCGGGGAGGGACGGTGGTCCAGAGGCCCTAAGGGCCTCGCCCGCTGTCTCGCCTCTGTCTCAGCCCAAGGTGGGTGTGGGTAGACCCAGGAGGGATTCCTCCTCCGCCCTCCCCAAGACGCACCCTGCTACCCTTCTGCCCACACAACCAGGCTTCTGGGTCTGGTTCCCCCAGGCCAGCCCGGAAATGCGCATGCAATGGGAAATGGCTCAAGGAAGCAGGGGAGCGCCCGAGCGCCGGCCCGGGCACGTCTACTCCGGAGTCTACTCTGCTCGACCCTGATGCCTAAGGCGCCTCAAAGGGAATGTGCCTATGGATAGAGCTGATTTCCCTGGCGATAAGGACGCAGTGACACAGGGGCTCTTGGCAGGTCGCCGGTCTTCCGGGTGCTGCCGAAAGATAAAACAGTATACACTTGGAAAACCTGCATGGGAGTTCCCGTCATGGCTCAGTGGCTAAGGACTCCGCCTTGGAAGCATGAGGTTGCGGGTTCGATCCCTTGCCCCGCTCGCTCAGCGGCTTAAGGACCCGGCGTTGCCGCGAGCTGTGTTGTAGGTCCCAGACTCGGCTGGGATCTGGCAGAGCTGGGGCTCTGGCGTAGGTCGGTGGCTACAGCTCCCATTTCACCCCGAGCCTGGGACCCTCCTTATGCCCTGGGTGTGGCCACAGGGAATGGCAAAAAAAAAAAAAAAAAAAAAAAAAAAAACCCAAAAAACAAAACAAAACAAAAAAACCCAAAACCCCAAAACACCAAAAAAAACCCCAAAAACCAAAAAAAAAAAAAAAAACCAAAATGAAAAAACTCCCTAAAAAAAAAACAAAGGTTCAAAGGTGTACCAAAGTGGTTTAGAAAGACATGGGGAGGGGATGGGGGAGGAACAGATCCACAAGATCCAAGGCAAGGCTCCCAGTGGGACCTGGAATGGGTCAAGAGGTGGCGAGGTATTCCTGAGGAGGTGAGGAGGGGATTGGCTCCCTCTCTGATCTTGGACGTTCCCGCCTCCGCAGCGGTGTGGGGTGATTCCGGTGGGTGGACGGTGGGGTGGGACGGCCTGAGAGCAGGAGCCCTGGGAGACGTGGCCCTTCCAGGTTGCCTTCGGTCAAGCCACAAGGGTCTTGCAGGGAGCCGGCGGAGAAAGAGAAGGGGGGCCAGGCATTGCCAAGCATTGCCTTCAGGCAATGGCCCGCCTACGGATCTCCTGGGTGGTGGGGGGGGGGAAGGATGTGCTGGCTGGCACATGCCTGAGGCCCCAGGTCCTCGGGCAGCCAGCCCCACTGCCCACGGGGAGCGAGGCTGCCGGCTTTCTGGGGGCCCCTCCCCAGGCCCGGACGTCCTGAGAGCACCCGAGGAGGAGAGGAGCTGTGGACCGGCACCAGCGGGATCTTTGGCCGGCTGGCCGCCGCCATGGTTTCTGAGGCAGCTTTGGCGCTCTGCCTTCTCGGGGGGCCCCTCTGGATCTGCCCTGCCCGGGCAGCCCCCCACCGGGCCGCCCCTCGAGCACACCCCACCCCCGCCACCGGGGAAAGTTGGGGGAACGCTCTACCTAGAGCCACCGAGCTTGGCCTGGGGGCTCCGGCCCCGCCCCGCCTCCCCACGTCTCCCCACCCCTCCCCGCCCCCTCCCCGAGTGTGTGGGAGGAGCCCACCCCTTGTGGGCTGAGGCGGTCAGGTGACGCCCCGGGTGGGTGGGGCCGGGGCCCCGGCGCCCTATATAAGGCGGCGGCAGCCCTCCCTGGAGGCAGCGGGAGCCCGCGTCGCACATCGCACAGCACCGCGTCGCACAGCACCGCGCCTGAGGGCGCTTCTCCGTGGCTGACCCTGAAGAGGAGGAGGCCCAAGTGCCAGAGCTTTCTCCCCTAGAAGGTCGGGACTCTCCAGCAGTGTGTGGGTTGGTTGGGTTGGGTTGGAGGTGCAGCGTTTGGGCCGAGGGGGTTCCTCTTCTCCCCTGGCTGGAGAAGTCTACCCTCCGGGGGCCGCGTTCTTGGCCACTGCGAGGCGCACCGTGTGGGGAGGGACAGCGCGTCCTGTGGGGGGCGTGCACGGCGGCTGTGGGGGCGTGCGTGTGCGCGCGCGGGAAGCCAGCAGCCAGACTTGAGCATCTCCCTCTTCTGACCTTTGTGGCTGGTCAGACGCGCCCAGGCCAGGGATCCCCGGCCCCGCCCGATCTTGCGGGCTGGCAGGCATGGACAAGGCCAGCGCGTCGAGCTGGGACCAAGGGGGCGACCCAGGTCTGGCGGCAGAGACGGCAGCCGGGCCCTCGGGCCCCCGGGCGGCCCGCGGCGGTGAGCGGCCCGCGGACCGCCCGCAGGAGCTGATGCGCGCCCCTGAAGAGGAGGCGGACACAGGCCGCGGGCCTCCTGCAGCCAAAAGGCTGAAAAGGGACACCGAGGGCCAGAGACCGAGGAACCCCCGAGTGGATGAAGAGGAGGCCCAGAAGATGCGAACCCTCGTGGCTTCCATGAGCCAGGAGCAGCTGGACCGTTACGAAGTGTATCGCAGGTCAGCCTTCCCCAGGGCAACCATGAAACGTCTGATCCAGAGCGTGGCTGGCTCGGCGGTGGGCCAGAACGTCGTCATTGCCATGTCCGGAGTGGCCAAGGTCTTCGTCGGGGAGGTCGTGGAAGAGGCCCTGGACGTGTGTGAGAAGTGGGGGGAGACACCCCCGCTCCAACCCAAGCATCTGAGGGAGGCTGTGCGCAGGTTACGCTCCCGGGGCCGAATGCCCAGCACCAAGCACAAGAAGATCTTGTTCTTCTAGGCCCGGGGCCCGGGGAGGGACGGTGGTCCAGAGGCCCTAAGGGCCTCGCCCGCTGTCTCGCCTCTGTCTCAGCCCAAGGTGGGTGTGGGTAGACCCAGGAGGGATTCCTCCTCCGCCCTCCCCAAGACGCACCCTGCTACCCTTCTGCCCACACAACCAGGCTTCTGGGTCTGGTTCCCCCAGGCCAGCCCGGAAATGCGCATGCAATGGGAAATGGCTCAAGGAAGCAGGGGAGCGCCCGAGCGCCGGCCCGGGCACGTCTACTCCGGAGTCTACTCTGCTCGACCCTGATGCCTAAGGCGCCTCAAAGGGAATGTGCCTATGGATAGAGCTGATTTCCCTGGCGATAAGGACGCAGTGACACAGGGGCTCTTGGCAGGTCGCCGGTCTTCCGGGTGCTGCCGAAAGATAAAACAGTATACACTTGGAAAACCTGCATGGGAGTTCCCGTCATGGCTCAGTGGCTAAGGACTCCGCCTTGGAAGCATGAGGTTGCGGGTTCGATCCCTTGCCCCGCTCGCTCAGCGGCTTAAGGACCCGGCGTTGCCGCGAGCTGTGTTGTAGGTCCCAGACTCGGCTGGGATCTGGCAGAGCTGGGGCTCTGGCGTAGGTCGGTGGCTACAGCTCCCATTTCACCCCGAGCCTGGGACCCTCCTTATGCCCTGGGTGTGGCCACAGGGAATGGCAAAAAAAAAAAAAAAAAAAAAAAAAAAAACCCAAAAAACAAAACAAAACAAAAAAACCCAAAACCCCAAAACACCAAAAAAAACCCCAAAAACCAAAAAAAAAAAAAAAAACCAAAATGAAAAAACTCCCTAAAAAAAAAACAAAGGTTCAAAGGTGTACCAAAGTGGTTTAGAAAGACATGGGGAGGGGATGGGGGAGGAACAGATCCACAAGATCCAAGGCAAGGCTCCCAGTGGGACCTGGAATGGGTCAAGAGGTGGCGAGGTATTCCTGAGGAGGTGAGGAGGGGATTGGCTCCCTCTCTGATCTTGGACGTTCCCGCCTCCGCAGCGGTGTGGGGTGATTCCGGTGGGTGGACGGTGGGGTGGGACGGCCTGAGAGCAGGAGCCCTGGGAGACGTGGCCCTTCCAGGTTGCCTTCGGTCAAGCCACAAGGGTCTTGCAGGGAGCCGGCGGAGAAAGAGAAGGGGGGCCAGGCATTGCCAAGCATTGCCTTCAGGCAATGGCCCGCCTACGGATCTCCTGGGTGGTGGGGGGGGGAAGGATGTGCTGGCTGGCACATGCCTGAGGCCCCAGGTCCTCGGGCAGCCAGCCCCACTGCCCACGGGGAGCGAGGCTGCCGGCTTTCTGGGGGCCCCTCCCCAGGCCCGGACGTCCTGAGAGCACCCGAGGAGGAGAGGAGCTGTGGACCGGCACCAGCGGGATCTTTGGCCGGCTGGCCGCCGCCATGGTTTCTGAGGCAGCTTTGGCGCTCTGCCTTCTCGGGGGGCCCCTCTGGATCTGCCCTGCCCGGGCAGCCCCCCACCGGGCCGCCCCTCGAGCACACCCCACCCCCGCCACCGGGGAAAGTTGGGGGAACGCTCTACCTAGAGCCACCGAGCTTGGCCTGGGGGCTCCGGCCCCGCCCCGCCTCCCCACGTCTCCCCACCCCTCCCCGCCCCCTCCCCGAGTGTGTGGGAGGAGCCCACCCCTTGTGGGCTGAGGCGGTCAGGTGACGCCCCGGGTGGGTGGGGCCGGGGCCCCGGCGCCCTATATAAGGCGGCGGCAGCCCTCCCTGGAGGCAGCGGGAGCCCGCGTCGCACATCGCACAGCACCGCGTCGCACAGCACCGCGCCTGAGGGCGCTTCTCCGTGGCTGACCCTGAAGAGGAGGAGGCCCAAGTGCCAGAGCTTTCTCCCCTAGAAGGTCGGGACTCTCCAGCAGTGTGTGGGTTGGTTGGGTTGGGTTGGAGGTGCAGCGTTTGGGCCGAGGGGGTTCCTCTTCTCCCCTGGCTGGAGAAGTCTACCCTCCGGGGGCCGCGTTCTTGGCCACTGCGAGGCGCACCGTGTGGGGAGGGACAGCGCGTCCTGTGGGGGGCGTGCACGGCGGCTGTGGGGGCGTGCGTGTGCGCGCGCGGGAAGCCAGCAGCCAGACTTGAGCATCTCCCTCTTCTGACCTTTGTGGCTGGTCAGACGCGCCCAGGCCAGGGATCCCCGGCCCCGCCCGATCTTGCGGGCTGGCAGGCATGGACAAGGCCAGCGCGTCGAGCTGGGACCAAGGGGGCGACCCAGGTCTGGCGGCAGAGACGGCAGCCGGGCCCTCGGGCCCCCGGGCGGCCCGCGGCGGTGAGCGGCCCGCGGACCGCCCGCAGGAGCTGATGCGCGCCCCTGAAGAGGAGGCGGACACAGGCCGCGGGCCTCCTGCAGCCAAAAGGCTGAAAAGGGACACCGAGGGCCAGAGACCGAGGAACCCCCGAGTGGATGAAGAGGAGGCCCAGAAGATGCGAACCCTCGTGGCTTCCATGAGCCAGGAGCAGCTGGACCGTTACGAAGTGTATCGCAGGTCAGCCTTCCCCAGGGCAACCATGAAACGTCTGATCCAGAGCGTGGCTGGCTCGGCGGTGGGCCAGAACGTCGTCATTGCCATGTCCGGAGTGGCCAAGGTCTTCGTCGGGGAGGTCGTGGAAGAGGCCCTGGACGTGTGTGAGAAGTGGGGGGAGACACCCCCGCTCCAACCCAAGCATCTGAGGGAGGCTGTGCGCAGGTTACGCTCCCGGGGCCGAATGCCCAGCACCAAGCACAAGAAGATCTTGTTCTTCTAGGCCCGGGGCCCGGGGAGGGACGGTGGTCCAGAGGCCCTAAGGGCCTCGCCCGCTGTCTCGCCTCTGTCTCAGCCCAAGGTGGGTGTGGGTAGACCCAGGAGGGATTCCTCCTCCGCCCTCCCCAAGACGCACCCTGCTACCCTTCTGCCCACACAACCAGGCTTCTGGGTCTGGTTCCCCCAGGCCAGCCCGGAAATGCGCATGCAATGGGAAATGGCTCAAGGAAGCAGGGGAGCGCCCGAGCGCCGGCCCGGGCACGTCTACTCCGGAGTCTACTCTGCTCGACCCTGATGCCTAAGGCGCCTCAAAGGGAATGTGCCTATGGATAGAGCTGATTTCCCTGGCGATAAGGACGCAGTGACACAGGGGCTCTTGGCAGGTCGCCGGTCTTCCGGGTGCTGCCGAAAGATAAAACAGTATACACTTGGAAAACCTGCATGGGAGTTCCCGTCATGGCTCAGTGGCTAAGGACTCCGCCTTGGAAGCATGAGGTTGCGGGTTCGATCCCTTGCCCCGCTCGCTCAGCGGCTTAAGGACCCGGCGTTGCCGCGAGCTGTGTTGTAGGTCCCAGACTCGGCTGGGATCTGGCAGAGCTGGGGCTCTGGCGTAGGTCGGTGGCTACAGCTCCCATTCCACCCCGAGCCTGGGACCCTCCTTATGCCCTGGGTGTGGCCACAGGGAATGGCAAAAAAAAAAAAAAAAAAAAAAAAAAAACCCAAAAAACAAAACAAAACAAAAAAACCCAAAACCCCAAAACACCAAAAAAAACCCCAAAAACCAAAAAAAAAAAAAAAAACCAAAATGAAAAAACTCCCTAAAAAAAAAACAAAGGTTCAAAGGTGTACCAAAGTGGTTTAGAAAGACATGGGGAGGGGATGGGGGAGGAACAGATCCACAAGATCCAAGGCAAGGCTCCCAGTGGGACCTGGAATGGGTCAAGAGGTGGCGAGGTATTCCTGAGGAGGTGAGGAGGGGATTGGCTCCCTCTCTGATCTTGGACGTTCCCGCCTCCGCAGCGGTGTGGGGTGATTCCGGTGGGTGGACGGTGGGGTGGGACGGCCTGAGAGCAGGAGCCCTGGGAGACGTGGCCCTTCCAGGTTGCCTTCGGTCAAGCCACAAGGGTCTTGCAGGGAGCCGGCGGAGAAAGAGAAGGGGGGCCAGGCATTGCCAAGCATTGCCTTCAGGCAATGGCCCGCCTACGGATCTCCTGGGTGGTGGGGGGGGGGAAGGATGTGCTGGCTGGCACATGCCTGAGGCCCCAGGTCCTCGGGCAGCCAGCCCCACTGCCCACGGGGAGCGAGGCTGCCGGCTTTCTGGGGGCCCCTCCCCAGGCCCGGACGTCCTGAGAGCACCCGAGGAGGAGAGGAGCTGTGGACCGGCACCAGCGGGATCTTTGGCCGGCTGGCCGCCGCCATGGTTTCTGAGGCAGCTTTGGCGCTCTGCCTTCTCGGGGGGCCCCTCTGGATCTGCCCTACCCGGGCAGCCCCCCACCGGGCCGCCCCTCGAGCACACCCCACCCCCGCCACCGGGGAAAGTTGGGGGAACGCTCTACCTAGAGCCACCGAGCTTGGCCTGGGGGCTCCGGCCCCGCCCCGCCTCCCCACGTCTCCCCACCCCTCCCCGCCCCCTCCCCGAGTGTGTGGGAGGAGCCCACCCCTTGTGGGCTGAGGCGGTCAGGTGACGCCCCGGGTGGGTGGGGCCGGGGCCCCGGCGCCCTATATAAGGCGGCGGCAGCCCTCCCTGGAGGCAGCGGGAGCCCGCGTCGCACATCGCACAGCACCGCGTCGCACAGCACCGCGCCTGAGGGCGCTTCTCCGTGGCTGACCCTGAAGAGGAGGAGGCCCAAGTGCCAGAGCTTTCTCCCCTAGAAGGTCGGGACTCTCCAGCAGTGTGTGGGTTGGTTGGGTTGGGTTGGAGGTGCAGCGTTTGGGCCGAGGGGGTTCCTCTTCTCCCCTGGCTGGAGAAGTCTACCCTCCGGGGGCCGCGTTCTTGGCCACTGCGAGGCGCACCGTGTGGGGAGGGACAGCGCGTCCTGTGGGGGGCGTGCACGGCGGCTGTGGGGGCGTGCGTGTGCGCGCGCGGGAAGCCAGCAGCCAGACTTGAGCATCTCCCTCTTCTGACCTTTGTGGCTGGTCAGACGCGCCCAGGCCAGGGATCCCCGGCCCCGCCCGATCTTGCGGGCTGGCAGGCATGGACAAGGCCAGCGCGTCGAGCTGGGACCAAGGGGGCGACCCAGGTCTGGCGGCAGAGACGGCAGCCGGGCCCTCGGGCCCCCGGGCGGCCCGCGGCGGTGAGCGGCCCGCGGACCGCCCGCAGGAGCTGATGCGCGCCCCTGAAGAGGAGGCGGACACAGGCCGCGGGCCTCCTGCAGCCAAAAGGCTGAAAAGGGACACCGAGGGCCAGAGACCGAGGAACCCCCGAGTGGATGAAGAGGAGGCCCAGAAGATGCGAACCCTCGTGGCTTCCATGAGCCAGGAGCAGCTGGACCGTTACGAAGTGTATCGCAGGTCAGCCTTCCCCAGGGCAACCATGAAACGTCTGATCCAGAGCGTGGCTGGCTCGGCGGTGGGCCAGAACGTCGTCATTGCCATGTCCGGAGTGGCCAAGGTCTTCGTCGGGGAGGTCGTGGAAGAGGCCCTGGACGTGTGTGAGAAGTGGGGGGAGACACCCCCGCTCCAACCCAAGCATCTGAGGGAGGCTGTGCGCAGGTTACGCTCCCGGGGCCGAATGCCCAGCACCAAGCACAAGAAGATCTTGTTCTTCTAGGCCCGGGGCCCGGGGAGGGACGGTGGTCCAGAGGCCCTAAGGGCCTCGCCCGCTGTCTCGCCTCTGTCTCAGCCCAAGGTGGGTGTGGGTAGACCCAGGAGGGATTCCTCCTCCGCCCTCCCCAAGACGCACCCTGCTACCCTTCTGCCCACACAACCAGGCTTCTGGGTCTGGTTCCCCCAGGCCAGCCCGGAAATGCGCATGCAATGGGAAATGGCTCAAGGAAGCAGGGGAGCGCCCGAGCGCCGGCCCGGGCACGTCTACTCCGGAGTCTACTCTGCTCGACCCTGATGCCTAAGGCGCCTCAAAGGGAATGTGCCTATGGATAGAGCTGATTTCCCTGGCGATAAGGACGCAGTGACACAGGGGCTCTTGGCAGGTCGCCGGTCTTCCGGGTGCTGCCGAAAGATAAAACAGTATACACTTGGAAAACCTGCATGGGAGTTCCCGTCATGGCTCAGTGGCTAAGGACTCCGCCTTGGAAGCATGAGGTTGCGGGTTCGATCCCTTGCCCCGCTCGCTCAGCGGCTTAAGGACCCGGCGTTGCCGCGAGCTGTGTTGTAGGTCCCAGACTCGGCTGGGATCTGGCAGAGCTGGGGCTCTGGCGTAGGTCGGTGGCTACAGCTCCCATTCCACCCCGAGCCTGGGACCCTCCTTATGCCCTGGGTGTGGCCACAGGGAATGGCAAAAAAAAAAAAAAAAAAAAAAAAAAAAAAAAAAAACCCAAAAAACAAAACAAAACAAAAAAACCCAAAACCCCAAAACACCAAAAAAAACCCCAAAAACCAAAAAAAAAAAAAAAAACCAAAATGAAAAAACTCCCTAAAAAAAAAACAAAGGTTCAAAGGTGTACCAAAGTGGTTTAGAAAGACATGGGGAGGGGATGGGGGAGGAACAGATCCACAAGATCCAAGGCAAGGCTCCCAGTGGGACCTGGAATGGGTCAAGAGGTGGCGAGGTATTCCTGAGGAGGTGAGGAGGGGATTGGCTCCCTCTCTGATCTTGGACGTTCCCGCCTCCGCAGCGGTGTGGGGTGATTCCGGTGGGTGGACGGTGGGGTGGGACGGCCTGAGAGCAGGAGCCCTGGGAGACGTGGCCCTTCCAGGTTGCCTTCGGTCAAGCCACAAGGGTCTTGCAGGGAGCCGGCGGAGAAAGAGAAGGGGGGCCAGGCATTGCCAAGCATTGCCTTCAGGCAATGGCCCGCCTACGGATCTCCTGGGTGGTGGGGGGGGGGAAGGATGTGCTGGCTGGCACATGCCTGAGGCCCCAGGTCCTCGGGCAGCCAGCCCCACTGCCCACGGGGAGCGAGGCTGCCGGCTTTCTGGGGGCCCCTCCCCAGGCCCGGACGTCCTGAGAGCACCCGAGGAGGAGAGGAGCTGTGGACCGGCACCAGGGGGATCTTTGGCCGGCTGGCCGCCGCCATGGTTTCTGAGGCAGCTTTGGCGCTCTGCCTTCTCGGGGGGCCCCTCTGGATCTGCCCTGCCCGGGCAGCCCCCCACCGGGCCGCCCCTCGAGCACACCCCACCCCCGCCACCGGGGAAAGTTGGGGGAACGCTCTACCTAGAGCCACCGAGCTTGGCCTGGGGGCTCCGGCCCCGCCCCGCCTCCCCACGTCTCCCCACCCCTCCCCGCCCCCTCCCCGAGTGTGTGGGAGGAGCCCACCCCTTGTGGGCTGAGGCGGTCAGGTGACGCCCCGGGTGGGTGGGGCCGGGGCCCCGGCGCCCTATATAAGGCGGCGGCAGCCCTCCCTGGAGGCAGCGGGAGCCCGCGTCGCACATCGCACAGCACCGCGTCGCACAGCACCGCGCCTGAGGGCGCTTCTCCGTGGCTGACCCTGAAGAGGAGGAGGCCCAAGTGCCAGAGCTTTCTCCCCTAGAAGGTCGGGACTCTCCAGCAGTGTGTGGGTTGGTTGGGTTGGGTTGGAGGTGCAGCGTTTGGGCCGAGGGGGTTCCTCTTCTCCCCTGGCTGGAGAAGTCTACCCTCCGGGGGCCGCGTTCTTGGCCACTGCGAGGCGCACCGTGTGGGGAGGGACAGCGCGTCCTGTGGGGGGCGTGCACGGCGGCTGTGGGGGCGTGCGTGTGCGCGCGCGGGAAGCCAGCAGCCAGACTTGAGCATCTCCCTCTTCTGACCTTTGTGGCTGGTCAGACGCGCCCAGGCCAGGGATCCCCGGCCCCGCCCGATCTTGCGGGCTGGCAGGCATGGACAAGGCCAGCGCGTCGAGCTGGGACCAAGGGGGCGACCCAGGTCTGGCGGCAGAGACGGCAGCCGGGCCCTCGGGCCCCCGGGCGGCCCGCGGCGGTGAGCGGCCCGCGGACCGCCCGCAGGAGCTGATGCGCGCCCCTGAAGAGGAGGCGGACACAGGCCGCGGGCCTCCTGCAGCCAAAAGGCTGAAAAGGGACACCGAGGGCCAGAGACCGAGGAACCCCCGAGTGGATGAAGAGGAGGCCCAGAAGATGCGAACCCTCGTGGCTTCCATGAGCCAGGAGCAGCTGGACCGTTACGAAGTGTATCGCAGGTCAGCCTTCCCCAGGGCAACCATGAAACGTCTGATCCAGAGCGTGGCTGGCTCGGCGGTGGGCCAGAACGTCGTCATTGCCATGTCCGGAGTGGCCAAGGTCTTCGTCGGGGAGGTCGTGGAAGAGGCCCTGGACGTGTGTGAGAAGTGGGGGGAGACACCCCCGCTCCAACCCAAGCATCTGAGGGAGGCTGTGCGCAGGTTACGCTCCCGGGGCCGAATGCCCAGCACCAAGCACAAGAAGATCTTGTTCTTCTAGGCCCGGGGCCCGGGGAGGGACGGTGGTCCAGAGGCCCTAAGGGCCTCGCCCGCTGTCTCGCCTCTGTCTCAGCCCAAGGTGGGTGTGGGTAGACCCAGGAGGGATTCCTCCTCCGCCCTCCCCAAGACGCACCCTGCTACCCTTCTGCCCACACAACCAGGCTTCTGGGTCTGGTTCCCCCAGGCCAGCCCGGAAATGCGCATGCAATGGGAAATGGCTCAAGGAAGCAGGGGAGCGCCCGAGCGCCGGCCCGGGCACGTCTACTCCGGAGTCTACTCTGCTCGACCCTGATGCCTAAGGCGCCTCAAAGGGAATGTGCCTATGGATAGAGCTGATTTCCCTGGCGATAAGGACGCAGTGACACAGGGGCTCTTGGCAGGTCGCCGGTCTTCCGGGTGCTGCCGAAAGATAAAACAGTATACACTTGGAAAACCTGCATGGGAGTTCCCGTCATGGCTCAGTGGCTAAGGACTCCGCCTTGGAAGCATGAGGTTGCGGGTTCGATCCCTTGCCCCGCTCGCTCAGCGGCTTAAGGACCCGGCGTTGCCGCGAGCTGTGTTGTAGGTCCCAGACTCGGCTGGGATCTGGCAGAGCTGGGGCTCTGGCGTAGGTCGGTGGCTACAGCTCCCATTCCACCCCGAGCCTGGGACCCTCCTTATGCCCTGGGTGTGGCCACAGGGAATGGCAAAAAAAAAAAAAAAAAAAAAAAAAAACCCAAAAAACAAAACAAAACAAAAAAACCCAAAACCCCAAAACACCAAAAAAAACCCCAAAAACCAAAAAAAAAAAAAAAAACCAAAATGAAAAAACTCCCTAAAAAAAAAACAAAGGTTCAAAGGTGTACCAAAGTGGTTTAGAAAGACATGGGGAGGGGATGGGGGAGGAACAGATCCACAAGATCCAAGGCAAGGCTCCCAGTGGGACCTGGAATGGGTCAAGAGGTGGCGAGGTATTCCTGAGGAGGTGAGGAGGGGATTGGCTCCCTCTCTGATCTTGGACGTTCCCGCCTCCGCAGCGGTGTGGGGTGATTCCGGTGGGTGGACGGTGGGGTGGGACGGCCTGAGAGCAGGAGCCCTGGGAGACGTGGCCCTTCCAGGTTGCCTTCGGTCAAGCCACAAGGGTCTTGCAGGGAGCCGGCGGAGAAAGAGAAGGGGGGCCAGGCATTGCCAAGCATTGCCTTCAGGCAATGGCCCGCCTACGGATCTCCTGGGTGGTGGGGGGGGGGAAGGATGTGCTGGCTGGCACATGCCTGAGGCCCCAGGTCCTCGGGCAGCCAGCCCCACTGCCCACGGGGAGCGAGGCTGCCGGCTTTCTGGGGGCCCCTCCCCAGGCCCGGACGTCCTGAGAGCACCCGAGGAGGAGAGGAGCTGTGGACCGGCACCAGCGGGATCTTTGGCCGGCTGGCCGCCGCCATGGTTTCTGAGGCAGCTTTGGCGCTCTGCCTTCTCGGGGGGCCCCTCTGGATCTGCCCTACCCGGGCAGCCCCCCACCGGGCCGCCCCTCGAGCACACCCCACCCCCGCCACCGGGGAAAGTTGGGGGAACGCTCTACCTAGAGCCACCGAGCTTGGCCTGGGGGCTCCGGCCCCGCCCCGCCTCCCCACGTCTCCCCACCCCTCCCCGCCCCCTCCCCGAGTGTGTGGGAGGAGCCCACCCCTTGTGGGCTGAGGCGGTCAGGTGACGCCCCGGCGCCCTATATAAGGCGGCGGCAGCCCTCCCTGGAGGCAGCGGGAGCCCGCGTCGCACATCGCACAGCACCGCGTCGCACAGCACCGCGCCTGAGGGCGCTTCTCCGTGGCTGACCCTGAAGAGGAGGAGGCCCAAGTGCCAGAGCTTTCTCCCCTAGAAGGTCGGGACTCTCCAGCAGTGTGTGGGTTGGTTGGGTTGGGTTGGAGGTGCAGCGTTTGGGCCGAGGGGGTTCCTCTTCTCCCCTGGCTGGAGAAGTCTACCCTCCGGGGGCCGCGTTCTTGGCCACTGCGAGGCGCACCGTGTGGGGAGGGACAGCGCGTCCTGTGGGGGGCGTGCACGGCGGCTGTGGGGGCGTGCGTGTGCGCGCGCGGGAAGCCAGCAGCCAGACTTGAGCATCTCCCTCTTCTGACCTTTGTGGCTGGTCAGACGCGCCCAGGCCAGGGATCCCCGGCCCCGCCCGATCTTGCGGGCTGGCAGGCATGGACAAGGCCAGCGCGTCGAGCTGGGACCAAGGGGGCGACCCAGGTCTGGCGGCAGAGACGGCAGCCGGGCCCTCGGGCCCCCGGGCGGCCCGCGGCGGTGAGCGGCCCGCGGACCGCCCGCAGGAGCTGATGCGCGCCCCTGAAGAGGAGGCGGACACAGGCCGCGGGCCTCCTGCAGCCAAAAGGCTGAAAAGGGACACCGAGGGCCAGAGACCGAGGAACCCCCGAGTGGATGAAGAGGAGGCCCAGAAGATGCGAACCCTCGTGGCTTCCATGAGCCAGGAGCAGCTGGACCGTTACGAAGTGTATCGCAGGTCAGCCTTCCCCAGGGCAACCATGAAACGTCTGATCCAGAGCGTGGCTGGCTCGGCGGTGGGCCAGAACGTCGTCATTGCCATGTCCGGAGTGGCCAAGGTCTTCGTCGGGGAGGTCGTGGAAGAGGCCCTGGACGTGTGTGAGAAGTGGGGGGAGACACCCCCGCTCCAACCCAAGCATCTGAGGGAGGCTGTGCGCAGGTTACGCTCCCGGGGCCGAATGCCCAGCACCAAGCACAAGAAGATCTTGTTCTTCTAGGCCCGGGGCCCGGGGAGGGACGGTGGTCCAGAGGCCCTAAGGGCCTCGCCCGCTGTCTCGCCTCTGTCTCAGCCCAAGGTGGGTGTGGGTAGACCCAGGAGGGATTCCTCCTCCGCCCTCCCCAAGACGCACCCTGCTACCCTTCTGCCCACACAACCAGGCTTCTGGGTCTGGTTCCCCCAGGCCAGCCCGGAAATGCGCATGCAATGGGAAATGGCTCAAGGAAGCAGGGGAGCGCCCGAGCGCCGGCCCGGGCACGTCTACTCCGGAGTCTACTCTGCTCGACCCTGATGCCTAAGGCGCCTCAAAGGGAATGTGCCTATGGATAGAGCTGATTTCCCTGGCGATAAGGACGCAGTGACACAGGGGCTCTTGGCAGGTCGCCGGTCTTCCGGGTGCTGCCGAAAGATAAAACAGTATACACTTGGAAAACCTGCATGGGAGTTCCCGTCATGGCTCAGTGGCTAAGGACTCCGCCTTGGAAGCATGAGGTTGCGGGTTCGATCCCTTGCCCCGCTCGCTCAGCGGCTTAAGGACCCGGCGTTGCCGCGAGCTGTGTTGTAGGTCCCAGACTCGGCTGGGATCTGGCAGAGCTGGGGCTCTGGCGTAGGTCGGTGGCTACAGCTCCCATTCCACCCCGAGCCTGGGACCCTCCTTATGCCCTGGGTGTGGCCACAGGGAATGGCAAAAAAAAAAAAAAAAAAAAAAAAAAAACCCAAAAAACAAAACAAAACAAAAAAACCCAAAACCCCAAAACACCAAAAAAAACCCCAAAAACCAAAAAAAAAAAAAAAAACCAAAATGAAAAAACTCCCTAAAAAAAAAACAAAGGTTCAAAGGTGTACCAAAGTGGTTTAGAAAGACATGGGGAGGGGATGGGGGAGGAACAGATCCACAAGATCCAAGGCAAGGCTCCCAGTGGGACCTGGAATGGGTCAAGAGGTGGCGAGGTATTCCTGAGGAGGTGAGGAGGGGATTGGCTCCCTCTCTGATCTTGGACGTTCCCGCCTCCGCAGCGGTGTGGGGTGATTCCGGTGGGTGGACGGTGGGGTGGGACGGCCTGAGAGCAGGAGCCCTGGGAGACGTGGCCCTTCCAGGTTGCCTTCGGTCAAGCCACAAGGGTCTTGCAGGGAGCCGGCGGAGAAAGAGAAGGGGGGCCAGGCATTGCCAAGCATTGCCTTCAGGCAATGGCCCGCCTACGGATCTCCTGGGTGGTGGGGGGGGGGAAGGATGTGCTGGCTGGCACATGCCTGAGGCCCCAGGTCCTCGGGCAGCCAGCCCCACTGCCCACGGGGAGCGAGGCTGCCGGCTTTCTGGGGGCCCCTCCCCAGGCCCGGACGTCCTGAGAGCACCCGAGGAGGAGAGGAGCTGTGGACCGGCACCAGCGGGATCTTTGGCCGGCTGGCCGCCGCCATGGTTTCTGAGGCAGCTTTGGCGCTCTGCCTTCTCGGGGGGCCCCTCTGGATCTGCCCTACCCGGGCAGCCCCCCACCGGGCCGCCCCTCGAGCACACCCCACCCCCGCCACCGGGGAAAGTTGGGGGAACGCTCTACCTAGAGCCACCGAGCTTGGCCTGGGGGCTCCGGCCCCGCCCCGCCTCCCCACGTCTCCCCACCCCTCCCCGCCCCCTCCCCGAGTGTGTGGGAGGAGCCCACCCCTTGTGGGCTGAGGCGGTCAGGTGACGCCCCGGGTGGGTGGGGCCGGGGCCCCGGCGCCCTATATAAGGCGGCGGCAGCCCTCCCTGGAGGCAGCGGGAGCCCGCGTCGCACATCGCACAGCACCGCGTCGCACAGCACCGCGCCTGAGGGCGCTTCTCCGTGGCTGACCCTGAAGAGGAGGAGGCCCAAGTGCCAGAGCTTTCTCCCCTAGAAGGTCGGGACTCTCCAGCAGTGTGTGGGTTGGTTGGGTTGGGTTGGAGGTGCAGCGTTTGGGCCGAGGGGGTTCCTCTTCTCCCCTGGCTGGAGAAGTCTACCCTCCGGGGGCCGCGTTCTTGGCCACTGCGAGGCGCACCGTGTGGGGAGGGACAGCGCGTCCTGTGGGGGGCGTGCACGGCGGCTGTGGGGGCGTGCGTGTGCGCGCGCGGGAAGCCAGCAGCCAGACTTGAGCATCTCCCTCTTCTGACCTTTGTGGCTGGTCAGACGCGCCCAGGCCAGGGATCCCCGGCCCCGCCCGATCTTGCGGGCTGGCAGGCATGGACAAGGCCAGCGCGTCGAGCTGGGACCAAGGGGGCGACCCAGGTCTGGCGGCAGAGACGGCAGCCGGGCCCTCGGGCCCCCGGGCGGCCCGCGGCGGTGAGCGGCCCGCGGACCGCCCGCAGGAGCTGATGCGCGCCCCTGAAGAGGAGGCGGACACAGGCCGCGGGCCTCCTGCAGCCAAAAGGCTGAAAAGGGACACCGAGGGCCAGAGACCGAGGAACCCCCGAGTGGATGAAGAGGAGGCCCAGAAGATGCGAACCCTCGTGGCTTCCATGAGCCAGGAGCAGCTGGACCGTTACGAAGTGTATCGCAGGTCAGCCTTCCCCAGGGCAACCATGAAACGTCTGATCCAGAGCGTGGCTGGCTCGGCGGTGGGCCAGAACGTCGTCATTGCCATGTCCGGAGTGGCCAAGGTCTTCGTCGGGGAGGTCGTGGAAGAGGCCCTGGACGTGTGTGAGAAGTGGGGGGAGACACCCCCGCTCCAACCCAAGCATCTGAGGGAGGCTGTGCGCAGGTTACGCTCCCGGGGCCGAATGCCCAGCACCAAGCACAAGAAGATCTTGTTCTTCTAGGCCCGGGGCCCGGGGAGGGACGGTGGTCCAGAGGCCCTAAGGGCCTCGCCCGCTGTCTCGCCTCTGTCTCAGCCCAAGGTGGGTGTGGGTAGACCCAGGAGGGATTCCTCCTCCGCCCTCCCCAAGACGCACCCTGCTACCCTTCTGCCCACACAACCAGGCTTCTGGGTCTGGTTCCCCCAGGCCAGCCCGGAAATGCGCATGCAATGGGAAATGGCTCAAGGAAGCAGGGGAGCGCCCGAGCGCCGGCCCGGGCACGTCTACTCCGGAGTCTACTCTGCTCGACCCTGATGCCTAAGGCGCCTCAAAGGGAATGTGCCTATGGATAGAGCTGATTTCCCTGGCGATAAGGACGCAGTGACACAGGGGCTCTTGGCAGGTCGCCGGTCTTCCGGGTGCTGCCGAAAGATAAAACAGTATACACTTGGAAAACCTGCATGGGAGTTCCCGTCATGGCTCAGTGGCTAAGGACTCCGCCTTGGAAGCATGAGGTTGCGGGTTCGATCCCTTGCCCCGCTCGCTCAGCGGCTTAAGGACCCGGCGTTGCCGCGAGCTGTGTTGTAGGTCCCAGACTCGGCTGGGATCTGGCAGAGCTGGGGCTCTGGCGTAGGTCGGTGGCTACAGCTCCCATTCCACCCCGAGCCTGGGACCCTCCTTATGCCCTGGGTGTGGCCACAGGGAATGGCAAAAAAAAAAAAAAAAAAAAAAAAAAAAAAAAAAACCCAAAAAACAAAACAAAACAAAAAAACCCAAAACCCCAAAACACCAAAAAAAACCCCAAAAACCAAAAAAAAAAAAAAAAACCAAAATGAAAAAACTCCCTAAAAAAAAAACAAAGGTTCAAAGGTGTACCAAAGTGGTTTAGAAAGACATGGGGAGGGGATGGGGGAGGAACAGATCCACAAGATCCAAGGCAAGGCTCCCAGTGGGACCTGGAATGGGTCAAGAGGTGGCGAGGTATTCCTGAGGAGGTGAGGAGGGGATTGGCTCCCTCTCTGATCTTGGACGTTCCCGCCTCCGCAGCGGTGTGGGGTGATTCCGGTGGGTGGACGGTGGGGTGGGACGGCCTGAGAGCAGGAGCCCTGGGAGACGTGGCCCTTCCAGGTTGCCTTCGGTCAAGCCACAAGGGTCTTGCAGGGAGCCGGCGGAGAAAGAGAAGGGGGGCCAGGCATTGCCAAGCATTGCCTTCAGGCAATGGCCCGCCTACGGATCTCCTGGGTGGTGGGGGGGGGGAAGGATGTGCTGGCTGGCACATGCCTGAGGCCCCAGGTCCTCGGGCAGCCAGCCCCACTGCCCACGGGGAGCGAGGCTGCCGGCTTTCTGGGGGCCCCTCCCCAGGCCCGGACGTCCTGAGAGCACCCGAGGAGGAGAGGAGCTGTGGACCGGCACCAGGGGGATCTTTGGCCGGCTGGCCGCCGCCATGGTTTCTGAGGCAGCTTTGGCGCTCTGCCTTCTCGGGGGGCCCCTCTGGATCTGCCCTGCCCGGGCAGCCCCCCACCGGGCCGCCCCTCGAGCACACCCCACCCCCGCCACCGGGGAAAGTTGGGGGAACGCTCTACCTAGAGCCACCGAGCTTGGCCTGGGGGCTCCGGCCCCGCCCCGCCTCCCCACGTCTCCCCACCCCTCCCCGCCCCCTCCCCGAGTGTGTGGGAGGAGCCCACCCCTTGTGGGCTGAGGCGGTCAGGTGACGCCCCGGGTGGGTGGGGCCGGGGCCCCGGCGCCCTATATAAGGCGGCGGCAGCCCTCCCTGGAGGCAGCGGGAGCCCGCGTCGCACATCGCACAGCACCGCGTCGCACAGCACCGCGCCTGAGGGCGCTTCTCCGTGGCTGACCCTGAAGAGGAGGAGGCCCAAGTGCCAGAGCTTTCTCCCCTAGAAGGTCGGGACTCTCCAGCAGTGTGTGGGTTGGTTGGGTTGGGTTGGAGGTGCAGCGTTTGGGCCGAGGGGGTTCCTCTTCTCCCCTGGCTGGAGAAGTCTACCCTCCGGGGGCCGCGTTCTTGGCCACTGCGAGGCGCACCGTGTGGGGAGGGACAGCGCGTCCTGTGGGGGGCGTGCACGGCGGCTGTGGGGGCGTGCGTGTGCGCGCGCGGGAAGCCAGCAGCCAGACTTGAGCATCTCCCTCTTCTGACCTTTGTGGCTGGTCAGACGCGCCCAGGCCAGGGATCCCCGGCCCCGCCCGATCTTGCGGGCTGGCAGGCATGGACAAGGCCAGCGCGTCGAGCTGGGACCAAGGGGGCGACCCAGGTCTGGCGGCAGAGACGGCAGCCGGGCCCTCGGGCCCCCGGGCGGCCCGCGGCGGTGAGCGGCCCGCGGACCGCCCGCAGGAGCTGATGCGCGCCCCTGAAGAGGAGGCGGACACAGGCCGCGGGCCTCCTGCAGCCAAAAGGCTGAAAAGGGACACCGAGGGCCAGAGACCGAGGAACCCCCGAGTGGATGAAGAGGAGGCCCAGAAGATGCGAACCCTCGTGGCTTCCATGAGCCAGGAGCAGCTGGACCGTTACGAAGTGTATCGCAGGTCAGCCTTCCCCAGGGCAACCATGAAACGTCTGATCCAGAGCGTGGCTGGCTCGGCGGTGGGCCAGAACGTCGTCATTGCCATGTCCGGAGTGGCCAAGGTCTTCGTCGGGGAGGTCGTGGAAGAGGCCCTGGACGTGTGTGAGAAGTGGGGGGAGACACCCCCGCTCCAACCCAAGCATCTGAGGGAGGCTGTGCGCAGGTTACGCTCCCGGGGCCGAATGCCCAGCACCAAGCACAAGAAGATCTTGTTCTTCTAGGCCCGGGGCCCGGGGAGGGACGGTGGTCCAGAGGCCCTAAGGGCCTCGCCCGCTGTCTCGCCTCTGTCTCAGCCCAAGGTGGGTGTGGGTAGACCCAGGAGGGATTCCTCCTCCGCCCTCCCCAAGACGCACCCTGCTACCCTTCTGCCCACACAACCAGGCTTCTGGGTCTGGTTCCCCCAGGCCAGCCCGGAAATGCGCATGCAATGGGAAATGGCTCAAGGAAGCAGGGGAGCGCCCGAGCGCCGGCCCGGGCACGTCTACTCCGGAGTCTACTCTGCTCGACCCTGATGCCTAAGGCGCCTCAAAGGGAATGTGCCTATGGATAGAGCTGATTTCCCTGGCGATAAGGACGCAGTGACACAGGGGCTCTTGGCAGGTCGCCGGTCTTCCGGGTGCTGCCGAAAGATAAAACAGTATACACTTGGAAAACCTGCATGGGAGTTCCCGTCATGGCTCAGTGGCTAAGGACTCCGCCTTGGAAGCATGAGGTTGCGGGTTCGATCCCTTGCCCCGCTCGCTCAGCGGCTTAAGGACCCGGCGTTGCCGCGAGCTGTGTTGTAGGTCCCAGACTCGGCTGGGATCTGGCAGAGCTGGGGCTCTGGCGTAGGTCGGTGGCTACAGCTCCCATTCCACCCCGAGCCTGGGACCCTCCTTATGCCCTGGGTGTGGCCACAGGGAATGGCAAAAAAAAAAAAAAAAAAAAAAAAAAACCCAAAAAACAAAACAAAACAAAAAAACCCAAAACCCCAAAACACCAAAAAAAACCCCAAAAACCAAAAAAAAAAAAAAAAACCAAAATGAAAAAACTCCCTAAAAAAAAAACAAAGGTTCAAAGGTGTACCAAAGTGGTTTAGAAAGACATGGGGAGGGGATGGGGGAGGAACAGATCCACAAGATCCAAGGCAAGGCTCCCAGTGGGACCTGGAATGGGTCAAGAGGTGGCGAGGTATTCCTGAGGAGGTGAGGAGGGGATTGGCTCCCTCTCTGATCTTGGACGTTCCCGCCTCCGCAGCGGTGTGGGGTGATTCCGGTGGGTGGACGGTGGGGTGGGACGGCCTGAGAGCAGGAGCCCTGGGAGACGTGGCCCTTCCAGGTTGCCTTCGGTCAAGCCACAAGGGTCTTGCAGGGAGCCGGCGGAGAAAGAGAAGGGGGGCCAGGCATTGCCAAGCATTGCCTTCAGGCAATGGCCCGCCTACGGATCTCCTGGGTGGTGGGGGGGGGGAAGGATGTGCTGGCTGGCACATGCCTGAGGCCCCAGGTCCTCGGGCAGCCAGCCCCACTGCCCACGGGGAGCGAGGCTGCCGGCTTTCTGGGGGCCCCTCCCCAGGCCCGGACGTCCTGAGAGCACCCGAGGAGGAGAGGAGCTGTGGACCGGCACCAGCGGGATCTTTGGCCGGCTGGCCGCCGCCATGGTTTCTGAGGCAGCTTTGGCGCTCTGCCTTCTCGGGGGGCCCCTCTGGATCTGCCCTACCCGGGCAGCCCCCCACCGGGCCGCCCCTCGAGCACACCCCACCCCCGCCACCGGGGAAAGTTGGGGGAACGCTCTACCTAGAGCCACCGAGCTTGGCCTGGGGGCTCCGGCCCCGCCCCGCCTCCCCACGTCTCCCCACCCCTCCCCGCCCCCTCCCCGAGTGTGTGGGAGGAGCCCACCCCTTGTGGGCTGAGGCGGTCAGGTGACGCCCCGGCGCCCTATATAAGGCGGCGGCAGCCCTCCCTGGAGGCAGCGGGAGCCCGCGTCGCACATCGCACAGCACCGCGTCGCACAGCACCGCGCCTGAGGGCGCTTCTCCGTGGCTGACCCTGAAGAGGAGGAGGCCCAAGTGCCAGAGCTTTCTCCCCTAGAAGGTCGGGACTCTCCAGCAGTGTGTGGGTTGGTTGGGTTGGGTTGGAGGTGCAGCGTTTGGGCCGAGGGGGTTCCTCTTCTCCCCTGGCTGGAGAAGTCTACCCTCCGGGGGCCGCGTTCTTGGCCACTGCGAGGCGCACCGTGTGGGGAGGGACAGCGCGTCCTGTGGGGGGCGTGCACGGCGGCTGTGGGGGCGTGCGTGTGCGCGCGCGGGAAGCCAGCAGCCAGACTTGAGCATCTCCCTCTTCTGACCTTTGTGGCTGGTCAGACGCGCCCAGGCCAGGGATCCCCGGCCCCGCCCGATCTTGCGGGCTGGCAGGCATGGACAAGGCCAGCGCGTCGAGCTGGGACCAAGGGGGCGACCCAGGTCTGGCGGCAGAGACGGCAGCCGGGCCCTCGGGCCCCCGGGCGGCCCGCGGCGGTGAGCGGCCCGCGGACCGCCCGCAGGAGCTGATGCGCGCCCCTGAAGAGGAGGCGGACACAGGCCGCGGGCCTCCTGCAGCCAAAAGGCTGAAAAGGGACACCGAGGGCCAGAGACCGAGGAACCCCCGAGTGGATGAAGAGGAGGCCCAGAAGATGCGAACCCTCGTGGCTTCCATGAGCCAGGAGCAGCTGGACCGTTACGAAGTGTATCGCAGGTCAGCCTTCCCCAGGGCAACCATGAAACGTCTGATCCAGAGCGTGGCTGGCTCGGCGGTGGGCCAGAACGTCGTCATTGCCATGTCCGGAGTGGCCAAGGTCTTCGTCGGGGAGGTCGTGGAAGAGGCCCTGGACGTGTGTGAGAAGTGGGGGGAGACACCCCCGCTCCAACCCAAGCATCTGAGGGAGGCTGTGCGCAGGTTACGCTCCCGGGGCCGAATGCCCAGCACCAAGCACAAGAAGATCTTGTTCTTCTAGGCCCGGGGCCCGGGGAGGGACGGTGGTCCAGAGGCCCTAAGGGCCTCGCCCGCTGTCTCGCCTCTGTCTCAGCCCAAGGTGGGTGTGGGTAGACCCAGGAGGGATTCCTCCTCCGCCCTCCCCAAGACGCACCCTGCTACCCTTCTGCCCACACAACCAGGCTTCTGGGTCTGGTTCCCCCAGGCCAGCCCGGAAATGCGCATGCAATGGGAAATGGCTCAAGGAAGCAGGGGAGCGCCCGAGCGCCGGCCCGGGCACGTCTACTCCGGAGTCTACTCTGCTCGACCCTGATGCCTAAGGCGCCTCAAAGGGAATGTGCCTATGGATAGAGCTGATTTCCCTGGCGATAAGGACGCAGTGACACAGGGGCTCTTGGCAGGTCGCCGGTCTTCCGGGTGCTGCCGAAAGATAAAACAGTATACACTTGGAAAACCTGCATGGGAGTTCCCGTCATGGCTCAGTGGCTAAGGACTCCGCCTTGGAAGCATGAGGTTGCGGGTTCGATCCCTTGCCCCGCTCGCTCAGCGGCTTAAGGACCCGGCGTTGCCGCGAGCTGTGTTGTAGGTCCCAGACTCGGCTGGGATCTGGCAGAGCTGGGGCTCTGGCGTAGGTCGGTGGCTACAGCTCCCATTCCACCCCGAGCCTGGGACCCTCCTTATGCCCTGGGTGTGGCCACAGGGAATGGCAAAAAAAAAAAAAAAAAAAAAAAAAAAAAAAAAAAAACCCAAAAAACAAAACAAAACAAAAAAACCCAAAACCCCAAAACACCAAAAAAAACCCCAAAAACCAAAAAAAAAAAAAAAAACCAAAATGAAAAAACTCCCTAAAAAAAAAACAAAGGTTCAAAGGTGTACCAAAGTGGTTTAGAAAGACATGGGGAGGGGATGGGGGAGGAACAGATCCACAAGATCCAAGGCAAGGCTCCCAGTGGGACCTGGAATGGGTCAAGAGGTGGCGAGGTATTCCTGAGGAGGTGAGGAGGGGATTGGCTCCCTCTCTGATCTTGGACGTTCCCGCCTCCGCAGCGGTGTGGGGTGATTCCGGTGGGTGGACGGTGGGGTGGGACGGCCTGAGAGCAGGAGCCCTGGGAGACGTGGCCCTTCCAGGTTGCCTTCGGTCAAGCCACAAGGGTCTTGCAGGGAGCCGGCGGAGAAAGAGAAGGGGGGCCAGGCATTGCCAAGCATTGCCTTCAGGCAATGGCCCGCCTACGGATCTCCTGGGTGGTGGGGGGGGGGAAGGATGTGCTGGCTGGCACATGCCTGAGGCCCCAGGTCCTCGGGCAGCCAGCCCCACTGCCCACGGGGAGCGAGGCTGCCGGCTTTCTGGGGGCCCCTCCCCAGGCCCGGACGTCCTGAGAGCACCCGAGGAGGAGAGGAGCTGTGGACCGGCACCAGGGGGATCTTTGGCCGGCTGGCCGCCGCCATGGTTTCTGAGGCAGCTTTGGCGCTCTGCCTTCTCGGGGGGCCCCTCTGGATCTGCCCTGCCCGGGCAGCCCCCCACCGGGCCGCCCCTCGAGCACACCCCACCCCCGCCACCGGGGAAAGTTGGGGGAACGCTCTACCTAGAGCCACCGAGCTTGGCCTGGGGGCTCCGGCCCCGCCCCGCCTCCCCACGTCTCCCCACCCCTCCCCGCCCCCTCCCCGAGTGTGTGGGAGGAGCCCACCCCTTGTGGGCTGAGGCGGTCAGGTGACGCCCCGGGTGGGTGGGGCCGGGGCCCCGGCGCCCTATATAAGGCGGCGGCAGCCCTCCCTGGAGGCAGCGGGAGCCCGCGTCGCACATCGCACAGCACCGCGTCGCACAGCACCGCGCCTGAGGGCGCTTCTCCGTGGCTGACCCTGAAGAGGAGGAGGCCCAAGTGCCAGAGCTTTCTCCCCTAGAAGGTCGGGACTCTCCAGCAGTGTGTGGGTTGGTTGGGTTGGGTTGGAGGTGCAGCGTTTGGGCCGAGGGGGTTCCTCTTCTCCCCTGGCTGGAGAAGTCTACCCTCCGGGGGCCGCGTTCTTGGCCACTGCGAGGCGCACCGTGTGGGGAGGGACAGCGCGTCCTGTGGGGGGCGTGCACGGCGGCTGTGGGGGCGTGCGTGTGCGCGCGCGGGAAGCCAGCAGCCAGACTTGAGCATCTCCCTCTTCTGACCTTTGTGGCTGGTCAGACGCGCCCAGGCCAGGGATCCCCGGCCCCGCCCGATCTTGCGGGCTGGCAGGCATGGACAAGGCCAGCGCGTCGAGCTGGGACCAAGGGGGCGACCCAGGTCTGGCGGCAGAGACGGCAGCCGGGCCCTCGGGCCCCCGGGCGGCCCGCGGCGGTGAGCGGCCCGCGGACCGCCCGCAGGAGCTGATGCGCGCCCCTGAAGAGGAGGCGGACACAGGCCGCGGGCCTCCTGCAGCCAAAAGGCTGAAAAGGGACACCGAGGGCCAGAGACCGAGGAACCCCCGAGTGGATGAAGAGGAGGCCCAGAAGATGCGAACCCTCGTGGCTTCCATGAGCCAGGAGCAGCTGGACCGTTACGAAGTGTATCGCAGGTCAGCCTTCCCCAGGGCAACCATGAAACGTCTGATCCAGAGCGTGGCTGGCTCGGCGGTGGGCCAGAACGTCGTCATTGCCATGTCCGGAGTGGCCAAGGTCTTCGTCGGGGAGGTCGTGGAAGAGGCCCTGGACGTGTGTGAGAAGTGGGGGGAGACACCCCCGCTCCAACCCAAGCATCTGAGGGAGGCTGTGCGCAGGTTACGCTCCCGGGGCCGAATGCCCAGCACCAAGCACAAGAAGATCTTGTTCTTCTAGGCCCGGGGCCCGGGGAGGGACGGTGGTCCAGAGGCCCTAAGGGCCTCGCCCGCTGTCTCGCCTCTGTCTCAGCCCAAGGTGGGTGTGGGTAGACCCAGGAGGGATTCCTCCTCCGCCCTCCCCAAGACGCACCCTGCTACCCTTCTGCCCACACAACCAGGCTTCTGGGTCTGGTTCCCCCAGGCCAGCCCGGAAATGCGCATGCAATGGGAAATGGCTCAAGGAAGCAGGGGAGCGCCCGAGCGCCGGCCCGGGCACGTCTACTCCGGAGTCTACTCTGCTCGACCCTGATGCCTAAGGCGCCTCAAAGGGAATGTGCCTATGGATAGAGCTGATTTCCCTGGCGATAAGGACGCAGTGACACAGGGGCTCTTGGCAGGTCGCCGGTCTTCCGGGTGCTGCCGAAAGATAAAACAGTATACACTTGGAAAACCTGCATGGGAGTTCCCGTCATGGCTCAGTGGCTAAGGACTCCGCCTTGGAAGCATGAGGTTGCGGGTTCGATCCCTTGCCCCGCTCGCTCAGCGGCTTAAGGACCCGGCGTTGCCGCGAGCTGTGTTGTAGGTCCCAGACTCGGCTGGGATCTGGCAGAGCTGGGGCTCTGGCGTAGGTCGGTGGCTACAGCTCCCATTTCACCCCGAGCCTGGGACCCTCCTTATGCCCTGGGTGTGGCCACAGGGAATGGCAAAAAAAAAAAAAAAAAAAAAAAAAAAAAAAAAAAAAACCCAAAAAACAAAACAAAACAAAAAAACCCAAAACCCCAAAACACCAAAAAAAACCCCAAAAACCAAAAAAAAAAAAAAAACCAAAATGAAAAAACTCCCTAAAAAAAAAACAAAGGTTCAAAGGTGTACCAAAGTGGTTTAGAAAGACATGGGGAGGGGATGGGGGAGGAACAGATCCACAAGATCCAAGGCAAGGCTCCCAGTGGGACCTGGAATGGGTCAAGAGGTGGCGAGGTATTCCTGAGGAGGTGAGGAGGGGATTGGCTCCCTCTCTGATCTTGGACGTTCCCGCCTCCGCAGCGGTGTGGGGTGATTCCGGTGGGTGGACGGTGGGGTGGGACGGCCTGAGAGCAGGAGCCCTGGGAGACGTGGCCCTTCCAGGTTGCCTTCGGTCAAGCCACAAGGGTCTTGCAGGGAGCCGGCGGAGAAAGAGAAGGGGGGCCAGGCATTGCCAAGCATTGCCTTCAGGCAATGGCCCGCCTACGGATCTCCTGGGTGGTGGGGGGGGGGAAGGATGTGCTGGCTGGCACATGCCTGAGGCCCCAGGTCCTCGGGCAGCCAGCCCCACTGCCCACGGGGAGCGAGGCTGCCGGCTTTCTGGGGGCCCCTCCCCAGGCCCGGACGTCCTGAGAGCACCCGAGGAGGAGAGGAGCTGTGGACCGGCACCAGGGGGATCTTTGGCCGGCTGGCCGCCGCCATGGTTTCTGAGGCAGCTTTGGCGCTCTGCCTTCTCGGGGGGCCCCTCTGGATCTGCCCTGCCCGGGCAGCCCCCCACCGGGCCGCCCCTCGAGCACACCCCACCCCCGCCACCGGGGAAAGTTGGGGGAACGCTCTACCTAGAGCCACCGAGCTTGGCCTGGGGGCTCCGGCCCCGCCCCGCCTCCCCACGTCTCCCCACCCCTCCCCGCCCCCTCCCCGAGTGTGTGGGAGGAGCCCACCCCTTGTGGGCTGAGGCGGTCAGGTGACGCCCCGGGTGGGTGGGGCCGGGGCCCCGGCGCCCTATATAAGGCGGCGGCAGCCCTCCCTGGAGGCAGCGGGAGCCCGCGTCGCACATCGCACAGCACCGCGTCGCACAGCACCGCGCCTGAGGGCGCTTCTCCGTGGCTGACCCTGAAGAGGAGGAGGCCCAAGTGCCAGAGCTTTCTCCCCTAGAAGGTCGGGACTCTCCAGCAGTGTGTGGGTTGGTTGGGTTGGGTTGGAGGTGCAGCGTTTGGGCCGAGGGGGTTCCTCTTCTCCCCTGGCTGGAGAAGTCTACCCTCCGGGGGCCGCGTTCTTGGCCACTGCGAGGCGCACCGTGTGGGGAGGGACAGCGCGTCCTGTGGGGGGCGTGCACGGCGGCTGTGGGGGCGTGCGTGTGCGCGCGCGGGAAGCCAGCAGCCAGACTTGAGCATCTCCCTCTTCTGACCTTTGTGGCTGGTCAGACGCGCCCAGGCCAGGGATCCCCGGCCCCGCCCGATCTTGCGGGCTGGCAGGCATGGACAAGGCCAGCGCGTCGAGCTGGGACCAAGGGGGCGACCCAGGTCTGGCGGCAGAGACGGCAGCCGGGCCCTCGGGCCCCCGGGCGGCCCGCGGCGGTGAGCGGCCCGCGGACCGCCCGCAGGAGCTGATGCGCGCCCCTGAAGAGGAGGCGGACACAGGCCGCGGGCCTCCTGCAGCCAAAAGGCTGAAAAGGGACACCGAGGGCCAGAGACCGAGGAACCCCCGAGTGGATGAAGAGGAGGCCCAGAAGATGCGAACCCTCGTGGCTTCCATGAGCCAGGAGCAGCTGGACCGTTACGAAGTGTATCGCAGGTCAGCCTTCCCCAGGGCAACCATGAAACGTCTGATCCAGAGCGTGGCTGGCTCGGCGGTGGGCCAGAACGTCGTCATTGCCATGTCCGGAGTGGCCAAGGTCTTCGTCGGGGAGGTCGTGGAAGAGGCCCTGGACGTGTGTGAGAAGTGGGGGGAGACACCCCCGCTCCAACCCAAGCATCTGAGGGAGGCTGTGCGCAGGTTACGCTCCCGGGGCCGAATGCCCAGCACCAAGCACAAGAAGATCTTGTTCTTCTAGGCCCGGGGCCCGGGGAGGGACGGTGGTCCAGAGGCCCTAAGGGCCTCGCCCGCTGTCTCGCCTCTGTCTCAGCCCAAGGTGGGTGTGGGTAGACCCAGGAGGGATTCCTCCTCCGCCCTCCCCAAGACGCACCCTGCTACCCTTCTGCCCACACAACCAGGCTTCTGGGTCTGGTTCCCCCAGGCCAGCCCGGAAATGCGCATGCAATGGGAAATGGCTCAAGGAAGCAGGGGAGCGCCCGAGCGCCGGCCCGGGCACGTCTACTCCGGAGTCTACTCTGCTCGACCCTGATGCCTAAGGCGCCTCAAAGGGAATGTGCCTATGGATAGAGCTGATTTCCCTGGCGATAAGGACGCAGTGACACAGGGGCTCTTGGCAGGTCGCCGGTCTTCCGGGTGCTGCCGAAAGATAAAACAGTATACACTTGGAAAACCTGCATGGGAGTTCCCGTCATGGCTCAGTGGCTAAGGACTCCGCCTTGGAAGCATGAGGTTGCGGGTTCGATCCCTTGCCCCGCTCGCTCAGCGGCTTAAGGACCCGGCGTTGCCGCGAGCTGTGTTGTAGGTCCCAGACTCGGCTGGGATCTGGCAGAGCTGGGGCTCTGGCGTAGGTCGGTGGCTACAGCTCCCATTTCACCCCGAGCCTGGGACCCTCCTTATGCCCTGGGTGTGGCCACAGGGAATGGCAAAAAAAAAAAAAAAAAAAAAAAAAAAAAAAAAAAAAACCCAAAAAACAAAACAAAACAAAAAAACCCAAAACCCCAAAACACCAAAAAAAACCCCAAAAACCAAAAAAAAAAAAAAAACCAAAATGAAAAAACTCCCTAAAAAAAAAACAAAGGTTCAAAGGTGTACCAAAGTGGTTTAGAAAGACATGGGGAGGGGATGGGGGAGGAACAGATCCACAAGATCCAAGGCAAGGCTCCCAGTGGGACCTGGAATGGGTCAAGAGGTGGCGAGGTATTCCTGAGGAGGTGAGGAGGGGATTGGCTCCCTCTCTGATCTTGGACGTTCCCGCCTCCGCAGCGGTGTGGGGTGATTCCGGTGGGTGGACGGTGGGGTGGGACGGCCTGAGAGCAGGAGCCCTGGGAGACGTGGCCCTTCCAGGTTGCCTTCGGTCAAGCCACAAGGGTCTTGCAGGGAGCCGGCGGAGAAAGAGAAGGGGGGCCAGGCATTGCCAAGCATTGCCTTCAGGCAATGGCCCGCCTACGGATCTCCTGGGTGGTGGGGGGGGGGAAGGATGTGCTGGCTGGCACATGCCTGAGGCCCCAGGTCCTCGGGCAGCCAGCCCCACTGCCCACGGGGAGCGAGGCTGCCGGCTTTCTGGGGGCCCCTCCCCAGGCCCGGACGTCCTGAGAGCACCCGAGGAGGAGAGGAGCTGTGGACCGGCACCAGCGGGATCTTTGGCCGGCTGGCCGCCGCCATGGTTTCTGAGGCAGCTTTGGCGCTCTGCCTTCTCGGGGGGCCCCTCTGGATCTGCCCTGCCCGGGCAGCCCCCCACCGGGCCGCCCCTCGAGCACACCCCACCCCCGCCACCGGGGAAAGTTGGGGGAACGCTCTACCTAGAGCCACCGAGCTTGGCCTGGGGGCTCCGGCCCCGCCCCGCCTCCCCACGTCTCCCCACCCCTCCCCGCCCCCTCCCCGAGTGTGTGGGAGGAGCCCACCCCTTGTGGGCTGAGGCGGTCAGGTGACGCCCCGGGTGGGTGGGGCCGGGGCCCCGGCGCCCTATATAAGGCGGCAGCACCGCGTCGCACAGCACCGCGCCTGAGGGCGCTTCTCCGTGGCTGACCCTGAAGAGGAGGAGGCCCAAGTGCCAGAGCTTTCTCCCCTAGAAGGTCGGGACTCTCCAGCAGTGTGTGGGTTGGTTGGGTTGGGTTGGAGGTGCAGCGTTTGGGCCGAGGGGGTTCCTCTTCTCCCCTGGCTGGAGAAGTCTACCCTCCGGGGGCCGCGTTCTTGGCCACTGCGAGGCGCACCGTGTGGGGAGGGACAGCGCGTCCTGTGGGGGGCGTGCACGGCGGCTGTGGGGGCGTGCGTGTGCGCGCGCGGGAAGCCAGCAGCCAGACTTGAGCATCTCCCTCTTCTGACCTTTGTGGCTGGTCAGACGCGCCCAGGCCAGGGATCCCCGGCCCCGCCCGATCTTGCGGGCTGGCAGGCATGGACAAGGCCAGCGCGTCGAGCTGGGACCAAGGGGGCGACCCAGGTCTGGCGGCAGAGACGGCAGCCGGGCCCTCGGGCCCCCGGGCGGCCCGCGGCGGTGAGCGGCCCGCGGACCGCCCGCAGGAGCTGATGCGCGCCCCTGAAGAGGAGGCGGACACAGGCCGCGGGCCTCCTGCAGCCAAAAGGCTGAAAAGGGACACCGAGGGCCAGAGACCGAGGAACCCCCGAGTGGATGAAGAGGAGGCCCAGAAGATGCGAACCCTCGTGGCTTCCATGAGCCAGGAGCAGCTGGACCGTTACGAAGTGTATCGCAGGTCAGCCTTCCCCAGGGCAACCATGAAACGTCTGATCCAGAGCGTGGCTGGCTCGGCGGTGGGCCAGAACGTCGTCATTGCCATGTCCGGAGTGGCCAAGGTCTTCGTCGGGGAGGTCGTGGAAGAGGCCCTGGACGTGTGTGAGAAGTGGGGGGAGACACCCCCGCTCCAACCCAAGCATCTGAGGGAGGCTGTGCGCAGGTTACGCTCCCGGGGCCGAATGCCCAGCACCAAGCACAAGAAGATCTTGTTCTTCTAGGCCCGGGGCCCGGGGAGGGACGGTGGTCCAGAGGCCCTAAGGGCCTCGCCCGCTGTCTCGCCTCTGTCTCAGCCCAAGGTGGGTGTGGGTAGACCCAGGAGGGATTCCTCCTCCGCCCTCCCCAAGACGCACCCTGCTACCCTTCTGCCCACACAACCAGGCTTCTGGGTCTGGTTCCCCCAGGCCAGCCCGGAAATGCGCATGCAATGGGAAATGGCTCAAGGAAGCAGGGGAGCGCCCGAGCGCCGGCCCGGGCACGTCTACTCCGGAGTCTACTCTGCTCGACCCTGATGCCTAAGGCGCCTCAAAGGGAATGTGCCTATGGATAGAGCTGATTTCCCTGGCGATAAGGACGCAGTGACACAGGGGCTCTTGGCAGGTCGCCGGTCTTCCGGGTGCTGCCGAAAGATAAAACAGTATACACTTGGAAAACCTGCATGGGAGTTCCCGTCATGGCTCAGTGGCTAAGGACTCCGCCTTGGAAGCATGAGGTTGCGGGTTCGATCCCTTGCCCCGCTCGCTCAGCGGCTTAAGGACCCGGCGTTGCCGCGAGCTGTGTTGTAGGTCCCAGACTCGGCTGGGATCTGGCAGAGCTGGGGCTCTGGCGTAGGTCGGTGGCTACAGCTCCCATTCCACCCCGAGCCTGGGACCCTCCTTATGCCCTGGGTGTGGCCACAGGGAATGGCAAAAAAAAAAAAAAAAAAAAAAAAAAACCCAAAAAACAAAACAAAACAAAAAAACCCAAAACCCCAAAACACCAAAAAAAACCCCAAAAACCAAAAAAAAAAAAAAAAACCAAAATGAAAAAACTCCCTAAAAAAAAAACAAAGGTTCAAAGGTGTACCAAAGTGGTTTAGAAAGACATGGGGAGGGGATGGGGGAGGAACAGATCCACAAGATCCAAGGCAAGGCTCCCAGTGGGACCTGGAATGGGTCAAGAGGTGGCGAGGTATTCCTGAGGAGGTGAGGAGGGGATTGGCTCCCTCTCTGATCTTGGACGTTCCCGCCTCCGCAGCGGTGTGGGGTGATTCCGGTGGGTGGACGGTGGGGTGGGACGGCCTGAGAGCAGGAGCCCTGGGAGACGTGGCCCTTCCAGGTTGCCTTCGGTCAAGCCACAAGGGTCTTGCAGGGACCCGGCGGAGAAAGAGAAGGGGGGCCAGGCATTGCCAAGCATTGCCTTCAGGCAATGGCCCGCCTACGGATCTCCTGGGTGGTGGGGGGGGGGGGAAGGATGTGCTGGCTGGCACATGCCTGAGGCCCCAGGTCCTCGGGCAGCCAGCCCCACTGCCCACGGGGAGCGAGGCTGCCGGCTTTCTGGGGGCCCCTCCCCAGGCCCGGACGTCCTGAGAGCACCCGAGGAGGAGAGGAGCTGTGGACCGGCACCAGCGGGATCTTTGGCCGGCTGGCCGCCGCCATGGTTTCTGAGGCAGCTTTGGCGCTCTGCCTTCTCGGGGGGCCCCTCTGGATCTGCCCTGCCCGGGCAGCCCCCCACCGGGCCGCCCCTCGAGCACACCCCACCCCCGCCACCGGGGAAAGTTGGGGGAACGCTCTACCTAGAGCCACCGAGCTTGGCCTGGGGGCTCCGGCCCCGCCCCGCCTCCCCACGTCTCCCCACCCCTCCCCGCCCCCTCCCCGAGTGTGTGGGAGGAGCCCACCCCTTGTGGGCTGAGGCGGTCAGGTGACGCCCCGGGTGGGTGGGGCCGGGGCCCCGGCGCCCTATATAAGGCGGCGGCAGCCCTCCCTGGAGGCAGCGGGAGCCCGCGTCGCACATCGCACAGCACCGCGTCGCACAGCACCGCGCCTGAGGGCGCTTCTCCGTGGCTGACCCTGAAGAGGAGGAGGCCCAAGTGCCAGAGCTTTCTCCCCTAGAAGGTCGGGACTCTCCAGCAGTGTGTGGGTTGGTTGGGTTGGGTTGGAGGTGCAGCGTTTGGGCCGAGGGGGTTCCTCTTCTCCCCTGGCTGGAGAAGTCTACCCTCCGGGGGCCGCGTTCTTGGCCACTGCGAGGCGCACCGTGTGGGGAGGGACAGCGCGTCCTGTGGGGGGCGTGCACGGCGGCTGTGGGGGCGTGCGTGTGCGCGCGCGGGAAGCCAGCAGCCAGACTTGAGCATCTCCCTCTTCTGACCTTTGTGGCTGGTCAGACGCGCCCAGGCCAGGGATCCCCGGCCCCGCCCGATCTTGCGGGCTGGCAGGCATGGACAAGGCCAGCGCGTCGAGCTGGGACCAAGGGGGCGACCCAGGTCTGGCGGCAGAGACGGCAGCCGGGCCCTCGGGCCCCCGGGCGGCCCGCGGCGGTGAGCGGCCCGCGGACCGCCCGCAGGAGCTGATGCGCGCCCCTGAAGAGGAGGCGGACACAGGCCGCGGGCCTCCTGCAGCCAAAAGGCTGAAAAGGGACACCGAGGGCCAGAGACCGAGGAACCCCCGAGTGGATGAAGAGGAGGCCCAGAAGATGCGAACCCTCGTGGCTTCCATGAGCCAGGAGCAGCTGGACCGTTACGAAGTGTATCGCAGGTCAGCCTTCCCCAGGGCAACCATGAAACGTCTGATCCAGAGCGTGGCTGGCTCGGCGGTGGGCCAGAACGTCGTCATTGCCATGTCCGGAGTGGCCAAGGTCTTCGTCGGGGAGGTCGTGGAAGAGGCCCTGGACGTGTGTGAGAAGTGGGGGGAGACACCCCCGCTCCAACCCAAGCATCTGAGGGAGGCTGTGCGCAGGTTACGCTCCCGGGGCCGAATGCCCAGCACCAAGCACAAGAAGATCTTGTTCTTCTAGGCCCGGGGCCCGGGGAGGGACGGTGGTCCAGAGGCCCTAAGGGCCTCGCCCGCTGTCTCGCCTCTGTCTCAGCCCAAGGTGGGTGTGGGTAGACCCAGGAGGGATTCCTCCTCCGCCCTCCCCAAGACGCACCCTGCTACCCTTCTGCCCACACAACCAGGCTTCTGGGTCTGGTTCCCCCAGGCCAGCCCGGAAATGCGCATGCAATGGGAAATGGCTCAAGGAAGCAGGGGAGCGCCCGAGCGCCGGCCCGGGCACGTCTACTCCGGAGTCTACTCTGCTCGACCCTGATGCCTAAGGCGCCTCAAAGGGAATGTGCCTATGGATAGAGCTGATTTCCCTGGCGATAAGGACGCAGTGACACAGGGGCTCTTGGCAGGTCGCCGGTCTTCCGGGTGCTGCCGAAAGATAAAACAGTATACACTTGGAAAACCTGCATGGGAGTTCCCGTCATGGCTCAGTGGCTAAGGACTCCGCCTTGGAAGCATGAGGTTGCGGGTTCGATCCCTTGCCCCGCTCGCTCAGCGGCTTAAGGACCCGGCGTTGCCGCGAGCTGTGTTGTAGGTCCCAGACTCGGCTGGGATCTGGCAGAGCTGGGGCTCTGGCGTAGGTCGGTGGCTACAGCTCCCATTCCACCCCGAGCCTGGGACCCTCCTTATGCCCTGGGTGTGGCCACAGGGAATGGCAAAAAAAAAAAAAAAAAAAAAAAAAAAAACCCAAAAAACAAAACAAAACAAAAAAACCCAAAACCCCAAAACACCAAAAAAAACCCCAAAAACCAAAAAAAAAAAAAAAACCAAAATGAAAAAACTCCCTAAAAAAAAAACAAAGGTTCAAAGGTGTACCAAAGTGGTTTAGAAAGACATGGGGAGGGGATGGGGGAGGAACAGATCCACAAGATCCAAGGCAAGGCTCCCAGTGGGACCTGGAATGGGTCAAGAGGTGGCGAGGTATTCCTGAGGAGGTGAGGAGGGGATTGGCTCCCTCTCTGATCTTGGACGTTCCCGCCTCCGCAGCGGTGTGGGGTGATTCCGGTGGGTGGACGGTGGGGTGGGACGGCCTGAGAGCAGGAGCCCTGGGAGACGTGGCCCTTCCAGGTTGCCTTCGGTCAAGCCACAAGGGTCTTGCAGGGACCCGGCGGAGAAAGAGAAGGGGGGCCAGGCATTGCCAAGCATTGCCTTCAGGCAATGGCCCGCCTACGGATCTCCTGGGTGGTGGGGGGGGGGGGAAGGATGTGCTGGCTGGCACATGCCTGAGGCCCCAGGTCCTCGGGCAGCCAGCCCCACTGCCCACGGGGAGCGAGGCTGCCGGCTTTCTGGGGGCCCCTCCCCAGGCCCGGACGTCCTGAGAGCACCCGAGGAGGAGAGGAGCTGTGGACCGGCACCAGCGGGATCTTTGGCCGGCTGGCCGCCGCCATGGTTTCTGAGGCAGCTTTGGCGCTCTGCCTTCTCGGGGGGCCCCTCTGGATCTGCCCTGCCCGGGCAGCCCCCCACCGGGCCGCCCCTCGAGCACACCCCACCCCCGCCACCGGGGAAAGTTGGGGGAACGCTCTACCTAGAGCCACCGAGCTTGGCCTGGGGGCTCCGGCCCCGCCCCGCCTCCCCACGTCTCCCCACCCCTCCCCGCCCCCTCCCCGAGTGTGTGGGAGGAGCCCACCCCTTGTGGGCTGAGGCGGTCAGGTGACGCCCCGGGTGGGTGGGGCCGGGGCCCCGGCGCCCTATATAAGGCGGCGGCAGCCCTCCCTGGAGGCAGCGGGAGCCCGCGTCGCACATCGCACAGCACCGCGTCGCACAGCACCGCGCCTGAGGGCGCTTCTCCGTGGCTGACCCTGAAGAGGAGGAGGCCCAAGTGCCAGAGCTTTCTCCCCTAGAAGGTCGGGACTCTCCAGCAGTGTGTGGGTTGGTTGGGTTGGGTTGGAGGTGCAGCGTTTGGGCCGAGGGGGTTCCTCTTCTCCCCTGGCTGGAGAAGTCTACCCTCCGGGGGCCGCGTTCTTGGCCACTGCGAGGCGCACCGTGTGGGGAGGGACAGCGCGTCCTGTGGGGGGCGTGCACGGCGGCTGTGGGGGCGTGCGTGTGCGCGCGCGGGAAGCCAGCAGCCAGACTTGAGCATCTCCCTCTTCTGACCTTTGTGGCTGGTCAGACGCGCCCAGGCCAGGGATCCCCGGCCCCGCCCGATCTTGCGGGCTGGCAGGCATGGACAAGGCCAGCGCGTCGAGCTGGGACCAAGGGGGCGACCCAGGTCTGGCGGCAGAGACGGCAGCCGGGCCCTCGGGCCCCCGGGCGGCCCGCGGCGGTGAGCGGCCCGCGGACCGCCCGCAGGAGCTGATGCGCGCCCCTGAAGAGGAGGCGGACACAGGCCGCGGGCCTCCTGCAGCCAAAAGGCTGAAAAGGGACACCGAGGGCCAGAGACCGAGGAACCCCCGAGTGGATGAAGAGGAGGCCCAGAAGATGCGAACCCTCGTGGCTTCCATGAGCCAGGAGCAGCTGGACCGTTACGAAGTGTATCGCAGGTCAGCCTTCCCCAGGGCAACCATGAAACGTCTGATCCAGAGCGTGGCTGGCTCGGCGGTGGGCCAGAACGTCGTCATTGCCATGTCCGGAGTGGCCAAGGTCTTCGTCGGGGAGGTCGTGGAAGAGGCCCTGGACGTGTGTGAGAAGTGGGGGGAGACACCCCCGCTCCAACCCAAGCATCTGAGGGAGGCTGTGCGCAGGTTACGCTCCCGGGGCCGAATGCCCAGCACCAAGCACAAGAAGATCTTGTTCTTCTAGGCCCGGGGCCCGGGGAGGGACGGTGGTCCAGAGGCCCTAAGGGCCTCGCCCGCTGTCTCGCCTCTGTCTCAGCCCAAGGTGGGTGTGGGTAGACCCAGGAGGGATTCCTCCTCCGCCCTCCCCAAGACGCACCCTGCTACCCTTCTGCCCACACAACCAGGCTTCTGGGTCTGGTTCCCCCAGGCCAGCCCGGAAATGCGCATGCAATGGGAAATGGCTCAAGGAAGCAGGGGAGCGCCCGAGCGCCGGCCCGGGCACGTCTACTCCGGAGTCTACTCTGCTCGACCCTGATGCCTAAGGCGCCTCAAAGGGAATGTGCCTATGGATAGAGCTGATTTCCCTGGCGATAAGGACGCAGTGACACAGGGGCTCTTGGCAGGTCGCCGGTCTTCCGGGTGCTGCCGAAAGATAAAACAGTATACACTTGGAAAACCTGCATGGGAGTTCCCGTCATGGCTCAGTGGCTAAGGACTCCGCCTTGGAAGCATGAGGTTGCGGGTTCGATCCCTTGCCCCGCTCGCTCAGCGGCTTAAGGACCCGGCGTTGCCGCGAGCTGTGTTGTAGGTCCCAGACTCGGCTGGGATCTGGCAGAGCTGGGGCTCTGGCGTAGGTCGGTGGCTACAGCTCCCATTTCACCCCGAGCCTGGGACCCTCCTTATGCCCTGGGTGTGGCCACAGGGAATGGCAAAAAAAAAAAAAAAAAAAAAAAAAAAAAAAAAAAAAAACCCAAAAAACAAAACAAAACAAAAAAACCCAAAACCCCAAAACACCAAAAAAAACCCCAAAAACCAAAAAAAAAAAAAAAACCAAAATGAAAAAACTCCCTAAAAAAAAAACAAAGGTTCAAAGGTGTACCAAAGTGGTTTAGAAAGACATGGGGAGGGGATGGGGGAGGAACAGATCCACAAGATCCAAGGCAAGGCTCCCAGTGGGACCTGGAATGGGTCAAGAGGTGGCGAGGTATTCCTGAGGAGGTGAGGAGGGGATTGGCTCCCTCTCTGATCTTGGACGTTCCCGCCTCCGCAGCGGTGTGGGGTGATTCCGGTGGGTGGACGGTGGGGTGGGACGGCCTGAGAGCAGGAGCCCTGGGAGACGTGGCCCTTCCAGGTTGCCTTCGGTCAAGCCACAAGGGTCTTGCAGGGAGCCGGCGGAGAAAGAGAAGGGGGGCCAGGCATTGCCAAGCATTGCCTTCAGGCAATGGCCCGCCTACGGATCTCCTGGGTGGTGGGGGGGGGGAAGGATGTGCTGGCTGGCACATGCCTGAGGCCCCAGGTCCTCGGGCAGCCAGCCCCACTGCCCACGGGGAGCGAGGCTGCCGGCTTTCTGGGGGCCCCTCCCCAGGCCCGGACGTCCTGAGAGCACCCGAGGAGGAGAGGAGCTGTGGACCGGCACCAGCGGGATCTTTGGCCGGCTGGCCGCCGCCATGGTTTCTGAGGCAGCTTTGGCGCTCTGCCTTCTCGGGGGGCCCCTCTGGATCTGCCCTGCCCGGGCAGCCCCCCACCGGGCCGCCCCTCGAGCACACCCCACCCCCGCCACCGGGGAAAGTTGGGGGAACGCTCTACCTAGAGCCACCGAGCTTGGCCTGGGGGCTCCGGCCCCGCCCCGCCTCCCCACGTCTCCCCACCCCTCCCCGCCCCCTCCCCGAGTGTGTGGGAGGAGCCCACCCCTTGTGGGCTGAGGCGGTCAGGTGACGCCCCGGGTGGGTGGGGCCGGGGCCCCGGCGCCCTATATAAGGCGGCAGCACCGCGTCGCACAGCACCGCGCCTGAGGGCGCTTCTCCGTGGCTGACCCTGAAGAGGAGGAGGCCCAAGTGCCAGAGCTTTCTCCCCTAGAAGGTCGGGACTCTCCAGCAGTGTGTGGGTTGGTTGGGTTGGGTTGGAGGTGCAGCGTTTGGGCCGAGGGGGTTCCTCTTCTCCCCTGGCTGGAGAAGTCTACCCTCCGGGGGCCGCGTTCTTGGCCACTGCGAGGCGCACCGTGTGGGGAGGGACAGCGCGTCCTGTGGGGGGCGTGCACGGCGGCTGTGGGGGCGTGCGTGTGCGCGCGCGGGAAGCCAGCAGCCAGACTTGAGCATCTCCCTCTTCTGACCTTTGTGGCTGGTCAGACGCGCCCAGGCCAGGGATCCCCGGCCCCGCCCGATCTTGCGGGCTGGCAGGCATGGACAAGGCCAGCGCGTCGAGCTGGGACCAAGGGGGCGACCCAGGTCTGGCGGCAGAGACGGCAGCCGGGCCCTCGGGCCCCCGGGCGGCCCGCGGCGGTGAGCGGCCCGCGGACCGCCCGCAGGAGCTGATGCGCGCCCCTGAAGAGGAGGCGGACACAGGCCGCGGGCCTCCTGCAGCCAAAAGGCTGAAAAGGGACACCGAGGGCCAGAGACCGAGGAACCCCCGAGTGGATGAAGAGGAGGCCCAGAAGATGCGAACCCTCGTGGCTTCCATGAGCCAGGAGCAGCTGGACCGTTACGAAGTGTATCGCAGGTCAGCCTTCCCCAGGGCAACCATGAAACGTCTGATCCAGAGCGTGGCTGGCTCGGCGGTGGGCCAGAACGTCGTCATTGCCATGTCCGGAGTGGCCAAGGTCTTCGTCGGGGAGGTCGTGGAAGAGGCCCTGGACGTGTGTGAGAAGTGGGGGGAGACACCCCCGCTCCAACCCAAGCATCTGAGGGAGGCTGTGCGCAGGTTACGCTCCCGGGGCCGAATGCCCAGCACCAAGCACAAGAAGATCTTGTTCTTCTAGGCCCGGGGCCCGGGGAGGGACGGTGGTCCAGAGGCCCTAAGGGCCTCGCCCGCTGTCTCGCCTCTGTCTCAGCCCAAGGTGGGTGTGGGTAGACCCAGGAGGGATTCCTCCTCCGCCCTCCCCAAGACGCACCCTGCTACCCTTCTGCCCACACAACCAGGCTTCTGGGTCTGGTTCCCCCAGGCCAGCCCGGAAATGCGCATGCAATGGGAAATGGCTCAAGGAAGCAGGGGAGCGCCCGAGCGCCGGCCCGGGCACGTCTACTCCGGAGTCTACTCTGCTCGACCCTGATGCCTAAGGCGCCTCAAAGGGAATGTGCCTATGGATAGAGCTGATTTCCCTGGCGATAAGGACGCAGTGACACAGGGGCTCTTGGCAGGTCGCCGGTCTTCCGGGTGCTGCCGAAAGATAAAACAGTATACACTTGGAAAACCTGCATGGGAGTTCCCGTCATGGCTCAGTGGCTAAGGACTCCGCCTTGGAAGCATGAGGTTGCGGGTTCGATCCCTTGCCCCGCTCGCTCAGCGGCTTAAGGACCCGGCGTTGCCGCGAGCTGTGTTGTAGGTCCCAGACTCGGCTGGGATCTGGCAGAGCTGGGGCTCTGGCGTAGGTCGGTGGCTACAGCTCCCATTCCACCCCGAGCCTGGGACCCTCCTTATGCCCTGGGTGTGGCCACAGGGAATGGCAAAAAAAAAAAAAAAAAAAAAAAAAAAACCCAAAAAACAAAACAAAACAAAAAAACCCAAAACCCCAAAACACCAAAAAAAACCCCAAAAACCAAAAAAAAAAAAAAAACCAAAATGAAAAAACTCCCTAAAAAAAAAACAAAGGTTCAAAGGTGTACCAAAGTGGTTTAGAAAGACATGGGGAGGGGATGGGGGAGGAACAGATCCACAAGATCCAAGGCAAGGCTCCCAGTGGGACCTGGAATGGGTCAAGAGGTGGCGAGGTATTCCTGAGGAGGTGAGGAGGGGATTGGCTCCCTCTCTGATCTTGGACGTTCCCGCCTCCGCAGCGGTGTGGGGTGATTCCGGTGGGTGGACGGTGGGGTGGGACGGCCTGAGAGCAGGAGCCCTGGGAGACGTGGCCCTTCCAGGTTGCCTTCGGTCAAGCCACAAGGGTCTTGCAGGGACCCGGCGGAGAAAGAGAAGGGGGGCCAGGCATTGCCAAGCATTGCCTTCAGGCAATGGCCCGCCTACGGATCTCCTGGGTGGTGGGGGGGGGGGGAAGGATGTGCTGGCTGGCACATGCCTGAGGCCCCAGGTCCTCGGGCAGCCAGCCCCACTGCCCACGGGGAGCGAGGCTGCCGGCTTTCTGGGGGCCCCTCCCCAGGCCCGGACGTCCTGAGAGCACCCGAGGAGGAGAGGAGCTGTGGACCGGCACCAGCGGGATCTTTGGCCGGCTGGCCGCCGCCATGGTTTCTGAGGCAGCTTTGGCGCTCTGCCTTCTCGGGGGGCCCCTCTGGATCTGCCCTGCCCGGGCAGCCCCCCACCGGGCCGCCCCTCGAGCACACCCCACCCCCGCCACCGGGGAAAGTTGGGGGAACGCTCTACCTAGAGCCACCGAGCTTGGCCTGGGGGCTCCGGCCCCGCCCCGCCTCCCCACGTCTCCCCACCCCTCCCCGCCCCCTCCCCGAGTGTGTGGGAGGAGCCCACCCCTTGTGGGCTGAGGCGGTCAGGTGACGCCCCGGGTGGGTGGGGCCGGGGCCCCGGCGCCCTATATAAGGCGGCGGCAGCCCTCCCTGGAGGCAGCGGGAGCCCGCGTCGCACATCGCACAGCACCGCGTCGCACAGCACCGCGCCTGAGGGCGCTTCTCCGTGGCTGACCCTGAAGAGGAGGAGGCCCAAGTGCCAGAGCTTTCTCCCCTAGAAGGTCGGGACTCTCCAGCAGTGTGTGGGTTGGTTGGGTTGGGTTGGAGGTGCAGCGTTTGGGCCGAGGGGGTTCCTCTTCTCCCCTGGCTGGAGAAGTCTACCCTCCGGGGGCCGCGTTCTTGGCCACTGCGAGGCGCACCGTGTGGGGAGGGACAGCGCGTCCTGTGGGGGGCGTGCACGGCGGCTGTGGGGGCGTGCGTGTGCGCGCGCGGGAAGCCAGCAGCCAGACTTGAGCATCTCCCTCTTCTGACCTTTGTGGCTGGTCAGACGCGCCCAGGCCAGGGATCCCCGGCCCCGCCCGATCTTGCGGGCTGGCAGGCATGGACAAGGCCAGCGCGTCGAGCTGGGACCAAGGGGGCGACCCAGGTCTGGCGGCAGAGACGGCAGCCGGGCCCTCGGGCCCCCGGGCGGCCCGCGGCGGTGAGCGGCCCGCGGACCGCCCGCAGGAGCTGATGCGCGCCCCTGAAGAGGAGGCGGACACAGGCCGCGGGCCTCCTGCAGCCAAAAGGCTGAAAAGGGACACCGAGGGCCAGAGACCGAGGAACCCCCGAGTGGATGAAGAGGAGGCCCAGAAGATGCGAACCCTCGTGGCTTCCATGAGCCAGGAGCAGCTGGACCGTTACGAAGTGTATCGCAGGTCAGCCTTCCCCAGGGCAACCATGAAACGTCTGATCCAGAGCGTGGCTGGCTCGGCGGTGGGCCAGAACGTCGTCATTGCCATGTCCGGAGTGGCCAAGGTCTTCGTCGGGGAGGTCGTGGAAGAGGCCCTGGACGTGTGTGAGAAGTGGGGGGAGACACCCCCGCTCCAACCCAAGCATCTGAGGGAGGCTGTGCGCAGGTTACGCTCCCGGGGCCGAATGCCCAGCACCAAGCACAAGAAGATCTTGTTCTTCTAGGCCCGGGGCCCGGGGAGGGACGGTGGTCCAGAGGCCCTAAGGGCCTCGCCCGCTGTCTCGCCTCTGTCTCAGCCCAAGGTGGGTGTGGGTAGACCCAGGAGGGATTCCTCCTCCGCCCTCCCCAAGACGCACCCTGCTACCCTTCTGCCCACACAACCAGGCTTCTGGGTCTGGTTCCCCCAGGCCAGCCCGGAAATGCGCATGCAATGGGAAATGGCTCAAGGAAGCAGGGGAGCGCCCGAGCGCCGGCCCGGGCACGTCTACTCCGGAGTCTACTCTGCTCGACCCTGATGCCTAAGGCGCCTCAAAGGGAATGTGCCTATGGATAGAGCTGATTTCCCTGGCGATAAGGACGCAGTGACACAGGGGCTCTTGGCAGGTCGCCGGTCTTCCGGGTGCTGCCGAAAGATAAAACAGTATACACTTGGAAAACCTGCATGGGAGTTCCCGTCATGGCTCAGTGGCTAAGGACTCCGCCTTGGAAGCATGAGGTTGCGGGTTCGATCCCTTGCCCCGCTCGCTCAGCGGCTTAAGGACCCGGCGTTGCCGCGAGCTGTGTTGTAGGTCCCAGACTCGGCTGGGATCTGGCAGAGCTGGGGCTCTGGCGTAGGTCGGTGGCTACAGCTCCCATTCCACCCCGAGCCTGGGACCCTCCTTATGCCCTGGGTGTGGCCACAGGGAATGGCAAAAAAAAAAAAAAAAAAAAAAAAAAAAACCCAAAAAACAAAACAAAACAAAAAAACCCAAAACCCCAAAACACCAAAAAAAACCCCAAAAACCAAAAAAAAAAAAAAAACCAAAATGAAAAAACTCCCTAAAAAAAAAACAAAGGTTCAAAGGTGTACCAAAGTGGTTTAGAAAGACATGGGGAGGGGATGGGGGAGGAACAGATCCACAAGATCCAAGGCAAGGCTCCCAGTGGGACCTGGAATGGGTCAAGAGGTGGCGAGGTATTCCTGAGGAGGTGAGGAGGGGATTGGCTCCCTCTCTGATCTTGGACGTTCCCGCCTCCGCAGCGGTGTGGGGTGATTCCGGTGGGTGGACGGTGGGGTGGGACGGCCTGAGAGCAGGAGCCCTGGGAGACGTGGCCCTTCCAGGTTGCCTTCGGTCAAGCCACAAGGGTCTTGCAGGGACCCGGCGGAGAAAGAGAAGGGGGGCCAGGCATTGCCAAGCATTGCCTTCAGGCAATGGCCCGCCTACGGATCTCCTGGGTGGTGGGGGGGGGGGGAAGGATGTGCTGGCTGGCACATGCCTGAGGCCCCAGGTCCTCGGGCAGCCAGCCCCACTGCCCACGGGGAGCGAGGCTGCCGGCTTTCTGGGGGCCCCTCCCCAGGCCCGGACGTCCTGAGAGCACCCGAGGAGGAGAGGAGCTGTGGACCGGCACCAGCGGGATCTTTGGCCGGCTGGCCGCCGCCATGGTTTCTGAGGCAGCTTTGGCGCTCTGCCTTCTCGGGGGGCCCCTCTGGATCTGCCCTGCCCGGGCAGCCCCCCACCGGGCCGCCCCTCGAGCACACCCCACCCCCGCCACCGGGGAAAGTTGGGGGAACGCTCTACCTAGAGCCACCGAGCTTGGCCTGGGGGCTCCGGCCCCGCCCCGCCTCCCCACGTCTCCCCACCCCTCCCCGCCCCCTCCCCGAGTGTGTGGGAGGAGCCCACCCCTTGTGGGCTGAGGCGGTCAGGTGACGCCCCGGGTGGGTGGGGCCGGGGCCCCGGCGCCCTATATAAGGCGGCGGCAGCCCTCCCTGGAGGCAGCGGGAGCCCGCGTCGCACATCGCACAGCACCGCGTCGCACAGCACCGCGCCTGAGGGCGCTTCTCCGTGGCTGACCCTGAAGAGGAGGAGGCCCAAGTGCCAGAGCTTTCTCCCCTAGAAGGTCGGGACTCTCCAGCAGTGTGTGGGTTGGTTGGGTTGGGTTGGAGGTGCAGCGTTTGGGCCGAGGGGGTTCCTCTTCTCCCCTGGCTGGAGAAGTCTACCCTCCGGGGGCCGCGTTCTTGGCCACTGCGAGGCGCACCGTGTGGGGAGGGACAGCGCGTCCTGTGGGGGGCGTGCACGGCGGCTGTGGGGGCGTGCGTGTGCGCGCGCGGGAAGCCAGCAGCCAGACTTGAGCATCTCCCTCTTCTGACCTTTGTGGCTGGTCAGACGCGCCCAGGCCAGGGATCCCCGGCCCCGCCCGATCTTGCGGGCTGGCAGGCATGGACAAGGCCAGCGCGTCGAGCTGGGACCAAGGGGGCGACCCAGGTCTGGCGGCAGAGACGGCAGCCGGGCCCTCGGGCCCCCGGGCGGCCCGCGGCGGTGAGCGGCCCGCGGACCGCCCGCAGGAGCTGATGCGCGCCCCTGAAGAGGAGGCGGACACAGGCCGCGGGCCTCCTGCAGCCAAAAGGCTGAAAAGGGACACCGAGGGCCAGAGACCGAGGAACCCCCGAGTGGATGAAGAGGAGGCCCAGAAGATGCGAACCCTCGTGGCTTCCATGAGCCAGGAGCAGCTGGACCGTTACGAAGTGTATCGCAGGTCAGCCTTCCCCAGGGCAACCATGAAACGTCTGATCCAGAGCGTGGCTGGCTCGGCGGTGGGCCAGAACGTCGTCATTGCCATGTCCGGAGTGGCCAAGGTCTTCGTCGGGGAGGTCGTGGAAGAGGCCCTGGACGTGTGTGAGAAGTGGGGGGAGACACCCCCGCTCCAACCCAAGCATCTGAGGGAGGCTGTGCGCAGGTTACGCTCCCGGGGCCGAATGCCCAGCACCAAGCACAAGAAGATCTTGTTCTTCTAGGCCCGGGGCCCGGGGAGGGACGGTGGTCCAGAGGCCCTAAGGGCCTCGCCCGCTGTCTCGCCTCTGTCTCAGCCCAAGGTGGGTGTGGGTAGACCCAGGAGGGATTCCTCCTCCGCCCTCCCCAAGACGCACCCTGCTACCCTTCTGCCCACACAACCAGGCTTCTGGGTCTGGTTCCCCCAGGCCAGCCCGGAAATGCGCATGCAATGGGAAATGGCTCAAGGAAGCAGGGGAGCGCCCGAGCGCCGGCCCGGGCACGTCTACTCCGGAGTCTACTCTGCTCGACCCTGATGCCTAAGGCGCCTCAAAGGGAATGTGCCTATGGATAGAGCTGATTTCCCTGGCGATAAGGACGCAGTGACACAGGGGCTCTTGGCAGGTCGCCGGTCTTCCGGGTGCTGCCGAAAGATAAAACAGTATACACTTGGAAAACCTGCATGGGAGTTCCCGTCATGGCTCAGTGGCTAAGGACTCCGCCTTGGAAGCATGAGGTTGCGGGTTCGATCCCTTGCCCCGCTCGCTCAGCGGCTTAAGGACCCGGCGTTGCCGCGAGCTGTGTTGTAGGTCCCAGACTCGGCTGGGATCTGGCAGAGCTGGGGCTCTGGCGTAGGTCGGTGGCTACAGCTCCCATTCCACCCCGAGCCTGGGACCCTCCTTATGCCCTGGGTGTGGCCACAGGGAATGGCAAAAAAAAAAAAAAAAAAAAAAAAAACCCAAAAAACAAAACAAAACAAAAAAACCCAAAACCCCAAAACACCAAAAAAAACCCCAAAAACCAAAAAAAAAAAAAAAACCAAAATGAAAAAACTCCCTAAAAAAAAAACAAAGGTTCAAAGGTGTACCAAAGTGGTTTAGAAAGACATGGGGAGGGGATGGGGGAGGAACAGATCCACAAGATCCAAGGCAAGGCTCCCAGTGGGACCTGGAATGGGTCAAGAGGTGGCGAGGTATTCCTGAGGAGGTGAGGAGGGGATTGGCTCCCTCTCTGATCTTGGACGTTCCCGCCTCCGCAGCGGTGTGGGGTGATTCCGGTGGGTGGACGGTGGGGTGGGACGGCCTGAGAGCAGGAGCCCTGGGAGACGTGGCCCTTCCAGGTTGCCTTCGGTCAAGCCACAAGGGTCTTGCAGGGACCCGGCGGAGAAAGAGAAGGGGGGCCAGGCATTGCCAAGCATTGCCTTCAGGCAATGGCCCGCCTACGGATCTCCTGGGTGGTGGGGGGGGGGGGAAGGATGTGCTGGCTGGCACATGCCTGAGGCCCCAGGTCCTCGGGCAGCCAGCCCCACTGCCCACGGGGAGCGAGGCTGCCGGCTTTCTGGGGGCCCCTCCCCAGGCCCGGACGTCCTGAGAGCACCCGAGGAGGAGAGGAGCTGTGGACCGGCACCAGCGGGATCTTTGGCCGGCTGGCCGCCGCCATGGTTTCTGAGGCAGCTTTGGCGCTCTGCCTTCTCGGGGGGCCCCTCTGGATCTGCCCTGCCCGGGCAGCCCCCCACCGGGCCGCCCCTCGAGCACACCCCACCCCCGCCACCGGGGAAAGTTGGGGGAACGCTCTACCTAGAGCCACCGAGCTTGGCCTGGGGGCTCCGGCCCCGCCCCGCCTCCCCACGTCTCCCCACCCCTCCCCGCCCCCTCCCCGAGTGTGTGGGAGGAGCCCACCCCTTGTGGGCTGAGGCGGTCAGGTGACGCCCCGGGTGGGTGGGGCCGGGGCCCCGGCGCCCTATATAAGGCGGCGGCAGCCCTCCCTGGAGGCAGCGGGAGCCCGCGTCGCACATCGCACAGCACCGCGTCGCACAGCACCGCGCCTGAGGGCGCTTCTCCGTGGCTGACCCTGAAGAGGAGGAGGCCCAAGTGCCAGAGCTTTCTCCCCTAGAAGGTCGGGACTCTCCAGCAGTGTGTGGGTTGGTTGGGTTGGGTTGGAGGTGCAGCGTTTGGGCCGAGGGGGTTCCTCTTCTCCCCTGGCTGGAGAAGTCTACCCTCCGGGGGCCGCGTTCTTGGCCACTGCGAGGCGCACCGTGTGGGGAGGGACAGCGCGTCCTGTGGGGGGCGTGCACGGCGGCTGTGGGGGCGTGCGTGTGCGCGCGCGGGAAGCCAGCAGCCAGACTTGAGCATCTCCCTCTTCTGACCTTTGTGGCTGGTCAGACGCGCCCAGGCCAGGGATCCCCGGCCCCGCCCGATCTTGCGGGCTGGCAGGCATGGACAAGGCCAGCGCGTCGAGCTGGGACCAAGGGGGCGACCCAGGTCTGGCGGCAGAGACGGCAGCCGGGCCCTCGGGCCCCCGGGCGGCCCGCGGCGGTGAGCGGCCCGCGGACCGCCCGCAGGAGCTGATGCGCGCCCCTGAAGAGGAGGCGGACACAGGCCGCGGGCCTCCTGCAGCCAAAAGGCTGAAAAGGGACACCGAGGGCCAGAGACCGAGGAACCCCCGAGTGGATGAAGAGGAGGCCCAGAAGATGCGAACCCTCGTGGCTTCCATGAGCCAGGAGCAGCTGGACCGTTACGAAGTGTATCGCAGGTCAGCCTTCCCCAGGGCAACCATGAAACGTCTGATCCAGAGCGTGGCTGGCTCGGCGGTGGGCCAGAACGTCGTCATTGCCATGTCCGGAGTGGCCAAGGTCTTCGTCGGGGAGGTCGTGGAAGAGGCCCTGGACGTGTGTGAGAAGTGGGGGGAGACACCCCCGCTCCAACCCAAGCATCTGAGGGAGGCTGTGCGCAGGTTACGCTCCCGGGGCCGAATGCCCAGCACCAAGCACAAGAAGATCTTGTTCTTCTAGGCCCGGGGCCCGGGGAGGGACGGTGGTCCAGAGGCCCTAAGGGCCTCGCCCGCTGTCTCGCCTCTGTCTCAGCCCAAGGTGGGTGTGGGTAGACCCAGGAGGGATTCCTCCTCCGCCCTCCCCAAGACGCACCCTGCTACCCTTCTGCCCACACAACCAGGCTTCTGGGTCTGGTTCCCCCAGGCCAGCCCGGAAATGCGCATGCAATGGGAAATGGCTCAAGGAAGCAGGGGAGCGCCCGAGCGCCGGCCCGGGCACGTCTACTCCGGAGTCTACTCTGCTCGACCCTGATGCCTAAGGCGCCTCAAAGGGAATGTGCCTATGGATAGAGCTGATTTCCCTGGCGATAAGGACGCAGTGACACAGGGGCTCTTGGCAGGTCGCCGGTCTTCCGGGTGCTGCCGAAAGATAAAACAGTATACACTTGGAAAACCTGCATGGGAGTTCCCGTCATGGCTCAGTGGCTAAGGACTCCGCCTTGGAAGCATGAGGTTGCGGGTTCGATCCCTTGCCCCGCTCGCTCAGCGGCTTAAGGACCCGGCGTTGCCGCGAGCTGTGTTGTAGGTCCCAGACTCGGCTGGGATCTGGCAGAGCTGGGGCTCTGGCGTAGGTCGGTGGCTACAGCTCCCATTCCACCCCGAGCCTGGGACCCTCCTTATGCCCTGGGTGTGGCCACAGGGAATGGCAAAAAAAAAAAAAAAAAAAAAAAAAAAACCCAAAAAACAAAACAAAACAAAAAAACCCAAAACCCCAAAACACCAAAAAAAACCCCAAAAACCAAAAAAAAAAAAAAACCAAAATGAAAAAACTCCCTAAAAAAAAAACAAAGGTTCAAAGGTGTACCAAAGTGGTTTAGAAAGACATGGGGAGGGGATGGGGGAGGAACAGATCCACAAGATCCAAGGCAAGGCTCCCAGTGGGACCTGGAATGGGTCAAGAGGTGGCGAGGTATTCCTGAGGAGGTGAGGAGGGGATTGGCTCCCTCTCTGATCTTGGACGTTCCCGCCTCCGCAGCGGTGTGGGGTGATTCCGGTGGGTGGACGGTGGGGTGGGACGGCCTGAGAGCAGGAGCCCTGGGAGACGTGGCCCTTCCAGGTTGCCTTCGGTCAAGCCACAAGGGTCTTGCAGGGACCCGGCGGAGAAAGAGAAGGGGGGCCAGGCATTGCCAAGCATTGCCTTCAGGCAATGGCCCGCCTACGGATCTCCTGGGTGGTGGGGGGGGGGGGGGAAGGATGTGCTGGCTGGCACATGCCTGAGGCCCCAGGTCCTCGGGCAGCCAGCCCCACTGCCCACGGGGAGCGAGGCTGCCGGCTTTCTGGGGGCCCCTCCCCAGGCCCGGACGTCCTGAGAGCACCCGAGGAGGAGAGGAGCTGTGGACCGGCACCAGCGGGATCTTTGGCCGGCTGGCCGCCGCCATGGTTTCTGAGGCAGCTTTGGCGCTCTGCCTTCTCGGGGGGCCCCTCTGGATCTGCCCTGCCCGGGCAGCCCCCCACCGGGCCGCCCCTCGAGCACACCCCACCCCCGCCACCGGGGAAAGTTGGGGGAACGCTCTACCTAGAGCCACCGAGCTTGGCCTGGGGGCTCCGGCCCCGCCCCGCCTCCCCACGTCTCCCCACCCCTCCCCGCCCCCTCCCCGAGTGTGTGGGAGGAGCCCACCCCTTGTGGGCTGAGGCGGTCAGGTGACGCCCCGGGTGGGTGGGGCCGGGGCCCCGGCGCCCTATATAAGGCGGCGGCAGCCCTCCCTGGAGGCAGCGGGAGCCCGCGTCGCACATCACCGCGCCTGAGGGCGCTTCTCCGTGGCTGACCCTGAAGAGGAGGAGGCCCAAGTGCCAGAGCTTTCTCCCCTAGAAGGTCGGGACTCTCCAGCAGTGTGTGGGTTGGTTGGGTTGGGTTGGAGGTGCAGCGTTTGGGCCGAGGGGGTTCCTCTTCTCCCCTGGCTGGAGAAGTCTACCCTCCGGGGGCCGCGTTCTTGGCCACTGCGAGGCGCACCGTGTGGGGAGGGACAGCGCGTCCTGTGGGGGGCGTGCACGGCGGCTGTGGGGGCGTGCGTGTGCGCGCGCGGGAAGCCAGCAGCCAGACTTGAGCATCTCCCTCTTCTGACCTTTGTGGCTGGTCAGACGCGCCCAGGCCAGGGATCCCCGGCCCCGCCCGATCTTGCGGGCTGGCAGGCATGGACAAGGCCAGCGCGTCGAGCTGGGACCAAGGGGGCGACCCAGGTCTGGCGGCAGAGACGGCAGCCGGGCCCTCGGGCCCCCGGGCGGCCCGCGGCGGTGAGCGGCCCGCGGACCGCCCGCAGGAGCTGATGCGCGCCCCTGAAGAGGAGGCGGACACAGGCCGCGGGCCTCCTGCAGCCAAAAGGCTGAAAAGGGACACCGAGGGCCAGAGACCGAGGAACCCCCGAGTGGATGAAGAGGAGGCCCAGAAGATGCGAACCCTCGTGGCTTCCATGAGCCAGGAGCAGCTGGACCGTTACGAAGTGTATCGCAGGTCAGCCTTCCCCAGGGCAACCATGAAACGTCTGATCCAGAGCGTGGCTGGCTCGGCGGTGGGCCAGAACGTCGTCATTGCCATGTCCGGAGTGGCCAAGGTCTTCGTCGGGGAGGTCGTGGAAGAGGCCCTGGACGTGTGTGAGAAGTGGGGGGAGACACCCCCGCTCCAACCCAAGCATCTGAGGGAGGCTGTGCGCAGGTTACGCTCCCGGGGCCGAATGCCCAGCACCAAGCACAAGAAGATCTTGTTCTTCTAGGCCCGGGGCCCGGGGAGGGACGGTGGTCCAGAGGCCCTAAGGGCCTCGCCCGCTGTCTCGCCTCTGTCTCAGCCCAAGGTGGGTGTGGGTAGACCCAGGAGGGATTCCTCCTCCGCCCTCCCCAAGACGCACCCTGCTACCCTTCTGCCCACACAACCAGGCTTCTGGGTCTGGTTCCCCCAGGCCAGCCCGGAAATGCGCATGCAATGGGAAATGGCTCAAGGAAGCAGGGGAGCGCCCGAGCGCCGGCCCGGGCACGTCTACTCCGGAGTCTACTCTGCTCGACCCTGATGCCTAAGGCGCCTCAAAGGGAATGTGCCTATGGATAGAGCTGATTTCCCTGGCGATAAGGACGCAGTGACACAGGGGCTCTTGGCAGGTCGCCGGTCTTCCGGGTGCTGCCGAAAGATAAAACAGTATACACTTGGAAAACCTGCATGGGAGTTCCCGTCATGGCTCAGTGGCTAAGGACTCCGCCTTGGAAGCATGAGGTTGCGGGTTCGATCCCTTGCCCCGCTCGCTCAGCGGCTTAAGGACCCGGCGTTGCCGCGAGCTGTGTTGTAGGTCCCAGACTCGGCTGGGATCTGGCAGAGCTGGGGCTCTGGCGTAGGTCGGTGGCTACAGCTCCCATTCCACCCCGAGCCTGGGACCCTCCTTATGCCCTGGGTGTGGCCACAGGGAATGGCAAAAAAAAAAAAAAAAAAAAAAAAAAAAACCCAAAAAACAAAACAAAACAAAAAAACCCAAAACCCCAAAACACCAAAAAAAACCCCAAAAACCAAAAAAAAAAAAAAACCAAAATGAAAAAACTCCCTAAAAAAAAAACAAAGGTTCAAAGGTGTACCAAAGTGGTTTAGAAAGACATGGGGAGGGGATGGGGGAGGAACAGATCCACAAGATCCAAGGCAAGGCTCCCAGTGGGACCTGGAATGGGTCAAGAGGTGGCGAGGTATTCCTGAGGAGGTGAGGAGGGGATTGGCTCCCTCTCTGATCTTGGACGTTCCCGCCTCCGCAGCGGTGTGGGGTGATTCCGGTGGGTGGACGGTGGGGTGGGACGGCCTGAGAGCAGGAGCCCTGGGAGACGTGGCCCTTCCAGGTTGCCTTCGGTCAAGCCACAAGGGTCTTGCAGGGACCCGGCGGAGAAAGAGAAGGGGGGCCAGGCATTGCCAAGCATTGCCTTCAGGCAATGGCCCGCCTACGGATCTCCTGGTTGGTGGGGGGGGGGGAAGGATGTGCTGGCTGGCACATGCCTGAGGCCCCAGGTCCTCGGGCAGCCAGCCCCACTGCCCACGGGGAGCGAGGCTGCCGGCTTTCTGGGGGCCCCTCCCCAGGCCCGGACGTCCTGAGAGCACCCGAGGAGGAGAGGAGCTGTGGACCGGCACCAGCGGGATCTTTGGCCGGCTGGCCGCCGCCATGGTTTCTGAGGCAGCTTTGGCGCTCTGCCTTCTCGGGGGGCCCCTCTGGATCTGCCCTGCCCGGGCAGCCCCCCACCGGGCCGCCCCTCGAGCACACCCCACCCCCGCCACCGGGGAAAGTTGGGGGAACGCTCTACCTAGAGCCACCGAGCTTGGCCTGGGGGCTCCGGCCCCGCCCCGCCTCCCCACGTCTCCCCACCCCTCCCCGCCCCCTCCCCGAGTGTGTGGGAGGAGCCCACCCCTTGTGGGCTGAGGCGGTCAGGTGACGCCCCGGGTGGGTGGGGCCGGGGCCCCGGCGCCCTATATAAGGCGGCGGCAGCCCTCCCTGGAGGCAGCGGGAGCCCGCGTCGCACATCGCACAGCACCGCGTCGCACAGCACCGCGCCTGAGGGCGCTTCTCCGTGGCTGACCCTGAAGAGGAGGAGGCCCAAGTGCCAGAGCTTTCTCCCCTAGAAGGTCGGGACTCTCCAGCAGTGTGTGGGTTGGTTGGGTTGGGTTGGAGGTGCAGCGTTTGGGCCGAGGGGGTTCCTCTTCTCCCCTGGCTGGAGAAGTCTACCCTCCGGGGGCCGCGTTCTTGGCCACTGCGAGGCGCACCGTGTGGGGAGGGACAGCGCGTCCTGTGGGGGGCGTGCACGGCGGCTGTGGGGGCGTGCGTGTGCGCGCGCGGGAAGCCAGCAGCCAGACTTGAGCATCTCCCTCTTCTGACCTTTGTGGCTGGTCAGACGCGCCCAGGCCAGGGATCCCCGGCCCCGCCCGATCTTGCGGGCTGGCAGGCATGGACAAGGCCAGCGCGTCGAGCTGGGACCAAGGGGGCGACCCAGGTCTGGCGGCAGAGACGGCAGCCGGGCCCTCGGGCCCCCGGGCGGCCCGCGGCGGTGAGCGGCCCGCGGACCGCCCGCAGGAGCTGATGCGCGCCCCTGAAGAGGAGGCGGACACAGGCCGCGGGCCTCCTGCAGCCAAAAGGCTGAAAAGGGACACCGAGGGCCAGAGACCGAGGAACCCCCGAGTGGATGAAGAGGAGGCCCAGAAGATGCGAACCCTCGTGGCTTCCATGAGCCAGGAGCAGCTGGACCGTTACGAAGTGTATCGCAGGTCAGCCTTCCCCAGGGCAACCATGAAACGTCTGATCCAGAGCGTGGCTGGCTCGGCGGTGGGCCAGAACGTCGTCATTGCCATGTCCGGAGTGGCCAAGGTCTTCGTCGGGGAGGTCGTGGAAGAGGCCCTGGACGTGTGTGAGAAGTGGGGGGAGACACCCCCGCTCCAACCCAAGCATCTGAGGGAGGCTGTGCGCAGGTTACGCTCCCGGGGCCGAATGCCCAGCACCAAGCACAAGAAGATCTTGTTCTTCTAGGCCCGGGGCCCGGGGAGGGACGGTGGTCCAGAGGCCCTAAGGGCCTCGCCCGCTGTCTCGCCTCTGTCTCAGCCCAAGGTGGGTGTGGGTAGACCCAGGAGGGATTCCTCCTCCGCCCTCCCCAAGACGCACCCTGCTACCCTTCTGCCCACACAACCAGGCTTCTGGGTCTGGTTCCCCCAGGCCAGCCCGGAAATGCGCATGCAATGGGAAATGGCTCAAGGAAGCAGGGGAGCGCCCGAGCGCCGGCCCGGGCACGTCTACTCCGGAGTCTACTCTGCTCGACCCTGATGCCTAAGGCGCCTCAAAGGGAATGTGCCTATGGATAGAGCTGATTTCCCTGGCGATAAGGACGCAGTGACACAGGGGCTCTTGGCAGGTCGCCGGTCTTCCGGGTGCTGCCGAAAGATAAAACAGTATACACTTGGAAAACCTGCATGGGAGTTCCCGTCATGGCTCAGTGGCTAAGGACTCCGCCTTGGAAGCATGAGGTTGCGGGTTCGATCCCTTGCCCCGCTCGCTCAGCGGCTTAAGGACCCGGCGTTGCCGCGAGCTGTGTTGTAGGTCCCAGACTCGGCTGGGATCTGGCAGAGCTGGGGCTCTGGCGTAGGTCGGTGGCTACAGCTCCCATTCCACCCCGAGCCTGGGACCCTCCTTATGCCCTGGGTGTGGCCACAGGGAATGGCAAAAAAAAAAAAAAAAAAAAAAAAAAAAACCCAAAAAACAAAACAAAACAAAAAAACCCAAAACCCCAAAACACCAAAAAAAACCCCAAAAACCAAAAAAAAAAAAAAACCAAAATGAAAAAACTCCCTAAAAAAAAAACAAAGGTTCAAAGGTGTACCAAAGTGGTTTAGAAAGACATGGGGAGGGGATGGGGGAGGAACAGATCCACAAGATCCAAGGCAAGGCTCCCAGTGGGACCTGGAATGGGTCAAGAGGTGGCGAGGTATTCCTGAGGAGGTGAGGAGGGGATTGGCTCCCTCTCTGATCTTGGACGTTCCCGCCTCCGCAGCGGTGTGGGGTGATTCCGGTGGGTGGACGGTGGGGTGGGACGGCCTGAGAGCAGGAGCCCTGGGAGACGTGGCCCTTCCAGGTTGCCTTCGGTCAAGCCACAAGGGTCTTGCAGGGACCCGGCGGAGAAAGAGAAGGGGGGCCAGGCATTGCCAAGCATTGCCTTCAGGCAATGGCCCGCCTACGGATCTCCTGGGTGGTGGGGGGGGGGGGAAGGATGTGCTGGCTGGCACATGCCTGAGGCCCCAGGTCCTCGGGCAGCCAGCCCCACTGCCCACGGGGAGCGAGGCTGCCGGCTTTCTGGGGGCCCCTCCCCAGGCCCGGACGTCCTGAGAGCACCCGAGGAGGAGAGGAGCTGTGGACCGGCACCAGCGGGATCTTTGGCCGGCTGGCCGCCGCCATGGTTTCTGAGGCAGCTTTGGCGCTCTGCCTTCTCGGGGGGCCCCTCTGGATCTGCCCTGCCCGGGCAGCCCCCCACCGGGCCGCCCCTCGAGCACACCCCACCCCCGCCACCGGGGAAAGTTGGGGGAACGCTCTACCTAGAGCCACCGAGCTTGGCCTGGGGGCTCCGGCCCCGCCCCGCCTCCCCACGTCTCCCCACCCCTCCCCGCCCCCTCCCCGAGTGTGTGGGAGGAGCCCACCCCTTGTGGGCTGAGGCGGTCAGGTGACGCCCCGGGTGGGTGGGGCCGGGGCCCCGGCGCCCTATATAAGGCGGCGGCAGCCCTCCCTGGAGGCAGCGGGAGCCCGCGTCGCACATCGCACAGCACCGCGTCGCACAGCACCGCGCCTGAGGGCGCTTCTCCGTGGCTGACCCTGAAGAGGAGGAGGCCCAAGTGCCAGAGCTTTCTCCCCTAGAAGGTCGGGACTCTCCAGCAGTGTGTGGGTTGGTTGGGTTGGGTTGGAGGTGCAGCGTTTGGGCCGAGGGGGTTCCTCTTCTCCCCTGGCTGGAGAAGTCTACCCTCCGGGGGCCGCGTTCTTGGCCACTGCGAGGCGCACCGTGTGGGGAGGGACAGCGCGTCCTGTGGGGGGCGTGCACGGCGGCTGTGGGGGCGTGCGTGTGCGCGCGCGGGAAGCCAGCAGCCAGACTTGAGCATCTCCCTCTTCTGACCTTTGTGGCTGGTCAGACGCGCCCAGGCCAGGGATCCCCGGCCCCGCCCGATCTTGCGGGCTGGCAGGCATGGACAAGGCCAGCGCGTCGAGCTGGGACCAAGGGGGCGACCCAGGTCTGGCGGCAGAGATGGCAGCCGGGCCCTCGGGCCCCCGGGCGGCCCGCGGCGGTGAGCGGCCCGCGGACCGCCCGCAGGAGCTGATGCGCGCCCCTGAAGAGGAGGCGGACACAGGCCGCGGGCCTCCTGCAGCCAAAAGGCTGAAAAGGGACACCGAGGGCCAGAGACCGAGGAACCCCCGAGTGGATGAAGAGGAGGCCCAGAAGATGCGAACCCTCGTGGCTTCCATGAGCCAGGAGCAGCTGGACCGTTACGAAGTGTATCGCAGGTCAGCCTTCCCCAGGGCAACCATGAAACGTCTGATCCAGAGCGTGGCTGGCTCGGCGGTGGGCCAGAACGTCGTCATTGCCATGTCCGGAGTGGCCAAGGTCTTCGTCGGGGAGGTCGTGGAAGAGGCCCTGGACGTGTGTGAGAAGTGGGGGGAGACACCCCCGCTCCAACCCAAGCATCTGAGGGAGGCTGTGCGCAGGTTACGCTCCCGGGGCCGAATGCCCAGCACCAAGCACAAGAAGATCTTGTTCTTCTAGGCCCGGGGCCCGGGGAGGGACGGTGGTCCAGAGGCCCTAAGGGCCTCGCCCGCTGTCTCGCCTCTGTCTCAGCCCAAGGTGGGTGTGGGTAGACCCAGGAGGGATTCCTCCTCCGCCCTCCCCAAGACGCACCCTGCTACCCTTCTGCCCACACAACCAGGCTTCTGGGTCTGGTTCCCCCAGGCCAGCCCGGAAATGCGCATGCAATGGGAAATGGCTCAAGGAAGCAGGGGAGCGCCCGAGCGCCGGCCCGGGCACGTCTACTCCGGAGTCTACTCTGCTCGACCCTGATGCCTAAGGCGCCTCAAAGGGAATGTGCCTATGGATAGAGCTGATTTCCCTGGCGATAAGGACGCAGTGACACAGGGGCTCTTGGCAGGTCGCCGGTCTTCCGGGTGCTGCCGAAAGATAAAACAGTATACACTTGGAAAACCTGCATGGGAGTTCCCGTCATGGCTCAGTGGCTAAGGACTCCGCCTTGGAAGCATGAGGTTGCGGGTTCGATCCCTTGCCCCGCTCGCTCAGCGGCTTAAGGACCCGGCGTTGCCGCGAGCTGTGTTGTAGGTCCCAGACTCGGCTGGGATCTGGCAGAGCTGGGGCTCTGGCGTAGGTCGGTGGCTACAGCTCCCATTCCACCCCGAGCCTGGGACCCTCCTTATGCCCTGGGTGTGGCCACAGGGAATGGCAAAAAAAAAAAAAAAAAAAAAAAAAAAAACCCAAAAAACAAAACAAAACAAAAAAACCCAAAACCCCAAAACACCAAAAAAAACCCCAAAAACCAAAAAAAAAAAAAAACCAAAATGAAAAAACTCCCTAAAAAAAAAACAAAGGTTCAAAGGTGTACCAAAGTGGTTTAGAAAGACATGGGGAGGGGATGGGGGAGGAACAGATCCACAAGATCCAAGGCAAGGCTCCCAGTGGGACCTGGAATGGGTCAAGAGGTGGCGAGGTATTCCTGAGGAGGTGAGGAGGGGATTGGCTCCCTCTCTGATCTTGGACGTTCCCGCCTCCGCAGCGGTGTGGGGTGATTCCGGTGGGTGGACGGTGGGGTGGGACGGCCTGAGAGCAGGAGCCCTGGGAGACGTGGCCCTTCCAGGTTGCCTTCGGTCAAGCCACAAGGGTCTTGCAGGGACCCGGCGGAGAAAGAGAAGGGGGGCCAGGCATTGCCAAGCATTGCCTTCAGGCAATGGCCCGCCTACGGATCTCCTGGTTGTTGGGGGTGGGGGAAGGATGTGCTGGCTGGCACATGCCTGAGGCCCCAGGTCCTCGGGCAGCCAGCCCCACTGCCCACGGGGAGCGAGGCTGCCGGCTTTCTGGGGGCCCCTCCCCAGGCCCGGACGTCCTGAGAGCACCCGAGGAGGAGAGGAGCTGTGGACCGGCACCAGCGGGATCTTTGGCCGGCTGGCCGCCGCCATGGTTTCTGAGGCAGCTTTGGCGCTCTGCCTTCTCGGGGGGCCCCTCTGGATCTGCCCTGCCCGGGCAGCCCCCCACCGGGCCGCCCCTCGAGCACACCCCACCCCCGCCACCGGGGAAAGTTGGGGGAACGCTCTACCTAGAGCCACCGAGCTTGGCCTGGGGGCTCCGGCCCCGCCCCGCCTCCCCACGTCTCCCCACCCCTCCCCGCCCCCTCCCCGAGTGTGTGGGAGGAGCCCACCCCTTGTGGGCTGAGGCGGTCAGGTGACGCCCCGGGTGGGTGGGGCCGGGGCCCCGGCGCCCTATATAAGGCGGCGGCAGCCCTCCCTGGAGGCAGCGGGAGCCCGCGTCGCACATCGCACAGCACCGCGTCGCACAGCACCGCGCCTGAGGGCGCTTCTCCGTGGCTGACCCTGAAGAGGAGGAGGCCCAAGTGCCAGAGCTTTCTCCCCTAGAAGGTCGGGACTCTCCAGCAGTGTGTGGGTTGGTTGGGTTGGGTTGGAGGTGCAGCGTTTGGGCCGAGGGGGTTCCTCTTCTCCCCTGGCTGGAGAAGTCTACCCTCCGGGGGCCGCGTTCTTGGCCACTGCGAGGCGCACCGTGTGGGGAGGGACAGCGCGTCCTGTGGGGGGCGTGCACGGCGGCTGTGGGGGCGTGCGTGTGCGCGCGCGGGAAGCCAGCAGCCAGACTTGAGCATCTCCCTCTTCTGACCTTTGTGGCTGGTCAGACGCGCCCAGGCCAGGGATCCCCGGCCCCGCCCGATCTTGCGGGCTGGCAGGCATGGACAAGGCCAGCGCGTCGAGCTGGGACCAAGGGGGCGACCCAGGTCTGGCGGCAGAGACGGCAGCCGGGCCCTCGGGCCCCCGGGCGGCCCGCGGCGGTGAGCGGCCCGCGGACCGCCCGCAGGAGCTGATGCGCGCCCCTGAAGAGGAGGCGGACACAGGCCGCGGGCCTCCTGCAGCCAAAAGGCTGAAAAGGGACACCGAGGGCCAGAGACCGAGGAACCCCCGAGTGGATGAAGAGGAGGCCCAGAAGATGCGAACCCTCGTGGCTTCCATGAGCCAGGAGCAGCTGGACCGTTACGAAGTGTATCGCAGGTCAGCCTTCCCCAGGGCAACCATGAAACGTCTGATCCAGAGCGTGGCTGGCTCGGCGGTGGGCCAGAACGTCGTCATTGCCATGTCCGGAGTGGCCAAGGTCTTCGTCGGGGAGGTCGTGGAAGAGGCCCTGGACGTGTGTGAGAAGTGGGGGGAGACACCCCCGCTCCAACCCAAGCATCTGAGGGAGGCTGTGCGCAGGTTACGCTCCCGGGGCCGAATGCCCAGCACCAAGCACAAGAAGATCTTGTTCTTCTAGGCCCGGGGCCCGGGGAGGGACGGTGGTCCAGAGGCCCTAAGGGCCTCGCCCGCTGTCTCGCCTCTGTCTCAGCCCAAGGTGGGTGTGGGTAGACCCAGGAGGGATTCCTCCTCCGCCCTCCCCAAGACGCACCCTGCTACCCTTCTGCCCACACAACCAGGCTTCTGGGTCTGGTTCCCCCAGGCCAGCCCGGAAATGCGCATGCAATGGGAAATGGCTCAAGGAAGCAGGGGAGCGCCCGAGCGCCGGCCCGGGCACGTCTACTCCGGAGTCTACTCTGCTCGACCCTGATGCCTAAGGCGCCTCAAAGGGAATGTGCCTATGGATAGAGCTGATTTCCCTGGCGATAAGGACGCAGTGACACAGGGGCTCTTGGCAGGTCGCCGGTCTTCCGGGTGCTGCCGAAAGATAAAACAGTATACACTTGGAAAACCTGCATGGGAGTTCCCGTCATGGCTCAGTGGCTAAGGACTCCGCCTTGGAAGCATGAGGTTGCGGGTTCGATCCCTTGCCCCGCTCGCTCAGCGGCTTAAGGACCCGGCGTTGCCGCGAGCTGTGTTGTAGGTCCCAGACTCGGCTGGGATCTGGCAGAGCTGGGGCTCTGGCGTAGGTCGGTGGCTACAGCTCCCATTCCACCCCGAGCCTGGGACCCTCCTTATGCCCTGGGTGTGGCCACAGGGAATGGCAAAAAAAAAAAAAAAAAAAAAAAAAAACCCAAAAAACAAAACAAAACAAAAAAACCCAAAACCCCAAAACACCAAAAAAAACCCCAAAAACCAAAAAAAAAAAAAAAAACCAAAATGAAAAAACTCCCTAAAAAAAAAACAAAGGTTCAAAGGTGTACCAAAGTGGTTTAGAAAGACATGGGGAGGGGATGGGGGAGGAACAGATCCACAAGATCCAAGGCAAGGCTCCCAGTGGGACCTGGAATGGGTCAAGAGGTGGCGAGGTATTCCTGAGGAGGTGAGGAGGGGATTGGCTCCCTCTCTGATCTTGGACGTTCCCGCCTCCGCAGCGGTGTGGGGTGATTCCGGTGGGTGGACGGTGGGGTGGGACGGCCTGAGAGCAGGAGCCCTGGGAGACGTGGCCCTTCCAGGTTGCCTTCGGTCAAGCCACAAGGGTCTTGCAGGGAGCCGGCGGAGAAAGAGAAGGGGGGCCAGGCATTGCCAAGCATTGCCTTCAGGCAATGGCCCGCCTACGGATCTCCTGGGTGGTGGTGGGGGGGAAGGATGTGCTGGCTGGCACATGCCTGAGGCCCCAGGTCCTCGGGCAGCCAGCCCCACTGCCCACGGGGAGCGAGGCTGCCGGCTTTCTGGGGGCCCCTCCCCAGGCCCGGACGTCCTGAGAGCACCCGAGGAGGAGAGGAGCTGTGGACCGGCACCAGCGGGATCTTTGGCCGGCTGGCCGCCGCCATGGTTTCTGAGGCAGCTTTGGCGCTCTGCCTTCTCGGGGGGCCCCTCTGGATCTGCCCTGCCCGGGCAGCCCCCCACCGGGCCGCCCCTCGAGCACACCCCACCCCCGCCACCGGGGAAAGTTGGGGGAACGCTCTACCTAGAGCCACCGAGCTTGGCCTGGGGGCTCCGGCCCCGCCCCGCCTCCCCACGTCTCCCCACCCCTCCCCGCCCCCTCCCCGAGTGTGTGGGAGGAGCCCACCCCTTGTGGGCTGAGGCGGTCAGGTGACGCCCCGGGTGGGTGGGGCCGGGGCCCCGGCGCCCTATATAAGGCGGCGGCAGCCCTCCCTGGAGGCAGCGGGAGCCCGCGTCGCACATCGCACAGCACCGCGTCGCACAGCACCGCGCCTGAGGGCGCTTCTCCGTGGCTGACCCTGAAGAGGAGGAGGCCCAAGTGCCAGAGCTTTCTCCCCTAGAAGGTCGGGACTCTCCAGCAGTGTGTGGGTTGGTTGGGTTGGGTTGGAGGTGCAGCGTTTGGGCCGAGGGGGTTCCTCTTCTCCCCTGGCTGGAGAAGTCTACCCTCCGGGGGCCGCGTTCTTGGCCACTGCGAGGCGCACCGTGTGGGGAGGGACAGCGCGTCCTGTGGGGGGCGTGCACGGCGGCTGTGGGGGCGTGCGTGTGCGCGCGCGGGAAGCCAGCAGCCAGACTTGAGCATCTCCCTCTTCTGACCTTTGTGGCTGGTCAGACGCGCCCAGGCCAGGGATCCCCGGCCCCGCCCGATCTTGCGGGCTGGCAGGCATGGACAAGGCCAGCGCGTCGAGCTGGGACCAAGGGGGCGACCCAGGTCTGGCGGCAGAGACGGCAGCCGGGCCCTCGGGCCCCCGGGCGGCCCGCGGCGGTGAGCGGCCCGCGGACCGCCCGCAGGAGCTGATGCGCGCCCCTGAAGAGGAGGCGGACACAGGCCGCGGGCCTCCTGCAGCCAAAAGGCTGAAAAGGGACACCGAGGGCCAGAGACCGAGGAACCCCCGAGTGGATGAAGAGGAGGCCCAGAAGATGCGAACCCTCGTGGCTTCCATGAGCCAGGAGCAGCTGGACCGTTACGAAGTGTATCGCAGGTCAGCCTTCCCCAGGGCAACCATGAAACGTCTGATCCAGAGCGTGGCTGGCTCGGCGGTGGGCCAGAACGTCGTCATTGCCATGTCCGGAGTGGCCAAGGTCTTCGTCGGGGAGGTCGTGGAAGAGGCCCTGGACGTGTGTGAGAAGTGGGGGGAGACACCCCCGCTCCAACCCAAGCATCTGAGGGAGGCTGTGCGCAGGTTACGCTCCCGGGGCCGAATGCCCAGCACCAAGCACAAGAAGATCTTGTTCTTCTAGGCCCGGGGCCCGGGGAGGGACGGTGGTCCAGAGGCCCTAAGGGCCTCGCCCGCTGTCTCGCCTCTGTCTCAGCCCAAGGTGGGTGTGGGTAGACCCAGGAGGGATTCCTCCTCCGCCCTCCCCAAGACGCACCCTGCTACCCTTCTGCCCACACAACCAGGCTTCTGGGTCTGGTTCCCCCAGGCCAGCCCGGAAATGCGCATGCAATGGGAAATGGCTCAAGGAAGCAGGGGAGCGCCCGAGCGCCGGCCCGGGCACGTCTACTCCGGAGTCTACTCTGCTCGACCCTGATGCCTAAGGCGCCTCAAAGGGAATGTGCCTATGGATAGAGCTGATTTCCCTGGCGATAAGGACGCAGTGACACAGGGGCTCTTGGCAGGTCGCCGGTCTTCCGGGTGCTGCCGAAAGATAAAACAGTATACACTTGGAAAACCTGCATGGGAGTTCCCGTCATGGCTCAGTGGCTAAGGACTCCGCCTTGGAAGCATGAGGTTGCGGGTTCGATCCCTTGCCCCGCTCGCTCAGCGGCTTAAGGACCCGGCGTTGCCGCGAGCTGTGTTGTAGGTCCCAGACTCGGCTGGGATCTGGCAGAGCTGGGGCTCTGGCGTAGGTCGGTGGCTACAGCTCCCATTCCACCCCGAGCCTGGGACCCTCCTTATGCCCTGGGTGTGGCCACAGGGAATGGCAAAAAAAAAAAAAAAAAAAAAAAAAAAAAAAAAAACCCAAAAAACAAAACAAAACAAAAAAACCCAAAACCCCAAAACACCAAAAAAAAACCCCAAAAACCAAAAAAAAAAAAAAAACCAAAATGAAAAAACTCCCTAAAAAAAAAACAAAGGTTCAAAGGTGTACCAAAGTGGTTTAGAAAGACATGGGGAGGGGATGGGGGAGGAACAGATCCACAAGATCCAAGGCAAGGCTCCCAGTGGGACCTGGAATGGGTCAAGAGGTGGCGAGGTATTCCTGAGGAGGTGAGGAGGGGATTGGCTCCCTCTCTGATCTTGGACGTTCCCGCCTCCGCAGCGGTGTGGGGTGATTCCGGTGGGTGGACGGTGGGGTGGGACGGCCTGAGAGCAGGAGCCCTGGGAGACGTGGCCCTTCCAGGTTGCCTTCGGTCAAGCCACAAGGGTCTTGCAGGGAGCCGGCGGAGAAAGAGAAGGGGGGCCAGGCATTGCCAAGCATTGCCTTCAGGCAATGGCCCGCCTACGGATCTCCTGGGTGGTGGGGGGGGGGAAGGATGTGCTGGCTGGCACATGCCTGAGGCCCCAGGTCCTCGGGCAGCCAGCCCCACTGCCCACGGGGAGCGAGGCTGCCGGCTTTCTGGGGGCCCCTCCCCAGGCCCGGACGTCCTGAGAGCACCCGAGGAGGAGAGGAGCTGTGGACCGGCACCAGCGGGATCTTTGGCCGGCTGGCCGCCGCCATGGTTTCTGAGGCAGCTTTGGCGCTCTGCCTTCTCGGGGGGCCCCTCTGGATCTGCCCTGCCCGGGCAGCCCCCCACCGGGCCGCCCCTCGAGCACACCCCACCCCCGCCACCGGGGAAAGTTGGGGGAACGCTCTACCTAGAGCCACCGAGCTTGGCCTGGGGGCTCCGGCCCCGCCCCGCCTCCCCACGTCTCCCCACCCCTCCCCGCCCCCTCCCCGAGTGTGTGGGAGGAGCCCACCCCTTGTGGGCTGAGGCGGTCAGGTGACGCCCCGGGTGGGTGGGGCCGGGGCCCCGGCGCCCTATATAAGGCGGCGGCAGCCCTCCCTGGAGGCAGCGGGAGCCCGCGTCGCACATCGCACAGCACCGCGTCGCACAGCACCGCGCCTGAGGGCGCTTCTCCGTGGCTGACCCTGAAGAGGAGGAGGCCCAAGTGCCAGAGCTTTCTCCCCTAGAAGGTCGGGACTCTCCAGCAGTGTGTGGGTTGGTTGGGTTGGGTTGGAGGTGCAGCGTTTGGGCCGAGGGGGTTCCTCTTCTCCCCTGGCTGGAGAAGTCTACCCTCCGGGGGCCGCGTTCTTGGCCACTGCGAGGCGCACCGTGTGGGGAGGGACAGCGCGTCCTGTGGGGGGCGTGCACGGCGGCTGTGGGGGCGTGCGTGTGCGCGCGCGGGAAGCCAGCAGCCAGACTTGAGCATCTCCCTCTTCTGACCTTTGTGGCTGGTCAGACGCGCCCAGGCCAGGGATCCCCGGCCCCGCCCGATCTTGCGGGCTGGCAGGCATGGACAAGGCCAGCGCGTCGAGCTGGGACCAAGGGGGCGACCCAGGTCTGGCGGCAGAGACGGCAGCCGGGCCCTCGGGCCCCCGGGCGGCCCGCGGCGGTGAGCGGCCCGCGGACCGCCCGCAGGAGCTGATGCGCGCCCCTGAAGAGGAGGCGGACACAGGCCGCGGGCCTCCTGCAGCCAAAAGGCTGAAAAGGGACACCGAGGGCCAGAGACCGAGGAACCCCCGAGTGGATGAAGAGGAGGCCCAGAAGATGCGAACCCTCGTGGCTTCCATGAGCCAGGAGCAGCTGGACCGTTACGAAGTGTATCGCAGGTCAGCCTTCCCCAGGGCAACCATGAAACGTCTGATCCAGAGCGTGGCTGGCTCGGCGGTGGGCCAGAACGTCGTCATTGCCATGTCCGGAGTGGCCAAGGTCTTCGTCGGGGAGGTCGTGGAAGAGGCCCTGGACGTGTGTGAGAAGTGGGGGGAGACACCCCCGCTCCAACCCAAGCATCTGAGGGAGGCTGTGCGCAGGTTACGCTCCCGGGGCCGAATGCCCAGCACCAAGCACAAGAAGATCTTGTTCTTCTAGGCCCGGGGCCCGGGGAGGGACGGTGGTCCAGAGGCCCTAAGGGCCTCGCCCGCTGTCTCGCCTCTGTCTCAGCCCAAGGTGGGTGTGGGTAGACCCAGGAGGGATTCCTCCTCCGCCCTCCCCAAGACGCACCCTGCTACCCTTCTGCCCACACAACCAGGCTTCTGGGTCTGGTTCCCCCAGGCCAGCCCGGAAATGCGCATGCAATGGGAAATGGCTCAAGGAAGCAGGGGAGCGCCCGAGCGCCGGCCCGGGCACGTCTACTCCGGAGTCTACTCTGCTCGACCCTGATGCCTAAGGCGCCTCAAAGGGAATGTGCCTATGGATAGAGCTGATTTCCCTGGCGATAAGGACGCAGTGACACAGGGGCTCTTGGCAGGTCGCCGGTCTTCCGGGTGCTGCCGAAAGATAAAACAGTATACACTTGGAAAACCTGCATGGGAGTTCCCGTCATGGCTCAGTGGCTAAGGACTCCGCCTTGGAAGCATGAGGTTGCGGGTTCGATCCCTTGCCCCGCTCGCTCAGCGGCTTAAGGACCCGGCGTTGCCGCGAGCTGTGTTGTAGGTCCCAGACTCGGCTGGGATCTGGCAGAGCTGGGGCTCTGGCGTAGGTCGGTGGCTACAGCTCCCATTCCACCCCGAGCCTGGGACCCTCCTTATGCCCTGGGTGTGGCCACAGGGAATGGCAAAAAAAAAAAAAAAAAAAAAAAAAAAAACCCAAAAAACAAAACAAAACAAAAAAACCCAAAACCCCAAAACACCAAAAAAAACCCCAAAAACCAAAAAAAAAAAAAAAAACCAAAATGAAAAAACTCCCTAAAAAAAAAACAAAGGTTCAAAGGTGTACCAAAGTGGTTTAGAAAGACATGGGGAGGGGATGGGGGAGGAACAGATCCACAAGATCCAAGGCAAGGCTCCCAGTGGGACCTGGAATGGGTCAAGAGGTGGCGAGGTATTCCTGAGGAGGTGAGGAGGGGATTGGCTCCCTCTCTGATCTTGGACGTTCCCGCCTCCGCAGCGGTGTGGGGTGATTCCGGTGGGTGGACGGTGGGGTGGGACGGCCTGAGAGCAGGAGCCCTGGGAGACGTGGCCCTTCCAGGTTGCCTTCGGTCAAGCCACAAGGGTCTTGCAGGGAGCCGGCGGAGAAAGAGAAGGGGGGCCAGGCATTGCCAAGCATTGCCTTCAGGCAATGGCCCGCCTACGGATCTCCTGGGTGGTGGGGGGGGGGAAGGATGTGCTGGCTGGCACATGCCTGAGGCCCCAGGTCCTCGGGCAGCCAGCCCCACTGCCCACGGGGAGCGAGGCTGCCGGCTTTCTGGGGGCCCCTCCCCAGGCCCGGACGTCCTGAGAGCACCCGAGGAGGAGAGGAGCTGTGGACCGGCACCAGCGGGATCTTTGGCCGGCTGGCCGCCGCCATGGTTTCTGAGGCAGCTTTGGCGCTCTGCCTTCTCGGGGGGCCCCTCTGGATCTGCCCTGCCCGGGCAGCCCCCCACCGGGCCGCCCCTCGAGCACACCCCACCCCCGCCACCGGGGAAAGTTGGGGGAACGCTCTACCTAGAGCCACCGAGCTTGGCCTGGGGGCTCCGGCCCCGCCCCGCCTCCCCACGTCTCCCCACCCCTCCCCGCCCCCTCCCCGAGTGTGTGGGAGGAGCCCACCCCTTGTGGGCTGAGGCGGTCAGGTGACGCCCCGGGTGGGTGGGGCCGGGGCCCCGGCGCCCTATATAAGGCGGCGGCAGCCCTCCCTGGAGGCAGCGGGAGCCCGCGTCGCACATCGCACAGCACCGCGTCGCACAGCACCGCGCCTGAGGGCGCTTCTCCGTGGCTGACCCTGAAGAGGAGGAGGCCCAAGTGCCAGAGCTTTCTCCCCTAGAAGGTCGGGACTCTCCAGCAGTGTGTGGGTTGGTTGGGTTGGGTTGGAGGTGCAGCGTTTGGGCCGAGGGGGTTCCTCTTCTCCCCTGGCTGGAGAAGTCTACCCTCCGGGGGCCGCGTTCTTGGCCACTGCGAGGCGCACCGTGTGGGGAGGGACAGCGCGTCCTGTGGGGGGCGTGCACGGCGGCTGTGGGGGCGTGCGTGTGCGCGCGCGGGAAGCCAGCAGCCAGACTTGAGCATCTCCCTCTTCTGACCTTTGTGGCTGGTCAGACGCGCCCAGGCCAGGGATCCCCGGCCCCGCCCGATCTTGCGGGCTGGCAGGCATGGACAAGGCCAGCGCGTCGAGCTGGGACCAAGGGGGCGACCCAGGTCTGGCGGCAGAGACGGCAGCCGGGCCCTCGGGCCCCCGGGCGGCCCGCGGCGGTGAGCGGCCCGCGGACCGCCCGCAGGAGCTGATGCGCGCCCCTGAAGAGGAGGCGGACACAGGCCGCGGGCCTCCTGCAGCCAAAAGGCTGAAAAGGGACACCGAGGGCCAGAGACCGAGGAACCCCCGAGTGGATGAAGAGGAGGCCCAGAAGATGCGAACCCTCGTGGCTTCCATGAGCCAGGAGCAGCTGGACCGTTACGAAGTGTATCGCAGGTCAGCCTTCCCCAGGGCAACCATGAAACGTCTGATCCAGAGCGTGGCTGGCTCGGCGGTGGGCCAGAACGTCGTCATTGCCATGTCCGGAGTGGCCAAGGTCTTCGTCGGGGAGGTCGTGGAAGAGGCCCTGGACGTGTGTGAGAAGTGGGGGGAGACACCCCCGCTCCAACCCAAGCATCTGAGGGAGGCTGTGCGCAGGTTACGCTCCCGGGGCCGAATGCCCAGCACCAAGCACAAGAAGATCTTGTTCTTCTAGGCCCGGGGCCCGGGGAGGGACGGTGGTCCAGAGGCCCTAAGGGCCTCGCCCGCTGTCTCGCCTCTGTCTCAGCCCAAGGTGGGTGTGGGTAGACCCAGGAGGGATTCCTCCTCCGCCCTCCCCAAGACGCACCCTGCTACCCTTCTGCCCACACAACCAGGCTTCTGGGTCTGGTTCCCCCAGGCCAGCCCGGAAATGCGCATGCAATGGGAAATGGCTCAAGGAAGCAGGGGAGCGCCCGAGCGCCGGCCCGGGCACGTCTACTCCGGAGTCTACTCTGCTCGACCCTGATGCCTAAGGCGCCTCAAAGGGAATGTGCCTATGGATAGAGCTGATTTCCCTGGCGATAAGGACGCAGTGACACAGGGGCTCTTGGCAGGTCGCCGGTCTTCCGGGTGCTGCCGAAAGATAAAACAGTATACACTTGGAAAACCTGCATGGGAGTTCCCGTCATGGCTCAGTGGCTAAGGACTCCGCCTTGGAAGCATGAGGTTGCGGGTTCGATCCCTTGCCCCGCTCGCTCAGCGGCTTAAGGACCCGGCGTTGCCGCGAGCTGTGTTGTAGGTCCCAGACTCGGCTGGGATCTGGCAGAGCTGGGGCTCTGGCGTAGGTCGGTGGCTACAGCTCCCATTCCACCCCGAGCCTGGGACCCTCCTTATGCCCTGGGTGTGGCCACAGGGAATGGCAAAAAAAAAAAAAAAAAAAAAAAAAAAAAAAAAAACCCAAAAAACAAAACAAAACAAAAAAACCCAAAACCCCAAAACACCAAAAAAAACCCCAAAAACCAAAAAAAAAAAAAAAAACCAAAATGAAAAAACTCCCTAAAAAAAAAACAAAGGTTCAAAGGTGTACCAAAGTGGTTTAGAAAGACATGGGGAGGGGATGGGGGAGGAACAGATCCACAAGATCCAAGGCAAGGCTCCCAGTGGGACCTGGAATGGGTCAAGAGGTGGCGAGGTATTCCTGAGGAGGTGAGGAGGGGATTGGCTCCCTCTCTGATCTTGGACGTTCCCGCCTCCGCAGCGGTGTGGGGTGATTCCGGTGGGTGGACGGTGGGGTGGGACGGCCTGAGAGCAGGAGCCCTGGGAGACGTGGCCCTTCCAGGTTGCCTTCGGTCAAGCCACAAGGGTCTTGCAGGGAGCCGGCGGAGAAAGAGAAGGGGGGCCAGGCATTGCCAAGCATTGCCTTCAGGCAATGGCCCGCCTACGGATCTCCTGGGTGGTGGGGGGGGGGAAGGATGTGCTGGCTGGCACATGCCTGAGGCCCCAGGTCCTCGGGCAGCCAGCCCCACTGCCCACGGGGAGCGAGGCTGCCGGCTTTCTGGGGGCCCCTCCCCAGGCCCGGACGTCCTGAGAGCACCCGAGGAGGAGAGGAGCTGTGGACCGGCACCAGCGGGATCTTTGGCCGGCTGGCCGCCGCCATGGTTTCTGAGGCAGCTTTGGCGCTCTGCCTTCTCGGGGGGCCCCTCTGGATCTGCCCTGCCCGGGCAGCCCCCCACCGGGCCGCCCCTCGAGCACACCCCACCCCCGCCACCGGGGAAAGTTGGGGGAACGCTCTACCTAGAGCCACCGAGCTTGGCCTGGGGGCTCCGGCCCCGCCCCGCCTCCCCACGTCTCCCCACCCCTCCCCGCCCCCTCCCCGAGTGTGTGGGAGGAGCCCACCCCTTGTGGGCTGAGGCGGTCAGGTGACGCCCCGGGTGGGTGGGGCCGGGGCCCCGGCGCCCTATATAAGGCGGCGGCAGCCCTCCCTGGAGGCAGCGGGAGCCCGCGTCGCACATCGCACAGCACCGCGTCGCACAGCACCGCGCCTGAGGGCGCTTCTCCGTGGCTGACCCTGAAGAGGAGGAGGCCCAAGTGCCAGAGCTTTCTCCCCTAGAAGGTCGGGACTCTCCAGCAGTGTGTGGGTTGGTTGGGTTGGGTTGGAGGTGCAGCGTTTGGGCCGAGGGGGTTCCTCTTCTCCCCTGGCTGGAGAAGTCTACCCTCCGGGGGCCGCGTTCTTGGCCACTGCGAGGCGCACCGTGTGGGGAGGGACAGCGCGTCCTGTGGGGGGCGTGCACGGCGGCTGTGGGGGCGTGCGTGTGCGCGCGCGGGAAGCCAGCAGCCAGACTTGAGCATCTCCCTCTTCTGACCTTTGTGGCTGGTCAGACGCGCCCAGGCCAGGGATCCCCGGCCCCGCCCGATCTTGCGGGCTGGCAGGCATGGACAAGGCCAGCGCGTCGAGCTGGGACCAAGGGGGCGACCCAGGTCTGGCGGCAGAGACGGCAGCCGGGCCCTCGGGCCCCCGGGCGGCCCGCGGCGGTGAGCGGCCCGCGGACCGCCCGCAGGAGCTGATGCGCGCCCCTGAAGAGGAGGCGGACACAGGCCGCGGGCCTCCTGCAGCCAAAAGGCTGAAAAGGGACACCGAGGGCCAGAGACCGAGGAACCCCCGAGTGGATGAAGAGGAGGCCCAGAAGATGCGAACCCTCGTGGCTTCCATGAGCCAGGAGCAGCTGGACCGTTACGAAGTGTATCGCAGGTCAGCCTTCCCCAGGGCAACCATGAAACGTCTGATCCAGAGCGTGGCTGGCTCGGCGGTGGGCCAGAACGTCGTCATTGCCATGTCCGGAGTGGCCAAGGTCTTCGTCGGGGAGGTCGTGGAAGAGGCCCTGGACGTGTGTGAGAAGTGGGGGGAGACACCCCCGCTCCAACCCAAGCATCTGAGGGAGGCTGTGCGCAGGTTACGCTCCCGGGGCCGAATGCCCAGCACCAAGCACAAGAAGATCTTGTTCTTCTAGGCCCGGGGCCCGGGGAGGGACGGTGGTCCAGAGGCCCTAAGGGCCTCGCCCGCTGTCTCGCCTCTGTCTCAGCCCAAGGTGGGTGTGGGTAGACCCAGGAGGGATTCCTCCTCCGCCCTCCCCAAGACGCACCCTGCTACCCTTCTGCCCACACAACCAGGCTTCTGGGTCTGGTTCCCCCAGGCCAGCCCGGAAATGCGCATGCAATGGGAAATGGCTCAAGGAAGCAGGGGAGCGCCCGAGCGCCGGCCCGGGCACGTCTACTCCGGAGTCTACTCTGCTCGACCCTGATGCCTAAGGCGCCTCAAAGGGAATGTGCCTATGGATAGAGCTGATTTCCCTGGCGATAAGGACGCAGTGACACAGGGGCTCTTGGCAGGTCGCCGGTCTTCCGGGTGCTGCCGAAAGATAAAACAGTATACACTTGGAAAACCTGCATGGGAGTTCCCGTCATGGCTCAGTGGCTAAGGACTCCGCCTTGGAAGCATGAGGTTGCGGGTTCGATCCCTTGCCCCGCTCGCTCAGCGGCTTAAGGACCCGGCGTTGCCGTGAGCTGTGTTGTAGGTCCCAGACTCGGCTGGGATCTGGCAGAGCTGGGGCTCTGGCGTAGGTCGGTGGCTACAGCTCCCATTTCACCCCGAGCCTGGGACCCTCCTTATGCCCTGGGTGTGGCCACAGGGAATGGCAAAAAAAAAAAAAAAAAAAAAAACCCAAAAAACAAAACAAAACAAAAAAACCCAAAACCCCAAAACACCAAAAAAAACCCCAAAAACCAAAAAAAAAAAAAAAAACCAAAATGAAAAAACTCCCTAAAAAAAAAACAAAGGTTCAAAGGTGTACCAAAGTGGTTTAGAAAGACATGGGGAGGGGATGGGGGAGGAACAGATCCACAAGATCCAAGGCAAGGCTCCCAGTGGGACCTGGAATGGGTCAAGAGGTGGCGAGGTATTCCTGAGGAGGTGAGGAGGGGATTGGCTCCCTCTCTGATCTTGGACGTTCCCGCCTCCGCAGCGGTGTGGGGTGATTCCGGTGGGTGGACGGTGGGGTGGGACGGCCTGAGAGCAGGAGCCCTGGGAGACGTGGCCCTTCCAGGTTGCCTTCGGTCAAGCCACAAGGGTCTTGCAGGGAGCCGGCGGAGAAAGAGAAGGGGGGCCAGGCATTGCCAAGCATTGCCTTCAGGCAATGGCCCGCCTACGGATCTCCTGGGTGGTGGGGGGGGGGAAGGATGTGCTGGCTGGCACATGCCTGAGGCCCCAGGTCCTCGGGCAGCCAGCCCCACTGCCCACGGGGAGCGAGGCTGCCGGCTTTCTGGGGGCCCCTCCCCAGGCCCGGACGTCCTGAGAGCACCCGAGGAGGAGAGGAGCTGTGGACCGGCACCAGCGGGATCTTTGGCCGGCTGGCCGCCGCCATGGTTTCTGAGGCAGCTTTGGCGCTCTGCCTTCTCGGGGGGCCCCTCTGGATCTGCCCTGCCCGGGCAGCCCCCCACCGGGCCGCCCCTCGAGCACACCCCACCCCCGCCACCGGGGAAAGTTGGGGGAACGCTCTACCTAGAGCCACCGAGCTTGGCCTGGGGGCTCCGGCCCCGCCCCGCCTCCCCACGTCTCCCCACCCCTCCCCGCCCCCTCCCCGAGTGTGTGGGAGGAGCCCACCCCTTGTGGGCTGAGGCGGTCAGGTGACGCCCCGGGTGGGTGGGGCCGGGGCCCCGGCGCCCTATATAAGGCGGCGGCAGCCCTCCCTGGAGGCAGCGGGAGCCCGCGTCGCACATCGCACAGCACCGCGTCGCACAGCACCGCGCCTGAGGGCGCTTCTCCGTGGCTGACCCTGAAGAGGAGGAGGCCCAAGTGCCAGAGCTTTCTCCCCTAGAAGGTCGGGACTCTCCAGCAGTGTGTGGGTTGGTTGGGTTGGGTTGGAGGTGCAGCGTTTGGGCCGAGGGGGTTCCTCTTCTCCCCTGGCTGGAGAAGTCTACCCTCCGGGGGCCGCGTTCTTGGCCACTGCGAGGCGCACCGTGTGGGGAGGGACAGCGCGTCCTGTGGGGGGCGTGCACGGCGGCTGTGGGGGCGTGCGTGTGCGCGCGCGGGAAGCCAGCAGCCAGACTTGAGCATCTCCCTCTTCTGACCTTTGTGGCTGGTCAGACGCGCCCAGGCCAGGGATCCCCGGCCCCGCCCGATCTTGCGGGCTGGCAGGCATGGACAAGGCCAGCGCGTCGAGCTGGGACCAAGGGGGCGACCCAGGTCTGGCGGCAGAGACGGCAGCCGGGCCCTCGGGCCCCCGGGCGGCCCGCGGCGGTGAGCGGCCCGCGGACCGCCCGCAGGAGCTGATGCGCGCCCCTGAAGAGGAGGCGGACACAGGCCGCGGGCCTCCTGCAGCCAAAAGGCTGAAAAGGGACACCGAGGGCCAGAGACCGAGGAACCCCCGAGTGGATGAAGAGGAGGCCCAGAAGATGCGAACCCTCGTGGCTTCCATGAGCCAGGAGCAGCTGGACCGTTACGAAGTGTATCGCAGGTCAGCCTTCCCCAGGGCAACCATGAAACGTCTGATCCAGAGCGTGGCTGGCTCGGCGGTGGGCCAGAACGTCGTCATTGCCATGTCCGGAGTGGCCAAGGTCTTCGTCGGGGAGGTCGTGGAAGAGGCCCTGGACGTGTGTGAGAAGTGGGGGGAGACACCCCCGCTCCAACCCAAGCATCTGAGGGAGGCTGTGCGCAGGTTACGCTCCCGGGGCCGAATGCCCAGCACCAAGCACAAGAAGATCTTGTTCTTCTAGGCCCGGGGCCCGGGGAGGGACGGTGGTCCAGAGGCCCTAAGGGCCTCGCCCGCTGTCTCGCCTCTGTCTCAGCCCAAGGTGGGTGTGGGTAGACCCAGGAGGGATTCCTCCTCCGCCCTCCCCAAGACGCACCCTGCTACCCTTCTGCCCACACAACCAGGCTTCTGGGTCTGGTTCCCCCAGGCCAGCCCGGAAATGCGCATGCAATGGGAAATGGCTCAAGGAAGCAGGGGAGCGCCCGAGCGCCGGCCCGGGCACGTCTACTCCGGAGTCTACTCTGCTCGACCCTGATGCCTAAGGCGCCTCAAAGGGAATGTGCCTATGGATAGAGCTGATTTCCCTGGCGATAAGGACGCAGTGACACAGGGGCTCTTGGCAGGTCGCCGGTCTTCCGGGTGCTGCCGAAAGATAAAACAGTATACACTTGGAAAACCTGCATGGGAGTTCCCGTCATGGCTCAGTGGCTAAGGACTCCGCCTTGGAAGCATGAGGTTGCGGGTTCGATCCCTTGCCCCGCTCGCTCAGCGGCTTAAGGACCCGGCGTTGCCGCGAGCTGTGTTGTAGGTCCCAGACTCGGCTGGGATCTGGCAGAGCTGGGGCTCTGGCGTAGGTCGGTGGCTACAGCTCCCATTCCACCCCGAGCCTGGGACCCTCCTTATGCCCTGGGTGTGGCCACAGGGAATGGCAAAAAAAAAAAAAAAAAAAAAAAAAAAAAAAAAAAAAACCCAAAAAACAAAACAAAACAAAAAAACCCAAAACCCCAAAACACCAAAAAAAACCCCAAAAACCAAAAAAAAAAAAAAAAAACCAAAATGAAAAAACTCCCTAAAAAAAAAACAAAGGTTCAAAGGTGTACCAAAGTGGTTTAGAAAGACATGGGGAGGGGATGGGGGAGGAACAGATCCACAAGATCCAAGGCAAGGCTCCCAGTGGGACCTGGAATGGGTCAAGAGGTGGCGAGGTATTCCTGAGGAGGTGAGGAGGGGATTGGCTCCCTCTCTGATCTTGGACGTTCCCGCCTCCGCAGCGGTGTGGGGTGATTCCGGTGGGTGGACGGTGGGGTGGGACGGCCTGAGAGCAGGAGCCCTGGGAGACGTGGCCCTTCCAGGTTGCCTTCGGTCAAGCCACAAGGGTCTTGCAGGGAGCCGGCGGAGAAAGAGAAGGGGGGCCAGGCATTGCCAAGCATTGCCTTCAGGCAATGGCCCGCCTACGGATCTCCTGGGTGGTGGGGGGGGGGAAGGATGTGCTGGCTGGCACATGCCTGAGGCCCCAGGTCCTCGGGCAGCCAGCCCCACTGCCCACGGGGAGCGAGGCTGCCGGCTTTCTGGGGGCCCCTCCCCAGGCCCGGACGTCCTGAGAGCACCCGAGGAGGAGAGGAGCTGTGGACCGGCACCAGCGGGATCTTTGGCCGGCTGGCCGCCGCCATGGTTTCTGAGGCAGCTTTGGCGCTCTGCCTTCTCGGGGGGCCCCTCTGGATCTGCCCTGCCCGGGCAGCCCCCCACCGGGCCGCCCCTCGAGCACACCCCACCCCCGCCACCGGGGAAAGTTGGGGGAACGCTCTACCTAGAGCCACCGAGCTTGGCCTGGGGGCTCCGGCCCCGCCCCGCCTCCCCACGTCTCCCCACCCCTCCCCGCCCCCTCCCCGAGTGTGTGGGAGGAGCCCACCCCTTGTGGGCTGAGGCGGTCAGGTGACGCCCCGGGTGGGTGGGGCCGGGGCCCCGGCGCCCTATATAAGGCGGCGGCAGCCCTCCCTGGAGGCAGCGGGAGCCCGCGTCGCACATCGCACAGCACCGCGTCGCACAGCACCGCGCCTGAGGGCGCTTCTCCGTGGCTGACCCTGAAGAGGAGGAGGCCCAAGTGCCAGAGCTTTCTCCCCTAGAAGGTCGGGACTCTCCAGCAGTGTGTGGGTTGGTTGGGTTGGGTTGGAGGTGCAGCGTTTGGGCCGAGGGGGTTCCTCTTCTCCCCTGGCTGGAGAAGTCTACCCTCCGGGGGCCGCGTTCTTGGCCACTGCGAGGCGCACCGTGTGGGGAGGGACAGCGCGTCCTGTGGGGGGCGTGCACGGCGGCTGTGGGGGCGTGCGTGTGCGCGCGCGGGAAGCCAGCAGCCAGACTTGAGCATCTCCCTCTTCTGACCTTTGTGGCTGGTCAGACGCGCCCAGGCCAGGGATCCCCGGCCCCGCCCGATCTTGCGGGCTGGCAGGCATGGACAAGGCCAGCGCGTCGAGCTGGGACCAAGGGGGCGACCCAGGTCTGGCGGCAGAGACGGCAGCCGGGCCCTCGGGCCCCCGGGCGGCCCGCGGCGGTGAGCGGCCCGCGGACCGCCCGCAGGAGCTGATGCGCGCCCCTGAAGAGGAGGCGGACACAGGCCGCGGGCCTCCTGCAGCCAAAAGGCTGAAAAGGGACACCGAGGGCCAGAGACCGAGGAACCCCCGAGTGGATGAAGAGGAGGCCCAGAAGATGCGAACCCTCGTGGCTTCCATGAGCCAGGAGCAGCTGGACCGTTACGAAGTGTATCGCAGGTCAGCCTTCCCCAGGGCAACCATGAAACGTCTGATCCAGAGCGTGGCTGGCTCGGCGGTGGGCCAGAACGTCGTCATTGCCATGTCCGGAGTGGCCAAGGTCTTCGTCGGGGAGGTCGTGGAAGAGGCCCTGGACGTGTGTGAGAAGTGGGGGGAGACACCCCCGCTCCAACCCAAGCATCTGAGGGAGGCTGTGCGCAGGTTACGCTCCCGGGGCCGAATGCCCAGCACCAAGCACAAGAAGATCTTGTTCTTCTAGGCCCGGGGCCCGGGGAGGGACGGTGGTCCAGAGGCCCTAAGGGCCTCGCCCGCTGTCTCGCCTCTGTCTCAGCCCAAGGTGGGTGTGGGTAGACCCAGGAGGGATTCCTCCTCCGCCCTCCCCAAGACGCACCCTGCTACCCTTCTGCCCACACAACCAGGCTTCTGGGTCTGGTTCCCCCAGGCCAGCCCGGAAATGCGCATGCAATGGGAAATGGCTCAAGGAAGCAGGGGAGCGCCCGAGCGCCGGCCCGGGCACGTCTACTCCGGAGTCTACTCTGCTCGACCCTGATGCCTAAGGCGCCTCAAAGGGAATGTGCCTATGGATAGAGCTGATTTCCCTGGCGATAAGGACGCAGTGACACAGGGGCTCTTGGCAGGTCGCCGGTCTTCCGGGTGCTGCCGAAAGATAAAACAGTATACACTTGGAAAACCTGCATGGGAGTTCCCGTCATGGCTCAGTGGCTAAGGACTCCGCCTTGGAAGCATGAGGTTGCGGGTTCGATCCCTTGCCCCGCTCGCTCAGCGGCTTAAGGACCCGGCGTTGCCGTGAGCTGTGTTGTAGGTCCCAGACTCGGCTGGGATCTGGCAGAGCTGGGGCTCTGGCGTAGGTCGGTGGCTACAGCTCCCATTTCACCCCGAGCCTGGGACCCTCCTTATGCCCTGGGTGTGGCCACAGGGAATGGCAAAAAAAAAAAAAAAAAAAAAAACCCAAAAAACAAAACAAAACAAAAAAACCCAAAACCCCAAAACACCAAAAAAAACCCCAAAAACCAAAAAAAAAAAAAAAAACCAAAATGAAAAAACTCCCTAAAAAAAAAACAAAGGTTCAAAGGTGTACCAAAGTGGTTTAGAAAGACATGGGGAGGGGATGGGGGAGGAACAGATCCACAAGATCCAAGGCAAGGCTCCCAGTGGGACCTGGAATGGGTCAAGAGGTGGCGAGGTATTCCTGAGGAGGTGAGGAGGGGATTGGCTCCCTCTCTGATCTTGGACGTTCCCGCCTCCGCAGCGGTGTGGGGTGATTCCGGTGGGTGGACGGTGGGGTGGGACGGCCTGAGAGCAGGAGCCCTGGGAGACGTGGCCCTTCCAGGTTGCCTTCGGTCAAGCCACAAGGGTCTTGCAGGGAGCCGGCGGAGAAAGAGAAGGGGGGCCAGGCATTGCCAAGCATTGCCTTCAGGCAATGGCCCGCCTACGGATCTCCTGGGTGGTGGGGGGGGGGAAGGATGTGCTGGCTGGCACATGCCTGAGGCCCCAGGTCCTCGGGCAGCCAGCCCCACTGCCCACGGGGAGCGAGGCTGCCGGCTTTCTGGGGGCCCCTCCCCAGGCCCGGACGTCCTGAGAGCACCCGAGGAGGAGAGGAGCTGTGGACCGGCACCAGCGGGATCTTTGGCCGGCTGGCCGCCGCCATGGTTTCTGAGGCAGCTTTGGCGCTCTGCCTTCTCGGGGGGCCCCTCTGGATCTGCCCTGCCCGGGCAGCCCCCCACCGGGCCGCCCCTCGAGCACACCCCACCCCCGCCACCGGGGAAAGTTGGGGGAACGCTCTACCTAGAGCCACCGAGCTTGGCCTGGGGGCTCCGGCCCCGCCCCGCCTCCCCACGTCTCCCCACCCCTCCCCGCCCCCTCCCCGAGTGTGTGGGAGGAGCCCACCCCTTGTGGGCTGAGGCGGTCAGGTGACGCCCCGGGTGGGTGGGGCCGGGGCCCCGGCGCCCTATATAAGGCGGCGGCAGCCCTCCCTGGAGGCAGCGGGAGCCCGCGTCGCACATCGCACAGCACCGCGTCGCACAGCACCGCGCCTGAGGGCGCTTCTCCGTGGCTGACCCTGAAGAGGAGGAGGCCCAAGTGCCAGAGCTTTCTCCCCTAGAAGGTCGGGACTCTCCAGCAGTGTGTGGGTTGGTTGGGTTGGGTTGGAGGTGCAGCGTTTGGGCCGAGGGGGTTCCTCTTCTCCCCTGGCTGGAGAAGTCTACCCTCCGGGGGCCGCGTTCTTGGCCACTGCGAGGCGCACCGTGTGGGGAGGGACAGCGCGTCCTGTGGGGGGCGTGCACGGCGGCTGTGGGGGCGTGCGTGTGCGCGCGCGGGAAGCCAGCAGCCAGACTTGAGCATCTCCCTCTTCTGACCTTTGTGGCTGGTCAGACGCGCCCAGGCCAGGGATCCCCGGCCCCGCCCGATCTTGCGGGCTGGCAGGCATGGACAAGGCCAGCGCGTCGAGCTGGGACCAAGGGGGCGACCCAGGTCTGGCGGCAGAGACGGCAGCCGGGCCCTCGGGCCCCCGGGCGGCCCGCGGCGGTGAGCGGCCCGCGGACCGCCCGCAGGAGCTGATGCGCGCCCCTGAAGAGGAGGCGGACACAGGCCGCGGGCCTCCTGCAGCCAAAAGGCTGAAAAGGGACACCGAGGGCCAGAGACCGAGGAACCCCCGAGTGGATGAAGAGGAGGCCCAGAAGATGCGAACCCTCGTGGCTTCCATGAGCCAGGAGCAGCTGGACCGTTACGAAGTGTATCGCAGGTCAGCCTTCCCCAGGGCAACCATGAAACGTCTGATCCAGAGCGTGGCTGGCTCGGCGGTGGGCCAGAACGTCGTCATTGCCATGTCCGGAGTGGCCAAGGTCTTCGTCGGGGAGGTCGTGGAAGAGGCCCTGGACGTGTGTGAGAAGTGGGGGGAGACACCCCCGCTCCAACCCAAGCATCTGAGGGAGGCTGTGCGCAGGTTACGCTCCCGGGGCCGAATGCCCAGCACCAAGCACAAGAAGATCTTGTTCTTCTAGGCCCGGGGCCCGGGGAGGGACGGTGGTCCAGAGGCCCTAAGGGCCTCGCCCGCTGTCTCGCCTCTGTCTCAGCCCAAGGTGGGTGTGGGTAGACCCAGGAGGGATTCCTCCTCCGCCCTCCCCAAGACGCACCCTGCTACCCTTCTGCCCACACAACCAGGCTTCTGGGTCTGGTTCCCCCAGGCCAGCCCGGAAATGCGCATGCAATGGGAAATGGCTCAAGGAAGCAGGGGAGCGCCCGAGCGCCGGCCCGGGCACGTCTACTCCGGAGTCTACTCTGCTCGACCCTGATGCCTAAGGCGCCTCAAAGGGAATGTGCCTATGGATAGAGCTGATTTCCCTGGCGATAAGGACGCAGTGACACAGGGGCTCTTGGCAGGTCGCCGGTCTTCCGGGTGCTGCCGAAAGATAAAACAGTATACACTTGGAAAACCTGCATGGGAGTTCCCGTCATGGCTCAGTGGCTAAGGACTCCGCCTTGGAAGCATGAGGTTGCGGGTTCGATCCCTTGCCCCGCTCGCTCAGCGGCTTAAGGACCCGGCGTTGCCGTGAGCTGTGTTGTAGGTCCCAGACTCGGCTGGGATCTGGCAGAGCTGGGGCTCTGGCGTAGGTCGGTGGCTACAGCTCCCATTTCACCCCGAGCCTGGGACCCTCCTTATGCCCTGGGTGTGGCCACAGGGAATGGCAAAAAAAAAAAAAAAAAAAAAAAAAAAAAAAAAAAAAAACCCAAAAAACAAAACAAAACAAAAAAACCCAAAACCCCAAAACACCAAAAAAAACCCCAAAAACCAAAAAAAAAAAAAAAAACCAAAATGAAAAAACTCCCTAAAAAAAAAACAAAGGTTCAAAGGTGTACCAAAGTGGTTTAGAAAGACATGGGGAGGGGATGGGGGAGGAACAGATCCACAAGATCCAAGGCAAGGCTCCCAGTGGGACCTGGAATGGGTCAAGAGGTGGCGAGGTATTCCTGAGGAGGTGAGGAGGGGATTGGCTCCCTCTCTGATCTTGGACGTTCCCGCCTCCGCAGCGGTGTGGGGTGATTCCGGTGGGTGGACGGTGGGGTGGGACGGCCTGAGAGCAGGAGCCCTGGGAGACGTGGCCCTTCCAGGTTGCCTTCGGTCAAGCCACAAGGGTCTTGCAGGGAGCCGGCGGAGAAAGAGAAGGGGGGCCAGGCATTGCCAAGCATTGCCTTCAGGCAATGGCCCGCCTACGGATCTCCTGGGTGGTGGGGGGGGGGAAGGATGTGCTGGCTGGCACATGCCTGAGGCCCCAGGTCCTCGGGCAGCCAGCCCCACTGCCCACGGGGAGCGAGGCTGCCGGCTTTCTGGGGGCCCCTCCCCAGGCCCGGACGTCCTGAGAGCACCCGAGGAGGAGAGGAGCTGTGGACCGGCACCAGCGGGATCTTTGGCCGGCTGGCCGCCGCCATGGTTTCTGAGGCAGCTTTGGCGCTCTGCCTTCTCGGGGGGCCCCTCTGGATCTGCCCTGCCCGGGCAGCCCCCCACCGGGCCGCCCCTCGAGCACACCCCACCCCCGCCACCGGGGAAAGTTGGGGGAACGCTCTACCTAGAGCCACCGAGCTTGGCCTGGGGGCTCCGGCCCCGCCCCGCCTCCCCACGTCTCCCCACCCCTCCCCGCCCCCTCCCCGAGTGTGTGGGAGGAGCCCACCCCTTGTGGGCTGAGGCGGTCAGGTGACGCCCCGGGTGGGTGGGGCCGGGGCCCCGGCGCCCTATATAAGGCGGCGGCAGCCCTCCCTGGAGGCAGCGGGAGCCCGCGTCGCACATCGCACAGCACCGCGTCGCACAGCACCGCGCCTGAGGGCGCTTCTCCGTGGCTGACCCTGAAGAGGAGGAGGCCCAAGTGCCAGAGCTTTCTCCCCTAGAAGGTCGGGACTCTCCAGCAGTGTGTGGGTTGGTTGGGTTGGGTTGGAGGTGCAGCGTTTGGGCCGAGGGGGTTCCTCTTCTCCCCTGGCTGGAGAAGTCTACCCTCCGGGGGCCGCGTTCTTGGCCACTGCGAGGCGCACCGTGTGGGGAGGGACAGCGCGTCCTGTGGGGGGCGTGCACGGCGGCTGTGGGGGCGTGCGTGTGCGCGCGCGGGAAGCCAGCAGCCAGACTTGAGCATCTCCCTCTTCTGACCTTTGTGGCTGGTCAGACGCGCCCAGGCCAGGGATCCCCGGCCCCGCCCGATCTTGCGGGCTGGCAGGCATGGACAAGGCCAGCGCGTCGAGCTGGGACCAAGGGGGCGACCCAGGTCTGGCGGCAGAGACGGCAGCCGGGCCCTCGGGCCCCCGGGCGGCCCGCGGCGGTGAGCGGCCCGCGGACCGCCCGCAGGAGCTGATGCGCGCCCCTGAAGAGGAGGCGGACACAGGCCGCGGGCCTCCTGCAGCCAAAAGGCTGAAAAGGGACACCGAGGGCCAGAGACCGAGGAACCCCCGAGTGGATGAAGAGGAGGCCCAGAAGATGCGAACCCTCGTGGCTTCCATGAGCCAGGAGCAGCTGGACCGTTACGAAGTGTATCGCAGGTCAGCCTTCCCCAGGGCAACCATGAAACGTCTGATCCAGAGCGTGGCTGGCTCGGCGGTGGGCCAGAACGTCGTCATTGCCATGTCCGGAGTGGCCAAGGTCTTCGTCGGGGAGGTCGTGGAAGAGGCCCTGGACGTGTGTGAGAAGTGGGGGGAGACACCCCCGCTCCAACCCAAGCATCTGAGGGAGGCTGTGCGCAGGTTACGCTCCCGGGGCCGAATGCCCAGCACCAAGCACAAGAAGATCTTGTTCTTCTAGGCCCGGGGCCCGGGGAGGGACGGTGGTCCAGAGGCCCTAAGGGCCTCGCCCGCTGTCTCGCCTCTGTCTCAGCCCAAGGTGGGTGTGGGTAGACCCAGGAGGGATTCCTCCTCCGCCCTCCCCAAGACGCACCCTGCTACCCTTCTGCCCACACAACCAGGCTTCTGGGTCTGGTTCCCCCAGGCCAGCCCGGAAATGCGCATGCAATGGGAAATGGCTCAAGGAAGCAGGGGAGCGCCCGAGCGCCGGCCCGGGCACGTCTACTCCGGAGTCTACTCTGCTCGACCCTGATGCCTAAGGCGCCTCAAAGGGAATGTGCCTATGGATAGAGCTGATTTCCCTGGCGATAAGGACGCAGTGACACAGGGGCTCTTGGCAGGTCGCCGGTCTTCCGGGTGCTGCCGAAAGATAAAACAGTATACACTTGGAAAACCTGCATGGGAGTTCCCGTCATGGCTCAGTGGCTAAGGACTCCGCCTTGGAAGCATGAGGTTGCGGGTTCGATCCCTTGCCCCGCTCGCTCAGCGGCTTAAGGACCCGGCGTTGCCGCGAGCTGTGTTGTAGGTCCCAGACTCGGCTGGGATCTGGCAGAGCTGGGGCTCTGGCGTAGGTCGGTGGCTACAGCTCCCATTTCACCCCGAGCCTGGGACCCTCCTTATGCCCTGGGTGTGGCCACAGGGAATGGCAAAAAAAAAAAAAAAAAAAAAAAACCCAAAAAACAAAACAAAACAAAAAAACCCAAAACCCCAAAACACCAAAAAAAACCCCAAAAACCAAAAAAAAAAAAAAAAACCAAAATGAAAAAACTCCCTAAAAAAAAAACAAAGGTTCAAAGGTGTACCAAAGTGGTTTAGAAAGACATGGGGAGGGGATGGGGGAGGAACAGATCCACAAGATCCAAGGCAAGGCTCCCAGTGGGACCTGGAATGGGTCAAGAGGTGGCGAGGTATTCCTGAGGAGGTGAGGAGGGGATTGGCTCCCTCTCTGATCTTGGACGTTCCCGCCTCCGCAGCGGTGTGGGGTGATTCCGGTGGGTGGACGGTGGGGTGGGACGGCCTGAGAGCAGGAGCCCTGGGAGACGTGGCCCTTCCAGGTTGCCTTCGGTCAAGCCACAAGGGTCTTGCAGGGAGCCGGCGGAGAAAGAGAAGGGGGGCCAGGCATTGCCAAGCATTGCCTTCAGGCAATGGCCCGCCTACGGATCTCCTGGGTGGTGGGGGGGGGGAAGGATGTGCTGGCTGGCACATGCCTGAGGCCCCAGGTCCTCGGGCAGCCAGCCCCACTGCCCACGGGGAGCGAGGCTGCCGGCTTTCTGGGGGCCCCTCCCCAGGCCCGGACGTCCTGAGAGCACCCGAGGAGGAGAGGAGCTGTGGACCGGCACCAGCGGGATCTTTGGCCGGCTGGCCGCCGCCATGGTTTCTGAGGCAGCTTTGGCGCTCTGCCTTCTCGGGGGGCCCCTCTGGATCTGCCCTGCCCGGGCAGCCCCCCACCGGGCCGCCCCTCGAGCACACCCCACCCCCGCCACCGGGGAAAGTTGGGGGAACGCTCTACCTAGAGCCACCGAGCTTGGCCTGGGGGCTCCGGCCCCGCCCCGCCTCCCCACGTCTCCCCACCCCTCCCCGCCCCCTCCCCGAGTGTGTGGGAGGAGCCCACCCCTTGTGGGCTGAGGCGGTCAGGTGACGCCCCGGGTGGGTGGGGCCGGGGCCCCGGCGCCCTATATAAGGCGGCGGCAGCCCTCCCTGGAGGCAGCGGGAGCCCGCGTCGCACATCGCACAGCACCGCGTCGCACAGCACCGCGCCTGAGGGCGCTTCTCCGTGGCTGACCCTGAAGAGGAGGAGGCCCAAGTGCCAGAGCTTTCTCCCCTAGAAGGTCGGGACTCTCCAGCAGTGTGTGGGTTGGTTGGGTTGGGTTGGAGGTGCAGCGTTTGGGCCGAGGGGGTTCCTCTTCTCCCCTGGCTGGAGAAGTCTACCCTCCGGGGGCCGCGTTCTTGGCCACTGCGAGGCGCACCGTGTGGGGAGGGACAGCGCGTCCTGTGGGGGGCGTGCACGGCGGCTGTGGGGGCGTGCGTGTGCGCGCGCGGGAAGCCAGCAGCCAGACTTGAGCATCTCCCTCTTCTGACCTTTGTGGCTGGTCAGACGCGCCCAGGCCAGGGATCCCCGGCCCCGCCCGATCTTGCGGGCTGGCAGGCATGGACAAGGCCAGCGCGTCGAGCTGGGACCAAGGGGGCGACCCAGGTCTGGCGGCAGAGACGGCAGCCGGGCCCTCGGGCCCCCGGGCGGCCCGCGGCGGTGAGCGGCCCGCGGACCGCCCGCAGGAGCTGATGCGCGCCCCTGAAGAGGAGGCGGACACAGGCCGCGGGCCTCCTGCAGCCAAAAGGCTGAAAAGGGACACCGAGGGCCAGAGACCGAGGAACCCCCGAGTGGATGAAGAGGAGGCCCAGAAGATGCGAACCCTCGTGGCTTCCATGAGCCAGGAGCAGCTGGACCGTTACGAAGTGTATCGCAGGTCAGCCTTCCCCAGGGCAACCATGAAACGTCTGATCCAGAGCGTGGCTGGCTCGGCGGTGGGCCAGAACGTCGTCATTGCCATGTCCGGAGTGGCCAAGGTCTTCGTCGGGGAGGTCGTGGAAGAGGCCCTGGACGTGTGTGAGAAGTGGGGGGAGACACCCCCGCTCCAACCCAAGCATCTGAGGGAGGCTGTGCGCAGGTTACGCTCCCGGGGCCGAATGCCCAGCACCAAGCACAAGAAGATCTTGTTCTTCTAGGCCCGGGGCCCGGGGAGGGACGGTGGTCCAGAGGCCCTAAGGGCCTCGCCCGCTGTCTCGCCTCTGTCTCAGCCCAAGGTGGGTGTGGGTAGACCCAGGAGGGATTCCTCCTCCGCCCTCCCCAAGACGCACCCTGCTACCCTTCTGCCCACACAACCAGGCTTCTGGGTCTGGTTCCCCCAGGCCAGCCCGGAAATGCGCATGCAATGGGAAATGGCTCAAGGAAGCAGGGGAGCGCCCGAGCGCCGGCCCGGGCACGTCTACTCCGGAGTCTACTCTGCTCGACCCTGATGCCTAAGGCGCCTCAAAGGGAATGTGCCTATGGATAGAGCTGATTTCCCTGGCGATAAGGACGCAGTGACACAGGGGCTCTTGGCAGGTCGCCGGTCTTCCGGGTGCTGCCGAAAGATAAAACAGTATACACTTGGAAAACCTGCATGGGAGTTCCCGTCATGGCTCAGTGGCTAAGGACTCCGCCTTGGAAGCATGAGGTTGCGGGTTCGATCCCTTGCCCCGCTCGCTCAGCGGCTTAAGGACCCGGCGTTGCCGTGAGCTGTGTTGTAGGTCCCAGACTCGGCTGGGATCTGGCAGAGCTGGGGCTCTGGCGTAGGTCGGTGGCTACAGCTCCCATTTCACCCCGAGCCTGGGACCCTCCTTATGCCCTGGGTGTGGCCACAGGGAATGGCAAAAAAAAAAAAAAAAAAAAAAAAAAAAAAAAAAAAAAAAAACCCAAAAAACAAAACAAAACAAAAAAACCCAAAACCCCAAAACACCAAGAAAAACCCCAAAAACCAAAAAAAAAAAAAAAAACCAAAATGAAAAAACTCCCTAAAAAAAAAACAAAGGTTCAAAGGTGTACCAAAGTGGTTTAGAAAGACATGGGGAGGGGATGGGGGAGGAACAGATCCACAAGATCCAAGGCAAGGCTCCCAGTGGGACCTGGAATGGGTCAAGAGGTGGCGAGGTATTCCTGAGGAGGTGAGGAGGGGATTGGCTCCCTCTCTGATCTTGGACGTTCCCGCCTCCGCAGCGGTGTGGGGTGATTCCGGTGGGTGGACGGTGGGGTGGGACGGCCTGAGAGCAGGAGCCCTGGGAGACGTGGCCCTTCCAGGTTGCCTTCGGTCAAGCCACAAGGGTCTTGCAGGGAGCCGGCGGAGAAAGAGAAGGGGGGCCAGGCATTGCCAAGCATTGCCTTCAGGCAATGGCCCGCCTACGGATCTCCTGGGTGGTGGGGGGGGGGAAGGATGTGCTGGCTGGCACATGCCTGAGGCCCCAGGTCCTCGGGCAGCCAGCCCCACTGCCCACGGGGAGCGAGGCTGCCGGCTTTCTGGGGGCCCCTCCCCAGGCCCGGACGTCCTGAGAGCACCCGAGGAGGAGAGGAGCTGTGGACCGGCACCAGCGGGATCTTTGGCCGGCTGGCCGCCGCCATGGTTTCTGAGGCAGCTTTGGCGCTCTGCCTTCTCGGGGGGCCCCTCTGGATCTGCCCTGCCCGGGCAGCCCCCCACCGGGCCGCCCCTCGAGCACACCCCACCCCCGCCACCGGGGAAAGTTGGGGGAACGCTCTACCTAGAGCCACCGAGCTTGGCCTGGGGGCTCCGGCCCCGCCCCGCCTCCCCACGTCTCCCCACCCCTCCCCGCCCCCTCCCCGAGTGTGTGGGAGGAGCCCACCCCTTGTGGGCTGAGGCGGTCAGGTGACGCCCCGGGTGGGTGGGGCCGGGGCCCCGGCGCCCTATATAAGGCGGCGGCAGCCCTCCCTGGAGGCAGCGGGAGCCCGCGTCGCACATCGCACAGCACCGCGTCGCACAGCACCGCGCCTGAGGGCGCTTCTCCGTGGCTGACCCTGAAGAGGAGGAGGCCCAAGTGCCAGAGCTTTCTCCCCTAGAAGGTCGGGACTCTCCAGCAGTGTGTGGGTTGGTTGGGTTGGGTTGGAGGTGCAGCGTTTGGGCCGAGGGGGTTCCTCTTCTCCCCTGGCTGGAGAAGTCTACCCTCCGGGGGCCGCGTTCTTGGCCACTGCGAGGCGCACCGTGTGGGGAGGGACAGCGCGTCCTGTGGGGGGCGTGCACGGCGGCTGTGGGGGCGTGCGTGTGCGCGCGCGGGAAGCCAGCAGCCAGACTTGAGCATCTCCCTCTTCTGACCTTTGTGGCTGGTCAGACGCGCCCAGGCCAGGGATCCCCGGCCCCGCCCGATCTTGCGGGCTGGCAGGCATGGACAAGGCCAGCGCGTCGAGCTGGGACCAAGGGGGCGACCCAGGTCTGGCGGCAGAGACGGCAGCCGGGCCCTCGGGCCCCCGGGCGGCCCGCGGCGGTGAGCGGCCCGCGGACCGCCCGCAGGAGCTGATGCGCGCCCCTGAAGAGGAGGCGGACACAGGCCGCGGGCCTCCTGCAGCCAAAAGGCTGAAAAGGGACACCGAGGGCCAGAGACCGAGGAACCCCCGAGTGGATGAAGAGGAGGCCCAGAAGATGCGAACCCTCGTGGCTTCCATGAGCCAGGAGCAGCTGGACCGTTACGAAGTGTATCGCAGGTCAGCCTTCCCCAGGGCAACCATGAAACGTCTGATCCAGAGCGTGGCTGGCTCGGCGGTGGGCCAGAACGTCGTCATTGCCATGTCCGGAGTGGCCAAGGTCTTCGTCGGGGAGGTCGTGGAAGAGGCCCTGGACGTGTGTGAGAAGTGGGGGGAGACACCCCCGCTCCAACCCAAGCATCTGAGGGAGGCTGTGCGCAGGTTACGCTCCCGGGGCCGAATGCCCAGCACCAAGCACAAGAAGATCTTGTTCTTCTAGGCCCGGGGCCCGGGGAGGGACGGTGGTCCAGAGGCCCTAAGGGCCTCGCCCGCTGTCTCGCCTCTGTCTCAGCCCAAGGTGGGTGTGGGTAGACCCAGGAGGGATTCCTCCTCCGCCCTCCCCAAGACGCACCCTGCTACCCTTCTGCCCACACAACCAGGCTTCTGGGTCTGGTTCCCCCAGGCCAGCCCGGAAATGCGCATGCAATGGGAAATGGCTCAAGGAAGCAGGGGAGCGCCCGAGCGCCGGCCCGGGCACGTCTACTCCGGAGTCTACTCTGCTCGACCCTGATGCCTAAGGCGCCTCAAAGGGAATGTGCCTATGGATAGAGCTGATTTCCCTGGCGATAAGGACGCAGTGACACAGGGGCTCTTGGCAGGTCGCCGGTCTTCCGGGTGCTGCCGAAAGATAAAACAGTATACACTTGGAAAACCTGCATGGGAGTTCCCGTCATGGCTCAGTGGCTAAGGACTCCGCCTTGGAAGCATGAGGTTGCGGGTTCGATCCCTTGCCCCGCTCGCTCAGCGGCTTAAGGACCCGGCGTTGCCGTGAGCTGTGTTGTAGGTCCCAGACTCGGCTGGGATCTGGCAGAGCTGGGGCTCTGGCGTAGGTCGGTGGCTACAGCTCCCATTTCACCCCGAGCCTGGGACCCTCCTTATGCCCTGGGTGTGGCCACAGGGAATGGCAAAAAAAAAAAAAAAAAAAAAAAAAAAAAAAAAAAAAAAAACCCAAAAAACAAAACAAAACAAAAAAACCCAAAACCCCAAAACACCAAGAAAAACCCCAAAAACCAAAAAAAAAAAAAAAAACCAAAATGAAAAAACTCCCTAAAAAAAAAACAAAGGTTCAAAGGTGTACCAAAGTGGTTTAGAAAGACATGGGGAGGGGATGGGGGAGGAACAGATCCACAAGATCCAAGGCAAGGCTCCCAGTGGGACCTGGAATGGGTCAAGAGGTGGCGAGGTATTCCTGAGGAGGTGAGGAGGGGATTGGCTCCCTCTCTGATCTTGGACGTTCCCGCCTCCGCAGCGGTGTGGGGTGATTCCGGTGGGTGGACGGTGGGGTGGGACGGCCTGAGAGCAGGAGCCCTGGGAGACGTGGCCCTTCCAGGTTGCCTTCGGTCAAGCCACAAGGGTCTTGCAGGGAGCCGGCGGAGAAAGAGAAGGGGGGCCAGGCATTGCCAAGCATTGCCTTCAGGCAATGGCCCGCCTACGGATCTCCTGGGTGGTGGGGGGGGGGAAGGATGTGCTGGCTGGCACATGCCTGAGGCCCCAGGTCCTCGGGCAGCCAGCCCCACTGCCCACGGGGAGCGAGGCTGCCGGCTTTCTGGGGGCCCCTCCCCAGGCCCGGACGTCCTGAGAGCACCCGAGGAGGAGAGGAGCTGTGGACCGGCACCAGCGGGATCTTTGGCCGGCTGGCCGCCGCCATGGTTTCTGAGGCAGCTTTGGCGCTCTGCCTTCTCGGGGGGCCCCTCTGGATCTGCCCTGCCCGGGCAGCCCCCCACCGGGCCGCCCCTCGAGCACACCCCACCCCCGCCACCGGGGAAAGTTGGGGGAACGCTCTACCTAGAGCCACCGAGCTTGGCCTGGGGGCTCCGGCCCCGCCCCGCCTCCCCACGTCTCCCCACCCCTCCCCGCCCCCTCCCCGAGTGTGTGGGAGGAGCCCACCCCTTGTGGGCTGAGGCGGTCAGGTGACGCCCCGGGTGGGTGGGGCCGGGGCCCCGGCGCCCTATATAAGGCGGCGGCAGCCCTCCCTGGAGGCAGCGGGAGCCCGCGTCGCACATCGCACAGCACCGCGTCGCACAGCACCGCGCCTGAGGGCGCTTCTCCGTGGCTGACCCTGAAGAGGAGGAGGCCCAAGTGCCAGAGCTTTCTCCCCTAGAAGGTCGGGACTCTCCAGCAGTGTGTGGGTTGGTTGGGTTGGGTTGGAGGTGCAGCGTTTGGGCCGAGGGGGTTCCTCTTCTCCCCTGGCTGGAGAAGTCTACCCTCCGGGGGCCGCGTTCTTGGCCACTGCGAGGCGCACCGTGTGGGGAGGGACAGCGCGTCCTGTGGGGGGCGTGCACGGCGGCTGTGGGGGCGTGCGTGTGCGCGCGCGGGAAGCCAGCAGCCAGACTTGAGCATCTCCCTCTTCTGACCTTTGTGGCTGGTCAGACGCGCCCAGGCCAGGGATCCCCGGCCCCGCCCGATCTTGCGGGCTGGCAGGCATGGACAAGGCCAGCGCGTCGAGCTGGGACCAAGGGGGCGACCCAGGTCTGGCGGCAGAGACGGCAGCCGGGCCCTCGGGCCCCCGGGCGGCCCGCGGCGGTGAGCGGCCCGCGGACCGCCCGCAGGAGCTGATGCGCGCCCCTGAAGAGGAGGCGGACACAGGCCGCGGGCCTCCTGCAGCCAAAAGGCTGAAAAGGGACACCGAGGGCCAGAGACCGAGGAACCCCCGAGTGGATGAAGAGGAGGCCCAGAAGATGCGAACCCTCGTGGCTTCCATGAGCCAGGAGCAGCTGGACCGTTACGAAGTGTATCGCAGGTCAGCCTTCCCCAGGGCAACCATGAAACGTCTGATCCAGAGCGTGGCTGGCTCGGCGGTGGGCCAGAACGTCGTCATTGCCATGTCCGGAGTGGCCAAGGTCTTCGTCGGGGAGGTCGTGGAAGAGGCCCTGGACGTGTGTGAGAAGTGGGGGGAGACACCCCCGCTCCAACCCAAGCATCTGAGGGAGGCTGTGCGCAGGTTACGCTCCCGGGGCCGAATGCCCAGCACCAAGCACAAGAAGATCTTGTTCTTCTAGGCCCGGGGCCCGGGGAGGGACGGTGGTCCAGAGGCCCTAAGGGCCTCGCCCGCTGTCTCGCCTCTGTCTCAGCCCAAGGTGGGTGTGGGTAGACCCAGGAGGGATTCCTCCTCCGCCCTCCCCAAGACGCACCCTGCTACCCTTCTGCCCACACAACCAGGCTTCTGGGTCTGGTTCCCCCAGGCCAGCCCGGAAATGCGCATGCAATGGGAAATGGCTCAAGGAAGCAGGGGAGCGCCCGAGCGCCGGCCCGGGCACGTCTACTCCGGAGTCTACTCTGCTCGACCCTGATGCCTAAGGCGCCTCAAAGGGAATGTGCCTATGGATAGATCTGATTTCCCTGGCGATAAGGACGCAGTGACACAGGGGCTCTTGGCAGGTCGCCGGTCTTCCGGGTGCTGCCGAAAGATAAAACAGTATACACTTGGAAAACCTGCATGGGAGTTCCCGTCATGGCTCAGTGGCTAAGGACTCCGCCTTGGAAGCATGAGGTTGCGGGTTCGATCCCTTGCCCCGCTCGCTCAGCGGCTTAAGGACCCGGCGTTGCCGCGAGCTGTGTTGTAGGTCCCAGACTCGGCTGGGATCTGGCAGAGCTGGGGCTCTGGCGTAGGTCGGTGGCTACAGCTCCCATTCCACCCCGAGCCTGGGACCCTCCTTATGCCCTGGGTGTGGCCACAGGGAATGGCAAAAAAAAAAAAAAAAAAAAAAAAAACCCAAAAAACAAAACAAAACAAAAAAACCCAAAACCCCAAAACACCAAAAAAAACCCCAAAAACCAAAAAAAAAAAAAAAAACCAAAATGAAAAAACTCCCTAAAAAAAAAACAAAGGTTCAAAGGTGTACCAAAGTGGTTTAGAAAGACATGGGGAGGGGATGGGGGAGGAACAGATCCACAAGATCCAAGGCAAGGCTCCCAGTGGGACCTGGAATGGGTCAAGAGGTGGCGAGGTATTCCTGAGGAGGTGAGGAGGGGATTGGCTCCCTCTCTGATCTTGGACGTTCCCGCCTCCGCAGCGGTGTGGGGTGATTCCGGTGGGTGGACGGTGGGGTGGGACGGCCTGAGAGCAGGAGCCCTGGGAGACGTGGCCCTTCCAGGTTGCCTTCGGTCAAGCCACAAGGGTCTTGCAGGGAGCCGGCGGAGAAAGAGAAGGGGGGCCAGGCATTGCCAAGCATTGCCTTCAGGCAATGGCCCGCCTACGGATCTCCTGGGTGGTGGGGGGGGGGAAGGATGTGCTGGCTGGCACATGCCTGAGGCCCCAGGTCCTCGGGCAGCCAGCCCCACTGCCCACGGGGAGCGAGGCTGCCGGCTTTCTGGGGGCCCCTCCCCAGGCCCGGACGTCCTGAGAGCACCCGAGGAGGAGAGGAGCTGTGGACCGGCACCAGCGGGATCTTTGGCCGGCTGGCCGCCGCCATGGTTTCTGAGGCAGCTTTGGCGCTCTGCCTTCTCGGGGGGCCCCTCTGGATCTGCCCTGCCCGGGCAGCCCCCCACCGGGCCGCCCCTCGAGCACACCCCACCCCCGCCACCGGGGAAAGTTGGGGGAACGCTCTACCTAGAGCCACCGAGCTTGGCCTGGGGGCTCCGGCCCCGCCCCGCCTCCCCACGTCTCCCCACCCCTCCCCGCCCCCTCCCCGAGTGTGTGGGAGGAGCCCACCCCTTGTGGGCTGAGGCGGTCAGGTGACGCCCCGGGTGGGTGGGGCCGGGGCCCCGGCGCCCTATATAAGGCGGCGGCAGCCCTCCCTGGAGGCAGCGGGAGCCCGCGTCGCACATCGCACAGCACCGCGTCGCACAGCACCGCGCCTGAGGGCGCTTCTCCGTGGCTGACCCTGAAGAGGAGGAGGCCCAAGTGCCAGAGCTTTCTCCCCTAGAAGGTCGGGACTCTCCAGCAGTGTGTGGGTTGGTTGGGTTGGGTTGGAGGTGCAGCGTTTGGGCCGAGGGGGTTCCTCTTCTCCCCTGGCTGGAGAAGTCTACCCTCCGGGGGCCGCGTTCTTGGCCACTGCGAGGCGCACCGTGTGGGGAGGGACAGCGCGTCCTGTGGGGGGCGTGCACGGCGGCTGTGGGGGCGTGCGTGTGCGCGCGCGGGAAGCCAGCAGCCAGACTTGAGCATCTCCCTCTTCTGACCTTTGTGGCTGGTCAGACGCGCCCAGGCCAGGGATCCCCGGCCCCGCCCGATCTTGCGGGCTGGCAGGCATGGACAAGGCCAGCGCGTCGAGCTGGGACCAAGGGGGCGACCCAGGTCTGGCGGCAGAGACGGCAGCCGGGCCCTCGGGCCCCCGGGCGGCCCGCGGCGGTGAGCGGCCCGCGGACCGCCCGCAGGAGCTGATGCGCGCCCCTGAAGAGGAGGCGGACACAGGCCGCGGGCCTCCTGCAGCCAAAAGGCTGAAAAGGGACACCGAGGGCCAGAGACCGAGGAACCCCCGAGTGGATGAAGAGGAGGCCCAGAAGATGCGAACCCTCGTGGCTTCCATGAGCCAGGAGCAGCTGGACCGTTACGAAGTGTATCGCAGGTCAGCCTTCCCCAGGGCAACCATGAAACGTCTGATCCAGAGCGTGGCTGGCTCGGCGGTGGGCCAGAACGTCGTCATTGCCATGTCCGGAGTGGCCAAGGTCTTCGTCGGGGAGGTCGTGGAAGAGGCCCTGGACGTGTGTGAGAAGTGGGGGGAGACACCCCCGCTCCAACCCAAGCATCTGAGGGAGGCTGTGCGCAGGTTACGCTCCCGGGGCCGAATGCCCAGCACCAAGCACAAGAAGATCTTGTTCTTCTAGGCCCGGGGCCCGGGGAGGGACGGTGGTCCAGAGGCCCTAAGGGCCTCGCCCGCTGTCTCGCCTCTGTCTCAGCCCAAGGTGGGTGTGGGTAGACCCAGGAGGGATTCCTCCTCCGCCCTCCCCAAGACGCACCCTGCTACCCTTCTGCCCACACAACCAGGCTTCTGGGTCTGGTTCCCCCAGGCCAGCCCGGAAATGCGCATGCAATGGGAAATGGCTCAAGGAAGCAGGGGAGCGCCCGAGCGCCGGCCCGGGCACGTCTACTCCGGAGTCTACTCTGCTCGACCCTGATGCCTAAGGCGCCTCAAAGGGAATGTGCCTATGGATAGAGCTGATTTCCCTGGCGATAAGGACGCAGTGACACAGGGGCTCTTGGCAGGTCGCCGGTCTTCCGGGTGCTGCCGAAAGATAAAACAGTATACACTTGGAAAACCTGCATGGGAGTTCCCGTCATGGCTCAGTGGCTAAGGACTCCGCCTTGGAAGCATGAGGTTGCGGGTTCGATCCCTTGCCCCGCTCGCTCAGCGGCTTAAGGACCCGGCGTTGCCGCGAGCTGTGTTGTAGGTCCCAGACTCGGCTGGGATCTGGCAGAGCTGGGGCTCTGGCGTAGGTCGGTGGCTACAGCTCCCATTTCACCCCGAGCCTGGGACCCTCCTTATGCCCTGGGTGTGGCCACAGGGAATGGCAAAAAAAAAAAAAAAAAAAAAAAAAAAAAAAAAAAAAAAAACCCAAAAAACAAAACAAAACAAAAAAACCCAAAACCCCAAAACACCAAAAAAAACCCCAAAAACCAAAAAAAAAAAAAAAAACCAAAATGAAAAAACTCCCTAAAAAAAAAACAAAGGTTCAAAGGTGTACCAAAGTGGTTTAGAAAGACATGGGGAGGGGATGGGGGAGGAACAGATCCACAAGATCCAAGGCAAGGCTCCCAGTGGGACCTGGAATGGGTCAAGAGGTGGCGAGGTATTCCTGAGGAGGTGAGGAGGGGATTGGCTCCCTCTCTGATCTTGGACGTTCCCGCCTCCGCAGCGGTGTGGGGTGATTCCGGTGGGTGGACGGTGGGGTGGGACGGCCTGAGAGCAGGAGCCCTGGGAGACGTGGCCCTTCCAGGTTGCCTTCGGTCAAGCCACAAGGGTCTTGCAGGGAGCCGGCGGAGAAAGAGAAGGGGGGCCAGGCATTGCCAAGCATTGCCTTCAGGCAATGGCCCGCCTACGGATCTCCTGGGTGGTGGGGGGGGGGAAGGATGTGCTGGCTGGCACATGCCTGAGGCCCCAGGTCCTCGGGCAGCCAGCCCCACTGCCCACGGGGAGCGAGGCTGCCGGCTTTCTGGGGGCCCCTCCCCAGGCCCGGACGTCCTGAGAGCACCCGAGGAGGAGAGGAGCTGTGGACCGGCACCAGCGGGATCTTTGGCCGGCTGGCCGCCGCCATGGTTTCTGAGGCAGCTTTGGCGCTCTGCCTTCTCGGGGGGCCCCTCTGGATCTGCCCTGCCCGGGCAGCCCCCCACCGGGCCGCCCCTCGAGCACACCCCACCCCCGCCACCGGGGAAAGTTGGGGGAACGCTCTACCTAGAGCCACCGAGCTTGGCCTGGGGGCTCCGGCCCCGCCCCGCCTCCCCACGTCTCCCCACCCCTCCCCGCCCCCTCCCCGAGTGTGTGGGAGGAGCCCACCCCTTGTGGGCTGAGGCGGTCAGGTGACGCCCCGGGTGGGTGGGGCCGGGGCCCCGGCGCCCTATATAAGGCGGCAGCACCGCGTCGCACAGCACCGCGCCTGAGGGCGCTTCTCCGTGGCTGACCCTGAAGAGGAGGAGGCCCAAGTGCCAGAGCTTTCTCCCCTAGAAGGTCGGGACTCTCCAGCAGTGTGTGGGTTGGTTGGGTTGGGTTGGAGGTGCAGCGTTTGGGCCGAGGGGGTTCCTCTTCTCCCCTGGCTGGAGAAGTCTACCCTCCGGGGGCCGCGTTCTTGGCCACTGCGAGGCGCACCGTGTGGGGAGGGACAGCGCGTCCTGTGGGGGGCGTGCACGGCGGCTGTGGGGGCGTGCGTGTGCGCGCGCGGGAAGCCAGCAGCCAGACTTGAGCATCTCCCTCTTCTGACCTTTGTGGCTGGTCAGACGCGCCCAGGCCAGGGATCCCCGGCCCCGCCCGATCTTGCGGGCTGGCAGGCATGGACAAGGCCAGCGCGTCGAGCTGGGACCAAGGGGGCGACCCAGGTCTGGCGGCAGAGACGGCAGCCGGGCCCTCGGGCCCCCGGGCGGCCCGCGGCGGTGAGCGGCCCGCGGACCGCCCGCAGGAGCTGATGCGCGCCCCTGAAGAGGAGGCGGACACAGGCCGCGGGCCTCCTGCAGCCAAAAGGCTGAAAAGGGACACCGAGGGCCAGAGACCGAGGAACCCCCGAGTGGATGAAGAGGAGGCCCAGAAGATGCGAACCCTCGTGGCTTCCATGAGCCAGGAGCAGCTGGACCGTTACGAAGTGTATCGCAGGTCAGCCTTCCCCAGGGCAACCATGAAACGTCTGATCCAGAGCGTGGCTGGCTCGGCGGTGGGCCAGAACGTCGTCATTGCCATGTCCGGAGTGGCCAAGGTCTTCGTCGGGGAGGTCGTGGAAGAGGCCCTGGACGTGTGTGAGAAGTGGGGGGAGACACCCCCGCTCCAACCCAAGCATCTGAGGGAGGCTGTGCGCAGGTTACGCTCCCGGGGCCGAATGCCCAGCACCAAGCACAAGAAGATCTTGTTCTTCTAGGCCCGGGGCCCGGGGAGGGACGGTGGTCCAGAGGCCCTAAGGGCCTCGCCCGCTGTCTCGCCTCTGTCTCAGCCCAAGGTGGGTGTGGGTAGACCCAGGAGGGATTCCTCCTCCGCCCTCCCCAAGACGCACCCTGCTACCCTTCTGCCCACACAACCAGGCTTCTGGGTCTGGTTCCCCCAGGCCAGCCCGGAAATGCGCATGCAATGGGAAATGGCTCAAGGAAGCAGGGGAACGCCCGAGCGCCGGCCCGGGCACGTCTACTCCGGAGTCTACTCTGCTCGACCCTGATGCCTAAGGCGCCTCAAAGGGAATGTGCCTATGGATAGAGCTGATTTCCCTGGCGATAAGGACGCAGTGACACAGGGGCTCTTGGCAGGTCGCCGGTCTTCCGGGTGCTGCCGAAAGATAAAACAGTATACACTTGGAAAACCTGCATGGGAGTTCCCGTCATGGCTCAGTGGCTAAGGACTCCGCCTTGGAAGCATGAGGTTGCGGGTTCGATCCCTTGCCCCGCTCGCTCAGCGGCTTAAGGACCCGGCGTTGCCGCGAGCTGTGTTGTAGGTCCCAGACTCGGCTGGGATCTGGCAGAGCTGGGGCTCTGGCGTAGGTCGGTGGCTACAGCTCCCATTTCACCCCGAGCCTGGGACCCTCCTTATGCCCTGGGTGTGGCCACAGGGAATGGCAAAAAAAAAAAAAAAAAAAAAAAAAAAAAAAAAAACCCAAAAAACAAAACAAAACAAAAAAACCCAAAACCCCAAAACACCAAAAAAAACCCCAAAAACCAAAAAAAAAAAAAAAAACCAAAATGAAAAAACTCCCTAAAAAAAAAACAAAGGTTCAAAGGTGTACCAAAGTGGTTTAGAAAGACATGGGGAGGGGATGGGGGAGGAACAGATCCACAAGATCCAAGGCAAGGCTCCCAGTGGGACCTGGAATGGGTCAAGAGGTGGCGAGGTATTCCTGAGGAGGTGAGGAGGGGATTGGCTCCCTCTCTGATCTTGGACGTTCCCGCCTCCGCAGCGGTGTGGGGTGATTCCGGTGGGTGGACGGTGGGGTGGGACGGCCTGAGAGCAGGAGCCCTGGGAGACGTGGCCCTTCCAGGTTGCCTTCGGTCAAGCCACAAGGGTCTTGCAGGGAGCCGGCGGAGAAAGAGAAGGGGGGCCAGGCATTGCCAAGCATTGCCTTCAGGCAATGGCCCGCCTACGGATCTCCTGGGTGGTGGTGGGGGGGAAGGATGTGCTGGCTGGCACATGCCTGAGGCCCCAGGTCCTCGGGCAGCCAGCCCCACTGCCCACGGGGAGCGAGGCTGCCGGCTTTCTGGGGGCCCCTCCCCAGGCCCGGACGTCCTGAGAGCACCCGAGGAGGAGAGGAGCTGTGGACCGGCACCAGCGGGATCTTTGGCCGGCTGGCCGCCGCCATGGTTTCTGAGGCAGCTTTGGCGCTCTGCCTTCTCGGGGGGCCCCTCTGGATCTGCCCTGCCCGGGCAGCCCCCCACCGGGCCGCCCCTCGAGCACACCCCACCCCCGCCACCGGGGAAAGTTGGGGGAACGCTCTACCTAGAGCCACCGAGCTTGGCCTGGGGGCTCCGGCCCCGCCCCGCCTCCCCACGTCTCCCCACCCCTCCCCGCCCCCTCCCCGAGTGTGTGGGAGGAGCCCACCCCTTGTGGGCTGAGGCGGTCAGGTGACGCCCCGGGTGGGTGGGGCCGGGGCCCCGGCGCCCTATATAAGGCGGCGGCAGCCCTCCCTGGAGGCAGCGGGAGCCCGCGTCGCACATCGCACAGCACCGCGTCGCACAGCACCGCGCCTGAGGGCGCTTCTCCGTGGCTGACCCTGAAGAGGAGGAGGCCCAAGTGCCAGAGCTTTCTCCCCTAGAAGGTCGGGACTCTCCAGCAGTGTGTGGGTTGGTTGGGTTGGGTTGGAGGTGCAGCGTTTGGGCCGAGGGGGTTCCTCTTCTCCCCTGGCTGGAGAAGTCTACCCTCCGGGGGCCGCGTTCTTGGCCACTGCGAGGCGCACCGTGTGGGGAGGGACAGCGCGTCCTGTGGGGGGCGTGCACGGCGGCTGTGGGGGCGTGCGTGTGCGCGCGCGGGAAGCCAGCAGCCAGACTTGAGCATCTCCCTCTTCTGACCTTTGTGGCTGGTCAGACGCGCCCAGGCCAGGGATCCCCGGCCCCGCCCGATCTTGCGGGCTGGCAGGCATGGACAAGGCCAGCGCGTCGAGCTGGGACCAAGGGGGCGACCCAGGTCTGGCGGCAGAGACGGCAGCCGGGCCCTCGGGCCCCCGGGCGGCCCGCGGCGGTGAGCGGCCCGCGGACCGCCCGCAGGAGCTGATGCGCGCCCCTGAAGAGGAGGCGGACACAGGCCGCGGGCCTCCTGCAGCCAAAAGGCTGAAAAGGGACACCGAGGGCCAGAGACCGAGGAACCCCCGAGTGGATGAAGAGGAGGCCCAGAAGATGCGAACCCTCGTGGCTTCCATGAGCCAGGAGCAGCTGGACCGTTACGAAGTGTATCGCAGGTCAGCCTTCCCCAGGGCAACCATGAAACGTCTGATCCAGAGCGTGGCTGGCTCGGCGGTGGGCCAGAACGTCGTCATTGCCATGTCCGGAGTGGCCAAGGTCTTCGTCGGGGAGGTCGTGGAAGAGGCCCTGGACGTGTGTGAGAAGTGGGGGGAGACACCCCCGCTCCAACCCAAGCATCTGAGGGAGGCTGTGCGCAGGTTACGCTCCCGGGGCCGAATGCCCAGCACCAAGCACAAGAAGATCTTGTTCTTCTAGGCCCGGGGCCCGGGGAGGGACGGTGGTCCAGAGGCCCTAAGGGCCTCGCCCGCTGTCTCGCCTCTGTCTCAGCCCAAGGTGGGTGTGGGTAGACCCAGGAGGGATTCCTCCTCCGCCCTCCCCAAGACGCACCCTGCTACCCTTCTGCCCACACAACCAGGCTTCTGGGTCTGGTTCCCCCAGGCCAGCCCGGAAATGCGCATGCAATGGGAAATGGCTCAAGGAAGCAGGGGAGCGCCCGAGCGCCGGCCCGGGCACGTCTACTCCGGAGTCTACTCTGCTCGACCCTGATGCCTAAGGCGCCTCAAAGGGAATGTGCCTATGGATAGAGCTGATTTCCCTGGCGATAAGGACGCAGTGACACAGGGGCTCTTGGCAGGTCGCCGGTCTTCCGGGTGCTGCCGAAAGATAAAACAGTATACACTTGGAAAACCTGCATGGGAGTTCCCGTCATGGCTCAGTGGCTAAGGACTCCGCCTTGGAAGCATGAGGTTGCGGGTTCGATCCCTTGCCCCGCTCGCTCAGCGGCTTAAGGACCCGGCGTTGCCGCGAGCTGTGTTGTAGGTCCCAGACTCGGCTGGGATCTGGCAGAGCTGGGGCTCTGGCGTAGGTCGGTGGCTACAGCTCCCATTTCACCCCGAGCCTGGGACCCTCCTTATGCCCTGGGTGTGGCCACAGGGAATGGCAAAAAAAAAAAAAAAAAAAAAAAAAAAACCCAAAAAACAAAACAAAACAAAAAAACCCAAAACCCCAAAACACCAAAAAAAACCCCAAAAACCAAAAAAAAAAAAAAAAACCAAAATGAAAAAACTCCCTAAAAAAAAAACAAAGGTTCAAAGGTGTACCAAAGTGGTTTAGAAAGACATGGGGAGGGGATGGGGGAGGAACAGATCCACAAGATCCAAGGCAAGGCTCCCAGTGGGACCTGGAATGGGTCAAGAGGTGGCGAGGTATTCCTGAGGAGGTGAGGAGGGGATTGGCTCCCTCTCTGATCTTGGACGTTCCCGCCTCCGCAGCGGTGTGGGGTGATTCCGGTGGGTGGACGGTGGGGTGGGACGGCCTGAGAGCAGGAGCCCTGGGAGACGTGGCCCTTCCAGGTTGCCTTCGGTCAAGCCACAAGGGTCTTGCAGGGAGCCGGCGGAGAAAGAGAAGGGGGGCCAGGCATTGCCAAGCATTGCCTTCAGGCAATGGCCCGCCTACGGATCTCCTGGGTGGTGGTGGGGGGGAAGGATGTGCTGGCTGGCACATGCCTGAGGCCCCAGGTCCTCGGGCAGCCAGCCCCACTGCCCACGGGGAGCGAGGCTGCCGGCTTTCTGGGGGCCCCTCCCCAGGCCCGGACGTCCTGAGAGCACCCGAGGAGGAGAGGAGCTGTGGACCGGCACCAGCGGGATCTTTGGCCGGCTGGCCGCCGCCATGGTTTCTGAGGCAGCTTTGGCGCTCTGCCTTCTCGGGGGGCCCCTCTGGATCTGCCCTGCCCGGGCAGCCCCCCACCGGGCCGCCCCTCGAGCACACCCCACCCCCGCCACCGGGGAAAGTTGGGGGAACGCTCTACCTAGAGCCACCGAGCTTGGCCTGGGGGCTCCGGCCCCGCCCCGCCTCCCCACGTCTCCCCACCCCTCCCCGCCCCCTCCCCGAGTGTGTGGGAGGAGCCCACCCCTTGTGGGCTGAGGCGGTCAGGTGACGCCCCGGGTGGGTGGGGCCGGGGCCCCGGCGCCCTATATAAGGCGGCGGCAGCCCTCCCTGGAGGCAGCGGGAGCCCGCGTCGCACATCGCACAGCACCGCGTCGCACAGCACCGCGCCTGAGGGCGCTTCTCCGTGGCTGACCCTGAAGAGGAGGAGGCCCAAGTGCCAGAGCTTTCTCCCCTAGAAGGTCGGGACTCTCCAGCAGTGTGTGGGTTGGTTGGGTTGGGTTGGAGGTGCAGCGTTTGGGCCGAGGGGGTTCCTCTTCTCCCCTGGCTGGAGAAGTCTACCCTCCGGGGGCCGCGTTCTTGGCCACTGCGAGGCGCACCGTGTGGGGAGGGACAGCGCGTCCTGTGGGGGGCGTGCACGGCGGCTGTGGGGGCGTGCGTGTGCGCGCGCGGGAAGCCAGCAGCCAGACTTGAGCATCTCCCTCTTCTGACCTTTGTGGCTGGTCAGACGCGCCCAGGCCAGGGATCCCCGGCCCCGCCCGATCTTGCGGGCTGGCAGGCATGGACAAGGCCAGCGCGTCGAGCTGGGACCAAGGGGGCGACCCAGGTCTGGCGGCAGAGACGGCAGCCGGGCCCTCGGGCCCCCGGGCGGCCCGCGGCGGTGAGCGGCCCGCGGACCGCCCGCAGGAGCTGATGCGCGCCCCTGAAGAGGAGGCGGACACAGGCCGCGGGCCTCCTGCAGCCAAAAGGCTGAAAAGGGACACCGAGGGCCAGAGACCGAGGAACCCCCGAGTGGATGAAGAGGAGGCCCAGAAGATGCGAACCCTCGTGGCTTCCATGAGCCAGGAGCAGCTGGACCGTTACGAAGTGTATCGCAGGTCAGCCTTCCCCAGGGCAACCATGAAACGTCTGATCCAGAGCGTGGCTGGCTCGGCGGTGGGCCAGAACGTCGTCATTGCCATGTCCGGAGTGGCCAAGGTCTTCGTCGGGGAGGTCGTGGAAGAGGCCCTGGACGTGTGTGAGAAGTGGGGGGAGACACCCCCGCTCCAACCCAAGCATCTGAGGGAGGCTGTGCGCAGGTTACGCTCCCGGGGCCGAATGCCCAGCACCAAGCACAAGAAGATCTTGTTCTTCTAGGCCCGGGGCCCGGGGAGGGACGGTGGTCCAGAGGCCCTAAGGGCCTCGCCCGCTGTCTCGCCTCTGTCTCAGCCCAAGGTGGGTGTGGGTAGACCCAGGAGGGATTCCTCCTCCGCCCTCCCCAAGACGCACCCTGCTACCCTTCTGCCCACACAACCAGGCTTCTGGGTCTGGTTCCCCCAGGCCAGCCCGGAAATGCGCATGCAATGGGAAATGGCTCAAGGAAGCAGGGGAGCGCCCGAGCGCCGGCCCGGGCACGTCTACTCCGGAGTCTACTCTGCTCGACCCTGATGCCTAAGGCGCCTCAAAGGGAATGTGCCTATGGATAGAGCTGATTTCCCTGGCGATAAGGACGCAGTGACACAGGGGCTCTTGGCAGGTCGCCGGTCTTCCGGGTGCTGCCGAAAGATAAAACAGTATACACTTGGAAAACCTGCATGGGAGTTCCCGTCATGGCTCAGTGGCTAAGGACTCCGCCTTGGAAGCATGAGGTTGCGGGTTCGATCCCTTGCCCCGCTCGCTCAGCGGCTTAAGGACCCGGCGTTGCCGCGAGCTGTGTTGTAGGTCCCAGACTCGGCTGGGATCTGGCAGAGCTGGGGCTCTGGCGTAGGTCGGTGGCTACAGCTCCCATTCCACCCCGAGCCTGGGACCCTCCTTATGCCCTGGGTGTGGCCACAGGGAATGGCAAAAAAAAAAAAAAAAAAAAAAAAAAAACCCAAAAAACAAAACAAAACAAAAAAACCCAAAACCCCAAAACACCAAAAAAAACCCCAAAAACCAAAAAAAAAAAAAAAAACCAAAATGAAAAAACTCCCTAAAAAAAAAACAAAGGTTCAAAGGTGTACCAAAGTGGTTTAGAAAGACATGGGGAGGGGATGGGGGAGGAACAGATCCACAAGATCCAAGGCAAGGCTCCCAGTGGGACCTGGAATGGGTCAAGAGGTGGCGAGGTATTCCTGAGGAGGTGAGGAGGGGATTGGCTCCCTCTCTGATCTTGGACGTTCCCGCCTCCGCAGCGGTGTGGGGTGATTCCGGTGGGTGGACGGTGGGGTGGGACGGCCTGAGAGCAGGAGCCCTGGGAGACGTGGCCCTTCCAGGTTGCCTTCGGTCAAGCCACAAGGGTCTTGCAGGGAGCCGGCGGAGAAAGAGAAGGGGGGCCAGGCATTGCCAAGCATTGCCTTCAGGCAATGGCCCGCCTACGGATCTCCTGGGTGGTGGGGGGGGGGAAGGATGTGCTGGCTGGCACATGCCTGAGGCCCCAGGTCCTCGGGCAGCCAGCCCCACTGCCCACGGGGAGCGAGGCTGCCGGCTTTCTGGGGGCCCCTCCCCAGGCCCGGACGTCCTGAGAGCACCCGAGGAGGAGAGGAGCTGTGGACCGGCACCAGCGGGATCTTTGGCCGGCTGGCCGCCGCCATGGTTTCTGAGGCAGCTTTGGCGCTCTGCCTTCTCGGGGGGCCCCTCTGGATCTGCCCTACCCGGGCAGCCCCCCACCGGGCCGCCCCTCGAGCACACCCCACCCCCGCCACCGGGGAAAGTTGGGGGAACGCTCTACCTAGAGCCACCGAGCTTGGCCTGGGGGCTCCGGCCCCGCCCCGCCTCCCCACGTCTCCCCACCCCTCCCCGCCCCCTCCCCGAGTGTGTGGGAGGAGCCCACCCCTTGTGGGCTGAGGCGGTCAGGTGACGCCCCGGGTGGGTGGGGCCGGGGCCCCGGCGCCCTATATAAGGCGGCGGCAGCCCTCCCTGGAGGCAGCGGGAGCCCGCGTCGCACATCGCACAGCACCGCGTCGCACAGCACCGCGCCTGAGGGCGCTTCTCCGTGGCTGACCCTGAAGAGGAGGAGGCCCAAGTGCCAGAGCTTTCTCCCCTAGAAGGTCGGGACTCTCCAGCAGTGTGTGGGTTGGTTGGGTTGGGTTGGAGGTGCAGCGTTTGGGCCGAGGGGGTTCCTCTTCTCCCCTGGCTGGAGAAGTCTACCCTCCGGGGGCCGCGTTCTTGGCCACTGCGAGGCGCACCGTGTGGGGAGGGACAGCGCGTCCTGTGGGGGGCGTGCACGGCGGCTGTGGGGGCGTGCGTGTGCGCGCGCGGGAAGCCAGCAGCCAGACTTGAGCATCTCCCTCTTCTGACCTTTGTGGCTGGTCAGACGCGCCCAGGCCAGGGATCCCCGGCCCCGCCCGATCTTGCGGGCTGGCAGGCATGGACAAGGCCAGCGCGTCGAGCTGGGACCAAGGGGGCGACCCAGGTCTGGCGGCAGAGACGGCAGCCGGGCCCTCGGGCCCCCGGGCGGCCCGCGGCGGTGAGCGGCCCGCGGACCGCCCGCAGGAGCTGATGCGCGCCCCTGAAGAGGAGGCGGACACAGGCCGCGGGCCTCCTGCAGCCAAAAGGCTGAAAAGGGACACCGAGGGCCAGAGACCGAGGAACCCCCGAGTGGATGAAGAGGAGGCCCAGAAGATGCGAACCCTCGTGGCTTCCATGAGCCAGGAGCAGCTGGACCGTTACGAAGTGTATCGCAGGTCAGCCTTCCCCAGGGCAACCATGAAACGTCTGATCCAGAGCGTGGCTGGCTCGGCGGTGGGCCAGAACGTCGTCATTGCCATGTCCGGAGTGGCCAAGGTCTTCGTCGGGGAGGTCGTGGAAGAGGCCCTGGACGTGTGTGAGAAGTGGGGGGAGACACCCCCGCTCCAACCCAAGCATCTGAGGGAGGCTGTGCGCAGGTTACGCTCCCGGGGCCGAATGCCCAGCACCAAGCACAAGAAGATCTTGTTCTTCTAGGCCCGGGGCCCGGGGAGGGACGGTGGTCCAGAGGCCCTAAGGGCCTCGCCCGCTGTCTCGCCTCTGTCTCAGCCCAAGGTGGGTGTGGGTAGACCCAGGAGGGATTCCTCCTCCGCCCTCCCCAAGACGCACCCTGCTACCCTTCTGCCCACACAACCAGGCTTCTGGGTCTGGTTCCCCCAGGCCAGCCCGGAAATGCGCATGCAATGGGAAATGGCTCAAGGAAGCAGGGGAGCGCCCGAGCGCCGGCCCGGGCACGTCTACTCCGGAGTCTACTCTGCTCGACCCTGATGCCTAAGGCGCCTCAAAGGGAATGTGCCTATGGATAGAGCTGATTTCCCTGGCGATAAGGACGCAGTGACACAGGGGCTCTTGGCAGGTCGCCGGTCTTCCGGGTGCTGCCGAAAGATAAAACAGTATACACTTGGAAAACCTGCATGGGAGTTCCCGTCATGGCTCAGTGGCTAAGGACTCCGCCTTGGAAGCATGAGGTTGCGGGTTCGATCCCTTGCCCCGCTCGCTCAGCGGCTTAAGGACCCGGCGTTGCCGCGAGCTGTGTTGTAGGTCCCAGACTCGGCTGGGATCTGGCAGAGCTGGGGCTCTGGCGTAGGTCGGTGGCTACAGCTCCCATTCCACCCCGAGCCTGGGACCCTCCTTATGCCCTGGGTGTGGCCACAGGGAATGGCAAAAAAAAAAAAAAAAAAAAAAAAAAAAAAAAAAAAACCCAAAAAACAAAACAAAACAAAAAAACCCAAAACCCCAAAACACCAAAAAAAACCCCAAAAACCAAAAAAAAAAAAAAAACCAAAATGAAAAAACTCCCTAAAAAAAAAACAAAGGTTCAAAGGTGTACCAAAGTGGTTTAGAAAGACATGGGGAGGGGATGGGGGAGGAACAGATCCACAAGATCCAAGGCAAGGCTCCCAGTGGGACCTGGAATGGGTCAAGAGGTGGCGAGGTATTCCTGAGGAGGTGAGGAGGGGATTGGCTCCCTCTCTGATCTTGGACGTTCCCGCCTCCGCAGCGGTGTGGGGTGATTCCGGTGGGTGGACGGTGGGGTGGGACGGCCTGAGAGCAGGAGCCCTGGGAGACGTGGCCCTTCCAGGTTGCCTTCGGTCAAGCCACAAGGGTCTTGCAGGGAGCCGGCGGAGAAAGAGAAGGGGGGCCAGGCATTGCCAAGCATTGCCTTCAGGCAATGGCCCGCCTACGGATCTCCTGGGTGGTGGGGGGGGGGAAGGATGTGCTGGCTGGCACATGCCTGAGGCCCCAGGTCCTCGGGCAGCCAGCCCCACTGCCCACGGGGAGCGAGGCTGCCGGCTTTCTGGGGGCCCCTCCCCAGGCCCGGACGTCCTGAGAGCACCCGAGGAGGAGAGGAGCTGTGGACCGGCACCAGGGGGATCTTTGGCCGGCTGGCCGCCGCCATGGTTTCTGAGGCAGCTTTGGCGCTCTGCCTTCTCGGGGGGCCCCTCTGGATCTGCCCTGCCCGGGCAGCCCCCCACCGGGCCGCCCCTCGAGCACACCCCACCCCCGCCACCGGGGAAAGTTGGGGGAACGCTCTACCTAGAGCCACCGAGCTTGGCCTGGGGGCTCCGGCCCCGCCCCGCCTCCCCACGTCTCCCCACCCCTCCCCGCCCCCTCCCCGAGTGTGTGGGAGGAGCCCACCCCTTGTGGGCTGAGGCGGTCAGGTGACGCCCCGGGTGGGTGGGGCCGGGGCCCCGGCGCCCTATATAAGGCGGCGGCAGCCCTCCCTGGAGGCAGCGGGAGCCCGCGTCGCACATCGCACAGCACCGCGTCGCACAGCACCGCGCCTGAGGGCGCTTCTCCGTGGCTGACCCTGAAGAGGAGGAGGCCCAAGTGCCAGAGCTTTCTCCCCTAGAAGGTCGGGACTCTCCAGCAGTGTGTGGGTTGGTTGGGTTGGGTTGGAGGTGCAGCGTTTGGGCCGAGGGGGTTCCTCTTCTCCCCTGGCTGGAGAAGTCTACCCTCCGGGGGCCGCGTTCTTGGCCACTGCGAGGCGCACCGTGTGGGGAGGGACAGCGCGTCCTGTGGGGGGCGTGCACGGCGGCTGTGGGGGCGTGCGTGTGCGCGCGCGGGAAGCCAGCAGCCAGACTTGAGCATCTCCCTCTTCTGACCTTTGTGGCTGGTCAGACGCGCCCAGGCCAGGGATCCCCGGCCCCGCCCGATCTTGCGGGCTGGCAGGCATGGACAAGGCCAGCGCGTCGAGCTGGGACCAAGGGGGCGACCCAGGTCTGGCGGCAGAGACGGCAGCCGGGCCCTCGGGCCCCCGGGCGGCCCGCGGCGGTGAGCGGCCCGCGGACCGCCCGCAGGAGCTGATGCGCGCCCCTGAAGAGGAGGCGGACACAGGCCGCGGGCCTCCTGCAGCCAAAAGGCTGAAAAGGGACACCGAGGGCCAGAGACCGAGGAACCCCCGAGTGGATGAAGAGGAGGCCCAGAAGATGCGAACCCTCGTGGCTTCCATGAGCCAGGAGCAGCTGGACCGTTACGAAGTGTATCGCAGGTCAGCCTTCCCCAGGGCAACCATGAAACGTCTGATCCAGAGCGTGGCTGGCTCGGCGGTGGGCCAGAACGTCGTCATTGCCATGTCCGGAGTGGCCAAGGTCTTCGTCGGGGAGGTCGTGGAAGAGGCCCTGGACGTGTGTGAGAAGTGGGGGGAGACACCCCCGCTCCAACCCAAGCATCTGAGGGAGGCTGTGCGCAGGTTACGCTCCCGGGGCCGAATGCCCAGCACCAAGCACAAGAAGATCTTGTTCTTCTAGGCCCGGGGCCCGGGGAGGGACGGTGGTCCAGAGGCCCTAAGGGCCTCGCCCGCTGTCTCGCCTCTGTCTCAGCCCAAGGTGGGTGTGGGTAGACCCAGGAGGGATTCCTCCTCCGCCCTCCCCAAGACGCACCCTGCTACCCTTCTGCCCACACAACCAGGCTTCTGGGTCTGGTTCCCCCAGGCCAGCCCGGAAATGCGCATGCAATGGGAAATGGCTCAAGGAAGCAGGGGAGCGCCCGAGCGCCGGCCCGGGCACGTCTACTCCGGAGTCTACTCTGCTCGACCCTGATGCCTAAGGCGCCTCAAAGGGAATGTGCCTATGGATAGAGCTGATTTCCCTGGCGATAAGGACGCAGTGACACAGGGGCTCTTGGCAGGTCGCCGGTCTTCCGGGTGCTGCCGAAAGATAAAACAGTATACACTTGGAAAACCTGCATGGGAGTTCCCGTCATGGCTCAGTGGCTAAGGACTCCGCCTTGGAAGCATGAGGTTGCGGGTTCGATCCCTTGCCCCGCTCGCTCAGCGGCTTAAGGACCCGGCGTTGCCGCGAGCTGTGTTGTAGGTCCCAGACTCGGCTGGGATCTGGCAGAGCTGGGGCTCTGGCGTAGGTCGGTGGCTACAGCTCCCATTCCACCCCGAGCCTGGGACCCTCCTTATGCCCTGGGTGTGGCCACAGGGAATGGCAAAAAAAAAAAAAAAAAAAAAAAAAAAAAAAAAAAAAAAAAACCCAAAAAACAAAACAAAACAAAAAAACCCAAAACCCCAAAACACCAAAAAAAACCCCAAAAACCAAAAAAAAAAAAAAAAACCAAAATGAAAAAACTCCCTAAAAAAAAAACAAAGGTTCAAAGGTGTACCAAAGTGGTTTAGAAAGACATGGGGAGGGGATGGGGGAGGAACAGATCCACAAGATCCAAGGCAAGGCTCCCAGTGGGACCTGGAATGGGTCAAGAGGTGGCGAGGTATTCCTGAGGAGGTGAGGAGGGGATTGGCTCCCTCTCTGATCTTGGACGTTCCCGCCTCCGCAGCGGTGTGGGGTGATTCCGGTGGGTGGACGGTGGGGTGGGACGGCCTGAGAGCAGGAGCCCTGGGAGACGTGGCCCTTCCAGGTTGCCTTCGGTCAAGCCACAAGGGTCTTGCAGGGAGCCGGCGGAGAAAGAGAAGGGGGGCCAGGCATTGCCAAGCATTGCCTTCAGGCAATGGCCCGCCTACGGATCTCCTGGGTGGTGGGGGGGGGGAAGGATGTGCTGGCTGGCACATGCCTGAGGCCCCAGGTCCTCGGGCAGCCAGCCCCACTGCCCACGGGGAGCGAGGCTGCCGGCTTTCTGGGGGCCCCTCCCCAGGCCCGGACGTCCTGAGAGCACCCGAGGAGGAGAGGAGCTGTGGACCGGCACCAGGGGGATCTTTGGCCGGCTGGCCGCCGCCATGGTTTCTGAGGCAGCTTTGGCGCTCTGCCTTCTCGGGGGGCCCCTCTGGATCTGCCCTGCCCGGGCAGCCCCCCACCGGGCCGCCCCTCGAGCACACCCCACCCCCGCCACCGGGGAAAGTTGGGGGAACGCTCTACCTAGAGCCACCGAGCTTGGCCTGGGGGCTCCGGCCCCGCCCCGCCTCCCCACGTCTCCCCACCCCTCCCCGCCCCCTCCCCGAGTGTGTGGGAGGAGCCCACCCCTTGTGGGCTGAGGCGGTCAGGTGACGCCCCGGGTGGGTGGGGCCGGGGCCCCGGCGCCCTATATAAGGCGGCGGCAGCCCTCCCTGGAGGCAGCGGGAGCCCGCGTCGCACATCGCACAGCACCGCGTCGCACAGCACCGCGCCTGAGGGCGCTTCTCCGTGGCTGACCCTGAAGAGGAGGAGGCCCAAGTGCCAGAGCTTTCTCCCCTAGAAGGTCGGGACTCTCCAGCAGTGTGTGGGTTGGTTGGGTTGGGTTGGAGGTGCAGCGTTTGGGCCGAGGGGGTTCCTCTTCTCCCCTGGCTGGAGAAGTCTACCCTCCGGGGGCCGCGTTCTTGGCCACTGCGAGGCGCACCGTGTGGGGAGGGACAGCGCGTCCTGTGGGGGGCGTGCACGGCGGCTGTGGGGGCGTGCGTGTGCGCGCGCGGGAAGCCAGCAGCCAGACTTGAGCATCTCCCTCTTCTGACCTTTGTGGCTGGTCAGACGCGCCCAGGCCAGGGATCCCCGGCCCCGCCCGATCTTGCGGGCTGGCAGGCATGGACAAGGCCAGCGCGTCGAGCTGGGACCAAGGGGGCGACCCAGGTCTGGCGGCAGAGACGGCAGCCGGGCCCTCGGGCCCCCGGGCGGCCCGCGGCGGTGAGCGGCCCGCGGACCGCCCGCAGGAGCTGATGCGCGCCCCTGAAGAGGAGGCGGACACAGGCCGCGGGCCTCCTGCAGCCAAAAGGCTGAAAAGGGACACCGAGGGCCAGAGACCGAGGAACCCCCGAGTGGATGAAGAGGAGGCCCAGAAGATGCGAACCCTCGTGGCTTCCATGAGCCAGGAGCAGCTGGACCGTTACGAAGTGTATCGCAGGTCAGCCTTCCCCAGGGCAACCATGAAACGTCTGATCCAGAGCGTGGCTGGCTCGGCGGTGGGCCAGAACGTCGTCATTGCCATGTCCGGAGTGGCCAAGGTCTTCGTCGGGGAGGTCGTGGAAGAGGCCCTGGACGTGTGTGAGAAGTGGGGGGAGACACCCCCGCTCCAACCCAAGCATCTGAGGGAGGCTGTGCGCAGGTTACGCTCCCGGGGCCGAATGCCCAGCACCAAGCACAAGAAGATCTTGTTCTTCTAGGCCCGGGGCCCGGGGAGGGACGGTGGTCCAGAGGCCCTAAGGGCCTCGCCCGCTGTCTCGCCTCTGTCTCAGCCCAAGGTGGGTGTGGGTAGACCCAGGAGGGATTCCTCCTCCGCCCTCCCCAAGACGCACCCTGCTACCCTTCTGCCCACACAACCAGGCTTCTGGGTCTGGTTCCCCCAGGCCAGCCCGGAAATGCGCATGCAATGGGAAATGGCTCAAGGAAGCAGGGGAGCGCCCGAGCGCCGGCCCGGGCACGTCTACTCCGGAGTCTACTCTGCTCGACCCTGATGCCTAAGGCGCCTCAAAGGGAATGTGCCTATGGATAGAGCTGATTTCCCTGGCGATAAGGACGCAGTGACACAGGGGCTCTTGGCAGGTCGCCGGTCTTCCGGGTGCTGCCGAAAGATAAAACAGTATACACTTGGAAAACCTGCATGGGAGTTCCCGTCATGGCTCAGTGGCTAAGGACTCCGCCTTGGAAGCATGAGGTTGCGGGTTCGATCCCTTGCCCCGCTCGCTCAGCGGCTTAAGGACCCGGCGTTGCCGCGAGCTGTGTTGTAGGTCCCAGACTCGGCTGGGATCTGGCAGAGCTGGGGCTCTGGCGTAGGTCGGTGGCTACAGCTCCCATTTCACCCCGAGCCTGGGACCCTCCTTATGCCCTGGGTGTGGCCACAGGGAATGGCAAAAAAAAAAAAAAAAAAAAAAAAAAAAAAAAAAAAAACCCAAAAAACAAAACAAAACAAAAAAACCCAAAACCCCAAAACACCAAAAAAAACCCCAAAAACCAAAAAAAAAAAAAAAACCAAAATGAAAAAACTCCCTAAAAAAAAAACAAAGGTTCAAAGGTGTACCAAAGTGGTTTAGAAAGACATGGGGAGGGGATGGGGGAGGAACAGATCCACAAGATCCAAGGCAAGGCTCCCAGTGGGACCTGGAATGGGTCAAGAGGTGGCGAGGTATTCCTGAGGAGGTGAGGAGGGGATTGGCTCCCTCTCTGATCTTGGACGTTCCCGCCTCCGCAGCGGTGTGGGGTGATTCCGGTGGGTGGACGGTGGGGTGGGACGGCCTGAGAGCAGGAGCCCTGGGAGACGTGGCCCTTCCAGGTTGCCTTCGGTCAAGCCACAAGGGTCTTGCAGGGAGCCGGCGGAGAAAGAGAAGGGGGGCCAGGCATTGCCAAGCATTGCCTTCAGGCAATGGCCCGCCTACGGATCTCCTGGGTGGTGGGGGGGGGGAAGGATGTGCTGGCTGGCACATGCCTGAGGCCCCAGGTCCTCGGGCAGCCAGCCCCACTGCCCACGGGGAGCGAGGCTGCCGGCTTTCTGGGGGCCCCTCCCCAGGCCCGGACGTCCTGAGAGCACCCGAGGAGGAGAGGAGCTGTGGACCGGCACCAGCGGGATCTTTGGCCGGCTGGCCGCCGCCATGGTTTCTGAGGCAGCTTTGGCGCTCTGCCTTCTCGGGGGGCCCCTCTGGATCTGCCCTGCCCGGGCAGCCCCCCACCGGGCCGCCCCTCGAGCACACCCCACCCCCGCCACCGGGGAAAGTTGGGGGAACGCTCTACCTAGAGCCACCGAGCTTGGCCTGGGGGCTCCGGCCCCGCCCCGCCTCCCCACGTCTCCCCACCCCTCCCCGCCCCCTCCCCGAGTGTGTGGGAGGAGCCCACCCCTTGTGGGCTGAGGCGGTCAGGTGACGCCCCGGGTGGGTGGGGCCGGGGCCCCGGCGCCCTATATAAGGCGGCAGCACCGCGTCGCACAGCACCGCGCCTGAGGGCGCTTCTCCGTGGCTGACCCTGAAGAGGAGGAGGCCCAAGTGCCAGAGCTTTCTCCCCTAGAAGGTCGGGACTCTCCAGCAGTGTGTGGGTTGGTTGGGTTGGGTTGGAGGTGCAGCGTTTGGGCCGAGGGGGTTCCTCTTCTCCCCTGGCTGGAGAAGTCTACCCTCCGGGGGCCGCGTTCTTGGCCACTGCGAGGCGCACCGTGTGGGGAGGGACAGCGCGTCCTGTGGGGGGCGTGCACGGCGGCTGTGGGGGCGTGCGTGTGCGCGCGCGGGAAGCCAGCAGCCAGACTTGAGCATCTCCCTCTTCTGACCTTTGTGGCTGGTCAGACGCGCCCAGGCCAGGGATCCCCGGCCCCGCCCGATCTTGCGGGCTGGCAGGCATGGACAAGGCCAGCGCGTCGAGCTGGGACCAAGGGGGCGACCCAGGTCTGGCGGCAGAGACGGCAGCCGGGCCCTCGGGCCCCCGGGCGGCCCGCGGCGGTGAGCGGCCCGCGGACCGCCCGCAGGAGCTGATGCGCGCCCCTGAAGAGGAGGCGGACACAGGCCGCGGGCCTCCTGCAGCCAAAAGGCTGAAAAGGGACACCGAGGGCCAGAGACCGAGGAACCCCCGAGTGGATGAAGAGGAGGCCCAGAAGATGCGAACCCTCGTGGCTTCCATGAGCCAGGAGCAGCTGGACCGTTACGAAGTGTATCGCAGGTCAGCCTTCCCCAGGGCAACCATGAAACGTCTGATCCAGAGCGTGGCTGGCTCGGCGGTGGGCCAGAACGTCGTCATTGCCATGTCCGGAGTGGCCAAGGTCTTCGTCGGGGAGGTCGTGGAAGAGGCCCTGGACGTGTGTGAGAAGTGGGGGGAGACACCCCCGCTCCAACCCAAGCATCTGAGGGAGGCTGTGCGCAGGTTACGCTCCCGGGGCCGAATGCCCAGCACCAAGCACAAGAAGATCTTGTTCTTCTAGGCCCGGGGCCCGGGGAGGGACGGTGGTCCAGAGGCCCTAAGGGCCTCGCCCGCTGTCTCGCCTCTGTCTCAGCCCAAGGTGGGTGTGGGTAGACCCAGGAGGGATTCCTCCTCCGCCCTCCCCAAGACGCACCCTGCTACCCTTCTGCCCACACAACCAGGCTTCTGGGTCTGGTTCCCCCAGGCCAGCCCGGAAATGCGCATGCAATGGGAAATGGCTCAAGGAAGCAGGGGAGCGCCCGAGCGCCGGCCCGGGCACGTCTACTCCGGAGTCTACTCTGCTCGACCCTGATGCCTAAGGCGCCTCAAAGGGAATGTGCCTATGGATAGAGCTGATTTCCCTGGCGATAAGGACGCAGTGACACAGGGGCTCTTGGCAGGTCGCCGGTCTTCCGGGTGCTGCCGAAAGATAAAACAGTATACACTTGGAAAACCTGCATGGGAGTTCCCGTCATGGCTCAGTGGCTAAGGACTCCGCCTTGGAAGCATGAGGTTGCGGGTTCGATCCCTTGCCCCGCTCGCTCAGCGGCTTAAGGACCCGGCGTTGCCGCGAGCTGTGTTGTAGGTCCCAGACTCGGCTGGGATCTGGCAGAGCTGGGGCTCTGGCGTAGGTCGGTGGCTACAGCTCCCATTCCACCCCGAGCCTGGGACCCTCCTTATGCCCTGGGTGTGGCCACAGGGAATGGCAAAAAAAAAAAAAAAAAAAAAAAAAAAAACCCAAAAAACAAAACAAAACAAAAAAACCCAAAACCCCAAAACACCAAAAAAAACCCCAAAAACCAAAAAAAAAAAAAAAAACCAAAATGAAAAAACTCCCTAAAAAAAAAACAAAGGTTCAAAGGTGTACCAAAGTGGTTTAGAAAGACATGGGGAGGGGATGGGGGAGGAACAGATCCACAAGATCCAAGGCAAGGCTCCCAGTGGGACCTGGAATGGGTCAAGAGGTGGCGAGGTATTCCTGAGGAGGTGAGGAGGGGATTGGCTCCCTCTCTGATCTTGGACGTTCCCGCCTCCGCAGCGGTGTGGGGTGATTCCGGTGGGTGGACGGTGGGGTGGGACGGCCTGAGAGCAGGAGCCCTGGGAGACGTGGCCCTTCCAGGTTGCCTTCGGTCAAGCCACAAGGGTCTTGCAGGGACCCGGCGGAGAAAGAGAAGGGGGGCCAGGCATTGCCAAGCATTGCCTTCAGGCAATGGCCCGCCTACGGATCTCCTGGGTGGTGGGGGGGGGGGGAAGGATGTGCTGGCTGGCACATGCCTGAGGCCCCAGGTCCTCGGGCAGCCAGCCCCACTGCCCACGGGGAGCGAGGCTGCCGGCTTTCTGGGGGCCCCTCCCCAGGCCCGGACGTCCTGAGAGCACCCGAGGAGGAGAGGAGCTGTGGACCGGCACCAGCGGGATCTTTGGCCGGCTGGCCGCCGCCATGGTTTCTGAGGCAGCTTTGGCGCTCTGCCTTCTCGGGGGGCCCCTCTGGATCTGCCCTGCCCGGGCAGCCCCCCACCGGGCCGCCCCTCGAGCACACCCCACCCCCGCCACCGGGGAAAGTTGGGGGAACGCTCTACCTAGAGCCACCGAGCTTGGCCTGGGGGCTCCGGCCCCGCCCCGCCTCCCCACGTCTCCCCACCCCTCCCCGCCCCCTCCCCGAGTGTGTGGGAGGAGCCCACCCCTTGTGGGCTGAGGCGGTCAGGTGACGCCCCGGGTGGGTGGGGCCGGGGCCCCGGCGCCCTATATAAGGCGGCGGCAGCCCTCCCTGGAGGCAGCGGGAGCCCGCGTCGCACATCGCACAGCACCGCGTCGCACAGCACCGCGCCTGAGGGCGCTTCTCCGTGGCTGACCCTGAAGAGGAGGAGGCCCAAGTGCCAGAGCTTTCTCCCCTAGAAGGTCGGGACTCTCCAGCAGTGTGTGGGTTGGTTGGGTTGGGTTGGAGGTGCAGCGTTTGGGCCGAGGGGGTTCCTCTTCTCCCCTGGCTGGAGAAGTCTACCCTCCGGGGGCCGCGTTCTTGGCCACTGCGAGGCGCACCGTGTGGGGAGGGACAGCGCGTCCTGTGGGGGGCGTGCACGGCGGCTGTGGGGGCGTGCGTGTGCGCGCGCGGGAAGCCAGCAGCCAGACTTGAGCATCTCCCTCTTCTGACCTTTGTGGCTGGTCAGACGCGCCCAGGCCAGGGATCCCCGGCCCCGCCCGATCTTGCGGGCTGGCAGGCATGGACAAGGCCAGCGCGTCGAGCTGGGACCAAGGGGGCGACCCAGGTCTGGCGGCAGAGACGGCAGCCGGGCCCTCGGGCCCCCGGGCGGCCCGCGGCGGTGAGCGGCCCGCGGACCGCCCGCAGGAGCTGATGCGCGCCCCTGAAGAGGAGGCGGACACAGGCCGCGGGCCTCCTGCAGCCAAAAGGCTGAAAAGGGACACCGAGGGCCAGAGACCGAGGAACCCCCGAGTGGATGAAGAGGAGGCCCAGAAGATGCGAACCCTCGTGGCTTCCATGAGCCAGGAGCAGCTGGACCGTTACGAAGTGTATCGCAGGTCAGCCTTCCCCAGGGCAACCATGAAACGTCTGATCCAGAGCGTGGCTGGCTCGGCGGTGGGCCAGAACGTCGTCATTGCCATGTCCGGAGTGGCCAAGGTCTTCGTCGGGGAGGTCGTGGAAGAGGCCCTGGACGTGTGTGAGAAGTGGGGGGAGACACCCCCGCTCCAACCCAAGCATCTGAGGGAGGCTGTGCGCAGGTTACGCTCCCGGGGCCGAATGCCCAGCACCAAGCACAAGAAGATCTTGTTCTTCTAGGCCCGGGGCCCGGGGAGGGACGGTGGTCCAGAGGCCCTAAGGGCCTCGCCCGCTGTCTCGCCTCTGTCTCAGCCCAAGGTGGGTGTGGGTAGACCCAGGAGGGATTCCTCCTCCGCCCTCCCCAAGACGCACCCTGCTACCCTTCTGCCCACACAACCAGGCTTCTGGGTCTGGTTCCCCCAGGCCAGCCCGGAAATGCGCATGCAATGGGAAATGGCTCAAGGAAGCAGGGGAGCGCCCGAGCGCCGGCCCGGGCACGTCTACTCCGGAGTCTACTCTGCTCGACCCTGATGCCTAAGGCGCCTCAAAGGGAATGTGCCTATGGATAGAGCTGATTTCCCTGGCGATAAGGACGCAGTGACACAGGGGCTCTTGGCAGGTCGCCGGTCTTCCGGGTGCTGCCGAAAGATAAAACAGTATACACTTGGAAAACCTGCATGGGAGTTCCCGTCATGGCTCAGTGGCTAAGGACTCCGCCTTGGAAGCATGAGGTTGCGGGTTCGATCCCTTGCCCCGCTCGCTCAGCGGCTTAAGGACCCGGCGTTGCCGCGAGCTGTGTTGTAGGTCCCAGACTCGGCTGGGATCTGGCAGAGCTGGGGCTCTGGCGTAGGTCGGTGGCTACAGCTCCCATTCCACCCCGAGCCTGGGACCCTCCTTATGCCCTGGGTGTGGCCACAGGGAATGGCAAAAAAAAAAAAAAAAAAAAAAAAAAAAAAACCCAAAAAACAAAACAAAACAAAAAAACCCAAAACCCCAAAACACCAAAAAAAACCCCAAAAACCAAAAAAAAAAAAAAAACCAAAATGAAAAAACTCCCTAAAAAAAAAACAAAGGTTCAAAGGTGTACCAAAGTGGTTTAGAAAGACATGGGGAGGGGATGGGGGAGGAACAGATCCACAAGATCCAAGGCAAGGCTCCCAGTGGGACCTGGAATGGGTCAAGAGGTGGCGAGGTATTCCTGAGGAGGTGAGGAGGGGATTGGCTCCCTCTCTGATCTTGGACGTTCCCGCCTCCGCAGCGGTGTGGGGTGATTCCGGTGGGTGGACGGTGGGGTGGGACGGCCTGAGAGCAGGAGCCCTGGGAGACGTGGCCCTTCCAGGTTGCCTTCGGTCAAGCCACAAGGGTCTTGCAGGGACCCGGCGGAGAAAGAGAAGGGGGGCCAGGCATTGCCAAGCATTGCCTTCAGGCAATGGCCCGCCTACGGATCTCCTGGGTGGTGGGGGGGGGGGGAAGGATGTGCTGGCTGGCACATGCCTGAGGCCCCAGGTCCTCGGGCAGCCAGCCCCACTGCCCACGGGGAGCGAGGCTGCCGGCTTTCTGGGGGCCCCTCCCCAGGCCCGGACGTCCTGAGAGCACCCGAGGAGGAGAGGAGCTGTGGACCGGCACCAGCGGGATCTTTGGCCGGCTGGCCGCCGCCATGGTTTCTGAGGCAGCTTTGGCGCTCTGCCTTCTCGGGGGGCCCCTCTGGATCTGCCCTGCCCGGGCAGCCCCCCACCGGGCCGCCCCTCGAGCACACCCCACCCCCGCCACCGGGGAAAGTTGGGGGAACGCTCTACCTAGAGCCACCGAGCTTGGCCTGGGGGCTCCGGCCCCGCCCCGCCTCCCCACGTCTCCCCACCCCTCCCCGCCCCCTCCCCGAGTGTGTGGGAGGAGCCCACCCCTTGTGGGCTGAGGCGGTCAGGTGACGCCCCGGGTGGGTGGGGCCGGGGCCCCGGCGCCCTATATAAGGCGGCGGCAGCCCTCCCTGGAGGCAGCGGGAGCCCGCGTCGCACATCGCACAGCACCGCGTCGCACAGCACCGCGCCTGAGGGCGCTTCTCCGTGGCTGACCCTGAAGAGGAGGAGGCCCAAGTGCCAGAGCTTTCTCCCCTAGAAGGTCGGGACTCTCCAGCAGTGTGTGGGTTGGTTGGGTTGGGTTGGAGGTGCAGCGTTTGGGCCGAGGGGGTTCCTCTTCTCCCCTGGCTGGAGAAGTCTACCCTCCGGGGGCCGCGTTCTTGGCCACTGCGAGGCGCACCGTGTGGGGAGGGACAGCGCGTCCTGTGGGGGGCGTGCACGGCGGCTGTGGGGGCGTGCGTGTGCGCGCGCGGGAAGCCAGCAGCCAGACTTGAGCATCTCCCTCTTCTGACCTTTGTGGCTGGTCAGACGCGCCCAGGCCAGGGATCCCCGGCCCCGCCCGATCTTGCGGGCTGGCAGGCATGGACAAGGCCAGCGCGTCGAGCTGGGACCAAGGGGGCGACCCAGGTCTGGCGGCAGAGACGGCAGCCGGGCCCTCGGGCCCCCGGGCGGCCCGCGGCGGTGAGCGGCCCGCGGACCGCCCGCAGGAGCTGATGCGCGCCCCTGAAGAGGAGGCGGACACAGGCCGCGGGCCTCCTGCAGCCAAAAGGCTGAAAAGGGACACCGAGGGCCAGAGACCGAGGAACCCCCGAGTGGATGAAGAGGAGGCCCAGAAGATGCGAACCCTCGTGGCTTCCATGAGCCAGGAGCAGCTGGACCGTTACGAAGTGTATCGCAGGTCAGCCTTCCCCAGGGCAACCATGAAACGTCTGATCCAGAGCGTGGCTGGCTCGGCGGTGGGCCAGAACGTCGTCATTGCCATGTCCGGAGTGGCCAAGGTCTTCGTCGGGGAGGTCGTGGAAGAGGCCCTGGACGTGTGTGAGAAGTGGGGGGAGACACCCCCGCTCCAACCCAAGCATCTGAGGGAGGCTGTGCGCAGGTTACGCTCCCGGGGCCGAATGCCCAGCACCAAGCACAAGAAGATCTTGTTCTTCTAGGCCCGGGGCCCGGGGAGGGACGGTGGTCCAGAGGCCCTAAGGGCCTCGCCCGCTGTCTCGCCTCTGTCTCAGCCCAAGGTGGGTGTGGGTAGACCCAGGAGGGATTCCTCCTCCGCCCTCCCCAAGACGCACCCTGCTACCCTTCTGCCCACACAACCAGGCTTCTGGGTCTGGTTCCCCCAGGCCAGCCCGGAAATGCGCATGCAATGGGAAATGGCTCAAGGAAGCAGGGGAGCGCCCGAGCGCCGGCCCGGGCACGTCTACTCCGGAGTCTACTCTGCTCGACCCTGATGCCTAAGGCGCCTCAAAGGGAATGTGCCTATGGATAGAGCTGATTTCCCTGGCGATAAGGACGCAGTGACACAGGGGCTCTTGGCAGGTCGCCGGTCTTCCGGGTGCTGCCGAAAGATAAAACAGTATACACTTGGAAAACCTGCATGGGAGTTCCCGTCATGGCTCAGTGGCTAAGGACTCCGCCTTGGAAGCATGAGGTTGCGGGTTCGATCCCTTGCCCCGCTCGCTCAGCGGCTTAAGGACCCGGCGTTGCCGCGAGCTGTGTTGTAGGTCCCAGACTCGGCTGGGATCTGGCAGAGCTGGGGCTCTGGCGTAGGTCGGTGGCTACAGCTCCCATTTCACCCCGAGCCTGGGACCCTCCTTATGCCCTGGGTGTGGCCACAGGGAATGGCAAAAAAAAAAAAAAAAAAAAAAAAAAAACCCAAAAAACAAAACAAAACAAAAAAACCCAAAACCCCAAAACACCAAAAAAAACCCCAAAAACCAAAAAAAAAAAAAAAACCAAAATGAAAAAACTCCCTAAAAAAAAAACAAAGGTTCAAAGGTGTACCAAAGTGGTTTAGAAAGACATGGGGAGGGGATGGGGGAGGAACAGATCCACAAGATCCAAGGCAAGGCTCCCAGTGGGACCTGGAATGGGTCAAGAGGTGGCGAGGTATTCCTGAGGAGGTGAGGAGGGGATTGGCTCCCTCTCTGATCTTGGACGTTCCCGCCTCCGCAGCGGTGTGGGGTGATTCCGGTGGGTGGACGGTGGGGTGGGACGGCCTGAGAGCAGGAGCCCTGGGAGACGTGGCCCTTCCAGGTTGCCTTCGGTCAAGCCACAAGGGTCTTGCAGGGACCCGGCGGAGAAAGAGAAGGGGGGCCAGGCATTGCCAAGCATTGCCTTCAGGCAATGGCCCGCCTACGGATCTCCTGGGTGGTGGGGGGGGGGGGAAGGATGTGCTGGCTGGCACATGCCTGAGGCCCCAGGTCCTCGGGCAGCCAGCCCCACTGCCCACGGGGAGCGAGGCTGCCGGCTTTCTGGGGGCCCCTCCCCAGGCCCGGACGTCCTGAGAGCACCCGAGGAGGAGAGGAGCTGTGGACCGGCACCAGCGGGATCTTTGGCCGGCTGGCCGCCGCCATGGTTTCTGAGGCAGCTTTGGCGCTCTGCCTTCTCGGGGGGCCCCTCTGGATCTGCCCTGCCCGGGCAGCCCCCCACCGGGCCGCCCCTCGAGCACACCCCACCCCCGCCACCGGGGAAAGTTGGGGGAACGCTCTACCTAGAGCCACCGAGCTTGGCCTGGGGGCTCCGGCCCCGCCCCGCCTCCCCACGTCTCCCCACCCCTCCCCGCCCCCTCCCCGAGTGTGTGGGAGGAGCCCACCCCTTGTGGGCTGAGGCGGTCAGGTGACGCCCCGGGTGGGTGGGGCCGGGGCCCCGGCGCCCTATATAAGGCGGCGGCAGCCCTCCCTGGAGGCAGCGGGAGCCCGCGTCGCACATCGCACAGCACCGCGTCGCACAGCACCGCGCCTGAGGGCGCTTCTCCGTGGCTGACCCTGAAGAGGAGGAGGCCCAAGTGCCAGAGCTTTCTCCCCTAGAAGGTCGGGACTCTCCAGCAGTGTGTGGGTTGGTTGGGTTGGGTTGGAGGTGCAGCGTTTGGGCCGAGGGGGTTCCTCTTCTCCCCTGGCTGGAGAAGTCTACCCTCCGGGGGCCGCGTTCTTGGCCACTGCGAGGCGCACCGTGTGGGGAGGGACAGCGCGTCCTGTGGGGGGCGTGCACGGCGGCTGTGGGGGCGTGCGTGTGCGCGCGCGGGAAGCCAGCAGCCAGACTTGAGCATCTCCCTCTTCTGACCTTTGTGGCTGGTCAGACGCGCCCAGGCCAGGGATCCCCGGCCCCGCCCGATCTTGCGGGCTGGCAGGCATGGACAAGGCCAGCGCGTCGAGCTGGGACCAAGGGGGCGACCCAGGTCTGGCGGCAGAGACGGCAGCCGGGCCCTCGGGCCCCCGGGCGGCCCGCGGCGGTGAGCGGCCCGCGGACCGCCCGCAGGAGCTGATGCGCGCCCCTGAAGAGGAGGCGGACACAGGCCGCGGGCCTCCTGCAGCCAAAAGGCTGAAAAGGGACACCGAGGGCCAGAGACCGAGGAACCCCCGAGTGGATGAAGAGGAGGCCCAGAAGATGCGAACCCTCGTGGCTTCCATGAGCCAGGAGCAGCTGGACCGTTACGAAGTGTATCGCAGGTCAGCCTTCCCCAGGGCAACCATGAAACGTCTGATCCAGAGCGTGGCTGGCTCGGCGGTGGGCCAGAACGTCGTCATTGCCATGTCCGGAGTGGCCAAGGTCTTCGTCGGGGAGGTCGTGGAAGAGGCCCTGGACGTGTGTGAGAAGTGGGGGGAGACACCCCCGCTCCAACCCAAGCATCTGAGGGAGGCTGTGCGCAGGTTACGCTCCCGGGGCCGAATGCCCAGCACCAAGCACAAGAAGATCTTGTTCTTCTAGGCCCGGGGCCCGGGGAGGGACGGTGGTCCAGAGGCCCTAAGGGCCTCGCCCGCTGTCTCGCCTCTGTCTCAGCCCAAGGTGGGTGTGGGTAGACCCAGGAGGGATTCCTCCTCCGCCCTCCCCAAGACGCACCCTGCTACCCTTCTGCCCACACAACCAGGCTTCTGGGTCTGGTTCCCCCAGGCCAGCCCGGAAATGCGCATGCAATGGGAAATGGCTCAAGGAAGCAGGGGAGCGCCCGAGCGCCGGCCCGGGCACGTCTACTCCGGAGTCTACTCTGCTCGACCCTGATGCCTAAGGCGCCTCAAAGGGAATGTGCCTATGGATAGAGCTGATTTCCCTGGCGATAAGGACGCAGTGACACAGGGGCTCTTGGCAGGTCGCCGGTCTTCCGGGTGCTGCCGAAAGATAAAACAGTATACACTTGGAAAACCTGCATGGGAGTTCCCGTCATGGCTCAGTGGCTAAGGACTCCGCCTTGGAAGCATGAGGTTGCGGGTTCGATCCCTTGCCCCGCTCGCTCAGCGGCTTAAGGACCCGGCGTTGCCGCGAGCTGTGTTGTAGGTCCCAGACTCGGCTGGGATCTGGCAGAGCTGGGGCTCTGGCGTAGGTCGGTGGCTACAGCTCCCATTCCACCCCGAGCCTGGGACCCTCCTTATGCCCTGGGTGTGGCCACAGGGAATGGCAAAAAAAAAAAAAAAAAAAAAAAAAAAAACCCAAAAAACAAAACAAAACAAAAAAACCCAAAACCCCAAAACACCAAAAAAAACCCCAAAAACCAAAAAAAAAAAAAAAAACCAAAATGAAAAAACTCCCTAAAAAAAAAACAAAGGTTCAAAGGTGTACCAAAGTGGTTTAGAAAGACATGGGGAGGGGATGGGGGAGGAACAGATCCACAAGATCCAAGGCAAGGCTCCCAGTGGGACCTGGAATGGGTCAAGAGGTGGCGAGGTATTCCTGAGGAGGTGAGGAGGGGATTGGCTCCCTCTCTGATCTTGGACGTTCCCGCCTCCGCAGCGGTGTGGGGTGATTCCGGTGGGTGGACGGTGGGGTGGGACGGCCTGAGAGCAGGAGCCCTGGGAGACGTGGCCCTTCCAGGTTGCCTTCGGTCAAGCCACAAGGGTCTTGCAGGGAGCCGGCGGAGAAAGAGAAGGGGGGCCAGGCATTGCCAAGCATTGCCTTCAGGCAATGGCCCGCCTACGGATCTCCTGGGTGGTGGGGGGGGGGAAGGATGTGCTGGCTGGCACATGCCTGAGGCCCCAGGTCCTCGGGCAGCCAGCCCCACTGCCCACGGGGAGCGAGGCTGCCGGCTTTCTGGGGGCCCCTCCCCAGGCCCGGACGTCCTGAGAGCACCCGAGGAGGAGAGGAGCTGTGGACCGGCACCAGCGGGATCTTTGGCCGGCTGGCCGCCGCCATGGTTTCTGAGGCAGCTTTGGCGCTCTGCCTTCTCGGGGGGCCCCTCTGGATCTGCCCTGCCCGGGCAGCCCCCCACCGGGCCGCCCCTCGAGCACACCCCACCCCCGCCACCGGGGAAAGTTGGGGGAACGCTCTACCTAGAGCCACCGAGCTTGGCCTGGGGGCTCCGGCCCCGCCCCGCCTCCCCACGTCTCCCCACCCCTCCCCGCCCCCTCCCCGAGTGTGTGGGAGGAGCCCACCCCTTGTGGGCTGAGGCGGTCAGGTGACGCCCCGGGTGGGTGGGGCCGGGGCCCCGGCGCCCTATATAAGGCGGCGGCAGCCCTCCCTGGAGGCAGCGGGAGCCCGCGTCGCACATCGCACAGCACCGCGTCGCACAGCACCGCGCCTGAGGGCGCTTCTCCGTGGCTGACCCTGAAGAGGAGGAGGCCCAAGTGCCAGAGCTTTCTCCCCTAGAAGGTCGGGACTCTCCAGCAGTGTGTGGGTTGGTTGGGTTGGGTTGGAGGTGCAGCGTTTGGGCCGAGGGGGTTCCTCTTCTCCCCTGGCTGGAGAAGTCTACCCTCCGGGGGCCGCGTTCTTGGCCACTGCGAGGCGCACCGTGTGGGGAGGGACAGCGCGTCCTGTGGGGGGCGTGCACGGCGGCTGTGGGGGCGTGCGTGTGCGCGCGCGGGAAGCCAGCAGCCAGACTTGAGCATCTCCCTCTTCTGACCTTTGTGGCTGGTCAGACGCGCCCAGGCCAGGGATCCCCGGCCCCGCCCGATCTTGCGGGCTGGCAGGCATGGACAAGGCCAGCGCGTCGAGCTGGGACCAAGGGGGCGACCCAGGTCTGGCGGCAGAGACGGCAGCCGGGCCCTCGGGCCCCCGGGCGGCCCGCGGCGGTGAGCGGCCCGCGGACCGCCCGCAGGAGCTGATGCGCGCCCCTGAAGAGGAGGCGGACACAGGCCGCGGGCCTCCTGCAGCCAAAAGGCTGAAAAGGGACACCGAGGGCCAGAGACCGAGGAACCCCCGAGTGGATGAAGAGGAGGCCCAGAAGATGCGAACCCTCGTGGCTTCCATGAGCCAGGAGCAGCTGGACCGTTACGAAGTGTATCGCAGGTCAGCCTTCCCCAGGGCAACCATGAAACGTCTGATCCAGAGCGTGGCTGGCTCGGCGGTGGGCCAGAACGTCGTCATTGCCATGTCCGGAGTGGCCAAGGTCTTCGTCGGGGAGGTCGTGGAAGAGGCCCTGGACGTGTGTGAGAAGTGGGGGGAGACACCCCCGCTCCAACCCAAGCATCTGAGGGAGGCTGTGCGCAGGTTACGCTCCCGGGGCCGAATGCCCAGCACCAAGCACAAGAAGATCTTGTTCTTCTAGGCCCGGGGCCCGGGGAGGGACGGTGGTCCAGAGGCCCTAAGGGCCTCGCCCGCTGTCTCGCCTCTGTCTCAGCCCAAGGTGGGTGTGGGTAGACCCAGGAGGGATTCCTCCTCCGCCCTCCCCAAGACGCACCCTGCTACCCTTCTGCCCACACAACCAGGCTTCTGGGTCTGGTTCCCCCAGGCCAGCCCGGAAATGCGCATGCAATGGGAAATGGCTCAAGGAAGCAGGGGAGCGCCCGAGCGCCGGCCCGGGCACGTCTACTCCGGAGTCTACTCTGCTCGACCCTGATGCCTAAGGCGCCTCAAAGGGAATGTGCCTATGGATAGAGCTGATTTCCCTGGCGATAAGGACGCAGTGACACAGGGGCTCTTGGCAGGTCGCCGGTCTTCCGGGTGCTGCCGAAAGATAAAACAGTATACACTTGGAAAACCTGCATGGGAGTTCCCGTCATGGCTCAGTGGCTAAGGACTCCGCCTTGGAAGCATGAGGTTGCGGGTTCGATCCCTTGCCCCGCTCGCTCAGCGGCTTAAGGACCCGGCGTTGCCGCGAGCTGTGTTGTAGGTCCCAGACTCGGCTGGGATCTGGCAGAGCTGGGGCTCTGGCGTAGGTCGGTGGCTACAGCTCCCATTCCACCCCGAGCCTGGGACCCTCCTTATGCCCTGGGTGTGGCCACAGGGAATGGCAAAAAAAAAAAAAAAAAAAAAAAAAAAAAAACCCAAAAAACAAAACAAAACAAAAAAACCCAAAACCCCAAAACACCAAAAAAAACCCCAAAAACCAAAAAAAAAAAAAAAAACCAAAATGAAAAAACTCCCTAAAAAAAAAACAAAGGTTCAAAGGTGTACCAAAGTGGTTTAGAAAGACATGGGGAGGGGATGGGGGAGGAACAGATCCACAAGATCCAAGGCAAGGCTCCCAGTGGGACCTGGAATGGGTCAAGAGGTGGCGAGGTATTCCTGAGGAGGTGAGGAGGGGATTGGCTCCCTCTCTGATCTTGGACGTTCCCGCCTCCGCAGCGGTGTGGGGTGATTCCGGTGGGTGGACGGTGGGGTGGGACGGCCTGAGAGCAGGAGCCCTGGGAGACGTGGCCCTTCCAGGTTGCCTTCGGTCAAGCCACAAGGGTCTTGCAGGGAGCCGGCGGAGAAAGAGAAGGGGGGCCAGGCATTGCCAAGCATTGCCTTCAGGCAATGGCCCGCCTACGGATCTCCTGGGTGGTGGGGGGGGGGAAGGATGTGCTGGCTGGCACATGCCTGAGGCCCCAGGTCCTCGGGCAGCCAGCCCCACTGCCCACGGGGAGCGAGGCTGCCGGCTTTCTGGGGGTCCCTCCCCAGGCCCGGACGTCCTGAGAGCACCCGAGGAGGAGAGGAGCTGTGGACCGGCACCAGCGGGATCTTTGGCCGGCTGGCCGCCGCCATGGTTTCTGAGGCAGCTTTGGCGCTCTGCCTTCTCGGGGGGCCCCTCTGGATCTGCCCTGCCCGGGCAGCCCCCCACCGGGCCGCCCCTCGAGCACACCCCACCCCCGCCACCGGGGAAAGTTGGGGGAACGCTCTACCTAGAGCCACCGAGCTTGGCCTGGGGGCTCCGGCCCCGCCCCGCCTCCCCACGTCTCCCCACCCCTCCCCGCCCCCTCCCCGAGTGTGTGGGAGGAGCCCACCCCTTGTGGGCTGAGGCGGTCAGGTGACGCCCCGGGTGGGTGGGGCCGGGGCCCCGGCGCCCTATATAAGGCGGCGGCAGCCCTCCCTGGAGGCAGCGGGAGCCCGCGTCGCACATCGCACAGCACCGCGTCGCACAGCACCGCGCCTGAGGGCGCTTCTCCGTGGCTGACCCTGAAGAGGAGGAGGCCCAAGTGCCAGAGCTTTCTCCCCTAGAAGGTCGGGACTCTCCAGCAGTGTGTGGGTTGGTTGGGTTGGGTTGGAGGTGCAGCGTTTGGGCCGAGGGGGTTCCTCTTCTCCCCTGGCTGGAGAAGTCTACCCTCCGGGGGCCGCGTTCTTGGCCACTGCGAGGCGCACCGTGTGGGGAGGGACAGCGCGTCCTGTGGGGGGCGTGCACGGCGGCTGTGGGGGCGTGCGTGTGCGCGCGCGGGAAGCCAGCAGCCAGACTTGAGCATCTCCCTCTTCTGACCTTTGTGGCTGGTCAGACGCGCCCAGGCCAGGGATCCCCGGCCCCGCCCGATCTTGCGGGCTGGCAGGCATGGACAAGGCCAGCGCGTCGAGCTGGGACCAAGGGGGCGACCCAGGTGTGGCGGCAGAGACGGCAGCCGGGCCCTCGGGCCCCCGGGCGGCCCGCGGCGGTGAGCGGCCCGCGGACCGCCCGCAGGAGCTGATGCGCGCCCCTGAAGAGGAGGCGGACACAGGCCGCGGGCCTCCTGCAGCCAAAAGGCTGAAAAGGGACACCGAGGGCCAGAGACCGAGGAACCCCCGAGTGGATGAAGAGGAGGCCCAGAAGATGCGAACCCTCGTGGCTTCCATGAGCCAGGAGCAGCTGGACCGTTACGAAGTGTATCGCAGGTCAGCCTTCCCCAGGGCAACCATGAAACGTCTGATCCAGAGCGTGGCTGGCTCGGCGGTGGGCCAGAACGTCGTCATTGCCATGTCCGGAGTGGCCAAGGTCTTCGTCGGGGAGGTCGTGGAAGAGGCCCTGGACGTGTGTGAGAAGTGGGGGGAGACACCCCCGCTCCAACCCAAGCATCTGAGGGAGGCTGTGCGCAGGTTACGCTCCCGGGGCCGAATGCCCAGCACCAAGCACAAGAAGATCTTGTTCTTCTAGGCCCGGGGCCCGGGGAGGGACGGTGGTCCAGAGGCCCTAAGGGCCTCGCCCGCTGTCTCGCCTCTGTCTCAGCCCAAGGTGGGTGTGGGTAGACCCAGGAGGGATTCCTCCTCCGCCCTCCCCAAGACGCACCCTGCTACCCTTCTGCCCACACAACCAGGCTTCTGGGTCTGGTTCCCCCAGGCCAGCCCGGAAATGCGCATGCAATGGGAAATGGCTCAAGGAAGCAGGGGAGCGCCCGAGCGCCGGCCCGGGCACGTCTACTCCGGAGTCTACTCTGCTCGACCCTGATGCCTAAGGCGCCTCAAAGGGAATGTGCCTATGGATAGAGCTGATTTCCCTGGCGATAAGGACGCAGTGACACAGGGGCTCTTGGCAGGTCGCCGGTCTTCCGGGTGCTGCCGAAAGATAAAACAGTATACACTTGGAAAACCTGCATGGGAGTTCCCGTCATGGCTCAGTGGCTAAGGACTCCGCCTTGGAAGCATGAGGTTGCGGGTTCGATCCCTTGCCCCGCTCGCTCAGCGGCTTAAGGACCCGGCGTTGCCGCGAGCTGTGTTGTAGGTCCCAGACTCGGCTGGGATCTGGCAGAGCTGGGGCTCTGGCGTAGGTCGGTGGCTACAGCTCCCATTCCACCCCGAGCCTGGGACCCTCCTTATGCCCTGGGTGTGGCCACAGGGAATGGCAAAAAAAAAAAAAAAAAAAAAAAAAACCCAAAAAACAAAACAAAACAAAAAAACCCAAAACCCCAAAACACCAAAAAAAACCCCAAAAACCAAAAAAAAAAAAAAAAACCAAAATGAAAAAACTCCCTAAAAAAAAAACAAAGGTTCAAAGGTGTACCAAAGTGGTTTAGAAAGACATGGGGAGGGGATGGGGGAGGAACAGATCCACAAGATCCAAGGCAAGGCTCCCAGTGGGACCTGGAATGGGTCAAGAGGTGGCGAGGTATTCCTGAGGAGGTGAGGAGGGGATTGGCTCCCTCTCTGATCTTGGACGTTCCCGCCTCCGCAGCGGTGTGGGGTGATTCCGGTGGGTGGACGGTGGGGTGGGACGGCCTGAGAGCAGGAGCCCTGGGAGACGTGGCCCTTCCAGGTTGCCTTCGGTCAAGCCACAAGGGTCTTGCAGGGAGCCGGCGGAGAAAGAGAAGGGGGGCCAGGCATTGCCAAGCATTGCCTTCAGGCAATGGCCCGCCTACGGATCTCCTGGGTGGTGGTGGGGGGGAAGGATGTGCTGGCTGGCACATGCCTGAGGCCCCAGGTCCTCGGGCAGCCAGCCCCACTGCCCACGGGGAGCGAGGCTGCCGGCTTTCTGGGGGCCCCTCCCCAGGCCCGGACGTCCTGAGAGCACCCGAGGAGGAGAGGAGCTGTGGACCGGCACCAGCGGGATCTTTGGCCGGCTGGCCGCCGCCATGGTTTCTGAGGCAGCTTTGGCGCTCTGCCTTCTCGGGGGGCCCCTCTGGATCTGCCCTGCCCGGGCAGCCCCCCACCGGGCCGCCCCTCGAGCACACCCCACCCCCGCCACCGGGGAAAGTTGGGGGAACGCTCTACCTAGAGCCACCGAGCTTGGCCTGGGGGCTCCGGCCCCGCCCCGCCTCCCCACGTCTCCCCACCCCTCCCCGCCCCCTCCCCGAGTGTGTGGGAGGAGCCCACCCCTTGTGGGCTGAGGCGGTCAGGTGACGCCCCGGGTGGGTGGGGCCGGGGCCCCGGCGCCCTATATAAGGCGGCAGCACCGCGTCGCACAGCACCGCGCCTGAGGGCGCTTCTCCGTGGCTGACCCTGAAGAGGAGGAGGCCCAAGTGCCAGAGCTTTCTCCCCTAGAAGGTCGGGACTCTCCAGCAGTGTGTGGGTTGGTTGGGTTGGGTTGGAGGTGCAGCGTTTGGGCCGAGGGGGTTCCTCTTCTCCCCTGGCTGGAGAAGTCTACCCTCCGGGGGCCGCGTTCTTGGCCACTGCGAGGCGCACCGTGTGGGGAGGGACAGCGCGTCCTGTGGGGGGCGTGCACGGCGGCTGTGGGGGCGTGCGTGTGCGCGCGCGGGAAGCCAGCAGCCAGACTTGAGCATCTCCCTCTTCTGACCTTTGTGGCTGGTCAGACGCGCCCAGGCCAGGGATCCCCGGCCCCGCCCGATCTTGCGGGCTGGCAGGCATGGACAAGGCCAGCGCGTCGAGCTGGGACCAAGGGGGCGACCCAGGTCTGGCGGCAGAGACGGCAGCCGGGCCCTCGGGCCCCCGGGCGGCCCGCGGCGGTGAGCGGCCCGCGGACCGCCCGCAGGAGCTGATGCGCGCCCCTGAAGAGGAGGCGGACACAGGCCGCGGGCCTCCTGCAGCCAAAAGGCTGAAAAGGGACACCGAGGGCCAGAGACCGAGGAACCCCCGAGTGGATGAAGAGGAGGCCCAGAAGATGCGAACCCTCGTGGCTTCCATGAGCCAGGAGCAGCTGGACCGTTACGAAGTGTATCGCAGGTCAGCCTTCCCCAGGGCAACCATGAAACGTCTGATCCAGAGCGTGGCTGGCTCGGCGGTGGGCCAGAACGTCGTCATTGCCATGTCCGGAGTGGCCAAGGTCTTCGTCGGGGAGGTCGTGGAAGAGGCCCTGGACGTGTGTGAGAAGTGGGGGGAGACACCCCCGCTCCAACCCAAGCATCTGAGGGAGGCTGTGCGCAGGTTACGCTCCCGGGGCCGAATGCCCAGCACCAAGCACAAGAAGATCTTGTTCTTCTAGGCCCGGGGCCCGGGGAGGGACGGTGGTCCAGAGGCCCTAAGGGCCTCGCCCGCTGTCTCGCCTCTGTCTCAGCCCAAGGTGGGTGTGGGTAGACCCAGGAGGGATTCCTCCTCCGCCCTCCCCAAGACGCACCCTGCTACCCTTCTGCCCACACAACCAGGCTTCTGGGTCTGGTTCCCCCAGGCCAGCCCGGAAATGCGCATGCAATGGGAAATGGCTCAAGGAAGCAGGGGAGCGCCCGAGCGCCGGCCCGGGCACGTCTACTCCGGAGTCTACTCTGCTCGACCCTGATGCCTAAGGCGCCTCAAAGGGAATGTGCCTATGGATAGAGCTGATTTCCCTGGCGATAAGGACGCAGTGACACAGGGGCTCTTGGCAGGTCGCCGGTCTTCCGGGTGCTGCCGAAAGATAAAACAGTATACACTTGGAAAACCTGCATGGGAGTTCCCGTCATGGCTCAGTGGCTAAGGACTCCGCCTTGGAAGCATGAGGTTGCGGGTTCGATCCCTTGCCCCGCTCGCTCAGCGGCTTAAGGACCCGGCGTTGCCGCGAGCTGTGTTGTAGGTCCCAGACTCGGCTGGGATCTGGCAGAGCTGGGGCTCTGGCGTAGGTCGGTGGCTACAGCTCCCATTCCACCCCGAGCCTGGGACCCTCCTTATGCCCTGGGTGTGGCCACAGGGAATGGCAAAAAAAAAAAAAAAAAAAAAAAAAAAAAACCCAAAAAACAAAACAAAACAAAAAAACCCAAAACCCCAAAACACCAAAAAAAACCCCAAAAACCAAAAAAAAAAAAAAAAACCAAAATGAAAAAACTCCCTAAAAAAAAAACAAAGGTTCAAAGGTGTACCAAAGTGGTTTAGAAAGACATGGGGAGGGGATGGGGGAGGAACAGATCCACAAGATCCAAGGCAAGGCTCCCAGTGGGACCTGGAATGGGTCAAGAGGTGGCGAGGTATTCCTGAGGAGGTGAGGAGGGGATTGGCTCCCTCTCTGATCTTGGACGTTCCCGCCTCCGCAGCGGTGTGGGGTGATTCCGGTGGGTGGACGGTGGGGTGGGACGGCCTGAGAGCAGGAGCCCTGGGAGACGTGGCCCTTCCAGGTTGCCTTCGGTCAAGCCACAAGGGTCTTGCAGGGAGCCGGCGGAGAAAGAGAAGGGGGGCCAGGCATTGCCAAGCATTGCCTTCAGGCAATGGCCCGCCTACGGATCTCCTGGGTGGTGGGGGGGGGGAAGGATGTGCTGGCTGGCACATGCCTGAGGCCCCAGGTCCTCGGGCAGCCAGCCCCACTGCCCACGGGGAGCGAGGCTGCCGGCTTTCTGGGGGCCCCTCCCCAGGCCCGGACGTCCTGAGAGCACCCGAGGAGGAGAGGAGCTGTGGACCGGCACCAGCGGGATCTTTGGCCGGCTGGCCGCCGCCATGGTTTCTGAGGCAGCTTTGGCGCTCTGCCTTCTCGGGGGGCCCCTCTGGATCTGCCCTGCCCGGGCAGCCCCCCACCGGGCCGCCCCTCGAGCACACCCCACCCCCGCCACCGGGGAAAGTTGGGGGAACGCTCTACCTAGAGCCACCGAGCTTGGCCTGGGGGCTCCGGCCCCGCCCCGCCTCCCCACGTCTCCCCACCCCTCCCCGCCCCCTCCCCGAGTGTGTGGGAGGAGCCCACCCCTTGTGGGCTGAGGCGGTCAGGTGACGCCCCGGGTGGGTGGGGCCGGGGCCCCGGCGCCCTATATAAGGCGGCAGCACCGCGTCGCACAGCACCGCGCCTGAGGGCGCTTCTCCGTGGCTGACCCTGAAGAGGAGGAGGCCCAAGTGCCAGAGCTTTCTCCCCTAGAAGGTCGGGACTCTCCAGCAGTGTGTGGGTTGGTTGGGTTGGGTTGGAGGTGCAGCGTTTGGGCCGAGGGGGTTCCTCTTCTCCCCTGGCTGGAGAAGTCTACCCTCCGGGGGCCGCGTTCTTGGCCACTGCGAGGCGCACCGTGTGGGGAGGGACAGCGCGTCCTGTGGGGGGCGTGCACGGCGGCTGTGGGGGCGTGCGTGTGCGCGCGCGGGAAGCCAGCAGCCAGACTTGAGCATCTCCCTCTTCTGACCTTTGTGGCTGGTCAGACGCGCCCAGGCCAGGGATCCCCGGCCCCGCCCGATCTTGCGGGCTGGCAGGCATGGACAAGGCCAGCGCGTCGAGCTGGGACCAAGGGGGCGACCCAGGTCTGGCGGCAGAGACGGCAGCCGGGCCCTCGGGCCCCCGGGCGGCCCGCGGCGGTGAGCGGCCCGCGGACCGCCCGCAGGAGCTGATGCGCGCCCCTGAAGAGGAGGCGGACACAGGCCGCGGGCCTCCTGCAGCCAAAAGGCTGAAAAGGGACACCGAGGGCCAGAGACCGAGGAACCCCCGAGTGGATGAAGAGGAGGCCCAGAAGATGCGAACCCTCGTGGCTTCCATGAGCCAGGAGCAGCTGGACCGTTACGAAGTGTATCGCAGGTCAGCCTTCCCCAGGGCAACCATGAAACGTCTGATCCAGAGCGTGGCTGGCTCGGCGGTGGGCCAGAACGTCGTCATTGCCATGTCCGGAGTGGCCAAGGTCTTCGTCGGGGAGGTCGTGGAAGAGGCCCTGGACGTGTGTGAGAAGTGGGGGGAGACACCCCCGCTCCAACCCAAGCATCTGAGGGAGGCTGTGCGCAGGTTACGCTCCCGGGGCCGAATGCCCAGCACCAAGCACAAGAAGATCTTGTTCTTCTAGGCCCGGGGCCCGGGGAGGGACGGTGGTCCAGAGGCCCTAAGGGCCTCGCCCGCTGTCTCGCCTCTGTCTCAGCCCAAGGTGGGTGTGGGTAGACCCAGGAGGGATTCCTCCTCCGCCCTCCCCAAGACGCACCCTGCTACCCTTCTGCCCACACAACCAGGCTTCTGGGTCTGGTTCCCCCAGGCCAGCCCGGAAATGCGCATGCAATGGGAAATGGCTCAAGGAAGCAGGGGAGCGCCCGAGCGCCGGCCCGGGCACGTCTACTCCGGAGTCTACTCTGCTCGACCCTGATGCCTAAGGCGCCTCAAAGGGAATGTGCCTATGGATAGAGCTGATTTCCCTGGCGATAAGGACGCAGTGACACAGGGGCTCTTGGCAGGTCGCCGGTCTTCCGGGTGCTGCCGAAAGATAAAACAGTATACACTTGGAAAACCTGCATGGGAGTTCCCGTCATGGCTCAGTGGCTAAGGACTCCGCCTTGGAAGCATGAGGTTGCGGGTTCGATCCCTTGCCCCGCTCGCTCAGCGGCTTAAGGACCCGGCGTTGCCGCGAGCTGTGTTGTAGGTCCCAGACTCGGCTGGGATCTGGCAGAGCTGGGGCTCTGGCGTAGGTCGGTGGCTACAGCTCCCATTCCACCCCGAGCCTGGGACCCTCCTTATGCCCTGGGTGTGGCCACAGGGAATGGCAAAAAAAAAAAAAAAAAAAAAAAAAAAAAAACCCAAAAAACAAAACAAAACAAAAAAACCCAAAACCCCAAAACACCAAAAAAAACCCCAAAAACCAAAAAAAAAAAAAAAAACCAAAATGAAAAAACTCCCTAAAAAAAAAACAAAGGTTCAAAGGTGTACCAAAGTGGTTTAGAAAGACATGGGGAGGGGATGGGGGAGGAACAGATCCACAAGATCCAAGGCAAGGCTCCCAGTGGGACCTGGAATGGGTCAAGAGGTGGCGAGGTATTCCTGAGGAGGTGAGGAGGGGATTGGCTCCCTCTCTGATCTTGGACGTTCCCGCCTCCGCAGCGGTGTGGGGTGATTCCGGTGGGTGGACGGTGGGGTGGGACGGCCTGAGAGCAGGAGCCCTGGGAGACGTGGCCCTTCCAGGTTGCCTTCGGTCAAGCCACAAGGGTCTTGCAGGGAGCCGGCGGAGAAAGAGAAGGGGGGCCAGGCATTGCCAAGCATTGCCTTCAGGCAATGGCCCGCCTACGGATCTCCTGGGTGGTGGGGGGGGGGAAGGATGTGCTGGCTGGCACATGCCTGAGGCCCCAGGTCCTCGGGCAGCCAGCCCCACTGCCCACGGGGAGCGAGGCTGCCGGCTTTCTGGGGGTCCCTCCCCAGGCCCGGACGTCCTGAGAGCACCCGAGGAGGAGAGGAGCTGTGGACCGGCACCAGCGGGATCTTTGGCCGGCTGGCCGCCGCCATGGTTTCTGAGGCAGCTTTGGCGCTCTGCCTTCTCGGGGGGCCCCTCTGGATCTGCCCTGCCCGGGCAGCCCCCCACCGGGCCGCCCCTCGAGCACACCCCACCCCCGCCACCGGGGAAAGTTGGGGGAACGCTCTACCTAGAGCCACCGAGCTTGGCCTGGGGGCTCCGGCCCCGCCCCGCCTCCCCACGTCTCCCCACCCCTCCCCGCCCCCTCCCCGAGTGTGTGGGAGGAGCCCACCCCTTGTGGGCTGAGGCGGTCAGGTGACGCCCCGGGTGGGTGGGGCCGGGGCCCCGGCGCCCTATATAAGGCGGCGGCAGCCCTCCCTGGAGGCAGCGGGAGCCCGCGTCGCACATCGCACAGCACCGCGTCGCACAGCACCGCGCCTGAGGGCGCTTCTCCGTGGCTGACCCTGAAGAGGAGGAGGCCCAAGTGCCAGAGCTTTCTCCCCTAGAAGGTCGGGACTCTCCAGCAGTGTGTGGGTTGGTTGGGTTGGGTTGGAGGTGCAGCGTTTGGGCCGAGGGGGTTCCTCTTCTCCCCTGGCTGGAGAAGTCTACCCTCCGGGGGCCGCGTTCTTGGCCACTGCGAGGCGCACCGTGTGGGGAGGGACAGCGCGTCCTGTGGGGGGCGTGCACGGCGGCTGTGGGGGCGTGCGTGTGCGCGCGCGGGAAGCCAGCAGCCAGACTTGAGCATCTCCCTCTTCTGACCTTTGTGGCTGGTCAGACGCGCCCAGGCCAGGGATCCCCGGCCCCGCCCGATCTTGCGGGCTGGCAGGCATGGACAAGGCCAGCGCGTCGAGCTGGGACCAAGGGGGCGACCCAGGTGTGGCGGCAGAGACGGCAGCCGGGCCCTCGGGCCCCCGGGCGGCCCGCGGCGGTGAGCGGCCCGCGGACCGCCCGCAGGAGCTGATGCGCGCCCCTGAAGAGGAGGCGGACACAGGCCGCGGGCCTCCTGCAGCCAAAAGGCTGAAAAGGGACACCGAGGGCCAGAGACCGAGGAACCCCCGAGTGGATGAAGAGGAGGCCCAGAAGATGCGAACCCTCGTGGCTTCCATGAGCCAGGAGCAGCTGGACCGTTACGAAGTGTATCGCAGGTCAGCCTTCCCCAGGGCAACCATGAAACGTCTGATCCAGAGCGTGGCTGGCTCGGCGGTGGGCCAGAACGTCGTCATTGCCATGTCCGGAGTGGCCAAGGTCTTCGTCGGGGAGGTCGTGGAAGAGGCCCTGGACGTGTGTGAGAAGTGGGGGGAGACACCCCCGCTCCAACCCAAGCATCTGAGGGAGGCTGTGCGCAGGTTACGCTCCCGGGGCCGAATGCCCAGCACCAAGCACAAGAAGATCTTGTTCTTCTAGGCCCGGGGCCCGGGGAGGGACGGTGGTCCAGAGGCCCTAAGGGCCTCGCCCGCTGTCTCGCCTCTGTCTCAGCCCAAGGTGGGTGTGGGTAGACCCAGGAGGGATTCCTCCTCCGCCCTCCCCAAGACGCACCCTGCTACCCTTCTGCCCACACAACCAGGCTTCTGGGTCTGGTTCCCCCAGGCCAGCCCGGAAATGCGCATGCAATGGGAAATGGCTCAAGGAAGCAGGGGAGCGCCCGAGCGCCGGCCCGGGCACGTCTACTCCGGAGTCTACTCTGCTCGACCCTGATGCCTAAGGCGCCTCAAAGGGAATGTGCCTATGGATAGAGCTGATTTCCCTGGCGATAAGGACGCAGTGACACAGGGGCTCTTGGCAGGTCGCCGGTCTTCCGGGTGCTGCCGAAAGATAAAACAGTATACACTTGGAAAACCTGCATGGGAGTTCCCGTCATGGCTCAGTGGCTAAGGACTCCGCCTTGGAAGCATGAGGTTGCGGGTTCGATCCCTTGCCCCGCTCGCTCAGCGGCTTAAGGACCCGGCGTTGCCGCGAGCTGTGTTGTAGGTCCCAGACTCGGCTGGGATCTGGCAGAGCTGGGGCTCTGGCGTAGGTCGGTGGCTACAGCTCCCATTCCACCCCGAGCCTGGGACCCTCCTTATGCCCTGGGTGTGGCCACAGGGAATGGCAAAAAAAAAAAAAAAAAAAAAAAAAAACCCAAAAAACAAAACAAAACAAAAAAACCCAAAACCCCAAAACACCAAAAAAAACCCCAAAAACCAAAAAAAAAAAAAAAAACCAAAATGAAAAAACTCCCTAAAAAAAAAACAAAGGTTCAAAGGTGTACCAAAGTGGTTTAGAAAGACATGGGGAGGGGATGGGGGAGGAACAGATCCACAAGATCCAAGGCAAGGCTCCCAGTGGGACCTGGAATGGGTCAAGAGGTGGCGAGGTATTCCTGAGGAGGTGAGGAGGGGATTGGCTCCCTCTCTGATCTTGGACGTTCCCGCCTCCGCAGCGGTGTGGGGTGATTCCGGTGGGTGGACGGTGGGGTGGGACGGCCTGAGAGCAGGAGCCCTGGGAGACGTGGCCCTTCCAGGTTGCCTTCGGTCAAGCCACAAGGGTCTTGCAGGGAGCCGGCGGAGAAAGAGAAGGGGGGCCAGGCATTGCCAAGCATTGCCTTCAGGCAATGGCCCGCCTACGGATCTCCTGGGTGGTGGTGGGGGGGAAGGATGTGCTGGCTGGCACATGCCTGAGGCCCCAGGTCCTCGGGCAGCCAGCCCCACTGCCCACGGGGAGCGAGGCTGCCGGCTTTCTGGGGGCCCCTCCCCAGGCCCGGACGTCCTGAGAGCACCCGAGGAGGAGAGGAGCTGTGGACCGGCACCAGCGGGATCTTTGGCCGGCTGGCCGCCGCCATGGTTTCTGAGGCAGCTTTGGCGCTCTGCCTTCTCGGGGGGCCCCTCTGGATCTGCCCTGCCCGGGCAGCCCCCCACCGGGCCGCCCCTCGAGCACACCCCACCCCCGCCACCGGGGAAAGTTGGGGGAACGCTCTACCTAGAGCCACCGAGCTTGGCCTGGGGGCTCCGGCCCCGCCCCGCCTCCCCACGTCTCCCCACCCCTCCCCGCCCCCTCCCCGAGTGTGTGGGAGGAGCCCACCCCTTGTGGGCTGAGGCGGTCAGGTGACGCCCCGGGTGGGTGGGGCCGGGGCCCCGGCGCCCTATATAAGGCGGCAGCACCGCGTCGCACAGCACCGCGCCTGAGGGCGCTTCTCCGTGGCTGACCCTGAAGAGGAGGAGGCCCAAGTGCCAGAGCTTTCTCCCCTAGAAGGTCGGGACTCTCCAGCAGTGTGTGGGTTGGTTGGGTTGGGTTGGAGGTGCAGCGTTTGGGCCGAGGGGGTTCCTCTTCTCCCCTGGCTGGAGAAGTCTACCCTCCGGGGGCCGCGTTCTTGGCCACTGCGAGGCGCACCGTGTGGGGAGGGACAGCGCGTCCTGTGGGGGGCGTGCACGGCGGCTGTGGGGGCGTGCGTGTGCGCGCGCGGGAAGCCAGCAGCCAGACTTGAGCATCTCCCTCTTCTGACCTTTGTGGCTGGTCAGACGCGCCCAGGCCAGGGATCCCCGGCCCCGCCCGATCTTGCGGGCTGGCAGGCATGGACAAGGCCAGCGCGTCGAGCTGGGACCAAGGGGGCGACCCAGGTGTGGCGGCAGAGACGGCAGCCGGGCCCTCGGGCCCCCGGGCGGCCCGCGGCGGTGAGCGGCCCGCGGACCGCCCGCAGGAGCTGATGCGCGCCCCTGAAGAGGAGGCGGACACAGGCCGCGGGCCTCCTGCAGCCAAAAGGCTGAAAAGGGACACCGAGGGCCAGAGACCGAGGAACCCCCGAGTGGATGAAGAGGAGGCCCAGAAGATGCGAACCCTCGTGGCTTCCATGAGCCAGGAGCAGCTGGACCGTTACGAAGTGTATCGCAGGTCAGCCTTCCCCAGGGCAACCATGAAACGTCTGATCCAGAGCGTGGCTGGCTCGGCGGTGGGCCAGAACGTCGTCATTGCCATGTCCGGAGTGGCCAAGGTCTTCGTCGGGGAGGTCGTGGAAGAGGCCCTGGACGTGTGTGAGAAGTGGGGGGAGACACCCCCGCTCCAACCCAAGCATCTGAGGGAGGCTGTGCGCAGGTTACGCTCCCGGGGCCGAATGCCCAGCACCAAGCACAAGAAGATCTTGTTCTTCTAGGCCCGGGGCCCGGGGAGGGACGGTGGTCCAGAGGCCCTAAGGGCCTCGCCCGCTGTCTCGCCTCTGTCTCAGCCCAAGGTGGGTGTGGGTAGACCCAGGAGGGATTCCTCCTCCGCCCTCCCCAAGACGCACCCTGCTACCCTTCTGCCCACACAACCAGGCTTCTGGGTCTGGTTCCCCCAGGCCAGCCCGGAAATGCGCATGCAATGGGAAATGGCTCAAGGAAGCAGGGGAGCGCCCGAGCGCCGGCCCGGGCACGTCTACTCCGGAGTCTACTCTGCTCGACCCTGATGCCTAAGGCGCCTCAAAGGGAATGTGCCTATGGATAGAGCTGATTTCCCTGGCGATAAGGACGCAGTGACACAGGGGCTCTTGGCAGGTCGCCGGTCTTCCGGGTGCTGCCGAAAGATAAAACAGTATACACTTGGAAAACCTGCATGGGAGTTCCCGTCATGGCTCAGTGGCTAAGGACTCCGCCTTGGAAGCATGAGGTTGCGGGTTCGATCCCTTGCCCCGCTCGCTCAGCGGCTTAAGGACCCGGCGTTGCCGCGAGCTGTGTTGTAGGTCCCAGACTCGGCTGGGATCTGGCAGAGCTGGGGCTCTGGCGTAGGTCGGTGGCTACAGCTCCCATTCCACCCCGAGCCTGGGACCCTCCTTATGCCCTGGGTGTGGCCACAGGGAATGGCAAAAAAAAAAAAAAAAAAAAAAAAACAAAAAACAAAACAAAACAAAAAAACCCAAAACCCCAAAACACCAAAAAAAACCCCAAAAACCAAAAAAAAAAAAAAAAACCAAAATGAAAAAACTCCCTAAAAAAAAAACAAAGGTTCAAAGGTGTACCAAAGTGGTTTAGAAAGACATGGGGAGGGGATGGGGGAGGAACAGATCCACAAGATCCAAGGCAAGGCTCCCAGTGGGACCTGGAATGGGTCAAGAGGTGGCGAGGTATTCCTGAGGAGGTGAGGAGGGGATTGGCTCCCTCTCTGATCTTGGACGTTCCCGCCTCCGCAGCGGTGTGGGGTGATTCCGGTGGGTGGACGGTGGGGTGGGACGGCCTGAGAGCAGGAGCCCTGGGAGACGTGGCCCTTCCAGGTTGCCTTCGGTCAAGCCACAAGGGTCTTGCAGGGAGCCGGCGGAGAAAGAGAAGGGGGGCCAGGCATTGCCAAGCATTGCCTTCAGGCAATGGCCCGCCTACGGATCTCCTGGGTGGTGGGGGGGGGGAAGGATGTGCTGGCTGGCACATGCCTGAGGCCCCAGGTCCTCGGGCAGCCAACCCCACTGCCCACGGGGAGCGAGGCTGCCGGCTTTCTGGGGGCCCCTCCCCAGGCCCGGACGTCCTGAGAGCACCCGAGGAGGAGAGGAGCTGTGGACCGGCACCAGCGGGATCTTTGGCCGGCTGGCCGCCGCCATGGTTTCTGAGGCAGCTTTGGCGCTCTGCCTTCTCGGGGGGCCCCTCTGGATCTGCCCTGCCCGGGCAGCCCCCCACCGGGCCGCCCCTCGAGCACACCCCACCCCCGCCACCGGGGAAAGTTGGGGGAACGCTCTACCTAGAGCCACCGAGCTTGGCCTGGGGGCTCCGGCCCCGCCCCGCCTCCCCACGTCTCCCCACCCCTCCCCGCCCCCTCCCCGAGTGTGTGGGAGGAGCCCACCCCTTGTGGGCTGAGGCGGTCAGGTGACGCCCCGGGTGGGTGGGGCCGGGGCCCCGGCGCCCTATATAAGGCGGCGGCAGCCCTCCCTGGAGGCAGCGGGAGCCCGCGTCGCACATCGCACAGCACCGCGTCGCACAGCACCGCGCCTGAGGGCGCTTCTCCGTGGCTGACCCTGAAGAGGAGGAGGCCCAAGTGCCAGAGCTTTCTCCCCTAGAAGGTCGGGACTCTCCAGCAGTGTGTGGGTTGGTTGGGTTGGGTTGGAGGTGCAGCGTTTGGGCCGAGGGGGTTCCTCTTCTCCCCTGGCTGGAGAAGTCTACCCTCCGGGGGCCGCGTTCTTGGCCACTGCGAGGCGCACCGTGTGGGGAGGGACAGCGCGTCCTGTGGGGGGCGTGCACGGCGGCTGTGGGGGCGTGCGTGTGCGCGCGCGGGAAGCCAGCAGCCAGACTTGAGCATCTCCCTCTTCTGACCTTTGTGGCTGGTCAGACGCGCCCAGGCCAGGGATCCCCGGCCCCGCCCGATCTTGCGGGCTGGCAGGCATGGACAAGGCCAGCGCGTCGAGCTGGGACCAAGGGGGCGACCCAGGTGTGGCGGCAGAGACGGCAGCCGGGCCCTCGGGCCCCCGGGCGGCCCGCGGCGGTGAGCGGCCCGCGGACCGCCCGCAGGAGCTGATGCGCGCCCCTGAAGAGGAGGCGGACACAGGCCGCGGGCCTCCTGCAGCCAAAAGGCTGAAAAGGGACACCGAGGGCCAGAGACCGAGGAACCCCCGAGTGGATGAAGAGGAGGCCCAGAAGATGCGAACCCTCGTGGCTTCCATGAGCCAGGAGCAGCTGGACCGTTACGAAGTGTATCGCAGGTCAGCCTTCCCCAGGGCAACCATGAAACGTCTGATCCAGAGCGTGGCTGGCTCGGCGGTGGGCCAGAACGTCGTCATTGCCATGTCCGGAGTGGCCAAGGTCTTCGTCGGGGAGGTCGTGGAAGAGGCCCTGGACGTGTGTGAGAAGTGGGGGGAGACACCCCCGCTCCAACCCAAGCATCTGAGGGAGGCTGTGCGCAGGTTACGCTCCCGGGGCCGAATGCCCAGCACCAAGCACAAGAAGATCTTGTTCTTCTAGGCCCGGGGCCCGGGGAGGGACGGTGGTCCAGAGGCCCTAAGGGCCTCGCCCGCTGTCTCGCCTCTGTCTCAGCCCAAGGTGGGTGTGGGTAGACCCAGGAGGGATTCCTCCTCCGCCCTCCCCAAGACGCACCCTGCTACCCTTCTGCCCACACAACCAGGCTTCTGGGTCTGGTTCCCCCAGGCCAGCCCGGAAATGCGCATGCAATGGGAAATGGCTCAAGGAAGCAGGGGAGCGCCCGAGCGCCGGCCCGGGCACGTCTACTCCGGAGTCTACTCTGCTCGACCCTGATGCCTAAGGCGCCTCAAAGGGAATGTGCCTATGGATAGAGCTGATTTCCCTGGCGATAAGGACGCAGTGACACAGGGGCTCTTGGCAGGTCGCCGGTCTTCCGGGTGCTGCCGAAAGATAAAACAGTATACACTTGGAAAACCTGCATGGGAGTTCCCGTCATGGCTCAGTGGCTAAGGACTCCGCCTTGGAAGCATGAGGTTGCGGGTTCGATCCCTTGCCCCGCTCGCTCAGCGGCTTAAGGACCCGGCGTTGCCGCGAGCTGTGTTGTAGGTCCCAGACTCGGCTGGGATCTGGCAGAGCTGGGGCTCTGGCGTAGGTCGGTGGCTACAGCTCCCATTCCACCCCGAGCCTGGGACCCTCCTTATGCCCTGGGTGTGGCCACAGGGAATGGCAAAAAAAAAAAAAAAAAAAAAAAAAAACCCAAAAAACAAAACAAAACAAAAAAACCCAAAACCCCAAAACACCAAAAAAAACCCCAAAAACCAAAAAAAAAAAAAAAAACCAAAATGAAAAAACTCCCTAAAAAAAAAACAAAGGTTCAAAGGTGTACCAAAGTGGTTTAGAAAGACATGGGGAGGGGATGGGGGAGGAACAGATCCACAAGATCCAAGGCAAGGCTCCCAGTGGGACCTGGAATGGGTCAAGAGGTGGCGAGGTATTCCTGAGGAGGTGAGGAGGGGATTGGCTCCCTCTCTGATCTTGGACGTTCCCGCCTCCGCAGCGGTGTGGGGTGATTCCGGTGGGTGGACGGTGGGGTGGGACGGCCTGAGAGCAGGAGCCCTGGGAGACGTGGCCCTTCCAGGTTGCCTTCGGTCAAGCCACAAGGGTCTTGCAGGGAGCCGGCGGAGAAAGAGAAGGGGGGCCAGGCATTGCCAAGCATTGCCTTCAGGCAATGGCCCGCCTACGGATCTCCTGGGTGGTGGGGGGGGGGAAGGATGTGCTGGCTGGCACATGCCTGAGGCCCCAGGTCCTCGGGCAGCCAGCCCCACTGCCCACGGGGAGCGAGGCTGCCGGCTTTCTGGGGGCCCCTCCCCAGGCCCGGACGTCCTGAGAGCACCCGAGGAGGAGAGGAGCTGTGGACCGGCACCAGCGGGATCTTTGGCCGGCTGGCCGCCGCCATGGTTTCTGAGGCAGCTTTGGCGCTCTGCCTTCTCGGGGGGCCCCTCTGGATCTGCCCTGCCCGGGCAGCCCCCCACCGGGCCGCCCCTCGAGCACACCCCACCCCCGCCACCGGGGAAAGTTGGGGGAACGCTCTACCTAGAGCCACCGAGCTTGGCCTGGGGGCTCCGGCCCCGCCCCGCCTCCCCACGTCTCCCCACCCCTCCCCGCCCCCTCCCCGAGTGTGTGGGAGGAGCCCACCCCTTGTGGGCTGAGGCGGTCAGGTGACGCCCCGGGTGGGTGGGGCCGGGGCCCCGGCGCCCTATATAAGGCGGCGGCAGCCCTCCCTGGAGGCAGCGGGAGCCCGCGTCGCACATCGCACAGCACCGCGTCGCACAGCACCGCGCCTGAGGGCGCTTCTCCGTGGCTGACCCTGAAGAGGAGGAGGCCCAAGTGCCAGAGCTTTCTCCCCTAGAAGGTCGGGACTCTCCAGCAGTGTGTGGGTTGGTTGGGTTGGGTTGGAGGTGCAGCGTTTGGGCCGAGGGGGTTCCTCTTCTCCCCTGGCTGGAGAAGTCTACCCTCCGGGGGCCGCGTTCTTGGCCACTGCGAGGCGCACCGTGTGGGGAGGGACAGCGCGTCCTGTGGGGGGCGTGCACGGCGGCTGTGGGGGCGTGCGTGTGCGCGCGCGGGAAGCCAGCAGCCAGACTTGAGCATCTCCCTCTTCTGACCTTTGTGGCTGGTCAGACGCGCCCAGGCCAGGGATCCCCGGCCCCGCCCGATCTTGCGGGCTGGCAGGCATGGACAAGGCCAGCGCGTCGAGCTGGGACCAAGGGGGCGACCCAGGTGTGGCGGCAGAGACGGCAGCCGGGCCCTCGGGCCCCCGGGCGGCCCGCGGCGGTGAGCGGCCCGCGGACCGCCCGCAGGAGCTGATGCGCGCCCCTGAAGAGGAGGCGGACACAGGCCGCGGGCCTCCTGCAGCCAAAAGGCTGAAAAGGGACACCGAGGGCCAGAGACCGAGGAACCCCCGAGTGGATGAAGAGGAGGCCCAGAAGATGCGAACCCTCGTGGCTTCCATGAGCCAGGAGCAGCTGGACCGTTACGAAGTGTATCGCAGGTCAGCCTTCCCCAGGGCAACCATGAAACGTCTGATCCAGAGCGTGGCTGGCTCGGCGGTGGGCCAGAACGTCGTCATTGCCATGTCCGGAGTGGCCAAGGTCTTCGTCGGGGAGGTCGTGGAAGAGGCCCTGGACGTGTGTGAGAAGTGGGGGGAGACACCCCCGCTCCAACCCAAGCATCTGAGGGAGGCTGTGCGCAGGTTACGCTCCCGGGGCCGAATGCCCAGCACCAAGCACAAGAAGATCTTGTTCTTCTAGGCCCGGGGCCCGGGGAGGGACGGTGGTCCAGAGGCCCTAAGGGCCTCGCCCGCTGTCTCGCCTCTGTCTCAGCCCAAGGTGGGTGTGGGTAGACCCAGGAGGGATTCCTCCTCCGCCCTCCCCAAGACGCACCCTGCTACCCTTCTGCCCACACAACCAGGCTTCTGGGTCTGGTTCCCCCAGGCCAGCCCGGAAATGCGCATGCAATGGGAAATGGCTCAAGGAAGCAGGGGAGCGCCCGAGCGCCGGCCCGGGCACGTCTACTCCGGAGTCTACTCTGCTCGACCCTGATGCCTAAGGCGCCTCAAAGGGAATGTGCCTATGGATAGAGCTGATTTCCCTGGCGATAAGGACGCAGTGACACAGGGGCTCTTGGCAGGTCGCCGGTCTTCCGGGTGCTGCCGAAAGATAAAACAGTATACACTTGGAAAACCTGCATGGGAGTTCCCGTCATGGCTCAGTGGCTAAGGACTCCGCCTTGGAAGCATGAGGTTGCGGGTTCGATCCCTTGCCCCGCTCGCTCAGCGGCTTAAGGACCCGGCGTTGCCGCGAGCTGTGTTGTAGGTCCCAGACTCGGCTGGGATCTGGCAGAGCTGGGGCTCTGGCGTAGGTCGGTGGCTACAGCTCCCATTCCACCCCGAGCCTGGGACCCTCCTTATGCCCTGGGTGTGGCCACAGGGAATGGCAAAAAAAAAAAAAAAAAAAAAAAAACAAAAAACAAAACAAAACAAAAAAACCCAAAACCCCAAAACACCAAAAAAAACCCCAAAAACCAAAAAAAAAAAAAAAAACCAAAATGAAAAAACTCCCTAAAAAAAAAACAAAGGTTCAAAGGTGTACCAAAGTGGTTTAGAAAGACATGGGGAGGGGATGGGGGAGGAACAGATCCACAAGATCCAAGGCAAGGCTCCCAGTGGGACCTGGAATGGGTCAAGAGGTGGCGAGGTATTCCTGAGGAGGTGAGGAGGGGATTGGCTCCCTCTCTGATCTTGGACGTTCCCGCCTCCGCAGCGGTGTGGGGTGATTCCGGTGGGTGGACGGTGGGGTGGGACGGCCTGAGAGCAGGAGCCCTGGGAGACGTGGCCCTTCCAGGTTGCCTTCGGTCAAGCCACAAGGGTCTTGCAGGGAGCCGGCGGAGAAAGAGAAGGGGGGCCAGGCATTGCCAAGCATTGCCTTCAGGCAATGGCCCGCCTACGGATCTCCTGGGTGGTGGGGGGGGGGAAGGATGTGCTGGCTGGCACATGCCTGAGGCCCCAGGTCCTCGGGCAGCCAACCCCACTGCCCACGGGGAGCGAGGCTGCCGGCTTTCTGGGGGCCCCTCCCCAGGCCCGGACGTCCTGAGAGCACCCGAGGAGGAGAGGAGCTGTGGACCGGCACCAGCGGGATCTTTGGCCGGCTGGCCGCCGCCATGGTTTCTGAGGCAGCTTTGGCGCTCTGCCTTCTCGGGGGGCCCCTCTGGATCTGCCCTGCCCGGGCAGCCCCCCACCGGGCCGCCCCTCGAGCACACCCCACCCCCGCCACCGGGGAAAGTTGGGGGAACGCTCTACCTAGAGCCACCGAGCTTGGCCTGGGGGCTCCGGCCCCGCCCCGCCTCCCCACGTCTCCCCACCCCTCCCCGCCCCCTCCCCGAGTGTGTGGGAGGAGCCCACCCCTTGTGGGCTGAGGCGGTCAGGTGACGCCCCGGGTGGGTGGGGCCGGGGCCCCGGCGCCCTATATAAGGCGGCGGCAGCCCTCCCTGGAGGCAGCGGGAGCCCGCGTCGCACATCGCACAGCACCGCGTCGCACAGCACCGCGCCTGAGGGCGCTTCTCCGTGGCTGACCCTGAAGAGGAGGAGGCCCAAGTGCCAGAGCTTTCTCCCCTAGAAGGTCGGGACTCTCCAGCAGTGTGTGGGTTGGTTGGGTTGGGTTGGAGGTGCAGCGTTTGGGCCGAGGGGGTTCCTCTTCTCCCCTGGCTGGAGAAGTCTACCCTCCGGGGGCCGCGTTCTTGGCCACTGCGAGGCGCACCGTGTGGGGAGGGACAGCGCGTCCTGTGGGGGGCGTGCACGGCGGCTGTGGGGGCGTGCGTGTGCGCGCGCGGGAAGCCAGCAGCCAGACTTGAGCATCTCCCTCTTCTGACCTTTGTGGCTGGTCAGACGCGCCCAGGCCAGGGATCCCCGGCCCCGCCCGATCTTGCGGGCTGGCAGGCATGGACAAGGCCAGCGCGTCGAGCTGGGACCAAGGGGGCGACCCAGGTGTGGCGGCAGAGACGGCAGCCGGGCCCTCGGGCCCCCGGGCGGCCCGCGGCGGTGAGCGGCCCGCGGACCGCCCGCAGGAGCTGATGCGCGCCCCTGAAGAGGAGGCGGACACAGGCCGCGGGCCTCCTGCAGCCAAAAGGCTGAAAAGGGACACCGAGGGCCAGAGACCGAGGAACCCCCGAGTGGATGAAGAGGAGGCCCAGAAGATGCGAACCCTCGTGGCTTCCATGAGCCAGGAGCAGCTGGACCGTTACGAAGTGTATCGCAGGTCAGCCTTCCCCAGGGCAACCATGAAACGTCTGATCCAGAGCGTGGCTGGCTCGGCGGTGGGCCAGAACGTCGTCATTGCCATGTCCGGAGTGGCCAAGGTCTTCGTCGGGGAGGTCGTGGAAGAGGCCCTGGACGTGTGTGAGAAGTGGGGGGAGACACCCCCGCTCCAACCCAAGCATCTGAGGGAGGCTGTGCGCAGGTTACGCTCCCGGGGCCGAATGCCCAGCACCAAGCACAAGAAGATCTTGTTCTTCTAGGCCCGGGGCCCGGGGAGGGACGGTGGTCCAGAGGCCCTAAGGGCCTCGCCCGCTGTCTCGCCTCTGTCTCAGCCCAAGGTGGGTGTGGGTAGACCCAGGAGGGATTCCTCCTCCGCCCTCCCCAAGACGCACCCTGCTACCCTTCTGCCCACACAACCAGGCTTCTGGGTCTGGTTCCCCCAGGCCAGCCCGGAAATGCGCATGCAATGGGAAATGGCTCAAGGAAGCAGGGGAGCGCCCGAGCGCCGGCCCGGGCACGTCTACTCCGGAGTCTACTCTGCTCGACCCTGATGCCTAAGGCGCCTCAAAGGGAATGTGCCTATGGATAGAGCTGATTTCCCTGGCGATAAGGACGCAGTGACACAGGGGCTCTTGGCAGGTCGCCGGTCTTCCGGGTGCTGCCGAAAGATAAAACAGTATACACTTGGAAAACCTGCATGGGAGTTCCCGTCATGGCTCAGTGGCTAAGGACTCCGCCTTGGAAGCATGAGGTTGCGGGTTCGATCCCTTGCCCCGCTCGCTCAGCGGCTTAAGGACCCGGCGTTGCCGCGAGCTGTGTTGTAGGTCCCAGACTCGGCTGGGATCTGGCAGAGCTGGGGCTCTGGCGTAGGTCGGTGGCTACAGCTCCCATTCCACCCCGAGCCTGGGACCCTCCTTATGCCCTGGGTGTGGCCACAGGGAATGGCAAAAAAAAAAAAAAAAAAAAAAAAAAACCCAAAAAACAAAACAAAACAAAAAAACCCAAAACCCCAAAACACCAAAAAAAACCCCAAAAACCAAAAAAAAAAAAAAAAACCAAAATGAAAAAACTCCCTAAAAAAAAAACAAAGGTTCAAAGGTGTACCAAAGTGGTTTAGAAAGACATGGGGAGGGGATGGGGGAGGAACAGATCCACAAGATCCAAGGCAAGGCTCCCAGTGGGACCTGGAATGGGTCAAGAGGTGGCGAGGTATTCCTGAGGAGGTGAGGAGGGGATTGGCTCCCTCTCTGATCTTGGACGTTCCCGCCTCCGCAGCGGTGTGGGGTGATTCCGGTGGGTGGACGGTGGGGTGGGACGGCCTGAGAGCAGGAGCCCTGGGAGACGTGGCCCTTCCAGGTTGCCTTCGGTCAAGCCACAAGGGTCTTGCAGGGAGCCGGCGGAGAAAGAGAAGGGGGGCCAGGCATTGCCAAGCATTGCCTTCAGGCAATGGCCCGCCTACGGATCTCCTGGGTGGTGGGGGGGGGGAAGGATGTGCTGGCTGGCACATGCCTGAGGCCCCAGGTCCTCGGGCAGCCAGCCCCACTGCCCACGGGGAGCGAGGCTGCCGGCTTTCTGGGGGCCCCTCCCCAGGCCCGGACGTCCTGAGAGCACCCGAGGAGGAGAGGAGCTGTGGACCGGCACCAGCGGGATCTTTGGCCGGCTGGCCGCCGCCATGGTTTCTGAGGCAGCTTTGGCGCTCTGCCTTCTCGGGGGGCCCCTCTGGATCTGCCCTGCCCGGGCAGCCCCCCACCGGGCCGCCCCTCGAGCACACCCCACCCCCGCCACCGGGGAAAGTTGGGGGAACGCTCTACCTAGAGCCACCGAGCTTGGCCTGGGGGCTCCGGCCCCGCCCCGCCTCCCCACGTCTCCCCACCCCTCCCCGCCCCCTCCCCGAGTGTGTGGGAGGAGCCCACCCCTTGTGGGCTGAGGCGGTCAGGTGACGCCCCGGGTGGGTGGGGCCGGGGCCCCGGCGCCCTATATAAGGCGGCGGCAGCCCTCCCTGGAGGCAGCGGGAGCCCGCGTCGCACATCGCACAGCACCGCGTCGCACAGCACCGCGCCTGAGGGCGCTTCTCCGTGGCTGACCCTGAAGAGGAGGAGGCCCAAGTGCCAGAGCTTTCTCCCCTAGAAGGTCGGGACTCTCCAGCAGTGTGTGGGTTGGTTGGGTTGGGTTGGAGGTGCAGCGTTTGGGCCGAGGGGGTTCCTCTTCTCCCCTGGCTGGAGAAGTCTACCCTCCGGGGGCCGCGTTCTTGGCCACTGCGAGGCGCACCGTGTGGGGAGGGACAGCGCGTCCTGTGGGGGGCGTGCACGGCGGCTGTGGGGGCGTGCGTGTGCGCGCGCGGGAAGCCAGCAGCCAGACTTGAGCATCTCCCTCTTCTGACCTTTGTGGCTGGTCAGACGCGCCCAGGCCAGGGATCCCCGGCCCCGCCCGATCTTGCGGGCTGGCAGGCATGGACAAGGCCAGCGCGTCGAGCTGGGACCAAGGGGGCGACCCAGGTGTGGCGGCAGAGACGGCAGCCGGGCCCTCGGGCCCCCGGGCGGCCCGCGGCGGTGAGCGGCCCGCGGACCGCCCGCAGGAGCTGATGCGCGCCCCTGAAGAGGAGGCGGACACAGGCCGCGGGCCTCCTGCAGCCAAAAGGCTGAAAAGGGACACCGAGGGCCAGAGACCGAGGAACCCCCGAGTGGATGAAGAGGAGGCCCAGAAGATGCGAACCCTCGTGGCTTCCATGAGCCAGGAGCAGCTGGACCGTTACGAAGTGTATCGCAGGTCAGCCTTCCCCAGGGCAACCATGAAACGTCTGATCCAGAGCGTGGCTGGCTCGGCGGTGGGCCAGAACGTCGTCATTGCCATGTCCGGAGTGGCCAAGGTCTTCGTCGGGGAGGTCGTGGAAGAGGCCCTGGACGTGTGTGAGAAGTGGGGGGAGACACCCCCGCTCCAACCCAAGCATCTGAGGGAGGCTGTGCGCAGGTTACGCTCCCGGGGCCGAATGCCCAGCACCAAGCACAAGAAGATCTTGTTCTTCTAGGCCCGGGGCCCGGGGAGGGACGGTGGTCCAGAGGCCCTAAGGGCCTCGCCCGCTGTCTCGCCTCTGTCTCAGCCCAAGGTGGGTGTGGGTAGACCCAGGAGGGATTCCTCCTCCGCCCTCCCCAAGACGCACCCTGCTACCCTTCTGCCCACACAACCAGGCTTCTGGGTCTGGTTCCCCCAGGCCAGCCCGGAAATGCGCATGCAATGGGAAATGGCTCAAGGAAGCAGGGGAGCGCCCGAGCGCCGGCCCGGGCACGTCTACTCCGGAGTCTACTCTGCTCGACCCTGATGCCTAAGGCGCCTCAAAGGGAATGTGCCTATGGATAGAGCTGATTTCCCTGGCGATAAGGACGCAGTGACACAGGGGCTCTTGGCAGGTCGCCGGTCTTCCGGGTGCTGCCGAAAGATAAAACAGTATACACTTGGAAAACCTGCATGGGAGTTCCCGTCATGGCTCAGTGGCTAAGGACTCCGCCTTGGAAGCATGAGGTTGCGGGTTCGATCCCTTGCCCCGCTCGCTCAGCGGCTTAAGGACCCGGCGTTGCCGCGAGCTGTGTTGTAGGTCCCAGACTCGGCTGGGATCTGGCAGAGCTGGGGCTCTGGCGTAGGTCGGTGGCTACAGCTCCCATTCCACCCCGAGCCTGGGACCCTCCTTATGCCCTGGGTGTGGCCACAGGGAATGGCAAAAAAAAAAAAAAAAAAAAAAAAAAAACCCAAAAAACAAAACAAAACAAAAAAACCCAAAACCCCAAAACACCAAAAAAAACCCCAAAAACCAAAAAAAAAAAAAAAACCAAAATGAAAAAACTCCCTAAAAAAAAAACAAAGGTTCAAAGGTGTACCAAAGTGGTTTAGAAAGACATGGGGAGGGGATGGGGGAGGAACAGATCCACAAGATCCAAGGCAAGGCTCCCAGTGGGACCTGGAATGGGTCAAGAGGTGGCGAGGTATTCCTGAGGAGGTGAGGAGGGGATTGGCTCCCTCTCTGATCTTGGACGTTCCCGCCTCCGCAGCGGTGTGGGGTGATTCCGGTGGGTGGACGGTGGGGTGGGACGGCCTGAGAGCAGGAGCCCTGGGAGACGTGGCCCTTCCAGGTTGCCTTCGGTCAAGCCACAAGGGTCTTGCAGGGAGCCGGCGGAGAAAGAGAAGGGGGGCCAGGCATTGCCAAGCATTGCCTTCAGGCAATGGCCCGCCTACGGATCTCCTGGGTGGTGGGGGGGGGGAAGGATGTGCTGGCTGGCACATGCCTGAGGCCCCAGGTCCTCGGGCAGCCAGCCCCACTGCCCACGGGGAGCGAGGCTGCCGGCTTTCTGGGGGCCCCTCCCCAGGCCCGGACGTCCTGAGAGCACCCGAGGAGGAGAGGAGCTGTGGACCGGCACCAGCGGGATCTTTGGCCGGCTGGCCGCCGCCATGGTTTCTGAGGCAGCTTTGGCGCTCTGCCTTCTCGGGGGGCCCCTCTGGATCTGCCCTGCCCGGGCAGCCCCCCACCGGGCCGCCCCTCGAGCACACCCCACCCCCGCCACCGGGGAAAGTTGGGGGAACGCTCTACCTAGAGCCACCGAGCTTGGCCTGGGGGCTCCGGCCCCGCCCCGCCTCCCCACGTCTCCCCACCCCTCCCCGCCCCCTCCCCGAGTGTGTGGGAGGAGCCCACCCCTTGTGGGCTGAGGCGGTCAGGTGACGCCCCGGGTGGGTGGGGCCGGGGCCCCGGCGCCCTATATAAGGCGGCAGCACCGCGTCGCACAGCACCGCGCCTGAGGGCGCTTCTCCGTGGCTGACCCTGAAGAGGAGGAGGCCCAAGTGCCAGAGCTTTCTCCCCTAGAAGGTCGGGACTCTCCAGCAGTGTGTGGGTTGGTTGGGTTGGGTTGGAGGTGCAGCGTTTGGGCCGAGGGGGTTCCTCTTCTCCCCTGGCTGGAGAAGTCTACCCTCCGGGGGCCGCGTTCTTGGCCACTGCGAGGCGCACCGTGTGGGGAGGGACAGCGCGTCCTGTGGGGGGCGTGCACGGCGGCTGTGGGGGCGTGCGTGTGCGCGCGCGGGAAGCCAGCAGCCAGACTTGAGCATCTCCCTCTTCTGACCTTTGTGGCTGGTCAGACGCGCCCAGGCCAGGGATCCCCGGCCCCGCCCGATCTTGCGGGCTGGCAGGCATGGACAAGGCCAGCGCGTCGAGCTGGGACCAAGGGGGCGACCCAGGTGTGGCGGCAGAGACGGCAGCCGGGCCCTCGGGCCCCCGGGCGGCCCGCGGCGGTGAGCGGCCCGCGGACCGCCCGCAGGAGCTGATGCGCGCCCCTGAAGAGGAGGCGGACACAGGCCGCGGGCCTCCTGCAGCCAAAAGGCTGAAAAGGGACACCGAGGGCCAGAGACCGAGGAACCCCCGAGTGGATGAAGAGGAGGCCCAGAAGATGCGAACCCTCGTGGCTTCCATGAGCCAGGAGCAGCTGGACCGTTACGAAGTGTATCGCAGGTCAGCCTTCCCCAGGGCAACCATGAAACGTCTGATCCAGAGCGTGGCTGGCTCGGCGGTGGGCCAGAACGTCGTCATTGCCATGTCCGGAGTGGCCAAGGTCTTCGTCGGGGAGGTCGTGGAAGAGGCCCTGGACGTGTGTGAGAAGTGGGGGGAGACACCCCCGCTCCAACCCAAGCATCTGAGGGAGGCTGTGCGCAGGTTACGCTCCCGGGGCCGAATGCCCAGCACCAAGCACAAGAAGATCTTGTTCTTCTAGGCCCGGGGCCCGGGGAGGGACGGTGGTCCAGAGGCCCTAAGGGCCTCGCCCGCTGTCTCGCCTCTGTCTCAGCCCAAGGTGGGTGTGGGTAGACCCAGGAGGGATTCCTCCTCCGCCCTCCCCAAGACGCACCCTGCTACCCTTCTGCCCACACAACCAGGCTTCTGGGTCTGGTTCCCCCAGGCCAGCCCGGAAATGCGCATGCAATGGGAAATGGCTCAAGGAAGCAGGGGAGCGCCCGAGCGCCGGCCCGGGCACGTCTACTCCGGAGTCTACTCTGCTCGACCCTGATGCCTAAGGCGCCTCAAAGGGAATGTGCCTATGGATAGAGCTGATTTCCCTGGCGATAAGGACGCAGTGACACAGGGGCTCTTGGCAGGTCGCCGGTCTTCCGGGTGCTGCCGAAAGATAAAACAGTATACACTTGGAAAACCTGCATGGGAGTTCCCGTCATGGCTCAGTGGCTAAGGACTCCGCCTTGGAAGCATGAGGTTGCGGGTTCGATCCCTTGCCCCGCTCGCTCAGCGGCTTAAGGACCCGGCGTTGCCGCGAGCTGTGTTGTAGGTCCCAGACTCGGCTGGGATCTGGCAGAGCTGGGGCTCTGGCGTAGGTCGGTGGCTACAGCTCCCATTCCACCCCGAGCCTGGGACCCTCCTTATGCCCTGGGTGTGGCCACAGGGAATGGCAAAAAAAAAAAAAAAAAAAAAAAAACAAAAAACAAAACAAAACAAAAAAACCCAAAACCCCAAAACACCAAAAAAAACCCCAAAAACCAAAAAAAAAAAAAAAACCAAAATGAAAAAACTCCCTAAAAAAAAAACAAAGGTTCAAAGGTGTACCAAAGTGGTTTAGAAAGACATGGGGAGGGGATGGGGGAGGAACAGATCCACAAGATCCAAGGCAAGGCTCCCAGTGGGACCTGGAATGGGTCAAGAGGTGGCGAGGTATTCCTGAGGAGGTGAGGAGGGGATTGGCTCCCTCTCTGATCTTGGACGTTCCCGCCTCCGCAGCGGTGTGGGGTGATTCCGGTGGGTGGACGGTGGGGTGGGACGGCCTGAGAGCAGGAGCCCTGGGAGACGTGGCCCTTCCAGGTTGCCTTCGGTCAAGCCACAAGGGTCTTGCAGGGAGCCGGCGGAGAAAGAGAAGGGGGGCCAGGCATTGCCAAGCATTGCCTTCAGGCAATGGCCCGCCTACGGATCTCCTGGGTGGTGGGGGGGGGGAAGGATGTGCTGGCTGGCACATGCCTGAGGCCCCAGGTCCTCGGGCAGCCAACCCCACTGCCCACGGGGAGCGAGGCTGCCGGCTTTCTGGGGGCCCCTCCCCAGGCCCGGACGTCCTGAGAGCACCCGAGGAGGAGAGGAGCTGTGGACCGGCACCAGCGGGATCTTTGGCCGGCTGGCCGCCGCCATGGTTTCTGAGGCAGCTTTGGCGCTCTGCCTTCTCGGGGGGCCCCTCTGGATCTGCCCTGCCCGGGCAGCCCCCCACCGGGCCGCCCCTCGAGCACACCCCACCCCCGCCACCGGGGAAAGTTGGGGGAACGCTCTACCTAGAGCCACCGAGCTTGGCCTGGGGGCTCCGGCCCCGCCCCGCCTCCCCACGTCTCCCCACCCCTCCCCGCCCCCTCCCCGAGTGTGTGGGAGGAGCCCACCCCTTGTGGGCTGAGGCGGTCAGGTGACGCCCCGGGTGGGTGGGGCCGGGGCCCCTGCGCCCTATATAAGGCGGCGGCAGCCCTCCCTGGAGGCAGCGGGAGCCCGCGTCGCACATCGCACAGCACCGCGTCGCACAGCACCGCGCCTGAGGGCGCTTCTCCGTGGCTGACCCTGAAGAGGAGGAGGCCCAAGTGCCAGAGCTTTCTCCCCTAGAAGGTCGGGACTCTCCAGCAGTGTGTGGGTTGGTTGGGTTGGGTTGGAGGTGCAGCGTTTGGGCCGAGGGGGTTCCTCTTCTCCCCTGGCTGGAGAAGTCTACCCTCCGGGGGCCGCGTTCTTGGCCACTGCGAGGCGCACCGTGTGGGGAGGGACAGCGCGTCCTGTGGGGGGCGTGCACGGCGGCTGTGGGGGCGTGCGTGTGCGCGCGCGGGAAGCCAGCAGCCAGACTTGAGCATCTCCCTCTTCTGACCTTTGTGGCTGGTCAGACGCGCCCAGGCCAGGGATCCCCGGCCCCGCCCGATCTTGCGGGCTGGCAGGCATGGACAAGGCCAGCGCGTCGAGCTGGGACCAAGGGGGCGACCCAGGTCTGGCGGCAGAGACGGCAGCCGGGCCCTCGGGCCCCCGGGCGGCCCGCGGCGGTGAGCGGCCCGCGGACCGCCCGCAGGAGCTGATGCGCGCCCCTGAAGAGGAGGCGGACACAGGCCGCGGGCCTCCTGCAGCCAAAAGGCTGAAAAGGGACACCGAGGGCCAGAGACCGAGGAACCCCCGAGTGGATGAAGAGGAGGCCCAGAAGATGCGAACCCTCGTGGCTTCCATGAGCCAGGAGCAGCTGGACCGTTACGAAGTGTATCGCAGGTCAGCCTTCCCCAGGGCAACCATGAAACGTCTGATCCAGAGCGTGGCTGGCTCGGCGGTGGGCCAGAACGTCGTCATTGCCATGTCCGGAGTGGCCAAGGTCTTCGTCGGGGAGGTCGTGGAAGAGGCCCTGGACGTGTGTGAGAAGTGGGGGGAGACACCCCCGCTCCAACCCAAGCATCTGAGGGAGGCTGTGCGCAGGTTACGCTCCCGGGGCCGAATGCCCAGCACCAAGCACAAGAAGATCTTGTTCTTCTAGGCCCGGGGCCCGGGGAGGGACGGTGGTCCAGAGGCCCTAAGGGCCTCGCCCGCTGTCTCGCCTCTGTCTCAGCCCAAGGTGGGTGTGGGTAGACCCAGGAGGGATTCCTCCTCCGCCCTCCCCAAGACGCACCCTGCTACCCTTCTGCCCACACAACCAGGCTTCTGGGTCTGGTTCCCCCAGGCCAGCCCGGAAATGCGCATGCAATGGGAAATGGCTCAAGGAAGCAGGGGAGCGCCCGAGCGCCGGCCCGGGCACGTCTACTCCGGAGTCTACTCTGCTCGACCCTGATGCCTAAGGCGCCTCAAAGGGAATGTGCCTATGGATAGAGCTGATTTCCCTGGCGATAAGGACGCAGTGACACAGGGGCTCTTGGCAGGTCGCCGGTCTTCCGGGTGCTGCCGAAAGATAAAACAGTATACACTTGGAAAACCTGCATGGGAGTTCCCGTCATGGCTCAGTGGCTAAGGACTCCGCCTTGGAAGCATGAGGTTGCGGGTTCGATCCCTTGCCCCGCTCGCTCAGCGGCTTAAGGACCCGGCGTTGCCGCGAGCTGTGTTGTAGGTCCCAGACTCGGCTGGGATCTGGCAGAGCTGGGGCTCTGGCGTAGGTCGGTGGCTACAGCTCCCATTCCACCCCGAGCCTGGGACCCTCCTTATGCCCTGGGTGTGGCCACAGGGAATGGCAAAAAAAAAAAAAAAAAAAAAAAAAACCCAAAAAACAAAACAAAACAAAAAAACCCAAAACCCCAAAACACCAAAAAAAACCCCAAAAACCAAAAAAAAAAAAAAAAAACCAAAATGAAAAAACTCCCTAAAAAAAAAACAAAGGTTCAAAGGTGTACCAAAGTGGTTTAGAAAGACATGGGGAGGGGATGGGGGAGGAACAGATCCACAAGATCCAAGGCAAGGCTCCCAGTGGGACCTGGAATGGGTCAAGAGGTGGCGAGGTATTCCTGAGGAGGTGAGGAGGGGATTGGCTCCCTCTCTGATCTTGGACGTTCCCGCCTCCGCAGCGGTGTGGGGTGATTCCGGTGGGTGGACGGTGGGGTGGGACGGCCTGAGAGCAGGAGCCCTGGGAGACGTGGCCCTTCCAGGTTGCCTTCGGTCAAGCCACAAGGGTCTTGCAGGGAGCCGGCGGAGAAAGAGAAGGGGGGCCAGGCATTGCCAAGCATTGCCTTCAGGCAATGGCCCGCCTACGGATCTCCTGGGTGGTGGGGGGGGGGAAGGATGTGCTGGCTGGCACATGCCTGAGGCCCCAGGTCCTCGGGCAGCCAGCCCCACTGCCCACGGGGAGCGAGGCTGCCGGCTTTCTGGGGGCCCCTCCCCAGGCCCGGACGTCCTGAGAGCACCCGAGGAGGAGAGGAGCTGTGGACCGGCACCAGCGGGATCTTTGGCCGGCTGGCCGCCGCCATGGTTTCTGAGGCAGCTTTGGCGCTCTGCCTTCTCGGGGGCCCCTCTGGATCTGCCCTGCCCGGGCAGCCCCCCACCGGGCCGCCCCTCGAGCACACCCCACCCCCGCCACCGGGGAAAGTTGGGGGAACGCTCTACCTAGAGCCACCGAGCTTGGCCTGGGGGCTCCGGCCCTGCCCCGCCTCCCCACGTCTCCCCACCCCTCCCCGCCCCCTCCCCGAGTGTGTGGGAGGAGCCCACCCCTTGTGGGCTGAGGCGGTCAGGTGACGCCCCGGGTGGGTGGGGCCGGGGCCCCGGCGCCCTATATAAGGCGGCGGCAGCCCTCCCTGGAGGCAGCGGGAGCCCGCGTCGCACATCGCACAGCACCGCGTCGCACAGCACCGCGCCTGAGGGCGCTTCTCCGTGGCTGACCCTGAAGAGGAGGAGGCCCAAGTGCCAGAGCTTTCTCCCCTAGAAGGTCGGGACTCTCCAGCAGTGTGTGGGTTGGTTGGGTTGGGTTGGAGGTGCAGCGTTTGGGCCGAGGGGGTTCCTCTTCTCCCCTGGCTGGAGAAGTCTACCCTCCGGGGGCCGCGTTCTTGGCCACTGCGAGGCGCACCGTGTGGGGAGGGACAGCGCGTCCTGTGGGGGGCGTGCACGGCGGCTGTGGGGGCGTGCGTGTGCGCGCGCGGGAAGCCAGCAGCCAGACTTGAGCATCTCCCTCTTCTGACCTTTGTGGCTGGTCAGACGCGCCCAGGCCAGGGATCCCCGGCCCCGCCCGATCTTGCGGGCTGGCAGGCATGGACAAGGCCAGCGCGTCGAGCTGGGACCAAGGGGGCGACCCAGGTCTGGCGGCAGAGACGGCAGCCGGGCCCTCGGGCCCCCGGGCGGCCCGCGGCGGTGAGCGGCCCGCGGACCGCCCGCAGGAGCTGATGCGCGCCCCTGAAGAGGAGGCGGACACAGGCCGCGGGCCTCCTGCAGCCAAAAGGCTGAAAAGGGACACCGAGGGCCAGAGACCGAGGAACCCCCGAGTGGATGAAGAGGAGGCCCAGAAGATGCGAACCCTCGTGGCTTCCATGAGCCAGGAGCAGCTGGACCGTTACGAAGTGTATCGCAGGTCAGCCTTCCCCAGGGCAACCATGAAACGTCTGATCCAGAGCGTGGCTGGCTCGGCGGTGGGCCAGAACGTCGTCATTGCCATGTCCGGAGTGGCCAAGGTCTTCGTCGGGGAGGTCGTGGAAGAGGCCCTGGACGTGTGTGAGAAGTGGGGGGAGACACCCCCGCTCCAACCCAAGCATCTGAGGGAGGCTGTGCGCAGGTTACGCTCCCGGGGCCGAATGCCCAGCACCAAGCACAAGAAGATCTTGTTCTTCTAGGCCCGGGGCCCGGGGAGGGACGGTGGTCCAGAGGCCCTAAGGGCCTCGCCCGCTGTCTCGCCTCTGTCTCAGCCCAAGGTGGGTGTGGGTAGACCCAGGAGGGATTCCTCCTCCGCCCTCCCCAAGACGCACCCTGCTACCCTTCTGCCCACACAACCAGGCTTCTGGGTCTGGTTCCCCCAGGCCAGCCCGGAAATGCGCATGCAATGGGAAATGGCTCAAGGAAGCAGGGGAGCGCCCGAGCGCCGGCCCGGGCACGTCTACTCCGGAGTCTACTCTGCTCGACCCTGATGCCTAAGGCGCCTCAAAGGGAATGTGCCTATGGATAGAGCTGATTTCCCTGGCGATAAGGACGCAGTGACACAGGGGCTCTTGGCAGGTCGCCGGTCTTCCGGGTGCTGCCGAAAGATAAAACAGTATACACTTGGAAAACCTGCATGGGAGTTCCCGTCATGGCTCAGTGGCTAAGGACTCCGCCTTGGAAGCATGAGGTTGCGGGTTCGATCCCTTGCCCCGCTCGCTCAGCGGCTTAAGGACCCGGCGTTGCCGCGAGCTGTGTTGTAGGTCCCAGACTCGGCTGGGATCTGGCAGAGCTGGGGCTCTGGCGTAGGTCGGTGGCTACAGCTCCCATTCCACCCCGAGCCTGGGACCCTCCTTATGCCCTGGGTGTGGCCACAGGGAATGGCAAAAAAAAAAAAAAAAAAAAAAAAAAAAAACCCAAAAAACAAAACAAAACAAAAAAACCCAAAACCCCAAAACACCAAAAAAAACCCCAAAAACCAAAAAAAAAAAAAAAAACCAAAATGAAAAAACTCCCTAAAAAAAAAACAAAGGTTCAAAGGTGTACCAAAGTGGTTTAGAAAGACATGGGGAGGGGATGGGGGAGGAACAGATCCACAAGATCCAAGGCAAGGCTCCCAGTGGGACCTGGAATGGGTCAAGAGGTGGCGAGGTATTCCTGAGGAGGTGAGGAGGGGATTGGCTCCCTCTCTGATCTTGGACGTTCCCGCCTCCGCAGCGGTGTGGGGTGATTCCGGTGGGTGGACGGTGGGGTGGGACGGCCTGAGAGCAGGAGCCCTGGGAGACGTGGCCCTTCCAGGTTGCCTTCGGTCAAGCCACAAGGGTCTTGCAGGGAGCCGGCGGAGAAAGAGAAGGGGGGCCAGGCATTGCCAAGCATTGCCTTCAGGCAATGGCCCGCCTACGGATCTCCTGGGTGGTGGGGGGGGGGAAGGATGTGCTGGCTGGCACATGCCTGAGGCCCCAGGTCCTCGGGCAGCCAGCCCCACTGCCCACGGGGAGCGAGGCTGCCGGCTTTCTGGGGGTCCCTCCCCAGGCCCGGACGTCCTGAGAGCACCCGAGGAGGAGAGGAGCTGTGGACCGGCACCAGCGGGATCTTTGGCCGGCTGGCCGCCGCCATGGTTTCTGAGGCAGCTTTGGCGCTCTGCCTTCTCGGGGGGCCCCTCTGGATCTGCCCTGCCCGGGCAGCCCCCCACCGGGCCGCCCCTCGAGCACACCCCACCCCCGCCACCGGGGAAAGTTGGGGGAACGCTCTACCTAGAGCCACCGAGCTTGGCCTGGGGGCTCCGGCCCCGCCCCGCCTCCCCACGTCTCCCCACCCCTCCCCGCCCCCTCCCCGAGTGTGTGGGAGGAGCCCACCCCTTGTGGGCTGAGGCGGTCAGGTGACGCCCCGGGTGGGTGGGGCCGGGGCCCCGGCGCCCTATATAAGGCGGCGGCAGCCCTCCCTGGAGGCAGCGGGAGCCCGCGTCGCACATCGCACAGCACCGCGTCGCACAGCACCGCGCCTGAGGGCGCTTCTCCGTGGCTGACCCTGAAGAGGAGGAGGCCCAAGTGCCAGAGCTTTCTCCCCTAGAAGGTCGGGACTCTCCAGCAGTGTGTGGGTTGGTTGGGTTGGGTTGGAGGTGCAGCGTTTGGGCCGAGGGGGTTCCTCTTCTCCCCTGGCTGGAGAAGTCTACCCTCCGGGGGCCGCGTTCTTGGCCACTGCGAGGCGCACCGTGTGGGGAGGGACAGCGCGTCCTGTGGGGGGCGTGCACGGCGGCTGTGGGGGCGTGCGTGTGCGCGCGCGGGAAGCCAGCAGCCAGACTTGAGCATCTCCCTCTTCTGACCTTTGTGGCTGGTCAGACGCGCCCAGGCCAGGGATCCCCGGCCCCGCCCGATCTTGCGGGCTGGCAGGCATGGACAAGGCCAGCGCGTCGAGCTGGGACCAAGGGGGCGACCCAGGTGTGGCGGCAGAGACGGCAGCCGGGCCCTCGGGCCCCCGGGCGGCCCGCGGCGGTGAGCGGCCCGCGGACCGCCCGCAGGAGCTGATGCGCGCCCCTGAAGAGGAGGCGGACACAGGCCGCGGGCCTCCTGCAGCCAAAAGGCTGAAAAGGGACACCGAGGGCCAGAGACCGAGGAACCCCCGAGTGGATGAAGAGGAGGCCCAGAAGATGCGAACCCTCGTGGCTTCCATGAGCCAGGAGCAGCTGGACCGTTACGAAGTGTATCGCAGGTCAGCCTTCCCCAGGGCAACCATGAAACGTCTGATCCAGAGCGTGGCTGGCTCGGCGGTGGGCCAGAACGTCGTCATTGCCATGTCCGGAGTGGCCAAGGTCTTCGTCGGGGAGGTCGTGGAAGAGGCCCTGGACGTGTGTGAGAAGTGGGGGGAGACACCCCCGCTCCAACCCAAGCATCTGAGGGAGGCTGTGCGCAGGTTACGCTCCCGGGGCCGAATGCCCAGCACCAAGCACAAGAAGATCTTGTTCTTCTAGGCCCGGGGCCCGGGGAGGGACGGTGGTCCAGAGGCCCTAAGGGCCTCGCCCGCTGTCTCGCCTCTGTCTCAGCCCAAGGTGGGTGTGGGTAGACCCAGGAGGGATTCCTCCTCCGCCCTCCCCAAGACGCACCCTGCTACCCTTCTGCCCACACAACCAGGCTTCTGGGTCTGGTTCCCCCAGGCCAGCCCGGAAATGCGCATGCAATGGGAAATGGCTCAAGGAAGCAGGGGAGCGCCCGAGCGCCGGCCCGGGCACGTCTACTCCGGAGTCTACTCTGCTCGACCCTGATGCCTAAGGCGCCTCAAAGGGAATGTGCCTATGGATAGAGCTGATTTCCCTGGCGATAAGGACGCAGTGACACAGGGGCTCTTGGCAGGTCGCCGGTCTTCCGGGTGCTGCCGAAAGATAAAACAGTATACACTTGGAAAACCTGCATGGGAGTTCCCGTCATGGCTCAGTGGCTAAGGACTCCGCCTTGGAAGCATGAGGTTGCGGGTTCGATCCCTTGCCCCGCTCGCTCAGCGGCTTAAGGACCCGGCGTTGCCGCGATCTGTGTTGTAGGTCCCAGACTCGGCTGGGATCTGGCAGAGCTGGGGCTCTGGCGTAGGTCGGTGGCTACAGCTCCCATTCCACCCCGAGCCTGGGACCCTCCTTATGCCCTGGGTGTGGCCACAGGGAATGGCAAAAAAAAAAAAAAAAAAAAAAAACCCAAAAAACAAAACAAAACAAAAAAACCCAAAACCCCAAAACACCAAAAAAAACCCCAAAAACCAAAAAAAAAAAAAAAACCAAAATGAAAAAACTCCCTAAAAAAAAAACAAAGGTTCAAAGGTGTACCAAAGTGGTTTAGAAAGACATGGGGAGGGGATGGGGGAGGAACAGATCCACAAGATCCAAGGCAAGGCTCCCAGTGGGACCTGGAATGGGTCAAGAGGTGGCGAGGTATTCCTGAGGAGGTGAGGAGGGGATTGGCTCCCTCTCTGATCTTGGACGTTCCCGCCTCCGCAGCGGTGTGGGGTGATTCCGGTGGGTGGACGGTGGGGTGGGACGGCCTGAGAGCAGGAGCCCTGGGAGACGTGGCCCTTCCAGGTTGCCTTCGGTCAAGCCACAAGGGTCTTGCAGGGAGCCGGCGGAGAAAGAGAAGGGGGGCCAGGCATTGCCAAGCATTGCCTTCAGGCAATGGCCCGCCTACGGATCTCCTGGGTGGTGGGGGGGGGGAAGGATGTGCTGGCTGGCACATGCCTGAGGCCCCAGGTCCTCGGGCAGCCAGCCCCACTGCCCACGGGGAGCGAGGCTGCCGGCTTTCTGGGGGCCCCTCCCCAGGCCCGGACGTCCTGAGAGCACCCGAGGAGGAGAGGAGCTGTGGACCGGCACCAGCGGGATCTTTGGCCGGCTGGCCGCCGCCATGGTTTCTGAGGCAGCTTTGGCGCTCTGCCTTCTCGGGGGGCCCCTCTGGATCTGCCCTGCCCGGGCAGCCCCCCACCGGGCCGCCCCTCGAGCACACCCCACCCCCGCCACCGGGGAAAGTTGGGGGAACGCTCTACCTAGAGCCACCGAGCTTGGCCTGGGGGCTCCGGCCCCGCCCCGCCTCCCCACGTCTCCCCACCCCTCCCCGCCCCCTCCCCGAGTGTGTGGGAGGAGCCCACCCCTTGTGGGCTGAGGCGGTCAGGTGACGCCCCGGGTGGGTGGGGCCGGGGCCCCGGCGCCCTATATAAGGCGGCAGCACCGCGTCGCACAGCACCGCGCCTGAGGGCGCTTCTCCGTGGCTGACCCTGAAGAGGAGGAGGCCCAAGTGCCAGAGCTTTCTCCCCTAGAAGGTCGGGACTCTCCAGCAGTGTGTGGGTTGGTTGGGTTGGGTTGGAGGTGCAGCGTTTGGGCCGAGGGGGTTCCTCTTCTCCCCTGGCTGGAGAAGTCTACCCTCCGGGGGCCGCGTTCTTGGCCACTGCGAGGCGCACCGTGTGGGGAGGGACAGCGCGTCCTGTGGGGGGCGTGCACGGCGGCTGTGGGGGCGTGCGTGTGCGCGCGCGGGAAGCCAGCAGCCAGACTTGAGCATCTCCCTCTTCTGACCTTTGTGGCTGGTCAGACGCGCCCAGGCCAGGGATCCCCGGCCCCGCCCGATCTTGCGGGCTGGCAGGCATGGACAAGGCCAGCGCGTCGAGCTGGGACCAAGGGGGCGACCCAGGTCTGGCGGCAGAGACGGCAGCCGGGCCCTCGGGCCCCCGGGCGGCCCGCGGCGGTGAGCGGCCCGCGGACCGCCCGCAGGAGCTGATGCGCGCCCCTGAAGAGGAGGCGGACACAGGCCGCGGGCCTCCTGCAGCCAAAAGGCTGAAAAGGGACACCGAGGGCCAGAGACCGAGGAACCCCCGAGTGGATGAAGAGGAGGCCCAGAAGATGCGAACCCTCGTGGCTTCCATGAGCCAGGAGCAGCTGGACCGTTACGAAGTGTATCGCAGGTCAGCCTTCCCCAGGGCAACCATGAAACGTCTGATCCAGAGCGTGGCTGGCTCGGCGGTGGGCCAGAACGTCGTCATTGCCATGTCCGGAGTGGCCAAGGTCTTCGTCGGGGAGGTCGTGGAAGAGGCCCTGGACGTGTGTGAGAAGTGGGGGGAGACACCCCCGCTCCAACCCAAGCATCTGAGGGAGGCTGTGCGCAGGTTACGCTCCCGGGGCCGAATGCCCAGCACCAAGCACAAGAAGATCTTGTTCTTCTAGGCCCGGGGCCCGGGGAGGGACGGTGGTCCAGAGGCCCTAAGGGCCTCGCCCGCTGTCTCGCCTCTGTCTCAGCCCAAGGTGGGTGTGGGTAGACCCAGGAGGGATTCCTCCTCCGCCCTCCCCAAGACGCACCCTGCTACCCTTCTGCCCACACAACCAGGCTTCTGGGTCTGGTTCCCCCAGGCCAGCCCGGAAATGCGCATGCAATGGGAAATGGCTCAAGGAAGCAGGGGAGCGCCCGAGCGCCGGCCCGGGCACGTCTACTCCGGAGTCTACTCTGCTCGACCCTGATGCCTAAGGCGCCTCAAAGGGAATGTGCCTATGGATAGAGCTGATTTCCCTGGCGATAAGGACGCAGTGACACAGGGGCTCTTGGCAGGTCGCCGGTCTTCCGGGTGCTGCCGAAAGATAAAACAGTATACACTTGGAAAACCTGCATGGGAGTTCCCGTCATGGCTCAGTGGCTAAGGACTCCGCCTTGGAAGCATGAGGTTGCGGGTTCGATCCCTTGCCCCGCTCGCTCAGCGGCTTAAGGACCCGGCGTTGCCGCGAGCTGTGTTGTAGGTCCCAGACTCGGCTGGGATCTGGCAGAGCTGGGGCTCTGGCGTAGGTCGGTGGCTACAGCTCCCATTCCACCCCGAGCCTGGGACCCTCCTTATGCCCTGGGTGTGGCCACAGGGAATGGCAAAAAAAAAAAAAAAAAAAAAAAAAACCCAAAAAACAAAACAAAACAAAAAAACCCAAAACCCCAAAACACCAAAAAAAACCCCAAAAACCAAAAAAAAAAAAAAAAAACCAAAATGAAAAAACTCCCTAAAAAAAAAACAAAGGTTCAAAGGTGTACCAAAGTGGTTTAGAAAGACATGGGGAGGGGATGGGGGAGGAACAGATCCACAAGATCCAAGGCAAGGCTCCCAGTGGGACCTGGAATGGGTCAAGAGGTGGCGAGGTATTCCTGAGGAGGTGAGGAGGGGATTGGCTCCCTCTCTGATCTTGGACGTTCCCGCCTCCGCAGCGGTGTGGGGTGATTCCGGTGGGTGGACGGTGGGGTGGGACGGCCTGAGAGCAGGAGCCCTGGGAGACGTGGCCCTTCCAGGTTGCCTTCGGTCAAGCCACAAGGGTCTTGCAGGGAGCCGGCGGAGAAAGAGAAGGGGGGCCAGGCATTGCCAAGCATTGCCTTCAGGCAATGGCCCGCCTACGGATCTCCTGGGTGGTGGGGGGGGGGAAGGATGTGCTGGCTGGCACATGCCTGAGGCCCCAGGTCCTCGGGCAGCCAGCCCCACTGCCCACGGGGAGCGAGGCTGCCGGCTTTCTGGGGGCCCCTCCCCAGGCCCGGACGTCCTGAGAGCACCCGAGGAGGAGAGGAGCTGTGGACCGGCACCAGCGGGATCTTTGGCCGGCTGGCCGCCGCCATGGTTTCTGAGGCAGCTTTGGCGCTCTGCCTTCTCGGGGGCCCCTCTGGATCTGCCCTGCCCGGGCAGCCCCCCACCGGGCCGCCCCTCGAGCACACCCCACCCCCGCCACCGGGGAAAGTTGGGGGAACGCTCTACCTAGAGCCACCGAGCTTGGCCTGGGGGCTCCGGCCCTGCCCCGCCTCCCCACGTCTCCCCACCCCTCCCCGCCCCCTCCCCGAGTGTGTGGGAGGAGCCCACCCCTTGTGGGCTGAGGCGGTCAGGTGACGCCCCGGGTGGGTGGGGCCGGGGCCCCGGCGCCCTATATAAGGCGGCGGCAGCCCTCCCTGGAGGCAGCGGGAGCCCGCGTCGCACATCGCACAGCACCGCGTCGCACAGCACCGCGCCTGAGGGCGCTTCTCCGTGGCTGACCCTGAAGAGGAGGAGGCCCAAGTGCCAGAGCTTTCTCCCCTAGAAGGTCGGGACTCTCCAGCAGTGTGTGGGTTGGTTGGGTTGGGTTGGAGGTGCAGCGTTTGGGCCGAGGGGGTTCCTCTTCTCCCCTGGCTGGAGAAGTCTACCCTCCGGGGGCCGCGTTCTTGGCCACTGCGAGGCGCACCGTGTGGGGAGGGACAGCGCGTCCTGTGGGGGGCGTGCACGGCGGCTGTGGGGGCGTGCGTGTGCGCGCGCGGGAAGCCAGCAGCCAGACTTGAGCATCTCCCTCTTCTGACCTTTGTGGCTGGTCAGACGCGCCCAGGCCAGGGATCCCCGGCCCCGCCCGATCTTGCGGGCTGGCAGGCATGGACAAGGCCAGCGCGTCGAGCTGGGACCAAGGGGGCGACCCAGGTCTGGCGGCAGAGACGGCAGCCGGGCCCTCGGGCCCCCGGGCGGCCCGCGGCGGTGAGCGGCCCGCGGACCGCCCGCAGGAGCTGATGCGCGCCCCTGAAGAGGAGGCGGACACAGGCCGCGGGCCTCCTGCAGCCAAAAGGCTGAAAAGGGACACCGAGGGCCAGAGACCGAGGAACCCCCGAGTGGATGAAGAGGAGGCCCAGAAGATGCGAACCCTCGTGGCTTCCATGAGCCAGGAGCAGCTGGACCGTTACGAAGTGTGTCGCAGGTCAGCCTTCCCCAGGGCAACCATGAAACGTCTGATCCAGAGCGTGGCTGGCTCGGCGGTGGGCCAGAACGTCGTCATTGCCATGTCCGGAGTGGCCAAGGTCTTCGTCGGGGAGGTCGTGGAAGAGGCCCTGGACGTGTGTGAGAAGTGGGGGGAGACACCCCCGCTCCAACCCAAGCATCTGAGGGAGGCTGTGCGCAGGTTACGCTCCCGGGGCCGAATGCCCAGCACCAAGCACAAGAAGATCTTGTTCTTCTAGGCCCGGGGCCCGGGGAGGGACGGTGGTCCAGAGGCCCTAAGGGCCTCGCCCGCTGTCTCGCCTCTGTCTCAGCCCAAGGTGGGTGTGGGTAGACCCAGGAGGGATTCCTCCTCCGCCCTCCCCAAGACGCACCCTGCTACCCTTCTGCCCACACAACCAGGCTTCTGGGTCTGGTTCCCCCAGGCCAGCCCGGAAATGCGCATGCAATGGGAAATGGCTCAAGGAAGCAGGGGAGCGCCCGAGCGCCGGCCCGGGCACGTCTACTCCGGAGTCTACTCTGCTCGACCCTGATGCCTAAGGCGCCTCAAAGGGAATGTGCCTATGGATAGAGCTGATTTCCCTGGCGATAAGGACGCAGTGACACAGGGGCTCTTGGCAGGTCGCCGGTCTTCCGGGTGCTGCCGAAAGATAAAACAGTATACACTTGGAAAACCTGCATGGGAGTTCCCGTCATGGCTCAGTGGCTAAGGACTCCGCCTTGGAAGCATGAGGTTGCGGGTTCGATCCCTTGCCCCGCTCGCTCAGCGGCTTAAGGACCCGGCGTTGCCGCGAGCTGTGTTGTAGGTCCCAGACTCGGCTGGGATCTGGCAGAGCTGGGGCTCTGGCGTAGGTCGGTGGCTACAGCTCCCATTCCACCCCGAGCCTGGGACCCTCCTTATGCCCTGGGTGTGGCCACAGGGAATGGCAAAAAAAAAAAAAAAAAAAAAAAAAAACCCAAAAAACAAAACAAAACAAAAAAACCCAAAACCCCAAAACACCAAAAAAAACCCCAAAAACCAAAAAAAAAAAAAAAAACCAAAATGAAAAAACTCCCTAAAAAAAAAACAAAGGTTCAAAGGTGTACCAAAGTGGTTTAGAAAGACATGGGGAGGGGATGGGGGAGGAACAGATCCACAAGATCCAAGGCAAGGCTCCCAGTGGGACCTGGAATGGGTCAAGAGGTGGCGAGGTATTCCTGAGGAGGTGAGGAGGGGATTGGCTCCCTCTCTGATCTTGGACGTTCCCGCCTCCGCAGCGGTGTGGGGTGATTCCGGTGGGTGGACGGTGGGGTGGGACGGCCTGAGAGCAGGAGCCCTGGGAGACGTGGCCCTTCCAGGTTGCCTTCGGTCAAGCCACAAGGGTCTTGCAGGGAGCCGGCGGAGAAAGAGAAGGGGGGCCAGGCATTGCCAAGCATTGCCTTCAGGCAATGGCCCGCCTACGGATCTCCTGGGTGGTGGGGGGGGGGAAGGATGTGCTGGCTGGCACATGCCTGAGGCCCCAGGTCCTCGGGCAGCCAGCCCCACTGCCCACGGGGAGCGAGGCTGCCGGCTTTCTGGGGGCCCCTCCCCAGGCCCGGACGTCCTGAGAGCACCCGAGGAGGAGAGGAGCTGTGGACCGGCACCAGCGGGATCTTTGGCCGGCTGGCCGCCGCCATGGTTTCTGAGGCAGCTTTGGCGCTCTGCCTTCTCGGGGGGCCCCTCTGGATCTGCCCTGCCCGGGCAGCCCCCCACCGGGCCGCCCCTCGAGCACACCCCACCCCCGCCACCGGGGAAAGTTGGGGGAACGCTCTACCTAGAGCCACCGAGCTTGGCCTGGGGGCTCCGGCCCCGCCCCGCCTCCCCACGTCTCCCCACCCCTCCCCGCCCCCTCCCCGAGTGTGTGGGAGGAGCCCACCCCTTGTGGGCTGAGGCGGTCAGGTGACGCCCCGGGTGGGTGGGGCCGGGGCCCCGGCGCCCTATATAAGGCGGCAGCACCGCGTCGCACAGCACCGCGCCTGAGGGCGCTTCTCCGTGGCTGACCCTGAAGAGGAGGAGGCCCAAGTGCCAGAGCTTTCTCCCCTAGAAGGTCGGGACTCTCCAGCAGTGTGTGGGTTGGTTGGGTTGGGTTGGAGGTGCAGCGTTTGGGCCGAGGGGGTTCCTCTTCTCCCCTGGCTGGAGAAGTCTACCCTCCGGGGGCCGCGTTCTTGGCCACTGCGAGGCGCACCGTGTGGGGAGGGACAGCGCGTCCTGTGGGGGGCGTGCACGGCGGCTGTGGGGGCGTGCGTGTGCGCGCGCGGGAAGCCAGCAGCCAGACTTGAGCATCTCCCTCTTCTGACCTTTGTGGCTGGTCAGACGCGCCCAGGCCAGGGATCCCCGGCCCCGCCCGATCTTGCGGGCTGGCAGGCATGGACAAGGCCAGCGCGTCGAGCTGGGACCAAGGGGGCGACCCAGGTCTGGCGGCAGAGACGGCAGCCGGGCCCTCGGGCCCCCGGGCGGCCCGCGGCGGTGAGCGGCCCGCGGACCGCCCGCAGGAGCTGATGCGCGCCCCTGAAGAGGAGGCGGACACAGGCCGCGGGCCTCCTGCAGCCAAAAGGCTGAAAAGGGACACCGAGGGCCAGAGACCGAGGAACCCCCGAGTGGATGAAGAGGAGGCCCAGAAGATGCGAACCCTCGTGGCTTCCATGAGCCAGGAGCAGCTGGACCGTTACGAAGTGTGTCGCAGGTCAGCCTTCCCCAGGGCAACCATGAAACGTCTGATCCAGAGCGTGGCTGGCTCGGCGGTGGGCCAGAACGTCGTCATTGCCATGTCCGGAGTGGCCAAGGTCTTCGTCGGGGAGGTCGTGGAAGAGGCCCTGGACGTGTGTGAGAAGTGGGGGGAGACACCCCCGCTCCAACCCAAGCATCTGAGGGAGGCTGTGCGCAGGTTACGCTCCCGGGGCCGAATGCCCAGCACCAAGCACAAGAAGATCTTGTTCTTCTAGGCCCGGGGCCCGGGGAGGGACGGTGGTCCAGAGGCCCTAAGGGCCTCGCCCGCTGTCTCGCCTCTGTCTCAGCCCAAGGTGGGTGTGGGTAGACCCAGGAGGGATTCCTCCTCCGCCCTCCCCAAGACGCACCCTGCTACCCTTCTGCCCACACAACCAGGCTTCTGGGTCTGGTTCCCCCAGGCCAGCCCGGAAATGCGCATGCAATGGGAAATGGCTCAAGGAAGCAGGGGAGCGCCCGAGCGCCGGCCCGGGCACGTCTACTCCGGAGTCTACTCTGCTCGACCCTGATGCCTAAGGCGCCTCAAAGGGAATGTGCCTATGGATAGAGCTGATTTCCCTGGCGATAAGGACGCAGTGACACAGGGGCTCTTGGCAGGTCGCCGGTCTTCCGGGTGCTGCCGAAAGATAAAACAGTATACACTTGGAAAACCTGCATGGGAGTTCCCGTCATGGCTCAGTGGCTAAGGACTCCGCCTTGGAAGCATGAGGTTGCGGGTTCGATCCCTTGCCCCGCTCGCTCAGCGGCTTAAGGACCCGGCGTTGCCGCGAGCTGTGTTGTAGGTCCCAGACTCGGCTGGGATCTGGCAGAGCTGGGGCTCTGGCGTAGGTCGGTGGCTACAGCTCCCATTCCACCCCGAGCCTGGGACCCTCCTTATGCCCTGGGTGTGGCCACAGGGAATGGCAAAAAAAAAAAAAAAAAAAAAAAAAAAACCCAAAAAACAAAACAAAACAAAAAAACCCAAAACCCCAAAACACCAAAAAAAACCCCAAAAACCAAAAAAAAAAAAAAAAACCAAAATGAAAAAACTCCCTAAAAAAAAAACAAAGGTTCAAAGGTGTACCAAAGTGGTTTAGAAAGACATGGGGAGGGGATGGGGGAGGAACAGATCCACAAGATCCAAGGCAAGGCTCCCAGTGGGACCTGGAATGGGTCAAGAGGTGGCGAGGTATTCCTGAGGAGGTGAGGAGGGGATTGGCTCCCTCTCTGATCTTGGACGTTCCCGCCTCCGCAGCGGTGTGGGGTGATTCCGGTGGGTGGACGGTGGGGTGGGACGGCCTGAGAGCAGGAGCCCTGGGAGACGTGGCCCTTCCAGGTTGCCTTCGGTCAAGCCACAAGGGTCTTGCAGGGAGCCGGCGGAGAAAGAGAAGGGGGGCCAGGCATTGCCAAGCATTGCCTTCAGGCAATGGCCCGCCTACGGATCTCCTGGGTGGTGGGGGGGGGGAAGGATGTGCTGGCTGGCACATGCCTGAGGCCCCAGGTCCTCGGGCAGCCAGCCCCACTGCCCACGGGGAGCGAGGCTGCCGGCTTTCTGGGGGCCCCTCCCCAGGCCCGGACGTCCTGAGAGCACCCGAGGAGGAGAGGAGCTGTGGACCGGCACCAGCGGGATCTTTGGCCGGCTGGCCGCCGCCATGGTTTCTGAGGCAGCTTTGGCGCTCTGCCTTCTCGGGGGGCCCCTCTGGATCTGCCCTGCCCGGGCAGCCCCCCACCGGGCCGCCCCTCGAGCACACCCCACCCCCGCCACCGGGGAAAGTTGGGGGAACGCTCTACCTAGAGCCACCGAGCTTGGCCTGGGGGCTCCGGCCCCGCCCCGCCTCCCCACGTCTCCCCACCCCTCCCCGCCCCCTCCCCGAGTGTGTGGGAGGAGCCCACCCCTTGTGGGCTGAGGCGGTCAGGTGACGCCCCGGGTGGGTGGGGCCGGGGCCCCGGCGCCCTATATAAGGCGGCAGCACCGCGTCGCACAGCACCGCGCCTGAGGGCGCTTCTCCGTGGCTGACCCTGAAGAGGAGGAGGCCCAAGTGCCAGAGCTTTCTCCCCTAGAAGGTCGGGACTCTCCAGCAGTGTGTGGGTTGGTTGGGTTGGGTTGGAGGTGCAGCGTTTGGGCCGAGGGGGTTCCTCTTCTCCCCTGGCTGGAGAAGTCTACCCTCCGGGGGCCGCGTTCTTGGCCACTGCGAGGCGCACCGTGTGGGGAGGGACAGCGCGTCCTGTGGGGGGCGTGCACGGCGGCTGTGGGGGCGTGCGTGTGCGCGCGCGGGAAGCCAGCAGCCAGACTTGAGCATCTCCCTCTTCTGACCTTTGTGGCTGGTCAGACGCGCCCAGGCCAGGGATCCCCGGCCCCGCCCGATCTTGCGGGCTGGCAGGCATGGACAAGGCCAGCGCGTCGAGCTGGGACCAAGGGGGCGACCCAGGTGTGGCGGCAGAGACGGCAGCCGGGCCCTCGGGCCCCCGGGCGGCCCGCGGCGGTGAGCGGCCCGCGGACCGCCCGCAGGAGCTGATGCGCGCCCCTGAAGAGGAGGCGGACACAGGCCGCGGGCCTCCTGCAGCCAAAAGGCTGAAAAGGGACACCGAGGGCCAGAGACCGAGGAACCCCCGAGTGGATGAAGAGGAGGCCCAGAAGATGCGAACCCTCGTGGCTTCCATGAGCCAGGAGCAGCTGGACCGTTACGAAGTGTATCGCAGGTCAGCCTTCCCCAGGGCAACCATGAAACGTCTGATCCAGAGCGTGGCTGGCTCGGCGGTGGGCCAGAACGTCGTCATTGCCATGTCCGGAGTGGCCAAGGTCTTCGTCGGGGAGGTCGTGGAAGAGGCCCTGGACGTGTGTGAGAAGTGGGGGGAGACACCCCCGCTCCAACCCAAGCATCTGAGGGAGGCTGTGCGCAGGTTACGCTCCCGGGGCCGAATGCCCAGCACCAAGCACAAGAAGATCTTGTTCTTCTAGGCCCGGGGCCCGGGGAGGGACGGTGGTCCAGAGGCCCTAAGGGCCTCGCCCGCTGTCTCGCCTCTGTCTCAGCCCAAGGTGGGTGTGGGTAGACCCAGGAGGGATTCCTCCTCCGCCCTCCCCAAGACGCACCCTGCTACCCTTCTGCCCACACAACCAGGCTTCTGGGTCTGGTTCCCCCAGGCCAGCCCGGAAATGCGCATGCAATGGGAAATGGCTCAAGGAAGCAGGGGAGCGCCCGAGCGCCGGCCCGGGCACGTCTACTCCGGAGTCTACTCTGCTCGACCCTGATGCCTAAGGCGCCTCAAAGGGAATGTGCCTATGGATAGAGCTGATTTCCCTGGCGATAAGGACGCAGTGACACAGGGGCTCTTGGCAGGTCGCCGGTCTTCCGGGTGCTGCCGAAAGATAAAACAGTATACACTTGGAAAACCTGCATGGGAGTTCCCGTCATGGCTCAGTGGCTAAGGACTCCGCCTTGGAAGCATGAGGTTGCGGGTTCGATCCCTTGCCCCGCTCGCTCAGCGGCTTAAGGACCCGGCGTTGCCGCGAGCTGTGTTGTAGGTCCCAGACTCGGCTGGGATCTGGCAGAGCTGGGGCTCTGGCGTAGGTCGGTGGCTACAGCTCCCATTCCACCCCGAGCCTGGGACCCTCCTTATGCCCTGGGTGTGGCCACAGGGAATGGCAAAAAAAAAAAAAAAAAAAAAAAAAAAAAAAACCCAAAAAACAAAACAAAACAAAAAAACCCAAAACCCCAAAACACCAAAAAAAACCCCAAAAACCAAAAAAAAAAAAAAAAACCAAAATGAAAAAACTCCCTAAAAAAAAAACAAAGGTTCAAAGGTGTACCAAAGTGGTTTAGAAAGACATGGGGAGGGGATGGGGGAGGAACAGATCCACAAGATCCAAGGCAAGGCTCCCAGTGGGACCTGGAATGGGTCAAGAGGTGGCGAGGTATTCCTGAGGAGGTGAGGAGGGGATTGGCTCCCTCTCTGATCTTGGACGTTCCCGCCTCCGCAGCGGTGTGGGGTGATTCCGGTGGGTGGACGGTGGGGTGGGACGGCCTGAGAGCAGGAGCCCTGGGAGACGTGGCCCTTCCAGGTTGCCTTCGGTCAAGCCACAAGGGTCTTGCAGGGAGCCGGCGGAGAAAGAGAAGGGGGGCCAGGCATTGCCAAGCATTGCCTTCAGGCAATGGCCCGCCTACGGATCTCCTGGGTGGTGGGGGGGGGGAAGGATGTGCTGGCTGGCACATGCCTGAGGCCCCAGGTCCTCGGGCAGCCAGCCCCACTGCCCACGGGGAGCGAGGCTGCCGGCTTTCTGGGGGCCCCTCCCCAGGCCCGGACGTCCTGAGAGCACCCGAGGAGGAGAGGAGCTGTGGACCGGCACCAGCGGGATCTTTGGCCGGCTGGCCGCCGCCATGGTTTCTGAGGCAGCTTTGGCGCTCTGCCTTCTCGGGGGGCCCCTCTGGATCTGCCCTGCCCGGGCAGCCCCCCACCGGGCCGCCCCTCGAGCACACCCCACCCCCGCCACCGGGGAAAGTTGGGGGAACGCTCTACCTAGAGCCACCGAGCTTGGCCTGGGGGCTCCGGCCCCGCCCCGCCTCCCCACGTCTCCCCACCCCTCCCCGCCCCCTCCCCGAGTGTGTGGGAGGAGCCCACCCCTTGTGGGCTGAGGCGGTCAGGTGACGCCCCGGGTGGGTGGGGCCGGGGCCCCGGCGCCCTATATAAGGCGGCAGCACCGCGTCGCACAGCACCGCGCCTGAGGGCGCTTCTCCGTGGCTGACCCTGAAGAGGAGGAGGCCCAAGTGCCAGAGCTTTCTCCCCTAGAAGGTCGGGACTCTCCAGCAGTGTGTGGGTTGGTTGGGTTGGGTTGGAGGTGCAGCGTTTGGGCCGAGGGGGTTCCTCTTCTCCCCTGGCTGGAGAAGTCTACCCTCCGGGGGCCGCGTTCTTGGCCACTGCGAGGCGCACCGTGTGGGGAGGGACAGCGCGTCCTGTGGGGGGCGTGCACGGCGGCTGTGGGGGCGTGCGTGTGCGCGCGCGGGAAGCCAGCAGCCAGACTTGAGCATCTCCCTCTTCTGACCTTTGTGGCTGGTCAGACGCGCCCAGGCCAGGGATCCCCGGCCCCGCCCGATCTTGCGGGCTGGCAGGCATGGACAAGGCCAGCGCGTCGAGCTGGGACCAAGGGGGCGACCCAGGTCTGGCGGCAGAGACGGCAGCCGGGCCCTCGGGCCCCCGGGCGGCCCGCGGCGGTGAGCGGCCCGCGGACCGCCCGCAGGAGCTGATGCGCGCCCCTGAAGAGGAGGCGGACACAGGCCGCGGGCCTCCTGCAGCCAAAAGGCTGAAAAGGGACACCGAGGGCCAGAGACCGAGGAACCCCCGAGTGGATGAAGAGGAGGCCCAGAAGATGCGAACCCTCGTGGCTTCCATGAGCCAGGAGCAGCTGGACCGTTACGAAGTGTATCGCAGGTCAGCCTTCCCCAGGGCAACCATGAAACGTCTGATCCAGAGCGTGGCTGGCTCGGCGGTGGGCCAGAACGTCGTCATTGCCATGTCCGGAGTGGCCAAGGTCTTCGTCGGGGAGGTCGTGGAAGAGGCCCTGGACGTGTGTGAGAAGTGGGGGGAGACACCCCCGCTCCAACCCAAGCATCTGAGGGAGGCTGTGCGCAGGTTACGCTCCCGGGGCCGAATGCCCAGCACCAAGCACAAGAAGATCTTGTTCTTCTAGGCCCGGGGCCCGGGGAGGGACGGTGGTCCAGAGGCCCTAAGGGCCTCGCCCGCTGTCTCGCCTCTGTCTCAGCCCAAGGTGGGTGTGGGTAGACCCAGGAGGGATTCCTCCTCCGCCCTCCCCAAGACGCACCCTGCTACCCTTCTGCCCACACAACCAGGCTTCTGGGTCTGGTTCCCCCAGGCCAGCCCGGAAATGCGCATGCAATGGGAAATGGCTCAAGGAAGCAGGGGAGCGCCCGAGCGCCGGCCCGGGCACGTCTACTCCGGAGTCTACTCTGCTCGACCCTGATGCCTAAGGCGCCTCAAAGGGAATGTGCCTATGGATAGAGCTGATTTCCCTGGCGATAAGGACGCAGTGACACAGGGGCTCTTGGCAGGTCGCCGGTCTTCCGGGTGCTGCCGAAAGATAAAACAGTATACACTTGGAAAACCTGCATGGGAGTTCCCGTCATGGCTCAGTGGCTAAGGACTCCGCCTTGGAAGCATGAGGTTGCGGGTTCGATCCCTTGCCCCGCTCGCTCAGCGGCTTAAGGACCCGGCGTTGCCGCGAGCTGTGTTGTAGGTCCCAGACTCGGCTGGGATCTGGCAGAGCTGGGGCTCTGGCGTAGGTCGGTGGCTACAGCTCCCATTCCACCCCGAGCCTGGGACCCTCCTTATGCCCTGGGTGTGGCCACAGGGAATGGCAAAAAAAAAAAAAAAAAAAAAAAAAACCCAAAAAACAAAACAAAACAAAAAAACCCAAAACCCCAAAACACCAAAAAAAACCCCAAAAACCAAAAAAAAAAAAAAAAAACCAAAATGAAAAAACTCCCTAAAAAAAAAACAAAGGTTCAAAGGTGTACCAAAGTGGTTTAGAAAGACATGGGGAGGGGATGGGGGAGGAACAGATCCACAAGATCCAAGGCAAGGCTCCCAGTGGGACCTGGAATGGGTCAAGAGGTGGCGAGGTATTCCTGAGGAGGTGAGGAGGGGATTGGCTCCCTCTCTGATCTTGGACGTTCCCGCCTCCGCAGCGGTGTGGGGTGATTCCGGTGGGTGGACGGTGGGGTGGGACGGCCTGAGAGCAGGAGCCCTGGGAGACGTGGCCCTTCCAGGTTGCCTTCGGTCAAGCCACAAGGGTCTTGCAGGGAGCCGGCGGAGAAAGAGAAGGGGGGCCAGGCATTGCCAAGCATTGCCTTCAGGCAATGGCCCGCCTACGGATCTCCTGGGTGGTGGGGGGGGGGAAGGATGTGCTGGCTGGCACATGCCTGAGGCCCCAGGTCCTCGGGCAGCCAGCCCCACTGCCCACGGGGAGCGAGGCTGCCGGCTTTCTGGGGGCCCCTCCCCAGGCCCGGACGTCCTGAGAGCACCCGAGGAGGAGAGGAGCTGTGGACCGGCACCAGCGGGATCTTTGGCCGGCTGGCCGCCGCCATGGTTTCTGAGGCAGCTTTGGCGCTCTGCCTTCTCGGGGGCCCCTCTGGATCTGCCCTGCCCGGGCAGCCCCCCACCGGGCCGCCCCTCGAGCACACCCCACCCCCGCCACCGGGGAAAGTTGGGGGAACGCTCTACCTAGAGCCACCGAGCTTGGCCTGGGGGCTCCGGCCCTGCCCCGCCTCCCCACGTCTCCCCACCCCTCCCCGCCCCCTCCCCGAGTGTGTGGGAGGAGCCCACCCCTTGTGGGCTGAGGCGGTCAGGTGACGCCCCGGGTGGGTGGGGCCGGGGCCCCGGCGCCCTATATAAGGCGGCGGCAGCCCTCCCTGGAGGCAGCGGGAGCCCGCGTCGCACATCGCACAGCACCGCGTCGCACAGCACCGCGCCTGAGGGCGCTTCTCCGTGGCTGACCCTGAAGAGGAGGAGGCCCAAGTGCCAGAGCTTTCTCCCCTAGAAGGTCGGGACTCTCCAGCAGTGTGTGGGTTGGTTGGGTTGGGTTGGAGGTGCAGCGTTTGGGCCGAGGGGGTTCCTCTTCTCCCCTGGCTGGAGAAGTCTACCCTCCGGGGGCCGCGTTCTTGGCCACTGCGAGGCGCACCGTGTGGGGAGGGACAGCGCGTCCTGTGGGGGGCGTGCACGGCGGCTGTGGGGGCGTGCGTGTGCGCGCGCGGGAAGCCAGCAGCCAGACTTGAGCATCTCCCTCTTCTGACCTTTGTGGCTGGTCAGACGCGCCCAGGCCAGGGATCCCCGGCCCCGCCCGATCTTGCGGGCTGGCAGGCATGGACAAGGCCAGCGCGTCGAGCTGGGACCAAGGGGGCGACCCAGGTCTGGCGGCAGAGACGGCAGCCGGGCCCTCGGGCCCCCGGGCGGCCCGCGGCGGTGAGCGGCCCGCGGACCGCCCGCAGGAGCTGATGCGCGCCCCTGAAGAGGAGGCGGACACAGGCCGCGGGCCTCCTGCAGCCAAAAGGCTGAAAAGGGACACCGAGGGCCAGAGACCGAGGAACCCCCGAGTGGATGAAGAGGAGGCCCAGAAGATGCGAACCCTCGTGGCTTCCATGAGCCAGGAGCAGCTGGACCGTTACGAAGTGTGTCGCAGGTCAGCCTTCCCCAGGGCAACCATGAAACGTCTGATCCAGAGCGTGGCTGGCTCGGCGGTGGGCCAGAACGTCGTCATTGCCATGTCCGGAGTGGCCAAGGTCTTCGTCGGGGAGGTCGTGGAAGAGGCCCTGGACGTGTGTGAGAAGTGGGGGGAGACACCCCCGCTCCAACCCAAGCATCTGAGGGAGGCTGTGCGCAGGTTACGCTCCCGGGGCCGAATGCCCAGCACCAAGCACAAGAAGATCTTGTTCTTCTAGGCCCGGGGCCCGGGGAGGGACGGTGGTCCAGAGGCCCTAAGGGCCTCGCCCGCTGTCTCGCCTCTGTCTCAGCCCAAGGTGGGTGTGGGTAGACCCAGGAGGGATTCCTCCTCCGCCCTCCCCAAGACGCACCCTGCTACCCTTCTGCCCACACAACCAGGCTTCTGGGTCTGGTTCCCCCAGGCCAGCCCGGAAATGCGCATGCAATGGGAAATGGCTCAAGGAAGCAGGGGAGCGCCCGAGCGCCGGCCCGGGCACGTCTACTCCGGAGTCTACTCTGCTCGACCCTGATGCCTAAGGCGCCTCAAAGGGAATGTGCCTATGGATAGAGCTGATTTCCCTGGCGATAAGGACGCAGTGACACAGGGGCTCTTGGCAGGTCGCCGGTCTTCCGGGTGCTGCCGAAAGATAAAACAGTATACACTTGGAAAACCTGCATGGGAGTTCCCGTCATGGCTCAGTGGCTAAGGACTCCGCCTTGGAAGCATGAGGTTGCGGGTTCGATCCCTTGCCCCGCTCGCTCAGCGGCTTAAGGACCCGGCGTTGCCGCGAGCTGTGTTGTAGGTCCCAGACTCGGCTGGGATCTGGCAGAGCTGGGGCTCTGGCGTAGGTCGGTGGCTACAGCTCCCATTCCACCCCGAGCCTGGGACCCTCCTTATGCCCTGGGTGTGGCCACAGGGAATGGCAAAAAAAAAAAAAAAAAAAAAAAAAAAACCCAAAAAACAAAACAAAACAAAAAAACCCAAAACCCCAAAACACCAAAAAAAACCCCAAAAACCAAAAAAAAAAAAAAAAACCAAAATGAAAAAACTCCCTAAAAAAAAAACAAAGGTTCAAAGGTGTACCAAAGTGGTTTAGAAAGACATGGGGAGGGGATGGGGGAGGAACAGATCCACAAGATCCAAGGCAAGGCTCCCAGTGGGACCTGGAATGGGTCAAGAGGTGGCGAGGTATTCCTGAGGAGGTGAGGAGGGGATTGGCTCCCTCTCTGATCTTGGACGTTCCCGCCTCCGCAGCGGTGTGGGGTGATTCCGGTGGGTGGACGGTGGGGTGGGACGGCCTGAGAGCAGGAGCCCTGGGAGACGTGGCCCTTCCAGGTTGCCTTCGGTCAAGCCACAAGGGTCTTGCAGGGAGCCGGCGGAGAAAGAGAAGGGGGGCCAGGCATTGCCAAGCATTGCCTTCAGGCAATGGCCCGCCTACGGATCTCCTGGGTGGTGGGGGGGGGGAAGGATGTGCTGGCTGGCACATGCCTGAGGCCCCAGGTCCTCGGGCAGCCAGCCCCACTGCCCACGGGGAGCGAGGCTGCCGGCTTTCTGGGGGCCCCTCCCCAGGCCCGGACGTCCTGAGAGCACCCGAGGAGGAGAGGAGCTGTGGACCGGCACCAGCGGGATCTTTGGCCGGCTGGCCGCCGCCATGGTTTCTGAGGCAGCTTTGGCGCTCTGCCTTCTCGGGGGGCCCCTCTGGATCTGCCCTGCCCGGGCAGCCCCCCACCGGGCCGCCCCTCGAGCACACCCCACCCCCGCCACCGGGGAAAGTTGGGGGAACGCTCTACCTAGAGCCACCGAGCTTGGCCTGGGGGCTCCGGCCCCGCCCCGCCTCCCCACGTCTCCCCACCCCTCCCCGCCCCCTCCCCGAGTGTGTGGGAGGAGCCCACCCCTTGTGGGCTGAGGCGGTCAGGTGACGCCCCGGGTGGGTGGGGCCGGGGCCCCGGCGCCCTATATAAGGCGGCAGCACCGCGTCGCACAGCACCGCGCCTGAGGGCGCTTCTCCGTGGCTGACCCTGAAGAGGAGGAGGCCCAAGTGCCAGAGCTTTCTCCCCTAGAAGGTCGGGACTCTCCAGCAGTGTGTGGGTTGGTTGGGTTGGGTTGGAGGTGCAGCGTTTGGGCCGAGGGGGTTCCTCTTCTCCCCTGGCTGGAGAAGTCTACCCTCCGGGGGCCGCGTTCTTGGCCACTGCGAGGCGCACCGTGTGGGGAGGGACAGCGCGTCCTGTGGGGGGCGTGCACGGCGGCTGTGGGGGCGTGCGTGTGCGCGCGCGGGAAGCCAGCAGCCAGACTTGAGCATCTCCCTCTTCTGACCTTTGTGGCTGGTCAGACGCGCCCAGGCCAGGGATCCCCGGCCCCGCCCGATCTTGCGGGCTGGCAGGCATGGACAAGGCCAGCGCGTCGAGCTGGGACCAAGGGGGCGACCCAGGTCTGGCGGCAGAGACGGCAGCCGGGCCCTCGGGCCCCCGGGCGGCCCGCGGCGGTGAGCGGCCCGCGGACCGCCCGCAGGAGCTGATGCGCGCCCCTGAAGAGGAGGCGGACACAGGCCGCGGGCCTCCTGCAGCCAAAAGGCTGAAAAGGGACACCGAGGGCCAGAGACCGAGGAACCCCCGAGTGGATGAAGAGGAGGCCCAGAAGATGCGAACCCTCGTGGCTTCCATGAGCCAGGAGCAGCTGGACCGTTACGAAGTGTATCGCAGGTCAGCCTTCCCCAGGGCAACCATGAAACGTCTGATCCAGAGCGTGGCTGGCTCGGCGGTGGGCCAGAACGTCGTCATTGCCATGTCCGGAGTGGCCAAGGTCTTCGTCGGGGAGGTCGTGGAAGAGGCCCTGGACGTGTGTGAGAAGTGGGGGGAGACACCCCCGCTCCAACCCAAGCATCTGAGGGAGGCTGTGCGCAGGTTACGCTCCCGGGGCCGAATGCCCAGCACCAAGCACAAGAAGATCTTGTTCTTCTAGGCCCGGGGCCCGGGGAGGGACGGTGGTCCAGAGGCCCTAAGGGCCTCGCCCGCTGTCTCGCCTCTGTCTCAGCCCAAGGTGGGTGTGGGTAGACCCAGGAGGGATTCCTCCTCCGCCCTCCCCAAGACGCACCCTGCTACCCTTCTGCCCACACAACCAGGCTTCTGGGTCTGGTTCCCCCAGGCCAGCCCGGAAATGCGCATGCAATGGGAAATGGCTCAAGGAAGCAGGGGAGCGCCCGAGCGCCGGCCCGGGCACGTCTACTCCGGAGTCTACTCTGCTCGACCCTGATGCCTAAGGCGCCTCAAAGGGAATGTGCCTATGGATAGAGCTGATTTCCCTGGCGATAAGGACGCAGTGACACAGGGGCTCTTGGCAGGTCGCCGGTCTTCCGGGTGCTGCCGAAAGATAAAACAGTATACACTTGGAAAACCTGCATGGGAGTTCCCGTCATGGCTCAGTGGCTAAGGACTCCGCCTTGGAAGCATGAGGTTGCGGGTTCGATCCCTTGCCCCGCTCGCTCAGCGGCTTAAGGACCCGGCGTTGCCGCGAGCTGTGTTGTAGGTCCCAGACTCGGCTGGGATCTGGCAGAGCTGGGGCTCTGGCGTAGGTCGGTGGCTACAGCTCCCATTCCACCCCGAGCCTGGGACCCTCCTTATGCCCTGGGTGTGGCCACAGGGAATGGCAAAAAAAAAAAAAAAAAAAAAAAAAAAAAAAACCCAAAAAACAAAACAAAACAAAAAAACCCAAAACCCCAAAACACCAAAAAAAACCCCAAAAACCAAAAAAAAAAAAAAAAAACCAAAATGAAAAAACTCCCTAAAAAAAAAACAAAGGTTCAAAGGTGTACCAAAGTGGTTTAGAAAGACATGGGGAGGGGATGGGGGAGGAACAGATCCACAAGATCCAAGGCAAGGCTCCCAGTGGGACCTGGAATGGGTCAAGAGGTGGCGAGGTATTCCTGAGGAGGTGAGGAGGGGATTGGCTCCCTCTCTGATCTTGGACGTTCCCGCCTCCGCAGCGGTGTGGGGTGATTCCGGTGGGTGGACGGTGGGGTGGGACGGCCTGAGAGCAGGAGCCCTGGGAGACGTGGCCCTTCCAGGTTGCCTTCGGTCAAGCCACAAGGGTCTTGCAGGGAGCCGGCGGAGAAAGAGAAGGGGGGCCAGGCATTGCCAAGCATTGCCTTCAGGCAATGGCCCGCCTACGGATCTCCTGGGTGGTGGGGGGGGGGAAGGATGTGCTGGCTGGCACATGCCTGAGGCCCCAGGTCCTCGGGCAGCCAGCCCCACTGCCCACGGGGAGCGAGGCTGCCGGCTTTCTGGGGGCCCCTCCCCAGGCCCGGACGTCCTGAGAGCACCCGAGGAGGAGAGGAGCTGTGGACCGGCACCAGCGGGATCTTTGGCCGGCTGGCCGCCGCCATGGTTTCTGAGGCAGCTTTGGCGCTCTGCCTTCTCGGGGGGCCCCTCTGGATCTGCCCTGCCCGGGCAGCCCCCCACCGGGCCGCCCCTCGAGCACACCCCACCCCCGCCACCGGGGAAAGTTGGGGGAACGCTCTACCTAGAGCCACCGAGCTTGGCCTGGGGGCTCCGGCCCCGCCCCGCCTCCCCACGTCTCCCCACCCCTCCCCGCCCCCTCCCCGAGTGTGTGGGAGGAGCCCACCCCTTGTGGGCTGAGGCGGTCAGGTGACGCCCCGGGTGGGTGGGGCCGGGGCCCCGGCGCCCTATATAAGGCGGCGGCAGCCCTCCCTGGAGGCAGCGGGAGCCCGCGTCGCACATCGCACAGCACCGCGTCGCACAGCACCGCGCCTGAGGGCGCTTCTCCGTGGCTGACCCTGAAGAGGAGGAGGCCCAAGTGCCAGAGCTTTCTCCCCTAGAAGGTCGGGACTCTCCAGCAGTGTGTGGGTTGGTTGGGTTGGGTTGGAGGTGCAGCGTTTGGGCCGAGGGGGTTCCTCTTCTCCCCTGGCTGGAGAAGTCTACCCTCCGGGGGCCGCGTTCTTGGCCACTGCGAGGCGCACCGTGTGGGGAGGGACAGCGCGTCCTGTGGGGGGCGTGCACGGCGGCTGTGGGGGCGTGCGTGTGCGCGCGCGGGAAGCCAGCAGCCAGACTTGAGCATCTCCCTCTTCTGACCTTTGTGGCTGGTCAGACGCGCCCAGGCCAGGGATCCCCGGCCCCGCCCGATCTTGCGGGCTGGCAGGCATGGACAAGGCCAGCGCGTCGAGCTGGGACCAAGGGGGCGACCCAGGTCTGGCGGCAGAGACGGCAGCCGGGCCCTCGGGCCCCCGGGCGGCCCGCGGCGGTGAGCGGCCCGCGGACCGCCCGCAGGAGCTGATGCGCGCCCCTGAAGAGGAGGCGGACACAGGCCGCGGGCCTCCTGCAGCCAAAAGGCTGAAAAGGGACACCGAGGGCCAGAGACCGAGGAACCCCCGAGTGGATGAAGAGGAGGCCCAGAAGATGCGAACCCTCGTGGCTTCCATGAGCCAGGAGCAGCTGGACCGTTACGAAGTGTATCGCAGGTCAGCCTTCCCCAGGGCAACCATGAAACGTCTGATCCAGAGCGTGGCTGGCTCGGCGGTGGGCCAGAACGTCGTCATTGCCATGTCCGGAGTGGCCAAGGTCTTCGTCGGGGAGGTCGTGGAAGAGGCCCTGGACGTGTGTGAGAAGTGGGGGGAGACACCCCCGCTCCAACCCAAGCATCTGAGGGAGGCTGTGCGCAGGTTACGCTCCCGGGGCCGAATGCCCAGCACCAAGCACAAGAAGATCTTGTTCTTCTAGGCCCGGGGCCCGGGGAGGGACGGTGGTCCAGAGGCCCTAAGGGCCTCGCCCGCTGTCTCGCCTCTGTCTCAGCCCAAGGTGGGTGTGGGTAGACCCAGGAGGGATTCCTCCTCCGCCCTCCCCAAGACGCACCCTGCTACCCTTCTGCCCACACAACCAGGCTTCTGGGTCTGGTTCCCCCAGGCCAGCCCGGAAATGCGCATGCAATGGGAAATGGCTCAAGGAAGCAGGGGAGCGCCCGAGCGCCGGCCCGGGCACGTCTACTCCGGAGTCTACTCTGCTCGACCCTGATGCCTAAGGCGCCTCAAAGGGAATGTGCCTATGGATAGAGCTGATTTCCCTGGCGATAAGGACGCAGTGACACAGGGGCTCTTGGCAGGTCGCCGGTCTTCCGGGTGCTGCCGAAAGATAAAACAGTATACACTTGGAAAACCTGCATGGGAGTTCCCGTCATGGCTCAGTGGCTAAGGACTCCGCCTTGGAAGCATGAGGTTGCGGGTTCGATCCCTTGCCCCGCTCGCTCAGCGGCTTAAGGACCCGGCGTTGCCGCGAGCTGTGTTGTAGGTCCCAGACTCGGCTGGGATCTGGCAGAGCTGGGGCTCTGGCGTAGGTCGGTGGCTACAGCTCCCATTCCACCCCGAGCCTGGGACCCTCCTTATGCCCTGGGTGTGGCCACAGGGAATGGCAAAAAAAAAAAAAAAAAAAAAAAAAAACCCAAAAAACAAAACAAAACAAAAAAACCCAAAACCCCAAAACACCAAAAAAAACCCCAAAAACCAAAAAAAAAAAAAAAACCAAAATGAAAAAACTCCCTAAAAAAAAAACAAAGGTTCAAAGGTGTACCAAAGTGGTTTAGAAAGACATGGGGAGGGGATGGGGGAGGAACAGATCCACAAGATCCAAGGCAAGGCTCCCAGTGGGACCTGGAATGGGTCAAGAGGTGGCGAGGTATTCCTGAGGAGGTGAGGAGGGGATTGGCTCCCTCTCTGATCTTGGACGTTCCCGCCTCCGCAGCGGTGTGGGGTGATTCCGGTGGGTGGACGGTGGGGTGGGACGGCCTGAGAGCAGGAGCCCTGGGAGACGTGGCCCTTCCAGGTTGCCTTCGGTCAAGCCACAAGGGTCTTGCAGGGAGCCGGCGGAGAAAGAGAAGGGGGGCCAGGCATTGCCAAGCATTGCCTTCAGGCAATGGCCCGCCTACGGATCTCCTGGGTGGTGGGGGGGGGGGGAAGGATGTGCTGGCTGGCACATGCCTGAGGCCCCAGGTCCTCGGGCAGCCAGCCCCACTGCCCACGGGGAGCGAGGCTGCCGGCTTTCTGGGGGCCCCTCCCCAGGCCCGGACGTCCTGAGAGCACCCGAGGAGGAGAGGAGCTGTGGACCGGCACCAGCGGGATCTTTGGCCGGCTGGCCGCCGCCATGGTTTCTGAGGCAGCTTTGGCGCTCTGCCTTCTCGGGGGGCCCCTCTGGATCTGCCCTGCCCGGGCAGCCCCCCACCGGGCCGCCCCTCGAGCACACCCCACCCCCGCCACCGGGGAAAGTTGGGGGAACGCTCTACCTAGAGCCACCGAGCTTGGCCTGGGGGCTCCGGCCCCGCCCCGCCTCCCCACGTCTCCCCACCCCTCCCCGCCCCCTCCCCGAGTGTGTGGGAGGAGCCCACCCCTTGTGGGCTGAGGCGGTCAGGTGACGCCCCGGGTGGGTGGGGCCGGGGCCCCGGCGCCCTATATAAGGCGGCGGCAGCCCTCCCTGGAGGCAGCGGGAGCCCGCGTCGCACATCGCACAGCACCGCGTCGCACAGCACCGCGCCTGAGGGCGCTTCTCCGTGGCTGACCCTGAAGAGGAGGAGGCCCAAGTGCCAGAGCTTTCTCCCCTAGAAGGTCGGGACTCTCCAGCAGTGTGTGGGTTGGTTGGGTTGGGTTGGAGGTGCAGCGTTTGGGCCGAGGGGGTTCCTCTTCTCCCCTGGCTGGAGAAGTCTACCCTCCGGGGGCCGCGTTCTTGGCCACTGCGAGGCGCACCGTGTGGGGAGGGACAGCGCGTCCTGTGGGGGGCGTGCACGGCGGCTGTGGGGGCGTGCGTGTGCGCGCGCGGGAAGCCAGCAGCCAGACTTGAGCATCTCCCTCTTCTGACCTTTGTGGCTGGTCAGACGCGCCCAGGCCAGGGATCCCCGGCCCCGCCCGATCTTGCGGGCTGGCAGGCATGGACAAGGCCAGCGCGTCGAGCTGGGACCAAGGGGGCGACCCAGGTCTGGCGGCAGAGACGGCAGCCGGGCCCTCGGGCCCCCGGGCGGCCCGCGGCGGTGAGCGGCCCGCGGACCGCCCGCAGGAGCTGATGCGCGCCCCTGAAGAGGAGGCGGACACAGGCCGCGGGCCTCCTGCAGCCAAAAGGCTGAAAAGGGACACCGAGGGCCAGAGACCGAGGAACCCCCGAGTGGATGAAGAGGAGGCCCAGAAGATGCGAACCCTCGTGGCTTCCATGAGCCAGGAGCAGCTGGACCGTTACGAAGTGTATCGCAGGTCAGCCTTCCCCAGGGCAACCATGAAACGTCTGATCCAGAGCGTGGCTGGCTCGGCGGTGGGCCAGAACGTCGTCATTGCCATGTCCGGAGTGGCCAAGGTCTTCGTCGGGGAGGTCGTGGAAGAGGCCCTGGACGTGTGTGAGAAGTGGGGGGAGACACCCCCGCTCCAACCCAAGCATCTGAGGGAGGCTGTGCGCAGGTTACGCTCCCGGGGCCGAATGCCCAGCACCAAGCACAAGAAGATCTTGTTCTTCTAGGCCCGGGGCCCGGGGAGGGACGGTGGTCCAGAGGCCCTAAGGGCCTCGCCCGCTGTCTCGCCTCTGTCTCAGCCCAAGGTGGGTGTGGGTAGACCCAGGAGGGATTCCTCCTCCGCCCTCCCCAAGACGCACCCTGCTACCCTTCTGCCCACACAACCAGGCTTCTGGGTCTGGTTCCCCCAGGCCAGCCCGGAAATGCGCATGCAATGGGAAATGGCTCAAGGAAGCAGGGGAGCGCCCGAGCGCCGGCCCGGGCACGTCTACTCCGGAGTCTACTCTGCTCGACCCTGATGCCTAAGGCGCCTCAAAGGGAATGTGCCTATGGATAGAGCTGATTTCCCTGGCGATAAGGACGCAGTGACACAGGGGCTCTTGGCAGGTCGCCGGTCTTCCGGGTGCTGCCGAAAGATAAAACAGTATACACTTGGAAAACCTGCATGGGAGTTCCCGTCATGGCTCAGTGGCTAAGGACTCCGCCTTGGAAGCATGAGGTTGCGGGTTCGATCCCTTGCCCCGCTCGCTCAGCGGCTTAAGGACCCGGCGTTGCCGCGAGCTGTGTTGTAGGTCCCAGACTCGGCTGGGATCTGGCAGAGCTGGGGCTCTGGCGTAGGTCGGTGGCTACAGCTCCCATTCCACCCCGAGCCTGGGACCCTCCTTATGCCCTGGGTGTGGCCACAGGGAATGGCAAAAAAAAAAAAAAAAAAAAAAAAAAACCCAAAAAACAAAACAAAACAAAAAAACCCAAAACCCCAAAACACCAAAAAAAACCCCAAAAACCAAAAAAAAAAAAAAAACCAAAATGAAAAAACTCCCTAAAAAAAAAACAAAGGTTCAAAGGTGTACCAAAGTGGTTTAGAAAGACATGGGGAGGGGATGGGGGAGGAACAGATCCACAAGATCCAAGGCAAGGCTCCCAGTGGGACCTGGAATGGGTCAAGAGGTGGCGAGGTATTCCTGAGGAGGTGAGGAGGGGATTGGCTCCCTCTCTGATCTTGGACGTTCCCGCCTCCGCAGCGGTGTGGGGTGATTCCGGTGGGTGGACGGTGGGGTGGGACGGCCTGAGAGCAGGAGCCCTGGGAGACGTGGCCCTTCCAGGTTGCCTTCGGTCAAGCCACAAGGGTCTTGCAGGGAGCCGGCGGAGAAAGAGAAGGGGGGCCAGGCATTGCCAAGCATTGCCTTCAGGCAATGGCCCGCCTACGGATCTCCTGGGTGGTGGGGGGGGGGAAGGATGTGCTGGCTGGCACATGCCTGAGGCCCCAGGTCCTCGGGCAGCCAGCCCCACTGCCCACGGGGAGCGAGGCTGCCGGCTTTCTGGGGGCCCCTCCCCAGGCCCGGACGTCCTGAGAGCACCCGAGGAGGAGAGGAGCTGTGGACCGGCACCAGCGGGATCTTTGGCCGGCTGGCCGCCGCCATGGTTTCTGAGGCAGCTTTGGCGCTCTGCCTTCTCGGGGGGCCCCTCTGGATCTGCCCTGCCCGGGCAGCCCCCCACCGGGCCGCCCCTCGAGCACACCCCACCCCCGCCACCGGGGAAAGTTGGGGGAACGCTCTACCTAGAGCCACCGAGCTTGGCCTGGGGGCTCCGGCCCCGCCCCGCCTCCCCACGTCTCCCCACCCCTCCCCGCCCCCTCCCCGAGTGTGTGGGAGGAGCCCACCCCTTGTGGGCTGAGGCGGTCAGGTGACGCCCCGGGTGGGTGGGGCCGGGGCCCCGGCGCCCTATATAAGGCGGCGGCAGCCCTCCCTGGAGGCAGCGGGAGCCCGCGTCGCACATCGCACAGCACCGCGTCGCACAGCACCGCGCCTGAGGGCGCTTCTCCGTGGCTGACCCTGAAGAGGAGGAGGCCCAAGTGCCAGAGCTTTCTCCCCTAGAAGGTCGGGACTCTCCAGCAGTGTGTGGGTTGGTTGGGTTGGGTTGGAGGTGCAGCGTTTGGGCCGAGGGGGTTCCTCTTCTCCCCTGGCTGGAGAAGTCTACCCTCCGGGGGCCGCGTTCTTGGCCACTGCGAGGCGCACCGTGTGGGGAGGGACAGCGCGTCCTGTGGGGGGCGTGCACGGCGGCTGTGGGGGCGTGCGTGTGCGCGCGCGGGAAGCCAGCAGCCAGACTTGAGCATCTCCCTCTTCTGACCTTTGTGGCTGGTCAGACGCGCCCAGGCCAGGGATCCCCGGCCCCGCCCGATCTTGCGGGCTGGCAGGCATGGACAAGGCCAGCGCGTCGAGCTGGGACCAAGGGGGCGACCCAGGTCTGGCGGCAGAGACGGCAGCCGGGCCCTCGGGCCCCCGGGCGGCCCGCGGCGGTGAGCGGCCCGCGGACCGCCCGCAGGAGCTGATGCGCGCCCCTGAAGAGGAGGCGGACACAGGCCGCGGGCCTCCTGCAGCCAAAAGGCTGAAAAGGGACACCGAGGGCCAGAGACCGAGGAACCCCCGAGTGGATGAAGAGGAGGCCCAGAAGATGCGAACCCTCGTGGCTTCCATGAGCCAGGAGCAGCTGGACCGTTACGAAGTGTATCGCAGGTCAGCCTTCCCCAGGGCAACCATGAAACGTCTGATCCAGAGCGTGGCTGGCTCGGCGGTGGGCCAGAACGTCGTCATTGCCATGTCCGGAGTGGCCAAGGTCTTCGTCGGGGAGGTCGTGGAAGAGGCCCTGGACGTGTGTGAGAAGTGGGGGGAGACACCCCCGCTCCAACCCAAGCATCTGAGGGAGGCTGTGCGCAGGTTACGCTCCCGGGGCCGAATGCCCAGCACCAAGCACAAGAAGATCTTGTTCTTCTAGGCCCGGGGCCCGGGGAGGGACGGTGGTCCAGAGGCCCTAAGGGCCTCGCCCGCTGTCTCGCCTCTGTCTCAGCCCAAGGTGGGTGTGGGTAGACCCAGGAGGGATTCCTCCTCCGCCCTCCCCAAGACGCACCCTGCTACCCTTCTGCCCACACAACCAGGCTTCTGGGTCTGGTTCCCCCAGGCCAGCCCGGAAATGCGCATGCAATGGGAAATGGCTCAAGGAAGCAGGGGAGCGCCCGAGCGCCGGCCCGGGCACGTCTACTCCGGAGTCTACTCTGCTCGACCCTGATGCCTAAGGCGCCTCAAAGGGAATGTGCCTATGGATAGAGCTGATTTCCCTGGCGATAAGGACGCAGTGACACAGGGGCTCTTGGCAGGTCGCCGGTCTTCCGGGTGCTGCCGAAAGATAAAACAGTATACACTTGGAAAACCTGCATGGGAGTTCCCGTCATGGCTCAGTGGCTAAGGACTCCGCCTTGGAAGCATGAGGTTGCGGGTTCGATCCCTTGCCCCGCTCGCTCAGCGGCTTAAGGACCCGGCGTTGCCGCGAGCTGTGTTGTAGGTCCCAGACTCGGCTGGGATCTGGCAGAGCTGGGGCTCTGGCGTAGGTCGGTGGCTACAGCTCCCATTCCACCCCGAGCCTGGGACCCTCCTTATGCCCTGGGTGTGGCCACAGGGAATGGCAAAAAAAAAAAAAAAAAAAAAAAAAAACCCAAAAAACAAAACAAAACAAAAAAACCCAAAACCCCAAAACACCAAAAAAAACCCCAAAAACCAAAAAAAAAAAAAAAACCAAAATGAAAAAACTCCCTAAAAAAAAAACAAAGGTTCAAAGGTGTACCAAAGTGGTTTAGAAAGACATGGGGAGGGGATGGGGGAGGAACAGATCCACAAGATCCAAGGCAAGGCTCCCAGTGGGACCTGGAATGGGTCAAGAGGTGGCGAGGTATTCCTGAGGAGGTGAGGAGGGGATTGGCTCCCTCTCTGATCTTGGACGTTCCCGCCTCCGCAGCGGTGTGGGGTGATTCCGGTGGGTGGACGGTGGGGTGGGACGGCCTGAGAGCAGGAGCCCTGGGAGACGTGGCCCTTCCAGGTTGCCTTCGGTCAAGCCACAAGGGTCTTGCAGGGAGCCGGCGGAGAAAGAGAAGGGGGGCCAGGCATTGCCAAGCATTGCCTTCAGGCAATGGCCCGCCTACGGATCTCCTGGGTGGTGGGGGGGGGGAAGGATGTGCTGGCTGGCACATGCCTGAGGCCCCAGGTCCTCGGGCAGCCAGCCCCACTGCCCACGGGGAGCGAGGCTGCCGGCTTTCTGGGGGCCCCTCCCCAGGCCCGGACGTCCTGAGAGCACCCGAGGAGGAGAGGAGCTGTGGACCGGCACCAGCGGGATCTTTGGCCGGCTGGCCGCCGCCATGGTTTCTGAGGCAGCTTTGGCGCTCTGCCTTCTCGGGGGGCCCCTCTGGATCTGCCCTGCCCGGGCAGCCCCCCACCGGGCCGCCCCTCGAGCACACCCCACCCCCGCCACCGGGGAAAGTTGGGGGAACGCTCTACCTAGAGCCACCGAGCTTGGCCTGGGGGCTCCGGCCCCGCCCCGCCTCCCCACGTCTCCCCACCCCTCCCCGCCCCCTCCCCGAGTGTGTGGGAGGAGCCCACCCCTTGTGGGCTGAGGCGGTCAGGTGACGCCCCGGGTGGGTGGGGCCGGGGCCCCGGCGCCCTATATAAGGCGGCGGCAGCCCTCCCTGGAGGCAGCGGGAGCCCGCGTCGCACATCGCACAGCACCGCGTCGCACAGCACCGCGCCTGAGGGCGCTTCTCCGTGGCTGACCCTGAAGAGGAGGAGGCCCAAGTGCCAGAGCTTTCTCCCCTAGAAGGTCGGGACTCTCCAGCAGTGTGTGGGTTGGTTGGGTTGGGTTGGAGGTGCAGCGTTTGGGCCGAGGGGGTTCCTCTTCTCCCCTGGCTGGAGAAGTCTACCCTCCGGGGGCCGCGTTCTTGGCCACTGCGAGGCGCACCGTGTGGGGAGGGACAGCGCGTCCTGTGGGGGGCGTGCACGGCGGCTGTGGGGGCGTGCGTGTGCGCGCGCGGGAAGCCAGCAGCCAGACTTGAGCATCTCCCTCTTCTGACCTTTGTGGCTGGTCAGACGCGCCCAGGCCAGGGATCCCCGGCCCCGCCCAATCTTGCGGGCTGGCAGGCATGGACAAGGCCAGCGCGTCGAGCTGGGACCAAGGGGGCGACCCAGGTCTGGCGGCAGAGACGGCAGCCGGGCCCTCGGGCCCCCGGGCGGCCCGCGGCGGTGAGCGGCCCGCGGACCGCCCGCAGGAGCTGATGCGCGCCCCTGAAGAGGAGGCGGACACAGGCCGCGGGCCTCCTGCAGCCAAAAGGCTGAAAAGGGACACCGAGGGCCAGAGACCGAGGAACCCCCGAGTGGATGAAGAGGAGGCCCAGAAGATGCGAACCCTCGTGGCTTCCATGAGCCAGGAGCAGCTGGACCGTTACGAAGTGTATCGCAGGTCAGCCTTCCCCAGGGCAACCATGAAACGTCTGATCCAGAGCGTGGCTGGCTCGGCGGTGGGCCAGAACGTCGTCATTGCCATGTCCGGAGTGGCCAAGGTCTTCGTCGGGGAGGTCGTGGAAGAGGCCCTGGACGTGTGTGAGAAGTGGGGGGAGACACCCCCGCTCCAACCCAAGCATCTGAGGGAGGCTGTGCGCAGGTTACGCTCCCGGGGCCGAATGCCCAGCACCAAGCACAAGAAGATCTTGTTCTTCTAGGCCCGGGGCCCGGGGAGGGACGGTGGTCCAGAGGCCCTAAGGGCCTCGCCCGCTGTCTCGCCTCTGTCTCAGCCCAAGGTGGGTGTGGGTAGACCCAGGAGGGATTCCTCCTCCGCCCTCCCCAAGACGCACCCTGCTACCCTTCTGCCCACACAACCAGGCTTCTGGGTCTGGTTCCCCCAGGCCAGCCCGGAAATGCGCATGCAATGGGAAATGGCTCAAGGAAGCAGGGGAGCGCCCGAGCGCCGGCCCGGGCACGTCTACTCCGGAGTCTACTCTGCTCGACCCTGATGCCTAAGGCGCCTCAAAGGGAATGTGCCTATGGATAGAGCTGATTTCCCTGGCGATAAGGACGCAGTGACACAGGGGCTCTTGGCAGGTCGCCGGTCTTCCGGGTGCTGCCGAAAGATAAAACAGTATACACTTGGAAAACCTGCATGGGAGTTCCCGTCATGGCTCAGTGGCTAAGGACTCCGCCTTGGAAGCATGAGGTTGCGGGTTCGATCCCTTGCCCCGCTCGCTCAGCGGCTTAAGGACCCGGCGTTGCCGCGAGCTGTGTTGTAGGTCCCAGACTCGGCTGGGATCTGGCAGAGCTGGGGCTCTGGCGTAGGTCGGTGGCTACAGCTCCCATTCCACCCCGAGCCTGGGACCCTCCTTATGCCCTGGGTGTGGCCACAGGGAATGGCAAAAAAAAAAAAAAAAAAAAAAAAAAAACCCAAAAAACAAAACAAAACAAAAAAACCCAAAACCCCAAAACACCAAAAAAAAACCCCAAAAACCAAAAAAAAAAAAAAAAACCAAAATGAAAAAACTCCCTAAAAAAAAAACAAAGGTTCAAAGGTGTACCAAAGTGGTTTAGAAAGACATGGGGAGGGGATGGGGGAGGAACAGATCCACAAGATCCAAGGCAAGGCTCCCAGTGGGACCTGGAATGGGTCAAGAGGTGGCGAGGTATTCCTGAGGAGGTGAGGAGGGGATTGGCTCCCTCTCTGATCTTGGACGTTCCCGCCTCCGCAGCGGTGTGGGGTGATTCCGGTGGGTGGACGGTGGGGTGGGACGGCCTGAGAGCAGGAGCCCTGGGAGACGTGGCCCTTCCAGGTTGCCTTCGGTCAAGCCACAAGGGTCTTGCAGGGAGCCGGCGGAGAAAGAGAAGGGGGGCCAGGCATTGCCAAGCATTGCCTTCAGGCAATGGCCCGCCTACGGATCTCCTGGGTGGTGGGGGGGGGGAAGGATGTGCTGGCTGGCACATGCCTGAGGCCCCAGGTCCTCGGGCAGCCAGCCCCACTGCCCACGGGGAGCGAGGCTGCCGGCTTTCTGGGGGCCCCTCCCCAGGCCCGGACGTCCTGAGAGCACCCGAGGAGGAGAGGAGCTGTGGACCGGCACCAGCGGGATCTTTGGCCGGCTGGCCGCCGCCATGGTTTCTGAGGCAGCTTTGGCGCTCTGCCTTCTCGGGGGGCCCCTCTGGATCTGCCCTGCCCGGGCAGCCCCCCACCGGGCCGCCCCTCGAGCACACCCCACCCCCGCCACCGGGGAAAGTTGGGGGAACGCTCTACCTAGAGCCACCGAGCTTGGCCTGGGGGCTCCGGCCCCGCCCCGCCTCCCCACGTCTCCCCACCCCTCCCCGCCCCCTCCCCGAGTGTGTGGGAGGAGCCCACCCCTTGTGGGCTGAGGCGGTCAGGTGACGCCCCGGGTGGGTGGGGCCGGGGCCCCGGCGCCCTATATAAGGCGGCAGCACCGCGTCGCACAGCACCGCGCCTGAGGGCGCTTCTCCGTGGCTGACCCTGAAGAGGAGGAGGCCCAAGTGCCAGAGCTTTCTCCCCTAGAAGGTCGGGACTCTCCAGCAGTGTGTGGGTTGGTTGGGTTGGGTTGGAGGTGCAGCGTTTGGGCCGAGGGGGTTCCTCTTCTCCCCTGGCTGGAGAAGTCTACCCTCCGGGGGCCGCGTTCTTGGCCACTGCGAGGCGCACCGTGTGGGGAGGGACAGCGCGTCCTGTGGGGGGCGTGCACGGCGGCTGTGGGGGCGTGCGTGTGCGCGCGCGGGAAGCCAGCAGCCAGACTTGAGCATCTCCCTCTTCTGACCTTTGTGGCTGGTCAGACGCGCCCAGGCCAGGGATCCCCGGCCCCGCCCGATCTTGCGGGCTGGCAGGCATGGACAAGGCCAGCGCGTCGAGCTGGGACCAAGGGGGCGACCCAGGTCTGGCGGCAGAGACGGCAGCCGGGCCCTCGGGCCCCCGGGCGGCCCGCGGCGGTGAGCGGCCCGCGGACCGCCCGCAGGAGCTGATGCGCGCCCCTGAAGAGGAGGCGGACACAGGCCGCGGGCCTCCTGCAGCCAAAAGGCTGAAAAGGGACACCGAGGGCCAGAGACCGAGGAACCCCCGAGTGGATGAAGAGGAGGCCCAGAAGATGCGAACCCTCGTGGCTTCCATGAGCCAGGAGCAGCTGGACCGTTACGAAGTGTATCGCAGGTCAGCCTTCCCCAGGGCAACCATGAAACGTCTGATCCAGAGCGTGGCTGGCTCGGCGGTGGGCCAGAACGTCGTCATTGCCATGTCCGGAGTGGCCAAGGTCTTCGTCGGGGAGGTCGTGGAAGAGGCCCTGGACGTGTGTGAGAAGTGGGGGGAGACACCCCCGCTCCAACCCAAGCATCTGAGGGAGGCTGTGCGCAGGTTACGCTCCCGGGGCCGAATGCCCAGCACCAAGCACAAGAAGATCTTGTTCTTCTAGGCCCGGGGCCCGGGGAGGGACGGTGGTCCAGAGGCCCTAAGGGCCTCGCCCGCTGTCTCGCCTCTGTCTCAGCCCAAGGTGGGTGTGGGTAGACCCAGGAGGGATTCCTCCTCCGCCCTCCCCAAGACGCACCCTGCTACCCTTCTGCCCACACAACCAGGCTTCTGGGTCTGGTTCCCCCAGGCCAGCCCGGAAATGCGCATGCAATGGGAAATGGCTCAAGGAAGCAGGGGAGCGCCCGAGCGCCGGCCCGGGCACGTCTACTCCGGAGTCTACTCTGCTCGACCCTGATGCCTAAGGCGCCTCAAAGGGAATGTGCCTATGGATAGAGCTGATTTCCCTGGCGATAAGGACGCAGTGACACAGGGGCTCTTGGCAGGTCGCCGGTCTTCCGGGTGCTGCCGAAAGATAAAACAGTATACACTTGGAAAACCTGCATGGGAGTTCCCGTCATGGCTCAGTGGCTAAGGACTCCGCCTTGGAAGCATGAGGTTGCGGGTTCGATCCCTTGCCCCGCTCGCTCAGCGGCTTAAGGACCCGGCGTTGCCGCGAGCTGTGTTGTAGGTCCCAGACTCGGCTGGGATCTGGCAGAGCTGGGGCTCTGGCGTAGGTCGGTGGCTACAGCTCCCATTCCACCCCGAGCCTGGGACCCTCCTTATGCCCTGGGTGTGGCCACAGGGAATGGCAAAAAAAAAAAAAAAAAAAAAAAAAACCCAAAAAACAAAACAAAACAAAAAAACCCAAAACCCCAAAACACCAAAAAAAACCCCAAAAACCAAAAAAAAAAAAAAAAACCAAAATGAAAAAACTCCCTAAAAAAAAAACAAAGGTTCAAAGGTGTACCAAAGTGGTTTAGAAAGACATGGGGAGGGGATGGGGGAGGAACAGATCCACAAGATCCAAGGCAAGGCTCCCAGTGGGACCTGGAATGGGTCAAGAGGTGGCGAGTTATTCCTGAGGAGGTGAGGAGGGGATTGGCTCCCTCTCTGATCTTGGACGTTCCCGCCTCCGCAGCGGTGTGGGGTGATTCCGGTGGGTGGACGGTGGGGTGGGACGGCCTGAGAGCAGGAGCCCTGGGAGACGTGGCCCTTCCAGGTTGCCTTCGGTCAAGCCACAAGGGTCTTGCAGGGAGCCGGCGGAGAAAGAGAAGGGGGGCCAGGCATTGCCAAGCATTGCCTTCAGGCAATGGCCCGCCTACGGATCTCCTGGGTGGTGGGGGGGGGGAAGGATGTGCTGGCTGGCACATGCCTGAGGCCCCAGGTCCTCGGGCAGCCAGCCCCACTGCCCACGGGGAGCGAGGCTGCCGGCTTTCTGGGGGCCCCTCCCCAGGCCCGGACGTCCTGAGAGCACCCGAGGAGGAGAGGAGCTGTGGACCGGCACCAGCGGGATCTTTGGCCGGCTGGCCGCCGCCATGGTTTCTGAGGCAGCTTTGGCGCTCTGCCTTCTCGGGGGGCCCCTCTGGATCTGCCCTGCCCGGGCAGCCCCCCACCGGGCCGCCCCTCGAGCACACCCCACCCCCGCCACCGGGGAAAGTTGGGGGAACGCTCTACCTAGAGCCACCGAGCTTGGCCTGGGGGCTCCGGCCCCGCCCCGCCTCCCCACGTCTCCCCACCCCTCCCCGCCCCCTCCCCGAGTGTGTGGGAGGAGCCCACCCCTTGTGGGCTGAGGCGGTCAGGTGACGCCCCGGGTGGGTGGGGCCGGGGCCCCGGCGCCCTATATAAGGCGGCGGCAGCCCTCCCTGGAGGCAGCGGGAGCCCGCGTCGCACATCGCACAGCACCGCGTCGCACAGCACCGCGCCTGAGGGCGCTTCTCCGTGGCTGACCCTGAAGAGGAGGAGGCCCAAGTGCCAGAGCTTTCTCCCCTAGAAGGTCGGGACTCTCCAGCAGTGTGTGGGTTGGTTGGGTTGGGTTGGAGGTGCAGCGTTTGGGCCGAGGGGGTTCCTCTTCTCCCCTGGCTGGAGAAGTCTACCCTCCGGGGGCCGCGTTCTTGGCCACTGCGAGGCGCACCGTGTGGGGAGGGACAGCGCGTCCTGTGGGGGGCGTGCACGGCGGCTGTGGGGGCGTGCGTGTGCGCGCGCGGGAAGCCAGCAGCCAGACTTGAGCATCTCCCTCTTCTGACCTTTGTGGCTGGTCAGACGCGCCCAGGCCAGGGATCCCCGGCCCCGCCCGATCTTGCGGGCTGGCAGGCATGGACAAGGCCAGCGCGTCGAGCTGGGACCAAGGGGGCGACCCAGGTCTGGCGGCAGAGACGGCAGCCGGGCCCTCGGGCCCCCGGGCGGCCCGCGGCGGTGAGCGGCCCGCGGACCGCCCGCAGGAGCTGATGCGCGCCCCTGAAGAGGAGGCGGACACAGGCCGCGGGCCTCCTGCAGCCAAAAGGCTGAAAAGGGACACCGAGGGCCAGAGACCGAGGAACCCCCGAGTGGATGAAGAGGAGGCCCAGAAGATGCGAACCCTCGTGGCTTCCATGAGCCAGGAGCAGCTGGACCGTTACGAAGTGTATCGCAGGTCAGCCTTCCCCAGGGCAACCATGAAACGTCTGATCCAGAGCGTGGCTGGCTCGGCGGTGGGCCAGAACGTCGTCATTGCCATGTCCGGAGTGGCCAAGGTCTTCGTCGGGGAGGTCGTGGAAGAGGCCCTGGACGTGTGTGAGAAGTGGGGGGAGACACCCCCGCTCCAACCCAAGCATCTGAGGGAGGCTGTGCGCAGGTTACGCTCCCGGGGCCGAATGCCCAGCACCAAGCACAAGAAGATCTTGTTCTTCTAGGCCCGGGGCCCGGGGAGGGACGGTGGTCCAGAGGCCCTAAGGGCCTCGCCCGCTGTCTCGCCTCTGTCTCAGCCCAAGGTGGGTGTGGGTAGACCCAGGAGGGATTCCTCCTCCGCCCTCCCCAAGACGCACCCTGCTACCCTTCTGCCCACACAACCAGGCTTCTGGGTCTGGTTCCCCCAGGCCAGCCCGGAAATGCGCATGCAATGGGAAATGGCTCAAGGAAGCAGGGGAGCGCCCGAGCGCCGGCCCGGGCACGTCTACTCCGGAGTCTACTCTGCTCGACCCTGATGCCTAAGGCGCCTCAAAGGGAATGTGCCTATGGATAGAGCTGATTTCCCTGGCGATAAGGACGCAGTGACACAGGGGCTCTTGGCAGGTCGCCGGTCTTCCGGGTGCTGCCGAAAGATAAAACAGTATACACTTGGAAAACCTGCATGGGAGTTCCCGTCATGGCTCAGTGGCTAAGGACTCCGCCTTGGAAGCATGAGGTTGCGGGTTCGATCCCTTGCCCCGCTCGCTCAGCGGCTTAAGGACCCGGCGTTGCCGCGAGCTGTGTTGTAGGTCCCAGACTCGGCTGGGATCTGGCAGAGCTGGGGCTCTGGCGTAGGTCGGTGGCTACAGCTCCCATTCCACCCCGAGCCTGGGACCCTCCTTATGCCCTGGGTGTGGCCACAGGGAATGGCAAAAAAAAAAAAAAAAAAAAAAAAAAAACCCAAAAAACAAAACAAAACAAAAAAACCCAAAACCCCAAAACACCAAAAAAAACCCCAAAAACCAAAAAAAAAAAAAAAACCAAAATGAAAAAACTCCCTAAAAAAAAAACAAAGGTTCAAAGGTGTACCAAAGTGGTTTAGAAAGACATGGGGAGGGGATGGGGGAGGAACAGATCCACAAGATCCAAGGCAAGGCTCCCAGTGGGACCTGGAATGGGTCAAGAGGTGGCGAGGTATTCCTGAGGAGGTGAGGAGGGGATTGGCTCCCTCTCTGATCTTGGACGTTCCCGCCTCCGCAGCGGTGTGGGGTGATTCCGGTGGGTGGACGGTGGGGTGGGACGGCCTGAGAGCAGGAGCCCTGGGAGACGTGGCCCTTCCAGGTTGCCTTCGGTCAAGCCACAAGGGTCTTGCAGGGAGCCGGCGGAGAAAGAGAAGGGGGGCCAGGCATTGCCAAGCATTGCCTTCAGGCAATGGCCCGCCTACGGATCTCCTGGGTGGTGGGGGGGGGGAAGGATGTGCTGGCTGGCACATGCCTGAGGCCCCAGGTCCTCGGGCAGCCAGCCCCACTGCCCACGGGGAGCGAGGCTGCCGGCTTTCTGGGGGCCCCTCCCCAGGCCCGGACGTCCTGAGAGCACCCGAGGAGGAGAGGAGCTGTGGACCGGCACCAGCGGGATCTTTGGCCGGCTGGCCGCCGCCATGGTTTCTGAGGCAGCTTTGGCGCTCTGCCTTCTCGGGGGGCCCCTCTGGATCTGCCCTGCCCGGGCAGCCCCCCACCGGGCCGCCCCTCGAGCACACCCCACCCCCGCCACCGGGGAAAGTTGGGGGAACGCTCTACCTAGAGCCACCGAGCTTGGCCTGGGGGCTCCGGCCCCGCCCCGCCTCCCCACGTCTCCCCACCCCTCCCCGCCCCCTCCCCGAGTGTGTGGGAGGAGCCCACCCCTTGTGGGCTGAGGCGGTCAGGTGACGCCCCGGGTGGGTGGGGCCGGGGCCCCGGCGCCCTATATAAGGCGGCGGCAGCCCTCCCTGGAGGCAGCGGGAGCCCGCGTCGCACATCGCACAGCACCGCGTCGCACAGCACCGCGCCTGAGGGCGCTTCTCCGTGGCTGACCCTGAAGAGGAGGAGGCCCAAGTGCCAGAGCTTTCTCCCCTAGAAGGTCGGGACTCTCCAGCAGTGTGTGGGTTGGTTGGGTTGGGTTGGAGGTGCAGCGTTTGGGCCGAGGGGGTTCCTCTTCTCCCCTGGCTGGAGAAGTCTACCCTCCGGGGGCCGCGTTCTTGGCCACTGCGAGGCGCACCGTGTGGGGAGGGACAGCGCGTCCTGTGGGGGGCGTGCACGGCGGCTGTGGGGGCGTGCGTGTGCGCGCGCGGGAAGCCAGCAGCCAGACTTGAGCATCTCCCTCTTCTGACCTTTGTGGCTGGTCAGACGCGCCCAGGCCAGGGATCCCCGGCCCCGCCCGATCTTGCGGGCTGGCAGGCATGGACAAGGCCAGCGCGTCGAGCTGGGACCAAGGGGGCGACCCAGGTCTGGCGGCAGAGACGGCAGCCGGGCCCTCGGGCCCCCGGGCGGCCCGCGGCGGTGAGCGGCCCGCGGACCGCCCGCAGGAGCTGATGCGCGCCCCTGAAGAGGAGGCGGACACAGGCCGCGGGCCTCCTGCAGCCAAAAGGCTGAAAAGGGACACCGAGGGCCAGAGACCGAGGAACCCCCGAGTGGATGAAGAGGAGGCCCAGAAGATGCGAACCCTCGTGGCTTCCATGAGCCAGGAGCAGCTGGACCGTTACGAAGTGTATCGCAGGTCAGCCTTCCCCAGGGCAACCATGAAACGTCTGATCCAGAGCGTGGCTGGCTCGGCGGTGGGCCAGAACGTCGTCATTGCCATGTCCGGAGTGGCCAAGGTCTTCGTCGGGGAGGTCGTGGAAGAGGCCCTGGACGTGTGTGAGAAGTGGGGGGAGACACCCCCGCTCCAACCCAAGCATCTGAGGGAGGCTGTGCGCAGGTTACGCTCCCGGGGCCGAATGCCCAGCACCAAGCACAAGAAGATCTTGTTCTTCTAGGCCCGGGGCCCGGGGAGGGACGGTGGTCCAGAGGCCCTAAGGGCCTCGCCCGCTGTCTCGCCTCTGTCTCAGCCCAAGGTGGGTGTGGGTAGACCCAGGAGGGATTCCTCCTCCGCCCTCCCCAAGACGCACCCTGCTACCCTTCTGCCCACACAACCAGGCTTCTGGGTCTGGTTCCCCCAGGCCAGCCCGGAAATGCGCATGCAATGGGAAATGGCTCAAGGAAGCAGGGGAGCGCCCGAGCGCTGGCCCGGGCACGTCTACTCCGGAGTCTACTCTGCTCGACCCTGATGCCTAAGGCGCCTCAAAGGGAATGTGCCTATGGATAGAGCTGATTTCCCTGGCGATAAGGACGCAGTGACACAGGGGCTCTTGGCAGGTCGCCGGTCTTCCGGGTGCTGCCGAAAGATAAAACAGTATACACTTGGAAAACCTGCATGGGAGTTCCCGTCATGGCTCAGTGGCTAAGGACTCCGCCTTGGAAGCATGAGGTTGCGGGTTCGATCCCTTGCCCCGCTCGCTCAGCGGCTTAAGGACCCGGCGTTGCCGCGAGCTGTGTTGTAGGTCCCAGACTCGGCTGGGATCTGGCAGAGCTGGGGCTCTGGCGTAGGTCGGTGGCTACAGCTCCCATTCCACCCCGAGCCTGGGACCCTCCTTATGCCCTGGGTGTGGCCACAGGGAATGGCAAAAAAAAAAAAAAAAAAAAAAAAAAAACCCAAAAAACAAAACAAAACAAAAAAACCCAAAACCCCAAAACACCAAAAAAAACCCCAAAAACCAAAAAAAAAAAAAAAAACCAAAATGAAAAAACTCCCTAAAAAAAAAACAAAGGTTCAAAGGTGTACCAAAGTGGTTTAGAAAGACATGGGGAGGGGATGGGGGAGGAACAGATCCACAAGATCCAAGGCAAGGCTCCCAGTGGGACCTGGAATGGGTCAAGAGGTGGCGAGGTATTCCTGAGGAGGTGAGGAGGGGATTGGCTCCCTCTCTGATCTTGGACGTTCCCGCCTCCGCAGCGGTGTGGGGTGATTCCGGTGGGTGGACGGTGGGGTGGGACGGCCTGAGAGCAGGAGCCCTGGGAGACGTGGCCCTTCCAGGTTGCCTTCGGTCAAGCCACAAGGGTCTTGCAGGGAGCCGGCGGAGAAAGAGAAGGGGGGCCAGGCATTGCCAAGCATTGCCTTCAGGCAATGGCCCGCCTACGGATCTCCTGGGTGGTGGGGGGGGGGAAGGATGTGCTGGCTGGCACATGCCTGAGGCCCCAGGTCCTCGGGCAGCCAGCCCCACTGCCCACGGGGAGCGAGGCTGCCGGCTTTCTGGGGGCCCCTCCCCAGGCCCGGACGTCCTGAGAGCACCCGAGGAGGAGAGGAGCTGTGGACCGGCACCAGCGGGATCTTTGGCCGGCTGGCCGCCGCCATGGTTTCTGAGGCAGCTTTGGCGCTCTGCCTTCTCGGGGGGCCCCTCTGGATCTGCCCTGCCCGGGCAGCCCCCCACCGGGCCGCCCCTCGAGCACACCCCACCCCCGCCACCGGGGAAAGTTGGGGGAACGCTCTACCTAGAGCCACCGAGCTTGGCCTGGGGGCTCCGGCCCCGCCCCGCCTCCCCACGTCTCCCCACCCCTCCCCGCCCCCTCCCCGAGTGTGTGGGAGGAGCCCACCCCTTGTGGGCTGAGGCGGTCAGGTGACGCCCCGGGTGGGTGGGGCCGGGGCCCCGGCGCCCTATATAAGGCGGCGGCAGCCCTCCCTGGAGGCAGCGGGAGCCCGCGTCGCACATCGCACAGCACCGCGTCGCACAGCACCGCGCCTGAGGGCGCTTCTCCGTGGCTGACCCTGAAGAGGAGGAGGCCCAAGTGCCAGAGCTTTCTCCCCTAGAAGGTCGGGACTCTCCAGCAGTGTGTGGGTTGGTTGGGTTGGGTTGGAGGTGCAGCGTTTGGGCCGAGGGGGTTCCTCTTCTCCCCTGGCTGGAGAAGTCTACCCTCCGGGGGCCGCGTTCTTGGCCACTGCGAGGCGCACCGTGTGGGGAGGGACAGCGCGTCCTGTGGGGGGCGTGCACGGCGGCTGTGGGGGCGTGCGTGTGCGCGCGCGGGAAGCCAGCAGCCAGACTTGAGCATCTCCCTCTTCTGACCTTTGTGGCTGGTCAGACGCGCCCAGGCCAGGGATCCCCGGCCCCGCCCGATCTTGCGGGCTGGCAGGCATGGACAAGGCCAGCGCGTCGAGCTGGGACCAAGGGGGCGACCCAGGTGTGGCGGCAGAGACGGCAGCCGGGCCCTCGGGCCCCCGGGCGGCCCGCGGCGGTGAGCGGCCCGCGGACCGCCCGCAGGAGCTGATGCGCGCCCCTGAAGAGGAGGCGGACACAGGCCGCGGGCCTCCTGCAGCCAAAAGGCTGAAAAGGGACACCGAGGGCCAGAGACCGAGGAACCCCCGAGTGGATGAAGAGGAGGCCCAGAAGATGCGAACCCTCGTGGCTTCCATGAGCCAGGAGCAGCTGGACCGTTACGAAGTGTATCGCAGGTCAGCCTTCCCCAGGGCAACCATGAAACGTCTGATCCAGAGCGTGGCTGGCTCGGCGGTGGGCCAGAACGTCGTCATTGCCATGTCCGGAGTGGCCAAGGTCTTCGTCGGGGAGGTCGTGGAAGAGGCCCTGGACGTGTGTGAGAAGTGGGGGGAGACACCCCCGCTCCAACCCAAGCATCTGAGGGAGGCTGTGCGCAGGTTACGCTCCCGGGGCCGAATGCCCAGCACCAAGCACAAGAAGATCTTGTTCTTCTAGGCCCGGGGCCCGGGGAGGGACGGTGGTCCAGAGGCCCTAAGGGCCTCGCCCGCTGTCTCGCCTCTGTCTCAGCCCAAGGTGGGTGTGGGTAGACCCAGGAGGGATTCCTCCTCCGCCCTCCCCAAGACGCACCCTGCTACCCTTCTGCCCACACAACCAGGCTTCTGGGTCTGGTTCCCCCAGGCCAGCCCGGAAATGCGCATGCAATGGGAAATGGCTCAAGGAAGCAGGGGAGCGCCCGAGCGCCGGCCCGGGCACGTCTACTCCGGAGTCTACTCTGCTCGACCCTGATGCCTAAGGCGCCTCAAAGGGAATGTGCCTATGGATAGAGCTGATTTCCCTGGCGATAAGGACGCAGTGACACAGGGGCTCTTGGCAGGTCGCCGGTCTTCCGGGTGCTGCCGAAAGATAAAACAGTATACACTTGGAAAACCTGCATGGGAGTTCCCGTCATGGCTCAGTGGCTAAGGACTCCGCCTTGGAAGCATGAGGTTGCGGGTTCGATCCCTTGCCCCGCTCGCTCAGCGGCTTAAGGACCCGGCGTTGCCGCGAGCTGTGTTGTAGGTCCCAGACTCGGCTGGGATCTGGCAGAGCTGGGGCTCTGGCGTAGGTCGGTGGCTACAGCTCCCATTCCACCCCGAGCCTGGGACCCTCCTTATGCCCTGGGTGTGGCCACAGGGAATGGCAAAAAAAAAAAAAAAAAAAAAAAAAAAACCCAAAAAACAAAACAAAACAAAAAAACCCAAAACCCCAAAACACCAAAAAAAACCCCAAAAACCAAAAAAAAAAAAAAAACCAAAATGAAAAAACTCCCTAAAAAAAAAACAAAGGTTCAAAGGTGTACCAAAGTGGTTTAGAAAGACATGGGGAGGGGATGGGGGAGGAACAGATCCACAAGATCCAAGGCAAGGCTCCCAGTGGGACCTGGAATGGGTCAAGAGGTGGCGAGGTATTCCTGAGGAGGTGAGGAGGGGATTGGCTCCCTCTCTGATCTTGGACGTTCCCGCCTCCGCAGCGGTGTGGGGTGATTCCGGTGGGTGGACGGTGGGGTGGGACGGCCTGAGAGCAGGAGCCCTGGGAGACGTGGCCCTTCCAGGTTGCCTTCGGTCAAGCCACAAGGGTCTTGCAGGGAGCCGGCGGAGAAAGAGAAGGGGGGCCAGGCATTGCCAAGCATTGCCTTCAGGCAATGGCCCGCCTACGGATCTCCTGGGTGGTGGGGGGGGGGAAGGATGTGCTGGCTGGCACATGCCTGAGGCCCCAGGTCCTCGGGCAGCCAGCCCCACTGCCCACGGGGAGCGAGGCTGCCGGCTTTCTGGGGGCCCCTCCCCAGGCCCGGACGTCCTGAGAGCACCCGAGGAGGAGAGGAGCTGTGGACCGGCACCAGCGGGATCTTTGGCCGGCTGGCCGCCGCCATGGTTTCTGAGGCAGCTTTGGCGCTCTGCCTTCTCGGGGGGCCCCTCTGGATCTGCCCTGCCCGGGCAGCCCCCCACCGGGCCGCCCCTCGAGCACACCCCACCCCCGCCACCGGGGAAAGTTGGGGGAACGCTCTACCTAGAGCCACCGAGCTTGGCCTGGGGGCTCCGGCCCCGCCCCGCCTCCCCACGTCTCCCCACCCCTCCCCGCCCCCTCCCCGAGTGTGTGGGAGGAGCCCACCCCTTGTGGGCTGAGGCGGTCAGGTGACGCCCCGGGTGGGTGGGGCCGGGGCCCCGGCGCCCTATATAAGGCGGCGGCAGCCCTCCCTGGAGGCAGCGGGAGCCCGCGTCGCACATCGCACAGCACCGCGTCGCACAGCACCGCGCCTGAGGGCGCTTCTCCGTGGCTGACCCTGAAGAGGAGGAGGCCCAAGTGCCAGAGCTTTCTCCCCTAGAAGGTCGGGACTCTCCAGCAGTGTGTGGGTTGGTTGGGTTGGGTTGGAGGTGCAGCGTTTGGGCCGAGGGGGTTCCTCTTCTCCCCTGGCTGGAGAAGTCTACCCTCCGGGGGCCGCGTTCTTGGCCACTGCGAGGCGCACCGTGTGGGGAGGGACAGCGCGTCCTGTGGGGGGCGTGCACGGCGGCTGTGGGGGCGTGCGTGTGCGCGCGCGGGAAGCCAGCAGCCAGACTTGAGCATCTCCCTCTTCTGACCTTTGTGGCTGGTCAGACGCGCCCAGGCCAGGGATCCCCGGCCCCGCCCGATCTTGCGGGCTGGCAGGCATGGACAAGGCCAGCGCGTCGAGCTGGGACCAAGGGGGCGACCCAGGTCTGGCGGCAGAGACGGCAGCCGGGCCCTCGGGCCCCCGGGCGGCCCGCGGCGGTGAGCGGCCCGCGGACCGCCCGCAGGAGCTGATGCGCGCCCCTGAAGAGGAGGCGGACACAGGCCGCGGGCCTCCTGCAGCCAAAAGGCTGAAAAGGGACACCGAGGGCCAGAGACCGAGGAACCCCCGAGTGGATGAAGAGGAGGCCCAGAAGATGCGAACCCTCGTGGCTTCCATGAGCCAGGAGCAGCTGGACCGTTACGAAGTGTATCGCAGGTCAGCCTTCCCCAGGGCAACCATGAAACGTCTGATCCAGAGCGTGGCTGGCTCGGCGGTGGGCCAGAACGTCGTCATTGCCATGTCCGGAGTGGCCAAGGTCTTCGTCGGGGAGGTCGTGGAAGAGGCCCTGGACGTGTGTGAGAAGTGGGGGGAGACACCCCCGCTCCAACCCAAGCATCTGAGGGAGGCTGTGCGCAGGTTACGCTCCCGGGGCCGAATGCCCAGCACCAAGCACAAGAAGATCTTGTTCTTCTAGGCCCGGGGCCCGGGGAGGGACGGTGGTCCAGAGGCCCTAAGGGCCTCGCCCGCTGTCTCGCCTCTGTCTCAGCCCAAGGTGGGTGTGGGTAGACCCAGGAGGGATTCCTCCTCCGCCCTCCCCAAGACGCACCCTGCTACCCTTCTGCCCACACAACCAGGCTTCTGGGTCTGGTTCCCCCAGGCCAGCCCGGAAATGCGCATGCAATGGGAAATGGCTCAAGGAAGCAGGGGAGCGCCCGAGCGCTGGCCCGGGCACGTCTACTCCGGAGTCTACTCTGCTCGACCCTGATGCCTAAGGCGCCTCAAAGGGAATGTGCCTATGGATAGAGCTGATTTCCCTGGCGATAAGGACGCAGTGACACAGGGGCTCTTGGCAGGTCGCCGGTCTTCCGGGTGCTGCCGAAAGATAAAACAGTATACACTTGGAAAACCTGCATGGGAGTTCCCGTCATGGCTCAGTGGCTAAGGACTCCGCCTTGGAAGCATGAGGTTGCGGGTTCGATCCCTTGCCCCGCTCGCTCAGCGGCTTAAGGACCCGGCGTTGCCGCGAGCTGTGTTGTAGGTCCCAGACTCGGCTGGGATCTGGCAGAGCTGGGGCTCTGGCGTAGGTCGGTGGCTACAGCTCCCATTCCACCCCGAGCCTGGGACCCTCCTTATGCCCTGGGTGTGGCCACAGGGAATGGCAAAAAAAAAAAAAAAAAAAAAAAAAAAACCCAAAAAACAAAACAAAACAAAAAAACCCAAAACCCCAAAACACCAAAAAAAACCCCAAAAACCAAAAAAAAAAAAAAAAACCAAAATGAAAAAACTCCCTAAAAAAAAAACAAAGGTTCAAAGGTGTACCAAAGTGGTTTAGAAAGACATGGGGAGGGGATGGGGGAGGAACAGATCCACAAGATCCAAGGCAAGGCTCCCAGTGGGACCTGGAATGGGTCAAGAGGTGGCGAGGTATTCCTGAGGAGGTGAGGAGGGGATTGGCTCCCTCTCTGATCTTGGACGTTCCCGCCTCCGCAGCGGTGTGGGGTGATTCCGGTGGGTGGACGGTGGGGTGGGACGGCCTGAGAGCAGGAGCCCTGGGAGACGTGGCCCTTCCAGGTTGCCTTCGGTCAAGCCACAAGGGTCTTGCAGGGAGCCGGCGGAGAAAGAGAAGGGGGGCCAGGCATTGCCAAGCATTGCCTTCAGGCAATGGCCCGCCTACGGATCTCCTGGGTGGTGGGGGGGGGGGAAGGATGTGCTGGCTGGCACATGCCTGAGGCCCCAGGTCCTCGGGCAGCCAGCCCCACTGCCCACGGGGAGCGAGGCTGCCGGCTTTCTGGGGGCCCCTCCCCAGGCCCGGACGTCCTGAGAGCACCCGAGGAGGAGAGGAGCTGTGGACCGGCACCAGCGGGATCTTTGGCCGGCTGGCCGCCGCCATGGTTTCTGAGGCAGCTTTGGCGCTCTGCCTTCTCGGGGGGCCCCTCTGGATCTGCCCTGCCCGGGCAGCCCCCCACCGGGCCGCCCCTCGAGCACACCCCACCCCCGCCACCGGGGAAAGTTGGGGGAACGCTCTACCTAGAGCCACCGAGCTTGGCCTGGGGGCTCCGGCCCCGCCCCGCCTCCCCACGTCTCCCCACCCCTCCCCGCCCCCTCCCCGAGTGTGTGGGAGGAGCCCACCCCTTGTGGGCTGAGGCGGTCAGGTGACGCCCCGGGTGGGTGGGGCCGGGGCCCCGGCGCCCTATATAAGGCGGCGGCAGCCCTCCCTGGAGGCAGCGGGAGCCCGCGTCGCACATCGCACAGCACCGCGTCGCACAGCACCGCGCCTGAGGGCGCTTCTCCGTGGCTGACCCTGAAGAGGAGGAGGCCCAAGTGCCAGAGCTTTCTCCCCTAGAAGGTCGGGACTCTCCAGCAGTGTGTGGGTTGGTTGGGTTGGGTTGGAGGTGCAGCGTTTGGGCCGAGGGGGTTCCTCTTCTCCCCTGGCTGGAGAAGTCTACCCTCCGGGGGCCGCGTTCTTGGCCACTGCGAGGCGCACCGTGTGGGGAGGGACAGCGCGTCCTGTGGGGGGCGTGCACGGCGGCTGTGGGGGCGTGCGTGTGCGCGCGCGGGAAGCCAGCAGCCAGACTTGAGCATCTCCCTCTTCTGACCTTTGTGGCTGGTCAGACGCGCCCAGGCCAGGGATCCCCGGCCCCGCCCGATCTTGCGGGCTGGCAGGCATGGACAAGGCCAGCGCGTCGAGCTGGGACCAAGGGGGCGACCCAGGTGTGGCGGCAGAGACGGCAGCCGGGCCCTCGGGCCCCCGGGCGGCCCGCGGCGGTGAGCGGCCCGCGGACCGCCCGCAGGAGCTGATGCGCGCCCCTGAAGAGGAGGCGGACACAGGCCGCGGGCCTCCTGCAGCCAAAAGGCTGAAAAGGGACACCGAGGGCCAGAGACCGAGGAACCCCCGAGTGGATGAAGAGGAGGCCCAGAAGATGCGAACCCTCGTGGCTTCCATGAGCCAGGAGCAGCTGGACCGTTACGAAGTGTATCGCAGGTCAGCCTTCCCCAGGGCAACCATGAAACGTCTGATCCAGAGCGTGGCTGGCTCGGCGGTGGGCCAGAACGTCGTCATTGCCATGTCCGGAGTGGCCAAGGTCTTCGTCGGGGAGGTCGTGGAAGAGGCCCTGGACGTGTGTGAGAAGTGGGGGGAGACACCCCCGCTCCAACCCAAGCATCTGAGGGAGGCTGTGCGCAGGTTACGCTCCCGGGGCCGAATGCCCAGCACCAAGCACAAGAAGATCTTGTTCTTCTAGGCCCGGGGCCCGGGGAGGGACGGTGGTCCAGAGGCCCTAAGGGCCTCGCCCGCTGTCTCGCCTCTGTCTCAGCCCAAGGTGGGTGTGGGTAGACCCAGGAGGGATTCCTCCTCCGCCCTCCCCAAGACGCACCCTGCTACCCTTCTGCCCACACAACCAGGCTTCTGGGTCTGGTTCCCCCAGGCCAGCCCGGAAATGCGCATGCAATGGGAAATGGCTCAAGGAAGCAGGGGAGCGCCCGAGCGCCGGCCCGGGCACGTCTACTCCGGAGTCTACTCTGCTCGACCCTGATGCCTAAGGCGCCTCAAAGGGAATGTGCCTATGGATAGAGCTGATTTCCCTGGCGATAAGGACGCAGTGACACAGGGGCTCTTGGCAGGTCGCCGGTCTTCCGGGTGCTGCCGAAAGATAAAACAGTATACACTTGGAAAACCTGCATGGGAGTTCCCGTCATGGCTCAGTGGCTAAGGACTCCGCCTTGGAAGCATGAGGTTGCGGGTTCGATCCCTTGCCCCGCTCGCTCAGCGGCTTAAGGACCCGGCGTTGCCGCGAGCTGTGTTGTAGGTCCCAGACTCGGCTGGGATCTGGCAGAGCTGGGGCTCTGGCGTAGGTCGGTGGCTACAGCTCCCATTCCACCCCGAGCCTGGGACCCTCCTTATGCCCTGGGTGTGGCCACAGGGAATGGCAAAAAAAAAAAAAAAAAAAAAAAAAAACCCAAAAAACAAAACAAAACAAAAAAACCCAAAACCCCAAAACACCAAAAAAAACCCCAAAAACCAAAAAAAAAAAAAAAACCAAAATGAAAAAACTCCCTAAAAAAAAAACAAAGGTTCAAAGGTGTACCAAAGTGGTTTAGAAAGACATGGGGAGGGGATGGGGGAGGAACAGATCCACAAGATCCAAGGCAAGGCTCCCAGTGGGACCTGGAATGGGTCAAGAGGTGGCGAGGTATTCCTGAGGAGGTGAGGAGGGGATTGGCTCCCTCTCTGATCTTGGACGTTCCCGCCTCCGCAGCGGTGTGGGGTGATTCCGGTGGGTGGACGGTGGGGTGGGACGGCCTGAGAGCAGGAGCCCTGGGAGACGTGGCCCTTCCAGGTTGCCTTCGGTCAAGCCACAAGGGTCTTGCAGGGAGCCGGCGGAGAAAGAGAAGGGGGGCCAGGCATTGCCAAGCATTGCCTTCAGGCAATGGCCCGCCTACGGATCTCCTGGGTGGTGGGGGGGGGGAAGGATGTGCTGGCTGGCACATGCCTGAGGCCCCAGGTCCTCGGGCAGCCAGCCCCACTGCCCACGGGGAGCGAGGCTGCCGGCTTTCTGGGGGCCCCTCCCCAGGCCCGGACGTCCTGAGAGCACCCGAGGAGGAGAGGAGCTGTGGACCGGCACCAGCGGGATCTTTGGCCGGCTGGCCGCCGCCATGGTTTCTGAGGCAGCTTTGGCGCTCTGCCTTCTCGGGGGGCCCCTCTGGATCTGCCCTGCCCGGGCAGCCCCCCACCGGGCCGCCCCTCGAGCACACCCCACCCCCGCCACCGGGGAAAGTTGGGGGAACGCTCTACCTAGAGCCACCGAGCTTGGCCTGGGGGCTCCGGCCCCGCCCCGCCTCCCCACGTCTCCCCACCCCTCCCCGCCCCCTCCCCGAGTGTGTGGGAGGAGCCCACCCCTTGTGGGCTGAGGCGGTCAGGTGACGCCCCGGGTGGGTGGGGCCGGGGCCCCGGCGCCCTATATAAGGCGGCGGCAGCCCTCCCTGGAGGCAGCGGGAGCCCGCGTCGCACATCGCACAGCACCGCGTCGCACAGCACCGCGCCTGAGGGCGCTTCTCCGTGGCTGACCCTGAAGAGGAGGAGGCCCAAGTGCCAGAGCTTTCTCCCCTAGAAGGTCGGGACTCTCCAGCAGTGTGTGGGTTGGTTGGGTTGGGTTGGAGGTGCAGCGTTTGGGCCGAGGGGGTTCCTCTTCTCCCCTGGCTGGAGAAGTCTACCCTCCGGGGGCCGCGTTCTTGGCCACTGCGAGGCGCACCGTGTGGGGAGGGACAGCGCGTCCTGTGGGGGGCGTGCACGGCGGCTGTGGGGGCGTGCGTGTGCGCGCGCGGGAAGCCAGCAGCCAGACTTGAGCATCTCCCTCTTCTGACCTTTGTGGCTGGTCAGACGCGCCCAGGCCAGGGATCCCCGGCCCCGCCCGATCTTGCGGGCTGGCAGGCATGGACAAGGCCAGCGCGTCGAGCTGGGACCAAGGGGGCGACCCAGGTCTGGCGGCAGAGACGGCAGCCGGGCCCTCGGGCCCCCGGGCGGCCCGCGGCGGTGAGCGGCCCGCGGACCGCCCGCAGGAGCTGATGCGCGCCCCTGAAGAGGAGGCGGACACAGGCCGCGGGCCTCCTGCAGCCAAAAGGCTGAAAAGGGACACCGAGGGCCAGAGACCGAGGAACCCCCGAGTGGATGAAGAGGAGGCCCAGAAGATGCGAACCCTCGTGGCTTCCATGAGCCAGGAGCAGCTGGACCGTTACGAAGTGTATCGCAGGTCAGCCTTCCCCAGGGCAACCATGAAACGTCTGATCCAGAGCGTGGCTGGCTCGGCGGTGGGCCAGAACGTCGTCATTGCCATGTCCGGAGTGGCCAAGGTCTTCGTCGGGGAGGTCGTGGAAGAGGCCCTGGACGTGTGTGAGAAGTGGGGGGAGACACCCCCGCTCCAACCCAAGCATCTGAGGGAGGCTGTGCGCAGGTTACGCTCCCGGGGCCGAATGCCCAGCACCAAGCACAAGAAGATCTTGTTCTTCTAGGCCCGGGGCCCGGGGAGGGACGGTGGTCCAGAGGCCCTAAGGGCCTCGCCCGCTGTCTCGCCTCTGTCTCAGCCCAAGGTGGGTGTGGGTAGACCCAGGAGGGATTCCTCCTCCGCCCTCCCCAAGACGCACCCTGCTACCCTTCTGCCCACACAACCAGGCTTCTGGGTCTGGTTCCCCCAGGCCAGCCCGGAAATGCGCATGCAATGGGAAATGGCTCAAGGAAGCAGGGGAGCGCCCGAGCGCCGGCCCGGGCACGTCTACTCCGGAGTCTACTCTGCTCGACCCTGATGCCTAAGGCGCCTCAAAGGGAATGTGCCTATGGATAGAGCTGATTTCCCTGGCGATAAGGACGCAGTGACACAGGGGCTCTTGGCAGGTCGCCGGTCTTCCGGGTGCTGCCGAAAGATAAAACAGTATACACTTGGAAAACCTGCATGGGAGTTCCCGTCATGGCTCAGTGGCTAAGGACTCCGCCTTGGAAGCATGAGGTTGCGGGTTCGATCCCTTGCCCCGCTCGCTCAGCGGCTTAAGGACCCGGCGTTGCCGCGAGCTGTGTTGTAGGTCCCAGACTCGGCTGGGATCTGGCAGAGCTGGGGCTCTGGCGTAGGTCGGTGGCTACAGCTCCCATTCCACCCCGAGCCTGGGACCCTCCTTATGCCCTGGGTGTGGCCACAGGGAATGGCAAAAAAAAAAAAAAAAAAAAAAAAAAAACCCAAAAAACAAAACAAAACAAAAAAACCCAAAACCCCAAAACACCAAAAAAAACCCCAAAAACCAAAAAAAAAAAAAAAACCAAAATGAAAAAACTCCCTAAAAAAAAAACAAAGGTTCAAAGGTGTACCAAAGTGGTTTAGAAAGACATGGGGAGGGGATGGGGGAGGAACAGATCCACAAGATCCAAGGCAAGGCTCCCAGTGGGACCTGGAATGGGTCAAGAGGTGGCGAGGTATTCCTGAGGAGGTGAGGAGGGGATTGGCTCCCTCTCTGATCTTGGACGTTCCCGCCTCCGCAGCGGTGTGGGGTGATTCCGGTGGGTGGACGGTGGGGTGGGACGGCCTGAGAGCAGGAGCCCTGGGAGACGTGGCCCTTCCAGGTTGCCTTCGGTCAAGCCACAAGGGTCTTGCAGGGAGCCGGCGGAGAAAGAGAAGGGGGGCCAGGCATTGCCAAGCATTGCCTTCAGGCAATGGCCCGCCTACGGATCTCCTGGGTGGTGGTGGGGGGGAAGGATGTGCTGGCTGGCACATGCCTGAGGCCCCAGGTCCTCGGGCAGCCAGCCCCACTGCCCACGGGGAGCGAGGCTGCCGGCTTTCTGGGGGCCCCTCCCCAGGCCCGGACGTCCTGAGAGCACCCGAGGAGGAGAGGAGCTGTGGACCGGCACCAGCGGGATCTTTGGCCGGCTGGCCGCCGCCATGGTTTCTGAGGCAGCTTTGGCGCTCTGCCTTCTCGGGGGGCCCCTCTGGATCTGCCCTGCCCGGGCAGCCCCCCACCGGGCCGCCCCTCGAGCACACCCCACCCCCGCCACCGGGGAAAGTTGGGGGAACGCTCTACCTAGAGCCACCGAGCTTGGCCTGGGGGCTCCGGCCCCGCCCCGCCTCCCCACGTCTCCCCACCCCTCCCCGCCCCCTCCCCGAGTGTGTGGGAGGAGCCCACCCCTTGTGGGCTGAGGCGGTCAGGTGACGCCCCGGGTGGGTGGGGCCGGGGCCCCGGCGCCCTATATAAGGCGGCGGCAGCCCTCCCTGGAGGCAGCGGGAGCCCGCGTCGCACATCGCACAGCACCGCGTCGCACAGCACCGCGCCTGAGGGCGCTTCTCCGTGGCTGACCCTGAAGAGGAGGAGGCCCAAGTGCCAGAGCTTTCTCCCCTAGAAGGTCGGGACTCTCCAGCAGTGTGTGGGTTGGTTGGGTTGGGTTGGAGGTGCAGCGTTTGGGCCGAGGGGGTTCCTCTTCTCCCCTGGCTGGAGAAGTCTACCCTCCGGGGGCCGCGTTCTTGGCCACTGCGAGGCGCACCGTGTGGGGAGGGACAGCGCGTCCTGTGGGGGGCGTGCACGGCGGCTGTGGGGGCGTGCGTGTGCGCGCGCGGGAAGCCAGCAGCCAGACTTGAGCATCTCCCTCTTCTGACCTTTGTGGCTGGTCAGACGCGCCCAGGCCAGGGATCCCCGGCCCCGCCCGATCTTGCGGGCTGGCAGGCATGGACAAGGCCAGCGCGTCGAGCTGGGACCAAGGGGGCGACCCAGGTGTGGCGGCAGAGACGGCAGCCGGGCCCTCGGGCCCCCGGGCGGCCCGCGGCGGTGAGCGGCCCGCGGACCGCCCGCAGGAGCTGATGCGCGCCCCTGAAGAGGAGGCGGACACAGGCCGCGGGCCTCCTGCAGCCAAAAGGCTGAAAAGGGACACCGAGGGCCAGAGACCGAGGAACCCCCGAGTGGATGAAGAGGAGGCCCAGAAGATGCGAACCCTCGTGGCTTCCATGAGCCAGGAGCAGCTGGACCGTTACGAAGTGTATCGCAGGTCAGCCTTCCCCAGGGCAACCATGAAACGTCTGATCCAGAGCGTGGCTGGCTCGGCGGTGGGCCAGAACGTCGTCATTGCCATGTCCGGAGTGGCCAAGGTCTTCGTCGGGGAGGTCGTGGAAGAGGCCCTGGACGTGTGTGAGAAGTGGGGGGAGACACCCCCGCTCCAACCCAAGCATCTGAGGGAGGCTGTGCGCAGGTTACGCTCCCGGGGCCGAATGCCCAGCACCAAGCACAAGAAGATCTTGTTCTTCTAGGCCCGGGGCCCGGGGAGGGACGGTGGTCCAGAGGCCCTAAGGGCCTCGCCCGCTGTCTCGCCTCTGTCTCAGCCCAAGGTGGGTGTGGGTAGACCCAGGAGGGATTCCTCCTCCGCCCTCCCCAAGACGCACCCTGCTACCCTTCTGCCCACACAACCAGGCTTCTGGGTCTGGTTCCCCCAGGCCAGCCCGGAAATGCGCATGCAATGGGAAATGGCTCAAGGAAGCAGGGGAGCGCCCGAGCGCCGGCCCGGGCACGTCTACTCCGGAGTCTACTCTGCTCGACCCTGATGCCTAAGGCGCCTCAAAGGGAATGTGCCTATGGATAGAGCTGATTTCCCTGGCGATAAGGACGCAGTGACACAGGGGCTCTTGGCAGGTCGCCGGTCTTCCGGGTGCTGCCGAAAGATAAAACAGTATACACTTGGAAAACCTGCATGGGAGTTCCCGTCATGGCTCAGTGGCTAAGGACTCCGCCTTGGAAGCATGAGGTTGCGGGTTCGATCCCTTGCCCCGCTCGCTCAGCGGCTTAAGGACCCGGCGTTGCCGCGAGCTGTGTTGTAGGTCCCAGACTCGGCTGGGATCTGGCAGAGCTGGGGCTCTGGCGTAGGTCGGTGGCTACAGCTCCCATTCCACCCCGAGCCTGGGACCCTCCTTATGCCCTGGGTGTGGCCACAGGGAATGGCAAAAAAAAAAAAAAAAAAAAAAAAAAAACCCAAAAAACAAAACAAAACAAAAAAACCCAAAACCCCAAAACACCAAAAAAAACCCCAAAAACCAAAAAAAAAAAAAAAAAACCAAAATGAAAAAACTCCCTAAAAAAAAAACAAAGGTTCAAAGGTGTACCAAAGTGGTTTAGAAAGACATGGGGAGGGGATGGGGGAGGAACAGATCCACAAGATCCAAGGCAAGGCTCCCAGTGGGACCTGGAATGGGTCAAGAGGTGGCGAGGTATTCCTGAGGAGGTGAGGAGGGGATTGGCTCCCTCTCTGATCTTGGACGTTCCCGCCTCCGCAGCGGTGTGGGGTGATTCCGGTGGGTGGACGGTGGGGTGGGACGGCCTGAGAGCAGGAGCCCTGGGAGACGTGGCCCTTCCAGGTTGCCTTCGGTCAAGCCACAAGGGTCTTGCAGGGAGCCGGCGGAGAAAGAGAAGGGGGGCCAGGCATTGCCAAGCATTGCCTTCAGGCAATGGCCCGCCTACGGATCTCCTGGGTGGTGGGGGGGGGGAAGGATGTGCTGGCTGGCACATGCCTGAGGCCCCAGGTCCTCGGGCAGCCAGCCCCACTGCCCACGGGGAGCGAGGCTGCCGGCTTTCTGGGGGCCCCTCCCCAGGCCCGGACGTCCTGAGAGCACCCGAGGAGGAGAGGAGCTGTGGACCGGCACCAGCGGGATCTTTGGCCGGCTGGCCGCCGCCATGGTTTCTGAGGCAGCTTTGGCGCTCTGCCTTCTCGGGGGGCCCCTCTGGATCTGCCCTGCCCGGGCAGCCCCCCACCGGGCCGCCCCTCGAGCACACCCCACCCCCGCCACCGGGGAAAGTTGGGGGAACGCTCTACCTAGAGCCACCGAGCTTGGCCTGGGGGCTCCGGCCCCGCCCCGCCTCCCCACGTCTCCCCACCCCTCCCCGCCCCCTCCCCGAGTGTGTGGGAGGAGCCCACCCCTTGTGGGCTGAGGCGGTCAGGTGACGCCCCGGGTGGGTGGGGCCGGGGCCCCGGCGCCCTATATAAGGCGGCGGCAGCCCTCCCTGGAGGCAGCGGGAGCCCGCGTCGCACATCGCACAGCACCGCGTCGCACAGCACCGCGCCTGAGGGCGCTTCTCCGTGGCTGACCCTGAAGAGGAGGAGGCCCAAGTGCCAGAGCTTTCTCCCCTAGAAGGTCGGGACTCTCCAGCAGTGTGTGGGTTGGTTGGGTTGGGTTGGAGGTGCAGCGTTTGGGCCGAGGGGGTTCCTCTTCTCCCCTGGCTGGAGAAGTCTACCCTCCGGGGGCCGCGTTCTTGGCCACTGCGAGGCGCACCGTGTGGGGAGGGACAGCGCGTCCTGTGGGGGGCGTGCACGGCGGCTGTGGGGGCGTGCGTGTGCGCGCGCGGGAAGCCAGCAGCCAGACTTGAGCATCTCCCTCTTCTGACCTTTGTGGCTGGTCAGACGCGCCCAGGCCAGGGATCCCCGGCCCCGCCCGATCTTGCGGGCTGGCAGGCATGGACAAGGCCAGCGCGTCGAGCTGGGACCAAGGGGGCGACCCAGGTCTGGCGGCAGAGACGGCAGCCGGGCCCTCGGGCCCCCGGGCGGCCCGCGGCGGTGAGCGGCCCGCGGACCGCCCGCAGGAGCTGATGCGCGCCCCTGAAGAGGAGGCGGACACAGGCCGCGGGCCTCCTGCAGCCAAAAGGCTGAAAAGGGACACCGAGGGCCAGAGACCGAGGAACCCCCGAGTGGATGAAGAGGAGGCCCAGAAGATGCGAACCCTCGTGGCTTCCATGAGCCAGGAGCAGCTGGACCGTTACGAAGTGTATCGCAGGTCAGCCTTCCCCAGGGCAACCATGAAACGTCTGATCCAGAGCGTGGCTGGCTCGGCGGTGGGCCAGAACGTCGTCATTGCCATGTCCGGAGTGGCCAAGGTCTTCGTCGGGGAGGTCGTGGAAGAGGCCCTGGACGTGTGTGAGAAGTGGGGGGAGACACCCCCGCTCCAACCCAAGCATCTGAGGGAGGCTGTGCGCAGGTTACGCTCCCGGGGCCGAATGCCCAGCACCAAGCACAAGAAGATCTTGTTCTTCTAGGCCCGGGGCCCGGGGAGGGACGGTGGTCCAGAGGCCCTAAGGGCCTCGCCCGCTGTCTCGCCTCTGTCTCAGCCCAAGGTGGGTGTGGGTAGACCCAGGAGGGATTCCTCCTCCGCCCTCCCCAAGACGCACCCTGCTACCCTTCTGCCCACACAACCAGGCTTCTGGGTCTGGTTCCCCCAGGCCAGCCCGGAAATGCGCATGCAATGGGAAATGGCTCAAGGAAGCAGGGGAGCGCCCGAGCGCCGGCCCGGGCACGTCTACTCCGGAGTCTACTCTGCTCGACCCTGATGCCTAAGGCGCCTCAAAGGGAATGTGCCTATGGATAGAGCTGATTTCCCTGGCGATAAGGACGCAGTGACACAGGGGCTCTTGGCAGGTCGCCGGTCTTCCGGGTGCTGCCGAAAGATAAAACAGTATACACTTGGAAAACCTGCATGGGAGTTCCCGTCATGGCTCAGTGGCTAAGGACTCCGCCTTGGAAGCATGAGGTTGCGGGTTCGATCCCTTGCCCCGCTCGCTCAGCGGCTTAAGGACCCGGCGTTGCCGCGAGCTGTGTTGTAGGTCCCAGACTCGGCTGGGATCTGGCAGAGCTGGGGCTCTGGCGTAGGTCGGTGGCTACAGCTCCCATTCCACCCCGAGCCTGGGACCCTCCTTATGCCCTGGGTGTGGCCACAGGGAATGGCAAAAAAAAAAAAAAAAAAAAAAAAAAAACCCAAAAAACAAAACAAAACAAAAAAACCCAAAACCCCAAAACACCAAAAAAAACCCCAAAAACCAAAAAAAAAAAAAAAAACCAAAATGAAAAAACTCCCTAAAAAAAAAACAAAGGTTCAAAGGTGTACCAAAGTGGTTTAGAAAGACATGGGGAGGGGATGGGGGAGGAACAGATCCACAAGATCCAAGGCAAGGCTCCCAGTGGGACCTGGAATGGGTCAAGAGGTGGCGAGGTATTCCTGAGGAGGTGAGGAGGGGATTGGCTCCCTCTCTGATCTTGGACGTTCCCGCCTCCGCAGCGGTGTGGGGTGATTCCGGTGGGTGGACGGTGGGGTGGGACGGCCTGAGAGCAGGAGCCCTGGGAGACGTGGCCCTTCCAGGTTGCCTTCGGTCAAGCCACAAGGGTCTTGCAGGGAGCCGGCGGAGAAAGAGAAGGGGGGCCAGGCATTGCCAAGCATTGCCTTCAGGCAATGGCCCGCCTACGGATCTCCTGGGTGGTGGGGGGGGGGAAGGATGTGCTGGCTGGCACATGCCTGAGGCCCCAGGTCCTCGGGCAGCCAGCCCCACTGCCCACGGGGAGCGAGGCTGCCGGCTTTCTGGGGGCCCCTCCCCAGGCCCGGACGTCCTGAGAGCACCCGAGGAGGAGAGGAGCTGTGGACCGGCACCAGCGGGATCTTTGGCCGGCTGGCCGCCGCCATGGTTTCTGAGGCAGCTTTGGCGCTCTGCCTTCTCGGGGGGCCCCTCTGGATCTGCCCTGCCCGGGCAGCCCCCCACCGGGCCGCCCCTCGAGCACACCCCACCCCCGCCACCGGGGAAAGTTGGGGGAACGCTCTACCTAGAGCCACCGAGCTTGGCCTGGGGGCTCCGGCCCCGCCCCGCCTCCCCACGTCTCCCCACCCCTCCCCGCCCCCTCCCCGAGTGTGTGGGAGGAGCCCACCCCTTGTGGGCTGAGGCGGTCAGGTGACGCCCCGGGTGGGTGGGGCCGGGGCCCCGGCGCCCTATATAAGGCGGCGGCAGCCCTCCCTGGAGGCAGCGGGAGCCCGCGTCGCACATCGCACAGCACCGCGTCGCACAGCACCGCGCCTGAGGGCGCTTCTCCGTGGCTGACCCTGAAGAGGAGGAGGCCCAAGTGCCAGAGCTTTCTCCCCTAGAAGGTCGGGACTCTCCAGCAGTGTGTGGGTTGGTTGGGTTGGGTTGGAGGTGCAGCGTTTGGGCCGAGGGGGTTCCTCTTCTCCCCTGGCTGGAGAAGTCTACCCTCCGGGGGCCGCGTTCTTGGCCACTGCGAGGCGCACCGTGTGGGGAGGGACAGCGCGTCCTGTGGGGGGCGTGCACGGCGGCTGTGGGGGCGTGCGTGTGCGCGCGCGGGAAGCCAGCAGCCAGACTTGAGCATCTCCCTCTTCTGACCTTTGTGGCTGGTCAGACGCGCCCAGGCCAGGGATCCCCGGCCCCGCCCGATCTTGCGGGCTGGCAGGCATGGACAAGGCCAGCGCGTCGAGCTGGGACCAAGGGGGCGACCCAGGTCTGGCGGCAGAGACGGCAGCCGGGCCCTCGGGCCCCCGGGCGGCCCGCGGCGGTGAGCGGCCCGCGGACCGCCCGCAGGAGCTGATGCGCGCCCCTGAAGAGGAGGCGGACACAGGCCGCGGGCCTCCTGCAGCCAAAAGGCTGAAAAGGGACACCGAGGGCCAGAGACCGAGGAACCCCCGAGTGGATGAAGAGGAGGCCCAGAAGATGCGAACCCTCGTGGCTTCCATGAGCCAGGAGCAGCTGGACCGTTACGAAGTGTATCGCAGGTCAGCCTTCCCCAGGGCAACCATGAAACGTCTGATCCAGAGCGTGGCTGGCTCGGCGGTGGGCCAGAACGTCGTCATTGCCATGTCCGGAGTGGCCAAGGTCTTCGTCGGGGAGGTCGTGGAAGAGGCCCTGGACGTGTGTGAGAAGTGGGGGGAGACACCCCCGCTCCAACCCAAGCATCTGAGGGAGGCTGTGCGCAGGTTACGCTCCCGGGGCCGAATGCCCAGCACCAAGCACAAGAAGATCTTGTTCTTCTAGGCCCGGGGCCCGGGGAGGGACGGTGGTCCAGAGGCCCTAAGGGCCTCGCCCGCTGTCTCGCCTCTGTCTCAGCCCAAGGTGGGTGTGGGTAGACCCAGGAGGGATTCCTCCTCCGCCCTCCCCAAGACGCACCCTGCTACCCTTCTGCCCACACAACCAGGCTTCTGGGTCTGGTTCCCCCAGGCCAGCCCGGAAATGCGCATGCAATGGGAAATGGCTCAAGGAAGCAGGGGAGCGCCCGAGCGCCGGCCCGGGCACGTCTACTCCGGAGTCTACTCTGCTCGACCCTGATGCCTAAGGCGCCTCAAAGGGAATGTGCCTATGGATAGAGCTGATTTCCCTGGCGATAAGGACGCAGTGACACAGGGGCTCTTGGCAGGTCGCCGGTCTTCCGGGTGCTGCCGAAAGATAAAACAGTATACACTTGGAAAACCTGCATGGGAGTTCCCGTCATGGCTCAGTGGCTAAGGACTCCGCCTTGGAAGCATGAGGTTGCGGGTTCGATCCCTTGCCCCGCTCGCTCAGCGGCTTAAGGACCCGGCGTTGCCGCGAGCTGTGTTGTAGGTCCCAGACTCGGCTGGGATCTGGCAGAGCTGGGGCTCTGGCGTAGGTCGGTGGCTACAGCTCCCATTCCACCCCGAGCCTGGGACCCTCCTTATGCCCTGGGTGTGGCCACAGGGAATGGCAAAAAAAAAAAAAAAAAAAAAAAAAAAAAAAAAAAACCCAAAAAACAAAACAAAACAAAAAAACCCAAAACCCCAAAACACCAAAAAAAACCCCAAAAACCAAAAAAAAAAAAAAAAACCAAAATGAAAAAACTCCCTAAAAAAAAAACAAAGGTTCAAAGGTGTACCAAAGTGGTTTAGAAAGACATGGGGAGGGGATGGGGGAGGAACAGATCCACAAGATCCAAGGCAAGGCTCCCAGTGGGACCTGGAATGGGTCAAGAGGTGGCGAGGTATTCCTGAGGAGGTGAGGAGGGGATTGGCTCCCTCTCTGATCTTGGACGTCCCCGCCTCCGCAGCGGTGTGGGGTGATTCCGGTGGGTGGACGGTGGGGTGGGACGGCCTGAGAGCAGGAGCCCTGGGAGACGTGGCCCTTCCAGGTTGCCTTCGGTCAAGCCACAAGGGTCTTGCAGGGAGCCGGCGGAGAAAGAGAAGGGGGGCCAGGCATTGCCAAGCATTGCCTTCAGGCAATGGCCCGCCTACGGATCTCCTGGGTGGTGGGGGGGGGGAAGGATGTGCTGGCTGGCACATGCCTGAGGCCCCAGGTCCTCGGGCAGCCAGCCCCACTGCCCACGGGGAGCGAGGCTGCCGGCTTTCTGGGGGCCCCTCCCCAGGCCCGGACGTCCTGAGAGCACCCGAGGAGGAGAGGAGCTGTGGACCGGCACCAGCGGGATCTTTGGCCGGCTGGCCGCCGCCATGGTTTCTGAGGCAGCTTTGGCGCTCTGCCTTCTCGGGGGGCCCCTCTGGATCTGCCCTGCCCGGGCAGCCCCCCACCGGGCCGCCCCTCGAGCACACCCCACCCCCGCCACCGGGGAAAGTTGGGGGAACGCTCTACCTAGAGCCACCGAGCTTGGCCTGGGGGCTCCGGCCCCGCCCCGCCTCCCCACGTCTCCCCACCCCTCCCCGCCCCCTCCCCGAGTGTGTGGGAGGAGCCCACCCCTTGTGGGCTGAGGCGGTCAGGTGACGCCCCGGGTGGGTGGGGCCGGGGCCCCGGCGCCCTATATAAGGCGGTAGCACCGCGTCGCACAGCACCGCGCCTGAGGGCGCTTCTCCGTGGCTGACCCTGAAGAGGAGGAGGCCCAAGTGCCAGAGCTTTCTCCCCTAGAAGGTCGGGACTCTCCAGCAGTGTGTGGGTTGGTTGGGTTGGGTTGGAGGTGCAGCGTTTGGGCCGAGGGGGTTCCTCTTCTCCCCTGGCTGGAGAAGTCTACCCTCCGGGGGCCGCGTTCTTGGCCACTGCGAGGCGCACCGTGTGGGGAGGGACAGCGCGTCCTGTGGGGGGCGTGCACGGCGGCTGTGGGGGCGTGCGTGTGCGCGCGCGGGAAGCCAGCAGCCAGACTTGAGCATCTCCCTCTTCTGACCTTTGTGGCTGGTCAGACGCGCCCAGGCCAGGGATCCCCGGCCCCGCCCGATCTTGCGGGCTGGCAGGCATGGACAAGGCCAGCGCGTCGAGCTGGGACCAAGGGGGCGACCCAGGTCTGGCGGCAGAGACGGCAGCCGGGCCCTCGGGCCCCCGGGCGGCCCGCGGCGGTGAGCGGCCCGCGGACCGCCCGCAGGAGCTGATGCGCGCCCCTGAAGAGGAGGCGGACACAGGCCGCGGGCCTCCTGCAGCCAAAAGGCTGAAAAGGGACACCGAGGGCCAGAGACCGAGGAACCCCCGAGTGGATGAAGAGGAGGCCCAGAAGATGCGAACCCTCGTGGCTTCCATGAGCCAGGAGCAGCTGGACCGTTACGAAGTGTATCGCAGGTCAGCCTTCCCCAGGGCAACCATGAAACGTCTGATCCAGAGCGTGGCTGGCTCGGCGGTGGGCCAGAACGTCGTCATTGCCATGTCCGGAGTGGCCAAGGTCTTCGTCGGGGAGGTCGTGGAAGAGGCCCTGGACGTGTGTGAGAAGTGGGGGGAGACACCCCCGCTCCAACCCAAGCATCTGAGGGAGGCTGTGCGCAGGTTACGCTCCCGGGGCCGAATGCCCAGCACCAAGCACAAGAAGATCTTGTTCTTCTAGGCCCGGGGCCCGGGGAGGGACGGTGGTCCAGAGGCCCTAAGGGCCTCGCCCGCTGTCTCGCCTCTGTCTCAGCCCAAGGTGGGTGTGGGTAGACCCAGGAGGGATTCCTCCTCCGCCCTCCCCAAGACGCACCCTGCTACCCTTCTGCCCACACAACCAGGCTTCTGGGTCTGGTTCCCCCAGGCCAGCCCGGAAATGCGCATGCAATGGGAAATGGCTCAAGGAAGCAGGGGAGCGCCCGAGCGCCGGCCCGGGCACGTCTACTCCGGAGTCTACTCTGCTCGACCCTGATGCCTAAGGCGCCTCAAAGGGAATGTGCCTATGGATAGAGCTGATTTCCCTGGCGATAAGGACGCAGTGACACAGGGGCTCTTGGCAGGTCGCCGGTCTTCCGGGTGCTGCCGAAAGATAAAACAGTATACACTTGGAAAACCTGCATGGGAGTTCCCGTCATGGCTCAGTGGCTAAGGACTCCGCCTTGGAAGCATGAGGTTGCGGGTTCGATCCCTTGCCCCGCTCGCTCAGCGGCTTAAGGACCCGGCGTTGCCGCGAGCTGTGTTGTAGGTCCCAGACTCGGCTGGGATCTGGCAGAGCTGGGGCTCTGGCGTAGGTCGGTGGCTACAGCTCCCATTCCACCCCGAGCCTGGGACCCTCCTTATGCCCTGGGTGTGGCCACAGGGAATGGCAAAAAAAAAAAAAAAAAAAAAAAAAAACCCAAAAAACAAAACAAAACAAAAAAACCCAAAACCCCAAAACACCAAAAAAAACCCCAAAAACCAAAAAAAAAAAAAAAAACCAAAATGAAAAAACTCCCTAAAAAAAAAACAAAGGTTCAAAGGTGTACCAAAGTGGTTTAGAAAGACATGGGGAGGGGATGGGGGAGGAACAGATCCACAAGATCCAAGGCAAGGCTCCCAGTGGGACCTGGAATGGGTCAAGAGGTGGCGAGGTATTCCTGAGGAGGTGAGGAGGGGATTGGCTCCCTCTCTGATCTTGGACGTTCCCGCCTCCGCAGCGGTGTGGGGTGATTCCGGTGGGTGGACGGTGGGGTGGGACGGCCTGAGAGCAGGAGCCCTGGGAGACGTGGCCCTTCCAGGTTGCCTTCGGTCAAGCCACAAGGGTCTTGCAGGGAGCCGGCGGAGAAAGAGAAGGGGGGCCAGGCATTGCCAAGCATTGCCTTCAGGCAATGGCCCGCCTACGGATCTCCTGGGTGGTGGGGGGGGGGAAGGATGTGCTGGCTGGCACATGCCTGAGGCCCCAGGTCCTCGGGCAGCCAGCCCCACTGCCCACGGGGAGCGAGGCTGCCGGCTTTCTGGGGGCCCCTCCCCAGGCCCGGACGTCCTGAGAGCACCCGAGGAGGAGAGGAGCTGTGGACCGGCACCAGCGGGATCTTTGGCCGGCTGGCCGCCGCCATGGTTTCTGAGGCAGCTTTGGCGCTCTGCCTTCTCGGGGGGCCCCTCTGGATCTGCCCTGCCCGGGCAGCCCCCCACCGGGCCGCCCCTCGAGCACACCCCACCCCCGCCACCGGGGAAAGTTGGGGGAACGCTCTACCTAGAGCCACCGAGCTTGGCCTGGGGGCTCCGGCCCCGCCCCGCCTCCCCACGTCTCCCCACCCCTCCCCGCCCCCTCCCCGAGTGTGTGGGAGGAGCCCACCCCTTGTGGGCTGAGGCGGTCAGGTGACGCCCCGGGTGGGTGGGGCCGGGGCCCCGGCGCCCTATATAAGGCGGCGGCAGCCCTCCCTGGAGGCAGCGGGAGCCCGCGTCGCACATCGCACAGCACCGCGTCGCACAGCACCGCGCCTGAGGGCGCTTCTCCGTGGCTGACCCTGAAGAGGAGGAGGCCCAAGTGCCAGAGCTTTCTCCCCTAGAAGGTCGGGACTCTCCAGCAGTGTGTGGGTTGGTTGGGTTGGGTTGGAGGTGCAGCGTTTGGGCCGAGGGGGTTCCTCTTCTCCCCTGGCTGGAGAAGTCTACCCTCCGGGGGCCGCGTTCTTGGCCACTGCGAGGCGCACCGTGTGGGGAGGGACAGCGCGTCCTGTGGGGGGCGTGCACGGCGGCTGTGGGGGCGTGCGTGTGCGCGCGCGGGAAGCCAGCAGCCAGACTTGAGCATCTCCCTCTTCTGACCTTTGTGGCTGGTCAGACGCGCCCAGGCCAGGGATCCCCGGCCCCGCCCGATCTTGCGGGCTGGCAGGCATGGACAAGGCCAGCGCGTCGAGCTGGGACCAAGGGGGCGACCCAGGTCTGGCGGCAGAGACGGCAGCCGGGCCCTCGGGCCCCCGGGCGGCCCGCGGCGGTGAGCGGCCCGCGGACCGCCCGCAGGAGCTGATGCGCGCCCCTGAAGAGGAGGCGGACACAGGCCGCGGGCCTCCTGCAGCCAAAAGGCTGAAAAGGGACACCGAGGGCCAGAGACCGAGGAACCCCCGAGTGGATGAAGAGGAGGCCCAGAAGATGCGAACCCTCGTGGCTTCCATGAGCCAGGAGCAGCTGGACCGTTACGAAGTGTATCGCAGGTCAGCCTTCCCCAGGGCAACCATGAAACGTCTGATCCAGAGCGTGGCTGGCTCGGCGGTGGGCCAGAACGTCGTCATTGCCATGTCCGGAGTGGCCAAGGTCTTCGTCGGGGAGGTCGTGGAAGAGGCCCTGGACGTGTGTGAGAAGTGGGGGGAGACACCCCCGCTCCAACCCAAGCATCTGAGGGAGGCTGTGCGCAGGTTACGCTCCCGGGGCCGAATGCCCAGCACCAAGCACAAGAAGATCTTGTTCTTCTAGGCCCGGGGCCCGGGGAGGGACGGTGGTCCAGAGGCCCTAAGGGCCTCGCCCGCTGTCTCGCCTCTGTCTCAGCCCAAGGTGGGTGTGGGTAGACCCAGGAGGGATTCCTCCTCCGCCCTCCCCAAGACGCACCCTGCTACCCTTCTGCCCACACAACCAGGCTTCTGGGTCTGGTTCCCCCAGGCCAGCCCGGAAATGCGCATGCAATGGGAAATGGCTCAAGGAAGCAGGGGAGCGCCCGAGCGCTGGCCCGGGCACGTCTACTCCGGAGTCTACTCTGCTCGACCCTGATGCCTAAGGCGCCTCAAAGGGAATGTGCCTATGGATAGAGCTGATTTCCCTGGCGATAAGGACGCAGTGACACAGGGGCTCTTGGCAGGTCGCCGGTCTTCCGGGTGCTGCCGAAAGATAAAACAGTATACACTTGGAAAACCTGCATGGGAGTTCCCGTCATGGCTCAGTGGCTAAGGACTCCGCCTTGGAAGCATGAGGTTGCGGGTTCGATCCCTTGCCCCGCTCGCTCAGCGGCTTAAGGACCCGGCGTTGCCGCGAGCTGTGTTGTAGGTCCCAGACTCGGCTGGGATCTGGCAGAGCTGGGGCTCTGGCGTAGGTCGGTGGCTACAGCTCCCATTCCACCCCGAGCCTGGGACCCTCCTTATGCCCTGGGTGTGGCCACAGGGAATGGCAAAAAAAAAAAAAAAAAAAAAACCCAAAAAACAAAACAAAACAAAAAAACCCAAAACCCCAAAACACCAAAAAAAACCCCAAAAACCAAAAAAAAAAAAAAAAACCAAAATGAAAAAACTCCCTAAAAAAAAAACAAAGGTTCAAAGGTGTACCAAAGTGGTTTAGAAAGACATGGGGAGGGGATGGGGGAGGAACAGATCCACAAGATCCAAGGCAAGGCTCCCAGTGGGACCTGGAATGGGTCAAGAGGTGGCGAGGTATTCCTGAGGAGGTGAGGAGGGGATTGGCTCCCTCTCTGATCTTGGACGTTCCCGCCTCCGCAGCGGTGTGGGGTGATTCCGGTGGGTGGACGGTGGGGTGGGACGGCCTGAGAGCAGGAGCCCTGGGAGACGTGGCCCTTCCAGGTTGCCTTCGGTCAAGCCACAAGGGTCTTGCAGGGAGCCGGCGGAGAAAGAGAAGGGGGGCCAGGCATTGCCAAGCATTGCCTTCAGGCAATGGCCCGCCTACGGATCTCCTGGGTGGTGGGGGGGGGGAAGGATGTGCTGGCTGGCACATGCCTGAGGCCCCAGGTCCTCGGGCAGCCAGCCCCACTGCCCACGGGGAGCGAGGCTGCCGGCTTTCTGGGGGCCCCTCCCCAGGCCCGGACGTCCTGAGAGCACCCGAGGAGGAGAGGAGCTGTGGACCGGCACCAGCGGGATCTTTGGCCGGCTGGCCGCCGCCATGGTTTCTGAGGCAGCTTTGGCGCTCTGCCTTCTCGGGGGGCCCCTCTGGATCTGCCCTGCCCGGGCAGCCCCCCACCGGGCCGCCCCTCGAGCACACCCCACCCCCGCCACCGGGGAAAGTTGGGGGAACGCTCTACCTAGAGCCACCGAGCTTGGCCTGGGGGCTCCGGCCCCGCCCCGCCTCCCCACGTCTCCCCACCCCTCCCCGCCCCCTCCCCGAGTGTGTGGGAGGAGCCCACCCCTTGTGGGCTGAGGCGGTCAGGTGACGCCCCGGGTGGGTGGGGCCGGGGCCCCGGCGCCCTATATAAGGCGGTAGCACCGCGTCGCACAGCACCGCGCCTGAGGGCGCTTCTCCGTGGCTGACCCTGAAGAGGAGGAGGCCCAAGTGCCAGAGCTTTCTCCCCTAGAAGGTCGGGACTCTCCAGCAGTGTGTGGGTTGGTTGGGTTGGGTTGGAGGTGCAGCGTTTGGGCCGAGGGGGTTCCTCTTCTCCCCTGGCTGGAGAAGTCTACCCTCCGGGGGCCGCGTTCTTGGCCACTGCGAGGCGCACCGTGTGGGGAGGGACAGCGCGTCCTGTGGGGGGCGTGCACGGCGGCTGTGGGGGCGTGCGTGTGCGCGCGCGGGAAGCCAGCAGCCAGACTTGAGCATCTCCCTCTTCTGACCTTTGTGGCTGGTCAGACGCGCCCAGGCCAGGGATCCCCGGCCCCGCCCGATCTTGCGGGCTGGCAGGCATGGACAAGGCCAGCGCGTCGAGCTGGGACCAAGGGGGCGACCCAGGTGTGGCGGCAGAGACGGCAGCCGGGCCCTCGGGCCCCCGGGCGGCCCGCGGCGGTGAGCGGCCCGCGGACCGCCCGCAGGAGCTGATGCGCGCCCCTGAAGAGGAGGCGGACACAGGCCGCGGGCCTCCTGCAGCCAAAAGGCTGAAAAGGGACACCGAGGGCCAGAGACCGAGGAACCCCCGAGTGGATGAAGAGGAGGCCCAGAAGATGCGAACCCTCGTGGCTTCCATGAGCCAGGAGCAGCTGGACCGTTACGAAGTGTGTCGCAGGTCAGCCTTCCCCAGGGCAACCATGAAACGTCTGATCCAGAGCGTGGCTGGCTCGGCGGTGGGCCAGAACGTCGTCATTGCCATGTCCGGAGTGGCCAAGGTCTTCGTCGGGGAGGTCGTGGAAGAGGCCCTGGACGTGTGTGAGAAGTGGGGGGAGACACCCCCGCTCCAACCCAAGCATCTGAGGGAGGCTGTGCGCAGGTTACGCTCCCGGGGCCGAATGCCCAGCACCAAGCACAAGAAGATCTTGTTCTTCTAGGCCCGGGGCCCGGGGAGGGACGGTGGTCCAGAGGCCCTAAGGGCCTCGCCCGCTGTCTCGCCTCTGTCTCAGCCCAAGGTGGGTGTGGGTAGACCCAGGAGGGATTCCTCCTCCGCCCTCCCCAAGACGCACCCTGCTACCCTTCTGCCCACACAACCAGGCTTCTGGGTCTGGTTCCCCCAGGCCAGCCCGGAAATGCGCATGCAATGGGAAATGGCTCAAGGAAGCAGGGGAGCGCCCGAGCGCCGGCCCGGGCACGTCTACTCCGGAGTCTACTCTGCTCGACCCTGATGCCTAAGGCGCCTCAAAGGGAATGTGCCTATGGATAGAGCTGATTTCCCTGGCGATAAGGACGCAGTGACACAGGGGCTCTTGGCAGGTCGCCGGTCTTCCGGGTGCTGCCGAAAGATAAAACAGTATACACTTGGAAAACCTGCATGGGAGTTCCCGTCATGGCTCAGTGGCTAAGGACTCCGCCTTGGAAGCATGAGGTTGCGGGTTCGATCCCTTGCCCCGCTCGCTCAGCGGCTTAAGGACCCGGCGTTGCCGCGAGCTGTGTTGTAGGTCCCAGACTCGGCTGGGATCTGGCAGAGCTGGGGCTCTGGCGTAGGTCGGTGGCTACAGCTCCCATTCCACCCCGAGCCTGGGACCCTCCTTATGCCCTGGGTGTGGCCACAGGGAATGGCAAAAAAAAAAAAAAAAAAAAAAAAAAAAAAACCCAAAAAACAAAACAAAACAAAAAAACCCAAAACCCCAAAACACCAAAAAAAACCCCAAAAACCAAAAAAAAAAAAAAAAACCAAAATGAAAAAACTCCCTAAAAAAAAAACAAAGGTTCAAAGGTGTACCAAAGTGGTTTAGAAAGACATGGGGAGGGGATGGGGGAGGAACAGATCCACAAGATCCAAGGCAAGGCTCCCAGTGGGACCTGGAATGGGTCAAGAGGTGGCGAGGTATTCCTGAGGAGGTGAGGAGGGGATTGGCTCCCTCTCTGATCTTGGACGTTCCCGCCTCCGCAGCGGTGTGGGGTGATTCCGGTGGGTGGACGGTGGGGTGGGACGGCCTGAGAGCAGGAGCCCTGGGAGACGTGGCCCTTCCAGGTTGCCTTCGGTCAAGCCACAAGGGTCTTGCAGGGAGCCGGCGGAGAAAGAGAAGGGGGGCCAGGCATTGCCAAGCATTGCCTTCAGGCAATGGCCCGCCTACGGATCTCCTGGGTGGTGGGGGGGGGGAAGGATGTGCTGGCTGGCACATGCCTGAGGCCCCAGGTCCTCGGGCAGCCAGCCCCACTGCCCACGGGGAGCGAGGCTGCCGGCTTTCTGGGGGCCCCTCCCCAGGCCCGGACGTCCTGAGAGCACCCGAGGAGGAGAGGAGCTGTGGACCGGCACCAGCGGGATCTTTGGCCGGCTGGCCGCCGCCATGGTTTCTGAGGCAGCTTTGGCGCTCTGCCTTCTCGGGGGGCCCCTCTGGATCTGCCCTGCCCGGGCAGCCCCCCACCGGGCCGCCCCTCGAGCACACCCCACCCCCGCCACCGGGGAAAGTTGGGGGAACGCTCTACCTAGAGCCACCGAGCTTGGCCTGGGGGCTCCGGCCCCGCCCCGCCTCCCCACGTCTCCCCACCCCTCCCCGCCCCCTCCCCGAGTGTGTGGGAGGAGCCCACCCCTTGTGGGCTGAGGCGGTCAGGTGACGCCCCGGGTGGGTGGGGCCGGGGCCCCGGCGCCCTATATAAGGCGGCGGCAGCCCTCCCTGGAGGCAGCGGGAGCCCGCGTCGCACATCGCACAGCACCGCGTCGCACAGCACCGCGCCTGAGGGCGCTTCTCCGTGGCTGACCCTGAAGAGGAGGAGGCCCAAGTGCCAGAGCTTTCTCCCCTAGAAGGTCGGGACTCTCCAGCAGTGTGTGGGTTGGTTGGGTTGGGTTGGAGGTGCAGCGTTTGGGCCGAGGGGGTTCCTCTTCTCCCCTGGCTGGAGAAGTCTACCCTCCGGGGGCCGCGTTCTTGGCCACTGCGAGGCGCACCGTGTGGGGAGGGACAGCGCGTCCTGTGGGGGGCGTGCACGGCGGCTGTGGGGGCGTGCGTGTGCGCGCGCGGGAAGCCAGCAGCCAGACTTGAGCATCTCCCTCTTCTGACCTTTGTGGCTGGTCAGACGCGCCCAGGCCAGGGATCCCCGGCCCCGCCCGATCTTGCGGGCTGGCAGGCATGGACAAGGCCAGCGCGTCGAGCTGGGACCAAGGGGGCGACCCAGGTCTGGCGGCAGAGACGGCAGCCGGGCCCTCGGGCCCCCGGGCGGCCCGCGGCGGTGAGCGGCCCGCGGACCGCCCGCAGGAGCTGATGCGCGCCCCTGAAGAGGAGGCGGACACAGGCCGCGGGCCTCCTGCAGCCAAAAGGCTGAAAAGGGACACCGAGGGCCAGAGACCGAGGAACCCCCGAGTGGATGAAGAGGAGGCCCAGAAGATGCGAACCCTCGTGGCTTCCATGAGCCAGGAGCAGCTGGACCGTTACGAAGTGTATCGCAGGTCAGCCTTCCCCAGGGCAACCATGAAACGTCTGATCCAGAGCGTGGCTGGCTCGGCGGTGGGCCAGAACGTCGTCATTGCCATGTCCGGAGTGGCCAAGGTCTTCGTCGGGGAGGTCGTGGAAGAGGCCCTGGACGTGTGTGAGAAGTGGGGGGAGACACCCCCGCTCCAACCCAAGCATCTGAGGGAGGCTGTGCGCAGGTTACGCTCCCGGGGCCGAATGCCCAGCACCAAGCACAAGAAGATCTTGTTCTTCTAGGCCCGGGGCCCGGGGAGGGACGGTGGTCCAGAGGCCCTAAGGGCCTCGCCCGCTGTCTCGCCTCTGTCTCAGCCCAAGGTGGGTGTGGGTAGACCCAGGAGGGATTCCTCCTCCGCCCTCCCCAAGACGCACCCTGCTACCCTTCTGCCCACACAACCAGGCTTCTGGGTCTGGTTCCCCCAGGCCAGCCCGGAAATGCGCATGCAATGGGAAATGGCTCAAGGAAGCAGGGGAGCGCCCGAGCGCTGGCCCGGGCACGTCTACTCCGGAGTCTACTCTGCTCGACCCTGATGCCTAAGGCGCCTCAAAGGGAATGTGCCTATGGATAGAGCTGATTTCCCTGGCGATAAGGACGCAGTGACACAGGGGCTCTTGGCAGGTCGCCGGTCTTCCGGGTGCTGCCGAAAGATAAAACAGTATACACTTGGAAAACCTGCATGGGAGTTCCCGTCATGGCTCAGTGGCTAAGGACTCCGCCTTGGAAGCATGAGGTTGCGGGTTCGATCCCTTGCCCCGCTCGCTCAGCGGCTTAAGGACCCGGCGTTGCCGCGAGCTGTGTTGTAGGTCCCAGACTCGGCTGGGATCTGGCAGAGCTGGGGCTCTGGCGTAGGTCGGTGGCTACAGCTCCCATTCCACCCCGAGCCTGGGACCCTCCTTATGCCCTGGGTGTGGCCACAGGGAATGGCAAAAAAAAAAAAAAAAAAAAACCCAAAAAACAAAACAAAACAAAAAAACCCAAAACCCCAAAACACCAAAAAAAACCCCAAAAACCAAAAAAAAAAAAAAAAACCAAAATGAAAAAACTCCCTAAAAAAAAAACAAAGGTTCAAAGGTGTACCAAAGTGGTTTAGAAAGACATGGGGAGGGGATGGGGGAGGAACAGATCCACAAGATCCAAGGCAAGGCTCCCAGTGGGACCTGGAATGGGTCAAGAGGTGGCGAGGTATTCCTGAGGAGGTGAGGAGGGGATTGGCTCCCTCTCTGATCTTGGACGTTCCCGCCTCCGCAGCGGTGTGGGGTGATTCCGGTGGGTGGACGGTGGGGTGGGACGGCCTGAGAGCAGGAGCCCTGGGAGACGTGGCCCTTCCAGGTTGCCTTCGGTCAAGCCACAAGGGTCTTGCAGGGAGCCGGCGGAGAAAGAGAAGGGGGGCCAGGCATTGCCAAGCATTGCCTTCAGGCAATGGCCCGCCTACGGATCTCCTGGGTGGTGGGGGGGGGGAAGGATGTGCTGGCTGGCACATGCCTGAGGCCCCAGGTCCTCGGGCAGCCAGCCCCACTGCCCACGGGGAGCGAGGCTGCCGGCTTTCTGGGGGCCCCTCCCCAGGCCCGGACGTCCTGAGAGCACCCGAGGAGGAGAGGAGCTGTGGACCGGCACCAGCGGGATCTTTGGCCGGCTGGCCGCCGCCATGGTTTCTGAGGCAGCTTTGGCGCTCTGCCTTCTCGGGGGGCCCCTCTGGATCTGCCCTGCCCGGGCAGCCCCCCACCGGGCCGCCCCTCGAGCACACCCCACCCCCGCCACCGGGGAAAGTTGGGGGAACGCTCTACCTAGAGCCACCGAGCTTGGCCTGGGGGCTCCGGCCCCGCCCCGCCTCCCCACGTCTCCCCACCCCTCCCCGCCCCCTCCCCGAGTGTGTGGGAGGAGCCCACCCCTTGTGGGCTGAGGCGGTCAGGTGACGCCCCGGGTGGGTGGGGCCGGGGCCCCGGCGCCCTATATAAGGCGGTAGCACCGCGTCGCACAGCACCGCGCCTGAGGGCGCTTCTCCGTGGCTGACCCTGAAGAGGAGGAGGCCCAAGTGCCAGAGCTTTCTCCCCTAGAAGGTCGGGACTCTCCAGCAGTGTGTGGGTTGGTTGGGTTGGGTTGGAGGTGCAGCGTTTGGGCCGAGGGGGTTCCTCTTCTCCCCTGGCTGGAGAAGTCTACCCTCCGGGGGCCGCGTTCTTGGCCACTGCGAGGCGCACCGTGTGGGGAGGGACAGCGCGTCCTGTGGGGGGCGTGCACGGCGGCTGTGGGGGCGTGCGTGTGCGCGCGCGGGAAGCCAGCAGCCAGACTTGAGCATCTCCCTCTTCTGACCTTTGTGGCTGGTCAGACGCGCCCAGGCCAGGGATCCCCGGCCCCGCCCGATCTTGCGGGCTGGCAGGCATGGACAAGGCCAGCGCGTCGAGCTGGGACCAAGGGGGCGACCCAGGTGTGGCGGCAGAGACGGCAGCCGGGCCCTCGGGCCCCCGGGCGGCCCGCGGCGGTGAGCGGCCCGCGGACCGCCCGCAGGAGCTGATGCGCGCCCCTGAAGAGGAGGCGGACACAGGCCGCGGGCCTCCTGCAGCCAAAAGGCTGAAAAGGGACACCGAGGGCCAGAGACCGAGGAACCCCCGAGTGGATGAAGAGGAGGCCCAGAAGATGCGAACCCTCGTGGCTTCCATGAGCCAGGAGCAGCTGGACCGTTACGAAGTGTGTCGCAGGTCAGCCTTCCCCAGGGCAACCATGAAACGTCTGATCCAGAGCGTGGCTGGCTCGGCGGTGGGCCAGAACGTCGTCATTGCCATGTCCGGAGTGGCCAAGGTCTTCGTCGGGGAGGTCGTGGAAGAGGCCCTGGACGTGTGTGAGAAGTGGGGGGAGACACCCCCGCTCCAACCCAAGCATCTGAGGGAGGCTGTGCGCAGGTTACGCTCCCGGGGCCGAATGCCCAGCACCAAGCACAAGAAGATCTTGTTCTTCTAGGCCCGGGGCCCGGGGAGGGACGGTGGTCCAGAGGCCCTAAGGGCCTCGCCCGCTGTCTCGCCTCTGTCTCAGCCCAAGGTGGGTGTGGGTAGACCCAGGAGGGATTCCTCCTCCGCCCTCCCCAAGACGCACCCTGCTACCCTTCTGCCCACACAACCAGGCTTCTGGGTCTGGTTCCCCCAGGCCAGCCCGGAAATGCGCATGCAATGGGAAATGGCTCAAGGAAGCAGGGGAGCGCCCGAGCGCCGGCCCGGGCACGTCTACTCCGGAGTCTACTCTGCTCGACCCTGATGCCTAAGGCGCCTCAAAGGGAATGTGCCTATGGATAGAGCTGATTTCCCTGGCGATAAGGACGCAGTGACACAGGGGCTCTTGGCAGGTCGCCGGTCTTCCGGGTGCTGCCGAAAGATAAAACAGTATACACTTGGAAAACCTGCATGGGAGTTCCCGTCATGGCTCAGTGGCTAAGGACTCCGCCTTGGAAGCATGAGGTTGCGGGTTCGATCCCTTGCCCCGCTCGCTCAGCGGCTTAAGGACCCGGCGTTGCCGCGAGCTGTGTTGTAGGTCCCAGACTCGGCTGGGATCTGGCAGAGCTGGGGCTCTGGCGTAGGTCGGTGGCTACAGCTCCCATTCCACCCCGAGCCTGGGACCCTCCTTATGCCCTGGGTGTGGCCACAGGGAATGGCAAAAAAAAAAAAAAAAAAAAAAAAAAAAACCCAAAAAACAAAACAAAACAAAAAAACCCAAAACCCCAAAACACCAAAAAAAACCCCAAAAACCAAAAAAAAAAAAAAAAACCAAAATGAAAAAACTCCCTAAAAAAAAAACAAAGGTTCAAAGGTGTACCAAAGTGGTTTAGAAAGACATGGGGAGGGGATGGGGGAGGAACAGATCCACAAGATCCAAGGCAAGGCTCCCAGTGGGACCTGGAATGGGTCAAGAGGTGGCGAGGTATTCCTGAGGAGGTGAGGAGGGGATTGGCTCCCTCTCTGATCTTGGACGTTCCCGCCTCCGCAGCGGTGTGGGGTGATTCCGGTGGGTGGACGGTGGGGTGGGACGGCCTGAGAGCAGGAGCCCTGGGAGACGTGGCCCTTCCAGGTTGCCTTCGGTCAAGCCACAAGGGTCTTGCAGGGAGCCGGCGGAGAAAGAGAAGGGGGGCCAGGCATTGCCAAGCATTGCCTTCAGGCAATGGCCCGCCTACGGATCTCCTGGGTGGTGGGGGGGGGGAAGGATGTGCTGGCTGGCACATGCCTGAGGCCCCAGGTCCTCGGGCAGCCAGCCCCACTGCCCACGGGGAGCGAGGCTGCCGGCTTTCTGGGGGCCCCTCCCCAGGCCCGGACGTCCTGAGAGCACCCGAGGAGGAGAGGAGCTGTGGACCGGCACCAGCGGGATCTTTGGCCGGCTGGCCGCCGCCATGGTTTCTGAGGCAGCTTTGGCGCTCTGCCTTCTCGGGGGGCCCCTCTGGATCTGCCCTGCCCGGGCAGCCCCCCACCGGGCCGCCCCTCGAGCACACCCCACCCCCGCCACCGGGGAAAGTTGGGGGAACGCTCTACCTAGAGCCACCGAGCTTGGCCTGGGGGCTCCGGCCCCGCCCCGCCTCCCCACGTCTCCCCACCCCTCCCCGCCCCCTCCCCGAGTGTGTGGGAGGAGCCCACCCCTTGTGGGCTGAGGCGGTCAGGTGACGCCCCGGGTGGGTGGGGCCGGGGCCCCGGCGCCCTATATAAGGCGGCGGCAGCCCTCCCTGGAGGCAGCGGGAGCCCGCGTCGCACATCGCACAGCACCGCGTCGCACAGCACCGCGCCTGAGGGCGCTTCTCCGTGGCTGACCCTGAAGAGGAGGAGGCCCAAGTGCCAGAGCTTTCTCCCCTAGAAGGTCGGGACTCTCCAGCAGTGTGTGGGTTGGTTGGGTTGGGTTGGAGGTGCAGCGTTTGGGCCGAGGGGGTTCCTCTTCTCCCCTGGCTGGAGAAGTCTACCCTCCGGGGGCCGCGTTCTTGGCCACTGCGAGGCGCACCGTGTGGGGAGGGACAGCGCGTCCTGTGGGGGGCGTGCACGGCGGCTGTGGGGGCGTGCGTGTGCGCGCGCGGGAAGCCAGCAGCCAGACTTGAGCATCTCCCTCTTCTGACCTTTGTGGCTGGTCAGACGCGCCCAGGCCAGGGATCCCCGGCCCCGCCCGATCTTGCGGGCTGGCAGGCATGGACAAGGCCAGCGCGTCGAGCTGGGACCAAGGGGGCGACCCAGGTCTGGCGGCAGAGACGGCAGCCGGGCCCTCGGGCCCCCGGGCGGCCCGCGGCGGTGAGCGGCCCGCGGACCGCCCGCAGGAGCTGATGCGCGCCCCTGAAGAGGAGGCGGACACAGGCCGCGGGCCTCCTGCAGCCAAAAGGCTGAAAAGGGACACCGAGGGCCAGAGACCGAGGAACCCCCGAGTGGATGAAGAGGAGGCCCAGAAGATGCGAACCCTCGTGGCTTCCATGAGCCAGGAGCAGCTGGACCGTTACGAAGTGTATCGCAGGTCAGCCTTCCCCAGGGCAACCATGAAACGTCTGATCCAGAGCGTGGCTGGCTCGGCGGTGGGCCAGAACGTCGTCATTGCCATGTCCGGAGTGGCCAAGGTCTTCGTCGGGGAGGTCGTGGAAGAGGCCCTGGACGTGTGTGAGAAGTGGGGGGAGACACCCCCGCTCCAACCCAAGCATCTGAGGGAGGCTGTGCGCAGGTTACGCTCCCGGGGCCGAATGCCCAGCACCAAGCACAAGAAGATCTTGTTCTTCTAGGCCCGGGGCCCGGGGAGGGACGGTGGTCCAGAGGCCCTAAGGGCCTCGCCCGCTGTCTCGCCTCTGTCTCAGCCCAAGGTGGGTGTGGGTAGACCCAGGAGGGATTCCTCCTCCGCCCTCCCCAAGACGCACCCTGCTACCCTTCTGCCCACACAACCAGGCTTCTGGGTCTGGTTCCCCCAGGCCAGCCCGGAAATGCGCATGCAATGGGAAATGGCTCAAGGAAGCAGGGGAGCGCCCGAGCGCTGGCCCGGGCACGTCTACTCCGGAGTCTACTCTGCTCGACCCTGATGCCTAAGGCGCCTCAAAGGGAATGTGCCTATGGATAGAGCTGATTTCCCTGGCGATAAGGACGCAGTGACACAGGGGCTCTTGGCAGGTCGCCGGTCTTCCGGGTGCTGCCGAAAGATAAAACAGTATACACTTGGAAAACCTGCATGGGAGTTCCCGTCATGGCTCAGTGGCTAAGGACTCCGCCTTGGAAGCATGAGGTTGCGGGTTCGATCCCTTGCCCCGCTCGCTCAGCGGCTTAAGGACCCGGCGTTGCCGCGAGCTGTGTTGTAGGTCCCAGACTCGGCTGGGATCTGGCAGAGCTGGGGCTCTGGCGTAGGTCGGTGGCTACAGCTCCCATTCCACCCCGAGCCTGGGACCCTCCTTATGCCCTGGGTGTGGCCACAGGGAATGGCAAAAAAAAAAAAAAAAAAAAACCCAAAAAACAAAACAAAACAAAAAAACCCAAAACCCCAAAACACCAAAAAAAACCCCAAAAACCAAAAAAAAAAAAAAAAACCAAAATGAAAAAACTCCCTAAAAAAAAAACAAAGGTTCAAAGGTGTACCAAAGTGGTTTAGAAAGACATGGGGAGGGGATGGGGGAGGAACAGATCCACAAGATCCAAGGCAAGGCTCCCAGTGGGACCTGGAATGGGTCAAGAGGTGGCGAGGTATTCCTGAGGAGGTGAGGAGGGGATTGGCTCCCTCTCTGATCTTGGACGTTCCCGCCTCCGCAGCGGTGTGGGGTGATTCCGGTGGGTGGACGGTGGGGTGGGACGGCCTGAGAGCAGGAGCCCTGGGAGACGTGGCCCTTCCAGGTTGCCTTCGGTCAAGCCACAAGGGTCTTGCAGGGAGCCGGCGGAGAAAGAGAAGGGGGGCCAGGCATTGCCAAGCATTGCCTTCAGGCAATGGCCCGCCTACGGATCTCCTGGGTGGTGGGGGGGGGGAAGGATGTGCTGGCTGGCACATGCCTGAGGCCCCAGGTCCTCGGGCAGCCAGCCCCACTGCCCACGGGGAGCGAGGCTGCCGGCTTTCTGGGGGCCCCTCCCCAGGCCCGGACGTCCTGAGAGCACCCGAGGAGGAGAGGAGCTGTGGACCGGCACCAGCGGGATCTTTGGCCGGCTGGCCGCCGCCATGGTTTCTGAGGCAGCTTTGGCGCTCTGCCTTCTCGGGGGGCCCCTCTGGATCTGCCCTGCCCGGGCAGCCCCCCACCGGGCCGCCCCTCGAGCACACCCCACCCCCGCCACCGGGGAAAGTTGGGGGAACGCTCTACCTAGAGCCACCGAGCTTGGCCTGGGGGCTCCGGCCCCGCCCCGCCTCCCCACGTCTCCCCACCCCTCCCCGCCCCCTCCCCGAGTGTGTGGGAGGAGCCCACCCCTTGTGGGCTGAGGCGGTCAGGTGACGCCCCGGGTGGGTGGGGCCGGGGCCCCGGCGCCCTATATAAGGCGGTAGCACCGCGTCGCACAGCACCGCGCCTGAGGGCGCTTCTCCGTGGCTGACCCTGAAGAGGAGGAGGCCCAAGTGCCAGAGCTTTCTCCCCTAGAAGGTCGGGACTCTCCAGCAGTGTGTGGGTTGGTTGGGTTGGGTTGGAGGTGCAGCGTTTGGGCCGAGGGGGTTCCTCTTCTCCCCTGGCTGGAGAAGTCTACCCTCCGGGGGCCGCGTTCTTGGCCACTGCGAGGCGCACCGTGTGGGGAGGGACAGCGCGTCCTGTGGGGGGCGTGCACGGCGGCTGTGGGGGCGTGCGTGTGCGCGCGCGGGAAGCCAGCAGCCAGACTTGAGCATCTCCCTCTTCTGACCTTTGTGGCTGGTCAGACGCGCCCAGGCCAGGGATCCCCGGCCCCGCCCGATCTTGCGGGCTGGCAGGCATGGACAAGGCCAGCGCGTCGAGCTGGGACCAAGGGGGCGACCCAGGTGTGGCGGCAGAGACGGCAGCCGGGCCCTCGGGCCCCCGGGCGGCCCGCGGCGGTGAGCGGCCCGCGGACCGCCCGCAGGAGCTGATGCGCGCCCCTGAAGAGGAGGCGGACACAGGCCGCGGGCCTCCTGCAGCCAAAAGGCTGAAAAGGGACACCGAGGGCCAGAGACCGAGGAACCCCCGAGTGGATGAAGAGGAGGCCCAGAAGATGCGAACCCTCGTGGCTTCCATGAGCCAGGAGCAGCTGGACCGTTACGAAGTGTGTCGCAGGTCAGCCTTCCCCAGGGCAACCATGAAACGTCTGATCCAGAGCGTGGCTGGCTCGGCGGTGGGCCAGAACGTCGTCATTGCCATGTCCGGAGTGGCCAAGGTCTTCGTCGGGGAGGTCGTGGAAGAGGCCCTGGACGTGTGTGAGAAGTGGGGGGAGACACCCCCGCTCCAACCCAAGCATCTGAGGGAGGCTGTGCGCAGGTTACGCTCCCGGGGCCGAATGCCCAGCACCAAGCACAAGAAGATCTTGTTCTTCTAGGCCCGGGGCCCGGGGAGGGACGGTGGTCCAGAGGCCCTAAGGGCCTCGCCCGCTGTCTCGCCTCTGTCTCAGCCCAAGGTGGGTGTGGGTAGACCCAGGAGGGATTCCTCCTCCGCCCTCCCCAAGACGCACCCTGCTACCCTTCTGCCCACACAACCAGGCTTCTGGGTCTGGTTCCCCCAGGCCAGCCCGGAAATGCGCATGCAATGGGAAATGGCTCAAGGAAGCAGGGGAGCGCCCGAGCGCCGGCCCGGGCACGTCTACTCCGGAGTCTACTCTGCTCGACCCTGATGCCTAAGGCGCCTCAAAGGGAATGTGCCTATGGATAGAGCTGATTTCCCTGGCGATAAGGACGCAGTGACACAGGGGCTCTTGGCAGGTCGCCGGTCTTCCGGGTGCTGCCGAAAGATAAAACAGTATACACTTGGAAAACCTGCATGGGAGTTCCCGTCATGGCTCAGTGGCTAAGGACTCCGCCTTGGAAGCATGAGGTTGCGGGTTCGATCCCTTGCCCCGCTCGCTCAGCGGCTTAAGGACCCGGCGTTGCCGCGAGCTGTGTTGTAGGTCCCAGACTCGGCTGGGATCTGGCAGAGCTGGGGCTCTGGCGTAGGTCGGTGGCTACAGCTCCCATTCCACCCCGAGCCTGGGACCCTCCTTATGCCCTGGGTGTGGCCACAGGGAATGGCAAAAAAAAAAAAAAAAAAAAAAAAAAAAAAACCCAAAAAACAAAACAAAACAAAAAAACCCAAAACCCCAAAACACCAAAAAAAACCCCAAAAACCAAAAAAAAAAAAAAAAACCAAAATGAAAAAACTCCCTAAAAAAAAAACAAAGGTTCAAAGGTGTACCAAAGTGGTTTAGAAAGACATGGGGAGGGGATGGGGGAGGAACAGATCCACAAGATCCAAGGCAAGGCTCCCAGTGGGACCTGGAATGGGTCAAGAGGTGGCGAGGTATTCCTGAGGAGGTGAGGAGGGGATTGGCTCCCTCTCTGATCTTGGACGTTCCCGCCTCCGCAGCGGTGTGGGGTGATTCCGGTGGGTGGACGGTGGGGTGGGACGGCCTGAGAGCAGGAGCCCTGGGAGACGTGGCCCTTCCAGGTTGCCTTCGGTCAAGCCACAAGGGTCTTGCAGGGAGCCGGCGGAGAAAGAGAAGGGGGGCCAGGCATTGCCAAGCATTGCCTTCAGGCAATGGCCCGCCTACGGATCTCCTGGGTGGTGGGGGGGGGGAAGGATGTGCTGGCTGGCACATGCCTGAGGCCCCAGGTCCTCGGGCAGCCAGCCCCACTGCCCACGGGGAGCGAGGCTGCCGGCTTTCTGGGGGCCCCTCCCCAGGCCCGGACGTCCTGAGAGCACCCGAGGAGGAGAGGAGCTGTGGACCGGCACCAGCGGGATCTTTGGCCGGCTGGCCGCCGCCATGGTTTCTGAGGCAGCTTTGGCGCTCTGCCTTCTCGGGGGGCCCCTCTGGATCTGCCCTGCCCGGGCAGCCCCCCACCGGGCCGCCCCTCGAGCACACCCCACCCCCGCCACCGGGGAAAGTTGGGGGAACGCTCTACCTAGAGCCACCGAGCTTGGCCTGGGGGCTCCGGCCCCGCCCCGCCTCCCCACGTCTCCCCACCCCTCCCCGCCCCCTCCCCGAGTGTGTGGGAGGAGCCCACCCCTTGTGGGCTGAGGCGGTCAGGTGACGCCCCGGGTGGGTGGGGCCGGGGCCCCGGCGCCCTATATAAGGCGGTAGCACCGCGTCGCACAGCACCGCGCCTGAGGGCGCTTCTCCGTGGCTGACCCTGAAGAGGAGGAGGCCCAAGTGCCAGAGCTTTCTCCCCTAGAAGGTCGGGACTCTCCAGCAGTGTGTGGGTTGGTTGGGTTGGGTTGGAGGTGCAGCGTTTGGGCCGAGGGGGTTCCTCTTCTCCCCTGGCTGGAGAAGTCTACCCTCCGGGGGCCGCGTTCTTGGCCACTGCGAGGCGCACCGTGTGGGGAGGGACAGCGCGTCCTGTGGGGGGCGTGCACGGCGGCTGTGGGGGCGTGCGTGTGCGCGCGCGGGAAGCCAGCAGCCAGACTTGAGCATCTCCCTCTTCTGACCTTTGTGGCTGGTCAGACGCGCCCAGGCCAGGGATCCCCGGCCCCGCCCGATCTTGCGGGCTGGCAGGCATGGACAAGGCCAGCGCGTCGAGCTGGGACCAAGGGGGCGACCCAGGTGTGGCGGCAGAGACGGCAGCCGGGCCCTCGGGCCCCCGGGCGGCCCGCGGCGGTGAGCGGCCCGCGGACCGCCCGCAGGAGCTGATGCGCGCCCCTGAAGAGGAGGCGGACACAGGCCGCGGGCCTCCTGCAGCCAAAAGGCTGAAAAGGGACACCGAGGGCCAGAGACCGAGGAACCCCCGAGTGGATGAAGAGGAGGCCCAGAAGATGCGAACCCTCGTGGCTTCCATGAGCCAGGAGCAGCTGGACCGTTACGAAGTGTGTCGCAGGTCAGCCTTCCCCAGGGCAACCATGAAACGTCTGATCCAGAGCGTGGCTGGCTCGGCGGTGGGCCAGAACGTCGTCATTGCCATGTCCGGAGTGGCCAAGGTCTTCGTCGGGGAGGTCGTGGAAGAGGCCCTGGACGTGTGTGAGAAGTGGGGGGAGACACCCCCGCTCCAACCCAAGCATCTGAGGGAGGCTGTGCGCAGGTTACGCTCCCGGGGCCGAATGCCCAGCACCAAGCACAAGAAGATCTTGTTCTTCTAGGCCCGGGGCCCGGGGAGGGACGGTGGTCCAGAGGCCCTAAGGGCCTCGCCCGCTGTCTCGCCTCTGTCTCAGCCCAAGGTGGGTGTGGGTAGACCCAGGAGGGATTCCTCCTCCGCCCTCCCCAAGACGCACCCTGCTACCCTTCTGCCCACACAACCAGGCTTCTGGGTCTGGTTCCCCCAGGCCAGCCCGGAAATGCGCATGCAATGGGAAATGGCTCAAGGAAGCAGGGGAGCGCCCGAGCGCCGGCCCGGGCACGTCTACTCCGGAGTCTACTCTGCTCGACCCTGATGCCTAAGGCGCCTCAAAGGGAATGTGCCTATGGATAGAGCTGATTTCCCTGGCGATAAGGACGCAGTGACACAGGGGCTCTTGGCAGGTCGCCGGTCTTCCGGGTGCTGCCGAAAGATAAAACAGTATACACTTGGAAAACCTGCATGGGAGTTCCCGTCATGGCTCAGTGGCTAAGGACTCCGCCTTGGAAGCATGAGGTTGCGGGTTCGATCCCTTGCCCCGCTCGCTCAGCGGCTTAAGGACCCGGCGTTGCCGCGAGCTGTGTTGTAGGTCCCAGACTCGGCTGGGATCTGGCAGAGCTGGGGCTCTGGCGTAGGTCGGTGGCTACAGCTCCCATTCCACCCCGAGCCTGGGACCCTCCTTATGCCCTGGGTGTGGCCACAGGGAATGGCAAAAAAAAAAAAAAAAAAAAAAAAAAAAAAACCCAAAAAACAAAACAAAACAAAAAAACCCAAAACCCCAAAACACCAAAAAAAACCCCAAAAACCAAAAAAAAAAAAAAAACCAAAATGAAAAAACTCCCTAAAAAAAAAACAAAGGTTCAAAGGTGTACCAAAGTGGTTTAGAAAGACATGGGGAGGGGATGGGGGAGGAACAGATCCACAAGATCCAAGGCAAGGCTCCCAGTGGGACCTGGAATGGGTCAAGAGGTGGCGAGGTATTCCTGAGGAGGTGAGGAGGGGATTGGCTCCCTCTCTGATCTTGGACGTTCCCGCCTCCGCAGCGGTGTGGGGTGATTCCGGTGGGTGGACGGTGGGGTGGGACGGCCTGAGAGCAGGAGCCCTGGGAGACGTGGCCCTTCCAGGTTGCCTTCGGTCAAGCCACAAGGGTCTTGCAGGGAGCCGGCGGAGAAAGAGAAGGGGGGCCAGGCATTGCCAAGCATTGCCTTCAGGCAATGGCCCGCCTACGGATCTCCTGGGTGGTGGGGGGGGGGGAAGGATGTGCTGGCTGGCACATGCCTGAGGCCCCAGGTCCTCGGGCAGCCAGCCCCACTGCCCACGGGGAGCGAGGCTGCCGGCTTTCTGGGGGCCCCTCCCCAGGCCCGGACGTCCTGAGAGCACCCGAGGAGGAGAGGAGCTGTGGACCGGCACCAGCGGGATCTTTGGCCGGCTGGCCGCCGCCATGGTTTCTGAGGCAGCTTTGGCGCTCTGCCTTCTCGGGGGGCCCCTCTGGATCTGCCCTGCCCGGGCAGCCCCCCACCGGGCCGCCCCTCGAGCACACCCCACCCCCGCCACCGGGGAAAGTTGGGGGAACGCTCTACCTAGAGCCACCGAGCTTGGCCTGGGGGCTCCGGCCCCGCCCCGCCTCCCCACGTCTCCCCACCCCTCCCCGCCCCCTCCCCGAGTGTGTGGGAGGAGCCCACCCCTTGTGGGCTGAGGCGGTCAGGTGACGCCCCGGGTGGGTGGGGCCGGGGCCCCGGCGCCCTATATAAGGCGGCGGCAGCCCTCCCTGGAGGCAGCGGGAGCCCGCGTCGCACATCGCACAGCACCGCGTCGCACAGCACCGCGCCTGAGGGCGCTTCTCCGTGGCTGACCCTGAAGAGGAGGAGGCCCAAGTGCCAGAGCTTTCTCCCCTAGAAGGTCGGGACTCTCCAGCAGTGTGTGGGTTGGTTGGGTTGGGTTGGAGGTGCAGCGTTTGGGCCGAGGGGGTTCCTCTTCTCCCCTGGCTGGAGAAGTCTACCCTCCGGGGGCCGCGTTCTTGGCCACTGCGAGGCGCACCGTGTGGGGAGGGACAGCGCGTCCTGTGGGGGGCGTGCACGGCGGCTGTGGGGGCGTGCGTGTGCGCGCGCGGGAAGCCAGCAGCCAGACTTGAGCATCTCCCTCTTCTGACCTTTGTGGCTGGTCAGACGCGCCCAGGCCAGGGATCCCCGGCCCCGCCCGATCTTGCGGGCTGGCAGGCATGGACAAGGCCAGCGCGTCGAGCTGGGACCAAGGGGGCGACCCAGGTGTGGCGGCAGAGACGGCAGCCGGGCCCTCGGGCCCCCGGGCGGCCCGCGGCGGTGAGCGGCCCGCGGACCGCCCGCAGGAGCTGATGCGCGCCCCTGAAGAGGAGGCGGACACAGGCCGCGGGCCTCCTGCAGCCAAAAGGCTGAAAAGGGACACCGAGGGCCAGAGACCGAGGAACCCCCGAGTGGATGAAGAGGAGGCCCAGAAGATGCGAACCCTCGTGGCTTCCATGAGCCAGGAGCAGCTGGACCGTTACGAAGTGTGTCGCAGGTCAGCCTTCCCCAGGGCAACCATGAAACGTCTGATCCAGAGCGTGGCTGGCTCGGCGGTGGGCCAGAACGTCGTCATTGCCATGTCCGGAGTGGCCAAGGTCTTCGTCGGGGAGGTCGTGGAAGAGGCCCTGGACGTGTGTGAGAAGTGGGGGGAGACACCCCCGCTCCAACCCAAGCATCTGAGGGAGGCTGTGCGCAGGTTACGCTCCCGGGGCCGAATGCCCAGCACCAAGCACAAGAAGATCTTGTTCTTCTAGGCCCGGGGCCCGGGGAGGGACGGTGGTCCAGAGGCCCTAAGGGCCTCGCCCGCTGTCTCGCCTCTGTCTCAGCCCAAGGTGGGTGTGGGTAGACCCAGGAGGGATTCCTCCTCCGCCCTCCCCAAGACGCACCCTGCTACCCTTCTGCCCACACAACCAGGCTTCTGGGTCTGGTTCCCCCAGGCCAGCCCGGAAATGCGCATGCAATGGGAAATGGCTCAAGGAAGCAGGGGAGCGCCCGAGCGCCGGCCCGGGCACGTCTACTCCGGAGTCTACTCTGCTCGACCCTGATGCCTAAGGCGCCTCAAAGGGAATGTGCCTATGGATAGAGCTGATTTCCCTGGCGATAAGGACGCAGTGACACAGGGGCTCTTGGCAGGTCGCCGGTCTTCCGGGTGCTGCCGAAAGATAAAACAGTATACACTTGGAAAACCTGCATGGGAGTTCCCGTCATGGCTCAGTGGCTAAGGACTCCGCCTTGGAAGCATGAGGTTGCGGGTTCGATCCCTTGCCCCGCTCGCTCAGCGGCTTAAGGACCCGGCGTTGCCGCGAGCTGTGTTGTAGGTCCCAGACTCGGCTGGGATCTGGCAGAGCTGGGGCTCTGGCGTAGGTCGGTGGCTACAGCTCCCATTCCACCCCGAGCCTGGGACCCTCCTTATGCCCTGGGTGTGGCCACAGGGAATGGCAAAAAAAAAAAAAAAAAAAAAAAAAAAAAAACCCAAAAAACAAAACAAAACAAAAAAACCCAAAACCCCAAAACACCAAAAAAAACCCCAAAAACCAAAAAAAAAAAAAAAAACCAAAATGAAAAAACTCCCTAAAAAAAAAACAAAGGTTCAAAGGTGTACCAAAGTGGTTTAGAAAGACATGGGGAGGGGATGGGGGAGGAACAGATCCACAAGATCCAAGGCAAGGCTCCCAGTGGGACCTGGAATGGGTCAAGAGGTGGCGAGGTATTCCTGAGGAGGTGAGGAGGGGATTGGCTCCCTCTCTGATCTTGGACGTTCCCGCCTCCGCAGCGGTGTGGGGTGATTCCGGTGGGTGGACGGTGGGGTGGGACGGCCTGAGAGCAGGAGCCCTGGGAGACGTGGCCCTTCCAGGTTGCCTTCGGTCAAGCCACAAGGGTCTTGCAGGGAGCCGGCGGAGAAAGAGAAGGGGGGCCAGGCATTGCCAAGCATTGCCTTCAGGCAATGGCCCGCCTACGGATCTCCTGGGTGGTGGGGGGGGGGAAGGATGTGCTGGCTGGCACATGCCTGAGGCCCCAGGTCCTCGGGCAGCCAGCCCCACTGCCCACGGGGAGCGAGGCTGCCGGCTTTCTGGGGGCCCCTCCCCAGGCCCGGACGTCCTGAGAGCACCCGAGGAGGAGAGGAGCTGTGGACCGGCACCAGCGGGATCTTTGGCCGGCTGGCCGCCGCCATGGTTTCTGAGGCAGCTTTGGCGCTCTGCCTTCTCGGGGGGCCCCTCTGGATCTGCCCTGCCCGGGCAGCCCCCCACCGGGCCGCCCCTCGAGCACACCCCACCCCCGCCACCGGGGAAAGTTGGGGGAACGCTCTACCTAGAGCCACCGAGCTTGGCCTGGGGGCTCCGGCCCCGCCCCGCCTCCCCACGTCTCCCCACCCCTCCCCGCCCCCTCCCCGAGTGTGTGGGAGGAGCCCACCCCTTGTGGGCTGAGGCGGTCAGGTGACGCCCCGGGTGGGTGGGGCCGGGGCCCCGGCGCCCTATATAAGGCGGCGGCAGCCCTCCCTGGAGGCAGCGGGAGCCCGCGTCGCACATCGCACAGCACCGCGTCGCACAGCACCGCGCCTGAGGGCGCTTCTCCGTGGCTGACCCTGAAGAGGAGGAGGCCCAAGTGCCAGAGCTTTCTCCCCTAGAAGGTCGGGACTCTCCAGCAGTGTGTGGGTTGGTTGGGTTGGGTTGGAGGTGCAGCGTTTGGGCCGAGGGGGTTCCTCTTCTCCCCTGGCTGGAGAAGTCTACCCTCCGGGGGCCGCGTTCTTGGCCACTGCGAGGCGCACCGTGTGGGGAGGGACAGCGCGTCCTGTGGGGGGCGTGCACGGCGGCTGTGGGGGCGTGCGTGTGCGCGCGCGGGAAGCCAGCAGCCAGACTTGAGCATCTCCCTCTTCTGACCTTTGTGGCTGGTCAGACGCGCCCAGGCCAGGGATCCCCGGCCCCGCCCGATCTTGCGGGCTGGCAGGCATGGACAAGGCCAGCGCGTCGAGCTGGGACCAAGGGGGCGACCCAGGTGTGGCGGCAGAGACGGCAGCCGGGCCCTCGGGCCCCCGGGCGGCCCGCGGCGGTGAGCGGCCCGCGGACCGCCCGCAGGAGCTGATGCGCGCCCCTGAAGAGGAGGCGGACACAGGCCGCGGGCCTCCTGCAGCCAAAAGGCTGAAAAGGGACACCGAGGGCCAGAGACCGAGGAACCCCCGAGTGGATGAAGAGGAGGCCCAGAAGATGCGAACCCTCGTGGCTTCCATGAGCCAGGAGCAGCTGGACCGTTACGAAGTGTATCGCAGGTCAGCCTTCCCCAGGGCAACCATGAAACGTCTGATCCAGAGCGTGGCTGGCTCGGCGGTGGGCCAGAACGTCGTCATTGCCATGTCCGGAGTGGCCAAGGTCTTCGTCGGGGAGGTCGTGGAAGAGGCCCTGGACGTGTGTGAGAAGTGGGGGGAGACACCCCCGCTCCAACCCAAGCATCTGAGGGAGGCTGTGCGCAGGTTACGCTCCCGGGGCCGAATGCCCAGCACCAAGCACAAGAAGATCTTGTTCTTCTAGGCCCGGGGCCCGGGGAGGGACGGTGGTCCAGAGGCCCTAAGGGCCTCGCCCGCTGTCTCGCCTCTGTCTCAGCCCAAGGTGGGTGTGGGTAGACCCAGGAGGGATTCCTCCTCCGCCCTCCCCAAGACGCACCCTGCTACCCTTCTGCCCACACAACCAGGCTTCTGGGTCTGGTTCCCCCAGGCCAGCCCGGAAATGCGCATGCAATGGGAAATGGCTCAAGGAAGCAGGGGAGCGCCCGAGCGCCGGCCCGGGCACGTCTACTCCGGAGTCTACTCTGCTCGACCCTGATGCCTAAGGCGCCTCAAAGGGAATGTGCCTATGGATAGAGCTGATTTCCCTGGCGATAAGGACGCAGTGACACAGGGGCTCTTGGCAGGTCGCCGGTCTTCCGGGTGCTGCCGAAAGATAAAACAGTATACACTTGGAAAACCTGCATGGGAGTTCCCGTCATGGCTCAGTGGCTAAGGACTCCGCCTTGGAAGCATGAGGTTGCGGGTTCGATCCCTTGCCCCGCTCGCTCAGCGGCTTAAGGACCCGGCGTTGCCGCGAGCTGTGTTGTAGGTCCCAGACTCGGCTGGGATCTGGCAGAGCTGGGGCTCTGGCGTAGGTCGGTGGCTACAGCTCCCATTCCACCCCGAGCCTGGGACCCTCCTTATGCCCTGGGTGTGGCCACAGGGAATGGCAAAAAAAAAAAAAAAAAAAAAAAAAAAAAACCCAAAAAACAAAACAAAACAAAAAAACCCAAAACCCCAAAACACCAAAAAAACCCCAAAAACCAAAAAAAAAAAAAAAAAACCAAAATGAAAAAACTCCCTAAAAAAAAAACAAAGGTTCAAAGGTGTACCAAAGTGGTTTAGAAAGACATGGGGAGGGGATGGGGGAGGAACAGATCCACAAGATCCAAGGCAAGGCTCCCAGTGGGACCTGGAATGGGTCAAGAGGTGGCGAGGTATTCCTGAGGAGGTGAGGAGGGGATTGGCTCCCTCTCTGATCTTGGACGTTCCCGCCTCCGCAGCGGTGTGGGGTGATTCCGGTGGGTGGACGGTGGGGTGGGACGGCCTGAGAGCAGGAGCCCTGGGAGACGTGGCCCTTCCAGGTTGCCTTCGGTCAAGCCACAAGGGTCTTGCAGGGAGCCGGCGGAGAAAGAGAAGGGGGGCCAGGCATTGCCAAGCATTGCCTTCAGGCAATGGCCCGCCTACGGATCTCCTGGGTGGTGGGGGGGGGGAAGGATGTGCTGGCTGGCACATGCCTGAGGCCCCAGGTCCTCGGGCAGCCAGCCCCACTGCCCACGGGGAGCGAGGCTGCCGGCTTTCTGGGGGCCCCTCCCCAGGCCCGGACGTCCTGAGAGCACCCGAGGAGGAGAGGAGCTGTGGACCGGCACCAGCGGGATCTTTGGCCGGCTGGCCGCCGCCATGGTTTCTGAGGCAGCTTTGGCGCTCTGCCTTCTCGGGGGGCCCCTCTGGATCTGCCCTGCCCGGGCAGCCCCCCACCGGGCCGCCCCTCGAGCACACCCCACCCCCGCCACCGGGGAAAGTTGGGGGAACGCTCTACCTAGAGCCACCGAGCTTGGCCTGGGGGCTCCGGCCCCGCCCCGCCTCCCCACGTCTCCCCACCCCTCCCCGCCCCCTCCCCGAGTGTGTGGGAGGAGCCCACCCCTTGTGGGCTGAGGCGGTCAGGTGACGCCCCGGGTGGGTGGGGCCGGGGCCCCGGCGCCCTATATAAGGCGGTAGCACCGCGTCGCACAGCACCGCGCCTGAGGGCGCTTCTCCGTGGCTGACCCTGAAGAGGAGGAGGCCCAAGTGCCAGAGCTTTCTCCCCTAGAAGGTCGGGACTCTCCAGCAGTGTGTGGGTTGGTTGGGTTGGGTTGGAGGTGCAGCGTTTGGGCCGAGGGGGTTCCTCTTCTCCCCTGGCTGGAGAAGTCTACCCTCCGGGGGCCGCGTTCTTGGCCACTGCGAGGCGCACCGTGTGGGGAGGGACAGCGCGTCCTGTGGGGGGCGTGCACGGCGGCTGTGGGGGCGTGCGTGTGCGCGCGCGGGAAGCCAGCAGCCAGACTTGAGCATCTCCCTCTTCTGACCTTTGTGGCTGGTCAGACGCGCCCAGGCCAGGGATCCCCGGCCCCGCCCGATCTTGCGGGCTGGCAGGCATGGACAAGGCCAGCGCGTCGAGCTGGGACCAAGGGGGCGACCCAGGTCTGGCGGCAGAGACGGCAGCCGGGCCCTCGGGCCCCCGGGCGGCCCGCGGCGGTGAGCGGCCCGCGGACCGCCCGCAGGAGCTGATGCGCGCCCCTGAAGAGGAGGCGGACACAGGCCGCGGGCCTCCTGCAGCCAAAAGGCTGAAAAGGGACACCGAGGGCCAGAGACCGAGGAACCCCCGAGTGGATGAAGAGGAGGCCCAGAAGATGCGAACCCTCGTGGCTTCCATGAGCCAGGAGCAGCTGGACCGTTACGAAGTGTATCGCAGGTCAGCCTTCCCCAGGGCAACCATGAAACGTCTGATCCAGAGCGTGGCTGGCTCGGCGGTGGGCCAGAACGTCGTCATTGCCATGTCCGGAGTGGCCAAGGTCTTCGTCGGGGCGGTCGTGGAAGAGGCCCTGGACGTGTGTGAGAAGTGGGGGGAGACACCCCCGCTCCAACCCAAGCATCTGAGGGAGGCTGTGCGCAGGTTACGCTCCCGGGGCCGAATGCCCAGCACCAAGCACAAGAAGATCTTGTTCTTCTAGGCCCGGGGCCCGGGGAGGGACGGTGGTCCAGAGGCCCTAAGGGCCTCGCCCGCTGTCTCGCCTCTGTCTCAGCCCAAGGTGGGTGTGGGTAGACCCAGGAGGGATTCCTCCTCCGCCCTCCCCAAGACGCACCCTGCTACCCTTCTGCCCACACAACCAGGCTTCTGGGTCTGGTTCCCCCAGGCCAGCCCGGAAATGCGCATGCAATGGGAAATGGCTCAAGGAAGCAGGGGAGCGCCCGAGCGCCGGCCCGGGCACGTCTACTCCGGAGTCTACTCTGCTCGACCCTGATGCCTAAGGCGCCTCAAAGGGAATGTGCCTATGGATAGAGCTGATTTCCCTGGCGATAAGGACGCAGTGACACAGGGGCTCTTGGCAGGTCGCCGGTCTTCCGGGTGCTGCCGAAAGATAAAACAGTATACACTTGGAAAACCTGCATGGGAGTTCCCGTCATGGCTCAGTGGCTAAGGACTCCGCCTTGGAAGCATGAGGTTGCGGGTTCGATCCCTTGCCCCGCTCGCTCAGCGGCTTAAGGACCCGGCGTTGCCGCGAGCTGTGTTGTAGGTCCCAGACTCGGCTGGGATCTGGCAGAGCTGGGGCTCTGGCGTAGGTCGGTGGCTACAGCTCCCATTCCACCCCGAGCCTGGGACCCTCCTTATGCCCTGGGTGTGGCCACAGGGAATGGCAAAAAAAAAAAAAAAAAAAAAAAAAAAAAAAACCCAAAAAACAAAACAAAACAAAAAAACCCAAAACCCCAAAACACCAAAAAAAACCCCAAAAACCAAAAAAAAAAAAAAAACCAAAATGAAAAAACTCCCTAAAAAAAAAACAAAGGTTCAAAGGTGTACCAAAGTGGTTTAGAAAGACATGGGGAGGGGATGGGGGAGGAACAGATCCACAAGATCCAAGGCAAGGCTCCCAGTGGGACCTGGAATGGGTCAAGAGGTGGCGAGGTATTCCTGAGGAGGTGAGGAGGGGATTGGCTCCCTCTCTGATCTTGGACGTTCCCGCCTCCGCAGCGGTGTGGGGTGATTCCGGTGGGTGGACGGTGGGGTGGGACGGCCTGAGAGCAGGAGCCCTGGGAGACGTGGCCCTTCCAGGTTGCCTTCGGTCAAGCCACAAGGGTCTTGCAGGGAGCCGGCGGAGAAAGAGAAGGGGGGCCAGGCATTGCCAAGCATTGCCTTCAGGCAATGGCCCGCCTACGGATCTCCTGGGTGGTGGGGGGGGGGAAGGATGTGCTGGCTGGCACATGCCTGAGGCCCCAGGTCCTCGGGCAGCCAGCCCCACTGCCCACGGGGAGCGAGGCTGCCGGCTTTCTGGGGGCCCCTCCCCAGGCCCGGACGTCCTGAGAGCACCCGAGGAGGAGAGGAGCTGTGGACCGGCACCAGCGGGATCTTTGGCCGGCTGGCCGCCGCCATGGTTTCTGAGGCAGCTTTGGCGCTCTGCCTTCTCGGGGGGCCCCTCTGGATCTGCCCTGCCCGGGCAGCCCCCCACCGGGCCGCCCCTCGAGCACACCCCACCCCCGCCACCGGGGAAAGTTGGGGGAACGCTCTACCTAGAGCCACCGAGCTTGGCCTGGGGGCTCCGGCCCCGCCCCGCCTCCCCACGTCTCCCCACCCCTCCCCGCCCCCTCCCCGAGTGTGTGGGAGGAGCCCACCCCTTGTGGGCTGAGGCGGTCAGGTGACGCCCCGGGTGGGTGGGGCCGGGGCCCCGGCGCCCTATATAAGGCGGTAGCACCGCGTCGCACAGCACCGCGCCTGAGGGCGCTTCTCCGTGGCTGACCCTGAAGAGGAGGAGGCCCAAGTGCCAGAGCTTTCTCCCCTAGAAGGTCGGGACTCTCCAGCAGTGTGTGGGTTGGTTGGGTTGGGTTGGAGGTGCAGCGTTTGGGCCGAGGGGGTTCCTCTTCTCCCCTGGCTGGAGAAGTCTACCCTCCGGGGGCCGCGTTCTTGGCCACTGCGAGGCGCACCGTGTGGGGAGGGACAGCGCGTCCTGTGGGGGGCGTGCACGGCGGCTGTGGGGGCGTGCGTGTGCGCGCGCGGGAAGCCAGCAGCCAGACTTGAGCATCTCCCTCTTCTGACCTTTGTGGCTGGTCAGACGCGCCCAGGCCAGGGATCCCCGGCCCCGCCCGATCTTGCGGGCTGGCAGGCATGGACAAGGCCAGCGCGTCGAGCTGGGACCAAGGGGGCGACCCAGGTGTGGCGGCAGAGACGGCAGCCGGGCCCTCGGGCCCCCGGGCGGCCCGCGGCGGTGAGCGGCCCGCGGACCGCCCGCAGGAGCTGATGCGCGCCCCTGAAGAGGAGGCGGACACAGGCCGCGGGCCTCCTGCAGCCAAAAGGCTGAAAAGGGACACCGAGGGCCAGAGACCGAGGAACCCCCGAGTGGATGAAGAGGAGGCCCAGAAGATGCGAACCCTCGTGGCTTCCATGAGCCAGGAGCAGCTGGACCGTTACGAAGTGTATCGCAGGTCAGCCTTCCCCAGGGCAACCATGAAACGTCTGATCCAGAGCGTGGCTGGCTCGGCGGTGGGCCAGAACGTCGTCATTGCCATGTCCGGAGTGGCCAAGGTCTTCGTCGGGGAGGTCGTGGAAGAGGCCCTGGACGTGTGTGAGAAGTGGGGGGAGACACCCCCGCTCCAACCCAAGCATCTGAGGGAGGCTGTGCGCAGGTTATGCTCCCGGGGCCGAATGCCCAGCACCAAGCACAAGAAGATCTTGTTCTTCTAGGCCCGGGGCCCGGGGAGGGACGGTGGTCCAGAGGCCCTAAGGGCCTCGCCCGCTGTCTCGCCTCTGTCTCAGCCCAAGGTGGGTGTGGGTAGACCCAGGAGGGATTCCTCCTCCGCCCTCCCCAAGACGCACCCTGCTACCCTTCTGCCCACACAACCAGGCTTCTGGGTCTGGTTCCCCCAGGCCAGCCCGGAAATGCGCATGCAATGGGAAATGGCTCAAGGAAGCAGGGGAGCGCCCGAGCGCCGGCCCGGGCACATCTACTCCGGAGTCTACTCTGCTCGACCCTGATGCCTAAGGCGCCTCAAAGGGAATGTGCCTATGGATAGAGCTGATTTCCCTGGCGATAAGGACGCAGTGACACAGGGGCTCTTGGCAGGTCGCCGGTCTTCCGGGTGCTGCCGAAAGATAAAACAGTATACACTTGGAAAACCTGCATGGGAGTTCCCGTCATGGCTCAGTGGCTAAGGACTCCGCCTTGGAAGCATGAGGTTGCGGGTTCGATCCCTTGCCCCGCTCGCTCAGCGGCTTAAGGACCCGGCGTTGCCGCGAGCTGTGTTGTAGGTCCCAGACTCGGCTGGGATCTGGCAGAGCTGGGGCTCTGGCGTAGGTCGGTGGCTACAGCTCCCATTCCACCCCGAGCCTGGGACCCTCCTTATGCCCTGGGTGTGGCCACAGGGAATGGCAAAAAAAAAAAAAAAAAAAAAAAAAAAACCCAAAAAACAAAACAAAACAAAAAAACCCAAAACCCCAAAACACCAAAAAAAACCCCAAAAACCAAAAAAAAAAAAAAAAACCAAAATGAAAAAACTCCCTAAAAAAAAAACAAAGGTTCAAAGGTGTACCAAAGTGGTTTAGAAAGACATGGGGAGGGGATGGGGGAGGAACAGATCCACAAGATCCAAGGCAAGGCTCCCAGTGGGACCTGGAATGGGTCAAGAGGTGGCGAGGTATTCCTGAGGAGGTGAGGAGGGGATTGGCTCCCTCTCTGATCTTGGACGTTCCCGCCTCCGCAGCGGTGTGGGGTGATTCCGGTGGGTGGACGGTGGGGTGGGACGGCCTGAGAGCAGGAGCCCTGGGAGACGTGGCCCTTCCAGGTTGCCTTCGGTCAAGCCACAAGGGTCTTGCAGGGAGCCGGCGGAGAAAGAGAAGGGGGGCCAGGCATTGCCAAGCATTGCCTTCAGGCAATGGCCCGCCTACGGATCTCCTGGGTGGTGGGGGGGGGGAAGGATGTGCTGGCTGGCACATGCCTGAGGCCCCAGGTCCTCGGGCAGCCAGCCCCACTGCCCACGGGGAGCGAGGCTGCCGGCTTTCTGGGGGCCCCTCCCCAGGCCCGGACGTCCTGAGAGCACCCGAGGAGGAGAGGAGCTGTGGACCGGCACCAGCGGGATCTTTGGCCGGCTGGCCGCCGCCATGGTTTCTGAGGCAGCTTTGGCGCTCTGCCTTCTCGGGGGGCCCCTCTGGATCTGCCCTGCCCGGGCAGCCCCCCACCGGGCCGCCCCTCGAGCACACCCCACCCCCGCCACCGGGGAAAGTTGGGGGAACGCTCTACCTAGAGCCACCGAGCTTGGCCTGGGGGCTCCGGCCCCGCCCCGCCTCCCCACGTCTCCCCACCCCTCCCCGCCCCCTCCCCGAGTGTGTGGGAGGAGCCCACCCCTTGTGGGCTGAGGCGGTCAGGTGACGCCCCGGGTGGGTGGGGCCGGGGCCCCGGCGCCCTATATAAGGCGGCAGCACCGCGTCGCACAGCACCGCGCCTGAGGGCGCTTCTCCGTGGCTGACCCTGAAGAGGAGGAGGCCCAAGTGCCAGAGCTTTCTCCCCTAGAAGGTCGGGACTCTCCAGCAGTGTGTGGGTTGGTTGGGTTGGGTTGGAGGTGCAGCGTTTGGGCCGAGGGGGTTCCTCTTCTCCCCTGGCTGGAGAAGTCTACCCTCCGGGGGCCGCGTTCTTGGCCACTGCGAGGCGCACCGTGTGGGGAGGGACAGCGCGTCCTGTGCACGGCGGCTGTGGGGGCGTGCGTGTGCGCGCGCGGGAAGCCAGCAGCCAGACTTGAGCATCTCCCTCTTCTGACCTTTGTGGCTGGTCAGACGCGCCCAGGCCAGGGATCCCCGGCCCCGCCCGATCTTGCGGGCTGGCAGGCATGGACAAGGCCAGCGCGTCGAGCTGGGACCAAGGGGGCGACCCAGGTGTGGCGGCAGAGACGGCAGCCGGGCCCTCGGGCCCCCGGGCGGCCCGCGGCGGTGAGCGGCCCGCGGACCGCCCGCAGGAGCTGATGCGCGCCCCTGAAGAGGAGGCGGACACAGGCCGCGGGCCTCCTGCAGCCAAAAGGCTGAAAAGGGACACCGAGGGCCAGAGACCGAGGAACCCCCGAGTGGATGAAGAGGAGGCCCAGAAGATGCGAACCCTCGTGGCTTCCATGAGCCAGGAGCAGCTGGACCGTTACGAAGTGTATCGCAGGTCAGCCTTCCCCAGGGCAACCATGAAACGTCTGATCCAGAGCGTGGCTGGCTCGGCGGTGGGCCAGAACGTCGTCATTGCCATGTCCGGAGTGGCCAAGGTCTTCGTCGGGGAGGTCGTGGAAGAGGCCCTGGACGTGTGTGAGAAGTGGGGGGAGACACCCCCGCTCCAACCCAAGCATCTGAGGGAGGCTGTGCGCAGGTTACGCTCCCGGGGCCGAATGCCCAGCACCAAGCACAAGAAGATCTTGTTCTTCTAGGCCCGGGGCCCGGGGAGGGACGGTGGTCCAGAGGCCCTAAGGGCCTCGCCCGCTGTCTCGCCTCTGTCTCAGCCCAAGGTGGGTGTGGGTAGACCCAGGAGGGATTCCTCCTCCGCCCTCCCCAAGACGCACCCTGCTACCCTTCTGCCCACACAACCAGGCTTCTGGGTCTGGTTCCCCCAGGCCAGCCCGGAAATGCGCATGCAATGGGAAATGGCTCAAGGAAGCAGGGGAGCGCCCGAGCGCCGGCCCGGGCACGTCTACTCCGGAGTCTACTCTGCTCGACCCTGATGCCTAAGGCGCCTCAAAGGGAATGTGCCTATGGATAGAGCTGATTTCCCTGGCGATAAGGACGCAGTGACACAGGGGCTCTTGGCAGGTCGCCGGTCTTCCGGGTGCTGCCGAAAGATAAAACAGTATACACTTGGAAAACCTGCATGGGAGTTCCCGTCATGGCTCAGTGGCTAAGGACTCCGCCTTGGAAGCATGAGGTTGCGGGTTCGATCCCTTGCCCCGCTCGCTCAGCGGCTTAAGGACCCGGCGTTGCCGCGAGCTGTGTTGTAGGTCCCAGACTCGGCTGGGATCTGGCAGAGCTGGGGCTCTGGCGTAGGTCGGTGGCTACAGCTCCCATTCCACCCCGAGCCTGGGACCCTCCTTATGCCCTGGGTGTGGCCACAGGGAATGGCAAAAAAAAAAAAAAAAAAAAAAAAAAAAAAAAAAAAAACCCAAAAAACAAAACAAAACAAAAAAACCCAAAACCCCAAAACACCAAAAAAAACCCCAAAAACCAAAAAAAAAAAAAAAAACCAAAATGAAAAAACTCCCTAAAAAAAAAACAAAGGTTCAAAGGTGTACCAAAGTGGTTTAGAAAGACATGGGGAGGGGATGGGGGAGGAACAGATCCACAAGATCCAAGGCAAGGCTCCCAGTGGGACCTGGAATGGGTCAAGAGGTGGCGAGGTATTCCTGAGGAGGTGAGGAGGGGATTGGCTCCCTCTCTGATCTTGGACGTTCCCGCCTCCGCAGCGGTGTGGGGTGATTCCGGTGGGTGGACGGTGGGGTGGGACGGCCTGAGAGCAGGAGCCCTGGGAGACGTGGCCCTTCCAGGTTGCCTTCGGTCAAGCCACAAGGGTCTTGCAGGGAGCCGGCGGAGAAAGAGAAGGGGGGCCAGGCATTGCCAAGCATTGCCTTCAGGCAATGGCCCGCCTACGGATCTCCTGGGTGGTGGGGGGGGGGAAGGATGTGCTGGCTGGCACATGCCTGAGGCCCCAGGTCCTCGGGCAGCCAGCCCCACTGCCCACGGGGAGCGAGGCTGCCGGCTTTCTGGGGGCCCCTCCCCAGGCCCGGACGTCCTGAGAGCACCCGAGGAGGAGAGGAGCTGTGGACCGGCACCAGCGGGATCTTTGGCCGGCTGGCCGCCGCCATGGTTTCTGAGGCAGCTTTGGCGCTCTGCCTTCTCGGGGGGCCCCTCTGGATCTGCCCTGCCCGGGCAGCCCCCCACCGGGCCGCCCCTCGAGCACACCCCACCCCCGCCACCGGGGAAAGTTGGGGGAACGCTCTACCTAGAGCCACCGAGCTTGGCCTGGGGGCTCCGGCCCCGCCCCGCCTCCCCACGTCTCCCCACCCCTCCCCGCCCCCTCCCCGAGTGTGTGGGAGGAGCCCACCCCTTGTGGGCTGAGGCGGTCAGGTGACGCCCCGGGTGGGTGGGGCCGGGGCCCCGGCGCCCTATATAAGGCGGCAGCACCGCGTCGCACAGCACCGCGCCTGAGGGCGCTTCTCCGTGGCTGACCCTGAAGAGGAGGAGGCCCAAGTGCCAGAGCTTTCTCCCCTAGAAGGTCGGGACTCTCCAGCAGTGTGTGGGTTGGTTGGGTTGGGTTGGAGGTGCAGCGTTTGGGCCGAGGGGGTTCCTCTTCTCCCCTGGCTGGAGAAGTCTACCCTCCGGGGGCCGCGTTCTTGGCCACTGCGAGGCGCACCGTGTGGGGAGGGACAGCGCGTCCTGTGGGGGGCGTGCACGGCGGCTGTGGGGGCGTGCGTGTGCGCGCGCGGGAAGCCAGCAGCCAGACTTGAGCATCTCCCTCTTCTGACCTTTGTGGCTGGTCAGACGCGCCCAGGCCAGGGATCCCCGGCCCCGCCCGATCTTGCGGGCTGGCAGGCATGGACAAGGCCAGCGCGTCGAGCTGGGACCAAGGGGGCGACCCAGGTGTGGCGGCAGAGACGGCAGCCGGGCCCTCGGGCCCCCGGGCGGCCCGCGGCGGTGAGCGGCCCGCGGACCGCCCGCAGGAGCTGATGCGCGCCCCTGAAGAGGAGGCGGACACAGGCCGCGGGCCTCCTGCAGCCAAAAGGCTGAAAAGGGACACCGAGGGCCAGAGACCGAGGAACCCCCGAGTGGATGAAGAGGAGGCCCAGAAGATGCGAACCCTCGTGGCTTCCATGAGCCAGGAGCAGCTGGACCGTTACGAAGTGTATCGCAGGTCAGCCTTCCCCAGGGCAACCATGAAACGTCTGATCCAGAGCGTGGCTGGCTCGGCGGTGGGCCAGAACGTCGTCATTGCCATGTCCGGAGTGGCCAAGGTCTTCGTCGGGGAGGTCGTGGAAGAGGCCCTGGACGTGTGTGAGAAGTGGGGGGAGACACCCCCGCTCCAACCCAAGCATCTGAGGGAGGCTGTGCGCAGGTTACGCTCCCGGGGCCGAATGCCCAGCACCAAGCACAAGAAGATCTTGTTCTTCTAGGCCCGGGGCCCGGGGAGGGACGGTGGTCCAGAGGCCCTAAGGGCCTCGCCCGCTGTCTCGCCTCTGTCTCAGCCCAAGGTGGGTGTGGGTAGACCCAGGAGGGATTCCTCCTCCGCCCTCCCCAAGACGCACCCTGCTACCCTTCTGCCCACACAACCAGGCTTCTGGGTCTGGTTCCCCCAGGCCAGCCCGGAAATGCGCATGCAATGGGAAATGGCTCAAGGAAGCAGGGGAGCGCCCGAGCGCCGGCCCGGGCACGTCTACTCCGGAGTCTACTCTGCTCGACCCTGATGCCTAAGGCGCCTCAAAGGGAATGTGCCTATGGATAGAGCTGATTTCCCTGGCGATAAGGACGCAGTGACACAGGGGCTCTTGGCAGGTCGCCGGTCTTCCGGGTGCTGCCGAAAGATAAAACAGTATACACTTGGAAAACCTGCATGGGAGTTCCCGTCATGGCTCAGTGGCTAAGGACTCCGCCTTGGAAGCATGAGGTTGCGGGTTCGATCCCTTGCCCCGCTCGCTCAGCGGCTTAAGGACCCGGCGTTGCCGCGAGCTGTGTTGTAGGTCCCAGACTCGGCTGGGATCTGGCAGAGCTGGGGCTCTGGCGTAGGTCGGTGGCTACAGCTCCCATTCCACCCCGAGCCTGGGACCCTCCTTATGCCCTGGGTGTGGCCACAGGGAATGGCAAAAAAAAAAAAAAAAAAAAAAAAAAAAAAACCCAAAAAACAAAACAAAACAAAAAAACCCAAAACCCCAAAACACCAAAAAAACCCCAAAAACCAAAAAAAAAAAAAAAAACCAAAATGAAAAAACTCCCTAAAAAAAAAACAAAGGTTCAAAGGTGTACCAAAGTGGTTTAGAAAGACATGGGGAGGGGATGGGGGAGGAACAGATCCACAAGATCCAAGGCAAGGCTCCCAGTGGGACCTGGAATGGGTCAAGAGGTGGCGAGGTATTCCTGAGGAGGTGAGGAGGGGATTGGCTCCCTCTCTGATCTTGGACGTTCCCGCCTCCGCAGCGGTGTGGGGTGATTCCGGTGGGTGGACGGTGGGGTGGGACGGCCTGAGAGCAGGAGCCCTGGGAGACGTGGCCCTTCCAGGTTGCCTTCGGTCAAGCCACAAGGGTCTTGCAGGGAGCCGGCGGAGAAAGAGAAGGGGGGCCAGGCATTGCCAAGCATTGCCTTCAGGCAATGGCCCGCCTACGGATCTCCTGGGTGGTGGGGGGGGGGAAGGATGTGCTGGCTGGCACATGCCTGAGGCCCCAGGTCCTCGGGCAGCCAGCCCCACTGCCCACGGGGAGCGAGGCTGCCGGCTTTCTGGGGGCCCCTCCCCAGGCCCGGACGTCCTGAGAGCACCCGAGGAGGAGAGGAGCTGTGGACCGGCACCAGCGGGATCTTTGGCCGGCTGGCCGCCGCCATGGTTTCTGAGGCAGCTTTGGCGCTCTGCCTTCTCGGGGGGCCCCTCTGGATCTGCCCTGCCCGGGCAGCCCCCCACCGGGCCGCCCCTCGAGCACACCCCACCCCCGCCACCGGGGAAAGTTGGGGGAACGCTCTACCTAGAGCCACCGAGCTTGGCCTGGGGGCTCCGGCCCCGCCCCGCCTCCCCACGTCTCCCCACCCCTCCCCGCCCCCTCCCCGAGTGTGTGGGAGGAGCCCACCCCTTGTGGGCTGAGGCGGTCAGGTGACGCCCCGGGTGGGTGGGGCCGGGGCCCCGGCGCCCTATATAAGGCGGTAGCACCGCGTCGCACAGCACCGCGCCTGAGGGCGCTTCTCCGTGGCTGACCCTGAAGAGGAGGAGGCCCAAGTGCCAGAGCTTTCTCCCCTAGAAGGTCGGGACTCTCCAGCAGTGTGTGGGTTGGTTGGGTTGGGTTGGAGGTGCAGCGTTTGGGCCGAGGGGGTTCCTCTTCTCCCCTGGCTGGAGAAGTCTACCCTCCGGGGGCCGCGTTCTTGGCCACTGCGAGGCGCACCGTGTGGGGAGGGACAGCGCGTCCTGTGGGGGGCGTGCACGGCGGCTGTGGGGGCGTGCGTGTGCGCGCGCGGGAAGCCAGCAGCCAGACTTGAGCATCTCCCTCTTCTGACCTTTGTGGCTGGTCAGACGCGCCCAGGCCAGGGATCCCCGGCCCCGCCCGATCTTGCGGGCTGGCAGGCATGGACAAGGCCAGCGCGTCGAGCTGGGACCAAGGGGGCGACCCAGGTCTGGCGGCAGAGACGGCAGCCGGGCCCTCGGGCCCCCGGGCGGCCCGCGGCGGTGAGCGGCCCGCGGACCGCCCGCAGGAGCTGATGCGCGCCCCTGAAGAGGAGGCGGACACAGGCCGCGGGCCTCCTGCAGCCAAAAGGCTGAAAAGGGACACCGAGGGCCAGAGACCGAGGAACCCCCGAGTGGATGAAGAGGAGGCCCAGAAGATGCGAACCCTCGTGGCTTCCATGAGCCAGGAGCAGCTGGACCGTTACGAAGTGTATCGCAGGTCAGCCTTCCCCAGGGCAACCATGAAACGTCTGATCCAGAGCGTGGCTGGCTCGGCGGTGGGCCAGAACGTCGTCATTGCCATGTCCGGAGTGGCCAAGGTCTTCGTCGGGGCGGTCGTGGAAGAGGCCCTGGACGTGTGTGAGAAGTGGGGGGAGACACCCCCGCTCCAACCCAAGCATCTGAGGGAGGCTGTGCGCAGGTTACGCTCCCGGGGCCGAATGCCCAGCACCAAGCACAAGAAGATCTTGTTCTTCTAGGCCCGGGGCCCGGGGAGGGACGGTGGTCCAGAGGCCCTAAGGGCCTCGCCCGCTGTCTCGCCTCTGTCTCAGCCCAAGGTGGGTGTGGGTAGACCCAGGAGGGATTCCTCCTCCGCCCTCCCCAAGACGCACCCTGCTACCCTTCTGCCCACACAACCAGGCTTCTGGGTCTGGTTCCCCCAGGCCAGCCCGGAAATGCGCATGCAATGGGAAATGGCTCAAGGAAGCAGGGGAGCGCCCGAGCGCCGGCCCGGGCACGTCTACTCCGGAGTCTACTCTGCTCGACCCTGATGCCTAAGGCGCCTCAAAGGGAATGTGCCTATGGATAGAGCTGATTTCCCTGGCGATAAGGACGCAGTGACACAGGGGCTCTTGGCAGGTCGCCGGTCTTCCGGGTGCTGCCGAAAGATAAAACAGTATACACTTGGAAAACCTGCATGGGAGTTCCCGTCATGGCTCAGTGGCTAAGGACTCCGCCTTGGAAGCATGAGGTTGCGGGTTCGATCCCTTGCCCCGCTCGCTCAGCGGCTTAAGGACCCGGCGTTGCCGCGAGCTGTGTTGTAGGTCCCAGACTCGGCTGGGATCTGGCAGAGCTGGGGCTCTGGCGTAGGTCGGTGGCTACAGCTCCCATTCCACCCCGAGCCTGGGACCCTCCTTATGCCCTGGGTGTGGCCACAGGGAATGGCAAAAAAAAAAAAAAAAAAAAAAAAAAAAAACCCAAAAAACAAAACAAAACAAAAAAACCCAAAACCCCAAAACACCAAAAAAAACCCCAAAAACCAAAAAAAAAAAAAAAAACCAAAATGAAAAAACTCCCTAAAAAAAAAACAAAGGTTCAAAGGTGTACCAAAGTGGTTTAGAAAGACATGGGGAGGGGATGGGGGAGGAACAGATCCACAAGATCCAAGGCAAGGCTCCCAGTGGGACCTGGAATGGGTCAAGAGGTGGCGAGGTATTCCTGAGGAGGTGAGGAGGGGATTGGCTCCCTCTCTGATCTTGGACGTTCCCGCCTCCGCAGCGGTGTGGGGTGATTCCGGTGGGTGGACGGTGGGGTGGGACGGCCTGAGAGCAGGAGCCCTGGGAGACGTGGCCCTTCCAGGTTGCCTTCGGTCAAGCCACAAGGGTCTTGCAGGGAGCCGGCGGAGAAAGAGAAGGGGGGCCAGGCATTGCCAAGCATTGCCTTCAGGCAATGGCCCGCCTACGGATCTCCTGGGTGGTGGGGGGGGGGAAGGATGTGCTGGCTGGCACATGCCTGAGGCCCCAGGTCCTCGGGCAGCCAGCCCCACTGCCCACGGGGAGCGAGGCTGCCGGCTTTCTGGGGGCCCCTCCCCAGGCCCGGACGTCCTGAGAGCACCCGAGGAGGAGAGGAGCTGTGGACCGGCACCAGCGGGATCTTTGGCCGGCTGGCCGCCGCCATGGTTTCTGAGGCAGCTTTGGCGCTCTGCCTTCTCGGGGGGCCCCTCTGGATCTGCCCTGCCCGGGCAGCCCCCCACCGGGCCGCCCCTCGAGCACACCCCACCCCCGCCACCGGGGAAAGTTGGGGGAACGCTCTACCTAGAGCCACCGAGCTTGGCCTGGGGGCTCCGGCCCCGCCCCGCCTCCCCACGTCTCCCCACCCCTCCCCGCCCCCTCCCCGAGTGTGTGGGAGGAGCCCACCCCTTGTGGGCTGAGGCGGTCAGGTGACGCCCCGGGTGGGTGGGGCCGGGGCCCCGGCGCCCTATATAAGGCGGTAGCACCGCGTCGCACAGCACCGCGCCTGAGGGCGCTTCTCCGTGGCTGACCCTGAAGAGGAGGAGGCCCAAGTGCCAGAGCTTTCTCCCCTAGAAGGTCGGGACTCTCCAGCAGTGTGTGGGTTGGTTGGGTTGGGTTGGAGGTGCAGCGTTTGGGCCGAGGGGGTTCCTCTTCTCCCCTGGCTGGAGAAGTCTACCCTCCGGGGGCCGCGTTCTTGGCCACTGCGAGGCGCACCGTGTGGGGAGGGACAGCGCGTCCTGTGGGGGGCGTGCACGGCGGCTGTGGGGGCGTGCGTGTGCGCGCGCGGGAAGCCAGCAGCCAGACTTGAGCATCTCCCTCTTCTGACCTTTGTGGCTGGTCAGACGCGCCCAGGCCAGGGATCCCCGGCCCCGCCCGATCTTGCGGGCTGGCAGGCATGGACAAGGCCAGCGCGTCGAGCTGGGACCAAGGGGGCGACCCAGGTGTGGCGGCAGAGACGGCAGCCGGGCCCTCGGGCCCCCGGGCGGCCCGCGGCGGTGAGCGGCCCGCGGACCGCCCGCAGGAGCTGATGCGCGCCCCTGAAGAGGAGGCGGACACAGGCCGCGGGCCTCCTGCAGCCAAAAGGCTGAAAAGGGACACCGAGGGCCAGAGACCGAGGAACCCCCGAGTGGATGAAGAGGAGGCCCAGAAGATGCGAACCCTCGTGGCTTCCATGAGCCAGGAGCAGCTGGACCGTTACGAAGTGTATCGCAGGTCAGCCTTCCCCAGGGCAACCATGAAACGTCTGATCCAGAGCGTGGCTGGCTCGGCGGTGGGCCAGAACGTCGTCATTGCCATGTCCGGAGTGGCCAAGGTCTTCGTCGGGGAGGTCGTGGAAGAGGCCCTGGACGTGTGTGAGAAGTGGGGGGAGACACCCCCGCTCCAACCCAAGCATCTGAGGGAGGCTGTGCGCAGGTTATGCTCCCGGGGCCGAATGCCCAGCACCAAGCACAAGAAGATCTTGTTCTTCTAGGCCCGGGGCCCGGGGAGGGACGGTGGTCCAGAGGCCCTAAGGGCCTCGCCCGCTGTCTCGCCTCTGTCTCAGCCCAAGGTGGGTGTGGGTAGACCCAGGAGGGATTCCTCCTCCGCCCTCCCCAAGACGCACCCTGCTACCCTTCTGCCCACACAACCAGGCTTCTGGGTCTGGTTCCCCCAGGCCAGCCCGGAAATGCGCATGCAATGGGAAATGGCTCAAGGAAGCAGGGGAGCGCCCGAGCGCCGGCCCGGGCACATCTACTCCGGAGTCTACTCTGCTCGACCCTGATGCCTAAGGCGCCTCAAAGGGAATGTGCCTATGGATAGAGCTGATTTCCCTGGCGATAAGGACGCAGTGACACAGGGGCTCTTGGCAGGTCGCCGGTCTTCCGGGTGCTGCCGAAAGATAAAACAGTATACACTTGGAAAACCTGCATGGGAGTTCCCGTCATGGCTCAGTGGCTAAGGACTCCGCCTTGGAAGCATGAGGTTGCGGGTTCGATCCCTTGCCCCGCTCGCTCAGCGGCTTAAGGACCCGGCGTTGCCGCGAGCTGTGTTGTAGGTCCCAGACTCGGCTGGGATCTGGCAGAGCTGGGGCTCTGGCGTAGGTCGGTGGCTACAGCTCCCATTCCACCCCGAGCCTGGGACCCTCCTTATGCCCTGGGTGTGGCCACAGGGAATGGCAAAAAAAAAAAAAAAAAAAAAAAAAAAACCCAAAAAACAAAACAAAACAAAAAAACCCAAAACCCCAAAACACCAAAAAAAACCCCAAAAACCAAAAAAAAAAAAAAAACCAAAATGAAAAAACTCCCTAAAAAAAAAACAAAGGTTCAAAGGTGTACCAAAGTGGTTTAGAAAGACATGGGGAGGGGATGGGGGAGGAACAGATCCACAAGATCCAAGGCAAGGCTCCCAGTGGGACCTGGAATGGGTCAAGAGGTGGCGAGGTATTCCTGAGGAGGTGAGGAGGGGATTGGCTCCCTCTCTGATCTTGGACGTTCCCGCCTCCGCAGCGGTGTGGGGTGATTCCGGTGGGTGGACGGTGGGGTGGGACGGCCTGAGAGCAGGAGCCCTGGGAGACGTGGCCCTTCCAGGTTGCCTTCGGTCAAGCCACAAGGGTCTTGCAGGGAGCCGGCGGAGAAAGAGAAGGGGGGCCAGGCATTGCCAAGCATTGCCTTCAGGCAATGGCCCGCCTACGGATCTCCTGGGTGGTGGGGGGGGGGAAGGATGTGCTGGCTGGCACATGCCTGAGGCCCCAGGTCCTCGGGCAGCCAGCCCCACTGCCCACGGGGAGCGAGGCTGCCGGCTTTCTGGGGGCCCCTCCCCAGGCCCGGACGTCCTGAGAGCACCCGAGGAGGAGAGGAGCTGTGGACCGGCACCAGCGGGATCTTTGGCCGGCTGGCCGCCGCCATGGTTTCTGAGGCAGCTTTGGCGCTCTGCCTTCTCGGGGGGCCCCTCTGGATCTGCCCTGCCCGGGCAGCCCCCCACCGGGCCGCCCCTCGAGCACACCCCACCCCCGCCACCGGGGAAAGTTGGGGGAACGCTCTACCTAGAGCCACCGAGCTTGGCCTGGGGGCTCCGGCCCCGCCCCGCCTCCCCACGTCTCCCCACCCCTCCCCGCCCCCTCCCCGAGTGTGTGGGAGGAGCCCACCCCTTGTGGGCTGAGGCGGTCAGGTGACGCCCCGGGTGGGTGGGGCCGGGGCCCCGGCGCCCTATATAAGGCGGCAGCACCGCGTCGCACAGCACCGCGCCTGAGGGCGCTTCTCCGTGGCTGACCCTGAAGAGGAGGAGGCCCAAGTGCCAGAGCTTTCTCCCCTAGAAGGTCGGGACTCTCCAGCAGTGTGTGGGTTGGTTGGGTTGGGTTGGAGGTGCAGCGTTTGGGCCGAGGGGGTTCCTCTTCTCCCCTGGCTGGAGAAGTCTACCCTCCGGGGGCCGCGTTCTTGGCCACTGCGAGGCGCACCGTGTGGGGAGGGACAGCGCGTCCTGTGGGGGGCGTGCACGGCGGCTGTGGGGGCGTGCGTGTGCGCGCGCGGGAAGCCAGCAGCCAGACTTGAGCATCTCCCTCTTCTGACCTTTGTGGCTGGTCAGACGCGCCCAGGCCAGGGATCCCCGGCCCCGCCCGATCTTGCGGGCTGGCAGGCATGGACAAGGCCAGCGCGTCGAGCTGGGACCAAGGGGGCGACCCAGGTGTGGCGGCAGAGACGGCAGCCGGGCCCTCGGGCCCCCGGGCGGCCCGCGGCGGTGAGCGGCCCGCGGACCGCCCGCAGGAGCTGATGCGCGCCCCTGAAGAGGAGGCGGACACAGGCCGCGGGCCTCCTGCAGCCAAAAGGCTGAAAAGGGACACCGAGGGCCAGAGACCGAGGAACCCCCGAGTGGATGAAGAGGAGGCCCAGAAGATGCGAACCCTCGTGGCTTCCATGAGCCAGGAGCAGCTGGACCGTTACGAAGTGTATCGCAGGTCAGCCTTCCCCAGGGCAACCATGAAACGTCTGATCCAGAGCGTGGCTGGCTCGGCGGTGGGCCAGAACGTCGTCATTGCCATGTCCGGAGTGGCCAAGGTCTTCGTCGGGGAGGTCGTGGAAGAGGCCCTGGACGTGTGTGAGAAGTGGGGGGAGACACCCCCGCTCCAACCCAAGCATCTGAGGGAGGCTGTGCGCAGGTTACGCTCCCGGGGCCGAATGCCCAGCACCAAGCACAAGAAGATCTTGTTCTTCTAGGCCCGGGGCCCGGGGAGGGACGGTGGTCCAGAGGCCCTAAGGGCCTCGCCCGCTGTCTCGCCTCTGTCTCAGCCCAAGGTGGGTGTGGGTAGACCCAGGAGGGATTCCTCCTCCGCCCTCCCCAAGACGCACCCTGCTACCCTTCTGCCCACACAACCAGGCTTCTGGGTCTGGTTCCCCCAGGCCAGCCCGGAAATGCGCATGCAATGGGAAATGGCTCAAGGAAGCAGGGGAGCGCCCGAGCGCCGGCCCGGGCACGTCTACTCCGGAGTCTACTCTGCTCGACCCTGATGCCTAAGGCGCCTCAAAGGGAATGTGCCTATGGATAGAGCTGATTTCCCTGGCGATAAGGACGCAGTGACACAGGGGCTCTTGGCAGGTCGCCGGTCTTCCGGGTGCTGCCGAAAGATAAAACAGTATACACTTGGAAAACCTGCATGGGAGTTCCCGTCATGGCTCAGTGGCTAAGGACTCCGCCTTGGAAGCATGAGGTTGCGGGTTCGATCCCTTGCCCCGCTCGCTCAGCGGCTTAAGGACCCGGCGTTGCCGCGAGCTGTGTTGTAGGTCCCAGACTCGGCTGGGATCTGGCAGAGCTGGGGCTCTGGCGTAGGTCGGTGGCTACAGCTCCCATTCCACCCCGAGCCTGGGACCCTCCTTATGCCCTGGGTGTGGCCACAGGGAATGGCAAAAAAAAAAAAAAAAAAAAAAAAAAAAAAAAAAAAAACCCAAAAAACAAAACAAAACAAAAAAACCCAAAACCCCAAAACACCAAAAAAAACCCCAAAAACCAAAAAAAAAAAAAAAAACCAAAATGAAAAAACTCCCTAAAAAAAAAACAAAGGTTCAAAGGTGTACCAAAGTGGTTTAGAAAGACATGGGGAGGGGATGGGGGAGGAACAGATCCACAAGATCCAAGGCAAGGCTCCCAGTGGGACCTGGAATGGGTCAAGAGGTGGCGAGGTATTCCTGAGGAGGTGAGGAGGGGATTGGCTCCCTCTCTGATCTTGGACGTTCCCGCCTCCGCAGCGGTGTGGGGTGATTCCGGTGGGTGGACGGTGGGGTGGGACGGCCTGAGAGCAGGAGCCCTGGGAGACGTGGCCCTTCCAGGTTGCCTTCGGTCAAGCCACAAGGGTCTTGCAGGGAGCCGGCGGAGAAAGAGAAGGGGGGCCAGGCATTGCCAAGCATTGCCTTCAGGCAATGGCCCGCCTACGGATCTCCTGGGTGGTGGGGGGGGGGAAGGATGTGCTGGCTGGCACATGCCTGAGGCCCCAGGTCCTCGGGCAGCCAGCCCCACTGCCCACGGGGAGCGAGGCTGCCGGCTTTCTGGGGGCCCCTCCCCAGGCCCGGACGTCCTGAGAGCACCCGAGGAGGAGAGGAGCTGTGGACCGGCACCAGCGGGATCTTTGGCCGGCTGGCCGCCGCCATGGTTTCTGAGGCAGCTTTGGCGCTCTGCCTTCTCGGGGGGCCCCTCTGGATCTGCCCTGCCCGGGCAGCCCCCCACCGGGCCGCCCCTCGAGCACACCCCACCCCCGCCACCGGGGAAAGTTGGGGGAACGCTCTACCTAGAGCCACCGAGCTTGGCCTGGGGGCTCCGGCCCCGCCCCGCCTCCCCACGTCTCCCCACCCCTCCCCGCCCCCTCCCCGAGTGTGTGGGAGGAGCCCACCCCTTGTGGGCTGAGGCGGTCAGGTGACGCCCCGGGTGGGTGGGGCCGGGGCCCCGGCGCCCTATATAAGGCGGCAGCACCGCGTCGCACAGCACCGCGCCTGAGGGCGCTTCTCCGTGGCTGACCCTGAAGAGGAGGAGGCCCAAGTGCCAGAGCTTTCTCCCCTAGAAGGTCGGGACTCTCCAGCAGTGTGTGGGTTGGTTGGGTTGGGTTGGAGGTGCAGCGTTTGGGCCGAGGGGGTTCCTCTTCTCCCCTGGCTGGAGAAGTCTACCCTCCGGGGGCCGCGTTCTTGGCCACTGCGAGGCGCACCGTGTGGGGAGGGACAGCGCGTCCTGTGGGGGGCGTGCACGGCGGCTGTGGGGGCGTGCGTGTGCGCGCGCGGGAAGCCAGCAGCCAGACTTGAGCATCTCCCTCTTCTGACCTTTGTGGCTGGTCAGACGCGCCCAGGCCAGGGATCCCCGGCCCCGCCCGATCTTGCGGGCTGGCAGGCATGGACAAGGCCAGCGCGTCGAGCTGGGACCAAGGGGGCGACCCAGGTGTGGCGGCAGAGACGGCAGCCGGGCCCTCGGGCCCCCGGGCGGCCCGCGGCGGTGAGCGGCCCGCGGACCGCCCGCAGGAGCTGATGCGCGCCCCTGAAGAGGAGGCGGACACAGGCCGCGGGCCTCCTGCAGCCAAAAGGCTGAAAAGGGACACCGAGGGCCAGAGACCGAGGAACCCCCGAGTGGATGAAGAGGAGGCCCAGAAGATGCGAACCCTCGTGGCTTCCATGAGCCAGGAGCAGCTGGACCGTTACGAAGTGTATCGCAGGTCAGCCTTCCCCAGGGCAACCATGAAACGTCTGATCCAGAGCGTGGCTGGCTCGGCGGTGGGCCAGAACGTCGTCATTGCCATGTCCGGAGTGGCCAAGGTCTTCATCGGGGAGGTCGTGGAAGAGGCCCTGGACGTGTGTGAGAAGTGGGGGGAGACACCCCCGCTCCAACCCAAGCATCTGAGGGAGGCTGTGCGCAGGTTACGCTCCCGGGGCCGAATGCCCAGCACCAAGCACAAGAAGATCTTGTTCTTCTAGGCCCGGGGCCCGGGGAGGGACGGTGGTCCAGAGGCCCTAAGGGCCTCGCCCGCTGTCTCGCCTCTGTCTCAGCCCAAGGTGGGTGTGGGTAGACCCAGGAGGGATTCCTCCTCCGCCCTCCCCAAGACGCACCCTGCTACCCTTCTGCCCACACAACCAGGCTTCTGGGTCTGGTTCCCCCAGGCCAGCCCGGAAATGCGCATGCAATGGGAAATGGCTCAAGGAAGCAGGGGAGCGCCCGAGCGCCGGCCCGGGCACGTCTACTCCGGAGTCTACTCTGCTCGACCCTGATGCCTAAGGCGCCTCAAAGGGAATGTGCCTATGGATAGAGCTGATTTCCCTGGCGATAAGGACGCAGTGACACAGGGGCTCTTGGCAGGTCGCCGGTCTTCCGGGTGCTGCCGAAAGATAAAACAGTATACACTTGGAAAACCTGCATGGGAGTTCCCGTCATGGCTCAGTGGCTAAGGACTCCGCCTTGGAAGCATGAGGTTGCGGGTTCGATCCCTTGCCCCGCTCGCTCAGCGGCTTAAGGACCCGGCGTTGCCGCGAGCTGTGTTGTAGGTCCCAGACTCGGCTGGGATCTGGCAGAGCTGGGGCTCTGGCGTAGGTCGGTGGCTACAGCTCCCATTCCACCCCGAGCCTGGGACCCTCCTTATGCCCTGGGTGTGGCCACAGGGAATGGCAAAAAAAAAAAAAAAAAAAAAAAAAAAACCCAAAAAACAAAACAAAACAAAAAAACCCAAAACCCCAAAACACCAAAAAAAACCCCAAAAACCAAAAAAAAAAAAAAAAACCAAAATGAAAAAACTCCCTAAAAAAAAAACAAAGGTTCAAAGGTGTACCAAAGTGGTTTAGAAAGACATGGGGAGGGGATGGGGGAGGAACAGATCCACAAGATCCAAGGCAAGGCTCCCAGTGGGACCTGGAATGGGTCAAGAGGTGGCGAGGTATTCCTGAGGAGGTGAGGAGGGGATTGGCTCCCTCTCTGATCTTGGACGTTCCCGCCTCCGCAGCGGTGTGGGGTGATTCCGGTGGGTGGACGGTGGGGTGGGACGGCCTGAGAGCAGGAGCCCTGGGAGACGTGGCCCTTCCAGGTTGCCTTCGGTCAAGCCACAAGGGTCTTGCAGGGAGCCGGCGGAGAAAGAGAAGGGGGGCCAGGCATTGCCAAGCATTGCCTTCAGGCAATGGCCCGCCTACGGATCTCCTGGGTGGTGGGGGGGGGGAAGGATGTGCTGGCTGGCACATGCCTGAGGCCCCAGGTCCTCGGGCAGCCAGCCCCACTGCCCACGGGGAGCGAGGCTGCCGGCTTTCTGGGGGCCCCTCCCCAGGCCCGGACGTCCTGAGAGCACCCGAGGAGGAGAGGAGCTGTGGACCGGCACCAGCGGGATCTTTGGCCGGCTGGCCGCCGCCATGGTTTCTGAGGCAGCTTTGGCGCTCTGCCTTCTCGGGGGGCCCCTCTGGATCTGCCCTGCCCGGGCAGCCCCCCACCGGGCCGCCCCTCGAGCACACCCCACCCCCGCCACCGGGGAAAGTTGGGGGAACGCTCTACCTAGAGCCACCGAGCTTGGCCTGGGGGCTCCGGCCCCGCCCCGCCTCCCCACGTCTCCCCACCCCTCCCCGCCCCCTCCCCGAGTGTGTGGGAGGAGCCCACCCCTTGTGGGCTGAGGCGGTCAGGTGACGCCCCGGGTGGGTGGGGCCGGGGCCCCGGCGCCCTATATAAGGCGGCGGCAGCCCTCCCTGGAGGCAGCGGGAGCCCGCGTCGCACATCGCACAGCACCGCGTCGCACAGCACCGCGCCTGAGGGCGCTTCTCCGTGGCTGACCCTGAAGAGGAGGAGGCCCAAGTGCCAGAGCTTTCTCCCCTAGAAGGTCGGGACTCTCCAGCAGTGTGTGGGTTGGTTGGGTTGGGTTGGAGGTGCAGCGTTTGGGCCGAGGGGGTTCCTCTTCTCCCCTGGCTGGAGAAGTCTACCCTCCGGGGGCCGCGTTCTTGGCCACTGCGAGGCGCACCGTGTGGGGAGGGACAGCGCGTCCTGTGCACGGCGGCTGTGGGGGCGTGCGTGTGCGCGCGCGGGAAGCCAGCAGCCAGACTTGAGCATCTCCCTCTTCTGACCTTTGTGGCTGGTCAGACGCGCCCAGGCCAGGGATCCCCGGCCCCGCCCGATCTTGCGGGCTGGCAGGCATGGACAAGGCCAGCGCGTCGAGCTGGGACCAAGGGGGCGACCCAGGTGTGGCGGCAGAGACGGCAGCCGGGCCCTCGGGCCCCCGGGCGGCCCGCGGCGGTGAGCGGCCCGCGGACCGCCCGCAGGAGCTGATGCGCGCCCCTGAAGAGGAGGCGGACACAGGCCGCGGGCCTCCTGCAGCCAAAAGGCTGAAAAGGGACACCGAGGGCCAGAGACCGAGGAACCCCCGAGTGGATGAAGAGGAGGCCCAGAAGATGCGAACCCTCGTGGCTTCCATGAGCCAGGAGCAGCTGGACCGTTACGAAGTGTATCGCAGGTCAGCCTTCCCCAGGGCAACCATGAAACGTCTGATCCAGAGCGTGGCTGGCTCGGCGGTGGGCCAGAACGTCGTCATTGCCATGTCCGGAGTGGCCAAGGTCTTCGTCGGGGAGGTCGTGGAAGAGGCCCTGGACGTGTGTGAGAAGTGGGGGGAGACACCCCCGCTCCAACCCAAGCATCTGAGGGAGGCTGTGCGCAGGTTACGCTCCCGGGGCCGAATGCCCAGCACCAAGCACAAGAAGATCTTGTTCTTCTAGGCCCGGGGCCCGGGGAGGGACGGTGGTCCAGAGGCCCTAAGGGCCTCGCCCGCTGTCTCGCCTCTGTCTCAGCCCAAGGTGGGTGTGGGTAGACCCAGGAGGGATTCCTCCTCCGCCCTCCCCAAGACGCACCCTGCTACCCTTCTGCCCACACAACCAGGCTTCTGGGTCTGGTTCCCCCAGGCCAGCCCGGAAATGCGCATGCAATGGGAAATGGCTCAAGGAAGCAGGGGAGCGCCCGAGCGCCGGCCCGGGCACGTCTACTCCGGAGTCTACTCTGCTCGACCCTGATGCCTAAGGCGCCTCAAAGGGAATGTGCCTATGGATAGAGCTGATTTCCCTGGCGATAAGGACGCAGTGACACAGGGGCTCTTGGCAGGTCGCCGGTCTTCCGGGTGCTGCCGAAAGATAAAACAGTATACACTTGGAAAACCTGCATGGGAGTTCCCGTCATGGCTCAGTGGCTAAGGACTCCGCCTTGGAAGCATGAGGTTGCGGGTTCGATCCCTTGCCCCGCTCGCTCAGCGGCTTAAGGACCCGGCGTTGCCGCGAGCTGTGTTGTAGGTCCCAGACTCGGCTGGGATCTGGCAGAGCTGGGGCTCTGGCGTAGGTCGGTGGCTACAGCTCCCATTCCACCCCGAGCCTGGGACCCTCCTTATGCCCTGGGTGTGGCCACAGGGAATGGCAAAAAAAAAAAAAAAAAAAAAAAAAAAAAAAAAAAAAAACCCAAAAAACAAAACAAAACAAAAAAACCCAAAACCCCAAAACACCAAAAAAACCCCAAAAACCAAAAAAAAAAAAAAAAACCAAAATGAAAAAACTCCCTAAAAAAAAAACAAAGGTTCAAAGGTGTACCAAAGTGGTTTAGAAAGACATGGGGAGGGGATGGGGGAGGAACAGATCCACAAGATCCAAGGCAAGGCTCCCAGTGGGACCTGGAATGGGTCAAGAGGTGGCGAGGTATTCCTGAGGAGGTGAGGAGGGGATTGGCTCCCTCTCTGATCTTGGACGTTCCCGCCTCCGCAGCGGTGTGGGGTGATTCCGGTGGGTGGACGGTGGGGTGGGACGGCCTGAGAGCAGGAGCCCTGGGAGACGTGGCCCTTCCAGGTTGCCTTCGGTCAAGCCACAAGGGTCTTGCAGGGAGCCGGCGGAGAAAGAGAAGGGGGGCCAGGCATTGCCAAGCATTGCCTTCAGGCAATGGCCCGCCTACGGATCTCCTGGGTGGTGGGGGGGGGGAAGGATGTGCTGGCTGGCACATGCCTGAGGCCCCAGGTCCTCGGGCAGCCAGCCCCACTGCCCACGGGGAGCGAGGCTGCCGGCTTTCTGGGGGCCCCTCCCCAGGCCCGGACGTCCTGAGAGCACCCGAGGAGGAGAGGAGCTGTGGACCGGCACCAGCGGGATCTTTGGCCGGCTGGCCGCCGCCATGGTTTCTGAGGCAGCTTTGGCGCTCTGCCTTCTCGGGGGGCCCCTCTGGATCTGCCCTGCCCGGGCAGCCCCCCACCGGGCCGCCCCTCGAGCACACCCCACCCCCGCCACCGGGGAAAGTTGGGGGAACGCTCTACCTAGAGCCACCGAGCTTGGCCTGGGGGCTCCGGCCCCGCCCCGCCTCCCCACGTCTCCCCACCCCTCCCCGCCCCCTCCCCGAGTGTGTGGGAGGAGCCCACCCCTTGTGGGCTGAGGCGGTCAGGTGACGCCCCGGGTGGGTGGGGCCGGGGCCCCGGCGCCCTATATAAGGCGGCAGCACCGCGTCGCACAGCACCGCGCCTGAGGGCGCTTCTCCGTGGCTGACCCTGAAGAGGAGGAGGCCCAAGTGCCAGAGCTTTCTCCCCTAGAAGGTCGGGACTCTCCAGCAGTGTGTGGGTTGGTTGGGTTGGGTTGGAGGTGCAGCGTTTGGGCCGAGGGGGTTCCTCTTCTCCCCTGGCTGGAGAAGTCTACCCTCCGGGGGCCGCGTTCTTGGCCACTGCGAGGCGCACCGTGTGGGGAGGGACAGCGCGTCCTGTGGGGGGCGTGCACGGCGGCTGTGGGGGCGTGCGTGTGCGCGCGCGGGAAGCCAGCAGCCAGACTTGAGCATCTCCCTCTTCTGACCTTTGTGGCTGGTCAGACGCGCCCAGGCCAGGGATCCCCGGCCCCGCCCGATCTTGCGGGCTGGCAGGCATGGACAAGGCCAGCGCGTCGAGCTGGGACCAAGGGGGCGACCCAGGTGTGGCGGCAGAGACGGCAGCCGGGCCCTCGGGCCCCCGGGCGGCCCGCGGCGGTGAGCGGCCCGCGGACCGCCCGCAGGAGCTGATGCGCGCCCCTGAAGAGGAGGCGGACACAGGCCGCGGGCCTCCTGCAGCCAAAAGGCTGAAAAGGGACACCGAGGGCCAGAGACCGAGGAACCCCCGAGTGGATGAAGAGGAGGCCCAGAAGATGCGAACCCTCGTGGCTTCCATGAGCCAGGAGCAGCTGGACCGTTACGAAGTGTATCGCAGGTCAGCCTTCCCCAGGGCAACCATGAAACGTCTGATCCAGAGCGTGGCTGGCTCGGCGGTGGGCCAGAACGTCGTCATTGCCATGTCCGGAGTGGCCAAGGTCTTCGTCGGGGAGGTCGTGGAAGAGGCCCTGGACGTGTGTGAGAAGTGGGGGGAGACACCCCCGCTCCAACCCAAGCATCTGAGGGAGGCTGTGCGCAGGTTACGCTCCCGGGGCCGAATGCCCAGCACCAAGCACAAGAAGATCTTGTTCTTCTAGGCCCGGGGCCCGGGGAGGGACGGTGGTCCAGAGGCCCTAAGGGCCTCGCCCGCTGTCTCGCCTCTGTCTCAGCCCAAGGTGGGTGTGGGTAGACCCAGGAGGGATTCCTCCTCCGCCCTCCCCAAGACGCACCCTGCTACCCTTCTGCCCACACAACCAGGCTTCTGGGTCTGGTTCCCCCAGGCCAGCCCGGAAATGCGCATGCAATGGGAAATGGCTCAAGGAAGCAGGGGAGCGCCCGAGCGCCGGCCCGGGCACGTCTACTCCGGAGTCTACTCTGCTCGACCCTGATGCCTAAGGCGCCTCAAAGGGAATGTGCCTATGGATAGAGCTGATTTCCCTGGCGATAAGGACGCAGTGACACAGGGGCTCTTGGCAGGTCGCCGGTCTTCCGGGTGCTGCCGAAAGATAAAACAGTATACACTTGGAAAACCTGCATGGGAGTTCCCGTCATGGCTCAGTGGCTAAGGACTCCGCCTTGGAAGCATGAGGTTGCGGGTTCGATCCCTTGCCCCGCTCGCTCAGCGGCTTAAGGACCCGGCGTTGCCGCGAGCTGTGTTGTAGGTCCCAGACTCGGCTGGGATCTGGCAGAGCTGGGGCTCTGGCGTAGGTCGGTGGCTACAGCTCCCATTCCACCCCGAGCCTGGGACCCTCCTTATGCCCTGGGTGTGGCCACAGGGAATGGCAAAAAAAAAAAAAAAAAAAAAAAAAAAAAAAAAAAAAAAACCCAAAAAACAAAACAAAACAAAAAAACCCAAAACCCCAAAACACCAAAAAAAACCCCAAAAACCAAAAAAAAAAAAAAAAACCAAAATGAAAAAACTCCCTAAAAAAAAAACAAAGGTTCAAAGGTGTACCAAAGTGGTTTAGAAAGACATGGGGAGGGGATGGGGGAGGAACAGATCCACAAGATCCAAGGCAAGGCTCCCAGTGGGACCTGGAATGGGTCAAGAGGTGGCGAGGTATTCCTGAGGAGGTGAGGAGGGGATTGGCTCCCTCTCTGATCTTGGACGTTCCCGCCTCCGCAGCGGTGTGGGGTGATTCCGGTGGGTGGACGGTGGGGTGGGACGGCCTGAGAGCAGGAGCCCTGGGAGACGTGGCCCTTCCAGGTTGCCTTCGGTCAAGCCACAAGGGTCTTGCAGGGAGCCGGCGGAGAAAGAGAAGGGGGGCCAGGCATTGCCAAGCATTGCCTTCAGGCAATGGCCCGCCTACGGATCTCCTGGGTGGTGGGGGGGGGGAAGGATGTGCTGGCTGGCACATGCCTGAGGCCCCAGGTCCTCGGGCAGCCAGCCCCACTGCCCACGGGGAGCGAGGCTGCCGGCTTTCTGGGGGCCCCTCCCCAGGCCCGGACGTCCTGAGAGCACCCGAGGAGGAGAGGAGCTGTGGACCGGCACCAGCGGGATCTTTGGCCGGCTGGCCGCCGCCATGGTTTCTGAGGCAGCTTTGGCGCTCTGCCTTCTCGGGGGGCCCCTCTGGATCTGCCCTGCCCGGGCAGCCCCCCACCGGGCCGCCCCTCGAGCACACCCCACCCCCGCCACCGGGGAAAGTTGGGGGAACGCTCTACCTAGAGCCACCGAGCTTGGCCTGGGGGCTCCGGCCCCGCCCCGCCTCCCCACGTCTCCCCACCCCTCCCCGCCCCCTCCCCGAGTGTGTGGGAGGAGCCCACCCCTTGTGGGCTGAGGCGGTCAGGTGACGCCCCGGGTGGGTGGGGCCGGGGCCCCGGCGCCCTATATAAGGCGGCAGCACCGCGTCGCACAGCACCGCGCCTGAGGGCGCTTCTCCGTGGCTGACCCTGAAGAGGAGGAGGCCCAAGTGCCAGAGCTTTCTCCCCTAGAAGGTCGGGACTCTCCAGCAGTGTGTGGGTTGGTTGGGTTGGGTTGGAGGTGCAGCGTTTGGGCCGAGGGGGTTCCTCTTCTCCCCTGGCTGGAGAAGTCTACCCTCCGGGGGCCGCGTTCTTGGCCACTGCGAGGCGCACCGTGTGGGGAGGGACAGCGCGTCCTGTGGGGGGCGTGCACGGCGGCTGTGGGGGCGTGCGTGTGCGCGCGCGGGAAGCCAGCAGCCAGACTTGAGCATCTCCCTCTTCTGACCTTTGTGGCTGGTCAGACGCGCCCAGGCCAGGGATCCCCGGCCCCGCCCGATCTTGCGGGCTGGCAGGCATGGACAAGGCCAGCGCGTCGAGCTGGGACCAAGGGGGCGACCCAGGTGTGGCGGCAGAGACGGCAGCCGGGCCCTCGGGCCCCCGGGCGGCCCGCGGCGGTGAGCGGCCCGCGGACCGCCCGCAGGAGCTGATGCGCGCCCCTGAAGAGGAGGCGGACACAGGCCGCGGGCCTCCTGCAGCCAAAAGGCTGAAAAGGGACACCGAGGGCCAGAGACCGAGGAACCCCCGAGTGGATGAAGAGGAGGCCCAGAAGATGCGAACCCTCGTGGCTTCCATGAGCCAGGAGCAGCTGGACCGTTACGAAGTGTATCGCAGGTCAGCCTTCCCCAGGGCAACCATGAAACGTCTGATCCAGAGCGTGGCTGGCTCGGCGGTGGGCCAGAACGTCGTCATTGCCATGTCCGGAGTGGCCAAGGTCTTCGTCGGGGAGGTCGTGGAAGAGGCCCTGGACGTGTGTGAGAAGTGGGGGGAGACACCCCCGCTCCAACCCAAGCATCTGAGGGAGGCTGTGCGCAGGTTACGCTCCCGGGGCCGAATGCCCAGCACCAAGCACAAGAAGATCTTGTTCTTCTAGGCCCGGGGCCCGGGGAGGGACGGTGGTCCAGAGGCCCTAAGGGCCTCGCCCGCTGTCTCGCCTCTGTCTCAGCCCAAGGTGGGTGTGGGTAGACCCAGGAGGGATTCCTCCTCCGCCCTCCCCAAGACGCACCCTGCTACCCTTCTGCCCACACAACCAGGCTTCTGGGTCTGGTTCCCCCAGGCCAGCCCGGAAATGCGCATGCAATGGGAAATGGCTCAAGGAAGCAGGGGAGCGCCCGAGCGCCGGCCCGGGCACGTCTACTCCGGAGTCTACTCTGCTCGACCCTGATGCCTAAGGCGCCTCAAAGGGAATGTGCCTATGGATAGAGCTGATTTCCCTGGCGATAAGGACGCAGTGACACAGGGGCTCTTGGCAGGTCGCCGGTCTTCCGGGTGCTGCCGAAAGATAAAACAGTATACACTTGGAAAACCTGCATGGGAGTTCCCGTCATGGCTCAGTGGCTAAGGACTCCGCCTTGGAAGCATGAGGTTGCGGGTTCGATCCCTTGCCCCGCTCGCTCAGCGGCTTAAGGACCCGGCGTTGCCGCGAGCTGTGTTGTAGGTCCCAGACTCGGCTGGGATCTGGCAGAGCTGGGGCTCTGGCGTAGGTCGGTGGCTACAGCTCCCATTCCACCCCGAGCCTGGGACCCTCCTTATGCCCTGGGTGTGGCCACAGGGAATGGCAAAAAAAAAAAAAAAAAAAAAAAAAAAACCCAAAAAACAAAACAAAACAAAAAAACCCAAAACCCCAAAACACCAAAAAAAACCCCAAAAACCAAAAAAAAAAAAAAAAACCAAAATGAAAAAACTCCCTAAAAAAAAAACAAAGGTTCAAAGGTGTACCAAAGTGGTTTAGAAAGACATGGGGAGGGGATGGGGGAGGAACAGATCCACAAGATCCAAGGCAAGGCTCCCAGTGGGACCTGGAATGGGTCAAGAGGTGGCGAGGTATTCCTGAGGAGGTGAGGAGGGGATTGGCTCCCTCTCTGATCTTGGACGTTCCCGCCTCCGCAGCGGTGTGGGGTGATTCCGGTGGGTGGACGGTGGGGTGGGACGGCCTGAGAGCAGGAGCCCTGGGAGACGTGGCCCTTCCAGGTTGCCTTCGGTCAAGCCACAAGGGTCTTGCAGGGAGCCGGCGGAGAAAGAGAAGGGGGGCCAGGCATTGCCAAGCATTGCCTTCAGGCAATGGCCCGCCTACGGATCTCCTGGGTGGTGGGGGGGGGGAAGGATGTGCTGGCTGGCACATGCCTGAGGCCCCAGGTCCTCGGGCAGCCAGCCCCACTGCCCACGGGGAGCGAGGCTGCCGGCTTTCTGGGGGCCCCTCCCCAGGCCCGGACGTCCTGAGAGCACCCGAGGAGGAGAGGAGCTGTGGACCGGCACCAGCGGGATCTTTGGCCGGCTGGCCGCCGCCATGGTTTCTGAGGCAGCTTTGGCGCTCTGCCTTCTCGGGGGGCCCCTCTGGATCTGCCCTGCCCGGGCAGCCCCCCACCGGGCCGCCCCTCGAGCACACCCCACCCCCGCCACCGGGGAAAGTTGGGGGAACGCTCTACCTAGAGCCACCGAGCTTGGCCTGGGGGCTCCGGCCCCGCCCCGCCTCCCCACGTCTCCCCACCCCTCCCCGCCCCCTCCCCGAGTGTGTGGGAGGAGCCCACCCCTTGTGGGCTGAGGCGGTCAGGTGACGCCCCGGGTGGGTGGGGCCGGGGCCCCGGCGCCCTATATAAGGCGGCAGCACCGCGTCGCACAGCACCGCGCCTGAGGGCGCTTCTCCGTGGCTGACCCTGAAGAGGAGGAGGCCCAAGTGCCAGAGCTTTCTCCCCTAGAAGGTCGGGACTCTCCAGCAGTGTGTGGGTTGGTTGGGTTGGGTTGGAGGTGCAGCGTTTGGGCCGAGGGGGTTCCTCTTCTCCCCTGGCTGGAGAAGTCTACCCTCCGGGGGCCGCGTTCTTGGCCACTGCGAGGCGCACCGTGTGGGGAGGGACAGCGCGTCCTGTGCACGGCGGCTGTGGGGGCGTGCGTGTGCGCGCGCGGGAAGCCAGCAGCCAGACTTGAGCATCTCCCTCTTCTGACCTTTGTGGCTGGTCAGACGCGCCCAGGCCAGGGATCCCCGGCCCCGCCCGATCTTGCGGGCTGGCAGGCATGGACAAGGCCAGCGCGTCGAGCTGGGACCAAGGGGGCGACCCAGGTGTGGCGGCAGAGACGGCAGCCGGGCCCTCGGGCCCCCGGGCGGCCCGCGGCGGTGAGCGGCCCGCGGACCGCCCGCAGGAGCTGATGCGCGCCCCTGAAGAGGAGGCGGACACAGGCCGCGGGCCTCCTGCAGCCAAAAGGCTGAAAAGGGACACCGAGGGCCAGAGACCGAGGAACCCCCGAGTGGATGAAGAGGAGGCCCAGAAGATGCGAACCCTCGTGGCTTCCATGAGCCAGGAGCAGCTGGACCGTTACGAAGTGTATCGCAGGTCAGCCTTCCCCAGGGCAACCATGAAACGTCTGATCCAGAGCGTGGCTGGCTCGGCGGTGGGCCAGAACGTCGTCATTGCCATGTCCGGAGTGGCCAAGGTCTTCGTCGGGGAGGTCGTGGAAGAGGCCCTGGACGTGTGTGAGAAGTGGGGGGAGACACCCCCGCTCCAACCCAAGCATCTGAGGGAGGCTGTGCGCAGGTTACGCTCCCGGGGCCGAATGCCCAGCACCAAGCACAAGAAGATCTTGTTCTTCTAGGCCCGGGGCCCGGGGAGGGACGGTGGTCCAGAGGCCCTAAGGGCCTCGCCCGCTGTCTCGCCTCTGTCTCAGCCCAAGGTGGGTGTGGGTAGACCCAGGAGGGATTCCTCCTCCGCCCTCCCCAAGACGCACCCTGCTACCCTTCTGCCCACACAACCAGGCTTCTGGGTCTGGTTCCCCCAGGCCAGCCCGGAAATGCGCATGCAATGGGAAATGGCTCAAGGAAGCAGGGGAGCGCCCGAGCGCCGGCCCGGGCACGTCTACTCCGGAGTCTACTCTGCTCGACCCTGATGCCTAAGGCGCCTCAAAGGGAATGTGCCTATGGATAGAGCTGATTTCCCTGGCGATAAGGACGCAGTGACACAGGGGCTCTTGGCAGGTCGCCGGTCTTCCGGGTGCTGCCGAAAGATAAAACAGTATACACTTGGAAAACCTGCATGGGAGTTCCCGTCATGGCTCAGTGGCTAAGGACTCCGCCTTGGAAGCATGAGGTTGCGGGTTCGATCCCTTGCCCCGCTCGCTCAGCGGCTTAAGGACCCGGCGTTGCCGCGAGCTGTGTTGTAGGTCCCAGACTCGGCTGGGATCTGGCAGAGCTGGGGCTCTGGCGTAGGTCGGTGGCTACAGCTCCCATTCCACCCCGAGCCTGGGACCCTCCTTATGCCCTGGGTGTGGCCACAGGGAATGGCAAAAAAAAAAAAAAAAAAAAAAAAAAAAAAAAAAAAAAAAACCCAAAAAACAAAACAAAACAAAAAAACCCAAAACCCCAAAACACCAAAAAAACCCCAAAAACCAAAAAAAAAAAAAAAAACCAAAATGAAAAAACTCCCTAAAAAAAAAACAAAGGTTCAAAGGTGTACCAAAGTGGTTTAGAAAGACATGGGGAGGGGATGGGGGAGGAACAGATCCACAAGATCCAAGGCAAGGCTCCCAGTGGGACCTGGAATGGGTCAAGAGGTGGCGAGGTATTCCTGAGGAGGTGAGGAGGGGATTGGCTCCCTCTCTGATCTTGGACGTTCCCGCCTCCGCAGCGGTGTGGGGTGATTCCGGTGGGTGGACGGTGGGGTGGGACGGCCTGAGAGCAGGAGCCCTGGGAGACGTGGCCCTTCCAGGTTGCCTTCGGTCAAGCCACAAGGGTCTTGCAGGGAGCCGGCGGAGAAAGAGAAGGGGGGCCAGGCATTGCCAAGCATTGCCTTCAGGCAATGGCCCGCCTACGGATCTCCTGGGTGGTGGGGGGGGGGAAGGATGTGCTGGCTGGCACATGCCTGAGGCCCCAGGTCCTCGGGCAGCCAGCCCCACTGCCCACGGGGAGCGAGGCTGCCGGCTTTCTGGGGGCCCCTCCCCAGGCCCGGACGTCCTGAGAGCACCCGAGGAGGAGAGGAGCTGTGGACCGGCACCAGCGGGATCTTTGGCCGGCTGGCCGCCGCCATGGTTTCTGAGGCAGCTTTGGCGCTCTGCCTTCTCGGGGGGCCCCTCTGGATCTGCCCTGCCCGGGCAGCCCCCCACCGGGCCGCCCCTCGAGCACACCCCACCCCCGCCACCGGGGAAAGTTGGGGGAACGCTCTACCTAGAGCCACCGAGCTTGGCCTGGGGGCTCCGGCCCCGCCCCGCCTCCCCACGTCTCCCCACCCCTCCCCGCCCCCTCCCCGAGTGTGTGGGAGGAGCCCACCCCTTGTGGGCTGAGGCGGTCAGGTGACGCCCCGGGTGGGTGGGGCCGGGGCCCCGGCGCCCTATATAAGGCGGCAGCACCGCGTCGCACAGCACCGCGCCTGAGGGCGCTTCTCCGTGGCTGACCCTGAAGAGGAGGAGGCCCAAGTGCCAGAGCTTTCTCCCCTAGAAGGTCGGGACTCTCCAGCAGTGTGTGGGTTGGTTGGGTTGGGTTGGAGGTGCAGCGTTTGGGCCGAGGGGGTTCCTCTTCTCCCCTGGCTGGAGAAGTCTACCCTCCGGGGGCCGCGTTCTTGGCCACTGCGAGGCGCACCGTGTGGGGAGGGACAGCGCGTCCTGTGGGGGGCGTGCACGGCGGCTGTGGGGGCGTGCGTGTGCGCGCGCGGGAAGCCAGCAGCCAGACTTGAGCATCTCCCTCTTCTGACCTTTGTGGCTGGTCAGACGCGCCCAGGCCAGGGATCCCCGGCCCCGCCCGATCTTGCGGGCTGGCAGGCATGGACAAGGCCAGCGCGTCGAGCTGGGACCAAGGGGGCGACCCAGGTGTGGCGGCAGAGACGGCAGCCGGGCCCTCGGGCCCCCGGGCGGCCCGCGGCGGTGAGCGGCCCGCGGACCGCCCGCAGGAGCTGATGCGCGCCCCTGAAGAGGAGGCGGACACAGGCCGCGGGCCTCCTGCAGCCAAAAGGCTGAAAAGGGACACCGAGGGCCAGAGACCGAGGAACCCCCGAGTGGATGAAGAGGAGGCCCAGAAGATGCGAACCCTCGTGGCTTCCATGAGCCAGGAGCAGCTGGACCGTTACGAAGTGTATCGCAGGTCAGCCTTCCCCAGGGCAACCATGAAACGTCTGATCCAGAGCGTGGCTGGCTCGGCGGTGGGCCAGAACGTCGTCATTGCCATGTCCGGAGTGGCCAAGGTCTTCGTCGGGGAGGTCGTGGAAGAGGCCCTGGACGTGTGTGAGAAGTGGGGGGAGACACCCCCGCTCCAACCCAAGCATCTGAGGGAGGCTGTGCGCAGGTTACGCTCCCGGGGCCGAATGCCCAGCACCAAGCACAAGAAGATCTTGTTCTTCTAGGCCCGGGGCCCGGGGAGGGACGGTGGTCCAGAGGCCCTAAGGGCCTCGCCCGCTGTCTCGCCTCTGTCTCAGCCCAAGGTGGGTGTGGGTAGACCCAGGAGGGATTCCTCCTCCGCCCTCCCCAAGACGCACCCTGCTACCCTTCTGCCCACACAACCAGGCTTCTGGGTCTGGTTCCCCCAGGCCAGCCCGGAAATGCGCATGCAATGGGAAATGGCTCAAGGAAGCAGGGGAGCGCCCGAGCGCCGGCCCGGGCACGTCTACTCCGGAGTCTACTCTGCTCGACCCTGATGCCTAAGGCGCCTCAAAGGGAATGTGCCTATGGATAGAGCTGATTTCCCTGGCGATAAGGACGCAGTGACACAGGGGCTCTTGGCAGGTCGCCGGTCTTCCGGGTGCTGCCGAAAGATAAAACAGTATACACTTGGAAAACCTGCATGGGAGTTCCCGTCATGGCTCAGTGGCTAAGGACTCCGCCTTGGAAGCATGAGGTTGCGGGTTCGATCCCTTGCCCCGCTCGCTCAGCGGCTTAAGGACCCGGCGTTGCCGCGAGCTGTGTTGTAGGTCCCAGACTCGGCTGGGATCTGGCAGAGCTGGGGCTCTGGCGTAGGTCGGTGGCTACAGCTCCCATTCCACCCCGAGCCTGGGACCCTCCTTATGCCCTGGGTGTGGCCACAGGGAATGGCAAAAAAAAAAAAAAAAAAAAAAAAAAAAAAAAAAAAAACCCAAAAAACAAAACAAAACAAAAAAACCCAAAACCCCAAAACACCAAAAAAAACCCCAAAAACCAAAAAAAAAAAAAAAAACCAAAATGAAAAAACTCCCTAAAAAAAAAACAAAGGTTCAAAGGTGTACCAAAGTGGTTTAGAAAGACATGGGGAGGGGATGGGGGAGGAACAGATCCACAAGATCCAAGGCAAGGCTCCCAGTGGGACCTGGAATGGGTCAAGAGGTGGCGAGGTATTCCTGAGGAGGTGAGGAGGGGATTGGCTCCCTCTCTGATCTTGGACGTTCCCGCCTCCGCAGCGGTGTGGGGTGATTCCGGTGGGTGGACGGTGGGGTGGGACGGCCTGAGAGCAGGAGCCCTGGGAGACGTGGCCCTTCCAGGTTGCCTTCGGTCAAGCCACAAGGGTCTTGCAGGGAGCCGGCGGAGAAAGAGAAGGGGGGCCAGGCATTGCCAAGCATTGCCTTCAGGCAATGGCCCGCCTACGGATCTCCTGGGTGGTGGGGGGGGGGAAGGATGTGCTGGCTGGCACATGCCTGAGGCCCCAGGTCCTCGGGCAGCCAGCCCCACTGCCCACGGGGAGCGAGGCTGCCGGCTTTCTGGGGGCCCCTCCCCAGGCCCGGACGTCCTGAGAGCACCCGAGGAGGAGAGGAGCTGTGGACCGGCACCAGCGGGATCTTTGGCCGGCTGGCCGCCGCCATGGTTTCTGAGGCAGCTTTGGCGCTCTGCCTTCTCGGGGGGCCCCTCTGGATCTGCCCTGCCCGGGCAGCCCCCCACCGGGCCGCCCCTCGAGCACACCCCACCCCCGCCACCGGGGAAAGTTGGGGGAACGCTCTACCTAGAGCCACCGAGCTTGGCCTGGGGGCTCCGGCCCCGCCCCGCCTCCCCACGTCTCCCCACCCCTCCCCGCCCCCTCCCCGAGTGTGTGGGAGGAGCCCACCCCTTGTGGGCTGAGGCGGTCAGGTGACGCCCCGGGTGGGTGGGGCCGGGGCCCCGGCGCCCTATATAAGGCGGCAGCACCGCGTCGCACAGCACCGCGCCTGAGGGCGCTTCTCCGTGGCTGACCCTGAAGAGGAGGAGGCCCAAGTGCCAGAGCTTTCTCCCCTAGAAGGTCGGGACTCTCCAGCAGTGTGTGGGTTGGTTGGGTTGGGTTGGAGGTGCAGCGTTTGGGCCGAGGGGGTTCCTCTTCTCCCCTGGCTGGAGAAGTCTACCCTCCGGGGGCCGCGTTCTTGGCCACTGCGAGGCGCACCGTGTGGGGAGGGACAGCGCGTCCTGTGGGGGGCGTGCACGGCGGCTGTGGGGGCGTGCGTGTGCGCGCGCGGGAAGCCAGCAGCCAGACTTGAGCATCTCCCTCTTCTGACCTTTGTGGCTGGTCAGACGCGCCCAGGCCAGGGATCCCCGGCCCCGCCCGATCTTGCGGGCTGGCAGGCATGGACAAGGCCAGCGCGTCGAGCTGGGACCAAGGGGGCGACCCAGGTGTGGCGGCAGAGACGGCAGCCGGGCCCTCGGGCCCCCGGGCGGCCCGCGGCGGTGAGCGGCCCGCGGACCGCCCGCAGGAGCTGATGCGCGCCCCTGAAGAGGAGGCGGACACAGGCCGCGGGCCTCCTGCAGCCAAAAGGCTGAAAAGGGACACCGAGGGCCAGAGACCGAGGAACCCCCGAGTGGATGAAGAGGAGGCCCAGAAGATGCGAACCCTCGTGGCTTCCATGAGCCAGGAGCAGCTGGACCGTTACGAAGTGTATCGCAGGTCAGCCTTCCCCAGGGCAACCATGAAACGTCTGATCCAGAGCGTGGCTGGCTCGGCGGTGGGCCAGAACGTCGTCATTGCCATGTCCGGAGTGGCCAAGGTCTTCATCGGGGAGGTCGTGGAAGAGGCCCTGGACGTGTGTGAGAAGTGGGGGGAGACACCCCCGCTCCAACCCAAGCATCTGAGGGAGGCTGTGCGCAGGTTACGCTCCCGGGGCCGAATGCCCAGCACCAAGCACAAGAAGATCTTGTTCTTCTAGGCCCGGGGCCCGGGGAGGGACGGTGGTCCAGAGGCCCTAAGGGCCTCGCCCGCTGTCTCGCCTCTGTCTCAGCCCAAGGTGGGTGTGGGTAGACCCAGGAGGGATTCCTCCTCCGCCCTCCCCAAGACGCACCCTGCTACCCTTCTGCCCACACAACCAGGCTTCTGGGTCTGGTTCCCCCAGGCCAGCCCGGAAATGCGCATGCAATGGGAAATGGCTCAAGGAAGCAGGGGAGCGCCCGAGCGCCGGCCCGGGCACGTCTACTCCGGAGTCTACTCTGCTCGACCCTGATGCCTAAGGCGCCTCAAAGGGAATGTGCCTATGGATAGAGCTGATTTCCCTGGCGATAAGGACGCAGTGACACAGGGGCTCTTGGCAGGTCGCCGGTCTTCCGGGTGCTGCCGAAAGATAAAACAGTATACACTTGGAAAACCTGCATGGGAGTTCCCGTCATGGCTCAGTGGCTAAGGACTCCGCCTTGGAAGCATGAGGTTGCGGGTTCGATCCCTTGCCCCGCTCGCTCAGCGGCTTAAGGACCCGGCGTTGCCGCGAGCTGTGTTGTAGGTCCCAGACTCGGCTGGGATCTGGCAGAGCTGGGGCTCTGGCGTAGGTCGGTGGCTACAGCTCCCATTCCACCCCGAGCCTGGGACCCTCCTTATGCCCTGGGTGTGGCCACAGGGAATGGCAAAAAAAAAAAAAAAAAAAAAAAAAAAACCCAAAAAACAAAACAAAACAAAAAAACCCAAAACCCCAAAACACCAAAAAAAACCCCAAAAACCAAAAAAAAAAAAAAAAACCAAAATGAAAAAACTCCCTAAAAAAAAAACAAAGGTTCAAAGGTGTACCAAAGTGGTTTAGAAAGACATGGGGAGGGGATGGGGGAGGAACAGATCCACAAGATCCAAGGCAAGGCTCCCAGTGGGACCTGGAATGGGTCAAGAGGTGGCGAGGTATTCCTGAGGAGGTGAGGAGGGGATTGGCTCCCTCTCTGATCTTGGACGTTCCCGCCTCCGCAGCGGTGTGGGGTGATTCCGGTGGGTGGACGGTGGGGTGGGACGGCCTGAGAGCAGGAGCCCTGGGAGACGTGGCCCTTCCAGGTTGCCTTCGGTCAAGCCACAAGGGTCTTGCAGGGAGCCGGCGGAGAAAGAGAAGGGGGGCCAGGCATTGCCAAGCATTGCCTTCAGGCAATGGCCCGCCTACGGATCTCCTGGGTGGTGGGGGGGGGGAAGGATGTGCTGGCTGGCACATGCCTGAGGCCCCAGGTCCTCGGGCAGCCAGCCCCACTGCCCACGGGGAGCGAGGCTGCCGGCTTTCTGGGGGCCCCTCCCCAGGCCCGGACGTCCTGAGAGCACCCGAGGAGGAGAGGAGCTGTGGACCGGCACCAGCGGGATCTTTGGCCGGCTGGCCGCCGCCATGGTTTCTGAGGCAGCTTTGGCGCTCTGCCTTCTCGGGGGGCCCCTCTGGATCTGCCCTGCCCGGGCAGCCCCCCACCGGGCCGCCCCTCGAGCACACCCCACCCCCGCCACCGGGGAAAGTTGGGGGAACGCTCTACCTAGAGCCACCGAGCTTGGCCTGGGGGCTCCGGCCCCGCCCCGCCTCCCCACGTCTCCCCACCCCTCCCCGCCCCCTCCCCGAGTGTGTGGGAGGAGCCCACCCCTTGTGGGCTGAGGCGGTCAGGTGACGCCCCGGGTGGGTGGGGCCGGGGCCCCGGCGCCCTATATAAGGCGGCAGCACCGCGTCGCACAGCACCGCGCCTGAGGGCGCTTCTCCGTGGCTGACCCTGAAGAGGAGGAGGCCCAAGTGCCAGAGCTTTCTCCCCTAGAAGGTCGGGACTCTCCAGCAGTGTGTGGGTTGGTTGGGTTGGGTTGGAGGTGCAGCGTTTGGGCCGAGGGGGTTCCTCTTCTCCCCTGGCTGGAGAAGTCTACCCTCCGGGGGCCGCGTTCTTGGCCACTGCGAGGCGCACCGTGTGGGGAGGGACAGCGCGTCCTGTGCACGGCGGCTGTGGGGGCGTGCGTGTGCGCGCGCGGGAAGCCAGCAGCCAGACTTGAGCATCTCCCTCTTCTGACCTTTGTGGCTGGTCAGACGCGCCCAGGCCAGGGATCCCCGGCCCCGCCCGATCTTGCGGGCTGGCAGGCATGGACAAGGCCAGCGCGTCGAGCTGGGACCAAGGGGGCGACCCAGGTGTGGCGGCAGAGACGGCAGCCGGGCCCTCGGGCCCCCGGGCGGCCCGCGGCGGTGAGCGGCCCGCGGACCGCCCGCAGGAGCTGATGCGCGCCCCTGAAGAGGAGGCGGACACAGGCCGCGGGCCTCCTGCAGCCAAAAGGCTGAAAAGGGACACCGAGGGCCAGAGACCGAGGAACCCCCGAGTGGATGAAGAGGAGGCCCAGAAGATGCGAACCCTCGTGGCTTCCATGAGCCAGGAGCAGCTGGACCGTTACGAAGTGTATCGCAGGTCAGCCTTCCCCAGGGCAACCATGAAACGTCTGATCCAGAGCGTGGCTGGCTCGGCGGTGGGCCAGAACGTCGTCATTGCCATGTCCGGAGTGGCCAAGGTCTTCGTCGGGGAGGTCGTGGAAGAGGCCCTGGACGTGTGTGAGAAGTGGGGGGAGACACCCCCGCTCCAACCCAAGCATCTGAGGGAGGCTGTGCGCAGGTTACGCTCCCGGGGCCGAATGCCCAGCACCAAGCACAAGAAGATCTTGTTCTTCTAGGCCCGGGGCCCGGGGAGGGACGGTGGTCCAGAGGCCCTAAGGGCCTCGCCCGCTGTCTCGCCTCTGTCTCAGCCCAAGGTGGGTGTGGGTAGACCCAGGAGGGATTCCTCCTCCGCCCTCCCCAAGACGCACCCTGCTACCCTTCTGCCCACACAACCAGGCTTCTGGGTCTGGTTCCCCCAGGCCAGCCCGGAAATGCGCATGCAATGGGAAATGGCTCAAGGAAGCAGGGGAGCGCCCGAGCGCCGGCCCGGGCACGTCTACTCCGGAGTCTACTCTGCTCGACCCTGATGCCTAAGGCGCCTCAAAGGGAATGTGCCTATGGATAGAGCTGATTTCCCTGGCGATAAGGACGCAGTGACACAGGGGCTCTTGGCAGGTCGCCGGTCTTCCGGGTGCTGCCGAAAGATAAAACAGTATACACTTGGAAAACCTGCATGGGAGTTCCCGTCATGGCTCAGTGGCTAAGGACTCCGCCTTGGAAGCATGAGGTTGCGGGTTCGATCCCTTGCCCCGCTCGCTCAGCGGCTTAAGGACCCGGCGTTGCCGCGAGCTGTGTTGTAGGTCCCAGACTCGGCTGGGATCTGGCAGAGCTGGGGCTCTGGCGTAGGTCGGTGGCTACAGCTCCCATTCCACCCCGAGCCTGGGACCCTCCTTATGCCCTGGGTGTGGCCACAGGGAATGGCAAAAAAAAAAAAAAAAAAAAAAAAAAAAAAAAAAAAAAACCCAAAAAACAAAACAAAACAAAAAAACCCAAAACCCCAAAACACCAAAAAAACCCCAAAAACCAAAAAAAAAAAAAAAAACCAAAATGAAAAAACTCCCTAAAAAAAAAACAAAGGTTCAAAGGTGTACCAAAGTGGTTTAGAAAGACATGGGGAGGGGATGGGGGAGGAACAGATCCACAAGATCCAAGGCAAGGCTCCCAGTGGGACCTGGAATGGGTCAAGAGGTGGCGAGGTATTCCTGAGGAGGTGAGGAGGGGATTGGCTCCCTCTCTGATCTTGGACGTTCCCGCCTCCGCAGCGGTGTGGGGTGATTCCGGTGGGTGGACGGTGGGGTGGGACGGCCTGAGAGCAGGAGCCCTGGGAGACGTGGCCCTTCCAGGTTGCCTTCGGTCAAGCCACAAGGGTCTTGCAGGGAGCCGGCGGAGAAAGAGAAGGGGGGCCAGGCATTGCCAAGCATTGCCTTCAGGCAATGGCCCGCCTACGGATCTCCTGGGTGGTGGGGGGGGGGAAGGATGTGCTGGCTGGCACATGCCTGAGGCCCCAGGTCCTCGGGCAGCCAGCCCCACTGCCCACGGGGAGCGAGGCTGCCGGCTTTCTGGGGGCCCCTCCCCAGGCCCGGACGTCCTGAGAGCACCCGAGGAGGAGAGGAGCTGTGGACCGGCACCAGCGGGATCTTTGGCCGGCTGGCCGCCGCCATGGTTTCTGAGGCAGCTTTGGCGCTCTGCCTTCTCGGGGGGCCCCTCTGGATCTGCCCTGCCCGGGCAGCCCCCCACCGGGCCGCCCCTCGAGCACACCCCACCCCCGCCACCGGGGAAAGTTGGGGGAACGCTCTACCTAGAGCCACCGAGCTTGGCCTGGGGGCTCCGGCCCCGCCCCGCCTCCCCACGTCTCCCCACCCCTCCCCGCCCCCTCCCCGAGTGTGTGGGAGGAGCCCACCCCTTGTGGGCTGAGGCGGTCAGGTGACGCCCCGGGTGGGTGGGGCCGGGGCCCCGGCGCCCTATATAAGGCGGCAGCACCGCGTCGCACAGCACCGCGCCTGAGGGCGCTTCTCCGTGGCTGACCCTGAAGAGGAGGAGGCCCAAGTGCCAGAGCTTTCTCCCCTAGAAGGTCGGGACTCTCCAGCAGTGTGTGGGTTGGTTGGGTTGGGTTGGAGGTGCAGCGTTTGGGCCGAGGGGGTTCCTCTTCTCCCCTGGCTGGAGAAGTCTACCCTCCGGGGGCCGCGTTCTTGGCCACTGCGAGGCGCACCGTGTGGGGAGGGACAGCGCGTCCTGTGGGGGGCGTGCACGGCGGCTGTGGGGGCGTGCGTGTGCGCGCGCGGGAAGCCAGCAGCCAGACTTGAGCATCTCCCTCTTCTGACCTTTGTGGCTGGTCAGACGCGCCCAGGCCAGGGATCCCCGGCCCCGCCCGATCTTGCGGGCTGGCAGGCATGGACAAGGCCAGCGCGTCGAGCTGGGACCAAGGGGGCGACCCAGGTGTGGCGGCAGAGACGGCAGCCGGGCCCTCGGGCCCCCGGGCGGCCCGCGGCGGTGAGCGGCCCGCGGACCGCCCGCAGGAGCTGATGCGCGCCCCTGAAGAGGAGGCGGACACAGGCCGCGGGCCTCCTGCAGCCAAAAGGCTGAAAAGGGACACCGAGGGCCAGAGACCGAGGAACCCCCGAGTGGATGAAGAGGAGGCCCAGAAGATGCGAACCCTCGTGGCTTCCATGAGCCAGGAGCAGCTGGACCGTTACGAAGTGTATCGCAGGTCAGCCTTCCCCAGGGCAACCATGAAACGTCTGATCCAGAGCGTGGCTGGCTCGGCGGTGGGCCAGAACGTCGTCATTGCCATGTCCGGAGTGGCCAAGGTCTTCGTCGGGGAGGTCGTGGAAGAGGCCCTGGACGTGTGTGAGAAGTGGGGGGAGACACCCCCGCTCCAACCCAAGCATCTGAGGGAGGCTGTGCGCAGGTTACGCTCCCGGGGCCGAATGCCCAGCACCAAGCACAAGAAGATCTTGTTCTTCTAGGCCCGGGGCCCGGGGAGGGACGGTGGTCCAGAGGCCCTAAGGGCCTCGCCCGCTGTCTCGCCTCTGTCTCAGCCCAAGGTGGGTGTGGGTAGACCCAGGAGGGATTCCTCCTCCGCCCTCCCCAAGACGCACCCTGCTACCCTTCTGCCCACACAACCAGGCTTCTGGGTCTGGTTCCCCCAGGCCAGCCCGGAAATGCGCATGCAATGGGAAATGGCTCAAGGAAGCAGGGGAGCGCCCGAGCGCCGGCCCGGGCACGTCTACTCCGGAGTCTACTCTGCTCGACCCTGATGCCTAAGGCGCCTCAAAGGGAATGTGCCTATGGATAGAGCTGATTTCCCTGGCGATAAGGACGCAGTGACACAGGGGCTCTTGGCAGGTCGCCGGTCTTCCGGGTGCTGCCGAAAGATAAAACAGTATACACTTGGAAAACCTGCATGGGAGTTCCCGTCATGGCTCAGTGGCTAAGGACTCCGCCTTGGAAGCATGAGGTTGCGGGTTCGATCCCTTGCCCCGCTCGCTCAGCGGCTTAAGGACCCGGCGTTGCCGCGAGCTGTGTTGTAGGTCCCAGACTCGGCTGGGATCTGGCAGAGCTGGGGCTCTGGCGTAGGTCGGTGGCTACAGCTCCCATTCCACCCCGAGCCTGGGACCCTCCTTATGCCCTGGGTGTGGCCACAGGGAATGGCAAAAAAAAAAAAAAAAAAAAAAAAAAAACCCAAAAAACAAAACAAAACAAAAAAACCCAAAACCCCAAAACACCAAAAAAAACCCCAAAAACCAAAAAAAAAAAAAAAAACCAAAATGAAAAAACTCCCTAAAAAAAAAACAAAGGTTCAAAGGTGTACCAAAGTGGTTTAGAAAGACATGGGGAGGGGATGGGGGAGGAACAGATCCACAAGATCCAAGGCAAGGCTCCCAGTGGGACCTGGAATGGGTCAAGAGGTGGCGAGGTATTCCTGAGGAGGTGAGGAGGGGATTGGCTCCCTCTCTGATCTTGGACGTTCCCGCCTCCGCAGCGGTGTGGGGTGATTCCGGTGGGTGGACGGTGGGGTGGGACGGCCTGAGAGCAGGAGCCCTGGGAGACGTGGCCCTTCCAGGTTGCCTTCGGTCAAGCCACAAGGGTCTTGCAGGGAGCCGGCGGAGAAAGAGAAGGGGGGCCAGGCATTGCCAAGCATTGCCTTCAGGCAATGGCCCGCCTACGGATCTCCTGGGTGGTGGGGGGGGGGAAGGATGTGCTGGCTGGCACATGCCTGAGGCCCCAGGTCCTCGGGCAGCCAGCCCCACTGCCCACGGGGAGCGAGGCTGCCGGCTTTCTGGGGGCCCCTCCCCAGGCCCGGACGTCCTGAGAGCACCCGAGGAGGAGAGGAGCTGTGGACCGGCACCAGCGGGATCTTTGGCCGGCTGGCCGCCGCCATGGTTTCTGAGGCAGCTTTGGCGCTCTGCCTTCTCGGGGGGCCCCTCTGGATCTGCCCTGCCCGGGCAGCCCCCCACCGGGCCGCCCCTCGAGCACACCCCACCCCCGCCACCGGGGAAAGTTGGGGGAACGCTCTACCTAGAGCCACCGAGCTTGGCCTGGGGGCTCCGGCCCCGCCCCGCCTCCCCACGTCTCCCCACCCCTCCCCGCCCCCTCCCCGAGTGTGTGGGAGGAGCCCACCCCTTGTGGGCTGAGGCGGTCAGGTGACGCCCCGGGTGGGTGGGGCCGGGGCCCCGGCGCCCTATATAAGGCGGCAGCACCGCGTCGCACAGCACCGCGCCTGAGGGCGCTTCTCCGTGGCTGACCCTGAAGAGGAGGAGGCCCAAGTGCCAGAGCTTTCTCCCCTAGAAGGTCGGGACTCTCCAGCAGTGTGTGGGTTGGTTGGGTTGGGTTGGAGGTGCAGCGTTTGGGCCGAGGGGGTTCCTCTTCTCCCCTGGCTGGAGAAGTCTACCCTCCGGGGGCCGCGTTCTTGGCCACTGCGAGGCGCACCGTGTGGGGAGGGACAGCGCGTCCTGTGGGGGGCGTGCACGGCGGCTGTGGGGGCGTGCGTGTGCGCGCGCGGGAAGCCAGCAGCCAGACTTGAGCATCTCCCTCTTCTGACCTTTGTGGCTGGTCAGACGCGCCCAGGCCAGGGATCCCCGGCCCCGCCCGATCTTGCGGGCTGGCAGGCATGGACAAGGCCAGCGCGTCGAGCTGGGACCAAGGGGGCGACCCAGGTGTGGCGGCAGAGACGGCAGCCGGGCCCTCGGGCCCCCGGGCGGCCCGCGGCGGTGAGCGGCCCGCGGACCGCCCGCAGGAGCTGATGCGCGCCCCTGAAGAGGAGGCGGACACAGGCCGCGGGCCTCCTGCAGCCAAAAGGCTGAAAAGGGACACCGAGGGCCAGAGACCGAGGAACCCCCGAGTGGATGAAGAGGAGGCCCAGAAGATGCGAACCCTCGTGGCTTCCATGAGCCAGGAGCAGCTGGACCGTTACGAAGTGTATCGCAGGTCAGCCTTCCCCAGGGCAACCATGAAACGTCTGATCCAGAGCGTGGCTGGCTCGGCGGTGGGCCAGAACGTCGTCATTGCCATGTCCGGAGTGGCCAAGGTCTTCGTCGGGGAGGTCGTGGAAGAGGCCCTGGACGTGTGTGAGAAGTGGGGGGAGACACCCCCGCTCCAACCCAAGCATCTGAGGGAGGCTGTGCGCAGGTTACGCTCCCGGGGCCGAATGCCCAGCACCAAGCACAAGAAGATCTTGTTCTTCTAGGCCCGGGGCCCGGGGAGGGACGGTGGTCCAGAGGCCCTAAGGGCCTCGCCCGCTGTCTCGCCTCTGTCTCAGCCCAAGGTGGGTGTGGGTAGACCCAGGAGGGATTCCTCCTCCGCCCTCCCCAAGACGCACCCTGCTACCCTTCTGCCCACACAACCAGGCTTCTGGGTCTGGTTCCCCCAGGCCAGCCCGGAAATGCGCATGCAATGGGAAATGGCTCAAGGAAGCAGGGGAGCGCCCGAGCGCCGGCCCGGGCACGTCTACTCCGGAGTCTACTCTGCTCGACCCTGATGCCTAAGGCGCCTCAAAGGGAATGTGCCTATGGATAGAGCTGATTTCCCTGGCGATAAGGACGCAGTGACACAGGGGCTCTTGGCAGGTCGCCGGTCTTCCGGGTGCTGCCGAAAGATAAAACAGTATACACTTGGAAAACCTGCATGGGAGTTCCCGTCATGGCTCAGTGGCTAAGGACTCCGCCTTGGAAGCATGAGGTTGCGGGTTCGATCCCTTGCCCCGCTCGCTCAGCGGCTTAAGGACCCGGCGTTGCCGCGAGCTGTGTTGTAGGTCCCAGACTCGGCTGGGATCTGGCAGAGCTGGGGCTCTGGCGTAGGTCGGTGGCTACAGCTCCCATTCCACCCCGAGCCTGGGACCCTCCTTATGCCCTGGGTGTGGCCACAGGGAATGGCAAAAAAAAAAAAAAAAAAAAAAAAAAAAACCCAAAAAACAAAACAAAACAAAAAAACCCAAAACCCCAAAACACCAAAAAAAACCCCAAAAACCAAAAAAAAAAAAAAAAACCAAAATGAAAAAACTCCCTAAAAAAAAAACAAAGGTTCAAAGGTGTACCAAAGTGGTTTAGAAAGACATGGGGAGGGGATGGGGGAGGAACAGATCCACAAGATCCAAGGCAAGGCTCCCAGTGGGACCTGGAATGGGTCAAGAGGTGGCGAGGTATTCCTGAGGAGGTGAGGAGGGGATTGGCTCCCTCTCTGATCTTGGACGTTCCCGCCTCCGCAGCGGTGTGGGGTGATTCCGGTGGGTGGACGGTGGGGTGGGACGGCCTGAGAGCAGGAGCCCTGGGAGACGTGGCCCTTCCAGGTTGCCTTCGGTCAAGCCACAAGGGTCTTGCAGGGAGCCGGCGGAGAAAGAGAAGGGGGGCCAGGCATTGCCAAGCATTGCCTTCAGGCAATGGCCCGCCTACGGATCTCCTGGGTGGTGGGGGGGGGGAAGGATGTGCTGGCTGGCACATGCCTGAGGCCCCAGGTCCTCGGGCAGCCAGCCCCACTGCCCACGGGGAGCGAGGCTGCCGGCTTTCTGGGGGCCCCTCCCCAGGCCCGGACGTCCTGAGAGCACCCGAGGAGGAGAGGAGCTGTGGACCGGCACCAGCGGGATCTTTGGCCGGCTGGCCGCCGCCATGGTTTCTGAGGCAGCTTTGGCGCTCTGCCTTCTCGGGGGGCCCCTCTGGATCTGCCCTGCCCGGGCAGCCCCCCACCGGGCCGCCCCTCGAGCACACCCCACCCCCGCCACCGGGGAAAGTTGGGGGAACGCTCTACCTAGAGCCACCGAGCTTGGCCTGGGGGCTCCGGCCCCGCCCCGCCTCCCCACGTCTCCCCACCCCTCCCCGCCCCCTCCCCGAGTGTGTGGGAGGAGCCCACCCCTTGTGGGCTGAGGCGGTCAGGTGACGCCCCGGGTGGGTGGGGCCGGGGCCCCGGCGCCCTATATAAGGCGGCAGCACCGCGTCGCACAGCACCGCGCCTGAGGGCGCTTCTCCGTGGCTGACCCTGAAGAGGAGGAGGCCCAAGTGCCAGAGCTTTCTCCCCTAGAAGGTCGGGACTCTCCAGCAGTGTGTGGGTTGGTTGGGTTGGGTTGGAGGTGCAGCGTTTGGGCCGAGGGGGTTCCTCTTCTCCCCTGGCTGGAGAAGTCTACCCTCCGGGGGCCGCGTTCTTGGCCACTGCGAGGCGCACCGTGTGGGGAGGGACAGCGCGTCCTGTGCACGGCGGCTGTGGGGGCGTGCGTGTGCGCGCGCGGGAAGCCAGCAGCCAGACTTGAGCATCTCCCTCTTCTGACCTTTGTGGCTGGTCAGACGCGCCCAGGCCAGGGATCCCCGGCCCCGCCCGATCTTGCGGGCTGGCAGGCATGGACAAGGCCAGCGCGTCGAGCTGGGACCAAGGGGGCGACCCAGGTGTGGCGGCAGAGACGGCAGCCGGGCCCTCGGGCCCCCGGGCGGCCCGCGGCGGTGAGCGGCCCGCGGACCGCCCGCAGGAGCTGATGCGCGCCCCTGAAGAGGAGGCGGACACAGGCCGCGGGCCTCCTGCAGCCAAAAGGCTGAAAAGGGACACCGAGGGCCAGAGACCGAGGAACCCCCGAGTGGATGAAGAGGAGGCCCAGAAGATGCGAACCCTCGTGGCTTCCATGAGCCAGGAGCAGCTGGACCGTTACGAAGTGTATCGCAGGTCAGCCTTCCCCAGGGCAACCATGAAACGTCTGATCCAGAGCGTGGCTGGCTCGGCGGTGGGCCAGAACGTCGTCATTGCCATGTCCGGAGTGGCCAAGGTCTTCGTCGGGGAGGTCGTGGAAGAGGCCCTGGACGTGTGTGAGAAGTGGGGGGAGACACCCCCGCTCCAACCCAAGCATCTGAGGGAGGCTGTGCGCAGGTTACGCTCCCGGGGCCGAATGCCCAGCACCAAGCACAAGAAGATCTTGTTCTTCTAGGCCCGGGGCCCGGGGAGGGACGGTGGTCCAGAGGCCCTAAGGGCCTCGCCCGCTGTCTCGCCTCTGTCTCAGCCCAAGGTGGGTGTGGGTAGACCCAGGAGGGATTCCTCCTCCGCCCTCCCCAAGACGCACCCTGCTACCCTTCTGCCCACACAACCAGGCTTCTGGGTCTGGTTCCCCCAGGCCAGCCCGGAAATGCGCATGCAATGGGAAATGGCTCAAGGAAGCAGGGGAGCGCCCGAGCGCCGGCCCGGGCACGTCTACTCCGGAGTCTACTCTGCTCGACCCTGATGCCTAAGGCGCCTCAAAGGGAATGTGCCTATGGATAGAGCTGATTTCCCTGGCGATAAGGACGCAGTGACACAGGGGCTCTTGGCAGGTCGCCGGTCTTCCGGGTGCTGCCGAAAGATAAAACAGTATACACTTGGAAAACCTGCATGGGAGTTCCCGTCATGGCTCAGTGGCTAAGGACTCCGCCTTGGAAGCATGAGGTTGCGGGTTCGATCCCTTGCCCCGCTCGCTCAGCGGCTTAAGGACCCGGCGTTGCCGCGAGCTGTGTTGTAGGTCCCAGACTCGGCTGGGATCTGGCAGAGCTGGGGCTCTGGCGTAGGTCGGTGGCTACAGCTCCCATTCCACCCCGAGCCTGGGACCCTCCTTATGCCCTGGGTGTGGCCACAGGGAATGGCAAAAAAAAAAAAAAAAAAAAAAAAAAAACCCAAAAAACAAAACAAAACAAAAAAACCCAAAACCCCAAAACACCAAAAAAAACCCCAAAAACCAAAAAAAAAAAAAAAAACCAAAATGAAAAAACTCCCTAAAAAAAAAACAAAGGTTCAAAGGTGTACCAAAGTGGTTTAGAAAGACATGGGGAGGGGATGGGGGAGGAACAGATCCACAAGATCCAAGGCAAGGCTCCCAGTGGGACCTGGAATGGGTCAAGAGGTGGCGAGGTATTCCTGAGGAGGTGAGGAGGGGATTGGCTCCCTCTCTGATCTTGGACGTTCCCGCCTCCGCAGCGGTGTGGGGTGATTCCGGTGGGTGGACGGTGGGGTGGGACGGCCTGAGAGCAGGAGCCCTGGGAGACGTGGCCCTTCCAGGTTGCCTTCGGTCAAGCCACAAGGGTCTTGCAGGGAGCCGGCGGAGAAAGAGAAGGGGGGCCAGGCATTGCCAAGCATTGCCTTCAGGCAATGGCCCGCCTACGGATCTCCTGGGTGGTGGGGGGGGGGAAGGATGTGCTGGCTGGCACATGCCTGAGGCCCCAGGTCCTCGGGCAGCCAGCCCCACTGCCCACGGGGAGCGAGGCTGCCGGCTTTCTGGGGGCCCCTCCCCAGGCCCGGACGTCCTGAGAGCACCCGAGGAGGAGAGGAGCTGTGGACCGGCACCAGCGGGATCTTTGGCCGGCTGGCCGCCGCCATGGTTTCTGAGGCAGCTTTGGCGCTCTGCCTTCTCGGGGGGCCCCTCTGGATCTGCCCTGCCCGGGCAGCCCCCCACCGGGCCGCCCCTCGAGCACACCCCACCCCCGCCACCGGGGAAAGTTGGGGGAACGCTCTACCTAGAGCCACCGAGCTTGGCCTGGGGGCTCCGGCCCCGCCCCGCCTCCCCACGTCTCCCCACCCCTCCCCGCCCCCTCCCCGAGTGTGTGGGAGGAGCCCACCCCTTGTGGGCTGAGGCGGTCAGGTGACGCCCCGGGTGGGTGGGGCCGGGGCCCCGGCGCCCTATATAAGGCGGCAGCACCGCGTCGCACAGCACCGCGCCTGAGGGCGCTTCTCCGTGGCTGACCCTGAAGAGGAGGAGGCCCAAGTGCCAGAGCTTTCTCCCCTAGAAGGTCGGGACTCTCCAGCAGTGTGTGGGTTGGTTGGGTTGGGTTGGAGGTGCAGCGTTTGGGCCGAGGGGGTTCCTCTTCTCCCCTGGCTGGAGAAGTCTACCCTCCGGGGGCCGCGTTCTTGGCCACTGCGAGGCGCACCGTGTGGGGAGGGACAGCGCGTCCTGTGGGGGGCGTGCACGGCGGCTGTGGGGGCGTGCGTGTGCGCGCGCGGGAAGCCAGCAGCCAGACTTGAGCATCTCCCTCTTCTGACCTTTGTGGCTGGTCAGACGCGCCCAGGCCAGGGATCCCCGGCCCCGCCCGATCTTGCGGGCTGGCAGGCATGGACAAGGCCAGCGCGTCGAGCTGGGACCAAGGGGGCGACCCAGGTGTGGCGGCAGAGACGGCAGCCGGGCCCTCGGGCCCCCGGGCGGCCCGCGGCGGTGAGCGGCCCGCGGACCGCCCGCAGGAGCTGATGCGCGCCCCTGAAGAGGAGGCGGACACAGGCCGCGGGCCTCCTGCAGCCAAAAGGCTGAAAAGGGACACCGAGGGCCAGAGACCGAGGAACCCCCGAGTGGATGAAGAGGAGGCCCAGAAGATGCGAACCCTCGTGGCTTCCATGAGCCAGGAGCAGCTGGACCGTTACGAAGTGTATCGCAGGTCAGCCTTCCCCAGGGCAACCATGAAACGTCTGATCCAGAGCGTGGCTGGCTCGGCGGTGGGCCAGAACGTCGTCATTGCCATGTCCGGAGTGGCCAAGGTCTTCGTCGGGGAGGTCGTGGAAGAGGCCCTGGACGTGTGTGAGAAGTGGGGGGAGACACCCCCGCTCCAACCCAAGCATCTGAGGGAGGCTGTGCGCAGGTTACGCTCCCGGGGCCGAATGCCCAGCACCAAGCACAAGAAGATCTTGTTCTTCTAGGCCCGGGGCCCGGGGAGGGACGGTGGTCCAGAGGCCCTAAGGGCCTCGCCCGCTGTCTCGCCTCTGTCTCAGCCCAAGGTGGGTGTGGGTAGACCCAGGAGGGATTCCTCCTCCGCCCTCCCCAAGACGCACCCTGCTACCCTTCTGCCCACACAACCAGGCTTCTGGGTCTGGTTCCCCCAGGCCAGCCCGGAAATGCGCATGCAATGGGAAATGGCTCAAGGAAGCAGGGGAGCGCCCGAGCGCCGGCCCGGGCACATCTACTCCGGAGTCTACTCTGCTCGACCCTGATGCCTAAGGCGCCTCAAAGGGAATGTGCCTATGGATAGAGCTGATTTCCCTGGCGATAAGGACGCAGTGACACAGGGGCTCTTGGCAGGTCGCCGGTCTTCCGGGTGCTGCCGAAAGATAAAACAGTATACACTTGGAAAACCTGCATGGGAGTTCCCGTCATGGCTCAGTGGCTAAGGACTCCGCCTTGGAAGCATGAGGTTGCGGGTTCGATCCCTTGCCCCGCTCGCTCAGCGGCTTAAGGACCCGGCGTTGCCGCGAGCTGTGTTGTAGGTCCCAGACTCGGCTGGGATCTGGCAGAGCTGGGGCTCTGGCGTAGGTCGGTGGCTACAGCTCCCATTCCACCCCGAGCCTGGGACCCTCCTTATGCCCTGGGTGTGGCCACAGGGAATGGCAAAAAAAAAAAAAAAAAAAAAAAAAAAAAAACCCAAAAAACAAAACAAAACAAAAAAACCCAAAACCCCAAAACACCAAAAAAAACCCCAAAAACCAAAAAAAAAAAAAAAAACCAAAATGAAAAAACTCCCTAAAAAAAAAACAAAGGTTCAAAGGTGTACCAAAGTGGTTTAGAAAGACATGGGGAGGGGATGGGGGAGGAACAGATCCACAAGATCCAAGGCAAGGCTCCCAGTGGGACCTGGAATGGGTCAAGAGGTGGCGAGGTATTCCTGAGGAGGTGAGGAGGGGATTGGCTCCCTCTCTGATCTTGGACGTTCCCGCCTCCGCAGCGGTGTGGGGTGATTCCGGTGGGTGGACGGTGGGGTGGGACGGCCTGAGAGCAGGAGCCCTGGGAGACGTGGCCCTTCCAGGTTGCCTTCGGTCAAGCCACAAGGGTCTTGCAGGGAGCCGGCGGAGAAAGAGAAGGGGGGCCAGGCATTGCCAAGCATTGCCTTCAGGCAATGGCCCGCCTACGGATCTCCTGGGTGGTGGGGGGGGGGAAGGATGTGCTGGCTGGCACATGCCTGAGGCCCCAGGTCCTCGGGCAGCCAGCCCCACTGCCCACGGGGAGCGAGGCTGCCGGCTTTCTGGGGGCCCCTCCCCAGGCCCGGACGTCCTGAGAGCACCCGAGGAGGAGAGGAGCTGTGGACCGGCACCAGCGGGATCTTTGGCCGGCTGGCCGCCGCCATGGTTTCTGAGGCAGCTTTGGCGCTCTGCCTTCTCGGGGGGCCCCTCTGGATCTGCCCTGCCCGGGCAGCCCCCCACCGGGCCGCCCCTCGAGCACACCCCACCCCCGCCACCGGGGAAAGTTGGGGGAACGCTCTACCTAGAGCCACCGAGCTTGGCCTGGGGGCTCCGGCCCCGCCCCGCCTCCCCACGTCTCCCCACCCCTCCCCGCCCCCTCCCCGAGTGTGTGGGAGGAGCCCACCCCTTGTGGGCTGAGGCGGTCAGGTGACGCCCCGGGTGGGTGGGGCCGGGGCCCCGGCGCCCTATATAAGGCGGCAGCACCGCGTCGCACAGCACCGCGCCTGAGGGCGCTTCTCCGTGGCTGACCCTGAAGAGGAGGAGGCCCAAGTGCCAGAGCTTTCTCCCCTAGAAGGTCGGGACTCTCCAGCAGTGTGTGGGTTGGTTGGGTTGGGTTGGAGGTGCAGCGTTTGGGCCGAGGGGGTTCCTCTTCTCCCCTGGCTGGAGAAGTCTACCCTCCGGGGGCCGCGTTCTTGGCCACTGCGAGGCGCACCGTGTGGGGAGGGACAGCGCGTCCTGTGGGGGGCGTGCACGGCGGCTGTGGGGGCGTGCGTGTGCGCGCGCGGGAAGCCAGCAGCCAGACTTGAGCATCTCCCTCTTCTGACCTTTGTGGCTGGTCAGACGCGCCCAGGCCAGGGATCCCCGGCCCCGCCCGATCTTGCGGGCTGGCAGGCATGGACAAGGCCAGCGCGTCGAGCTGGGACCAAGGGGGCGACCCAGGTGTGGCGGCAGAGACGGCAGCCGGGCCCTCGGGCCCCCGGGCGGCCCGCGGCGGTGAGCGGCCCGCGGACCGCCCGCAGGAGCTGATGCGCGCCCCTGAAGAGGAGGCGGACACAGGCCGCGGGCCTCCTGCAGCCAAAAGGCTGAAAAGGGACACCGAGGGCCAGAGACCGAGGAACCCCCGAGTGGATGAAGAGGAGGCCCAGAAGATGCGAACCCTCGTGGCTTCCATGAGCCAGGAGCAGCTGGACCGTTACGAAGTGTATCGCAGGTCAGCCTTCCCCAGGGCAACCATGAAACGTCTGATCCAGAGCGTGGCTGGCTCGGCGGTGGGCCAGAACGTCGTCATTGCCATGTCCGGAGTGGCCAAGGTCTTCGTCGGGGAGGTCGTGGAAGAGGCCCTGGACGTGTGTGAGAAGTGGGGGGAGACACCCCCGCTCCAACCCAAGCATCTGAGGGAGGCTGTGCGCAGGTTACGCTCCCGGGGCCGAATGCCCAGCACCAAGCACAAGAAGATCTTGTTCTTCTAGGCCCGGGGCCCGGGGAGGGACGGTGGTCCAGAGGCCCTAAGGGCCTCGCCCGCTGTCTCGCCTCTGTCTCAGCCCAAGGTGGGTGTGGGTAGACCCAGGAGGGATTCCTCCTCCGCCCTCCCCAAGACGCACCCTGCTACCCTTCTGCCCACACAACCAGGCTTCTGGGTCTGGTTCCCCCAGGCCAGCCCGGAAATGCGCATGCAATGGGAAATGGCTCAAGGAAGCAGGGGAGCGCCCGAGCGCCGGCCCGGGCACGTCTACTCCGGAGTCTACTCTGCTCGACCCTGATGCCTAAGGCGCCTCAAAGGGAATGTGCCTATGGATAGAGCTGATTTCCCTGGCGATAAGGACGCAGTGACACAGGGGCTCTTGGCAGGTCGCCGGTCTTCCGGGTGCTGCCGAAAGATAAAACAGTATACACTTGGAAAACCTGCATGGGAGTTCCCGTCATGGCTCAGTGGCTAAGGACTCCGCCTTGGAAGCATGAGGTTGCGGGTTCGATCCCTTGCCCCGCTCGCTCAGCGGCTTAAGGACCCGGCGTTGCCGCGAGCTGTGTTGTAGGTCCCAGACTCGGCTGGGATCTGGCAGAGCTGGGGCTCTGGCGTAGGTCGGTGGCTACAGCTCCCATTCCACCCCGAGCCTGGGACCCTCCTTATGCCCTGGGTGTGGCCACAGGGAATGGCAAAAAAAAAAAAAAAAAAAAAAAAAAAAAAAAAAAAAAACCCAAAAAACAAAACAAAACAAAAAAACCCAAAACCCCAAAACACCAAAAAAAACCCCAAAAACCAAAAAAAAAAAAAAAAACCAAAATGAAAAAACTCCCTAAAAAAAAAACAAAGGTTCAAAGGTGTACCAAAGTGGTTTAGAAAGACATGGGGAGGGGATGGGGGAGGAACAGATCCACAAGATCCAAGGCAAGGCTCCCAGTGGGACCTGGAATGGGTCAAGAGGTGGCGAGGTATTCCTGAGGAGGTGAGGAGGGGATTGGCTCCCTCTCTGATCTTGGACGTTCCCGCCTCCGCAGCGGTGTGGGGTGATTCCGGTGGGTGGACGGTGGGGTGGGACGGCCTGAGAGCAGGAGCCCTGGGAGACGTGGCCCTTCCAGGTTGCCTTCGGTCAAGCCACAAGGGTCTTGCAGGGAGCCGGCGGAGAAAGAGAAGGGGGGCCAGGCATTGCCAAGCATTGCCTTCAGGCAATGGCCCGCCTACGGATCTCCTGGGTGGTGGGGGGGGGGAAGGATGTGCTGGCTGGCACATGCCTGAGGCCCCAGGTCCTCGGGCAGCCAGCCCCACTGCCCACGGGGAGCGAGGCTGCCGGCTTTCTGGGGGCCCCTCCCCAGGCCCGGACGTCCTGAGAGCACCCGAGGAGGAGAGGAGCTGTGGACCGGCACCAGCGGGATCTTTGGCCGGCTGGCCGCCGCCATGGTTTCTGAGGCAGCTTTGGCGCTCTGCCTTCTCGGGGGGCCCCTCTGGATCTGCCCTGCCCGGGCAGCCCCCCACCGGGCCGCCCCTCGAGCACACCCCACCCCCGCCACCGGGGAAAGTTGGGGGAACGCTCTACCTAGAGCCACCGAGCTTGGCCTGGGGGCTCCGGCCCCGCCCCGCCTCCCCACGTCTCCCCACCCCTCCCCGCCCCCTCCCCGAGTGTGTGGGAGGAGCCCACCCCTTGTGGGCTGAGGCGGTCAGGTGACGCCCCGGGTGGGTGGGGCCGGGGCCCCGGCGCCCTATATAAGGCGGCAGCACCGCGTCGCACAGCACCGCGCCTGAGGGCGCTTCTCCGTGGCTGACCCTGAAGAGGAGGAGGCCCAAGTGCCAGAGCTTTCTCCCCTAGAAGGTCGGGACTCTCCAGCAGTGTGTGGGTTGGTTGGGTTGGGTTGGAGGTGCAGCGTTTGGGCCGAGGGGGTTCCTCTTCTCCCCTGGCTGGAGAAGTCTACCCTCCGGGGGCCGCGTTCTTGGCCACTGCGAGGCGCACCGTGTGGGGAGGGACAGCGCGTCCTGTGGGGGGCGTGCACGGCGGCTGTGGGGGCGTGCGTGTGCGCGCGCGGGAAGCCAGCAGCCAGACTTGAGCATCTCCCTCTTCTGACCTTTGTGGCTGGTCAGACGCGCCCAGGCCAGGGATCCCCGGCCCCGCCCGATCTTGCGGGCTGGCAGGCATGGACAAGGCCAGCGCGTCGAGCTGGGACCAAGGGGGCGACCCAGGTGTGGCGGCAGAGACGGCAGCCGGGCCCTCGGGCCCCCGGGCGGCCCGCGGCGGTGAGCGGCCCGCGGACCGCCCGCAGGAGCTGATGCGCGCCCCTGAAGAGGAGGCGGACACAGGCCGCGGGCCTCCTGCAGCCAAAAGGCTGAAAAGGGACACCGAGGGCCAGAGACCGAGGAACCCCCGAGTGGATGAAGAGGAGGCCCAGAAGATGCGAACCCTCGTGGCTTCCATGAGCCAGGAGCAGCTGGACCGTTACGAAGTGTATCGCAGGTCAGCCTTCCCCAGGGCAACCATGAAACGTCTGATCCAGAGCGTGGCTGGCTCGGCGGTGGGCCAGAACGTCGTCATTGCCATGTCCGGAGTGGCCAAGGTCTTCATCGGGGAGGTCGTGGAAGAGGCCCTGGACGTGTGTGAGAAGTGGGGGGAGACACCCCCGCTCCAACCCAAGCATCTGAGGGAGGCTGTGCGCAGGTTACGCTCCCGGGGCCGAATGCCCAGCACCAAGCACAAGAAGATCTTGTTCTTCTAGGCCCGGGGCCCGGGGAGGGACGGTGGTCCAGAGGCCCTAAGGGCCTCGCCCGCTGTCTCGCCTCTGTCTCAGCCCAAGGTGGGTGTGGGTAGACCCAGGAGGGATTCCTCCTCCGCCCTCCCCAAGACGCACCCTGCTACCCTTCTGCCCACACAACCAGGCTTCTGGGTCTGGTTCCCCCAGGCCAGCCCGGAAATGCGCATGCAATGGGAAATGGCTCAAGGAAGCAGGGGAGCGCCCGAGCGCCGGCCCGGGCACGTCTACTCCGGAGTCTACTCTGCTCGACCCTGATGCCTAAGGCGCCTCAAAGGGAATGTGCCTATGGATAGAGCTGATTTCCCTGGCGATAAGGACGCAGTGACACAGGGGCTCTTGGCAGGTCGCCGGTCTTCCGGGTGCTGCCGAAAGATAAAACAGTATACACTTGGAAAACCTGCATGGGAGTTCCCGTCATGGCTCAGTGGCTAAGGACTCCGCCTTGGAAGCATGAGGTTGCGGGTTCGATCCCTTGCCCCGCTCGCTCAGCGGCTTAAGGACCCGGCGTTGCCGCGAGCTGTGTTGTAGGTCCCAGACTCGGCTGGGATCTGGCAGAGCTGGGGCTCTGGCGTAGGTCGGTGGCTACAGCTCCCATTCCACCCCGAGCCTGGGACCCTCCTTATGCCCTGGGTGTGGCCACAGGGAATGGCAAAAAAAAAAAAAAAAAAAAAAAAAAAAACCCAAAAAACAAAACAAAACAAAAAAACCCAAAACCCCAAAACACCAAAAAAAACCCCAAAAACCAAAAAAAAAAAAAAAAACCAAAATGAAAAAACTCCCTAAAAAAAAAACAAAGGTTCAAAGGTGTACCAAAGTGGTTTAGAAAGACATGGGGAGGGGATGGGGGAGGAACAGATCCACAAGATCCAAGGCAAGGCTCCCAGTGGGACCTGGAATGGGTCAAGAGGTGGCGAGGTATTCCTGAGGAGGTGAGGAGGGGATTGGCTCCCTCTCTGATCTTGGACGTTCCCGCCTCCGCAGCGGTGTGGGGTGATTCCGGTGGGTGGACGGTGGGGTGGGACGGCCTGAGAGCAGGAGCCCTGGGAGACGTGGCCCTTCCAGGTTGCCTTCGGTCAAGCCACAAGGGTCTTGCAGGGAGCCGGCGGAGAAAGAGAAGGGGGGCCAGGCATTGCCAAGCATTGCCTTCAGGCAATGGCCCGCCTACGGATCTCCTGGGTGGTGGGGGGGGGGAAGGATGTGCTGGCTGGCACATGCCTGAGGCCCCAGGTCCTCGGGCAGCCAGCCCCACTGCCCACGGGGAGCGAGGCTGCCGGCTTTCTGGGGGCCCCTCCCCAGGCCCGGACGTCCTGAGAGCACCCGAGGAGGAGAGGAGCTGTGGACCGGCACCAGCGGGATCTTTGGCCGGCTGGCCGCCGCCATGGTTTCTGAGGCAGCTTTGGCGCTCTGCCTTCTCGGGGGGCCCCTCTGGATCTGCCCTGCCCGGGCAGCCCCCCACCGGGCCGCCCCTCGAGCACACCCCACCCCCGCCACCGGGGAAAGTTGGGGGAACGCTCTACCTAGAGCCACCGAGCTTGGCCTGGGGGCTCCGGCCCCGCCCCGCCTCCCCACGTCTCCCCACCCCTCCCCGCCCCCTCCCCGAGTGTGTGGGAGGAGCCCACCCCTTGTGGGCTGAGGCGGTCAGGTGACGCCCCGGGTGGGTGGGGCCGGGGCCCCGGCGCCCTATATAAGGCGGCAGCACCGCGTCGCACAGCACCGCGCCTGAGGGCGCTTCTCCGTGGCTGACCCTGAAGAGGAGGAGGCCCAAGTGCCAGAGCTTTCTCCCCTAGAAGGTCGGGACTCTCCAGCAGTGTGTGGGTTGGTTGGGTTGGGTTGGAGGTGCAGCGTTTGGGCCGAGGGGGTTCCTCTTCTCCCCTGGCTGGAGAAGTCTACCCTCCGGGGGCCGCGTTCTTGGCCACTGCGAGGCGCACCGTGTGGGGAGGGACAGCGCGTCCTGTGCACGGCGGCTGTGGGGGCGTGCGTGTGCGCGCGCGGGAAGCCAGCAGCCAGACTTGAGCATCTCCCTCTTCTGACCTTTGTGGCTGGTCAGACGCGCCCAGGCCAGGGATCCCCGGCCCCGCCCGATCTTGCGGGCTGGCAGGCATGGACAAGGCCAGCGCGTCGAGCTGGGACCAAGGGGGCGACCCAGGTGTGGCGGCAGAGACGGCAGCCGGGCCCTCGGGCCCCCGGGCGGCCCGCGGCGGTGAGCGGCCCGCGGACCGCCCGCAGGAGCTGATGCGCGCCCCTGAAGAGGAGGCGGACACAGGCCGCGGGCCTCCTGCAGCCAAAAGGCTGAAAAGGGACACCGAGGGCCAGAGACCGAGGAACCCCCGAGTGGATGAAGAGGAGGCCCAGAAGATGCGAACCCTCGTGGCTTCCATGAGCCAGGAGCAGCTGGACCGTTACGAAGTGTATCGCAGGTCAGCCTTCCCCAGGGCAACCATGAAACGTCTGATCCAGAGCGTGGCTGGCTCGGCGGTGGGCCAGAACGTCGTCATTGCCATGTCCGGAGTGGCCAAGGTCTTCGTCGGGGAGGTCGTGGAAGAGGCCCTGGACGTGTGTGAGAAGTGGGGGGAGACACCCCCGCTCCAACCCAAGCATCTGAGGGAGGCTGTGCGCAGGTTACGCTCCCGGGGCCGAATGCCCAGCACCAAGCACAAGAAGATCTTGTTCTTCTAGGCCCGGGGCCCGGGGAGGGACGGTGGTCCAGAGGCCCTAAGGGCCTCGCCCGCTGTCTCGCCTCTGTCTCAGCCCAAGGTGGGTGTGGGTAGACCCAGGAGGGATTCCTCCTCCGCCCTCCCCAAGACGCACCCTGCTACCCTTCTGCCCACACAACCAGGCTTCTGGGTCTGGTTCCCCCAGGCCAGCCCGGAAATGCGCATGCAATGGGAAATGGCTCAAGGAAGCAGGGGAGCGCCCGAGCGCCGGCCCGGGCACGTCTACTCCGGAGTCTACTCTGCTCGACCCTGATGCCTAAGGCGCCTCAAAGGGAATGTGCCTATGGATAGAGCTGATTTCCCTGGCGATAAGGACGCAGTGACACAGGGGCTCTTGGCAGGTCGCCGGTCTTCCGGGTGCTGCCGAAAGATAAAACAGTATACACTTGGAAAACCTGCATGGGAGTTCCCGTCATGGCTCAGTGGCTAAGGACTCCGCCTTGGAAGCATGAGGTTGCGGGTTCGATCCCTTGCCCCGCTCGCTCAGCGGCTTAAGGACCCGGCGTTGCCGCGAGCTGTGTTGTAGGTCCCAGACTCGGCTGGGATCTGGCAGAGCTGGGGCTCTGGCGTAGGTCGGTGGCTACAGCTCCCATTCCACCCCGAGCCTGGGACCCTCCTTATGCCCTGGGTGTGGCCACAGGGAATGGCAAAAAAAAAAAAAAAAAAAAAAAAAAAAAAAAAAAAAAACCCAAAAAACAAAACAAAACAAAAAAACCCAAAACCCCAAAACACCAAAAAAACCCCAAAAACCAAAAAAAAAAAAAAAAACCAAAATGAAAAAACTCCCTAAAAAAAAAACAAAGGTTCAAAGGTGTACCAAAGTGGTTTAGAAAGACATGGGGAGGGGATGGGGGAGGAACAGATCCACAAGATCCAAGGCAAGGCTCCCAGTGGGACCTGGAATGGGTCAAGAGGTGGCGAGGTATTCCTGAGGAGGTGAGGAGGGGATTGGCTCCCTCTCTGATCTTGGACGTTCCCGCCTCCGCAGCGGTGTGGGGTGATTCCGGTGGGTGGACGGTGGGGTGGGACGGCCTGAGAGCAGGAGCCCTGGGAGACGTGGCCCTTCCAGGTTGCCTTCGGTCAAGCCACAAGGGTCTTGCAGGGAGCCGGCGGAGAAAGAGAAGGGGGGCCAGGCATTGCCAAGCATTGCCTTCAGGCAATGGCCCGCCTACGGATCTCCTGGGTGGTGGGGGGGGGGAAGGATGTGCTGGCTGGCACATGCCTGAGGCCCCAGGTCCTCGGGCAGCCAGCCCCACTGCCCACGGGGAGCGAGGCTGCCGGCTTTCTGGGGGCCCCTCCCCAGGCCCGGACGTCCTGAGAGCACCCGAGGAGGAGAGGAGCTGTGGACCGGCACCAGCGGGATCTTTGGCCGGCTGGCCGCCGCCATGGTTTCTGAGGCAGCTTTGGCGCTCTGCCTTCTCGGGGGGCCCCTCTGGATCTGCCCTGCCCGGGCAGCCCCCCACCGGGCCGCCCCTCGAGCACACCCCACCCCCGCCACCGGGGAAAGTTGGGGGAACGCTCTACCTAGAGCCACCGAGCTTGGCCTGGGGGCTCCGGCCCCGCCCCGCCTCCCCACGTCTCCCCACCCCTCCCCGCCCCCTCCCCGAGTGTGTGGGAGGAGCCCACCCCTTGTGGGCTGAGGCGGTCAGGTGACGCCCCGGGTGGGTGGGGCCGGGGCCCCGGCGCCCTATATAAGGCGGCAGCACCGCGTCGCACAGCACCGCGCCTGAGGGCGCTTCTCCGTGGCTGACCCTGAAGAGGAGGAGGCCCAAGTGCCAGAGCTTTCTCCCCTAGAAGGTCGGGACTCTCCAGCAGTGTGTGGGTTGGTTGGGTTGGGTTGGAGGTGCAGCGTTTGGGCCGAGGGGGTTCCTCTTCTCCCCTGGCTGGAGAAGTCTACCCTCCGGGGGCCGCGTTCTTGGCCACTGCGAGGCGCACCGTGTGGGGAGGGACAGCGCGTCCTGTGGGGGGCGTGCACGGCGGCTGTGGGGGCGTGCGTGTGCGCGCGCGGGAAGCCAGCAGCCAGACTTGAGCATCTCCCTCTTCTGACCTTTGTGGCTGGTCAGACGCGCCCAGGCCAGGGATCCCCGGCCCCGCCCGATCTTGCGGGCTGGCAGGCATGGACAAGGCCAGCGCGTCGAGCTGGGACCAAGGGGGCGACCCAGGTGTGGCGGCAGAGACGGCAGCCGGGCCCTCGGGCCCCCGGGCGGCCCGCGGCGGTGAGCGGCCCGCGGACCGCCCGCAGGAGCTGATGCGCGCCCCTGAAGAGGAGGCGGACACAGGCCGCGGGCCTCCTGCAGCCAAAAGGCTGAAAAGGGACACCGAGGGCCAGAGACCGAGGAACCCCCGAGTGGATGAAGAGGAGGCCCAGAAGATGCGAACCCTCGTGGCTTCCATGAGCCAGGAGCAGCTGGACCGTTACGAAGTGTATCGCAGGTCAGCCTTCCCCAGGGCAACCATGAAACGTCTGATCCAGAGCGTGGCTGGCTCGGCGGTGGGCCAGAACGTCGTCATTGCCATGTCCGGAGTGGCCAAGGTCTTCGTCGGGGAGGTCGTGGAAGAGGCCCTGGACGTGTGTGAGAAGTGGGGGGAGACACCCCCGCTCCAACCCAAGCATCTGAGGGAGGCTGTGCGCAGGTTACGCTCCCGGGGCCGAATGCCCAGCACCAAGCACAAGAAGATCTTGTTCTTCTAGGCCCGGGGCCCGGGGAGGGACGGTGGTCCAGAGGCCCTAAGGGCCTCGCCCGCTGTCTCGCCTCTGTCTCAGCCCAAGGTGGGTGTGGGTAGACCCAGGAGGGATTCCTCCTCCGCCCTCCCCAAGACGCACCCTGCTACCCTTCTGCCCACACAACCAGGCTTCTGGGTCTGGTTCCCCCAGGCCAGCCCGGAAATGCGCATGCAATGGGAAATGGCTCAAGGAAGCAGGGGAGCGCCCGAGCGCCGGCCCGGGCACGTCTACTCCGGAGTCTACTCTGCTCGACCCTGATGCCTAAGGCGCCTCAAAGGGAATGTGCCTATGGATAGAGCTGATTTCCCTGGCGATAAGGACGCAGTGACACAGGGGCTCTTGGCAGGTCGCCGGTCTTCCGGGTGCTGCCGAAAGATAAAACAGTATACACTTGGAAAACCTGCATGGGAGTTCCCGTCATGGCTCAGTGGCTAAGGACTCCGCCTTGGAAGCATGAGGTTGCGGGTTCGATCCCTTGCCCCGCTCGCTCAGCGGCTTAAGGACCCGGCGTTGCCGCGAGCTGTGTTGTAGGTCCCAGACTCGGCTGGGATCTGGCAGAGCTGGGGCTCTGGCGTAGGTCGGTGGCTACAGCTCCCATTCCACCCCGAGCCTGGGACCCTCCTTATGCCCTGGGTGTGGCCACAGGGAATGGCAAAAAAAAAAAAAAAAAAAAAAAAAAAAAAACCCAAAAAACAAAACAAAACAAAAAAACCCAAAACCCCAAAACACCAAAAAAAACCCCAAAAACCAAAAAAAAAAAAAAAAACCAAAATGAAAAAACTCCCTAAAAAAAAAACAAAGGTTCAAAGGTGTACCAAAGTGGTTTAGAAAGACATGGGGAGGGGATGGGGGAGGAACAGATCCACAAGATCCAAGGCAAGGCTCCCAGTGGGACCTGGAATGGGTCAAGAGGTGGCGAGGTATTCCTGAGGAGGTGAGGAGGGGATTGGCTCCCTCTCTGATCTTGGACGTTCCCGCCTCCGCAGCGGTGTGGGGTGATTCCGGTGGGTGGACGGTGGGGTGGGACGGCCTGAGAGCAGGAGCCCTGGGAGACGTGGCCCTTCCAGGTTGCCTTCGGTCAAGCCACAAGGGTCTTGCAGGGAGCCGGCGGAGAAAGAGAAGGGGGGCCAGGCATTGCCAAGCATTGCCTTCAGGCAATGGCCCGCCTACGGATCTCCTGGGTGGTGGGGGGGGGGAAGGATGTGCTGGCTGGCACATGCCTGAGGCCCCAGGTCCTCGGGCAGCCAGCCCCACTGCCCACGGGGAGCGAGGCTGCCGGCTTTCTGGGGGCCCCTCCCCAGGCCCGGACGTCCTGAGAGCACCCGAGGAGGAGAGGAGCTGTGGACCGGCACCAGCGGGATCTTTGGCCGGCTGGCCGCCGCCATGGTTTCTGAGGCAGCTTTGGCGCTCTGCCTTCTCGGGGGGCCCCTCTGGATCTGCCCTGCCCGGGCAGCCCCCCACCGGGCCGCCCCTCGAGCACACCCCACCCCCGCCACCGGGGAAAGTTGGGGGAACGCTCTACCTAGAGCCACCGAGCTTGGCCTGGGGGCTCCGGCCCCGCCCCGCCTCCCCACGTCTCCCCACCCCTCCCCGCCCCCTCCCCGAGTGTGTGGGAGGAGCCCACCCCTTGTGGGCTGAGGCGGTCAGGTGACGCCCCGGGTGGGTGGGGCCGGGGCCCCGGCGCCGTATATAAGGCGGCGGCAGCCCTCCCTGGAGGCAGCGGGAGCCCGCGTCGCACATCGCACAGCACCGCGTCGCACAGCACCGCGCCTGAGGGCGCTTCTCCGTGGCTGACCCTGAAGAGGAGGAGGCCCAAGTGCCAGAGCTTTCTCCCCTAGAAGGTCGGGACTCTCCAGCAGTGTGTGGGTTGGTTGGGTTGGGTTGGAGGTGCAGCGTTTGGGCCGAGGGGGTTCCTCTTCTCCCCTGGCTGGAGAAGTCTACCCTCCGGGGGCCGCGTTCTTGGCCACTGCGAGGCGCACCGTGTGGGGAGGGACAGCGCGTCCTGTGGGGGGCGTGCACGGCGGCTGTGGGGGCGTGCGTGTGCGCGCGCGGGAAGCCAGCAGCCAGACTTGAGCATCTCCCTCTTCTGACCTTTGTGGCTGGTCAGACGCGCCCAGGCCAGGGATCCCCGGCCCCGCCCGATCTTGCGGGCTGGCAGGCATGGACAAGGCCAGCGCGTCGAGCTGGGACCAAGGGGGCGACCCAGGTCTGGCGGCAGAGACGGCAGCCGGGCCCTCGGGCCCCCGGGCGGCCCGCGGCGGTGAGCGGCCCGCGGACCGCCCGCAGGAGCTGATGCGCGCCCCTGAAGAGGAGGCGGACACAGGCCGCGGGCCTCCTGCAGCCAAAAGGCTGAAAAGGGACACCGAGGGCCAGAGACCGAGGAACCCCCGAGTGGATGAAGAGGAGGCCCAGAAGATGCGAACCCTCGTGGCTTCCATGAGCCAGGAGCAGCTGGACCGTTACGAAGTGTATCGCAGGTCAGCCTTCCCCAGGGCAACCATGAAACGTCTGATCCAGAGCGTGGCTGGCTCGGCGGTGGGCCAGAACGTCGTCATTGCCATGTCCGGAGTGGCCAAGGTCTTCGTCGGGGAGGTCGTGGAAGAGGCCCTGGACGTGTGTGAGAAGTGGGGGGAGACACCCCCGCTCCAACCCAAGCATCTGAGGGAGGCTGTGCGCAGGTTACGCTCCCGGGGCCGAATGCCCAGCACCAAGCACAAGAAGATCTTGTTCTTCTAGGCCCGGGGCCCGGGGAGGGACGGTGGTCCAGAGGCCCTAAGGGCCTCGCCCGCTGTCTCGCCTCTGTCTCAGCCCAAGGTGGGTGTGGGTAGACCCAGGAGGGATTCCTCCTCCGCCCTCCCCAAGACGCACCCTGCTACCCTTCTGCCCACACAACCAGGCTTCTGGGTCTGGTTCCCCCAGGCCAGCCCGGAAATGCGCATGCAATGGGAAATGGCTCAAGGAAGCAGGGGAGCGCCCGAGCGCCGGCCCGGGCACGTCTACTCCGGAGTCTACTCTGCTCGACCCTGATGCCTAAGGCGCCTCAAAGGGAATGTGCCTATGGATAGAGCTGATTTCCCTGGCGATAAGGACGCAGTGACACAGGGGCTCTTGGCAGGTCGCCGGTCTTCCGGGTGCTGCCGAAAGATAAAACAGTATACACTTGGAAAACCTGCATGGGAGTTCCCGTCATGGCTCAGTGGCTAAGGACTCCGCCTTGGAAGCATGAGGTTGCGGGTTCGATCCCTTGCCCCGCTCGCTCAGCGGCTTAAGGACCCGGCGTTGCCGCGAGCTGTGTTGTAGGTCCCAGACTCGGCTGGGATCTGGCAGAGCTGGGGCTCTGGCGTAGGTCGGTGGCTACAGCTCCCATTCCACCCCGAGCCTGGGACCCTCCTTATGCCCTGGGTGTGGCCACAGGGAATGGCAAAAAAAAAAAAAAAAAAAAAAAAAAACCCAAAAAACAAAACAAAACAAAAAAACCCAAAACCCCAAAACACCAAAAAAAACCCCAAAAACCAAAAAAAAAAAAAAAAACCAAAATGAAAAAACTCCCTAAAAAAAAAACAAAGGTTCAAAGGTGTACCAAAGTGGTTTAGAAAGACATGGGGAGGGGATGGGGGAGGAACAGATCCACAAGATCCAAGGCAAGGCTCCCAGTGGGACCTGGAATGGGTCAAGAGGTGGCGAGGTATTCCTGAGGAGGTGAGGAGGGGATTGGCTCCCTCTCTGATCTTGGACGTTCCCGCCTCCGCAGCGGTGTGGGGTGATTCCGGTGGGTGGACGGTGGGGTGGGACGGCCTGAGAGCAGGAGCCCTGGGAGACGTGGCCCTTCCAGGTTGCCTTCGGTCAAGCCACAAGGGTCTTGCAGGGAGCCGGCGGAGAAAGAGAAGGGGGGCCAGGCATTGCCAAGCATTGCCTTCAGGCAATGGCCCGCCTACGGATCTCCTGGGTGGTGGGGGGGGGGAAGGATGTGCTGGCTGGCACATGCCTGAGGCCCCAGGTCCTCGGGCAGCCAGCCCCACTGCCCACGGGGAGCGAGGCTGCCGGCTTTCTGGGGGCCCCTCCCCAGGCCCGGACGTCCTGAGAGCACCCGAGGAGGAGAGGAGCTGTGGACCGGCACCAGCGGGATCTTTGGCCGGCTGGCCGCCGCCATGGTTTCTGAGGCAGCTTTGGCGCTCTGCCTTCTCGGGGGGCCCCTCTGGATCTGCCCTGCCCGGGCAGCCCCCCACCGGGCCGCCCCTCGAGCACACCCCACCCCCGCCACCGGGGAAAGTTGGGGGAACGCTCTACCTAGAGCCACCGAGCTTGGCCTGGGGGCTCCGGCCCCGCCCCGCCTCCCCACGTCTCCCCACCCCTCCCCGCCCCCTCCCCGAGTGTGTGGGAGGAGCCCACCCCTTGTGGGCTGAGGCGGTCAGGTGACGCCCCGGGTGGGTGGGGCCGGGGCCCCGGCGCCCTATATAAGGCGGCAGCACCGCGTCGCACAGCACCGCGCCTGAGGGCGCTTCTCCGTGGCTGACCCTGAAGAGGAGGAGGCCCAAGTGCCAGAGCTTTCTCCCCTAGAAGGTCGGGACTCTCCAGCAGTGTGTGGGTTGGTTGGGTTGGGTTGGAGGTGCAGCGTTTGGGCCGAGGGGGTTCCTCTTCTCCCCTGGCTGGAGAAGTCTACCCTCCGGGGGCCGCGTTCTTGGCCACTGCGAGGCGCACCGTGTGGGGAGGGACAGCGCGTCCTGTGGGGGGCGTGCACGGCGGCTGTGGGGGCGTGCGTGTGCGCGCGCGGGAAGCCAGCAGCCAGACTTGAGCATCTCCCTCTTCTGACCTTTGTGGCTGGTCAGACGCGCCCAGGCCAGGGATCCCCGGCCCCGCCCGATCTTGCGGGCTGGCAGGCATGGACAAGGCCAGCGCGTCGAGCTGGGACCAAGGGGGCGACCCAGGTCTGGCGGCAGAGACGGCAGCCGGGCCCTCGGGCCCCCGGGCGGCCCGCGGCGGTGAGCGGCCCGCGGACCGCCCGCAGGAGCTGATGCGCGCCCCTGAAGAGGAGGCGGACACAGGCCGCGGGCCTCCTGCAGCCAAAAGGCTGAAAAGGGACACCGAGGGCCAGAGACCGAGGAACCCCCGAGTGGATGAAGAGGAGGCCCAGAAGATGCGAACCCTCGTGGCTTCCCTGCGCTGGCGCAGCAGGAACTATACCAAATATATCAGTTTAGCTTTCTCCTATGAAAGTTTTAATCTTCTCATCATGGTGGTCTTTGTAAATGGCGTGTTCTTTTGTGTGAAGTTGGTGTAAAGGACAACTCGATCATGTGAGGCAGACTGTTCCTCTACTTCAACCCAATTCACTCCAGTTGCTTTATAACCAATCGCAACACAGAAGGCCCTCCAAATATATACAATTTTTTATTTCTCATGTATAATTCAATAAATCTGTAGAGCAAATGACAATACTGTCACAATTTTAATGACTCAGTGTTTTCCAATACAAATGTTTTCCTAGTTACAAGAAGGAGGTGATAGAAAGGGGCATGGAGTGATACTTTTGGTGAAAAAATTGTTTTCATAGTGATTAATATAATGATTATAGTACTATATGTTTTTGGCAGTACTTACAGAACTTTCACTAAAAAGGATGTATTGTGTCCTCTGAAGATTTTTTCTTATGTAAAATTGTGAAACATCGAATTCTTACATTGAATCATCAGACAAATTGAAAATGTAACAGATGACAGGATACTATATCAAATAGCACCCAAAACACTCAAACAGTTTAATTCTCAATGAAATATACCAGGTCTATGTGAATGTAAAGGAAGTTTTGTTAAGCAGATATAGCTTCTCCCTTTGTGGATAAGAATTCTCAATTCTCTTAATAGGTAGTATTTTTCTCAATCAAATGTTATTAAAAATACTAAGTGTAGGATGTACCAGACTAGCTTATTGAAAAATACCTTTAACATATAAATATGCAAGAATAAACAGAGTTCTGATAATGTGTAGTAATAAAGGAGACTAAGACTTATGAGATATCAATGCATATTTTAATTTAATTTAATTTTTTTAGGGATATAGCTGTGGAAGTTTCCATTCTAGAGGTTTAATAGGATCTGAAACTGGCAGCCTATGGCATAGCCACAGCAGCATGGAATTCAAGCCATGCCTTAAACATACACCACAGCTCAGAACCTTGCCGGAACCTTAACCCACTGAGCTAGGCCAGGGATCGAACCTCTGTACTCATGGATACTAGTCAGGTTCATTGTTGCTGAGCCACAATGGGAATGTCTCAATGTGTAGTTTAAATCAAATGCAATTTCATTTCATGCTAAATAGTACAAGAGTAAAACAAAACAAAACACCAAAAAAATAGAGGCATGATTTTTATCCAAACACATACTATATTTTAGAATACAAATTTGGGATATCAAGTCATGAGGAAAAATAATTACACATCTATAAAAATGACCATCTTCAAAAATGATTACATTTCAATCCCTACTTAACCCCTTACATTAAAGTGTAGATGGTTCAAAAATTTAAATATAAAACAAAAAATACTTAAAATTTTAATTGTTCAAAAAATGAGGTATAATATTTTGGTAACATTGAAATAGGGAAATTCTGGATGTTCATGCTGTGGCACAGGTGGTTAATGATTCAGATTGTCTCTGTTGTCAGTTTGATTCCCAGCCGTGGCAGAGTGTGTTAAGGATCTGGCATTGTAGCAGCTATGGCTTAGATAGCAGATGCAGCTCAGTATTGATCCCTGTGCCAGGAATGTCCCTATACCACAAGTGTGACTGAAAAAGGAGAAGGAAACAAGAAATGTGGAAATTTTTTCTAAGCAAGACATAAAAAGCATAAAATATTGATAGATTTAATTACATAATATTTTTACATGACCAAAAATATTGTGCACAGTATAGAAACAACAAAATCAAATAATGAGCTAGAATAAAATAATAATTCCACAGGCATGATAAATGGAATAACTTCCTTAGTATATTATTAAATAATAAAAAAATCAATACAGAGTAGTTCCCACTGTGGCTCAGTGTTAAGGAAACTGAATAGAATCCCTGACCATGTTGGTTTGATCCCTGACCTGACTTAGTGGGTTAACGATCCAGCATTATCATGAGCTGTGGTGTAGGTCACAGACATAGCTTGGATCCAGCATTGCTATAGGCCAGCAGCTGCAGGTCCAATTTGACACATAGCCTAGGAACTTTTATATGCTGTGAGTGCAGCTGTAAAATAATAAATAAATAAAATCCTTATGGAAAAAGTCCAGCAATCAAAACACATAAAATTTATTAATAGACAATTCATGAAAAGGAGTAGAAATCATTTTTAAAATGTAAATAAATTATCAAAGTCAGTTTTATTTGTGTATAATTAAAGTATAAAAATGAAGCAAAATTTCTTTTACCAGACTGTCATGTACCAACAATGTTTATAAAGCACTGGTTGTTGGCAATGTGGTAAAAAATTTTTTTTTCCAGAATGAGGGGAGTAATGAGTCTGGTTCAAGGACACAGAGGGCAATAAATAAGAACATCAACATTTTATGGCTGCACCTGCAGCATGTGGAAGTTTGGGGGCTAGGGGTTGAATCAGATATGCAGCTTCATGCCTGTGCCACAGCATCTACAACACCAGATATAAACCACATCTGCAACCCATTACACACCTTGCAGCAATGCCAGATCCTTAACTCACTGAGCAAGGCCATGGATGGAGCCTTCATTCTCACAGACACCATGTCTGGTTCTTAACCTGATGAGCCACAACATAAACTCCATCATTTTAAATACATATACGAATTTACTCAACAGTTTCATTTATAGTACTCATTCTTAGAAAATTTCATACAGATTTAACTGCAGAATTACACCAAATTTCATACAGATTTAACTGCAGAATTACCTGTCACAGTAAAAGATTTGGGAAAAAAAAAACAAGAAAAAAATCTGTATACCTCAATTTTAGTGTATCTTATAATAGTTAAGCAATATAAGGAAACATAATGAGCTAGGACTATATAGACTGATATATAAAGAACTTCAGGAGGCCAAGAAGTAAAATTCAAAATATACACACAAAGACATAAGTAAAAACACATATGTGAACATATATGCAGCTTATTTTTATAAACATTATTTTTGTAAATATTGTTTTGTAAACATTATTTTTGTAAGTATTATTACTTGAAAAATTTTAGAATCACACTGACTGCATCTGGAACAATGGGACAATCTGGTTTTGGAGAGGGAAAATATTTATTCTACATATTCCATTTTGCATGGATTCTATTTTAAGTATTTACTGTTATTCATTATATTTTCATTGTTTTATTTTAAAGCATAAAACACACTAAAATGTCATAGGTAATACAAATAAGAGAAGAGAATATATAATATTAAATATTTAAACTAGTACAATAAAAAGAATGAAAAGTAAATGTAAAAGTAAATAAAAAGAATGAAGAGAAAAATAAAACTAAGAAGGAAAAAATATAAAAAATAAATGCATAAAGTGAAAATTAGTAAAAATTTATTGACTAAGGCATCACATACTATTTATTGATTCCCTAATGGAAATGCATATAATTTTTCTAGGTAAAGTGTTAAACTAGGTATTATAGTGCTTATAGAAGTGCTTTCCTTATGTGAGGGAAACTGTTAAAATAGCACAAACATATGCTTCATAATTTAATTATAATCATCATAAATACTTTAGAGAAAAGGAAGTTTTGCATCATATTGGTGAAGACCTTTAAATTCCAAGAAGATTGGGCAAAATGCAAAATTACTTTTTTCATGCAAGATAAAGCAATTATTGGTTGCATTATATCATAGGACTTTTTTTTTCTCTAAAGCTCCTTCATAGCACTAGTCAACTCAGAATTTCTTAGACTATAGAATAAAGGGTTCAGGATAGGGGATATGACTGTACAAACACACTCAATGATTTGCCAATGGAGAACATCTTAGCAGGTCTTGCATACATGAAAATAGAGGGAACAAATAAACAGACAACCACAGTGATGTGGGAACCACAGGTCTGGAGGAATTTCCTCTTCCCTATCTGATTCAGGTACTTTAGAGAGTGCAAGATGACTACATAGTAGATAAGCAAGAGCAAAAATGAAATAGAACAGATCAGCCCCTCATTGACCACCACTAAGATGCCAGTGACATAGGTATCAGTGCAGGTGAGTTTCAATAAGGGGAAAATGTCACACATAAACTCATCAATGACATTGGGGCCACAGAAGAGAAGCCAATAAATAGTGCTCAGTTGAATTTCTGAGTGCAGAAAACCTCCAACCTAGGACACCATCAGTATCACAACACACACCCTTTGCCTCATGATAACCAAATAATACAAGGGCTTACAGATAGTCACATAGCATTCATAGGCTACCATCAACAGAAGGATGATCTTGGACCCACCAAAAGGTGCTCAGTAAAGAGCTGGGTCATCCAGGATTGTAAGTATACAGTATTTTCCACAAAAAAAAAGAAGTGTGAAATCAATCTAGAGCTAACAGAAGAATAATATGCTACATCCATAAATGATAAACTAGCAAGAAAAAAATTATATTGGTGAGTTCAGGGACTTACAGTTACAGTCATAACAAAGTGTAGGTTGACCACAATGGTCAAAAGTGTAGAAGAGCAAGATTATAACAAAAAGGATTTTCTGCTCCTTTGCATTCTGCATTAGGCCCAGGAGGATGAAGTTCTTTGGTTCCATCTAGTCTGTACAGGAACTGACTTCATATAAGTAGTTTACCTACAAAACAATGGGGGCCATTTTTAAAGTGTTGTAAGTTTCATCTTTTACTTATCAATTAAATTATAAGAATGTGTATGAAGTATATGTATCCAAAATATCAAAGACATTGTGATTAATAAGTTGAATAAGGAATAGTTCCCTGTCCTCAGTAATATGATAAAAGACAAGAGATCAGAACATTCTAGACTGGTATGGTAAGTGTGGCTATAAGGATATTCATAAAATGCTAAAGTCACAATGTAAGGATATATCCATCAAACTGGAAACTAAGAAGGCTTCCCAGAGGAAGCCAGGATGTAATTGAGTTTTAAAGGAAAAATGGAGAACAAGAGAAGATGAGAATGGAATTCCATGAAAAATTCACCACTTATGAAATCAAAAATACGTGTTACTGAAGACCCATATAAGATAATTTACACATCCTATGTGAGTAGATCAAACTCTGAATAGAACAATATGTCCTGAATTGTCTGAAACCACACTGAGAATTCTTTCCTAGGGTCTTGTGTTGGATATATATTCCTCCTTTTCCCAATGAATAAATGCTGAATCCCTTTCGTTTTATGCCTCAGCCTCTATCTTTCCACTTATTTTCAACCTTGTAGAGGCAACATCTCCAACTTGGACATCTATAATAGTATATCAATTTAGTGTGTATAAAAATAAATTTAAAAATTTCCAAAATAAAAATGGAGTTCCCCATTTAACTATTGGTACCACTTTCCATGAAATTGCTCAGACAAAAAAAAAAAAAAAAAAAACATGCAAACACAAAACAATTAACCAAGTTTTTGTTCTCTTAGTACTTAATGATAAGTTTATCACATCTCCTTGTCTTTTCTTTCAAAATACATCAAAAATTTGATCATACTCCTAGTTGCATTTCCCTCCTGCCCACCCCAATAGCTTCCTGCCATGTCTCTTCACTTCAATTCTGGCCTCTAACATTGAGTTCTCCTGGAGCAGCCCAGATGATTCTCTTTAAAGCATGTTATTTAAAGAAGCACTACACTTAAAATTCCTACCATGGATCCAACTACAAACTCACCTTTAAATTTATAGTAATGAGAATTTCTAATCCCTATTTCATAGTTGAAGAAACTTAATGCATAGAACATCTCATTAATTTTCCCAAGGTCATACATTTCTAAGTGGTAACACTAAAACTGAATCTAAATTTGACAATTTAAAGTAATTTAATTTCTTACCAAATAAAGAAAGTCACACATCAGAAGCATGATTTCCACTACTTACTCTTAGTCTTACCTGTGGAGGCTTGTTCACAATCTGAATGAGTTTTTACCTTGCTCATAGGGATATGGAATTCTTCTATCCAGTTTGACAACAGAGGGAAAAAGGCTGCATTATTACTTAAGTAAATAGTGTAATTTATTTGCATGTCTGTTCATTTACTTCATGGATTTTTCTGATTACTCAGAAGATGGTTTTTACTTGTACCATATCTTATTTAAAAGAAATTAGGTAAATGAGTGCAAACCATTACTTTTGGAATGGATTAGCAATGAGATCCTGCTGTGTAGCACTGAGAACTATGTCTAGTCCCTTATGATGGAGCATGATGATGGGAGAAAATAGAATGTATACATGTATGTGTAACTGGGTCACCATGTTGTACAGTAGAAAAAAATTGTATTGGGGAAATAAAAATTAAAAAAATAAAATATAATTATCCACAAAAAAAGAAATTTCATGGGGCACACACACACAAAAAAGTACAAAAAACTTAGCATGTTAATGGATTATTTATCCAAAAGACAAGTAAATCATGTTTACATAGTAAGATAGCAACCAGTCATTTCCCAAGAAAATATGTCTCTAGTAACTTATCATCTTACTAACTTCAAAACAGAAAAATACCATTCAATTGTGCAGTCCTTCTCACTCTATCATGTTGATGGAGGCAGCAGAGTTGACTTGATATTTTGAGAGAAATTCTTTTGCTATTCTTTTCTACATGCTTTACTTTAAACCTAACAAAAGACCTCCTGAAAGTTTTATATCAGTTCTTAAAAGGATATCATCTTTTTCCTGATATTGGCAAAGGTCACTGGACATTTTACAACTTCTAATCATATTTATCATTGAGGTAGTACTGGAAATGTGTGCAAGACTGAGTCATGCTTAATAAATTCACTGAGATTTTCCAGAAAATTTTAAAAGCACACATACATGTAAAAACACTACTAGGTTAAATCACATAATTAGGGTGAGAAAGAAGTAATGCAGAGAAAAAAATGCTTTTGAACCATGGTGAAATCATTGTCAGTCAAGAATAAAATACCAGACTAGTCATTTTGTTCCAGTTAAATGAATTAATAAGACATTTCCCAACCTGCCACAGCAAGTGTTTCTTTCCTTTTATTTGATACTAAATTTATCCTGCCTTCATGTTTGGTTAGATAGGCAAAATTTTATCAGCAATTTATAAGTAATAACTAATATCTTAATCTATTAATTATTATTTTTAAAAAATTTTGGTACATGTTCAGTGGCAGAAACTGTGTTATGAGTGAGAACATAGCAATTAATAAATGGGAGGATAGATGGGGGAGGGGAAGGGAATCATATAAAAGTTCCTTTTTGCATGGATCTCACATTCTTATAGTAAAACAGTAAAGAAAAAATTTTAATTAGGTAGTTGTATACTTATTCACTGCTTATAAGATAACAAGTAGAGTTCTGTTATAGAAATTAGAGGAAGACTTCTACTCTGGATAATGTAATCAGAGAAGACCTTTCTTAAAATGTGATGATTAGGCTGATACAAAAGATAGGAAATGGCTACTATTAAAAGCACTGTTACAGACAGTAAAATGAAGTAAAATTTTATGAGTTAAATAAAATTATCTCACTTTAGAGATGATATCTATATGAGTAAATTCTAAAAGTTCAAAGGAATTTCTTTTAGTAATGTGTTAACAGAAAAAGTAGTAAAAGTGTGCACTCTTGTTTTGTTCCCGATTTTTTAATAGGAAATATTTCACCATTTCAAAATAGAGATTAATGTGAACTGTGGAGCCATTATGTATGAGCTTTATTATATTCAGGTAATTACTTCTGTACCCAATTTTGGAGATACTTTCATCATTAAAGAATGATGAATGTCTATGCCATCAATGAACAATACAAAGAGGAAATTAAGAAAAATATTCCACTATAACAGTACCAAAAATAATAATCACAACATTGTAAATCAACTACATTAATAAAAATATTTTAAAAACAAAATAATTAAGAGTAAACTAAAGCAAGAGGCAATAGTCTTCTACAGGAAAACTACAACATATCACTGAAAGATGTTACAGAAGCCATACTTAAATAAAAAGACCTTCATGAGCTGGAATACTTAATTATTTTATTTTATTTTTTAAAATTTTTTATTATTTTTTTAGAGTCACAGCTGCAGTATATGAGAGTCCTTTTGTTAGGGGTCCAATTGGAGGTGCAACTGCCAGCCTACACCATAGCCACAGCAATACAGGTTCCAAGCCATGTCTGTGACTTACACCACAGCTCACACCAGATCCTTAACCAACTGATCTAGGCCAGGGAAACTGCTGGTATCCTCATGCTGGTTCATAACCCACTGAGCAAAAATGGAAACTCTCTGGAACACCCAATAATATTAAGATGTCAACATTATCTAAGATGATCTACATATTCAATCAAATCCTATCAAAATTCAAAAAAGAGGTTTTTTGCAGAAATAGAAAAATCCATACTAAAATTCATATTAAATCTCAAGGGAATCCAAATAGACAATCCATATTGAAAAAGAAAAACAAATGTGGGGATTGCCATTCATGAAACTGAAATATACTGTAAAAGTATGGAATCTCAGCAGTATGGTTTCGGCCTAGAGGCAGAAATATAGCAAGGAGCGAACAACATGGCAGAGTAGAAAGTCCCTTCCTCCCATGAAGAGACCAAACTTACAACTATATACAGAGCAATTACTGTTGTGAATGACCAAAGACTGGCAAAAAAGTTCAACACAATTTGTAACACTACTATTACAAAACTACAACACAAATATAAAGAAGGGACTACAACAAAACAAGGAGCTGGTGATAATAGAGTCAAGACTCCTACCCCCAAGTGGGGGAAACACAAACAGGAGGATAATAAAAATTGCAGGGATTCTTCACAAAATGGGAGGAGTCTGAGCCCCACTGTGAGATACCTAGCCAAGCAATCCTGCACCTGTAAGATGAAGACCCAAAATAAATTGCCTTTGAAGACCAGAGTTACTGACTCTTGAAGGAGCCATTAGATGGCTATGGGAAGTGGGCAAAGCAGTCAGTTGAAAAAGGCTTGGGTTAGAATCACACGCTAATATTACAGAGCCTCCCAGAGAAGCAGGGAGCAACTGAGACTCACTCTGGGGATGTTGATGCAGGCATCAGCCCTTTGCGGGAGCTATCCTAGGATGACTTTGTGCTGTAAAGCTCCATTTTGGAAACCTCCTTCCAGCTTTGTAGTGATAGAACCCAGCCCTGCCCACCAGTATGCGTGCACCATCCCTAGGAAACCCTAGACCAGGCAGCTAGCAGGGCAAGAACTCAAACCCACTGAGCAACAGCTTGGCTACTGGAGGAAGTCCTCAGGCCCCAGCCACTCATGACCACTTTTACCCACCCTGGGTGGGCACCAGATCCAGGATCCCTTGGTCCCTCACCCCACCCATGGGCAGGCCAACACCATAGTCTGGGACAGCTCAGCATGCCATCAGAAACCTACCAAGTGTGTGGATAAGAATTTGCAGTTCTCTAAACATACAAATTCTTCCTCAATCAATCTTATGCAAAATACCAACTAAATGCAGATTTTACAATACTAGCCTATTGAAATTTAATTTCAAAACATGGATATGAAAAAAACTAATAGATCTAATACCCAATAGTAAAGGAGTCCTAGGCTTATGAGATAGCAAATTGTATTTTATTTATTTATTTATTTATCTTTTTGCCATTTCTTGGGCCACTCCCGTGGCATATGGAGGATCCCAGGCTAGGGGTCAAATCAGAGCTGTAGCTACTGGCCTATACCAGAGCCACAGCAACATGGGAACTGAGCACATCTGCAATTTCTATACCACAGCTCACAGAAATGCCAGATCCTTAACCAACTGAGCAAGGCCAGGGATCAAACCCACAACCTCATGGTTCCTAGTTGGATTCGTTAACCATTGAGCCATGATGGGAACTCCAGCAAAGTGTATTTTAATTCAAATGTAATTATAAACTTTGTTAAATGGCACATGAATAAAGAGATACATGGAAGATGACAGAGGTCTTAACTGGCTCCAAACATATGCCATGCATTAAAACATAAAGTTGGCATATCAAGGCAATGGGGAAAAATAACCATGCATCTATAAAATATCAATCTAGAAAAACAATTAAAATATAACCAGTTCTTAACTCCTTGCATCAAAATGAACTGTAGTTGATTCAAATTTTTAAAATACAAAATATAAAGAAACAAAAAGATGTTAAAATTGAATGTTGAAAACTTGGGGAATAATATATTGATAACATTTAAAAAGGGACAAAATTAACTTCTTTGCAGAACAGATACTGATTCACAGACTTTGAAACACTTATGGTTTCCAAATGAGACAAGTTGGTGGGTGGGGGGATGGGCTGGAGGGTTAGGATGGAAATGCTGTAACACTGATTTGTGATGATCATTGTACATCTATAAATGTAATAAAATTCACTGAGTAATAAAAATAAAAAATAAGGAATTTGGCAGAAAGTGACAAGGTCAAGAGTGTTAATAGTAGGGATCTTTTGTTTGGAAATTGCAACTAATGTGATATACAAAGTCATCAGAAAAAATATATGCTGCTTTCACCCAAATACCTACAATGCTCACCATGAACCACCCTTAAGAAAACAGACATTCCCAGCAAATGCTCTTTCATCTTGGCACTGCTAGAGAATGAATGAACCTAAAAGTGCTTCCCATTTCTCACAGAACCTAGGGATTTTACCCCTTTCAGACAGCAGATGGCTTTGAAGACAACTATATAATCATCCAGTTATTAAGTAAATTTCAATCGATCATGAAGAATTTTCTATTTTTTCAGTGTTTCTAGAGATCTTTAGTGTAATCACAATATCTAATTATGCTATCCAACATTATTTTTCTCATTCTGAAGAAGAAGAAAATCTCTTCTAAATTGGTAGATGTTGCTTTTAAAGTGTTCAACAGCAGGGAACAATGACAGAATAAAGAAGATGAAAAATGGAATGCCCCTTTTCTGGAAGCAAGCCAGGATTCTTGGAAGTTAAATAATACCCAAAGAGGTAAGTGGCCATGGGGGAGGGAACAAGGTGCTTACTGTAAGGAGGAAGGGCAATGCATAAAAAGATTGCTCTAGGTTAAAGAGATAAGAAGGAAAACAATAAAAGAAAGATAGGAGCATCTTCTATGTTATAGATAAAGGACCACTTTGATGAGGAATGATGAGGCACAAGGGCTCCCTGGGACTTGAGACACCTAATTCCAATTTCCTTTTAGGTGCCCCCAGGAACTTTGATATTGAGGGAATATTTGATTAATTTTCTGATAGATACAGATGCAACATAGTCCATGGTAAACACCAAGGTGGCACAGAAATCATCTCAATCCATGCCAGTCACAGAAGTTTCTGACATGTACTAATTTTTTCTTTGTTATAACTTTTAAAATGCCAAATGGGGAACTAACTCTGAAACACAGTTTCTCTTTTTAATGCTTATTTTTTTCTATTTATTGATATGCAACTTACATTAATATATATTTTACTATGTGTTATATATATATATATATATATATAGTCTTTTTGCCATTTCTTGGGCTGCTCCCATGGCATATGGAGTTTCCCAGGCTATGGGTGGAATCGGAGTTGTAGCCACTGGCCTATGCCAGAGCCACAGCAATGCAGGATCTGAGCCATGTCTGCAACCTACACCACAGCTCACAGCAACACTGGATCCTTAACCCACTGAGCAAGGCCATGGGTCAAACTGACAACCTCATGGTTCCTAGTCGGATTTGTTAACCACTGCACCACAATGGGAACTCCAGTATTTTATATTAAAGTATAGTTGATTTACAATGTTGTGCCAATTTCTGCTATAGAAGAAAGTGACCCACATTATTTTTTCCCATCATAGTCTATCCCAAGCGACTGGGTAGAGTACCCTGTGCTATCCAGTAGGACCTCATCACTTATCCATTCTAAATGTAATAGTTTGCATCTACTAACTCCAAATTTCCCTTCCATCCCACTCCTTCCCCCCTTCCCATTGACAACCAGAAGTCTCTTCTTTATGTTTGTGAGTTTGTTTCTCTTTTGAAGGTAGGTTCATTTGTGCCATATTTTAGACACCACATATAAATGATGTAATATGTTATTTGTCCCTCTTTTTTCTGACTCACTTCTGTTAGTATGCAAATCTTGAGTTGCATCCATGTTGCTGCAAATGGTATTCATTCTTTTATGTGGCTGAGTAGTATCCCATTGTATATATGGACCACATCTTCTTGATGCATTTGTCTGTCAATGGACATTTAGGTTGTTTGCATATACTGGCTATTGTGAAGTACAGTGTCTTTTGTATGCCAGAATGTCCAACATTTTTTTTGGGTTGAGATTGGCTTTGAATTAGATGCTCAAGTTGCTTTTTTTGCCAGATAAGCTTGACCTCAGTGACCCACAAAAGCACTCATTAAGCCTACAGATTATGCTCATGGAAACCACAGAAAAGGAGACAGAATTCTTCCTCCCACTCCAAGGTCTATAAAAAGGTAATGCAAGATGTGTGGACTGGAAGCATCCCAGGGAAGGTCAAAAACACATGCATAATTCAAATTCCATCAGAAAGAGTAACAGGGACACCTAATCTAAAACAGTATCCTGGAGAGTCCCCCCATGGCTCATCAGAAATGAATCTAACTAGTATCCATGAAGATACAGGTTCAATCCCTGGCCTCCCTTAGTGGCCTAAGGATCCAGCATTGCCCTGAGCTGTGGTGTAGGTCACAGATGCATCTCATAACCCACATTGCTATGGCTGTGGTGTAGACAAGCAGCTACAGGTCAGATTTGACCCCTAGTCTGGGAACCTTCACATGCTGCAGGTGCAGCCCTAAAAACACATAAAAATAAAAAGAAATAAAAATAAACAGGATGCTGAGGCAAGAGGATCACTTCTCACCCAGATTGACTTGTCAAAATATCAGCCTGTCCATTCAGAAAAGGACAGAGAGGGACAAAGATTGGAGTTTCACTTGGATCACACTGCACTGGAAATGCAGTACACAATGAATTGTTTTGATCCCTGAGGTTGCCTTGGACACAGTGTGCAGCACATTCACAATAGAGAGATACTACCTTACAATGGATTCAAAAATGTATAATGGTCCTAAGCTATGAAAATCCAGTGAGTCACCCTGAATTGTATGATCTGTGCTAAAAGAATACCCACCCAACCCCCAACCCTGATGAGGATCCAACACAGAGGAACCTGCTTCACTGAGGACTAGAGAAAGGGCTTTACTCAAATGCCTCAAGGTACAGGAGATTTCAGATACTGGTTATTGTTTGTGAATACTTTTTCAGGATGAGTGGAGTCATAACATACCCATACAGAAAAAGCCTTAAAAGAGGTTCAAGCCCTCCTTGGGGGAATTATTCCCAGATTTGATAATGGGAATATTTTGGTCTTGAGTACCTTTCAAAGTGATAATGGGCCTGCTATTGTCTTAAGTATAACCTAACAATATTGCAAATTATTTGGATTAATTTGTAAATTAATCTTCATCCTGGAGACCACAATCAACAGGAAAAATGGAGAAAATGAATCATATAATTAAAAGAAACATTACTGAAATAGATGAAGAGACTAACTTAACCTGGGATAAATTTTGGGCAGTTGCCTGCTCTGGATCAAAATGTTTCCCAGAAGCAGCTTAAATTAAGCTCATTTGAAATATTGTATGGTAAGTCATTCCAGATGTTTGTCTAGGGCAGGAATATTATAGATGCTTGGAAATACCTAGCTGTTGCCAATTATGTTAAAACTCTGGGCAGTCTACTGACCTCTGTTCATGAGTTTGCCTCCCACATGTCTGCCTACCCAACTGAAGCTGCCTTACATCCCACCTGTCCTGGAGACTGAGTCCTCATTAAAACCTGGAGAGAACAAAGGTTTGAACACCAACTGACTGCAAGGTGGGCTGGACCTGATGTGGTATTATTACCATGCACTCATCTGTCAAGTTAGCTGGGTAAATGTTAGCAGGCTCCTCACACTCAGATTAAAGCAGCACCACTGTCATCAAAATACAGCCCAACTCCTGAGAGGAATGGGAAGCAATGGGTTTGTGAATCCTTAGAAGACTTAAGGTCCCTCTTTAAAATATATAAGGATTGAGGAGTTCCCGTGGTGGCGCAGTGGTTAACGAATCTGACTAGGAACCATGAGGTTGCGGGTTCGGTCCCTGCCCTTGCTCAGTGGGTTAACGATCCGGCATTGCTGTGAGCTGTGGTGTAGGTTGCAGACGCGGCTAGGATCCCACGCTGCTGTGGCTCTGGCGTAGGCCGGTGGCTACAGCTCCGATTCAACCCCTAGCCTGGGAACCTCCATATGCCGCGGAAGCGGCCCAAGAAATAGCAACAACAACAACAACAACAACAACAAAAAGACAAAAAGACAAAAAAAAAAAAATATATATATATATATAAGGATTGAGATTGTAGTTCCATTATAGCTGGAAAAGGGTGATCTCTTTTGTTTAATTTCATAAAAATGAATAATGCGAGAATACAGTGTAAACATGGCAGAGCCAGAAAGGTAAAAATAATGGGAATGTGTTGGGAAGTGGAACCAAAAACCCAATTCAATAAAGTACTAAGGGTTTTCCTCAGGTTCAAGTAGTTGTTGGTGAAGAAGGAAAGAAGATTGCAATAAAGAGTCTAAGGAATATTCACTGTCCAGGACCAATACATTCCATTTCAAATCACCCACTCATCAACCCCATTCAACAAATAGCCAGAGTGGCCATCACCTATATTCCTCCACAAGATTGTGGAATGGACATTGAAAATTGAGTATTGTAATACAGAACAAATCCGCTTCCATAGAGTAGATCTCTTAATTTAACATTTGCATTTTATTGCTTTTGCTTCAGGTTAGGAATGTTGGAGAGAAAGACAAATATCATATGATATTACTTACATGTGGAATCTACAAAAATGATACAAATGAACTTATTTACAAAACAGAAACAGAATCATAGACTTTGAAAACAAATATGGTTGCTGAAGGGGAAAGGTGGGGAGGCACAAATTAGGAGTTTGGGATTAATATATACACACTGCCATATATCAAATAGATCATCAACAAGGACTTACTATATAGCACAGGGAACTCTACTTAATATTCTGTAATAACATATAGGAACAAAAATAATGAAAAATAATGAAAAATAATGAATATATATGTATAATGTGTATAACTGAATCATTTTGCTATACACTTGAAATTAATACAATAATGTACAGCCAATATAAAATAAAAAATAAAAAATGTTGCCTACAGCCTGAAATGTACAAGTTAGCCATTTCTCGAGGATCTGAATTTTTTTTTGTTTTTTTTTAAAGATTTTTATTATTTTTATTATAATTAATTTACAATGTTCTGTTAATTTCTGGTGTACGTTAAAGTGATCCAATCATACATTCTTTTTTTATACATAATTTTTTTATTTTCCCACTGTACAGCAAGGGGGTCAGGTTATCCTTACATGTATACATTACAATTACATTTTTTCCCCCACCCTTTTTTCTGTTGCAACATGAGTATCTAGACAAAGTTCTCAATGCTATTCAGCAGGATCTCCTTGTATATCTATTCTAAGTTGTGTCTGATAAGTCCAAGCTCCCCATCCCTCCCACTCCCTCCCCCTCCCATCAGGCAGCCACAAGTCTTTTCTCCATGTCCATGATTTTCTTTTCTGAGGAGATGTTCATTTGTGCTGGATATTAGATTCCAGTTATAAGTGATATCATATGGTATTTGTCTTTGTCTTTCTGGCTCATTTCACTCAGGATGAGATTCTCTAGTTCCATCCATGTTGCTGCAAATGACATGATGTCATTCTTTTTTATGGCTGAGTAGTATTCCATTGTGTATATATACCACCTCTTCTGAATCCAATCCTCTGTCGATGGACATTTGGGTTGTTTCCATGTCCCGGCTATTGTGAATAGTGCTGCAATGAACATGCGGGTGCACGTGTCTCTTTTAAGTAGAGTTTTGTCTGGATAGATGCCCAAGAGTGGGATTGTGAGGTCATATGGAAGTTCTATGTATAGATTTCAAAGGTATCTCCAAACTGTTCTCCATAGTTGCTGTACCAGTTTACATTCCCACCAACAGTGCAGGAGGGTTCCCTTTCCTCCACAGCCCCTCCAGCACTTGTTATTTGTGAATTTATGAATGATGGCCATTCTGACTGGTGTGAGGTGGTATCTCATGGTAGTTTTGATTTGCATTTCTCTTATAATAAGAGATGTGGAGCATTTTTTCATGTGTTTGCTGGCCATCTGTATATTTTCCTTGGAGAAATGTCTATTCAGGTCTTTTGCCCATTTTTTCATTGATTGATTGGCTTTTTTGCTGTTGGGTTGTATAAGTTGTTTATATATTCTAGAGATTAAGCCCTTGTTGGTTGCATCATTTGAAACTGTTTTCTCCCAATCTGTAAGTTGTCTTTTTGTTTTCTTTTGGGTTTCCTTTGCTGTGCAAAAGCTTTTCAGGTTGATGAGGTCCCATGGGTTTATTTTTGCTCTAATTTCTATTGCTTTGGGAGACTGATCTGAGAAAATACTCATGAGGTTGATGTCAGAGAGTGTTTTGCCTATGTTTTATTCTAGGAGTTTGATGGTGTCCTGTCATATATTTAAGTCTTTCAGCCATTTTGAATTTATTTTTGTGCATGGTGTGAGGGTGTGTTCTAGTTTCATTGCTTTGCATGCATCTGTCCAGGTTTCCCAGCAATGCTTGCTGAATAGACTTTCTTTTTCCCGTTTTATGTTCTTGCCTCCCTTGTCAAAGATTAATTGACCATAGGTGTCAGGGTTTATTTCTGGGTTCTCTATTCTGTTCCATTGGTCTGTCTGTCTGTTTTGATACCAGTACCACACCGTTTTGATGACTGTGGCTTTGTAGTATTTCTTGCAGTCTGGGAGAGTTATGCTTCCTGTTTGGTTTTTGTTTCTCAGGATTGCTTTGGTGATTCTGGGTCTTTTGTTGTTCCATACACATGTTTGGATAGTTTGTTCTAGTTCTGTTAAAAATGTCATGGGTAATTTGATAGGGATTGCATTGAATCTGTAGATTGCTTTGGGTAGTATGGCCATTTTTACAATACTGATTTTTCCAAACCAGAAGCATGGAATATCTTTCCATTACTTTACATCTTCTTTGATTTCTTTGATTAAAGTTTTATAGTTCTCGGCATATAGGTCCTTTACCTCCTTGGTCAGGTGTATTCCAAGGTATTTGATTTTGTGAGGTGCAATTTTAAAAGGTATCGTATTTTTGTATTCCTTTTCTAATGTTTCATTGCTGGTATATAGAAATGCAACTGACTTCTGAATGTTAATATTATATCCTGCTACTTTGGTGAATTTATTAATCAGTTCAAGGAGTTTGGGGGTTGAGTCCTTAGGGTTTTCTCTGTATAGTTTCATGTCATCTGCATACAGTGACAGTTTTATCTCTTCTCTTCCTATATGGATGCCTTTTATTTCTTTGGTTTGTCTAATTGCTGTGGCTAGCACTTCCAAAACTATGTTGAAGAGCAGTGGGGAGAGTGGGCATCCCTGTCTTGTTCCAGATTTGAGGGAGAAGGCTTTCAGTTTTTCCCCATTGAGGATTATATTTGCTGTGGGTTTATCATAAATGGCTTTGATTATATTCAGGAATGTTCCCTCTATACCCACTTTGGTGAGGGTCTTGATCATGAATGGATGTTGGACTTTGTCAAATGCTTTTTCTGCATCTATTGAGATGATCATATGATTTTTGACTTTTTTTTTGTTAATGTGGTGTATGATGCTGATTGATTTGCGTATGTTGAACCATCCTTGTGAACCTGGGATGAACCCAACCTGGTCATGGTGTATAATTTTTTTGGTATGTTGTTGGATTCGGTTGGCTAAGATATTGTTGAGAATTTTTGCATCTATATTCATCAATGATATTGGGCGATAGTTTTCTTTTTTGGTGGTATCTCTGTCTGGTTTTGGAATGAGGGTGATGGTGGCCTCATAGAATGTCTTTGGGAGTATTCCTTCTTCTTCAACCTTTTGAAAGCGTTTAAGGAGGATGGGCACCAATTCCTCTTTATATGTTTGATAAAATTCACCTGTGAAGCCATCTGGTCCTGGACGTTTATTTGTAGGGAGTGATTTTATGACCTCTTCCATTTCATTTCTAGTGATGGGTCTGTTCAGTTGGTCTGTTTCTGCTTGATTCAGTTTTGGCAGGCTGTAGGATTCTAGAAAATTGTCCATTTCTTCCAGATTGTCAAACGTTGCTGTATGGTTGTTCATAGTATTCTCTTATGGTTTTTTGTATTTCTGCTGTATCTGTTGTGATTTCTCCTTTTTCATTTATAATTTTGGTTATTTGGGTTCTTTCTCTCCTCTTTTTAGTGAGTCTGGCCAGGGGTTTGTCAATTTTGTTCACCTTTTCAAAGAACCAGCTCTTGGTTTTATTCATTTTCTCTATTGTTTTTTGAGTCTCTATTTTATTGATTTCTTCTTTGATCTTTATAATTTCCTTCCTTCTGCTGCCTTTAGGACTTTTTTGTTCTTCTTTTTCTAATTCATTTATGTGGCGGGTTATGTTGTCAATTTGGGATCTTTCTTCTTTTTTGAGAAAGGCCTGTATTGCTATGAATTTCCCTCTGAGCACTGTTTTCGCAGCATCCCATAGATTTTGATAGGTGGTGTCTTCATTATCATTTGTTTCAAGGTAGTTTTTAATTTCCTTCTTGATTTCCTCATTGACCCATTGGTTTTTTAGTAGCATGTTGTTTAGTCTCCATGGAGTAGGTTTTTTCTCTTTCCTTTTCCCATGGCTGGTTTCTAATTTCATGGCATTGTGGTCAGAGAAGATACTTGAGATAATTTCTATGCTCCTAAATGTATTGAGATTCGCTTTGTGTCCCAATATGTGGTCGATTCTTGAGAATGTTCCATGAGCATTTGAGAAGAATGTGTATTCTGCTTTTTTTGGATGTAGTGTCCTGAAGATATCAATTAAGTCTAACTTTTCTATTGTTTCCTTTAGGATCTCTGTTGCTTTATTGGTTTTCTGTCTAGAGGATCTGTCCATTGATGTGAGGGGGGTATTTAGGTCTCCTACTATGATTGTATTCTCATCAATATCTCCCTTTATGTCTGTTAATATTTGTTGTATGTATCTGGGTGCTCCTATATTTGGGGCATATATGTTGATGATAGTAACATCCTCTCCTTGGATGGATCCCTTAATCATTAAGTAGTGTCCTTCTTTGTCTTTATGTCTTTTGTTTTAAAGTCTATTTTGTCTGATATGAGCATTGCAACTCCTGCTTTTCTGTCATGTCTATTGGCGTGAAATATTTTTCCCCACCCTTTCACTTTCAATCTATATGTATCTTTTGTCCTAAGGTGAGCTTCTTGTAGGCAGCATATTGAAGGTTTTTGCCTTTTTATCCACTCAGCCACTCTATGTCTTTTGATTGGGGCATTCAGTCCATTGACATTTAAGGTGATAATTGATAGATGATTATTTATTGCCATTTGGAACCTCGTGTTCCAGTTGATTCTATGGTTCTCCATTCTTCCTTTCTTTCTTTTTTTTTTTTTTTTTGATTGGATGGTCTCCTGTTGTTATCTGCTTGAGTGTATTTTTTTTCATATTTTGCAAATGCAATATTTGGTTTTGGCTTGTGGTTGCCCTGTTTTTTAAGTATTCTAACCCCTTCCTATAAATGTATAATTGTGTGTTTTATCCTGATGGTCCTGTAAGTTCAAATACTTCATTATTATATTAAAATTAAGAAGAGAAACATACAAACAAACAAACAAAAAGGGTCTATTTATTTCCTAACATCCCTTGTCCACATTTTATGGTTTTGATGACTCAAAAATATGGAACGCTTCACAAATTTGCGTACCATCCTTGCACAGGGGCCATGCTAATCTTCTCTGTATCTTTACAATTTTAGTATATGTGCTGCCAAAGCGAGCACAAGGCTCTGAATTTTAAGAGTATAACAGTTTTCCAATCATATATAGATAAAAACTTGCAGAGCACAGAATAACATTTGTCTTGTTGGAGGTTTATAGGAACATCATGACATGACGTAAGTGGACAGCTGCAAGAAAAAAATGTTGAGACACCAAGAAATTTGCAACAATGATCTCCACATCATTCATTTAATATAAAAAAAGCCTGAATTCTGACTTGAGTTAAATAGACTTCTAAGATACTAATTCATTATTTTCTTGGTCTGCTGACTTCCCCTATACAGTCACTATACCTGGCCCCAACATCACATCCCCCAAATTATTGGCCTGCTGTGTGTTGAGCAGAATGAGTTTGGACTGCATAACAATAGAACTATTCTGTGTCTTGATTGTGCTTTTGGTTACACAGCTATATGCATTTGTTAAAGTTCTCAGGGAACTTTAAAAGTACATTTTAATTTACATGTAAATTTACAATGTACTATATGCTAGTTAAAAATACTTTTAAAATACTCTCAATTAACAAAAGCATCATTATGATATTATGCTTGGCCATTCCCCTGATCCAGTCTAAAGCATGCATTTCATCATCATTTACCAACCAATTTCCCTTGACAATTCCATTTCCAAGGTCAGCCTGCATGTTTAGAAATAATCAGAGTTAGATATGACAGGAGGTCTTTGTTGCTGCCCAGAGTCATTTGTTTGATCAGACACTCTCATGCTCTCAGTCAAAACAGACTATAGAGAGGGACACATAGAAAATGTTCAATAATTTTAGAGCAAAATACACGCCATTTTTTATGCAACATATATTAGAATATTTTCACAATGCTGTAAAATTGTGCTGTGTTTCAAAAAAATTAAAACACATCAAGATGGGAGAACAACTCATTCTTCTTTACAAGGACATTTATAAATAATTAGCAAACTTTGTCTTAATTACAAAATTTAGAGGAGTTTATTATTGTGATTGCATGAAGGTTCAAATTAAATTTTGATACACAGACAGATATTGTACTGATACAGATATTATTAATCATAACCTCTTGGAACAGTTTTCCCAACTTTGAGATACTATTTTAAATGATGGCAAAAGGGGTCATATTCTTTGTAAGCCAACTTGTAAAGAAAATATGCAAAACCTGCAGGTTTAACAATGCTTTATGATGTAAAAATCATATAGGAACAGCACCAAAGTTGATAACATAATGCAACATTGTTTAAATGTAAGATATTTGTGTGAAGACTACTCTCTAATATCTGGCTGTAGAATATCATAATTATGAAAGCCACAACTACAGAAACAGAAAGTCTTTTCTTTGAAATTTCAGTAGGTCATTCTAAGACATTGCTTATTATTCTCCCATTGTTACACAGAGTATATTAAACTCCTGCAAAGTCCTAATGAAATGTGTCTGTACTCACAGCTGTCTATAGTTATGAGTCCAAATATATGCACAGCAAAACAAACAAACAAACAAACAAACAAACAAAAAACACCTTTGGAACACCCAAAGTGGTCAGTCATACTACCCTCATTAAAATATCAAAACCTGGAGTTCCCGTCATGGCGCAGTGGTTAACGAATCTGACTAGGAACCAGAAGGGTGTGGGTTCGATCCCTGCCCTTGTTCAGTGGGTTAATGATCCGGCATTGCTGTGAGCTGTGGTGTAGGTCACAGATGCGGCTCGGATCCTGCATTGCTGTGGCTCTGGCGTAGGCTGGTGGCTACAGCTCCGATTCCACCCCTAGCCTGGGAACCTCCATATGCCACGAGAGTGGCCCAAGAAATGGTAAAAAGACAAAAAAAAAATCAAAACCTGCATTGCTGAGAAACATTTCTTCCTACAAAAGAACTTCTGCCTCAGCAGAAAAGACACTAAAAATGAAATATCCACAACCAAATATTGTAAAATATTAACACTGTAACTATTTCATCTTTTAAAATCACATTCAAGCCTTTACCATAAAACATTTATTTACTTGACACAGCAACATTTCTGGTTGATAAGAATACTACTGTGCTCTTAAAGTAATAATATCAGGGAGTTCCTGTTGTGGCTCAGTGGTTAGTGAATCCAAGTAGGAACCATGAGGTTGTGGGTTCAATCCTTGGCCTTGCTCAGTGGGTTAAGGATCCGACATTGCTGTGAGCTCTGGTGTAGAGCTGGCATCTGTAGCTCCGATTCGACCCCTAGCTTGGGAATCTCCATATGCCATGGGAGTGGCCAGGCACAGCTTGGATCCCATGTTGCTGTGGCTCTGGTGTTGGCTGGCAGCTGTAGCTCTGATTCGACCACTAGCCTGGGAACCTCCATATGCCATGGGAGTGGCCAAAGAAATGGCAAAAGACAAAAAAATTAAAGTAATAACATCACAGGGCCAGGTTTCTTATATCTTCTTGCTTTTCAAGTTATAACATCTGCATCCTTCCAAGAATGAAAGGAAGGGCAAACACTTCTTGAACATCCACATGCATCTCTTTAACCAAACTTGAGCCATCTCCTCACACCAGCTGGAAAGAAGGCTGAGAAATGGAATATTTCAAATATCCAAACTACGCAGTTAATTTTTTTCTTTGTTTCAGATTTTACTTTTGTTTACAACCATTTAACATGAAAGAAAACCATTATTTGCTTATGAGTCTTATGAAAACAGGCCACACTCTGGATTTGACCAATGATCCATAGTATGCCAACTCATGAAGCAGAGAGTAAATTGTGTGGAGATAGATGATTTCACCTCTTAAGAAAGTTACTTTTTTTAGGATTGTCAGAAAAGGTCCCAAACTTGTGGCTCTTAGGACTTTTCAGCCTCTTACTCTCTCTGACACAGGAATCAAGAATATTGTACCATACTCTGAGGAGACCCACCGTGGTTCTTGGATTATTTAGTGATGATGGATGTCATGTACAGTTAAATTTGTTTGGAGATAAAAGATTTACACTTGTATATCCTCAGCATGTCTACAACATCTTCTACATCTTTTTATGTGAATCTCTGTATTAGTTTTCTCTTCTGTTTTAATAAATTACCACAAATTGAGTGACTTAAACCAGAACACACTTATTAACTTATAGCACCTTAGGTCACAGGTCCAAAATATGTCTCACTGACAAAAATCAGTGTTGACAAGGCTGTATTTCTTCTTGTGTGCTTTAGTGGGGATCCAGTTATTCTTGTTCAATTACATTATTGGTAAGGTTCAGTTCCTTGAGGTTCTAACATTGAAGATGTTGTTTCCTTGCTGGCTGCAGGAAAAAGTCATTCTCAAGTTCTGGAGATGATGACAGTTCTTGAGAATGAAATTGGGAGGATGACTCTAACTGACAGGAGCTCATTTTCTTTATAAGGTCAGTTCAAAGGCTTAACTATTTTAAACTCTATAAAAAGAGTTAAGTCATGGAAGAGAGGCAAGCACATTAATGCAGTACAATTGGATGGATTGGATAATTTAAAATAAAATTTCTATCATATTTCTATATTTTTAAATTAATAGATAAGTTGAAATTTGCAAATTGGCATAGGATTGTTTTGGGTACAGTGATGAAAAAGCAAAATAATTCAAAGTAAATTAATATGGGGCCAAAATTACTAAGTAGATTATGGAGATATCTGCCAAGTAAATGGGTTGAGACCAGTAGAAAATTCTGGTATAACATGCACTTAGTAACAGAACTAAGGGCCTGAAAGTTTTCTCTTGGTATTGCAATTAGAGTAATTCTACAGGAGTATACACTGGGTTTAATAAATATGCTCCCAATTTTTTTGTTCTCTGAAAGCTCTATATTTTGTCAGGGTCCTGAGATAGGGGATAGCAATATTAATCTGCCCATTCACTCATTTGGTCCCTCCTTCAAACATTCATTACTAAACTTCTTTTGGATACTTTCCATGTCATAGAATCAAAGAATGCAAAACATATACAAGGGTGAAGAAATAGGCAGTAATTTGGGTAAATAATATTGTATATTTTCAATAATTTAATCCAAAAATCTTAACAGATTCAATTATGGTTTTTAATGAAAAAATGTGATGCAATTTGATGTTTATTCATAAGACAGGGTTATTATTTAGGCCTAGAGAATTAAAGATAATTTGCCTAATTAAAGACAGTAAATTGTGGATTAGCATTTAACAGTGTATCAAGGATTTCCTGCTGTGGCTCAGTGAGTTAAGAAACTGACTAGTATCCATGAGGATGTGGATGGATCCCTGGCATTTCTCATGGTGTTGCCATGAGCTGTGGGGTAGGTTTCAGGTGTGGCTCAGATCTGACATTGCTGTGGTTGTGGCATTGGTTGGCAACTGCAACTCTGATTCCACCCCTGGCCTGAGAACTTCCATATGCCATGGGTGGGGCCCTAAAAAGACACCAAAATATATTTTTTTAGGTATCTTAAAATACATTAAAACAAATGTATATAGTGATGAGCTTCTTAAACAGAGAGTGTAAAGATATAAAATACTTCTCTGATACTGTGTGGCAAACAGCTAAATTACCAATGAATAAACTAATCACATTATTTTCTAAGTAATAATTTTCTGAGTGCTGCAATCACATCCTTGTTCCCAAGACAGTATATCATAGGATTAAATATTAGAGTCATGATGGTATAAAACAGAGAGAGCAGTTTATCAATTCCTGCAGAATGACTGGATTTGGGCCTGAAGTAGGTAATTGTAGCAGATCCAAAAAATGAGAACAACCAGCAGGTGAGAAGAACATGTAGAGAAGTCTCTGGCTTGACCTCTGGCTGTGGGAAACCTCAGAATAGTGGAAATAATTTTGCTATAAGAGCCAAGAATCAACACAAAAGGGACAGCACCAAACAACAGAGCCACTACATAGACAGACAGCGCATGCACAGAAGTGTCTCCACAGGCTAGCTTCCGAATGGGGGAAATATCACAGAAGAGGTGATTAATTTGGTTAGAATGACAGAAATGGAAAAAGAATATCTGGCACATTTGCCCTACCTGCACCAGGATTCCACTGATCCAGGAGCCAACAGCCAGTTGGATGCACATCTTGTGGTTCATGACTACAGGATAGTGCAGAGGGTTACAGATGGCCACAAAGTGGTCATAGGCCATCACAACCAGGAGGAAACATTCAGTGGCTCCCAGTATAAGGAAGAAGCACATTTGAGTGGCACGGGCCAGCATAGTAATGCTTCTATCCTGGGTTCAAATGTTGACTAGAATCCTTGGGAGTGTGACAGACACATAGCAGATTTCCAAAGAGGAAAATCTTGTCAGAAAAAAATACATGGTTTCTGGAGTGTAGTGTCAAGCCTAGTTATTATTATGAGGATATTTTCAATTAAGATAATGATGTAAATGATGGAGAACCCTACAAAGAGTAACCCTTGGAGGTTTGGAAGATCAGAAAATTGCAGGAGTACAAATTGTATCACTGTGGACACATTGTCTTCTGCTTCCATCTCTTTATATTTCATCTATGGGAATGATTTAATTTGCTGTACTGTTAATCCACTTTCATTGGCTCTTGTTTTCTTATGTAAAACAGGATTATATTCCTTCCAGTTTATCTGCTTTCCTATAAAAGCAAAACCTATAACTCATAAGAGGTCTAAAAGTGTGAAGTATTTTTTTCATTATTATTAAATGTGTTTTAAGGAAAAAACCCCTCTAGGTTCCACTTTCTATTAGAGATTATCATATTTCTTTGTTTCTAAAGATACAATTATAATTTTGCTACCCATCTAAATACTTAAAATGAAAAATTTGAATTGATGTTCAACTATATCAGTGATTTTTTTCTTCCAGTTGACATTTTTTTCTCACTTCTCAATTCTATTTGACATGATCATCAATTCAAAATTAATTTTATTGCATAAGTAAATATTTTGTAAGCCATGTAAGATAACTTCAGGGATAAATATATTTAATTTTTTAAAGTTATTGCAATGTCCTGTTCAGTTATGACTTTCTATTTAATCTATTCTATTATAAACAAAATCAGTGAGCTGACCACTCAATACTTGGGATGATATTTAAATTTTATAACTGTGTTTTCCAATATAAGGTCTATCAAATCAACACTCATCACTTTTATTCAGGTTTTTCAGTCAAGAGGAAAGAAACTCTAAGGTGGTCTTCCAATCAAGGGACACTCATGAGGTCAGAGGCTGGAGCACCTAGCATTTTTTTTTTTGTTCAGGATATCAGTTCTAACTAGAATGTTCACTTTTTCATGCTTATGCTATGAAAGAGACATCAGCCACAACTCATCTCTGAGAACTTCCCAAATTACTTGCTTCCTCAATAATTGCTATTATTATGCTAAATACATTTAATCCATTCATTTTTTTTCTTTTTTGCACACATATGTGTGTTAGTTGAGGCATGTGAATATCTTAGGTTGAGATTGCCCAGCTTTATGTTGTACTTTTCTTTTTGTTCTATGTAGATTATATGCCTCTTTTGATATTCTATACATCTTTTTCTGCAATGTGTAGCATATTTTTTCCACAAAAATATATTTACTAAATGCTTGAATAAATTAAAAGTGAATCAACTTGATTGCTTCTTTGCAATAGTCCTTAAGGTGTAAGTGAGGGTTCCTACACAGAATTCAGACTGACCTCCTCATTCCCTTGGTACTCTTCAAGCATACCTTCTGTGGTGTGTGTGTGAGGGTGTTTTGGGGTGGGGGATAGAAATTATACTCTTTTCACTCCCTCTGGTGGAAGTAGCAAATTATTTCTTGTTTTCAGTTTGTTATACATAATTTTCATAGTGTTAACTGATTTAAAAGTTCACAGAGACTAAGTTGTTACAAAGAAGAGACACCCATATCCATGTTCTACAGCTGTTAGATGAAGACAATTGTCCAGATTTCAGCTATGAAAATATCAACACATATGGGGCAGAAGCAATGGCTCATCTAAAACTTGTGAATCCTGGACTTCCCAATGTGGTGCATCAGAGACAAATCCAACTAGGAACCATGAGGTTGTGGGTTCATTCCCTGGTCTTGCTCAGTGGGTTAAGGATCTGGTGTTGCCCTGAGCTGTGGTGTAGGTTGCAGACATGGATTGGATCTGGCATTGTTGTGGCTCTGGCATAGGCCAGCAGCTGTAGCTCTGATTGGACCCCTAGCCTGGAAGCTCCATATGCCATGGGTGAAGCCCTAAAAATACAAAAAGACAAAAAAAACTAATAAAAGTAAAAATGAAACGTGAATACTGAGGATTTTCTGTGAGTTATAAAAGGAAAGTTAAATAGTAATTTCTTTCACCATTTACAATATTTCAGATTCCACATTAAGCTACAAGAGTTATGTAAACCTTGATTAATTAGACCACAGTTTTCTCAAAGAAAATGTGATTGTAGGAAATGCTGAAACTGTCTTTTAAATGGTCAGAACCTAATGGCTGATAGGTGGTATTACTAAATAAAAATTTCATGTGTCTGAGACTACATGACCATAACTTTTTGTTTTTGTTAGTTTATCTCATCCTGATACCTTTAGTCATGTTTTATTCACTTATTCAATTAAATGTAAAGTGTACTGCATGGACATTGATTACAATTGTTGAATAAATCATCAATCTTTTTGGACCAGCATGCATAATGCACCTACATTTGATGGGCTAACCATTGTCTTCAGAGACTGTCACCTGCTTTATTCCTTTTGTCTATCTACTCTTTATGTAAGGTCTTCTCTCATTTTTTTTGTCCTCCCTCTAAATGTTTCCTCGCTCTTCAAGCAGGGTAGTGCACTTGAAAATCATACTGAAAATCAGGTACATAAAATAGCCAGAGAAACTAAGAACAACCGAACTTGCATCCAAGAATATAGTGTCCACATTTACTGAAAACACTTTTAACTACAACTCATTATTTGTCAAGTGGAACAATATTTTATGACCATTACATGCAATTATTAGTGTAAAACCCTTTGCAAATTAAGAAATAAATTTTCAAAACCTACCTATATGTACTTACCTTCAAAATTCAATCTCAGATACAAAGATTTCCACAAGTCCTGCAACATATTTGCTGGTTTCTGACTTTTGGGAACATTTACTTCTTCTATTTTTAAAACTCAGAAAGAAAAACATGAAATAATTCAGGTAAATGCACCCACTTTTGTTTTTACCCAAATAATTTGTGCTTATTTTTCTGGTCTTTCCTGTTTTTGTTTTGTTTTGTTTTTTGGTTTTTATTTTTATTTTTTGTCTTTTTCTGGGGCCACACCTGTGGAATGTGGAGATTCCCAGTCTAGTGTTCTAATCAGAGCTGCAGCTGCCAGCCTATGCCAGGGCCACAGCAATGCAGGACCTGAACCATGTCTGTGACCTACACCACAGTTCATGGCAATGCCAGATCATTAACCCACTGAGTGAGGCCAGGAATTGAACCCACAACCTCATGGTTCCTAGTTGAATTTCTTAACCACTGAGCCATGACAGGATCTCCTGGTCTTTCCACTTTAATAATGATTTTTTTTTTGGTATAAGAGCTGTATCACAATGCATTTATTGCTATTTAGAGCAATTTCATCAAATCAAATCAAAGATAAGTAATAACCTATATGTTTTTAATGCAGTGCAGAAGATGTTTTTCTTTAGGAGACATCTCCAAAGATAAAAGTGAAAACCACCTATTATTTATTTAGAATTTTCAGATTCATTTACCACCTAAAAATTTTAAACAAAAATTTATTCCCTTGGTATTATAATAATGCAAACCCATTTTAATAAAGTTAATCCAGTATCTTATTCTTAGTTATATACAATTAAACTTTGATGAGATACACCCAGATTTAATATATATATATAAATATTAAATATATGGTTACCATATAGTCATCAGTTAATAAATATTAGCACCTAAGATGATGATAAATATGAAGAAGAGGGCAGTAATTGTTGGTATATTGGTCCATCATATTACAAAATAATTTGTAATTTCTCATTTGGTAATATAATGCTGAGAATCATACTGTCAAAATCTGTCTGAATCAGAGTTTGAAATTAAATAACAATTACATCAAAGGATTTCTCTTTTAAATTCTCCAAAATAAGTGTTCTTTGGTAGATGCAAAATATATACAGATGTATGTAAAATTATATTGTTTTTATTGGACAAAAATGATTCATGCTCAACTGTTTGCATTGACAATCAAGATAATGCTTACCCTTATGGATTGAGCTACAAGAGAGAAAATGAGATTTTTTTTTGACAATTAGGTAATTTGCATTTATTTGAAACAGAGGTTAACCAGTGTCTATAATATGTTCTATCATCATAACAAATATGCTCTTTAAATAGGAACTATTCTTTACCTTGGAGATTAGCTCCTTCCCAAGCCACTTCCTAACTGAACTAAACTTTTCTGCATGCCACTCAAGAAGTTTAATACAACAACATATCATCCATATAACTCAATACAACAACATATCATCCATATAACTCCATCTCTAAATTCTCTACCTCTTTTAGTGGATTTTGTGTTTATTAAGATATAGAAGCCTTGCAAAATCAGAAATTTATGATTATATATTACCTACAGCACAGACTAAGATGTTCTAAAATGATTCAATTGTGCAGTGTCTTAAATGAAGTAGAAGCTTATTTTTCAGTCATTATAAATTCAGAAGTAGGGAATCTAGGGCTGTGGGAGCAGTTATGCCATCTCAAATGCAAATCTTCCATCTCCACATCCACACTAGTCTGGCAGTCCTCATAACCTCCCAGACTAAGAATGGGGGCCATGGATAAAGGGAAGCACTCCCTTCTTTTGTAGATGTACAGACTAAAAATGGAATGTAGGATTTCAGTCCCTCACCTCAACTTTAGTTACGAGATCACACCAAGCTGGAAGAGAGCTTGGGAATATTTCTCACTGCACTGCCACATGACCAGATAAGACCGCCTATGTCTATCCTCAACTCTCCTCAGTTGTCACAACTTAAAATTCCAAGTAGTTCCTTTATTGAGTTCCCAACCACAGGTATCCTCAGGTTAATTGTGGCTCTTCTCATCTTAGTGAGTATGCAGTGATAGAATAATTTTTCTGTAACATCTACAAACAAACTCACACAAACACTCACATAATACAATGGAGAGGAATATTAGATTTAACCATAGGAAGCAGGAATAGATTCATACTTGTATAAAAAAGAATGGGTAGAGACATGGTGCTACTTATATTAGAAATGTTATGCCCATACTTTGACAGCTATCACTAATAAAGGGTTATCTCTTTATGTACAAATTTTGAGTTATATTATTTTGTGATTTATTTTATTTTAATTCTAGCCACTAAATATATATGTGTAGGACAGCATTATTGTGGTTTTAATTTGTATTCTAATAATGGCTAATATTGGTGAGCATCTTTTATGCAATTATTTGACCTCTTTATATCCCTTTAAGTAAAAAAAATTTTTAAGTGTTTGGTCCATTTGCTAAATAGGTTGGTTCTTTTCTCACTGTTGATTTTGACACTGTCAAGAAGAAGCTGCCTTGAGGCATAATTTCTTCCTCAGGGAGACCTCAGTTTTGCTTGTAAGAGCTTCAGCTGATTGTTGAGGACTACATTATATAGGGTGATCTCCTTTATTTAAAACTTATTGAGGAATTCCCATCGTGGTGCAGTGGATGACTCCAACTAGGAACCGTGAGGTTGAGGGTTTGATCTCTGGTCTTGCTCACTGGGCTAAGGATCCAGCATTGCTGTGAGCTGTGATGTAGATCACAGACATGGCTCGGATCTGGCATTGCTCTAGCTGTGGTATAGGCTGGCAGCTGTAGTTCCAATTAGACCCCTAGCCTGGGAATCTCCATATCCCATGAATGCAGCCCAAAACAAACAAACAAAACCTTATTAATTTTAGGTGTTAATAACTTATACAGAATATCTCAAAACACATCCTAGATTATCATTTGATAGCTGGGCACTATATCCTGGACATATTGACATAAAACTAGCTGCCAGAGAACATCCTTTGTCAACTTGATAACCATATTCATCTCCTTAGCTGACTGATCTCCAAATAGTAGCAAAAACAAAGACATAAATCCACTTAACATGATATCAATATTCAACATGCAGCCAAAGAATCATTATCATTTTGCCAAAAGAGATACAAAGTCATGGGGTAATGTTCTCTCTGGTTCTTGATATTTTGATATATTTATAATCAAATGAAGAAGAAATACCCATAACAGTTATAGATTACAGTCCTTGTTTTCTGCAAGTTCTTATTAGAAATATCTAGTATTGATAATGCTCTTCTTCCAACATCTAATCCTTATTCCCTTTGCCCCCAGAAAGAACTTCTGCTGGTCATGGCTGTGTTTGGTGTGTGATGCAAAACTTCATTCCTGAAGGATCTGGGCCATTAGTGTATTTGCCTCAATTGACTTGGTATAGTTTTACATTGAATTTTATAACAGAACACACACATATACATATATATGTATGTATTGCATATTCTATTGTCTAGAACAATGAAAACAATATAGTGTTGGTGGAGGGGTAGCCACTATACCAATGGAATTTAAGACAGTTTAAAAATTGCCCCACACAAACATGAATGCTTTTTGACAAAGTTTCAAAACCATTTGGCTGAAATAATATAGCGTCTCAAAAGTGGTGTTGAAAAATTGGACACGCAAAACAATCCAAAAAAATTGTGAAAAACTGAACCTCTATATAAACCTCAAACCTTTTACAAAAATTAATTCAATATTAATCCTGTAATGTTGATGTGATGATAATATTAGTTAAATGAAGTTCATTATATACTTTTACTATATTCCAAGGGATTTAACCATATTCTTCTGTCTACTTTTGTATATGTTTGAAATTTTACATATTTAGAAAAAGAGCTACACTTCTGCTTTTTTCTTTACAGACTAATTATTTGTCCATTTAATCATCTACCATCCTTCACTTATACTTCACAGTTCCCTGAAATCTCAGTAGTGATATTTACTTCCACAAACACTCTGATTTTATACATTCTTCCACTTATGGTCCATTCTGAATTTCGGCACAAGAGAATTTTATGTATAAGAAACAGATTAGGAACCAGTATAAAGGTCAGGGGAGTGTCTAAATTGTAAATGTCAAGAGAATACCTACAAGTCATAGTCTGTGCACTAATTAAAACACTACAGAATATGTAACTAAAGACATTTGATTATTGGAGTCTGCAAAAACAAATAAATAAAGCGCAAGAAAGACAAAGTGAAAGAATGTAGAGTAAGAGGTCACTACAAAGGCATGTTATGGCCAGAAATATTTTTGGGTTACTTTCCAAAATATTTGAATGTCAATTATAATGAGTTAGTTCAGTTAAAAAGTGACATGGAAGAGGACTAATCCCCATAAGACAGAAAAAAAAAAAATATTTAAGGGGCACTACTTGTTTTGAAGGAAAAAATGTTTTAGAAAGTTATTGGCAACTCTTAAATTCAAATAGTTTAAAACAGAATGTCAAGAGAAAAACATACAAAATCTATGTCAATGAAAGAAATAATTTCATTCCAGTCTGTGAAGGTAAGCATGAATTTTTCATCAAAAGTGTGATTTACATTTTAGATTTTTTTTTAGAAAATTACATCTTTAATATCAAACTTCAGAAAGTCCAAATATTTACACTATATTAACAGAATAATGTATTATACTTAATAAGTTAAACTCTATTTCAGACAACATCTACATTTTTCTGTCAGAAAAATGAGTGAGATAAATGATTACAAGACTTTGAAATGTATTGTTAGAATGTAACAAAAAATATTATTGAGGCAGTTTTGAAAAAAACCTAATACAATAATACTTACTGGAGAAGGCAGTAATTGGTCATTTTAAAAATAAGTTTTGAATACCATAGGTAGCAGGAGTGGAGAGCAGATCCCAGAGAGCCCAGAGTAGCCCCACTGATGCCACTGGCCTAGTTACCATCACACCATGGAGGAGCTGAAGCTACTGCAGCCAGCCCCAGTCACCATCACAGCAATGTTGAGCAGTGAAGCTGAGACCCAGCAGCTGCCTGCTGCTCCCTTCCCACCCCAGGCCGCCCCCACCCTCAGGGAGAGGTGGCCAGGCCTGGGTGGCCTCACATCAGTGGTGTCTGCTGATGGGGACAAGAATGTCATCAAAATGAAGGTTCAATATAACAAACATATATGGTTTCATCAACAGGAATTACACCAAGGAAAATGTATTTGTGTACCAGACTGCCATAAAGATTAACCCCAGGAAGTGCCATGGCAGTGTAGGAGATGGAGAGACTGTGGAGTTTGATGTTGTTGAAGGAGAAAAGGGTGCAGAGGCAGAAAACATACAGGTCCTGGTTGAGTTCCAGTGAAAGGGAGCAAATATGCAGCAAACCATAGCCATTACAGATGCTATCCACATCACAGGTGTCCTCCATGCAATTTCAAGCAGAATTGACAGAATAGGGAGAGTGGGGGAAATAATGGGGGATCAGACAGTGCTCCTCAAGGCCAGGACCAACAGTGCTGGCCCTACTGGCTCTACCAGGCCTACCGCAGGCAAAGGTTTCCACCTTACTACATGCAGCAACCAGATGGGCAGAGACCACAGTATTCCAACCCTCCTGTGCAAGGAGAAGTGATGGAGGGTGCTGACAACCAGGGTGCAGGAGATCAAGGGAGAGAGTGGGACAGAATATGCATCAGGGATATAGACCATGATTCCACAAGGGTTCTCCACACCAAAGACAACCCAGAGATGATGTCAACAAAGAAGGTAAGTGGACTTGGAGAATAGACTTGTGGTTTCCAAGGGGGAGGGGGAAGGAGTGGGGTGGATTGGGAGTTTGGGGTTAATAGATGCAAACTATTGCCTTTGGAATGGATTAGCAATGAGATCCTTCTGTGTAGCACTGGGAACTATGTCTAGTCACTTATGATGGAGAATGATAATGTAGAACATATACATATATGTGTAACTGGGTCACCACATTGTACAGTAGAAAAAAAAGTGTTTTGGGGAAATAACAATTGAAAAAAATAATTTAAGGAAAATCAAGGAAATGAGACCCAGGGTCAGCAGTCACTTCAATGTCCTTACCACCGCAACTTCAATTACAGGTACAGATGCCCAGGAACCCTAAATCATGAGATGGCAAAGAGACAAGAGCAGAGGAACCACCAGCTGAGTATTCATCTTCTCTCAAGGCTGAAGCTGAGTAAATGCTAACTTACTGTCTCTACCATCATCTGGTTTAGCTATCAAACAAGAAGAAATAAATATGAAATTCTAGCAATAAGAAATGAACAAAAGATTGGAGCCAAAGACACTAAGTGCTGGCTTTTTGCCTGCTGACAAGATAACTAGAACTATATGTATTATCTATGCAGCATGGGGTTTTTATTATTTTTACCTAAAGATGTCTTTTTGGTAATGGCAAACATGTTTATGTGTCTGTTTGCTTTTTTTTTTTTTTTTTTTTTTTTTTTTTTAGGTCTGGTTTTTCTAAAGACACCTTTGAAAGTTTTAAAATTGTTTTATGTCTGGTCAAGTTGAGATTTTTAAGAACCTGATTTTTTATTTGTAATAAAAATTTGTAGCTTGATTTTTTCAAAAAAAGTCAATAAATTGAAAACACCTGTTAATAAAGGTCTTAAATAATTGTCAAAAAATAAAAAAATTAAGTTTTGCCCATGACCATCAATGAAATGAATTATTTCCAAAGTAACACTATCTTGAAAAGGAATCTAGCAATTTAAGGTATTTAAAAAAATTCATGGTAATAAAACTTTTCTGATTCAAAAAATACTACAAAATCTGATTACACATATAACTAAGTGTCTTTTTCCCTATCCAAGGGAATTTAGAGCCCTAAGTTCATTACTTAAATAAAACTGTGTCCCTGAGTAAAGAACTCAACTGCAGCAAAAAGCCTCAATTAAAAGAACAAAAGAATCAAGTCCTCCTTTACTGTTCACCTTGAAGGGCTTCTGGAAAAGAGGACTGTGAGTAGTATTAATTTTGAAGTAGTGTATATTAATTTTATTTGTTCTCTAGGTACAATGAAAGGATACATATATAGGATCAAATTATAGTATTAATCTCATCTCCCATGTTAGGGATGAATTTAGTTTATTTAAACAACAGGAGACCACATTTTACTAATCACTAAAGTGAATATTTTTATTTATTTAGCTTTTATTTTTAGGGCTCCACCTGGAGCATATGGAATTTCCCAGGCTAAGGGTCGAATTGGAGCTGTAGCTACTGGCCTACACCATGGCCATAACAGTGCTGGATCCTTAACCCACTGAGGAAGGACTGGGATAGATCCCATGTCCTCATGGATACTAGTCAGGTTCCATACCACTGAGCCACAATGGGAACTCAGAGTTAAATATTTTAGTACAAAAATTTGCTGAAGAATTCTTAGCTTGTGGCCTTTATCCCACTTCCTTCCCCCTTCCTTTCCTCCCTTCCTCACCCCCATCCCCATTCCCCATCCTCTCTCTTCTTTCTGTGGCTTACATTTCATCTGGTCTCTGATTCTCATATTGCTTAAATATCATTTCAGAAAATAAAATGCTGACAGCCTTGGTGATTGATGTGGCAAATAATGTTTTCTTTGTTGTGGAACATATTAATTTCATTAAAACATTTTTTTGGAAATTAAATATAAAATCATTTAACAGAAGTAGAATCTGTCCATCAGAGATTGAAGCATGTAGAGGAATCAAAATAGGATTTGTGGTCAGAAACTGTTGGGTTTGTGCACTTTTTCTTTGTAACCCAATTCTTTCACATTTTCTGGGTTATTAAAATATTTAGGGATAATATATTAACCCAACACAGTTTTAATATATAATATCTGTCAGTTTTCCAGACAAATATAGCTTTTGAAATTGTAATAAAGCCATTCATGAATGGTATTCCTGGAAAAACTGAAAAAAATTCCAAATTCAAAGGGAGGATCCTCAATATTTTTATATTAAGGAAATACTTTATGCTACTATAATATTGAGGAGGAAATTAGAAATTGGATAGAAATTGCTTAATAATCCTATTTCCTACATTTCAAAGCCTTTATCATGTAATTACTATTTAATATTCACAAGGCATGTGGAAATTTAAAAAAGTACTGGGAGTCCCACTGTGGCACAGTGGAAATAAATCTGACTAGTATCCATGAGGTTTGATCCCTGGCCTTGCTCAGTGGGCTGAGGATCTGAGGTTGCTGTGAGCTAGTGAGCTGTGATATAGGTCACAGATGCAGCTGAGATCCTGCATTGCTGTGGCTGTGGAGTAGGCTGGCAACTGTAGCTCAGATTTGATCCCTAGCCTGGGAAATTCCATATGCTGTGGGTGTGGCCTATTAAAAACCAAAAAAAAAAAAAACAAATACTTATTATTAATTTCTATTCACAGCTTGCCTCAAATCCTGTTAGAGTAAATTAGTGACTCAGTTTTAGATTATTAATTTCTAATTTGTTTTTCAATTATTTGTTTTCTTTGTTCTGCTTTGTTTTTCAAAAACACTCACCTGTCAGAACATTGGAGACAAATTAAGACAGGACATCAGAGTTCCCTTGTGCTCCAGTGGGTTAAGATGTGGGATTGTCACTGCTATGGCTTGGGTCACTGCTATGGCATTTGTTCAGTTGCTGGAGCATGAAATTCTGTAAGCCATGGGTGAAGCCAAAAAAAAGCAAAACAAACAAACAAACAAACAACCACACTGGGGTGTGTTTGGAGGTCAGGGTAGAGGCCTGGATGGGCGAGTGGTGTTCAGGAGCCTTCTTGTGTGGTATAAAATATGTCCTTTGCTTATAGAGGTTTGTGGAAACTTTGGAAAGGTGCAGCTTTCAGAATGCAGTTGAAGCTGAAGGAAGAAAATATTTTCTTCATTTTATTCTTTATACTGGAAGAATTAATAGCAGTCATAAGTTACTCTGATCACATGGTAGTCACCATCCACATCTCAAATCAGTCATTTAGTTCTTCATACATGTTGAGCATATTCATAAACATTTGCCTGAAAAATTTTAACACAAACTTTTTGAAAAAAATATCATCAGCAGTAGAATTGGTATGAATTTATTTACATGAAATGCTATTATAAAAATAGACTATAATTTCAGTACAAAAAGTCTAAGTAAGATCCTCAACTCTGCCTAAGTCAGAAACATTAAAGTCCATCTTTGAGTTCTTTGTTAGAAAAGAAAACCCATAAACCACTTGTATATTTTTAAAATAGTGGTATAAGTACAGGCAGTTTGTGAGGTTTTTTTTATTATAATGAAGGATTCATGTATCATTAATGCAAGATGTGAAGCCATAGCTACAAGTATAATAAATAGTCTCCAGTGGAACTCAGTCTCTGGTGGACATGTTCTTATAACTAGAAAATTGGTAGTGTTACAATTTGTTTTATAATGTGTTTGATATAGGAGTTCTCTACTGTGCTCAAAATATTTTAGTATCCATATTTGAAAATTTTACACTTTCCTCCCTGATTACGTCCTTGATGCATTACCGTTTTATATCTAGAAATAGTCCAGTCCTTTGGAATGTTGTATTAATTTCTTTTTTTTAAATTTAATTTTCCCTCTGTACAGCAAGGGGGTCAAGTTATCCTCACATGTATACATTACAATTACATTTTTCCCCCACCCTTTGTTCTGTTGCAACATGAGTATCTAGACAAAGTTCTCAATACTATTCAGCAGGATCTCCTTGTATATCTATTCTAAGTTGTGTCTGATAAGTCCAAGCTCCTGATCCCTCCCACTCCCTCCCCCTCCCATCAGGCAGCCACAAGTCTTTTCTCCATGTCCATGATTTTCTTTTCTGAGGAGATGTTCATTTGTTCTGGATGTTAGATTGCAGTTATAAGTGATATCATATGGTATTTGTCTTTGTCTTTCTGGCTAATTTCACTCAGGATGAGATTCTCTAGTTCCATCCATGTTGCTGCAAATGGCATGATGTCATTCTTTTTTATGGCTGAGTAGTATTCCATTGTGTATATATACCACCTCTTCTGAATCCAATCATCTGTCGATGGACATTTGGGTTGTTTCCATGTCCCGGCTATTGTGAATAGTGCTGCAATGAACATGCGGGTGCACGTGTCTCTTTTAAGTAGAGATTTGTCTGGATAGATGCCCAAGAGTGGGATTGTGGGGTCATATGGAAGTTCTATGTATAGATTTCTAAGGTATCTCCAAACTGTTCTCCATAGTTGCTGTACCAGTTTACATTCCCACCAACAGTGCAGGAGGGTTCCCTTTCCTCCACAGCCCCTCCAGCACTTGTTATTTGTGAATTTATGAATGATGGCCATTCTGACTGGTGTGAGGTGGTATCTCATGGTAGTTTTGATTTGCATTTCTCTTATAATAAGAGATGTGGAGCATTTTTTCATGTGTTTGCTGGCCATCTGTATATTTTCCTTGGAGAAATGTCTATTCAGGTCTTTTGCCCATTTTTTCATTGATTGATTGGCTTTTTTGCTGTTGGGTTGTATAAGTTGTTTATATATTCTAGAGATTAAGCCCTTGTTGGTTGCATCATTTGAAACTGTTTTCTCCCAATCTGTAAGTTGTCTTTTTGTTTTCTTTTGGGTTTCCTTTGCTGTGCAAAAGCTTTTCAGGTTGATGAGGTCCCATGGGTTTATTTTTGCTCTAATTTCTATTGCTTTGGGAGACTGATCTGAGAAAATACTCATGAGGTTGATGTCAGAGAGTGTTTTGCCTATGTTTTATTCTAGGAGTTTGATGGTGTCCTGTCATATATTTAAGTCTTTCAGCCATTTTGAATTTATTTTTGTGCATGGTGTGAGGGTGTGTTCTAGTTTCATTGCTTTGCATGCATCTGTCCAGGTTTCCCAGCAATGCTTGCTGAATAAACTTTCTTTTTCCCATTTTATGTTCTTGCCTCCCTTGTCAAAGATTAATTGACCATAGGTGTCAGGGTTTATTTCTGGGTTCTCTATTCTGTTCCATTGGTCTGTCTGTCTGTTTTGATACCAGTACCACACTGTTTTGATGACTGACTTTGTAGTATTTCTTGCAGTCTGGGAGAGTTATGCCTCCTGTTTGGTTTTTGTTTCAATTAAACTTTCAAATCTGAGTATTCTGGTAAAATTAATTTGATTTGTTTAAATGAAAGTGTAAAACCCCATAAGCATTTGTTAGAAATAAATATTCCATTTGCATTAGTAAAAATTATTTTTAAACTTAGAGGTCTGATTTTTCTCTGATTCTTTGTAATATTCCATAAGTGCAAGCAACATGCTTGTTCAGATATCCATTAAAAAACATTGTTTCTTAGCATAAGTGTGGCTTATTTAAGATCTTGAAAAAAGCCTCCCCAAAATATTTTTCCATTAGATGACAGTTGGTCTATTCTTTAAAGGAAAATTTTTTTAACTGTTTAAGTTTTGCTATTTTATAGCACTTTGGGGGAAAAATTCTATTTTGTAACATGAGCCTACATCTATTTGTAGTATTCAATTTAGTGAAACAAGAACCATTATATTGGTATAGAGTGCCCTGTGCATATTTTTTTCTGTAATTTTCTGGGCAATTTCCTTTCTAGTCCTAAGATTTTTTGCAATTAGCATATTTAATTTGTCAAATTTAGGTTCACATTCAAAGTTGGAAGGTGGAAAAGTTGATGAAACAATTGTTTTTTTATGTTTTTCAGGTAGTTATTGTTTTTTGAGGACTATAATTGGAGATGGAGATAAAATTAAAATTCAGAAGTATTCAAAGAGATAGCAGAAAAGCCAGGAGTGTGTTCCAAAGAAAAGATGATATTAAGGAAAGCATTTGAACCTCCAATTTATAGAAGTATAAATTCAGTTGTTTAATATTCTGATTTATGTGGCTACTGAAATACCCACATACACACACACACATACTTAAATGAAATACTGAGATATTTTACATTTTTATACTAAGTCTTTGAGATCTTGTGTGATTTTTGTCCTTTCAGCACATCTCTGTTTGGACTAGCCACATTGTCAAGGCTCATACCCACCTGTAGCCTGTGGCTACCATCCTGGGTAGCATGGCTCTGATTGTCCTGACTCACCTTTCAGATCAGCTTATCATTTCTCCAAGAGCCTTTCTCTAACTCCTCAGGCTGTAGTTTCCTGGGATACTCAGTCTTATTTATAGACTCATATTCCTTTCCTTAGGAACAATGATCATAGTTGTAAATTCACCTTTAATTAGTGAGATTGTTGATGTGTGTCTATGCAACTAGATGTAGGCATAAGTGTTTCCTGTTGCCTTTTGTATTTACACACAACTGGTGCTCCATAAATAGTATTTGGAATGAATTGTGCTAACCACTATTATAAGGTCACTTGACCAGAGTTACACATTTAATTTTAGAATCAGGCACTAAATTCTTTCTAATTCATTTTGCTGGCATGAGAGTATATAAAAACATCACCAATATGAGAAGTGGTTTTAATTGTAATTTGTTTGCTTGTAACGGTGTTTTCCTAGTCAATAGTTCTGTAAGCAGTCATTTTAAACTATAAGCATATTTTAAGTTGATTTAACAGATTTGATAAAAGAAGTTTAAAAATTTGAATTCTTTTAATTTAAATTCTCTGTGTACATTTATTCTGAAAATTATAAGACTGGCTTAAATTATTATAAAATAAATTTTTAAATGAAAGAATGAAAATGTTTAGATTAATATGGTAGTCTGTTCTTCTTTTTAAAGAATGCTTACTCTGCATTTGATGGGATGATTAAATCGTGTGGTCCAACTATCTAATTATTTAAAAGCCAATGAATTATATTTTGGCTGTATTTTAGATAATTTCAGGTTGTAACATAGTCTTGAGTATAAAAGGGAAATTAAATATTGTGCATTGCATAGGTAAGTTTACATTTTTGTGTGTATTTTGCAAGTAGAAGAATGAGATCCTGTTAAAGAGTTGTCTAGGATTTCATTTGTAGCCGATATTTGAAGGATGCTCAGCATTTATCCAAAGAGAGGGAGGGGTATTTCTATCAAAGGAATAGCACATAACACAGGTATAGGGTTTGTGATAGTCACACTAAACAATCAGAAGTCAGTAATTCAACCTGTAGCCACAACGCAGTGTGTTGTGGTGGGAGGGGGTGGGAGGCAGGTCCATGAAGTGAGTCTGGAAGGACAGTGTGAAAGTAGCCAAAAATGGTCCCCACGTGGCCCTCTGAGGGGTGTGAACCCATCCTGAGCAGCAGCGAGAAGGGCAGTTGGGGGAAGACCCAGAAAGTGTGAGCCCCAAGGGGCAGTCACAGCAGGAGGGATGGGGGGAGGGGCACTTACATCAATGTGTTCATTTATCAAGACAAAACCAATAAGGAAACAGTTGTCTTAAATGACACTTTAGACAAGTTGATCTTAACAAATATCTACAGGATATTCCATCTAAAAACAAGAAAGCACATTCTTTTCAAGTGCACACAGACAATTCTCCAGGATGGATCACATCCTAAGACACAAAACAAATGCCAACAAATTTAAGAGGATAGATATTATATCAAGTTTTTTTTTTTTTCTGACCCCAATGATATGAAAATAGAGGTCAATTGCAGGAAGAAAAATGGGAAAAACAGATGAAAAGTAAGCAACATGCTGCTAAAAAAACCAATGTGTCAATGAATAAACAATGGGGGGGTCTGAAAATACCTCAGGAAAAGTTAAAAATTAAAACACAACATTCCAAAATATTTGGGACACAGCAAAAGCAGTTCTAAGAGGGAAGTTTATAGCAATACAGGACTAACCCAAGAAACAAGAAAAATCTGAATCTTACCTACCATATAAAGAAATGTGAAAAAAACAAGCCCAAAGTCAGATAAGAGAGAAACAAATAATAATAAAGAGTAAATTAATGAAATACAGACCCCCCAAAATAAAAAAAACAATATTTTCTGAAAAAACATAATAAGCTTTTAGCCAGCTCATTAGGAAAAAGACAGAGCCCAAATTTTTTAAAAATTTGTGATTAATTTCTTAAAAATTGTGATTAGCAAAGCTCAACTTCACTAATTACCAAAGAAATGCAAATCCAAAACACAATATGAGATATCTCTTCACATTTGTCAGAATGGCTATCACCAAAAAGACCACAAATAAAAAATGTTGGTTAGGATGAAAAAGAAACATTTGTACACTGTTAGTAGAAGTGTTTAAGTTTGTAAAGCCGCTATGGAAAGCAGTATGAAGGTTCCTCAAAAAATTAAAAAAGGAAATAATGTATAATCCAGCAACTTCATTGCTGGGTATATATCTAAAGAAAATTAAAACATATTAGGAAGGATAAATGCACCCCAATCTTCATAGGAACATTATGTACTATAGCCAAGATATGGAAACAACCTAAATGTCCATCAACGGATGAATGGATAAAGACGTGATATGTATATACAATGGAATACCAGTCATCCACAAAAAAGAATGACATTTTCAAAAATTCTGGTGGACTTGGAACATATTATGATTGGTGAAGTAAGTTATGCAGAGAAAGACAAATGCTGTATGATATCATTGATGCATGGAATTGAAAAAATAAAACAGTCATGAATATAACAAAACAGAAACATACTCACAGTTATAAAGAACAACCTAGTGGTTACCATTGGGGAGAGGGAAGAGAGGAGGAGCTAGATGGGGTAGAGGATCAAGAGGTACAAACTGCAATATATAAAATAAATAAGCTATAAGGATATACTGTATAGCACAGGGAATATACCAGTATTTTATAATAACTTTAAATGGAATATAATCTATAAAATTATTGAATCACTAAGTTGTACACCTGAAACTCATATACTATTATAAATCAACTATATATCTCAAAGGTTAAAATGTTGCAAAATTTTTTTATTTTTCATTTATTATTTATTTATTTATTTTGTCTGTCTTTTCTAGGGTCTCACCTGCAGCATATGGAAGTTCCTATGCTAGGGGTCTAATTGGAGCTGTGGGCTACACTACAGCCCCAGCAACACCAGATACAAGCTGTGTCTGTGACCTATAACACCAGATCCTTAAACCACTGAGCAAGGCTGGAGATCAAACCTGCAACCTCATGGTACCTAGTCAAATTGTGAATTGTTTCTGCTGTGTCATGATGGGAACTCCAGTATTGGCTACATAATTTATTTATTTCTTTTTTTTTTTATTCTCTGGCATTTAGGGCCTTGATCTGGAGAGACACCGCACAAGGGTCTAGCTAATTCCTAGAGATAGAAAACAACACCCTTCAAGTGTACCTTGGATGTAAAACCCAACAAATCCATAGACAACATTCCCAACTGTCTCCTTGAAAATACAGACACATAGCCAATATTCCCTCTTCCCTAAATCACCCCAAGGAAGGATATTAGACAACTAGGCATCATCCTTATGATGATCACACCAAATTATTCAAACTAGCCAATCTTTAGGTTACTTGGTGTACCTACATTTTTGCACCCATTCTGATGGCCATCTAAAACCCCTGGAAAAGAGAAATTCACCAAGGCATCCTAAGAGTGCTGGACATAGGTAGTTGGCCACAAACCTAACAACTGGATTGATTTTTAGAAACCTTTTCAAATGATTGAGACCAAGGAAGAAATACAATTTGACTCATGAGCAAAAGCATGAGTTGTCAAAGTAATTAGTATACGATCCTGGTCCAGCATCTTGAGTTAACTTTCTACTTAGCTGTCATTTTTTTTTCTCTTCCTGTCCTGGTGACGTTGGTCTTAGAATAAGAAAAAATAATTGTAATTCATTCAGGAGGAGGCCTCAAAACCAAATCTCTATCAAAAACTAAGGTGTAAGAAATTATGACCTATCTTTTATATTAGCATTCCATAGATTTAGCAAACTTAAAAATACTATTTATAGTTTCTAGAAACCATGTGTTTTTCTTAAAAAAAATGGAAAATGTCTTAATGGGCACAAAACATATATATTAATAATCCTAAATATTTTTAGCTTCACTGTAAATGGAACTCTATGTTCAGTAATTAATATTCCAGTATCTTACTTGGAAATGACTTAGATTTTTAATGATTTTTCATCTTTTGACTTAATCTAGCAAAACTCAAGTTACCAACATCTGGAAAGACTATTTAGGCAGATATTTCCAAAATATAATTATAGAGTTTAACCTAAAAGCTTTTAATTCATTTACCTCTACTTTATTTAATTAAAAGATTCATAATACCAAGTTATTTTTCTTGCTAACAAACAATAAGATCTTACTTGCTTTCTAATAAACCTAGGTGCTATAAAAGTATTATATATAATGTTGATAACTAAAAAAATGCCTGTAATAATTAAACCAAAGAGATAACATCTTTAATACCTGATATTAATTCAATACTGAATATTTGCCAGATTATGTAATCCAAAAATTCATTCTGGCCAGTTTCTTTTATATTGCTGAGTATTTATATAAATGCTTAATTTCCTATAATCCAATTTGATAAAGCTTTTACAAATTAACTCTGGGAATAACAAACATCTACAACACGCAGGTATACAAACACACAAATAGATACAGACACCATATAATTTCTTGTTTTTTTTTTTAAGCATGCTTGTACTATGGTTTTAATAGACATACATGAACTAGTCAATATAGACAGATTTATAATTCCATACAGTCAGGATGACACACAGGGACGCTGTAAACAGGGATGCGGGACCAGAGAATGGGTGTGCAATGTGGGTGGGGGTAAGGCCCTGGCCACACCCTGAGCTCTCTAGGCTGGACTCTTGCACAGGGGGTGGTGAGCCAGGGGCTCTTGCTGGGACAGGAGGCCAACTCATAGCCCAGGAACCAAGCAGAGGGACTGGCCCTGCAGTGAAGCTCAGGGGCTGGAGGCTCAGAGAAAAACCCTCCACACTCTCCATCCTCCTCTGCACTGCCAGCTGCAGCTCCATGGCCTTAAAATAGGACTCTGGGTTAGGGCTCTTCCAGGAGCACCTGGGGCCATTAGTGCGGCTCTATGGCGATTCCCAGGCCCTTGGCTGGGTACCTTGATCCCAGGCCCAATGCCCACTCCAACCTGGATCCAGATCAAATAAGGTATGCTCAGCCACACCCAGGTCAGAGGGGGCATTTAGGTTTGCACCTGGCCAGAGGCGAGGCTTGCTCCAGCTCCATGGCACTCCAGTTTCAGGCGCAGCCACTCAGTCTGGGTCCAGTTCAGCTGGAACAAGGGCTATGGGAGTGCTACTTTTGAGCCGCAGGTCACCATCTGTGCCTCCCATGCCCCGTCCCTTCCGCTGTGCCAGAGGGAGCAAACAAGTATCAACTGCACCATCCCAAGAGAAATTGCAACTCATCCATTTTCTTCCCCCCTGGCACTTTTCTCCTACATCTTTTTGCTTTGTTTTATCTCATTTTGGAGGGCTGAGTGGGGTCCAGGAAAGCAAATATGAAACTAAGCCAGATGTGGGGAGCAGGGGGCCATGGAGGCACCAGGTCCTCAGTTGTACCCCCTGCTGCTGCCAGGCACCCTGCCCACCACTGGCCCTCATGGCCCATCTGAGTGGTCAGCTATTGTACTGGCATAACTTTAGGCCTGAGGCTGGTCCCTGCATGCTGCCTGTAGCCAAATGAATGATGAGTGCTGTTTGGCTTTGAGAGGCAGGCTGTCTAGGCTCGATTTGCACATGTCCTGGTAGATGCTGTACAGCAAGATGGGTGTGCCATAAGAGCAGGCGCCTGGTGACATGGCCAAGTTAAGTGAGGAGCCAGTGAGGTTGTTTATGTTGAGGCCCAAGTTGGACATGCTGGGCACGGCGGCAGGGCCCATGCTTGGGGGCATGGTCATGGAGGAGATGTGTCTGTGTTTTAGTGAACATTAATGGAAACATATTGAGTAATAAGTCTACTAATTACCAAAGGACAGGATAACACTTTACATAATAGAATGATTATGACTCGAGTCATTCTTCACTGCATGCTGAAATTTTCATGTGAATTATTTCTTCAAATGATAGCCTGATTTTTCTATATAATATTGTTATATTAACTTCCAATAACTTAAAAGTGAAAAGGAATTCCATGAATTAATTTAAAAAGATTACCATAATTTTTTTAGTGCATTGGGCTTTTAATTGTGTGTGTTAGAGACTTTTCAGCTCTGTCACAATTAAAGGAATAAGGTAGAATTCTAAATAGGATAGTTTGTAAAAGCATGAGTCTTGAAAATAAACCAACACTGTAACAAATAACAGGAGACCTGGATAAAATGCCTTTGCTTTGAAACTATCTTTCTTCTTCTGTTGCATAGGGAGATCATAAGGGCCAAAACCACTTCATTCTGCTCTCTGTTCCAATCCTGTAACATAGCTCCATGAGAGTTTTTTAGGAAAATCTCCCTAATCTTAGTGGTTGCAAAAGAATATGGTCAGAGCACTAGCATCTTCCTTACAAGCCATGCTGCTCTTAACTGCAGCAGGATGCCCAACAGAAACTGAGACTGCTTGAGCCCTTCCCATAGCCATGGGCCCTCAGCCTCTTTTGGAAATGGCCCTGGAGTGTGAGGCCTTTTCTCTTCTGTATGACCCTTGTAATTCTCATTCTTGTCACATGTCATTTGTGGGGCATCACAAGATTGGTATTGTGATAGCTTTTCACTATATTCACTTTTTTAGCCTTAAGTAAGATTGTGGTGTAGCAAAAAAATAGGTTAATGTTTTCACAAAATGTATCTTGTACACTACATCTTTATAATTAATCATCTGATCAATGTTAAACTTCATAAATAAGATAGTTAAATCAGATTTTATAATGATGTTTTACTCATAATTGATTTTGGCAACTTCATTAGTTCAAAGAACTGGATTATGTTAATTACTTAGATCTAATCCTTTGTTAAAATGAATTAATTTTTTGTTTTTGTCTTTCCAGAAGGATTTGAGTTTTGAGAGCCTCCATTTGTGGTTGGTTTTTGCCTCTAATTAGCACCATATAGTCATGAGTATGGTTGAAATTATTGTGGAGGTGGAGTTCATAAAGACCATGAAAACTACATGAAAATATTAATAAAAGTTGGAGACATCCTAGTCATGCTTAGCGAAGATCAGGTAGCTTGCTTTGTCCTCTTACCTAAAGGCATGGGAGACAAACACATTTAGTGCAAGATGGAAAATGTCCCATCAGTGAAAGGTGCATTGTAATTTTCACAGCAGAAGCACTCTCTGCATGTCTACCTGCACAGGAAAACACTGTAGTGACCCTAACTGTTTACAGGAAAGGCCCTTACTAGGGGTCAAAGAGCCTGGTCTCTCCACTCAACTGAGCTGAGACTGCCTGATGCTTGCCCTGCAGCACCCCCTCAGCATCCTCACCAGAGGGTCCACTGAATGTGGCAATCTGCCAGCTGCTCTATCAGGCATGTTTTAACTCTGGAACATATAAAAAGGAAATCCTGTTTGGGGTTTGGTTTGGACTAATTAACTCCATTACAAATTTTTAAATCTTCTTTTAGTACAATGCAGACTCATTTGAAAGTATTTTCCATCTATTTTCCATCTTTGGTTTGGAATGATTAGATATGACAAATGTATGAAATATTAATTTATTCAGAAACTAGGTGGTTCTTGTACTTTAAAACTTTACAAATGTACACCTAAAAATATCTTTTATGTTCATATTAACCTGAGTCTGAAATGTTTAAAGCCCCTAGTGGTTTGTAAGAGGAAGACATTGTCCTAGGGGATGGTACATCATGTGGTCATATTTTAGTTTGTATGTTTGAGGGTCTTCTGATTCATGGCATGTGATTTTCAGCTCAGAGGATTTCACCATCACCATATACTGTGTTTGGTAGCAAGTGGTTTGTCAGTTATTAAAAAGACATATAAAACATTCACCAAAATACATTCTTGGGAAAATGTTGTTACTTTGGATGCTTCCAGAATCGAGATTCCCACATTAATAGTCTTTTTTGTTTTCCTTTAAAGATACATTTTTAAATATTTAAAATGTTTTCAAGTTGACATTTTAATGAATATTTGTTATATGCTGTTATACTACATACAATACAACGATGTGTTGGTTTATATAACATAAATTAAAGATATAATTCAACTTGATCAAACTATGTACTGAGATATTTTTTTCTAAGAACAGAGGAGTTTGCTGAGTGAGCAAAACGTCTTATCACTTTGTGACTAATTACATGTATTTATGAAATATCAATCTGGGAGTAGAATTAGAATCTATGTTTCATTACCACCATGGAAGATCATGAAGTTGATTCATTTGTACAGTCATTAAAACATGTTTTTGCTAATATAACACTTTAACCAAACAACTGCACCTGTGTGACATGTCTTTTAGGGAGCCAGTGGTAGGTATGGATGGGAATAATACCCCTAGAAACAACAGAGCACAAATATAACCTGCAGAGTCATTCCATGTTCATTGAAATTTCCTGAAGTGCAAGTATTTATGATTCTTTCTATACTATTCTATAGTCAATATTTAAATAAAAGTAGTTTGGTAGCATTTAAATACAAATGATTATGTGGTGATCACTGGCAATTATTCTGTTAAAACAAAACTGTAACTGTAATGTGATCATATTTCCAGGATTAAGCTATTCTATTACTTTTTTCCCTCTAAATTGTTAATACAAATTATGTAAACTGGATTAAACACTTGGGAAAGTAAAAATATCCTTGCTGTTTCATTTGTTCCACTTCTGCAACCAAGTGAGAATGACAATGGCAAACCTGATTCCGTGGGACTCCATGAGTAACTGCCAGAACTTTCTGATTGTGACTTGCTTAGGATTTAATGGACTATATAATTATCAAGAGTTAAGTAAATTTTCAGTAAGATATTCAATGGATTTATTCATTTCTTGATTTGATCTTTCTGGTGTTCCTATGTTGCACCAGACACTATTAGCTGCCTTTATGGAAACATGAAAAGAAGGGGCAGGTCAAACAAAAAGTGAATTTTTATTTTTTTATTTTTCTTTTTAGGGCTGCATCTGCAGCATATGGAAGTTCCCAGTCTAGGGGTGGAATCATAGCTGCAGCTGCAGGCCTACACCACAACCATGGCAATGCCAGATATGAGCCACATCCTGACCTACATTGCAGCTTGTGGCAATGTCAGGTCCTTAACCCACTGCATGAGGCCAGGAATAAAACCTACATCCTCATGAATACTAGCCAGGTCCTTAACCCACTGAGCCACAATGGGAGCTCCAAAAATGAATGTATTAATTGTAGGAATTGGGAATTTATTAATTATAGTACATTTTTGGCATCATTTTTCATATAGAGGGACAGGAAACACAAAAGTCCTTTATTTAGGCTGAAAAGAGCTTGGTCATTCCAAGACCAGAAGTAAACTTCAGTTGCAAGGTAGCTGAAGCTCCTTGGCTAGGCTGCATAACACAGCTGATGGAATGTACAGTAGGAGTATATTTAGCAGAAAAGTAAGAAAGGGGAAGAGCCTAGATTAAAAAAAAAATCCCATTATACCTCTGAAACATTTACAGGTGAGCCAATCTGTTTACACTCTCCTCAGGATAACATGGGGTGGAGATGGGAAGAGGGCACTGTAGTGTTGATGCAGTCAGGTCAGCATAGGGCTGATTGTTGAAGCTGAGTGTCAGGTGTGGGGTTCATTATGCTACTGATCTTTTGTCTATACCATTGACCTTGAATAGTTGCAGGCATTAGGAGCACCAACCCTCTGCACAGTGGAAAACCCACTGTCACTGACAGTTGGTCATCTATATCCTTGGCTCCTCCTTGAATTGTGTCATACTTACTGCATAGGGTTTACTCTTGAAAAAACTGTGTGTAAATGGCCCAAATAGTTTAAGGGTCAGCTGTACTCAAATGTTCTTATAATAAAAAGAAAAGGGTCATCAGCTACCAAGAGCAACTTATAAAAGTGAGTCAGTAGGTATGAGTTTCTAAAAAATAAGAACTTTAGAGTAATGTTCATAGAATAACAAGTTTTGAAAAGTATTATTTGTCATATTGTAATGGAATATATGGAGAAAAAGAACAAGTTTGCTTTTCTGTTAAAATAGGTTTCTGTTTAGAAAATATTATTTCATTAACTGTAGGGAATAAAAATATGAAAGAATGTTAGCACAAAAAACCTAAAAAAAATACACCTGCAGGAGTTTGCTGGTGGCCCAGCAGATTAAGGATCCAGCATTGTCATAACCATGGTGTGGATTTGTTCCATGGCCTGGGAATTCCCATATGCCAAGGGTGCAGCCAATAAACAAAAATGAAAAACAAAAAACAAAAGAAAAAATCCCATAACATGCAAATCCTTTACCAAATGTATTTTATAGCAGTGAAATTGCTCATATAATCAGCTACTTTAATGCATTTATAACTTTTCCTCAGGTTCATCACAAATTTTTATTCAACTTAAAGTTGTATTTCTTTTTCTTTGGTATAAGACATTCTAAAAATAAGGATATGCTCTTAAATTTCAGGGCAAGCCCTTCACAAGTGTTAATGGAAAAACTACACCAACTGAAGGAAAAGTGGGCTTCCTTTATCCATCACCCACCAAAATATTCTGTAATCCAGACATGTGTTTTTTTCCACACTGAGCAATTCTCCAGTTCTTGGAAGACAACCAGACAGGTGTTCTGTGATCTGACACAACTCTGAAACTAATTAGAATTGACAGAGCCCTAAAGGTTACAGGCTTAACCCACAAGATTGTCTCCTCCTCCTCCACCTTCTGATAGTGTGTGGTTGATTCCCTGATACCTGACCAGAATCCCAAAGGGCTTACCATAATCACCTTCTAGCATAAACTCACACATAGTTGGAAGGTGCATTTATGGATAATAAAAGACAGTCTGTTTTCACCTTCATGTTCTTATCATATAGGAAAATTCCATTTGTTTTAAGAATTATGTGTTTGGAAGGGGAGGCTAAATGTATATATTTTTTTATTATAGATCAGTATCACAAAGGAAAGGAGGCTTCAAAAATGTTGCAGCTATACCATGTTGAATCATATAAATTGCTGTTTTTGTAGGTTAAAAAACAATTTTCAAAAAGTCATTGGTTTTGTGGCTTTGACCTAAACACCATTTTTAAAAATGATTTATATTTTTTCTATTATACTTGGTTTACAGTGTTTTGTCAATTTTGTACTGTACAGAAAAGTGACCCAGTGATGCATACATATATACCTTCCTTTTCTCATGTTATTCTCCATTATGCTCCACCAGAAGTGATGAGACATAGTTCCCAGCACTATACAGCAGGATCTCATTGATTATCCATTCCAAAGGCAATAGTTTGCATCTCTTAACCTCAGATCCCCAGTCCATCCCACTACCTCCCTCTCCCCCTTGACAACCACAAGTATGTTTTCCAAATCCATGATTTTCTTTTCTGTGGAAAGTTTCATTTGTGCCATGTATTATATTTCAGATATAATTGATGCCACATGGTATTTGTCTTTCTCTTTCTGACATACTTCACTTAGTATGAGTCTCTATTTCCATCCATGTGGCTGCAAATGGTGCTATTTTGTTCTTTTTTCTGGCTCAGTAGTATTCCATTTTGTATTTATACCACACCTTCTTAATCCATTCCTCTGTTGATGGACATTTTTGTTGTTTCCATGACTTGGTTATTGTGAATAGAGCTGCAATGAACACATAGGTGCATGCGTCTTTTTCAAGGAAAGTTTTGTCCAGATACATGCCCAAGAATGGAATTGCTGGGTCATATGGTAGGTCATTCCTGGCCTGATTTCTGCTCAGTAGACAAAAGCTGAATGCCTTCCCACTAAAACATGTTAACAAGACACACATGCACACTCTCATCACTTTTATTCAATATAGTATGGGAAATCCTAGCCAAAGTAATTAAACAAGCAAAAGAAATATAAAATGTATTCGAATAGGTTACCTTTTAAAGTTGTACCCCCCAAATACCTAGCAATAAACCTGACCAAGGAGGTGAAAGACTTACATGCTGAGAGATCTAAAAAATGTTAATCAAGGAAATTAAAGAGAATTCAAAGAAATGGAAAGGTATTCCATGCTCCTGGATTGGAAGAATGAATATTGTTAAAATAGCCCTACTACCCAAAGCAATCTACAGATTTGATTCAATCCTTGCCAAGTTACTCAAGACATTTTTCACAGAACTAGAACAAACAATCCAAAAATTTAGATGGAACTACAAAAGACCGGGAATTGCCAAAACAATCCTGAGGAACAAAAACCAGGCAGGAGGCATTAGTCTCCCAATCTTCAGACAATATTACAAAGCCACAGTAATCAAGCCAATGTAGTACTGGTACAAAAACAGACACACAGACCAATGGAACTGAATAGAGAACCCAGAAAAAAATCCAGACACCTAGGTCAATTAATCTTTGACAAAGGAGGCAAGAATATAAAATGGGAAAGAGAAAGTCTCTTCAGCAAGTGGTGCTGGGAAAACTGGAGAGCTGCAGCTAAATCAATGAACCTAGATGGTACCCTCACAGCATGCACAAAAATAAACTCCAAATGGCTTAAAGACTTAAATATAAGGCAAGACACCATTAAACTCCTAGAGGAGAACATCAGTAAAACATTCTTTGATATCAACCATACACGTTTTTTCTTGGGTTATGGCCACCAATGGTTTGGGGGAAGGACCTGGGCTTGGAGAGGAGGAAGGGTTCCTGGACCATCCCCTTGGAGACAACCAGATAGATGGGTACATACACTGTGGTGGAGCCCACCAAGAGCCATTTGACAAGCCCTCAGGCTGATTAACCTAAGAAACAGAGGCACCAGTCATAGCCATGTCTGCTGCATGTTTCACACAATGCAGTCACTGCAGCATAAGGGCATAATACCCCCCAGGGCTAGGCTGTCCTTCCATTGCAACCATTCCACCCCTGCCCCAGTGAAAGCTCTCCAGGCAATCTTGGGCTGAGGCAGCACCCACCATGGCCACCAGCAAATCCTCTCTCTGCCCTCACTCCATTCCCCCAGAGAGGGGGTTGGCAGGTGGTTAGGAGAGGAGCGGTGGCAGGGACATAGGCCAGGGAGGTTTTGGTGAGTGGCATGGAAGAGGGGCAGGCCTGCCACTTGGTCAGAGAGCTTCTGGGAGCTTCTGCAGCGCACTAAGCAGCCTCCCACCCACCAGACATGGCTGCTGAGGCTGCCAGCACTGAATTCTGCTGCCAGCAAGTGCCAGCCTTACCCACCTCTTTGAGTCTCCAAGCCAGGTCTTCATCCCCAGCTGTCTGCATGAGCCACCCTGGGCCTTGTGCCACCTTTCAGGCTGAGCCTGCAGGCTTCTAACCACCAGGCAGGAGAGTGGCATTCAGATATGGGGGTGGTGGGGCCGGTCTGACCACCACCCCTCTCCAGGCCTGCTGCTACTCAGTCCTGAGGGGCTGCTCCATGAGTCCCTGGCAAGGTGCACAGGTTCTCTAGTCACATGCAGCCAAACCTCAGCCAGCACTGTCTGGAAGAGAGCAATCAGAGCGGAGAGGGCAGTGGAGGGGCTGGCCTCACTACCCAGACTGAGGCTCTGTGCTGGCTCCCCACTTAAGTCAAACTCCTGTGAGCAGTGCCACATGGCACTGCCAGCCTTGGTCAGGGACAAGCGGGGCACCCCTTGTGGGTGCTAACCAACCAACCATTGAGGATACCCCAACAGCCACAGAAGATTCCAAAGTGCTGCCTGCAGCCCCTGCTTCTTCAGGCTCTGAGGAGAGACGTGAATAGAGAGGCCCCTGTTGAGGATTGCAGGGAACAGTGACTCTGGGGCAGTAGGCACCTCCAGGCTGCAGGGGAGCAGGTGGGTGAGGGGTGCTCATAGCCACTATGGGCTGGGCTTCAGGCTCAGTAGTACCTCCCACCAACATCTAATGGTGCTTTCTCTTTCCTTCTTTCTTTCTTTCCTTCTTTCTTTCTTTCCTTCCTTCCTTCCTTCCTTCCTTCCTTCCTTCCTTCCTTCCTTCCTTCCTTCCTTCCTTCCTTCTTTCTTTCTTTCTTTCTTTCTTTCTTTCTTTCTTTCTTTCTTTCTTTCTTTCTTTCTTTCTTTCTTTCTTTCTTTCTTTCTTTCTTTCTTTCTTTCCCCTCACTCCCCCTACCTCTTTTAGGACCACACCTGCAGCATATGGAAATTCCCTGGCTAGGGATTGAATGGGAACCAGTGCCACAGAAAGCCAAATGTGAGGGGCATCTGTGACCTACACCACAGCTCAGGGCAATGCTGTATCCTTTAACCCATTGAGCCAGTTCAGGGATCCAAATGCATACTCATGGACACTAGTTGGGCTGGTTACCACTGAGCCACAATGGGAACTTCCTAATGAGGATTTTTCTCATGTATTCAAGATATATAATTGATCCAAGCAAACCTCTGCTTGGAAGTATGTGGCAAAAGCAGCTACAGACACACTGAGTGTGACTCAGTCTCCTTTTCAGATGCAGGGGTGGGGGGTCAGAGACCCTGCAGGCCTCAGTGTGTGATGGGAGGGTGTCCCAGAGATCCTTTGACTGACTGTGAGGGCTGCTGGATGGACAGCCCTTTCCTGCCGACCTTCTGAGAGAGTCTGGTTGTTGACTTCAAACAAAACTAATGTACAATCTAAAAGTGGAGAATTGTTTTATTTGGGGCAAACTGAGGACTTAAGCCTGGAAGGCAGCAAGCCTCTCCAGTAACCCTGAGAAAACTGCTCAGAGGAGGTGAGGAGGGAGTTAGGATATGTAGGATTTTTTTTTTTTTTTTTGCAACCTAGGGCAGGGAATAGGAATAAAAACTTACTATTATTATCAGAAAACCAGATATCTCAAGGAATTGAGAACTTTTCTTTGGGAAGATGCAAAACTGGGCTCCCTGAAATCATTCCTTTGACCATGCACCTTAGTTATCTGAGGCCAGAATCTTGTGATTTCACAGAGAAACTGTTAGGAGTGGCTGCAGTCTGATGGCTGCTAGATGGCAGATATTCTTTGTTTCCTTTCTGAGATCCCTCAGGGTTCACCTGCTCACCCTTGGAGGTGGCTGCAGGCACTGATGACTGGCACATCCTTTGCTTTTTTTTTTTTTTTTAACTGGCTGGGACATCTTTCAGATAGCTCTGAAATAAAGCTCCAAAGAAGCAGGGGAAATAATATTAGTGTGTATGTGATCGAGGTGAAGGGGGGAGGGTCATGCAACCGTGTACACAATTTCACAAATTTGCTACTGGTCTCACAAAAGTTACTACTGGTCATGAGGAGCAGACATCATCAGGAAGGATTTTAGTGTTTTTTTTGTTTGTTTGTTTGTTTTTTATTTTCCCACTGTACAGCAAGGGTGTCAGGTTATCCTTACATGTATACATTACAATTACAGTTTTCCCCCCGCCCTTTCTTCTGATGCAACATGATTATCTAGACATGGTTCTCAATGCTATTCAGCAGGATCTCCTTGGAAATCTATTCTAAGTTGTGTCTGATAAGCGCAAGCTCCCAATCCCTCCCACTCCCTCCCCCTCCCATCAGGCAGCCACAAGTCTTTTCTCCATGTCCATGATTTTCTTTTCTGAGGAGATGTTCATTTGTGCTGGATATTAGATTCCAGTTATAAGTGATATCATATGGTATTTGCCTTTGTCTTTCTGGCTCATTTCACTCAGGATGAGATTCTCTAGTTCCATCCATGTTGCTGCAATGTTATTATGTCATTCTTTTTTATGACTGAGTAGTATTCCATTGTGTATATATACCACCTCTTCCGAATCCAATCATCTTTAGATGGACATTTGGGTTGTTTCCATGTTTTGGTTATTGTGAATAGTGCTGCAATGAACATGCGGGTGCACGTGTCTCTTTTAAGGAGAGTTTTGTCCCGATAGATGCCCAAGAGTGGGATTGTGGGGTCATATGGGAGTTCTATGTATAGATTTCTAAAGTATCTCCAAACTGTTCTCCATAGTTGCTGTACCAGTTTACATTCCCACCAACAGTGCAGGAAGGTTCCCTTTTCTCCACAGCCCCTCCAGCACTTGTTATTTGTGAATTTATTAATGATGGCCATTCTGACTGGTTTTTCTAGACAGGAGGAGATGCAAGGACTGGACTCATAAACCCTCTCCTAAAAATATAAAAATATCTATAGACCTGTTCGGCAGTTCTCCCAGAGCACAGAAAGCCTCACTCCTGATCTCCAACCTGAGCTCCACTCAGGGGGTTTTGCAGGTCAGCAGCTGCAATGGCTCATGATTTAATCCACATAGATGCTGATGGCAAGTGCCAAACTCCAGTGTACAGAAGGAATACTTTTCTATCAGTGGCTTACCCTCTATTTATTTATTGTAGGAGATTTTCATTGGATTTCAAATAAACTAGGTGAATAAAATTAAACAACTGTTTCTTAAGGCAATACTATAAGATTATAAAACATGATTTGAAGAAGGCCAACTTAAAAAAAACTTGGGATGTGGGACAATGCCATTGTCATAAACAGCCACACAGTTCCCTCTGGTGGCTCAAAGAGAAATACATGAGTGCTGCAGGACTCCCAGGTTGTCAGCTATTGCTGACTTCAGCTATCTTCCCAAGTCTGTAAGAGTCAATATATTTGGGGTGACTTTTAGTGGAATTCCTTCTATTGTCATTTTGCACTATGAGAAAATAAGTCTCTTTCCAAGTGCAATATTTCAGGGAGTATTTATTAAGCACCTGAGTCAGGCCCTGCTTTCCAAGACAGAATCTAGGAAGTCACTGCCACACAGGATTGGGGTGGGGAGGTATTATGATAACTGATCTATATCACAGCTTTATATATCTGGTTTGAAGAAAATAGCTTATCACTATCAAAGAGTATTTATAGCTTCTTTCTGACTAAAAGACCCTTTGTTTTATTGAAAATTGGAAAATTATTAATCAGCATATTTGTACACTACCATTTAAATTTAGATCTGAAGTTATTCCAAACTTCAGAAGTGAGTCCTACATTCTGATTCACTTCTTATTTGGTATGAATAATTACCCCTGTCCTTTAGTATTTCAAAATATAGTATATTAATGGCTGCCCAGTGTTCTTTATTGTATCTTCTACATGAACGGCCTATTTCTAGAGTTCCTGTTGTCAACTTCCTCCATCAACCATATCTTGATTATGTCTGAAAATGAAGTTAAGTTGCTATGAGCTCAAGGTAACTTACAAATGTAGGGTTATTAGCTGAACTTCTAGAGCATTTGTACTTTATCCTTTTCTCTTAGGAGGGCAGACACTTAATCTTTAGTCTCTTTCTTTAGATTAGAAGCTTCTCCTTGGCCATGATGCTGCTCAATCAGTTCTCCATCCAGCTACTAGCACAGTGCTTGGCATATGGTAAACTCAACAAAGATATTAACAAAGATGTGCAAAACAATACATATGAGTTACTCTTTTTTTTTTCTGCAGAAAACAGTGTCTATAAAAATCCATTGTGCCCTTCTTGGGAGCACACTGCTTGGCTCCATTATCTGGCATCACTTGCAGCATATGACCCTGTGTTTGCCAATAGAAAATGAAAGGACTGATGTGTGACACTCTAGACTGGCTGATAAAATCCTGGCACAGGAATTTCTTTACATCAATTGGTAGAGATGTGGATGAAGTCCTGTGGTTGAATAGAGAGGTAATAGACAACCGTGTGTTCCTGAATGACCTTGTCAGGGGGCTCAGTCTTTCCAACTTAACCAACCACCTAGCACTGTTATGTGGGAAAATACATCATGATATGCTACTAAAATTCAGGGGCTATTTGGTAATTCATCATAAACAATATATCTGCAAAAGGTATAAATCAGATGATTAATTTAAATAGTAGACAACCTATATCATTTAAAATGACCAAAATTACTATGAATAATTACGCCAACAGATTTGAAAAACCAGAAGAACTGGGCACCTTTCTAGAGACATTCAGCCCACCAAACCTGAATCATGAAGACATAGATCATTTAAACAGACCCATCACCAGAAATGAAATTGAATATGTAATGAAATCACTCCCTACAAACAAAAGTCAAGGATGACTTCACTGACAAATTCTACCAAACATACAAAAAGAACTTATACCCATCCTTCTTGAACTTTTCCAAAATGTTGCAGAGAAAGGAATAAGCCCTAAGACTATCTCTGAAGCCACCAACACCCTACTGCCAAAAACAGAAAAATATACTACAAAAAAATAAAAGTATAGGCCAATATACTTGATAAACATAGGCACAAAAATTCTCAACAAAATCAAGCCAACCAAATCCAAAAACACATCAAAAAGCTCATACACGACGACCAATTGTGACTCATCCCAAGTTCTCAATGATGGTTTAACATACACAAATCAAGCAATGTTATACACCACATTAACAAAAGAAAAGTCAAAAGAAAGGTCACAATCATCTCAATAGATGCAGAAAATGCATTTGACAAAACCAACATCCACTCATGATTAAAAACTCTCACCAAAGTGGGTATAGAGGGAACATATCTCAACATAATAAAAGCCATTTATGAAAAACACACATCCAATATAATACCAACATAATACTCAATGGAGAAAAGCTGAATGCCTTCCTGCTAAAATCAGGAAAAAGACAAGAATGCCCACTCTCACCACTTTTATTCAACATAGTATTGGAACTCTTAGCCACAGCAATCAGGCAAACAAAAGAAATAAAAGTACATGAATTGGAAGAGAAGAGGTAAGATTGTCATTCTATGCAGATGACATGAAACTATATATAGAAAATCCTAAGGACTCCACACAAAACAGTTTCTAATCAAGGAATTCAGCAAAGTAGGACAATATAAGATTAGCCTTAAGAAATCTGTTGCATTTATGTATACTAACAATGAAATATTAGAAAATGAATATAAAAATATGAAACCTTTTAAAATATACCCCCAAAGTATGTTATAATTTTCCAACATATAAAGAAAACCCAGAGATACCAAAGTTAATATCAAACCTGAATACTAAATCCTGGCATCAAACTGCATCACAAATATATGCCAATAAGAATTCAGGGCTGTGGAGACTAGAGGATATCACTGATGTATTGTGTTGAAGACTGCAGTTCCAGTAATTAGATGCTAACAGTGTCCCATGGGGTATCTAGCTTGTATATTATTTTCCTAAAGCCTTAGGGCATTTGCATAATCAACTCCATTCATTAAGTCTTAAGAAAAATGGACAAGACTACATATCTTGGTTTCATCTGGACATAAGACATATAAGTATGTAAGGGAAAACCATCTATATGGTGATATTCTAGAGATAGCTTTATTAATCCAAGTTTATTTTTCTATTTTCTTATGAGAGTACATATATATATGTTCCTATGTTTCTAAGCATAGAGGGGTCAAAAGAAAGAGTCTTGAAACTCTCATAGACTTTGTCCTATGTATCTCTTGCTTTGGGTAGGATACTGATGTGTATGCCTATCCCATGCTAAACTATAATTGCTAGTGTAGTTTTTGGTAAGCTGCTTGAACCCTTTTAACAAATTAGAGAATTGGGTTTTGTGAATTCTTCAGACTTGAAATTTATATCTGAAGTGAGTGCAGTATTAGATATTGTGCCTGCAAACCTCAAAGAGTATCTAACTCCAGGTACCCAGAAATTCCACTCCTAGGTATATACCAACTAGAATTGACAGCAGATACTCAAATAAATACACACAGCTCAATGTTCATAGCAGCACTATTCACAATAGCCAAAAAGTTTATTGGTCTAAATGTCCATCAAAATATCAATGGCTACATTAAATGTGGTATGTATAGTGAAATCTTACTCAACTGTAAAAACAAAGTACTAGTATATGGTATAATGTGGATGTACTTTGAAAACATTATGCTAAATGAAAGATGCCAAGCACAAAAATTCCATACTTTATGATTCATTTTATATGAAGTATACAAAATGGGTAAACATTATATGTAAAAACAAAGAAGACTAGTCATTATCAGGACTTGGGGGCAGAAGAAAGTGAAAAATTCCTTAATAGGTACAACATTTTTTAGAGGTGATGGAAATATTTTGGAGGTAAGTACAGGTGTGCTTTCACAGTATGGTTTAAATCTACTGAACTTTTTTTTTTCTTTTACAATAGTTAATTTTATATCATGAGAATTTGCTTCAATTAAGAAAAGCCAGCTAAAAAAGGAATTGAAATTTGATCCTAATTTTTATCTTTATTCCTCAGTCTCTGAAGGAATTCATTCAAATTTTTCAAAGGAAAAAAGCTTTCCTCTTTCTAGCTAAAATTCCAGGGCTTCCAAGTTCCATGCTATTGATAAACAAGTCAGTTAATTCTTCATTTTAACCTTCTATCCCTAGTTTGCTGAGCATTTTTATAATAAATATTGGCTTAAAATCATTAACTATTCTCCACCTCTGTTGAGATGACTGGTATTTCTACTTTATTAATATGGTGAATTATATTGATAAAATAAAAATGTTATACCAAAATTTCATTTTGTTCATTTTTTAGTTGCTTAATTTTATTATTGTTACACCATTTATACAATTACATACAATTTCAGTGCATCCATTTTACATATTTTGCTGATGTTTTCTTATTTTTTTTTCCATTTTCCAATGAGTGATATGCTGGTGTCTGTGACATAGAATGAAAGAGAAACTGGAACTTCAATGAATGCAGGCTTTTTTTTTTCCCATTTCCACTGACCAATGAACAGAACTACAGGTGCACCCAAACCCAGACATGTATTAACATGTCCTGAGAAATCTAGGGGAGCTGAGTAGGATGAGAGAATGTTTGTTCTTCCCAAAAATACCTGAGGAGGAAGCATGAAGTCTTGCTATGGAGATACATGTGGACAGGCTAAGGGGGCTGTCTGAAAGATGGTATTCATCCATAACATACATATATACATACATACATATATATATATATATATATATATATCAAAATAAGAAATGCTGTAAATTAAAAAGAAAACTCAGAAAATACTGCCTTCATAGAGATCTGATAGCCTTAGCATGGGACCTGCCAGCAGAATCAAAATGCATCATTCCCAATTCCCCCTTGCAGTTCAGGTACAAAAGAGGTACAGTGCTTTCAGACATTTCAGTCCTGGCCTGATTGGTAGAGGTGACTGAAAGCATATTAGATATTCCCCCACAAAAATACTATTTGGATTCTCCCCACCTCCTCTCTTACTCAATGGGACCACATTCTTTTTCCCTGGCAATACGTATCATTATTTCCAATTTGAAACCAGTTAGTGTAGGAGAGGAGAGAGACAAAGAGAGAAAGAGAGAGAGAGAGAGAGAGAGAGACAGGTCATTGATAAGCTGTATTTTTTTTTTCTCCGGAGACTGTCCTTGTTACTTTGACTTCTATGGTTTGAACCAAATTAGCTTGGGGTTTCAGATTTGACCTCATCTGAGGGGGCTGCAGGGGCTGTGGTGGCCTGGACCTTCGGCATAGAACTGGGTGATTCCGTGGCTGCTGGGAACTCCTTGGAGGATGGGGCAGCCTCAGGGCTGCTGGGTTTTGAGTCCAAAGCTGGGGCCCCATCACTTTTCTTCCTTATAAGGACCTTTGGGAACCTCAGTCTTTGCCAGTTACCCTGTCTCCTAGTTCTTGTCACCCTTGGTGGGGACCATGGGCTTCACAGTCATCTCAGTCTCCAAAGCCTTGGGGGCTTCATTGCCCAAACTTGCTCATGCTCAGCATCACTTGGGGGCTCCTGCTTCCCCTCCAATCCCTCCTTCTTCTCCAGCTCTGCCTTTGGTGCATCTTCCTTGGCTGCCTAGAGGCATCTTCCTTGCCCTCCTTCACCTCTGGTGGTTCCACAGCCACCTGGGTCTCATTCCCTTCAGGGTTCCCTCCTCTTCTGTCCCAGTTCCTTCGGCCTTCTTGTCTTTGTCCTTGGCCTTCTCATCCTTCACACTCCACCCCTTCTTCTTCTTGCTCAGCTTGCCTCCCATCTTGGAGTTTGGGTCTGGGTACCCATGCTGCCCCTGGGTGAGCAAGGGGCCACCAAGAGGCCTGGATCAATGGCATTGCCCAGCTGGGTGCCTGGCTGCTGGCTGAGGACCTCTGTCAGACTCAAAGGCAGAGCCTGCAGCAAGTAGAGAGTTGGAGCTCTGCCATTTGCCACTATCACTGCTACTACCCAAGCTTCCACTTTTTTGATTAAATACCTCTTGGATAAGATGTATTATCTTTTTTGTATATCAATGAATTTATTTAATGTCTTAAATATTTGCATATATATATATGATCTGCTTCCCTGTAGTTTTCTTATCTGGTGATGATGGCATTATACAATGAACTGTAAAATGTTATTACTCTGTGTTTGGGCTAAGAGTATGTAGGATTCAAATGATATCATCTCTGATATGCCATCTATATGGCATAGGAAATACAGACCAAATATAGGTAGAAAATCACTCAGATATTACTACTCTCAGATATACAAGCTCAGGAAGATTTTTATATACTTTGGTCTGGACTTTATCTTTGTGCTTAGAATGATTTTTTTTTTTCATTTACAGGACTGCCCTTGACATCGAATGAACCATGGATGTATCTAGGCAGTGATACCCAGGAAACACAAAGCATTGATGTAGGTGCTCTACCACCCCTTCCCCTCTCCACCCATCACAATTTTATTTTTCTCTTTTAGCATCAATCTTTTTTTTAAGATGATGAAGGTTAAGTAAGACCAATTGCACAATAAAAATATCACCTACCCTCCCCCGAATACACATATATACCGTAAAAAAATAGTCCAGTACCAACAAATTTATGGAAGTCATGTTAATATTAAACATGATATGAAGATAATATTTACATAATGTGGTTTATATCCAACTTACAACATTTCCTCTACTACATGACTATTTTGTACATTCTTCCTTAATTTTGTGAATAATTTCATAAAAAATACTTTCCCCAGCATTGCCTTAAGCTGTGGTATAGTTCACAGCTGTGGCTTGGATCTGGCACTGCTGTGGCCCTGGTGCAGGCTGGCAGCTGCAGTTCTGATTCAACTCCTAGCCTGGGAACTTCTATGCCACAGGTGCTGCTCTAAAAAGTAAATAAGATAAACATATATACATAAATTATTAAAAAAATAAAGAGATCAAATACAACTGAATATCTACAATGAAAAATATGTACAGGACAGTGATCTAGTGTATGGCTAATCAAGTAACTCTCTCCTCTCTACATCTCTCCCTGCCACACACTTCCTGTCATTTCACCTGAGTGTCCATAAGAGATTGAGTCCAGGGGGTAGTGAGAGGGTTTTCATATTCACAGCAAAGGTGGGAACAAGATATCCCTCAGAGTAATTCCATCTCTTTTCCTCCTCCCCTCCAAGCTCACACCTGGCTTCCCCTCCAGAGACAGACTCACCTCCTTCTCTATTCAAATGGATTATTCTAGAAGGGACCCATATGAATAACCCTGGAAGGACCAATGTCCAGTGGCCACAATTTATAGGAATAAAAATCGAGCTGCAGTATATGGTGAAAAACATCAAAAGTGGTCCAAGGGATTGGGCCAGGCCCTAAACCCTCACATTTCCAGGACATGTTCCTGTATGATGTGGGTGGAATAGAGTGTTCAATGTTGACTTACTCTTAGGACCTCAGGCTCACCACCAGGAAATTATGGGACAGACACTTCCACAGATGGGAGACAGAGAGTGTGGCAGCTAGAACACAAAATTAGAACCCACTTCTAGTGTGCTCTGTACCATTCCCTAAACTGTTGTTGGAGCAACCATGGCAAACTTGAGATAGAAGAAAAAAGGCTGATTAAGACTAAGTCTTGGGAAGGTTACTTCCAGGCATAGTCTTCCTGAGCATAGCCTTTACAGCCTCATTCCTGCTTGGGATCTGGAATACCAATCAGAAATCAGGAGGTTGCTGTGTGAGGAGGGGGAACACACATATGCCAGGGCCAAAAGAACCCAATGCCCATTTGGTCAGGGAGAGTCCATGCCACCTGGCCATTGAGCATGGGGGCTTAAGCTCCAGCCTCTCTTTCACTGGTTGGATGAGCTTGGTTACATCAGTGAGTCAAGGAAGCCTTCTGTATACTAGCCCCATATTTTTACCTCTGCAGAGCAGACCAGGACCCATTAGCTCCAAGCCCATCAGCAGATTTTCCAACTGTTTAGAACCTATCTGTTTATCCTACTCCACTGCACACAGCACCTGCTAGCCACAGATAAGACAAGCACCTGGCTGTCAAAGACCTCAAGCCACAGCTCCCATTGGTGATCTCTGATGCAGAGGCTCCTGCCATGCTGCTGAGTGATGTTACCTGGGACCACAAGCCCCCTGCCATTTCCCTTTAACCCAGCAACTCTCCTGCTCTTATCACCTTGGATGGTGCTACCTCTGCTGTAGCTTCTGGAAGTCTCATATTGGGAGGGACATCCCTTATCAACAACCTGGCAGAGTGTACCCTAGTCAAGCTCAGTTGGACACCTGCCATCTCATGGCCACATCATTCTTCTTTATCAGTCCCCAAGTCTGTCAACCTTACCTCTTGGTTAGGTGACCTAACACTTCCTACTCCATATCCTCATCTGAAAAATGAAGACACTTGTAGACCTGTTTGGAGGATCTAATGTCATTAAAATCAATCTTTTGAAGACCACCTGGTCCATTACAGTCTGTAACATGGGACAAAGCATTGGTGCAGGGTGCTTCCTTGTCTTCTCCTCCTGCATATATGCTTCCTGTTCACCCTTTCCTTCTTGTGTTCTAATTCTTTGTTGCATGAGACCTAACTCAGAGGCTACAGTGACTATGATTTGACTAGAGCCTCAACATTGTGGTATTCTGGAAGAATAGTAGACTCTGTGTTAACATGGACATGGGTTCTCATTTAGGAATGTTACTTCTTTCTTTTTTCTTTTATTTTTTTGTCTTTTCTAAGGCCACACCCATGGCATATGGAGGTTCTCAGGCTAGGGGTCTAATCAGAGCTGTAGCTGCCATCTTACACCAAAGCCACAGCAACATGTGATCCAAGCCACATCTGTGACCTATACCACAGCTCATGGCAACACTAGATCCTTAACCCACTGAGCAAGGCCAGGGATCAAACCCACAACCCCATGGTTCCTGGTCAGATTTTTTAACCACTGAACCACGATGGGAACTCCACATGTTACTTATTTCTTATGAAGAAAACAAGCATCAAGAGTAGATGCTTCTTCAGCATGAAAACCGAGATGGCCTCATGGAAGTCACTGGGGAACAGAGTTTCAAGATGGAAAGCATGCTTATCTGTACTAGGTGTCTAGACATGGGGAAGATGGGGAGAGGAATTGCCATGTTCCACTTAGGTGCTGTGGCTCCATGAGTGCTCCTGCACTAACTTTATTCCACGTGGGGAGTCTCTTTTAGGGACAGTAGGGCCCTTGCAGAATCTGGATTTGGTTTTGTTTGAAATCAAGGGCTTGGTCTACTGCCACCTAGAGGCCAATGCAGGAACTGATGCCCAGCTGCTGTTAATGTGTGGAGATTCTCAAGCTTTTCCTGACTCTCACCCTTTTCTAAACAGCCAGCCAGAGTGGGAGTTTGAAACCACAGAGCACTAACCTCACTCTGCACCATGCCTGTTTGCATGATTCTCTATCTGCCTCTCCCAGCTGCATACTGGTGCTTGCAGGTTTTTCTGACCATGAAAACACAAAAAGTAAAATATCAGAGAGAGAAGAACAGCTGATGAGGGGAAACATTCCAGAGAATATAAGGGAATTCTAGTTATCCCAACAACTGAAACAGTCACTGCCAATCATTGTAACTGCGCAAGGCCTTTTGGGGCTCCTGGCACAAAAGATTTTCTGTGTCCCACATTTCTTTTTTTTTTTTTTTGTATTTTTGTTGTTGTTGTTGTTGTTGCTATTTCTTGGGCCGCTCCCGCGGCATATGGAGGTTCCCAGGCTAGGGGTCTAATCGGAGCTGTAGCCACCGGCCTACACCAGAGCCACAGCAACGCCAGATCCGAGCCGCTTCTGCAACCTACACCACAGCAACGCCAGATCGTTAACCCACTGAGCAAGGGCAGGGACTGAACCCGCAACCTCATGGTTCCTAGTCGGATTCGTTAACCACTGCGCCACCATAACTCCCCACATTTCTTGTGTTTAGGAAATGGGCCTCATTCAGCCTCCATGGCCTTCCCTGAGTTCCCAGAGGCAGATTCAAACAGTTTCTGATTAGGGAAGGAAGGAGATGCAAAAACAAAGGAGGATCAGTGAAAAAACAGTAAGGCCTTGGGGCAGGATCCTTGTTCCCTCTCAAGGGATACACAGAATGACATAGGTATCTTATAAACCTAAGAGAAAAGTGATATTCCTTATGGTTATTTTACAAAGGAATACTTAAAACTGAACAGCATAGAGTCTTTCACTGTCCTTCTTACAGGCTTCATTGCACCCTAAACACAATTGCCCATAAGCTAAAGATTAGGCTCCCTGATCACAACTGCCTATGGGTTAAATATGATTAGCACATGAGGTTTTTTTCAGGATATATCCTAGTTTTTTTTTCTAATCTGTGATCAATACACCCACTTCTCAAGTACTGTTATTCTAGGCAATAACCCAGAAGACAACCATCCGGATCATGCTGAGATCTCCTAACACCAGCTTTGATGACAAATATTCCCCTAATAAAGAAGAATGCATGTTTTTCCAATCATGATTTCTATCTGATAGTCTGTTTTGTCTTGTTTTTGCTTTTTACTATAAAACTCCCCACAATTCTCCCAAAGTGGGTGCAGTCTTTAGGGCATTAACCAGCTGTTGCCTCCTTTGCCTGGCAAAGCAATAAAAGCTATTGTTTTCTTCTTCAGCCAAAACCATGTCTCTGCATTTCTATTGAGCACTGGTTGACAGAGGCTGAGTTTTGGCAATAATAAGGGTCATCTACCAAAAACTACAACTTACATCACAGAAAACAGCAAAAACTAGATACAGCCCCCCACCCCAAATGAGTAACAAAACAAATAAATCTACTCTTACAAACCTTATTCAACATGATACTGGAAGTCCTAGCCACCCCAGTGAAGAAGAAATAAAAATGCATACACATGAAAAGGTAAAATATAACTCTCTTTATTCAAAGATGACATGATTATCTGTATGGACAATTCCAAAGAATCTCTAAGAAAAATTGTAGAACTATTACACAAGTTTGGTTAGGCCTCAGCATGCAAGATTGCAGTATAAAGATTAAAATTAGAAATGATAAATTTTAAAAATAATATTTATAATAGCTCTTAAAAATCAAATACTATGTATAGATCTACAGAAAACACTCACATGGAGTTGAAAACTCCAAAATTCTGAATGGAGAAAATTTTAAGAGAGACAAATGTAGAGACATATGATATTCATAGATAGAAAGACTCAGTATAGTAAAGATATCATTCTCCTTAAGTTGATCTATAGATTGATTGCAGTTCTAATCAAAATCCCAGCAAGACTTTTGTAGATGTATACAAGCTGATTCTCAAATTTACATGTAAAGATGGGCAAGCTTAAACATTTTGAAAGGAGAATAAAGTGTAAGAGTCACATTACCCAACTTAAAAATTACTCTGAAGTTGCAGTAATGAAGACAGTGTGGCTTTGGTGAAGGACAGACACACAGATAGAACAGGTAAGAGCCCAAAATAGACTCTCATGCATGTGGACAATGTACAAAATCAGTTCAGAGAAAGCAGTCTTTTCAACAAATAGTGTGGGAGCAACAGCATGTTCATATGCAAACAAAAAGGGGGGGAAATCTTGATCTAAACCTCATAACTTATGCAGAGATTAACTCAAATTTGTTCATAGGTCTAAACACAAAATATAAAATGTATAGATTAAGACACAGGAGAGGGATTTCCCATTGTGGCTCAGCAGTAATGAGTCTAACTAATATCCATGAGGACCCAGTATGATCCCTCACCTCCCTCAGTGGGTTAAGGATCTGGTGTTGCCATGAGACACAGCTCAGACCTGGTGTTGCTGTGTTTGTGGTTTAGGAAGGCAGCTGCAGCACTTATTCAACCCCTAGCCTGGGAACGTCCACATGCTCTATGTGCAGCCTTACAAAGAAAATAAATAATAATAATAAAATATAGGAGAAAATCTTACTCACCTGGGGTTAGGAAAGTAGGTCATAGATTTGATAGGAAAAGTAGAATCCATCAGAGGCAAAAGTATGTATCCTGAGGTTTCAAGAGATGTCAGGATGGATGGTTGGAAAGCAGTCTGCCAGCATCTCATAAAATTAAAATGATACAGAGTCTGACCTAGAACATCCTCTCCTGGGAGTCAGGTCACCCCACAGAAAGCAGCATCTATCTGAGAGGATGCATAGTGCAGCTGGCACAGCTTTCCTGTAGTGGCAGGAATGGGGCCATACAGATGGCCACATGGATCAGGCAGCTGGCACCCACTAGCACACTCCTGGTACCTGGCACTGCATGAGTCTGACCCCAAGCTCCAGGCATGGGGAAGCAGCAGGGAGCTGCCCAGTCAAGGGGGTGGTGATGGAACAGTTGGAGGAGAGGCTCAAGACTTTGCATTGTGGCTATTGCCTGATGGTGTGCCCACAGACAGAGTAGTGTGGAATTTCATGGACCCACCCAGGCTCAGAGGTCTCTTGGGAAAGGTAACATGCTTTTTGGCCCAGGTGCTGCTGCATAAGGAGGTGAGAGAAGGCACTGTGTAGAGCCTGCAAAGGGAAAAGAAGCGGCTGTGGCTTTAAAACCACATAAAAGAAGGGAGTTCCCATTGTGGCTCAGGGGGTTCAGAACCCAATTAGTATCCATGATGATGCGGGTTTGATCTCTGGCCTTGCTCAGTGGGTTAAGGATCCAGCCTTGCTGTGAACTCTGGTATAGGTCACAGATGTGGCTCAGTCTGGTAACAGATGTGGCTCAGCCTGGTAACTTCCATATGCCACAGGTATGGCCATAAATAAATGAAAGCAAAACCAAAACAAAAAGACACATGAAAGGAGTTTCTGTAGGGTGCAGTGGGCTAAGAATCTACTGCAGTGACTTGTCCCAAGGGAGGTGCAAGTTCTTCCTGCCTGGCACAGTGGGTTAAATGATTCTGAGTTTTGGCAGCTGTGGCTTGAATTCAATCTCGGGCCAAGGAACTCTTATATACCACTAAATAAATAAATATATTTTAAAATAAAATCACCTGAGAGACTGCATCTCTGCATATCTGCACACTCACATATTGGGGAGAGCACTTGTAAAATGAAGTGAGGGAAAAGACAAGCCCTGGCCAGTGGAAGTGCTGCTCAGGTGCCTGATTTCAGCAGAGCCCAGGGGGGCACACATCCCTGACTCTCAGTACTCTTCACGGGGGTATAGGCACTGAGAGCCATGCCCGCACCTTGGTCAGCCTTCTGGTGTGGTGGCCTTCCTGTCTGCCAGGTGGGCTATGCTAAAACAAGAAGGGCCTGCCCTCTGCCCAAAGACCCTGAAGGACTTTAAGAGGAACAGGCTCTTTTAGAATAAAATCTCTGTTTCTACTATGAGTGGGTTTGGAAGGGCTGGTTCATTTAGAGATTGTTAGGCACCCAGCATGGCACTGAGCACATAGTAGGTGATTAATAAATGTAAAGGACTGACACAAAGGGTGTCATGGTGTCCTGGGTTCAGGGTGGCAGGGGCAACACATAGGAAGGCCTGATGTTGCTGAGGGTTCACAAGAGGCAGCCCAGGACCCACTGGGGACAGGGTGTGGGGATGGCCACCTGCACCACAAGGGAGATCTTGAAGTTGGCCTGGAAGAAACTCTTTGCAAGCACTAGTGCAACCTTGAAAAAAATGTAATTTTATCCCCAGGCACTGGTCCTCCCCTGGCAAGCCCTGGTATCTGCAGCTTCCCCACAGCCAAAGGCAGATTTGAATCCAGGTGGGGCCTTTCCATGAGGGCACAGGCTGCAGGAGACTGGATGTGCTTCTGGGCCTTGGGATTGAGGGCATCCAGGAGGCAGCTCTTTTGCAACAATGCAGGACCTCCAAGCTCTCAGTTTCCTAAAGGTCTACATTTGTAGATGCTGCTTTTGTCAAGGAGGCTCTAAATACAAAACTTATCTTGAGCTCACAGCTCAGCCTGACCTACTTCTGCCTCAGTACTGCTGGCTTGGTTGTTGGGTCTCTGTTGTGGGTGCTGGTTTTAAAAACATAAGACTTGGGAATATAAGTCACTCTTATCATCTGCTCTGCTGCTTGAGTACATGGTCATGCGGTCAGCCTTGGAGCACCAAAGTTCATGTGCTCAGGACTGCCACCATGATGGGACACTGGGGCAACTGTTTGCCTGAAGACTTGGTTTAAAGAGGTCTAAGAGTTCCTGTTGTGGCTCAGAGGTTTACAAACCTACCTAGTATCCATGAGGATGTGAGTTCAATCCCTTAGCTCACTCAGTGGGTTAAGGATCTGGCATTGCTGTGAGCTCTGATGTAGGTTGCAGATATGGCTCAGATCTGGCATTGCTGTAGATGAGGTATAGGCAGGCAGCTTCATGTCCCATTTGACCCCTAACCTGGGAATTTCCATATGCTGCAGATGTGCTCTAAAAGCAAATAAAATAAAGTAAAACTAATTGAGGAGGTGTAGAATGCAGGCCTACAATCCAACCACCTCCTTTATTCCTCAGATCACCATAATTCTGTGTCAACCAGTGGGAAGTTAAGAATCAGTGAAGATATTCCATGCTCCTGGGATGAAAAAATTAATATTGTAAAAATGGCCATACTACCCAAATCAATCTACAGATTCAATGCAATCCCTATCAAATTACCCATGACATTTTTCACAGAACTAGAAAAAACAATCCAAACATTTATATGGAACCACAAAAGCCCCAGAATTGCCAAAGCAATACTGAGGAACAAAAACCAAGCAGGAGGCATAACTCTCCCAGACTTCAGGCAATATTACAAAGCCAAAGTCATCAAGGCAGTGTGATACTGGTACCAAAACAGACATACAGACCGATGGAATAGAATAAAGAACCCAGAAATAAACCCAGACACCTAAGGTCAATTAATCTTTAACAAGGGAAGCAAGAACATAAAATGGGAAAAAGACAGTCTTTTCAGCAAGCTTTGCTGGGACACCTGGACAGCTGCATGCAAATCAATGAAACTAGAACATACCCTCACACCATGTATGAAAATAAACTCAAAATGGATTAAGGACTTAAATATAAGAGAAGACACCTCCAGACTCCTGGAAGAGAACATAGGCAAAACATTATCTGACATCAACCTTACAAATATTTTCTCAGGTCAGAGTCTCCCGAAGCAAGAGAAATAAAAGCAAAAATAAACCAATAGGACCTAATCAAATGGACAAGCTTTTGTACAGCAAAGGTAACCAAAAAGAAAACAAAAAGACAATTTACAGAATGGGAGAAAAATAGTTTGAAATGATGCAACTGACAAGGGCTTAATCTCTAAAATATACAAAGCAACCTATAAAATTCAACAGCAAAAAGGCCAACAGCCCAATTTAAAAATGGGCAAAAGACCTGAATAGACAATTTTCCAAGGAAGATGTACAGGTCACCAACAAGCACATGGTAAAATGCTCAACATCCCTGATAATTAGAGAAATGTAAATTAAACCTACCATAAGATACCACCTCATACCAGTCACAATGGTCGTCATTAAGTCCACAAATACCAAATGCTGGAGGGGGTGTGGAGAAAAGAGAACCCTCCTGCACTGTTGGTGGGAATGTAAGCTGGTACAACCACTGTGGAGAACAGTATGGAGGTACTGTAGAATACTAAACATAGAAATGCCATATAACACAGAAATTCCACTCTTGGGTGCATATACAGACAAAACTTTCCTTGAAAAAGACACATGCACCCGCCCTGAGATTGTCTAGTCAGGCATGTCCTCTGCAAATGGGGAGTTTGATACTTCCCTCCCAGTCTGTCTGTTTTTCTTGCCTTTGAAAGCAGCTGGGTTTCTTGGGGATGTTCTGCATGGGGTGGGCAGACTTGCTGGGTCATGCCCACTCCAGGGAAAGGCTGGGTCCAGAGTTGGGATCTGCCACACATCACATCCAAAGAGAACACAGATGTGGCATCCAGTGTCACTTGTAACACAGGGCTGGTCATTTTCTGCAGTGATCATGGTGTGGCTGGCTCCACAAATGGGAACAGATAGTGCCACTGTATGGGCACCATAGGACCAGGTGACATAGCCATGGCAGCCAGTGAGTGAGGGGCCTGGACTCAGTCCAAGAGCTGGTGGAGTTCAAGCCAGAGAAAGATAGAGACAGACAGATAGACAGACAGAGACAGGGACAGAGGATGTGGTTGCAGAGGAGGTCATCTTTTGTGACTCTGTCCCTTTGCTGTGTGACCTGGGGTGGACTTATACTGACCAGCTACAACAGATTTCTTCTGGACACAGATCAAGTTCCCACTACTCACTCACTCCAGCTGGGTCTCAGCACTCCTGAGACATCAGGTTCCAGGACTCCTGCTGGGGGCACAGCAGGTGTCATCCAGCACCAGGTAGGGGCAAGTAGTGCAGTTCCTTTGATTTTCATTGGCACTTTCAACTCTGTAGGGATCAGAAAATCAGAAGTGGATGATGATCACACATGGCAGTGAACTGTATGTGTCCTTGTGGCATCCCCTCAGGACCTTCCAGCCTGGGCCAGTCTGGGAACAGTCAGAAGAGTGGAGCTTTGGTCAGCCTCCTGGTGCTGGTCATTGGCAGGGCAGAATATGCAGAGGGATGGAGAGCCTGGTGCCTCTGCAGGGACTGGGCATGGCAGAAGGGAGCCAGGTGCTCTGGTTGCCTGGCCCACAGCCTTCAGGCACCTGCTTGTCAATGAAAAATCACCTGTCCTGCAGAGGCCCCCAGATTCCCCTCAGCCTCTACAGAATTCCACAGCATCTGATGGCCTGGTGGGCACCCCTTGGTGCACATTCATGTGGCCATGATGACAAATGGCTTTCTGCCAATGACAAGGCTCCTACTGCATTCTGCAAGCTCAGTGAAAACTGGCAGTGAGGCCACATCCACTGGATCCCTGGGCAAAGCTCTTGAGCCTCAGGTGAGCAGGTGTTTCCCTGCCTCCACCACAGCTCCTGGGGACTTTTCACCCACCATCAGGCCCCTAAGCTGTGTGCTCATCTGTGTGCTCATGGGCTCCAGGCTTTTTGGAAGGACCAGCTCCCAGGCCCTCCTGGGCCCTCTTCACACCTGTTCTCCTGCCCTTGGCTCAGCCTATTCTGCATCCAGCTCCATGATTTCATGACCAGCTCATGAACTTGCAATGTCTCCTGTCACCTGGTTCAACAACACTGATTCCACTCTTCTCCTGAAATCCACTTCAGCTGCACCCCACAGGCCTTTTGGTGGTCACTCTAAGTATTTCTAATTCCCATTGTGAACTAGGCTCAGACCTGTGATCCATTGAGAAATGAGTCTTTGTTTCCAAATCTGTGGGGTTTTAATCAATCAACAAGGAAGTATAGAGGGCACCACAGAGCAGTCACTGTGTTCTGGGTCTGAAATACCCAAGAGGGCACTCCTCACTAAACTTGTATATTTTTGGCTATACATGGGTTCTGTTTTGTATGTTTGCTTTTGTTTTTTGCCTTTTTAAGGCCATACCTACAGCATATTAAAGTTCCCAGGCTAAGAGTACAATTGGAGCTACAGCTGCTGGCCTATGGCACAGCCACACCAATGTCAGATCTGAACCACATCTGCAACAGATACCATAGCTTGTGGCAGTGCAGGAATCTTAACTCACTGAGCAGAGCCAGGGATCAAACCTGCATCCTCATGTGTATTATTCGGGTTCTTAACCTGCTGAGCTACAATGGGAAATACCTACACATGTGTTTCTGAAACATTTTGTTTTTTCCTTTTTCTTTTTTTGGCTATGTCTGCAGCATGCATAAATTCCTGGTCCAGGAATCAAACCTGTGCCACAGGAGCAACCTGAGTTCCTGCACTGACAACACAGAATCCTTAACCCCAAAAGAAAATGCCATCCTTACCTGCATTTATGTAGAACTTATTTTTTTTTTTGCTTAAAATCACTACATTCAAAGAGTAAGTGAGGCCCTTTTACAATTATTGTAGTGACTTCTCTATTGAGCTCTATTTTTACTGTCTTACTTTACATCATTTGCACCTCTTTTTTTTTTTTTACTGTGATGTAATCATGAGATCTACCCTTTTGACTTTTACATTCACAGGGCAGTGTTGCTAGCCAGGGGCATCTCTAGAACTGATGTTTTCCAGCCACACAGTTAAAACTGATTTCATTCTGGGGCCTGCACTCTGTGTATAGGAGCTGTCCAGAGACTAGAACAGAGGCCACACAGCCCATGTGAACTTGGGAAGAGTGAAATCAGTAGAATGTTTTAATGTGGTTCATGGGTGCTGAGTGAAGAGAAAACTGGAACAGGGGAGTGGGAGCACGGCTCCCTGAGACACTGTTCCAAGGAAAGTGGTGATGGTGGGTGTGGTTGGTAGGGTATCCAGGCCTCTGTGGTTGCTGTTCTGGGACCAGGATATGAGTTAAAGGGCAAGAACCCAAGGCAGGAGGGCTGTCTGAGCAGGATAAACCCATGGCTGTGGTCAACCTCAGTTCTCCTCTGTTTCCTTGACAGTGGGGGACCCCATCTAACACCCTTGGGGACAGAGACAGTGAGTTGATGCTCCAGGGCCCCAAGCCACTCAAATCTTGGATGCTGGGCAACCATACCTGCTGGCCCACCCACACAGCACATTTGCATGGTCACATGCACAAAGCATACATGTGCCACTGTAGAGGTGAAGCTAGAGGGGATAGCTGTACCAGGTGACTTTTCTGTAATCCAGGCCACCATCCCTATGGACTGGCCTGGGTCCACCAATGGCCTTAATCACTTTGCTATTTTTTTTTTTTTACTTTTAATTCTTTAGGGTCTAAGGTGTGGCATGAGGAAGTTCCCAGGATAGGGACTGAATCAAAGCTGCAGCTCCCAGTCTATGTCACAGCCAGAGTCAAGCCTGCAACCTACACAAAAGCTTTCAGGAATGCTGGATCTTTAACTCGCTGAGCAGGATTAAGGATCAAATCCATATCCTCATGGATACAAGACAGATTCATTCCAATGAGCCACAATGGGAACTCCCAGGTTTCTATGCCTTAGGAGGCTCTTGGTGTCAGGGAAGTTATAGAGGCCCCCCAAACCCACCCCTCCCTGCAGGAATGTGACTATGCAGCCTGCAGACCCCACCCCAGGCCCAGGCAGGAAATTCTCAAGCCCACCACCATCAGTGTCTACTGCCAGGGTGGCTCCTCCATGGACCTGCTTTCCCCTAAGTGGATGACACAGATGAGCCCAGGAAAATGTCATGCCAGCTCTTTTGAGGCCTGCTTGGGTGGCTTTAAAAGTTCACATGCAGAGTAACTATGCAACAATAGCTAGAAAAAACTGAAAAAAAAAAATGTCCAAGAGGGGCAGCCATGGCAGCTAAGAAGATAAACTTAATACAAGGCTAGCATACATAGGAAAAGCCTTGCTAAGTGAGATGAAATCCTAGGGGCTACTTATAAAAAGGGACAGATTCAAATACACAGAAGTCAAGTATGTGCATGAGGTGGGGGCACTCAAGGAAGTCAAAGAAAATTTGAAACTGAAAAAACATTTGCAATTTTAAAGTCTTTAATGAGTGAGGAATTTCAACAAATCAACTTTTTAAAGGCAAACAGATGGGAAATGATGTGACATATAGGCCACAATACAAAGGGAGGAGAGATAAAATATGCCTATTGACATCACTACTAAGAAATATGCAGATGGAAAGCAAAAGCTTTGACAGCAGGCACTTAGCTCAACAGCTTTTAAGTTCAGAGCTGGAAGGGAAGGTCTGAGGGTCAGGAGGTCTCAAAGAGTGAAGCTGCAGTCAGTGGGGCACCACCAATACCCTTGTTTATAACCACAGGCAGAGGTGGCTGGCAGCACCTCCACATGGGGGAGCAGCAAGGGACTGGGGCTCCCCCTGGGCTCCTGGGTATTTGCCAAATGGGAAGACCTGAGAGCTCCAAAATAAGGACCTTTCATAAAATCATGATAGATACATAATATACATGTTACACAGCCACTTGCACTGGCCCCCACAATAATGATGATCCCTAGTGTTGGTATAAGTGCAAAAGCTCTGCAGTGTCCTGTGGGCAGGAGCAGAGCATAACTGTGATACACACCTCTCCAAGGAGTGCTGGACACCTGGGGAGGTGGGCTGAGGGGCCATGGGGTAAGGCCAGGCCTCCTGGGGGAGATCAGCTTGGTCACTGACCATCCCCCGAAGGCAAGAGCTTCCAGGTAAAGGGCTCAGGGCTGATACCAACCAATGAGATGGGCCCTCATGGATGGAATGTCAGTGACATCACATTTCTGATGCTGCTTAATGCCCAAAGCCAGTTGGGAGCTCTGTGGTCTCTGACCTGCTCTGGAGCTTGCTTGTCTGTCCTGTTCTGACCCACTGTCCCTCTCATCAACCTTGTCACTGTTTCTACAGGAGAGGTGCACCTCCACAGTGAGGGCTCAGAAAAGTGAGCAAGATAGGCACCCTCATCTCTAATGGGCACCTTGGGGATAGAGTCCAATTTGCAGGTGACTCCCTTCCTCTGAGCTGTGGCAGAGCTGACATTAACACTGGAGCACAGAAGGTGAGCCAGGGGGATGCAGCCACTCAGGGTGTTGCAGAAACTGCAAAAACTGTGGCAACGGAAGGAGACAAACAGCACTCGGAGATATGGAAAAGCAAGGTTTATTCAGCACCGGTGTGGGCTCAGAGGAGTCACCTCCAGAGTCTGAGCACCAGGTCTTTGTTCTCAGTAACTTTTATACACTACAAGGTCTTGATTTTCCCATGTAAGCATCCTGGACCTCCCCCATCCCCAAGCAGACAGTGTTCCTCCCTAAGAAACTGAGCAGGCAAGGTTACAGAAGCAGAACTGATAAGCAATGCTGGGCACCTGATTAGCAGGGCTGCTGGCTTGGATAGAGGGCACACAGTTGTTACATTATTACAAGAAGGGTGGTATAGTGATGAGCACAACTGGAAAGGCTTGCAGCTGCCTTCTTAGCCAAGGGGGGGGGTTGTTCTTTAGTTAAAACTCCATTTCATTCCCCCCTCTTGATGTTCAGGGTGCATCTGCACCCTTTACAGATCATCATCAGTCATAACCCCTTGGAAGCCTCTGATAAGTAGCAGGTGGGAGGCTGTTGTTTTTCAACCATGGTTTTTATAAAACCTTTTATAATATTTATCAGAAGAGGTACAAATCAGGGAACAAGTAGGCACCATTCAAGTATAACCATGGTTATTCTGACCATTGTCTTAATTTCTCCCAACCAAGAGAACCATTTACCAAAGAGACTGTCTGTATCCCATCCTTTCCAAGTTTGTGCAGGGATATGGGCAAGTTTAGTCATGTAGTCAGCAATTTTTTTTTACCACCTTTTCAGTGTTATCTATTTGAAGACAGCAATTACTTAAGTTAAATTTTTTACAAACCCCTCCTTCAGAAGTAGATAATCCAAGGCCAAGCAATTTTTGTAGATTGCACTGTGTATTTTAGTTTGTTATTGGGCCAATATAGTCAAAGCCCTTGTAGTGTCATTTGTTATAAGTTCCAAAACCGCCTGTAGTCTGATGATGTGGTTCAGCATATAGACAGGGGTGTGATATCACCAAGAGCCATCCTCTGCCCAGGTGGCAGGTCCATAATATTGAATTATCCGTTCTGGGGGCCATTTATCATCTTTCCAGTCTCTAATTTGGAGAGGCCTCCGGTCTCTCTGGGCACCCTGTGCCCTATATATAGGAACTCCCAGTTGCTCCCTAGTGACAGCAGGAGCAGGAAGAAGGAAGGTCTGATTGTTCCCAGTACACATGCCCCAGCCCAACTTGGGGGGGAGTATGGAATAGGCCATTTTTTTACAAATCCAATATAATCCCTTTGGTGCCTGCCACTGGGTATTAGTACTGATATCTTTCCATGCTTGTCAAAGGAAGGAAAAGTTAGACAAGGGATTATGTTTGGGCTCTGAGAGATTGGAGGATGACCAACATTGAGTCTTTAGGGCAGTCAGGTTTTAATACCTTAGGCCTAAACATGTTAGGCTTCCAACTGAAACATTAAACCATCCTCCCCACCTCACAAGACAATTTCTCCTAATAATAGCAGTTTTGAGGAGCCATGCCCCATCGGTGAGTTGGGGGTATGCAGTCTCATTATGAGGCTCTAATGGGTTCAGTTCTCTGGCTTGCCAAGGCCAGTGGTCTCCTGTGTTCGTTCCCCCACAAACATAACAAGAGGAGACCTTGAGAGTTTGTGCAATAGTTTCTGCCGGGGCTAAGAACAAGTTCTTAGTTGTGGCTGGAATGGGAGGTAGGGTGTTTTTTTATCTCTTCATAAAAGGAATGAAAGACCCTGTGAGAGGCAGCTTGGAGTGCAAACGTGATTCTCTGGAAATGTAGCACAGCTCCAGGGTCAAGGCCTCTTCCATCAATGTGAATGTTTATTTTGAAACCCTCCTTCCATTTGGGCTCACAGACTGCCGATTCCTCAAGCTTCAGCCGTGCATTGACTGACCAGCTTCCGGTGTGGTCAGAGCAGGGCTTTGAGATCCTTGTCTCCTTCTCTGTATTGTCAGGTGAAGAGGTCTCTCCGGATCGAGGGCAGTCTCCCACTCTTCACGGTCGTCAGCTGGGCCAGCCGGTTTAACTCTAGAATGATGGATCCAAGCATCTATTCCTGTTACTTTAAGAGCAGTAGGGGTGGTTAGAATTACAGTATAGGGGCCCTTCCATAACGGCCTCAAAGGCTCCTTTTTCCAGTCCTTTATCCACACCTGGTCCCCCGGCTTGTGGGTGTGTACTGTTATACCTAAGGACAAAGGTATTCTGTCTGTGATCCATTTATGTATCCAAGAAATAGTGAGCCCCAGTCCTTGTAATTGTTTATATAATTCCAAGTCTCCCAACTCCCTGGTGTTTCCTTTTAAACTGATTAGTGGAGGTGGCCTTCCATATAAGATTTCAAATGGCAAGAATCCTATTCCCACTCGGGGTGAGCATCTCACTTTTAAGAGGGCCACCAGCAACATGTCTATCCAGGGCAAGCCAGTTTCCTGACATAACTTTGCCAGTGTCTGTTTAAGGGTTCGGTTCATGCGTTCTACTTTCCCTGAACTTTGAGGGTGATAAGCAGAGTGTAGTTTCCATCGGATCTGTAAAGCTTTTGCCAACTGTTGTGCTGTTTTGGCCACAAATGCCAGTCCATTATCTGACCCAATGGTCAGAGGCATTCTATATCTGGGAATAATGTCTCTCAGGAGTGTCTTGGTTACTTCCCTTGCCTTTTCAGTTCTGGTAGGGAAGGTTTTTACCCATCCTGAAAAAGTACAGATAAAAACTAGTAAATATTTTTAACCCTTACTAGGGGTGACCTCAGTGAAGTCCACTTCCATATCCTCAAATGGGGACATTCCGCAATGCTGTGCCCCAGCTGGTCTGTGGGGCCCCTCTCCATCTGGCAGAAAAGTGGCTGGGTTCAGAGTTCATACAACCTCCAGTTTTACCCGTGGATTTTCACATAGTAAGCCTTGATATTTAGTCATTTGTGCATGTGTGAGCCAATGGTGGCCCCTGGTATCCATTAAGGTTACAACTGAGTGTGGGACTTTAACATTGAGGTTTTGTCCCAGGGTCAACTTGTCAGCCTCTCTTACCAACAAGGTGGTAGCTGCCAGTGCTTGGAGGCAGGGAGGCCATCTGGCAGTAACTGAGTCAATTTGTTTAGACAGATATGCCACTGGCCTCTGCCAAGGCCCAAATTCTTGAGTTAAGACTCCCAAAGCCATCCCATTTTTCCCATGAACAAAAAGGTTAAATTCTCTGATTACATCAGGAAGTCCCATGGCTGGAGCCTCAGTGAGTTTGGTTTTGATTATCTGAAATGCTGTCTCCTGGCTTGGTCCCCATTCAAGGGGAGCCTTTTTTTTTTTTCTTTTAGAGCCTCATACAGAGGCCTGGCCAGGTCTGAAAACCTGGGGATCCATATCCGGCAGAATCCTGCTGCCCCAAGGAACTCACGAACCTTCCGGCAGGTGGTAGGGACAGGAACGACACAAACTGCCTCCTTTTTTTCAGTCCCCAACATTCGTTGGCCCTGCATGATGTTGAAGCCCAGATACTTGACTTGTTTTTTGCAGATTTGTGCCTTTCTCTTTGATACCCGATACCCTGCCTCCATCAGTAGGGAAAGGAGAGCTCTTGTTCCCTCGAGGCACTGAACCTCCGTGGTGCCAGCTAGTAAGAGGTCGTCAACATACTGTAGCAAAACACAGCCCAGTTTTTGTGCAGGAAATTCAGCCAGGTCAGCAGCTAAGGCGCCGCTAAAAAGAGTGGGAGAGTTTTTGAACCCTTGTGGGAGTCTAATCCAGGTGAGCTGTTCCTTTGTCCCTGTATGTGGATTTTCCCATTCAAAAGTAAACAAGGGCTGACTGGCAGGTGCCACCCGGAGGCAGAAAAAAGTGTCTTTTAAGTCCAAGCAAGTAAACCACTCAGCAGTGGAGGGGATCAGCCCTAGCAGGGTATATGGGTTAGGGACGGACGGGTGTAATGTGACTGTTGCTTCATTTATGGCTCTCAAGTCCTATACTGGGTGGTAGTCTTGTGTTCCCGTTTTTTTTCACGGGCAGTAAAGGGGTGTTCCAAGGGGATTGACATTTTATTAACAGTCCACGCTGAAGCAGCCTATCAAGGTGAACCTGGATTCCCAGTCGAGCTTCTCTGGGAATTGAGTATTGCTGTAGCTTTACCGGTTGAGCTCCGGGTTTTAGATCAATCAAGACAGAAGCGTGGTGTTTTGCCTGTCCTGGTGGGTTTCCTTCAGCCTAAACCAATGGGTATTTAGTCTCTAGTTCTGGGGGAATGGTCCCCATTTCTGAAGGGGAAGAGTACAAACACCATTCCTCTTCCCTTTTTTTACAACAAGAGCCATGATTAAAGGAGAGGGGGGTTCTGTCAATTTAACTTGGGCTGATCCATCAGTAGAAAAGGAAATTTTTGTCCCCATGTTAGGCAGCAGGTCTCTTCCCATCAGGGGGACTGGGCAGTCAGGCAGGTAAAGAAATTCATGTATTACTTCATGGCCTCCTAACCGACATCATTGAGGACCACAGAAGGGTCTATGGGTTTGGTTACCTGTGGCCCCAACAATGGTTTCTTTCCCCGAGAGGGGAGCCACAGGTTGTGTAACCACAGAAAGTTCGGCACCTGTGTCAACCATAAAGTCTATGGGGTGGTCCCCTACTTGAATTCTGACCAAAGGCTCTTGGGGGCCCAGTTGGAGAGAGCCTGGTCCCCCCTAATCAGACTCAGCTAGACTGATCAGGTTGGTGCTGAATGGCTCAGATCAGTACAGGCTAGTTGGGGCCTTGGTCTTTTTCTCAGGACGGTTGGGGCATTTATTTTTCCAATGTCCCTTTTCTTGCAGTAAGCACATTGGTCATGTTTTAGGGGACTCCTTTTCCCTGGCCTTGTGCCTTGGCCCCTACAGGGTGGTCCTACTGGGGGCACCAGTTTTGACAGGGCAGCTACCAGAAGAGTCACTTTTTGTTTCATTCTCTTTTCTGCATCATGGTGGCCACCTGGTCTCGGTTAATAAAAATCTTGTTGGCTATTTCCAATAATTTAGTGGCATTCTCTCCTGCAAATCCTTCTATTTTCTGTAGCTTTTTACAGATATCTGATTGGGCTTGTCCCACAAAGGCAGCATTTATCATCTGTTGGTTTTCAGGGGCCTTGGGATCAAAAGGGGTGTAGATTCAGAAAGCCTCACATAGTCTCTCATAGAATTTGGCTGGGCTTTCATTCGGCTCTTGTAGTATCTCACTGATCTTAGCTATATTAGTGGGCCTTTTAGCCCCAGCTTTTGCCCCCCTGTAGGAAGGCCTGCCGGTATCTCTCTAGGTTACATTTCCCTTCTTCAGTGTCATAGTCCCAGTGGGGGTTTTCTTCTGGGGAGACTTCCCTCACCCAGTTTGCCAAGTCTGCTCGACCACCCGCATTGGCCTGAAGCCATTTTTGGGCTTCTGTTTCAATTCGCCAGCGCTCTTCAGTGTCAAACAGAGTAAAAAGGAGTTGCCAGCAGTCTATCCAGGTGGGCCAGTGTGTCTGGAAAATGAATTCTAAGAGATCAATCAGCGCCTGAGGCTTTTCAGAATATGAGGGAGTATGGTGTTTCCAGTTGATGAGATAAGCAGTGGAAAAAGGCTGGTAATAATAAAAATGTCCCCCCTCTTGTATGGTCCCATTGGAGGTGACATGCTGTGGTCCCTGTGTCTCCCATAAGGGCATTTGTAATGCTGGAGTGGCTGCTCCCTGAGCTGACCAGAGACGCCTGCACATAGGTTCTGGAGAATCTGGCTGCAGGGGTGATATCACCTCAGGAACTTCAGAAGCAGAAGGAGGAGGAGAAACAGAAGGCAGTGGGCTATATGGCATCTGGGGACCTTTGGCTCTTGGAGGTGGGGCCAGCAGCACATAAGGTGGTGGCATAGGGGGTGAGTCCTCAGGTTCCCCTTGATAAATAGGTGGCACCTTTTTTGAGACAAGATTTTCTTCTTGGACTGGGCTACTAACACCCTACACTGTCCCTGGTCTGTGGTGACACAAGACAAAGAGTGAGGACAAGGCCTCAGGTAACAATCGCTTCGTCTGCCTGACTGCACCCCCAGAGGAGATATTTCAGGCTCCTCTTAGCATAGGTGGGACTGTATAAACCCCAACGTCAGGATCCCCCGGAAGACGGCCACCATAAGCCGTATGAGGGCCGTCATGGAACTGCAGGTTAGGACTCTGGCTCCGTAGTCCAAAAATGGTGGAGCACGGGCTCTCATTCTCTACAGTCACTCACACACACACACACACCAGAATTGACAAACCTCCTGATCTCAAGGGAGCAAACCCTGACCTGAGTGACCCTTTGGTCACTAAGAGGTGATCAGTCTCTCCTTCTGCTTTATGGCAGGTCCTGACTTGGGCAGATGTCCCCAGGGCACTCACCAGTCCGACGTCCTGTCCTGGAACCTGTTTCCACTCTCCTTCTGAGTCCATTCAGGAAGTGGTGTGGGCCAAGGCCATGGCCCGAGTGAGGGTCTGGATCTGGCAAAATGGCCAGTGTGTGCTATCCACCTGTCACCAGGCTGGCGACCGTGGCTTCCCCCAGTTCCCCAACAATGGTGGCACAAGAGGCCAGCTCAGTTGTTGGCTTCCAGGCCAATGCACCAAAATGTTGTGGGAACTGCAAAAACTGTGGCAACGGAAGGAGACAAACAGCACTCGGAGATATGGAAAAGCAAGGTTTATTCAGCACCGGTGTGGGCTCAGAGGAGTCACCTCCAGAGTCTGAGCACCAGGTCTTTGTTCTCAGTAACTTTTATACACTACAAGGTCTTGATTTTCCCATGTAAGCATCCTGGACCTCCCCCATCCCCAAGCAGACAGTGTTCCTCCCTAAGAAACTGAGCAGGCAAGGTTACAGAAGCAGAACTGATAAGCAATGCTGGGCACCTGATTAGCAGGGCTGCTGGCTTGGATAGAGGGCACACAGTTGTTACATTATTACAAGAAGGGTGGTATAGTGATGAGCACAACTGGAAAGGCTTGCAGCTGCCTTCTTAGCCAAGGGGGGGGGAGTTGTTCTTTAGTTAAAACTCCATTTCAAGGGAACAGAGGGGTTCCAAGCTGCAGCCACAGTTCCCAGGCTCATGAAGGAGGCTAAGGTCAGAGCTTAGATATCTGGAGTGAGTAAGAGGGGTAGGTGAGGGGAAAATTAAGATGAGGAGAAATGGAAGTGGGAGGATGATAGCAGGAGGAGGTGGTTCAGGGGTGAAGGAGGAAAGATAAAGAGTGAAGGAGCAGTGTAAGGATGAGCAGCAGGAGGACCAGCACAGAAAGGGGGAGCAGCAGGACAGGAGGTCAAGACCAGCCCAAGCCAGCTCCTTGAGGGTCCTGTTGGGGTCCTTGTAAATGTTTTACTTGAGCGATCCCTTGGTTTGATGCTCAGACCCAGGGAACCTCAAGGTACTGATTGAGGCCTGGGTGGGAAATCACTGGTTAAGGACTAACCACAAGAGCTTACTCTTCACATCAGTATCCTCCTGACACTGTTAACAAGTGGGGAGAGAGGAGGAGTGAAGGAAGATGAGGGTTCAGGGACAGTTGGTTTTGAGGGTCCAGGTGCCTAGGTCCATCACATCCTGGTCACCCTCCCCTATGTGGAGAGAGGTCCCTCCCACAAAAGAAAGTCAAATTTAAGGCTAATGGTTCAGGGCTGCTCCTGGCCAATGGGATGGGCTCCACTGTGGATGGAATAGCAGTGACCCCAGAGTTCTGTCTGTTGCCTGGCACCCACTCTCCTTCATGTGCCTAGGCAGTTGGAGGCCCTTGTGTTTGCTGACCTGCTCTGATGCTTACTTGCCTGTCCACGCTGCTCTGACCCACCTGATCCCCACACCTTCCTGGTTGACTTGTTATCATTTTGAGAGGAGAGGCCCACATCCAACAGTGAGAGTCAGAAAGGCAAGCATAAGCTGCACCCTTGACCCTATCAACACCTCAAGGACAGAGATGCCACTGGTTGGTGCCTGGACCACTCAGGTCTGGGCCTGAGGTGACAGGGACCCCCAGCACCAAGCACTGAGTATGTAGCCAACTCAGGGCTCTGTGGGGTGCAGGCTGCTTCCAGACATGCCTGAGTCCCTATGAGGAGCCTGAGGTGAGAGCTCAGAACCCTGGGCCAGAAAAGGAAGGGGGGGAGGAGGAAGGAGGGGAGATGATTCAAAAGAGGAAGAGGAGGATGCAGAAGATGGTTGGATACAGGAGGATCGAGGGAGGAGGTGAATTAGGAGGAGTTAAAAAGACAGGAGTGAGAGCAAGAAGAGTAAGGATGAAGGAAACAGAGAAGGAAGATGGAGGAGGAGTAGATGGAGGAGGAATAGATGGAGGATGGGGAGAACTAAGCAGAACAAGATGGATGGATGGAAGTGGTGGATAGAAGAGGAAGGAGAGATGCAGGAGGGGAGGAGGGGAAATAGAGGGTCCAGGCCAGCCCAGAGAAGATGGCACTGTGATCCCGATGGGGTTGCTTCAGTGGTGTAGCTGAGTGAGCCCCAGGTTTGATGCTTGGACCCTGGGAACCTCAGGGAGCTGTGGGAGGTGTGGGTGGGAAATCTCTGGCCTGATGTAAGTTCATTGGCAAGGGATTAGTGTCCACACCAGTACTGTCCTGGAACCCCTAATAGGGAGGGGGAGAGGAGAAATAAAGAAAGGTCATGGTTGGGAGACCAAGTGTTTCTGAGAGTCCCTGTGCCCAGGTCCATTGCTTGCCATGCTACAGCCGGCCCAGTCAACTTCCACTGCCAGCTGACCACCCTGTCCCTGGAGAGGATGACCTCCTTGGTTATGGATTCAGTGCTAACATTGACCTCTGACCTTGGCCCTATTTTGGGTGGAATGGCAGTGACCTCCAAGTTCCACCCTCTGCATGGCACCCTCACTGCTTGGTGTCCCCAGGCAGTTGGAGGCCCTTGTGGTCTCTGACCTGCTCTGACACTCACCTGCCCTCCCTGTTCTGACCCACAGACCTGAAGCTGTGTCCATTTATACAGCAGAGACCAGCTATAACAGCAAGTGGTCAGAAAGGTAAGAAAAACCTACACTTCATACTGACTCTTGGGGACAGGGGCAATCAGGTTGGTGACTCAGTCCTCTGCAGTCTCAGCCAAGATGATGCCAAACCCAGCCCTGACCATTAGCCAGCTGCATGCAGTCCTTTGTGTCTGTAAGGGGTGAAGGCTGCTGCCCACAATGCCTGATTCCACGTGAGTGGCCCAAGGTCAGAGTTGAGAAAACTGACTCCAGGTTGGGGGCACAGTGGGAAGAAGATGAGACAGAGAGGTTTCAGGAGGAGAAAAACGAGGAAGATGAAGTGGAGGAAAGATGGAGGGGAAGAAGAGGAAGGAACAAAGGAGCAAGAGGAAAAGCATAGCAGGAGGAGGACAAAGGAGCAGGAGGAGATGGATGGATGGAGGAGGAGCAGGGGGTCCAGGCCAGCCCAGAGCAAACTCAATGGTTTCTGGGAAGGGTCCCTGCTTGAACAAGCCCCTGGTTTGATTGTTGGACTTGGGGAACCTCAGGGAGCTGGGTGAGGATGAGGTGGGAAATCACTGGCCTGATTCCAGTCCATCTGCAAGGGCTTAGTGTCCACATCAGTATTGACCTGACACTGCTGACAAGTAGTATGAGAGGAGGAGTTAGAGAAAGTCAGGGTTGGAGGATCAGATGGTCATGAGACTCCAGGTGCCCATGTCCAGCTCAGCCAGGCTCCACCTGCTCCTGGTCACACTCCCCTGTGTGGAGAGAGGACCTCATACCAAAGGAAAGTCATTTTATAGGTCAAGAGTTCAGTGCTGCTCCTGGCCAAAGGAATGGCCCATTTCCACTGTGGGTGGAAAGACAGTGACCCTAGAGTTCTGTGCCCTGCCCTGTACCCACTCTGCTTCATGTTGCCAGGCTACTGGAGTCCCTCTTAGTCACTGACCTGCTCTGATGCTCGCTCACCTGCCCACCCTGCTCTGACCCACCTGATCCCCACACCCACCTGGTTACCTTTTTACCATTTTGAGAGGAGAGGCCTAAGTCCAACAGTGAGAGTCAGAAAGGTGAGTTTGGGAGTTCCTGTCGTGGCGCAGTGGTTAACGAATCTGACTAGGAACCATGAGGTTGCGGGTTCGGTCCCTGCCCTTGCTCAGTGGGTTAACGATCCGGCGTTGCCGTGAGCTGTGGTGTAGGTTGCAGACGCTGCTCGGATCCTGCGTTGCTGTGCCTCTGGCATAGGCCGGTGGCTACAGCTCCGATTCAACCCCTAGCCTGGGAACCTCCATATGCCGCGGGAGCGGCCCAAGAAATAGCAACAACAACAACAACAACAACAAAAGACAAAAAAAAAAAAAAAGACAGAAAGGTGAGTTTGAACTTCTCCCTCACCCACTACCAACACCTCAAGGATAGAGGCCACTGGTGGGTGCCTGCACTACTCAGGTCTTGGGCTGAGGTGACAAGGACTGCCAGCACCAACCACTGAGCATGCAGCACCCTTTAGGGCCAGAATTCCCAAGTCCCTTTGAGGAGCCTGAGGTGACAGTTCAGACCCCTGGCCCAGAAAAGGAAGAGGGGGAGGAGGAGTGAGGGGAGAGAATCCAGGAGCTGGAGGAGGAGTGTGGGGAGGATGGGGAGGAAGGAAGGTCTAGTGGGACCAGTGTTGGATGGAGAAAGGAGGAAGTAGGAGGTGAGTGAGGAGGAGTATAAAATACAGGAGGGTGAGGAAGTAAAGGAAAATGGTTGGGGGGAGGGGAATGGCAGGAGGAAGGAAGTGGAGGAGAGGTGGGGAGATGGAGGTGGATGGAAGAGAACGAAGGTGACATGGAGAAGGGAGTGAAAGAGAAGCAGGGTGTCCAGGCCAGCCCAGTTAGTGTCTGCTGTATTGAATTCCAAATGTTTTTTCTTAAAAGTTGTACCTGAGGGAGCATCTTGTTTGATGCTGTGACCTAGGGAACCTCAGGCCTGGGTGGGAAAACTCTGTCCTGATTCAAATCCTGATTCAAATCCAAAGGCAAAAACGTAGGGTCCACATCACTATCCTCCCAGAAACCTCTAAGATGGAGGAGTGAAGGAAGGTCAGGGTTAGGGAACCAAGTGTTCTTGAGGGTTGATATGCCCAAGTCCGTGGACTGCCAGGCGACAGCTGCCCCAGTCACCTTCTCCTGACAGCCTTGTCCCTGGAGAGGATAACCTTCCTGGTTATGAGCTCAATGTTGACCCTGATCTCTGACATCAGCTCTACTGGTGGAGAATGACAGTGAGCACACAATTCTGCCTGCTGCCTGACAGCCACTCTGCTTTGTGTCCCCAGGCAGTTGGAGGCCCTCGTGGTTGCTGTCCCATTCTGACATCTGCTCATCTGTCTGCCCAACCTTCTCTGACCCACTTGATTCCCCCACCTGACTGGTTACCTTGTTACAATTTTGAGAGTAGAGGCCCACATCCAACTGTGAGAGTGAGAAAGGTGAGCAGGAGCTGCACCCTCACCCCCTACTAACACCTCAAGAACAGAGGTCACTGGTGAGTACCTGGACCACTCAGGGCTTGGGGGGAGGTGACAAGGAGCTCCAGCACCAACCACTGAGCATGCAGACCCCTAAGGGCTCCCTGCAGTGCAGGCTGCTGCCAGAGGTACCTGAGTCCCTGTCAGGAGCCTGAGGTCAGAGCCCAGACATCTGGCCCAGAAAAGGAAGATGCAGAGTAGGAGGGAGGGGAATGATGTAGGAGAGAAGGATGGGAGGAAGGAAGGTCCAGCTACACCAGAGTTGGATGTAGGATGAGAGAGGGAGGAGGTGGTGAGTGAGGACAAGGAATGAAGATAGGAGTGAGAGAAAGAAGAGAAAAGATGGATGGAGTGTCAGGCAATTGACATAGGAGGAGGAGTTGGAGGAGGGGGAGGACTGAGCAGGAGGAGGTGGATGGTGCAAGAGGTGGATGGAAGAGGATGAAGCAGAGATGGAAGAGGATGTGGAGGAGAGCAGGACATTCAGGCCAGCCCTGAGAGTCGGTCTTGGGTTCCAAGTTGGTTTGCTATAGATTACACTTGATTTAGACTCTGATTTAATGCTGCAAACACGCCAACCACAGGGAGCTGGGGGAGGCCTGGGTGGGAAATTGCTGGCCTAATTCTAGTACAATGGCAATGTCTTAGGGTCCACCTGGAACCCCTAAGAGGGAGGGGAGAGGAGGAGTGAAGGAAGATCAGGGTTAGGGACCAGGTGTTCCTGAGTTTTCATGTGCCTGATTCTATCACCTGCTAGGCTAGACCTGTCTGTGATCATCTTCCCCTGCTGGGTTACAGCTCTGCCCCTGGAAAGGATGACCTCCTTCATTTTGGGTTCAGTACTGACCCTGAATTCTGACCTCAGCCCAATATTGTGTGGCATTAGAATGAACTTGTAGTTATGCCAGCTTCCTGGAACCCACTCTGCTTCATGTCCCCAGGTGGTTGGAGGCTCTTGCAGTCACTGACCTGCTCTGAAGCTTGCTCATATTCTGGCCCTGATCTAACCCACCTGATCTCCACACCCACCTTCTTACCATCTTGAGAGGAGAGGCCCACATCCAACAAGGAGTGTCAGAAAGGTGGGCTTGAGCTGCACCCTCACCCTCTACAAATATCTCAAGGGTAGAGGACTGTGGTGGGTGCTTAGAGCACGTGGGTCTGAGGTTGAGATGACAAGGACCTCTAGCACCAATCCCTGAGCATGAAGCCCCTTCTGGGTTCAATGACCTATGGGCTGCTGCCAGAGGTGCCTGACTCCCTGAAAGGAGCCCAAGGTTAGAGCTCAGACTATTGGCCAGAAAAGGAGGAAGGGGAGAAGATGGACAGGTGAGGCTGAAGGAGATGCAGGAGGGGAGAGGATGCAAGAGGAGGAGGAGGATGGGAAGGATGGAAGGTCTAGCCAGAGGAAAGATGGATTCAGGAGAAAAGGTAGATGCAGCAGGATGGAGGGAGGAGGTGAATGAGGGAGAGAAATAGGGACAAGAGTGAGAGGAAGAGGAGAAAACATGAATGGAGGTGGGGAGGGGGAAGCAAAGAAGATGGATCAGGAAGAGCATGAAGAACAGGAGGAGGAAGAGGAATAGATAGAGGAAGGGGAGGAAAGGACTAAACAGGAGGAGATGGATGGACAGAAGAGGTTAAAGGACAGATGGAAGAGGGGGGAGGGGAAGCAGGGGGTCCAGGCCATCCCAGAGCAGGTGGTATTGGGAGCTGGGTGGGGTCTCTTAAAGGGTGTACCTGAGTGAGCTCCTGGTTTGATGCTAGGACCTGGTGAATTCTGGCAACGTGGTGAGGCCTGGGTGGCAAATTGCTGGCCTGCGTCAAGTCAAACCACAAGGGCCTAGGGTCTACATGAGTACTTTCTTGGAAACCCTAAGTGGGAGGGGAGAGGAGGAGTGAATGAAGGTCAGAGTTGGGGTACAAGTGTTAGTGAAGGTCCATTTGCCCATATCCCTCACCTGCCAGGTGACACCTGCTCCTGTCAACTTCTCCTGCCATGTTATAGCCTTGTCCCTGGAGAGAATAACCTCCTTGGTTATGTGGTCAATACTGACCCAGACATCTGAACTTTGTCCTAGATGGATGAATGGAGGGGGAGCAGGGGGTCCATGCCAGCCCAGAACCAGTTCTATTGGGATCTGGATGGGGTCCCAGCACTGCTTGTACCCTACTGAGACCCTGGGTTGATGCTCAGATGCAGAGACATCAGGAAGCTGTGTGAAGTCAAGATGGTATGAAATAGCTGGCCTGATTCAAGTCCAATGGCAAGGGCTTAGGGTCCACATCAGAATCCTCCTGGCACTGCTATCAGACAGGGGAGAGGAGGAGTGCAAGAAAGGTTGGAGGACCAACTGGTCGCAAGTTTCCAGCACAGCCAGTCTCCACTTGCCCTTGCTGATGTTCCCCTGTGAGGAGACAGGACCCTCCCAGAAAAGAAAGTCACATTTCAGGTCAAGGAGTCAGTGCTGTTCCTGGCCAGTGGGATGGGCACCATAGTGCTTAGAATGGCAGAGGCCCCAGGTTTGTATCTGTTGCTATGAACCCACTCTGATTCATGTCTCTAGGCAGTTGGAGGCCCTTGTCACTGACCTGCTCTGACACTCACTCACCTGCTTGCCCTGCTCTTACCCACTTGATCCCCACACCCCCCTGGTTACCTTTTTACCATCTTGAGAAGAGAGGCCCACATCTAACAGTGAGAGTCAGAAAGGTGAGCAAGAGCTGTGCCCTCAGCCCCTACTGACACTTCAAGTAAAGAGGCCCATGGTGGGTGCCTGAACCACTCTGGTCTGAGGTTGAGGTGACAAGGACATCCAACACCAACCACCATGTGTGTAGCCCCCTGAGGCCCCTGTGAAATGTGGGGTGCTGACACAGGTGCCTCAGTCCCTGTCAGGAGCCTGAGGTTAGAGCTCAGAATCCTTGACCAGAAGTGGAAGAGGGGGAGTAGGAGGGAGGGGAGAGGTTGTAGGAGGAGGAGGAGGGGAGAGGATGCAGGCACAGGAGGAGAAGGAGGATGGGGAGGAAGGACGGTCAAGCCAGATGAGAGATGGATGTAGGAGGAAAGGTGAATGCAGGAGGATGGAGAAAGCAGGTGAGTGATGAGGAGCATTAAATACAGGACTGTGAGGAAGAAAAGAAAATTTTGATGGATGGGGAGGGGGTGATGGAGGAGATGTATATGGAGGAGGGAGAGTGGAGGACCATGCACGAGGAGATGGAGGAGTGGGAGTTGGATGGAAGAGAATGGAGGTGAGATGGAGAAGAGGCTGAAGTAGAGTTGCAGGTCCAGGCCAGCCAACAGCCCGATCTACTGGTATAGAGGTGGTATCACTTTAAAGTGTACCCATGTGAGCTACTTGTTTGATGCTCAGACCCAGAGAAATCTGGGAGCTGCTCTTATCTGGGTGGTCCATCGCTGGCCTGAGTCATGTCAAACCCAGGAACTTAAGATTCCACATCATTATCTTCCCTGAACTCCTAAGAGGGATGGAGAGAGGAAGAGTTAGGAAGGTGAGGGTTGGGGGACCAAGCTTTCCTGAGTTTCCATGTGCCCGGGTCCATCACCTGACAGGTTACAGCTTCCCCTGTCATCTTCCCCTGCCATCTTGTCTTGCTGGATTACAGCCCTGCCCCTGGAGATGATGAGTCTTTAGTTATGGGCTCAATGTGAACTCCACCCTCAGCCCTATTGTTTTTGGAATAACGGCAACCCAAGAATTCTGTCTGCTGCCTGGCACTCACTTTTTTCTTGTCCCCAGGCAGTTGGAGGCCCTGTGGTCTCTGACCTGCTCTGACACTCGCACATTTCTCCACCTCTCCCACCCTGTCCCTGGGTGCATTTCCACCAAAGAGGCACAGCTCCAGCAGTGAGAGTCGCAAAGGCAAGTGTGATTTGCTCCCTCACCACATACTGACACTAGGAGACAGAGGTCACTGGTGGGAGCCTGGACCACTCTGGTCTGTAGCCAATGTGACAAGGACCTACTGCACCAAACACTGAAGATGCAGCCTTCTCAGGGCTCCATGAGGTTCAGGATGCTGCCAGAGGTGCCTGAATACCTGAGAGGAGCCCGAGGTCTGAGCTCAGACCCCCGGCCCAGAAAAGGTGGGGAGGAGTAGTGAGGAGAGAACATGCAGGAGGAGGAGGAGGTGGATGTGCAAGGAAGCTGGATCATGTGGAGAGATGGATGTAGGGGGTGGAAGGGTGAATGGCTGGCTGAGGAGTAATGGGTGGGGAGAAGGAACATGGAGGACTGTTGCGGAGGTGGGTGGAGGAGACATGGGCCCTGGGGAATGGGAAGAATGCAGCATTGAGATCACTGTGGATGAGTGTGAATGTTGGAGGAACATGGAAAAGTGGTGGTAAGAGGCAGACATTAAGGACACAGAGGAGGAAGAAGGAGGTCAAGAGGCATGAATGGAAGAATGAGGAGCAACATGGGGCAATTGCAAAGAAGGAGGTCTGAGCTCAGGCAACTCTCCAGGTCCCAATGGTCCTTCCAATGGTCCCAAAGCCTCTTCTTTGGACTGGATCCCAGAGTTTTCCCCTCCAACCCACCTGAGATCAGGGACACCATCTGGGTGAGCATGTGTGGCCTGTGGGCTGGGGACATAAGAGCCCCACCCAGTTCAGCATACTGTCCCCCATTGCTCCATGTGTCATCTGACCCAGAGACCCCAGCTGTGTTCCCCATTGGCTAGAACTTCTTTGTGTTGTCCCAGAACAGATGTGTCCCACCATGTGAACAGGGAAAATTAGGCCGTTCCCCCTGTGACTTGTTCAGAACTGTGAACCTAGGGATGATCTCATAGCACAGAGGCTGCCTATGGTCAAATATGTTATCCTTTTACCAATGGGCTGGTGCTCTTCCCTGATTCACCAGGAAGAATCAGCTGAGAGTTAAGAGGAATGGAGCAGGAGTTCCTGTCATGGCTCAGTGGTTAAGGAATCCCAACTAGAAACCATGAGTTTGCAGGTTCAATCTATGGCCTTGCTCAGTGGGATAAGGATCCAGCATTGCAGAGAGCTGTGTTGTAGGTCACAGACTTGGCTCAGATCTGGCATTGCTGTGGCTGTGGCATTGGCCGGTAGCTACAGCTCCAATTTGACTGCTGGCCTGGGAACCTCCATATGCCACAGGTGCAGCCCCAGAAAAGGCAAAATGACAAAAAAAAAAAAAAAAAGGAATGGAACAGATGGGAGCCTCTTGTCCTAGAGATCCATGGTCCTGACACCCCACCCTGCCTCCCTAGTGGACACATCCAGCTAGTGGACACCTCCAGGGTAGGCACATGGTCAGGGAAGAGCTTAGTGGGCTGGAGCAAAGAGCACTCCTTGGATGGGAGAATACTGGGCCTTATTTTCACCTGTGCACCTTCCACTCCCAACTTCAGTGCCTCCTGGGACCCAGAAGGCAGGGAATCTGGCTCAGAGCTTTTTTCTTAAAATTTACACATCAAATGTAGGTGCTAAATTATACCACTCTGTGGTATTTAGTGTATTAGCAGAGCCATGCCACCATCACCACTATTTCCACCTTTCTCTACCTCATGAAAAAAAAAATCTATCAGTACATACCCCCACTGGGCCCTCCCCCAGTGCTGGGGGCCACTGACCTCTTTCTGTCTGGGCCTGGCTCTGCTGGACACAGCACCTCCATGGAACCTCACAGCATGTGGTCTCCGTGTCTGCTTTCTTTCCTGAGCATCATATCCATCCATGTTGCAACACGTGGCAGTGTTTCCCTTTTTTTCTGGTTGAATGATGTACCACCACATCCTGGTACTCCAGCCACCTACCCAGGGCTACTTAGATGGGGTCCACCCTTTTGCTCTTGGGAGTAGCTCTGCTATGAATGTGCATGTACATCTATCTGTGTCCCTGTCCTCCTCTCTCTTGGGTGTATACCTGGGAATGGACCTGTTGTATCATGTGGCAACTCTTCATTTAACTTTTGGAGAAAGGACTGGTTTTCCATAGAAGCTGCCCCATTTTACAATCCTGCCAGCCAAACAGGAAAGTGCCAGCTTCTCTGTGTCCTCACTTGATCAGTAACAGCCACTCCAGTGGGTGAGAAGTTTGGTCCTCTGCTGGCTTCAATTTGCATCCCCCTGATGCTAATGTTGAGACTGCTCTCCTGTGCCCTTTGGCCTTGATCTCCAAAGTTGGGTTGCTTTTGTAGAAATGTCTATTCAGGCCCTCTGCCCAATGTCTACTTGGGCCATTTCTTAATGGACTTAAGAGTTTGGCCGTATTCTGTATACTGGGCTCTTATCTGTCAAGTTATTCTCACATTTTTATTCATTGTGTGGGTTGTCTTTTTCTTGACAGTGTCACTTGAGGCACAGCTGTTTTAATTTGAATCAATTCCATTTTATCAATGTTTATATTTTGTTGCATGGGCTTTTGATGCCTAAGCAATATATGAGTCCTATGAGCCTGTGAGGCCTTCCACAGCTTACAGCTGCCCTTCCCTCAGTGACCCTGGGCCAGAGAGCTCACTCCCCTGTGCTGCAGGACAGTTGCTGGCCTTGGCCTCCTGGCCCCCTTCTCATTCCTCCTCATCTCATTGTGACAGGATCTCCAGACTGCTGGCAACGGTCTGTAAGTGGAAGTGTTAGGATGTTTGGGATGTCACCCACCCAGGCACCATGGTTTTCTCCCATCTGATCAGACAGAAGGGGAGCTGCCAACAGGGGGCCCATTTCGACCTGTTGGTTCTCTGAAGCTCTTTCATGCACTGGAATATTTGGAGTTTTTCTTTCAGCATCAGACATGGTAAAGCTGGAGACCCTGCTGGTCCTGGAACGAGCAGATATCATTGCCAGCTATGAGCAGGTGAGGCACCAGAGGGAGCCTAGCCATTAGGAGGAGCTGCAGCCCTGGCAGGGGTCAGAGCCAAGGGCAGGCAGGGAGGCCTGGTGTGGACAAGACCTAAGTTGAAAAGGTGAGGCCCAAAGGTCATTGTCATCAGCAGGAACAGGTACATCCCCCAATGGGAATCATAATATCCCAGGTATGGACCACTCCCTGAAGGGGAAGGTGAGGCCCAAGGTGGGGAATCACAGCCCAGGGGGAAAGTATATCCCTGGGCTATCAGAGCAAAGGCTGACCATGTGAGGCTCAGAGGCAGCAGGAGTAGGTGTGTCCCATACAGGATCAGAGAAGGTAGGAGCTGATGAGGTACAGGTGGCTCCCCTTGGGGCAGGTTCTCATGCTTGGCCACCATCAGAGGTTTCTGGGCTCCTGAGGACACTCTGCTTGTACCCTCACCTTGGTGCCCCATCTGGGTTTCAGGGGCACCAGTCATGCCCTTCAGCGGACCCATGGGATGATGCTGACCTGTCGCTGTACAAGGCCACAGACAGGCTAGGGTTTTTGCCATGAGTCATCTTGACACCCATTCCCCCCTCCCCAGGGAGGGTTGCCATTTGCAGAAACACTTCTGGAGGCAGAACCCTTCTTTCTAGCTCAGGGCCTCAAATCCTGGTGGCCACTTTGGACCAGGGTCCACACTAGGCTTGGTGTGAGAGAGCGTGAAGAATGTACAGGAAAAACTGGGGACTGAGCCAGCCTGGGTCTTATCCCTGTGGCCTCTACACCCACACTTGGGAGAGCCCAGGGCAGCCATCCAGCAGGGTCAGGGTCAGGGCTCAGTCTGATCTGCAGTGGCTCTACAGAGCCTGGCCACAGGGGGAGGGGCACCTGGCCAACAGGTCACCAAGGGCAGTGGGCCCAGCCAGGGGGCCATGTGGGGACAGTGAGATGTTGCTTCAGATGTTGGACAGATTAGGAGGTGGTAATGTAGGACCTAAAAGCTCACAGGAAGGTGACAGAGGCAGGTGAAGTTTGACTCCTTGTGTGGTGCCAGGAGGAGATTCAGGGTAGGATGGCAGGCCTGGCCATGATGGGGGAGGGGAGATTGGGCTGAAGTTTCTGGGTCTGTTCTGGGAGGAGCCACACACCTGTCAGGTCAGGACTGGGGGTGCACAGTGCAGAGGGGGGTGGCCAGCCTCAGTGGAAGTAGGGGCACTGACTGGGGTGTTGTAGTCTGCTCCAGAGCTGGCACCCTCCTTGGGTCATCCTCTGTTTCAGGGTGTCCCTGGTTAAGATGGGGGGTGTCAAGGGCTGGGGGCCTCTAGGCACCTGGTCTTCACAGCTTTACTTCTCTTGCCTTGTAGTCAGGAGCAGCCTAGCCTCAGCATCCAGGACCTCAACATCCACAGCCTCAGCACCCAAGAGACGAGGGTGAGAGCCAGTCCATGCTATGCTGGTAGGAGGTGGGAGGTGGCCAAGTGGTGGCTGTGGTTCCTTTCTGCCTGACCCTAGAGCTGTTGGGGGTCCTTGGGCTGTGCGGGGTCTGCCTCCTATAAGATCAGAGCCCTGAGTCAGGGCCACTTTAGGGAAGCAGGAATCTTGGCTAACACCACCATGTCCCCATTTCCAGCAAAGATCCCAGGGATACCAGGTGAGCCACTAAGTGGGTGAAGGTGCTGAGGAACTGGAGTAAATGCTGGTGCAGTCAAAAAGTAGAAACCTGAGCATTCTGACCCTGAAGGAGGCTGATCTGTGTCCCCTGGGGCTTCCTTGGCCACCCTATCCTAGGACATCACAGGGTGGACCAGCCATGCCCACACCACAGCCTATTCTTAGCTGGGAGAGACAGGGCCAGTCCCAGGCAGAGCCAGCCTCTCCTGAGCAACTTCTGCATGAGTCTTGCTTCATTTCACTGGGTGTCACTTGCAGCAGTCTTAGGGCCCCTTCTTACCACAGATGCACCAGTGGGTCTACAAGGGGATTCCCCCACAGGTGAGAGGAGAGGCATGGTCTCTGCTGTTGGACCTGGAGAATGTGAAGGCAGAGAACCAAGGGAAATACAAAGTATGGCCCCTCCACCTGTGCCTCAGGGACCCTTGCCTGTCCCCAGCTTTCCTGGCACCTCCCAGGCTTATAGGCACAGGGCCCACCTGCCAGGAAAGCCATGCCAACCATGTGGTCACTGAGTCCAGGGTTGGACAGGTGCCACCTAGCATCACACTAAGGCCTCCCAGACCCATGAGGGGGACAGAGTCACAGGGCAAGGGACAGAAGCCAAGAGGAAAGAGCAAGGTAACCCCCTAGAAACCATGGAAGTAGACAGCAGGCCAGATGAACACAGACCTGAGTGCCTTGGGACAAGAAACAGGTCTCAATCCATTGACCAAGAGAGGTCCCTACCCCTGGCCAGTTCCTGCCACTAAGCCCCATCCCCACCATGGGTACACTAAGTCCCACAGCCCAGGTTGGGTGCTCTATGCACCCGGCTGAGCAGCATCAGCAAGAGAAGTGCATGGGAGTGGGTGTGACAGTGGCTATAGGTGTCCAAGTTGCTCAATGATGGGTGATCTGAGAGGCCCCTGAGCATGGTGAACACCCACTGACACTGTGAGAAAGAGCCAGCATCACACTTAGTCCTCAGGCTCTCAAAAGGCCCTGAAAACAAGGCCCTTCTGGCCCCCTGCCTCACCCAGCCTATGTGTGGTGGGACTCAGAGGGGTCAAGAGACAGGGGCCCAGTTGCCCTCCCAGCATCCCACTGCCCTGGACACACACATCTGGGAGAAGCCTCCCAGGGGACAAGTCCAGCACCAGGGAAGAGGCACTGTCATCTTGGATTGCCTTGTGTGGGGTGGGGGAGGAGGGGATCTGGTGGCCTGGCCAGTGTTTAACCATTGGGTGGGGGTATGGGCCTGTAGAAGCCATGGGCTGATTATCCACAGGGCTTCTGGGCACAGGCTTGTCATCATGCCTGGCCTCCAAAACAATCAAAAGAAAGGTTACTCTAAAAACACTCACATTGAGCTGGAAGTGCCTGCTCTGCTGGTTAGGGTTCCAGGCCTCTGACCTTGCCCCCCCCAACCCCCAGCTCTACCCACAGAGAATGAAGGAGCAGGCCAGTCTCTACTCTCTGGATATCAAATTTATCAATGTGGATGTGAGCCACACCTTCCAAAACAATACTATGTTCAGGGAGCATTACGGCCTCAAGTGAGGATGCTGGGCCATTTGTCCTGGGGCAGTGGAACAGGGGAGTAGGGGTGTGGTGGCCAGGGGAATCCTGGGGGAGGAGAGGCATGAGGACAAGGGCTGGACCTGAAATGGTGAGAGTGGGGCCTGTGCAGAGCACCTGCAGGAGTGGGAGCACACAGGGCTGGGGTGGCCCTGAGGGAGCTTGGCTGTGCCCTCAGAAGTAAACAAGCCCCTGCAGGGATGGGAGGGGCACTGGGCAGCAGAGAGCAGGCTGGACCAGGACACAGGAGGATGGAGTGAGAGTCAGATGAGTAAAAATGGCACTTCATTTTTATGTTTGTCTACTTTTTTAAACAATTTTTATCATTTATAAAAGTAAAGTGGGATGGAACCTGCAATTCTATCACCCCATCCTACAAGCAATCCTTGCCCCATCCAGTGTCCCACATGAACCACACACTTGACCAGTGGAAGGTGCTTATAGAAAGCCCCATTGTCCCCTTGCCAGGCAGCAAGCCCTCTTCAATGTGCTTGCAGCTTACTCTGTCTACAACACAGTGGGCACCTACCCCTGGTCAGCCATCCCACAGTGGCCCTGCTTCTTCAGTGGCCTATTGGCACCAGTCTGGATTCCAGCTCCCATGGCCACAGAAATGATGCAAGGGGAGCTCTGCTCTCAAACTGACATGGATGGCTGGCATGCAGACCCCACTTTTAAGGACAGAAATGGCACATGAGACCTGGGCTGCATCAGCCCATGAGATTAGAAATGTTTTATAGCAAGTTCACATGGGCCTATAAAGCATTGCTGTGGTTGTGACACGAGTTTGGGTCGTGAAATGCCATTTTATGAATCAGAATCTTAGCAGGGATGAGAGTTCCTAGCAACCCAACTCTTGTGTGGCCCATGGGAGACAGCTCCCCACCCCATCTGCTCTTTCTGGAATAATCCCTCAAGGAACACAAGCTGAGAAGACCCCATAGGCTGCCCACAATGGGGCCTGGGGCCACCCACACACCACCATCACACAAAATCTGGGCCCACACAGGCCACAGTCAGCAACCCACCACCTCCCCTCACAGGAGGACTTCCAAATCTCTCTGGTTCCCAGCACCAAGCATGCCTCATCTGGGAACGGGGGCCCTTGGATGGTGCCCAGTCATGAGTGGGAACCTGTCTAGGATCTGAGGTGCAAGTGCCAGGGAGGGGGTGGTGGAGGCCTCCAAAGTGGTCCTAGCAGCCATGTCTGACTCTTGCAGGAGGTGGGTTACTGCCAGGGCATGAAGCAGATTGTCACCATCCTGCTCATGTTTCTTAATGAGGAGGATGCTTTCTGGGCACCAACTGATGGACAACAAAACACATGCATGGTAGGTGAATGCCATGGAGAACTGGATGTTACTCAGAGTCAGGAGTCTCCCCGCAGAGTTCCCTCAGTTGTGGGGCTGGCAGGGATAGACCTGGTCCATCTCCCCATCAGCAAAGGTCACAGGCTCCCCCCATGGCCCTCTGGGTCCTGTAGCCACAGCCCTCAGCCCTGGCCTTGTCCAAACCACTCCATCCCTGATGGTCCCTCTGCCTCTCTTCTGCCACCACTGGGCCACCTGCAACCCCACCCCAAGCCCCTAATCAGAGGAGGCCCAAATGGCAGCATCTCCCTGCTGTGCCCCCCACCTGACTCCCAAGCCCAGGAGATGTTCATGCACACCCAACCCCATCCCTTGGTTCACACTCCCTGCCACACAGTACTGGGACCCTTGTCCCCTGCTGCAGCCACAGTCTAGAGAGCCTGTGCCAGAGACAGATGCTTGCCTGATGCTCAGCAATGGGCACCTGCCAAGCTGGGCCTCAGTGAGCAGGTTCTCAACCCTGGGCCACCCCAAGCCTCAAAGGCAACCAAGTCCTATCTGGGAAGAGCCATCCAGCCAGGCTGGGGGGTGGGCCCTGAACACCAGGGTCACTGTGTAGGGAGGAGGACCTGGGTTCCCAGGGCACATGAGCCCCTGCCAGATACACCTCTGACTCTTTTGGGGCGATTCTTGTGGATTCTCAGGCTTCTTCATTCTGGGGCTCCTGAAACTGCAGAGGTTGCAGGCCCATCATGACAAGATTCTAGAAAGGAACCCTCCCCAAGCTGAAGCAGCACCTGGTGAGTAGAAGTGGCCCTCACAGGGCCTGGCATGCCTGCACTTTCATCTTCCCAGTCCTGGTGTGGCCAGGCCTGAGCTGGGGTCCACTGGCCACGGGGGTGGCTGCATGGGGCCTCCGGGGGGTGGTTTGAGGCCAAGCAGGGCAGCCCTTGTCACTCCTGCCTCTGCCAGGACAAGGAATACATGTCCACAGCAATTTATACTACACTATGGATTCAACGATGCTTCATTGACCATGTAAGTGTGCTCAGAGAGACAAGTTCCCTGAGAGGCATCCCAGGGGGAGCCCAGAGCCCTGGGGAGGGGGTAACTGGGGTCCTCTGTCAAGACATTTTCCCCTGGGCTCCTGGAGGGAAGCCTGGGTCAGCCCAGGAGGAAGGCAAGCCTGTGCCCACCCTGCAGCCATCCCCAGGCCCCTCAGAGGAGCTCCTGTGGAGCCTGGAGCAGTCTTTTATCTCCAGGTCAGTGGAGGTGCAGGCCAGGCCCTTAGAACCCCAGGTGGCCTGGTGGGGACCTCTTCAGTCCACTCAGCTAAGAGCTATAGGGCCTGTTTGGAGGTAGCCTATGGGACTGCAGGACCCAGAGGTGGTGGGAGCTCCTACCCTGTTCTGGGACACATACACCTCATGCCCTGCTCAAACTGCCCCTCCTGGGTCTGCTGTCCCCACAGACACCATTCTCACTCACACTGGGACTATTGGATGCATATAACCTGGAGAGGGAGGGAATGTTTATGGCCATGCCCTATACAGTCGTCAAGCTGCACAGAAGTAAGCCTGAGCCTGGTTTGCTCAGGCCACACAGGTGGGTCAGTCAACACACAGGCTGGGCAAGTACGCTGGGACATGTGGCAAGAATGGGGCCAGTCTCTGGCTCTGACACTGCCTTGGCTCTCTTGGGCCCAGCAGAACATGCCTGCTGCCCCCAGGGAAGGGCCACAGGGTGGGGGCTGAACCTTCTCAGTGGTGCCCCTGTTGGCCTGATGGCATCTTTATCCCCAGAACACCTCCTGAAGCTGCCCCTGGAGGATTGCATGAGTTTTTCGTCCTCCATCTCCAAGCCCTGGGCACTGGATGATGACACTGTGATCAAATGGGTACAAGCCTCAACGACTTAGCTGCAAAGGAAGAAATATGGCCTACCAGGAGACCATCCAACCAAAAAAAAAAAAAAAATGGAGAACCATAGAATCAACTGGAACACGAGGTTCAAATGGCAATAAATAATCATCTATCAATTATCACCTTAAATGTCAATGGACTGAATGCCCCAATCAAAAGACACAGAGTGGGGAGATAAGGACAAGATGGCGGAGGAGTAGGAAAACACGCTCGCCCTCTCCCACAAACACAACAAAAAAAGCACATCTACAGAATAAATGACTCGCACAGAACAGCAACCAATCGCTGGCAGAGGAACCTAAACTCCAATAACGGCAAGAAATTCGTGACATTATTGGGCAGAAGAGGAGAAAAGAGGAGAGTGAGAGAAGGAGAATCCGAGCGAGACGAGGGCTCCCGAAAGGGAACTGCGGAGGAGAAAGGGATCCCGCACCCTGGAAAGTCACCTACCGGGCGAAAGATCAAACGAACCGGAGGAATCTCCAGATGCAGAGAAGAGTGTAGCAGTAAGTTGGAGTACTGAAAAGCTGATCAAGAACCCAACGGACCATCTGAACTACGGGCACAGTCACCAAAAATTGAGACGCCTGGGTGGGGGCTGGGCACCGAGACCTCGCCGCCGAAGGTTAGTCCCCGAGAGGGAGCTGGGGGACGCCTGGGTGGGGGCTGAACACCGAGACCTCGCCTCCGAAGGTTAATCCCTGAGAAAGGGCCGGGGGAGGCCTGGGAGGGGGGCTGGGCACCGAGACCTAGCCTCCAAAGGTTAATTCCTGAGAAAGGGCCGGGGGGGGGGGGGCCCGCCTGGGTGGGGGCTGGGCACCGAGACCTTGGCTCCAGAGATTAGTCCCCGGGCTAGGGGGGCGGAGCAGAGCGGAAACTGCTTGGGAGGTCTAGAAACCAGTTGACTGGGCAGAGACTGCCTGGGAGACTAGAAAACAAAGCTGTCGCAGAGGAAGGGAGCAATACTCCAGGAGTGGGGAAGGGGAAAGCCGCATCAGAGGGAACCTGGGAGAAGAGCCTGGTCTGCGCCCGTGCTGGGGAGGGGAGAGAAGAAGGGGTGGGTCCCCATAGAATACCCCCCACGCCACAGCAAGCTTACAGGCCCGCTAGCTAGCTGAAAGCTGTGCTTCCCAGTGCATCCCCTCCCCCCACCCCCGCCACGCCCTACGCTCTCACGGACCTGTAGCTGCCTGCCATCCAGGAGGGCTGGCCTCAACAATTGCCTGAAGCCTACCACCGCAGGGGCTGTCCCTGCACAGGCCTGCTTGCCCTTTGGAGGGGCTACACTTCCGCAGAGCAGCACCAAACAGCACCAGCCCCCGAGAAAAGGCCTGCAGCCTAGAAAAGCTAGAACAAGCCTAGCCAGGCCGTGAATAGATCGACCTAATTCTCTGACGGTTTTTCTGAGATGGGCTCCCCCGGGGAGGAGCCTCTTGGGTCTCCAAGGGCCTTGCTACCCGCCCAAGACCCCAGGGGGTGCTAAGACCTAGTGGACCAGCTGCATAGGACTGCCAGCTCCAGGCAGGACCCCCTACAGCCCAGAAAAGCTGCAACAAGCCTGGCCGACTTGGGAAAAGATCTCAGACGGTCTTTCTGAGTCGGGCTGCCCTGGGGAGGAGCCTCTTGAGTCCTCAAGGGCCCTGCTACCCGCCCAAGACCCCAAGGGGTGCTGAGACCTAGTGAACCAGCTGCATAGGACTGCCAGCTCCAGGCAGGACCCCCTGCAGCCCAGAAAAGCTGCAACAAGCCTGGCCGAATCGGGAAAAGATCTCAGACGGTCTTTCTGAATTGGGCTGCCCTGGGGAGGAGCCTCTTGAGTCTCCAAGGGCCCTGCTACCTGCCCAAGACCCCAGGGGGTGCTGAGAACCAAGTGAAATCTGCTACCATCGTGGGGTGGACCTCCCAGTCCTGTCTGCCCTCAGGAAGTCCTCCTTTGCTTCAAAGAAACACTGTTAGTTCCATCAACACTCCAGAAAAGCCACACTGCCTCAAAAAAGATTGACCAACAAAGACAGCCCTCAGGAAATATTCCACGGCAGTGACAAGGCAAACACTACCCGATAACGGAGAGTACAACTCCCTCAGGAGAAAGAAGACAACAAGCAAGATGAAGAAGCTGAGAAACCACCCCCAGTCAAACCAACAGGAGAACTCACCTCAAACAGTCAACAATGAAACAGATCTCTGCAGTCTGACAGACCTGGAGTTCAAAAGAGAAATAGGGAAAATACTGAAGGAATTAAGAGAAGATATGAACAGTAATGCAGATACCCTCAGAAAGGAACTAGAAAATATAAGGAGGAGCCAAGAAAAACTAGAACATTCATTTGCAGAGATGCAAACTGAACTAGGGGCAGTAAAAACCAGAATGAATAATGCAGAAGAACGAATCAGTGATGTGGAAGATAGAATAATGGAAATCACTCAATCTGGTCAACAGACAGAAAACCGAATCAAAAAACTGGAAAGCAATATAAGAGACCTATGGGATAATATAAAGCGGGCCAATCTACGCATAATAGGAATTCCAGAAGGAGTAGAAAAAGATAAGGGGATGGAAAATATATTTGAAGAAATTATCGCTGGAAACTTCCCAAATCTAAAGGATACTGGATTCAAGATACAAGAAGCACAGAGGGCCCCAAACAAACTGAACCCAAACAGACCCACACCAAGACACATCATAATAAAAATGGCAAGAGTTAGTGATAAAGAGAGGATCCTCAAGGCAGCAAGAGAAAAACAGAATGTTACCTACAAGGGAACCCCCATAAGAATATCAGCTGATTTCTCTACAGAAACACTACAGGCCAGGAGGGAATGGCAAGAGATATTTAAAGTGCTACAAGGAAAAAATATGCAACCTAGAATACTCTATCCAGCAAGAATATCATTTAAAATAGAAAGGGAAATAAAAATTTTTCCCAACAAACAAAAACTTAAAGAATACAGCAACACAAAACCCAGGTTAAAGGAAATATTGAAAGGGCTTCTCTAAACCAAAAAGAAAGGAAGGAAAGGGAAGAAAAAAGAAAAGAAAAAAAAAAAAAAGAAGAAGAAGAGGAAGAACTAGGACTGAGGAAGCCGTAATCAGAGAGCAGTCACTCAAATAAGCCAGCATACAGATTTAATCATGAACATGCTTCAAACAAAATAAAATTAAAAAGAAAAAAATAAAAGAGTCATCAAAACCATAAAATGTGGGCAAGGGATGTTAGGAGGTAAATAATCCTTTTTGTTTGTATGTATGTCTCTCTTCTTAATTTTAATATAATAATGAAGTGTTTGAACTTACAGGACCATCAGGCTAAAACACACAATTATGGGAAGGGGTTAGCATACTTAAAAAACAGGGCAACCACAAGCCAAAACCAAATAATGCATTTGCAAAAAATGAAAAAAAAAAATACACTCAAGCAGATAATAACAGGAGACCATCCAACCAAAAAAAAAAAAAAAAATGGAGAACCATAGAATCAACTGGAACACGAGGTTCAAATGGCAATAAATAATCATCTATCAATTATCACCTTAAATGTCAATGGACTGAATGCCCCAATCAAAAGACACAGAGTGGATGAGTGGATAAAAAGGCAAAAACCTTCAATATGCTGCCTACAAGAAACACACCTTAGAACAAAAGATACATATAGATTGAAAGTGAAAGGCTGGGGAAAAGTATTTCATGCCAATAGACATGACAGAAAAGCAGGAGTTGCAACGCTCATATCAGACAAAATAGACTTTAAAACAAAAGACATAAAGAAAGACAAAGAAGGACACTATTTAATGATTAAGGGATCCATCCAAGGAGAGGATGTTACTATCATCAACATATACGCCCCAAACATAGGAGCACCCAGATACATACAACAAATATTAACAGACATAAAGGGAGATATTGATGAGAATACAATCATAGTAGGAGACCTAAATACCCCCCTCACATCAATGGACAGATCCTCCAGACAGAAAACCAATAAAGCAACAGAGATCCTAAAGGAAACAATAGAAAAGTTAGACTTAATTGATATCTTCAGGACACTACATCCAAAAAAAGCAGAATACACATTCTTCTCAAATGCTCATGGAACATTCTCAAGAATCGACCACATATTGGGACACAAAGCGAATCTCAATAAATTTAGGAGCATAGAAATTATCTCAAGTATCTTCTCTGACCACAATGCCATGAAATTAGAAATCAACCATGGGAAAAGCAAAGAGAAAAAACCTACTACATGGAGACTAAACAACATGCTACTAAAAAACCAATGGGTCAATGAGGAAATCAAGAAGGAAATTAAAAACTACCTTGAAACAAATGATACTGAAGACACAACCTCTCAAAATCTATGGGATGCTGCGAAAACAGTGCTCAGAGGGAAATTTATAGCAATCCAGGCCTTTCTCAAAAAAGAAGAAAGATCCCAAATTGACAACTTAACCCTCCACCTAAATGAATTAGAAAAAGAAGAACAAAAAAGTCCTAAAGTCAGCAAAAGGAAGGAAATTATAAAGATCAAAGAAGAAATCAATAAAATAGAGACTCAAAAAACAATAGAGAAAATGAATAAAACCAAGAGCTGGTTCTTTGAAAAGGTGAACAAAATTGACAAACCCCTGGCCAGACTCACTAAAAAGAGGAGAGAAAGAACCCAAATCACCAAAATTATAAATGAAAAAGGAGAAATCACAACGGATACAGCAGAAATACAAAAAACCATAAGAGAATACTATGAACAACTATATGGCAACAAGTTTGACAATCTGGAAGAAATGGACAATTTTCTAGAATCTTACAGCCTGCCAAAACTGAATCAAGCAGAAACAGACCAACTGAACAGACCAATCACTAGAAATGAAATTGAAGAGGTCATAAAATCACTCCCTACAAATAAACGTCCAGGACCAGATGGCTTCACAGGTGAATTCTATCAAACATATAAAGAGGAATTGGTGCCCATCCTCCTTAAACTCTTTCAAAAGGTTGAAGAAGAAGGAATACTCCCAAAGACATTCTATGAGGCCACCATCACCCTCATTCCAAAACCAGACAAAGATACCACCAAAAAAGAAAACTATCGCCCAATATCATTGATGAATATAGATGCAAAAATTCTCAAGAATATCTTAGCCAACCGAATCCAACAACATACCAAAAAAATTATACACCATGACCAGGTTGGGTTCATCCCAGGTTCACAAGGATTGTTCAACATACGCAAATCAATCAGCATCATACACCACATTAACAAAACAAAAGTCAAAAATCATATGATCATCTCAATAGATGCAGAAAAAGCATTTGACAAAGTTCAACATCCATTCATGATCAAGACCCTCGCCAAAGTGGGTATAGAGGGAACATTCCTGAATATAATCAAAGCCATTTATGATAAACCCACAGCAAATATAATCCTCAATGGGGAAAAACTGAAAGCCTTCTCACTCAAATCTGGAACAAGACAGGGATGCCCACTCTCACCACTGCTCTTCAACATCGTTTTGGAAGTCTTAGCCACAGCAATTAGACAAACAAAAGAAATCAAAGGCATCCATATAGGAAGAGAAGAGATCAAACTGTCACTGTATGCAGATGACATGATTCTATACCTAGAAAACCCTAAGGACTCAACCCCAAAACTCCTTGAACTGATTAATAAATTCAGCAAAGTGGCAGGATATAAGATTAACATTCAGAAGTCAGTTGCATTTCTGTATACCAGCAATGAAACATTAGAAAAGGAATACAAAAATACGATACCTTTTAAAATTGTACCACACAAAATCAAATACCTCGGAATACACCTGACCAAAGAGGTAAAGGACCTATATGCCGAGAACTATAAAACCTTAATCAAAGAAATCAAAGAAGATGTAAAGAAATGGAAAGATATTCCATGTTCCTGGATTGGAAAAATCAATATTGTGAAAATGGCCATCCTACCCAAAGCAATCTACAGATTCAATGCAATCCCTATCAAATTACCCATGACATTGTTCACAGAACTAGAACAAACAATCCAAACATTTATATGGAACCACAAAAGACCCAGAATCGCCAAAACAATCCTGAGAAACAAAAACCAAGCAGGAGGCATAACTCTCCCAGACTTCAAGAAATACTACAAAGCCACAGTCATCAAAACAGTGTAGTACTGGTATCAAAACAGACAGACAGACCAATGGAACAGAATAGAGAATCCGGAAATTAACCCTGACACTTATGGTCAATTAATCTTTGACAAGGGAGGCAAGAACATCAAATGGGAAAAGGAAAGTCTATTCAGCAAACATTGCTGGGAAACCTGGACAGCTGCATGCAAATCAATGAAACTAGAACACACCCTCACACCATGCACAAAAATAAACTCCAAATGGCTGAAAGACTTAAATATACGACAGGACACCATCAAACTCCTAGAAGACAACATAGGCAAAACACTCTCTGACATCAACATCATGCATATTTTCTCAGGTCAGTCTCCCAAAGCAATAGAAATTAGAGCAAAAATAAACCCATGGGACCTCATCAAACTGAAAAGCTTTTGCACAGCAAAGGAAACCCAAAAGAAAACAAAAAGACAACTTACAGAATGGGAGAAAATAGTTTCAAATGATGCAACTGACAAGGGCTTATTCTCTAGAATATATAAGCAACTTATACAACTCAACAGCAAAAAAGCCAATCAATCAATGGAAAAATGGGCAAAAGACCTGAATAGACATTTCTCCAAAGAAGATATACAGATGGCCAACAAACACATGAAAAAATGCTCCACATCGCTGATTATAAGAGAAATGCAAATCAAAACTACCATGAGATACCACCTCACACCAGTCAGAATGGCCATCATTCATAAATCCACAAATAACAAGTGCTGGAGGGGCTGTGGAGAAAAGGGAACCCTCCTGCACTGTTGGTGGGAATGTAAACTGGTACAGCCACTATGGAGAACAGTTTGGAGATACCTTAGAAATCTATACATAGAACTTCCATATGACCCTGCAATCCCACTCTTGGGCATCTATCCGGACAAAGCTCTACTTAAAAGAGACACATGCACCCACATGTTCATTGCAGCCCTATTCACAATAGCCAGGACATGGAAACAATCCAAATGTCCATCGACAGAGGATTGGATTCGGAAGATGTGGTATATATACACGATGGAATACTACTCAGCCATAAAAAAGGATGACATCATGCCATTTGCAGCAACATGGATGGAACTAGAGAATCTCATCCTGAGTGAAATGAGCCAGAAAGACAAAGACAAATACCATATGATATCACTTATAACTGGAATCTAATATCCAGCACAAATGAACATCTCCTCAGAAAAGAAATCATGGACTTGGAGAAGAGACTTGTGGCTGCCTGATGGGAGGGGGAGGGAGTGGGAGGGATCGGGAGCTTGGGCTTATCAGTCACAACCTAGAATAGATTTACAAGGAGATCCCGCTGAATAGCATTGCGAACTATTTCTAGATACTCATGGTGCAACAGAAGAAATGGTGGGGGAAAAACTGTAATTGTAATGTATACATGTAAGGATAACCTGACCACCTTGCTGTACAGTGGGAAAATAAAAAAAATAAAATTAAAAAAAATAATAAAATATGAATGCTGAAAAAAAATAAATAAATAAAAAAAAAAGAAAAAAAAAAAAGAAAAAGAAGAAAAAAAAGTCCTAAAGTCAGCAGAAGGAAGGAAATTATAAAGATCAAAGAAGAAATCAATAAAATAGAGACTCAAAAAACAATAGAGAAAATGAATAAAATCAAGAGCTGGTTCTTTGAAAAGGTGAACAAAATTGACAAACCCCTGGCCAGACTCACTAAAAAGAGGAGAGAAAGAACCCAAATCACCAAAATTATAAATGAAAAAGGAGAAATCACAACAGATACAGCAGAAATACAAAAAACCATAAGAGAATACTATGAACAACTATATGGCAATAAGTTTGACAATCTGGAAGAAACGGACAATTTTCTAGAATCTTACAGCCTGCCAAAACTGAATCAAGCAGAAACAGACCAACTGAACAGACCGATCACTAGAAATGAAAATGAAGAGGTCATAAAATCACTCCCTACAAATAAACGTCCAGGACCAGATGGCTTCACAGGTGAATTCTATCAAACATATAAAGAGGAATTGGTGCCCATCCTCCTTAAACTCTTTCAAAAGGTTGAAGAAGAAGGAATACTCCCAAAGACATTCTATGAGGCCACCATCACCCTCATTCCAAAACCAGACAGAGACACCACCAAAAAAGAAAACTATCGCCCAATATCATTGATGAATATAGATGCAAAAATTCTCAACAATATCTTAGCCAACCGAATCCAACAACATACCAAAAAAATTATACACCATGACCAGGTTGGGTTCATCCCAGGTTCACAAGGATTGTTCAACATACGCAAATCAATCAGCATCATACACCACATTAACAAAACAAAAGTCAAAAATCATATGATCATCTCAATAGATGCAGAAAAAGCATTTGACAAAGTTCAACATCCATTCATGATCAAGACCCTCGCCAAAGTGGGTATAGAGGGAACATTCCTGAATATAATCAAAGCCATTTATGATAAACCCACAGCAAATATAATCCTCAATGGGGAAAAACTGAAAGCCTTCTCACTCAAATCTGGAACAAGACAGGGATGCCCACTCTCACCACTGCTCTTCAACATCGTTTTGGAAGTCTTAGCCACAGCAATTAGACAAACAAAAGAAATCAAAGGCATCCATATAGGAAGAGAAGAGATCAAACTGTCACTGTATGCAGATGACATGATTCTATACCTAGAAAACCCTAAGGACTCAACCCCAAAACTCCTTGAACTGATTAATAAATTCAGCAAAGTGGCAGGATATAAGATTAACATTCAGAAGTCAGTTGCATTTCTGTATACCAGCAATGAAACATTAGAAAAGGAATACAAAAATACGATACCTTTTAAAATTGTACCACACAAAATCAAATACCTCGGAATACACCTGACCAAAGAAGTAAAGGACCTATATGCCGAGAACTATAAAACTTTAATCAAAGAAATCAAAGAAGATGTAAAGAAATGGAAAGATATTCCATGTTCCTGGATTGGGAAAATCAATATTGTGAAAATGGCCATCCTACCCAAAGCAATCTACAGATTCAATGCAATCCCTATCAAATTACCCATGACATTGTTCACAGAACTAGAACAAACAATCCAAACATTTATATGGAACCACAAAAGACCCAGAATCGCCAAAACAATCCTGAGAAACAAAAACCAAGCAGGAGGCATAACTCTCCCAGACTTCAAGAAATACTACAAAGCCACAGTCATCAAAACAGTGTGGTACTGGTATCAAAACAGACAGACAGACCAATGGAACAGAATAGAGAATCCGGAAATTAACCCTGACACTTATGGTCAATTAATCTTTGACAAGGGAGGCAAGAACATCAAATGGGAAAAGGAAAGTCTATTCAGCAAACATTGCTGGGAAACCTGGACAGCTGCATGCAAAGCAATGAAACTAGAACACACCCTCACACCATGCACAAAAATAAACTCCAAATGGCTGAAAGACTTAAATATACGACAGGACACCATCAAACTCCTAGAAGAAAACATAGGCAAAACACTCTCTGACATCAACATCATGAATATTTTCTCAGGTCAGTCTCCCAAAGCAATAGAAATTAGAGCAAAAATAAACCCATGGGACCTCATCAAACTGAAAAGCTTTTGCACAGCAAAGGAAACCCAAAAGAAAACAAAAAGACAACTTACAGAATGGGAGAAAATAGTTTCAAATGATGCAACTGACAAGGGCTTATTCTCTAGAATATATAAGCAACTTATACAACTCAACAGCAAAAAAGCCAATCAATCAATGGAAAAATGGGCAAAAGACCTGAATAGACATTTCTCCAAAGAAGATATACAGATGGCCAACAAACACATGAAAAAATGCTCCACATCGCTGATTATAAGAGAAATGCAAATCAAAACTACCATGAGATACCACCTCACACCAGTCAGAATGGCCATCATTCATAAATCCACAAATAACAAGTGCTGGAGGGGCTGTGGAGAAAAGGGAACCCTCCTGCACTGTTGGTGGGAATGTAAACTGGTACAGCCACTATGGAGAACAGTTTGGAGATACCTTAGAAATCTATACATAGAACTTCCATATGACCCTGCAATCCCACTCTTGGGCATCTATCCGGACAAAGCTCTACTTAAAAGAGACACATGCACCCACATGTTCATTGCAGCCCTATTCACAATAGCCAGGACATGGAAACAATCCAAATGTCCATCGACAGAGGATTGGATTCGGAAGAAGTGGTATATATACACAATGGAATACTACTCAGCCATAAAAAAGGATGACATCATGCCATTTGCAGCAACATGGATGGAGCTAGAGAATTTCATACTGTGTGAAATGAGCCAGAAAGACAAAGACAAATACCATATGATATCACTTATAACTGGAATCTAATATCCAGCACAAATGAACATCTCCTCAGAAAAGAAATCATGGACTTGGAGAAGAGACTTGTGGTTGCCTGATGGGAGGGGGAGGGAGTGGGAGGGATCGGGAGCTTGGGCTTATCAGACACAACCTAGAATAGATTTACAAGGAGATCCCGCTGAATAGCATTGAGAACTATGTCTAGATACTCATGGTGCAACAGAAGAAATGGTGGGGGAAAAACTGTAATTGTAATGTATACATGTAAGGATAACCTGACCCCCTTGCTGTACAGTGGGAAAATGAAATAAATAAAAAAAAAAAAAGAAATATGGCCTACCCCCTCAAGGTTGGCTCAGCAGGGGTACCCTCCTGATACCCCTTCCAGGGCATTGACTTGTGGATCATCCAGGGCCTTCCTGCTCCCCTGGCCCACCTGCTCATCTGCTCTAAGGCTTGTCCCACATGGGTTGGGGCCCAGGGCAGCCTCTGAAGTTACTAACCCTAACCTTCCCAGGCACAAAGGATGTTCTCAGGGTGGGGCCAGCATGGCCATTTGGGCCACCAGGAGCCCCACCCTGCACAGACCACAGAGCCTGGGGGAGCCACTGACCTGGTGTGCTCACTTCTAGCAGAAACTGAGGAGTTCCCCATGAGGCCCCTAGTCCTGGAGTGACCCTCCCTGGAACCCAGGCCTTGCCCCATCACTATAAGCATCAAGGAACTCTCTGGAGAGGACAGGCCAGCTCTCCCTGGCCCACCTGCCCAGCACCAGCAGCCAAGACCCTCACCAAGCTAGGGCTGCCTACAGGCTGAAGAACACCATCAAGATGGGGGCATGGCATCAAGACTCCCCCAGAGGGCCCAAGAGTCTCTGAGTCTGTCCTGCCTGTTCCCATCCCTCTGCATACCTCAGGACTGGATGTGGCCCTGGAGATGGACCTCCCTTCCCAACATCCCCAGGAACTATGAGTGTCCAGTGAAGTGGCCAGTTGACATTGGGTTTGAGCCCGAGTGTTGGAAACTTGGCCCTTCAGCATGAGCCAAGGTTCCCCTCAAGGTGACACCAGGCCTAGCCCTGCAGCCCCACCAAGGTCCCAGACACAAGTCCTGCCCAGGCCCATTGAACATGCAGCCACAGGGCCCAGGACAACCCTCCTGACCCATGACAAGTGAAGCCAATGCCCCTCGTCAGGCAATGACCAGTACAGCCATGACAGGATATGGTATTTCAATTTCATTAAGATTCAAAATGCTACTCCATCATTTTGCAAATGACCCTTTGACATTATTCATGACACAATGGGCATTTGTGATGAAGTTGTTTTCTTCAAAAATCCAGTGACTTCTAAGATTTGTCTTTCAAATGAGATGCATCTAGCCACTTGTAGCACTAAAGTATTGAATCCCAAATCCTGGTGTTCACCACAGGGTGGCAGAATTCATCTTCTGCCTCAGTCATCCAGCTGCAAGTGTTCATAGAGCAGACACTTTGAAAAACATGTAAGCATTTGTATTAAGGAGCTCCAATGGCAAAGCATGAATAATTTCCCAGTATAAATCTCCTAGAGCTCCTTTCATTTCTTTCTTGTTACTATGAGGCAAGAATGGTAGTGGTGAATTTGGTAGGGCTTATAACATGTCTCTAATGATCTTGGATCATATTATTCCCAGAAACTTGCCTGATTGCTCTAAGCCCTTTTGTTTGGCTAATCTGAACAGTTCTACTTAGCTAATTCTATTTACCACAGTTTGCATAGTCTCCTGAGCCTCTCCATTTTAGATGGAAACTATCATGAAGTTGTCAATATAATGAATTAACTTACTTTAGGTATGATAATACATAAATCTCTTTTTAAAAAAGTATGACAATATGTTACATCTGTATCTTTGGGGGAAAATCGTAAAATTATACTGTATTCTTTTCCATATAAAAATGAACTATGCCTGCTAGTTCTTTGTTTCTAAAAGTTCACCTAAAAGCATAAATATATGCAAATTGCATTTAACTTGTAAAAGAGTAATTAGTCATTCTAGAAGACAACACAAATTATAACATTACAATTAAAATCATATAGTGACCCAGAAATAGATATAGAATGCAAATGCTTAACAAGACATAAATTAGCCCAATTTCACATATATATTTAAATAAGGATATTTCAATATAAAATATAGAATCCCTACTGTGGCACAATAGGGTTGAAAGCACCAAGGACACATATTTTATAGCTAGTGTGGCACAGTAGATTAAAAAATCCTGTGTTGCTGCACCTATGTAGTAGTTTACAACTACATTTCAGATATCCCAGGCCTAGACACTCCATATGCCACAACAAAAATAAATATGTTTCAATTAGGATAATTTTGGTTGTAAATAAAAAAGTCAAATGAAATTGTTTTTAAATGTAAGGATATTTGTTGGTTGGCTTACCTAAGTGCAAACTCCAAAATCCTGGAAAGCCTCAGAATGATTTGATAAAAATGATCAATTATACTATAATAAAATCCTTTACTTTCTTCTTCTCATCCCATTTGTCAGCGTTGAATTTAGCTTAAATCTTACACCCTGAGCACTAGAAGGAGTGCAATCTGTAGTAATTCAGAGAAGAGGCTCTTTGTATAACACTGGCAGAGGTAACTGTCCTGAATATTAGGTGGAAAAGGAGATGCTAAAACACAGTGGTGTCAGGAAGACTATTTTTGAAGAAGTGATTAGACCTTGTATGGGTAAGGTTCTGGACTAGACCTCCAGAAGAGGTAGGGAGATCAGTTGAGCTGTGGGTGAAAAGTGAAGCCAGAATAGAATTGGCAGTAATGGAAGAAGATGAGAAGTATAAGATGCAGCTCTAAGATCAACTGCAGTAGCAAAAAACAGAGTACATCCCTCTAACCATCTCTTCTAAGTTACCCTCAGAAACAGGACCTTAGGGGTGACATGCTTACAGTGCATATAGGAAATGGATTCAAGTGGCATGAGGGGTGGACTATGGTGACTATGGTAATGTATTATGAATCTCCTCTTTAGAAAAGAATCATGTATTGCTCCTATTGCTGGGAAATCTGTGAACAGACTACCTCTTAAAGATTTGCATATGCATCCTCATCAGAGACCTCATGTCCTTACCCAGAGCTGTCTCTCAAGAAAGTCTGGGGCATTACTAGAGCTCAAATAGGAAACAGGGTCTTGTTCCAGAAGAAAGTAGCATGTTCAGTCAAAAATTGCAGAATCTGGAGTTCCCGTCATGGCTCAGTGGTTAACGAATCCAACTAGAAACCATTAGATTGCGAGTTTGATCCCTGGCCTTGCTCAGTGGGTTAAGGATCTGGTGTTGCTGTGAGCTGTGGTGTAGGTTGCAGATGTGGCTCGGATCCCATGTTGCTGTGGCTCTGGTGTAGTCTGGTGGCCAGAGCTCCAATTAGACCCCTAGCCTGGGAATCTTCATATGCTCTGGGAATGGCCCTAGAAAAGGCAAAAAAAGACAAAAAAATTGAATCTTTGTATCATGCATGGAAATGGATTTTTTTTTGCTATTGGAATGAGAAGGGACAATATAAGGCTTCATTTGGGGAATTTCATTTGCATGAGGGTCGTCACCTGTGAGTATGGCTAGCATGAAGTACAAAATGGCCAAAGTTTACTGAGCACATACTGTATGCTAAACATATAGGAGGACATTCCATTTCACAATAGGGCATCCCACGTGGTCCTACAGCTCTGCCTTCAGCAGAAAATGCCAATTTTCCACTCAGTTAATGGTTCATGGTGCTGGGAGGTATAATGACACCAGTGAATTCTATGATGGCAAGTGATTTGCTTTATTTACTATATAATGTGTGAACTTGTTAGAGATGATGGTGAGTGGAGTAGTTTGGCAATAGGTCATGCATTCTGCTCCATGAATAATAAAGCTGACAGAAGAACTACAAGAAGAGGGAACAAATATACACTCAGAATATATCATTGCAAGATGCTGTCTCCCTCAAGTTGAGAGGGTTTTTGTTTTTTATTTCTGTTTGTTCATTTGTTTGCTTGTTGGCTGTGCCAATGGAAGGTGGAAGTTCCTGAGCCAGCAATCAAACCCACACCATATCTGTGACCTGAGCCACAGCAGTGAAAACGCTGGATCCTTCACCCAATTTTCCACAAGAGTACTTCCAGGTTGAGAAGTTTTAATGACCTAAGATGCCACAAATTTCTGGTTGTTTTCTCTAGAGAATTGTGCCCTATGAGGGAGTTAGTGATGGAATTTACCAATGGAATTTTGTACACTCAGCAGTGACAGAGCCAGACAAGTGTTGGTAACAGGTGGATCCTGTTGCTCATTGAGGTTATACAGAGCATTTTTCTGCCACAGTGCACAGTGACCATAAATGTGGGTGAAAAGAATGACCAATTCACATTCTGACTCAAAGCAGCTTTCCTTTCTACAACTTTTGCAAGAATTGATTTTTTAAGAGGCAATCATCTGAAACATATTCCATAACAATGATCTGTGTCACACAACCCAGCAATACAAATGATTGCATATACAAAATATCTATTTCTCTATTTTTTCCACTTTCCATCTAGTTCAATTAGCTTATCTAATACTTGAATGTATAAATTACTGCAGTATTTCAGACACCATTGCCTTATAAAGAAATCACCCCCAAACTTAGTGGTTTAAAACATCAAAATTTGTTACTATCTCAGATGGTTCCAATGGGTTTGGAATTTGATCAGTTCATTTGGGTACTTCAGGCTCAGCATCTCTGATGAGGCTGCAGTTACAAATTTGCTAAGGTCTGAGTTCTCATCGTGGAACAGTGTAAATGAGTCCAATCCATGAGAATATGGGTTAGATCCATGGCCTTGCTCAGGTGTTTCTATAAGCTGTGGTGTAGGTCTCAGATGTGGCTCAAATCCCATGTTGCTGTGGCTGCAGCACGGATCATTAGCTGCAGCTCTGATTGATCCCTAGCATGGGAACTTCCATATGCTAAAGGTGTGGCCCAAATAAATAAATAAATAAAAGAAAGTGGGTGAGGCTGAAGTCATCTAAAAACTTCTTTATGCATATACCAGATGTATAGGCTGAAAGCTTTGAACAGTGGAGACTGAAAGAGCTGTTGATTCTTAATATCATAAGGATGGGGAAATAATAGAATAGAATTACTATTTGCCTTTTTGCTTAGAGGAAAGGCCATGTAAGGGCAAAGTGAGAAAGCAGCCATCTACAAGCATGGAGGATGGACCCACTAGAAGCCAACCCCATTGTCATCACCTTGATCTTGGAGGTCCAGCCTCCAGAACTGTGAGAAAAGAAATATCTGTTACTTAAGTTCACCAGTCAGTAGTATTTTGTTGTGGAAACCATAGCTAATAATCTGACAATGATGATGGTGATGGTGAAATGTAATCTGAGTTGGTGACAAGACAAGAATGAATGAATCACCAGATTTGATTCAGAACAATCATGGCTCTTCATCCAGTGGTCAAAGGTGGATCATTTCCATATCTATAGATTTTGAAATAAATAATATATCATATATTTTTGAGTAAGAAATTTGGAATATCATCCAAAATAAGTGATGTGGTACTTCAACCTACCCTTCCTCTGAGAAATATCAGAGCATTTACCAAAAAATTGTGCTTTGTGCAAATGGAAATACTCAAATCATTCAGAAGATTCCATGAAGTATGTTCTAAGCTAACACTCACTCATGGGTGGCAGGATACCAGCATCCTCACTGGTTCTTGACCTGAAACAAAAAGAATGCTAGATATTATTTGCACAAAGATGAGTGTATTTGGGATCAGCAAGAACTTCAATTTGAGGCCTGAAACCATGACCAGCCATACATAATCTCCATCAAGGCAAGAAAAGGAGAATGGTTTACAGAGGATAAGAGAGAGTTTGGAGAGTTAAGTAAATAAATAAAGAGCCCATGGATCTTCAGTGGCTGAACACCTTGCAAGGAAAAAGTGTTTCTTATTCATGCTGGGCTCTGGTATGTTACAGGGCATAAAAGTTATTCCTTCTGGTCTTCCAATTCCACTTAACTGAGTTTATGTTAATTAATTTTTTAATAAAGGGAGAGAAAATTGATACAGCACTCTCATAGTAGACCAGTTCTTCACATCTAGTAGACTAGGTGTTTTCTTCAGAGGGCTTCAATTTCCATCTTGGTTCCCAGAAGCTTGAGTAAATTTATTGTTGTAAAGGACTGAGTAGAAGTATTTGGGACAAATCTCCTTTTCCAAAATAGGAAAAAGCAGCACCAAATACTTGTGCTATGAAAGAGTAAGTCCTGTCATATCCCCACACAATTTGCTATTATGATTTAGGAATAAAATGGAGAGACAGGCTAAATCCATGTGGAAAATGGAAGCTCAAAATCCTGCATCATTCATCTCTTCTTTCTGTGATTTTTCTTTATATGAGAAAAAGCTGGAACACAGAGTCAAAGGATGTGTTTGATTACCATCTTTTAACATATTTTCCCTACGGGGCAGGTCTCACTTGGAAAATGATGAGACTCATGAAAGTAATTACATAGATCATTTGGGCAAAGAAAACAATGGCTTTTGCTGGAATTACTGTAACAAGTGAGTACATCAGTGATTCCAGGTAGGGGAAAAATAAAAGAGGTTAGGGTTTAGGAAATACTTAACTTTATTCTGTCAGCATCAGAATGTGCAGTTATAGAAATGTTACTTTCCTTTCCTGTGTCTCAGTTTCTTTTGATGCAAAATAAAGGGAATGAAATAGATACTCTCATAACCCACTCAATTCTCAATGCCTAAAATTTTATTGCTTGTTTGTAGATCATATATTGAGCTCCATGTAGATGAATTCTCAGAAAGTTCATTTATAATATGTTATTAAATAAAGGATTGATATCCTTCTTGTGGTGAATCATGGCCAGCACTTTGCTGAGATTTCTGATTTTGAAGAACTTTTAAATTAGGATGCTAAGAGCTTGGAACTGAAACAGCCTTTTAATTTCACAACTTACTGTTTACAGCATCCTGGACAAGTGAGATAAATTATTCTAAGCCTCAGCTTTCATCTCTACATATCAGAAATAATGTATTCATGTCATGAAATTATGTTGAGATGAAATATGAAAAGGGATTGCAAATAATAAGAGCTCAGTGCATGATACTTCTTTGTACTAGAAAACTTAGGGGAGATTAGAAATGGACAGGGTGAGTAATAAGTAATTAACTGAACTAACAAAGTAAAGAAAATAACTATCTTATTCCAAATTCTCCTGAGAGAGGGGATAGGAAATTCTCAGAGGGAAAATTTTCACAACTTTCAAATTCCCAAGTGTTTTTGTTTGTGTGTTTGTTTTTCTTGTTTGCTTTCTTTTGTTTTGTTTTTTTTAGGGATGCACTAGTGGCATATGGAAATTCCCTGGCTTAGGTTCCAATTGGAGATATAGATGCCAGCCTACACCACAACCACAGCAACACAGGATCCAAGCATCATCTGGGACCTACACCTCAGCTCATGGGAACACCAGATCCCTGACCCATTGATCAAGGCCAGGGATTGAAACTGCATCCTCATGGTACTAGTCAGATTCCTTTCTGTTCTGTCACAATGGGCACTCCCCCAAGTGTTGGAAGATAGGGTAGAGAGAGATCTCAGTTATCCAGGAGGTCCATCCAAAAAAATGTAGCCTCAGTTAAAGGTATCCAGGCATAGACAAACCACAACAGAGAACCAGGACAATAAACACCATGGCGATCCTTTTTTTTCTTTCTTTCTTTTTTCCTCACCTTCCCTCTGATATTCAGCTAGTACATTTGGCCAGAAAGTAAGAGAGCTGGCTGAAGAAATCAACAAAAACAGCTGCTCAGTGTTGTGCAAAGAGTGAGAGATCTCAGTGGGTGAGAGTATGTCTAATTAACATCCCAATGATTTATTCAATTTTCTGTAGTAAGAGAGTAAATGTACTTTTTGAAGATAGCAATAAAAATAGAAAATGCAGGGGAAATTAGAGTCTTCCAATTCATTTATTCACTTAATTTAATTGAACACCCACATGCATCAGACACTGAAGCAAATGATGGCTATAAAGAAGTGAAGAAGATACAGACCTATGTCTCTTAGATGTATTAAAGTGGGTTTTAGATGGAGGAGGGGGGCTGAATTCTTCTGTGTATCAACAGTGTGCCAAAGCAGAGCCAAAAGTTGCATAATTTTTTTTTAATATTTGTGGAAGAGTTTTCAACATTTCTTATTGCCTGAGTAGCACCCAGGTTTATTACATGGTGAGTTCCCGTGCCTGGTTTTCCTCCACAAAGGCACCAGGAAACAACTGTCAGAGGTGCTGAAGAAGAATTTGAGCATTCTTGTAAGTTGCAAAACCAGACAGCTTTCAAAATTCACTCTTTTTATGAAATAGAAAAAAAAGTTGCCTGCTTATTTTGTACACTGTGGATGAAAATAGCTTCTATGATTAACATGCTTTGGATTTAACTATAAAACCTAAATATATACTACACATCACATGGCTTTTGAAAACACTGTCTTTACAGGTTAATTCCCCACTTCTGAATTCATCATAGGCATTGAAATGAAAGAAGACAGGATGAATGTGACTGAATTCATTCTAATAGGACTCAGGGCTCAGTTGCAGAAAACTCTAATTTCAAGGTTACTTATTAGTTATATTGTCACTGTTATGGGCAACCTGCTTACTGGGGTTACTGTCATCTGTACCCAGACTTTTGACTTTGTGGTGTATTTCCTCTTGGCCTTTTGTCAGTGATAGTTGCCTGTTATTCCTCTTTCATAATCCAGAAAATGCTAGTTGATTGGTTCTGTTATTCAAAAGTTCTTTCCTTCAGTGAAACTTTTCTTTTTATGTAGCTGTATACTATGCCTGAGTATAAAATCACTTTGTTCTCAGAAAGCTTTATTGCCTACTGGTATCTAGGATAGTGTGTAATACGATATAGAAAGAATATACTTGCCAGTATGCTATTGGCACATAACTGATATACTTATTCAAATGTTATTTGAATTCTTATTTTGTAGGAACAAGTTCTCAGTGATTATAGAAATTAACTGTAGGAGTTCCCATGATGGCTCAGTGGTAATGAACCCAACTAGCATCCTGGCCCAGAATTTAATGACCTGGCTTCTTTTTTCCCTTTGGCAAATGAGGTTTGCATTCCCTGTCTTGTATTTCTTTGTTATAAATTATGAATTTAATTGCCCATTTTTCTCTTCCATTTGGATATTAAAATTAAATGACTGAAATAAATGCATTTTATAATCTCTAAGCATAATTGAAGAATAGGTCTATTTTTATCATTATCATGTTCAGAACACAATTGGCACAATAAAGAACTACTTTAGACAAGTACTAGAGAGGGGCAGAGCAAGATGGTGGAGGAGTAAACGTTGCACTCACCCTCTCCCACAAACACATAAAAAAAATACTAGCAGTTCCCATCGTGGCTCAGTGGTTAATGAATCTGACTAGGAACCATGAGGTTGTGGGTTCAATCCCTGGCCTTGCTCAGGGGGCTAAGGATTCAGTGTTGCCATGAGCTGTGGTATAGGTTGCAGACAGAGCTTGGATCCCACATTGCTGTGGCTCTGGCCTAGGTTGGTGGCTACAGCTCCAATTTGACCCCTAGCCTGGGAACATCCATATGCTATGGGAGCAGCCCAAGAAATGGCAAAAAGACCAAAAAAAAAATCTACGTGTAAACTACTCTCACAGAACTTCAGCTGAATTCTGGCAGAAGAACTTAAACCTCCAGAAAGGGCAAGAAACTCTTGACATAACTGGGAGAAGAAAAGAAAAAGAAAGAAAGAAGGAATTAGGATGGCACTAGCATTCCAGAGATGGAGCCTTAAAGGAGAAAAAAGAATCCACACCCTGGGAAGCCACCTAATTGACAGAAAGATCAGCCAAGCCAGAGGGACCTCACAGCCACCAAGAAAAGTGCAGCAACAGGACTGAGAACAGCAAAGCAGAGTGATAGCCACACAGATCATCTGAAGCACCAGCCCAGACACCACAGCCTGAGATGCTTGGGATGGGGGCTGGATGCTGAGCCTTAGACTCCAGAGGTCAGTCCCAAGGAAAGGACTGGGGTTGGTGTTGTGGGGACAGCCTGAGGGGCTAAGGAGCAGTGCACCAAGGGCAGGGGATCAGTATGCCACAGGCTTTTGGGTAGAAAGCCACAGCAGAGGGAACCTGGGAGGAGGTCAGGACATGTAGGAGAGGCAAGGCACCATTGTTGGGGAGACAGAGAGGAGGAGGGGCAGACTCCCATAGGAAACTCCTTCAGCCAGAGCCTGTGTGTGTGCCTGCAGGCTCACAGAGGATAGGGCAATTCTCGCATGAGTTGCAGGGGTCGAGGAGCTGCTTGCTAGTCTGCAGCAGACCAGACAGCTCTGGTTCAGGCCACCAGTGGCATGAAGCTGTTTGCTACTTGTGGCAGGCCAGATGGCTCTGGCACAGGCAGCCCGCATCATGGGGCCACTTTCTAGACTGCAGTGTACTGGGCATCTCTGGCCCAGGCAGCCTGTGGCATGAAGCCCTTCACTAATCTACAGGAGATGAGGCAGCTCTCGGTAAGACAGCACATGGCCAGAAGCCTCTTGCTCCTCTATGAGGGACTGGGCACTTCTTGTGCAAGCTACTTGTGGCCAGGCACCTCTAATGTGGGCTAAGGGCAACAGGGGGCAAAGTGGGTGCCCACCAAGCACCCTACACTGTTCCTCTCACTCCCCTGGGAACACACCCTCCCTGCATCTGCCACTGTCAATCACTCTGGGTGGCACACAGACACTTGGTCACTGTCCCTTCCCAAGACCATACAACTAGGAGCAGTGGGTGCAGCACCCCCTGTGTGGCCTAAGTGGGACAGGGGGGCTTCTTGCATGGTCTGCATGAGGTGGGGGCAAACCACCACAGTTATCCCTGACTCTGTAGGTGGGTGTGGCCTACCATCATTGTGGATACCTGAATAAAAATCACTTGCAGCCCCAACCACCTCAGACAGCACCACAGAGAAGAACATTATGATGGAACACCACCTGTTATTGCTCTCTCTCCCCTGGAAGCAAACCTGCCCTGGTGCTGCCACTGCCAAGGGCTCTTGGAAGCACCCAGATGCTTGATCACTCTACCTTCCCAGCAATCTGCAATTAATAGCAGATTGTGTAGCACCTCCTGTGGGGCTCAACAAGATGAGGTGCTCCTTGCATGGTCAACAGGAGGTGGATGCAAACCACCACAGTTATCTCTGGCTCCAGAGGTGGGAGTGGCCTGGCACCACTAGGAGTCCAAGAACAGGCACCACTTGCATCCCCAATCACATCAAAGTCACCCAGAGGAGGGCACTGTGACCAAATACCACCTGTTGGTGCTTTTGCACCCCTGGGAACACACTGGCCCTGCTGTTGCCACTTTTTAATGCTCCAAGAAGTACACATATGCCTGATCTATGTCACTTCCCTGGATCCTGCAACTAGGAACCAGTCTGTGCAGCACCTCCTATGTGGGCTGAGTGAGTCGGGTTTCTTTTTGCATGGTCTACAGGTGGTGGGGGCAAACCACCACAGTTATCACTGATTCTAGAGATCATCATAGCCCACTCCAACTAGGGGTCCCTGAATAAGCACCACCTGTGGTTCCAATCACCTCAGAGGAGGGCATTGCAATTCAACACCAGCTGTTGCTGCTCTCACTCTCCTGGGAACTCACACACCTGATGCTGCTACTTCCAAATGCTCTGGTCACCTTGTAGATCTATATAGAGCTCATTATCACTTCCTAGGGACCTCCAACTAGGAGTAACAGTGCCAGCTTCCTGCAGGTGCCTACTTCTGGTGAAAGCCCAACAACCAGGCATAGGCTAATGGCCCTACCCACTGCATCCTTCTCCCTGAAAACACACTGAGCATCCTGGGGATAGCAGCCTGATCACACTGAAGAAAGAGACAGCAAATAATCAAACTCCTACACCAAAGATAAACAGTAACGCCCGCTCTCAAATACAAAGGGGTACACTTGCAGAGAAGTAGCCTTACAATAATACAGTTTGACTTCTCCGAACTCACAGAAAAAGAAAAACACAAGGAAGATGAAATCAGAAATCATTGCCCTTAGAAAGGAACTAGAAAATATAAGGAGCCAAGAATAGCTAGAAAATTCACTTGCAGAGATGGAAACTAAGCTAAAGGAAATAAAGAGCAGATTGATAATGTAGAGGAATGAATTAGCAACTTCGAAGATAGAATAATGGAAACCACCCAATCAGGACAGCAGACAGAAAACCAAGTGAATAAATATGAAGGTGATATAAGAGATCTCTGGGATAATATCTATGCATAATAGGGATTCCAGAAGGAGAAGAAAAAGAAAAGGGATTGAAAATATAGTTGAAGAAATTACATCTGAAAATTTTCAAAATCTAAAGGAAACTCATATCAAGATACAGCAAGGACAGAGGGCCCCAAACAAGTTGAAACCAAACAGGCCCACACCAAGACATATTATAATAAAAATATCAAAAGTTAATGAGAGGATTCTAAAGGCAGCAAGAGAAAAGCAAAGAATTAATTATGAGGGAACTACCATAAGGCTATCAGCTGACTTCTCTAGAGAATCACTACAGCCCAGAAGGGAGTGGCAAGATATATTTAAAGTGCTGAAAGGAAAAAATTGGCAACCTAGAATACTTTACCCATCAAGAATATCATTTAAAATAGAAGCAGAAATAAAGAATTTCTCCAACAAACAAAAGCTAAAAGAATATAGCAATACCAAATCTTTCCAAAAGAAATTCTGATAGGGCTTCTCTAAATAATAATAAAGAAAAAGAAAGGAGAAATAGAAAGGAGGAAACCATAAGTGGAATGCAATCACTTAAATAAGCCAGCATGCAGATCTAAATATGAAGATGTTCAATAAATAGACAAATAAATAAAACAGACATCAAAATTTTACAATTGTCCCCCTCTAAAAATAGATTCTTTTTTAAATTAAAAAAATAATGATTGGAATTCCCAGCATGGCACAGTGTTTAATGAATCTGACTAGGAACCATGGGGTTGCAGGTTTGATCCCTGGCCTAGCTCAGTTGGTTAAGTATCTGGTGTTGCCATGAGCTGTGGTGTAGGTTGCAGACAGGGCTTGGATCTGGCATTGCTGTGGCTCTGGTGTAGGCCAGCAGGAACAGCTCCAACTAGACCCCTAGCCTGGGAAATTCCATACGCCATGGGTGCAGCCCTAGAAAAGACAAAAAAAAAATGATGTGTTTGAGCCCATAGGGCTATCAGGTAAAAGCAAGCAGATATAGGAGGGGTTAACATACTTAAGTAACAGGGCAACCACAAATCAAAACCCAACATCACATTCAAAAAAGCTGAAAAGTACTCAATCATAAAATAAATGGAAACCATCCAACCAAAAAAAAAAAAAAAAAAAAAAAGAAAAAGAAATGAAGAAAAGAGAAACACAGAGACAACTGGAAAACAAGGTCTAAAATGGCAATCTATCAATAATCTATAAATAATCACCTTAAATGTCAATGGACTGAATGCTCCAATCAAAAGACACAGAGTGGAAGATTGGATAAAAAAGCCAAAACCTACAATCTGCTGCCTTCAAGAGACTCATCCTAGGGCAAAGGACACATATAGATTGAAAGTGAGGGAATGGGAAAAGATATTTCATGCCAATGGACATGACAGGAAAGCAAGAGTTACAATACCCATGTCAGACAAAATAGACTTTTCTTTTAATAAAGAAAGACAAAGAAGGACACTATTTAATGGTCAAGGGATCCATTCAAGAGAGGATATTACAATCATCAATATATATGCCCCTAAAATAGGAGAACCCAGATAGCTACAACAAATAATAACAGACATAAAAGGAGAAATCAATGGGAATATAATAGTAGGAAACTTCAACACCCCATTCCCATCAGTGGACAGATCCTCTAGACAGAAAATCTTAATAAGTCAACAGAGATCCTAAATAACACAATAGAAAAGTTAGACCTAATAAAAATTTTTAGGACATCACACCCCCCCAAAAAAAATCAGAATATATATACTTTTCAAGTTCACAGGGAACATTCTTGAGGATAGATATCAAAATGGGGCACAAAGCTAACCTCAACAAATTTAAGTGTATAGAAATTATTTCAAGTGTCTTCTCTGATCACAATGGCATGAAACTAGAAGTCAACCACAGGAAAAGAAATGACAAAAAACACAGGTCTTGGAGACTAAAAAACATGCTACTAAAAAACCAATGGGTCAATGAGTAAATCAAGAAGGAAATTAAAAAATATCCTTGAGAAAAATGATAATGATGACACACCATCTCAAAATCCGTTGGATGCCACAAAAGCAGTGCTTAGAGGGAAATTCATAGCAATACAGGTCTTCCTCAGAAAGGAAGATCTCAAATTGACAGCTTAACACATGTCTATGTCTAATCACTTCTGATGAATCTGTACATGTATGTGCAACTTGGTCAACATGATGTACAGTAGAAAACTGATAGAACACTGTAAACCAGCTATAAATACATATATATGTATATATATATATATATATATATATATATATATATATATATATATACACATATTCAAAAAAATAGAGAAGTACTATAAACTTTACCTGACGTGAAGTGCCAGTATATTAATAGGGTTTATAATTATCACTTAATTTATATTTGAAAAAAATATTTAAATATTTGATGCTTTCATGTTTTAGCAAATAAAAATGTATTATTATAATAACATTTAAAAATCAGGTAGTTTCCCTCCTAAATGCTTAATTTCCACAATACTAGTTATTCAGACTCCACAATAAGCTCAAGTGTAGTATCGAAAACCTAAATTTATGAGTTAACTGTTATTTTTCTTGTCATATTGTTTTTGTATTTATGAAAACTCAAGGAGACATTCAAAATTATATTTGAATGCTGTAAAAGTTCTCATCTGCTGTTCATTTATCTTATATGGAATGATTGTGTTGTTGGCAAGGTCTGCTAGTGCTGATAAAATACCCCTGAGGTCCAATTAGCCTCAGTTAAGAAACTATAGAATTTGCCTGCAAGCAGGATATGTGGTAGCAATTTTGTGTGTGTGTGTGTGTGTGTGTGTGTGTGTGTGTGTGTCTTTTGTCTTTTTAGGGCTGCATCCACAGCATATGGAGGTTCCAGACTAGGGGCCTAATCTGAGCAGCTGCTGCCGGCCTATACCAGAGCTACAGCAATGCCAGATCTGAGCCACCTCTCTGACCTACACCACAGCTCATGGCAATGGTGGATCCTTAACTTTTTTTTTTTTCATGGTAACACTTTTAAGACTTATCCAGTGTTATCATTTATAAATCAACAAATAAACATGGAAGCTGAGTTGTAGTTGGCATTTGTAATCTTAACAACCTCTTTCTTGGGGAACTAGCAGCTGCCTGGGGTCCTGGCCAAGAACTTAGGTCAGAAAAGTTTGTAGGTGAGATTTTCTTATATAACTTGTATAATTATAGACTCTCATGTTTAAATGAATCTTAAATATCAGGAAATCACCCTTCATCCTCACCCATCTCACAGTTAAATCCCTTTTTCAGTACACAAAGCATCACAAACTATAGACGCATATACCATACTACCAACTTAGAGGTAAAAATAATTTTAGGATATTTTTTCTTATTGACATAAATTTAAAATATAATATAATAAAAATAGTTATAATTAAATTAGTCAGAATAATACTACAAAATTTGGGTCCAAAATTTTCCTCATTTAAGAATACTACTTAAGAATGTTCTTATATTGCACAATTTTTAAAACACCTGTTAAAAACTGTACATTAATCAAAGAGAAACACTATTTTAATTATCCATTTCTCTATTGCTGAAGAATCAATATTTCTAAATTTTCACCAGCTCTTAATGATTGTGTTGACATATATGTGAGTAGTAATTTTTCTCCTTTAATAATTATTTCTTTAGGGTTTATTCCTAGATGTTATAGTGTGGATCCAAAGAAAAATAAAAAGGTAACATATTTATTTGTGATTACTTCTAAAACACTTTCCTTAATTCTGTCTAACACATTAAAGTTAAGTAAATTGTAGTAAAGTTAAGCAAGTTATTAAAGTTACTTACTTTATGTACACTATATTCCTTTCTGATCTATTAGGCAACCCCACCTCAGAATAAGGGAATGCAACAGAGCTGCTTCATTTTGTTCCCATATACATAGAATCTTCACTTTGGATAAATAAAAAATAAAGCTCTTGGCCATCATGGCACAGCATAAATGAATCTGACTAGGAACCATGAAGTTGCGGGTTTGATCTCTGGCCTCACTTTGTGGGTTAAGGATCTGGCATTGCCCTGAGCTGTGAAAAATCTTGGATCTTGTGTTGCTGTGCCTCTGGTATAGGCAAGCAGAAAAAGCTCTGATTTGACCCCCTAGCCTGGGAACCTCCACATTCCATGGGTGCAGTGCTAACAAGCAAAAATACATATATACATACATAAATACATACATACATAAAACTTTGAAAATGAAAATTTATTTTGCTTGATAGATCTTTTGGTATTGAACACCTATGCAAGAATTTTTTTTTTCTTTTCTTTAATTTGTATGGCTGTACCCATAGCATATGTAATTTCCTAGGCCAGGGGCTGAATCTGAGAAACAGCTACAACATACACAACTGCAACAAAGTTTGATTGTTTAACTCACTGACTTAAGCCAGGGTATGAACCCATATCTCCAGAGCAATCTTAACTGCTGCAGTAAGATCTTAACCTATTTTAACATAGCAGGAACTACAGTAAGGATTTTTTAAAATTTTATTTTGTTATTTTTTTAACAAGTCCACAGGATTTCCTGCTGTGGCACAGTGGAAAGGATCCAACTAGTATCCATGAGGATGCAGGTTGGATCCCTGACCTCTCTCAATGAGTCAGGGATATGGCATGGCCATGAGCTGTAGTGTGGGTCAAAGATGAAGCTCTGGTACTGCATTGCTGTGGCTGTGACATAGACCAGCAACTATAGTTCCAATTCGACCCCTACCCTGGGAACTTCCATGTGCCACAGGTCCAGCTCTAAAAAGCAAACAACAACAACAACAACAACAACAACAACAAAACAAACAAAAAAGAAATATATAGAAGATATATATTTACTGACTAGGAAAATTTTAAATTGTATGTGGAACATAATTTTGAAGAAAAAATCAATTAATAAAACACTAATTGTCTAGAGTAAATGAGCAAGTACTTAGGTTTTCCATGTGGCAATTAAGTGTTTTCATTAAGTGTGTCAGAATGTATTAAAGGGTGGAGAGTTTCCTCTCAGTGTCCAATTATGTTTCTCATAATGTGGAGAGAAATGATAAACAGAGTGGGAGAACTGGGGTAGTTGAATTTCTGCCAGGTTTATGGTCTGGAGAAGAAGTCTTATTCTTACATATGGAGAATGTCAATCCACTAAGCTTTTACTCATCATCTCGTTAGGTTCAGACACTGCAGACATCATGCCAGGCACTAAAGTAAGTGAGGAAACACACGTGAATAGTTTTGTGTTCTGGTGGGTACCATGGAGAGTGTGTCACCAATGACTTATATAGATTTCTGGAAACTTTCTGCTTGTAAGAGGTATTATTTGATGGTGTCTTTCTTTCCACATTTAGAGTTGAGAGCTCAAAGGTCAATTCTCATTGAAGAGGGAATAATTCTTAAGTCTGTGGGGAAACTCCTCAGTTTATAAAATATATTTGAGGATTACAATGTGTAAGCCCACAGACACAGGGGAGGTTCAGAAGCATGGGACACTGAGATGACTTGGCAAATTCACTTGGACTTAGAAGGAGGATACACCTCATCTTCTGTAGTTAGCACAGTGTTTTCTCATTAAATCACACATAAAATAATTCCCCATAGAAATTTCTCTGGTGACAGGTACTAGGTACTCAAGAAAATCACATTGTGGCTTGACTTTCACATGGATTGCTCTCATCTGACACCTCAGATGCAGATGGACATGCCCTCTCACAACTTCACCAATGGGAATGACCAGGGCACAAGGGTATGTGCCCCCTGTGCCTGATTGGGTACCTAACAGCTCTAAAAACACTGACATAAGTCCTCCCAAACCATAAAGAAAAGCAATTATGAAAAATGCTCTGATTCTGAAATCCTATCAGTTGTCATGAAAGTTAATTTCTGGAAAAAGTTACACAGCATAGGTGGCATCTGCAAACCAAGCATGAACACTTTTCAAAGACATAGCAGCACTGCTAAGAACCAGAGTGACACTACTTGGCAACGTTCCCAGGTCTCTTCTGTGAGACCCACAAATCACAGGCAGACCAATGAGAGGTGAAATGCATTTCTGAAAATAACTTCTAATTTTTATCATATTAAAACTCTATTCTACTGCAGAACAATCAACAAGAGCTGGGTCAGGGTAGAAGCATTCAGAAACTTCAAGCTCTCTCTGGCTGTGAGGCTGAAATCAATTCTCTGCAGGGGGATTCTTCTTGCCCAAGGATGCAAAAGGCTCTACTCTCTTGCAGAGCCTCTGCCTTGGGTGGGTGAGCTCCTCCTTGCTGGGTAATATGATCCAGCTACTTGAAGCAATGAGCTTACTTCAGCAGGCAGCCTGGATCCCACTGCTGGGAAAGCTGACCCCAAGTGCCTGAATGTGAGTTTGTCCCTCTCCAATGGCAAAGGCTGAATTCTCAAGGAAGATTGAGAACACCTCTCAGGATGTGGGGTGGGATGGGAGGTGTCTCTGCACTTCAGTTACTGCCTGCCACACCCCTGCCCATCCTTGGCTGAGTGAGAAGAACATCTGGAAACTAAAACACTGCAAACAAACTCCATAGGTGTGACCAAGTGGGACAGTGAGTAGCTCACCAATTCATGCTCAAGGAATCATTGCCGACCTCTGGTTCAAATGACATGGATGCCCAAAGTCAAGGTCCCTTACATATGAACATCCAAAGAGGGCCTGAGGATCCCCCCATCCCCCACCCTGGAAGCATAAAGAATCCTGCCAGCAGGCGAGTGCTGAGCAGAGCACAGTCTGGGAATCACCTCCAAGGGGATCTGGGTGGCATTTGTGGACAAGCCAGAAACCAGTGTTCAATGTCACATAGTGTATAGGGATGTGGATGCTGAGTCTCTGTGGTGTATATGCCAGCCATGCACAAAAAATATACTGCTCCAAAAAATGCCAAGAGGCCCCTACTGAGAATCTTCTAGAAGTAGAAGGAGCTTTGAGGTCAGAAAGTCTTCGGTTTATAACCCAACTCCATGACTCTAGCTTTGTTATCCTGGGCAAACGTCCCAACCCAGCAGTCCTGTTAGTGTGATAGAAACCATGGCAACTACATAACTTGTGGAGAAGTTTTAAGTATCAAAACATAGATAATAATGCTGTTATGGTTTGAACTGAGTTCCTCCAAAAGATAAGAATTCTTGCCTATTAAGGATCTCTGATCTTAGTGGACTGGGATGGTCAGTTAAGAATCAGGCATTGCTGTGAACTGTGCGGTAATTTGCAGATGCAGCTTGGATCCTTCATTGCTATGGCTGTGGCATAGTCCTGCAACAGAAGCTCCTTTTCAACCCCTAACATGGGAACTTCCATATTTCAATAAATAAATAAATAAGAATTAAGGAACCTCCCTTGACATCTCAAATCCCCACACCCTAGCCCAACTTGAGACCTGCAGGCTGCTTGACCTCCTCCATCTCTCACAGATCCAACTCCCTATCACCTTGCCCATCACCAGAGTCTGGTCGAGGACTGCCTGCACCACCTCCCACTATCCTGCCCACTTCCACAGTGTCACCAACAAAGGTGTGACAACTCCATCTTTCAACTCCACAGGGAAATACACTGACAACTAAGGCCCAGCTCCTTTGTTATGTATTCCCACTATATGCATTTCTCCCCATCTGAGTAGTGGGTTCCAGTCACAGTTAATACCAATCAAGGGCCATGTGCTTCACATGGGTACTCTTAGATGTGGACAAGAATTGGTGGGGCAGGTTCTACTGTGCCATCTTGTAGTATCCTATGGAAGGAAAGGTACAGCAAGACCAAATTGCTTCCAAGGTCACACAGCTGTTGGCCAATGAGGGCAGGAATAAAACCCACACTGGATAACTTCAGAGGTGATGAGGTTACATAGCAACTTTATAGCAGCCTCTCACTTACCAGGTTGTATTAAGCAGACATTAGGCTTTATACAGTGTAGTGGACTCACAGTGGCCACAAACCCTGCAAAGTCACTCCATCAAGATGTGGAGCCTTATTTCCATCTACTTGAATCTTGGTTGGGTGAGCAGCTGATTTTGTCCAATAGGATGTGGCAGAAATGAAGCCAGGCAACTTCTGAGGCTGAGCCTTTGGAGAGCTGTGGTTCCCAACCCCCTCTCAGAACAGCCCACTTATTGGAAGCCAGATCCCATGTAAGGGGTCTATCACTCCAGGCCCTAGAGGGCCAAGCACAGAATGACTGGGGACAGCCAGGACTTTTGGAGGATGGAAGACCAGCCCACAGAGTCCTAAGACAATAATTTTTTTAACTTTTTTCTCCATAAAAGTTACTTTATTTATATTTATTGAACTATAGTTGATTTACAATGTTTTGTTAGTTTCTGGGGTATGACAGCTATTCTTTTTCAGATTGTTTTCTGTTATAGGTTATCAGAAGACAATGAATATAGTTCCCTGTGCTATATAGTAGGACCTTGTTTATCTGTTTTAAACAAGGTAATTTGTATCTGCTAATCCCAAACTCTTTAATTTATCCCCTCCTTCCAATTTGGTAACCATAAGTTTGTTTCTTATGTGTGTGAGTCTGTTCTTTTTGGCAAATAAATTCATCTCTATCATTCTTTTTTAGATTCCACATATAAGTGATATAATACTTGTCTTTTTCTGTCTGACTAACTTCACTTAGTATGCCACTTCAAATAAAGCAGTTATTGTTTTAAGTCCCTAAATTTCAGGGTTTTTTAAATTTTCCTCAAGCAGGGGTTGATGACAGGAGAGAATCCCAGCTCTGCTTCTCAGCTAGACTAGAATTGGCTCCAAGGGTGGGGGTGGGGGGGTGGGGGTGGGCCTGTGCTGCTAATTGATAGACAGGGCTGGCCACTGAGCACAGCCTTCAACCACCTTGCCCTGGGAGAACAAACAAGACTTTGATGGATGTCCCACCACCTCTGAAGCTGCAACAGGACCACTGACACACTGGTGGGGAGCTCCTCAAAGTGTCTTCAGAACAGGAGGGGGGCACCCCCACCACCACCAATGCCTGGCCCCTGCACCCCTCCCCCACACCAAATCAGCAAAATGTCCCAGAAAATCACCCCCAGCTCTCCACCCCCCAGAACACAAGGTTCCACTTCAGGTTAAGGGTTTTTACAACCATGACCCATGAGGGTCCTTCCAGAAACAGATTCTTTCCCTCTGGGGAGGGGGAAGTCTGTGCAAGGTGACAGGAAAACAGTTCATGATCAGAGGTGACATAGGAGGAAGCACAGGGATATGAATCACTGGAAGATGCAAATAACTTCAGCCAGGTTAATTGCCTTGGCAACCAGGTAGAGCAGCAGAGACAATGCATGATAGAGTCAAGGCAGGTGCTGCCAACCCTGGAGTTCTTGGGAGCACAGCTTCCACCTGGATGAAGGCTGAGCCCCTGGAAGATGCCAGACCACAGGCATGACAGCCAATGCCAGGACCCAGTGACTCAGAGGAAAGAGGATAACAGAGTTCTCCCAGACCCTGGACCAGATGCTTGGATAGGGCCTGAAGCCATCAACCATACAGCTTTCCTAATGGCCCTGTTCTGGGTTCTTGTCCTCAAGCCTCCTTTTTGTTTCACTTTGCTCAGGTGAGAACACACATCCTAGAGTTTGGAAACTGAGACCTACTTCAATAAAGGAATAAATTTTAGAGAAAAATGAAAAGTGTGATGATGAAACAGGAGACAAATCAACAACCAAAAGACCTGCAGGAAAAATAATGATCTGGAAGATGAGGGCTCAGTTACAACCCACACAGCAGAACAAGCATTTGTACAGCACTGCTGAGAATCTATACACATGTTAATTGTATGCAAACACTTTGCATTTTGAGATAGTCTTTTAAGTTTTATTATTCATTTCTCATGTTTCATTACATCTTTGTTAATGTCCCACTTTTATCTTTCCAGCAAAATTCCTACAGACAATTAGTTAGGCAGAGATGTTTCACCAAAAATGCTTATAGGATACATATCTGCAACCACCAATGTGAGCTCTCACCCAGACTGCTGGCTGGCCAGTCCCCCTGAATGGAACAGGACAATGCTCTGACCTCCCAAGCTGTCCCTAGACTGTGAACCTTCATGACGGTGCCATAAATGAAAAGAAACTCGAGTCATGGGTTAATGGAATAGCCTGCACCAGCCTCAATTGGAAATTCTTCCCTTGATCATGAATATTATTCAATCAATTTTTTTACTTTCCAATTTCAGTCATTATTAGAATGTTCACTTAACCAATGCAAATTGCAAGAAAATCTTTATACTTAAGAACATTTGCAAGAGAATTGAAAGGAAATTATAAACTTAAGGCTTTTTCTTTCCTAGGGTTTTGCTATCCAGCCATCAACAGGTATCAGCTCATAACGGTGACAGGAAAAAGCAAGCCCCAGAGAACACAATCAAGCCTGTTTAATTAAGTTGTGTGCAGGGCACCCAGGAAATGGTTTCTTTAAAGTACTACAGCTTCAGTGGGAAACAGACATTGTCAAAGGTTAGCATCCTGTGCAGAGAAAAGCATAGCCACTTATTCTTCCTTAATATCTTAAAAAATCTGGAGAACCAAACCTGGCTATCTGAAAAGTAACAGGACAAGGAAAAGGGAGTAAGGAAATACTCCTAAAGGTCACCTTGTCAGGTGTACAGAGAGACTGATATATCCTGGGTGATGCCAAGAGGCAACCTTGAGCTGAGGCTGTGCCTAAGCCAGGTGCCTCCATCATGTTATACTCAAGCCCCAAAACTGCTGGCGTCTGAAATGATGGTGACCATCACAGGAGCCAGGTGGGAAGGCTTCCCATCCACAGACTCTGGGCCACTGCATCACAGCCTTGCAATAATTTCAAGTCAAAGGGAACTTTAATATTTTGCCAAAGGAGATACACACTTCCTGGTTTACTTACTGTCTGAAGGGCTGTTCCATATCCCAAAGCAGGAGCTAGAGTGAGACTCTTCCTGATGCCAGGCAGAGGAAGTGCCAGAACCACCATCACAGCAGGGGAGAACTGAGACTTGGTAATACCTGCCACTTCTTCAGGGTCAAAGGGAACTGCCAGACCACCAGGACCAGAGCACCTATCCAGCTGGCCATCAGCATACCACTGCCTCCTGTCTGCCTGTGGTGAACTCTCTGCCTGGAGGGCTCTGTCCCTTTTGGGTCCTTGGTGCCTATATTAGTCATTTTTGCCTGCTGGAACAAAGTGCTACAGGTGGGGTGACAACAGACCTTTACTGTTTCTTAGCCTTGGGGCTGCAACTCCAAGGTCAAGGTGTAGGGAGGGTGGTTTCTGTGGGTGATCTGCCTGCCAGGGAAGGACCCACTGCAGGCCCCTCCCATGGATGGTGGATGGCCAACTTCATGTTCACATGGCCTTCTCCCCCTGTGCACATCAGTCTCAAAATTCCCCTTCTTAGAATAACACAATTCACTTTGGATTAGGGCCCTCCCTTGTGCCCTCATTTTACCTTAATTTACCTCTTTAAAGGCCTTCCTTCCAAATACAGCCATATTCTTTGTGTCTGTATGTTACCATTTTTATTTTTCACATTTTGATGTTAAATTACTTGAGGTTCTTTTTCTTAAAATTTTTTTGGACTATAGTTTCAGGTGTACAGTGAAGTGAATCAGTTATATATATATATATATATATATATATATATATATATATATATATATATATCCATTCTGCTTTCCCATATAGGTTATTACAGCCTATTGAGTAGATTTCCCTGTGCTATACAGTAGGTTCTTGTGAATCATCTAAGCTATACAGTAGTATATATATGTTAGTCCCATCATCCCAATCCCCTATCTCTCCTCCACAGATTCCCCTATGGTAACCATAAGATTGGTTTTGAAATCCAAATACAATCACAGTCTGAGGCACTGATGGTTAGGACACTAGCACTTGAATTTGGGGGGACATGGCTCATTCCACAACATCACTGCTAAGAGCATCATCATTTTGTTAGAGGGAAATCACAGCTCAAAGAGAAGCCCAAAGTCTTAAAAAACCAAAGGGACCTGCACCAACTCCAGGGAGGGGTGAACCAGAAGGGTTGGTGTCCAGAGAACTCAAGGGAAAAGCTTTCTTCAGGTGGCCATCAAGGTCGCACCTGAGGTCTGTGTGCAGTTGGTTGGGCCTCAGATGTAGGTAAGAGAAAGGCAGACAGGCACCTGTTAGAGTCAATGCCCAGTGCTGGGGTCAGTGCTGAGACCCAACTCAGCCCCCTGTGGGAGTGTGGGAAAGGGGCAGTCAAGTCTGCTGCATCCCCCCACCTCTACCTTCAACTATCCCACAAGTCACCTTAGCCCACATGATCTCTAACCCCAACATTACTCCCTCATTAGATTCTGAATCAATTCCTTTTTGAAACTCAAATTTTATTTCAAATTAATAGCCAGAATCAAGCCAGTAATCATCACTTAACTGCTGAATCTGAAGGGTGGACATGGAGGGGTGGGAGGCAGATTTCAAGGTGAGGACCAGTGAGAGAGATACAGAGTAATACAGAATTCCTGGTCTCATAAAGTTATAAGATGTTGCAGGCTCGGGTGGAGGATCTGATGAAATGGGCATAAAATGATCTCAGAGCAAAGCTGGAAGTAACTGGAGTGTCTTAGGAGAGCCATAGAAATGCAAAATATCATCAAGAAATTAAGGAAATTCACTGTAAAGCTAGAATTGCAGATTCAAAGCCTTAAGAATCCCCAGGCATCTCTAAGGAAGCAGGTTCTTGGGCTGCTGGGCTGCAGGACCCAAACTTGTTAAGTCAGGAAGGAGTGGCCAGAGAAAGAACCACACACAGGCTAAAATACAAGTTATGGTCCCAGCCCCCTGGTGGATGGTCAACCCTAGACTGAGACTCTGGGCCACATTGCCATGCTGGTCTGATTCCTTCACTCCAAGAAGACTTGAAGTGACAAAAAACCAAGGAATTCCCACTGTGGCACAGCAGGTTAACAACAAGTTGGATCTGTGTCCAATTTGATCCCCAGCCTGGTGCAAATTGGGCATTTTGCCACAGCTAGAGCACAGGTCACAGATGCCAAAGCTGTAGCACAGTTCACTGATGCAGTTTGGATTCAAGCCCTTGCCCAGGAACTTCCCTATGCCATGGGTGCAGCTGAAAAAGAGAAAGAAAGACAGAAAGAAAGGGAGGGAGGGAGGAAGGAAGGAAGAGAGAAAGAGGAAATAAGGAAACCAAAAGCACCTAACTAGTATTGAAGCAGGAGATAGATGGGTCCCAGGCTGAGCAACTGTAATCTATTCCCTGTGGACAGATAAGTTCAAGCTAAAGATTATGGCAGGAGCAAGGAAGAGACCAGCTACTTCTCATTCTTGAGGTTAAAGAGAGCTTGGGGACACACACTCAATGAAAGCTTCCTTGGGGGTCAGAGGAGGGAGGGGCAGCAGACAATAGCATATCCTATTAACTTCCCAGAAACCCCTTGCTTGAATCCATCCTGGCTAAAAGAAGTGCATGCATAAAGAGGAGGCCCTGAGTCAGGCCAGATGTACACTCAGGCCAGAAGAAGCTGCATGATTGGCCAGAGGAAGCCTGGCAGGAAGTCCCTGTACATGTGATATAAACTATCCCCAAAGTATGTGTCACTCTCTTACCCTCTTGTTCTTTCTGTCTGTCTCTGTCTCTCTCTCCCTCACTGCCCACTCCACCTCCATCCACTGGAGCTGTCCAGTAGCCTGTGCTTCCCCCCATCTTCTCTCTATTCCCTCTGAATAAACATTCTATTTGACTCACCACTCTCAATCTCTTTGCAGATATTTTTTTCCAAAGGGACAAGTACTGGAACCTAGGTTAATTGGTTAGGGTACAGTGTTCTCACCACACAGACACCACAGAACAATATTACATGTTAAACCCAGAGGAAGGCTTCACTTTTATACCCTTTCCTGTTAATACTCATTATCCTGGCCAAAATATGCAATCAAATGGCAGATTTAAACATAAGACTTTACACAGCAATTGTAATTTTTAAAAAACTGGTTACTCCCTAGAATGTTTCAGAGAACTTAAGATTCCCCCCAATTTTTCATATAATTAGGTCATACTTTACTAAGGAAATAATGAAAGAATTACCTTCATCCTTGAAACAATTTCTGGTTAGAATTCATGGGCATTTGACTTTGTAAGTGAAATTCCACTGTAACCCAAGGTTCCCACTTATTATTGATTGTAAAAAATAATCAATGAGAATCATAAATAGAGTATGAGCCATAAATTCATGAGCTTTAGGAATGTTAAGACTTGGGGTTTGTACCTTTAATACATTAACTATTAATTCTAAAATCACAAGTAACTGAAAGTTCTCTTTGTGAGCAATAGGAGATGTGCATCAGTGTACTACTTGCCAGCAAGTAAAGCCAGCCACAGAGATGTGGTTCCCAAACTCCATCCCAGGACTCCCACCTGGCAAGGCTCTCAGCCTGCCACTGGCTCCTTCTGCTGAAAAGGAAGGTGATGCTCATCCAGAAGTCTCAAAGTCTTTCTGGCATGGCTGAGTGGTAATCTCCCATCCACCATTCAGAGGATCCACCATTTCCTTCTAACAGGTGTTTCTCTACCTGGATGCTTGAGACCACTTGCCAAAATCAGCCAAAATCCCTGTCCTGTAAAGCTTCCATCCCATGGGGACATTAACAGAACTAAAGGCTGAACAGCTTTGGTGTTATATTGACTGGAAAATATGCACAACCTGAAAGTTGAGAGTTATGATTTACTATTAGAGTGGATTTTCTAAGAACTCAAGCCAGGGACACAGCCTCTCAGGTGGCATTAAGGGGCTGCTCTGAAGAGGAAAGGGAGGAGCCAGGATACTTAGGGGGTTTTGCAACAAAGAACAGGTAGCTGGAACATGAAAAGATTACTGTTAATTAAAAGAAGAAAAAAAGACAGACATTACAAGTTATTGAACTCAGCACTTTTCTTTGTATGGGAAGAGGCAAGAATCTGGACTGACTGAAATCACTCCCTAGATGGGCACCTCTGCTCTCTGGGGCCAGTGTTCTGCTTTTCTCCATTCTGAGTCCCCTCAGGGTGCATGGTAAGGGGGGCTGCAATGTCTGAGAGTTTGGTGGTGATAAGCCCCTTCATTGCCATCCTGGCTTCCCTTGGGTATCACCCTCAGGGCTGCTATAATGTGATGGCTTGATGGCCACAGCATCCTTTGTTTACTGATGTGGCAGGAAATATTTTTTACTCAGTTTCCTGAGTCTGTTCTCCAAGACAGTGTGAGGTGACCCTCTGAGTTATTGCATCCTTTGGAGCAAACAGCTGGACCAGCCCAGGTCCAAAACTAAGGGCTGTGCTGCAGGCCCATGAGCCTCCCTTATCAGGCTGCTGGAGCCCCACATGGGAGGTTCCATGTTCATGGACCACTTTTGTCTCTCCATCTGGGAAAACCCCACCTGCTCAACTGGGCAGGATATCAGAGGCCAGGACCCTTGTCCACTTTAGACTTGGTCTCCATCCCCTAAAGCCATTATTTTTGGTCTTTTTAGGGCCACACCTATAGCATATGGAAGTTACAAGGCTAGGGGTGGAAACACAACTGCAGCTTCCAGCACAGGAACAATAATGGGAATGATACCCAGGGAGTTCTGACCAAACAGACACCAGCCCCAGCAGCAGCCTTATCAACCTCACACTGAGCCCTCTTTGAGGGAGATGTGAGTGTGCATTCTGGATTTTATGTGCTATGAATTCTGCAGATGGGCTGTGTGGAGAGGACCCTGTAGCTGCCTGCAAAGTACCCAGGACCCTGTTAGGGTCTCACCAGGCACATGGAGCCAACTAGCAGACACCTGCTAAGGAGGCAGAGGAGTCATGAGTCTTGTTAGGAGAAGCCTCTGAGAAAGATCACAGGAAATGGGTTCCTTCTTCCTTAAGACCTTGTCTGGAACTCTCCACCCTCTCCCTATCAGCTTTTAACCCTTGCCAGCAATGGACTGCATCCCATCCCCAACTTGCTCCCATCCACATCTTACTTCATGTGAGTCAGAAAGCTAAAACTAGGCTCTCAGTCCAGCTGTCAACCATAAATAAACAAACCAACAAAAAATAAAACCACACAATCTATGGAGATCCCATTGTTGCTCAATGGGTTAAGAACCAAACTAGTATCAGTGAAGATGCAGGTTCAGTCCCTGGTCTCACTCAATGGGCTAAGGGTCCAATGTTTCTGCAAGCTTAACTGTAGGTCTCAGGTTTGGTTTAGATTTGGCATTGCTGTTGCTGTGGCATAGGCCAGGAGCTGAAGCTCCAATTTAACCCATACCCTGGGAATTTCCATATGCTGTAGGAGTGGCCCTAAAAAAAGGAACAATATAAAAGCTGAGATGTATGTTTTATTTGGGGGACTTGGGAGGCCTTAAGCCTGGCAGCAGCCTTTTAGGTCACTCTGAGCATGGCTGTGAAGAAGTCAGGGAGGATCCAGGATATGGATCATGTTTTGCAAAAAAGACCCGGGAGCAGGAACATCACAAGTTTACTGTCAATTAAATGACCTAAAAAAAGGAAACCATATTAAAGGAAAAGACAGTCTATGGACTTGGAGACAATGTTTGTGAATGATGCAATTGACACAGGTTAATTTCCAAAATATACAAACACCTCATACAACTCAATGACAAAACAAACAACCCAACCAAAAATGTGCAGAAGACCAAAACCAAAATCAAAACTGTGCAGAAGAACTAAATATACATTCCTCCAAAGACAGATGACCAATAGGCCTCTGAAAAAAGTTCAACATTTCTAATTATTAGAGAAATGCAAATCCAAACTACAAGGAGGTACTACCTCACAGGGGTCATTAACAAGTCTATAAATAACAAATGCTAGGGAGGGTTGGGAGACAAAGGAATGCTCCCACACTGTGGATTGGGATGTAAATTAGTATAGTCACTATGGAGAACAGTATGGAAGTTCCTCAAAAAACTAAAAATAGAGCTGTGATTCAGCAATCCCATTCCTGGCCATATATCTGGATAAATCTCTGATTCAAAAAGATGCAGGCACCTCAATTTTAACTATAGCACTATTTACAAGAGCCAAGACATGGAAAAGACCTAAATGTCCATAGGCAGAGGAATGGATATAGAAGAGGGGGTACATATATACAATGGAGTACTACTCAGGTATGAAAAAGAATGAGATATTGCCATTTGCAGCAGCATGCATGGAACTAGAGATTATCACCCTAGGTGAAATAAATCAAAAAGAGAAAGTCAAATACCATATGATATCACTTACATGTGGAATCTAAAATATGACACAAATGAACTTAATTTCAAAAGAGACTCACAGACACAGAAACCTCCTTGTGGTTGCCAAGGGAAGGATGGACAGGGACTTTGGGGTTAGCAGGGGCAACTAGTATATATAGACCAGATAACCAGCAAGGTCCTACTCTATAGCACAGGGAACTATATTCAATATCCTATGATAAACTGTAATGGAAAAGAACATAAAAAAGAATGTATACATATACATGCATATGCATTTAGTATATGTGTAACTGAATCACTTTGCTGTACAGCAGAAATTAACACAAAATTGTAAATCAACTTTCAATAAAACAAATTTTTAGAAAGAGTATGGTTTATTACAGACAATCAGACATCTCAAGTCAATACTGTTCTTTTCTCTGAGTGGGAAGATGCAAGATTCTGGGCTCACAGGGATCATTCTTTTGAGAGGCACCACAGCTTTCTGGGGCCAGTATCCTGCTTTTCTCCATCCTGACACCTGTCACCTCCTGGGGTACAGTCCAAAGCGTCCATGTGTTAAATTTGAAATTCCTCAGAGGAGGCAGTCCTCTGGGGCAGAGGTGGTTCTGGACCTCTGATGTTGCTCTGGCTACCATGGCCAAACAACCTGTGGCAAGCTCACCCTGCTGGGCTCAGCACTGCTAAATCTGCATGTAACCAGTTTCCCAAAAATCCATCCCACTGTTATAGCCTGGCCACAGCCAGGCAGGGAGAGAGCTAGAACCATGTCTCCCAACTCCATGTTTAGCACAGACCCCAGGCCAGGCTGCCCCTTCAGGTGCATACCTCCTGCCCCATGGGAGTTGTCTCAGGCCTGCATGGGGGCCCTTGGACCCTGGACATGACAGGACAAAGCTGTCCAGACCTCAGTGCTGGGGAATGTACTGTCCACTGAGGTGTGAGCTCATGGGTAGGGGGTTACTATAATCCCTTTGCTATTTAATGAGCAAGGTCTCCTTTGATGTTCTGCTCTGTGTCCCTATCTAGATCACCCTGTTCTTGGAAACTGCCTCCTGGCCCTCACAGATAGTCATCCCAGAACTCACAGGCCCAGACATACATGTCCCTCATGGTTCCAGAGCATTCTGTCTGGCAGGACAGGGGGCTGCAGTGTGGTGGTGGCACACTGCAGAAAGCATTTCAGAAAGAGGATGGGGACAGTAGGACCTTCCCCAGCAATGAGCCCAGCCCTCAGATAAGTGGCCAAAGGAAGGACATATGGCTGTGCCCCTAGTCCAGAACAACCAGACCCCACACTCATAACCATGAACCTCTTCCTGGGAGTGGCCAGTCCCCAGGGATCCCAGGGAATGGATCAGTTTTACTGTGTAGCATTTCCTCCATGGTCTTTCAAAGCTGGTCCTTGTCATCTGCAGGGCTCCAGAGGGGCCCCTCTGTCTCCCTGAGTTTCTCAGGCAGAACTCAAGAACAGATGGCATGAGGACAGAGGCAGCAGGACTGCCACAGGGGCACAGCAATCTCTCCTCCCACATGTATGACAAAACACAACGAGGGATACAGGACAACTGAGTGTATGGTGGGGTCAGGAAGCCTAATCCAGCTGCTTGAGAGAGCTGACCATCACAAAGACCTTGGGATTGGCCTTAGTTAATGGCTCACTCATCTAGGAACCTCCCAAGATCAGCCTTACTTTACCAGTAAGAAACAGAGAAAAAAAGAGAGAGAGAAACCACCTAAATCAGAGCACTGATTCACAGCAGAACCAAGAGTTTTTCTTGGACCCAGAGCCAATGCTCTGAATGTGCTGTGCAGTGAAGGGTGACTGCAGCAGGCATGGGTTGTCCACACCCTTGCCTGGTCCTAGGAGGTTAGCTCTGAGCCTTTGGAATGACTTCCTCAGGGGGTTGTGTCTGTCTACCTGAGGTCTTGAGTGACACCAGACTGTAAGCACTAACATCATGATTTATGGTGGGGGGCCTGGGGCTGGGCCCCCCAGCAAGGCTAGAGACTAAGTTTGGCCATGCAGGTGGGCATCCAGGCCTATATGACTGACTCCTGGTAAAAATCCTGGACTTGAGGCTGCAGGGAGCATCCTGAACCGGCCATAACTCAACTGTGCTGTCACACAGGCTTCTGGGGGACCAGGTGGTGTTTGTAGGTCTCACCTTGGAGAGGGGGGGTTGGTGCCTGGTCCCTCCTGGACTCTGGCCCATGAGACTCCAGATCAGCTGATTTTCATCTGATCCTTAACTGTCAGGAAGTGTAACCACAGAAGCTTTTTGGACTTCTGTGAGCTTTTTGAGAGAATCCCTGAACACAAGTATGGGTTGGGGGCCCTCGAATATCCATTCCCATAAGTGGCTGTAGTTCTAAGGTTCTGAGTTACAAGGCAGGGTGGGGAAAATTACATCTGGATTAATTTACCAGAATGCAAGTTATCTTTACAATAGTAAAAAATGTCAATCCATAAACAATGGTCAAAAACCACACAGGAAATCTGGAAACCATTGCACCCAAGGACAAGGGCAAGTGCCTTGGCTGTGAGCACATGTCCTCGCCCTAGGTCACTTTGCTGCAGAGACAACCCCCAGGCAGGTAACAGGATCCCATGCACTTCCCATCTGTGCTTTGCAGAACAGCTGCCAATGCCCTGGGTCAAGAGAGAGTGCTGTGCAGGGTCCTGTGCTCCCTGTGGATGAGCTCTCAAGGGACAAGCTCCCTGAGTGAGAAGCAGAATGAGGAGCTGCCTGGGACTCCTGAGGCAAGTGTACTTCACTCACACACACTGGGCAGCTGGTCCCCAACAGTAGCCCCCTACAGGGGTCTGGGCTACAGGCTCCTTCTGAGATGCCTCCAGCCCTGGTCTGATATGAGTCACAGAAGAAAGGCCAGGGTGTCACACCAATTACTTCTCTCTCCCATTTTGCTGCTGACACTGGCTGCTGGGGAGCCACACAGAGCCAGTCCTGCAGAAGGGGTGCCAGATGCAGATGCCACAGAAACACCACCTCTGGCCATGGAAAGCAGAATTGTGTTTGCTCAGGTGGGGGTGGGGGTGGGAGGGGAATGAATGGGATAGAAGGGAGTTTGGGGTTGGTAGATGAAAACTGCTACATTTAGAATGGATAAGCAGTGAGGTCCTGCAGTATAGCACAAACTTGTGGGATAGAACAAGATGGAAAATAGTATATATTAAAAAAAGAATGGGTCACTTGGATGTACAACTGAAATTGAAGGAACAATGTAAATCAACTGTACTTCAATGCAAAATTAAAAATAAAAAAGAAACACCATATACACATTGGGCTGTCCAGGGTGCCAACAGGGATGCCAGGATGGCTGGGCTCCCTCTCAGGTTAGAGCTAGGGGCAGGCAGGGGACAGTGGCCTGAGTGATATTGGCCTGAAGTCTGCATCACACCTTGGCTGTATCACACTTGTCTATGGGGATTCAACTTAAGGAAGCTCAAGTCACTTACCTAAAGGTTCTTGAGAGGGGGTTCGGGGGAGCCTCAGGATTTTCTCTAAATTTCACAAGGAAGAATGATCCAGAAAGGGGAGAGTCTGCCAGTGCCCCCCCAACTAGACCTACCCAGCCACCACCAGGCATTTTGGATTAGGGGTGTGTGTAGTGCATTACTGTGTCAGGTGGTGGGGAGCATCCAAGTCTGCAGGGTCTCTCTGGGCAGTGGGGGTGTACACAGGACCACATCTGGAGTCATTTCCAATGGATGCTGCAGATATGAGGACTGAGGGAGCTGCCATCAGAGAAGAAGGGCCCCAATCAGCATGAGAATCCAACAAGCCTCTTGCCCCCAACCTAGGGGACCCATGTCCAACTTCTGCCCATGTCCCCCCAAACCTGTGTGGGAAGCTCTGTGTCTCCCAAAGTGATCACTCTGTGAATGCATGCAGGAAAAATAACCAATGATTCTGTGAAACAGCTGGCAGGTCACTTGCACTGTGGGGTTTCTTTGCCACCACAGTGGGGGAAGGGTGTCAATACCAAGTTTTCTGCCTTTTCTTTCCTTAACATGCTGCCGAGTACCTTTGCAGAACCTCCTCTCCACTGCTGGTCTCCACTTTGGAAGATGTCACTGCAGATAGCCATGCTCATGAGAAAGATCCCTCTGGCTTCAACTTCATTCCATCCTCACAGTGGCTGGCTGTTGCCTCTGTGTTTGATTAATTATTACTTTGAATCCATTTTGTGACTGTGATAGAGCTCTTATTAGCTGAGCCTCTCCCTCTAAAAACATCCAGGGATGAAAAATAATGTACAGGTATATATAACTGAATCACTTCTCTGAACAGCAGAAACTAACACAACACTGTCAATCAAACAGACTGCAATAAAATAAAAAAAAAATCACCCACGGAGAGTTAGCCCTTAGAAAGCAAATATACAACTTCCATTCAAGTGAAAGGAATAAATATAAAAGAGAAAAGAACTGTAAATATTTAGAAAAAGTGGCATCAAGCTGCCTTGCCCCACATCCCAACTTGTGCCTTTGATGGGTAAACTACATTACTTTCACATCCATGGCAATGGAACCACAACAAAATTACATAGCTTGACTCCTGTGCTTCCCAAATACCAGCATGCTACCTATACAAACAGATGATAATTGGTAATCTAATAACATCAACAATAAAAAAGGGAAAAGAAAGAAAAAAGAGGGAAAATTTGTATTTAAACACTCTGAATTTTATTTCCAATGATTTGAGACAGGCAAAATCTCATACACCAGCAGGGTGATAGGTTTGTTCTGGTGAATTCCATTCTCTCTGACTTCTCCCTTGTTCTGTCCAAGGGGGGGTGAAGGCAGCAAGGTCAAGACTACCTGCAGAGCTGTAAAGCCACACAGCAGCGTGCCTTTGAGCAAAATGACCACTGGGCCACTGGACAACAGACCAGCATCACTGAGACCCTCTCTGCCAGATGTGTCTGTGGACTTTAAACCAGCAGTGAGCTCTGGACACCAGGCTCTTAACTGACTTGGCTCAACACAGCTCCTTCTTCCTCTGCCAGGGGACATACACAGGGACATGCAACCCCTGGGATTATAGCTCTTGGGTCTGCCCAGCCCACTGTTTTGGGAGAAGGAGGAAGATGCTGCCAAAATTGCAGGCAGGGCTGTGGACCCATGTTCAGATGTTGCATTCTTCACAAAAGGCTCACCAGATCCTCTGATGGGGCAGAGACCTCCAAAAGTGAGAAACAGCTGGTATCCATAGTTCTAAGGGAACTTTCAGAAGCAAGCCTTGGTCCTATGTGTCACCAGAGGCTCTGGTTGTTAAAACCATCCCTTGGGAATGTGTGGTTAATGCCCAGCATCACCACCCTAGAAAATTCCTGGTTTGGCTCCATGGTTATTTTCAATTTGAAACAGACATGCATACACATATATTCATATTACTATAACTTTACCTATATTCACTCTCACCTAAATGCCTTTCTTACCAGGTAGCCCGTACCTATGAGCCTCAGTAAAGCTGACCATACACTGAGACTCAGTTCTAACTGACTCCTGCCCTGGACCTGGACCAAAACCACAAAGGAGTGATCCAGGGTCTCCAGCAGGAGTGCCTTTCCTCCCTGGAGGATGGGGGTCCCTGGAAATGGGAGGGGTTGTGTCTCCAACATATAGGGTCACCCCTGCTTAGTGGAGAAGATAGGTGCACCTCTTTCCGTAGGAAAGCAGCCTGAGTGGGCAGGACTAACTCAACTTTGGGATACCAGGACCAGATGGGCCTTGGGATGGTCACTGCTTTAAAACATGCTCTCTGGAATACTACTCAGACATAAAAAGAACAAATCAATGCCATTTGCAGCAATATGGATGCAACTAGTGATTCTCATACTAAGTGAAGTAAGTCAGAAAGAGAAAAACAAAAAGCATGTGGTACCACTTCTATGTGTAATCTAAAATATGGCACAAATGAGCCAATCTGCAAAACAGAAAGACTCACAGACATAGAGAACAGACTTGTGGTTGCCAAGGAGAAGGGGGTTGTAGAAAGAATGGATGGGTAATTTAAAGTTAATAGATGCAAACTGTTACATTTAAAATGAATAGATAACAAGTTCTTACTATATAGCACAGGGAAATATAGCGAACCTACTGGGGTAGACCCTGATGGAAAAAGATTATAGAAAAGAACATATATGTAAAACCAAGTCACTTTGCTGTACAGCAAAAATTGGCCCATTATAAATCAACTAAATTTTAATATTTAGTTTAATATAAATAAATAAATCTATCTTTCTCAAACTTACATCAAACATGCCCCCCAAAATGCTTTCTGACAGGAGACTGAATACCCTTATTCATGGCAGCACTAGTCACAACAGCCAAGAGTCAGAAGCAACAAATCACCAAATATGGTCCATCATATCCAAAGGAAGATTATTCAGCCTTCAAAAGAAGAAAATTCTGTTTCTCTTTTTTCTTTTTCTTTGTCTTTTTTTAAAGCCATGCCTTCCTTAAAAAAGAAAAAAGAGTTCCCTGGCTAGGGGTTAGGAGTTGAATGGGAACTGCGGCTGCAGGCCTACACCACAGCCACAGAAATGAGTCTACCAAATACTGAAAGAAGAATTAATGTCTCAAAAATAGACATGCACCCCAATATTCACAGAAACACTATTCACAAAAGCCAAGACATGCAAAAAACCTAAACAGCTATCAGTAGGTGGATGCATAAAGAAGATGTGGTCCATATATACAATGGAGCATTACTCAGCCATGAAAAGAATGAAGTACTGCCATTTGAAGCCACATGGATGGACCAAGAGATGATCATACTAAGTGATGTCAGAATTAGAAAGCAAATACTATCCTACTGGGATCTAAAATATGACACAAATGAACCTGTCTGAAACTGAAGTGGACTCAGACATAGAGAAGAGACTTGTGGTTGCCAAGGGGGAGGGGGGAGGGCATGTGATAAAGTGGTATTTTGGTGTTAGGAGATGCAAACTATTGTATATATGATGGATAAACAACAAAGTCCTACTGTATAGCACAGGGAACTATCAATATCCTATGATAAACCATAATGGAAAATAATATGAAAAAGAATGTGTGTGTGTGTTTGTGTGTGAATCATATTGTGGTACACCTGAATCTAACATAGCACTGTAAATCAAAAATACTTCAACCTAAAAATGAACTCATATTAATTCATCACAATAATTTCCCCCAAAATAGAAGAGAATACTTCCCAATATTTTCATGAGCCCCGCATTACCACAATATCATCCCAAGAAAACTACAGACCCATAACTCATATGCACATACACTCAAGAAGCTCAGCAAAATAACAGAAAAAAAGAATCTAGAAGCATATAAAAAGGGTTATAAACAATGACTAAATGGGATTTACCACAAGAATGTAAAATTGGGTTAACAAGGAAAAATCAATTAATGTAAGATACCTTCTTAACAGAATAAAGGACAAAAAAACAGCAGATCATCTCAGTGGAAGCTGAAAAGCCATTTGACAATATCCAAAAGTGCTTCAGGATAAAAAGCTCTTAACAGGAGTTCCCCAATAGCTCAGTGGGTTAAGGACCCAACATTATCGCCGCTGTGGCTTGGGTTGCCAATGTGGCATGGTTTTGATCCTGGGAAACTTGCATGCTGGGTGTGGCCCCCCAAAAACACCCAAAAGCAAACAAAAAACAAACAAGCACAGTCAACAAAGACTAGATGTGGATCTAATCAACCTAAAAAAGGCATCCCTAAGAAACCCACAGCTAATGGTGAAAGGCTGGAGGCTTCCCCAGATATCATCCAGATATGGATGCCCTTTGTCACCATTTCTATTCAACATTGTACACGGACAATGTGCAATGTCCATGTACATTGTAAACACCTTCCCAGTGGCTGCCTGGCCCCCCATCCTGTCTCTGTACCCTGGTCCCTCTGCTGTGCTGTGGCACAGTGGGTTAAGAATCTGACTGCAGCAGCTCAGGTCACTGTGGATGCAAGGGTTTGATCACTAGCCCAGCATACTAGGTTAAAGCATCCAGCAGTGCTGCAGCTGCAGCGTAGGTCACAGGTGAGGCTTGGATTCAGTCCTTGGCCTGGGAACTTCCATATGCCATGGATGCAGCTATTAAACAGAAACAAAAACAAACCAAGAAAAAATATTTTACAAAGGATTCTAGCCAGAGCAATTAGACAATGAAGTGCAGGCACCCAGATTAGAAAGGAGAACTCTCCTGGGTAGTAAACACCTTCCCAGTGGCTGCCCTGGCCCCCAATCCTGTCTCTGTCCCCTGGTCCCTCTGGAGGTAGACAGCCCCCATGGTCTCAGAAAATAGCCTCTCTGCCTTATAATATTGCCAAAGGAACTGCCTGTCTTCACAGTTGTCACTCCCCACCCCATCCATTTAGCTTTTGGTGACAGGAAAGCAGGGAAGCCTCAAAACTCTTGGGAACCTAGAACATGACATTTACCCTGTGTTTGGGGAAACATTAACCCCACACATCAGGCTTACTGCAAACAGCTTCAGGAACTCCATCTCCAGCTTCATCTTGGCTCCATGTTCACAAAATAATCTGTTTCTTTGTCCATCCCCCACCACTCCCCAAGTGCCAGCTTTGCAAATATTTCACATTCATCTTGGTGGATGTAAATTCACATGCCACCTGCCAGGAACTGAATCCCAGGGGCCAGTGGCAGGGAGATGCCAGGCCTGAGTGAAAACTCTGGACTGGCCTGGATCTGAACCCTCATGGTAAGGCCAAGAAAGTATAGGCCAGTAGCCCGCCTGGTTTTGCAAATTCTAAGAACTGAATATACATGCTGAGGGGAAATCTAAACCCGCTGATGATTTCCATCCACCAGGACAGGACACTGAACCCATTGACCCTCCAGAACTCGGATACAGAGAAGCAAGGCTCCTTTCTTGGGATCTGCATGGCTGGAGACAAGGGCCCCATGTGCAGCACTGGCAAATGTATACATCATGCCATACCCCTGCCAATGATGGCATGGACAAAGAACAGTGCATCAAAATTGGGAAGGAGGCAGAACAGGGAGAGGGAAGAAAAAATCCCAGACAGGAGTTGCCATGCCATGTGCTTTTAGGGGGTCAGCAAGCAGTCAGGAGTGCCCCTTCTGCTCCTCACACAGTCCTCCTCATCCCCAGGGTAGGGATCCCAGGCTGAATTTTCTTTTTTCTTTTCTTTAGGGCTGCTCCCATTGCATGGGTAAATTCCCAGCTAGGGGTAGAATCAGACCTGCAGCTGCTGGCTGAGGCCACAGCTATAGTAATGGAGAATCCAAACCATATCTGTGACCTACACCACAGCTCATGGCAATGCCTGAATACTTAACCCTCTAAGAGAGGCCAGGGATCAAAACCCTGTCTTCAGGGATGCTAGGTAGATTCATTACTGCTGAGCCACAATGGGAACTTCCCAAGCTGAATTTTCTTTTCCCTCCTCCATGGCCACCTTGAGCTCTGCTCATGGTGTGTGATCATCCCCCTGGGCCCCAGGCCTCCTGGGACCTAATCTGTCAGGCCACAGTACCCCCTGTCCCATCCTGCACTTCCTCAGGCTCAAGACACAGCATGGGTCCATCAGAGCCCCTGAGAAATGGTCCTGCCTGTCCCCAGGGCACTCCCTGCCTGTGCCAGGATTATGGGCTCTGTTTCTCATTTTCCCACACAGCCCTGGAAGGACCCCCGAGTGAGGACACTCTGAGACAGGCACCCCATCCACAGGGCCTGGCCATGCAAAGCAGGCAGGTGTCATCCAGTGTCACTGTACCTAGGTGTCACCACTGTCCCAAGGTGGGAATCACCTTCCAGAACCTTGGGGGTGGGGCTGAATCTCACCCACAACTCACACCGCCCCTGCAGGGGACTTCAAACAGGGGTCCAGGGACCCTTTCAAAGGGGCACAGACTAAAGGCATAAATCCCTCAGTTACAGAAAAGCCTGGGATCCCCCTTTTCCCAAAGCTCCCTGCCACCCCTGGGGTCTTTTACCTACTAAATGACTTCCAGCCCCCTCTGCATCCTGGGGTAACGGACTCCTGGACACCAAAGGGGGAAGTTCATTTAAGGCTTTAATCCAAACACCAAAAACAGCAACCACCACATGACTAGGAGAAGAATTCCCAGTAACATTTTCCTTTTTCCATTTCTAAAAATCCATAATGTATTCATAGTGTTTGACCATAGGACTTTCTCAATCCAGAAATGATTTATTTTAAATACTTAGTGACTTGAGGTTACAGGAAATTTTTCAAATCAGTTTATGTATATTTTCCCTGCACAGAAATATGCTTGACTTATTCATAAAAGACCCACAAGCATAAAAATATATCACATCAGGATAAACCCCCTCAGGGAATTATCAAACCAAGAAGAAAACAATGAGCAGCCCCAAAGTCCCTCTAGGGACCTGCCAAGGAAAGGTGGGAGTCCAGTCACAAGATAAAGTTAGGGAACAGTTACTTTTCAAATGTCAATAGGTACCTCACAGACTAGGATCTACATCTTTGGCAAATCTTTAAACCCTGGTAGAGCACATTTTCAGAGGTTGGTTTGAAAATGTATGCTAAGTCTAATAAAATGGTTAATGGAAGGGGTTGATGTGGGAATAAAGAAGTTCAGGGTATAATTCAGTGCTCTTATGGGTATTTGCATTTCTAATATGAAAATGTTGCAGGCAATGTGTGAGAGGACAGACAGAGGTTTTTTAAAAAACATTTAGGGAGTTGACAGAGAAAAATAATTTTTTTTTTTGGGGGGAGAACCCTGGCCCAGCAAGGCAGGGCCACTGTGGTGTGCAATGATTATCCACCTGAGGGTGCATCCAGGTGAGGCTTCCAAATCAAACCTTTTATTATTTTTCAGCTGTGCCTGAGGCATGCAGAAGTTCTGGAGCCAGGGGTCAAATCCATACCATAACAGCAATAATACTGCCAGGTCCTTAACCCAAGAAGCCACCAAGTAACTCCCAAATTAGGCCTTCTATTTTAAGCAGCATCTCAGGACTCTGGCCAACCATCCTTATGAGGGTGTGTTCCTAGAAGCCCTGACAGAGTGTGTTCCTCAAAGCCCTCTGGGAAGCTCCAGGCCTGCTTCTTTGCCCCCAAACAGAATTTCTAGGGAGCAGGCCAGAAGCCAATCACCTGTGAGGCCCATCATGTGAAATGTGCAACTGGGAGCTTGTGGCCTCATTCCATCCTGAGAGTCAAGAAGACTCTGGAAAGGTCACCAGGACAATTTTCAAACCCTGACCCACCTCACCCTACCCTGGCTTTAGGCAGCTAACAACATCATGGCAGGTCGGGGGGGAGCTCTTCACTGCAGCTGCCCAGTAACTCCTGTCAGCCCTGATGTTTCCACCCCTAACTTCCTAAGTGGCACGAGCCTCCACTGGCCCATCCCCAGGCACATCCATCAAGCCTCACCAAACTCACCCACCCCAGCCCTGAGAGACATGGATCTGCTCCAGTACTAGGGACTGTAAAGCCCTTGAGTGGCAGGAAGGCTTGGGCTAGATACATCCTTGTTCCCAATGGTCCATCTCAGTATAGCTGCCTGAGCCAAGGACATTAACACTATTAGCCTCTTCAAAGCATTTCTTGAATCTGCTTTCAAAGGGGGGAAAAAAAAGGTCCATGCCATCAAGAAGTGGGATCAGAAACTCTGGTTTTCACTTGATGACACTTTGTAACTCCACAGTAAGAAGAAAAATAATCACCTAATCAGATGAAGGTTCCCACTGGGTGATGAATGGGGTGGGGTGGGGGGATTAAGGACAGGGCTCTCCCACACTCTTGGAGCAATCCCAGCTCCTCACTCACTTTCTGTGTGGTCTCAGGCCAGAGGCTTTACTCCTCTGTGTATCAACCTCCTGATCAATAAAGTGGGAATAATCATCAATTTAAGCTCTTTCTGGAGTTTTGAGTCTTGGAATAGGAACCAGACTGTTCCCACCATATCCTAGGTCAATGCAGGTCAAGGCACAATGGGACACCCCAGGCCTCACCCAGGGTGTTTTATATCACTCATCCAGCTCCTGGTCCAGACCGGGTTGGCTATCCTCTCTGTCCCCTATTGCACCCAATGACCCTGTAGTATTGTGTAGTAATTGTCCCATTCCTCCTCTTCTCCCCTCTAGCCTGGAACTTTCAGGGCAGCCACTGAGGCAGTTCCTGGCCCTCAGATGACTATCTGTTGGGTTTATTTTTCAACATGCAAAAATCTCTGAATGGATGGCATTTGGATGGGTGGGTCATGTGCTACAGCCAGGTCACAAGGGTTACCTGGCCTGGCTCTCTGCCCTTCACCCAATCAGTCCAAGGTGAGAGCTGGGGGCTCCTGAGATGAAAAACACCAGACTTCATGGCCTTTGGGGCCCTTTCCTTCCCACCCTTCCACAAATTCCCCCCTCGGTCAAAGCAGAGGGGTCAATAAGTTTGTCCAGGGTCACTTGGATGATGGAAGATTTCAAAGGCCCCCTCCCTGGGGCTCAGGACAATAGGAGGCCCCTGAAGAGGTTGTAAATGTACTTTTCTACTGACATTTCCAGCCATTCCCACCCCACCCTTAAACCTCCTCTTAGTGACTAATGACTCCATGTCCAACAGCCTGTGGTCAAGCTGGGCCTTATGCTTACAAAGCAGGAGCTGGAATCCCCAGGAGGTGAGGTCAGGGGTCAGGGGCCAAAGTGAACTCACCCCCACAATTCCCTTGAGGTGGAGGCAAACAGATCCATAAAAGCTCCTAAACTGAGCCCCACTTTTGCAAATCCCCCTTAACTCCCCTGGGGTCATGGGGCACCAGAACTCTATCATCTAGGCCTCTATGGCATATCTGAAAATAAAGCACAGAAGGCAAAGAATTATCTTTGTGTGAAAATCAGTTGTGCCCAGTGTTTCCCTGAACATGGGTTAACCTGGCATGTCTGTCTTACTTTCAAGCTCTTTCTTCCATCCTTTTCCCCATCAACAAAGAACTGAACTATAAGATGCAGGGCAAGTTTGGAAGCCCTGCATCTTCCTCCCAGTGGCATTCCTCACATCTGACCCCCAGCAGTATCAGTGGTCCATGCTTCTCCCAGATAGGGGCCTCCAGAAGTTTGGGCCAAACCACCTACACATGGTGACCCCTAGATGCCAGGGGCCTTGCCCAAAACCACAAACACTTCAAAAAATAAATAAATAAAAATGAATGAATGAAAACCTCTGGGAAATTCACCTGAATGTGAGCATGGCTTTCTAAATCAACTGGTACTTGGAGCCAATAGGCAGAAAGACTCCATCCCTACCCCCACCCCACAAAGGTGTCTAATTTGTTCAAAGCAGCCAAGTGTTGTCAACAGTGCCTACTGGGGACAACCTTTATAAGCAAAATCACTTACTTCATAAAGAGCTCCTTTCAATACTTGAAGAATCACAGCCTCTATTAGGGGCCCAAAGAAGCACCAGCTCCCACCCAATTCTTTCTTCTGGGAAAAGCAGAAATTCCTCAGCATAATAATGCAAGCTGCTTCCTTTAGAACATTGTACCCCAGAAGTAATTCATCCAGCCACTTTTGAAGCAGCCTAACTCCTACTAAGACACTATCCTTGTCTCCCTATGGATAGTGTGACTTCCTGGGCAAAAGTCCAGTTTAGCATTAAATAATCCCCCTTAGGGCTGCCACATCAATCTTTTCCCCTTAACCACCATGGAAACCCCAGTAGGAACAAAGGTCCAGGCAAACAGAGGTTTCACCCCTTTATCAAACCCAGCCTCAGTGTCTTCAAAAAGTGGTTTAAAAGCTTGGGTTTTCAAAAGCAGCCACCTCCTGGGGCCTCTCTGAACATCTAAAAACCCTCAGACACCAAGCAAGGAATGGATGGTCACTCATTATTATTTAACATGACAGATAGCAGGACACTTGGGGGTGGTGAACCCACTGCCCATGGACTCTCTCTGCAGCCACATTAGCAAAGCTGTGGCACCAAGCCACAGGTAGGGTGAAGCTGCCATCCTCCATGGAGAACTTCTGAAATGAAACTACCTCTCTACTTCTTGGAGCCTAATTTAGTTAGCAGGTTTACTTCATGAACCCACAAACCTGAGTTTCAAAGAAAAAGAGGTTATGAAAATATCTTACTACCTCCGAGTTCCACATGGAAACCACTTTATTTTCAGATGGCCTTGGAGGCATGCCAGGACCTTGTCCAGAGCTGCTGGCCACCACGGCCCCAGGTACTGCTACCTGAGCCCCTACTTGAGGGGCCCAAGCACCTTCTAAGATGTAGCTGCCCAGGGTCCTTTTAAAAGCTCTACCAGGAAATCTCAATATCACCAGAAATGGCCAAGCCCCATTGGAATGCCCCCAGCACCACAGAAACCCTACCAGACTGCACCCACCCTTCCATCCTGTGCAAAGTGTGGACTCACAGACCCACCTGCCAGCCTGCATCCTCCCAACCCTGGCAGCAAGGTTCATGCTGGCACCCACACTTTCTGATCACAGATGGAGAGATCCATCTGGGTCCCAGACCCCTGGGAACCACAGCAGGGAGGTCCATCCCTATTCTTGCACCCTCTGAAACCGTGCAGGGATGCCCTCTGAGAGGATCTCACCTGCTCAGATGGTTATGGTGGCCCCAGGTCAGGCTGCAAGTGGGTGGTCTTGTCTCCAGGTCCACACTGCACCAGGAACAGCCTCAGAAGTGCCTAGGTCTTTGGATGTATGGGTGGGGCTTTCTATCAGTCTAGGGGACAGATGCTGGAATAAATGTTGCCAGGGAAACTTGAGCAACTCCAGTGCACTGATGCCAGCCTCTTGTATAATTCACAGGAAGCAGTGCTAGGGAAGCAGGGGGTGGCAAAAGAGTAAGTTCACAGCCAGGCTGGGCACCCCACTCGGGCTTGGGTGCCCAGTGGGCCGAGGCCTGGCTACTGTGATGGGTTTTCTGCTGGAACCTGGGGACATGGGGGTTGACCAGGGACAGGGAGGTCAACCTGTGACACCCATGCCTGGGCCAGGTTTGTGCACTGGCCAGGCCTCGTGAAACCTGCTTATCCAGCCAGGCACACCTGAATGGTTGCAGGTGGCACAGGATCTCTGGGGACCTTGGGGTCAAAGCATGGATCCCCACCCCCAAAAGCCCCCTGATGGCTGAGTGACTTCTGCTGCCAGACCTGCAGAGCCCACTTATCCAGGCCAGTGGGCAGCAACCTAGGTCTAGGAGACCCCTGGAAAAAGTGGATGCAGATCCATCTTCCTGGCCCCATAGGGAGGTGCTAGGGGTGAGGGCAGTTCAAGTACGGAGAACAATGTGAATGCTCCTGTCCTTTGCCCCCAAAACATTTTAAAGGAGGCCCCACTCCAGAAAGAACAGCAGGAGCTGGGATGGTGAGGGGGTGGAGAGGTTGTCTCTACAGGGAAGTGACCTGCACCAGGGCTCCAAGAATCCTTTCCCCAACCCCCCATCCTCAGACTTTGGGCACCAGAGGGGCTTCCTACTGTCCTTCCCAGCAGCACAGGGTGTCCTTGCCACCCTCACCCCACAACCCATATGGCCCCATGCCCCCACTGCTGCATTACCTGGCTCAGGCATAGCTTCTGGAGTCTGGGCAGGTTCAAACCCCTGGGAGAGGGCCAGCATCTACTTGCATTGGCCTTGGCCTCAGAATCCAAAATGCCCAGGCACCCATCCTGCAGATCTGGGGAGCCACTGCTGCTGCTCAGCCATCTGGACGGGTGGTGGGGATACCACAGCCCCTCCCCTCACTGCAGTTGGGGTGGGAACTCAGGGCAGCTGTGGCTCTACTGAGTCTCCCCTCAGCCAGGCACCAACGGTTGAGAACTGCAAGTGTGGGGGAGGGGGTCCTCTTTCAGCCAAAGGGCATGCTTGTGCCCCAGTCCCATATTGTTCACACTATGGGCAGCTAGCAGGATCTGTTGCAGATTCTGGGGGAAGGCAAGTACACTGCCCTAACCACCATGCCTGCCAGTGGTTCAGGCCTCTGATGCCTCAAAGCACACCTTTTTTTTTTTAGCATATATTTCTTTTCTCTTTATTTCATTAAAATATATGGAACATGGAACATTATATTATAATTATATTATCATTATCATCATTATGCTTAATGTTCTTGAGTACTCCAAGTATCTTTTTGTCAAGAACCTCTAATGCCTTTACAAACCAGCAAACACAATTTCCTCTAGCTTTACATACATATAACATTGGGATAACAAAAAGTAGGGGAAACCAAGAGTTGAAGCTAGACAGGAAGGCTTTGGAATAATTCAGAAGAGACCACACAAACTCTACAGAATGTATTTGAGCCTGTTCTAACCTTTGGATCATATCCCTCCCAGAGGAGATAAAAGGAATCCTAACTATACCAGTGCATGCTGAAAACACCAACTTCACTCACCAGGAACTGTTATGTTAGGCATTATTTCCTGCATGCAGAGTACACAGCCTGAGGTTTGGAGTCAGACACAGAGAGCAGAGGCCAGATATTTCAACTCTTAAAAAGCTTTTTGGAATATTAGAAATTCTGAAAGACTCTAATAATATTTTTCTTTTACCAGTTTTTGCATTATTGCAGAACTGTGGCCTACCCTCTTTTCATGCTTTAATATTTCATGTAAAACCTAACAAAAAATATGGGGTGATTTAAAATATGATTTATTTTGTGATTTTTATTTTTCCATTATACTTGATTTACAGAGTTCTGACAATTTCTACTTTGCAGCGAAGTGACCCAGTCACTCACTCACACACACACACACACACACACATTCTTTTCTCACATTTACCTCCATTGTTCCAGCATAAGTGACTAGATACAGTTCCCTATGATATATAGCAGGATTTCATTGCTTATCCACTCCAAATGCAATTGTTTACATCTATTAACCCCAGATTCCCAGTCCATCCCACTCCCTCCCCCTCCCCCATGGCAACCACAAGTCTGTCCTCCAAGTCCATGAGTTTCTTTTCTGTAGAAAGGTTCATTTGTGCCATATATTAGATTCCAGGTATGTGATATCATATAGCATATGGTATTTGCCTTTCTCTTTCTGACTTACTTCACATGTTATTAGAGTCTCTAGTTTCATCCATGTTGTTGCAAATGGCATTATGCTGTTCTTTTTTATGGCTGAGTAGTATTCCATTGAATATTCTCTGCCATCAACCATACAAATATTTTCTTAGGTCAGTCTCCCAAAGCAACAGAAATAAAAGCAAAAATAAACCAATGGGACCTAATCCAACTGACAAATTTTGCACAGCAAAGGAAACCATTAAAAAAAAGACAACCTACAGAATGGGAAAAAAATAGTTTTGAAAAATGCAACTGACAAGAACTTAATCTCTAAAATATACAAACACCTTATACAACTCAACAGCAAAAAAGCCAGCAACCCAATTGAAAACTGGGCAAAATACCTGAATAGATATTTCTCCAAAGAAAATATACAAATGGCCAACAAGCATATGAAAAAATGCTCAACATCCCTGATTATTAGGGAAATGCAAATCAAAACTTACATGAGATACAACCTCACACCAGTCAGAATGGCCATTATTAATAATTCCACAAATAACAAATGCTGGAGAGGGTGTTGAAAAAAGGGAACCCTCCTACACTGTTTGTGGGTACATAAATTGGTACAACCACTATGGAAAACAGTATGGATATATTTCAGAAAACTAAATATAGAACTATCATATGACTCAGTAATTCCACTTTGGGGCATATATTAGATCAACATTTTCATTGAAAAAGATACATGCACCCCTATGATCATTTCAGGACATGGAAAAAACCTAAATATCCATCAGCACTGCTCTTTTGAAGTGGTCTCCTTCATGATAGTCCCAGAGAATTTCCTTTAACAGAGCACTTTGTTCCAGTTTAGGAAAAGAGAAATAATCCATTTTGCTCTTTGGTTTCAGAACTGCCTGTTTTTGTTTCTGTAAGACACATTTTCCTGGACCCCTCTTGACATGTCTGCTGATGTGTGAATGAGCTTGCAGAAATATGTCACCTTTTCCATTGCTGAACTTCTTTTTTCCCCTGTGAGACCTAAAGCATCTGGCTATCAGTCACAATATGTCTGGGATGCCCCCGAGCATGGGGCACTCCAGGACTTCTGAGAAAGAGTAACTGCCTTACAGAGAACAAGAAACTGGGACAGGGTACCGTGAAGAGGCATAACAAACTCCTATGTCCTGGGAAACCTTGTAAATATTTTGTGGCTTAGATCACTCTGCTCTAAAATATTTTGTGGCTTAGATCACACTGCTCAAGCCAGATGCTCACTGCATTCAGCATTACGCCAGGTCTGTCCCTCCCAGGGAGAAGCTCCTGGGTCAGGGACATTGGAGGCCTGAATCTCTCCCAAGAAGTGTTCTTGGGCTGCCCAGATAGAGAAGAACTAAGCCAACCCTTCAGCTTACTGGTGGGAATCTGGGGAACAAGGAGGTATGGGGGCAAGGAACATGACATCAGAGCCAGGTAAAGGCAGGTGTTTATGAGGGAGGCCATGTAAGTGCAGGTATGCACCAAGCAGGCCAGGTAAAGGCAGGTAAAGATAGGTGCCCCAGCCAGCAAGTATTCCCCATCCACCTTCACCATCCCCACAAGATTCCCCCATGCTTCTGCAATTTTTTTCTCTGTGTTTTCCACTACAGCAAGAGGTCAATCTCCCTTGCATTCTCCCACTCAGCAAATATTGACCACTCATTCTTTTCTTAGCAATTTCATGACAAATTATAGTTCAGTCACATCCCCTGATCCAATAAATATTTCTAGATCTTGCAGATCCTTCAACTCCCCTGCCAGTGCAACTCCCTTATTGCCTTACATATCTTAAGGATTTCTATTCTTCCCCATGAATTTTCCATGAAGCTATTTTCCATGGATTTGTTCTGCAAAGCTCCATGGGTCTGACGTATGAACAGAGTGGGCTGCTTGGGGGGAGTACAGAGGGGGGAATTGACTCTTAGAATCTGTGGAGGTGGGAGGGGCTGGTCAAATTTTCCTGCTGGACTGTAGGGCAAGGGGCAGTGAGAAGGAGGTCAGGCAGGTAGAGGAACTGAGGTTCTCCCCCAGGAGGCTTCTCTCAAGCCAGAACCTTTTGTTTTCTGCTCTGGTTCTTCTCCCAGCATCCTGTGGGTGCCAGAGTAGCCAGAAGCCTGCAGGAGCTCAGATAATTATTGCATCTTCCAAGGCACCATGCAACCTTTCCAACTACATATGGAAGTCCTGATCAGAAGCCTCAGTTACTGAGAGAATGGTCCAAGGTAGCCGTATTTATTACATGCTTAACAGTTTTTTTTTTCCTTTCCTTTTCCTTTTTTTCAGTCAGAAACTTTCATGGAAGTTCCCAGGCTGGGCATCAGATTGGAGCTGAAGCTGCTGGTCTACACTGCAGCCACAGCAACCATGGATCTAAGCCACACCTCTAACCTACACCACAGTTTGTAGCAAAGCTGGGGCCAGGGATTGAATTTACATCCTCATGGATAATATGTCAGGATTTAGCCCATTGAGCTACAATGGGACCTCATGGAATTGTTTTTTTTTTAATTTTTATTTTCAATGAACTTACTACATTTATAGTTGTACAATGATCATCACAATCCAGTTTCACAGGATTTCCATCCCACAACCCCAGTGCATCCCCCACCCCCCTGAATTGTCTCCTTTGGAGACCATAAGTTTTTCAGTCTGTGAATCAGTATCTGTTCTGCAAAGTTCATTCTGTCCTTTTTTCAGATTCCACATGTCAGTGAAAGCATTTGATGGTGACCCATTATCTGATTGAGTTCACTTAGCATGATAATTTCTAGTTCCATCCATGTTGCTAAAAATGCTGGTAATTCATTCCTTTAAATGGCTGAGTAATATTCCATTGTGCATATGTACCACCTCGTCTTGATCCACTCCTCTGTCAATGGACATTTAGGTTGTTTCCATGTCTTGACTATTGCAAATAGTGCTGCAATGAACTTTGGAGAACATGCATCTTTTTTTTTTTAATTTTTTGTCTTTTTGCCCTTTCTTGGGCTGCTCCCACGACATATGGAAGTTCCCAGGCTAGGGGAGCTGTAGCCACTAGCCTACGCCAGAGCCACAGCAACGCGGGATCTGAGCTGCGTCTGCAGGGCAATGCCAGATCGTTAACCCACTGAGCAAGGGCAGGGACTGAACCCACAACCTCATGGTTCCTAGTCGGATTCATTACAACTACTCCACAACAGTAACTCCTGGAATACATGCATCTTTTTGAGTCACGGTTTTCTCTGGGTAGATGCCCAGGAGTGGGGTTGCTGGATTAAATGGTAGTTCTATTTGTAGTTTTCTAAGGAATCTCCATACTGTTTTCCACAGTGGCTGCACCAATTTACAATCCCACCAACAGTGTACTAGGGTTCCTTTTTCTCCACACCCTCTCCAGCACTTATTGTTTGTAGACTTTTTGATGATGGCCATTCTGGCTAGTGTAAGGTTGTACCTCATAGTGGTTTTGATTAGCATTTCTCTAATGCTGAGTGATGTTGAACATCTTTTCATGTCTTTTTTGGCCATCCTTATGTCTTCTTTGGAGAACTGTCTGTTTAGATCTTCTGCCCATCTTTTGATGGGGTTGTTTTTATTTTTGATATGGAGCTGCAGAAGGTGTTTATAAATTTTGGAGATTAATCCCTTGTCAGTCAATTCAGTTGCAAAGATTTTCTCCCATTCTGTGGGTTGTCTTTTCATTTTGTTTAGGGTTTCTTTTGCTGTGCAGAAACTTTTAAGTTTAATTTGGTCACATTTGTTTATTTTTGTTTTTATTCTCATGACTCTAAGAGGTGGATCTGAGAAGATATTGCTGTGGTTTATGTCAGGGAGGGTTTGGCCTAAGTTTTACTCTAATAAGAGTTTTATAGTGTCTGGTCTTATATCTAGGTCTTTAATCCATTTTGAGTTTATTTTTGTGTATGGTGTTAGGGAGTGTTCTAATTTCATTCTTTTCCATGTGGCTGTCCAGTTTTCCCAGCACCACTTATTGAACAAGCTGTCCTTTCTCCATTGTATATTCTTGCTTCTTTTGTTCTAGATTAGTTGGCTGTAGGTGTGTAGGTTTATTTCTGGGCTTTCTATCCTGTTCTACTCATCTCTATTTTTTGTCTTTGTGCCAGTAACATATATGGTTATGATGATTGTTGCTTTGTGGTATAGTCTGAAGTCCGGGAGCCTGATTCCTCCAGCTCCATTTTTCTTTTTAAGTATGTCTTTGGCTAGTCTGGGTCTTCTCTGCTCCCAAACAAAGTTTAAAATATTTTGTTCGAGTTCTGTGAAAAATGTCCTTGGTAATTTGATAGGGATTGCCTTGAATCTGTAGATTTCCTTGGGTAGTATGGCCATTTTGATAATATTAACTCTTCCAATCCAAGAGCATGATATGTCTTTCCATCTATTTGTGTCATCTTTGATTTCTTTCATCAGTGTCTTATAGTTTTCAGAGTACAGGTCTTTTGTCTCTTTAGGTAGGCTTACTCCTAGGTATTTTATTCTTTTGGATGTGATGGTAAACAGGATTGCTTCCCTAATTTCTCTTTCTGATCTCTCATTGTTAGTGTACAGAAATGCCATTGATTTCTGTGTATTAATTTTGTATCCTGTGACTTTGCCAAATTCATGAATGAGCTAGTTTTCTGGTAGTCTTTAAGATTATTTAGGTATAGTATCATGTCATCTGCAAATAGTGGTAGTTTTATTTCTTCCTTTACAATTTGGATTCCTTTTATTTCTTTTACTTCTCTGATTGCTGTGGCTAGGACTTCCAAAACTATGTTGAAGAGTAGTGGTGATAGTGGACATCCTTGTCTTTTTTCTTATCTTGGTGGGAATGCTTTCAGCTTTTCACCATTGAGAATGATGTTCGCTGTGGGATTGTCATATATGGCCTTTATTATGTTGAGGTAGGTTCCCTCTATGCACACTTTCTGAAGGCTTTTTATCAGAAATGGGTGTTGGATTTTGTCAAATGCTTTCTCTGAATCTATTGATAGGATCATATGGGTTTTAATCTTCAGTCGGTTGATGTGGTGTATCACAATGATTGATTTGCAGCTATTGAAGAACACTTGCATCCCTGGGATAAATCCCACTTGAGCATGATGTAAAATCCTTTTAATGTATTGTTGGATGTGGTTTGCTAGTATTTTGTGGAGGATTTTTGCATCAATATTCATCAGTGAAATTGGTCTGTAGTTTTACTTTTTTTGTGGTGTCTCTGTCTGGTTTTGGTATCAGGGTGATGATGGCCTCATGGAATGAGTTTGGGAGTATCCTTTCCTCTGCAATTTTTTGAAATAGTTTCAGAAGGATAGCTATTAGCTCTTCTCTAAATGTGTGATAGAATTTGCCTGTGAAACCATCTGGTCCTGGACTTTGGTTTGTTGTAGTTTTTTAATCACAGCTTCAATTTCAGTTCTTGTGATTGGTCTGTTCACCTTTTCTATTTCATTGTGGTTAAGTCTTGAAAGATTGTACCTTTCTAAGGATTTGTCCATTTCTTCTAGGTTTTCCATATTATTGGCGTATAGTAGTCTCTTAATATCTTTTGTATTTCTGTGGTGTCTGGTGTTACTTCTCCTTTTTCATTTATAATTTTATTGATTGAAGTCTTCTCTCTTTTTTAATAATTTAAAAAAAAATTTCCCACTGTACAGCAAGGGGGTCAGGTTATCCTTACATGTAAACATTACAATTACATTTTTCCAGCCACACTGCCTCAAAAAAGATTGACCAACAACGCCAGCCCTCAGGAAATATTCCACGGCAGTGACAAGGCAAACACTGCCCGGTCACGGAGAGTACAACTCCCTCAGGAGAAAGAAAACAACAAGCAAGATGAAGAAGCTGAGAAACCACTCCCAGTCAAACCAACAGGAGAACTCACCTAAAACAGTCAACAATGAAACAGATCTCGGCAGTCTGACAGACCTGGACTTCAAAAGAAAAATACTGAAAATACTGAAGGAATTAAGAGAAGATATGAACAGTAATGCAGATACCCTCAGAAAGGAACTAGAAAATATAAGGAGGAGCCAAGAAAAACTAGAACATTCATTTGCAGAGATGCAAACTGAACTAGGGGCAGTAAAAACCAGAATGAATAATGCAGAAGAACGAATCAGTGATATGGAAGATAGAATAATGGAAATCACTCAATCTGGTCAACAGACAGAAAACCGAATCAAAAAACTGGAAAGCAATATAAGAGACCTATGGGATAATATAAAGCGGGCCAATCTACGCATAATAGGAATTCCAGAAGGAGTAGAAAAAGATAAGGGAATGGAAAATATATTTGAAGAAATTATTGCTGGAAACTTCCCAAATCTAAAGGATACTGGATTCAAGATACAAGAAGCACAGAGGGCCCCAAACAAACTGAACCCAAACAGACCCACACCAAGACACATCATAATAAAAATGGCAAGAGTTAGTGATAAAGAGAGGATCCTCAAGGCAGCAAGAGAAAAACAGAATGTTACCTACAAGGGAACCCCCATAAGAATATCAGCTGATTTCTCTACAGAAACACTACAGGCCAGGAGGGAATGGCAAGAGATATTTAAAGTACTACAAGGAAAAAATATGCAACCTAGAATACTCTATCCAGCAAGAATATCATTTAAAATAGAAGGGGAAATAAAAATTTTTCCCAACAAACAAAAACTTAAAGAATACAGCAACACAAAACCCAGGTTAAAGGAAATATTGAAAGGGCTTCTCTAAACCAAAAAGAAAGGAAGGAAAGGGAAGAAAAAAGAAAAGAAAAAAAAAAAGAAGAAGAAGAGGAAGAACTAGGGCTGAGGAAACTGCAATCAGAGAGAAGTCACTCAAATTAGCCAGCATACAGATTTAATCATGAACATGCTTCAAACAAAATAAAATTAAAAAGAAAAAAATAAAAAAGAGTCATCAAAACCATAAAATGTGGGCAAGGGATGTCAGGAGGTAAATAACCCTTTTTGTTTATATGTATGTCTCTCTTCTTAATTTTAATATAGTAATGAAGTGTTTGAACTTACAGGACCATCAGGCTAAAACACACAATTATGGGAAGGGGTTAGCATACTTAAAAAACAGGGCAATCACAAGCCAAAACCAAATATTGCATTTGCAAAAAATGAAAAAAAAAACCACTCAAGCAGATAATAACAGGAGACCATCCAACCAAAAAAAAAAAAAAAATGGAGAACCATAGAATCAACTGGAACACGAGGTTCAAATGGCAATAAATAATCACCTATCAATTATCACCTTAAATGTCAATGGACTGAATGCCCCAATCAAAAGACACAGAGTGGCTGAGTGGATAAAAAGGCAAAAACCTTCAATATGCTGCCTACAAGAAACTCACCTTAGGACAAAAGATACATATAGATTGAAAGTGAAAGGGTGGGGAAAAATATTTCACGCCAATAGACAAGACAGAAAAGCAGGAGTCGCAACACTCATATCAGACAAAATAGACTTTAAAACAAAAGACATAAAGAAAGACAAAGAAGGACACTACTTAATGATTAAGGGATCCATCCAAGGAGAGGATGTTACTATCATCAACATATATGCCCCAAATCCAGGAGCACCCAGATACACACAACAAATATTAACAGACATAAAGGGAGATATTGATGAGAATACAATCATAGTAGGAGACCTAAATACCCCCCTCACATCAATGGACACATCTTCTAGACAGAAAACCAATAAAGCAACAGAGATCCTAAAGGAAACAATAGAAAAGTTAGACTTAATTGATATCTTCAGGACACTACATCCAAAAAAAGCAGAATACACATTCTTCTCAAATGCTCATGGAACATTCTCAAGAATCGACCACATATTGGGACACAAAGCGAATCTCAATAAATTTAGGAGCGTAGAAATTATCTCAAGTATCTTCTCTGACCACAATGCCATGAAATTAGAAATCAACCATGGGAAAAGCAAAGAGAAAAAACCTACTCCATGGAGACTAAACAACATGTTACTAGAAAACCAATGGGTCAATGAGGAAATCAAGAAGGAAAGTAAAAACTACCTTGAAACAAATGATACTGAAGACACCACCTCTCAAAATCTATGGAATGCTGCGAAAGCAGTGCTCAGAGGGAAATTTATAGCAATCCAGGCCTTTCTCAAAACAGAAGAAAGATCCCAAATTGACAACTTAACACTCCACCTAAACAAATTAGAAAAAGAAGAACAAAAAAGTCCTAAAGTCAGCAGAAGGAAGGAAATTATAAAGATCAAAGAAGAAATCAATAAAATAGAGACAAAAAAACAATAGAGAAAATGAATTAAACCAAGAGCTGGTTCTTTGAAAAGGTGAACAAAATTGACAAACCCCTGGCCAGACTCACTAAAAAGAAGAGAGAAAGAACCCAAATCACCAAAATTATAAATGAAAAAGGAGAAATCACAACAGATACAGCAGAAATACAAAAAACCATAAGAGAATACGATGAACAACTGTACGGCAACAAGTTTGACAATCTGGAAGAAATGGACAATTTTCTAGAATCTTACAGCCTGCCAAAACTGAATCAAGTATAAACAGACCAACTGAACAGACCAATCACTAGAAATGAAATTGAAGAGGTCATAAAATCACTCCCTACAAATAAAAGTCCAGGACCAGATGGCTTCACAGGTGAATTTTATGAAACATATAAAGAGGAATAGGTGCCCATCCTCCTTAAACTCTTTCAAAAGGTTGAAGAAGAAGGAATACTCCCAAAGACATTCTATGAGGCCACCATCACCCTCATTCCAAAACCAGACAGAGACACCACCAAAAAAGAAAACTATCGCCCAATATCATTGATGAATATAGATGCAAAAATTCTCAACAAAATCTTAGCCAACCGAATCCAACAACATACCAAAAAAATTATACACCATGACCAGGTTGGGTTCATCCCAGGTGCACAAGGATGGTTCAACATACGCAAATCAATCAGCATCATACACCACATTAACAAAAGAAAAGTCAAAAATCATATGATCATCTCAATAGACGCAGAAAAAGCAATTGACAAAGTTCAACATCCATTCATGATCAAGACCCTCGCCAAAGTGGGTATAGAGGGAACATTCCTGAATATAATCAAAGCCATTTATGAGAAACCCACAGCAAATATAATCCTCAATGGGGAAAAACTGAAAGCCTTCTCACTCAAATCTGGAACAAGACGGGGATGCTCACTCTCACCACTGCTCTTCGACATAGTTGTGGAAGTCTTAGCCACAGCAATTAGACAAACAAAAGAAATAAAAGGCATCCATATAGGAAGAGAAGAGATCAAACTGTCACTGTATGCAGATGACATGATACTATACCTAGAAAACCCTAAGGACTCAACCCCCAAACTCCTTGAACTGATTAATAAATTCAGCAAAGTGGCAGGATATAAGATTAACATTCAGAAGTCAGTTGCATTTCTGTATACCAGCAATGAAACATTAGAAAAGGAATACAAAAATACGATACCTTTTAAAATTGTACCTCACAAAATCAAATACCTTGGAATACACCTGACCAAGGAGGTAAAGGACCTATATGCCGAGAACTATAAAACTTTAATCAAAGAAATCAAAGAAGATGTAAAGAAATGGAAAGATATTCCATGTTCCTGGATTGGGAAAATCAATATTGTGAAAATGGCCATCCTACCCAAAGCAATCTACAGATTCAATGCAATCCCTATCAAATTACCCATGACATTGTTCACAGAACTAGAACAAACAATCCAAACATTTATATGGAACAACAAAAGACCCAGAATCGCCAAAGCAATCCTGAGAAACAAAAACCAAGCAGGAGGCATAACTCTCCCAGACTTCAAGAAATACTACAAAGCCACAGTCATCAAAACAGTGTGGTACTGGTATCAAAACAGACAGACAGACAAATGGAACAGAATAGAGAATCTGGAAATAAACCCTGACACCTATGGTCAATTAATCTTTGACAAGGGAGGCAGGAACATCAAATGGGAAAAGGAAAGTCTATTCAGCAAGCATTGCTGGGAAACCTGGACAGCTGTATGCAAAGAAAGGAAACTAGAACACACCCTCACACCATGCACAAAAATAAACTCCAAATGGCTGAAAGACTTAAATATACGACAGGACACCATCAAACTCCTAGAAGAAAACATAGGCAAAACACTCTCTGACATCAACATCATGAATATTTTCTCAGGTCAGTCTCCCAAAGCAATAGAAATTAGAGCAAAAATAAACCCATGGGACCTCATCAAACTGAAAAGCTTTTGCACAGCAAAGGAAACCCAAAAGAAAACAAAAAGACAACTTACAGAATGGGAGAAAATAGTTTCAAATGATGCAACTGACAAGGGCTTATTCTCTAGAATATATAAGCAACTTATACAACTCAACAGCAAAAAAGCCAATCAATCAATGGAAAAATGGGCAAAAGACCTGAATAGACTTTTCTCCAAGGAAGATATACAGATGGCCAGCAAACACATGAAAAAATGCTCCACATCGCTGATTATAAGAGAAATGCAAATCAAAACTACCATGAGATACCACCTCACACCAGTCAGAATGGCCATCATTCATAAATCCACAAATAACAAGTGCTGGAGGGGCTGTGGAGAAAAGGGAACCCTCCTGCACTGCTGGTGGGAATGTAAACTGGTACAGCCACTATGGAGAACAGTTTGGAGATACCTTAGAAATCTATACATAGAACTTCCATATGACCCTGCAATCCCACTCTTGGGCATCTATCCGGACAAAGCTCTACTTAAAAGAGACACATGCACCCGCATGTTCATTGCAGCACTATTCACAATAGCCGGGACATGGAAACAATCCAAATGTCCATGGACAGATGATTGGATTCGGAAGATGTGGTATATATACACAATGGAATACTACTCAGCCATAAAAAAAGGATGACATCATGCCATTTGCAGCAACATGGATGGAACTAGAGAATCTCATACTAAGTGAAATGAGCCAGAAAGACAAAGACAAATACCATATGATATCACTTATAACTGGAATCTAATATCCAGCACAGATTAACATCTCCTGAGAGAAGAAAATCATGGACTTGGAGAAGAGACTTGTGGTTGCCTGATGGGAGGGGGAGGGAGTGGGAGGGATCGGGAGCTTGGGCTTTTCAGACACAACCTAGAATAGATTTACAAGGAGATCCTGCTGAATAGCATTGAGAACTATGTCTAGATACTCATGTCGCAACAGAAGAAAGGGTGGGGGAAAAAAGTGTAACTGCAATGTATACATCTAAGGATGACCTGACCCCCTTGCTGTACAGTGGGAAAATAATAATAAAAAAAAATTACATTTTTCCCCCACCCTTTCTTCTGTTGCAACATGAGTATTTAGACAAAGTTCTCAATGCTATTCAGTAGGATCTCCTTGTAAATCTATTCTAAGTTGTGTCTGATAAGCCCAAGCTCCTGATCCCTCCCAATCCCTCCCTCTCCCATCAGGTAGCCACAAGTCTCTTCTCCAAGTCCATGATTTTCTTTTCTGAGATGTTCATTTGTGCTGGATATTAGATTCCAGTTATAAGTGATATCATATGGTATTTGTCTTTGTCTTTCTTGATAAGTCTGGCTAAGGGTTTATCATGGTTCCCATTTTCTAATTTCTCATTTTCACCAGCATTTGTCATTTTCTGGGAATGGGGGTGGAGTGTGTGTGTGTGTGTGTGTGTGTGTGTGTTTTAAAATAACAGCCACCATAATAGGAGAGGAGTGGATTAAGGTTTTTTTTTAATCCATCATCTCCTTTAATTGTCACAACAGAGCTATGTGGCCTGAAAAATTGTACTGCTACTTTACAGATTAGGAAACTGAGGGCCAAAGAGCCAAGTTACTAGTCAAGAATTATGTAAATCTTAAATGGTAGAGACAGGATTCAGGCCCAGGTCTCTGACTCTAGAACCCATGTGGTTGCTACTGTGATGCAGAGTATATAAGTATCCAGAGCCAAGAGATGCTGGGAGAGCTCTGGATGCCAGTTGTCAAACTCTTCCTGGGTGCCAGGTAGCAGGGCTGCCATTCAGCATTTGTGGGTGCCCCTTTGAGAGTAAAACCCCCAACAGAAGCTGCAGCCTACCTTTTCCATGTTGTTTTAGTTGGTGAAGGCCACCCAAGAGATGGGATACAGCAGGTTGACATTCATTTGATTTTTCTGAACCTCATTTCCAATGAACCGTTCTTCCTCTTCCCTTCCCACCAAAGGATTCTGAAAGAAATGAGCCAGAATATATCAGCTCTTAGGAGTCAGCCACCTTACTTGGCTCAGTGACAGGCAGGGAGCCCAGATGCACTGCTGGGGGATGGCTCTGGATCACTGCACCACCTTTGATGGGCTTCCAGACCAGGGCACTATTTCAAATGTCATTAAGAAACTTCAGCAAATGTCCTGTATGGAAGACACTCATCTTGGCCACTTTGTAGATAAGGCCACTAAGGGGACAAAGGAGTGGGAGGAAACATTGTGGAGAGCATTGGTTTCTACATTTGCTTTGGAAAGTGAGTGGGGAAAGAGTGCAATTTAATTTAATTTCTGTTATTTTTATAGGAAGATAAGTCTAACTGCTTTCATGAGAATTAAGCTATTCATTCTATCATGCAGAAAAGATCTGGAGTCATCCATGTATTAATCTGGTCCACCAAGGACCAGACACCAAGAGAGAGTAAAGGTGTGTGACCTGGAGATTGGCAGCTGCCATCTGCCTCTACATGGACTGAATCATGAGCTGCTGTAGATGCCGACCCTCAACACCACTGAAAGGAGTGGAGATCAGGAGTGAGGTGTTCTGTGCTCTGGGAAAACTGGCAGAACAGGCCTTCAGATGGTTAGATATTATCATAAGTTTTTTCAAGCCCAATCTTTTCATCTCCTTATGTCTAGAAAAATCACAAAAGTCCTTCATGGTGGCTTCTGCTCTTCATGACTAGCAGTGACATTCATGAGACTAGCAGCAACCTTCTGCAAAACATGGGCTTGGTTGTGTGTACCTCCCCCTTCACCATAATCACATTTATATTGACCTTCCCCTCTGCCTCTTTGGAGAAGTTTCACAAGAGCTAGCAAATGCTACCTCCCAGGCTCTAATCCTAATTTTGCCCAGAATAAAACTTAATTCACAACTCTCATATTGTGCATTTTTAAAAATTTGATAGATGTTAGGGTTGTATTATGAAAAATGCCTGTGTGAGAGTAAACAGGGACAAGGCTGGGGGAAATGTTAGGCTGTTGTTCAAGTCCGAGGCTGGGTATAGGATCAAGGGCTGGGTGGGTGCCCTGGAAACCATGCCATTGGCAAGACAGTTATGGAGCCCTGGAGCCAAAATCACTTATCAGAGGAGTCCTGTGTCTCCCAGGAGCAGGTCTGCTCAGGCATCCCACCCACTCTGTTGTTGGCTAAAAGCAGCCTGCAGAAAGCATGACCTTGGTGTCCTGGTGCAAGGCACTTGGGTGCAGGGATGGAGGATAACAGTCTGTGCCCTGCCCTGGGGCCACCCTGCAGTGCTGCCTGGCTACAGTGGGACTATGGATGCCAGAGTGAGGCCCATTCTTGAATCACCACAGCTCATCCACACAGAGCTCTTACATCTCAGGAATTTGCCTTTTAGGCAGAGAAGAGGCTTTGAATCTCTGGGCAAGTTGCTTGCCACCTCTGAGCTCCACTGACTTCTCTCTCTGGTGGGACAATGGATGCCAGTCCCCATGCCTTACCACAGTGTTTGTGGGTATCAAGCCAAATAAGACTGTGGCTGAAAATGCATTTTATAGATGAAAGGATACACTGAAATCACAGTTTTCAGCTCACTCCAATCTGAGGGAAAAGAGAGGAGACAAGGTGTACCTGCAAGGGTGAAGAAAGGGCAGCATCATCCTGCCTCGAGACGTACAGTGCTGAGTCTGAGGGCTTCTCTGGTTACCATGGGCTGAGTGACTCTGGGCAGAGCCTTGTCCTGCCTCTCTTTGGCCACAGGTCCCCCTTGAGGGGTCTCACTGCCATCCTGCTGCAATGTTGAAGTGTCTGGGAAGGAGTCATGGCATCTGAATGGAAATGAGTCCATGCAGAGCGTTTTGTCATATACCAAGCCCTCTTAGGACAGAAACTGCCTTCCCACAATCAGTGGCTACTGCAAAGCCCAAGAGAATGGCAGCTGCAATGCCACATGGAAAATGAAGATGCAGAACGTGGTCAGCTGGGGTTCTGGGATGTGGCTTGTGGCCTCATCATCCATCTTGGTCAGATGTTATTATTTTGGTGAGGAATTTGACTCTTCTCCCCTTGATGTCATGTTTCCCTATGTGTGTAACCTACTTTGTTCACACTCTGTCTCCTGCTGTGCCTCTTTTTAGTGCTAGCAGGTATTATTTCCTCCCCCAGGGGTTGTGGAATATTCCATGGGGCAACCTTAAACTTTGACCTTTCAGGACACATTAGTATGCCTTTCTGGGCAAGAGATGCCACACCAAAGATGTACACCAAAGGAGGCTTTGAAAACAGGGAGGATGTTACACAATGCTGGGAACTGGGAAGCAGAAAAAGAGCAGAGAGTAAAACCAGCCAGTTGCCCTTGGCTGCAGGAACAGTGGGGAAGTGATTTTTCAGAACTAGGATGTTTTCACAGGAGGCCCTGCAGGCTGGGAAGGGTGTCTGCTGGCTGCTCTTGCAGCACCACAGGGCGCTGGGTGGATGGAGCTGGAGGTTGAGGCACTTGCTGTTGCAACTGGGGGGCTCCTGGGGCAGGGAGTCAGAGAGTATGCCCTCTCCTCTGCCTTCCAGGTGGCCTCTAGTGCCTCCTATTTAAAGAATCTCTCAGGGAGCAGAAGGTAACTGTGCCCCAGCACTGCATCACAGAGCAGAGAAACACCATAGGCAGAAACAAGCTGTAGTGCAGGAGTTCCCGTCGTGGCGCAGTGGTTAACGAATCTGACTAGGAACCATGAGGTTGCAGGTTTGGTCCCTGCCCTTGCTCAGTGGGTTAATGATCTGGCGTTGCTGAGAACTGTGGTGTAGTTTGCAGATGCGGCTCAGATCCTGCGTTGCTGTGGCTCTGGAGTAGGCTGGTGGCTATGGCTCAGATTAGACCCCTAGCCTGGGAACCTCCATATGCCTTGGAAGCGGCCCAAGAAATAGCAATAAATAAATAAATAAATAAATTAATTAATTAAAAAAAAGAGACAAGCTGTAGTGCAAAGAGTGATGCCACCCTCCACCAGACATTTTTCCATGTACCGCCCCCCTAGAACCTATGTGAGTGTGAACTTCTTTGGAAATAAAGTCTTTGCAGATGTGATTCATTTATGAATCTGGAGATGATACCATGACAGATTTAGTGTAGGCCACAGATCCAATGACAGTGTTCTTATGAGCAAGAAGGGAGGTGAGATTTGGGACAGAGAAGAGAAATAATGATAGAGAAGCCAGGTGATGACAAATGCAGAGACAGGAGGGAGGCAGCCTCAGGCCTCTCAAAAGCCAAAAGCTGTTACAAGATGGTAGGGGCCAGGGGCAGGGGGTGGTGGTTAGACCCTCAGAGGGTGTGACTATGAGACACTGTGGAGGGAGAGTGTCACATGCCATATCACTGAACAAAGCCCTCAGACACTGCATACACAAAGGCTGTGCAGCCCAAAGGCACTCAGGATGGAGAAGAGCAGGATTCTGGGTCCGGGTAACTAAGCTGCACAGCAAAGGGATGAGTCCAACCAGCCCAGCCTCTTGCATCTTCCCATACAGAGAAAAGAAATAAGGATATGAATTTGAGGTGTGCTTTTCCTTAATTAACAGTAAGCATGTTCTGATTGCCTGGCTATTGTTGCAAAAAACTCCAGCTCCCCCCTTGCCACTTCTGAGCTGCTCCACTCAATAAAACATAATTCTCAGATTTTTGTATTCAGTTGACAACACTTGATTCTGGACTGGGGCTTCCAGAACCAGGAGCATCCAAATGTCTGTTGTTTCAGCATCAGGACAGTGACCCTTGGTCTGCGCTGCCCCAGGGCACTGACACAGCAGCACATTTACAAGGGAAGCAAAAGCCCCATGATCTGTCCCGCAGTTTATTCTCCAAATTTTCAAGTAGATTAACTCCCAACAAGTGGAGTGGGAGGATTAGGGGATAAACACACTTTTGTCCTATCCAGATTGGTGGGCACTCATTCAAAGAGAGAATTGGGTTTCAGAGACTGAGTATAGGGAGCAGAGGAGGCATGAAGGCACTGAAACCTGGGAAGGATGATCCAGCAAGGGTTGAGCCGAGCTCCTGCTTCTGGAGATGTGGTTGGGGAAGGGTGAGGGCTGGTGTGACCTTCTGCTCCTTCCATGGCACTGGCTGGTGGCTGTCAATGTAGATAAAACTCAGTTTACAGCTGTGCACTGTGAGGGGCTTAGAGTGTTGTCTGGAAACCGCTATCACTCAGCTGAACCCTGGTAAGTAGACTAAGGAAGTCTTTCTCAGCCTTTTCTTTACTTAGAAATTTTTACTAGAGTTAATTTACAACGCTCCGTCAATTTCTACTATACAGCAAAGCGACCTAACCATACATCCATATATTCCTTTTTTTCATATTATCCTCCATCATGTTCCATCACAAGTGATCAGACACAGTTCCCTGTGCTATATAGCAGAATCTCATTGCTTATCCATTCCAAATGCAACAGTTTGCATCTACTAACCCTAAACTCCCAGTCCCTCCCCCTCCTTCTTAGCAACCAAAAATCTGTTCTCTGTCTCCATCATTCATGCTGCTCCAGATTCCAGAGCCAGTGGAACTGGAAGCCAGTAGCCACCACTAGTAAGCAAGGCTTCATTATTAGAGTTCCTGGAAGTCTAATGGCTAAACTGCAAAGGAAACTAATACACATACCTGGTTCCCTTGGGTAGGGCCTGTGGTTGTGCCTGCCTCCCCTTCCCTCAGCTCTGCTTCTTTCTGCTTCTGGTAAACACAGGCTGGGCCACCATGCTCCAGGTGACCCAGCTGGAGGGGCAGCCAAGATCACAGAAGGAGGGAGTGCCCAACCTCAGAGAGAAAAGGGCCTACCATGTGCTGGTGTGTTTAAACAGGGCAATACCTTATCAATGAAAAAAATTGGTGGAGTGCCCGTGTGGTTCAATGGGTTAAGCACTCAACATACAGTCCATGAGCATGCAGGTTCTATCCCTGGCATTGCTCAGTGGGTTAAGGATCTGACATTGCCCACAAGCTAAGGTGTACACTGCAAATGTGGATTGGCTCCAATATTGCCATGGCTATGGTGTAGGCTGGCAGCTGTAGTTCTGATTCAACCCCTAGCCCAGGAACTTCTATGTGCCACAGGTGTGGCCATAAAAATGGAAAAAAAGAAAAAAATTTTGCCTCACATGTATGTACACAGAGGATTTTGCAGCCATCAACCCATCCCATTGCAGCCACCCAACCACGGACCATGAACCCTGAGGGATCTCAGGATGGAAACAGGATGCCTGCCACCCAGCCCTCAGTCACTGCAGCCACCCTCACCCCATGGTGCACTCTAAGGAGACTCAGGATTAGAAAGCACAGGATACTGGCCCCAGGTGGATGAGATGCCTATCAAAGGATTGATTTCAATGAACCCTGGCTTTTGCATTTTCCCACATGTAAAAAGATGCCAATTTCATTAACTTTGGATGTCTGGATTTATTTAATTAAAAGTAATCTCTTGATGTTCTGACCCCCTGGTCTTTTTTTTTTTTTAACCAGTTAATTTTTTATTTTTTTTTACAGAATAAAATACATATATTTAAACAGAATTACATTCACACCGATTATTATATCATGGATCTTAAGAAACAGATTAAGTGACTCCCTCTGGAGAAGTGGAATGAAAAATATGCTGAGACAAATAGGAAATTTATTCTATACTTTATATGATTTTGTATGGCTTTTGCCTTTACTATTTAGTATTATCTATTACATTTCAATGTTTCTTTAAAAATTAGCATTATATTAAAGTTGTGTATATTGTGCAACTAAAATTTACAAAGAAGGAAGCCTTATATGCCATTAAATATTTTATATAGCATAATGAAAAGAATAACCTAACTGGTAAGAATAACAAAAATAATACACCCTCTGAAATTAAATAAAATATAAAATGCATACATTGGTTAAAAAACAGTGTAACTACATAAATATGACCTCACAATTTGTTACATCTTATTGATTCTTCAATATAGGCATTACACCATTCTAGGTGATGTGATAAACAAGACATTATAGACCTTACATTGTACCATGGAGAGAAATGGTTATTAATAATACAATTGTAGAACTGTATTATTTAATTTTATAGTTGCATTAATTAATTATAATTATCATAAATACTTTGATGGAGAGGAAATCAGAATCAGATCTAAGAAGACTTCAGCATTCTAAGAATAAAGTCAAATGACCCCATTCATGGTGGATTATGGACTTATTTACTATGAGATATATTTCTTCTCCAGAGATTCCTTGTTTGTATATCGATAGTAGATTTTTGGTTTGCAGTTATTCTGAAGTTTTGATATAAGAGTCTATATGTATATGAGATTGTTTTAAGTTGTTGCTCTCTTAATTGCAAGTTCATCTCCAGTGTCCTGCATTTGTACCCACCTCTTCTCATGATTTCTGATTTTGGTGGTATAATTGTGCATGGATGATTTCATATCTTTACTGTATACATACCTTTACTGGTGAGCCTTGTCATTTGTGGAATTTTTGTTTCCTGTTGCTGTCTTTTCTTTTCTGCCTAGAGAAGTTCCTTTAGTATTTGTTGTAAGGCTGGTTTATTGTTGCTGAATTCTCTCAACTTTTGCTTATCTCTTAATATTTTCATTTCTCCTTCAAATCTGAATGAGAGCCTTGCTGGGTAGAGTCATCCTGGTTGGAAGTTTTTTCCTTTCATCATGTTAAGTTTATCATGCCACTCCCTATGGCCTGCAGCGTTTCTGCTGAAAAATCTGCCAATAACCTTATTGGGGTTCCCTAGTATGTTATTTATTTCTTTTCCCTAGCTGCTTTCAAGATTTTCTCTTTGTCTTTAATTTTGGTCAGTTTGATTAATATGTGTCTCAGTGTATTCCTCCTTGGGTTTAATTTATATGGTATTCATTGTGCTTCCTGGATTTGAGTGAGTGGTTCCTTTCCGATGTTAGGGAAGTTTTTGGCTATTATCTATTGTAATATTTTTTTCTGTACCCTTCTCTCTCTCTTCTCCTTATGGCACACCTATAATATGGATTTTGGTATGTTTCACATTGTCCTAGAGTTCTCTGAGACTCTCTTCATTTCTTTTCAACCTTTTTTCTCTTTTTGATTCTGCATCCATCATTTCCACTAACCTGTCCTCCACCTCGCTTATTCTTTCTTCTGCCTCCTGTATTCCGCTGTTAGCTGCTTCTAAAGTGAATTTTTTATTTCAGTTATTGTATTTTGCATCTCTTCTTGTTTAGGTTTTATATCTTGTATCTCTTTGGTCATTGTTTCCTGTAAGTTACCCATCTTTGCCTCCAGTTTATTTCCAATGTCTTGCATCATCTTCAGCATCAACAGTCTAAAGTCTTTTTCCTGCGTACTGAGAATCTCCTCCTCACTTAGCTGATTTCCTGGGGTTTTTTCCTTTCTCCCTCATCTGAGTTATAGCTCTCCAGCTTTTCATTTTTATAGGTTTTTGGTATGGTGACCTTCTTACAGATAATACAGTTGTAGACTCTCTTCCTTCTGGCATCTTTCCCTCTTGTGGCTGAAGTCAGTGTGGGGACTTGTTGTAGGCTTCCTTATGGGAAGGACTGATGCCTGCCCACTGGTAGGTGGAGCTGATTCTAATCCCTCTGGTGGTAGGGGCTTAGTCTCTGGATGGGATTAGAGTCAGCTGTGTGCCTGAGGTGTCTTTAGGTAGCCTGTTTACTGAGGGGTGGGGCTGTGGTCCCACCTAGATTGTTGTTTGCCCTGGGGCTTCTTAGCACTGATTGATGTGTGGGGCCAGATTTTCCCAAAAAGGCCACCTCCAGAGAAAGGCACACAGCTGAATATTCCTGAGAGCCTTGGTTTCAATGTCTATCACTCACAACAAGCCACATTCACCCCTGATTTCCCAGGATGTCCTCCAAGGACTGCAGTCAGGTTGACCCAGATTCCTATGGAGACCTCGCTCTGCCCTGGGACACAGTGCACATGAATGTCCGTGTGCACCTTTTAAGAATGAGGTCTCCATTTCCCTCAGTCCTGTGGAGCTCCTGCACATAAGCCCCATGGGTCTTCAATGCCAGATGCTCCAGGGGCTCTTTCTCCCAGTGCCAGGACCCCGCATGTGAGGGTTTGATGTGTGGCTCAGAACTTTCACTCCTGTAGGTGAATCTCTGTGAACCAGTTAGTTTCCAGTCTGTGGAGTTTCCCACCCTGGAGGTATTGGGTTGTTTATATCATGAAATCACCTCTCCTACCTCTTGATGTGGCCACCTCTTTTTCTTCTGGAGTAGGGTATCTTTTTTAAGGTTTCTTGTCCATTTGGGTGGAGATTGCTAAGCCTTTAGTTGTGAATTTTGTTGCTTTTAGGAGAGAAGTTGAGCTCCAGTCCTTCTATTCTGCCATCTTCACATCAGTTTTTCTTTAAAACCCTGACCACCTGGTCTTTTTTGCAAAAACCCCTATAAGTCCTGTTTTACATCTTTGGAGCTACCCCTCATAGCCATCTGAGATTCTATGTCCCAGGCATACCAAATACCTTTTATATTTTGTCCACCAAATAAAACACAACTCTAAAATTTTAGGTTGGGCTATTTTTCTTTGTTTTTAGCCCACAAAAATACCCCCCAAAAAGAGAATGCCATTCATTCATGTTTACAGCATATTATCAACTAAAGCGTCCCCTCCCCCCAAATCCCTATGTTGAAGCCCTGACCCCAGCACCTCAGAATGTGACAGTGTTTGCAGCTGAGCCTTTAAAAAGTAAATTAAGGAGTTCCCGTCGTGGAGCAGTGGTTAATGAATCCGACTAGGAACCATGAGGTTGTGGGTTTGGTCCCTGCCCTTGCTCCATGGGTTAATGATCTGGCATTGCACTGAGCTGTGGTGTAGGTTGCAGACGCAGCTCAGATCCTGCATTGCTGTGGCTCTGACGTAGGCCAGTGGCTACAGCTCCGATTTGACCCCTAGCCTGGAAACCTCCATATGCCAGCAGAGCAGCCCAAGAAATAGCAAAAAGATAAAAAAAAAAAAGTAAATTAAGGTGAAATTAGGTCACTAGGGTGGGGACCTACTCCCATAGGACTGGGGTCCTTATTGGAAGAGGAGGTTCCAAAAACAAACACTCACAGAGGGATGACCCTGTTAGGACACAGGGAGGAGACAGCCATATACACACTTAGGAGATAGGCCTCAGGAAGAACCAGCCCTGCCTACAGCTGGGTCTTGGAACCCAGCCTCCATGATTGGGTCAATAACCTCCCAGTGTGTAGACTCTGTCACAGTAGCTCAAGCCAAGTAAAACAAAGCTACAGACTAAGCCATCTGTAGGATTTGTAGGCCAAGTCCTTCATGGTGGGATGCCTCTAAGACAAGGCTCTGTCCAGGGCCCTTTAAATCTGAGCCATGGGGGTCAGGGTCCAAAACGAGGGCCTGGGAGCCAAATTTGACCCATTTTGTGCTTCTGTATAGTCTGCAAACTAAGTATGGTTTTTGTATTTTTAAGTGGTTGGGGGAATCAAAAGGAGAATGCTCTTCCATGCATCTAAAGGTAAATAGTTTCAGATATCAGTGCTCCCAATGAAAGTCTTAACTGGAAAGCCATACTGCTTGGTTTCCACACCATGATGGTTCACCTTATGGGTCAGCCTGGCCAGGCTGCTCTCTAGTGTTTGACCAGGTGTTACTGTGAAGGTAGTCTTTTTCTGTGAATTTACATTGAAATTGGTGGACTGTGAGTAAAGCAGGGCACCATCCTCCATTGGGGGGACACCTTACCCAGTAAACTGAAGGCTATCAGGAGAAAGAATGAGGTCCCCAAAGAGGAAGGAATTCTCTGTTATGGGAATCAAGAGTGCATCACCTCCTCTTCCTGGGGTCTCCAGCTTCCTTGAATCCACCCTGCCAATTTTGAACTTGCAGCCCCTACCCTAATGACCCCACCCCCCCACCAAAATCCTGTGAGCCAATGAGCCAATTCCTTACAACCATCTCTCTGTATCTCAGTAACTGGGACAAAAATAAAATGGCCTACAGAACTGAAGCTTTGTACACTGTGATCCTTCCAAGAGCCTGAGTGCAAAGTCAGGATGCCGAGTTCTAGTGCTGGCCACACTAGCCACCACTGACCCCAGAGGTGTCCCAGGACCTCTGTGCCTCCATGTCCTTCCTCACCTGTCCTGTGGCCTCACCTGCACTGTGGCTGATGGCCAATTACACAGAAAGATGATGTCTTAATTTCCCAGAAATTTTCTTCCCCTGAGTTGATACCCATTGCCCTGTCTCTGAGGTTGTGACCCCAGAACTAAGGTGGGGCCAGGATGTCTGCACCTGTGATGTTCCAGGTGATGTTTATGCCTTGGATGTCCTGCAAGCCTTTGCCCCCAACACAGGGCTGGGCTCAATTCATGTCTGAGACCCATTCCTCCATAGGGAAGGACTGGTCATTCTTCAGAGAGTGGTCCTGGCCACAGGGAAGCCCTGTGCCCTGCCAAGTCCCAGGTGGAGCTTGCCTCAGCCTGGCTGCCCTGGCCCACTTGGAGGAGGCTCAGACACACCCTCTCTAAGTCACTTCACATTGTGACAAAGATAAGCCCAGTGGAGGGGCTGAGAGCCAAGCTGAGCTTTCTCATGGTCATGATGGTCAGCTGAACAGTGTCCCCAAAAGATATGTCCACCTCGAACATGGGAATGTGTCCTTATGGGGAAAAGGGTCTTTGCAGATTTAATTAAGGTAGGGATCTCACCAGGGAGGTGATGTTAGTCACTTCCCACAGCCAGAAACCTCTAATTACACATTTCCTCATCTCATTAACTTTTGAGCCAAACATATGTATGTGTATAATTTTGTTAACCCCATTATAGAAGAGAAATCTGAGCAAATACAATGTGGTTTCATTTACATAAGGTCCTTAGAGGGGTCAGACCCATAGAAGCACAAAGTAGATGATGGGACTAGGGCTGGGGGAGTTGGAGTAAGTGTTCAATATGGGAAGAGCTTTGAGAAGATGAGAATTATTTGGAGGTGGATGTGGCTAAAGTTTGCACAACACTGTGAATATACCTAATACCATTTAATTATGTGCTCTAATAAAGTTCAAATGGGAGTTCCCATCATGGTGCAGCAGAAATGAATCTCACTAGGAACCATGAAGTGGCAGGTTCAATCCCTGACCTCCCTCAGTAGGTTAAGAATCCAACATTGCTGTGAGCTGTGGTGTAGGTCACACAGGTGGCTTGGCTCTGGCATTGCAGTGGCTGTGGCATAGGCTGGTGGCTGCAGCTCCAATTAGACCCCTGGCATGGGAGCCTCCATATGCCATGGGTGCAACCCTAAAAAGACAAAAAGACCAAAAAAAAAAAGAAAGGAATTTCAAATGGTAACTTTTATATTATATATGTTTTATCATATTAAAACAAATTCCACATTTCTAAATTCTCCTGGAAAACGCAGGAACATCTAACAACACTGGGGCTATTATTTTGCTTGTCTCTAGGTAGCAGAGGTGTCCTTTCATGTAGAGAATTTGCCCCAGTCCCCACCCATCCCTCTGGCCTTCTATCACAGAGGCTGAGTGTCTATTGTCACTTGGTGCTAGTGGACTGCTCTTGTTCTAAAGGTAGAGAACTCCTCAATATCCACACCACACTTAAAAGTGGGAAGGCCAAACAGTAAACATGGGAATGATTCATTTTTGATAACTGTCTGCTTTTCTAAATTATGTAACTGGCCCTTTTTTTAAAGTCCATGGTTCTCAAAGTGTGGCCCTGAGTCAGCAGCCTCAACATTCCCTGAGGACGGTTGGGAAATATAAGCCCCAGGCCTCCTCCCTCAGACTCACTGAAGCAAAAACACTGGGTAGGCCAGGCACCTGCCTTTCCCCAAGCCAAGTGCCAGGTGATTCTGATGCAAGCTCTAAGGACCTGATGTGCTCAGCCCCGGGGGAGGGGGAGGTGCTGCAGCCTCCAGGGGAGGACCCCCAGCACTCACATCCTGTCAAAATTTCCCGAGTATGGCTGGGTTAGAAACACAGCCAGGGGTGCTTCTGTCCCCACAAAGCCCACTTTGATGACACCTGAGCATAGTCTCAAATGAGGGGCATATTCATGGCTCTGCAGGTGACCTGCAAGGGGTTGAAAGAAGTGGGGGGACAGAGGATGAGGTTATTTGTGCAGCTTGCAAGGCTCACCTGCAAGGCAGGTGTAGTACCAGGAGGGAACTTGGCTCTGGGCACCCAGAGCTTGGGCTGCCTGGGGGACAAGCTGCCACCTGGGAGTTCCAGGCAGTTGTTGGAGCAGCCATGCTCTCAGATGACTGCCTGCATGTGGCTGCTCTGGAGAAGAGAGGTCCCCAGGCTAAGGCATTTCCAGTGTCTAATATGGCCTGTAGCGTTCTTCCCTGGGGACCCCTGAAGCAGCACCTTCATCAGTCACCCAGGCAGGGGCTTTGGGCAGGAGCTCCCTAGTAGGCACAGTGGCCCCACACAATTTTGAACTAGTGTCACAGCCAAGCCCCTGACCACAGCTCTAATGCTGTCTTACCTTGGAGACCTCACCCACCTCCTGGCCTGGATTGAACCCCATCCCTCTCTCCATTTGTCTTCTAGACAACCTCATCCACTTTTGTGCAAGGTTAGAAAATCTGACACAATATAAAAAGGAAATCACAATCTCCCGGAGTCCTACCACCAATTGCTGCCATTATATTTTATTTGTTTCAACTCAATTACTATGCATGATTTTTTAAAAATTAATTGCCCTCAACATAAATGAATCCATTTTCTCTTTTGAATATTTCATTTTAGCTAAACTTTGGCCATGACAAGTTGTCTTCACTTCAAAAGTGATTGTAGGAATTCCCTTCATGGCTCATGTTAAAGAACCCAACTAGGATCCATGAGGATGTGGGTTAGACCCCTGGCACTGCTCAGTGTGTTGAGCATCCAGAATTGCTGTGAGCTGTAATGTAGGTTGCAAATGCAGCTCAGATCCTGCATTGCTCTGGCTGTGGAATAGGCCGGCAACTGTAGCTCTGATCCGACCCCTAGTCTGGGAACTTCCGTATGCTGTGGCTGTGGCCATAAAAAGCCAAAAAAAAAAAAAAAGATTGTAAGTAATTCTATTTAAAATAGAGAAAGTTAATATGTTCTTTAGAGAAAATAGAGAAAATTATGAGGGAAAATAAAATCCTCCCCCAACCCTACTGAGCACAAACAGCTTTTGCTAACAGTGGACATTTATCCTTCTGGTCATTACATACAGCATACAAGGGTCATGAGGGTCATTTTCTGACTGGTGACCTGTGAAAAGCTGGGGAAAATACAGTTACAGGGGGCATTAGTCTAGCTATGTTACTGCATACATTCATCACATATAACTATTATATACAGTTAATATTATATGTGTATTAATTAAATATTATCTATATATCTGCTGATCCCTTTAACTTCCCTGTACAGTGGAACACTTAGACACAATCTCTTCAGTTTTTGTCAATAACCTTGCAATTATCCTCCTTATTCATCCTTCTCTGTCCTGAATTCAGGACTAGCTCTTGAACCTGCACATCCTGTACATCCTTAGAATGACCAGTTGGAATACCAAGAATTTTGAAAGAATCCAGAAACAATTGGAAACATCAGCGAATGTGCTGCTGCCATGTCGAGGCCCTTGCCACACCACATCCACCATTTCCACCTGCCCTAGGCTTCCTCATGGGACACAAGCTCCCCCAGGCAGAGTCTATGTCCCCCCAACAAGTACCCTGTGGCTCCCACCAGATGTTCTTTTTTGAATTGCTATGGAATTCGGTTTGTCCTTGACAGAGGACATCTGGCTTCTCTGTGGGTGTCCTGTTGGGCTATACGCTGGCTGTTCAGTTCATGTAACTTTTTTTTTGTGGTCACACCCAAGGCTTATGGAAGTTTCTAGCCAGGGATTGAATCAAAGCTGCAGCTGTGGCAATGCCAGGTCCTTTAACCCACTGTGCCCCACAAAGATCACAACCAGAACTCTGCAGCAACCCAAGCCATTGCAGATTCTTAACCCACTTTGATACAGTGGGAACTCCTGTGTAACTTTTTGAAGGCAGAACCTCGGACGCCTCATTTTTTCTATGTCTTTGGGCCTAGAGGGAGCTGGTTGGGCTGCAAAAAATCTGAGATTGACAGGGCATGTTGCAGACCAAGTAACACTAATGTGAACTTCTTTACCCATAGGTTGCTGGGTTGAGATTGAGGTGCAAATATCAAAATCATCATCATACATTATTATTATTATTATCATTACCAATATTATATATAGATTCTCTTGATAATCAAGGGGTTTGCCCCAAGTCTCCAGATCAGAACACAGCAGGCCCAGGAGGGGGTATTAAAGCCCCACTCTTTTTTTTTTGCCACTCCTGCAACACATGGAGCCTCCCAGGCCAGGAATTGAACCCACTGAAGTGACAATGCCAGATACCTAACGCACTTAACCACAAGAGAACTTCATGAAAGCCCTGCTCATTCCCCACAGCTCAGTGCATTTAGGGTATTTACATGAATTAATTCTGTGGCTGGTCAAGCATTTTTCATTCTTCCTTTGTTATAATAACTTTTGAACATAGAATGACCACACTATGGTTTTAACTTAAAAAAAAATCATCTGATACTGACTTCTGTTTCCACTTCTTTAGCAAAAGGAGGAAAATTGGGCCATGAGCATTGCACACTCACCCCAAGCCCAAATATTTTCATCTGGGAAGTCTTGAGTGGAATGGAACTGGTTAAGAGCAGGGAGGACCTGGGCATGTAGCGAGCTGACCCCCCTGAGCTTCCTGGTTGCTGCAAAAGAGTGGGGCTAGTGACCCAGGATTGAACATTCCACAAAGGGGTGCTGTTCACTTTACTCCAAAACCACAAGGAGCTGGGACTTCCTTGTGAATTTAACTATTCAGTAGCAACACAGAGAAAAAAAAAAAAAAACCTAAGAGGGGGAAGTAAAGGAAATTGTTAAGAGAAATTGTTTACCCACAGGACAAATTTGCAAAAGGAAGACTGAATGGCCCCTGAACTTCAGGGACTGGACTAAGCCCTAAATAACACCAGTGAGAACTGGTGATGAGAAGATCCAGAGATGTAAAAAGCAGAGCCCACCTGTAGCCCAGGTGGCATCTCTCCATGTTGTTGCTTCTGATGATGCCACTGTGATATGAGTTGTAGAGGGGGTGACTTTTTGACCCAGTTAAGGTGTCTCCAAGTTCATTCACCAAATTCTTAGAGCCTTTGCTTCCCTCTTTCCATCAATATCCTCTGTTCTTGGGATTTGGCTGAGGGGGCTGCATGGTCTCTGGCCCAGAGATGACCATGTGACCTGTGACCAGCACCACTGCCAGCACTCATATACCAGTTTTTATGTGGTCCCATATATTTTTTTATTAGGGCTGCGCCTGTGGCATGTGGAAGTTCCCAGGCTAGGGGTCGAATGGCAGCTGCAGCTGCCAGCCTACACCACAGCCACAGCTATGCAGAATCTAGCTGCATCTGTGACCTATGCCACAGCTTGCTGTAATGCTGTATCCTTAACCTGCTGAGCCAGGCCAAGGACAGAACTTGCATCCTCAGGGTTGCTGGTAGGGCTCTTAACCTGCTGGGTCACAACAGGAACTCTGTATTTCATTTCTCTTAGGTAAGTGCTGGCTCCTACTGTAGCTATAGGATGAACATTCTTAAGGAACTGGCAGACTGTCTTCCAAATGGCTGCACTATTTTCATTCCCACCAACTTGTGTGAGGGCTCCAATTTTTCCGCATTTCTCACATCTCACACCTGTTATTGTCTATCTCTTTTTATGCTGTCCTAGCATGTGTGAAGTGACATATCATTGTGATTTCAATTTGTATTTCCCTGCTGGCTGAGTGGATTAGCATCTTTCCCATTCATATCTGGGTGTGTTTGGATATGCTCTTGGGAGAATCTTTCTTCAGTCTGCCCAAATAAGTTGCATTGTTTGCCTTTAGTTTTGAGTGACAAGAGTTGTTTATATTTTCCAGACACTAGATCCTTATCAGATGTATGATTTGCTGCCATTTTTACATTGTTCAAATCTTTTCATTAAGTACAATTCTCATGGATGGCCTTTTGATCTTGCTCAAAGTATTGATGTCTTTACCCAGACCACATCCCTACATTTGGTCCTCACCTCCTCTCCCCTGACATTTTCTACCTGAATCTCCTCCCCATCTTGAATTCCTTGAAGTCAGAGGCCTGTAGGTATGCTGCAGAAGTCAACTGGGCCTTCTGGGACTGGGTGCCCTGTTACGGATATTGAGCTATGAATGGAGTGTGAAAACATCTCAGAATAAAGTTGTCACAAAGAACAGAGAAAAACTCAGCCAAATTGAGCAGCTGGACCTATCAGCTCTGTATGGGTGAAGGTTTTCATCTGTGCCATGATTGACATTTTGATCTGGAAAATTCTTTGCTGTGGGGGGTCTGTCCTGTGCTGTTCAGGGCATTTAGCAACACTCTGGCTTCTACCCACTAGAGGCCAGCAGCATCCTTCCACTTGTGACAACCAACAAAGTCCCTAAACTCAAAAGATATTCCTGGGGGTGGGTGAACAAAATAGCAGTGCCTGAAAGCACTGCTGGAAGAAAGGGCATTCATGACCCAGGTGGTTCAGAGCTTGTGGGAAGAAATTTCCACGTTCTGAGGTGGTTAGAACCATTTTTCCCAAGTCACGTCTGATACTATTGCTGGGATTTTTTTTTACTGATTTTTTTATTAAAGTATAATTGATTTACAGTGTTGTATCAATGTCTTCTATACAGCAAAGTGACCCAGTCATATATATATATATCCTTTTCCTCATAATATCTTCCAACATGTTCTATCCCAAGAGACTGAATATCACCCCCTGTGATATACAGTAAAACCTCATTGCTTATCCATTCAAAATGTAACCTTTTCATCCACTAGCCCCAAGCTCGAGTCCATTCCTCTCCCTCCCCCTCCCCCGCCTGGCAACCACAAGTCTGTGCTGTTTGTGAGTCTGTTTTCTGCCACATTTTGCCCCATATGGGGTCTTTGTCAGCAGCCAGAGCACCTGCAGCCTCTCTGGGACTGAGCTGGGCTGGTCTCTGCAATGAAGAAGCAGTGCCCTCTTGTGGTGATTGTTAATGATTGCCTCCATCAGGGACCTCCTGTATAGGCTGCCTACCTTTGTCCAGGTATCCCCAGGCATCCTCCTCCCCCTGAGATCCTGCTTAAAGCCCTGGAGCCCCACTGTGGGTCCTGAGAAATCTGATGCTGATCCTGGGTAAAACTGTGCTGTTTCTTACTTATGTACTTTTTCTTATGGCAGACTCTCATTTATACCTATTTTTTTTTTCTTTAACGACATGATTTGATTAGTAACCCATTTTGGGGGGTGTGCACAGCCTGCATCAGCTTCTTAATGGATCTGTTCTCAGACAGGGGGTCAAATCCAGGCTGCAGCAGTGAAAGTGGAGTCCTCAACCCCAGACCACCAGGGAGCTCCCTCAGTTGTACCCAATCCTTTTTTTTTAAGTGGCTGTATCCATGGCATATGGAAATTTCCAAGCCATGGACTGAATCTGAGCCTCAGCTGCAGCAATGCCAGAGCCTTTAAACCACTGGACCAGATGGGGATCGAACCTGCAACTTCACAGTGACCCAAGCCCCTGCAGTTAGATTCTTAACCCACTGAGACACAGTGCAAACTTCTGTACCTGTTTCTTAAAGAGATTTTCCCAGGCTCTCCTTTCTGTGGATTTTTTCAAGCTGTCCTGGATCTGTTCAACCCATCAGCCTGTATCTGGTGCCTGAGCTCAGGTGCATCATTTCAATGCTTCCCTCTTTTGCACCTATGTCTGTGCCTGTCCACCTACAACCACATACCCAACAAAAACCTATCATTTCTTACCTGCAGATTTTAGCCCACAAACATTCTGGTCCTGTCAACCAACCTAGAATGCTTAGAAATTCTCCTTCTATTCATTGAAGAAATATGTATTGAGCATCTACCATGTTCAAAGCACTGATCCAAAATTAAGACTTGTGTGTTCTCACTCTCACACCATGCAAGAAAATAAACTCAAAAGGCTTAAAGACCTAAATGTAACACCAGACACCATCAAACTCCTGGAAGGGAACATAGGCAAAACATTCTCTGACATCATCCTTACAATTTTTTTTCTCAGGTCTGTCTCCTATAGCAACAGAAATAAAAGCAAAAATAAACCAATGGGACCTAATCTAACTGACAAGCTTTTGCACAGCAAAGGAAACCAAAAAGAAAAAGAATATGTAGATATAGATATAGACATAGATATGATTGGGAGTTTGGGGTTAGTAGATGCATATGGATAAGAGATGAGATCTAGCTGTGTAGCACAAGCAACCATATCCAGTCACTTGTGATGGAACATGATGGAAGATAATGTGAGAAAAGGAATGTATGTATATGTATGTCTGGAACACTTTGCTGTACAGCAGAAATAGACAGAACGTTTTAAATAAACTATAAAAAAGAAAAAAATAATAAAATAAGAATATATGGGAGAAAAGAGTTTCAAATGATACAACTGACAAGAACTTAGTCTCTAAAATATAAAAACAACTTATACAACTCAACAACAAAAAAGTCAACAACCCAATGGAAAAATGGGCAAAAGACCTGAATAAACATTTCTCCGAGGAAGAGATACAGATGGCCAACAAGCACATGAAAAAAAATGATCAACATCCCTGATTATGAGAGAAATGCAAATCAAAACTACTGTGAGATACCACCTCACACCAGTCACAATGGCCATGAATAGTAATCCACAAAGTGTGGGAGTGGGTATGGAGAAAAGGAAGCCCTCCTGCACTGTTGGTGGGAATGTAAACTGGTACAACCACTTGGAAAACAGTATGGAGGTACCTCAGAAAACTACACATAGAACTACCATATGACCCAGCAATCCCATTCTTGGGCATATATCTGGACAAAACTTTCCTTAAAAAAGGAAACATGCACCCATACATCCACATGTTCATTGTAACACTATTCACAATAGCCAAGACATGGAAATAACCTAAATGTCCCTTGACAGATGATTGGCTCAAGAAGTGGTGTATATATACACAATGGAATACTACTCAGCCATAAAAAATGAAATAATGACATTTACAGCAACATGGATGGAACTAGAGACTCTCATCCTGAGTGAAGTAAGTCAGAAAGAGAAAGACAAATACTGTATGATATAACCTATATCTTGAATCTAATATACAGCACAAATGAACCTTTCCACAGAAAATAAAATCATGGACTTGGAGAATAGGCTTGTGGTTGCCAAGGGGGAGTGGGGAGTGGTATGGATTGGGAGCTTGGGGCTAACAAATGCAGACTATTGCCTTTGGAATGGATTAGCAATGATATTCTGTGGGGAACTATATCTAGTCACTTATGATGGAGCATGATAATATGAGAAAAAAATGTATACATGTATGTGTAACTGGGTCACCATAGTGTATAGTATAAAATTTTCAGAACACTGTAAACCAGCTATAATGGAAAAAAGTCATTACACAAACAAACAAAAAGTAAAGTATCAGTTACGCAAGATAAAAAAAAAAAAAAAAAGACTTGTGTGTTCTGTCCACCTTCTTTATCCACAAGCCTGAAGTCTATCTCCTTCTGCAGTGGGACAGCCATCTGTCCAAACTTCCACCCTGATTACAGACACTATGGATAAACTATGGACAGAGCCTCTTGGAAATGAAACAGGTGGAGCCCTGCTCTCAGGAGGTTCAGGTGCATAGGTGAGGGGAGGAGAGTGATGTATACATAAGAGAGAACCTTGTCACTGACCTTGGAACCCTTAATGAAACTCAGAAGCAATTCACAAGCCCTGTTTTGGGAGTAGGACATCCAAGTTGTGTTGACAAAAATTGACTTAACTATCAAGAAGAGAAAAGGAATTTTATTTAAGCCAAATTGAAGGTTATAAACAAGGAATAAGACTCTTAGATGCTCTGAGAACTGGTCCATCTGTTAGTAGTTGAAGGCCCAGTCACATACATTCTTGAGACAAAGGATAATACATTAAAATGATTTACTGATAGTTTACATGAAGTTCACTGAGGACACTTAGTCCAGGTAAGGATGCACAAAGCAAGCAGAGGGTCACCAGGAGCCAACACAAAGCTAGGAAAGGCTATCCTTTTTTTTCTACTATTAAAGTATATATTTGATTTACAATGCCATTAATTTCAGGTGTACAGCAAAGTGACTCTGTTATACATATATGTACATCTATTGCTTTTCAGACAATTTTCCATTCATAGGATATGACAGGGTATTGAGTATAGTTCCCTGTGCTCTACAGTAGTTCCTTTTTGGTTATGTAATTTATCTGAAGTAGTGTATGTACATTAATCCTAAATAAACTGCCAAATTATCCCTCCCCCTAAAATAACTTAAGTTTCTTTTCTATGTCTGTGAGTCTATATCTGTTTTGTAAAAAAAGTTGACTTGTATTAGATTTTTAGAATCCACATGTAAGTTATATCATTTAATATTTGCCTTTTTCTCACTTAGTGTGATTATCTCTAGGTTGCTGCAAATGGCATTATTTCATTCTTTTTTATAGATGAGTAATATATATATATATATATATACTATATACTATATATATATATATATACTATATACTATATATATATATATATACTATATACTATATATATATATATAGTATTCCATATATATATGGAACATTCTGTCATTTTTCTCACCATATCCCCAAATACCACAGTTTTTACTGAAGGGAAAGAGCTCTCCTTCCTGACTAAGACCCATGAAAAGCCACAGAGACAAGCCAAAGCAGGGAAGAGAGAGGACTCAGAAAAGAGAAATGAGTTGAAAAGACTTTTATTGCACAATCAGTTGCACTGTCTCAATACCATTTCAAGTTCATGGCTCAGGAAATAAGAAAAGCTCATGGGAATGTATTTCTCACATATGTTCCATCCAAGCATAAAATGCTTTTCTCTCATTTACCTGGAAAATGCACAGAATCTTTAATATACAACTTTCAAGAGGAAATTGGTCCAGGTATATCTGACCCAAAGGAGTTAAGCATCCCTGGCTTTCCCACCAGAGGCATAGGTTCCAAGTAAAAAACTGTCTATCAATGCCAGTTTCTAGAGGTTTTTTTCCCCCTTTGAACTCAAATACTTTGTATAGATCTCAGTCTCAAAATGAATGTCGTAAGCATAGAAACAGACTTAATACATACCTGTTTTTAATATGGAATCATTTACTTTAAAATAACATATAGGAAAGCATCAACACTGAAAGTTTATGTTTTTTTGTTTTTTTGTTTTTTGTTTTTTGTTTTTTTTTTTGGCTGTACCTATGGCATATGGATATTCCCAGGCCAGGGATAAAACCCACAGCTTAGCAGCAACCTGAGCTGCTGCATAACAGTGTCAGATCATTAACCTTCTATGCCATAGCAGGAAATCCTGAAGCCTCAATTTTTATCACAAGTGGGCTCTTTTTTTTTTTTTTTTCCTTCCTTTCACTTCCATGGGTGAAATCTGCATCATCAGAAGCCTCAATCCTTTCTCCAGCCTCTCCCATGAATAACTGTCTCAGGATGAAAAGATGGACACTGGCAGCTGTTTTGGCAGATCATCTGGTGTGGGGGCGGGCATGGGTGCTCTCTTCTGTAATGAGAGTCTCTGCCACCCACTGCATCTTTGCTCCATTTTTCTTTATCTCTGATGCCCTTCTTAGTGGGGAGGTGGGTCGATTTCTGTGTGCACTCTGAAATTTTCCTGTGTGAATCTTTCAGGACACTTACGTAAGCCCAGTGTTCTAGCTGCTTTTCTTCCTGTTCCTGAGCCTTTTGAGGTTTCTTTCCTGTGAGCCTCAACTGCAGTCAGAGAAATCAGTTTTCCTAAGCCACATAGTCTTGTTGACTTGCCTGGAGTGCAGAATCATCTCCAATGTTGTTCTAAAGCCAGTTATCTAGGCCTCAGCACCCTGTAGGTGGAGAAGAGGAACAAGAGGCCCAGATGGTCACCCTCTGGACTCACTGTGGCTGCCTGGGGCCTGGAGCTGCTGAGCTCCATCCAGGTGTCTCTGGCTGCAAGCAGCCTTCCATCTACCCCAATATGCCTTAAATGTTGGCATTTCCTGCATGTGCCATGGCAGGAAAGTGACAAAAATATCCAGGTGACCACAGGCCTTAATATTTATCTATTATGGTAATGATATTAATAAATCCATAATGTTAATAATATTAATTACAAAATTTTATTAATTAATATTCTAAATTAAATTTTATACCATTATAATTTTAACTCCCCTAGGGTGAGAGGACACCAGAACTCTATCATTTAGGCCTCTATGGCCTATTTGAAAATAAAGCATGGAAGGCAAAGAATTCTCATTCTGTAAAAATCAGTTGTGACCAGTGTTTCCCTGCATATTGGTTAACCCAGGATGTCTATCTTAGAGTATAACAGAAAGGTTTTCAAGTCCTAGCTTCCCCAATATTCTGCAAAGGGAGAGTGTTTCCTGCCACCAAAATCTGTAGTCTGAAGTGAGGGTGGGTGTTTCAAACACTAGAATCCAGGCTTTAAAGAACAATGACATGCTTCCAGCATACAGCCTTCCACTAAACAAAACACCTACCATTTCCCTATGAAGAATATATATTTAGAAGAATATATATTTACATATTTTTGTCTTTTTTTTGTGTCTTTTTTTCCCCTCTAGGGTTGCACATGGGGCATAAGGAAGTTCCCAGTGTAGGGGTCTAATTGGACCTGTAGCCATTGGCCTACACCACAGCCACAGCGATGCCAGATCCGAGTCACATCTGCAACCTACACCACAGCTCACAGCCACACCAGAACCTTAACACACTGAGCAAGGCCAGAGATTGAACCCACAACCTCATGGTTCCCAGTCGAATTTGTCAACCACTGAGCCATGACAGGAACTCCCCATATTTATTTTTCAAGTCAAGTTTTTAGGATATGATTGAGATTTGCATGGACCTATGACTTTGACATACAAAAGGCAAAATTAAATATTGTCTCCAGATATTTTCTTTTTCCTGCTTGCATAATTGTCCCAAAGAAATCTTTAAAATCATTTAGAGTTTTTAAAAAGTTGTGTTTGGGGCCTAATATTTCAGGACACAGGGGGTAAAACCTGTAACTCCTTTAGGGCAGCTACCAAGATGCAAGCACCTTTCTGTCCTCTGCTCCCTTAAACATGAGATTTAATAAAATATGTGTTGAATGAATAAAGGAGGCAATCAGTCAAATCTTAAGAATCCTTAAACCAGGGGCTCATGGTGTGAGTCCCTTGCAGGCTCCAGCTTGCCAGCCCTCCCTGGCCCAGGCTTTGGGCTGAAGAGCCATGCACCCAGTTCCACAGCAGCCCTCCAAGCCTCCTGGACAGGCAAGCTGCCAGACATGGGCACAGAGCTCAGGATGCCTGCAAGGGCAGTGGGGGCATGCCTTGCCTGAGGGAGGAGGAAGAGAAAGCCAGCTAGGAAGAGGAGGAAGACAGCTTCCTCCTGCTGGAATAGCTGGTAACACTGGGCAGCTCAGTTGAAGTGGACCAGCTGGTGGCCCAGATCAGTGAGATGCTGCAGTTGGACCTGGAAAAGGACTGCCCTGCCTCCCTGTGAGTACCCCCAGGATGGCCCCTGTAGCCCCTGCACCCCCAGCAGCCATGCCAGTGGACAAGGCCCAGGTGCCAGCTCTGCTGATGCTTCTGCCATCCTGGTCAGAGGAGGCTAGGGGCCCTGAGCCCCTAGGGGCTCTGTGATGCTCCCTCAGGGATTGTGGCCATGTGCAGAACTGGACTGCACCTTACTTTGTAGCCGAGACTGGTGTAGGCCCCAGTGCCCTGCCTGAGCCTTGTGGGCATGGATAGCTGCAGGGAAGTCACCTCCCACCACCTTCAACAGTGACCATGGCCCCCAGCTGGGGCAAGCACCAATGAAAATGACCTGCACTAACTCCTGCAGCAGTTGATGCCCTTGAGGAACCTCATTAAGGAGGCCCTGCAGAGGCTCCAGTGAGCAGTTGCTAACATTGCAGCCACAGTCTCCCTGGGTGGCCTTGGGCCCAGGAGAAGCTCTAGCAGGCCAGACCCTGTTGCTCTGCAGCCCTCCAGTGCCTTTCACTGACCCAGCCCCTGGAGGAGGAAGATGAAGCCACTTCGGGGACCCAACACTGTCCTCCCTTCTTCACCACCCCAGAGCTGAAGCATCCATTGCCATTCTGGGAGTGAACACCTAGGCTGCAAGGAGGCATGTGTGGAGAGACCTCAAGCCCCGAAGGTACCTGCCCTGGCAGAGCCATCAGAGAAAAACTCCAGCAAGGAGAAATGCATGGGTTAGGACGGGCCAGGGTCCCATGAGAATTTCCTGGGCCACTTCAGAGCCAGGACTTGGGATGAACGAGGAGGAGCATGGCAGCTGTTTGCATCAACTTGTACCTGACTTAACCCTTGGGGAGGTGGTGTGCTTGGATTGTTTATAAACATGGCTCCAGTGGGCAAGAATTGTGCAGTCTTCATAACAATACTTGAAAACTGATGACACGAATACATTTTATTTTCTGATGGAGGAGCTTAGTGAAAATGGTGCTACAGTTGCTGTGCAAAGAAATTTGGGAGGGGTGAAGAATGTAAAACTTGATGGGTGGGCTGGCATCACCCCTGTTATCCCAACTCATCCTTGGCTGGTGGAGGTGGGAGATGTGAATTCCACTTGTCAGTGGTAGGGAGGTGAAGAATTTTGAAGATGAGTTGAGTTGGTTGTGGACTTTTAAGTGATTTGACCTTCCCACCTGTAATTCAATGTCATAGTGTGCTGTAGGTGGAAGGCTGTGAGGTTCCTAGGGGAACTAACTCACCCTTGTGTCTTTTCTTTCTCTGCTCAGAGAAGAGCCCTGTCTGTGCTTTAATGTCTCTTGGAGTCTCCTGAGGACACACAAGTGGAGAGGCATGTGTGAGGAGAATTATTTTTTCTGAGCTTTCTAACTCCTCATCCTCCCATGAGGCTACTCTTGGCCATGCCAGGAGCTTTCTCAGAAACAGGAATAAACAATCTTTGAGCCTCTCCTGTCCTCCCAGCTGACTTTCTTATTCCACCCTTTTTGATGTCTGCTCAGGATGAATGAGACCCTGGACATTTTTCTGCTCTATTCTGGCCCTCTGGAGCCAGGGACCTGAGCCTCTGTGAATCCTCACAGTTTCCTCCTGCCACCACCTCTTTGTGAGTGACTGAAACCATTTTTTTAAATGTGATTCTCCAAGAGGAGAAACCACTGGCTTTACCCATGTAAAACTTGATGACACTTTAAATAAGGTGCAACCCCCAAACTTTAAGGGAACTAAACTAATTTTTAACAAGATTAAATGGCTTGTTCATCCTCCAGATGCAGGCATTGACATACACTTCACACTGGAGTGTCTGAAATCATGGTGGTCCTGATTAATAGGATTTCTTAATTAAAATGTCTGCTGAGTAAATTTGTTTTTTGTTTTAGAAAAAAATCCTTAAACCAGGAAAAATGAAGTCTGGGCAGGGGGTGGATCTTGCAGGCACAATATTTCTGGCATGAAACAGGGAATTATGACAAGGGAGAGGGGAGTAGTCAGTAGAATATTCTCATCATCTTTGGGTTTGTCAGTGTGGAATCTTCAAGGAGGCAGGGACCCCACGACCAGATGCCACTTCCTCCTCACCTCCACCAGGAACCCTGGAGCCCAGGTGCTGTTATGGCCTGGACCATGCTCTGGGAACAGGCTTGGGTGTGGGATCTTCTCCCTCCTAGGGGACCTGAGGGATATTGCTTGAGGCAGTCAGGGCCACAGAAGACCCCAACCCCACCTCCACCCCAACATGGATGAAAGTTTTTAATTATCTTTTTTTCATTGTGTGAGGCCAGGTTCACTGCTCAGCTATGTAATTATCTCAGAAAACTGAAAAAAAACACAAAATATTCAACATAAAAGAAGAAATTTAATTTCTTTTCATGAAAATAATATTCCATTATTCCAGAACCCTGGACACTTTCATCTAAGAAACATGCCCTTCCTCCCATCAACACCCTACTGGTGACTGGGACTGATACCAGCTGGAGGGGAGGGGCTAGTTTTTTCAGCTCTGTGGGCTGTGGGGGTTTTCACTCAGCCCATTTTGCTCCCCACTGCCCACAGAGCTGTGGTCATTAAAGCTGGCTGAGCTCAGGTATTTCATGAGAAAAAGCCTAATTCTTTAATATTATTGAAAATTTTAATTAACTTGGGATTATGTGGCCCTGGGTTCCATCTTCAAGCTGAAGATTTTAGGCAAAAATTACATTTTTGGGGGTCTTTTTAGGGCCTAACATGCAGCTTATGGAAGTTCCCAGGCTCGGGTCAAATTGCAGCTACTGGTGCCACCTATGCCACAGCAACAGCAAAATGGGATCCGAGCTGCATCTGCAAACTCCACCACAGCTCATGGCAATGCTGGGTCCTTAACCCACTGAGCAGGGGCAGGGTTTGAACCTGTGTCCTCATAGGTGGTAGTCAGAGTCATTTCCACTGAGCCACATAGGAACTCCTTTTTTTTTTTTGGCTGCTCTTGGAAAATGAAACACATGAAAAGTTACACAGAGCTGCCACATGACCCAAGAGACAGGATTCCACTCCAAGGCATAGACCTAGATCTGATAAGAACATATGTCCACACAAAAACCTGGGCCCTAATGTCCACTGCAGTATTCTTCCTAAGAGTCCCAAGGAGGAAGTCACCTAAATGTCCACCAACCAAGGACCGATAAATCAAATGGGGTCCATCCACGCAACAGAATCTTATTCAGGCACAAAAAAGGAATGAAACACCGACACAGGCTACAGGTTTCAGGTGAACCATGAAAACAAATGTTCAGTGAAAGAAGCCAGACACAGGACCCCATATTGTGTGGTTCCATTGATACAAAATCCTATAAATAGGCAAATCCACTGAGACACAAAGCAGATAATTGCTTGCCAGGGTGGGAAAGAGGAGGGGGGAGTGGAAGCTGATAATGATTTGCTTCAGGGGAAACAGAAATATTCCAAAATTGCTTGTTGTGATGGTTGAACAATACATGAATATACAAAAAAAAAATTGCACACTTTAAATGGCTGGGTTTTAAAGTGTGTACATATTGCCTCAGAATGCAAAGCATCATGGAAATGGCTGGCTGGTGGTTTACCTCAGAGCTATTTCCCATCTCCTGGGAAAACTGACCACTTTCCCACTACAGGCCACTGACCACACCACTGAGCATGGGTTATATTTTGCTGGGAAAGCTGACAGGTGTTTCAGGCAACTAAACACCCTGACAGCCTCAGGACTGTGTGGAAGGCCTAGTGGGTCCAGAAAATTGTCTGTGTGTCTGGGGCCAGCAAGGAATATTCAAAAGTAACAGTTAAACTCCTCACTGAGATTAGTCTACACTGATCCACACTAGCCTTGAGGTTTGGGGTCGGCCACTGGACCCTGGTGGCCTGGGGACCAGCAGGAAACCCACTAGGCCCTGGTCAGGCCCCTCCTCCTTCCCAAGCCCCAGTGTCCTCCCAAAGGCTGGACCTCGGCCCCCAGTACCAATATCCCACAACCACAATGAATACTCTATCAGCTGTGGGGTCCCCTGCAAGCCCAGTCTCTCAGAGAGGTGGGCTGAGCCATACTGGGGGGGAGGAATTTGATATGATGGGGGTTTTAACCTGTCTCTCTGTCCAGCCAGAGAAGAGCATTTGTAGCTAAGCCAAGGAAACCTGTCTTCATGTCAGGGATCCATCTTAGAACAAGAGGGTGGGGAAATGAGGTAGGAACAGGAGGGACTGAGGGAGTGGTGGTCAGGGGCCATGAAATAAGGAAGCTGATCCATCACTCCAGTAAAGCATGCTACCAACTTGTGAAGAGAGAAAGAGACTGCAAGCTACAAGTGTAACTTCCAGTTTCCAAGTGGCCACATATCAAAAAGAAAAGAAAAAAAAACAGCTGAAATTAATATTGATAATATATTTTGTGGCACCCAATGCCTGCCAAGTATTGCCATTTAAACTTGTACCACTAGCCACATTTCAAGGGCTCGACAGCCACTCATGGCTGGAGCCACCATACTGAACAGACAGAATTGCTTGTTGTGGGCCTGGATCACATGTTGGGGAAGCATCTGTCCAGACATTGAAGATAAGATGCTTTGGCCTCACCCCAGCCGAGTTGAGACCCTGTATCCAGCACAGCTGATCCTGCCCCACTAAGCCACAAGATAGCTGGGAACAGCGAGCAGACCAAACCCTCTCAGCTGAGATCCTTTTTCTCAACCACAAAATGGAATCATTTGCAATGTGGCTGTTGGTGCTCCAAAGGAGACCATACTTCCAGATATCAAAATAGCCTTTATTTTACAGGAACTATATACACACATTTTGGACATAGAGCCGGATCAAAGGAAAACCTCCTGTTTTTGGTAATGATGAAATATTACACAGGATAGGGACTGAGAACTGTGTGATTCAAAACAGCCCATTTATCATTACCAGAAACCAGAAGCCTGTAATACCACAATGAAGAAACATGCAAGCACCAGCAGAATGCACTTTGGAGCACTGCCTTATATCCTTTTCTCCATGCAAATAAGGCAACACATTGGAACCAATCAGAAGATAAGAATGCACCTCCACCCCATCCCCATACCAAACTCACACTTACCTAAGCATGCCCAGTGCAGGGGTGGGGGTGGGCCAGGAAATTAGCAAGTGTGGTACAAGAGAATAGGGGTCTTCAAACAGGTCCATGACATAAAGTATATAAGCTCAAGTGCCTGCTGTTGATAACCCATCTTTTTGAGAGCTTCCAATACTTTGCTGTACACTACTGCCTTACATTGGATCAGATTGTTTGAGGGAGTTGGTGGGATCATGGTTTTGCCTAGGATTAAAGACAATACTGGTTCTTTGAGAGAGCCAGAAGTCAGAGTCGTTACATTGTGGGAGTAGGCGCAAAGAAAATTCCTTTTTGTCAGAACCACCCTTAGTTTGTAGCCTTTCCTATTCATGCAGGGCTGCATCACCTCCTGACCAGAATGTCCTGCCTTCAGATGGTGTGTCTTTATCCCTGCACATCAAAGGACACTATAGTACTTTTATCAAAGCCAAGCTTCAGCACTTTATAGCCTACAATTCCATTCTTTTGTATAGGTGAGGACTGAAGGAAAAGGTGTGGATTGTGGCTTTTTTTTTGTTTTTTTTTGGTGAAATGATCAGGATCATCATCAACTGCCCATGAAAAGCCACTTAAGGTGGGGATGACAGCTTCTTAGGAAGTCTGAAGATCAGTCCCATTTTGATTTGCATCAATGACAGTTCATTTCTATGAAACTTTATTTTCAGCTCTTTTCATGTGATGGGGTGAGTTGGGGATTTCTTCAGAAATTTTCCTGGTGGGGTTAATCTTTGGGGGGCTGATATTTTTATCCTGCACACACCACTGTTCTGCTAACTAGCCCACGTGGACTTAGGACCTCTGCTGCTGTTGGGTAAAGCTGTGTGGGCTCTTCCTGCTTCTGTGTTAACTGGGCTCGGTATGCTCTTGGGAACCACACACAGGGGCACTGCCACCAGGTCATGAGTGGTCACAGTGGGCTGGGTAGACAGTTACAGCCTGGAGAGCTGGGGTGGTGAATCTGCTTAACCAAGCCATGGATAAGGCCACTTCTAGAGCTGTGTGTTTCTTCTCACATGTTAGAAAAGTGGTGGTCTGTTGGGGTTAGCATGTGATGTCTATCCACTAATGAAACAAATCCAACTTCTTGTGTCTCCAGAACTCCGACCACAGCTAGAATGCTTTTTTCTGGGAAGGAAAGTCCCTATCTTTAATCCCCCAAAGCACACCCATCTTGAAAATCATAGATCTATTCTCTATGTCAGTGAGTCTACTTCTGTTTTGTAGATAAGTTCATTTGGATTATATTTTAGATTTTATTTGTAAGTGATATCATAGGACTTTTGTTTTTCCCTTTCTTACATCACTTAGTATGTAATCTCAAGATTCATCCATGTTGTTACAAATGGCGTTATTTTATTCTTTATTTGACTGAGTAGTATTCCATTTTATGTATGTGTATGTGTGTATGCGTGCATGTCTTTGTGTTTTTACACACACATCTTTTATATCCATTCATGTGTTGATGGATATTTAGGTTTTTTCTCTGTCTTGGCTGTTGTGAATAGTGTTCCTATGAATATAAGGGTGCATGTATCTTTTTGAATTATAGCTTTGTCCAGATTTATGCCTGAAAAGTTAGATACCTGGATCATATTGTAATATATTTTATTTTTTTGATGAAACTCCATACTGTTTCCATACTGGCTACACCAATTTACGTTCCCACCAACAGTGAAGGAGGTTTCTGTCTTCTCCACACTCTCTCTGCATTTGTTATTTGTAGATTTGTTAATGAAGACCGTTCTGAGCAGTGTGAACTGGTACTTCATTGCAGTTTTGATTTGCATTTATCTAATAATTAGCAGTGTTTTACATCTTTTTATGTCCTATTGGCCATCGGTATGTCTTCTTTGGAGAAATGTCTATTTAGGAGGGCTTCTGCCCATTTTTTGATTGGGTTTTTTGTATTTGTTTGTTTTTGGTGTTCAGTTATATAAACTGTTGATATACTTTGGAAATTAAGGCCATACAGATTGCATCATTTGCAAATATTTTCTCCCAATTGGTAATTTCTCTTTTCATTTTTTAACAGTTTTCTTTGCTTTATAAAAGCTTATACGTTTGATCACATCCCATTTGTTTATTTCTTATTTTATTTTTATTTCCTGAGAGAGACTGACCTAGGAAAATATTGGTATGATTTATGTCAGAGAATGTTTTGCCTATGTTCTCTTCTAGGAATTTGATGGTGTCATGTCATATGTTTAAGTCTTTAGGCCATTTTGAATTTATTTTTGTGTATGGTGTGAGGGTGTGTTATAATTTCATTGATTTACATGAGGCTGTTCAATTTTCCTGACATCACTTGCTAAAGAGACAGTCTTTTCTCCATTTCACATTCTTGCCTCCATTGTTGAGGATTAATTGACTATAGGTGTGAGGGTTTATTTATTGCATGAGATCTAGGAGGGCTATGCCTCCAATTCTGTTTTTTTCTCCAGGATTGTTCTGGCAATTCTGGTCTTTTATGGTTCTGTATAAATTTTTGGATTATTTATTCTAGTTCTGTGACAAATGTCAGGAGCAATTTGATGGGGATTTCCTTAAATATGTAGATTGCTTTGGGCAGTAGGGAAATTTTAACAAAGTCAGTTCTTCTAATCCAAGAAAGTGGAATATCTTTCCATTTCATTTAATCCTCTTCAGTTTTCATTTTCAATGTTTTATACTTCTAAGCTTATGTCTTTCCTGTCCTTGGCCAGGTTTATTCCTAAGTATTTTAAAATTTTTTGATGCAATTTTAAAAGGGACTATTTCTTTGCCTTTCCTTTCTGAGATTTCATTGTTAGTGTAAATAAATACAAGCAATTTCTTTTTTATAATCTTGTACCTTGCTACCTTGTTGAATCAGTTATCAGTTCAGTGAATTTTATGTGGAGTCTTTAGGGTTTTTCTGTATATAGTATTATGTCATCTGCATGCAATTACAATTTTGCCTCTTCTCTTCCAATTTGGATACCTGTTATTTCTCTCTCTCTTTTATCTCATCACTGTAACTTATACTTCCAATACTATATTGAAATAAGTGGTGAGAGTGGGTATCCTTGTCTTGTCCAGATTTTAACAGGAAGGCTTCAAGCTTTTCACCATATAGTATTATGCTGGCTGTCAGTTAGTCATGGGAAACTTTTATTATGTTAAGACACATTCCTTGTATACCCACTTTGGTAAGAGTTTTTATCATGAATGGACATTGAAGTTTATCAAATGCTTTTTCTGCATCTATTGAGATAATCAAGTGTCTTTTGCATTTTCTTAAAGTGGTGAATTACATTGATTGATGCACATACATTAATCCACCCTTGTGATCTTTGGATGAATCCAACTTGATCATGTATGATCTTTTTCATGTATTGTTGGATTCAGTTTGCTAGTAATTTGTTGATTTTTGCATCTATGCTTCTCAAAGTTGTTAGTCTTTAATTTTGTTTGTTTGTTTTCTGGTTTTGGTATCAGGATGATGGTGGCGTCATAGAATTGCTTCAAGAGTCTTCCTTCCACTTCAAACTTTTGGAAGGGTTTGAGAAAGATTCTTAAAATTCTTCTTTGTATGTTTGGTAGAATTCCCCAGTGATGCTATCTGGTCCTTGACTTCTGTTTGCTGGGAAGTTTGTTGTTGTTGTTGTTTGTTTTTGTTTTTTAATTATAAATTCTATTTTAGTGATCCATCTGTTCAAATTATATATTTCTTCTTGATTTGTTTTTACTGTGATGTATTTTTATAGAAGCTTCAGGGGATTTTCCCATGATTCTTACTCTGGGGTCATGGTTGATCTCTTTGAGGTTAATTTTGAAATATTGTGGGTACCTTCTTATGACTGAGTCCCTGAAGTTAACACTTAGAAGTGTACACATTGAGCCTGCAGAAATCCATGAATTAGAGTTCAGATTTTTGTTCCTATGGAGGTTTCTTCCGACAAATTTCTGCTCTGATCAAGAATGCTACCAAGATTGGGAGCCATATCAGGTAGGGAAATAGATGTGCATCTCACATCCTCTCAAATGAATAAAGAATGCAACTACATGTGCAACTATATAGAATACCTTCTGAAAAATGGCAGAAGATGTCATAAAACTAAATTTGCAAGAAAGATCACTGTGGTACTGAGTAGAACAAAAAAGGGCGGGGAGATGGAGAGAAACAGAATGGGATATTCACCTCATGTAAGGTTCTGTGAAAGAAGAAATGTTCCCTCACCCTGGGAAGCCCTACACCACTTTACCATAGGAAGATAATCTGGTGAAGAAAGGTACCTTAAGAGGCTTAGAAAAGTGTGCATCATCCAGCATGTACCAGGTATAACACAGAGAGACCATTACAGAGGGTAATTGCCACCTGAATGCATTCAACAACTTGAAAAATGCATATTCTGGTGCAGAGTGGCACTGGGTATTGAAACTTAGGCTTTAGAGGACATACCCAGGGAGAAGACTGAGGTTGGATGCACAAGGTCAGCCTGAAGGTGCTAGAGTGTTGTCCCAGACATAAGCAGAATTGCATACAAAAAGGAACCCAAGTTTGCCATTGTTAACTTGTATACTAGAAGGGAGGGGCAAAATCTACCATATGACCTCATTCTCTGTTATCTTACATTGGATATGGCCCCACCTATATGAGATATGGAAACACACAACTAGTGGTAAGTTGTCCACAGGTAAAAGTATGTCTGAAATTCAAGCTGAACCCCAGAGGCCCTGTGACTTCAGAAGCAGGCCTGAAATCTGAATGCCCCAGCAGTCTGCAATCTTCGGGTATATGCATCACAGAGCTTTTTATACTCAGTACACGTGGGACACTTGAGCAGAGTACTGGTATTTCCTTGGCTGGGGCAAGTTTTTGGATAGTGGCTGCAGGCTCTGTGGGTATGCTCACACAGTAAGGGGGGGTCAGGGTCTGTGCTGACTCAGTGATTTCCACTGTGGGTCCAAGTGTATAATAACAGCAGTTCTAGTGCCTAGCCTCAGCAGTTCTATGCCAATGGGTCTGCACTGGTGGCTTTGTGAACATAATACCTAAGGACACCCTGGCCAACTTACCAAATTCTCTTGATTTATATTGGACAGAGCACATTGCCAAAAACAGTGTATACTGTGAGCCAGTACAAGGAGTGACAGGTGACACCACAGAGAGTATTTACTGGTGAATAGCTCCTAGAAAGGAATATTTAGTGGCTCCTCTCCCAGCAGGAGAACTACTGTTCCACCTACCTCAAAATGAAGTACAGAAATGGATCTGGGGGTGTCTATTCCAACAGCTGAAGATCAGATCCTGCCACCAGCAAGGCTTAAACAACCACAGAGGCAATCAGAAGCCCTGATGACATCTAGTGCAGGCTCTGGGCACAATAACAATGAGGGGATAATGGTCAACACACATGGAGGAAAGATGTGACAGGCATCTGTATCAAAAATATCCCCTGCACCGAAAATATTAGACTCATGTGAGATACACAGGGACATAGCCATATATAAACAGCCCTTCAAGACCACAGTAAATAACTGTTTATCCTAAACTCAGAGAGTCAGAGAAATACAAATAAAATGAAGAAGCACCACTCCCAATTAAAACACCAAGAGAATTTCCCTGAAAGAACACAGTGAAACAGATCTCATCAGTATATCAGACTCTGAGTTCAAAAAAGGAGTTACTGAATATATTGAAGGGATTAAGAAGGGCTATTGATAGGAATGCATATTACTGTGAAAAGGAAATAGAACCTATGTAAAGGAGCCAATTAGAATTATAAAACTCATTTGCTGAGACAAAACCTGAGCTAAATGCCATAAGTAGCAAATTGGATAATGCAGGAGAACAAATATTTGATCTGCAATAATTAAATGGGAATAACCCAGTCAGAGCAGCAGAGAGAAAGACAAAAGGAAACAAAAAAATAAATCAATATACTAGACCTATGGGATAATATAAAGCAGTCCAATCTATGAATAATATGGATCTCAGAAGAAAAAGAGAAAAAAAAGGATCAAAATATTTTAAAGAAATTATGACTGAATTCTGAAATCTTCACAGATGTAAAGAAGGAAATTAATATCCAGCTTCAAGAAGCACAGAGGGTCTTAAGCAAGATGAACCCAAAGAGATGTAGATGAAGATATTATAAATAGAATGCCAGATTTAAATATAAAGAGAGGATTCTAAATCAGCAAGAGGAAAACAAAGAGTTAATTACAAGGGAACCCAAATAAGGCTATTGGCTGATTTTTCTACAGCAAAGTTGCATGCCAGAAGGCAGTGGTCAGATATATTCAAAGTCCCGAAAGAGAAAAATCTGCAACCCAGCATATTCTACCCATCAAGATTATCATTTAGAATAAAAGGATAGATAAATAATTTTCCATATAAGGAACAACTAAAAAATAAATAAGTAAATAAATAAATAAATAGTGTTACTAAAACTATCCTACTAAAAAAATGTAGTGATCAATCTTCCTTAAATAAGAAGAATCTCTAGGAAAGAGCACATCACATTTGATAAGTAAATCACTTAATTCAGTACACAAATTAAAAAAAAGTGAAAGCAATACTAACTACAAGGAATAGTAAAAAGATAAAAAAAAAAAGGAGATAATCTGGATTATGAAAATATTTTACATATGGTACAAACACTGGAGTATTGAAATAAAAAAGTGTACATTTTCAAAATTTGAAGTTTACAGCTGAATGAGTTATATGATCAGAAGTGAATTCAGAATTTGAGGATGTTAATGTGACACATGTATGGATCACTATGAAGTGTGAAATTTGTGTCTATGGAAGATGGGAACTGGAAATTTGACCATCTATCTCCTAATGTGGATTGATACAGGACAGTTTAAATAAAAGTTGGGTCAACATAAGGCATGATGTTGAGGTGGACAACCATTGAAACACTGGGTTTTGTTTTCTTTTATGTTGAAGTACTAGATTATTCATTTACTCAATAAAATTAAACTGGAAACAATCATTAAACCTAGAATTTTCTTGATTCTCTTGATTATTAGACTGCTAGTTTGAGCTAGTTATCAGATCTTACAAATTTCAGTATTGTTTTCTGCATAGTAGAGCTAATAATACCTACACCAAATACTTATGCATTGTTATGAATATCAAAAAATATAATAAATATAAACCACCAAATACTCTACCAACATTTTCTTATTATTTTCTTTTTGCTAATTTTGTATGAACCAGATTAGACTGTATAGGATTTGCTTTCCTGACATTTTAAATGCATAATAAAAATTTAAATATATGGATACATATATGGCAGAGAGTGAGACTCAGTGAACTTCATTGTGGGCAGATGAGGATGAATCTAAACAATCTGAATATTCAGTGACAAGAGAAAGAAGTGAATGGAATAAAAGTCATGCTGTCCTTTGTGTGCTTCAGTCCTCTGATTTTTCCATCTCTCTTGCACTTAATGATTAATTCATTTCCTCCCTACTATGTTTATGAAGAAAAGAATGCTTATTCTTCTTTTTGCTTTTGTCTCCCACTCCCCCAATGATCTATTGCAGAAATGTTAGTCCCTAGGAACAAGTAACCTTGTACCAAATATGACTTTTCAGGTCATGGATTTATTTATCTATCTACTCTATATGCCTAGGATCTTGATAATGGTCCACACTCAGAATGTAACTGTGTGGGGAGCCGAGAAAATGCAGGGACTGCAGAAAAACCTGAAGCCAGGTTCTTAACCAAGAAAGGGAGCCCACCCAAATGGTACAAGCCGAAGGTGGGCTTTTGGTCAGGAAAAATGCTCACCTGAATGGTGCATGCCAAAGGTGGGCCTCTGGTCAGGATGAAAGCCTGCCTGCCTGGTACAAACTGAGGGCAGGCCTCAGGTACACAGCTCTCACTTTGATGTTGATGGGGAAGAATTGGGGCTTTCCTGGGAAAGCAATTTCCATGTTTGCACTGGAGAACATGGATTGTTTCTCAGGTGACCTAGTCTTTCCTGCTCTTTTATTTGTTATTCAGTTTTTCTCAGTCTTTCCTGATTATTTACTTATTATTCTTATTTCCCATTCTTATTGTCCTGTGGTGATTTGCGACTTAACAAAATTACAACAATAGTATAATAAGAATTTCATCCTGAAGGACTTTCCCCTATTTTAATCCAACTTAGTTAAAACATAGTGTTTATCTATTAATTAGTTATACAGTAAATTTTAGAGTTAGGATTTTAATGAGGTTCATAGAAGTTAGACATATATTATTCTTGACCAAAAGACACCTAGCTATGAGTTATAGAAGTTTTAAGTGATATCTAGTTAAGTTGGCTTATATGTTCTTACACTGTCTCCCTGCCATAACACTTTAAAGATAAGCACCAGTCTAAAAACAAGATTGGTGAATGCCAAATTCTTGTGCCTGTGAACTCTTCAAATTGCAAAGAGTGGCTGACCATGGGGTGATTTGTACTGTCTCCTCCTTTCCATGATGTATTGTACCTAATTGCCCTTAAATTGTACTCACTAAGTTTAGTTAAGATAGAGATCTTTTAACATGATGTATTGTACCTAATTACCCCTAAATTGTACCCACTAAGTTTAGCTAAAACAAAGATCTTAAAACGTGATGTATGGCTGCTATACCATGTAATAATTGACCAATGTACTTTTAACACTGTGATGTAACCTGTAGCAAAAATCTGTCTATATAATCAACCAGTTATGCCAATAAAATTTGAGCAGTCCAGTGCCCTGAAAGAAGGGACAAAGAGGCTGTCTCCGTGATTGTACATTTGCCGACGCCGCATCCCTCTCCTATCAGGAAAAAGCATATGCTCCTTGGTCGCTGGAGCTGACCTCTGGCATAACTGCCCTTGGCTGTTTTTTTTTTTTTTTTTTTTTTTTTTTTGTCCTATTTCATCTCTGGTTTTACTTAAAACCGGCTTAATACTATTACAGGTTGGATTAATTCCCTCCTATTCTTCTGTCCAGAAGAACACAAAGCAGACAGAGTTTCATGGAGTGCTCTTGACTATAGACTTGTGGGTCTGCAGAGAAATAATGCCTAAGGCAAAATAAGATATATGTGGAAAGTAAAAAAAAACTGGGGACTCAGAGACATTACCATGGACAGTGGCTTAGCAGCATTTGGCCTGGCTCTGTTAAGAAATGCCTTTGGGAATATGATTATTTTGTACAGTCAAAGACCTATTAATTTTTGCTTAGACATTTAAGTTTATATTTGGTTCTCCCCAACCAATTTTCTTCAGACATAGTCATAAAACATCTAGGACCTAAATACTGATGCTAGTTTTTCAAGAATTTTAAAATGCACCCTTTTTTTTTTTAGTGAGCTAGTATTGGTATGTGAGCTAGTATTAAGATAAAATCAGTATTCAAAATCTCTAGAATGCTTTCCTGAGGGATAAAGATGTGCTTCTCACATCACTGATCATTTTAGTGAAATTTTAAGCTCACTTTCCTTGTAAGGCCTGTAGAAGTTTGAAGTTGTGTTGAGGTTACAAAACATATAAAAATTAATCTGGAGTTGTTTAAGTTATGGTTTTTATTTCTATGAACTTAATTTCAACTGTTCATACTGGAAATAAATTGGCAGAGTAAGTATCTGGGGGTGGTGGTGGAATTATACCAATGCATCCTCAAACTAATCTGACAGCCACTCAGATCTGCATGTAGTGTAATGAATTATCCATGTCACTGTTGTAATTGTCCCATCAACCATGTGCTGGGAAAATTATATATATTTCAGATATAATTTCCATCTAAAAGTTATTACTTATCTTGCAACCTGTGATCATTTGATTACTATAAAAATATTAGAGCATAACTTAGTTTTAATCATGCATTATTTAAATGAAAAAATTTTAATAATAATAGATTTCAAGTTAAAGCATTTTCAAGTTGACAGTTAATTTCATTGTATCTCAATTCCTTCTTATATGCATTCTTCCATATTGGTGTTAAGAAAAGGCTCACAGAGAGGACAAGATGGCGGAGGAGTAGGGAGACACGCTTGCCCTCTCCCACAAACACAACAAAAAAAGCACATCTACAGAAGAAATGACTCGCACAGAACAGCAACCAATCACTGGCAGAGGAACCTAAACTCCAATAACAGCAAGAAGTTCATGACATTACTGGGCAGAACGGGAGAAAAGAGGAGAGTGAGAGAAGGTGAATCCGAGAGGGACGGGTGCTCCTGAAAGGGAACTGCGGAGGAGAAAGGGTTCCCGCACCCTGGAAAGTCACCTACCGGGGGAAAGATCAAACAAACCAGAGAAATCTCCAGATGCAGAGAAGAGTGTAGCAGTAAGTTGGAGTACAGAAAAGCCGATCAAGAACCCAACTGACGATCTGAACTACGGGCACGGTCACCAAAAATTGAGATGCCTGGGTGGGGGCTGGGCACCAAGACCTCGCCTCCGAAGGTTAGTCCCCGAAAAAGGGCCGGGGGACGCCTGGGTGGGGGCTGGGCACCAAGACCTCTGCTCCAGAGGTTAGTCCCCGGGCTGGGGGGGCGGGGCAGAGCTGAAACTGCTTGGGAGGTATAGAAACCATTTGACGGGGCAGAGATTGCCTGGGAGACTAGAAAACAAAGCTGTCGCAGAGGAAGGGAACAATACTCTAGGGGCGGGGAAGTGGAAAGCCGCATCAGAGGGAACCTGGGAGAAGAGCCTGGTCTGCGCCCATGCTGGGGAGGGGAGAGAAGGGGTGGGTCCCCATAGAATACCCCCCATGCCACAGCAAGCTTACAGGCCCGATAGCTAGCAGAAAGCTGTGCTTCCCAGTGCATCCCTTCCCCCCACCCCCACCACTCCCTACGCTCTCACCGGACTTGGGGCTGCCTGCCATCCAGGAGGGCTAGCCTCAACAATTGCCTGAAGCCTACCACCACAGGGGCTGTCCCTGCACAGGCCTGCTTGCCCTTTGGAGAGGCTATACTTCCGCAGAGCAGCACCAAACACCACCAGCCCTCGAGAAAAGGCCTGCAGCCCAGAAAAGCTAATACAAGCCTAGCCAGGCCGTGAATAGATCGGCCTAATTCTCGGATGGTTTTTCTGAGTCGGGCTGCCCCGGGGAGGAGCCTCTTAGGTTTCCAGTGGCCCTGCTACACGCCCAAGCCCCCAGAGGGTGCTGAGACCTAGTGGACCAGCTGCATAGGACTGCCAGCTCCAGGCAGGACCCCCTGCAGCCCAGAAAAGCTGCAACAAGCCTGGCCGAGTCGGGAAAAGATCTCCGACGGTTTTTCTGAGTCAGGCTACCCTGGGGAGGAGCCTCTTGGGTCTCCAGTGGCCCTGCTACCTACCCAAGGCCCCAGGGGGTGCCCCACTCCTGTGGAATAGCTGCTCAGCACCACCAGCCCCCTGGAAGAGCCCCTGCAGCCCAGAAAAGCTGCAACAAGCTTGGCCAGATTGTGAAAAGATCCGCCTACATTCTCAGGCTGTCCTTCTGAGTTGGGCTGCCCTAGGGAAGAGCCTCTTAGGTTCTCAGTGACCCAGATAGCTTCTACAGGCCCCAGGGGGTTCTGCACTCCTGAGGAGCAGCTGCCCAATACCGCCAACCCCCTGCAAGAACCCCACAGCCTAAAAACACCAGAGCAAGCTCTGCATGACCAAGTGAAATCTGCTACCATCGTGGTGTGGACCTCCCAGTCCTGTCTGCCCTCAGGAAGTCCTCCTTTGCTTCAAAGAAACACTGTTAGCCCCATCAACACTCCAGAAAAGCCACACTGCCTCAAAAAAGATTGACCAACAACGCCAGCCCTCAGGAAACATTCCTCGGCAGTGACAAGGCAAACACTGCCCGATAACGGAGAGTACAACTCCCTCAGGAGAAAGAAAACAGCAAGCAAGATGAAGAAGCTGAGAAACCACCCCCAGTCAAACCAACAGGAGAACTCACCTCAAATAGTCAACAATGAAACAGATCTCTGCAGTCAGACAGACCTGGAGTTCAAAAGAGAAATAGTGAAAATACTGAAGGAATTAAGAGAAGATATGAACAGTAATGCAGATACCCTCAGAAAGGAACTAGAAAATATAAGGAGGAGCCAAGAAAAACTAGAACATTCATTTGCAGAGATGCAAACTGAACTAGGGGCAGTAAAAACCAGAATGAATAATGGAAATCACTCAATCCAGTCAACAGACAGAAAACCAAATCAAAAAACTGGAAAGCAATATAAGAGACCTATGGGATAATATATAGTGGGCCAATCTATGCATAATAGGAATTCCAGAAGGAGTAGGAAAACATAAGGGGATGGAAAATATATTTGAAGAAATTATCGATGGAAACTTCCCAAGTCTAAAGGACACTGGGTTCAAGATACAAGAAGCACAGAGGGCCCCAAACAAACTGAACCCAAACAGACCCACACCAAGACACATCATATTAAAAATGGCAAAAGTTAATGATAAAGAGAGGATCCTCAAGGCAGCAAGAGAAAAACAGAATGTTACCTACAAGGGAACCCCCATAAGAATATCAGCTGATTTCTCTACAGAAACACTACAGGCCAGGAGGGAATGGCAAGAGATATTTAAAGTGCTCAAAGGAAAAAATATGCAACCTAGAATACTCTATCCAGCAAGAATATCATTTAAAATAGAAGGGGAAATAAAAATTTTTCCCGACAAACAAAAACTTAAAGAATACAGCAACACAAAACCCAGGTTAAAGGAAATATTGAAAGGGCTTCTCTAAACCAAAAAGAAAGGAAGGAAAGGGAAGAAAAAAGAAAAGAAAAAAAAGGAAGAAGAAGAAAAGGAAGAACTAGGACTGAGGAAACCGCAATCAGAGAGCAGTCACTCAAATAAGCCAGCATACAGATTTAATCATGAACATGCTTCAAACAAAATAAAATTAAAAAGAAAAAAATAAAAAAGAGTCATCAAAACCATAAAATGTAGGCAAATGATGTTAGGAAGTAAATAACCCTTTTTGTTTGTTTTTATCTTTCTCTTCTTAATTTTAATATAGTAATGAAGTGTTTGAACTTACAGGACCATCACAACACACAATTATGTGAATGGGTTAGCATATTTAAAAAACAGGGCAACCACAAGCCAAAACCAAATATTGCATTTGCAAAAAATTAAAAAAAATACACTCAAGCAGATATCAACAGGAGACCATCGAAAGAAACCAAAAAAAAAAAAAAAAAAAGAAAGGAAGAATGGAGAACCATAGAATCAACTGGAACACGATGTTCAAATGGCAATAAATAATCATCTATCAATTATCACCTTAAATGTCAATGGACTGAATGCCCCAATCAAAAGACACAGAGTGGCTGAGTGGATAAAAAGGCAAAAACCTTCAATATGCTGCCTACAAGAAACTCACCTTAGGACAAAAGATACATATAGATTGAAAGTGAAAGGGTGGGGAAAAATATTTCACGCCAATAGACAAGACAGAAAAGCAGGAGTCGCAACACTCATATCAGACAAAATAGACTTTAAAACAAAAGACATAAAGAAAGACAAAGAAGGACACTACTTAATGATTAAGGGATCCATCCAAGGAGAGGATGTTACTATCATCAACATATATGCCCCAAATCCAGGAGCACCCAGATACACACAACAAATATTAACAGACATAAAGGGAGATATTGATGAGAATACAATCATAGTAGGAGACCTAAATACCCCCCTCACATCAATGGACACATCCTCTAGACAGAAAACCAATAAAGCAACAGAGATCCTAAAGGAAACAATAGAAAAGTTAGACTTAATTGATATCTTCAGGACACTACATCCAAAGAAATCAGAATACACATTCTTCTCAAATGCTCATGGAACATTCTCAAGAATCGACCACATATTGGGACACAAAGCGAATCTCAATAAATTTAGGAGCGTAGAAATTATCTCAAGTATCTTCTCTGACCACAATGCCATGAAATTAGAAATCAACCATGGGAAAAGCAAAGAGAAAAAACCTACTCCATGGAGACTAAACAACATGCTACTAAAAAACCAATGGGTCAATGAGGAAATCAAGAAGGAAATTAAAAACTACCTTGAAACAAATGATACTGAAGACACCACCTCTCAAAATCTATGGGATGCTGCGAAAGCAGTGCTCAGAGGGAAATTTATAGCAATCCAGGCCTTTCTCAAAAAAGAAGAAAGATCCCAAATTGACAACTTAACCCTCCACCTAAACGAATTAGAAAAAGAAGAACAAAAAAGTCCTAAAGTCAGCAGAAGGAAGGAAATTATAAAGATCAAAGAAGAAATCAATAAAATAGAGACAAAAAAACAATACAGAAAATGAATTAAACCAAGAGCTGGTTCTTTGAAAAGGTGAACAAAATTGACAAACCCCTGGCCAGACTCACTAAAAAGAAGAGAGAAAGAACCCAAATCACCAAAATTATAAATGAAAAAGGAGAAATCACAACAGATACAGCAGAAATACAAAAAACCATAAGAGAATACTATGAACAACTGTACGGCAACAAGTTTGACAATCTGGAAGAAATGGACAATTTTCTAGAATCTTACAGCCTGCCAAAACTGAATCAAGCAGAAACAGACCAACTGAACAGACCCATCACTAGAAATGAAATTGAAGAGTGCATAAAAACACTCCCTACAAATAAAAGTCCAGGACCAGATGGCTTCACAGGTGAATTTTATGAAACATATAAAGAGGAATAGGTGCCCATCCTCCTTAAACTCTTTCAAAAGGTTGAAGAAGAAGGAATACTCCCAAAGACATTCTATGAGGCCACCATCACCCTCATTCCAAAACCAGACAGAGATACCACCAAAAAAGAAAACTATCGCCCAATACCATTGATGAATATAGATGCAAAAATTCTCAACAATATCTTAGCCAACCGAATCCAACAACATACCAAAAAAATTATACACCATGACCAGGTTGGGTTCATCCCAGGTGCACAAGGATGGTTCAACATACGCAAATCAATCAGCATCATACACCACATTAACAAAAGAAAAGTCAAAATTCATGTGATCATCTCAATAGACGCAGAAAAAGCATTTGACAAAGTTCAACATCCATTCATGATCAAGACCCTCGCCAAAGTGGATATAGAGGGAACATTCCTGAATATAATCACAGCCGTTTATGAGAAACCCACAGCAAATATAATCCTCAATGGGGAAAAACTGAAAGCCTTCTCACTCAAATCTGGAACAAGACAGGGATGCTCACTCTCACCACTGCTCTTCGACATAGTTTTGGAAGTCTTAGCCACAGCAATTAGACAAACAAAAGAAATAAAAGGCATCCATATAGGAAGAGAAGAGATCAAACTGTCACTGTATGCAGATGACATGATACTATACCTAGAAAACCCTAAGGACTCAACCCCCAAACTCCTTGAACTGATTAATAAATTCAGCAAAGTGGCAGGATATAAGATTAACATTCAGAAGTCAGTTGCATTTCTGTATAGCAGCAATGAAACATTAGAAAAGGAATACAAAAATACGATACCTTTTAAAATTGTACCTCACAAAATCAAATACCTTGGAATACACCTGACCAAGGAGGTAAAGGACCTATATGCCGAGAACTATAAAACTTTAATCAAAGAAATCAAAGAAGATGTAAAGAAATGGAAAGATATTCCATGTTCCTGGATTGGGAAAATCAATATTGTAACAATGGCCATACTACCCAATGCAATCTACAGATTCAATGCAATCCCTATCAAATTACCCATGACATTTTTCACAGAACTAGAACAAACAATCCAAATATTTATATGGAACCACAAAAGACCCAAATTGCCAAAGCAATCCTGAGAAACAAAAACCAAGCAGGAGGCATAACTCTCCCAGACTTCAAGAAATACTACAAAGCCACAGTCATCAAAACGGTGTGGTACTGGTATCAAAACAGACACACAGACCAATGGAACAGAATAGAGAATCCGGAAATAAACCCTGACACCTATGGTCAACTAATCTTTGACAAGGGAGGCAAGAACATAAAATGGGAAAAAGAAAGTCTATTCAGCAAGCATTGCTGGGAAACCTGGACAGCTGCATGCAAAGCAATGAAACTAGAACACACCCTCACACCATGCACAAAAATAAACTCCAAATGGCTGAAAGACTTAAATATATGACAGGACACCATCAAACTCCTAGAAGAAAACATAGGCAAAACACTCTCTGACATCAACATTATGAATATTTTCTCAGGTCAGTCTCCCAAAGCAATAGAAATTAGAGCAAAAATAAACCCATGGGACCTCATCAAACTGAAAAGCTTTTGCACAGCAAAGGAAACCCAAAAGAAAACAAAAAGACAACTTACAGAATGGGAGAAAATAGTTTCAAATGATGCAATTGACAAGGGATTAATCTCTAGAGTATATAAACAACTTATACAACTCAACAGCAAAAAAGCCAATCAATCAATGGAAAAATGGGCAAAAGACCTGAATAGACATTTCTCCAAAGAATATATACAGATGGCCAACAAACTCATGAAAAAAGGCTCCACATCGCTGATTATAAGAGAAATGCAAATCAAAACTACCATGAGATACCACCTCACACCAGTCAGAATGGCCATCATTAATAAATCCACAAATAACAAGTGCTGGAGAGGGTGTGGAGAAAAGGGAACCCTCCTGCACTCTTGGTGAGAATGTAAACTGGTACAGCACTATGGAGAACAGTTTGGAGATACTTTAGAAATCTATACATAGAACTTCCATATGACCCCGCAATCCCACTCTTGGGCATCTATCCGGACAAAACTCTACTTAAAAGAGACACATGCACCTGCATGTTCATTGCAGCAGTATTCACAATAGCCAAGACATGGAAACAACCCAAATGTCCATCGACAGATGATTGGATTCGAAAGAGGTGGTATATATACACAATGGAATACTACTCAGTCATAAAAAAGAATGACATAATGCCATTTGCAGCAACATGGATGGAACTAGAGACTCTCATCCTGAGTGAAATGAGCTAGAAAGACAAAGACAAATACCATATGATATCACTTATAACTGGAATCTAATATCCAGCACAAATGAACATCTCCTCAGAAAAGAAAATCATGGACTTGGAGAAGAGACTTGTGGCTGCCTGATGGGAGGGGGAGGGAGTGGGAGGGATCGGGAGCTTGGGTTTATCAGACACAACTTAGAATAGATTTCCAAGGAGATCCTGCTGAATAGCATTGAGAACTATGTCTAGATACTCATGTTGCAACAGAAGAAAGGGTGGGGGAAAAACTATAATTGTAATGTATACATGTAAGGATAACCTGATCCCCTTGCTGTACAGTGGGAAAAAAAAAAGGCTCAGTTTGGGCTTGAATATCTACAAATATTAAGGACTTTTCTTTTTCAAATTGCCTGCAATTTTACATAGACTAGTTTCAGCTGAATCAAATAAATTTATAACATCCTACATTATAAAATACTAATAGAGAATTTAAATATGTCCAAGCAATTTTACACTAAATATAAGGGATTCTGCTCCTATGTTGGGAACATCCCCACTCCTAGCCCAATACATGTAAAAGCCTTACTCAAGCCTAGGAAATAATGAAAATGATTTTAGTATTTCATTGTAGTGCAAGAAAACTCATATGAGTGATATGTGTTAAAACTATCCCAAGATAACAAGCCTATCACCAAACTATTTTAAATTTTTAATAAACATACTGTTGAAATTGAAGTTTATCAAATTATACTTGTTTAAATTATGTGTGAATTAAAAACATTTTATCTTGTAGTTATTTTAAATTATGTGTAAATTAAAGACATTTTCTCTTGTATTTAGTTGTATATGTATGCATGACAATTTCTTTCTTTTTTTTTTTTTTTTTTTTTTTTTTTTTTTTTTGTCTTTTTGCTATTTCTTTGGGCCGCTCCCACGGCATATGGAGGTTCCCAGGCTAGGGGTGGAATCGGAGCTGTAGCCACTGGCCTACGCCAGAGCCACAGCAACTCGGGATCCAAGCCGCGTCTGCAACCTACACCACAGCTCACGGCAACTCCAGATCCTCAACCCACTGAGCAAGGGCAGGAACCGAACCCACAACCTCATGGTTCCTAGTCGGATTTACTAACCACTGCGCCACGACGGGAACTCCATGACAATTTCTTTTGCTGCTAAACTACTTACCCAATTAGGAAAGACAAAAAGGAAAAGAACTTTGTTTTGTGAACCATATATGTCACTGGGGTATTTCAACATTACTCAATTTCTGAATTATGTAATGATATCTTAATTTTAAGATGAAAAAGAAGAAACTTTTAAAGAGATTAAACAATTAGTTTGACAATTATAGCTAACCATAAAAGCATTCTGTGCTTTCCAAAAGAGACATCTGTGGACCAAGATATGACTGTCACACACAAAGTATGCTAGCATTTGCAAACCCGCTGTGGGCAGATAATTCCTCTTCAGTGGATAAAATGGCCACTGGAAGTGAATTCTATCCTGCATTTATTTTATGCTGATTATATAATGCCTTCACAATATGAGAAATAATTTGCAGATTATTTTTTACACTTAAGTCATTAGTTGGCATTCTTTCCTAATGTATATTTCTCAATTATTCTTTAATGTAACAACAATTGCATTGGCTTATTATGACTGACTGACAATATTCAATCATAGGCAATGAAGCATATCTTCTACCCAAATGAAAGTTCACCAGTTCAAGTTTGGTATATTTTTTGGGATTCATTCCCAGATAAATCAGGGAATTTGACAATATAAAAAGAAGGGAATTCAGAATATTAGTATCCATAATAAGTGAAAAGTATGCAAAATAATAATTTCTTGTGTTAGGTGAATTAGGTTTCTTTGTTATATAAAAAATAAATATTAACAAAAATCAAAAGTTTTACTTTAAAATAATATTTAAATATTTAATGTCATTATAAGACATTATTAAATCTAGTAATAATTTATTATAATTATAATATTATAATTATTTCCATTATAAATTATTCTACACTAGATTTATGTTATGACAATACACATTTTTAAAATTAATTCAATAAATCAATAATTAATGTTAAGATTCTCTTCATGTCAATCTATTTTTAGAACATTAATATTATTTTGTTCATACTATTAATTTTCAACCCAATTTATGTTTTTGTTTTTTCAGAAACATAAATTATTTGTGTATAACCTTTACCAAATGCAAATGGAAAGCCATGGAAAAATCTCCTAATTCATTCTTTTAGGAATTTCATATGATGAGAACACACAAATATTTTGCTTTGTTCTTCTTATTCTATTATCTTGCTCTGTTGGTGGGAAACCTTTTCATCCTTGTCTCCATTCAATCCAGTCCTCTTTTCAACTGACCCATGTACTATTTCCTCATCCACCTGTCTTTTATAGATGTTTGCTATACTTCTAGTATTACACTCAAATTAATGCAAGACCTGCTAGTGGAAAGAAAAAAAAAACATTTCCAATGCTAATTTCATGTTATAGTTCCTTATTGTGCACTTCTTTGGAGGCATTGAGATCTTTATTCTTACTGCCATGGCTTTTGATCACTATGTTGCCATCTGCAAACCTCTCCACTATGTGATTATCATGTGCAGGATGAGAGGCAATCTCCTACTCTTAGCTGCTTGGGCTTATGGGGCTGTCCATTCCTTTCCTCAATTTTTATGGCAATTGGATTACCTTTCTGTGGTCCTAATGAAATTGATCAATATAATTGTGATATTTTTCATTTGCTAAAAATTGCTCATATTGATACCTACATCACCGGTATCCTTGTGATTGCCTTTTCAGGTATGATTACCTTAGTTACTTTTGCTGTATTATCTGTTTCTTATGGAAATATATTATTCACCTTAAAAAAATCATTCAGCTGAGGGAAGACAAAAAACCCTTTATCCATTTGGATCTGATATCACCATAGTCATATTATTTTTTGTGCCTGTTATCTTTATTTACATTAGGCCTCCTACTACATTTACTGAAGACAAAATATTTGCACTATTGTATACCATCATTGCACCTATGTTCAATCCATTAATCTTTACTCTGAGATTTACAGAGATGAAAAATACTTTGGAAAAATTAGTATCAAATATTATTTTCAAAGGAAGCACACAATTAATTTGAATAAGTGCTAAGAAACTTCGTAAAAGAAAAGGGGTGGGTATGAAAGAAAGGGAGAGCAACTATCTCAGATTTTGTACACCATCGCTACCTTTAGTGAGAGGAATGAGGAAAAATAGGATGAGAAATTAAAGTAATAATAAACCCAAACTTTGGTATAATAAAGTTAATTAGAAACAAAGTTAAGTGGTGAAGTATTAGATGGCACGTATAGTGTAACCTTCATGAAAAAGATAATTGAGTGAAAGGAAAGAAGGCAGTGCTATATTGATTAGTATTTTGTGAAGAAAAAATGTTTTTTCATAATAATTGTATTTAAAAACTTTGGACCCCAGGCCCAGAACACACAGTAATACAACTTCAGTGGTAGTAGAGAAGTTGAAAACTAAAAATAATTTATGAAATTTATTAGAAAATGTTCACTTGAGCATAGTCTAGTGCCATTCAGACATGAGTAGTGCAACAAAGATATGTTTAGAGTAGAATATGTTTTAAGGTGATTCCTGGAGTTAAATTTTCCTGGTCCCCTATTGAATATAATAATAATAGTCTGTGAATACGAAAACAGGAATTAATACTTCAAATTTCTGACAATAAATTTACTAGTGTTTCACTTACTTATCTGAGTTTAATAACATTTATAATAGAACTTGAGTAAGAGTATAATAAAATTTAACGGTTCAACCATGCTTATCTATCCAAAATTAATAATAGTTCCCTGGAGCTCTGTGGGGTAAGGATCCAGCATTGTCACTGTTGCCACACAGGTTTGATACCTGGACCAGGAACTTTTGCATGCTATAGAAAATAAAACTGAGAAAAGGGAACCTTCCTGCACTGTTGGTGGGAATGTAAGCTGGTGCAATCATTATGGAGAACAGTATGGAGATGCCATAGAAATCTATACATAGAACTACCATATGACCCAGCAATCCCACTCTTGGACATATATCCAGACAAAACTTTCTTTGAAAAATACATATGCACCCACATGTTCATTGCATCACTATTTACAATAGCCAAGACATGAAAAAAACCCAAATGTCCATCAGCAGATGATTGGATTAGGAAGAAGTGGTATATATACACAATGGAATACTACTCAGCCATAAAAAAGAATGACATAATGCCATTTGCAGCAATATGGATGGAACTAGAGACTCTCATACTGAGTGAAGCAAGTCAGAAAGAGAAAGACAAATACCATGTGATATCACTTATATCTGGAATCTAATATACAGCACAAATGAACCTTTCCACAGAAAAAAGATCATGGACTTGGAGAATAGACTTGTGGTTGCCAAGGGGGAGGGCGAGGGAGTAGGATAGATGGGGTGCTTGGGGTTAATAGATGCAGACTATTGCCTTTGGAATGGATTAGCAATGAGAGTCTGCTGTGTAGCACTGGGAACTATGTCTGGTCACTTATGATGGAGCATGATAATGTGAGAAAAAAGTATGTATACATGTATATGCAACTGGGTCACCACGCTGTACAGTAGAAAACTGACAGAACCCTGTAAACCAGCTATAGTGGAAAAAATAAAATTCATTATATTAAAAAATAAAAATAAATATATAAAATTGATGGGTAAGTGTCTAGTAATTTTATCAAGAATCAAAGACCTCTCCTGTTGCAATGGCAAAACAAAACAAAACAAAAACAACAAAAAGAAGCAAATAACAAGATATGGCCTAAAGACAGATTAAGAAACAAAATAAAACAACAAAACCAAAAAAGCAGTTTGGCTGCATGTGGATGTTTGCAGCAGCTCTATTAATGATCAACAAACCTTGGAAAAAGACAAGATCATTCTTCAATAGGTATGTAGATAAATAATTGGTAGTATAGACAGATAATAGAATATTATTCAGGTCTAAAAATAAATGAGATATTATGCTAGGAAAATATACACAGGAACTTAAATCTATATTACAAAATGGAAGAATCCAAACTGATAGTGGTGCCTGCTATATAATTTAAACTATATGAAATTTTTTATTATTTTTTTATTTTTTATTTTTAATGTTTTTATTTTCTCCATTGTAGTTGGTTTACTGTGTTCTGCCAATTTTATGCTATACAGCAATGTGAACCAGTCCCCCCCCACACATTTTTCTTACATTATCTTCCATTACGTTCCATCACAAGTGACTAGATATAGTTCCATGTGCTATAGAGGAGGATTTCATTGTTTATCCACACCAAATGCAATATTTGCATCTATTAACCCCAAGCTCTCAGTCCATCCCACTCCCTCCCACTCCCCCTTGACAACCACAATTCTGTTCTCCAAGTACAGGAGATTCTTTAAAACTCAAGAATATAGAGACAAAAAAAAAAAAATCAGTGAATGTAAGAGTTAGGGAAGGTAGAGGGATGAATAAGTGGAGTATCAATGATTTTTAGGGCAGTGAAATTCTTCTGTATGTTACTACAGTTTGGGATATTGTCACTATAAATGTTAAATCCCATAGAATGTGCAGTCCCTAGAGGGAAACCTAATGTAAAATAAACTATGAATTGAGGTGATAATGATGTATCGAGGTTGGTTCTTTAGATTTTAACAAATATATCGTTCTGATGAGGAGATTGTCCCAGTATAGAGACAAGGGATATATGGGATCTTTGTACTTTTCCCTCAATTTAGCTGTGAACCTAAAATCACTCTAAAAATAAAGCTTATTAATTTGCAAATATATTGTAGCTAAATACCTAAAGGAAATCTTATAACTAAGTGAAAAATAGACTCATTATAGCATTAATGCCTCCCACTTTCTCACCACACTACCCCTTACTTCACAGGTCAAGGAATCAATGTGGGGATTCTGTGCATTGCTAATTCTCCCATTCCAATTATGCATCTGGAACTGAGGAATTAACCACAGCATGTGTTCTGTGACCACTGACCCACTGCAAATAGACCTGAGCTAAAGTTCCAAAAATCATAAAATTTCTATTAGCTACTGCTCTGCTGGACCACTTTCTTGTTTTAGATCTCCTGGAATAATTTTCAGATCAAAGTCAGTAGTCCTGAAACTTCTGATTATTTTGTTTTCCACAATGCAGTTACTCTGATTAAATGCCATATATGCCTTTGGAGAAGTCTGGGAGAAAGATACATTGTAAACTTTTAACAATGTACAAGTGTCCTTCCTCAAGAGGACCCAATCTCCTCTTTTCTCATGAAATTCTAAATCTCTAAACTGGTTTAAGTCTGAGAATTGATTGCAAAGCCATGAATCTGTTTTTATGATTCTAGTTAGCATTGTCTTCACATAAACTAGAGGTGTTCTTCTAATACAGATGAACTAAGAATTTATTATAATTATTATCCATCTCACTTCTAGAGAAACCATGATCAACTAGACAACACAATAAGTATTCTTTTGTGTATTCTGCTTGTTTTTTTTTTTTTTTTTTTTTTTTTTTTTTTGACTCTGCTGTCCATTGGGGTAACAGTGCCCCACATTACTTTTGGGATTAACTGCCCTAGTTTGGCCGGATTCCTGGGGTTAAGTTACTTCCACTGAATCTGGATTTCTAAAATCAGCAACCATAATTTCCACTAATGGTCTGGTCCATGGAAAACAGCCATCACAGACCTTATCAAGAATGGTGAGACTCCCTCTACAAATTTATTTCTCAGGATATCGATCAAATTTATGTCTCTGGATCCTCACAAGTTGGCTGAGAAGATCTTAATTGACACACTGACACAAATATTCCATATATCCATGGCTTTGAATATCTTTGTCAACATTAAATCAAGGTTGGTCTGGCATTCCTAAACCACTAACTGTGGGACACCTTTCAGTTCATGTGTTTGTTACCACTCTGCAAACTGTTAAGAGCCTTTCTTAAATCCACTTTTAGCAATGATAAATGAAGAATCTCTGCTTTTATCAAAAAGTAAGGCCTGATCATAATTTATGTTTTTTTTTTCTATGATTATCCATTTGCACATATATTCCCTGGATTTCTGTCTGTATAAATTAGAAAAGTCAAGTAGTTATTTTATTTTATTTTTTCTTTTTGCCATATTTCTTGGGCTGCTTCCATGGCCTATGGAGGTTCCCAGGCTAGGGGTTGAATTGGAGCTGTAGCCCCCAGCCTATGCTAGAGCCATAGCAACATGGGATCTGAGCCATGTCTGTGACCTACACCACAGCTCACAGCAATTCTGGATCCTTAACCCACTGATCAAGGCCAGGGATCAAACCCACAACCTCATGGTTCCTAGTCGGATTCTTTAACCACTGAGCCATGATAGGAACTCCCTAAAGTAGTTATTTTAGAGTGTAGTTCACCAATCATGTGTCACACTGTACCTCATCTTTAGGGGCCCTCTGGGAATTTTAACTGGTTAAGGAACTAAAAGCAACTTGGGGTGTCTGTGGTGCATCCTGAGGAGAATCAGCATTGCCTTTCATGTCAACAGTTAGAGGGAAACTCATGGCAGTTTCTTCAGGCAAGGAAGGGTTAAACTTTCAGCCAAAGGATGAGTGGCCATATCCACTGGGGGTGGAGAGACCACTTCACTGACAAAGAACATTCATCTTCTCTCTGTTCCTTCTCAGTTTCCTCAGCATCCAGAGTACTAAGGCAGAATCTGTATTTCATTAATTATTTTTATTTCTAACATCTTCATCCTATATCAAGTTCTTCTACTTATAACTCCTAAATATTTCTTTTTTTTTTTTGTCTTTTGTCTTTTTAGGGCCACACCCTCAGCACATGGAAGTTCCTAGGCTAGGGGTTGAGTTGGAGTTGAAGCTGCTGGCCTATGGCACAGCAACATAGGATCTGAGCTGCATCTGTGACCTGTACCATAGCTCATGGCAATGCTGAATCCTTAACCCACAGAGTGAGGCCAGGGATCAAACACACAACCCCATGGTTACTAGTTGGGTTCATTAACCACTGAGCCATGACAGGAACTCCATTATAACTCCTAAATATTTCTTGAACTCTTCTCTATTTTTACATTGTAATTTGGTTTCCTAGATGCAGACTCTGAGATACAATTTTTTTATTGAGAGTACTATATAAGAAGATTTGAGATAAGTTGCCTGTGAGAGGAAGAAAAGACAGATAAAATTAGAGTTTGGCTTCAGCCTGGATACATGGAACTCTGCAGTATATACTGTATTGCAGAACTGGTTTCAAGTGAAGTCCAGGAAACCAGGCCTTTTCATCCCTGCTCTGATCACTCATTTCCCTCTGGTGCACCCTTGGATACATGGGCTTTATTCCCAATGATGCAGCTCCAGTCTTCTCTGATCAATTGTCAAGAAAGAATGGGACTGTGTGCTGTCAGCAGCCTGGACACACAGCAGCTATTCCTGGGTGCAGTGGGACCCAGTGAAGGAGATCTGACCAGGAGCAGCTGTGTCCACAGCATTCTGAATCATCACTGGCACCACCAAATTCAAGCCTCCATCATGTCACATCTAAATCATTACAGTAATCTCCTAGCTACCCTTCTGCTGCCTTCTTGCATCCTTCAATTTATTTTCCATATTGAAACTAGAATTATCATTCTAAAACCTGAAACTAACTTCAAAATTTTCTAGCTTAAAATATATAAACTAGAAATGTTCCCTATAGTACTTAGCATTAAGCCTTAACACAATTATGAGACCCTTCTGGAACTTCTCTGTTCCTATCTCTCAAACTTCATAATTTATTATTTTCCCATTATGGGCTAAGTATCCAACATGTTGCCTGGCACACAGTAGACATTTAGTAAATTATTTTTGAATAAATAATTGATTTAACAACCACAGGAATATTTAATTTATTAGGATTTCTTCAGTCATATTCACCTTGTGACCTTTGATATATATTCCACCACCTAAGCAACACTGTTACTCTCCCTGATGACTGTTCATGCCTCTGCTTCTATTTTATCCCATTTTGAGGTCTTTACATTCTGAATTTTTTTTCTGACCCAGCAAGGTCTTTTTTGTGTGTCTTTCAAATGAGATTTTATGACACAATGTGCTTCATTATCTTACTGGTTATAACACTGTGGTATAGTTGTCTGCTCCCTTTTGGGGGTTTCTCTGCTAAAGCATCACTCAAATTTTTCTTTATTCACCGCTTAAGCCCCCCAAAAAATCAAGGTGCCTGATACAATCCTTGGACTCAAAATACTTGTTTAATGAATGAAGGCGGGAATAAATGAATGGAATATGTTTATTCTGAAATTGCAAAATTTGTGTGGATGAATCTACATATTCCAAAAACTGCTTTTCATGATGTAATGTTACCAAAAAGCAAGCTGATTCACAGCAAAGTTTAGCAAAACCTAGCTGTATCCACAGTGTGATGAAATCTTGCTAAGAGCAGGAAGAATATCAAGGTAAACTATTTCTTCATACTCAGTTTCAATAATTTTTCCTATTCCTATTTTAAGCAATAACAAAAACAAATTGTGGTTTCCAGAAGATATGTAAATAAAAGTCTAGATAAAGGTAGAAAATTTTTCCTAGGCTTGCGTAGTGTTTTTTTTTTTTCTTTATTTTATTGAATTTATTCATCTTTACACTTATATTTAGTCATTTGGTAGCTATTATAAACTACATATTATTCTACTTGTCCCAATTCTTGTTTTTAAGTAGGTACACATATTATGACTATGACTGTTTTTTTTTTCTTAATGACTGTACTGTTGCAAATGGGAGTTCCCAGATCAGGGATTGAATCCCAGCCACAGCTCTTAACTTTCATTACAGCTGTGGCAATGCCTGATCCTTTAATCCACTGCGCTAGGTTGGGGATTGAACCATGCCTCAATAGTGACCCTGAGCCACTGCAGCCACTGTGCCACAGTGGGAACTCCAATATGGTTGTTTAATACATTAAAATTCATGATAAAATATTACTTTAATACATTAAATAAAATGAAATTCCTCTTTCTGATGGATTATCAGTATAAGATGGTCAAATGGACAATACAAAATGATTCATAGGGGTTTAAGAAAATTTGGAATCATGATGTAATATTTATCATTCATCTTTGAGAGATTAAATGGCCCATGTCTTTTATATTCCTAAAAAAGTTACATAGCACAATGTTATAGAAAATATCTAACCATCTACCTTGATATTTAAAAATGGGCAGTTTTACATATACAACTATTAGATTTTAGTTATATGTAATAAACCAATGCTATAATAGCATATATGCTAATATATACTATTATATAGTGCAACACATTATATATATTAAGAATAAAAAGGAAATTATTTCTTAATATGATGATACACATGTAAAAAGTTACATTATTTATTACATGTGTGTGTGTGTGTGTGTGTGTGTGTGTGTGTGTGTGTGTGTCTGTGTGTCTGTGGGTGTGTATACAGTCCAGCACAGTCCCATAGTCTGTTTCTATTAATGGTGACTATTCTAATTATGTTTCCTTTTTGTCATCATTTCCTGACAATGTGCCATGTGGTTAAGATCGTAGTCTGAGTGATCAGTTATATTCTGATTATTTGCTCTTCAATATTTCTGTTTTGGAACTTACTCATTTTTGTTTTTTCCCTCAGCTGTTAATGGTGATATCAGCAGTTCCTACCCACCTTTTGGGATTGTTATAGAGATTATTAATAAATACAAGTATATTTATTTATTGCCTTCAAGTCACTTTATTAGAATAAAATTTTTGAATCCATATAAATTGATGAGTTTAGTGATAGTGAGTCCCAATTTGAGAGAATTTTACAAATATTTAAAAAATAGTCCTGGGCTACTCCCCGCATATTCTTTCACCCACTTCAACTCCTCTTTTGCAGAATCTATGCTTTGCAGTGATTTTTTTTCTTTATCTCACAGGTATTATTTGCTGAGGTTAACAAAAATGTCATTATGACACTTTCCTTTCTTCAATCAAATTTGAGCTCTAGGAACATTTATATTTCACTTCAAAAAGATTTACTACTACAAAATTTCCTAGTATCAATTTTCATCTGGGCATTTCTCAAGGTATAGACTAAGGGATTTAACATAGGAGTTACCATAGTGTAGAATACAGCAACTTCTTTATCAATAGCTAAAGTAGCTGATGGTCATGGGTACACAAATATTCAGGGCACCAAAAATAGGACAATTGCTGTGATGTGGGAGACACAGGTAGAGAGGGCTTTGTGTCTGGCCTCCAAGTTTTGGGTCCTTAGGGAGTGAAGGAAGACCCCATAGGAGCCAACCAAGATTAGGAAGTTTAATAGGAAGACAATCCTGTTGGTAGCAACAAAGAGCCCTAGAGTACATGTATCTGTGCAGGGAAGATTGAGCAAAGGTATCAGATCACATATAAAGTGATGTATGACATTAAGACCACAAAAGGGTAATCTGAAGATGAAGAGGATCTGTATGAATCTATGAAGAAAGCCTCTCATCCAAGAAACTCCCACTAAAAGGCCACACAGCCACCAATTCATAATGGTGGCATACTGCAAGGGCTTGCAGATGGCCTCATAGTGGTCATAGGCCATCACAGTAAGCAGAATGACATCAGCACCTCCAAAGAAATATTCCCCATATATTTTGATCATGCATACATTGAAAGTGCTTGTTTACTTTTCATAGAGTGAGTCTACAATCAGTTTAGGGGTATTGACACAGGAATAGCAAGCATCAGTTAATGAGAGATGAGTCAGGAAATAATACATGGGGACCCCATTAATGGGCTGGTAGTGATGGTGACCATGGTGAGCACATTTCCTACAATAGCAACAGTGTAGATGACCAAAAACACAACAAATATGACTTTCTGCATCTTCAGATTCTGCGTAAGTAGAATGAACTCTGTCACATTGTTCCTAGTATCCATGTAGTTCATGTTATTGTTAACCACATTACCTGAAAAAGGTGCTTATTTTTACCTCTACCTTGAGTTTATTAAGCCTTTCCATCCAATAAATAGCAAATGTCTATATTGTACTAGATTCTAAATTCTTATAAGATTTTCCTTGAGATTAAAAAAATGATCTGATCTCTTGAAGATTATTCATTTGTGAGTGTATGAGAAAATGTGAGTATGCGTGTAAATATGAGAATATAAGTATACGAATAGGATAATATGAGTGTAAGGATAACAGGGATTTGAGAGAGAGGGAATCTTATGTATAAATCTACAAAAGAATTTTTTGTGACTTGGATGAAGTGGGCTGAGGTTTAGTAAGGGGACAGAAGCCAAAGAATTACATTTAAAAATGTAATTAAATGTAACAATACATTGGTAATGGTAAAATAATGAAATAGGTACAGGAAGCTATGTTTTTTCAATCCAATAACTTTATAAAAGGGGATAAATATACTTTAATGATTGATTGCTATGGAAATGGAATAACAGAAGGCTGTGCATAGTATTTTGCCATCCATGTAGACTGTAGTAAGGAATTTTAGATATCAATGTTAATAGTAATACATATTATAATATTAACTAAAACAATTTAAATCTACTATACATCAATGAAATTAATTTTAATTAACTTATTGAATACTTACTGCACACTATGTTTTTTTCAGACATTTAATTAATCCTCATTACAAGCCTATGAGATGATTACCGCTATCATTTTTGTACTTGTTTTACACACTAGGGAGTAGAAGCAGAGAAAAGTTAAGGATCTTGACAAAACCAAGCAGCTAATAAAGGGAAGATCTAAGATTAGTTCAAATTATACATCTTATATTTATTTTCCTCTAAATTCTTAAACTCTGCCCTATATTGTTAGGTTAAAATAAACACTGTTGAACTAGTCAACTCATTTTGATATGACCATAATAATTATGGTTACTTTAATGCTATTTCAGAGGCAAGTGTATATGACTCAATTTCACTGACAGACATATAAATACACACACACAGACAAACCTATACACATAGTACGACATACTGGAATTTCCAATTTTGAATAACTATGTGGTCCTGCTTTCATTGAAGGTATATTTTCATTTTCTCTCTCCTTCACCCTAGTATCTTTCTTCCCCAGTTTCCCTACAATGTATGGATCTACAGACTCTTCTGAGAAGTGTTGAAATAATTATCCTGGTGGTTGAGTATATTTGTTTGAGAATCGGAAAAAAAAATAAGGTTAGAAAATTGCCTTTCCCCACTATCATCTTCTTGATCTGAGATAGATTTCTTGTCACCTTACAATCTTGTTTCCTCTAATAACAAGTGAGAAGAATAATAATATCCACTCAGGTTATTATGAGTATATCCATTACACTGCTATAGTCAAAGAATCTTCACTTATTTATATGACTTTCTATGTATGTGGGCAGGAAGAATTGACATTTTCAGCAATAACACAGAAAAACATTTAACCATGCAATAAACTGGAATAATCACCTTCAATTTTACTTTGAAAGAAGCTACAGGAGACTCATATTATGGATAAATTGGATCCCAAGAAAAATCTTCATATTGGACTAAATAGGTTATGATTTGTATCATTAATAATTAACATTTATATATTTGTTTGTGTCAAATGTATTTAAATTATGTTTGCATTCTCATGATTAGCCTTCCTTTTTCAAAATGTGTCTTTTGGCAAAAGAATGATATCTTGTGTTAGAGAGCTGGGTCCTACAAATTTCTATATCTCTATGTTAAATTAGATTAATCATGATTATCAACTTGAAGAATGGGGGAGATGAAGCACACTATTATTCCATTTGAAAAATGTTGAAAATCATGCTTATTATATATGTTAAGTAATAAGATTTAAAAAGAATCAGCACTATTGAAAAATTTACCTCCTGGTATTGGGTAATATTGATGATATTTGAGAGTGTTCAAAAATAATTTCATCTTCAAAATGACTTTATTTGGATATAATGGAAGACATGACACAATAGGAAAGACACTATTCAGATAATTCAGTATCACATCAATGATAGAAAGTAAGTCATTTAATATTCCAAATATTTCCTTCCAGCTTAAAGACTCAAATTGTTTAAAAAAAAACCTGGGAGTTGAATTTAGAATGGAATCAATTGGGACACTATGTAAAATGATCATCTATAGATGGCTATTGTCCCATAGGCAGGAGGCAATATGTATGGTAGAAAAATATACAAATGGGTCATTCAATCCTTTATACATCCTGCTCTGGATATGCAAACAAAAAAGACATTTTCACATGCAATTCATGGATATTTAAAGATGTTTCCACAAAAGTTCAAGCACATTTTTCTTATAGCTGCTGTCTTCTCTCCTAGGATTTAATTACCTTCTTTGATGGAAAGGCTTTGTCTTAGAAGCAGGTATTCTGGAGAGACATTTTGGAAAAGCACATATTCTTATGTGGGGAATTGATGTCCTTCACCTGGAAACAAAACATGTCAGTCCCTTTCCTTTGTCTGAATCTGGGTATATAACAAACTTCAATGTCAGGTGAATAGCAAGGATGGTGTACTTCCGTGTGAAGATCTTTGATGTAGTTAACCTGTTCACTCATGTTAGAGAGAGAATTTCTGTCTTATTACCAATGTTATAACTCTTTTCTGGAAACCTAGCATGCATTACTTGAGAGCTAGAGTAGCGAGGGCATAAAATTAATGACAGTGGTTTAAAAGTACTGAAATTCATTACCCATTTTTCACATTCATCAGAGGCCCATGGAAGAAAACTGAAATTCTAAAATGTTCTCATTAAGTTATCTGTGGTACTCTTGTGATAGTTATTATAGTACATTAAGCAATATTAAACATGTTGAGAAACATCTAAACCCAAAATCTCATTCTAAGTTCAAATACAAGTAAAGTTCTACATTCTGGCCACTTGGTATGTATATATGTATGTCTGTATGTATGTACATATGTAGAATGAAAATACAACCTACAGAATGGGAGAAAATATTTGGAATGGATGCAACTGACAAAGGATTAATCTCCCAAATATACACATCACTCAGACAGCTTAATATAAAAAAAAAATCAAAAAAAATAGGTAGAAGATCTCAGTAGATATTTCTCCAAAGAAGACATGCAGATGGCCAAAAAGCACATGAAACGATGCTCAACACCACTAATCATTAGAGAAATGAAAGTCAAAACTACACTGAGGTATCACCTTACACAATTCAGAATAGCCATCAGCAAAAAGTCTACAGACAATAAATGCTGGAGAGGGTTTAAAGAAAAAGGAAACCTCCTACATTGTTGGTAGGAATGTAAGCTGGTATAACCACTATGAAGAAAAGTACGGAGGTTCAGTAAAAACTAAAAGTCAAGCTAGCATATAATCCCACAATTCCACCCTTGGATTCATATATAAAGAAAACAATAATTTGAAAAGAAAAATAAACTCATATTTAAAGATGAGGCAAAACATAAAAAACCCAAAGTCTGTTCCCTAAATTCTTCTTTCTTCCTTAAACAATGTGTTTAACATTCTCTTAGTTTTCTATTCAATACTGTTAAAATACTGAAAAAAATATATTCAGTTAAAATTTTCCTTAAATTATAATTATAAATTGCATTCTCTGAATAAAACTATTATTAGTAAACATATACTATGATCATTAATCAAAATTTAAAAATTTCAGTAACTATTTCTAATATCTGTTTTATGGTGAAAATAGACAGCCTATGCTAAATTTTCATGTTTATTCAAAGTTCCTTGTGTGTCTTATCTTGATTAAAAACCAAGACAAGCCAATAATATAGGTTATTTTCATTTCAATTTTACAGACAAATATGGAGGTCTAGGATTTTTTTTTTTTTTGTCTTTTGTCTTTTTGTTGTTGTTGTTGCTGTCTCTTGGGCCGCTTCCGCGGCATATGGAGGTTCCCAGGCTAGGGGTGGAATTGGAGCTGTAGCCACCAGCCTACGCCAGAGCCACAGCAACGCGGGATCCGAGCCGCGTCTGCAACCTACACCACAGCTCACGGCAACGCCTGATCGTTAACCCACGGAGCAAGGGCAGGGACCGAACCCGCAACCTCATGGTTCCTAGTCGGATTCGTTAACCACTGCGCCACGACGGGAACTCCTTTTTTTTTTTTTTTTTTTTTGAGGCTAAAGCGTGATAACAAAAAATTACGAGATGTTTACCAGGCACTTTACTTAATCCTTAAATGAAAGAAAGGGGTTCCTGTTTTAGCTCAGAGGGTTCAGAACCTGACACATATACGTGAGGATGAGGGATCAATTCCTGGCTTTGCTCAGCGGGTTAAGGATCTGGCATTGCTACAATCTGTGGCATTGGTCACATATGTGGCTCGGATCTGGCATTGCTGTGGCTGTGGTGTAGGCCTCAGTTGCAGTCCCAATTTGACACCCAGTGTGTCAGAGTTGCAGCCCTTAAAAAATTAAATTAAATGAGACATAGAATTCATACTTTCTCTTTTGATGAATCCCTTCTGAGGGCATTCAATGGATATATAGAATTATTTAAAAATTAAATTATTTAAAAATTACATCATTTTCCCAGTTTTTATTTGACTCTAGGTCCTTTTGAACCACATAAAAACTTTCCCTATGTAACACCTTACTTACTCTATTAATTTTATTTTTTTAATCTGCATGCTAGGTTATTTTATCTTCCTCTATACCTCTTACCTTAGTTCACTAATTGATCTGAAATACAAATAGCCATGACACCCTATACAGTGTTTGTGTCTGCTCATGTGTATGCTGGCATTATAGAGGAGTAGATTAGATGACTTTATAATGGAATCATGTCATTTCAATTCTCTCTTTTCTATATGGCTGTCTTTATGCATCACATGTCAATTTCAAGAGACAAATGCTGACATTGAACTTTTTTTGTCTTTTTTTTAGGGCCTTACTCATGGTATACGGAGGTTCCCAGGCCAGGGGTCAAATAAGAGCTATAGTTGCTGGCCAACACCACAGACACAGCAACACAGGATCTGAGCCATGTCTGTGACATATACCACAGCTCATGGCAATGCCAGAACCTTAACCCACTGTGAGTGAGGCCAAGAATAGAACCCCATCCTCATAGTTACTAGTTGGGTTTTTTAACAGCTGATACATGCCAGGAACTCTGACCGAACTTTTTAATGTCCCAGAAATTAAAAATAAGTGTGAAGAAGAAAACCTGTGCTATTGTACTGAATTTATTTCACAATAAACTTTAAGTGGAGAACATGGTGAGAACTCCTAAGACTGACCCACTTGAGGAATAAGAAGCTTTTGCATTCATCTTCCTTGTGACCTATAAAAACAAAGGCAGCTCATAATCTTATATGCAATTGTATGTTTTATTCCACAATAATCATACACTATCATATTTGATATCTGCACAAATTTAGAGAAACCATGACTCAATACATAACGAGGCCAGGTTTACAACTCGTCTTTTTTTCTTGAGGTTATTTTGACATGCCATAATTTTCTCATAGCATTTTTCACTTCTGTATTCCTCAGTGTGTAGATGAGTGGTTTGAGGAAGGGTGTTCCAATAGTATAAAATATTTCCACCATTTTGTCCATGGGGAATGTGGTTGGGGTGGAAATATATGAATGTTTATGGACCAAAAAATAAGACAACTACAATGATGTGGGATGTGCAAGTGGAGAGAGCTTTTTTCCTCCCTTCTAAACTGTTGTTTCACAGAGAATGTGAGCTGACAATGTATAAGCTTATCAGAATTATAAAACTGCCTGTGCAAATGGCTCCCCTATTGAACAGCACCAGTAGGGTCATCACATAAATATCCATGCAGGAAATTTTCAACAAGGGCTGCATATCACAGCAATAGAGATCAATCAAATTGGATCCACATAAGGGTGACCTCAAAGCCAGGATAATTTGAGCCAAAGAATGTATAAAAGACCCTATCCATGCAAGAACAATAAGGGTGACACAGACTTGTTGCCTCGTGATGATTGCATAATGCAACGGCTTGTAGATGGCCATGTAGCAATCCATGGCCATGAGGACAAAGACAAAGTCCTCCATGCATCCAAATAAATGAAGTGCAAAGACCTGAGTCAGGCAGTCATTGTAAGACATGATTTTCTTTGCAGACAGAGAATCCACAATGAGTACAAGGGATGTGGAATTTGAGAAAGAGATATCAGCAATGGAAAAAAAATAGGAAAAAACTATATAGCGCTCCCAAATGCCCACCTGTTCACAGTAATAAGCAAATTGTCCACCACAGTTCCTACATAGAAAGTGAAGAAAATTGAAAACACTATTTTCTGCTTCTTAGAATCTTGTGTCAATCCTAACAGTATCAACTCCATTACACTCTTATTTTTCTGCATTGTTTCACTTAATGAGTAGAAAGCACTAGTTTAAAAAAATCTGCAAAGGGGAAAAGAAAAAAATACTCATGATGTGAAAACTAAAATTGGAGGTCAAATACATATTCTAGATCATATAACTCCCACTTTACAATGGGTAATCATTTACCTGCTGTGTGCTACTTTTATCAGAAGAAAATGGAATTCATAATACTTAATCTATTTTCATGATTTCTTATGAAAATGATGATATAAGGAATAGGAAAATAAGAAAAATAAATAATTCTTCAGATTAAATAAATATTTATTTACATTATTTGGCATGAGTGAATAACTTCAACTGAGTGTTTTTTTAGTTTTTATCAAGGACATATTGATATTAGGTAACATGTTGCAGAATTAGAGCAAACTTCTACATGAATTACTTTCACATTTCTTTCAAATTCTTTCACATTCCTGACAAAGTGTAGAGTGATAAAATACTCTTCTAGTATATATTGTATGAAAGAATGGTTCTCTAAACATTTCAGTTATATTCCATAATAAAACTTAAATGCATGTGCATGTTTGCCCCCCTCCACACAATAGAAGGTGAGAGGGAGAGGAAGAAAAATAAATATCAAATTTTAGCAATGCATACATCATCAGCAGGTACAATCCATTATGAGATTTATTTTAATCGCTTGCTTTAATTCAGTTTACTTTACTTTTCAAAATTTTATAGTTTATAATTTTAAATTCAGCTCATATTTTTTAAAAATTATAATCTTTAAATTATATTATGCTGCCCAAAGTTAAATTTGTCCCTTTATTAATTATTTTTATCAATCTTTCAATATGTTTTCTTAAGGTACAAGGTCTCACTGAGTGTAAAATGAATGAAAAATGGAAGGATAACACTTTCCAAAAATCAGAACACTCTTTTGAATTTCATGTTTAATGTTAAACACCAGGAATTTTAAGAAAAATGATCTCAGGAAGCTCAAAGTCAAACCTGAAACTATTAAATATAATTTTTGTGATATACATAATTTTTCCATGTCATTTACTTTGATTTCAAGTAAAAGAAGATAAAAATACAGTATTTGCTCATATCTTGCTATATGCCAAACACTGGCCAAATTGTTTTATATGCCCTCATATACTCCAAATAGTAGTATAGTCCATAACAAAGTATAAGGGCCAAATTGAAGAGGTATATTTATAATGTATATACCAGAAAAAAATCATAATTTTCAGGTATAAGTATATTAAACCTGTTAACATAAAAATTATAGTAAAATAAACAATTGGCTCAATAATTAGTTTTAAGAGACTAATCCTTAAATATAATTAAGCCTATTAAAATATGCTCAATTTTATTCACTGTTAAATATGTTCAAATTAAATGGCCAACTAGATAACTTTTTCACCTATCATTTTAATATCACTGGTGGTTCAAATCTGTTGACATATAGAGTGCTGACAAGTACAAGTTGACATATAGACTGGGTAATAATCAATCCTATTCATTTTTTAGGAGTCTAAGTGGGCACAATCTTCTAAGGAGTAATTTTCAACATTATAATATTAAAACCACATGTTGACATGGGTCTAGAGATACCATTTCCAACAGATATGCTCACTCAAAGGGACAAAAGCTATCATTGCAGCACTTTCTTTGGTAGCAAAAGATAAGAAAATACTTAAAATACATCTGAAGGGAACTAATGAATAGGGATTGTTTTATTTTTACAACCTACCTGTAGATTAAAAACCATTAGAATATAAAGTATATTAGCAATGAATATCTTACTTTATTTAACATGTCCTCACAATTTATCTGTGTTTTGTTTTTGTTTTTGTTTTTGTTTTTTTGTCTTTTTGCCATTTCTTGGGCCGCTCCCGCAGCATATGGACGTTCCCAGGCTAGAGGTCGAATCAGAGCTGTAGCCACCGGCCTACACCAGAGCCACAGCAATGAAGGATCCGAGCCACGTCTGCGACCTACACCACAGCTCACCGCAACGCCGGATCGTTAACCCACTGAGCAAGGGCAGGGATCGAACCTGCAACCTCATGGTTCCTAGTCGGATTTGTTACCCACTGCGCCACAACAGGAACTCCTTATCTGTGTTTTAACATGGGTCAGAATCTTCTCATTTTTAATGGTGAATAATATTCTGTTGACTATATACATCTACTCATATGTTGATTGATATTCTACTCATACCTTGAATGATTCTTTGGTTTCTAAAACATTTTCGTTCTTCTGAAGAATACTGTTAGAAATGTAGCTGTACAAGTATCTTTTTGAGTTCTTGCTTTCATATATATATTGTCTTTTTGCCATTTCTAGGGCTGCTTCCTGCAGCATATGGAGTTTCCCAGGCTAGGGGTCTAATCGGAGCTGTAGCTGCCAGCCTAGGCCAGAGCCACAGCAACTAGGGATCCAAGCCGTGTCTGTGGCCTACAGCAGAGCTCACAGCAATGCAGGATTGTTAATCCACTGACCAAGGGCAGGGATCGAACCTGCAACCTCATGGTTCCTAGTCGGATTCGTTAACCACTGCGCCATTATGGGAACTCCTCGCTTTCAAATATTTTTAGCATATACCCAGAAGTGGAAATGCTTGTTCATATGATAAGATTATTTTTATGTTTTTGAAGTATGTCATACAGTCTTCCACAGTAGGTACACTAATTTACATCCCCCCACACAGTACACAAGTGTGATGAATAATATTGGACATCTTTTCATGAGCTTATTGGCTGTTGGTATATCTTTTTTTGAAAAAAAGTGCCCATTGAAGTTTTTTGCATATTTACTCACTGGGATATTATTTGTTATTGGGTTGTAAAAAATCTCCTGTACATTTTGGACAATAACTCCTTATCAGATAGGTATTTATTTCCTGCTATTCCATGAGTTTCTTTTTCTCTCTGTTGATTGTGTTCTGTGATGCACAGAGGTTTTGAATTTTGATATAGTCCAACTTATCTATGTTTTCTTCTTTTGCCTTTGTTTTTGGTGTCACTCAAAAAAAAAAAAAACATTGATTAATCTAATGTCTTGAATTTACTTTCTGATTTTTCAAAAGTTTGCATAGTTTTAGCCCTTCTAATAAGGTTTTTTTATCCATTTGCATATACTGTGAAGATGATGTAAGTTAATGGTACACCATCATCCTTTTGCATATGAGCAATAGAATAGATGTCTAGTTTTGCCAACTAAATTTGTTGAAAAAACTATGGTCTTGGAATTCTTGTAGAAAGCAATTTGAATGTTCATGTAATGTTTTATTTGGGTTTTTCTAATCTATTCCATTGCTCTATATGCCTGTCTCTATGCCAGTGCCACACTGTTTTGATTAGTATAGATTTACAGCAAGTTTTAAAATCAGGACATATAAGACAACCACCTTTGTTTTACATTTTAAGGATATTTTAGCTATGGGGTCCCTTGAGACTCCATATTAATGTTTTAAATGTTTTCCACATCAGTAATAAGTCCAATTTTAAGTGATTTTTCCATTCCTGCAAAAAGGGATTGTTTCAAATCTGTATTGACTTAGATATTATTGATAGCTTAAGAAAATTGTTTCCCAATCTATGGTATTGTGATGTCATTCAGAGCCAATAGTTTATAGATGAAGACATTTACTATAATGAACTGTCTTCTTGTGATTGTGGAAATTGGCAAGTCCAATACCTACTGAGCCAATATCCTATCTTGAATCCAGAGGCTAGAAATTGCTTTCATCCAAGAAGAGTCAGTGTCCCAGTTCAGATCCATAGGCTGGAAGCTGCTGGAGAATAAGTAAGAACTGATGTGCCAGCATGCAGACTTTCAGACAGATAGGGCTAATATTTCAGTTTGAAGGATCTTTGGCTAGAAAATTCCCTCACACTCAGAGGATGTGAGGCTTTTGTTATTTTCAGAGATTCAATTGGCTAGATTGATAGGATGAGGACCACTCACAGTAGAAAAGACAATCTTCTTTACTCAGTCTACCTATTCAAATGTTATTGTCCATCCTGAAAAACCTCACAGACAGAGCCAAAACAATATGCATCACCTTAAACCATATTCGGTCTCCAAAGGAAAACAATCATAATTCAGCCTAACATGACACAACTGTCCCATGTACATGTGAAATTGCAAATATCCTTCTCAAGAAGCAGAGGTAATAAACTTGGGAGGTAAAGTCATTGATGTCATGTAACAAATTTTGTGATGAAAATTAATAATATAATACTGTGATAGAAAGTCAACATATTTCATGTTACATGATAAAGTGATAAGATCAAGAAGAAAACAAATATATATGTATAACATGTATGTATGTATACATGTATAATATACACATACCAGTATATTCACAAATAGAGAGGATATCCAATTACTGTTTTCATTTCTGTAACTGGTTACATGGTTGTAGCTGGTGTTAGTAAATAATTTCTTCTGTTACTAATTTTATATTCCTTTTGCCTTCACAGAAGTCTAGGCTGTCCATAAGTCTTTACCTGGTGGGGATACATAGACCTTTCCAAAAAGTCTAGGTCATTAGCAGTTCTGACTGGATTGGGCTGTTGTAGTTTTCTACTGATCTTTATCCTCAGTTGCAGTAATGCTAAAAGAGGCCATTTGGGAGCTACTTTATTCCAACTACATGTTTCCTTATCTCCACTGAGAAACAGTAGTTAACATTCCCCTTAGTAGTTAGGATCAACACCCAAACATCACAGTAACTTATTTACTTGCCTGTTGATTCAGAGGCATGTACATCCCAAAGAGGTCAGGCAGGGGTATTAACTCTCTGTTCAACAGAATCTTGTTGAAGAAGCTTTGAAGAAGTATTTATCCCTTTGGGAATAAGACCTCCAGGCAAGCAGAGCATATGCTAATGGGAACAGGAAGCAAAATTCTTGCTAATAGTTTATTAAAGTTAGTAGTGAATGATGTCACTCCCACTTTGACCCTCTCTGAGATGGGACAAAAATATTTTTGTGTCTTTTTGCCCATTAAGACAACCAGGTAACTATATCTCTTCTCCAAATTTTATTGTCACCAGACTTCCAACCACATTACTTCCAAGTTCCTAATCCAATCAAAACATTGGTCAAAACTGTGAATCCTGGTATATTGTATATCTGGGCATTTCTGCCTCCAATAAAAGTGAACCAATCAATGGATGCAATCCTGCAAGTTTACCCTTTGGGAGTATTTTCATCATGATTGACCCTTAGGAATTTTGCAGAATGGGGCTGAGGTGCTGTAGCTCTCCACCTTCAGGTTATGCCTGCTTATCATTTTGGAACTATCTGTTTACAAGTCCCGAGTATTTTCTTCCTCTGTAAACTTATCATCATCAACTCCAGATGAATACATAGGTGTGGGCAGGGAACAAGAAAGCAGTGTAACTGGGTTGGAGGCCATGAGTATTTCTGTCACTTATCCATGCAACATTGCCTTCAGGTGCTACTTGGGCCATATCACTTATGTAATGCATAATGAAGTACGGCTGTGCACATCCAGATAATGGCTTTGATGGGTCAGATAACACCAAGTTCATGATGGGCAGCTCTGATTGCATAGTAACTTGGGGGCCCATGGTGAAGCTTTCAGTTTCTCCTAAGGCCCAGAGCAGGCCAAGAGCTCTTTCACAAAAGGAGAGTAGTTATTTTCTGAGGATGACAGGACTCTGCTCCAACATGCTAAGGGCCTGGTCTGCAGTTCACATGTGGAGGCCTGCCAAAGCCTCCAACATCCCTCTCTGCCACTGATACATCAAGAACTGAGGATCTATTGCATCATTTTCCCCATGTGGCAGAGAAGCTTGCATGATAACATGGATCTTTTGCAGACATTTCTTTTTCTGGGCCCTGCTCAAAACCAGCACATTTTCAAATAGCATTAGGTGAGAGAAATATACCTATATGAAAAATAGATTGACTCCCAAATCCAATTATACCCAATGGAGCATTGTGTATCTTCTTTGGTTATAGGAGTGGACACATGGAATAAGCTCTCCTTCATGTTAAAAAGTATAGATTTATATGCCTCATATCATGGGGCCTCCAGAAATTTCACTGAGTTTGGGTCTCCTAATTTTAGTTTAACTTATCCCACTCTCTGACATGTAAATGTCTTACCAAAAAATCTAGAGCAGTTGCTAATTCTTGATCAATAGGTCCAATCATTATAATATCATTAATGTAATGGATCATGTGATATATTTTAGAATGAAAGACAATCAAGATTGTCTATGAAGTATAAATTACATTATGACATGGTACTGGCAATAGTTGATACACTTCTGGTGTAGGACAGTGGAGGCTTATTGGTAGCTTTTTCAAGCTGAAATCTACATGCTTCTGGTTGTCCTTATTGATAAAAAGATACAGATCTCTATCTATACATCAAGTACCAGCAGATCTTAAATGACAAATCCATCACATTATTCTAATCTCCCTATGCCTTTGCATCTCTTCTCTACATTAAACCAAGGCAGGTCTGAAATTTCTAAGTCACTCACCTTGGACCACTTTTGGTTCAAGTGTTAGCCACCACCACACTGATGGCACCACCCAACACTCCCAGCTGCAACATTACAGGCAGAATCCCTTCATAGTGATCCTGTATCAATAAATAGGTCTTATAAAAGTTTATTTTTATGATTACCTTATGCTATTAATTTCTATTCTCGTATATACCCTAGATGTCTATCTGTATAAATTAGAAAACTCAAGGAGTGTTAACCTTCTCATGTATTACCCTTAGCACCTCACTTTAATTGCCTCCTGATACCTGTGTCTAGTTACAGAACTAGAGGCAAAGGGGAGGTTGGGGTGAGTTATGAGGAGAATCATCTTGGTTTTCCATTGCAACTGATGCAGAGGAGGCCATTTGTTTCCTCAGTCATTGCGGGGTTAATCCTTCAAACACAACATGAGGGGTCTAGTCTTCTGGGTGTAGAGAGACCTCTTCACTGACAAAGAGCCCTCATCTTCTCTGCTCCTTCTCAGCTTCCTCAATCATCCAGTGAAATATGCCAGAATCTGGATTTCATTCATACCTCTTCAAGTTTTTATCCTATATCAAATTCTTTTATTTATAACTCATAGTACTTCTTGAATTATGATAAATCTCTCCATTTTAGTTTGGGATTCCCGTAATGAAGAAAATAAGATGAAATTATTATGAAATAATTTATAAAGTGAAAGGTAGAGGGAGGCTGCCTAAATATTTCTCCTTACAAAGTGAAATAGGGAGAACAAATTATGTACTCAGAATTAGAGTTTGGCTGAAGCCTGGAGCAATGGAAGCTATGAAATATGTATTGTACTTCAGTACTGGTTCTACCTTAAATCAAGGGGATCAACCTTTTTACCCTTACTTTAATCATTAATTGGGTCCTCTTGGGCCCAGGGATGTTAAGCATAATATCCAAGAAAGGCAGTTTCAATTTTCTCTCTTGCATTTGTCCAGAAAGATTGGAACTGTGAGCTCCTAGCAGTCCAGGAGCACTGCTAACTCTGTTCTAGGTGCACTGTCCCAGTGAAAGAGATTTGATTGGCACAGGTATCCATGCCATTCTGCATTGTCACTGGCACCACTTGAGTCCAATCCTCCATCATTTCACATTGAAATCATCACAGTAACTCCCTTATTTCTATTTTCTATTGTTGGTGTACTCTTCAATGTATTTTTAGTACATATCTTAAGTTATGTCTCTAAAACTCAAATATAATTTCATCAGTTTCTACTTTAAAATAACTTTTGAAAATAAACTGAAATATATATATATATCTATATAGATATAGATATTTATATATCTATACACACATACCAGAATCCCTTTGATATGTACCTGAAACTCAGGCAATATTAAAAATTGAGTATGTTTCTTTTGTTTTTTAAACTTTTATTTATTTATTCATTTATTTATTATTTATTTTGGTTTTTAGGGCCCCACCATGGCATATGGAGCTTCCAAGGCTACAGGTTCTGTTGGAGCTACAAATTCTGACCTACACCACAGCCACAGCAAAGCAGTATCAGAGTGTCCCCTGTTACCTACAATATAGCTCTTGACAATCCCAGATCATTAACCCACTTAGGGAGGCCAGGGATTGAACCCAAAACCTCATGGTTGCTAGTCAGATTATTTTTTTTAGATTTTTCATAGCACTTAGCTTTAAGTTGCTCCTATTCTTTGAAACTACATATATTGCTATTTACCCTTTACAATCTAAGTGTTTGGCATGGACAGTATGTTGCCTGTCACAGAGTTGGCATTAAATAAACAATCATGGAATGAATGTTGGATTTAACAATCACAGGTATGTCAACTTCGTGAAGATTCTGTGAATAGAAAGGATTCACTTTCTATTCTTCATTATATATTCCCTCTCTGAGAACACTATTATTCCAACTGATGCTTATTTACTCTGCTCACTATTTTCATATTTTGAGTCAATTTTTGATATATTTTCTCTCTGGAATCTTTTCCAAACCCCAAGATCTTTGCTGCATGTCCCTCAAACATGATTTCATAGTAAGTACCGTGTCCTTCTACTATGTCACTCTTTGTAATACTGTGTTATAATTTCCTGCTCCTTTTGGAAGCCTCTCAATGGACCTAAGCCCTGTAAAAGCATCATTAAGTTTTTTTCTTTATTCACTGCTGAATCCCCAATAACCATCGATGTGCTTGATACTTCCCATAGGCTGAAAAAACAATCAGTTCAATGAATGAATGTTTGAAGAAATGAATAGAATATATATATCCTGAGGTCAAAACAACTTCAGGATTGTAGTTACATATAAAAATGTAGATTTCCATAATGAAATATTACCAAAAAGGGACATGAGTGACAGAAAAATATAGCAAAAAGTGTATGATTAAATCTTGTTAATAATTGGGAGAATATAAAAAATAAGCTATTTGTTCATATGATAAAAACTTTATTTTCAATTTCTTTCTTATCCATAGTGTTTAAGCAAGCATGAAAACCAATTGTAGGTTCTGAATGAGATTTACCTAGAATACATCTTTGATTCTGAAAGAAATAAAGATAGAAACAACTTCCTAGTCTCCACTTCTACACTTTTGCTGTATATTTGAATTTATTCATCTTTCCTTATGCTCACATTTATCCATTCAGTATTTATCATAAACAAGATACTATGCTACCTGAACAAACTATTGTTGGCAAGTAGGCAAGCACTTTGTCGTGTTACTTTTAAGTTACCTAATAAATTGAAATTTCTCTATGATATTGAAATATTATTTCTCTGAAACACCATTGTTTTTTGATAAGTTATCAGCATAAGATGGTGACATGAGCAATAGAAAATGCTTATGAGTGCAATAAGGAAATTTGGAATATAATATATGATAATAATAATATATAATAATAGACACATGTATCACCATATATAAATATGTGTTCTTACATATAATATACAATAATAAGCAATATATAAAATATATACTTATAGTTGTTCCCATTGTGGCTAAATGGGTTAAGAAACAAATGTCTCTGTGAGGATGCAAGTTCCATCCCTAGCATTACTTAGTTGTTTAAGGATCCAGCATTGCCCCAAGCTGAGGCATAGGTCACAGAGGCAGCTCAGATCTGGTGCTGCCCTGTCTGTGGCCTATGCCTGCAGCTGCAGCTCCAGTCACACCCTTGACATTTTGCCCTGGAACAGGTGTGTGCGTGTGTGTGTACATATATGTATATGTCTTATACATATTTTTGTATATATATCAACACAGTCCCTCTCTCAATAAATGGTGAGTAATAAAATTAAGCTACCTTTCTATTATCATTGTCTGGCTTTATGTCACAGCAATCAAGAACATGGCCTGAGAGATCAGCTTCATACAGAGTACTGGTTCTTCAGTATTTCTGTTTTGGAGCCACAGTGCCTATTTCCTTGGATTGTTACAGAGATTACTTGCTCAGTATCAGTGTGTTTTTATTTCTTTGATTGTTTTTTGTAAGAATGGTTTTATTAACACATGTAGATTTATGAAAAGTAGAAAACTAAGCCCAGATTTGGTAGATTTTTCCAAATGTGCAGAGTGTAGTCCAGATGAGGTTTGTTTCCATTTTTGTACCTATGTCCCCTCCTTGCAGACTCTTTGATTTGTAGTGTTTTTTTTTCTTTATCTCACAGTTATTTTTTTGGTGGGCTCCATGCACTTTTTATTTATCACTTGAAATAGCTTTTCTACTATACAAATTCTTAATGGCATTTTTCATCTGGGCATTTCTCAGGGTATAGATTAAGGGGTTTAACATGGGAGTTATCATAGTGTAGAATACAGTAACTGCCTTGTCCATAGGTAAATTAGCTGCAGGTCTCATGTACACAAACATGCAGGGCACAAGTAATAGGATGACAACTGTGATGTGGGAAACACAAGTGGAGAGTGCCTTGTGTCTTGCCTCCAAGCTGTGGTTCCTTAGGGAGAGCAGGATGACCACATAAGAGCCAATCAAGAGGATAAAGTTTAACAGACATAGGAAACCACTGTTGAGATCAACTAAAAGTCCTAGAGTGTCAGTATCAGTGCAGGCAAGTTTGAGCAAAGGATTCAGATCACACATAAAGTGATCAATGATGTTTGGACCACAGAAGGGTAATCTGAAGATGAGGAGAATCTGTATCATTGAATGAAGAAAACCACCCACCCACACGACTCCCACTAGCAGCCAACACACATGCCAGTTCATAATGGTTGTATAGTGCAGGGGCTTGCAGATGGCCACATAGCGGTCATAGGCCATCACAGAAAGCAGTATGGCATCAGCACCTCCAAATAAATGTTCGCCAAAGACTTGTGTCATGCACTGATTGAATGGACTGGATTTCTTTTCATGGAGTGAATCTACAATCAGTTTAGGAGTATTGACACAGGAATAGCAAGCATCAATGAAAGAGAGATGAGCCAGAAAAAAATACATGGGGGACTCCAGTAATGGACTGGCTGTGATGATGACCATGGTGAGCACATTTCCCACCATAGAAACAATGTAGATGATCAAAAATACAACAAATATTATTTTCTGAGTCTTTGGATTCCGTGTGAGCCCCAGTAGAATGAACTCGGTCACGTTGTTCCTATTCTCCATGTATTTCATGTTATTATTAATTACATTACCTGAAAAAAAACCACTTTTTATTATCTCAGCCTTGAATTCATTAGGTCTCCCCATGTAATAAATAATAAATGTGAAGATTCTATTGAATTATGAATTATTTTGAGAATGCGCATATGAAACAAGGGTCTGATATCTTAGAGATGACTCAATCCTTTCCTTGGATAAGATAATATTTAGTTATAGACATGAGAAACTTAATGAACACAGAGGCAGGAAACGATCTTAATATGTGAGATACTCAGAGCTTAAGATGAGGCACGAAATATCACATGTAGTGTCAGCTAAGCTTGAAAAGAGTAGTAGAAAATGATTTTTAAGGGTATGAATGCAAAGCTAAGGAGATTTCCCATTATGCTTAGGAAATGGGAACCCATGTGAGGTAATTGGGATTATGAGCAGAAGATGAAGAAAGATTTGAGAAAGAGGAAATCTTGGCTATAACTCCAGTTAAGATCTTTATGTGGCTTTTATGAAGTGGATTAATTCTCAGTTAGGGGATGGAAGACAGAAATGCTAGTATGAAACATTTTATATTTGTTGTAAAGTCTAACAGGGCATTAGTGATGGGAAAATAATGAAAGGAAACAGTGGCTACTCTAATGAAATTGATAAACATGTTTCCTAAATTCAGTCACTTTATAATAGCTTATAAATACACTTTGTAATGATTGATTGCAATACACATGACATGAGAGCAACCTGTGCAATTGATATTATTTCATCCATATAGCACATGAGAATCAATCTTAGTATATAATGATAAGAATGATCATACTAATAATCATACTAAATAAAACCTACTGTAACACTTACTTGCTCTAGGACTCTGCAATATTTGAGTCACTAAAAACCTATACAATGTAATTTTTATACTTATTTTACACATTAGGTGTAGAAACATAGAGAAGTTAAGGATCCTACACAAAACAAGCAGCAAAAAGTACATATTTTTGCCTAAAATTAATTCAGATTATACTATTTCTTTTTGCTCCAAATTCTTCATCCATGACCTATATTTTTATGTTATAATAAACAATGTTGAACTGGTAAACTCCTTTTGATAGGACTACAATGATCATTTTTATTTTAATATACTTCATAGACAACTACATATGAAGGAAATTTGTCAGCATACATGCAGACTCAGACACATACACACAGTATAATATATTGGAGTCCTCTGATAAAAATAGCTGTGTGGTACTGCTTTCATTGAAGGTCCATTTTATCTTTGTATCTTTCTCACCCACATTTCTTCCCGCCATAATTTCCCTTCAAAACATGAACCCACAGCCTTTTTCCTACCAGATATTGAAAATGATGATCATAGTGGTTGGGTAGACTGATTTGATAATCTGAAAGACCAGGTTAGAATCCTGCCTTTTCTCACTTGCAGCATTTTGTTTTGAGGTATGTTCCTTTGCAACTTACATTCTTATTTCTTTTAATACCAAGTAAGGATAATAGTCTGACTAACAGGCTGTTATGAAAATTGATTGAGGAAACATATATGAACATATCCACAACACTGCTATGGACACACAAAGGAATCCTCCTTATTTTATTTATTTATATATTTATTTAGGCCATTCCTGTGGCAGGTGGAAATGCCAGGACCAGGGATTGAACCTGTGTCACAGCAGTGACCTGAGTCACAGAAATGACAAGGCTGGATCCTTAATTCACTATGCCAAAATGTAACTCCAATATTCACTTATTTTTACAACTGTTTATGTACATAGGAATGGAATTGACATTCTGAGAAATAATACAGAGAAACTTTTAACCATGCAATAAACTGAGGAAAAGTCATCTAGAATTTTTTTTTAAAGAATACACAGAGGATCAAATTATGCATAGCAGTTGATACCAGGGAGAGATCTTCATGTTCATGTTTGGCCCAGATGATCATTTATATCACTTAATATTTACATTCAGATCTTTTTTGTGTGCTGTATTTAAATTTTATTTTCATTCTCAAGATTAGTCTTAATTATTAAATGAAGCTTATCTTGGCAAAAGAAAGGTATCTTGTGTTAGAGAGCTGGATCCTACCAATTTTTAAGCTCTGTGAACCTCAAGTTTTTCATCTGTCAAAATAGGTTAATGATATTTACCAACTATATTTCAAAGAATGGGGTGAAGATAAATGCTGTATTACTCTATTTGAAAAGCATTGATACATAATGATTACAGCATATGAAAATTAATAATCTTTAATAAGTATCAGTACTGTTGAAAACTTACCTTCTGGTCTTAGGTAATATGAATGATGTTTGAACATGCTCAAAATAATTCCATCTTCAAATTGACTTCCTCTTGGATCAGTAAATTTTGACATGAGGATATGACATACTCAGAAAAAGACCATTTAGATAATTCAATATCATATCAATAGTAGATAATATAAAGTCTTTATATAAGTCAAAATCTTTCCTTCTGGCCTAAAGCCTCCAACAGATTTCACAGAAACCTGACACTTGAATTTAGAATGGATTCATTTGGAACAATATGGAGAAATGAATTTCTCTAGATGGCTGTGGTCCCACAGGCAGGAGGCAGAATGTGTGTTGGAAATACTTTCAAATGGGTCATTCCATCTGAAATGAATCTTGCTCTGGATGTATAAATAAAAGGTACATATTCACCTACAAACAAGTATATTTAAAGAGGCTTCCATAAATGTTCAAGAAGCTGGTTGTATAGCTGTTAATTTCTCCCAGGAATTCATTACCTTCTTTGATGGAAAGGCTTTGTCTTTGAAGCAGGTGTTCTGGAGAGATAAGTTCGAAAAGGACATATCCTTATGTGGGGAATTATATTCCCTGCACTTGGAAACAAAACAAGTGTGTTCCTTTTTTTTCTCTTAGAAACATGGGTTGCTAAGTAACTTGAATGTCATATGAATAGCAAGAAAGGCATAATTCCAATGTGAGGAATAACTTGTGAACTCATGTCTCAGTTAGAACTTCTGTCTACTTATCAATTTTAAACATTTTCTAGAACCTAGTATTCATTGCTTGAAAGTTGCAGCAATGAGGATATACAATTAATGGCAGCCATTAAGAAGTACTTGAATCCAAAACCTGTTTTTTTTTTTTGCATTCATTAGGGGGGTATGTGTATAAACAGAAACTCTAAAAGGCTCCTAAGTTATCTATGGGATTTTTATAATGATCAGTATGGAACCAGAAGTGACATTAAAACATGTGGATAGGTAATCTAAAGCTCAAGAAAGGAGTTGTGTTTTCAAACAAGAGAATTGTTTGACATTTTTGTCACTTGGGATTATTTTCCTTTTCATACCTCTAGGAGGTATACATTGATAAAATATTAAAGTTTTAGTTGGATTTCTCTGCTGACTAATGCAGTTGAGAATATTTTTAGAATAAATGTTATTATTGGCCTTTTTTATCTTTTTTGGAAGTTTGTTTTCAAGACTTTATGCAATTTAAAATAGGTTTCTTATTACTAATTTGTAAGTTATTTGTATATATTTTTCATATATAATTCTTTTGTAATATATATGTTATATATAAATACATGTATAAAATGTAAATTTTGTATATATAAATCTAGATATTGTTTTCTTCTACTCTTTTTGTTTTTATAAAATGATGATATCCAGTGAGCAGAAGATTTAAAACATTGATTGACAGTGTTTGATTTTTTGAGTTTTTCTCAAGGTTCTTGCTTGTTGTGTCATATCTAGTAAACAGTGACCTACCTCCAAGTAAATTTTTTCCTTATAGAATTTTTTCAAAGGTTTAGTGTTAACTTCTAGGTCTCCAACTCATTTTGGGTTAATTTTTGTGTATAGTGTGAGGTAGTGATTGAGCTTCCTTTTTTTCTCACTTGGATATCCAGATGATCCAACACAATTTGTTGAAAAATGTATTCTTTTTTCAGTTGAATTGTCTTGATATTTTTGTAAATAATCATGCCTATAAGTCATTTCTAGACATTCTATTATATTTAAATGATTTTATGTTTATCCTTATGTCAACACTATAAAACATTTGGAACTTTGTTCTTTAGAAATTTGTTTTTTTGGGGGGAGTGATTTTCTAGTCTATGTTTCTTTAAATTATTTTTTATTTCTACATTAAAATTAGAATAAGATTGTCAGTTTCTTCAAATACCCTGAGGTATTTTTATTGGAATTGTATTGACATTATAAAATTTGATATGGTAAAATATTGTCTTTTAATGGATCAACATGGCTTATCTTTGCCTTACTTATGTACTTGCTTTCTTTCAGTGGCATTTTCTGATTTACATTTGCAAGTTTTGAATATATTTTTAAATATGTCCCTCAAATTTCATTTTAATAGTATAATACACAACATTTGTTTCTATTTTCAGTCTCATTTTCATTGAAACACAAGCAATATTTTGTATTGACATATTATCGTGTGACATTGTTGAATTAAATGATTAGGTCAATTCAATTTTTTTAGAGCCCTAAGCACATTCTACCTATAAAATGACATAATATCCACATAAGTTTGTTTTTATAAATTTGTTACTTCTTTATGAATCTTTATATGCTTTATTTCTTTTTCTTGCCTTATTGCAATCTGGAGTAGAATGAAGAAAAGAAATTGAGGTGGGAAAGACTTGCCTTTGTTTCTAATCTTAGAGAGAATTCACCATTTAGTATTATAGTAGCTGTATAATTTACTGGGATATTCTGTCAGGTTGAGCAAATTGCTTACTATTCTTCATCTACTATTATATTTTTTATTGAAAATCTAGACTGAAAATTATCACTTTGTATGCATTTATTGAATTAGTCTTATTGTTCTCCATTATTCTATTAGTGAATATCATTAAGTACTTTTTGAAAGTAAATGTTTTATTCCTGGTATAAACTACATATGGCCATGGTCAATTATTATTCAAAAAGTAACAAATTTCACATATTTGTATGTGGTGTAATATATATTTTCATATCCTCAAAAGAAATATTTTTCATTTTGTTTCTCATAATGCAACTTAGCATATGTGTAATGCTGGGAAAATTATACACTGAAAATTCTCTATTTCTTGAAATAATTTGTGAAGAACTTGTAATATGAATTTTATATTATTTTATTTATTTTTAATTAATGATTTTCATTTTTCCATTATACTTGGTTTACACCATTCTGTCAATTTTTTACTTCACAACAAAGTGACCTAGTAACATGTATATTCTTTTTCTTACATTATCCTCCATCATGCTTCATCACAAGTGACTAGATATAGTTAATAGTGATATACAGCAGGATCTCATTGCTTATCCATTCCAAATGCAAGCATTTGCATCCATTAACTCCATATTCAGAGTTCATCCCACTCCCTCCCCCTGTCCCCTTGGCAGCCACAGGTCTGTCCTCCATATCCATGGGTTTCTTTGCTGTGGAAAAGTTCATTTGTGCCACATATTAGATTCCAGATATAAATGATATCATATGGTATTTGTCTTCCATTTCTGACTTACTTTACTTAGTATGAGAGCCACTAGTTCCAACCATGTTGCTGCAAATGGCATTATTTTGTTATTTTATGGCTGAATTGTACTCCATTGTGTATATATACTAATTCTTCTTAATCCATTTATCTGTCAATGGCATTTAGGTTGTTTCAATGTCTTGGCTATTGTGAATAGTGCTGCAAGGAACATAAGGGTGTATGAGTCTTTCTCAAGGGAAGTTTTGTCTGGATATGAACCCAAATGTGGGATTGCTGGATCATGTGGTAATTATATATTTAGTTTTCTGAGGTACCTCCATGCTGTTTTCCATAGGGGTTGTACAAATTTACATTCCCACAAACAATAGAGGAGGGTTCCCATTTCTCCACACCCTCTCCAGCACTTGATATTTGTGAACTGATGAATGGTGGCTTCTGACAGATCTGAGGTAGTACTTCATAGTAGTTTTGATTTTCATTTCTCTAATAATGATGTTGAGCATTTTTTCATATGCATGTTGGCCATCTGTTTATCTTCTTTGTGGAAATGTCTATAAGGGTCTTTTGCCCATTTTCCAATTGTTTTTTTTTTTTTGTTTTGTTTTTTTTTTGCTGGTGAGTTGTATAAGCTATATATATATAATATTTATATTTTAGAGATTAAGCCCTTGTCACTTGCATCCTTTAAAACTATTTTCCCCATTCTGTAGGTTGCCTTTTGATTAGGTCCCATGGTTTATCTTTGTTTTTATTTCTTCTGCCTTGGGAGTCTGACCTAAGAAAACATTTATAAGGTTTATATTAGAGAAGGTATTGCCTATTTTCTATTCTAGAGGTTTGATGCTGTCTTCTCTGACATATAAGTCTTCAATCCATTTTGAGTTTATTTTTGTGCATTGTGTGAGAATGTGTTCCACTTTCATTGATTTACATGTGGCTTATCAGTTTTCCCAGCACCACTTGCTGAAAAGACTATATTTTTTTTCCGTTTTATATTCTTGCCTCCTTTGTCAAAGATTAACTGACCATAGGTGTCTTGGTTTATTCCTGGGTTGTCTATTCTGTTCCATTGGTCTGTATGTCTGTTTTGGTACCAGTACCACACTGTATTGGTTACTGTGGCTTTGTAATGTTGTTTGAAGTCTGGGAGAGTTATGCCTCCTGCTTGTTTTTGGCTCCTCAGGATTGCTTTGGTAATTCTGGGTCTTTTATGGTTCCATATAAATTTTTAGATTTTTTGCTGTAGTTCTGTGAAAATTGTCACAGTTAATTTGATAGGGGTTATATTGAATCTGTAGATTGCTATCATTATTATGACCATTTTTATAATATTATTTTTTCCAACCCAGGAGCACGGGATATCTTTCAATTTCTTTGTCCACTTTAATTTCCTTGACTCATGTTTTAAAGTTCTCAGCATATAAGTTTTTCACCTACTTGGTCAGGTTTATTCCTAGGTGTTTAAATTTTTAGTGTGTGATTTTAAAAGGTATTATATTTTGTATTCCTTTTCTAATATTTCATTGTTGGTATACAGAAATGTAACTGATTTCTGAATGGTAATCTTGTATCCTGATACTTGCTGAATTTGTTCATCAGTTCCAATACTTTTTGTGTTGAGGACTTAGGGCTTTCTATTTGTAATATCATGCCTTCTGCATACAGTGACAGTTTTACCTCTTCTCTTCCTATTTGGATGCCTGTTATTTCATTTGTCTAATTGCTGTGGTAGGACTTCCAACACTATGCTGAATAGAAGTGATGAGAGTATGCATCCTTGTCATCTTCCAGATTTTAGTGTGAAAGCTTTTGTCTTTTCTCCATTTTGTGTTATATTTGCTTTGAGTTTGTCATGAGTGGCTTTTATTATGTTAAGATATGTTCACTGTATACCCACTTTGGTAAGATTTTTTATCATGAATGGATGTTGGAGTTTTTCAAATGCTTTTTATGCCTCTATTGACATGATCATGTAATTTTTGACTTTTGTTTATGTGTTTTATGATGTTGATTGATTTGTATATGTTGAACCATCCTTGTGAACCTGGGATGAATCCCATGTGGTTGTGGTGTATGATCTTCTTTTAATGTTGTTGGATTTGGTTGGCTAAAATTTTGTTGAGGATTTTTGCATCTATATTCATCAGAGATATTGCCATATAATTTCATTTTTTTTTTGGTAGTATCTTTGTCTGGTTTTGGCATTAGGGTAATGGTGGCATCATAGAATATCTTTGGGAGTGTTTCTTCTTCACTTTTTAAAAAGTTGAAGAAGAATGGGTATAAGTTCTTCTTTGTATGTTTGATAGAATTTGCCTGCAAATCCATGTGATCCAGGACTTTTGTTTGTAGGGAGTATTTTTATTACATATTCAATATGATTTTTAGTGAAGAATCTGTCCATTTGGTCTATTTTTTCTTGATTCAGTTTTTGCATGCTGTAAGTCTGTAGAAATTTGTCCATTTCTTCTAGGTTGTCAAATTTGTTAGCATGTAATTGGTCAGAGTATTCACATAACTTTTATAAATTCCTGCACTTTTTGTTGAGATTTCTCCTTTTTCATTTATTATTTAAATTGTTTGGGATTTTCTTTCTTCTTGGTGTCTGTGGCCAGAGGTTTGTCAATTTTGTTTAGCTTTTCAAAGAATAAGCTCTTGGTTTTATTGATTTTTTCTTATTGTATTTTGAACCTCTATTATTGCTTTACTCACTGATGATTATGATTTCCTTCCTTCTGCTGACTTCAGGTTTTGTTTGTTTTTCTTTTTTTATTCAGTTGGGTGTGGGTTAAATTTTCAATTTAAGATTTTTCTTCTTTTTTGAGGAAGGCCTGTATCACTATGAATTCCCCTCTAAGGACTGCTTTTTCAGCATCCCATATATTTCAAATGGTTTTGTCATCATCATCATTTGTCTTGAGGTATTTTTTAATTTCCTTTTTGATTTCCTCTTTGACCCATTGGTTTTCTAGTAACATGTTGTTTGGTCTCCATGTAGTCAGTTTTTTTCTCATTTATTTTCCTTTGGCTGATTTCTAGTTTCATGCCATTGTGGTCAGATAAGATACTTGAAATTATTTCTCTATTCTTAAATTTGTTCATGTGAGTTTTGTGACCCAGAATATAGTCAATCCTTGAGAATGTTTCATGTGCACTGGAAAAGAATGTATATTCTGATTTTTTTGCATGTAATGTCCTGAAAATTCCAATTAAGTCTAACTTTTCTATTGTGTCATTTAGCATATATAAAATGATTGATTTTCTGTCTAGAGGGTCAGTCCATTGATGTGAGTGGGGTGTTAAATCTCCTACTATTATTGTATTCCCATAAATTTCTCCTTTTATGTATGGTAGTATTTGTTTTAGGTATCTGGGTGCTGGGTGCTCCCTCAATATATATGTGAGCATATATATTGAGATTGTAATATCCTCTTCTTGAATGGATCCTTTTATCATTAAGTAGTGTCCTTCTTTGTCTTTCTTTATGGCTTTCATTTTAAAGTCTATTTTGTTTGATGTGGGAATTGCAACTCCTGCCTTCCTGTCTTTTCCATTGGCATGAAATATCTTTTCCCACCTCCTAATTTTCAATCTATATGTGTCCTTTGCCTTAAGGTGAGTCTCTTGTAGACAGCATATTTGTATTTTGCTTTTTGATGCAAACTGCAACTTTGTGTTTTCTTAATTGGGGCATTTGGTCCATTGACATTTAAGGTAATTATTAATAAATATGTATTTACTGCCATTTTAAACCTTGTTTTCTGGTTGATTCTGTTTCTCCATTGTTCATTTCATTTTTCAGTTGGATGTTTTCCATTTATTTTATGCTTATGTACTTTACTTTTTATTTTTGTGAATGTAATATTTGGTTTTTATCTGTGGTTGCCCTATATTTAAGTATGTTAACCCATTCCTATATCTGCCTCCTGCAGGCTGATTGTAGTATTGGTTAAAACATTATTTAAAAAAATGAAATTTCTTGGTTTCCATCCCCACATTCTGTGATTTTGAAATCCTTTTGTACCATCTTCATGTTTCTTGTTTTGCTGTTATGTGTGTTTATCCTCGCTTTTACAATAGATTTATTTCCTTCTATAAATCTGTATACTTGCTTATTTAAGTGATTGCTTCCAACTGTGATTTTATCCATCCTATTTGTTCTTAATTATTTTTGATTTAGGGATGCCAATTCAGTATTTATTTTATTTATTTTTTCTATTTTTTGGTTTTATTATTATTTTTCTTTGCCCAATATATTATTTTTTTCCCACTGTAGAACATGATGACCCAGTTACATATACACATGTACATTTTTTTTCTCACATTATCAGGCTCCGTCAAAAGTGACAACATAGTTCCCAGTGATACACAGCAGGACTGCAGTGTTAATCCATTCCAAAGGCAATAGTCTGCATCTAGTAACCCCAAGTTCCTAATCCATCCCAATCCCTTCACCTCCCCCTTGGCAACCACAAGTCTAATCCAAGTACATGATTTTCATTTCCGTGGAAAAGTTCATTTGTGCTGTATATTAGATTCCAGATATAAGTGATATCATATATTGTATGGTATTTGTCTTTCTCTTTCTGTCTTTCTTCACTCAGTATGAGAGATTCTACTTCCATCCATGTTGCCACAAATGGCATTATTTCATTTTATTATGGCTGAGTATTATTCCATTGTGTATATATATATGACATCTGCATAATCCAATTAACTGTTGATGGACATTTGGGTTGATTCTATGTCTTGGCTATTGTGAATAGTGCTGCAATGAATATGTGGGTGCATGTGTATTTTTTAAGGTAAATTTTGTCTGGATATATGCCCAATGGTGGGATTGCTGGTTCATAAGATAGTTTTATGTATAATTTTCTAAGATACCTCCCTACTCTTCTCCACAGTTATTGTACCAGCTTATATTCCCAGAAACAGTGCAGGAGGGTTCCCTTTTCTCCACACCCCCTCCAGCTTTTGGTATTCATGGACTTATTAATGATGGCCATTCTGATTAGTGTGAGGTGGTATCTCATGGTAGATTTGATTTGGATTTTTCTAATAATCAGTGATATTGAGCATTTTTTCATGTGATGTTGGTCATCAGTTTATCTTCCTTGGAGAAATGTCTATGTGGGTCTTTTGCCCATTTTTCCATTGTGTGATTGGCTTTTTTGCTGTTGAGTTGTATATGTTGCTTGTATATTTTAGAGATTAAGCCCTTGTCAGTTGCATCATTTGAAACTATATTCTCCCTTTCTGTAAGTTGTCTTTTTGTTTTCTTTTTGGTTTCTTTTGCTGCACAAAAGATTTTCAGTTTGATTAGGTTGCATTGGTTTATTTTTGTTCGTATTTCTGTTGCTTTGGGAGACTGACCTGAGGAAACATTTGTAAGGTTCATGTCAGAGAATGTTTTGCCTATGTTCTTTTCCAGGAGTTTGATAGTGTCTTATATTTAAGTCTTTCATCCATTTTGAGTTTATTTTCACACATGTCATGAGGGTATGTTCTACTTTCATTGAATTGCATGCTGCTGTCCAGGTTTCCTGCAATAATTGCTGAATAGACTGTGTCTTTCCCATTTTCTGTTCTTGCCTCCTGTGTCAAAGATTAATTGACCATAGGCATCTGGGTTTATTTCTGAGTTCTCTATTCTGTTCCATTGGTCTGTATGTCTGTTTTGGTACCAGTACCACACTGTCTTGATGACTGTGTATCTGTAATATTGCCTGAAGTCTGGGAGAGTTATGCCTCCTGCTTGGTTTTTGTTCCTCAGAATTGCTTTGGCAATTCTGGGTCTTTTGTGGTACTGTAAAAACTTTTGGATTGTTTGTTCTAATTCTGTGAAAAATGTCACAGTTAATTTGATAGGGATTGCATTGAATCTGTAGATTGCTTTGGGTATTATGGCCATTTTTACAATATTAATATTTACAAGCATTGAGCATGGAATACCTTTATATTATTTTGCATCTTTTTAATTCCCTTGAATAATGTTTTATAGTTCTCAGTGTATAAGTCTTTTACCTCCATGGTCAGTTTCATTCCCAGGTATTTGACTTTTGATGTGCAATTTCAAATGTATTGTATTTTTGTATTCCTTTTCTAATATTTTATTGTTGGTATACAGAAATGCAACTGATTTCTGAATGTTAATATTATATCCTGCTACTTTCCTGAATTTGTTGATCAGTTCAAGTAGTTTATTGGTTGTGTCATTGGAGTTTTCTATTTAAAATATCATATCATCTGCATATAATGACAGTTTTACATCTTCTCTTCTTTATGGATGTATTTTATTTCTTTTGTTTGCCTGATTGTTGTGGCTAGGACATTCCATACTACCTTTAATAACAGTGGTGAGAGTGGGCATCCTTGTCTTGTTCCAGATTTTAATGGGGAGGCTTTCAGCTATTCTCCATTGAGTATTATATTTGCTGTGTGTTTGTCTTAAATGGTTTTTCTTATGTTAAGGTATGTCCCTTCTATACCCACTTTGGCAAGAGTTTTGATCATGAGTGGATATTGGATTTTGTCAAATGCTTTTTCTGCATCTATTGAGATAATCATGTGTTTTTTAACTTCTGTTTTTTTTATTGTGGTGTGTGATGCTGATTTATGCATATGTTTAACCATCCTTGTGAGCCTGGGATGAATCCCACCTGGTCTTGGTGTATGATCTTCTTATATGTTCTTGGATACCATTGGATAAAATTTTGTTGAGAATTTTGCTTATATATCCATCAATGATATTGGCCTATAGTTTTCTTTTTTGGTGGTATCACTGGTTTTGGAATTAGAGTGATGGAGGCATCATAGAATGAATTTGGGAGTGTTCCTTCTTCTTCAAACTTTTTAGAAATTTTAAGGAGGATGGGTATAAGTTCCTCTTTGTATGTTTGGTAGAATTCACCTTTGAAACCATCTGGTCCTGGACTTTTATTTGTATGGATCATTTTAATGACCTATTCAATGTCATTTCTAGTGATCAGTCTGTTTAGTTGATCTATTTCTTCTTGATTCAGTTTTGGCAGGCTTAAAGTCTCTAGAAGGATGTCCGTTTCTTCTAGGTTGTCCAGTATTTTAGCATACGATTGTTCATTGTATTCTCTCTTTTTTTTTTCTTTTCTTTTTTTTTTTTTTTGTATTTCTGTAGTATCCATTGTGACTTCTCCTTTTTCATTTCTTATTTCATTTATTTGGTTTTTTTCTCTCCTCTTCTTGGTGAGGCTAGCCAGAGGTTTGTCAATTTAGTTTACCTTTTCAAAGAACCAGCTCTTCATTTTATTGATTTTTTATATTGTTTTTTTAAATCTATATTTTATTGATTTCTTCTTTAATCTTTATGATTTCCTTCCTTCTATTGATTTTAGGTTTTGTTTCTTCTTTGTATAATTCATTTTGGTGGGTTAAGTTGTCATTTTGGGATTTTTCTTCTTTTATGAGGAAGTCCTGTATTGCTATGAACTTCCCTCTGAGCACTGCTTGTGCAGCATCCCATAGATTTTGAGTTGTTGTGTCTTATCTTTTGTCTCAAGCTATTTTTAAATTTCCTTCTTGATTTCCTCATTGACCCATGGGCTTTTTAGTAGCATGTTGTTCAGTCTCCGTGTAGTAAGTTTTTTCTCCTTTCTTTTCCTGTGGTCAATTTGTAGATTCATGCTATTGTGGTCACAGAAGATAGTTGAAAAAATTTCTATACTCTTAAATTGTTGAGATTAGCTTTGTACCCAATATGTGATCAATTCTTGAGAATATTATATGTGCACTTGAGAATAATCTGTATTCTGATTTTTTTGGATGTAAAGTCCTGAAAATGCCAATTAAGTCTTACTTTTCTATTATGTCCTTTAAAATAGAAGAGTTTCTATAACAAACAAAAGCTAAAACATTACAGCAATACTAAACCTATTCTAAAGGGAATACTGAAAGGGCTACTCTAAATTGAAAAAAAAAGAATTAGGGTTAAGGAAGCCACAACTGGAAAGCTATCTCTTAAATAAACCAGCGTACAAATCTAAACATGAAGATGTTAAAAAATATATAAAAATCATAGAAATTTTTACTATTTTTATCATTGTATTGATCATTGATTATTTTTCTTTTTTCTTTTTTTATTTTCTCTCTCCCTCTTTTTAAAAATTTGTATAATGATTTTTTTCCCATTACACATGGTTTACGGTATTCTGTCAACACAGCTCACAGCAACTGGCAATGCTGGATCCTTACTTAACCTTCTAGGCAAGGCCAGGGGTCAAACCAGCATCCTCATAGATACTAGTCAGGTTCATTATCACTGAGCCAAAAATGGAACTCCGGTCTTTCCTTTTTTGATTTTTATTTGAAAAGCCTGTCCCTTTCTTGAAAACATTAATTACTGGTAAACACCTCTGGTTACTTAAATAAAGATTGACTTATAGTAAATATTATACTTAGAAATCTCTTCATGATTCAGTGTTTAACAAACCCAAGATCCATGAGGATGTGGGTTCATTTCCTGGCCTCTTTCAGTGGGTTAAGCTGTGAGTGTGAAGTGAAGTCATGAGCTGTGGTATAGGTTGCAGATGTGGTTCAGATCACATGTTGCTGTGGCCAGTGGTTACAGCTCTGATTTGGACCCTAGCCCAGGCACCTACATATGCCACTGGTGCAGTGCAAAAATAGCATAAATACATACATACATACATAAACATATTATACTTATGTAACCATATACCCCTATGACCATGTAACTACATACTTCTATTATCCATCATAATTTGGTATTTTTCCCTGTTAGAATTCAAGAAATGGTTTTGTAGAAGAAAAAAAAAATCTCTATTTCCTATTCTCACTGTTTCTTATTGAGCACATATTCCCAGAAATGAAACCTTGAGTGAAAATACAAAAAGTGCAAATTATGAAGCAAAATATGTGGATAATGCTACATGTGAGAAATTTCCTGTTATCTGTCCTATGTGGAAAGGTGATAAATAGAAAAAAAGTCAATATATTTGGAATCAAGAAATACATATATACATGGCCATAATTGATATAATTCTCTTGTATTTAATTTATAAATATAATTGATTTAAAATGGCTTAATTTAAAAGTGAAATATTTTATTTTATAGTCAAACAGGATAATGAAACATACCTATTTATCAAAATTTTTATCATCTCAGACCTCAAAATACTTGTTTTTGATATTCAGTTAGGCATTTGAGGATAATTATAGTAGGTTTAAGTCAACATTTAGAGTCTCATATAATACCTTACACATTTGCATAAATTAGATGCTTACAAATTGATTCATACTAACTGTTCAACTCTTCCTAATCAGCCATACTGAAAATGCAAGCTTCTTTCATCATCCACATCACTAGTCTCAGTACCTCAGGCTGGCTTTTCTCCCTTTCATATCTATTGTTTTTATTTCTTCTTCCCACTAGGCACTACTGTAAGTAATTTAAGACCAACTCTAATAATGTGTTAGTAACTCATATCATAGGATAAGTAAAAATTTTTCTACTAGAAGGTCAAGAATCATAGATAAGCTAAAGAACTATTGAGAACTACTGAAAAACAACCATTCCACTAAATCACACTGTGTTTTTATGTTATAAAACACTGAACCATAGTATTTAAAATTTTTCATTGCATTTACTCACAATTTCAGAACCAATATACTTACAATTTATTTTCAAAACTCTAGCACTGTCTTCCATCTTTTTCTCCTTTCAGTGGAATTACCATTCAAATAAGTGCACATAAAGTAACATTTTAATAGAAAAAGTTGAAATATCTCTAGTGTATGAGAGCTATCATCAATGGCCACAAAAGGCCATATGGTATCCTTCATATTAAATAATAAAGGTTAAAACAGTTAAATAAACTGTCACATTCAACTAATATTTATATTTTAATCTTTTAAAAATTACTAAGATTGTAGTTTAAACATAAGTATTCTTCCCTGGAATTGTTTTTCTTTCTTTCTTTCTTTCTTTCTTTCTTTCTTTCTTTCTTTCTTTCTTTCTTTCTTTCTTTCTTTCTTCCTTCCTTCCTTCCTTCCTTCCTTCCTTCCTTCCTTCCTTCATTTTTAGTGCCACACTTGTGCCATATAGAAATTCCCAAGCTAGGGGTCAAATAGGACCTGCAGCTGCTGACCTATGCTACAGCCATAGCAACATAGGATCTGAGCTTCAGCTGCATATGTGACCTATACTGCAGCTCACATGTGGCAACATAAGACCTTTAAACCAATGAGCAAGGTCTGGAATCAAACCCTCATTCCTCATTGGAACTAGTCAGGATTGTTGCTGCTGAGCCAAGATCAGAACTTCCCTTCCCTGGAATTCTAATGATTCCCTGTGCCAGTGGAGCTGGCCTTCTTGATATTCCCAGACAGTACTTGTTCTGTCCTATCAGAGGCTATTAAGCTCCTGATGTTTCCAGGTAGATGTCAGTAACTACAACACCATGCAGTGTCTACTCAAGTATTCTAAGTCTTTTGGTTCTTAGAACTACCTAACTTGATTCAATTTTTTTTATTAATTACTGCCAGACATTATTAAATGTTTTGGCTTATGTAAGGAAATCATATCCTGGTGAGCAGTAAAGTCAGTACCTCATCTTCTGACTGATCTGGACATAATGGAAAAAATAAAAAACTTTAACCACATGAAGCCTTTCAGAGCTGCATTTAATGGTGGGTGCCTGACTTTTGAACAGATTATGCAAACTTTCTGAGCAGTCCCACTTTTTTAATCTCTCAAGAAAGGAAAATAAAACTCATCTCCTATTGATTTGAGGAAAATATTAGTTAGTTTTTAATTACTATGTGTCAGCAATTGTGCCAAACAGACAAAAGTCTTAAATCATATAGGTAGGCTTTACTTAAATTCTCATTTAGTAAGGTACTTACTTGGTTCTCTAATAGTAAAAATATGACTGGATAATTAAATCATCAATTATGAATTCAATTAATTAGATAATATATCCATGACTTAATTAACTAAATGGCATTTTGTCTCATCATAATACTTTTTGTTATCCAAACTGTTTGATTGTATAAGTGAATAAAAGTCAACACATCACTTCTAGTTCAAAACTGAAAACTGGAAAAACAAAGATAAAATTCAAAGTAGAGATATTCTTGCATATAGCCAAATAATTTACCATCTTTGAACAGGTTTCCTTATTCCTGAAAGAAAGGCAGTTGGAATGAGCAACTACTAAGCCTATATTCAAACCACAAACATCTTATTTTATCTTTGTTTCTCTGTTATTCTCTCTGAAGCAATGAATACACTGGTGTGTGTCTTGATTAAATTATGATATTGCCTTGCCATCTAGTGGATATTCTCTTTGTTTTACTTGTAAGGGAAAAAAATCATATTTATTGCTACAATAATTTGCAGAGAAATTTTGCTAATTTGCAGAGAAATTTTGTACTACTAGACCCTATGAAAAAAATTCTACTCTTTATTATGTAATTTGGTTGAAGATGAGACAAAAAATAAAGAATATAGAGTCAGATTGGGAATGTCATGGGAAAGTAAAAATAATATTTCTTTCACATTATGTCAAACAAGATAAATTTAAGAAAAAAATAGCATTGCCTCTTATATAATAAAAAAATAATACTGGAGTGGAACTTATGAGATCCATTATCAGATCTACTTTAACCCTTTAATCTTTTCAGAAATATGTGCTGGACCAAAGTTTCAGATTAAATCAAGAAAGGTAAAGGATATAAGATTGGGATTAAATCAAAGAAAGGTAAATAATTTAAGATTCAGATTAAATCAAGGAAAGGTTAAGAATATTGCCTTTAATCACTTGAATTATCCTGGAAACCAGAACACTAGACCTGGGCTACAATTTATACTTTCCATTCTCAGAGGTATCTGTCTCTATGTATCTATATCTATCCACGGTCATGTATTTATATATCATCCTGAATTTTGGAGTTGATTTTGAATTAAATTTTTATTTTTTAAAGCATGCTATATATATATATATATATATATATATATATATATATATATACTTGCAGGGATGGTCTCTTGATTTGAAGGCAAGGATTGATAGAGATGCTTTGAACCGAATCATGATTTCTTAGGATGCTTAGAGTGTGCTATTTAATTACGCTAATAGTTTTTCATTGGATGCACCCTAAAACAGTCTGTTAGATATGTATAAACTCTGGGTTTTGAGAATCTTACAGATCATTTTGAAGCAGCAGAAAATTTTGAAAACATCAAAAATGATAATCCTGAAGAGAGCTCTAGGCTACTATGAGGATGAGTCAGAGAATATGGGAAATGCAGAGACATGGTGAAGTTTTTTTAATACTCAATGAATTTTGTTTCATTTATAGTTGTAAAATTATCATCACAACCCAATTTTATAGCATTCCCATCCCAAACCCTCAGTGCCTCCCCCCACCCCCAACCTTTCTCGTTTGGAAACTGTAAGTTTTTCAAAGTCTGTGAGTCAGTATCTGTTCTGCAAAGAAGTTCATGGTGCTCTTTTTTAGATTCCACATGTAAGTGATAGCATTTGACAGTGACTGACTTCACTTAGAATGGTAATTTCTGGGTTCATCCATGTTGCTACAAATGCTGTTATGTCGTTCCTCTTTTTTTTTTTTTTTTGTCTTTTGTCTTTTTGTTGTTGTTGTTGTTGCTATTTCTTGGGCCGCTCCCGCGGCATATGGAGGTTCCCAGGCTAGGGGTTGAATCAGAGCTGTAGCCACCGGCCTACGCCAGAGCCACAGCAACACGGGATCCGAGCCACGTCTGCAACCTATACCACAGCCCATGGCAACGCCGGATCGTTAACCCACTGATCAAGGGCAGGGACCGAACCCGCAACCTCATGGTTCCTAGTCGGATTCATTAACCACTGTGCCACGACGGGAACTCCTATTTCGTTCCTCTTAATGGCTGAGTAATATTCCATTTGTATATGTACCACTTCTTCTTTATCTACTCCTCTGTCAATGGGCATTTAGGTTGTTTCCATGTCTTGGATATTGTATAGAGTGCTGCAATGAACATTAGATTACATGTATATTTTTGAGTCATTGTTTTCTCTGGATAGATGCCCAGGAGAGAGATTGCTGGATCAACTGGTAATCCTACTTTTAGTTTTCTGAGGAATCTCCATACTGTTTTCCACAGTGGTTGCACCAAATTACATTCCCACCAACAGTTTTATAGAGTTATCTTTTCTCCACACCCTCTCCAGCACTTACTGTTTATAGACTTTTTGATGGTGGCCACTCTGGCCAGTGTAAAGGGTACCTCATAATGGTTTTGATTTGAATATTTCTTATAATGAGTGATGTTGAACATATTTTCATGTGTTTTTTGGCCATCTGTATGTCTTCTTTGGAGAATTGTCTGTCTAGAACTTCTGCCCATTTTATGAAGGGGTTGTTTGTCTGTTTGTATTGAGCTGCAGAAGGTATTTATTAATTTTGAAGATTACCCTCTTGTCAGTCACTTCATTTGTAAATGTGTTCTCCCATCCTGTGGGTTGTCTTTTTATTTTGTTTAGGGTTCCTTTTCTGTGCAGAAACTTTTAAGTTTTATTTTTTTATCTCCATTTATTCCTAAAGAGGCATGCTTCCTTTTACTTACAGTTAAGTTTAGATCTATATAGCCATTTTTATATTCTTTTAGTGAAACTGAGAAACCCAGAGACTCCAGCCATTCATTCTGTTTGGTTTTGGGGCAATATGGAGGTAAAGCCTTTTTGTTGTTCTTTTTCCAAAATGGGATTTACTGTAGTTTTTATTTTTATTTTTGTCTTGTTAGAACTACATCCATGGTACATGGAATTTCCCAGGTTAGGGGTTGAATAGGAGCTATAGTTTCCAGCTCTTGCCACAGCCACAGTAACATGGGATCCAAGCTGCATCTCTGACCTACACAATACATCATGGTCATGCAAGTTCCTTGACCTACTGAGCAAGGCCAGGACTTAAACCTGTGTCCTTGTGCATACAAGTCAGTTTCATTATTGCTGAGCCATAATGGGAACTCCTCCTGTGGAGAATTCCTCATTTTCATTCTGGCTGCCCAGGTTCAATTCCTGAACATATAATTAAGATATCACTCCAGGCCATGACTCCAAGAATAGTTCCTCTCCAAATTCAAAGACCTATTGTAATTTAGTCAATAAGGAAATATCTTAGATACTATTCAAGTATCTCAACATGTGAAGAACATTCAATATTCTTGGCATAATTTAAAAGAAAACTAAATAAAAATATGAAAAACAAAAAATATGCACAGTGACAATGCATACAAGTGCAGTATTTTTAAAGCAAATTATCATTTCTCCCACTATATTATAATTATTTAATAATAATCACCATACCATAAGCCACAATTTGAAAGAAATCTAGGTCTCTGCATCCCCACTCAGAGGACATCCACCTACTGCTCTGAAGATAATATTGGATATTGAACAAACAAGAAATACATTTTATTGTATGGGCTGAAACACTGTGAACCACAAACCAAATATGGCCTACTGTTTTTTTTAAATAAAATTTTACTGAAAGAGGGATGTTTATTGTTTTATGTATTGCTTATGTATGCATTCATGCTTCAGGATGCAGAATTGAATACTTGAAACTTTAGCCCACAAAAGCTAAAATATTTACTGTATGACCCTTTCCAAAAAAAGAAAAGTTTTCTGATAACATTATCAGTAATTTAACTGATGTTGAAATGTTTGTATGTTAAGATATGGCAGTTTTTTAAATAATAAATTTTATCCTTCTCACAAAGCTTGAAAACCAGAGCCAGTTTTTTTTTTTTCAATTTCAGTAATAAATATAAGATTTTAATAGATTGTGTTAATATTTGGAATAGTAATGCAAACAGTATTGTTTCTTAGAAAATAAAAATAAAGAAGAAAATGAACACAGTACAATGTTAAATTAAGGAAAGGGTACTAAATGCTGTTACATAATACTTATTTATTATATAAATTTTATAACCAAATCACACTGAAAAATATGTATTCATATAGACAGGGAAAACCAGAAATTCAATAATAATTAAGAATTTGGGGAGGAAGGCAAGATGGCAGAAGAGTAGGTGGGACACACTCGTGCTCTCCCACAAACACACACACACACAAAAGCACATCTAGAGGTTAAACAACTCATGCAGAACAGCAATTAATCTCTGCCACAAGAACCTAAACACCAATAATGACAGAAATCTCATGACATAACTGGGTAAAGCAAGAGAAAAGTGGAGAGTGAGAGAAGGGGAATCAGGGCTGGATGGGCACCCCCAAAAGGGAACTGTGGAGGAGAAAGGGATCCCACACCCTGGAAAGTCACCTACTCAATGGAAAAATCTACTGAATTGGAGGGATCTCCAGATTCAGAGAAGAGCATGGCAGTAAGTCTGAGGTCTGAAGGGCAGAGTGAGAATGAAACAGATCATCTGAACTACTGGGACAGTCACCAAAAACAGAGATGCTTGGGTGGGGGCTTAGACCTTGGCTCCAGAGGTTAGTCCCCAGGAACAGGCTGGGGTGGGCAGTGCAGAGAATGGTTGGGGGACTAGAAAGTGGCCGGTCAGTTGGCAGGGCAGAGACTGCCCCAGGGGACTAGTAAGTGGTCTGTCGGGCTGGCAGGGTAGAGATTGCCTGGAAGACTAGAAAGTAGAGTCACAGGTGGAGGTAGTAATACACTAAGGGCTGGGGAGGGGAAGGCCACATCAGAGGGAACCTGGGAGAAGAGCTGGATCTGCAGGTGAGACAAGGTGCAAGTGTTAGGGAGGGGAGAGGAGGAGGGGTGGGCTGCCATAGAATACTCCCCATGTCACAGCAAGTTCACTTGCCCACCACCTATCAGAAAGCTGTGCTCCCCAGTGGGGGAGCTGTGCATCCCCCCTCCCCCACCCCATGCACATGTGCTGGACCTGAGTCTACCTGCCATCCTGAAGGGCTGGCCTCACCATTTGTGGGAAGTTGACCACTGCAGCAGCTTTCCCTGCCTGGCCTGCCTGCCATCTGGAGGGTCTACACCCCCATGGAGCAGCAGCCAGCATTGCCAGCCCCCTGGAAAAGGTCCACAGCTCAGAAAATCTAGAACAAGCTTGGCCTGACCATGCAAAATCTGCCTCCATTATGAGACAGTCCTGTCAATTCTGGCTGCCCTGGGGAACAGCCCCTCGTGTTCTCAGTGGCCCAGCTAGCTGCTCTAGCACTCGAAGGGTGCTGCACTCCCATAGAATAGCTGCCTAGAACTGCCAGCCCACTGAGAGAGACCCTGCAGCCCAGAAAAGCTAGAACAAGCTCAGCCCAGCCGTGAAAAATTGGCCTCCATTCTGAGGCGGTCCTCCCAATTCCAGATGCCCTGGGGAAGAGCCCCTTGGATTCTCAGTGGCCCAGATAGCCACACCCACACTCAGGGGGTGCAGCACTCCTATGGAACAGGTGCCCAGGACCACCAGCCCCCTGGAAGAGCCCCACAGCCCAAAAGCACCAGAGCAATCTCTGCCCAGCAACATGAAATCTGCTTCCATGGTGGTGTTGATCTCCCAGTTCTGTCTGTCCTCAGGAAGTCCTCCTTTGCTTCAGAGAGACCCTGTCAGTGCTGCCCACCCTCAGGAAAAGCCACACTGCCTCAAAGAAGACCAACAAATAGCACCAGCCCTCGGGAAACATTCCACAGCAGTGCCAGGGAAAACCCTGCCTGGCCATGGGGAGTACACTCCACCAGGAAAAAGAAAACAACAAGAAAGATGAAGGAGCTGAGAAGTGACCCCCACTTAAACCAACAGGAGAACTCACCTAAAGCAGTCAACAATGAAACAGACCTCTGCAGTCTGACGGACTTGGAGTTCAAAAGGAAAATAGTGAAAATACTGCAGGAATTAAGAGAAGATATGAACAGTAATGCAGATTCCCTCAGAAAGGAACTACAAAGTATAAGGAGGAGCCAAGAAAAACTAAAGTTCATTTGCAGAAATTCAAACTGAGCTAAGGGCAGTAAAAACCAGAATGAATAATGAAGAAGAATGAATTAGTGATGTGGAAGATAGAATAATGGAAATCACCAAATTGAGATGGCAGACAGAAAACCAAATGAAAAAACATGAAAGCAATATAAGAGACCGATGTGATAATATAAGGTGGACCAATCTATGCCTAATAGGAATTCCAGAAGGAGTAGAAAAAATAAGGGGATGGAAAATATATTTGAAGAAGTTATTGCTGGAAAGTTCCCAAATGTAAAGGATACTGAGTTCAAGATATAGGAAGCACAGAGGGCCCCAAACAAGTTGAACCCAAATAAACCCACACCAAGACACATTATAATGAAAATGGAAAAAGTTAGTGATAAAGAGAGGATCCTAAAGGCAACAAGAGAAAAGCAAAATGTTACCTATAAGGGAACCTCATAAGGTTATCAGTAGATTTATTTACAGAATCTCTACAGGCCAGGAGGGAATGGCAAGAGATATTTAAAGTGCTAAAAGGAAAAAAAAATGCAACCTATAATACTCTATCCAGCAAGAATATCATTTTAAAAAAAGGGGAAATAAAATTTTTGTGCCAACAAACAAAAGCTAAAAGAATACAGTAATGCAAAACCCAGGCTAAAAGAAAGGGCTTCTGTAAACCAAAAAGAAAGGAAGTAAAGAAAGGGAAGAAAATGAAAAAAAAAAAAAAAGAAGAAGAAGAACTAGGATTGAGGAAACCACAATCAGAAAGCAGTCACTCAAATAAGCCAGCATACAGATTTAATCATGAACATGTTTAAAACAAAATAAAATGAAAATGAAAAATGAGGCATCAAAATCATAAAATGTGGGCAAGGGAAGTAAGGAAATAAACTCCTTTAATTTTTTTCTTTTTTTTTCTTTTTTGTTTCTCTTCTTAATTTTAGTATAGTAATGAAGTGTTTGAACCTACAGGACCATCAGGCTAAAACACACAATTAGAAGAAGTGGTTAGCATACTTAAAAAACAGGGCAAACCACAAATCAAAACCAAACACTGCATTCACAAAAAATGTAAAATAAAACACTCAAGCAAAAGATAATCAGAGACCACCAACCAAAAAAAGAAAGAATGGAGAACCATAGAATCAACTGGAACATGAGGTTTAAAATGGCAATAAATAATCATCTATCAATAATCGCCTTAAATGCCAATAGATTGAACGCTCCAATCAAAAGACATAGAGTGGCTGAGTGGATAAAAAAGCAGAAAAACTTCAATCTGCTGCCCACACGAAACTCACATTAGGACAAAGGACACATATAGATTGAAAGTGAAGGGGTGGGAAAACATATTTCATGCCAATAGACATGAGAGGAAAGCAGGAGTTGCAATACTCATATCAGACAAATAGGCTTTAAAGAAAAAGACATAAAGAAAAAGAAGGACACTATTTCATGATTAAGTGATCCATCCAAGAAGAGGATATGCCTATCATCAACATATACGCCCCAAATACAGGAGCACCCAGATTCACATGACAAACATTAACAGCCATAAAGGGAGAAATTGATGGGAATATAATCATAGTAGGAGACTTTAATACCCCACTCACACCAATGAAAAGACCCTCTATATAGAAAACCAATAAAGCCACAGAGATCCTAAAGGCAACAATAAAAAAGTTCAACTTAATTGACATCTTCAGGACACTACATCCAGTGAAAAATCAGAATACACATTCTTCTCAAGTGCACATGGAACACTCCCAAGAATCGACTACATATTGGGACATAAAGGTAACCTCAAAAAATTTAGGAGCATAGAAATTATTTCAAGTATCTTCTCTGATCACATTGGCATGAAACTAGAAATCAACAATAGGAAATGAAATGAGAAAAAACCTACTACATGGAGACTAAACAACATGCTACTAAAACACCAATGGGTCAATGAGGAAATCAAGAAGGAAATTAAAAAATACTTTGAGACAAATGATAATGAGGACACAACCTCTCAAAATCCATGGCATGCTGCAAAAGAAGTGGTCATAGTAATATAGGCCTTTCTCAAAAAAAAGGAAAGATCTCAAATTGACAACTTAACCCTCCACCTAAATGAATTAGAAAAAGAAGAGCAAAAAAGACTTAAAGTCAGCAGAAGGAAGGAACTTATAAAGATCAAAGAGGAAATCAATAACATAGAGATGCAAAAAACAATAGAGAAAATTGATAAAACTAAGAGCTGGTTCTTTGAAATGGTAAACAAAATTGACAAACCCCTAGCTAGACTCACTAAGAAGAGGAGAGAAAGAAACCAAATAAACAAAAATAGAAATGAAGAAGGAGAAATCACAACAGATACAGAAGAAATACAAAAAAAAAATAAGAGAATACTATGAACAATTATATACCAACAAATTTGACAATCTGGAAGAAATTGACAATTTTCTAGAATCTTACAGCCTGCCAAAACTGAATCAAGAAGAAACAAATCACCTGAACAGACCTATCACTAGAAATGAAATTGAAGAAGACATAAAAACACTTCATACAAATAAAAGTCCAGGATCATATGGCTTCACAGGTGAATTCTACCAAATATATAATGAGGAACATGTGCCCATCCTCCTTAAAATTTTTCAAAATTTGAAGAAGAAGGAACACTCCCAAAGACATTCTATGATGCCAACCTCACCCTCATACCAAAACCAGACAAAGATAACACCAAAAAAGAAAGCTATTGGCCAATATCTTTGATGAATATAGATGCAAAAATTCTCAACAAAATCTTAGCCAACCGAATCCAACAACATATCAAAAAAATCATACACCATGACCAGGTTGAATTCATTCCAGGTTCACAAGGATGGTTTAACATATGCAAATCTATCAACATCATACACCATATTAACAAAAGAAAAGAAAAATCATTTGAACATCTCAATACATGCAGAAAAAGCATTTGAGAAAGTCCAACATCCATTCATGATCAAAACTCTCACCAACGTAGTTATAGAGGGAACATTCCTGAACATAATCAAAGCCTTTTATGACAAACCCACAGCAAATATAATGCTCAATGGAGAAAAATTGAAAGCCTTCTCACTCAAATCTGGAACAAGCAGGGATGCCCACTCTCACCACTGCTATTCAACATAGATTTAGAAGTTCTAGCCGCAGTGATTAGACAAACAAAAGGAGTAAAAGGCATCCAAATAAGAAGAGGAGAGAGAAAACTGTCGCTGTATGCAGATGACATGATACTATACATAGAAAACCCTAAGGACTCAACCCAAAAGCTACTGGAACTGATTAATAAATTCAGCAAAGTAGCAAGATATAAGATTAACATTCAGAAGTCAGTCATATTTCTGTATGGAAACAATAACATATTAGAAAAGGAATACAAGCATAAAATACCTTTTAAAATTGCACATCAAAAAATCAAATACCTCAGAATACACCTAACCAAGGAGGTAAAGGACTTATATGCTGAGAACTGTAAAACTTTAATCAAAGAAATAAAAGAAGATGTAAAGAAATGGAAAGATATTCCATGTTCATGGATTGGGAAAATCAATATTGTAAAAATGGCCATACTACCCAAAGCAATCTATAGATTCAGTGAAATCCCTATCAAATTACGCATGACATTTTTCACAGAACTAGAACAAACAATCCAAACATTTATATGGAACAACAAAAGACCCAGAATTGCCAAATAAATCCTGAGAAACAAAACCAAGCAGGAGCCATAACTCTCCCAGACTTCAAGCAATATTACAAAGCCACAGTCATCAAAACAGTGTGGTACTGGTATCAAAACAGACACACAGACCAATGGAACAGAATAGAGAATCCGGAAATAAACCCTGACACCTATGGTCAACTACTCTTTGACAAGGGAGGCAAGAACATAAAATGGGAAAAAGAGAATCTATTCAGAAAGCATTGCTGGGAAACCTGGACAGCTGCATGCAAAGCAATGAAACTAGAACACACCCTCACACCATGCACAAAATATACCCCAAATGGCTGAAAGACTTAAATATAAGACAGGGCACCATCAAAGTCCTAGAAGAAAACATAGGCAAAACACTCTTTGACATCAACCTCATGAAGATTTTCTCAGGTCAGTCTCCCAAAGCAATAGAAATTAGAGCAAAAATAAACCCATGGGACCTAATCAAACTGAAAAGCTTTTGCACAGCAAAGGAAACCCAAAAGAAAACAAAAAAAAAAAAACAACTTACAGAATGGGAGAAAATAGGTTCAAACGATGCAGTGTACAAGGGCTTAATCTCTAGAATATATAAGCCACTTATACAACTCAACAGCAAAAAAAGCCCATCAACCAATGGAAAAATGGGCAAAAGACCTGAATAGACTGTTCTCCAAGGAAGACATACAGATGGCCAACAAGCACATGAAAAAAATGCTCAGCATCACTGATTATAGGAGAAATGCAAATCAAAACTACCATGAGATACCATCTCACATGAGTCAGAATGGCCATCATTAATAAGCCCACAAATAACAAGTGCTGGAGGGGTTGTGGAGAAACGGGAACCCTCCTGCACTGTTGGTGGGAATGTAAACTGGTACAGCCACTACGGAGAACAGTTTGGAGATACTTTAGAAATCTATACATAGAACTTTCATATGACCCTGCAATCACAATCTCGGGCATATATCCAGATAAAAGTTTCCTTGAAAAAAACACATGCACCCGCATGTTCATTGTAACACTATTCACAATAGCTGAGACCTGAAAACAACCTAAATGTCCATAGATAGATGATTAGATTAGCAAGATGTGGTATATATACACAGTGGAATAGTACACAGCCATAAAAAATAATGACATAATGCCGTTTGCAGCAACATGGATGGAACTAGAGATTCTCATCCTGAGTGAAATGAGTCAGAAAGACAAAGACAAATCCCATATGATATCACTTATAACTGGAATATAATATCCAGCACAAATGTACCTTTCCACAGAAAAGAAAATCATGGACTTGGGGAATAGACTTGTGGCCACCCGGGGGGAGAGGGTGGGAGTGGGAGGGATTGGGAGCTTGGGGTTATTGAATACAACTTGGAATAGATTTACAATGAGATCCTGCTGAATAGCATTGAGAATTATGTCTAAATACTAATATTGCAACAGAACAAAGGGTGGGCAAAAAATGTATACATGTAAGTGTAACTTGGTCCCCATGCTGTACAGTGGAAAAAATTATAAAAAAAATTTTAAAAAGAATTCAGGGATTGCTGCTCAATAGCATATTTTCTTTTTGTACATTGTGAATTTTCCAAATATTTAAAGATAAAATACATTTTCTGGTTCAACATTCTTAAAATGAAGATGGGTTAGTGTTCATGATTAAATTATTCACCAAACTTTAGAAAAAAATCATAAATTTTTTAATGCAACCACAAAATATCACATGAGCATTATTTCATCTAATTCCTCTCTTTGTGATCTCAAGCAGGATTTCAATGTTATTCTCCAGAGTTAAGATCCTTAACATTTTGGTGGCATATATCTGTGACACACCTTGATGTTCAGGTTCAGCCTTTTGGTTGAACCCAATAAGCTCTGGTGTCACCACCCAATCCTTAACCTGCTGAGCCATCAGGGAACTTCCTGAATTTTTTAGTAGATTAGAGGAAAAAGTCATTTTCTTAAACTATTCATTGCAACATAATCTAGATTGCTGTTACTATTTTTTTCAGGTTTATCACTATATTAAAAAAAAGTTGGATCTTAAGCAGAAATTTTCCCAGAATCCACAACTTTAAAAAACTACTTCATTAAGTAAGTCAAATTCTTTTGCAGTCAGTTGAGTTGACTCAATTATTATTTCATTTTAAAAGGAAAATAATGTTCCAATAATCTTTGCTGAAGGCAAAAAAAAAAAAAAAAAAAAAACCAAGTGTAAATCTAACTGCTAGGAAGTCTAGGAAGTCTATTTAGTTTAGCCAACTAATAATATTTGAGACTTATCTTCTAATGCATATTTTCATTTTTCCCTAGATTTCATTACTGGAAAATATTTCAGTTTTTCTCAATTTGGTTTTCAAACTACCCTTTTATTTATATGCATACATTTTAATAAGTAAGAACTATATGTTGTCACATATCATTTGTCTTATATACCTTATTCCCTAGGATAATTCTTATAAAAGTTGAAAATGAGGCTCATACTTTGTAATTTTATAGTTTCTAAAATGCTTATTACAGTACTGAGTCCTTAGTGGCCCTGCAATGAGAAAGTCATTCTGGGATAGATGTCACTGGAAAGGAGAGATACGGTGTACAAAACACCTGTGCTCACAAGTGAACATAATTGTTTACTGGTGCTAAATGGGGAACTGTGGACTTGGCCCCAAGTCTGTTTATAAATACAGAGTATAGAAGGTAGAATGAGAAGCTACAGGTGTGGAGAAATCTTATGTGTAAGAAAGAGCATATATATATATATATATATATATATATATATATATATACACACACACATATATATATATACGAAATCATATTTATTTTTGAAGTTGATGATTTTGCCTTCAATTCTGGGCACCTCAGACATTCTTACAATAGCCATTGGAAACAAATAGTGATTTTGAAAAAAAAAATCTCCAGCTATAGATTATGCACCCAATGAGTTTTACATTAAATTGAAAAATATTTTCAGGGAGTCATAAATGTGATGAAGGATTAAATCACATGTATCAAAATCTAAAGGAACAATTGTTGGAAATTGCAATAACTCTGCCTCCAGTCATCAGTGTCAGAAAGTGAGACACATGGACAAGGAGAAATCTTGACAAGGCTCTTTAGTTCTGCAGAAGGGCATGGGAACTCCAAAAAGTGTGTGCACCAAAAAAAGAGCCCTCCCTTATTTATCCCTAACGCAGGTGATGTACCTGCCCCCTTCCCATTGGTCAGGTCAGGGTGAACACTCTTCCTGGTTGGCTAATTTGAAACAAATTGTTACTGGGAGAATAGGCAAAGTGGAGGGGTGGGGGGTCACAGGAAGGCAAAACTGGAGCAAAATGCAGTAACCAAGATTTCCTTTGATAGAAAAGACATTATGTTACTTTCCACACAATGACAGAAGAGAGCGAGGATATGTGAATGATATCACTGTGTATGTGTGGGAAAACTTCAAATGTTAAATTTGCTTTTGGAGGATAAAGCCATAAAAACTGACTGAAAAAAATAAATGTTTTATTTCAGCTCCAAATAAGACATGTATATGTATACATATTTTTTACAAAACTTTATGTGGAAACAACTTCTCTTTATACTGAGTGCTTAAAAAGCTTCTGCTAAAAGTTTAAGAAATGCCTTTGAGAAGAATAAGTTATAATGGCAGAAAAAGACAGTTGAGGCATTTTGGAGGGACACAGGTTATTTTTAGAAAAGAATTCAATGCACATTTTCCCCCGTAAGTATCCTTATTGTACGCTAATTCAGGAAGCTTAAATTCCATAGGATTTCCCAATGGCTACTTGTTTCCTAGGACTAAAGATGAGTCTCTGTGAGTTTACAGTGTGGGGCACAATTGATGAAAGACAATTAATGATGCAGCAAAATGGTCAATTTTTATTTTGCTGTTGTTGCTATAACATTTTCTGGATTTTCCTTTCCAGTTAACTTCTTACACTTAATCACATGTTTCTCTACCCACATTTTTAGATATTCCCTACAGTAGAATAACATAATTCATCAGCTACATTTACCACATACTGAAATTGTAAAAAGATTTTACCCCTTTGGCATCTTTAAAATATAAGATATTTAGAGGGATTTGTGGTGGATATAAACTTAATATTATCTCCAGACTATTTTTATTATACTGGACATCATTCTATAACATAAATATCAGATGGTAAACTTAGTCCACCTCAAAGTCTCTAAAGATGAATCAGTGCTCCCTAAGGTGTTACAATATGGTTTTTACTTGTTTGGGGATTTCTTGCTTTGAGTTGGTTTCATCAGACATAAAAATAATTATTCCAATGCCATATGCACTTAGTTTCTTGATCTTATCCATGGCCTCAATGAGGCTGGAGACAGACTGTATAACTAGGGGGGCTAGACAGGGTATGATGAAGCAAGCCCCCAAATTTAAAACACAACACCTATGAGGGTTTTGAATCCCCTAACAGTTGAAAACCATCCAGGTTTGGATTTGGACTTTAATGATTTTTCTCATTCAATCTGTTATTTCCTCTGTGACCTATCTATTTGTAAGCAGCAGACTCAGGTTACTGCTTACACCATCTATTTGTAAGCAGCAGTTACTCAGGTTAAATTTTCACGAAACCCCTCCTTCAGAAGCCAGTTAGGTAATCTAAAGCTAGGTGGTTTTGATAGATAGCATTATGCATTTTGGTTTGCTGCTTGGCTAGTATATTAAAGGCTTTTGCAGTTTCATTAGTTATAATTTCAACAACAGCTTGTAACCTGATGATATGGTTTGACATATATATGGGAGTACAATATCCATAAGGTCTACTCTCTGCCAAGGTGGATGGACCATAGTGATGGGGGACATTCATCATCTTTCCAATTGCCAATCTATACAGCATGCCATTTTTATGGGTCTCCCTGTCTTAATACACTTGGACTCCCAAATGTTCCCCTCTGGAAAGTGGGATCAAGAAGAAAGATGGATGGATCAACCCCAACATGTAAGATCCTGACCAGTTTTGGAAAAGCATAGTATAGGCTGATTCTCCCACATATCCAGTATAGTCCATCTAGGGCCCACCATTTGATGTTAGTGTCAACCTCATCCCAGGACCGTCAGAGATGAGAGAAGTTGGGTAGGGGTGAGGATTTGGTCCAGAAAGGCTTGGGGATCCACACCATTTGTATTTCTGGGTGGTTACATTATAGAATCTCTGGCCCAGGCACATCAGGCTCCCAACAGAGTTGTTGAATTGTCCTCTCCATCAGACAAGGCAGTTGTTTCCTATGATTGAGGTCTTAAGAACCTAAATCCCATTAGCAGGGTTGGGGTATCCTGCCTCATTATAAGACTCATGGGGCTCTATCTCTCTGGCCTCTCATAGCCATTGATCTCCCATACATACATAACAAGAAGAAAACTTTAGAGTCTGGGCTATAGTTTCTGCCAAGGCTAGAAACAGGTTTCTGGTCTTGATAGAGATTTTAGGTGGGCTACTTTCTATTTCCTCATAAAAATAATGAAAGACTTTGTGAGTTGAGGCTCAGAGTGGAACTGTGGCCCTCATTAAGTACAATATAGTTCTTGGGCAGATGTCTTGCCCGTGGATGTGAATACCAATCTTGTGGTCATTTTCCCACCTAGGGTCTTCTGGGTCTAGGGTAGTAAAATTAATGGGGTTGCAGGCTCCTAATGTAAGGTGGGGTTGGCTATACCCTGTTGGAGGAGTGCTGTTTTGTCTTCATCTTTCCAAGGGGCCCATGCAATGCAGCTTCAATAGGAGCAGTAAGAGTAGTCCAGGTCATCACATCTTCCCCAGGACTTTTCACACATATATTTTTCTTTAAGTCTGTACTCTCATTCCAAGTGTAGGCCCTCACATAGAATAGTATGATTTAACCATGTACAGGTATTACCAATGGCCCCACATACATCAAAAAGTATCATCACTGACAGGTGAGGATTAGTAACCTGGGTTCAGCTAATTAAATTCTCCCATCTCAGGTGTGCCTGACACCTAACCACTCTCCCCTTGGGGAGTACGGTGGGTCAAAGCAAGTGTACTGATTCTCTTGTTGGTAGCTAGAATAGGTGGTCTTGTCTCATTTGCAGGTCCCCAAGACTTCTCCCTGGCAAGTGAAATGAGTGTGGTAAAGTAAGGTCCTTGTGACACCTTCATCATGTTCAATAGTGTGGATGCATGGGTCACATGATGGGGAGCTTAGGCCTACAAAAAAGGGCCTAAATCAGAGGCAACCAATAGTAAAAAAAAAAAATCCTACCCTCAAGAGGAGAGTGCTAGCAGAAAACTTTCATCACACTTCCATCCAGCTGGAGCAGTGTCTGCCAACCCTATGGTAAAAATTAGGGTGTGGATCACAATAACAGACAGGTACAAGGGATGACAGTTAATCAGAGTAAGAGAACCCAAGTATAAAACAAAAATAGTCTATTTTTCCACTCAGGCAGCCAATTCCTCAAGCTTCTGCCATGCATTGATTAGTCAGCTTCCAGAGTGACTAAAGCAGGGCTGCAGTCCTCTAGGTCTCTGGGGTTGCAATCTGCTTCCTCTGGATGGTCAGCCTGCATGGTGTTGATGGATAAGAAGTGCATTCCTATCCTTTGGAAGCAGGTTTCACTCTGCTGTGGTGAATCCAAGGGACCACTTGGCTACCTTCACTGCATTGGAGTGGATGAAGTGACAGTGAATGGCCCCCTCCAGAGGGGCTTTAGGGGTTGGGCATTCTACTATTTTACCCATCCAGCATCTCCTGATTTAAAGGGCTGGACATCTGTGGTCAAGATCACAGGTATCTGTTCCCTAACACAATGGTGTGTAGTGGTTAGGGTTGAGCCAAGAGCTTGTGTCTGCTGCCTCAGGGTAATGTTGCCCAATTCTTTTAGATCCCCTCATATACCACTGATAATGGGATGAGGGCATCTGTAAAGAATCTCATAATGAGAAAACCCTGTCTGTCTAGCAGGGCTGGACCTAATCCTTAACAGAGCAATCAAAAACTGTTGGTCCCATTGTAGCTGGGTCTCCTTACACAGTTTACTTTGTTGCAATTTTGGAGTTTGGTTCATTCACTCAACCTTCCCAGAGCTCTGGGGATGATATGAACTGTGTAACTTACAGGTCATCTTCAACCCCTTTGCCAGCAATTGCACCACCTCAGCCATGAATGCCAGCCTATTATCTGATCCCATGGTGATTGGGATTCCAAAACCAGGAATGATTTCCTTTAGGAGAAGTTGGGCTACTTCATGTGCCTTTTCTGTGCAAGTAGGGAAGGCCTCCACTGTGTACTGAGAAAGTACACAGAAAGGCTAACAGATATTGATAGCCTCAGACTTGGGGAAGCTCAGTGAAGTCCACAACAATATTTACAAATGATGCTCCTCCAACTCTCTGTACTCCAGGGGTGGCCTTAGGTCCCTGACACAGGTTATTTGGGGCGCACATTTCACATTATTTTCATATTACCTGGGACATGCTGGAAATCCAATGCCAGGGTCCAGCCCCAGCAGCCAGGAAGTGTCGAAGGAGAGGATGGGCTACAAATGGCGTGGAAAGAATTGGAGCCAACTCCTCAACTGCATGCTGCAGATGACCCAATTTATTAAATGAAAAGCATCAGCTTTTATACCATTTCACAATCAAGTTTTGTGTAAGATTTGACATTAACATTTGATTTAAAGCCCTTTCTGTTCCCTCCACCTGAGATACAAAAAAAGGTTAGTTAAAACGTGTTCCTTTCAACTTTAGATTTTTCTTCAAGATTACAAACTTAAAGTTTCACACTGTATTTTTCTTAAAAGGTCAATAACAGTAGCTATTCTATTCTATATTAAGAACAAAGCTTTAATAAGTAATAAACTATGATACCTAACATTCTTTAACTAAAGGCGTATATAGTTAACAAAAACGCATGAAAGCCTTAGGCTCATGACATTCTTGAGGCTGCGGTTTATTTGGCGCCAGCAAGCTAAGCATTTAACATATTGTCCTGACTTACACAAGTTCCAAACCACCAAATTCAATAGAAAGGAGTATTATGCCCCAAAATTATCAAGTGCCCCCACAAGGGATAGAAGTTACAGGTGACACTGTTATTTAATAAAAAATATATCTGTTGTAGAAAATAGCAATCTGTAGGCCATACAACACTTTTCCCAGCCCCAAACTTCTTTTTATGTAAAGTGACAGAAATCATAAGTTGCCCCTGTATACTCTTACAAAATAGGTGCCATAAATTGTTACTCCAAAACAAATGCTTTTTCCATTACATTGTTTAAATGACTTCACTCTGTTTTGGTTCAGGCGTTTTACGTACCCAGGGCAAATACTTAGCTGTAAAAAAGGCTGTGAATCAAAGATAGAAAAAGAAGGATAAACAGAGAAAAAAATAGATTAACATATTTTTTAGGGGATATCATTTTTATTTTCCAGGAAACCGAGGTTTTTCAAGGAATTGCTCTGCAATCCTTCTTCTTTCTTCAGCTTGTCTTTAGCTCTGCTAACCAGACAAGCCTCATGCAGGTGCTGACTGTGGCTTTGTTTTCTTTACTGGAGCAGCCTTATGGCTTCCAACAAGCCAAGAGATGTAGAAGTTTTGGCCCACTGTGGTCTCGAGAGCCATTAGGCCAATGTGAGTCTCCTGCTGAAACTGACAAAGGCTGGGGTTAGGGCCTTAGGAACTGATACCCAGCCATGTTAAAATTTCTACTATCCACATAGGGAGTAGTTCTCATTTTTAGTTTTAAATCAAGTGTTTTCATGTTGTGAGTATTTAGAGTCCCATTCTGCAAATGGACTAGGGAACAGTGTGGCCATCAGAGCTGCTGGTTCCAATGTCCCTTTGGAGGCTGTGAGCTTTGCTTCTTGGTCTGCTTTATGGTTTCCCAGAATGACGATGGTGTCTCCCTTTTGATGTCCCTGATAATGTATGACTGCCATCCTTTTAGGGGCCCACACAGCATCTAAGATTTTGAGCATTTCTTTGCCATACTTTATCTTTTCCTTCTGAGTTGATTAGACCCTTTTCTTTGTATAAAGCCCCATGCACATGGAGGGTAGTGAAGACATATTTAGAGTCTTTGTATATATTGACATGTATGCCCACTGCCAGTTGGAGGGCTCAGGTTAGTGCAATGAGTTCTGCCTTCTGTGCAGAAGTTCCTTTTGACAGGGACTTTGCCTCAGTGGTGGAATTTAGGGTCACAAAGGAATACCCAGCAAGGCATTCTCCCTATTTTACAAAGCTGCTACCTTCAGTGAAATACTCAGCTTCTGGGCCTTTGAGAGGCTTGTCTGTTAAGTCTGGTTGGCTGGAGAATACCCCATCCATGACTTCACCACAATCATGATCTGGCTGACCCGGCCCAAAAGGTAGTAGGGTTACAGGGTTTATGGTGAATGTGCAGGTTTTCACATAACATCCCCTGATATTTGACCCTCTGAGCATTAGTTGGCCCTTAGACTCCATTAATGTCCATACCAAGTGTGGCACTCAGACTGTTAGTTCTTGTTCCATATTCATTTTGTCAGCCTCTGACACTAAGAGAGCCATGGCTGCAAGTGCCCATAGACAGGGTGGCTATCCTTAGGCAATGGAGTCAAGTTGCTTAGAGAGGTGTGCCACTGGATGATGCCATGACCACTACATTTGGGTCAGGACTCCCACTGCAATACCAGTATGCTCATGCACATACAAGAAGAAAGGCTCAGAGATGTCTGAGAGTCCCAGGCCAGGAACATTGGTGAGGGCCTTCTTGATCTCTTCAAAGGCCTTTTGTGGCACTCTTTCCCACAACAAAGCTTCCTGTTCACCCCAGTTTGTGGCCTCATAAAGGGGTTTTGTCAAGATGGAGAAGCTGGGAATCCAGATTCTCCAGAAAACTGCAGTCCCCCCAAAATTCCAAAAACTGGAGTTGGGTAGATGGAACCGGGATTGAATAGACAGCTTGCTTTCTCTCTGGACCGAGTTGACATTGTCCTTGGGATAAGTGAAAGCGAAGGTATTTGACTTTTTCTTGACAGATCTGGGCCTTTTTCCTTTTAAGCCATGTAGCTAGCCTCCTTTAGGAAGGTGAGGAGCAGACACATCCCTTGAATAGATTCTTCCTGAGTTTGCCTGGCCAGTGGTAGATGATCCACATATTGGAGTAGCATATAGCCATGCTGGTTTGCTGGGAAGGCTTTTAAATCAGAGGCTAATGAAGTTCTGAAGGTTGTTGGAGAATTTTTGAATCCTTAATGCACTCTAGTACATGTCAGCTGGTCCTTTTCACCATTTTCCAGATTTTCTCATTGGAAGACAAAGATTGGTTGATTCGGGGGCGGGGGTGGATGCAGAAGAAGGCATCTTTGAGGTCCAGGCATGTGAAGAAGGCAGCTTCAAAGGGGTTAGGGAGAACTTGGTGCAGGTTAACAGTGGCTTGGTTTACTGCTCACACGTCCTTAACTGGCTGGTAGTCATCTATTCCTGGTTTCTGAACTGGCAGGAGAGGCATGTTCCAAGACAACTGGCAGGGTCAGAGGATTCCATACTTTAGAAGTCTCTCCAGTGTTTCTGGATTCCAGCTTTTGCCTTGTGACAAATGAAATATTGTTTCTGGCAGGTGGGTTTGACTCCTGGTTTTAGTTCTACTATTACTGGAAGTGTGTTTCAGGCAAATCTGGGGGGTCATTTTCAGCCCATACTCTAGGTAGCATGAGGAGAATCTCAGTTCCTATTGTGGCCTCTCTGTAAGACTGTAGAGGCACTACTCTTCTCCTCGGGGGATTGTGAGAGTCATGATTTTTGCCAGTTTCCCTAGTGTCAGGGCTGCTTGGCCATGGGAATTAAATGTTTTCTGGGCCTGCAGCTTTCCCAATAAGTCCCAACACATCAAAGCCACAGGACAGTCAGGGAGTTATAGGAATTGGTGAAAGACTTGATGGTCACCTAAATTGCATCAAGGCAGTACAAATGATGACGGGTTTGGTTTTCCATGGCTCCCACAATAGTGGCTTGTCTCTGTGAGAGGGGACCCATGGGTTGAGTCACCACAGAATGTTCGGCCCCAGTGTCTGCCATAAAGTCAATGGGCTGCCCCCCTACAGTTATTTGGACCGTGGGCTCATGGGGGCCAAACAAAGTGTAGCCTGGTCTGTCCTGGTCTATCTCATAGTTTCCCATGGTAGCCAGACCAACAAAATTGTCATCAGGGACTTCTAATGGTAACTGCACTGGTTGGTACTGTCCTTGAATCACCTAGCCTCTCTCCCTCTATCCAGGAGCTGGGTAATTTTCTGACCAGTGGGACACTCATTCTTCCAGTAACCTTCCTGACAGAAGTAAGCTCATTGATTACATTCCAATTCATCTCTGGGTGAGGAGGTCCCCCTTGTAGGTTCCTCCTCTGATCTGGGCCCCAGCTTGGTGGAGCACCTCTCTGGGAGTGTCCTGATTGATCCACTAGGGGGCCAGCAAGCGGATCTTCCCTTATTTTTCATTTGTTCTTCTGATTCTCATCATGCCTCTTGGTCTCAGTTGACAAATACCTTTATTGCAACCTCCAACAGCTGTCTGGCATTCATTCCAGTGAAACCCCCTAACTTTTGTAGCTCATGTCAGATGTCTTCTTGGGCCTGAGCAACAAAGGCTGCATTAACCATCCATTGATTCTCAGTGGCTTCCAGGTCTACATGAGTGTAAAGGTGAAATGTTTGCATAGCCTCTCAAACTGGCTTAGGATCTCTTTAGGTCAATGGAGCACCTCTGAGGTTTTGCTCATGTTCATAGCCTTTTCCTCTCCCTTCTTCATGCCACTGAAAAAAGGCTCTTAGTAGTTATCAAGCATTTGAAATCCCTGAGTTTTATTAGGGTCCCACTGGCATTTTTTTCTTGAGGAACTTGTCCTGGGTGTAAGCCTGTGAGTTCACTGTCCCTGTTGGGGTGTGTTCCTCTAACCATTTTAAAGTGGTCTGAGTAATTCAGCAGTGCTCCTCAGTGCTGAACAGTGTCAAGAGTAGCTGTAGCAATCAGTCCAGGTGGGCTTTTGGGTCTGGATGATGGATTGCATTAGATCAATCATTTCTTCCATCTCTGGCAGCTCTCCTCATAGAGATATTTCAGGAGCCTCTTAGCATTGGTGGGGCTGTATAAACTCCAACATCAGGATCTCTCCAAAGAGCACCACCATAAGCCATATGAGGATTAACATGTAACCACGGACAGGACTCCACACTCACTTCAGCCCTTGGTCGAGTCAGAACTCTCCTGTTGTACATCTCATTCACTCACATTCACACATCTCCAACCTGCCACCCAGCACCTTAGAGTCATGGTTTCATCTCCTTTGAGACTACTTGGGCAAATCTGGGGAGGTGATTGGACTCACCTTCTGCCTTTCAGGTGTAGGCTTACCAATACGAGCCCCTCACCAGAATCACATCCAAAGGCTGTCTTATATGCCCTCAATTATTTTTTCTTTTACTTTGGTCTCTTTGCTCCCCTTATAACCTACATTCTGTAAATTCTGGTTGGATGGTCTACATGAAAAATTTGCACATGGATATTGATTATGTCTTGCTGCCTCAGTTATGCACGTGCACATAGATGATGATTACGCCATATTGCCTTCCCTTTGTTCTGGGAGGTCCCTTACCACAATATCATTACATATGTGAAGGAAAATTAAGTGCTACATTTGATCTTGGAGGATGAATTCATAACAACTGAGTAAAAACAATAAATATTTAATTTCAGCTCTGAATAAGACATATTTTTTTGGCAGAATTTTACATGAAATGAACTTCTATTTATGCTGAATGCATAGAAGAGTTTCAGTAACAGGTTAGGAAGTGGCCTTGGGAAGAATGAATTATAAGCAGATAAAGACAGTTCAGGTACACAAGCTATTTTTAAAAAATAATTTTTCCCCATAAGTATCCTTATTGTATGCTAAATCAAGGAGTTTAGGCCCCATGGGATTTACCAATGGTTATTTGTTTCCTAGGAATAAGCTGAGTCTCAGTGCACTATGAGTTTATAGTGTGGTGAAGATATGATAGGAAATTATAACTTGAACATTATTCATAATATAATAATATTATTGTAAGCTTTAACCCCAGTATGTATATGTCTAGAATTTACTCATTCATGTGTATTCTTTTATTCTTTTATTCATTTATTTAACACATTTTTTGTGCCAAATTCATTCTAGTATCCCATTGTTGTTTTTGTGATTTTTTGGTACTATGATAAATGACAAAAAATATGTAAAATATGTATTATGTTACAGATGTGGATGAAATTTGTGTTTTTTGGGGGTGCTGATGTTTATTGACTGGCCATGAGTAGAGTGGAGATGTTCCAGAAGGTTAGGTTCTTATCTTCTCATAGAAGAAATTTAAAAATGAGAGAAATTGTGAAAGAAAATTGAGGGTTTATTTTGGTGAGAAATACACCTCTTAAAGAGAGGCAAGCAACTTCCCTATTTCTCTGGCATACTGGTTATAAAGGGCATCCAATTTCATGGGAAGGATATTAACTGAGAAGGTTGGATTTGGAGATCTTTTTCCTTAATTTTCATCTCAGTTCCAACTTCCCAAAGGGAGGAGAGATTTTTGTCCTTATTTAGCTTTTATATGAAGTGTCATGGTGTTGGTGTATGATGGGTAATTCTTATTGGCATATATAATTTTAGTATAATTAGGGCATAATGAGCAATAAGTTACATTCATATCCTGGAGATCTGTGCCATTTTTTACCTTTCTTTGTCTGCCTCTAGGGCAATTATCTCCCACAAAATATGTAGTTTCTTGTCAGTCTGGAGGTTCCTGATTTATTTGTCTGCCCATGGATCCCACTGTTGCATAATGGAAGGTTTCCTGCCTTCTGGCCCCTTGTCCCCCTTCTCTGCCCATACCTAACTATCAGCCTGTAACATAGAAAACATTATTTGATGAGATCAAGAAACTTAAGTGCATAGAGCATAGGAATAATTATCTTTATGTCTGCAGAAACCAACTCAAAGCAGGACAATCCCAAATCAAGTAAAAACCATACTGTAACTCCTTAGGGAGCACAACCACATCTTTGGTGTCTTTGAGATGCACTAAGTTGACCATCTGATATTGATGTTATAGAATGATCTCCAGTATAATACAAACAGTCTTGAGATAATATTAAATTTTATTTCCACCACAAATCCCTCTAAATATATTATAAATACACCAAGGAAGGTGTGAAAGTTTTTTTTTAATTTTAGTAATTAAGTAAATGTAGCTGATAAGTATGTTATTCTTCTGCAGGAAATATCTGAAATGTGGGAAAGAAATGTGTGATTAAGTGTAAGAAGGTAACTGGAAAGGAAAATCCAGAAATAGTTTTAGCAACAATAGCAAAATAAAAATTGACAATATTGCTGAGCTATTAATTACCTTTTTGTTCTACACTGTCACAATTAAACAAGTTAGGCAGGGAAGAACTTGTAGATTCCTAATGGAATATCTTTTTTCAAGAGCAGCATTTCAACTAAAATCATATTTATGCAAAATTTAGACTGGTCATGAAGCCAACTGCCTCTGAAGATACTGAGTATTATCCTTTGGGACAGAGCCAACTCCTTTTTTGTTGTCCCTAACTCAAGTCATTTCTTTTATTACTCCAGTTGCACATAGCTCATACTCTTTCTAAAACTGTTGTATTAGTAAATTCTAACTTTTTAAAAAATATAAAAATTGAACATGTGTTTTCCATAACAAAATTTATAGATATTCCCCAAGTCTCTTCACATATCCTCACTTTAACCTGCCATATCTTCAGTTTACTTCTCATTTCTCTGAATCAACTTTTATACATTGTCCATGGGAACCAAGAAAACCAGAGTGCAGAAGTCACTTTCATTCTCTTGGGCTTTTCAGAATATCTGGACTCCAGCTGCCACTCTTTCTGGTCTTCCTCACCATCTACACAGTCACTGTGCAGGGGAACCTGGGCATGATCCTGATTATTAAGTTCCATCCCAGACTCCACATCTCCCCATGTACTTCTTCCTCAGCCACCTGTCCTTTGTTGATTTCTGTTATTCCATAGCCATTACACCCAAACTATTAGGAAACTTGGTTGTGGAGAACAAAATTATCTCCTTCACTGGATGCATCATGCAGTTCTTCTTTGCATGCATATTTATGGTGACAGAAACATTCATGTGGGTAGTGATGGCCTATGACTGATTTGTGGCAGTTTCCAATCCTCTTTTCTAATAGTTGTCATGTCCAAGAAGTTTTATTCCTTGCTGGTGGGTGCATCATACTCTTGGGGTATAGCCTATTCCCTGCCCCTTAATTTCTGTTGGAATTGTCCTTCAGAAGGAATAATACCAAAACAACTTTGTCTGTTAGCATGCCACCATTGTTACTGTTTCCTGCTCTTACCCTTACCACAGCCAACAGATCATCATAGTCCCAGCCACATTCAACGAAATAAGCAGCCTAATGATTGTTTTACTTCCTATGTTTTCATTTTTATCACTGCCATGAAGATGACTTCAATTGGGGGTGGCCACAAGACTTTCTCCACCTGTGCCTCCCACATGACCGCCATCACCATCTTCCATGGGACCATCATTTTTCTCTACTACTGTTCTTAACTCCAAAAGTTCATAGCTCATGGTCAAGGTGGCCTCTATCTTTTATACAGTTGTCATCCCCACGCTGAACCCACTGATCTGCAGCCTCAGAAATATAGATATGAAGGAGACAGTTAAGAATAAATGGATACCAAATTATTATGTGAATTAATGTAAAATGGCTAGGATTTACTTCTTTTCATTTTCAGGAGCACTGCAGGGAATTATCTAAGTCTTTCAGCTTTTTCAATACTTCAGATTCCTTTTTTCAAAAAGAAAAACAATACACATTTAATGTAACACCTTGTTGACAATTCTACATTTGTTTAATTTAAACTTTGGTAGATTATCTATAAAATAATAAATGATATAATAATTAAAGATCAGGCCTTTTAAATTAAATCTCTAGATGGAGATTTTCCATGTAAATCTTTTTGAATAAATACACATTTCATTTAATTTGACTCCCAGCATCAGGTATACAGGGTAAATCTTCTTTTCTTTTTTTTTGGCTGTGCCAGAGACATCTGAAAGTTCTTGGGCCAGGAATGGAATCTCCACCACAGCAGTAGAAAACCTAGCCATTGCAGTGACAATGCTGCTGCACCAAAATAGAAGACCTCTTCTATCCTTTTTTAAGTCACTGCAGAGTGGGTTTTTTATATTTGCTCTGAAAATTTATAGCTAACCCTGAGGGAGAATCCATCAAATGCAATATGGTAAATAAAGAGTTTCTTGACACTTATGTATTAAATTTAAAAGACGTATTTATGTAATTCCACACAGTAAGCATTGGTATATTTTTAATGCAAAGAAAGGATATCTCTGCAGTCACAAAGTCCAGTGTATTGTTTGGTTAACATGTACTTGTTAATATAAAATTTATTAACTCTATGTATATAAAGCATCAAAAAATAAAAGCTAATCATGGAAATTTTAGAAATAGTTCTAACAAATCTAAAATTGTCATTCATTCCATTCTTGGATTGTGTATAATATAGCTGACAGAAAAAAACATATATGGAGAGAGAATAGAGTGAAGTATATTTGACATATGTTATATGTCCTTGTATTTAATATCTAAACCTTTAAAAAAACAGATGATAGATATTAGGTAAATTTTATAATTGAAACTATAACTAGACATGTCTTGTGGAAGAATACAAATCAAATGTCTGGATGGTGCAAACTCCTTTGCAATAATTTGTTGGTTATTATGAAAAATGCTTTTGAATGGACAGTTATTCACACAAATGTAATACAGAAATTCTCTAAAAATTTTGAAAGTATATATATTTCATCTAAATAAATATATTTTAAATGATAAAATTATTTTAATATAAAAGATTTAGTTGTGGTTTCTACAAAGTGGTAGTTATAGGCTCTTCCTTTATGTGTAGGAATTATACTCTTCTTTAAATGCTTATTGATGGCTTGGATTGATGCAGCAATTTTATTTTTTTGTAAAGAGCAGTGGAAAGATTTTAGATAAAATTATTCACAACATAAAATAAGGTACAAAATTAATAGTCATCCAATGGAGAAAATGTTATAAGTTGGATATAAATTACATTATGTAAATCTAATTTTCTTATCATATTTAGTGGTAACATGAGAATTTCTATATTACATTTGTGTGAATAACCATATAAGTTTTTTGAAATCTTACCAATTATTTATAATCCAATAAATAAGAAAGTTAACAAGGAGTTCCTTAGTGGCTCAGAGGGTTAAGGATCTCATGTTCTCTCTACTGTGGCTCTGGTTGCTGATGTGGCAAGAGTTTGATCCCCTGGCCTGGGAAATTCTGCATTCCATGTGAATGGACAAAAAAAGAAGAAAGCTATTTACTATGCATCACACCATGACTTATAGCCTTGAACTCATTATTGAAGTATCTTTTTCCATTCTAGTTATTTAACTGTTATATTCACATTCTTATTTTACTATTGAGGACATCCCTAGGGAGATCAACTAATAAACAAGAAATATTCTGGTATCCCATTTCTAATAAATATTTTCCTGACACTTGTCTTGGAGAAGCTATAAACCAAATTCTAAATGACAAAATGTATTTTTTTTCTGCATCCTGAACTTACCTGAATTTTCCAGTATTTTCAAGCTTCTTATGTTTTGTCACCCAACTTGCAAAATCTGCTACATTGGAAAAAGAAGAGCCTTTTGTTCAATATTACTTCAACTATTATCACTGCAGACATAACACATATACTGTTGTGACCCTCTTGGTGAATTATAAAATAGGCTATGAAGAACAACATTTAAAGAGTCTCAAAATTAGTTCAATATAGGTGAAAAAATTAATATAAATTTACAGCACAGCTCCAGAATGGTTTGAGAATGTAGGGTTACTAAGAATATGAAGATCAGTGGAAAGGACATAGAACAACCAATAAAATATTAAATGAACCATTTTTCAGGGATGTTCCTATTTTAAAAAATTAACAGGCACTTACCATGATGGTGCAGTGGAAATGAATCCATGAGAAACCATGAGGTTGCAGTTTTGATCCCTGGCCTCACTCAGTGGGTTGAGGATCTGGCATTGCCATGAGCTGTAGTGTAGAGCACAGATATTGCTCAGATCTGGCTTGCTGTGGCTCTGGCATAGGCTGGTGGCAGCAGCTCCAATTGGACCCCTTGCCTTCATATGCCACAGGTGCAGCCCTAAAAATACAAAATACCCCCTCAAAATTAACAATTACGTATTAATTATATCATTGATTAAGAGGTAAAGCAGGTAAGAAAATGTAGAATCTCATGATATGCTTTTCTTCCAATGCAACTGTTTTCACTAAGCTCCAATTCTTACAAAGAGAATGTTCCATGATGTCAGCTAATGATACGGAATTTTGTTATTTGAAATAAAGCAAGTTCTAGTCTGTTTTAGTTCTTCTTGAATTAACTCTGTTTTTGATTATCACACCCACCCCAAATTATGATTCACTGTGTTATTTTTATATAAGTGGACACTAACTTTTGAAATAAAGGGGAAGACTGAATTTTTTAATTTTTTTATTTTTGTCTTTTTAGGACCAAACTTAGGGCATATGGAAGTTCCCAGGCTAGGAATTGAATCTGGGTTACAGCTGCTATCCTACACCACAGCCACAGCAATGCAGTATCCAAGCCACATCTGCAACCTAGACCACAGCTCATGGTAACTCCGGATCCTTAACCCATTGAGTGAGGCCAGGGATCAAACCCATATCCTCATGGATTCTAGTCAGATTTGTTTCTGCCCATGCCACAATGGGAACTCCCTCCCACTGAGTGCCTTAATGAATTTTCTATTCTCTTACCTATTTTAAATTATGTTTCTTACTCCTATGGGTCAATATTCATCTTTTTTTTTTCCACAGAAGAAAAGAAAATTAGAGTGATGGCATCACCTTCATTCTTTTTGGCTTCTCAGATCATCCAGGAATCCAGCTGCCACTCTTCTTGGCCTTCCTCACCATCTACACAGTCACTGTGTGGGAGAACCTGGGCATAAGCCTGATTATCAAGCTCCATCCCAGACTCCACACCCCATGTACTTCTTCCTCAGCTACCTGTCCTTTGTTGATTTCTGTTATTCCACAGTTGTTACACCTAAACTATTAGAAAAATCATTTGTACAGGAGAGAACATTTCCTTCGCTGGATGCATCATGCAGTTCTTCTTCCCTTGCATATTTATGGTGACAGAAACTTTCATGTGGGCAGTTATGGCCTATGACTTATTTGTGGCAATTTCTTGCCATCTTCTCTACACACTTGTCATGTCCCAGAAGCTTTGTTCCTTGCTCATGGGTGCCTCATACTCTTGGAGTATAGCCTGTTCCTTCAAAGTATATACATACCTTTTATTGACCTTATCATTTTGTGGGACTAATTTTATAAATAACTTTGGGAGCATGAGGCCATTATTGCTGTTTCCTGCAATGAACCTCTTTATCAGCCAGCAGATCATTTTAAGTCTTAGCCACTTTCAATGAAATAAGCACCCTGATGATCATTCTTACTTCCGATGTTTTCATTTTTATCACTCTCATGAAAATGCCTTCAACTGGGGGGAACCACAGAGCCTTCTCTACCTGTGCCTCCACATCACCAGCATCACTATCTTCCATGGGACAATGCTTTTTCTCTACTGTGTTCCTAACTCCAAAAGTTCATGGCTCATGGTCAAGGTGGCCTCTATCTTTTACACAGTGGTAATCTCCATGCTGAAAACACTGATCTACAGCCTCAGAAACAAAGATGTGAAAGAGTCAGTGAAGAAGTTAATCAATGTTAAATTATTAGATAAATGTTAGGTTGATCAAATGTAAATCTAGATATAAGCATTATTTTTTTTTCAAGTATTGTAAGAATTTTTCAATAGTAAATCAATGTAGGAGTCTATGCTAACCTTGTGATTGACAGTTCAACATATGTTCACTCTTTTATTTCATTAAAATAACCTTAAACTACAAATAGTAATAGATGTAAAAGAATATTTAAACTAGATTTTTGATTCAGATATTGAAATACACTTCGTGTGTGTGTGTGTGTTAGCATTCCTGACCTTGTGATTTGTCCTGGCCAAATTTAGTTTTATTTAATTTTTATTTTCTTTTTTCTTTTTTCAAGGCTGTACCTGTGGCATATGCTGGTCCTGAGGCTAGGGGTTGAACTGGACTTGTATCTTCCAGCCTACACCACAGCCACAGCACTGACAGCTCTGAACTGTGTCTGTGACCTACACCACAGCTCATGGCAACACCAGATCTCTAACCCATTGAGTGGGGTGAGGGATTGTACCTGTGTCCTCATTGACATTAGTCAGATTCCTTTCCACTGAGCCATGATGAGAACTCCTCAAATATCATTTTAATTCCAGCCATGTGAGGTATGTGATTTTTTATATGATCTGAAGAGTTATAGCTTACAATGGAAGTTTACTTAATATGAAATTGGTACATTAAGAGCTGTTCAACATGAAACCCTAAATGTATACTTTAAAACTATATTACATTCCACAAGAAATATTTGGCTTTGATAGTTTCTCAGGGAAACAAAATAAATAAGAAATACATTCTCCCTGTAAAAGTTCAGAATATGGAATTCTTTGGTGGCTCAGAGGGTTAAGGATCTAGAATTGTCTCTGCTGTGGCTCGGGTTGCTGCTGTGGTGTGGGTTCTATAACTGGCCCAGGAACTTACACATTTCTTGAGAGAAGCAAAAAAAAAAAAAAGTTAAGAATGTGGAATGGTTAAGTTATAATTGGTAATATAACCAAATATAAAATATTTTCTGTGTTCTAGGGGAAGAAAATCACACAAATTTTGAAGATATATACCCATCACTCTGGTTTTATCCATTTATACCACAGTGATTGTACGTTATTTATTCACTGGATATTTTACTGGGATGATTATATTTTATCATTATTTTTTGGTGGGCCCATGGCATGTGAAAGTTTCTGAGCCAGGGATTGAACCAGTACCCTGGTACTGACCCAAGCTGCTGTAGTGGCAACTCCAAATCCTTAACCTGCTGCACTGCAAGAGAACTCCTGGGATAATTTTAGATTCATTTTAAGTTGTAATATTTTTACCCGGTTTTTCCCATGATAGTATAACATAGCAATTAAGAAACTGATAATGATATAACATACAGATGTTTTTAAAGCATCAGTTATTGATGGATGAAAAATAACAATTATGAACTCCAATAGATGCAAAAATAACAATGATTTTTAAATTAGCAACTTTACTGAGGTAGCTTTGTTGATACCTGCTAGGACACTGAGCTTCAGATATGCTAACCAGATCAGTTAACCTTCAGTCTACATATATATATATGAAATCTTCCTTGGACCATTTGAGTAATGGTCTTTTTGAAAGCAAAGGCACAGTAAATATTCCCAACAACAAAATCATACTGAAATAATCTTTGGGTCTTATCTATTAACATTTTATGAGTTAAACACACACACACACACACACACACACACACACACACACACACACACACACACTACTGCTGCTGTAGAAGAGGAAGTTCCCCCTAATTGTTTTGTTTTTTTGTGGCTCATGACAATAAATTCTATCAAGATTCTCCAGAATCTGTGTCCCTAATTTTAGGCAGTTAGATATAAAATAAATGACACAATCATAGAATATAATTTCTCATTTTGTCTATTCCTCAAAGGTATCTCCATGCTCCCTCTACAATTTCTTGACTGTTGCAAAAAAAAATTTACCATTTCTTAGTTATTTATCAATTATATATTGCAAGAATCATCAACTCTCTGATTAAAGGATAGGAGACATTTAAACACCATTTTAATTTTGAAAAAGGACAGGTATGTGGCTTGTTAATACTAGCAAGGAAGCCATCAATAAAAATAAATTGGGAAAATCTGGGTTTTGGCGTGTTGATTCAACCTAAGATCATCTTTTCATTATGATGTGGAGAATTTTGGAATCCAGCAAATTTATGCAGCAAAAACCTATTCAGTAAGCTGAATAACAGCAATATTTACTCTGTGGTTTATATTCAACATGTTAAAGTGTGCTTTCATTATTCTCAGGACCATTGTCCTAAAACTGAAAAATGTATATCCAATTGTTATGTTAGGCATTTTAGGGGGTAACAGAAGAAATATTAGATGTAGGTCTTATCCTAAAGAAGCGATATTTTTCAAGAAAAAAGCTAATATGCCTACATGCATGTACACGCAGAGATACAAAAACACATAATAAATAGTTATGTGCTAGGTGTTGTATAAATATTATAAGTGGAAAGAAAATACAGCAAAGGAAATGGCATTTAGATTAACCAGCAAAGTTTTCTTGGAAGAGTTATGCAGAAATTTGTGAAACAATGACACAATGTGGGAGAAAAAATGACATTTCAGAGGGATAAAAAGTTGAAGATTGATTAAATATAAATAACTTGTGTTTGTACCATAAAATTTTAAAATACATCTATGAATGAAGTAGTGTTGTAGTATGTAGTTCCTACAGAAATCTAAGAGGAAAATTTTTGATTTGATTTATTTAGTATAAAATGCCTTCCAAACCTCTTACACTACAAGTATATTCCAGGCTAAGTGAGAGTCAACAAAGTTAATTATAGATTGGCCTATAGTTTGATAAGATAGATGAAATCTTAATTTCAGATGATTTAGATATTGATAAAAATGAAGGTGGTACATTTTGAATATTTCTCCTTTTTAATTTTTCTCTGATTACCTTTCCCGTGGTTGAAGATTGAAGATATGAGATGACCAAAAAAGAGTCAGAAAGAATAAGATGGGGTTTGAGAAGAAAGGGAAAATGACTACATATCAATAGATTAGAAGTGGATGTAATTGTGAATCATGGAATGAAAGTGGGTGGAAAAATCTAAAATTAAAATGATTCCACGATATAAACCCCTTTTTAAAACAACTTAAATTTGCCTGTCAAAGACACTTTGAAAACTATATATTATACATGTTGAGTAGGAGAGAACATAGTTATCAGTTGAATTTTTGATGAGACCACTTTAAGATTCTCTTAAGTATATATTCTATTAGTCAGTAATAATGGGACATACCTAGAATAGTAAACATTCAATATATCAGTACAAAATTGTGAAGGTATGACAATACTTTTTACCCTAAATAAATTTTCTCTTATGTATTAAAAGTATTTAACCTCCCCAAATGCACTTATGCCATTATCATAAAATAACTATAATCCATTCAATTAGTTTTTCTGATTCCTCTCTGTGTCATCTATGTTCTCATATAATTATATTTTATCATGGGGATATTCATTGCTCTAAGTATTATATGCATTTAGGTATCATTTACATAAAATAATACTGTTGATAATTACTATTTTTTATCATTTACCAGATCAAGAAACTGCAATTCTAAACTATAAATCTAATTTCCCATAATCAACTTTTGTTAAGTTGTCAAGTAATATGCCAAACTGAAACTTTAGAACACTCATGCATTTACACAAACCACATTGCCATCACTAGTTTAGGCTGTTCTGTCCTTAGTTTCTCTTACTCCACCTTTTCTCCTCCTTCTGCTCAACGTTACTTCTTTTTATTATTTTTTAATCCAGAGCCATGGTGCTGAATGAGGGAAATCAGAGCTCTGTGACTACACTCATTCTCTTGGATGAACAAACAGTATACCCACACCTCCATGAGCCTCTCTTCTTGATTTTCTATATCATCTACACAGTCACTCTGGTGGAGAACCTGGGTATGATTGTAAACATAAGGATTAATCCCAAACACCACACACCCATGGAATTTTTCCTTAATCATCTGTTCATTTTGTTATTCCAGTGTATTTACTCCCAATCTTATGGAAATCTTGGTTGTGGAAGATAGAACTATATCTTTCAAAGGATGCATGCAGTTATTCTTTGTGCATTTGTGATTATGGAAATGTTCATGTTAGCCATGGCAGCATATGACCAGTTTGTGACTCTTTGTAACCCCTGCACTATATGGTTGCTATGTCTCCTAAGCTCTGTACCCTCCTGGTAGCTGCAACATACATATGGGGTGGGTTCTGTTCCTTGAAACTCACAGAGTTTCTTGTGGAACTATCCTTCTGTGGTTCTAGTCATAAATCACTTTGGCTGTGAGTATTCTGCCATCATCTCTGCCTCCTGTTCTGACACCTACTTCCATCAGATGACCTATTTAGTCATTTCTACCTTCAGTGAGGCATGTAGCATCCTGATCATCCTCTGCTCCTACCTTTTCATAGTTGTCACAATCATCAGGATGCCATCTACTGGCAAGCTCCAAAAAGCCTTCTCCACCTGTGCCTCCTACCTGACCACCATCACCATCTTCCATTGGACCATCCTTCTTCTCTACTCTATGCCTAGCTCCAAAACCTCATGGCTACTGATCAAAGTGGCCAATGTGTTTTGAACTGCCATGATTCCCATGCTGAAACCCTTATCTACAGGCTTAGGAACAAAGCTGTGAAAGAGACAGGCATTTAATAAATATCAAACTGCTTTCTCACTCAATGTAATTCAAATAAATACATGTGTTTATGTTCAAATGATGCCCAATAATTTATCATATATATATATGTATATGATGCTAGTTTGCATTTTAAGTAAATATACTATGTTTTAAAATATTAAATATTGTTATTTTCATGTTCTTCTGTAGTCAGGATGCCTTACAATTACCTCTGTGTTAATAGAGATATTGTATCTTCTGACTCACTACTTAGGTCAGTCTTAGTTTATGCTGTGCTTTCTAACACTGCTGCAAACACAGATAGTAATTGTTTTTACTAAATTTGCACTCAGGGTTTTTGTTTTTGTTTTTTTGCTCTTTTTAGGGCTGAACTCATGGTATATGAATGTTCCCAGGCTAGGGGTCAAATCCAAGCTGTATCTGTCAGCCTATGCCACAGCCACAGCAACACCACATCCTTACCTGAGTAAGACCAGGGAGCAAACCTGCATCCTCATGGATACTAGTTGGGTTCTTTCTTACTGAGCCACAATGGGGACTCCTTGCACTCAGGGTTTTAGAAATAACTCAGGTTTTTATACTAAATCTTTTGACTCAGATACTTCTAGAAAATGCAACTTTTTTCTTTAAAACTTTATTTCATTCCAAGCAAAAGGAAGACCTTGGTGTTTACATTATGAAAATTATTATCTGCTTTTAAGTAAGAAGATGCTGAAAATATCACCTAGTCTCTAATTTCCTCACTCATTTTTTTTGTCTTTTTGCCATTTCTAGGGCCGCTCCCATAGCATATGGAGGTTCCCAGGCTAGGGGTCGAATCGGAGGTGTAGCCACCGGCCTACTCCAGAGTCACAGCAACACAGGATCCGAACCACATCTGCAACCTACACTACAGCTCACAGCAATGCTGAATCCTTAACCCACTGAGAAAGGCCATGGATTGAACCTGCAACCTCATGGTTCCTAGTGAGATTTGGTAACCACTGAGCCATGACGGGAACTCCAAATTGCCTCACTCATTTTTTGAGTATCTATGTAATATATGATAATTCAATGAAAGGTATTGAAAATAATATGGAATAAACATAAAACATGAAATTTATTTTTAAAGAGGCATATCAATTACTGAGCATTACAAAACCTAATATAAGTAAAATGTACTATTTGATCATCCATTATCACCAAAAAATTCTGACCTACCAGTTTTCTCCATATCAGTAAATGACACCCACATCTACTCAGCTGCTTAAGTAAAACAAAGGAGAGAATCTTATTATTTATTTTTCTCAGTAATCCATTTTTTTTTCTTTTTTGGCCACACCCCTGGCATAGGGAGATTCCAAGGCTAGGAGTCTAATCCGTGATGTGGCTTCCAGCCTATGCCACAGCCACAGCAATGCCAGATCTGAGCCATGTCTGTGACCTACACCACAGCTCATGGCAATGCTGGATCAATAACCCACTGAGCAAAGCCAGGGATTGAACCTGCAACCTCATGGTTCCTAGGAAAATTCGTTTCTGCTGTGGCACAATGGGAACTCCTTTTTTTCCCCAGTAATCCATATTTTTGCACATATTTATAGTGTGATCAATTTTGAATCAATTTTCCTTTTCTTTTTCTGTATTTTGTAGGGCTGCACCCATGGCACATGGAGGTTCCCATGGAGGTCCCCATGGCACATGGGGTCCAATTGGAGCTGTAGTCGCTGTCCTTCACCAGAGTCACAGCAATGCCAGATCCAAGCTGTATCTGTGAACTACATCACAGCTCATGGCAATGCCAGATCCTTAACCTGCTGAGAGAGGCAGGGATCAAACCCGCAATGTCACAGTTCCTAGTCAGATTTGTTAACCAATGAGCCATGATGGGAACTCCTTGATTCATTTCAATATTTCATAGTATAAATATTTTAGATTTTTTTCCTTTAATCTACTCTGATGGACATTTGGAAAGCTTCAATTTAGTATGATAAGCATGCATAGCATTAGGCTGTGCATATGTACTCATGAAGATGGAATTTATACCTAGACCCATTATGCATTTATTTAGTTTTAAATTTATCAAAATGATTGCATCGATTTAGACCCCCTAAAATAAATGTTTGAAAGTTCAAAATTATGAGCCACATCTTCACCCACTTTCAGTATTATCAGCATTTATGATTTTGCCCACTTACTTAATATAGAATATTTAATTTGCAGTTTTAGTTTGAATAATAGTGATCATTGAGGTTGACACCTTGATTTCAGCCCAGAGATAACTTGAATAAATGGACCACTTGTTCAATGCCTACCTTCAGACGTATTATTTATTTGTAAACAAATAAATGAATATTGTTTAAGCCACTGGATTTTCAGCTAATATATCAACTGCCTCATTAAAAATTATTATTCAATGAGAGGTTTAATAAAAGAGGAAAGTATTGAGGTACAATGTTAAAATCAAAGGCTGTAATATCAGATCTACATTCAATGTGATACTGAATGTGTTATTTACAAAAGACAAATGTCTAAATAAAAAACTAAGGGAAAGACTGAAATTGAACATAATGCACTTACTGTACTATGGCTGGATTACTGAACTATGATTGTGATTTTCTCTGTGAATTTTGGAAGTCATGTTTTCTCTGATGAATACACAGTATGTCAGATAATAGGTTGCTTGCTACATTTATTTTTCTAAGATCAGAATATCAGCACGTTCAACATTCCTGTATGATTTAACAAATTAAATAAATTATGTTCTAAATTAGGAATAAAGGATTTTCTTTAAATTGACTTCTTTGCAGCTCATGACAAATATCTCCATCAAAATTCTCTGGGGTGTGAGTCCCCAAGTCACTCAGGTAGATGCAAATATACATCATGATCCCTAAATTTAGTTTGAAATTCTGACTCACTCTTGAGAAGTTCTCTGTGCTGTCCCTGATTAATTGTTTTAATGAGAAAAAATGTAATTTTATTGAAGACTTTATTGGAATATACTTTGGAAGAAGTTTTGTTACCCTAAAACTATGTTACAATATTTTTTATAGAAGTTGTGTTTTGTGAAATAATTTTCAAGAATCTCGTTTAAATCAAAGAATATCTCAGTCAATAAATCTAAAACAAATATCTGTGTTCTGGTGAGTTGTTAAATTAGTGCTATGCATTGATTCTGATGTGGGAAACTCTGGAAACGTCAATATTTTTGGCAGAGAAACACCTTTGCAAATCCAGTAGCAGTACAATGGTACACATTTAATTCAGTTAAGAATAAAAGTATGAGTTACTGCACTATAATTCTTATATCGCTAAGGTTCTTGGAATGCATATGTCTTTGAATCTTCCTTCTGTAACTTACTTGATGGATATTCAAGTAATATTACCTGTTCTAAATTTTAAAAAATATTTTAGGAAAATATTAAAAAGAAGCTCATTAACTGTAGAGAAATATGCCAGACTTCACATTAAAATTTTCAGGTTAAAACCATGAAGCATGGTTTGAGCTGTAAAGTTTAATTTATGGATTAATTACCAAAGATGTCTGGAAGTGTTTTGCCAGGATTTTGATATCAAAATGTAATAATGCTTAAAATCTGATGGGATAGAAGACAATGCGGTCAATATAATGAAGATATGGAATTATAAAAATGTGTTTTATATAAAAATGATCAATTTCTGGTGTAAGTGAAATAAAAGGAGTATCAATTAAAGAGTCTGGGTGATATAGTGACATTAGAGATTATAGAAATCCAGACAGAAGGGTTAAGATTTCAAATAATTTCTAAGGAGGTAATTTTGAAAATATTTAAGGATTTAAGCACAAATCTAAAACAAAATTTAATGAAAGATAGTCCTGAAGAGTGGAGGTAGGAAGGCTAGGTAAAGATGATTTCTACCTAGGTGAGTAGATGGTAGTAGCTAGGGATAAAAATGGGATCACATTTTGAAGAATACTTTCACTTAGTCCTAACTGCCTTTCTCAAAACCTAAACCTGAGAAGAAAAGAAAATCATAGAAATCCAGATAAGGATAGGGAAGAAAAATGGCGAAAAGAAAGTTTACCCATGGTTGGCTTGAAATGATATTTGAAATGTGTTTCCAATATGAAAGCATTAGAAAAGAATCAGGAAAGATAGCTATTTCCTCTACATCTCCGAAATATTTTTTTCATGTTATATTCTCTATTTGCACTGCTTCATATATCTAATTATAATTGGTGCTGTATTCTCGGATATTTTGCAGTCATATATTTGAAATTCAGAGTGTACTTATTCAAACATAAAATTAGAAATATAAGAAGAAATTAATTTTGAGATGACACTTACTACATGACCAACTTAATCTTAGATGTTTAAAAAACAGCTATCTAAACTTATTCCTTATATAAAATTGCATGATAACAATAAATGCTTATAATATTATCATATTTCTATAGGTAATGGAATGAGTTGCAAGATTAAACAACTTGTCAGAGACACATATTAATAGGTGGCTGGGGCCAAATTTGAACCCAGGTTGACCATATTACAAAGTCTAAGATCTTTGCAAGATATTGTTCATATTCTCTAGAAGATGCAACAAATGCGTCATTAACAAAGTTAAGCCAGTTGGTGAAATCATTATAAGGATGTAAAACTGGGGCTTTTCTGAGGGTTGAAGAGGAAAAGTGACTAGAAAAACAAAAGTGAGGAAAAGTGTGAGTAAAAAAGAAGACATCTTGGCCAACTAAAATGGCCATAGTAAATGAGAATTTGTAGTCATAGTCAACAGTTTTAATTAATTGGATCTATTTAAAGAAACATTCATGTGGAGGGAAGTGGGAAACAGCTAAGATGAGCAAATACAAACAGATGCATTCCATGAGCCACCCCTAATGCTCAGATCATTCCAGTCCATCCATTAAGACCCAAACATACTCTCCCACAAACATCTGAAGACACACGGTGCAGCCTTCAGGCTCCTATTGGGCCCTATTTGCCTTCCTGGGAAGCCCCAGACTCCATCCCTGTTCCAGGCCCCACCCTAGTCTGAGTGAAAAAAAAAATAGCCACTAGCACTGTCATAGTTGGTTGCTCAGGAAGGACTCTGATTATCTCCACCAGGAAACATAGTGATGGAAAAGAGAAATCAGAGTGTTGGAATCACCTTCATCCTCCTGGGTGTCTCTGAATACCCACACCTCCAGGCACCCCTCTTCTTGGACTTCTTGGCCATCTACACAGTCTCTGTAGTGGGGAACATGGGTATGATTGTGATCATAAGAATCAACCCTGAGCTCCACATCCTGTGTATTTTTTTCTCAGCCATCTCTCCTTTCTTGATTTCTGTTACTCTTCTGTGGATATAAGGACTATCTCCTACATGGGTTGCATGATGCAGTTTTCCTTTGGCTGAACATTTGTGATTATGGAAATATTCATGTTAGCTGTGATGGCCTATGACCAGTTTGTGGCTGTTTGTAACCACTTGTTCTACATGGTTGCTATCTATGTCTCTTAAGCTCTGTACCCTCATGATAGCCTCAGCTTACTCATGGGGTGGGTTCTGTTTCTTGACACTCACATGTTCTCTTTTGGAACTATTGTACTGTGTTCTAACATCATAAACCACTTTGGCTGTGAGTACTCTGCCATCATCTCTGCCTCCTGCTCTGACACTTATTTCAACCTGATGCTGAGTTTTATCATTTCCACAGTCAATGAGGCTTGTAGCTTTCTGACTAACCTCTCTTCCTATCTTTTCAACATTGTCACGATTATCAAGATGCCATTTGCTTGCGGGCTCTGAAAAGCCTTCTCCACATGTGCCCCCCCACCTGATCACCATCACCATCTTATATGGGACCTTTCTTCTTCTTTACTGTGTGCCCATCTCCAAAAGATCATTTGTCTTCATCAAAATAGCCTCTGTGTTTTACACAGTGGTGATGCCCATGCTAAACCCCCTTATCTATAGCCTTAGAAATAATGATATGAAAGTATCAATCAGAAAGTTAATCAATGCCAAACCACTGTTTTCTCACTTAATGTAATTTTTATGAGCGAGAGAAGGAGTTATTTTTTAAATGTGTTTATACATTTTAATTTTTATTATTTTTTTCTTCTAGGAATGGGATTGCAATTTATTGAGAAAATTAGATAATATATGTGTATATATATGACCATTAAATCTCACTGTGCTTTAAAAAATTATCTTCAATTCAGAAGGAAAAAAAAAGAAAGAACATTCTGTTTATGTATCACTCCCAGAATATGAGGCTTACAAACATTCCTCTAAAGAAGCCTGTAAATTATCACCCTTCCTTGTTTTCTTCCCTCCTTTTCTGCTGCTTGCCTTTTCTCTTCCTCTCTCTGTCTTACATGCAGAAATATGACAAATAAGCAGACAAAACTCTGAATAAGATTTCTGTATGTTACTTTCTCCAAGAAATTAAATATAAAAATGCTATCAGCACTTTGCATTTCCATAAACACCTTCTAGTCGTTGTGCCTCTCTAACACCACCAGGAGCAAACTGCTTCAAGGACTGTGTCATATTCAGAACTTTTTCTTTCCAGTTAATACCCCTGAGAATAGGTTATGAGAGTCTCAAAGTTACCTCTTTGTCTCCTTTTCAAATGCATATAAAGTTTTAGAGTATATATGCTCTCATATCAAGCTTATTTATTTTAAAATAATATGTAAGTGATTAACTGTAACAGCAGTTCATTTTGTATTGCTAAAACATGTTTCATAAAGTTAATATATCATAATTTGCTAATTCATACTACTACTAATTGAAATTGGCTACTTCTCTTATGTTGAATTATAGATTATTTACAGTATTATACTAGTTTTAGGTGTACAGTATAGAGGAATTCCTGTTGGATTTAGAACATGATGCAGTACCCTTGAGGATGCAGGTTTGATTGCTGGCTTTGCATAAAGGATTAAGCTTCTGGTATTGCTGCAAGCTGTGTTGTAGGGTACATATGTGTCTGGGATCTGGCATTTCTGTGGCTATGTTTTCAGCTGACACTACAGCCCTGATTGGACACCTAGCCTTGGAAATTCCATATGCTCTGTGTACAGCCCTGTAAAGGAAAAACAAACTTATCACAACATCATAGCTATAATTCCTGTGCTGTTCAATATATCCTTGTTGCTTATCTATTGCATACAGAGTATTTTGTGTATTTTTATTCAATATCCCATAAATTTCCCCATCTCCCTTCCTTCTACAAATTCTACAGTGTTGGAAAAGATGAAGAAAAGAGAACTTTTGTGCACTGTTGGTGAGAATGTAAATTGGTGCAGCCTATTACATACTCTATGGAAAACATTATGGAGGTGTTCCTCCCAAAATTAAAAATGGAACTATGAGCAATTCTGCTCCCGGGTATTTATTTTTTGTCTTTAATGGAAACATTCTTACAAAAGGATGTGCTGCATTGCTCATAAGCTGTCATTCTGTGAGATAAGGCATATGTTTTAATTTACATCCCACCCATCTTATATCTGAGTTCTACATATTGCCCATTCTTGCCACCATTTAATACTGTCATGAGACACCTCACTATTTTCAAGTTGGTGGATGAGTAGTAATACCTCAATTTGGTTTACAGTTTAAAATCCTCACTATTAATGCAGCCATTAAAAAAACTTACAATAATTGCTAAGATTGGAGTATGTCCTAAGGCTGCTCTGATTTTCTAGATTCTCTTTATATGAAGAGGATTGTACTTGAATCTGGACATCTTCAAACACCAATTTGTGGTCTAGGTAATTAAACATTTTTGTGTCTTATTTAAGTCTTTGTTAAATATGTGTATATATTGATATCCAGAAATATGAATGTAATATAAATATATATCAGGAAATATTATGTAAGTTTACATTCACTAAATTAGTTCTTATTTAGTTATAAGTGCTCAGAGATGCTACTTACTACCCCCAACCACCACTCTGCAACCTATTACCAGCACACTCACAGCCACAGACACTGAAAACAAAGTCTGAATGGGGAGTATCAAAGTAACTCAAAGTTTGGGGTGTAGACTGAGAGGCTGCTTATTACATTTACACTGTTTCAGTGCTTCTGGGATGGTGTGCTCGCATAAAGCAGAGCTGGTTGTATTATTAGAGACACAATAAAATGGGACTATTATGTGATTGATATTTTAAAAATAAATTTTACTATTTTTAATAATTTTCAGTTTACTAAATAAAATGCAAATGTATTTCAGAGAGTTTTTATCACACCTCACTGTACATTGTTAGTATTAATGAAAATTGTGCAGCTTCTGTGGAAAACAGTATGGGGGTTTCTACAAATTAAAAATTGAATTGTATATAACCCAGTAATCCTACTTCTGGATATTTATCAAAAAAATTCTAATCAAATTTTCAAGGAGGTATTAGCTCTCCCACATTCACTGCAGAACCCTTCACAATAGCCAAGATGTGGAAACAACCTAGACATCTCTGTACTTTTGGATTTAAAAAAATGTAGTATATATAAAAAACAGAAGATAATTTGGCTTTAAAAAGATGGAAATTCTGTAAAATGTGACCACATGGGTGAACACTGAAAATATTTTGCTAAGTGAAATAAGCCAGTCAGAGAAAGAGAAATACTATGTGATTCCATTTATATAGTATATATAATGTAATCAAATTCATAAAGTCAAAGGGGGGAAGGTTAGTTGTCAGAGGCTAGTGGAGGGGGAAATGGGAAGTTACAAATCAACAGGCACAAAGTTTCAGTCAAAGAAGATGAATAAGATCTAGAGATGTGCTGTACAAAATGATGTCTGTAGTCAACAATTGCTGTATTGTGCACTTAAAAATATCTGAAGGAGTTCCCGCTCTGGTGTAATGGGATCATCTGCATCTCTGCAGTGCCAGGACACTGGTTTTATCCCCAGCCCCACACAGTGATTTAAAGGCTCTGGTGTTTCTACCGTAGGTCACAACTGTGGCTCAGATCTGATCCTTGGCCTGGTAAGGCCACAAAAACAAAAATATCTTAAGAGGGTATATCTCTGAGTTCCCTTGGGGTGACACAGTGGAAATGAATCCAACTAGTATCCATGAAGATGCAGGTTCAATCCCTGGCCTCACTCAATGTGTCAGGGATCTCGTGTTGCTGCAAGGTATGGTATAATTGACAGGCTTGGATCTGGTGTTGCTGTGGCTATGTTGTAGGCTGGCAGCTACATCTCCAATTTGACCCCTAGCCTGAAAACCTCTACATGCCACAGGTATGACCCTGAAAATTAAAAAAAAGATAGATTTCTGTGTGTTTTTAGTACAATAAAATATAATTTTTAAAAATAAATAATGTTACATTATTAAATCTAAATTTTATTTGGATTATATCAGTTTGTTTATTTTTTTTTTCCAGTAAGGTCCTTTTTATTTTATGGGATCCAGTCCAGGGACCATTAAGTTGATATGTCTCCCAAATCACTTCTGGTCTGTCACAGGTGGTAAATTATAAGCACTTTATACTACCAGTGATGGTCACCTTCATCCTTTGCTTCAGGGTATGTTAGCCAAATTTCTCTTCTCTACTTCTGAATATATGATTTGAAATTTAGTTGTTCCCTAATGATTATTTCTAGATGGTTCTCTTTTCCTTATTTAAAATCCTATAGTTCATGTTTACTTTAACAACTATGTATTATTTCAATAATTCAAAATCTAAAAAGTTAAGTAATGAAATAGATTTGGTGGTGTAATTACCTATAATGATTTAGAAGAAAATGCATTTACCATAGTGACACAAGAGACAGTGTTTCAAATAATTATATGGTTTTGTGGTCCAGTGAGTAATACTCCAGTTATAATTCTCTGCAGTTTCTATCATCATTGTCATGGAGGCAAATAAAAGACCCACAATCTGGCAAAGTTTAGACAGTGAATTCAGCTTTCAGTTTTTTTCTTTGTCTTCTTTGATATTATGTCCTGCCAAAAAAAAATGCCATTTTACTTGCATTCTCATTGAAATGTACTGCCACTTTTATTACAAACCTAAACTTGTTGGTATCTTAAAGAGTGTTTCATTCTGAGAAGGAAAATTCCAGAAGTCCATATAAAGCACTCCATAAATTAATCAAGATCTTCTGGTTTCAGGTCAGGTCAGGTCTCTTTTGGTGTCTGTCACTTTAGCTGGAAAAGATGGGATCTCCAGCTCTTACAGATTGTTCCAAAAATTATAGAGAGGCTTTCATATCAGAAAGATCATAGGTCAGAGACATTTTCTTTTCTTATAAAGGCCACACCTGAAACATATGGAAATTGCCAGGGTAGGGGGTAAATCAGAGCTACAGATAATCCATAGCCACAGCAACACCAGATCCAAGCTGCACCTACAGCTTATGCTGCAGCTTGTGGCAATGCTGGATCCTTAACCTACAGAGCAAGGCGAGGTATGGAACCTACATCCTCATGGACACTATGTAAGGTTGTTAAACCACTGAGCTACAGTGGGAACTCCTGGTCAGAGACATTTTAATTTTCGCTAAGAGGGCATGAACTCTTTCTGATAAATAAATTTTGTATTACAGAAACTGGCATCAGTGAACAATGAAGAAGATGCAAAAAAATCGTAGGATATTTGTTGATTTTTAAATATCATAGACCCAGTTTCAATCTGAGAACAAAGCAATCCTAATCCAGGTATATTTGCCAAAACTATTTGAAATTGCTAGGGTTGAATACTAAGTCATTTCCTGAGTATCATTTGTTATTAATGTAATTATTCCAATAAATCAGAATTATCAATCTCTTTAATATGCTAGGGTTTTGCTAATATTCTCAAGAGTTGAAGAATACTCATTTTTTGAAATAGCCTGTGAACAGGAAGTTCCCTTGTTGTACAACAGGTTAAAGATCTGGTGGTGTCACTGCAGCTGTGTCACAGGCTCCAACTGCATTACCAGTTGAATCCTTGCCCCAAGAACTTCCACACACCACCAAATGCAGCTGAATAAATAAAATAAATAAATAAATAAATAAATAAATAAATAAATAAATAAATAGTCTGAATAATAATGGATATTAGCAGTTTATCTTCCCAGTCCCATTTGCTATTGGGAAGATATAATCAGAAAACCTTCTCTCCCTGTGCTTCCCATCTGACAGCTATCACCATCTTCCATGAAACTATTCTTTTTTTATTACTCAATGGATTTATTACATTAATAGTTGTACAATGAAATAACATTTCTATCCTAAACCCCCAGCATTTCCCAATGCCCAACCTCTCTCCTTTGGAAACCATAAGTTTTTCAAAGTTTGAGTCAGTATCTGTTCTGCAAAGAAGTTCATCGTTTCTTTTTTTCAGATTCCACATCAGTGAAAGCATTTGATCTTGGTGTCTCATTGTCTGACTGACTTCACTTAGAATGTTAATTTCTACGTTCATCCATGTGGCTAAAAATGCTGTCATCTATTCTTTAAATGTCTAAGTAATATTCCATGGTGCATAGGTACTACATCTTCTTGATCCACTCCTCTGTTGATGGACATTTAGGTTGTTTCCATGTCTTGGCTATTGCAAATAGTGCTACAATGAACATGGGAGTATGTGTGTCTTTGCAAGTCATTGTTTTCTCTGGGTAGATGCCCGGGAGTGGGATGGCTGGAACAAATGGTAGTTCTATTTTTAGTTTTCTGAGTGATCTCCATACTGTTTTCCACAGTGGCTGCAGCAGTTTACAATCCCACCAACAGTGTTATAGGGTTCCTTTTTCTCCACGCCCTCTCCAGCACTTATTGTTTGTAGACTTTTTGATGATGGCCATTCTGGCTGGTGTAAGGGGGTACCTCATAGTGGTTTTGATTTGCATTTCTCTTATAAAGAGTGATTTTGAACATCTTTTAATGTATTTTTTGGCCATGCATTTGTCTTTGGAGAATTGTCTGTTTAGATCTTCTGCCAATTTTTTGATTTTTTTTTGTATTGAGCTGCAGAAGGTGTTTATAAATTTAGGAGATTAATCCCTTGTCAGTCAATTCATTTGCAAATATTTTTCCCATTCTCTGGGTTGTCTTTTCACATTTTTTAGGGTTTCATTGCTGTGCAGAAACTTTTAAGTTGAATCAAGTCCCATTCATTTATATTTGTTTTTACTGTCATTACTCTAATAGGTGGATCTGAAAAGATGTTGCTGTCCTTTATGTCAGAGAGTGTTTGGCCTATGTTTTCCTCTAGGAGTTTGATAGTGTCTGGTCTTACACCTAGGTCTTTAATCCATTTGGAGTTTATTTTTGTGTATGGTGTTAGGGAGTGTTCTAATTTTGTTCTTTTAGATGTGGTGTCTGGTTTTCCAAGCACCACTTATTGAACAAGATGTCTTTTCTCCATTATATATTCTTGCCTCAGTTAGCTGTAGGTGCATGGGTTTAATTCTGGGCTTTCTATCCTGTTCTACTCATCTCTATTTCTGTCTTTGTGCCAGTACCATATGGTTTTGATGACTGTTGCTTTGTAGTATAGTCTGAAGTCAGGGATTCTGATTCTTACAGCTCCATTTTTCTTTTTCAGGATGTCTTTGGCTATTCTTGGTCTTTTGTGCTTCCAAACAAATTTTAAAATATTTTGTTCAAGTTCTGTGAAAAATGTCCTTGGTAATTTGATATGGATTGCCTTGAATCTGTAGATTGCCTTGGTTAGTATAGTCATTTTGATAATATTGACTCTTCCAAGCCAAGAGCATGGTATATCTTTCCATCTATTTGTGTCATCTTTGATTTCTTTCATCATTGTCTTATAGTTTTCAGAGTAAAGGTCTTTTGTTTCTTTAGGTAGGCTTACTCCTAGGTATTTTATTCTTTTGGATGAGATGGTGAACTGAATTGCTTCCCTAATGTCTCTTTCCAATATTTCATTGTTAGTATATAGAAACACTGTTGATTTCTGTATATTGATTTTGTATCCTGTGACTTTGCCAAATTCATGGATGAGCTAGTTTTCTGGTAGAGTCTTTAGGATTCTGTAGGTATAGTATCATGTCATCTGCAAATAGCAATGGTTTTACTTCTTCCTTTCCAATTTGGATTCCTTTTATTTCTTTTACTTCTCTGATTGCTGTGGCTAGGACTTCCAAAACTATGTTGAATAGTAGTGGCAAGAGCAAACATCTTTGTCTTGTTCCTGATCTCAGCGGGAATTCTTTTCAGCTTTTTACCATTGAGAATGATGTTAGCTGTGGTTTGTCATATATGGCCTTTATTATGTTGAGGTAGGTTCCCTCTATGCCCACATTCTGAAAGTTTTTTTTTTTTATCATAAATGGGTGTTGGATTTTGTCAAATGCTTTTTTATGCATCTATTGAGAGGATCATATGGTTTTTATTCTTCAGTGTATCACACTGATTGATTTTCAGATATTGAAGAATCATTGCGTCCCTGGAATAAATCCCACTTGCACATGATATACAATCCCTTTAATGTATTGTTGGGTTTGGTTTGCTAGTATTTTGTGGAGGATTTTTGCATCAATGTTCATCAGTGAAACTGGCCTCTAGGTTTCTTTGTTTGTGGTGTCTTTGTCTAGTTTTGGTATCAGGGTGATGGTGGCCTCAGAGAATGAGTTTGGGAGTGTCCCTTCCTCAGTGATTTTTTTGGAATCATTTCACACAGATAGGTATTAACTCTTCTCTAAATATTTGATAGAATTCACCTGTGAAGCCATCTGGTCCTGGACTTTTGTTTGTTTGAAGTTTTTTAAATCACTGTTTCAATTTCAGTCTTGTGATTGGTACATTCATCTTTTCTATTTCATCTTGGTTTACTCTCAGAATATTGTACTTTTCTAAGAATTTTTCCATTTCTTCTGGGTTTTCTGTTTTATTGGTGTACAGCTGCATATAGTGGTCTCTTATGATCCTTTGTATTTCTGTGATGTTACTTCTTTTTCATTTCTAATTTTATTGATTTGAGTCCTCTCCCTTTTGTTCTTGATAAGTTTGTGTAAGGGTTTATCAATTTTGTTGATCTTTTCAAAAAAAATCTTTTCATCTCATTGATTTTTTCTAGGGTTTTCTTTGTTTCTATTTCATTGATTTCTGCTCTGATCTTTATGATTTCTTTCCTTCAACTAACTTTAGGTCTTGTTCGTTCTTTTCCCTCTAGCTGCTTTAGATGTAAAGTTACCTCATTTATTTGACTTTTTTCTTGTTTCCTGAGGTGGGCTTGTATTGCCATAAACTTTCCTCAGAATAGGTTTTGCCGCATCCCATAGGTTTTGGAGTTTTGTGTCTTTGTTGTCATTTGCTTCTAGGTATTTTTCAATTTCCTCATTGATTTCTTCAGTGATCCATTTGTTGTTTAGTAGAATGTTTGTTAGTCTCCATGTATTTGTTTGTTTTTTTTTTGCACTTTTTTTTCCTTGTTGTTGATTTCCAATCATATAGCGTTGTGGTTGGAAAGGATGCTTGATATGATTGTAGTTTTCTTAAAGTCACTGAGGTTATATTTGTAACCCAGGATGTGATCAATCTTATAGAATGTTCCATGTGCACTTGAGAAGAATGTGTATTCTTTTGCTTTTGGATGGAATGTCCTATAAATGTCTATGAAGTCCATCTGGTCTAAAGCTTCATTCAGGGCCTGTATTTCCTTATCGATCTTTTGTCTGGATGATCTGTCCATTGCTGTCAGTGGGTTGTTAAAGTGCCCCACTATGATTGCCCTATTGATGATTTGTCCTTTTAAGGTTGTTATCAGCTGCCGTATATATTGTGGGGATCCTATGTTGGGTGTGTAGATATTTCAATTTGTTAAGTTTTCTTCATGGGTTGATCCTTTGATCATTATGTAATGTCCTTCTTTGTCTCTTAAAATATTCTTCATTTTAAAGTCTATTTTGTCTGATATGAGTATTACTACTCCAGTTTCTTTTGATTGCTGTTTGCATGGAATATTTTCTTTCATCCTCTCACTATCAATTTGTATGTGTCCCTAGAAGTGAAGTGGGTCCTTGAAGACAGCATATATATGGATCTTGTATTTGTATCCATTCAGCCAGTCTATGTCTTTTGGTTGGGGCATTTAGTCCTTTTAAGGTAATTATTGATATGTATATTATTATTGCCATTTTTATTAATTGTTTTGGATTTTTTCCTCTTTTTTCTTTCCTTCTTTTGTTCTCTACACTTCTGGGATGATAACTATTTTTAATGATGTATTTGAATTGATTTTTCTTATTTTTTGTGTATCAATTATAGATTTTTCATTTGCAGTTACTCTGAAGTTTTGATATAAGAGTCTATATATATACAATATTGTTTTAAGTTGTTGGTTTCTTAATTGCAAGTGCATCTCAATTTCTTGCATTTGTACCCTCCTCTTCTCATGATTTTTGATTTTGGTGTCATAATTGTGCATGGATGATTCATATCTTTACTGTATATATACCTTTAGTGGTGAGACTTGTCATTTGTGATATTTTGTTTTCTTATTACAGCCTTTTCTTTTCTGCCTAGAGAAATTCTTTTAGTATTTGTTGTAAGGCTGGTTTAGTGTTGCTGAATTCTCTAAACTTTTGCTTATCTGTGAAGGTTTTGATTTCTCCTTCAAATCTGAATGAGAGCCTTGCTGGGTAAAGTAACCTTGGTTGGAGGTTTTTTCCTTTCATCACGTTAAGTATATCATGCCACTCCCTATGGCCTGCAGAGTTTCTGCTGAAAAATCTGCTGATAAACTTATTGGGGTTCCCTTGTATGTTACTTGTTTCTTTTCCCTAGCTGCTTTCAAGATTTTCTCTTTGTCTTTAATTTTGGTCATTTTGATTAATATGTGTCTTGAGGTGTTCTTCCTTTGGTTTATTTTATATGGTACTCATTCCACTTCCTGGATTTGAGTGAGTGGTTCCTTTCCCATGTTAGGGAAGTTTTTGGTTATTATCTCTTCAAATATTTTTTCTGTCACTTTCTCTCCCTCTTCTCCTTCTGGCACCCCTATAATACAGATGTTGGTGTGTTTAACATTGTCCCAGAGTTCTCTGAGACTCTCATCATTTCTTTTCAATCTTTTTTCTCTTTTCTGTTCTGCACCTGTGATTGCCACTAATTTGTCCTCCACCTTGCTTATTCATTCTTCTGCCTCCTGTATTCTGCTTTTGGCTGCTTCTAATGAATTTTTTACTTCAGTTATTGTGTTTTGGATCTCTTCCTGCTTAAGTTTTATCCTGTATTTCTTTTCTCAGTATTTCCTATGAGTTATCCATTTTTGCCTCCAGTTTATTTCTAATGTCTTTTACCATTTTCAGCATCAACAGTCTAAAGTCTTTTTTCCTGGAGGCTGAGAATCTCCTTGTCACTTACCTGTTATTCTAGGGTTTATTCTTTCTCCCTTATATGAGTTATGGTTTTCTGTCTTTTCATTTTCATAGGTTTTTTATGTGGGGACCTTTTTACAGATAATAGAGTTGTAGGCTCTCTTACTTCTGGTGTCTGCCCCCCTTGTGGCTGAAGTTGGTACATGGTCTGCTGTAGGCTTCCTGATGGGAGTGACAGGTGCCTTCCCACTGGTAGGCAGAGCTGATTCCTATCTCTCTGATGTGTGGAGTTTTGTCTCTGGGTGAGATTAGAAAAACGGTTCTTTTCCTTTGTTGTATGCCTAACCCTAAAACTTTTTGGCTTACAGTTAAAGTGGCTTCTGTGCTCTACACAGTGGTGATTCCCATGCTGAATCCCTTGATCTACAGCCTTCAGAATAAAGATATGAAAAACACATTCAGAAAATTAGCTGTCACAAAATTTCTTGTCACTCATTACAATATTGTTATATTCATTATATTATTTCCAAAGATATTATCATTTACTGTGCTAGCTACAGATTGTCAATAAAGTACATCACTGTTTCCAAAGGCAATAATAATTATTTATGTTGAGCAAAATAGCCAGAATCCAAGTCATGCTGTTTATACGTCTCAAAGAACATATACTGTCTACACAGAAAAAGACAGAAAAATCATAGAGTAAATTCAATAGCAGTTGTCTCTGAATTGTTGCATTTGAGCAGACTAATCTTTCACTTTATATTTTACTGTAGTCACCATGTTTTCCAATACAGTTTGTATATTTTTCTGTAATTCATTTTTTAGAAGAACTTCATGAAATAGGCTAGGAGAGGCACAGCCTCCAGTGATTTTGAAGAAGCATGCTTCTTGTAAATAACCACCTGGGAGAGCATTCAATCTAATCTCTGAGATTATTTTATATATTAAAAAAAAGAGTTCAGTAAATATTCTCTGGGGTCCAAATCCCCAAGGTCATGGAGGCAAACAGAAGCCCTGCATCATAGAATCAGATTCAGCTTCCAAACCTTTTCAATTTCTCTCCCACTCTTCCTTTCTCTGAGTTTTTCTGGATATAAAGAAAGAAATATATTGCAGTCACATTAATTTAAATTCACTGTGGACTCCTGCATATGGACCAACCTCTCAATGTTTTACATGATGTTTGAATTCTGAGAGGGAACTTCCCTGGAGTCTATTAATCATGGAAACACAATAAGCAGGTGAGTTGATTACAGGTCATGTGACCTACCTTATGCTATCTTTTTCTTATATGGTGAACTCTGAGATCCTTCAACCTCTAAGGTAGGGGACAATCTTTGTCAGTCTCAGAGCTGGATATCTCCTGAGTCCATCTTACTGAAGGCTCTCATTGAAAAACTTTGTCATACCTGTTTTCCTGGGGCATTATCCTGATTTTTGCATTGAGAATATCCACCATGTGTCTGGTATTGATGTCATAATGAAATTTCTAAAAAGAATATAATGTCTGAGAATGCCCTCAAATTCAGGAAAAGGATCTGAGCTCCCCTCTTTGATGCCCCAAATTGTACCCACATTTCTATTGCTGCCCACTTTGGACATTGGTCTGTTTCTTAGTTTTGTTTTTGTTATTTTAATAAGTTTTTTTAAAAATAACACTAATTTTGAAAGTTTCTTTGTGGTGCCTTGAATTAAGGATCAGGCATTATCACTGCAGTGGCTGGGGTTGCTGCTATAGTGCTGGTTCAATCCATGGTACAAGAAATAACACATGCCATGGGTTCAGCCCCAATACATCTCTCTCTCTCTCTCTCTTTCGCTCTCTCTCATACACACACACAGCACTAAGAATTCGAAGGAGTGATGATGGGAAACATACTTCTTCTGGGCTCCACAATTATCAGACTGTGCTAAGTATATTAACTTCATACTTATGCACCTATGCGTTATGTATTATCATTTTATCATTACTGATGAAGTAGTGGAATCTCAGAAAATCTGAGTGGTTTACCAAAGATCACAAAGTAAGTGACAAACCTAGAAATGAATTTAAATCTGCTTACAAACCCATGCTTCTTTCATTATGTTGGTCTGTCGTTAGCTCTTTTCTTCTTTCCTGACCATTCCCTCTTCTGCATGTAGGACATACATTTTTTTCTGAGTATCCAGAATAACATAAAGCTATGAAATATATAATAGTTTCTTTCTAACTTGACCTGGTCAAACAAAATTGAAGTGACACTTGTATTTATGAGGGTCATACTAACAGTATTTTATTAACCTGAACATTTCAAACATGGGTTTGTTATTAGCTAACTTACTTTTAAAATCATTGTTAAATAACTAAATACACTTCTATGGTTATGAACTGCTTTCAAATACAAAATGCTTTTGCTTTCTCAAAATAATGTATACAAGAAAAGATTGCATAACTCAAAACAAGATGAACACATATAGTTTTAATCAAAACTAATATTTATGTGACCTGAAATCTTGAGGTTGAAAATGTAGCCATTGATGTTTATTAGCAGATTGTCTAGTTCTTGCGAGAAAACTTACAGAATGTGGAAGAGTTGAACAAAATATATTTTAAGTTACTTTCTGGTCTAAACATTATCTAAGAATTTAATGCTATAATATTCCTAGTAAATATATGATATTAAAATATTAATAGTAGGCTGAAACATATTGGTTAAGGAATTTAGAGGATGATACTGAAAGTATCAGTAAGTGAGAAAAGTAGAAACAAAGTAAAGGAAACACAAGAGTGAATGTATTATGCATCATAAATATGACTTCATTATTTTACCAGGGGCTGTTTTGTTTTCAGACTACTAAGACAATAATTTTAGCATCCAACTGGAGTCGATGGAAATCTTTAAAATATGCAGGTCTCTATTTCCTTCAATGTTCATATACTTTTTTTAAACTTGAAAATTCTTGTGGTGATTTATAAACTCTGCTTTTCCTATGACCTCCAGTTTGAACAGCATAACTATAAAAGTATTGCTGCCTTTAATACATTACTTCTCCTGATTATTTTTCTAAAATACATTTTAGATTTAAATTTACATCATTCTTATATTAGTCCTATTAAAACTTCTGAATGAAGTAACTTTGAAAAACGCATTTTCTACAATACCTTAGAAAATGTTTCTAACTCTAAACTTAATTCAATTTCTGTTGCTTATGGTCAACTTCAAAACATAACTCATCATTAGCAAGCTGTGTAACCTCAAACAAGTTTGTTAACTCATATACACCCCAATTTCCTGCTTCAGATTTCATGTTATTTAGCAACCAAAATTAATGTATCCTTCAGGTGCATTAAAGATTCATTGTTGTCGCTGCTAGGTCTCCTCTCACTATAGTGGCACAGGTTTGATCCCTCACCTGGGAACTTCTACATGCTGCAGTTTCAGCCAAAATAATGATGATAATAATGTATCTTAATGTTTTGGCATAAATTCTGCCATGAGTTTAATATGATCTAAATACATTATCAACATCATTGTTATCATTCTCATTGTCACTATTTCAGATTTTATCCAACAACAATCATGGTGTTAGGTGAAAGAAATCAGAGAGCTGGAGCCACATTCACCCACTTGGTCTCAGAATATCCTGACCTCCAGGTTCCTTTGTTCCTGGTGTTTCTCATTATCTACACAGTCACTGTGGAGGGGAATCTGGGCATGATCATCATCATCAGGACCAGTCCAAAACTCCACACCCCCATGTACTATTTTCTCAGCCACCTGTCCTTTGTTGACTTCTGTTATTCCACCAGTTACACCCAAACTCTTGGAGAACTTGGTTGTGGAAGACAGAACTATCTCCTCCATCAGATGCATCATGCAATTCTTCTTGGCATGCATATTTGTGGTTGCAAAAACATTCACGTTAGCAGTGACGGCCTATGACTGATTTGTGGCAGTTTGTAAGCCTTTTCTCTACACAGTGGTCATGTCCCCAAAACTCTGTACATCATTATTGGCCAGACTGTACATGTGGGGTATAGTTGCTTTCTTGACTCTCACCTATTTCTTCCTGGTGTTGTCCTTCTGTGGGTCTAACATCATAAATAATTTTGTCTGTGAGCACTCTGTCATTGTCTGCATCTCCTGCTCTGACCCCTCGATCAGCCAAGTGCTTTGTTTTGTCATCACCATATTTAATGATGTGAGCAGCCTTGTAATTATCTTCACTAATTACATTTACATTTTTGTCACTATCCTAAAAATGCCTTCTGCTGGTGGGCACCAAAAAGCCTTCTCTACTGTGCCTCCCATCTCACAGCCCTCACCATTTTCCATGGGACTCTCCTATTCCTTTATTGTGTACCCTACTCCAAAAACTCATGGCTCATAGTTGAAGTAGGTTCTATATTGTATACACTGGTGATTTCCAGGCTGAATCCCCTGATCTACAGGCTCAGGAATAAAGATGTGAAAGAGTGTCAGGAAATTAATGGATCACTTCATACAATGTTGTCAAATATTGTATTTCCAAAATATTGTATTTCTAAAAGAAAAGTGACCTATTACACAGAGCACTGTTCAATGCTTCTAGTAGAAATGATTATTCAAATCATGTAATCAGCTCACTAGGTTTTTAAATCTATAGTCATAAAACAGTTATTTGATCATTTGGTTTCTACTCAATTCAATGTTTAGTAAAAGATATGTAAATCATACATGAAATAACATAAATTTAGTGGGTGAATAGTTATCTCCCCAAATGTCCGCTTCCACCCAGAACCTCAGGATGTGACCTTATTTGGGAATAGGATCCTTACAGAAGTAATTAAGGTAAGAATCAATATGAGATGAAAGTGAACCCTAGATTGAATACATGTGTCCTTATAAGAGAGAGAAAAGGACACACAGATGTACACAGGGATGATGGCATGTGAAGATGCAGGCAGAGATTTCCCCTTTTTTGATACCCACCAGGGGGCTCCAGAAGCCACCAGAATCTGAGGATGCAGGGAATGATTCTCCCCTAGCATCTTTAGAGGGAGTACAGCCCTACCTGCCCTTCAATTTCAAGCTTCCAGTCTTGAGAACTATGAGGAAATAAATTTCTGTTGTTTAACCCCCAAGGCTGTGGTCATGTCCTACAGCAATTCTAGCAGTCTTATGTAACAGTAAATACCAGGTCGGAAAATCTTGGAGTAGTAAATCATTTTTTTAAAACTATTGCTCCATTCAATGTAATATGAACCTCGGGATTAGAGAGGAATTCTGAAAAGCTGTAGCTGACTTAAAGTGTGAATATGGGAGAATTAGCAATGAGAGCCTGGAGGCACTGTCTCTAAAATCAGGCCAAGTTCTTTACTCCTTTCTTCCTAAGGTCTTCCTGTATTTTATTGTAATGTAGAAAGCGATGTTAAACATGATGACTCTGAATTTCAAGTAAAAGTGTGGATTTTATATCTGTAGGGATTAATGAGTGGAATGGACAAAAATGAAACATTATTACTAATTCCACATATTTCACAGACTGTGTCAAACTTGATATTGTAATTTCTGTTTACAAATACCATGAGTATCATAATATGTTTCAAAATAGTTTCTATAATTATTGTTTTGATTCTAAAGGTTAATCTTTAGAATCTTTAATTAACTACATGTTTTACTTGCATGGCATGGATTCATGTGCTGGACAAATGTGGCAGGATTACATTTGTTTTAATTGAAATATCCTATAAATTGATTATCATTTGTTGATCTTAACCCAGTGAGTGACTGAGTTAGAATATAATGCAAAATATCATCTGTTTATCTCTTGCTGACCATAATCTGTATCACAGAGGGTTCCCCATGATATGTACTGTATAGATGTGTGATATTGCTGTTCCACACCAACTTAGTGGTCAAATAATGACCACATCTCCAGAGAAGATGAGTTGGTCTCAAATAAAACAGTTAACTTTACCTAGTACTATAAAGGCATGCCACCAACACTTGTCTGATATGTGAATAGGTAGGCAACTATAAAACAAAATAAACAGACATCTTACTTTTAATTTTTCTTAGTTAAATGAGGTGTCCCACATGACTACCATAATATTCTGACCAGTTACTAATGTACTGTATTGTGCATTTTCCAGATATTGCTAATCAAAAGCTGGTCTTCACTCTGGGCAATGAAATGAAAATTTTCAGTTTTAATTCCATCAGGATGGATTGTATATTTTTTTCTCTCTATCTTTAAATGGCTGCACCCACAGCATATGGAAGTTCCCAGGCCAGGAGTCAAATTTGATCTGCAGCTGCCGGCTTATGCTATAGCCATAGCAACATCAGATCAGAGCTGCATCTGCAACGTACATCACAGTTTATGGCAACACCATATACTTAACCCACAGAGTGAGACCAGGGATTGAACCCACATCCTCATGAACACTATGTCAGGTTCTTAATCCACTGAGCCACAATGAGAACTCTCTGGGACTGTGTATTTCTGTGTATGTGTGTGGTACTGGGGTATAAAATATATAGAAACTTATGACAAAGTAAGCACTGTCATTCATTCATTCCTCTTCAGAAAAATCACTTTATTACTTATTTTGTGACACACTGGCTTGTGTACAGAAAGAGAAAGACTACTCTCTGGATTGTATTTGTGAATAAAAGAGGAAAAAAGTGATAACAGACAACATAGAAAAAAGTAGCAAAAAGGTGCCTGAGTCTATTAATTTATTTTTATTTTGCCAAATCACCAATGTTTCCATTGAGTCAAAATAATCATTGATTTTAAAACTTTATTCTTCATGCAATTCATCCAGGTATATGGTAAAAATCAGATATTGGTGCTGTGGTCTGTGATGGGTCCTAAGATTCCTCATTTCTAGTAGACCTCCAAGGAAGCAATGCAGGTGTTACAACATTGGACCAGGCTCTGGATAGTAAGAATATAAACAGACATTTTTATTTGGGGTAAAATTCAACTGGTTTAAACTCATATCTCTTTGTGTATTGAGTCATCAGAGACTCCCTTATGTGAACTCTTTTCCCTTTTCTGCCATTGGCAACCATTTGAATAACTATTAAACCGATTTAAATTATGACTGAAATAAAATAATGTTATTTTAAAAAATTTTTAAATTATTTAAAATAATGTTATAATTTCACAAACTTTATAACAAGCTTGTTTCCTTAATGTGAATTTTTAAATGATTTTTATTTTTTCCATCATTGTTGGTTTACAGTGTCCTATCAATTTCTACTGTACAGCAGAGTGACCCAGTCACATATATATATATACATTCTTTTTTTTCACATTAGCCTCCATTATGTTTCATCATAAGTGACTAGACACAGTTCCCTGTTCTATACTTAATGTGAAATATTTAAATTAGAGAAATAAAGTCTTCATAATCTTGTGGTCTTAGTACTCTCCCTTTTTAAATTTCTTTGAATTTTTAAAATCTTTGCAGAAGTCAAAAAGGCAAGAAACAATCAAGCAGGGCTCTGTTTTATATTTTAAGAACATTGGCTTTTACTTTAAGTGAAATGGGGACATATACAGTGTTTTAGAAGAGTGAAATGACTCAGCCTAAATTTTAAAAGCAAAACTGTCTGATATTGAGAACAAATTGTGAGGGAAGAACAAGGATAGAAACAAGAAGCATGTTAAGAGGCATATATAGTGTACAAATGATGATGAATTCTTCTTCTCTCTTTCCTCCTACACCAAACAGGATACTTTTTTAAAAAACATCTCAGTTTTAGCAGTGCTGATCTATAATTGCTTCCTGTAAAAGGCTCACACAGTTGCCCTGTACCTGGTGCTATGTTCCATCCTCCAGGCTTGATGCCACAGCTGAGGATAAGCTGTTCCCTACACTCATCCTCTCAATTGTATTGCCTGCACTGAGTCCATCATAGTTAATAGGTTTTGTATGACTATTCTGTTGCCCTCCTGCATCCTGTTCATTTTATCCAGGTAAGGTGTTTTACTTTAGCCAACTCCAATGAATTATGAAAGCTCATGGTCATCTTTTCCTAGTTTTCCTTTTTATCCTTGTCCTAGAAGTCATTTCTGCCTGTAGGCATCACAGAGTCTTTCCCACCTGTGTCTTCCACCACCATCATCGTTTCTCTCCACAGTATGCTCAGCTCCAAATACTCATAGGGAATTGTTCAAGGAGGGTCTGTGTTTTTATACTGTGCTAATCCCCGTGCTAAACCCCCTGATGTATACCCTGAGAAAAGTGTTTACCTTAACTATGCTTATTTATGTGAATGCTTTTGCTATAATTGAAATGTGGAAGATATTTCTAGTCTAATTTTAAGTATTTACTAGTAGTTGGATATCCTATAACTACTTAACTATCTTGCAGTAGTCAGAAGCATAAAAATGATGCTTCCATCACCAATGGTGTCTCTATTTAGGCTTGAGAATAGTTTTTAAAAATGGGTCATGTTTAATTTAGACATCCTTCTTTTTCAGAGTTTAATACAGATTTCAGAAAAATTGAATAGTTTATTAAGGAATTCAGTTAATATTTCAGGAAACAATGGTTCATTTGAATTACTTAGACTCAGAAATTCAAACCTTTAGGGTTATAGATATAATTGATAAATAATATCCCTAGATTAGATAACCCTGGTTCAACATGGAGGTGAAAGTTGTGTATAGCTTCAATTAAGTGCCAGAATACTCCTGGATCATTCCTTGTGTTTCTGGCTAAATTCCTCTTGGGAACTGGCCAAGCAGTAACACTGCTTATTGCAAAGTTTGAAATAATAATGTGTCACTACCAGATTTCTTGACATGTAAAACCTCAAAAATGGTTAGGATTCATAAATAATTATGCACAACCCACAAGAAAAACTGTCTGAAATGTGTAAGTGCTCTGCAAAATATCTATGCAAAGCTCTCTGTAAGCAGAGTTTCTATTAATAATTCTTTGGAGTTACTTTTGTGGCTCAGCAGGTTACGTTCCCAATGTTGTCCCTGTAAGGAAGCAGGTTCAATCCCTAGCCTCAATCAGTGGATTAAGGATCATGCATTGTTGCAAGCTGTGGCATAGGTCACAGATGCAGCTCAAATATGGTGTTGCCATGGCTGTGGCATAGGTTGCAGCTTCAGCTCCAATTCATCCCTTGGCCTGGGAACTTCCATAGGCTGTTGGTGCATTAAAAGAAAAAATGAATTCTTATAGGAATTCCCACTGTGGTAGAGCAGGATAAGGATCCAACATTATCTCTGTGGCAGTGTGGGTTTCTTCGCTGGCCGGTGCAGTGAGTTAAGTACCCAGTGTTGCCGTAGCTGGTGCAAGTTGCAGCTGAGGCTTAAGTATGATCTCTGGCCCAGGAACTTTCATATGCAGCAGGTGAGACCTTAAAAAGAAAAAAAAAGAATGCTTATAGAAGTTGTTCTCTCTTGACACAATGAAGAAACTTTGTGGTTTCAGAGCAGACAAGCATCCCAAAAGCAAAATAAATGTTACCACGTTAAAATTAAAGCATATTTCATTGAAGAACATGGGAACATTAGAAATAGAAGCCTCAGATGAAGATAAAATTTTTGCAACATATTTAACAGACTAAAGATCAATATCTACAATTAATATCTGCTAAAGATAAATATTGCAATATCTATGAAGAATTAAATAGGAAAAGGCAACAAAGAAAGTGATAATACTGGGGAATTATATAAAAAATTGTCTTCCATTTTTCATTGTGTATCCTCCAAATATTATTTTCTGTGTATATCATGATTTGAAAAAAAAGAGGGCAAAATCACTGCTCTGGAGAAACTCAAACACATATGGACAAAAAGAGATCTACAAAACTCTTCAAGGAAGTTCCCTTGTGGTGCATCAGATTAAGGATCCAGCATTGACCCTGCAGCAGCTTGGGTCACTGCTGTGGCATAGCTGTAATCTCTAGCCTAGGAACTTCCATATGCCTTAGGCTTGGCCAAATTTTTCTTTTTAATGTTCAATTGCATATAGCTTATAATTAAACAAATGAAAATAGCATAATAGATATTTCAAAATAGTTATGTTGAATATCATACAAGTTAAAACTATGGTATGAAAAATATACCATTTAGTATAAATATCATTTTTAAATAGTTAAAAAGTACAATGAAGGAGTTCCCTGGCAGCCTAGTGGCATTGTCACTGCTGTGGCATAGGTTCAGTTCTTGGCCTAGGAATTTCTGCATGCTGTGGGCAAAGCCAAAATAGAAGTGCAATGAATACTCTATATATGCACACATGTATATTGGATATGGATATTAATATATGAACCAAATAAATTATATCATGGAAATGAAAATCACCATATTAAAGATGAAGTTTGCATTGAGGAGGGAGAGGGAAATGACACAGCTGCAAGTTATGAAAAGGGCTTTGATATGCAATCTAGTTTCTAAAAAATGAGCAACCGTTAATTTTTTTTTCAGGTCAAACCCTCAAGAGCTTTAGAGGGAAAAGAAAATTCTCAGTGATCCCAAAGGGAGATCATTAAAAGAAACAAAATATCTTTTTCTAGGAAGTAATTACATTTCCATGCTCAGGGAGCTTGGAGTGGTAAAACAACCTGTCTTCACATGTAGTTTGCTTGTTTACAACCAATGTGACATATTTCTCTTGTGTAAATCCAAAATTGTTGAGACTTTTATAAGACAAGAAAATTCACATGAAGAAGGTTAGGAGGTATTGCAAATAGTAAATGGATCATATTAAATGGTATATTGGTAAATAATAAAAGAAACTCTAGAAAATTAAATTTAAAAAGAGCTTTTTAACTGACCTTATTATTCAGTGTTCTTAAATTTTTAACTCACTGAAAAAAACTATAAAATCCTAGCTAAAAGAAGAGTGTCACCTTGATTTACAACATAGTTATAAAGTTCTTTATCTTTCTCCTAGAAGAACTAGATTATTAATTCCAAAAACATATGAATGACCAATATATACATGAAAACATGCTCATCATCACTAATCATTAGGGAAATGCAAATCAAATCCAAAATGAGATTATCATCTCTTGTACCTTTTGGAATGCTTATTATCTAAAACACAAAAACAAGACAAAACAATTAGAGAAAAGAAATGCTAGCAAGTATTTGTTACTGGCAAGGAAAAGACAGAATCCTGGTGCACTATTGGTGAGAATGTAAGTTTGTATAACCATTGAGGAAATTAGCATGGAAATTCCTTTAAAAAAGGTAGATAAAAATGTAGATAAAACTACTATGATCCAGCAATCTCACTTCCAAGTATATATCCAAAGGAAATGAAATTACTATATCTTTTTTTTTTCTTTTTTGGCTGCACTTGAAGCATATGGAAGTTCCTGGGCCAGGACAGAATCCAAGACAAACCAGTGACCTACACTGCAGCTACAGCAATGTCAGATCCTTAACACACTGTACCGCAGCAAGAACACTTTTTTTTAAATCGCTGTATCTTTTTTTTTTCCCCATTTTTTCAAAGCGCCACCTCTGTATATGGAAGTTCCCCAGGCTAGGGGAAAAATCAGAGCTATAGTTGCTGCTCTATGCCACAGCACAGCAACACAGGATGTATGCAACTTACACCACAGCTTTCAGCAAGGGATACTTAACCCACTGAGTGAGGTCAGGGTTCAAACCCACAACCTCATGGTTCCTAGTCAGGTCCACTACCGCTGAGCCACAGTGGGGATTCCTAAATTACTATATCTTGAAGAGATATCTGCACCTCCATACCAAATGCAGAATTATAAATGATTGCCAAGATGTGGAAACCACATAATTGTCCACTAAGGATGGAATGGATAAAGAATTATATAAAGGTGGAAAAAGAGTTAAGAATTAATCTGTTCTCGTTATTCATTGGGGCAGATGATACATATAGAAGATTTAAAAATCAAATAAGAATAGAAATAGTAAATTATTTTAACAGCAAGTCCAGAGGGGGAACAATATTTCCTCTTAATGAATAGTGTTGTCCAGTACTTTGTGGGCTAAATGAATGAAGATAAATAAACACATGAATATACAAATGTATAAACGCATAGTATATACACACCTACATAAAATGTCTTCACTGGGTAAAAGTAGAGGATTAATATGATAGATTGAAAAGAGATTCCAAAGACACCCAGGCTCTAAATCCTGGAATCCGTGACTGTTACCTTTAACCAAAAGGGACTTTACAGATGTGATTAAGGATTTTGAGATACGAAGATTATCCTGGATTATCTGACTGAATCCTTAATACAACTATAAGTGCCTATATAAGAGAGAGGAAGAAGGAAATTTGTTAGGGAAGTGATGGAGATGTAACCTTGGGAGCAGAGATTAGAGGGATGCAGCCATAAGCCAAGGAATGTCGGCAGCCACCAGAAGCAGGAAGAAGCAAGGGATGGATGTCCTCTGGAACTTCTAGAAGGAACCAGTTTTGCAGACTCCTTAAGTCCCAAAAGATTCATACTGAATTTCTTGCTTACTTCAAGATAATAATTATGTCGTATTTTAAACCACTACATTTGTGGTAAATTTATTATAGGAGTTGCAGGAAAATAATACAGGAATCAGTCTTTCTAAATATAGAAACCTTAAAAGATGCATAAGAAACTAAATACATATGACCACAACTTAATACATTGAGTAATCTCTTAGCCAAAGAGATGGGACAAGAACATCACAAGAAAATCAGAAAATTACATAAAGTGAGAAGAGGAGTATGTTCCTATTCAGTTCAGGACATTAGGAACTTGACCTCTGTCTAGGAAAATCATGGGGAAAATGGAAAATGGTTATCATGTGGATGCCTCAGGAGATTTTCCTTAATCCTATGAGATGTAAATGAGGTTACATTTATATTCAAGGTGGGTAATTGTATTGTTTCAGAAAACTGGCCCATGTAAGCCCAAATTTCTTTCTCCACAGTGTTGATGTAAATCTTTCTTGAAATGCAAAATGAATTCATATTCGAATATTATTCAAAATAGCCTAGAACACTTTTCAAAAACTTATTTACCCATCCCTCCAAAAAAAAAAAGAAAAATGAAAAGAAAAGGAGGACAGCTTAACAGAATTTACAAAGTAGTTTTGTGAGCTATATAGAGAGAGAAATTTGGGAGTTCCCTTCATGGCTCAGTGGTTAACAAATCTGACTAGCATCCCTGATGATGCAGGTTTGATCCCTGGCCTTTCTCAGTGGGTTAAGGATCTGTCATTGTCATGAGCTATGGTGTAGGCTGGCAGCTACAGCTCTGATTCGACCCCTAACCTGGGAACCTCCATGTGCAGCTGGTACAGCCCTAAAAAGTGCAAAAATATGAAAGAGAGAGAGAGAGAAATCAGTTTAGCTTACTAGGTATTTTATACAAATCAAATGAGAGAAGAGATCAGTGATGTGTTCAACCATGAGGACAGAGAGGAACACAGTGTAGTATTTTTTTCTGATTTCAATTGGACAGAAATCAGCTACTAATGGTTCCATCCTACAGAGTCCCGTTAAACACAGAGTAACTTACTGTGAATTGATTTGTATTCTATGTATAATAACTTACACAGAAAACATATCTCGACTAAATACTTTCTAGGAAAATAATCACGTCAATGTGCACACTGGGTATAAAAAATGCATATTTGTTCATACAAATTTTGGAAAGTTATATCTGATTTTTGTCATTTTTTGGTAAATGAGAAATAGATCCATAACAGAATAGTTTAATATACTATGTATTCAGGAAAGAGACAAATCAAAATGCAAAGAGAATGATGCAAATCAACTTCCAATTGTGAACCTCATTAGATATATACAATGTTGCCTTTTTTTGTCTTTTGTCTTTTTAGGATGCACCTGAGGCATGTGGAGGTCTCCAAGCTAGGGGTTGAATGGGAGCTACAGCTGCTGACCTATACCACAGCCACAGTAATGCAGGATCTGAGCCCCACGAGCAATGTATACCGCACCACAGCTCACTGCAATGCTGGATCCTTAACCCACTGAGTAGTGCCAGGAATAAAACCTGTGTCCTCATGGATACCAGTCAGGTTCGCTAACCACTGAGCCATGATGGGAATCCCAATGTTGCTTTTTCTTAGTTTAGTTATTAGTTCCAGAGAGCGTCTCAATTATGTGCAAGCAAAGCCTAGTAGTCAACTTGAAGCCACCATTATTCTGTGTAATTTCAAAGAAATTCAGTCATTAAAATGGTATAGGAGACATGCCATTTACTTTAATGACCTGTTTTGATGCTTCTGGGGATAAGTTGCCAGTGATCCTGCAGAGTTTGAGTCCCCAGGGCTACAGAGGTCAATGTAAATACTTGGTGCCCAGGAATACTCAGTTTCCATAGAAATGCAATGGGGGTGACCTGCTTCTCTGAAGCAGCTAAGTTTTTCAGGCTGTTTATGAAACAGTAAGAGTATTATTTTCTTGATATTGTAACTGGGATCTTCTTTAACTTTACTTATGTTATGTCACTATAAATGCTATCTAATACTGAGTCCAATAATAATAAAGACACAAGCTAAGAGCCATGCAGAATTGGCTTCCAGACCACTGGCCACCATCTCACAAAGATTAGGATAAACTTATGGGCTGGGAATAGATAATAATACATATTTCTCTATATGTACCTTAAATTGATAGATAAGCTTTCACAACAATGAGGACTTTTTTTTTTTTTTTTTTTTTTTTAGTGGCAGCAACTGCAGAATGTGGAAATTCACAGGCCAGGGGCTGATTCAAGCCATATTTGCCATCTACACTGCAGCTGTGGCAACACTGGATCCTTTAACCCACTGTAATGGGCTGGAGATTGAACCCACACCTCTGCAGGGACCTGAGCCAGCTGCAGTTGGATTCTTAACCCAGAGTGCCACAATTGGAACTCTGGGAACTAGTTACTTCTGAAGGAATTCTTACCTGACATATCTTGAGACCTTGAAGAGATATCTATTCAATGACTAGGGCTGCAAGATAAGAGAATTCATAGGCTATAAATCCTGATAAAGTGTACACTCTATTCAGAATTCAAAATGAATGAGCCATTGTCCTCCTCAGCATCTGAAATATTCCATGGGAAGATTAGACATTAATGAACAAAAGGTGCTAAAGTAGAATTGCTATGCTCTGTTCCTAGATTTTTCTAATTTACCTTACCCTTAGAAGAGAAACATATTCTCTGAAAGACATGAATAGATTTGTGCATACAGGCAAAATATACTAGCAATACATGTTCTTTGTGGCCAACATTGTATATGTTTTCTTAGACTCTTTTAATATTTTATGCATTTATGTACAAGTGTTTTCTAATAGTTATGTACATGTTATGGTATTAGCTAATGGGTGAATCTCTACACTATAATAAGATAAGTGTTTCCTATGGGAACACCAATTTCAATGGGAAAGTGAAGACATTTCAGAGACAAGACTTTGGTCTATCCTCAGCATGTTCTGTATGGAAGAAACTAGGATTTAAGAGTAATAATTCTATCTCCTCATTTTCCTTTGTCTACTATAAAAAGTCATGACACTTATTTCTGTAAATCTTCTCATTGTCAAGAGCAGCTCCCATTCTCCACCCCTTCTTTTCAAAGGCCTTATGCTAATGGCTTCAAGAAACTTGAGTATGGAGACAGTCTTTGCCTTCTTGGGTTTTGCAGATTTCCCAGAGCTTCAGATTCTTCTCTTCCTCATGTTTCTGATGATGTATATTATCACCCTGATAGGAAATCTTGGGTTGATAGTAATCATCAAAATTTACCCCAAATTTCACATCCTTGTGTATTCTTTCCTTAGTCACCTTTCTTTGGTTGATTTTTGTTACTCTCCCATTGTTACTACCAAAATGCTTGAGAACTTGGTCATGGCTGATAAAGGCATCTTTGACTCTAGCTTTATGCTGCAGTACTTCCTGTCCTGCACTGCTGTGGTAACAGGGTCCTTCTTATTGCAGTGATGGCCAATGACCACTTTGTGGCCACTTGTGATACCCTGCTTTACACAGTGGTCATGTCACAGAGGCTCTGTGCCCTGATGGCTGGGTCATACCTCTGGGTATGCTTGGCACCTTGATACTCCTTTGCTATGCTCACCAACTAAACTTTTCTTAACATAACATAATCAACCACTTTTTCTGTGAATAACACTGCTATCATTGCTGTCTCAAGCTCCAATATACACATTCCCTACCTGCTATTCTTTGGCTTTGCCACCTTCTAGGAGGTGAGTACACTGGTGATCATTCTCACACCCTACATGTTCATTTTTTTCACAGTCCTAAACATCCATTCTCTTGGTGAGCTCACCTGTGCCTCACACCTCACCTGTGCCTCACACCTGACTGCTATCATCATCTTCCATGGAATCATCCTTTCCCTCTACTGTGTGTCCACCTCCAAAAACCCTCAACAAAATGCAACTTATAGCACAGCTGCTGCAACACTGGATCCTTTAATCCTCTGTACCAGGCCAGGGATCAAAAGCATGCTTCCACAGAGACCTGAGATACTGCAGGTGGATTCTAAACCCACGCCACAAAGGAAACTCCAGGGAAGACAATTTAATAAGTGTTGTTGGGATAATTTAATAGACATATGGGAAAAGATAAAATTAATTCAATTCCTTATGCCTATATATCAGGATAAATTAAGGTTGCTGGGTGTATCAAGTCATTGTTCTGAAAATTAATAAATAAATGAGATAAATATTTATTCTGTCATTCCTTCATAAATTGTATTTCAAGGTTACCCAACAGCTTATGAAGGGAAATTCAGACGAAATACAATAAAAAATGAATAACCCCAAGCTCCCAATCCCTCCCACTCCCTCCCCCTCCCATCAGGCAGCCACAAGTCTTTTCTCCAAGTCCATGATTTTCTTTTCTGAGATGTTCATTTGTGCTGGATATTAAATTACAGTTATAAGTGATATCATATGGGATTTGTCTTTGTCTTTCTGACTTGCTTCACTCAGTATGAGAGTCTCTAGTTCCATCCATGTTGCTGCAAATGGCATTATGTCATTCTTTTTTATAGCTGAGTAGTATTCCATTGCGTATATATACCACATCTTCTGAATCCAATCATCTGTCAATGGACATTTGGGTTGTTTCCAGACACAACTTCTTTTTTTTTTTTTTCTGTCTTTTGTCTTTTGTTGTTGTTGTTGTTGTTGTTGCTATTTCTTGGGCCGCTCCCGTGGCATATGGAGGTTCCCAGGCTAGGGGTTGAATCGGAGCTGTAGCCACTGGCCTACGCCAGAGCCACAGCATCGCGGGATCCGAGCCACATCTGCAACCCACACCACAGCTCACGGCAACGCCAGATCATTAATCCACTGAGCAAGGGCAGGGACCAAACCCGCAACCTCATGGTTCCTAGTTGGATTCGTTAACAACTGCGCCACGACGGGAACTCCGAGACACAACTTCTGATTTCAAGGAGATCCTGCTGAATAGCATTGAGAACTTTGTCTAGATACTCATGTTGCAACAGAACAAAGGGTGGGGAAAAAATGTAATTGTAATGTATACATGTAAGGATAACTTGATCCCCTTGCTGTACAGTGGGAAAATAAAAAATAAAAAATAAATAAAATAAAAAATAAAAAAGAATGGGGGATCAAGGCAGTGATTTAAGTGGGTATTCAAATCATTAAGTGAATATTTGGTGGGGAATGTTAAAATGAAGTAATTATGTTGACAGTACTTGAATCTGCAAAGCAGACTAAGCATTACTAAAAGTCAGACAAGCAGTTAACACAGAGCTCAAAATGTGATGCAACTGGCAGAAATCAGAACCACATATGAAGAAACCTTGCCTAGAAGAAACTAAAAGATTGAATCTGAACTAATAAAGCTTCTTTTTTAAAAATCTATTAATCTAGGTATAGTTCCCTGTGCTACATAGCAGGATCTCATTGCTTATCCTCCCCAAATGCAGTGGTTTGCATCTAATAATTCCCAACTTCCCATTCTTGATATAATAGTTTAAATAATTTGTTTAGGAACAAGTCAAATGACACCAAAAAAGTGACAAGCCAAATATAGATTATGAAGCATTCTACAAATGACATGATTTCTCAAAAATAATTATCTCAATACATACACACAAGGAACTGCTACATGATATATAGAAGATAATATTACATAATGCTGGAACAGTTACCTGATAAAGGGAATCTAGTACAAATAAATTTGTTTGAATCTTGATGTAAAAATATATCTTGATGACACTTGTGGAAGTTTAAACATAGATGGTGTATGAGATTATATTAAGACTATGTTATTATTTTTTAAGTATAATTTTGGCATAGATATTTAATCAAATTCTTACTTCATTTGTGGCTGCACTTTTTATAAACCACTATTAATGAATTAATTATTTTGGCAAGTGGATTGGTAGAGAAACACAATGTCCTACAAATATGATCATATTTTAAACAACTCCAGTTTATTGAATTGAAACCAGGAATGCACTGTCCTTGGAATGTCCTGACTCTTCAGGACAAAGAACAATCTACATACTCTCATATTCTAAGGCTGCACACAGGAATTTCTGGCCAAAAAATACATATGGGACAGGAAAAAAGTGTTGGAAGCAGTTCTCATACTTATGTATTGGGGCTCTAGCATTGGCTTAAGTACTTTTTATTTACTTGAATAGTCTTGAAAAGACTTAAAGTCTTAATTTCTTTGTGATTCATCACCCAGATTATTTCTGTGGAGCTGCAATTATTTAACAATAATTTATTAATGAAATTGTGCTGCTGGGAAAGTTCTTTACAAGTGTCATCCTATATTTTGTTATTGTTCTAAGAAATGCCACTTCTTAGTGGAATAAATACATTTTTAAAAGACACCCATAGATATTCTCAAATAATTTTTCTCTTTTATTCTCCTGCTATAACTGTCACCCTGAAATATCCAGTATATATATGTTTATACCCTTTTATAAGCCACTATCATATACTAGTATATATAAAGTGAAAGATTTAGAAAGACTGGAATATCACCATAAGCTGCAGAATTACTGACATGCATTTTTTTAAAGCTGATTGTCTGTCTGAAAATAAGTTATATTTGTTTGCCATTCCCTTTGCCCAAACTCAACACTCCTCCACCAGTTATCTGTATAATTTTCTCCCTCACTTCATGCTCAAAAACACCTCAGAACACACTTGTCTGACCCCCCTATTGAAAATGACAGCTTCAATTATATATATTTTAACATTTATAATTACTGGAAAATGACTGCTATATATATTTTTGTGTGTTGCCCATCAGTTATAAATTATTGACAAAGAATTCTTTCTCTTTTCCCCTAAAGTCTAAGAACCTAGCTCCAAGTAATAATTATACAACTACAGATGTTATAAATTCATTTGAGTAATTAAAAAATTTCAAAACATAAAAATAAATAAAATAGGAATTTAATAAATGAATGAATGGATAATTATATATCCTTATTTTTTACTCAATATTCTCTATTGCCTGTGATATAGCAATTAAATATATCTACTATTCTACCCTTTTAAGAATCTTGATTAAAACAATGAAGGGTTTAAGAAATTTAACGTATTGTTGATTTCATCAAACCTTCCCAATAGCTTATTCTTCTAAAATGGTATTATTTTATGTGTTTTAAATACAGTTCATCAAAAACCTAGCAATGTCATATTTATATTATTCAATTTATAGATAATGGCAGTATATAAATTTCAATACTATTTTTATATTTAATTTAAAAAAACCTGCTTCTTTTTAAGATAAACAGATAAGCAAAGCAACTTTCCAGTGAGTGGATTGCTCAGATAATATAAAGGGTCACTGCCAATGATGCTCTTCATAGATTTTGTTTATTTTTTCAGTTATTTGACTCTTTCCTTCAGGGGGTATATTCTGTGACAATAAGTTCAGTGTGTACTAACATCAACAACAAAAAAACACATGCTAAACAAATTTCATCAAGATATTAGAACCTCATCTGAAAACATCATTATATTGACTGAAACATGTCCAAGCCCATTATTTTCCACAAAAAATTTATGGACGGATGGATGGATAGATAGTCTTTTTTTTTTTTTTTTTTTTTTTTTTGCCTTTTGTAGGGCTGCTCCTGCAGCATATGGAGGGTCCCAGGCTAGGGGCTGAATCAGAGCTGTAGCTGCCAGCCTAAGCCAGAGCCACAGCAACATGGCATTGGAGCTGCATCTGCGACTTACACCACAGGTCACAGCAATGCCAGAGCCTTAACCCACTGAGCAAGGCCAGGGATTGAAACTGCAACCTCATGGTTCCTAGCCCAGATTCATTAACCACTGAGCCATGACAGGAACTCCAATAGAGGCTTGATTAAAGCCAAGTTCAGGCTCCATGGAAAGAAATATTTCACAGTCTTCCTATGTTTAAGGTTTTGGAAGTCAGATATCATTTTTCTAATTTGTATAATTCACAGAGTAGTAAGAGGACTCCTTGCTTTTAAAAAATGAAAGAAAATGGGCCAGCTCTGCTGCAGGACTGAGAACCAGATGCTTGGTCCACAGTCTTCTGGTCCTGCTGTGAGGTGGGAGTACTTAGCCTGGTGTTCTCTTCCCAAGGATTCTGAGTTCAGATGCTTTTCAGACTCAGACTCACGATGGTATGGGGTCCTGGGTGATGTGGTTTTGAAGAAACAAGCTTCAGGCTGGTGGCCACAAAGACCATGTGTTCATATATGTGACCCTAAAGACTGGCCAGCCCAACCACCAGGTCCTGGATGGTGCCCACAGGCTTGCCACCTTCCCAGGCTGGGCCAGCATGCTGGAGCCATACCCACTGGTGATTGCCAGGGGCACAACATCCTGTGGCTGCTGCAGCTTCCAGGGCACTGGCTCTGAGTGGCTGTGGAGGTCTAACTGTGGAGCAGCAGATGCTACTCTTCCTGGAAGAGTTCCAAGGCTGCTCAGATATGTACCAGTGCACCTGATGAAGGTCGCCATCTAGGGTCCAGCAGGTGGGACTGTGCAGTGGTGCTTCATGCACAGCTTGGCCACCTACCCGCCCCAGGGGCTACAGCTCCCACACCTGGAAGATAACAACTCAGAGGGAGCACTGGCTTCGCTATAATCCGTGGGAAAACAGATGAGAAGTGTGGGGAATAGGCAGCGGTGGCCCCAGAGCCTGATGGTTATCTGTTTAGGCTGGGCTGCACTCTATGCCAAAGCCGCCTAATGCCCTTTGAAACAAAATTTGCAAAACTCTTATCCGTGTGGGGGGAAGCGGGGGGGGGGGAAGGCAGTGCTGAGGAGAATCATTTTCAATGGTGGCTGATTTCCTGAATAATCTTGATTGACATACTAACAGAAGGATTGTTTCCTGAAATCTATCTCACTGGTGCTGCTTGATTGCATGCTGCTCAAAGAGCATCAAGGGCTTGAATGTGTCAGATGAGAAAAACTCAGGATTTCAATCTTCCTAAGTGACTACTCGAAAACGCATATGTTACTGTGCTTTTCTTAACATTTGTTTTCTGCTTTGCTGTAATCTGAAGATAACATTTAAAATGAATGTAAAGACTGTTGCAGCTAGATTTTAGCAGCTCTGCTGTATTGATTCTGACCTGTAGCCCTGAAAAAATTGTAAAAGCTGATTTAGATGTCTCAATGTAATAAAAGAACTTCACAAAAAACATGCACTATTCTAGGGTAGTTTTGAGTATAACACTATTCTTCATAAGTTTCAGATCAAGTTTATGCAGAGATTATTGAAAATTATTATTTAAAATAACACTAGATGTTTCAGAAAATTTTAAATAAAATAAAAATAAAAATATAAAGAAAAGGAATAGTGAGGGTGCTAGTTGAATAGGAAACACAGAAACTCTCCCCAATCTCAGGAGATTCTCAGATGGATCAATTTTAGGGAAAACTGCATAGGTTTCTGAGAATTTGGAAACAAATTACCTGGAGATAATTACATTTATGAAACTCTTGCAATACTTGGTATATCCAAAGACAAAAAACACAGGCTGGTTTTTTTTTTTTTTTTTTTTTTTTTTTTTTTTTTTGTCTTTTTTGTCTTGTTGTTGTTGTTGCTATTTCTTGGGCCGCTCCCGCGGCATATGGAGGTTCCCAGGCTAGGGGTCGAATCGGAGCCGCAGCCACCAGCCTACGCCAGAGCCACAGCAACACGGGATCCGAGCCGCGTCTGCAACCTACACCACAGCTCACGGCAACGCCGGATCGTTAACCCACTGAGCAAGGGCAGGGACCGAACCCGCAACCTCATGGTTCCTAGTCGGATTCGTTAACCACTGCGCCACGACGGGAACTCCTATTTTATAAAGTTATTTAACATTCAAAGTGCAAAATTTTCTCTGAAAGACCCTGTGGTGTTATGCAAGTCTAATAAATCATCCCTCTCTTCTGTTAGCCATTGTCATATTAAAAGAAGGACAGAACCTCACTGTACCTCCATCTGGATACAATAACAAAGAGAATTTTACAAAAGAGGGTAATCCAAATGGCCAGGAAAAAGAAGAAAATATATCTAAGTAACCAGTAGGGTGCAGATGAAAATGAAATGAAATCTATTACACATTCTTCAGAAAGATGAAGTTAAAAAAAGACTATATCACACGTGTGGAGTAATGGGAGCTCTCATCTGAGGCTGGTATGTGAATGTTCTACACCATTTTAGCAGACAGTCTGCCTTTATCTAGACAATCTTATTCCTAGGCATGCACAGTAGAAATGTATATATCTGTGTGCCAGGGGACATGCCCAAGAATGTCCATTTTTGCATTACTGAAATTAGAATGTAATTATGACTGTAATAATTTCACACAGAGGAAAACCAAGTGATAAAAATGAAGAAAAAAATTACATACAAGATGGATGAAGCTTATTGTTGAGCAAAACAAGACATAATCATAGTGTAAGTTAAAATTAAAAGATGGTATTTAGAATACACATTAATGTAATTTGTCTATTTTTCCCTCTATTTCCCAAATTTCACTTAATGAACATAGTTTAAAATTTTTTAAAAAGTAATTTATTTATGGCATGCTTCTATTTCTTTTTCCTGAAACTAAGTCAGAAACATGAGTAACTTCTACCTAAAAACTCAACATCATCATCGACAGAAAAATCATTCAAGATTAGTGATACTACTGAATCATTTTGGAAAAATGAGTCAATATTTCCAAAAATGGACATACCTAAAACCACATCATATATAATTTTCCAACATTTAAAACAAATATTAAAACTACTATGAGGTATCATCTCACACATGTGAGAATGGCCATCATTAACAAACCAACAAATAACAAATGCTGGAGAGGGTATGGAGAAAAGCATACCCTACTTCACTGTTGGTGGAAATGTAAATTGGTAAAACCACTGTGGAAAACAATATGGAGGTACCTCAGAAAACTAAGTATAGAACTACCATATGATCCAAAAATCCCATTCTTGGGCATATATACAGACAAAACTTTCCTTGAAAAATATACATGTACCCATATGTTCATTGCAGCACTATTCACAATAGCCAAGACATGGAAACAACCCAAATGTCCATCGACAGATGAATGGATTATGAAGATGTGGTATATACACACAATGGGATACTACTCAGCCATAAAGAAGAAAAAAAATAATGTCATTTGAAGCAACATGTATGGAACTAGAAACTCATAATAAATGAAGTAAGTCAGAAAGAGAAAGACAAATACCATATGATATCAGTTATATCTGGAATCTAATATATGGCACAAATGAACATTTCCACAAAAAATAAACTTTATGGTCTTGGAGAACAGAATTGTGGTTGTCAAGGGGAGGGGGAGGGAGTGGGATGGTCTTGGAGTTTGGGAATAATACATGCAAACTTCTGCATTTGGTGTGGTTATTCAGTAATATGTTGCTGTACAGCATAAGGAACTATATCTAGTCACCTACAATGGAACATGATGGAGGATAATGTGTGTGTGTGTGTGTGTGTGTGTGTGTGTGTGTGTGTGTGTGTGTGTGTGTGTGTGTGTGTCTGGGTCACTTGGCTGTACAGAAGAAATTGAGAGAACACTGTAAACCAACCATAATGGAGAAAATAAAAAACACAAATTAAAAAATCAAATGAAAAATAAGTTCCTTCTTTGGTTAAGAGGCACTGAGTCACAGCAAACCAGGGTTCTTATTGCAAGCACTAGAATTAATTTGATAATTTTAATAATTTGGATAAATTATAAATCTCATATTTTAAAGGCATTGTATAGCTGTGGGAGAAAATAAATAGATGACAATATCAAAATTAATGCTCATTAAGTCAGAGAAAGACAACCCATGTGATTATTCACACTTAGGTGGCTTACAAACTTTTGAAAGAACAACATTGTTGCAAAATCATGTTAAAGAGGTCACAGCAGTCCTTCTGGAAAAAATTAGGCCTCTCAAATTCTCACAGATAAGGCTCCACAATACAGGCTCAGTCAATGCCTGAGAAACAGAGAGTCGTGAAAGCTAGCTATTAGAAGTATCATGAGCAGAAGCCACCTTAGGATTCAGATGCTGAATATAGATGTGGAATATAAAATAATTTGATTCAGTATATTTGTCAAACTGAACATATTACTAAAGAGCAGGAAATTATTTTTAAATACCCTGATTTTCAAAAGCAGTACTAGAAAATTTAGCAAATATTAAAACTCACTGTAAGGGTTTAACAGCATATTTAAAGCAAGTGAAGACAGAATTAGTAATTGGATGATTACATTTGAAGAAATTATTTAGAATCCAATGCCGAGACAAGAGGTTGGGGCAATGTCTGTAAGAAAAGAAAGTAGCCAAGAATTTCCAGAACTAAGGAAAGAGGCCGGCCCAGACACCTATAAGACAGATACCAGGTAGGATAAAAGAAAAAACTTAATAAAGATCTAGGCATATTATACAAAATTACAGAAAGTTAACAATGTGCAGGCAAACCTGTAAAAACAGAGATATAAGCCAAGTACCCTTCAAAGGGATGGCTAACACTGGACTTCTAAATGGCTAAAATGAAAATCAGAATGCAGAGAATTTTGTTCTAGAGAAAATACTGTTGTCATAAAATTGTATTAGTCATATTTTTCAAGAACAAAGATAATTTTTTCAGAGGGACAAAACTAAGAGTTAGCTACCCACTGTCTTTTACTGAAATAAATATTAAAAGATATACTTTAGGCAAAAGGAAATTGAGATGATCTAAGAAGTCAAGAAGAAATAATGTCCAAAATGTTTAAATGTGTGTGGTAAACTAATAAAGCATTGATCATAAAGATCATAGAAATGGTATCCTACAGATGCTCACAATGTGTACATAGAACACATGATAAATTAGCATGTAACTGAAGTGTTGAGGTTAGTGGTGAGCTTTCTACAGCGACTAGTTTCACTAAGGAGGGGATGAGTGACTTCAGACTTTAATAAGCAAGGTGGTGTATTAAAATTTTTAGAGCAATAAAAGAGCAGTCAAAAAGAGCAACAAACCCAAAAAAAATGGAGAAACCATCATCAATCCTTAAAAAAAATGGAAAAAAATAAACACAAACATTTACAAAAGATGTAAGGCATAAAATATCTTGTAGTAATATTTCAAATGAGTGTACATGGATGAATGCTTCAAGTAAATCTCGAAAATTTTAAGGAAACGTCAGTTTGTAAAGTAACAAACAAACCCTGAAAACACAAGTATACAGAAAATGTTGGAAATAAACATTTAAACAAACTAGATGACTACTGACCAAAAGAAAACTGCTCTATGAACATAAGACCAGACTTTGAAACAAAGACTGTAAAGAGGGTTCCTTCGGAATGTTAAAGGTTCCAATCATCACACATAGTGTCATGTAATCACATCAAAATAGACAAAGCAAAAAGTGAGATGAACTACAAAGATCTGACATTCCATCATCAAAGTGAGAGCTTTTGCCAAAAATTTATAGATGGTGTAAGCACACACACAAAAATTACTTTACTTAATCCTGTATTTGATTTGAATTAATTAAAAACTTGATTCAGCTGAGATGTATATAAAACTACACTGAACTGCAGGATACATATTCTTTTGAACCACACGAAGCCATTTTTAAAAAATTTCTATATAGAGGCAGTAAAATAAATAAGGCTTTTCTTGTTCATCCCTTCTATTCAGCACTGTACTGGAGGTTCCAACCAGTACATCTGGCAGGATAAAAAAAATAAAATCCAAAGGAAAACATAAACTGTCTTTAATCAGAGGTGATATGTGTATGCAGAGAATTTAGAAGAATCATAAGACAATGTTACACTTAAGTAATATACAAAAATCAATTAAAAATAAAAATAATTTTAATAAATATAACAGCATCCAAAAATAAAATATCTGCAAATGTCAAAAGATGTTAGACAAATTGTATAACTTTATTAATATATTTAATAAGAATTAAGGTACCATATTCATGGATTCAGGATTCAGGATTTATTATCATAAATATTATCATAATATTATGATATTTAAAATCATAAATATTAATTCTCACACAAATTGATCTGTAAGCTCAATGTGGTACCAAAGGAATTATTATCATAAATATTAATTCTCACACAAACTGATCTGTAAGCTCAATGTGGTACCAAAGGAAATCCCAAAAAGGACCATGTGTATTTTGAGAAGCTGATTCTAAAAGGTTTATCAAAGTCTAATTGTCTAAGAAACTCCTGAATTAGAAGTTGAAGGTCCTTATCTTACCAGATCATGAGTGATTGTAAATCTATAGTAAATAAGTCAGTGTAATATTAGCACAGGGTCCCTAAATTAACTAAAAACATATAAAAGAAAGCCTAGACAGCACAAACATGAAGACTTAATTTATGGAAAAGTTAACAGACTAAAATAAGGACTTTTCCAAAAAACGGTGCTCAAATAATTGATCAATGAAGTAAACAAACAACACCAAAAAAAAAAAGAAACCACAAACAAACCCCCCAAACCCAAGACAACATGACTGTTACATCTCACATTACACAAGTATACTATTACAGGTATACCATATGTTTCAAAGTGAAAGACAAAAACCACATGGCTTGTCAGAAAACATGGGCCAATATTTTCAGGATCTTGGGAATGAGGGTGTCAGAAGATGGACTTGACACAAAGAAAGTGGAAAATACTAACCCTGCCAAATGCAAGAGGATGAGAAAAGAAGCTGAGAAGACACTTATGTGCAGTATATGAAGTAACTGGCCATGGGCAGCTGTCCAGACTACATTAGAACTCCTACAGGCCAGTTTTCAAAAAGAAACTATTCAGTAAACACATTTACAATGACTTGAATGGGAAATTTACCAAAACCAAGAAGTACCAGAAAACATACAAAACATCCCTGGTAAGTGACAAAGCCCTTATAACATGTCACACTACCATGTAGGCAAAAATCTCTGTCAGTGTGGGTGAGAATACAGAATAAATGTAACATTTCAATGTTGCTGTAGGTACAGCCATGCCATTCTGCACCGTCCATTGGGGATGATATAAACATCCTCCTGGGCATGCAGGCATCCTGCCCCTGGGCAGGCACTGGAGGACGATGCTCACCCACACAGCTACAGGCACCTCAAGTGGTATTGGGACATGTGTTCATCCAGGGCAGGATGAACAGACCACAGAGCTGTGCAAGCAGCACCACTGCAGACAACAGCATCCAGGCTCAGAAAGACATCATGAGTACAAAATGGGTGCACAAGATACAGGGCGGAGGGAGATATTCCATTTATGTGGCTCACAGATAACAAGTGCAGCAGAAAGCCAGGTCATGGTCTCACAAAGGGCACCTGAGAGTGGGGTTATGAGGAGATTGGAAAGGGGCACACAGGTAAGGGTAAAGCCAGTGGTCAAGTCCAGTGGTGTGTACACATGTGTACTTACAGGTGCACTGAATTATTCCTTATAATCTCCATGTATCTTATAAATATCCTTCAAAATACTTATTTTATAAAAATAATTTTTTAAAACTTTACACCCTTCAGAAGTGGCAATAGTCAAAAGGAAATTCATATCCAAATAGAGACAACTCTATAGCATAATTCAGTACATATCCATAGGTGTGCTGAGTTTCTAAATATAAAAACAAAAGAGGAAAATAAAAAGCAGTGCACTGGAGAATGATGTTTAATTATATGCAATTGTTTATTTAAAATAATTTTCCAAGTTTTCCCATAATTTAACAAATCTTGCTTCATTTTATCCTCTCAGACAGCTAAAAACCAACATTGACATTTTCTCTATTTTAACTACCATATATGCTACTTTAGTGACATTTATCTTTATCAAATCTAGAACAGCTTTAGAGACCCATATGCCATACATGTATAAATGACTTTCCTGGCAGTTATGGTGTCACTGATGGCTTCTTGGTCTCATCAGACTCTGGGCACTGTTTCAAGTGTCTCCAACCCTGTGACCAAGGAAAGCTTCTTGCACTCTCTTCCTAGGCCTACTTTCCCTCCGCAAAACAAAGGATTAGATCAGGCTACTTCCACCATGTTTTGCTGCTGTAAAATCCCATGAATGAATTTCTCATAATTTGCAATTAATTTTACTTCATCATTGCCACCTCTCCACCTATAAAGCATAATTATCCACACTCAAATATACATGAATCATTAAAAAGTAAACACATAAAATATTCTTAGTCATATTCTAATATATTCCCATTAATAGATAAAAGGGCTTTCCCTTAAAATTTCATTTTTATTTCTACTTCTTTATTTCAAGTCAATAATCAAGTCACCAGTATAAAATAAATGCATTTAAAAACACAAAGGTACATTTCAATAAGAAAAGATAGGCAATGATCTTGAAAAGCTATTGTATAATTTTGCTAAGGTCAACAAAATGAAAACTATTATGAAAGTCAATCTTCAAAGGTTTCCTTAACAAAAACCTTCCTCAAGTATAGTAAAATCTTGGAGTTGCCATCATAGGTCAGTGGAAATGAATCTAACTAGTAAGCACGAGGACACAGGTTCAATCCCTGGCCTCATTTAGTGGGTTAAGGTTCCGGTGTTGCTGTGAGCTGTGGTATAGGTTGCAGATGTGGCTTGGATCTGGCATTGCTGTGGCTGTGGCATAGGCTGGCCAATATAGCTCTGATTTGACCCTAGCCTGAGAACATCCATATGCCATGGATGCAGGTTTGAACAAAAATAGTAAAATCATAGTAAAATCATCATTTAAGAAAACGTTTTTATATCTGGACCCTTGCTCCAAAAATAACAAAGTGTGTGTGTGTGTGTGTGTGTGTGTGTGTGTGTCGGGGTGGGTAGTGTGATGCTAGATAGATATGTGGGCACCAGGATATCAAGATTATACTTCTACAATTAACAATTATTTAAAAATAAAATGACTGTCTATAACAGATGACAACTATATGAAAACTATTTCTTTGTGGAGAGCCGAGGTGATGATAGGACTCAAAAAAAGGACCTTGCCTGATGGCAGAATAACCTGAAGGCAGGTTCCTAACCTAGGAAAGGAGCTCTCCTGAATGGTACATGCCAAAGGTGTGCCTCTGGACAGGATAAAAGCCTGCCTGAATGGTAAAAGCTGAAGGCAGGCCTCAGGTTATACAGCTCTCATGTTGATGCTCATGGGGAAGAATTGGGGCTTTCCTGGGAAAACAATTTCCATGTTTGCACTGGAGATCATGGATTGTTTCTTGGGTGACCTAGTCCTTCCTGCTGTTTTGTTATTCAGTTTTCCTTAGTCTTTCCTGATTATTTGCTTATTATTCTTATTTCCCATTCTTATTGTCCTGTGGTGATTTGTGATTTAACAAAATTACAATAACAATATAATAAGAATTTCATTCTAAGGGACTTTCCCCTATTTAAATCCAACTTAATTAAACATAGTGTTTATCTACTAACCAGTTATACAGTAAACTTTAGAGTTAGGATTTTAATGAGGTCTATAGAAGTTAGGCATATATTATTCTTGATCAAGAGAAACCCAGCTGTGAGTTTTGTCCTTGACTTTAGAAACTTTTAACAGTAGCTAGCTAAGTTGATTTGTATTTTTTCACACTGTCTCCCTGCCAAGGACACTTTGAAGATAGACACTAGTCTAAAGACAGGATTTTTTGTGTTTGTAAATTCTTCAGCTTGTGGGAATTAGCTGGCCATGAGATGGTTTGTGCTGGGTCTCCTCTTTCCCACATGATATGCTGTGCCTGTTTGTCCTTGAATTGTACTCACTAAATTTAGTTAGACTAAAGATTTTAAAACATGATGTATTGCTACTGTACTGTGTGATCAAAAAACAAAGTCTAATAGTTAACCAATGTACTTTTAACACTGTGACGTAATCTTTAGTGAAAAACTGTCTATATAGTCAACCACTTATGCCAATAAAATCTGAGCAGTCCAGCGCCCTGAAAGAAGGGCCAAAGAGGCTGTCTCCATTTTTCCGCCTATGCTGTTCATCTCCGATTGGGATGTATACTCCCTGGCCACCAGAGCTGGCCTCTGGCATTTCCTCAGAAACAGTTACAAGATAGAAATGAGATGGGCCATTGTTAATGGTACCAGCTTAGTCATCATCCAAAGAAAACTATGGAGACACCAATGCCCATGCCAAGGCCCTGGGATGAGACAAGCAGCCTCCATGAAACTGTCTATCAACATTGCTAAAATATCCTCATGCACCTGGGATAATTCATGCTTAGACTATCTCTCAAACATTTGTTTTTAAATGTGTGCAATTACCAGAGCTGAGTTTTTTTTAAATCATCTATATATTACTAATCATTGGATATTTGGAAAGGGGTAATAATCCTTCACTAAACATAGATTGGGTTTCCTCAAGGAGATTTAATCAATTATTGTAACAGTGATGCTGGTGGTAATTAGTGATACTCTCAAATTTTTCCTTTTAAATTGTATATGAGCCATGTAATACTATGTAGTAAATATGTTACACTGTACAGTTTCTTAGCAAAGACTGACTTTTCAGGATCTAGTAGGAAGAAAATAAATAAACCAACAATGGCATTTACTTCCTGTTTTACTACTGACATTCAAATAATAAATATAGTATGTGATATTAAGCAAAACATGAAAATAATTATACTTTTTCCATAAGAAAGAGCAAAAAAAAAGAGGTTAAATGAGCACAAAGTAGGTCCCCAAAATTACACTATGATTCAGAATTTTCAAAGCAAAATGCATCCATGTATATCTTTCAAAATCTTCTATACTACAAAGATGAATTTCTAAGAAAATGCAGAAAAACTCAGCCCAATTTGTCAAAGATAAATAACAGATGAACCAGGAGTCCCCTTTGCTAAAGTGCACCTGGGATCATTCTGCTCTGGCCCTATTCACTGTCTGAGCCATCAACAGTCACACAGAACAGACTCTTTTAAACCAAATACTTTACACAGTGGACCACAGGAAAAACATTTTAAAATATACTATCTTGTAAAACTTCCAGGAGGTAAGATAACCTCATCATTTTTAAAACTGAAAAAGTGAAGTGTCCATATAAACTAATAACTGTATTAAGTATATATGTTTTACTTGAGCATTCACTTGATGTGCTCTTAAAATCTCCATGAGAGGAGCAGATATTTTGCCATGTCTTTTGGCAATAGATTCAAAAGCAAGAGCAGCCATGCTGTTGAATTCCATAGATCCTGGTTTTAAAGCTAAATTATTCGGCATCTGCACTGTCATTGAACTCATTCACTGCTCAGAGGAGAGCTACAGCAACTCAGTGAAAAGTCAGGGACAAAAAGGAGGGTCAGTGGGTCTACAAAGCATCCCTTTTCTGGATTAGGTAAAAAAGTTCTCTCAGAAGAAATGCAAATAGCTGAAATTCAAATCAGACTATATATGCTTAATGATTCTTTCACCTCATGGGAAATTAAACTAAACCCTCACCACCACAAATCTGTAGGAACCAGATGAGTATTTGCAGTACCCAGTCTTGACTACTATTGGCTTCCACTCTTGAATTTGCTCTTAGTTAAAACAGCAATTCTTGATGTACCTGCTACTGCTGAGCAGAAACTTATCTGAAGAGTATCCATGAGGTTGCAGGTTCAGTCTCTGGCCTCACTCAATGGATTAAGTATCTGGCCTTGCCATGAGTTGTGCTGTAGGTCGCAGACATGGCTTGGATCTGGCATGGCTGTGGCAGAGGCCAGAGGCTACAGATCCAGTTAGACCCTTAGCCTTGGAACCTCCACATGCTGCAGGTGCAATCCTAAACACACACACACACAACAGCAATTCTCCAAATGTTTAAAGAAAAATATATGTTATAAAAGAGATTCTTTTAAATCACCAGATAAATCATTTTTATTACTAAGACAAACAAGTAATACTTGTTTTGACAAATGATAATTTTCAAAACTTTTGTTATTCTATGTACATTACTATACAAAGCTCTTACTTTTTAGAAACTCATGCTTGCTGATTTACTTTTATAAGTTGCCATTGGTAGGTGGTGACTCTTTTCATTTTAGGTACATTTGAGTACAGCTGACCCTTGAACTGTGCAGGCCCATTTACACACATTTTTTTAATAGTAAACCCTATGCAGTAAGTATGACACAATCTGAAGAGCAGCCAAGGACACAGATGACCTACTGTTGTTTACAGTGTGTTTTCCCTTGTTCAGAGGGTTAGTGCCCCTAATGCCCACAACTATTCAAGGTCAATGGTATGGACAAAAGATCAGTAGGAAAGAAGATTAAGATGGTGGAATAGAAGGACTGGAGCTCAAATTCTCTCCTAAAAACAACAAAATTCACAACTAAGATCTGAGAAATCTCCATCCAAATGTACCAGAAACTTTAAAAAAAATACCCTACTCCAGTAGAAAAATAGGAGGCCACATCAAGAGGTAGGAGAGGTGATTTCATGATATAAAAAATCCTATACCTCCCCAGTGTGAAGCTCCACACACTGCAAACTAACTGGTTCACAGAGACTCACCTACAGGAGTGAGAGTTCTGCACCACAAACCAAACACTCACATATGGGGACCTGGCACTGGGAGAAAGAGCCCATGGAGCATCTGACATTGAAAGCCAGTGGGGCTTGTGCACAGGAGCTCCACAGGACTGGGGGAAATGGAGACTCCATTCTTAAAAGGCGCACACGGACTTTTGTGTGCACTGGATCCCAGGGCAGAGCATGTTCTCCATAGGAATCTGGGTCAAACCAGACTGCAGTTCTTGGAGGACATCATGGGAAAAGAGAGGTGAATGTGGCTTGTTGTGAGGGAAGGACATTGAAAGCAAAGCTCTTGGGAATATTCAGCAGCTGCCTTTCTCTGGAGGTGGCCATTTTGGGAAAATCTGGGCCCACCCATCAATCAGTGCTGAGAAGCCCCAGGGCAAACAACAATCCAAGTGGGATCACAGCACCTCCCCTCAGTAAACAGGCTACCTAAAGACCCCTTAGGCATATAGCTGCTTCAAATCCCATCCAGAGACTAAGTCCCACCAACCAGAGAGATAAGAAACTTCTCCACCTACCAAGGGGCAGGCATGAGCCCCTCCCATCCGGAAGCCTACAGCAAGCCCCCACACAGACTTCAGCTACATGGAGGGCAGATGGAAGTAAGAGAGTCTACAACTCTATTATCTGTAAGAAGGTCACCATACCACAAACCTATAAAAATGAAAAGCTGGAGAACTATAGCTCAGATTAGGGAGAAAGGAAAGGCCCAGAAAACCAGCTAAGCGCTGAGGAGTTTCTTAGCCCCCAGGAAAAAGACTTTAGATTTTTGATGCTAAAGATGATGCAAGACATTGGAAATAAACTGGAGGCAAAGATGGATAACTTGCAGGAAACACTGACCAAAGAGATACAAGATATAAAACCTAAACAAGAAGAGATGCAAAACACAATATCTGAAATAAAAAATTTATTTTATTTATCACTAGAAGCAGCTAACAGCAGAATACAGGAGGCAGAAGAAAGAATAAGAGAGGTGGGGGACAGATTCGAAGAGATTACGGATGCAGAACTGAAAAAAGAAAAAAGGTTGAAAAGAAGTGAAGAGAGTCTCAGAGAACTCTGGGACAATGGTAAACTCGCCAAAATCCATATTATAGGGGTTCCAGAAGGAGAAGAGAGAGAGAAATAGACATAAAAATATTTCAAGAGATAATAGCCGAAAACTTCCTTAACATGGGAAAGGAACCACTCACTCAAATCCAGGAAGAACAACATATACCATATAAATTAAACCCAAGGAGGAATACACTGAGACACATACTAATCAAACTGACCAAAATTAAAGACACAGAGAAAATCTTGAAATCAGCTAGGGAAAAGAAACAAATAACATACAAGGGAACCCCAATAAGTTTATCAGCAGATTTTTCAGCAGAAACACTGCAGGCCATAGGGAGTGGCATGATAAACTTAACATGATTAAAGGAAAAAACCTCCAACCAGGATGACTCTACCCCAGCATGGCTCTCATTCAGATTTGAAGGAGAAATCAAAACCTTCACAGATAAGCATAAATTGAGAGTATTCGGCAACACTAAACCAGCCTTACAACAAATACTAAAGGACCTTCTCTAGGCAGAAAGGAAAAGACAGCAACAGGAAACAAAAACGCCATAAATGACAAGGCCCACCAGTAAAGTTATATGTACAGTAAAGATATGAAATAATCCATGCACAATAATACCACCAAAATCAGAAATCATGAGAAGAGGTGGGTAAAAATGCAGGACACTAGAGATGAACTTGCAGTTATGAGAACACCAAGTTAAAATAATCTTATATACATATAGACTTTTATATGAAAACTTCAGAGTAACTTCCAACAAAAAATCTACTATTGATATACAAACAAGGAATCTCTGGAGAAGAAATATATCTCATAGTAAATAAGTCCATAATCCACCATGAACGGGGGTCATTTGACATCATTCTTGGAATGCTGAAATCCTCTTATGACTGATTCTAACTTCCTCTCCATCAAAGAATTTATGATAATTATAATTAAATAATGCAACTGTATCATTAAATAATACAGTTATACAATTGTATTATCAATAACCATTTCTCTTCATGTTACAATGTAAGGTCTTAATGTCTTGTTTGTCACAAGTAACCCTAACACTTACTAGAATGGTGTAATGCCTATATTGAAGAATCACTAAGATGTACCAAACTGTGAGGACATAATTATATAGTTACACTGTTTTTTAACCAATTTATGCATTTTATATTTTACTTATTTTCAGAGGGTGTATTATTTTTGTTATTCTTACCAGTTAAGTTATTCTTTTTATTATGCTATATAAAATATTTAATAGTATATAAGGCTTTCTTCATTATAACATCTAGTTGCATAATATACACAATTTTAATATAACACTAATTTTTAAAGAAACATTGAAATGTAATAGATAATACTAAATAGTAAAGATGCAAGCCATACAAAACGGGATAAAGTATAGAATAAATTTCTTATTTGTCTCAGCATATTTTCCATTCCACTTTTCCAGAGGGAGTCACGTAATCTGTTTCTTAAGATCCATGATATAATAATCTGTGTGAATGTAATTGTATTTAAATATATGTATTTTATTTTGTAAAAAATAAAATTTCACATGCAAAAAAGATAAAAATAAATAAGTAATTTTTTAAAAAGATCAGTAGCATAATTAACCCCACACCTGACACCTGGCTTCAACAATCAGGCCTAGGCTGACCTGACTGCATCAACACTCCAGTTCCCTCTTCCAATCTCCACCTCACATTATGCTGAGAAGAGTGTAAACATACTGGTTCCCCTGTAAACATCTAAGAGGTATGACAGATTTTTTAATCTAGGGTTTCCCCTCTTTTACCCTTCTCCATCAGCTGTGCTATGCAGCCTAGTCAAGGAGCTTAGCTACCCTGCAACTGAAGTTTAATTCTGGTCTTGGAATGACCAAGCTCTTTTCAACCTAAGAAAAGGACTTTTGTATTTTCTGTCCCTTTATATGAAAACTAATGCCAACAAATGTACTATAAGTAATAAATTCACAATTACTACAATTAATGGATTCATTATTCGGAGCTCCTATTGTGGCTCAGTGGGTTAAGGACCCAACTAGTATTCATGAGGAGGCGGGTTTTATCCCTGGCCTCACCCAGTGGGTTAAGGATCTAGCATTGCCACAATGGTGGCCATTCTGGCTGGTGTAAGGTGGTACCTCAGAGTGGTTTTGATTTGCATCTCTGTAATAATGAGTGATGTTGAACATCTTTTCATGTGTTTCTTGGCCATCTGTATGTCTTCTTTGGAGAATTGTCTGTTTAGAGCTTCTGCCCATTTTTTGATAGGCTTGTTTGTTATTTTTTGGTATGGAGCTGCAGAAGGTATTTATAAATTTTGGAGATTAATCCCTTGTCAATCAATTCACTTGCAAAGATTTTCTCCCATTCCGTGTGTTGTCTTTTCGTGTTGTTTAGGGTTTCCTTTGCTGTGCAGAAACTTTGAAGTTTGATTCGATCCCCTTTGTTTATTTTTCTCTTTATTGTCAATACTCTGATAGATGGTTCTGAGAAGATGTTGCTGTCATTTATGTCAGAGAGTGTTTGCCCTATGTTTTCCTCTAGGAGTTTGATAGTGTCTGGTCTTATATCTAAGTCTTTAACCCATTTGGAGTTTATTTTTGTGTCTGGTGTTAGGGAGGGTTCTAATTTCATTCTTTTCCATGTGGCTGTCCAGTTTTCCCAGCACCACTTATTGAACAAGATGTCCTTTCTCCATTGTATAGTCTTGCCTCCTTTGTCATGGATTAGTTGGCTGTAGGAGCGTGGGTTTAATTCTGGGCCTTCTATCCTGTTCCACTGATCTATATTTCTGTCTTTGTGCCAGTACCACGCAGGTTTGACGACTGTTGCTTTGTAGTATAGTCTGACGTCCAGGAGTCTGATTCCTCCAGCTCCATTTTTATTTTTCAGGATGTCTTTGGCTATTCTAGGTCTATTCTGGATCTTTCACTGGATTATTCATTTCTTTGTTTGATCTTTCTGGTGCTCCTATGTTGTACTAGACACTGTTAGCTGCCTTTATGGACACATGAAAAGAAGGGGAAGGTCAAACAAAAAATGGGTTTTTACTTTTTTTTCATTTAGTGTCACACGTGCGGCATATGTTAAGTTCCATCCATCAGTGTGATACACTACATTAACAAAATGAAGAATAAAAACGATATGATCCTCTCCATAGACTTAAAAAAAGCCTTTGACAAAATCCAACACCAATTTCTGATTGAAACCCTTCACAAAGTGGGCATAACAGGAACCTACCTCAACATGATAAAGGCCATATATGACAAACCCACAGCAAACATCATTCTCAATGGTGAAAAGCTGAATGAATTCCCGCTGAGATCAGGAACAAGACAAGGATGTCCACTCTCACCACTACTCTTCAACATAGTTCTGGTAGTACTAGCCACAGCAATGAGAGAAGTAAAAGAAATAAAGGGAATCCAAATTGGAAAGGAAGAAGTAAAACCATTGCTATTTGCAGATGACATGATACTATACCTAGAGGATCCTAAAGACTCGACCAGAAAACTGTTAGAGTTCATCCACGAATTTGGCAAAGTTGCAGGATACAAAATCAATACACAGAAATCAACAGTGTTTCTATATACTAACAATGAAATAGCAGGAAAGGAAATTAGGGAATCAATCCCGTTTACCATTGCTTCCAAAAGAATAAAATACCTTGGAGTAAACCTACCTAAAGAAACAAAAGACCTATACTCTGAAAACTGAAAGCAACTGATGAAAGAAATCAAAGATGACACAAATAGATGGAAAGATATACCATTCTCATGGGTTGGAAGAGTTAATATTATCAAAATGACTATACTACATAAGGCAATCTACATATATGAATCTCTATCAAATTACCAAGGATATTTTTCACAGAACTCAAACAAAATATTTGAAAGTTTGTTTGGAAGCACAAAAGACCCAGAATAGCCAAAGACATCCTGAAAAATAAAAATGGAGCTGGAGGAATCAGACTCCTGCACGTCAGACTATACTACAAAGCAACAGTCGTCAAACCTGCATGGTACTGGCACAAAGACAGAAATATAGATCAGTGGAACAGGATAGAAGGCCCAGAATTAAACCCACGCTCCTACAGCCAACTAATCCATGACAAAGGAGTCAAGACTATACAATGGAGAAAGGACAGCTTGTTCAATAAGTGGTGCTGGGAAAACTTGTCTTTGGAAACTTGTTGAGTAAACTTCCTTGTAAATTGGCCCACAGGGATGACCAAATGTTGCATTATCACCAATCCACAGTATATGAGGTAACCTGGAATTACCAGGATGAGTGGCAAGACATAGGTTTTGTCTCCCATGTACATGCATGACTAACACTTCCCTCCTTCAAGTCTTTGCTCACAATCCAACATTGTGTTAAGCTTACCTTGACCACACTATTTCTGATTGCTTCCTCATGCCCCTATTCCAGAACTCCCTCCTCTGAGCTGTTTCACTTTTTATTTTTATATCAGTTTTCACTTTTTAACATGTTATATTATGTTTTCTGTGTTCTTTCCTATTTCCCCCAGCTGTGAATTAATAATCTATAATACTATAATTGATAAGACCAGACATGCATATCAACATTTGACCCTTTCTTTCCCAGAATCTGAGTCAATTGTAGCAGTTTAATAATGCATAAATTGAAATCCATCACTTTCAATTTATTAATCCATAAAGTAATTGATAAATTGATTAATCCATAAATTTCAATAAATTTACCAAATTTAAATTAAAGGAGTCACATTCGTTTTCTGTCTGCAATGTAGTATAATATAAAATTGATATGTAAAGGAAAAAATAGAGAGTTCCTGTACTGGCTTATAAGTAACAAACCCTACAATATCCATGAGGATGTGGGTTGGCTCCCTGGCTTCTCCCAGTGGGTTAAGGATCCAGTGTTACCCTGAGCTGTAATGTAGGTCACAGTCATGTCTAAGATCTGCTGTTGCTGTGGCTGTGGCAAAGGCTGGTGGCTACAGCTCTGATTTGACCCCTAGCCTGGGAACTCACATATGTTATGGGTTTGGCCCAAAAAAGACAAAAACTAACTAACTAAATAAAAATATATTCTTTTAGCTTGACCTATTTTTTTAAAATCTTGAATTATTCTTAAGCAATAGGAAATTTAAAATTTTAACTTTAGATTATCTATTTAATATGTCACAACAAGAGTAATTAATGTCACTATATACAAGTCAAATTTAAAGTAACACTCAGATGAATAATGCACATATTAAATTCCCATATTATCAAACAGATTACAAAAAGTAAACAAACAGATATTACTAGGTAATAGAGAAAAAACAATGAATTCAACCTAAAGGGGAAAAGCATTTCTATGCCACAGTATGCTTCTTTGGCATAAGGATTACCTTGAGCTGGTTATTTTTATTTTTATTTTTTTGTCTTTTGTTCTTTTAGGGTCACACCCACACATATGGAGGTTCCCAGGCTAGGTGTCTAATTGGAACTGTAGCTGCTGGCCTATGCCAGAGCCACAGCAACATCAGATCCAAGCCACATCTGTGACTTATACCACAGCTCATGGCAAAGCTGGATCATTAACCTATTGAGCAAGGCCAGGGATTGAACCTGCAACCTCATGGTTCCTAGTCTGATTTGTTTCCACTGTGCCATGACTGAAACTCCAAGCTGGTTATTTTTATGAAAGAGCAGACACAGGAGATATTCTGAAAAATGAATAGAAGTTACACTTTTGTAAGAGGCATTTACATTTAAAATGGAAATCTTCATTTATAAGGATGTCTCTCTCTGTTCCAAGAAGAGGAAGATAACTAAATCTCTAGAAACTTGAACCTGCACTGACAAACATACCATTGTTTACTGCATTTTTTTCCTGCCTCCCATCCTCCCCCTCCCTCCCCTCATTATCCTTTGTCTTTAGCTTAATATGATATTTAATGTGGTGGTTTCAGCCATTTGAAGGAGTCACTCAGTTTTCATGGTATCACCCATGTATACAGGGATATAAATATCATTAAATTTCTGCTTATTTTTCTCCTATGAATCTGTCCTCAATACAGTGGGTGGATCATAGTCAAAAAACAAGAAGAATAGAGGGAAAAAAGTTTTGTTTTTCTCCATAATCCTAGTCCAATAAGGGAAGAATGATAAAATTTAGATAACAATTAATGAATTTGAAGACAAATAATAGCATTTATCTGAAAAAGAAAAAAACAGCAACAGTCTTTCATGAGTTAAAGAAGAAAGAAAAAGTAACTAGAATAAAATAAGAAAGAAAAACATTGTGTGTGTATATATATTTATATGAATGCATAGTTAAAACTGTGTGGTTAGTGTATATCATCATTAAATCAAAAGATATTTAAAATCTCTGATCAGACTTTGGTTTCTTCCATGACACAATAAATGGTATAATCTATTATACCATTTGGCTCAGTGAGTTAAGGACTTGGGGTTTTCACTGGTATGGTTTGGGTCCCAGCTCTGGAGCAGGTTCAATCACTGTCCCTGGAAATTTGCATGCCATGGGCATTGCCAAAAAAAAAAGAAGAAGAATAACTTAAAGTCATAAGCACCACTAAACATGTCTATTGTAGGGAAAATGTTGAGGAAGAAATCACTTGCTCCTGGTAATTTTGCAAACACCAGGGCTTTGGAGGTAGCATTTGCATAGAAAATTACCATAAGTCTCTCATTTGATTTAACTCTCAGTTATATACTGTCAAATAAATTTATATTGACTTTTTAACATAAAGCCTGTTTAAGCAGCACTGACTTCTCATAAATAGAACTGCCCTTCATCAGAGATATAATACGAATAAAATGTGTTCCCTTGGCTACAACAATATGTTACCTCCTGAAGCTGTGGCATATGAGTGGACTTTTCTGTGAGATTCTCTTTTAAATCTATACAACCATTGATCTAATTATCATGAATTAATGAAAAATCTACAAATTATGTTTTATGAAAGGCTAACATAACATTGTTTATAGTATATTATGAAATTGTTTGTGAATTGAGGATGAATACTGAATATACAGTACTACAAAAATTAGGCAAATCTAGAGGCATACAAACAAACATTTTATGAAAAAAATAATTGAGAGAAATTATCAAGATGTTTCAACAGTTTGGAAGTGTTTTCATACTGTTCTTTGTATGTGGTTTCTAATGAACATATTTACTCCTATATAGTATCACACATTTAAATATAAAGGTTTCATTAAGAAAAATGTATCCTTCTGTCCCTGATGGTTTTGGACTAAGAGTAATTAAGTATTTCCCTAGAAAATGTTTCTCTACCACCCTAGGCATTAATTTGGACAACACAAAAGACCAAACCATTAGGTTCTTCATTGTGTGGTTAGTAAAGGAAAAGATAAGTAGCATTTCAAAACCTAGCAGAGCTGCATGGAGTCCTTGAACTTTTGTCTTTGGAAACTTGTTGAGTAAACTTCCTTGTAAATTGGTCCACAGGGATGACCAAATGTTGCATTATTACCAATCCACAGTATATGAGGTAACCTGGAATTAACAGGATGAGTGGCAAGACATAGGTTTCTCTGTTTATATACATATTTGTTTTAAACATAGCTTTCTGGAAAATTTTACCTTTGACCAGGAGCTGACCACAATTTCTAGGTTTAAAACCTTTTTTTTTTTGTTTTCCTCTGGGAAATGAATGCACTAAAACTTAAAGAGAACTTATTTCTTAGAAGAAAATATACTACAGAAATTTTCTACTTAAATAGTCTTCATGTCTTATTTGTGACTAAAATTTGAGGTTGACACATGGCTAAAAAGATAATACAGGAAGACAGTGGTTTTGCACCAAATTTGACTCCTGGTAAGTATTATTTTGAAAATTAGAAGGTTTACCTTAGGCCCGGATAAAACTGGGACATTATCCCAAGAATATACATATAGATAGTACTTTGACAATACCCTATGTATTGCCAGGGCATGTGGAACTAGAAATATAGAGATGAGGTAATCAGGGACTACAAGCAACATGCATATTTTAGAGATATAATTTGGGAAGAACTTTGATTTTAAATGGTCAAATTAGGAAATTATTCATCATAACTTTTGTAAACTAATATTATCATGTCATCTATCATTTTAATGCACCCTACTAATATCCACTAGGTTAAATATATTTATCATTTATATTAAATAATTTTGGAAGTCAAAAGAGCACATGGTAGATTAAAACTATTATTCTGTCATTGTTTATTATATATGTAGCATTTTTTTCCTGAGGTTTGCTGAAGCTAATTATAAATAGGAATATAGTATCATAAGTCTGCTGCCTGATGTCAATCTATTTTGGAAAAATTACAGACCCAACACCTAATAGTACTGATTCTGGATAAGTTACCAAAATTCTCTGTGCCATTTTTCTCCTCTAAAATATGTGGCTAGTAGTATTACCTATGGTGTAATAATTCATGGAAACTTAATGCTTTAATAAAGGGAAGCATTCACAACAGTGTCATGCGTATATATATTAGCTTATGTTATATCCAAATGCCAATTTATACCTGATTCTATATTTGACAATTGAATTAAGATTTTTCTTTTTATTCTGTAAATCTTTCTTAATATAACATTCTAGAAAAACTAAACTAGTAAAAATATGTCCTGTCTTTCATTTAAACACAAACTTTCTGAAGCCATCCCTGCTAAGCATCAACTGATTTCTCAACAGTTTAGAGCATTTGAATACTATGGGTGGAAAAAATAACACATGTGTGACCAACTTCATCTTTATGGGAATGACATACTCTGAAGCAATCCAGAGGATGCTGTTTATGCTATTTCTCCTGCTATATCTGATTACTGTGCTGGGCAATGCAGGGATTATATGGATAATCCACCTGAGTCTCCAGCTTCATAACCCTAAGTATTATTTTCCTCAGCCAACTGTCATACCTTGATCTCAGTTACTCAAAAGTCATCACACCTAAAACTTAAGAGAACTTATTGATTCCCACCAAGTACATTCCATACATGAACTGCTTCACCCAGGTGTATTTCTTGTCTTCTTGGGTGCCACTGAATGTGTTCTTCTCTCCTCCATGGCATTTGACTGCTGTGTAGCTATTTGCAGTTCTCTCCATTATCATGTTGTTATGTCCACAAGATGCTGCTGCTCCCTAGTTTTTTGGATCTTATTTGATTGGCTTCATGGACTCCTTTGACAATGTGCTTTGCATGAGCAGATTGGATTTCTGCAATGCAATGTAATCCATCACTTCTCCTATGACAAATCCCTAATTTTAGCCTTGTCTTGTACTGACATACAAGACATGGAAATAATGGCATTCATTATAGCTGGCTCCACTCTAATGGCAACTCTTATCACAATACTAGTGTCCTATGTGTCTATCATGTCTACTATCCTGGAAATTACTTCTACCTCAGTAAAGAAAAAGCCTTCTCTACTTGTGCCTTTCACCTCCTGGGAGCCACCATCATTTAAGGCACTATGATTTTTACTTATTTAAAACCAAGTAAGTCCCCCTTGGGAAAGGATCAAGTGGCTTCTGTTTTTTATACTATTGTCACCCCCCACACTGAATCTATTCATTTGTAGTCTTAGAAACAAAGAAGTAAAAAATGACTTCATTAGAGTCATACATAAAACTGTGGGTGCCTGGCAATTGAAGTGAGAGTGAAGCTAAACTTCTGAATAGATTTTTTCCCCTCTTCCCTATAGTGTATTTCCTTGGTCTTTTTCCAGAAACAGTTGAATCCTTTATGTATTTTTATTCTGTTGAACTATCATTGTTTGACCAAATATGGTCTTTTCATTTCCAGGAAGATGCCTTTAGAAATCCATGTAGGAGGTATAGCTCAGTGGTGGTTGAGCATTTGACTGCAGAAATCAATAATATATTTGGAAACTGAAATGTATTAATGCTATGGTCTAAATTTACATGTTTTTGAGGATAACTGATTTGAAAATAAAAAAATACAGTTGTCATTTTTAAAGCTATATCATACAAATTCCCATGTATCTCAAATTTTGGAGAATTTTATTATGGAAAAGAACTCCACTTGAGTAATGATAGGAATTATTTCATTTATTTTATGGAGAAGCAATATAGCAGAGTGATTATGAATACTTGCTTGGGAACTAAATATTGCAGAATTTAGATTCTAGCTCTTCTACCCTTTTAGCTGTATAACCCTTGAAAACTCACTGAAAATTTTAGCCTCAGGATTCCTCAACTGCAAGAGGTAAATAATAATCCCAGGTCCATAGACTTATCATAAAATAAAATAAGATAATGATTGTTGGGCATTTAAGGTAGTACTAATAAAGGCCAGACATTATCATTAAAACACTCTCATTCCTGCATTATTTTTAATGTTCCATGACTTCTTTCTTAAAGAATATTCACATTTTTTTAATAAATTACTTTTGATTGATTTAAAGGATAAAATACAAGCAGCTAAGGAACAAGTCAGCACTTCATAGTTTTAGGGTTAGAGTGCTATATATTAACATTGGAGAAAATTTGGAAAACATTGAAAAATTTAAGTTAGTAGAAAGGCCCTAATGGTAATTAACAGATTTGTATGCATTGTATATTAATAGCTATTTGTATATGCATACATATTATATACATAAGGAATATTTTTGTCATTTCCTATGTCCTTTTTTGTAATTTTATGTGTAAACCCAACAACTTGCATGCAGTGCTATCTCCTTGGTGGCCTTCTTACTTTTCTGTGATGTGTCAACAAGATTCAGTAAACTGCTCCTTGTTAAAATTCTGTGTATTTTTAAAAAATTCATTGCCTGTCTCTTGCATTCTATGGGCTTTTATAACCATTAAAATAAATGGTTGAATTAAATACTTGTCCTACATTTTTTTTAACAGAGACAAATTTTAAAGCTACAAATTTACAATGAATTCAGATTTTGCAGCAACTCATACATTTTAGTCAGATTGGGTACTAAAATTCCGTTTAATTTATTTACTTTGCCATGCTTGAGCCATTTGGAAGCACCTGGGCCAGGGATCAAACTTGCGCCACAGCAACCACCTGAGCCTCTGCAGTGATGAGGCTGCATCCTTAACTCAATGTATCACAAAGAAACTCCCTAAATATTTTCTTCTACATAATCTAACATAGCAGTTTCTGTTTACTCTTTATTTTTTTCGTCTTTTAGCCATTTCGTGGGCTGCTCCCGTGGCATATGGAGTTTCCCAGGCTAGGGGTCAAATCAGAGCTGCAGGCGCTGGCCTACACCAGAGCCACAGCAACGCTGGATCCAAGCCACGTCTTCAACATACACCACAGCTCATGGCAACATCAGATCGTTAACCCACTGAGCAAGGGCAGGGAGCAAACCTGCAACCTCATGTTTCCCAGTCAGATGCATTAACTACTGCACCATGATGGGGAACTCCTTACTCTGCTATTTAAATGCTATATGAGAATGCTATATGCTTTTCCCCACTATTTGATATTTCTTAAACTTTTGTAACTGTTTTTTTTTTCTTTTTTTCCTTTGCCTTTTTTAGGGCTGCATCTACAGCATATGGGGGTTCTGACATCAAAGGCCAGTGGGGCTTGTGCACAGTAGCTCCATGGGACTGGGTGAAATGGAGACACCATTCTTAAAAGGTGCACACGGACCTTCACGTGCACTGGGTCCCAGGGCAATGCAAAGTCTCCATAGGAATCTGGGTCAAACCTGACTGCAGTCCTTGGAGGATGTCCTGGGAAAACAGGGGTGAATGTGGCTTGTTCTGAGGGAAGGACATTGAAAGCAAAGCTCTTGGGAATATTCAGCAGCAGTGCCTTTCTCTGGAGGTGGCCATTTTGGGAAAATCTGGCCCCAGGCATAACTCAAGGTGCTGAGAAGCTCCAGGGCAAACAACAACCCAGGTGGGATCTCAGCCCTCCCACTCAATAAAGAGGCTGCCTAAAGACGCCTCAGGCACACAGCTGCCTCTAATCCCATCCAAAGACTAAACCCCACCTACCAGAGGGATTAGAATCTTCTCCATCTACCAGGGGGCAAGCATCAGCCACTCCCATCAGGAAGCCTACAGCAAGCGCCCATACTGACTTCAGCCACAGGGGGGCAGATATAGAAGTAAGAGAGGCTACAACTCTATTATCTGTAAGAAGGTCACCACACCAAAAACCTATAAAAATGAAAAGATAGAGAGCTATAGCTCAGATGAGGGAGAAAGGAAAAACCCCAGAAAATCAGCTAAGTGAGGAGGAGATTCTCAGTACCCAGGAAAAAGACTAGACTGTTGATGCTGAAGATGATGCAAGACATTGGAAATGAACTGGAGGCAAAGATGGATAACTTGCAGGAAACACTGACCAAAGAGATACAAGATATGAAACTTAAACAAGAAGAGATGCAAAATACAATAACTGATATAAAAATTCACTAGAAGCAACCAACAGCAGAATACAGGAGGCAGAAGAATGAATAAGTGAGGTGGAGGACAGATTAGTGGAAATTATGGATGCAGAAGAGAAAAGAGAAAGAAGACTGAAAACAAATGAAGAGAGTCTCAGAGAACTCTGGGACAATGTGAAATGCACCAACATCCATATTATAGGGGTTCCAGAAGGAGAAAAGAGAGAGAAGGAGACAGAAAAAAAATATTCCAAGAGATAATAGCCAAAAACTTCCCTAACACGGTAAAGGAACCACTGACTCAAATCCAGGAAGCAGGACGAATATTGTATACAATAAACCCAAGGAGGAACACCCTGAGACACATATTAATCAAACTGACCAAAATTAAAGACAAAGAGAAAATCTTGAAAGCTGCTAGGGAAAAGAAATAAGTAACATACAAGAGAACCTCAATAAGGTTATTGGCAGATTTTTCAACAGAAACTCTGCAGGCCAGAAGGGAGTGGCATGATATACTTAACGTGATGAAAGGAAAAAAACCTCCAACCAAGGTTACATTACCCAGCAAGGCTCTCATTCAGATTTGAAGGAGAAATCAAAACCTTCACAGATAAGCAAAAGTTGAGAGAATTCAGCAACACTAAACCAGCCTTACAACAAATACTAAAGGGACTTCTATAGGCAGAAAAGAACAAGAAAAGAAGGAAAGAAAAAAGACCAGCAAAAACAAATCCAAAGTAATTAATAAAATGGAAATAAGAACATACATATCAATAATTACTTTAAATGTGAATGGACTAAATGCCCCAACCAAAAGATATAGACTGGCTGAACGGATACAAAAACAAGACCCATATATACGCTGTCTTCAAGAGACCCACTTCATGTCTAGGGACACATACAAATTGAAAGTGAGAGGATCGAAGAAAATATTTCATACAAATGGGGATCAAAAGAAAGCTGGAGTAGCAATACTCATATCAGGCAAAATAGACTTAAAAATGAAGAATATTTTAAGGGACAATGAAGGACATTACATAATGATCAAAGGATCAATCCAATAATAAAATATAACAATTTTAAATGTCTACTCACCCAACATAGGGTCACCACAATATATAAGGCAACTGCTAACAACCTTAAAAGGACAAATCAACAACAACACAATCATAGTCAGGGACTTTAGCACCCCTCTTACAGCAATGGACAGATCAATCAGATGGAAAATCAATAAGGAAACACAGGCCCTGAGTGAAGCATTAAACCAGATGGACTTAATAGATATTTATAGGACATTTCATCCAAAAGCAACAGAATACACATTCTTCTCAAGTGCACATGGAACATTCTCTAAGAGTGATCACATCCTAGGCTACAAATCCAACCTTGGTAACTTTAAGAAAATTTAAATCATATCAAGCATCTTTTCCAACCACAACGTTATATGACTGGAAATCAACAACAAGAAAAAATCTGCAAAAAACACAAACATGTGGAGACTAAACAACATGCTACTAAACAACCTATGGATCACTGAAGAAATCAAAGAGGAAATTAAAAAATACCTGAGAGCAAATGACAATGAAGATACGACACTCCAAAACTTATGGGATGCAGCAAAAGCTGTTCTAAGAGGAAAGTTTATAGCAATACAGGCCCACCTCAGGAAACAAGAAAAAGCTCACATAAACATGCTAACTTTTCATCTAAAGCAGCTTGAGAGAGAAGAACAGACAAGACCTAAAGTTAGTAGAAGGAAAGAAATCATAAAGGAGTTCCCATCGTGGCGCAGTGGTTAACGAATCCGACTAGGAACTGTGAGGTTGCGGGTTCGGTCCCTGCCCTTGCTCAGTGGGTTAACGATCCGGCGTTGCCGTGAGCTGTGGTGTAGGTTGCAGATGCGGCTCGGATCCTGCATTGCTGTGGCTCTGGCTTAGGCTGGCAGCTACAGCTCCGATTAGACCCCTAGCCTGGGAACCTCCATATGCCGTGGGAGCGGCCCAAGAAATGGCAAAAATAAAAAATAAAAAATAAATTAAAAAAAATAAAAGTAAAATGCCAAACATATTGAGAACAATAATAAAAATTAAAAAAAAAGAAATCATAAAGATCAGAGCAGAAATCAATGAAATAGAAACAAAGAAAACCATAGAAAAGATCAACAAAATTGATAAAAACTTAGCCATACTTAGCAAGCAAAAAAGAAAGACTCAAATCAATAAAATTAGAAATGAAATGGGAAAAGCAACAACGGACATCACAGAAATAGAAAGGATCATAAGAGACTACTATTTGCAACTATATGCCAATAAAACAGAAAACCTAGAAGAAATGGACAAATTCTTAGAAAAGTACAATCTTCCAAGTCTAAATCAAGATGAAATAGAAAAGATGAATGCACCCATCACAATAACTGAAAGAAACTTTGATTAAAAAACTTCCAACAAACAAAAATCCAGGACCAGATGGCTTCACAGGTGAATTCAATCAAATATTTAAATTGCAGAGGAACGGATACTCTCAAACTCATTCTATGAGACCAGCATCGCCCTGCTTCCAAAACCAGACAAAGATATCACAAAAAACAAAAACTACAGGCCAATTTTACTGATGAACATCAATGTGAAAATCCTCAACAAAATACTAGCAAACGACATCCAACAATATATTAAAAGTCTTGTACAACATGATCCAGTGGGATTTATCCCAGGGATGCAAAGGTTCTTCAGTGTTCTCAAATTCATCACTGTGATACACCACATTAACAAACTGAAGAATAAAAACCATATGATCCTCTCAACAGACGTGGAAAAAGCCTTTGACAAAATCCAACACCTATTTCTGATAAAAACCTTTCAGAAAGTGGGCATAGCAGGAACCTATCTCAACATAATAAAGCCATATATGACAAACCCACAGCAAACATCATTCTCAATGGTGAAAAGCTGAAAGAATTCCCACTGAGATCAGGAACAAGACAAGGATGTCTGCTCTCACCACTACTCTCCAACTTAGTTTTGGAAGTCCTATCCACAGCAATAAGAGAAGTAAAAGAGATAAAAGGAATCCAAATTGGAAAGGAAGAAGTAAAACTATCACTATTTGCAAATGACATGATACTACACCTAGAGAGTCCTAAAGACTCTACCAGAAAATTGTTAGAGCTCAGCCACTACTTTGGGAAAGTCACAGGATACAAAATCAATACACAGAAATCAACAGAATTTCTATACATTAACAGTGAAAGAGCAGAAAAAGAAATTAGGGAAGCAATCCCATTTACCATCACATCCAAAAGAATAAAACACCTATGAGTAAACCTATCTAAAGAGACAAAAGACCTGTACTCTGAAAACTATAAGACACTGATGAAAGAAATCAAAGATGACACAAATAGATGGACAGATATACCATGCTCGTGGATTGGAAGAGTTAATATTATCAAGATGACTATACTACCTAAGGCAATCTACAGATTCAATGCAAGCCCTATCAAATTACCAAGCACATTTTCCACAGAACTCGAACAAAATATTTTTAAGTTTGTTTGGAAGCACAAAAGACCCAGAATAGCCAAAGATATCCTGAAAAAGAAAAAATGGAGCTGAAGGGAATCAGGCTCCCAGACTTCAGACTATACTACAAAGCAACAATAATCAAAACCATATGGTAATGGCACAAAGACAGAAATAGAGATCAGTGGAACAGGATAGAAAACCCAGAATTAAACCCATGTACTTATAGCCAACCAATCTATGACAAAGGAGGCAAGACTATACAATGGAAAAAGGACAGCTTGTTCAATAAGTGGTGCTGGGGAAACCGGACAGCCACATGGAAGAGAATGAAATTAGAACACTCCATAACACCATACATAAAAAGAAACTCCAAATGGATTGAGGACCTAGATATAAGACCAGACACTCTAAAGCTCTTAGAGGAAAACAAAGGCCAAACACTCCCTGACATAAATGACAGAAACATCTTCTCAGATCCACCTCTTAGAGTTATGACAATAAAAACAAAAATAACCAATGGGACCTAAGCAAACTTCAAAGTTTCTGCACAGCAAAGGTAACCCTAAACAACACAAAAAGACAACCCACAGACTGGGAGAAAATCTTTGCAAATGAATCAACTGACAAGGGATTAATCTCCAAAATTTATAAACCCCTTCTAAAGCTCTATACCAAAAAAACAAACAGCCCCATCAAAAGATGGGCAGAATATGTAAACAGACCATTCTCCAAAGAAGACATGCAGATGGCCAAAAAACACACTCAGCATTAGAGAAATGCCAATCAAAACCATGATGAGGTACCACCTTACACCAGCCAGAGTGGCCATCATCAGAATGCTAGAAACAATAGCTATCATTTGATCCAGCAATCCCACTCCTGGGTATCTATCCAGAGAAAGCCATGACTCGCAAAGACACATGTACTCCAGTGTTCATTGCAGCACTATATACAATAGCCAAGACATGGAAACAACCTAAATGTCCATTGACAGAGGAGTGGATCCAGAAGACGTGGTACATATACACAATGGAATATTACTCAGCCATTAAAAGGAACCAAATACTGGCATTTTTAGCAACATGGATGGACCTAGAAATTATCATGTGAAGTGAAGTCAGCCATGCAATGAGACACGAACATCAAATGTTTTCACTGATATGTGGAATCTGAAAAAAGTACAGACTGAACTTCTTTTCAGAACAGATGCTGACTCACAGACATTGAAGTAAGTATGGTCTCCGTAGGAGATATTTTGTGGGGGGGGGATGTGCTTGTGTTATGGGATGGAAACCCTGTGAAATTGGATTGTTATGATCATTATACAACTAAAGATGTGATAAATTTATTTGAGTAATAAAAAGAGAAAATTAAAAAATAGATATTAAACTGCTCTTTTTGATGCAGACTGAACTCCACTTCATAAATGCATTGCTTTTCTGTGTAATCAAAAATCGTGTTTCAGAAATGAATGATCAAAATTCTAATTGCTATGGTGAAATGAATCTACATGGCCAAGAGATGTCTCTATATTACCCAGTGTCTCTTGTTCTCACTGACCACCACTGGAATAACTTCAACAACCCACCCCTTCAACCCTGGACTTACATTTGCACTTGTTAATGCTGCACATTTCTTTTTTGCTCTCTGGCTTTCAGCCATAATTGGAGTCATTATCTCCTCATCTTCTAGTTTACTATTACTCTCAACTTGTTGATGATCGAGAAAACAATATCAGACAATATGAAAAGTCAATAGAATAATTGTCTAACATGTTTTACTGAGATAGCATGCTCACTCAAGGATATTCAGGGAAAGATTGTTACTGGTCAGTTGCTTTCTTACTTGTGCGTGTGTATGTCTGATTAGTGCAATGAAATGAACCCTTAAAATGATTATTCAGTATTCCATACATATCAAATAATAATTTGTCTCTCACATTTTAAGACTCTGAGTTATTTTGTGTTATGCTTTTTGGAGTTATTCTAGTAGTTTCCTAATTGTTGGAGCAATAGAGTGCTTAAAACCAGACAGGTGTGCTTTAATTGCAGCACGAAGAGATTTGTCATGCAAAATGTTTTCTTTGTATGATTCTCAGGAGAAGACCTTTTACATCTTTATTCCTCAAACTATAGATGAGTGGATTCAGCATTGGAATGACAGTGGTATGAATACAGATGTCACCTGTGCTTGGGTCAAGGATGGTGTGTTATCAGGCTGCAAATACGTGAAAATCAGGGACCCATAGAAGATAGTCACACCCATGATGTGGGACACACAGGTGGAAAAGGCTTTCTTTCTGCCTGATGCAGAATTGATCTTCAGGATGGCTGAGGTAATGACAATATAGGTGATAATGATTGTAAGAGAGAATTAAGAATGGTGAGCCCAGCCAAAACAAAGATCTCCATTTCTGTGCTGAATGCATGCACACAGGACAGGGCCAAAAGAGCTGTGGTGTCATAGAAAAATTGATTGATGCTGGTATCACAGAATGCCAAACTGCTAATCACACAGACGGATATCAGAGAATTGGTAAAGCCTACTGTATCTAGCATTGTTCCCAGCCAGTTACACCCTTTCTGGGACATAATCACTGAATACAGTAAGGGATTTCAGGTTGTGACATAGTGGTCATAGGCACTGATCCCAGAAGAAAACACTCACTACACACAAAATCCACAAGAAAGTACATTTGAACAAAGCAGCCAATGAAGGAGATGGTTTTCTGTTTTGCCTGGAAATTCACCAGTGCCTTAGGTGTTACAGTAGAGGAATAACATACGTCAATGAATGCTAAATTGCTAAGGACAGGACATAGGGGTGTGAAGCTGAGAGTCAGTTCTGATTAACATAATCACTCCAAGTTTCCACAAAACAGTGAACAGGTAAATAAAAAGAAACATCAAGAAAAGGCTTACTTCGGATTCCTGTCATAGCACAGTGGTTAATGAATCTGACTAGGAATCATGAGGTTGCAGCTTCTATCCTGGGCCTTGTTCAGTGGGCTAAGGATCCGACATTGCTGTGAGCTCGTGTAGGTCACAGATGTGGCTCGGATCCTTCATTGCTGTGGCTCTGGCATAGGGTGGTGGCTACAGCTCAGATTTGACCCCCAGCCTGGGAACCTCCATATGCCATGGGAGCAGCCCTAGAAAAGGCCAAAAAAAAAAAAAAAAAAAAAAAAGCCAAAAAAGAAAACGCTGACTTGCAGCTCAGGGTGATTTGCAAATCCAGAGAGGATGAAGAAAGTCGCCTTGGTGAAATTTTTCCCAGTTGTGTCTATCAGCTCAGGCCTTTGACTTACCTGCCAAATAACAATAATGGAAGTTAGATAAGGCTGCAAGCCTGAATACTTGATTATCTTGACAGACTTAGCCTCCCACAATGTGATAGTGACCAATGAGATATGAATGTTAATGACATTGTGCTAATAACATATAAATTTTACTCTTCAGAGATGACATAAGAATTAAAATTTTTCAAATTCACAGTTGTGTGGAATTGGTTGCACTCAAAAATAAATCTATCTGGAATGATTTCTGATAATTTTCCTTCTAAGATCTAACAGCCTCTACCCTAGTATCACTGGACCCCAAGTCACACACATTTAAATTTACCTCCTGGAATAAATTATACTGTATTAGAAAATATAAAGTTAATTCATGAAAGTAGGATCTGTAATTTGTGAATTTAAAAATACTTTTGTGTTGCCGTCTTAAAATTTCGGCGTTTAACAGCTACTTTAAAGGATTGATTTTGGAATGGATAAGCAATGAGTTCCTTCTGTTTAGCACTGAAAACTATATATAGTCACTTATGATGGAGCATGATAATATAAGAAAAAAGAGTGGATATATTTATGTGTGACTGAGTCACCTTGCTGTATAGTAGAAAATTGACAGAACACTAGAAACCAGCTACAATGGAAAAAATAAAAATCATTATTAGTAAATAAATAAATAAAGGATTGCTTTAAGAGCTTAATAAGATCTTGGACATATTTAATAGTCCTTGGAATCAATAAAATTTGCAAAATTTTGTAAATATGTATATATACACATTTATGTATTGCATTAATATATAATATACACTATAAACTTATAAATTATATAAAACATATATAAAAAGAAGTAAGAAACACTGTGCTTATTTTCCATGCTAATGCTAAAATTCCCTAGTTTTTTTCTATCACCTATCCTTTCTTTCAATTGGTGAGATATGACCAAATGAGGAACATAATCTATATCATAGCCAAATAGTTATATATTAGTGCTTAGTAACCATGTGTGTTTCCAACATGAAAGGCATGGTTATCTATGACCTCAGGGGATAACTAATTCATTGCAATATGGTACTTTCCAAGTCAATGATAAAACACCTACAGTGAAATAAATACAACTTGTTATATTTAAAACCATAAATAATATGTAAGCTGATTACACTAGAAATTATAGAACTCACTTGCTTAGTTATACTGATATAAGTGGGCAAAAAATAATCAGAACTGAAACTAGAATGGCTTTTTTTTCTCTCTCTCAGGTTAAGGCACTTTAACCTCTGGCATTTTGCTAGAAATAGGTAACTGTTGCCCCCACCTCCCCACCGCCCCTTCCCCCCAATCCCCACAGCAGCTGGGGGTGATCCGAGGCCTTCTTAGCAACTCAGTGCCCAGATCTCTCCCTTCCCAGGACAGGGGCCCAGGGCCTTGGATTGGTGTTGTCTGGATGGGGTGGGGGGCTTTGACTGCTCACAGCAATCAACTGGCAGAGACACATAGGGCCCCCCAGCCTGCCTTTCCTGACCAGGCCCTTCCACCTCAGCTTCACCCTGCAGCGAAGCCAGGTAGTGATGCCTCTGGGGAGTGGCCCTGGTGCCCAGGACCCCGGCACAGTAGTGCCCCCACATCCCGACCATCTCCTTAGCGATCCTGCCAGTGTGTACCTCCAAGTCGGCAATCCCCAGCCCTGGACTGCACAATGCTGGCAAGGCCAAGGCTGGTCCTTTGGGCCTCAATAGGGGAGTGGTGAGCATGGGTGCTGGGGGCCTTGGTGGAGCACACTGCCCAGGGAGCATCTGACTGCTGGAGTCTAAGTAAGCACACAGTTCAGTCCAGCTCTCTCCTGGTATGTGCCGCACACTGGCAGAGCATGTGTAGGACCTACCTGGAGCCAGCCGGTGCTCCTGCCACTGCAGGTTTATGTGAGCATTTGGGAGCAGCCCCTGGCAATACAGGGTAATACATAGCCCAGGAGGATGCCTGGACTGTGCTCCACCAGGCTCAAGGCCTGGGATGCGCAGGCACCACTGGCCCTGCTGCTGAAGCTAGCATAATGTTAATGCAAGTTTATTTCAGACAATTAGCACTCTACTGGAGTAATCTTAAAGAACTTGATGTAATATTAAATATATTTAATCACTTAGTATCTCTCATGTTCACAGTGTTCCTTTTTGTCCATTCTTTCCTTTAACTAGTATTTAGTCAATGGCAGCATTTTTGCCTTGCCTGTCATTAAAGGCACTTTTCTTAAAACTTGCTGGAATATACAGGCTTTTGTAAAAAGAAAAAGTTTCTCAATATTAGAAACACACATGCACACACGCAATAATGAAGAGGATGTTAAAATTAGACTTACCTGGAATTTAGTCTACAAAAGGAAACTTCTTTCCCTTTCAGCTCTCTGTTGGCTATTTTCAGGGTTATGTTCAGACAACAAGAAGAGAAAACACTGTGCAATATTTGTGAAATTCACCATATATTTTGGCCTTAACTATGTTGGGCTCAACAATTCTGAATCCTGTCAATTCTCAATAGAATAGCTTGAATTTGATGTTATTGCTGCTGATATTGTTAACACAGAACTCTATCTTTTATATAATGGACACCTGAAGATATTAGGAAGTTGATGGAAAAATTGTTGGTGGTTTTGATGACAGTTATGGATAATACATATACTACATTCCATTGATAGAATAAAATTAAGAGCCAAATTAACAAAGTATTTTGTGTGCCTTCTCAAGATTAAAATCAATTTTTTACCTCAAATTTAGATTTGTACTGAGGATTAATTTTTTTGGTAGTGAAATTCTAAAACAGTCCCATAACAAAAGATTGTCTTCTGAAACCTAGAGTTAAGCAATCTTTGTATACATGCAACTCTTTTAAACTCAAAAAATTAAATCATAAAGGAATTGGTCAGTTAGCATGTTTGATCTCTTGAGATTTGTATTTTAATTGTACCCCAAGGTTTATTTTTAATTTGCCTGGGATACACCTGCAATGGATATGTTTGGAAATAAATATTCCTTCCTTTTTTGTATTTCAGTGTAAATGTCCATAGATATAGTAAAAACTGCAGTTAACACAGTTTTAAAAATTTATATTTATTTTGATATTTCATATGTTATCACACACATATGTAACACATTTTATAAAACATTATGAAATGTAAATGAGATACATGGTATTTGAGGATATCAGATAACCACTGCCTCTGCCTGGCTGCCAAAATAAACTTTCCTATCAAAAAGAAGTGAGGGAGAGAGGACAAGAGGGCGGAGGAGTAGGGGGACACGCTTGCCCTCTCCCACAAACACAACAAAAAAAGCACATCTACAGAATAAATGACTCGCACAGAACAGCAACCAATCGCTGGCAGAGGAACTTAAACTCCAATAATGGCAAGAAGTTCGTGACATTATTGGGCAGAATGGGAGAAAAGAGGAGATTGAGAGAAGGTGAATCCGAGCAGGACAGGCGCTCCCGAAAGGGAACTGCAGAGGAGAAAGGGATCCCGCACCCTGGAAAGTCACCTACCAGGGGAAAGATCAAACGAACCGGAGGAATCTCCAGATGCAGAGAAGAGTGTAGCAGTAAGTTGGAGTATGGAAAAGCCAATCAAGAACCCAATGGACCATCTGAACTACGGGCACAGTCACCAAAAATTGAAACGTCTGGGTGGGGGCTGGGCACCGAGACCTTGCCTCCGAAGGTTAATCCCTGAGAAAGGGCTGGGGGACGCCTGGGGGGGGGGCTGGGCACCGAGACCTCAGCTCCAGAGATTAGTCCCCGGGCTAGGGGGGCAGGGAAGAGCGGAAACTGCTTGGGAGGTCTAGAAACCATTTGACTGGGCAGAGACTGCCTGGGAGACTAGAAAACAAAGCTGTCGCAGAGGAAGGGAGCAATACTCTGGGAGCGGGGAAGTGGAAAGCCGCATCAGAGGGAACCTGGGAGAAGAGCCTGGTCTGCGCCCATGCTGGGGAGGGGAGAGAAGGAGGGGTGGGTCCCCATAGAATACCCCCCACGCCACAGCAAGCTTACAGGCCCGCTAGCTAGCTGAAAGCTGTGCTTCCCAGTGCATCCCCTCCCCCCACCCCCGCCACGCCCTACGCTCTCACCGGACCTGGGGCTGCCTGCCATCCAGGAGGGCTGGCCTCAACAATTGCCTGAAGCCTACCACCACAGGGGCTGTCGCTGCACAGGCCTGCTTGCCCTTTGGAGGGGATACACTTCCACAGAGCAGCACCAAACACCACCAGCCCCCAAGAAAAGGCCTGCAGCCCAGAAAAGCTAGAACAATCTTCGCCAGGCTGTGAATAGATCGGCCTAATTCTCGGACGGTTTTTCTGAGTCGGGTTGCCCCGGGGAGGAGCCTCTTGGGTCTCCAACGGCCCTGCTACCTGCCCAAGCTCCCAGGGGGTGCCCCACTCCTGAGGAATAGCTGCTCAGCACCACCAGCCCCCTGGAAGAGCCCCTGCAGCCCAGAAAAGCTGCAACAAGCTCGTCCAGACTGTGAAAAGATCCGCTTACATTCTCAGGCTGTCCTTCTGAGTCGGGCTGCCCTAGGGAAGAGCCTCTTAGGTTCTCAGTGACCCAGATAACTGTTCCAGCCCCCAGGGGGTGATGCACCCCTGAAGAGCAGCTGCCCAACACCGCCAACCCCCTGCAAGAACCCCACAGCCTAAAAACACCAGAGCAAGCTCTGCATGACCAAGTGAAATCTGCTACCATCGTGGTGTGGACCTCCCAGTCCTGTCTGCCCTCAGGAAGTCCTCCTTTTCTTCAAAGAAACACTGTTAGCCCCATCAACACTCCAGAAAAGCCACATTGCCTCAAAAAAGATTGACCAACAATGCCAGCCCTCAGGGAATATTCCACGGCAGTGACAAGGCAAACACTGCCCGATAACGGAGAGTACAACTCCCTCAGGAGAAAGAAAACAACAAGCAAGATGAAGAAGCTGAGAAACCACCCCCAGTCAAACCAACAGGAGAACACACCTAAAACAGTCAACGATGAAACAGATCTCGGCAGTCTGACAGACCTGGACTTCAAAAGAGAAATACTGAAAATACTGAAGGAATTAAGAGAAGATATGAACAGTAATGCAGACACCCTCAGAAAGGAACTAGAAAATAAAAGGAGGAGCCAAGAAAAACTAGAACATTCATTTGCAGAGATGCAAACTGAACTAGGGGCAGTAAAAACAAGAATGAATAATGCAGAAGAACAAATCAGTGATATGGAAGATAGAATAATGGAAATCACTCAATCCAGTCAACAGACAGAAAACCGAATCAAAAAACTGGAAAGCAATATAAGAGACCTATGGGATAATATAAAGCGGGCCAATCTACGCATAATAGGAATTCCAGAAGGAGTAGAAAAAGATAAGGGGATGGAAAATATATTTGAAGAAATTATCGATGGAAACTTCCCAAGTCTAAAGGATACTGGATTCAAGATACAATAAGCACAGAGGGCCCCAAACAAACTGAATCCAAACAGACCCACACCAAAACACATCGTAATAAAAATGGCAAAAGTTAGTGATAAAGAGAGGATCCTAAAGGCAGCAAGAGAAAAACAGAATGTTACCTACAAGGGAACCCCCATAAGAATATCAGCTGATTTCTCTACAGAAACACTACAGGCCAGGAGGGAATGGCAAGAGATATTTAAAGTGCTAACAGGAAAAAATATGCAACCTAGAATACTTTATCCAGCAAGAATATCATTTAAAATAGAAGGGGAAATAAAAATTTTTCCCGACAAACAAAAACTTAAAGAATACAGCAACACAAAACCCAGGTTAAAGGAAATATTGAAAGGGCTTCTCTAAACCAAAAAGAAAGGAAGGAAAGGGAAGAAAAAAGAAAAGGAAACCAAAAAACGAAGAAGAGGAAGAACTAGGACTGAGGAAACCGCAATCAGCAGTCACTCAAATAAGCCAGCATACAGATTTAATCATGAACATGCTTCAAACAAAATAAAATTAAAAAGAATAAAATAAAAAAGAGTCATCAAAACCATAAAATGTGGGCAAGGAATGTTAGGAGGTAAATAACCCTTTTTGTTTGTATGTATGTCTCTCTTCTTAATTTTAATATAGTAATGAAGTGTTTGAACTTACAGGACCATCAGGCTAAAACACACAATTATGGGAAGGGGTTAGCATACTTAAAAAACAGGGCAACCACAAGCCAAAACCAAATATTGCATTTGCAAAAAATGAAAAAAAAAATACACTCAAGCAGATAACAACAGGAGACCATCCAACCAAAAAAAAAAAAAAAAAAAAAGAAAGGAAGAATGGAGAACCATAGAATCAACTGGAACACAAGGTTCAAATGGCAATAAATAATCATCTATCAATTATCACCTTAAATGTCAATGGACTGAATGCCCCAATCAAAAGACACAGAGTGGATGAGTGTATAAAAAGGCAAAAACCTTCAATATGCTGCCTACAAGAAACTCACCTTAGGACAAAAGATACATATAGATTGAAAGTGAAAGGGTGGGGAAAAATATTTCACGCCAATAGACATGACAGAAAAGCAGGAGTCGCAACGCTCATATCAGACAAAATAGACTTTAAAACAAAAGACATAAAGAAAGACAAAGGAGGACACTATTTAATGATTAAGGGATCCATCCAAGGAGAGGATGTTACTATCATCAACATATATGCCCCAAATCCAGGAGCACCCAGATACATACAACAAATATTAACGACATAAAGGGAGATATTGATGAGAATACAATCATAGTAGGAGACCTAAATACCCCCCTCACATCAATGGACAGATCCTCTAGACAGAAAACCAATAAAGCAACAGAGATCTTGAAGGAAACAATAGAAAAGTTAGACTTCATTGATATCTTCAGGACACTACATCCAAAAAAAGCAGAATACACATTCTTCTCAAATGCTCATGGAACATTCTCAAGAATCGACCACATTTTGGGACACAAAGCGAATCTCAATAAATTTAGGAGCATAGAAATTATCTCAAGTATCTTCTCTGACCACAATGCCATGAAATTAGAAATCAACCATGGGAAAAGGAAAGAGAAAAAACCTACTACATGGAGACTAAACAACATGCTACTAAAAAAACCAATGGGTCAATGAAGAAATCAAGAAGGAAATTAAAAACTACCTTGAAACAAATGATAATGAAGACACAACCTCTCAAAATCTATGGGATGCTGCGAAAGCAGTGCTCAGAGGGAAATTTATAGCAATACAGGCCTTTCTCAAAACAGAAGAAAGATCCCAAATTGACAACTTAACCCTCCACCTAAATGAATTAGAAAAAGAAGAACAAAAAAGTCCTAAAGGCAGCAGAAGGAAGGAAATTATAAAGATCAAAGAAGAAATCAATAAAATAGAGACTCAAAAATCAATAGAGAAAATTAATAAAACCAAGAGCTGGTTCTTTGAAAAGGTGAACAAAATTGACAAACCCCTGGCCAGACTCACTAAAAAGAGGAGAGAAAGAACCCAAATAACCAAAATTATAAATGAAAAAGGAGAAATCACAACGGATACTGCAGAAATACAAAAAACCATAAGAGAATACTATGAACAACTATACAGCAACACGTTTGACAATCTGGAAGAAATGGACAATTTTCTAGAATCTTACAGCCTGCCAAAACTGAATCAAGCAGAAACAGACCAACTGAACAGACCGATCTCTAGAAATGAAATGGAAGAGGTCATGAAATCACTCCCTACAAATAAAAGTCCAGGACCAGATGGCTTCACAGGTGAATTCTATCAAACATATAAAGAGGAATTGGTGCTCATCCTCCTTAAACTCTTTCAAAAGGTTGAAGAAGAAGGAATACTCCCAAAGACATTCTATGAGGCCACCATCACCCTCATTCCAAAACCAGACAGAGATACCACCAAAAAAGAAAACTATCGCCCAATACCATTGATGAATATAGATGCAAAAATTCTCAACAACATCTTAGCCAACCGAATCCAACAACATACCAAAAAAATTATACACCATGACCAGGTTGGGTTCATCCCAGGTGCACAAGGATGGTTCAACATACGCAAATCAATCAGCATCATACACCACATTAACAAAAGAAAAGTCAAAAATCATATGATCATCTCAATAGACGCAGAAAAAGCATTTGACAAAGTTCAACATCCATTCATGATCAAGACCCTCGCCAAAGTGGATATAGAGGGAACACTGCTGAACATAATCAAAGCCATTTATGATAAACCCACAGCAAATATAATCCTCAATGGGGAAAAACTGAAAGCCTTCTCACTCAAATCTGGAACAAGACAGGGATGCCCACTCTCACCACTGCTCTTCGACATAGTTTTGGAAGTCCTAGCCACAGCAATGAGACAAACAAAAGAAACAAAAGGCATCCATATAGGAAGAGAAGAGATCAAACTGTCACTGTATGCAGATGACATGATACTATACCTAGAAAACCCTAAGGACTCAACCCCCAAACTCCTTGAACTGATTAATAAATTCAGCAAAGTGGCAGGATATAAGATTAACATTCAGAAGTCAGTTGCATTTCTGTATACCAGCAATGAAACTTTAGAAAAGGAATACAAAAATACGATACCTTTTAAAATTGTACCTCACAAAACCAAATACCTCGGAATACACCTGACCAAAGAGGTAAAGGACCTATATGCTGAGAACTATAAAACTTTAATCAAAGAAATCAAAGAAGATGTAAAGAAATGGAAAGATATTCCATGTTCATGGATTGGAAAAATCAATATTGGAAAAATGGCCATCCTACCCAAAGCAATCTACAGATTCAATGCAATCCCTATCAAATTACCCATGACATTGTTCACACAACTAGAACAAACAATCCAAACATTTATATGGAACCACAAAAGACCCAGAATCGCCAAAGCAATCCTGAGAAACAAAAACCAAGCAGGAGGCATAACCCTCCCAGACTGCAAGAAATACTACAAAGCCACAGTCATCAAAATGGTGTACTACTGGTATCAAAACAGACAGACAGACCAATGGAACAGAATAGAGAATCCGGAAATAAACCCTGACACCTATGGTCAATTAATCTTTGACAAGGGAGGCAAGAACATAAAATGGGAAAAAAGAAAGTCTATTCAGCAAGCATTGCTGGCAAACCTGGACAGCTGCATGCAAAGCAATGAAACTAGAACACACCCTCACACCATGCACAAAAATAAACTCCAAATGGCTGAAAGACTTAAATATACGACAGGACACCATCAAACTCCTTTAAGAAAACATAGGCATAACACTCTCTGACATCAACATCATGAATATTTTCTCAGGTCAGTCTCTCAAAGCAATAGAAATTAGAGCAAAATTAAACCCATGGGACCTCATCAAACTGAAAAGCTTTTGCACAGCAAAGGAAACCAAAATGAAAACAAAAAGACAACTTACAGAATGGGATAAAATAGTTTCAAATGATGCAACTGACAAGGGCTTAATCTCTAGAATATATAAGCAACTTATACAACTCAACAGCAAAAAAGCCAATCAATCAATGGAAAAATGGGCAAAAGACCTGAATAGACATTTCTCCAAAGAAGATATTCAGATGGCCAGCAAACACATGAAAAAATGCTCAACATCGCTGATTATATGAGAAATGCAAATCAAAACTACCATGAGATACCACCTCACACCAGTCAGAATGGCCATCATTAATAAATCCACAAATAACAAGTGCTGGAGGGGCTGTGGAGAAAAGGGAACCCTCCTTCACTGCTGGTGGGAATGTAAACTGGTACAGCCACTATGGAGAACAGTTCGGAGATACCTTAGAAATCTATACATAGAACTTCCATATGACCCTGCAATCCCACTCTTGGGCATCTATCCGGACAAAGCTCTACTTAAAAGAGACACATGCACCCACATGTTCATTGCAGCACTATTCACAATAGCCAGGACATGGAAACAATCCAAATTTCCATCAACAGATGATTGGATTTGGAAGATGTAGTATATATACACAATGGAATACTACTCAGCCATAAAAAAGAATGATATAATGCCATTTGCAGCAACATGGATGGAACTAGAGAATCTCATCCTGAGTGAAATGAGCCAGAAAGACAAAGACAAATACCATATGATATCACTTATAACTGGAATCTAATATCCAGCACAAATGAACATCTCCTCAGAAAAGAAAATCATGGACTTGGAGAAGAGACTTGTGGTTGCCTGATGGGAGGGGGAGGGATCGGGAGCTTGGGCTTATCAGACACAACCTAGAATAGATTTACAAGGAGATCCTGCTGAAGAGCATTGAGAACTATGTCTAGATACTCATGTTGCAACAGAACAAAGGGTGGGGGAAAAACTGTAATTGCAATGTATACATGTAACGATAACCTGACCCCCTTGCTGTACAGTGGGAAAATAAAAAAAAAAAAGTAGTGAGCTTTCCTATCTGATTTAATGGTGTTAATATACATTGAAATTATGTTACCACCTATGTCAGTAAATCATATATGTATTTAGTTTTAATGCAGGTATTCAGTGACTTTTATTTGACTGTGCCTAATGTTACACACACAAAATGATTAGCTGAAGAGAAGTATACCATCTATGAAAATAAAAAAAAAACTTAAATGCAATTTTCTTATTTATAGCTCATGACAAACACCTCAATCAAAATTCTCTGTCGTGTGATTCCCCAAAATCACTCAGGTAGATGCAAATATACAGCATGATCCCAAATTTAGTTGAAAGTATGGCTCACCCTTGAGAGGTTCTCTATGGTGTCCTTGATTAATTGTTTTAATGAGAAAAATGTAATTTTCTTGAAGACTTTACTGGAAAATACTTTGGAAGAAGTTTTGATACCCTAATATTATAAGCTACAATAATTTATTTTAATAAAAGTTGTGTTTTGGAAATAATTTTCAAGAATCTTATTTAAATCAAAGAAGACCTCAGTCAATAAATCTAAAAAGAATAACTGTGTTCTGGTGAGTTGTTCAACTAAGTGTAATACTTTTATTCTGATGTGGGAAATTCAGAAATCATCAATATTTTTGGCAGAGAAACACCTTTGCAAATCCAGGAGCAGTACAATAGTATACGTTTAGTTCAGTTAAGAATAAAGAGTTACTCAAATCTATTACTTACATTTTAAAGACTGTTGGAATGCATTTGTCTTTGAATGTTCCTTCTGTAATTTACTTGATGGATATTCAAGTAATATTACCTGTTCATGACTTCAAAAAATATTTTAGGAAAAGAGTAAAAAGAAACCCATAAAACTGTAGGGAAATATACCAGACTTTGCATTAGAATTTTGAGTTTAAAACCAGTTAGGTGGAAGCAAGTTTGAGCAGTAATATAACTTCGATTTATGGATTAATCACCAACATTGTCTGGAAGAGTTTTGCCAGGAATCTGACATTAAAAAATTGTGATGTCTAAAATCTGATGGGGTAGAGGACAATGTGGTCAATGTGATGAAGACATGAAGTTATAAAAATGTGTTTTATTCAAAAATGAGCAAAATCACTGCTGTGAGTTAAACAAAAGGAGTATCAATTAAAGATTGGGTGATATAGCAACATTAGACATTATGGAAATCCAGACAGAAGGGTTAAGATTTCAAGTAATTTGAAAGGAGGTAATTTTGAAAATGTGTACAAATCTAACTCTAAGCACAAATCTAAAATAAAATTTAATGAAAGATAGTCCTGAAGGGTGGGCATAGGCAGGCTAAATAAAGATGATTGTTACCTAGGTAAGTAGATGGTGGGAGCTAGGGATAAAGATGGGAGCACTTTTTGAAGAATACTTTCACTTAGTCCTAACTGCCTTTCTCAAAACCTGAACCTGAGAAGAAAAGCAAATCATATAAATCCAGAAAAAGTTAGGGAAGAGAATTGGAGAAAAGAAAGTTTATGCATGGCTGCTCTGAGATGATAATAGAGATGTGTATCCAAGAATAAAGCTTTAGAATTGAAACAGGAAAGACAGCTATTTCCTCTATGTCTCTGCAATATTTTTTCCATGTCATATTCTCTATTTGCATCACTTCATATTTCTAAAGTTATAAATGGTACTGCATTCTAGGGTATTTTACAGTCATATATTTGAAATTCAAAGTATACTTATTTAAAAACAGAATTAGAAATATAGGAAGAGAAGAAATTAAATTTGAGGTGACATGTACTACATGTGCAATTAATCTTAGATGTTTACAAAATAGCTACCTAAAGTTGTGACATATAAAATTGTACAATAAAAATAAATGCTTACACTATTATCATATCTCTATAGATTAGTGAATGAGTTGCAGAAAGATTAAACAGCTTCTCAGAGACACATATTAATAGGTGGCTTAGGCCAAATTTGAACCCAGGTTGACCAAGATCTTTACAAGATGTCATTCCTAGTCTCTAGAAGATGCAACAAATGGCCTATTAACAAGGTTAAGCCAGTTGATGGACTCATTACAAGGATGTTAAACTGGGGCTTGTCTGATGGTTGGAGAGAAAAAGTGACAAGAAAAACTGAGGAAAAGTGAGAGCATTGTGAAAACATCTTGGCCAATTAAAATGGCCAGAGCAAACATAGGAATTTGGAGCCATAGTCAACAATTTTAATTAAATGGATCTATTTCAAAAAACATTATTTATTTATTTATTTATATTCCCACTGTACAGCAAGGGGGTCAGGTTCAAAAAACATTTATGCGAAGGGAAGTGGGAAATAGCTAAGATGAGCAAATTCAAAGAGGTCCGTTCCCTGAGCCACTCCTGATGCTCAGATCATTCTCGTCCATCCTCAACCTGACCCTCCATCAGGACCCAAACTTACTCCCCCACAAACACCTGAAGACACACCATGCAGCCCTCAGGCTCCAACTGGGCCCTGTTTGCCTTCCTGGGAAGCCCCTGACTCCACTCCTGTTTCAGGCTGCAGCTCAACCTGAGGGGGAAAAAAAAATAATAGCCACGAGCTTTGTAACATTTGGTTGCTCAGGAAGGACTCTCTGATTTTCTCCAGCAGGAACCATAGTGATGGAAAAGAGAAATCAGAGTGTTGGAATCACCTTCATCCTCCTGGGCTTCTCTGAATACCCACACCTCCGGGCGCCCCTCTTCTTGGTCTTCTTGGCCATCTACACAGTCTCTGTAGTGGGGAACATGCGTTTGATTGTGATCATCACAATGAATTCCAACCTTCACACTCCTTTGTACTATTTTCTTGGCTATCTCTCCTTTCTTGATTTCTGATACTCTTCTATTACCACACCCAAACTCTTAGAGATCTTGTTTGTGGAAATAAGGACTATCTCTTACATGGGTTGCATGACGCGGTTTTCCTTTGGCTGCACATTTGTGATTGTAGAAATATTCATGTTAGCTGTGATGGCTTATAACCAGTTTGTGGCTATTTGCAACCCCCTGCTCTACATGGTTTCTATATCTCCTAAGCGCTGTACCCTCCTGGTAGCCTCAACTTGCTCATGGGGTGGGTTATGTTCCTTGACACTCTCTTTCGGAACTCTCCTTCTGTGGTTCTAACATTATAAACCATGCTTGCTGTGAGTATTTTGCCATCATCTCTGCCTCCTGCTCTGACAATTATTTCAACCTGATGCTGAGTTTTATCATTTCCACAGTCAATGAGGCTTGTAGCCTGCTGACTAACCTCTCTTCCTATCTTTTCATCATTGTCATGATTATCAAGATGTCATTTGCTGGTGGGCTCTGAAAAGTCTTCTCCACCTGTGCCTCCTACCTGACGACCATCACCATCTTACATGGGACCTTTCTTCTTCTTTACTGTGTGCCCATCTCCAAAAGATCATTTGTCTTCATCAAAATAGCCTCTGTGTTTTACACAGTGGTGATGCCCATGCTAAACTCCGTTATCTATAGCCTTAGAAATAATATGAAAGTATCAATCAGAAAGTTAATCAATGCTGAACAACGGTTTTCTCACTAAATGTAATTTTGACAAGAGAGAGAGGAGTTATTTTCTTAAATGTTTTTATACATTTTAATTTTTATTTAAGTTTTTTCTAGTAATGGTATTACAATTTATTGAGTAAATCAGATAATATATGTGTGTATATATATATATATGACCATTAAATCTTACTGTATTTTAAAAAATCATATTAAGTTCATAGGGAAAAAAAAGAAAGAAAATTCTGTTTATGTATCACTCCCAGAATGTAAGAGGCTTAAAAACATTCCTCTAAAGATGTCCACATCAGTAATTTCCAGAAGCCTATAATTTATTACCCTTCTGTGTTTTCTTCCCTGCTTTTCTGCTGCCTTGCCTTTTCTCTTCCTCTCTATCTCACATCAGGAAATATGAAAAACAAGCAGAAAACATTCTGAATAAGAATTCTGTAGGTTACTGTCTCCAAGAAATTAAAGATAAAACACTGTCAGCACTTTACAACATTACCATACACATTCTCTAGTCACAGTGCCTCTCTACCACCACCAGGAACAAATTGCTTCAAGGACTGTGTCATATTCAGAACTTTTTCTTTTCAGTTACAACACCTGATAATAGGTTATGAGAATCTCAAAGTTACCTTTTCGTCTCCTTTTGAAATGCATATAAAGTTTTAGTGTGCAGACGCCCTCATATCTGGCATTGCTTCAAGCTGCATTGTTGGATGCGTATGTAGCTGAGATCTGGCATTTCTGTGGCTGTGTTGTCAGCTGACAGCTGCAGCTCTGATTGGACCCCAAGCCTGGGAACTTCCAAATGCTGTGGATACAGCCCGATAAAAGAAAAACAAACAAATTATTACAAGATAATAGATATAATTCCTGTGCTATACAATATATTCTCATTTCTTAGCTACTGCATACAGAGTATTTTGTGTACTTTAATTCAATATCCCTAAATTGCCCCAGCTCCCTTCCTTCTACAAAGTCTAAAAAACACCAGTGTCGGAGAGAATGTGGAGAAAAGAGAATCCTTGTACACCATTGGTGAGAATGTAAATTGGTGCAGCCAATTACATCCTGTATGGAAAACATCGTGGAGGTGTTCCTCCCAAAATTAAAAATAGAACTGCTATATGATCCAGCGATTTCTCTCCTGGATATTTCCTTTTCTGTCTTTAATGGAAATGTTGCTGTGAACTTTCTTACACAAGGATGCACTGCATTGCACATAAGCTGTCATTCTGTGAGTAAAGACCTATGTTGAATGTTCTGGATCAAAGGGAACTTGTTTCTTTTCTTTTACTAGATACCATCATACAATTTCCCAGTTAGTTGTATTAGTTTTCACTCTACACATATTGCAGCTGAATTCTAATTATTGCCCATTCTTGCCAATATTTAATATATTCATGGGATATTTCTTATTTTCAAGTTGTAGGTGAGTAGTAATACCTTATTTTAGTTTATAATTTAATCTCATTATTGATGCAGCCATTAAAAAATACCCTTAAAAATTGTTACGTTTGGAGTATGTCCTAAGGCTGCTGTGATTTTGCAGTTTCTCTTGCATGAAGGGGATGGTATTCACTTCTTATGGTTGTATACGTGGCATATAGAAGTTCCCAGGCTAGGGGTTGAATCGGAGCTGCAGCTGCTGGGCTGCACTACAGCCACAGCAACACCAGATTTGAGCTACATCTGTGACCTACACTGCAGCTCACAGCAATGATGAATCCTTAACTCACATAACATGGCCAGAAATCAAATCTGCATCCTCATGGATACTAGTCAGGTTCTTAACCCACTGAGCCACAGCAGAAACTTCCGCATCACTACCTTTTAATATCAAGTTTATGGTAAAAAAAAAAAAACAAACAACCCTTCCAGAAAACACTGGTGATTAATCCAGAGCTCAATGACACTTTACTGCTCCAACTTGCTTCCACCACAGTTTTAAACTAAAATTTTCCTTCAAAATCTGGCATATTTCTCTACAGTTCTATAGGTTTCTTTTTAACAGCCACAACAGGAACTCTGAGGATGATATTTGAAGCCAGACTTCTCCACATACCAATTCTGTGGTCTAGGGAATTATAATTTTTGTGTCTTGTTTGTGAAATGTGCATATTATCAGGAAATAATACATGAGTTTGGATTCATTAAATTAGTTCTTATTTAGTTATAAAAGTCCAAAAATATTACTTACTATCCCCAAACCACCACCCTTCAACTTATTCCCAACACACTCACAGCCACAGACATTAAACACAAAATCTTACAAGGGGGGTTTCAAAGTGGTTCAAAGTTGGGGGGGGAGTGGAGGCTGAGAGGTTGCTTATTATGATTACACTATTTCAGTTCAGAGGGGATGGTGTCTTGGCCTAAAGCAGAACTGGTTGTGTTATTAGAGATGCAAATAAAATGGGACTATTAAATGATAGATTTTTAGAAATAAATTTTACAATTTTTAATAATTTTTGATTTACAAAATAAGGTTCAAAGATATTTCAGAGACTTTTCATCACACCTCACTGTACATTGTTAGTATTAAGGAAAATGGTGCAACTGCTGTGGAAAACAGTACGGAGGTTCTTTATGAATTAAAAATTGAGTTGTACATGATCCAGTAATCCTATTTCTGGATACTTATCAAAAAATTCTAATCTAGTTTTCAAGGAGATAATTAGGTTTGCCATGTTCATTGTAGAACCCCTCACAACGGCCAAGATATGGAAACAACCTAAATATCTGTGGACATTTTGATTTAAAAAAATGTTTTATATATAAACAATGGAATGCAATTTGGCTTTAAAAAAGATGGAAATTCTATAACATGTGACCACATGGATGAACACTGAAAACATTTTTCTAAGTCCCAGAGAGAGAAAAATACTATATGATTCATTTACAGGACATATATAATATAATAAAATTCATAACCTTAAGAGGGGAATATCAGTTGCCAGAGGCTAGTGGAGGGGAAATGGGAAGTTACAAATCAATGGGCACAAAGTTTCAGTCAAATAAGATGAATAAGATCTAGGGACATGCTGTACAAAATTATATCTGTATTCAACAATGCTGTACTGTACACTTGAGTATTTCCGAAGGAGTTCCTGCTATGATGCAATGGGATCATCAGCATCTCTGCAGCACCAGGACACAGGTTTGATTCCCCAGCCCCGCAGACTGAGTTAAAGCATCCAGTGTTGCCACAGTAGGTGGCAACTGTTGCTCAGATCTAATACCTTGTCTGGGAAATCCATAAAGAGACAAAAATACCTTATAGTAGATCTCATGTTAAGTGTTTTTCCCACCATAAAATAAAAATTTAAAAAAAAGAAATAATGTTACATTATGATGGCTAAAATATAAATTTTATTTGGATTCTATCAGTTTTTTCCATTAATGTCCTTTTTCTGAAGTTCCCATCATGGTGCAGGGGTTAACGAATCTGACTAGGAACGATGGGGTTTTGGGTTCGATCCCTGGCCTTGCTCAATGGGTTAAGGATCTGGTGTTGCTGTGAGCTGTGGTGTAGGTTGCAGACCCAGCTTAGATCCTGCATTGCTGTGGCTCTGGTGTAGGCCAGTGTCTACAGCTCCAATTAGACCCCTAGCCTGGGAACCTCCATATGCTGTGGGAGCAACCCTAGAAAAGGCAAAAAAAAAAAAAAAAAACAAAAAGACAAAAAAAGTCCTTTTTCTTTTCTGTGATCCAGTCCAGGGGACCACATTGCATTAAGTTGGCATGTCTCCCAAATCACCTCTGTCTGTGATGGATTTTCACTCTTTCCTTGTTTTTCTTGGCTTTGAGGAGTCTAAGGAGTAGTGATGAGGTATCCTGTAGGATGCTTCCAAATATGGGCTTATCTAATGATTTATCTCATATTAAGCTGGGATTATGGGTTTGGGGGAAGAATATCACAGAGGTATATCTTCTGTCCTCACATCACATCAGGGGTAAACAATAAGCACATATTCCCACTGGTAGGGGTCAAATCCATCCTTTGCTTCAGGTCATGTTGGCCAAGTTTCTCTACGGTACTTCTGAATATAGGATTTGAAATTCAGTTGAATTCATAACAATTACATCTAGATTGTTCTTTTTTCCTTATTTAAAATCCTACAGTTAATGTTTACTTCTTTGACTATGTATTCTTTCAATAGCTCAAAACCTAAAAGTAAGTAATGATGCCTTGTCTTACATTTAAGTCTTTAAGCCATTTTGAGTTTATTTTGGTGCATGGTGGGAGGGTGTGTTCTAGTTTCATGGATTTACATGCAGCTGACCAGGTTTCCCAGCAATACTTGCTGAAAAGACTGTCTTTTTTCCATTTCATATTCTTGCCTCCTTTGTCAAAGATTAATTGACCAAAGGTGTCTGGGTTTATTTCTGGGTTCTCTATACTGTTCCATTGGTCAGTATGTCTGTTTTGGTACCAGTACCACATTCTCTTCATGACTGTGGTTTTGTAATATTGCCTGAAGTCTGTGAGAGTTATGCCTTCTGCATGGTTTTTGTTCCTTTGGATTGCTTTGGCAACTCTGGGTATTGTGTGGTTCCATATGATTTTTTGGATTGTTGGTTCTAGCTCTGTGAAAAATGTCATGGGTAATTTAATAGGGATTGCATTGAATCTGTAGATTGCTTTGGATAGTATGGCCGTTTTTGCAATATTAATTTTTCCAAACCTGGAGCATGGAATATCTTTCCATTTTTTACATCTTCTTTAATCTCCTTGATTAATGTTTTATAGTTCTTGGCATATAAGTACCTCCTTGGTCAGGTGTTTTTCCAGGTATTTTATTTTTGGGGGTGCAATTTTAAAAGGTATTGTATTTTTTGCACTCATTTTCTAATATTTAATTGTAAGTATACATAAATGTGACTGATTTCTGAATGTTAATTTATATCCTGCTACTCTGCTCTACTTGCTGATCAGTTCAAGTAGTTTTGTGTTGAGTCTTTGGGGTTTTCTATACAGAGATCACGTCATCTGCATATAGTGACAGTTTCACCTCTTCTCTTCCTATATGGATGCCTTTTATTTCTTTTGTTTGTCTGATTGCTGTGGCTAGGACTTCCAATACTATGTTGAATAACAGTATGAGAGTGGACATCCTTGTCTTGTTCCAGATTTTAGTGGGAAGGCTTTCAATTTTTCTCCTTTGAGTATTATATTTGCTGTGGGTTTGTCATAAATGGCTTTGATTATGTTAAGGAATGTTCCCTCTATATCCACTTTGGTAAGAGTTTTTATCACAAAGCGATGTTGTACTGTGTCAGATGCTTTTCCTGCATCTATTGAGATGATCATGTGGTTTTTGACTTTTCTTTTTTTAATGTGGTGTATGATGTTGATTGATTTACATATGTTGAACCATCCTTGGGAGCCTGGAATGAATCCCAACTGGTTGTGGTGTACTCTCTTGTTGATATGTTGTTGATTCAGTTGGCTAAATTTTTGTTGAGAATTTTTGTGTCTATATTCATCAAAGAGATTGACCAATAATTTTCTTTTTTGGTGGTATCTTTGTCTGGTTTTGGAATTAGGGTAATGGTGGCATCACAGGATGTCTTTGGGAGTGTTCTCAGTTCGTCAACCTTTTGAAAAAGCTTAAGAAGGATGGGTAAAAATGCCTCTTTGTATGTTTAGTAGAAATCACCTGTGAATCCATCTGGTCCTGGACTTTTATTTGTAGAGAGTGTTTTTATGACATATTCAATTTCATTTCTAGTGATCAGTCTGTTCAGTTGATCTATTTCTTCTTGATTCAGTTTTGACAGGCTGTAAGTCTCTACAAAGTTGTCTATTTCCTCTAGGTTGTTGAATTTTTTGGAATATAATTGTTGATAGTATTTTCATGGTTTTTTTTTTTTTGTATTTTTGTAGTATCCGTGTGACTTCTCCTTTTTTCATTTCATATTTTGTTTATTTGAGTTTTTTCTCTCCTCTATTTGGAGAGTCTAGCCAGGGGGTTGTCAATTTTGTTTACCTTTTCAAAGAATCAGCTCTTGGTTTGGTTGATTTTGTCTATTATTTTTTGAATCTCTATTTTAGTGATTTCCTCTTTGGTCTTTATGATTTCCTTCCTTCTGCTGATTTTAGGTTTTGCTTGTTCTTCTTTTTCTTATTCATTTAGGTGGTGGGCTAATTTGTCAACTTGAGATTTTTCTTCTTTTTGAGGAAGGCTTGTGTTCCTATGAACTTCCCTCTGAGCACTGCTTTTGCACCGTCCCATACACAAGACACCATCAAACTCATGGAAGAGAACGTAGGCAAAACATTCTCTGACATCAACCTTACAAATGTTTTCTCAGGTCAGTCTCCCAAAGCAACAGAAGTATGAGCAAAAATGTACCAAATTAGACCTAATCAAACAGACAAGCTTTTGCACAGAAAAGGAAATGAAAAAGAAAACAAAAAAAAAAAACTTACAGAATGGGATAAAATAGTGTCAAGTGATGCAATGGACAATGGCTTAATCTTTAGGAAAAACAAGCAACTTATACAACTCAACAGTCAAAAAAGCCAACAGCCCAATTGTACAATTGGTAAAAGACCTGAATAGATATTTCTCCAAGGAAGAAATACAGATGGCCAGCAAGCACTTGAAAAAATGCTCAACATCACTGATCATTAGAGAAATGCAAATCAAAACTACCATGAGATACCACCACTTCACACCATTCAGAATGGTCATTATTAATAAGTCCACAAATAACAAATACAGGAGGGGGTGTGGAGAAAAGGGAAACTTCTTGCACTGTTGGTGGGAATGTAAGCTGGTATAGCCACTATGGAGAACAGTATGGAAGTACCTTAGAAATCTATACATAGAACTACCATGTGACCCAGCAATCCCACTCTTGGGCATAAATCCAGACAAAACTCTCCTTAAAAAAAAAAAAACACATGCAGCCTAATGTTCCTTGCAGCACTATTCACAATAGCCAAGACATGGAAGCAACACAAATATCCACTGATGGATGATTGGATTAGAGAGACATGATAAAAAAAGAACAAAATAATGCCATTTGCAACAACAGGGATGGACCTAGAGACTCATCTTGAGTGAAGAGAGTCAGAAAGAGAAAGACAAATGCCACATGATATCACTTATATCTAGAATATAATATATGGCACAAAGGAACCTTTCAACAGAAAATAAAATCATGGACTTGGAGAATAGACTCGTGGTTGCCAATGGGGAAGGGGAGGGAATAGGAGGGCCTGGGATCTTGGGGTAAAGTGTTATAGAATGTTGCCTTTGGGATGGGTTAGCAATGGGATCCTGCTGTGTAGCACTGGGAACTCTGTCTAGTCACTTATGATGGGACATACATTGTTAGAAAATGCATCTACCATGGTGACCCAAGTGATAGTGTTTCAAATAATTATATAGTTTTGTCAACCACTGAGCAATACTCCAATTATAATTCTCTGTAGCTTATATGTTCACTGTCACAGAGGCAAGTATAAGACCCACAGTTTAGCAAAGTTTAGAAAGGGAATTCAGCTTATTTTTTTTACTTTGCATTCATTATTATGTCCTGCAAATAAAGTGCCATTTTACTTGCAGTCTCATTGAAATATACTACCATGTTGATTCAAGCCACACCTCATGGCAATGTCAGATCCTTAGCCCATGGAACAGGAACAAGGCCAGGGATTGAGCCTGCATCCTCATGGATGCTAGCCAGGTTCATTACCACCGAGCAATGATGGGACCTCTGTTAGTATCATTCTTAGAACCATAACAAGGTACTCATTGCTTCTGTCTTACCTCTCTTGCTTTTGTTTTCTATAATATATTTTTGGTCTAAATATATATTATGGAATGTGTATCTGGGTCACCATGATATACAGTAGAAAAAATGTATGTATAAATAAAAGATAAAATATAAAATAAAAGTAAGTAATGAAATAGATTTAGAAATATAAATCATATACTTGGCATGGCTGTGGCATAGCTACTGTTCTAAGTTGACTCTAGCCTCATAACTTCCATATGCTACATGTCAGGCCTTAAGAAGAAAAACAAAATGTCTCTGACCATATAAAAGGGCTACCTATAATTTTTAAAGTGAGCTATATGAGCTGGAGCTCCATCTTTTTCATCTAAATGATTTAGATGAAACACATCTACCATAGTAACCCAAGAGACAGAGTTTCAAATAACTATATGGTTTTCTGGTCCACTGAGTAATACTCCTATTATAATTCTCTGTAGTTTATACATTCATGGTCACAGAAGCAAATATAAGACCCACAGTTTAGCAAAGTTTGGAAAGGCAATTCAGCTTTATTTTTTTTCTTTGCATTCATTATTATGTCTTGCAAATAAAATGCCATTTTACTTGCAGTCTCATTGAAATATACTGCCACTTTTGTTACAAGCTTAAGCCTGTTGATATCTTAAAAAATGTTTGATTACTGAGCATGAAAGTTCCTGAGGTTCATCAATCATACAAAGGCCTCCTTCATAAATTGATCAATGTTTTCTGGTTTCATGTCAGTTCATGTCTCTTTCGGTATCTTTCAATTTAGATGAAAAAGATGGAGCTCCAGCTCATATAGCTCACTTTAAAAATTATAGGTAGCCCTTTTATATGGTCAGAGACATTTTGTTTTTCTTCTTAAGGCCCGACATGTAGCATATGGAAGTTATGAGGCTAGAGTCAACTTAGAACTGTAGCTATGCCACAGTCATGGAAACACTAGATCCAAGCCACATCTGCAAACTATGCTGCAGATTGTGGCAATGCTGGATACTTAATCCAATGAGCAAGGCCTGATATTGAACCCACATCCTCAAGGACATGATATCAGTTTGTTAACTCACTGAGCTGCAATGGGAACTCCTGGTCAGAGACATTTTAATTATCACTAAGACAGCATGAAGTGTTTCTGATAATTAAGTTCTGTGTTACAGAAACTGGCAGTGGTGAGCGATGGCGAAGCTGAAAAAAATTTATAGGCTATTTATTGATTTTTAAACCTCATAGGCCTAGTTTCAATTTGAGAATAAACCTAATAAGCCTAATTCTAATCCAGATATTTTTCCAAAATTATTTGAAAGTGCTAGGGTTTAATACCAAGTATTTTTTCTGAGTATATATTGGTATTAATGTAATTGTTCCAATAAATCAGAAGAGTAGTATCAATCTCCCTAATATACCAGGGTTTTGCTAATATTTTCAGATATTGCAGGAGACTCCTCGTCACTGTAGCTGTGGCACAGGCTGCAGCTGCAATGCTGGTTGGATCCCTGGCCCAGGAACTTCCACTTATCAGCAGGTACAGATGGACAAATAAATAAGTAAATATATAAACAAGCCTGAATGATAATGGATATTTGGAATTTATCTGCCCAGTCCCTTTTGCTATTGGGAAGAATATTCTGAAGGCATATGCTTTATGTCTGGGGTTGTTTATAGTGCATGTAAAGTAGGCATTCATGGAGCTATGTCTGGAGTCCAACACTTGATCCAGACAAAACTAGTAAGATGAAACAGAATCATCCATGTAATTTTCTGGCAGTTTTTTGACTATATCTTGCAGTCATTTATTCTATGTCATTACTGCTTTCACCTCCTTATCTTCCTAAAGTTTGAAAAAATCTTATCTTCCTAAAGTTTGCCTCATCATAAAGAGGGCTTATATCTCATTGTACCTTAGGACATATTTTGTATGAAATTATTGTTGTTGAACTACTACATACCTGTTGTTCTATTTATATTATATATATTTTATATTGTATATATTTATAATCTTCAAATGTATATCAGAATAGATGACCTAAAAAGCACATTAATGTATAATAAATGCAATTTAATTAATTAACTTTAATTGAAAAATAAAAATGCTAAATAAAATCTCAATAAAAGTCCCATAAAATTTCATCAGGAGGCAGTGTACCATTAACAGAGGTTTTGGTGGTGGCTACATGATCATTTCATGGGTAAGGTTCTGTAATGAATTTTTAAGCACCAGAAGGAAGGCATGGGACTAGATACAATTTTTGATTTATTCCAACTCATACATTCTATGGGTATTTAATTCTTTATAATGTCTGAAAAAAATCAAAAACATAAGATTTATCTGACACTCTGCAATGTCATGTGATGTATGGATCCTAAATGTAGTTCTTTTTGTTTGTTTATTTTGGTCTTTTTTATGACTACCCCTGTGGCCTATGGAAGTTCCCAGGTTAGGGGGTTGTAATAGGAGGTATAGCTGATGGCCTGTGCCATAGCAATGCTGGATTCAAGCCACACCTCATGGCAATGTCAGATCCTTAGGCCACGGAACAAGGCCAGGGATTGAGCCTGCATTCTCATGGATACTAGCCAGGTTCACTACCACCGAGCAACGATGGGACCTCTGTTAGTATCATTCTTAGAACCATAACAAGGTACTCTTTGCTTCTGTCTTACCTCTCTTGCTGTTGTTTTCTATAATTTATTTTTGGTCTAAATTTGTACTTCAGTTCTGTCATATATTAATATTAATTCACCAATTCAGTAATGAAGGCTAAATTTTAGACAGTAGCATGATTATTATATATATTTTAGTGATTCTTATAATTTATCATTCCTCAATATCACCTGGAGAGCTGGTTAAACCATAAATTGCAGGCTGCATTCTGGAGTTTTTGATTCTGGAATTTAGTGATGATACTGGAGACTTTGCATCCCTAAAAAATTCTCAGCTGCTCTTGCTGCTGCTGGTTTGAGGACCATACTTCGAGAAACACTCTTCTTTCTCTCTCTTTCTTTTTTTGTCTTTTTAGAGCCTCACCTGCATCATATGGAAGTTCCCAGGCTATGCGTTGAACAGGAGCTGCAGCTGCTGGCTTATGCCACAGCACCGCAGGATCCAAGCTATATTGGCGACCTATGCTGAAGCCTGCAGGAACACCTTGCCCTTAACCCACAGAGCAAGGCTAGGGATAGAACTACATTCTCATGGGTACTAGTCAGATTCTTAACCCACCATGAACCATGATGGGAACTCCAAGAATCACTGTTCTGTATCAACTTCAATGAGACCTATGAAGTTTCCTCCGTCTCTGTTTCTCTTTTCTATTAATGTCTACTTTTCAGGAATAACTTTTGGTTCTTTATTCAATAGAGGTCATGATGTTATCAGAAGGAAATCAGAGTATCACTCCCACATTTATTCTTCTGGGTTTTTTAGAATACCCAGTACTACAGGTTCCACTCTTCCTGGTTTTCTTCCTGGCTTTCTTCCTGGATTTCTCCTTCTCTGGATCTGTTGTGCAATTTTGTTTTGCTCAGATATTTGGAGTAACAGAAACCGTCATGTTAGAAGTGATGGCCTATGATAGTTTTGTGGCCATTTGTAACCCCTTGCTCTCTATATCACTGCTATATCTCAGAAGCTTTGTGTTCTGCTGGTGGCTGGGTCTTGCTCATGGGGGATAGTGTGTTCCCTGACATTTACATATTTTCTTCTTACATTATCTTATCATGAGTCTAACATCATAAATAATTTTATCTGTGACCATTCTGTACTGGCCTCTGTCTCCTGATCAAACCCCTATATCAGTCAGATGCTATGTTTTATTATTGCCATATTCAATGAATCAAGCAGCCTGATGATAATTCTGACACCCTATATACTCATTTTTATCACTGTTCTGAGGATGCCTACTGCAAGTGAACACGAGTAAACCTTCTCTACCTGTGCCTCCAACCTGACAGCTATCACCGTATTCCATGGAACCATCCTTTTCCTTTACTGTAACCCTAACCCTGAAAAGTCTTTGCCCACAGTTAAAGTGCCTTCTGCATTTTACACAGTAGTGCTTTCCATGCTGAACCCCTTGATATACAGCCTTGAAAATAAAGATGTGAAAACATTTTCAGAAAATTAGTTCTCACAAATTTGCATAGTCACTCGATATAGTACTGTGAGATTCATTACATTATTTCTGAAGATAATGTGATTTCCTATGCTGCAGATTGTTCAACTCTTGTAGTACAATAATTTATTCAAGTTCAAATCTTTTAAAAATCAGTTTTAGTTAATATGTCTATAGTAGGACATTTTATTGATTGTTGATTATTGATTGTTGCACACAAGAATGTTTAGAGGAATAGCCGTAAACTACATGTAAACCCGAATAGAAAAAATAAAATTATTTGACTGTTATTTGAAATATTTATAAATTATTTTTAGACACTTTACTATGTACAATATCATTGTATATATCTGTTTCCAAAGTAAAACTGATTCCCACCTCATCAGATAAGGGAAGGTCTAAGATGATCCTCTAGAATCAGGAAACTCGTACCCTAGAGATGGCTTTGACAAATGTTTCAGCCTACTGTAACTTAGTGAATCCTTTACTATTTATTGTATAAAAATAGTCAAAGTTTTTTTTAACTCAATGAATTTTATTACATTTATAAATGTACAATGATGAACACAACCAAATTTTATAGAATTTTCATCCCAAATCCCCAGCACCCCAAGTTGTCTCCTTTGGAAACCATAAGTTCTTCAAAGTCTGTGAGTCACTATCTGTTCTGCAAAGAAGTTCATTGTGTCCTTTTTTTAAGATTTCACATGTAATTGATAGCATATGATGTTGGTGTCTCACTGTCTGACCAACTTCACTTAGCATGATAATTTCTAGGTCTGTCCACATTGCTGCAAATGCCATTATTTCTTTCCTTGTAATGGCCAAAAATATTCCATTTTGTATATACATAACATCTTCTTTAGTCCTCTATTGATGGATGTTCAGGTTGTTTCCATGTTTTGGCTATTGCATATAGTGGTGCAATGGACATAGTACTACATGTATGTTTTCAAGTCATGTTTTTCTCTGGATAGAGGCCCAGGATTGGGATTGCTGGATCGAATGTTAATTCTATTTTTAGTTATCTGATAAACCTCCATAGAGTTTTCCACAGTGGTTGTACCAATTTACTTTCCCACCAACAGTGTAATAGGGTTCCCTTTTCTCCATACCCTCTTCCCCATTTATTGTTTGTATATTTTTGATTAAATCCATTCGGGCTGGTATAAGGTGGTACCTCATAGTGGTTTGGATTTGCATTTCTCTAAGGATTAGTGATGAACAACTTCTTATATGTTTTTTGGCATTCATATATCCTCTTTGGAAAATTGTCTGTTTAGATCTTCCCTTTTTTTTTTTTTGGATTTGGTTTTTTATTAACTTTTTCGTTGTTGTTGTTATTGAGCTGCAGGAGGTGTTTATAAATTTTGGAGATTAACCCTTTGTATGTTGATTCATTTGTAAAGATTTTCTCCCATTCTGTGAGTTGCCTTTTCATTTTTTTTAGGGTTCCCTTTGCTGTGCAGATGATTTTAAGTTTAATTAGGTCCAAACTGTTTATTTTTGCTTTTAGTGTCATTACTCTAGGCGGTGGATCTAAGAAAATCTTGCTGTGGGTTATGTTGCAGAGTGTTTGGCCTATGTTTTCCTCTAAGAATTTTATGGTATCCAGTCTTATATTTAGGTCTTTAATCCATTTTGAGTTTATTTTCATGTACAGTGTTTGGGAGTGTTCTAATTTCATTCTTTTGTATGTAGCTGTCCAGTTTTCCCAGTACCACTTATTAAAGGGACTGTCTTTTCTCCATTGTATATTCTGGCCTCCTTTTTCATAGATTAGTAGACTGTATGTACATAGGTTTAATTCTGGGCTCTCTCTCCTGTTCCACACATCTAAATTTCTGTTTTTGTGCCAGTACCATATGGTTTTGATGACTGTATCTTTGTAGTATAGTCTGAAGTCAGGGAGCCTGATTACTCCTGCTCCATTTTTCTTTCGCAGGATGGCTTTGGCTATTCCAGGTCTTTTGTGCTTCCAAACAAACTTAAAAATATTTTGTTCTAGTTCTGTGGAAAATGTGCTTGGTAATTTGATAGGCCTTGCATTGAATCTGTAGATTGCCTTGGGTAGTAAAGTCGTGTTGATAATATTGATTCAATAAAAATTGCATTTATGCAAAATGTAATATTGTAGAATAAACCTCCTACTATCACAAACCAGATTCTTCTCTTTCACCCAGAGGCAGTCACTATTATGACTATTTATGACTATTTTTTGCACTTTACTTCTCAGCCTCCTGAAAATCCTTACATGCTAGTCTGTGTAGATGTAACACATTCTGTTTCCTCACCTTCTTAACTATTGTACAAAGGCATATTAAAATTGGTGTATCCAGTCCTCTTTATGATGTCCTCAGGCTTTTTCTATAAGAGATAATTTTGCAAGTATATTTTTTTGAAATTTTCTTAGTGTGAGTTCCTGCAAGTGAAATTGCTGTGTCCATTGATATATGTATTGAAATTCCTCATGTTCATAGCATTGCCAAAATACCATTCATGACCTTGACCAAAACTTAGTACTTCCTTCAGTCTTGAAAATAACTTTTAAACCACATTCTGAACAAAACATTCTTAATGAGCTTTTATGATATATGAAATTTTGACTAAATAATCTCATTTGTATATTTTAATTACAAATAAATATAGTTGAATTTTGGCATCTGCTTAAATGCTTAAAGTGATGTGTATTTCTTTTTCATGGATGATCTATTGATGATTTTATGTATTTTATTTGATGGCTGATCTTTTTCCATTCTAATTTTTATGCTTTAATTTTATAATAAATTACACACAGTCTGAGTGGTGATGGCTGTGGTGGCAGTGGCATAAGGGGCTGCAGGTGGTCAGGGCTCCAGGCAGGGGTAGTGACATCATCTTGTGCCCAGGGCTGGTGGAGAGGCTGGGGAGGGGCCCTGGGGTGCAGGGCACTACAGGAAATGCTTAGAGTCTGGCGATCTGGAGCCAGAGGAACTGCTGCTGGAAACAAAGCCAGAGCCAAAGCCCAATGAGGAGCTGCCCTGGCCTCATGCCCCCACCCATGTCTTTCCCAGGAGCTGGCTCCAGTGTCCTCAGCAGCCAGGAGGAGGAGGAAGAGCTGGAACTAGTGGAGGGTGACATGGGGAATGGCACCTTTGAGTGTCTGGAGTTGGAAGAGATCAAATCTTGAGTCTGGGAGGTGGAGGAATATGCTGAGAAGGTAAAGGAGCTACAGAACATGGAAGAGAAGCATATGAATATGAGCCCACCTCCAGGAAATGCTGGCCCAGTTATCATGTCCATTGAGGGGAAAATGGATGCTGATGCCAGATCTATGTTGCCAACGTGCACTATAGTGCAGCAGCAGCAGAGCTGAAAGCACACTTTCATGGCTGTGGTTCCATCAACCATGTTGCTATGTGACAAATTTAGTGGACATCCTAAAGGGTTTGCATATATAGAGTTCTCAGACAAAGAGTCAGTGAGGACTTCCATGGCCTTAGATGAGTTCCTATTTAGAAGAAGGCAAAACAAGTTGATCACAAAAGGAACCAAAAGACCAGGCATCAGCATAGTAGATAGGGGTTTTCCATGAGCCAGATACCTTGCTTGGACCACCAATTACAACAGTTTCTGCTCTTGAGTCTACAGTGATTTTAACAGCAGGCCCCTATGTTGTATCTGCAGGGACCAGGCTAGAGAGAGACATCATGGTATTCCCCTTACTAAAAAGAGTGTGGATTAGGAGGAGAGAGAGGAAAAGAGGAATTAAAAAAAAAAAGAAAGAAACAGAAGAGGACCTTGATGGAAAAAAGTATAAAAAAAATACTGTGGAAGGGAGGAGAATCCCCTAACTGATGAGGAGGGACCTGTTTTGTGGAGTAGGGGAAGGCCTCAGGAGTGGGTTATGGGGCTGGCTGTTCATTCACTCTGGGGATTCACTATGGACATGTCTCAACTGCTCAAGCTGCTCCTCCATTTTCCCTGTCCCCCTTCAACTTCGGGGTCTGGTCAATTGTAGTGGGCATGGGTGTTGGGAGGTTTTGTTTTTATTTGTTTAAACCCAGGGCTCTGTAAGGACACCAAACTGCTGTGCCTGTTACCTTCCCTCCATCTTCTCCCTAACTTTCACATTGTGCTCCAGCCTACACCTACCCTGCCAGGTCTACCACCCACTCCACCCATCTTTTTTGTCTCCCTGCCACTCCAGATGCCTGGTGATCTGTTTTGTTTCCTTTATTGTTTCTTTTTCTGTTTTGAGTGTCTTTCTTTGCAGGTTTCTGTAGGCAGAAGATCTTTGTTCCATCCCCATAGGCTCCAGTGTAAAAGGCCCTTGCCCCTCGGGAAAAGCACTACCTTGTTTTGGAGGATTTGGGGCATTTTTTTCTCTTGGGTTTTTTGTTTTGTTTTGTTTTTGTCTTTTCTTCCCTTTTATTTGGAGGGAATGGGAGGAAGCGGGAACAGGGAGGTACGAGGTGGGTTTTGTTTATTTTTTAGGTTCATTTATAGGGGGGTAGGAGTGGGGTTTTTTTTGATATGTGTCATGAATAAAGTTGTTTTTGAAAATGAAAAATGTTTTCCCTTAAAAAAATGAAAAATAAATTACCTCATTTACCTTGTATAGGGAATTATTTTTGTAGCTTGTGATTTGTTTTTCCTTATTTTTATAAAGTGCAAACTATTTTTGGAAATGAAGAAATGTTTATATATATATATATGTAATTAAATTGATAAATATTTTATGGCTTGTATGTCTTAGAATTTTCCTGATTCAATGTTACCAATTTATTCTTCCACATGTTTTCAACATTTAATTTTAATGTATTTTTGTTTCTTTATATTTTATATTTAAAAACTTTAAATCAACTACACTTCATTTTGATGCAAGGAATCAAGTAAGGATTACATTTTACTTATTTTTCTAGATTTTTAGATGCATGATTATTTTTCCCCATGGCTTTGATATCCCAACTTTGTGTTTTAATATACGGCATATGTTTGGACCCATTTCAGGCCTCTGTCATCTTTCATGAATCTATTCATATGCCATTTAACACAGTATATAAATGGCATATATATAAATAAATTTGTATGAAAATACACACTGATGTCTCATAAGCCTAGCACGCCATTACTATTCCTTATCAGATCTATTACCATTTTTTTCATATTTTTGTTTTGAAAATAAATCTCAGCAAGCATGTATGGTAAAAACTACCCCTAGTGGGTATTTTGCATAAGATTTGTTTGGGAAAGAATTTGTATCTTTAGATAACTGTGAATTCTTATCCACACACTGGGTAAGTCTCTGATGGCAAGGCCATTAGGTCCCAAATTGTGGTGCTGACCTGCCCATAGGCAGGGCAAGGGACCAAGGCAACCTGGTTCTGTGCCTACCCCTGGTGTGTAAAGATGGACCTTGGTGGATGGGGATTCAGGGCTTCTTACAGTAGCTAGGCTGCTGGTGGGTGGGGTTGTGTTCCTATCCAGCTATCTTCCTCGTCTGGGGCTTCCTAAGGTTGGGATACTCTGGCTGGTGGGTAGGGCTGGGTCCTCCCACTACAAAGCTTGAAGGAGGGCTCACAAGTGGAGCTTTCCAGCACCAGCATCATCCTAGGATAGTTCCCCAAAGGGTGCTTCCTTCATCTACATCCTCAAAGTGAGGCTCAATTGCTCCCTGATTCTCTGGGAGGCTCTGTAATATTAGTATGTGAGTCTGACCCAAGCTGTTTTCACATGACTGCTTCTGCCCTCTTCCCATAGCTGTCTTCTGGCTCCTTCAAAATCAGCTCTATGTGCCCTCAAAGCCAAATAATTTTGGGTGTACATCTTTGTAGTGCAGGATTCCTTGGCTAAGGATCTAAATGTGGGTCTCAGACCTTCTCATTTATATAGAATCCCAGCTTTTGTAAGAAATCTCCTTTTTGTGGTTCCCCCACTTGGGAGTATGTGGCTCTATTGTCTGCTGTTTTGTAGTAGTTCCTCATTTATACTTCTGTTGTATAGGAACATTTTTTGCTGGACTTCAGGTCATTCTCCTCAGTAGCTGCTCTATATTTTGGTCTCCCTATGGGTAGAAGTGAGCTCAGGGTCGTTCTACTCTGCCATATAGGGCACCATTTCCTATATATCTGCCTTTATACCCAAACCATAATGCTGAGATTCCCATAGTTTTGTAGTATGTTTTAGAATTGGGAATAGAAAACCCCCAACTTTGTTCTTTTTTGAGATTGCTTTGGCTGAGTTTCCTTAATATTTCCTATGAATTTTATGATGGACTTTTTTTTTTTTTAGTCTTTTCTCCTGTTTAGGACCACACCCATTGCATGTGGAGGTTCCAAGGCTAGGGGTCTAATCAGAGCTGTAACTACTGGCATGCACCAGAGCCATAGCAATGCCAGATCCAAGCTGCATCTGTGACCTGCACCACACCTCATGGCAACACTAAATCCTTAACCCACTGAGAAAGGCCTGGGATAGAACCTGCAACCTCATGGTTCCTAGTTGGATTCATTTCCACTGCACCACCATGGGAACTCCCAGATTTTTTTTTTTTTTATTGCCGCACTTGTGGCATATGAAAGTTCCCAGGCTAGGAGTCTAATCAGAGTTGCAGGAGATGGCCTATGCCACAGCCACAGCAGCTCAGGATACAATGCCATTTGTGACCTGTACCACAAGTCATGGCCCACTAGATCCTTAACCCAAAGAGCAAGACCAAGGATGGGACCCTCATGGATACTTGTCAAGTTTGTTTGCATTGAACCACAATGGGAACTCCTAGGATGACTTTTTCAATTTTTGCAAAATCATTGTTGGGGTTTTGATAGGGAATGATTTATTATGTAGATCATTTTAGGTAGCATGGACATCTTAATAACCTTAAGTATTCTAGGTCAGGAAAGCCATTTGTGTGTGTGTCTTTTGGAACATCTTTTAGCAACATTTCCTACTTTCATTGTAGAAAATGTTTGCCTCTGACTTAAGTTTTATATTATTTTATTAAATTTTTATTGAAGCATTATTGATTTACATTGTTATGATATTTTTTCTTTTTGATGCTCTTATAAATGCAATTTTTTTCTTAATTTCCTGTTTGTGTTCATTGATAATATAGAAATTCATCATTCTTTAATGACAAAAACTCCAAAAATTGGGTACAGAAAGAATGTACCTGAACATAATGAAGGCCATACCTGAGTGTTCTACAGTGGACAGTAGACTAATTTTTTTTTTTTTTAGGGTCACACCCATGGCATATGGAAGTTCCCAGGTTAGGGATGAAATCAGAGCTGCAGCTGCCAGCCTACACCACAGCCACATCAATGCAGGATCTGAGCCGTGTCTGCAAACTACACCCCAGCTCATGGCGATGCTGGATCCTAAACCCACTGAGAGAGGCCAGGGATTGAACCTGCATCCTCAAGGATACTGGTTGGGTTAGTTACTGCTGAGTCACAACAATAACTCTAAGACTCAATATTTAAAGGTGGAAACCTTTTATATTAACAATCAGGGACAAGAGTGCACATGCTCACTACATTTTTTGTAAACACATTATTAAAAACATCCCTTCGAATTTTTAGAATTTACTAATATAGATCATATCATATCTGAAGTTAGATAACTTTAATTAATTAGATTTTACTTTATTTTACTGTCTGTGATAATGCTTCCAATGATAGCCATTTCCTATCCTTTGAGTCTCAGCCTAATCATCACATTTTAAGAAAGGCCTTCTTTTCCATAGAATAATTCTCCCTCTAATTTCTTAACAGTGCTCTATTTGTTATCTTATTAGCAGTGAATAAGTCTCTACTGACCTTATCAGTTTTTTTGCATTATCATTTTACTATGTTTTAGGAATATGAGATCCATGTGGAAGGAACTTTTCACGATTCCTCATCCCCATGTTTTATTCATTGTTGCATTCTCATTCATAACACAGTTTCTGGCTTAAATAGGTACCTTAAATTAAAATTAACAATTTAGTAGATAAAAATTAGTTATTACATCCAAATTGGTGATAATTGTTTATGTCAAACCATACTTCAAGGCAGAATAAATTTAGTATCAAATAAAAGGAAAGAAAATCTTTCTGTGGCAGGTTGGGGAATCTCTGATTAATTAATATACCTGGAACTAAATGACTGAGCTGGCATTTTATTCTTGACTGACAATGGTCTCAGCATGTTTCTGAAGCTATTTTTTCTCCATGTTACATCTTCCTCGCCCTAATTACATGTTTTAACTTATTACGATTTAACGTATACTTAAAATTTTTTACTATAGTTGATTTGCAATGTTCTGTCAATTTCTGCTCTTCAACAAAGTGATTACATATATATATATATATATATATATATATATATATATACACACACACACATATATATACATACATACACACATATATATACACACACACACAATTTTTTTTTCTCATATACTCCATCATGTTCGAGCACATGTGACTGGACACATTTACCTGTGCTGTACAGAAGGACTGCATTGCTTATCCACTCCAAATGCAATAGTTTGTATCTATTAACCCCAATTTACTAGGCCATCCCCCTCCCTTCATCTCCCCTTGGCAACCATAAGCCTGTTCTTATGTACAGGAGTTTGTTTCTCTTCTGTAGGTAGGTTCATTTGTGCCATATTTTAGATTTGATATATAGGTGATATCATATGGTATTCATCTTTCTCTTTCTGAAATACTTCACTTAGTATGAGAATCTCTAGTCTCACCCATGTTACTGAAAATGACATTATTTTCTTCCTTTTTATACCTGAGTAGTACTGTTAAAATTTTCTGAAACAACACAGTGAATTTAATTAAGCTTAACTTAGTCTTGGACACATTCTAAGACTCAGTGATAAATATTGTTAGAAGGGACAAAAGATCCAGTGATTTTTGCAATATCAGAAAAAAATGATATCCTTTGAAGGAATGATATAAAATTTTCAGAAAGTCATTTTTTAGGTTTAAAATATAGCAGGGAGGAAAGAAAATCACAAGAATTTTTCTCAAAATCTCAAGTCAACTATGCTGGCTCCACCAACATGATAGAATGAGGATTGCACAATTAAATGGTATTTTTCTTTTTTGAAGTTAGTAGGAAAATATATACTGCAGATGAATTTTCCTGGGAAATGACTGTTTGCACTATTCCTATGTAAACGCAGGATTTGCTTGTCTTTTTGATAAATCATCCTATGATATCATATATTTTTTCTGTCTTGTTGTGTGAGCACCACAAAATTTATCTTAAATAATTTATAGGGCAAAAACCCCGCAATCTTCTGAGTAATCCAAAAAGTCCATGGAGAACATGAGCAGACATTCAAATGAAATAAGTTATTTCCTCAAGTAAAAATGCAGCCTTTGGCCCTCTGGTGTCAAACTGGATGAAAGAAGAATTCTGTACCCCTTTGACTGAGTTAAACACTCACTCCTCAGATTATTAACAAGCCTCCACAGGCAAGACTAAGAGTAAATAATGGGAATCATGCCTCACAATTGTGTGACTTTATTTTGTAAGACATTATTTTACTTTGAAATAAATTAACTTTGGATTCAATTCTAGTTTTACCACATAAAATGCATGACCTTGAGGAAATTAATGAGATGTTCTGTGCATCAATTTCTTCAACTATGAAATCGGAAGTAGAGTTTTTTATTATGGTAAATTTCAAGGTAATTATTAAATTGTGAGTGCATGCTTGGAATACACTGTGGGAGACTTAAGAAGTGAAGAGCTAAAAACCAGAACATGATTTAAAGAGAGTATTCTGGGCTGCTTCAGGAGAAGACATTATTGGAGGCCAGAATAGAAGTGAAGAGACATGGAAGAAGATATTGCAATGGGCTGGGAAGGAAATACAGGACCAGGGGTGATCAAATTTATGATATACATTGAGATTTGAGACAAGAGAATGAAACAAATCTATCAAAAAGCAGTGTGAGAAAAATAGCTAGTGAAAGAGGTGAGTTTTTTTGTGGTAACATTTAATGACAAGGGGAACTCTCTCAACAAATACTAAAGGAACTTTAGTCAGAAAAGAAAAGACAGCAACAGGAAACAAAAATGCCACAAATGACAAGGCTCACATTAAGGGTACATATACAGTAAAGATATGAAATCATCCATGCACAATCATGCCACCAAAATCAGCATTCATGAGAAGAGGTGGGTAAAAATGCAGGACACTGGAGATGAACTTGCAATTAACAGAACAAATTGAATGACTCATAACACAAATGAGAAAGAAGTTAAAGATCTAGTGAATTAACTCTGGGAACTCTTAAGTGGTAAAAGTATCTATGAAATATTTTGAAAGAAATGTAACCTTTTTCTCCACTAGAAAGTAGTAAATCTACATTATATATATGTGTATATATCTATACATATCATGTAAAATAAAACACACACAAACATCACATCGTCATTTTAGTTACTTGTTATGTATTATGCCCATATATGTACATAGTCTTTATAATGCAATTAACTTCAACAAATTAAAAAAAAAAAACTGTCGAGGAGCTCCTGCTATGGTGCAATGTGATCCACGACATCTTGGGAGTGCTGCAACACCGGTTTGATCCCCAGCCTGGCACAGCGGGTTAAGGATCTTGCATTGCCACAGCTATGGATTAGGTCCATACTGTGGCTTGGATCTGATCCCTGGCCCAGGAGCTCTATATGCCACAGGGTGGCCAAAAATGAAGGGGAAAAAAAGGTAGATCTTATGTTCACTTTATCATGTAAAAATTTTTTTTTAATTTTATGGAAAAAAAGTTTTTTTTTTTTCATTTCCCAGCTCTTACTGGCAAACATCTTTAGAACCAATCAAATTCATGGAGCAAAGGATGGGTGACTTATTAAAGAAAAAAATAATATCCTAACTGTTAATGACATCCTTGAAAGTGCAATAAGGAAGACTTTATTCAAAGGGAGGGGCCATCACCATAGATGTAGGGAGCAGGGTCACAGGACTCTGCCCTCAAGGGGAGAGATCAGGCCCAACTCCAAAAATACAACCTGGGCAATTGGGGGTTCATAGGCAAGGAGCAGGGTGGGGGACAGGGGATGGGAAATAAGAGGTAACCTCAAGGGGAAAGAGGCCTCTGGCTGTGCTGACCTACCAGGATACCAGGATTCTTGTGGAAGGCAGGCCGGGGTGATCAGACAGCACCTAGAGGATGGAGAGGACCCTAATCAAATGTCAAGGGTGATCAGATAGCAACAGAGGGGAGGTCCTGGTGAGAGTGATGTAGAAAGATTCCTGCTAAAATCAGACAAGATGCAGATGAACACAGAAGTCAAAAGTCAGGCTGTTAGAGCAGACAGACAGCTGGGCCTGTGCAGGGAAACGGGGCCATAGGCCAGGTGTCAGGAAACCACACATCTTGTAAAGGGGGGAGGTCCATGGGCAGACAAAATCAGGAATCTCCAGACTGACAGGAAACCAAACATTTTGGGGGTCCTAAGTGTCCTGGAGGCAGGGAAAAGTGGGAAAAGGCACAAATCTCCAGCATTCGAATTGCTCATTATGCTCTCATTACAATCAAATTAGCCCTGCAGAAAAGAAGTTCTAATCATGAACCTATGCCATGACACTTCCAGAGCTAAACAAGGATGAAAATGCCACCACCCTTTGGGAAGGTGGAGCTGGAATGAATACCAAGGACTACGATCCCCCAGGCCTCTCCTTCCCAGTAAATATTCTGCCCATTAATTTGTGTGCCCTCATAACCGGTTTGCCAAAGAAATGCAGGGCAGCTGCTCACCTGTCTGCCCGCCTTCCTTCTGGGGGCTTATTTCTCAAATAAATTCTCACTTTACTTTCTCAAAAAAACAAAACAACAACAACAACAACAACAAACCAGTACACTAGAAAATTGTATGCATTTACATTAGGCAGTAAGTAAATTGTTTGCAATGACTTAGTCAATTAATTTTTATGAAGTTAAATTAATTTTTACCTAATTTGTGCATTCATTTTTATTTCTTATTTGTAGTTTTATTCTTAGTTATCTGTGTCTCTTCATTCTTTGTATTGTACTGGATAAAATATTTAAAAATATATAGACTATCCTCTTAATTTAATGTTATTTGTGTCACATATGATGTTTTAGTGTCATGGGTTTATTTTTTAAAATGAGAAACTGAAAGTGTAATGGATAATAAATATTAAAAATAGAATTGTGCAAAATGGAATATGTAGAATAAACCTTCTCCCACTCCAAAATTAGATATTCCCATTGTGTGGTACTCAGTCACTGTGTTCCTAAGATTTTTCAAGTAATAATGTTTGCAAAAATAACTGTATTTTTATATGTGTGTTTTTAATTATTTCCTTATGTGTACAGTGTACATGTTATTCCTTGGCATCCTGAAGATCTATACATACCAGTCTATGTAGACTTAACTCATTCTGTTTCCTTATGCCATGTAACTTTTATATGAAGATAAAATAGAACTGATGTATACTCTTCTGTTCATGTTTTTCCAAATATTTTTCTGTGACAAATAATTCTGCAAAGAAGTCTGTTTGAAATTTGCTAAATATAAGTACTAGAACTGTAATTGTTAAGTCAATTGATATACGGATTATTTATTTATTTATTTATGATTTTTATGTTTTCCATTATAGATGGATTAGAGTGTTCTGTCAATTTTCTACTGTACAGCAAAGTGACTCAGTCGCACATACATATATACATTCTTTTTCTCTCATTATCCTCCATCATGTTCCATCATAAGTGACTAGATATAGTTCACTGTGCTATACAGCAGGATGTCATTGCTTATCCACTCCAAATGCAACATTTTACATCTCTTGTCCCCAAGCTCCCAGTCCATCCCACTCCCTCCCACAGTCCCTTAGCAAGCACAAGTCTGTTCTCCAATTCCATGAGTTTCTTTTCTGTGGAAAGGTTCATATGTGCCATACATGAAATTCCAGATATAAGTGATATAATATGTTACTTGTCTTTCTCTTTCTGACTTAATTCACTTAGTATAAGAGTCCCTAGTTCTATCAGTTTGGCTGCAAATGGCATTAGTTTGTCCTTTTTTATGGCTGAGTAGTATTCCATTGCAAATACATACCACATCATCTTAATCCATTCATTTGTCAATGGACATTTAGGTTGTTTCCATGTATTGGCTATTGTAAATAGTGCTGCAATGAACACGCAGGTGCAAGTGTTTTTTTTTTTAAGGAAAGTTTTATCAGGATATATGCCCAAGAGTGGAATTGCTGGGTTATATGGTAGTTCTACGTATAGTTTTCTAAGGTGCCTCCATACTGTTCTCCATAGTGATTGTACCAGCTTACATTCCCAACAAAAGTGCAGGATGGTTCCCTTTCCTCCACACCCCCTCCAGCATTTGCTATTTGTGGACTTATTAATGATGACCAGTCTGACTGGTATGAGGTGTTACCTCATAGTAATTTTTTTTAGCATTTCTCTAATCACCAGTTATGTTGAGCATTTGTTCATGTGCTTATTGGCCATCTGCATATCTTCTTTAGATAAATGTCTATTCAAGTTTTTTTTTCCCATTTTTCAGTTGGGTTGTTGGCTTTTTTGGCTGTTGAGTTGTGTAAGTTGTTTGTATATTTTTGAGATTAAGCCCTTCAGTTCCATCATTTGAAACTAATTTCTCCCCTTCTATATGTTGTCTTTTTGTGTTTTGTTTTTTTTTTTTATGGTTTCCTTTGCTGTGCAACACTTGGACGTTTGATTAGGTCCCATTAGATTATTTTTATTTTGATTTCTGTTGCCTTGGGAGATTGACCTAAGAAAATATTTGTAAAGTCGATGTCAGAGAATGTTCTTCCTATGTTCTCTTCCAGGTGTTTGATGGTGACTTATCTTACATTTAATTGTTTAAGCCATTTGGAGGTGATTTTTCTACATGGCGTGAAGGTTTTATCCAGTTTCATTGATGTACATGAGGCTCTCCAGTTCTCCCAGCACCACTGGGAAAACCTTTTTCCCTTTTTATATGCATGCCTCCCCAAAGATAATTTGATAGTGGGTCTCTGGGTATATTTCTAGGTTCTCTATTCTGTTCCATTGGTCTGAATGTCTGTTTTGTTATATGTATCACACGCTCTTGATTATGGTAGCTTTGTAATATCGTCTGAAGTCTGGGAGAGTTATGCCTCCTGCTTGGTTTTTGTTCCACAATATTGCTTTGGCAAATCTGGGTCTTTTGCAGTTCCATGTAAATTCTTGGATTGCTTGTTCTAGTTCTGTGAAAATTGTCATGGGTAATTTGATAGGGATTGCATTGAATCTGTAGGTTGCTTTGGGTAGTATAGCCATTTTTATGATATTATTTTTTCACACCCAGGAGCATGGAATTTCTTTATATTTCATTTAATCCTCTTTAATTTCCTTGATTAATATAGTTCTGAGCATATAAGTCTTTCACCTCCTTGGTCAGGTTTATTCCCATGTATTTGACTTTTTGCATGTGATTTTAAAAGGTATTTTATTGTTGCATTCATTTTCTAATATTTCATTGTTATTATACCAAAACACAACTGATTTCTGAATGTTAATCTTGTATCCTGCCACTTTGCTTGATTCATTGATCAGTTCAAGTAGTTTTTGTGTTGAGTCCCTAGGGCTTTCTATATATAGTATCATGTCATCTGCATTCAGTGACAGTTTTACCTCTTCAATTCCAATTTGAAGAAATTTATTTCTTTTGTTTGTCTGATTGCTGTGGCTAGGACTTCCAATACTGTGTTGAATAAAAGTGGTGAGAGCGGGCATTCTTATTTTGTTTCAAATTTTAGTGGGGAGAATTTCAGCTTTCGCCATTGAATATTATATATGCTGTTTGCTTGTCATAAATGGCTTTTATTATGTTAAGTTTCTTAGCTCTATACCCACTTTGTCAAGAGTTTTTATCATGAAAAGATTTTGGACTTTGTAAAGTGCTTTTTTCTGCATATATTGAGATGATCATGTCGTTTCTGACTTTTCTTTTGTTAATGTGATTGATGTCCATATGTTGAGCCATCCTTGTGCAACTGGGATGAATCCCACCTGGTAGTGGTGTATGATCTTTTACCTATTATCTTGGATTCAGTTGGCTAAAATTTTGTTGAGAATTTTAGAGTCTATATTCACCAAAGATATTCACCTATAGTTTTCTTTTTTGGTAGCATCTTTGTCTGGTTTTGGTACTAGGGTGATGTTGGATTCATAAAAAGTCTTTGAGAGTGTTCCTTCTTCTTCATCCTTCTGGAAAACACTAGGAAGGTTGGGTATAAGTTCCTCATTGTATGTTTGATACATACTTCTTCCTGTGAAGCCATCTGGTCCTGGACATTTATTTTTAGCGACAGTTTTTATTACATTCAATTTCATTTCTAGTGATTGGTCTCTTCAAATGATCTATTTCTTCTTGATTCAGTTTTGGCAGATGATATTTCTCCAGAAAGTTGTCCATTTCTTCTAGGTTGTCAAATTTGTTCACATATAATTGGTCATAGAAGTCTCCTGATTGTGTTTTTTTGTTTGTTTTTTTTTTCTACTTCTGCAATATCCATTGAGATTTCTCCTTTTTTGTTTATTATTTTGTTTATTTGAATTTTTTCTCTCCTCTTTTTGGTGTGTCTGATCAGAGGTTTATCATTTTTGTTTACCTTTTCAAAGAACCAGCTCCTGGTTTTATTGATTTGCTTCTATTGCTTTTTGAATCTCTATTTTATTGATTTCCTCTCTGATCTTTATGATTTCTCTCCTTTAGCTGACTTTAGGTTTTGTTTGTTCTTCTTTTTCTAATTCATTAAGGTCTCGGGATAAGTTGTTGATTTAAGATTTTTCTTCTTTTTTGAAGAAGGACTGTATTGCTATGGATTTCCCTCTAAGCACTGCTTTCGGGCATCCCATGGAATTTTTTTTGATATAAATTGGTAAAACTTTTTTTTTTTTTACAAAATAATAGGTATTAGATCAAATGATTACTATAATCCAGAGGAAGTATTTTATAACCAGAGCAAATGCAAGTATACATATTGCCAATACAGACTTAATAGACAATACTCATCTATGCAAGAGTTATTAATTTTTCTTTAACCCAAAAGCTATTTTAATAAAACAAAAAGCCATATTAAGATTTTTCCATTAGAAAACAATGTTATTTATAAAACATTGGATGAAAAGATATATGTAAAATATCATTTAATCATTTGGTGGATAATCCACCGCTCCATCAATACCATCCAAAGTGTTCTAGGCAATGATTAAAATCAAATAAATGTAATAATTAATAAATTCCAGCTATTAAAATAATAAACCAAGAAATATAGCTGGATACACAATATTTTTTACCACACAGGTGTTACTTTTTTATTTTATTAATATTTATTCATTTATTTATTTTTGCTTTTTAGGGCCACACGTGCTGCATATGGAGGTTCCCAGGCTAGGGGTGAAATTGGAGCTACAGCTTCTGGCTTATGCCACAGCCACAGCAACACCAGTTCCAAGCAGCATCTGTGATCTACACCACAGCTCACAGCAACACTGGATCCTTAACTCAGCAAAAGAGGCCAGGGATCAATCCTGCAAGCTCATGCTTCCCAGTCTGATTCACTTCTGCTGCACCACAACAGGAACTCCAGAATTACTTTTTTACATCCATTTGTTTTTTTCTGAGTTCTACCACATACCATGTGCTGTACTTCTCCCAGTAGATATTTAAGAGAAAGTTGGTAAGGAGGAAGACCCCATAAAGCACTGCTTTGGTTACCAGATTTAGATAAAGAAACCCCAACTAAAAGGACAGAGTCTTCCAAGTTTATTTGATTTTATTAGTGGGGAGGTTGTTTGGTAAAGAGAGGCCATGAAATATTATTTATAATTCTTTATTCCAATTAAAAGAGCATGTCAAAAGATAATTTGTTATTTTTTAATGAGTTTAACATTTGGCAGTCTGTTGTCACATATGGGGTTAACTGACTCATTGTGAACCCTACAAGGCAAACTGCTCAAACACAGCAAAGTGGGTATGAGTAAATATCTTCTTTGTATTTAGTGAAGTAATGGTATTAGATACACACCTTTGTCTTAAAATTCAATTCAGTTTAGGGTCCTGTGAAGAAAATAAATCCAGTGATGGGGTGGAAAGGCAAATAAAGAGGACTAGTAAGGATTATTACTATATAAAGGAGATTTATTCTCTATATTTTCCTTTGAATAACAAGATGCTAACACTACTTTCATTAAAACAAACAAACAAAAGATGGCAACTACTGAATAGAGGCAAGTACTAAAGACCCATAAACTGACCATGCCATCCATTCATTACTATTTCTTCTTCACAAGACTGTTTTCCTTAAACACAATGCATAATCCAAGCTATAATTTGGAAATTAGCCAAGCATGACAATTACATTCACAGGTAACACACTATTAGTTTTTGAAATATATCCAGTCACTTTTCATGATCCATCTGCAGTTTGGACTAAATAAGTAAAATTTTGTTTCTGGACCTGCATGATGAAAAATGCAGTATTATAAAATTTTCACATAAGTAGAAAATCAACAGAAAACTGTAAACCAGATATAATGGAAAAATAAAAATCATTAAAATAAAAATAAACATTCATCATATAAGTGGAAAAAAATTAAATAATATTTTCACATAAGACATTTAAATAGTCTTCAGGTCATACCATTTTGGTACTTTGGTGATTCCTCCTGACATGCTACATAACCACAATAAAAATAACTGTTCAACTTTTAAATGAAAACTAAATGCAGATAAATCATAACAGATTTGACATGGAATGTTGTAAAGTATTTCATCAGTAATCTGATTTTACTGATTATAAATTTCTGAGTTTGAAAAATCCAGAACAAAAACTACAAGAAAAGTAATTCCTGATGGCACATGACATCTTCCTCAAAATGAAACTAGGGCCTCAAAATCTCAGTGTTTTATCAGAACATAAAGAAGCACAACAAATTTGTACATTTTATTCCCATTTCTTTTTCATTTTCAGTGTGCTCACAGAAAATTTGAACACCTTAAGCAGAAGTTTCATAGCAGTTTTTGTAAGCAAAGTTACATCCCATCTCTATGTCAAATTGGTCAAAGCTTCTCCAGTATTTACCGAAACATGATAGACAACATACTACACAAAACCAGTGCTCCTGAAGATTTTATTCCTTACTCTCAAAGGCAACTGGAAAAGAAAGCATTGTCTGCTGAAATCAAATACATACCACAGTATAAACAGTAAGCATTCCCCTTATCATAGCTTGGTTGAATTTAAATTTGTTTTTAAAATGTCTAAGATGATTTCAGTTTTATAAAAATCGGCAGGTTGGAATGGAAAGCACAAACTTCATGTGCTTCTGGATATCAAGATTTGTTTTTTTTTACAATGGTCACAGTTAAAAACACCTGGCTCGTAATACATAATTACACTTCCTTAAGGTCATAAACAAGCAATAATCAATAAAACCTATACAGCTTGTAATTGTAATTAATCACTGACTGGTAGCTCACATGAGATAAGTGAAGAGTTCCTATGGTTTAAATGAATTCCCAAGATTATGGTCTATTTAAAAATATGGGTACTGGTAAGTTTTTTTGTTACTGCTTTTGTTTTTTCCTTTCTTTCCTTCTTAGTCAAGACTTGTAATGTTGTAAACTGGCCTCACAAAATACATTGTAATAAATTTTCTTTAAAAAAAAGGCTAAGCCTTTACACCATTTCTAGTGATACATTATCTTGACAATATTATGTACCACTTAAGTTTCCCCATTATGGCCTCTATCAATTCATCTGATATCCCTTTTTGACCAACCCATCTCCTTCATATACGGGCACATTGTCCATAGACTGATGAAGAAACTTTACATTTTAGAATAAAGATGCAAAGTATACAAAAATCACTAATACTGATGCAAAAACTAAAAATAAACAAGAAGCAGGGCTAAGGAAAGTATTTAAGCTCTCCTCAACCTGTTGGAATGGTGGTAACAGGAAGATCTGAGATGGGATCTGTGGGGAGGGGAGAAATAAAATTTACTGCTTTTAAAAAAAGTAAAACAAAAAAAAGACTTTTTTTTTTGTCTTTTTGCCATTTCTTGTGGCATATGGAGGTTCACAGGCTAGGGGTCTAATCAGAGCTGTAGCCACCAGCCTATGCCAGAGCCACAGAAACTCAGGATCTGAGCCACGTCTGCAACCTGCACCACAGCTCATGGCAATGCCGGATCCTTAACCCACTGAGCAAGGCCAAGGATCAACCCCACAATCTCATGGTTCCTTGTCGGATTCGTTAACCACTGCGCCACGATGGGAACTCCCAAAAAGACATCTTTAAAATCAATCCCCAGTCATAGACAAGTTCTCCAAAACCAGTATGTATCATGTACTGCCACTCCAACAAACAAACTGGGGGGAGAAAAGTTCTTTGATTACCTCACAATAATCTAGCCCTTTTACTCTGCTGCCTCTGCTGGGGGGCTTCTAGACTGCACTTGGGCTGGGCCTCGTGTGAGGGGGCTGTGCAGGCTGACACAGCTGCTGCGGCTGCCTCCTCCATGGGGCCACATCCTGCTCTGTTGGGGGCACCAGGCTTGCAGCAGAGGGCACCTCGCTGGTCTTGGTCTCCTCAGTCTTGCTGGGCTACCCTGTGGCCTTGGCCTCCTCACTGGCAGTCAGTTCCTCCAGTGCTGGATAGAGGCCTCCTGGGGATTGGCCTCCTGCAGCTCACGCCACCCCCACCACACTTCCTTGCCAGGCTGTGCTGCCTGCATCCTGGAGGCTGCACCTGTCCTGCAGGTAGCTGTGGCAACTGCAGGCGGCCTTGTCCTTGCTGCCTTTGGCAGAGGTGCTGGCCATGCCCTCAGCCTCAAGGCCCTCTTCTGCCTTCTTCTTGAAGGAAAAGCTGCTCAACTTGAAAGACTTTTTGAAGGAAATGTTTTCAGTACAGAGAGACAGGACACCAAGGCTTTTTGCCAAGAAGCAGTGTTTATTCATGCCAGTACTGGCTCAGCGGATTCATATACAGAGGCTGAGGCCCAAACACAATGGGGACACTGTCTTATATGCCCTCCATTATTTTTTCCTTTACACTTTGTTCCCTTTATAAGGTAACATACATTCTGTAAATTCTGGTTGGATGGTCTATGCTACAAAGTTGCACAGGCATACTGATTATATCATACCACAGCAGAGCCGTGCATGCCTGCATAGATGCTGATTGTGCAAGTTGCCTTCCCTTTGTTCTGGGCGGGCCCTTACCACAATTCCATAAAAATAATGACATTCAAAGTGACCAAAGAAGGGGGTTTTTGTTTCCATTTGGACAAGAAAACAATACATTTGTGAGGAATTGACAGGAAAAAATATTTTAGGCTCAGGGTACTAATTAGTAAAGAAGTAACAAGGTTTGTTACTTGGTCCTACAGTCTGTTTCTGGTAAAATGAGTATCTTATACCCTCATGACACAGAAAGGAGAATTTTATATTTTTATTTTTATTTATTTTTTTAATCTTTTTAGGGCCACACCTGTGGCATATGGAAAATCCAAGACTAGGGGTTGAATCTGAGCTGCAGTTGCTGGCCTCCACTACATCCACAGCAACACCAAATCCAAGCCATATCTGTGAACTACACTGCAGCTCCCAGCAACACCAGATCCTTAACTCACTGAGTAAGGCCAGGGATCAAAACCACATCCTCATGGACATGAGTTGGGTTTGTTACCACTGGGCCCCAATGGGAATCCCTATAAAATAATTTTTAGTTATGGTTTGTACATTTTTTTAAACACAATTCTATTGCATACTTAATAATCTACAGTGTAGTGTAAATCTAAGTTTCATATGCACTGGGAACCAAAAAAAAAAAATTGTATAGCTCCTTTTATTGCAATATTTACCTTATTGTGGTGGTCTGGTACTGAACCCTCAGGGTGTCTGAGGTCTGCCTAAATGTGTCTTTGTACTTTCCTACAATCTTTAGCATAAGATTTCCACAAGTAATGACTCACTAAATGTGTGTTATTAAACATTTCCCTGTTGTCAGGCTGGTGAATGTTCTCTATCTCTGTTGATATATGGCTGGTAGATGTTCAGCAAAATAAGAAGTAAACAGCGTTTGAAGGTTCTATCTACTAAAATAGTTCGTAGGAACAAGGGCCATCTTCTCCTAAAAAATGTGTTGGGAAAACACTTTCCAAAAAGATAGCCAATCTGCTTCCAAAATAGCTACATTGTATACATAGAAACACAGTAGAGAATGGTGATGACTAGGAGCTGGGGGTGGGAGAATTGAGGAGATGTTGGTTAAAGAGTTAAAACTCACAGTTATGAGAAAAACAGCATTGAGATTAAATTTACAGTACTGAATTACATACTTTAAAGTTGCTAAGAGATTAGCTGTTAAATGTTTTCACCACTAAAAATAAACAATAATTATATGTCCAACTGGTGCAGGTGTTAGCTAAAGAAATGGTGGTAATTGTATTCCAGTGTATAAATGTATCAAATAAATACTGTACTGCACAATTCCAGGGAGCAAGGAAAATGAAGAAAATGTTGCCCCTGTAGTTGTGCAACATGGCAGCCTTAGGTGATACTCTCTTTTTTGGTCATGTTCTGAATGATAATTTATAATATACAAGTCATTTCAGGCTTCCAACAAGCATACATTTCTATGTGTTCATTAAAATCTACTGCTGAATGTAACAGAAAATAATGCTTTACAACTGTGTGTTCTGCCTTATTGTAATCAATTTATTTCTTCACCTTGAAACAGGTAAATGCAAGATTTGTGTGTGTGTGTGTGTGCAAAGTAATTTATGAAGTGATAAGCGTAAGCCAATGTACATCTACAAATACTCCAGGGGTTGTCTTTCTTCTGAAACTTCACTGGGTACTAGATAGAAACCTACATTTTTTTCAGGGTCTTATAATATTAGATGACACTGTAGGCTATCATCATTACAATAAGATATTCTTTAATATATGGTAAATGGTGCCTTAGTAATGTAGTGATTTTTGCCTTATTGCAATTATTTGAGTGATGATGTCTATACAAATATAGTTAATTTAAATGTCATAGGAGATATTGTTGAGGCCAAGCTCAAAGTAAGTAATTATAATAATTTGTCACATGTTAAACTGAACGGGCTAATGTGTTTGTACCACCGGAGAGCTTTACTGCCATTATCTGCTTCTCTGGTTACATATTTGAAGGATGGAGTTTGTCCTTGCTTCCTTTATTATGATTCTTTTCCAAACTCCTTTTCCCATCAGGTGCTTCTCTGTCTCCTGGGGTGATAAATCTCTTTGGGTTTCACTCTTTTCAGACAAGACCTAATTTAGCTTCCTAAACATGACCTCCCCTGCAGAACTTTTAGTATAACTTCCCTCCACCATGAGGGAAAGAGCTGTAATGACTACATTATTATTGAAAATTGGATAATTAACTCCCTAAAGGGTTTTACATTTAACTTAAGTTGGCTTTCTTACATCATGGAAGAAAATCATAGAGCTGGAATTAACACATCAGAGACAAGCAATTGAGAAAGAAAAAATCTGTCTGCACAACTTCCCCTCTGCCACTGTGATAAGATATGGAAACTTTATAGGCAACTGTCTACTTATAAATACCCACTTTTAGAAAATAGTTGAGTGGCCAATGTGTGTAAGTTCAGGCATGATAAAGATACCAATGAAAACTCGGTACCTTAAGACTCCTTGTTGCTGGAAAAAAACCTTAGGTGTGTTCAAGGATTAAATAAGATATCCTTGCATTTTTAATAATGAGAGAGAATTATTCACTAATCTATAAAAGTCACAATATAAATACATTACTTGTATTTTAAAATATAAAAATATAGGGTTTTGTGTATAAAAATCTGCTAGGGATAACAATGTATAATAATAAAATTCTGAAGTTTCATGTAATCTAATACTGAACAGACTGCTTATGGAAATATTTTTTATATGTAATGTACATAGGGAATTAAGTAATAACTACATTTATAAACATTTTCAAAAAAATTTCCCCCCTAGTCAGGAGACGGTCAAAGTAAAAATTTCCAGAATTAACAAAGCCTTCTATATGCACCCTCCTAACTCTCAAATTTTAGGTTTTGCATATTTCTGTTCTGTTTAAAGAAAGGTTTGAACTGGATAGTCCTATACTGATTTGGTCCTATCAATGCACACATTTACTTCTATCTTTGGGGAGATTAAAAAAAATAGTTTGGAATATATCTATCTACTAAAGGACTATATTAGATCAATTTGACCAGAAATTGAAGCAGTAATGGTGACAGAAAAATAGCAGAAGTTTCAGGAGCCTTTAAACCATCAAGATGAAGTCATTTAACTATTCTTCTGTTCTGCTCTTTGGTTTTAAGCGACATTTAAAAAAATGGATATCTAAATTTTTCACTAGGAGAGAAATCATGTACTTTACCTAATGAGTAAAATCAAAATGACAGACAGTATTAACCATTGTTTAGGATGTGGAATAGCCAGAACACTCTCTCATTGAAAACGTGAAAGCTGAAGTGTGGATTTTCATACTTCTTTGGAAACAAGTATGATGATATTTACTAAATCTAAATTTTATACACACATGTGTATACATACATTTTCAAACCCTGTTCATACACACAAGATTAATGAGTGTGTATCTCTAACTAAAGACATGTAAAAGAATTACTAGCATTACCAGTAATACAAAAGAGGAAAAAAAAATACTCAACTGTCTATTAACATTAAAGTGGATAAAAAATAATGATATATTTGCACAAAGAATTATTATATAGCACCAAGAATAATGTACTGTAACGGCATGTGACAACAGAGATGGAATGAACAAATATGTGGTTGAATGAAATGGTACCTGCCATAGGCATCCACTTATGTGTGGTTCAAAAACACACAAAACTAGTTTATTATAATAAAAGTTAAGAAATACCTACTTCTTGGTGGTAAGAGACCAGCAGGTTAGGAGGGAGCATACAGAAGAATTTGTTGATTCTTGAAATGTTTACTTCTTGATCTAGATCTTGACTACAGGGTAATTATTTTCAAAAATGTAAATTCGTATAGTTATGATTTAAGTATTTTCTACTTGTAGATTGCACATCAAAAATATTTTCCAAAAGGAAAGTCTGTTCATCATTAGATTATAGAAATGTCAGTATTTTATTATTATATATTATTAGCCCTAGGAAAAAATTGTGTACACAAAAATGCCCAGTATGTCATATTATATTGTATCATATATCATATCATATTTTATATTACTCCAGAGTGTAATGTGGCACTAGGTGGTATCTTTATACCTCTGAGACTGATACCCATCTTTGCTTGAACTTTAATCTGAATCAGTCTCACTCCTGCCATGCTGCTCAATATAGCACCTAGATGATAGATAAAATTTCCTAAGAGAATAAATTACATTTTTTTGTCTTTTTGATTTTTCTAGGGCCACTCCTGTGGCATATGGAGGTTCCCAGGTTAGGGGTCTAATTGGAGCTGTAGCTGCAGGCCTACACCAGATCTACAGCAATGTGGGATCTGAGCCACATCTGTGACCTACACCATAGCTCATGGCAACACCAGATCCTTAACCCACTGAGCAAGACCAGGGATCTAATCTGTAACCTCATGGTTCCTAGTTGGATTTGTTAACCACTGAACCATGATGGGAACTCCAAGAATAAATTTCAAATGGGATTTCACAGAAGAAGTGGTTACTCTCATTAGATGTACAGAAGCACAAGCTGAATGTTAATGTTGTGTATATCAAAGAGTCTGCCATCGCCTCCATGTAAATACCTGCCTTGAGCAGGGAGCACACTCTGCTGGACACGTGCTGACTGCATAGAGGAAGAGTTTGCTAATGGCCTTGTATGGATCATAGGCCCTCCATCACTGCCAGCAGTAGACACTCAGAATCTGCAAAGGTGCAAGAAATCAGGAATTGCTGAGTACAGCCAAAGAAGGGGATTGACTTGTTCTTGGCCAAAAGGTCAAAAAGCCTTTTGGGTCCAATAGCTGTGGAATAGCTAAGGTCACAGGAAAGTGACTGGGGAAAAAGACATTGGTACACACAGCTGGGAATCCATTCTTATTAAAATGATCATTCCAAGATTTGCCTGAAGGTTAACGAGATAAATAAGTAGGAACAGGGTAAACAGGGTCACTTTCATCCCTGGAGTACTGGTGATTCCCAATAAAAATGAATTCAGTCACAGAGGAGAAATTTTATTTTTCCATTTTTACCTTTTTGTCTCATCTAAATTTTGGACAAAATGATCAAGAAAAGGATAGGCAAATGCCCGAACCTCTACAAAATAGCTGTAAAGCAGAACACAATTTCTTTCTGTAACTGTCTTTTTACATGCAGAAAAGTATTCAGCCATATACCCACTCTTTCAGAGAAGCAATATAATCTACTTAATAAAAACAAATGAACAAGTAAGAAACTGCGACATGCATTGAAAACCTTTAATCTAAGTCTGAATGTCATCATGGTGTATAAAATTTTCTATGAACTTTTCATTTTTCTGGAAGGTTTTTTATCTCTAGAAGTATAATTGAATGAATGTGTGTCTCATTCTACATACAAAATACCATGAAAGAGACACCAGTGTTAGATACCAGGCTATAAGATATAAGACTGAGCATTTTCTATGTTTGAAAATATTCACATGGACACCAAAAAAAAAAAAATGATTACCATTGTTATGTTTCTCAAAAAACAGTTAAATTAACCTTTGGTTGAAAATGCTTTTCTGGAGCATGGAGGAGGTGATATCCTCTGAAATTGTAGGTGTGGGGAGTGGGGGGTCAATGGGGAAGCAGCTGGCTGGTGCCCCAAGCTTCTGAGATCCTGCCACTCTCTGTGGCTTGGTCACAGAGACAGTTAGCCTCACCAGTGTCCAGCACCTAGTGGAGCGAGGCCAGACAAGGGGCACAGGCAGGGGACCCTTCTGCCTCCCACATCCAGCTGCCTGGGCTGCCTGGTGGGGCACTGGTGGCTGTGCCCATCCATGCCTGAGAGGATATAGTGGCCAAGGTCCGTAGCTGTAGGTACGATCCTGCCAGTGCCCTCATCACAGCCTGTATGAAAACCCATGGACAATCCTAAATATGTTGACAATGATGAGAATTGGCTTGCCTCCAGCTTTGGGCTATTTGACTATCTAAGAAAATTTTAATATTGCACCAGGAATTTTTGCTTTAACTCATTTGTTGGATGGATTTATTGCTTGAGACTGGGCCAATCAAAAATCAGCTTTGGGACATGCGCTTCTTCCACTTGCTGTTCAAATATTTACCAGTGTCTTACATATTAGCTTGACCTATGAAGATCATATTCTGGTTACACTTATATGGTAATTTTGAGAGATATAGGATTGTGAATGCTGCTGCTTTTTTATGTCAGATATTGAACACTTCCAACAATGCAAACGTTTTCTAAGTATTTCAATCCTTGTTACACCACTGCCAGGTTAAAACCAACCTTCATCACCAAGGTAAGCACAGAGGTCCAGTTAATATTGATGGCAGCTTTTTTGGCAGCTCCAGTTTTCAGCTATGCTGACAGCATTTATCTTCAGATCCTGTGGTGTTTTACCTCTTTAACCACAGCTGCATCAGCTTACAGATACTATCATCATGGTTGGCAAACTGTTCAGGTGCTAAAAGGCAGATGAAACTCATCCATCATCATTAGCAAGGAAGCAACATAGATCATCAGCAAGGTAGAGCAAGTGGAAATCTATGGGCATTCCCTTATTTTGGTGTTCAGCTTGAAAAAGGTATTGTCAGAACAAATTGTGTCATCAAAATTTAAGTAATGTGCATTGCAAATAAGCTTCATCATGAGCATAAGCAAAATTTCCAGTGTATTTTTAAATACAAATAAAACTATAATTTAGAATTTTTTAACTTAGGTTTCTTGATTAATTTATGGCAGAAATTATTCCAATTATTGTCATTTTTAAAATACATACAAAAATATTTGAGAACATGGAAACTGAAGAATTGCCACTTCTCTTTAATAGAATTTAGGTTGTTCACAAAGCACTAAGGAATTACCTGGATTTGAGTATACATCCTATACACTTGGCTACATAGTTTTAGGTTTGATTTTTGGATCTGTGTACCCAATAACAATACATGTGATCAATATTTGAATGTTTAAGGTAATGACAATAAACGTATCTTTAGTAATGGATGAAGTAAACATAAAGAGATTTAAAATGTAGTAAGTTCTGAAAATAATTCAATAGAAGGTGTTCAGAAGACTTCCAACCTCTCAGGTGCCTAACAGTTTATGTATCAGTAAAATAAGCACAAAGTAGTTGGAAAATGAAAATGTATCTGTTACCCATCCAAAAGGCAGTAATTTACATCATTCCTTCCCACTGTATCTGTTAACATGACAATGTACGATATTGGAACTTGTACTCATATGTTATGTAAATAATCTGAAACTGTGTATTTTTCAAAGGATTTTTTTAAAGTTTGAGGAATCTTCTTTTATTAAGACGTTAAAAGGAATAAAAGAGCTGGAAAAAAAATGCTTTTCTCTTAGTTCTAGAAACCAGGAGCCTACAAGTGACTGATAATGAAGATGATTATGTTACTGGTCTTGCTCTAAGTTATCCTTAGAATTTGGTGAGACATGAAGTAAGCATTATTGAACTTTACTCTAGAAATATATATTATTGCTTTGCCAATGTACTCATTAAGTCTCTGTGGAGTGGTCCTGTGCCAAAGGATGCATTTCTTCATCTGGCAAAGAAAAGTAATTTTTTTTAAAAAAAATGCAAACAACAGAATTTAACACACACATTTACATATCTTTAATTTCAAAGACTTTATATTTTAAAAAAGTGAAAATAGTATGAGGGAAAATAAGTGTTTCTGATATACATATGTGTGTGTGTACTTGTATCTGTTGTGTTTGCATGTACGCATGTCTCTGTTGATAGAAGAATAAGAATGTCAGTGATGGATATATCACTTATATGGGGAATCTAAAATATGGCACAAATGAACCTGTATACAAAACAGAAACAGACTCACAGACATAGGGAACAGACTTGCAGTTGCCAAGCTGGTGGAGGCAGTGTGATAGACTGGGAGTTTGGGGTTAGTAGATGCAAACTGTAACATTTAGAATGGATAAGCAATGAGGTCCTACTGTATAGCACAGGAAACTATATTCAGCCTCTTGGGATAGACAAGAAAGCTAATACAAGAAAAAGAATGTATATGTATGTATGACTGGGTCACTTTGCTGTATAGCACATTTTAGCATAATGTAAATCAATTATACTTTAATAAAAAAAAAGAGTTCTCATACTTGCTCAGTGGAAGACAAATCTAGCTAGGATCCATATGGACTCAGATTCAATCCCTTGCCCTGCTCAGTGGGTTAAGGATCCAGCATTGTTGTGAGCTGTGGTGTAGGTCTCAGACAAGATTTGGATCTGGCATTGCTGTGGCTGTGGTGTAGGCCAGTGTCTACAGCTCCGATTGGACTCCATACACCATGGGTGGGGCCCTAAAAAGACAAACAAATAAAAAAAGAAAAATAAAAAAAAATGTCTGATTTTTTTTTTTAAACTTGAATGTATGTGGCATGTAGTTTTCATGGAGTTGAATTTGCAAATATGGCTATTTATAATGTGGTACCTTAATTGTTTCTAAAATCAAATATTAAAAAAAAACCCTTAAACTCAAATATATACCAATCTGGTGTAAAAGAGTAAAGGCTTTCCTTTGAATCTAGATTTAAAATATAATTAAATCAATCATTTTATACATACTAATAAATTGAGACATATTTTTCCAGTTCCAGTAAGAAAATATTTTTTGACCATTAAATTGATGAGTTTATTAAATTGAAAAGGTAGACACAAAATGAGTAATTTACAAGTCTCATTTTTAATGTAACTATTTTCTCCTATATTCTTATATTTGGAAAATCAGGAACTTACCTGAGCAGGTCATTCTCTACTTGGTACTGAGGGCAAAAAAGTAAACAAGTGGCATTTTATCTTACTAGGTAGCATTTGGTACCTAAACAACTGAAGCTTCCACCCTCTGGTTCAATGTATGCTAATATGTGATTAATTATATTTTCTGTGCTCTATTTCCCCTTGGAAAATATAGCAATGGCTTTAGCAAAATTGAGCTTTATTTCTTCACTATTGTCAAGACTTTGATCTGACAGGAAGAAAACCACAAATTATTTTTTATTTTAAGCTGCACAGTTTATTATATCTACATCTAGTCAAAGCAGAAATCCAATGAAACATGAAAAATCTCCCCACATAGTAATTTATATTTTCTTCCCTTTATTTCATTGTATTTATTTTATTTCTTCCTTTATGAAATGTTCCCCTTCCCCACATCATTTAGGAATGTTCCCTGTCCTAAGAGTCTATGAACAATGTCAAAAGCAATGCATGAAAGGCCAATAGTTTAAAAAATCAGTGACTATTCTCAACTCTTAAATTACGTTCATAGTTAATACAGGTGTGGTTTGAGAAAATACCTGTATTCCACTAACAAACAAGCTTTAGAGATGGAAAATGGGACATGTTCTTACTTTATGCCTGTGCTATCTCTTCACTTTTAGAGTATTGGTTTACTCATGAGTATTAAATGCTTAGTATGACTCATCTTATAATTTCCTTTCTGTTTAGTGAGTCAAAAACAAAATATTTATATAAATAAGAATACATGAATTTAATTTCCCTTAACAATCTTTTATTTTATTTTATTTATTTATTTATTTATTTATTTATTTATTTATGTGGCAGCACCCATGGAATGTGGAAGTTCCCAGGACAGGAATTGAAACTGTGCCACAGCAGTAACAACGCCAGACCCTTAACCCACTGTACTACAAGAGAACTTCAGTAAGAGCAGTTTAGATTCATTACATTCAAGTAGTAAACTAACAGCTTGAGGAGGGTTTGGAGAAAAAATTACTCCTATACCACTGATCTGTACACAGTTTGCAATTTTATCATTTGGCATTGGAAGAAAAATAATGTCAGCAAGCTGTGTCTTCGCTTTTGAGAAACTATATGAATGTGTGTGTATATGTGCATGTATCCTATATACATTTTTGTGAATTTGTTTTTTATGTGCATGGATACAATGTTGAACTGAGGTGAAGGAGACAGGGTGGTAGTTCTTGGTATGTGGTTTATGTATGTAACTGTTATATTCCAATGTTGTATTCCTTTGATTCTGCTTAATAATTGGCAGGGATAATGTTTATAGTCATCCCTTTATGGTACACACAATATACCATTCAGGAAATATATATACATTCTCTTGAATAAATATCACACATTCTCTTGAATAAATATACATATATATACATTCTCTTGAATAAATATCACACATTCTATTGAATAAATATCAAATATCAATATCAAATATCATTTACAACTATAGTTTAACAGATAATGATTACTTTTAAAATTGGTAAACATGTATTAAATATAGTAACACTAAAAAACATTTATTTTGAGTTCATGCCTATATTACAAAAAATAACTTATACCCTGGCATATGGATGTTCTGGGGCCAGGAATAGAATAGAATCCAAGCTGCGCATGCGATATACTGAACCATGCCAGGGATCAAACCTGCAGTTCCGATCAGCAGCAGTTGGATTCTTAACCCACAGTACTAAAGCAGGAATTCACAACATGTATCTGTTTTTAACTGAAGAAAAGTTTTCTCAAATAGAAAATAGCCAATACTGTGTTGCTTTTTTGAATCCATAGAAGAGGGTATATCAGTTTTGTTCAATAGCACTAAGCACTTATACGTCTAAAGTCTTCCCTAATTCACTATGTGGTAAAAAATATGTAATTAATAAATATGTTCTCCATAATATTTGATGCAAGTTTATTTAATAGAGGTAACATTATTTATTTTCATGAAAAGAAGAAAATGACTAGGAAAAAAAAAAAAAATAAGAAAATCCCATCCAGAAACAACCTAATTGTCCATCAACATATGAATGGATTAAGATATGGTATCTATACACAATGGAATACCACTCAGCCACAAAAAGAACAAAATAATCTCATTTGCAGCAAGATGAATGGAACTAAAGATTCTCATACTAGGTGAAGTAAGTCAAAAAGAGAAAGAAAGACAAATACCATATGATATCACTTGTATATGGCACAAATGAAGCTTTCTACAGAAGAGAAACTAACTCAGGGACAGGGAGAACAGACTTGTGGTTGCCAAGTGCGAGAGGGAGGAAGTGGTATGGACTGGGAGTTGGGAGTTTGTAGATGCAAACTATCATATTTAGAATGGATCAGCAATGAGATCCCACCATGTAGCACAGAGAACTAAATCAAATCATGCGATGGAACATGATAGAGGATAATGTGAGAAAAGAATGTATGTATATGTGTAACTGGGTCACTTTGCCATATAGCAAAAATTGACAGAACATCGTAAAGTAACTAATACAAATTAAAAAAAATGAATATCCATTCCAGAAATTTTAGTATTTGTGACTGAACTTGTGGTTTTTCTTGGCTGTGTCTCTATCTGCCCACTTGGTGTTGTTTGTCTCTGGAATAACGTAGAGTTTATATCTATGTCTGTGTCTAGTCCCTGGGTTTTTCAATATTTGGTTCTCAGGGGAAAAAAAGGACTTCCCATATTGGCTCAGTGGTAACAAAACCAACTAATATCCATGAGGGTGTCGGTTTGATTCCTGGCCTGGCTCAGTGGGTTGAGGATCCAGTGTTGCCAGGAGCTGTGTTGTAGATTGCAGACATGGCTCATATCCTGCATTGCTATGGCTGTGGCATAGGCTGGCCGCTGTAGCTCTGATTAGACCCCTAGCCTGGGAACCTCCATATGCCATGGGTGTGGCCCTTAAAAAAAAATAAAATGAAAATTTTAACTCAAGTCACCATGCATAGAGATAACCATATTTCCTTGCCTTATTTCCAAACAAAATGAGATCTTAATAAGTATATTTACATATAAAATATTCTGAAGAGGCATTATGTTCCTTGATATTAATATATACACATTTATTTCATCCACATTCTGGTTTATATACAATTATTCATACATCTTTGGCTTTTTTATATTATTTTAGTGGAAAGAGGGAAATTTATATAGAGAAATGCATATTTAACTCATAAGGGAAAAACTATGCTTTTCAAAATCTATTTAGAGTGTAATACACATATATAAAATATTCATTTGATAAAGTACACTGTAAATAAGATTTCAGAAATGAAAATTGTCCCTTCAACTAGAACCAGGCCAAAAAATGAACAATGACTAACATCTCAGAAATTTCCCATAGACTGATCGCAAGTTGATGTCCAACATGATAGGTTAGTTTGTAATTTTGTGATGTGTATAGGAATCAAATTGCATTTTTTTCCATTTTTTTCTTGCTCATTGTACTCAGTAGTATGTTTGTGAGATTTCTCCAAATTGTTGCATGTGGAAGTATTTTATTCATCTTCATTGCTGTGTAGTTTTCCAACCACAGGTTTACCATGAAGGAATTTATCAAATCTAGGGCAGGTGTCAGCAAACTATGGTGCATACAGTTTTATTGGAATTGGGACATACTAGTTTTTAATATATGCCCTCAGGAAACTTTGGTACATAAAGATTTATTGGAATTGGGGAATACCACTTATTTATATATGTTCTAGGATAAGACATGGGCAAACATAGGTGTTTACAACAATGAGTTGATAGCCTAAAACCCCTAAAATGTACATGATTTAAAGCATATTGGTTAATTGATTGTATATGGTATAGGTGGAAACGCTTAAAGCCTGCTATAAAAATATGTATTATTCATAGTTTCTTTCCAGTATGATACCTAATGATAGGTTACAGTGTCATATAAATGCTCCCTTGAAAAACAGAAGAGCTTCTTGGGAGTTATTTCCTTTCTGAAATGTTTTCACACCAGGGTGTTTAAAAATGGCAGCTAGAAAATCTAAGACATTTGGTAGATTTTAGTGTCTAAAACTGTAGTGTGTAATTTAAAATGATCTGAGTCTTATTTCATCCTTCAAATATATGGGTATATCTATGTATCTTAACAAGTTGATTCAGTGTTTTAATCATCAGAAACTAGAGCAGAGGCAGAAGAAATACAGATATTAAGAAAATACATAGATGAATGCTCTTTAATTCTAGTGTAATTATTATGCAAGTTTTTAAGATCAATTACCTTAATATTCAGAAACATTTTATGTATTTTCTTAAAAGACATAAAATATGTGTATACATTGTAAAATACGTAAATTATATAAAATCTATATTAGGTGTGTGTATATATATGTATATATTTCTATATCCAAGCTGTATAAGTATGTCAAAATTATACATACATAATTGTGTTACTAACTTCTGACAGACATTTCAAAAATGTTAGCTGGTGTTTTAAATTTATTATTCAATTGTTTGTTTTCCAATGTTTTGTTCCAGACAATATGCAGTGCTTTGGATAACAGAAATGGGATGTCCAATCATTGTGCAAAAATGCTCACAATCTCATATCAAAGTCAGAAATTTAGTATATAAGGTGTTATTAAAATAATGCGTAAAGGAGTTGGTTTATTAGAAATTACCAAAAAAAAAAAAAAAGGAGCATTTAAATAAGTTACAGAAGGAGAAAGAAGGGAAGTAAATTTTCCTAGAAGGGTAATAAAGGAGTTGATTGTTGTAATTAAAACACCATGGTATATTTTGCCAAGGCACTTTCCATTGCTGTTTATAACATAACCATTGGAATTGTTTTTCCTTCTTTTTGCTCCCCAGTTTTATTGAGATGCAATTGAAAACATTCAGTTTCCTTGAGCTGTACAATATATTTTTTGGTATATGTATAGTCTGTGAAAAAGTTGCTAATATAAGGTTAAAAAACAGATTGATTACCTCACCTAATTTCCTTTTTATTTTCATTGTGTTGAGAACATTTAAAATACACTTTCTTTTTTTTGAAAATCTTGCTGATTCTGGGCAGCAGAGAGCACGAGCATCAGGCAAGCAAGCAGCCCTCTCAGAGGCACCTGCCACCACCGACTCCAGGCGTCTTTCTGAGTCCTCGAGTGCCAGGCCCATGGCACCTGGGACCCGTAGTCCACAACATGTCCTCCTCAGGCCCTGCTGCAGAGGGAGAGGGAACCCGCACCCAGCCCGTGTCTGAGAAAGAGCCCAAAATGCCAGGCCAAGAGAGGAAAGTGAAGAGGAGGATGAGGACTATGAGGAGGAGGAAGAGAATGAAAGGAGTCTAATCATGGAAAACAAGAGGGAAAAGTAAAAAGTAGAGAGGTTGACAATGCAGGTCTCTTTCTTACAAAGAGAGCTATTTACAATTGCACAAGGGAAGGGGCAGAAACTTTGTGAAATTGAAAGGATACATTTTTTTCTGAGTAAGAAGAAAACAGATGAGCTTAGAAATCTACATAAGCTGCTTTATAACAGACCAGGCACAGTGTCCTCATTAAAGAAGAATATGGGTCAGTTCAGTGGTTTTCCATTTGGAAAAGGAAGTATCTAATATAAAAAGAAGGAAGAAATGTCAAAAAAAATTAGAAATGCCATGTTAAAGAGTATCTGAAAAGTTCTTGATTTGGAAAGATCAGGTGTAAATAGTGAACTGGTGAAAAAGATCTTGAATTTCTTAATGCATCCAGAGCCTTCTGGCAAACCATTGCCAAAATCTTAAAAAAAAAAAAAAAAAAAAAAAAACCTCTAGCAAAGGCAACAAAAAAGAATGGAATTGTTCTGGAATGGCCAAGAAAGCTCAGCAAACCAAATGTCCTGAAATTCTTTCTGATGAATCCAGCAGTGAAGAAGACGAGAAGAAAAATAAGGAAGGGTCTTCAGATGAGGCAGATAAAGAAAGTGAAGAGGAGCCACCAAAGAAGACACCCAAAAAAGAAAAACCCAAACAGAAAGCGACTTCTAAAAGTAAAAAATCCGTAAAATGCGCTAATGTTAAAAAGGCAGATAGCAGCACCATCAAGAAGAATCAAATCAGTTCCAAAAAAGAAAGTGAATCAGAAGATAGTTCAGATGATGAACCTCTAATTAAAAAATTGAAGAACCCTCCTACAGATGAAGAGTTAAAGGAAACAGTAAAGAAGTTATCGGCCAGCGCTAACTTGGAGGAAGTCACAATAAAGCAGATTTGCCAAGAGGTATATGAAAATTACCCTGCTTATGACTTAACTGAAAGAAAGCAGTTCATAAAAACAACTGAAAAAGAGCTGATTTCTTGAGAAAGAGGACAAAGACAGTTGACTTGTACCCATGGATTTAAAGATCTGATTTAAAACATTATACCAGCAAAGAGAATGTATTTCCTTTTCTAAATGCTTGCAAGCATTGTGTTGGTAGAACTTCCTGCTGACCTTTTTAATCTTGAGTGTTACATAATTTGAGTGTGCCATTTTAAATTGCATTTCTCTGCAGTTTTTAGTTTAAATTTTTGCATGGCAGTAAGTGTCCCTTGCTTTTATAGTTGTATTTTGTACATTGGATTTCTTTATATAAGGTTACAGATTCTTGAACTGTAGTTTTTAGGGTGGGCTCAATGTTAGCTTAAGACATTCTTTTAGGAGTTCCTGTTGTGGCTCAGTAGTTAATGAATCCCAATGGGAACCATGAGGTTCCTCAGTGGGTTAAGGATCCGGCATTGCTGTGAGCAGTGGTGTAGGTTGCAGACATGTCTCAGGTCCCACGTTGCTGTGGCTCTGGCATAGGCTGGTGGCTACAGCTCTGATTCAACCCCTAGCCTGGGAACCTCCATATGCCATGGGAGTGGCCCAAGAAATGGCAAAAAAAAAAAAGACAAAAAAAAAGACATATTTTTAATCCAGAAGAACAGAAACTATTATAACTGGCATTTATACATGTAGAGACTATTGCAGTATTTAGTACATGAAATATTTTGAGTACACATCTGTCAGTGTGAACACTCGGTGGCAGTGTGTTCATCATATTAAAAATACCCAAGCTTCAGCTGTCCAGGTGACTGAACCAGAACTTTTCTCCTTCAAGTGTATATATGTCAAATTGTCAGCACGACAAGAGTGACAGATGTTATTTTTGTATTTTTAAAAACAAATTTGTTATATATAAAGTTTTTTATTGCTTTTGTCCAGATCAATTTTTAAATTAATATAAATAGGTATCTTTACAGTTAAAAACTATGAAATGTCAGTGTTCAGCCAGATGGTATGACAGAGCAGTGAAAGTCAGAATTCAGGGAAGAAATCACTGAAGGAACAGATAGTTCTCTGCTTTGCTTGGGAAATGTCATCTATTTGTAGTTTTAGTGTTAACTCTGTGACACTGTGTGTAGATAGATACATTTTATCTTAAGGATAGAACAAAATCAGCACGTCAAAACTTCAAAAATTTGGGAAAGATTGGGGTTCAGTACAAGCCCGTTTGGCTTATAATAATGAATTGACATTTATTGACTGCTTTTGCCCATATAAAATCCTGATAGAGGAAATCTGGCCACCTTTATAATTATGGAAAAGTCCCCACTGTAATGCCAGAAGATGGTAATATGTAGATAATGTGTAGATGTGGGTATCTGACAAAGTATTTATCAAAAGTGATAAAAGGATTATTTTCAATGTTAAAAAATTTAATGTATTCATGGAATCAGGGGTAATAGACTTTAAATATTGGCCAATTGGGATTCTAAATGATCAACATAAGGATGGACCACTGCTGAATGAGACTGATTTTGTCTTTCAAATTTGACTGTCTTAGTCAGTATATTAAATCTCTGAATTTGAAAACAAAACATGCTGCTTATGCAAGAATTAGCCCTTTGATAAACTATTGAGTGTTTAAAATATCTTTTCATCACAGAACAGAAATATATAAAAATGATGTTGACTGTACACAGGTGTTTTCACAGGTTTGACTCATTTTTTGATAAAGCTATTAAGACATTAGATAAAAGGTATGCTTAATACAAATGAATGGAGTAAACAACTAATGAGACTTAAGAATTGGCCTTTGGTTTTAAATATTTAATTTTTTCCTATAAACCTTCTCAATAAAAATAATAACTAAAAAATAGAATAGAATAAAATAAAGTACACTTTCTTAGCAAAGTTCAAGTGTATGACACAATATGGTCAACTATAGTCAGCACATTGTGGATTAGATCCCCAGAAATTATTCATGTTGCAACAGAAAATATGCACCATTTGATTAACATCACCATCTTCTTTGCCCCAGTCCTCCAGCCCCTGGTAACCACCATTCTACTCTGTTTCTTTGAGATCAACTCTTTTAGATTCCTTATACAATGGAAAACATATGGTATTTTTCTTTCTTTATCTTACTTATTTTACTTAGCATAATGCCCTAAAGGACCATCCATGTTTTTGTAATCATGATTTTGTAGGGGACCAAATTTTCCATGCCAAAATATGCCTCCTTTTTATGAAGATTATTTTGAGTTGTATATTTTTAAGAAGCAGACAACTCAGGAATTTTTTTTTTTACTTATCCCTTAACTGCCTAAAAGTATTTAGATAGAGGATCTGTTCCAAGAAGGGAAATATTACCACAGATATCTACATAATAATATGAACTAGGTGTGTAGACAGGGAGGAACTTAGCAAAGTTAATTAAATTTCTCTCTATGCCTCATTGTCTCTGTACAGTCAAGGAAACATTTGTTTATATTGTCTTCCTTGAAGTGCCTCCTGCGCTTTTAACTTTTAGACCCCTACCCCTTTATTTTTTGTGAAAGATAACATATATACCTCATTTTTGCTGTATTTGGAATCTCTCATGTTTAAGGGATTCTTCCTATGTACATAATTAAAACGTTTTTTTTCTTTTGTTAAGCTATCTCATATAAATTTAATTTTAGATCAGCCAAGAGAACATAGGAGGGTAGAATTAATTTTTTTCCTTCCTCAAAACTTCATTACTTCTAAAAATCTATCTCCAGAGTGGAGGCTTGGCCACCTCCAGACCCCTTGATTTGTCAAACTCTCCTACCTGTTATATATTCCTATCCTACCATGCATCTTTTTACATTTGAGAATGAAAATCTCCATTCAATGAAGACTCTTTTTACTCTAGATTTGGAAACTTTCCTTTGATTTAATACCCACTGTATTTACTTCATGATGACATTGAGATTACAATGAATTATTTAGTACTTAATTAATGTGAGTTACTTCAAATAGATAATGAGATTCATTGGCATGGATACAACTTAATGTATTTTGTATTAAGTGTTTAATATAAAGCACTTAAATGTTCCAAGTTCACTTAGTAAATCCACAATAAATTTAAATATATCAAATTATGGTTTGAATGAAAGAATGAACCAAAAAAAATTGGCAACATAATAATTGTTGCCTCTACAAAGAGGAAACAATATATATAAATTCTAGACAACTAATGAAGTATGACATATTTGGGGTATTGAAACATTTATTAAGATTGGGCTTTAAAATAAATATGCATTTTATCAATTAAAGCATTTTAGACATTATTTCTTTTCTTGAATCATGAAAATTAATTTATCAAATGCAATGAACACAATGTGTATATGTGTGTGTGTAGTATAAACACTTAAAACCACCTTTTGGTTTCAGTTTTTCCAGGGCCTCTTTCACACCCTTGTTCCTTAAGCTGTAAATCAGAGGGTTTAACATGGGAATCACAAGGGTGTAAAGCAATGAGGTCATTTCGTCTTGATCTAGAGAGTAGGAAGAACTCAGCCTGAAATACACAAAGAGTATCGTTCCCTGGAAAATTGCCGCAGCAGTTAGGTGGTTCGTGCAGGTGGAGAGTGCTTTGAACTTCCCACAGCTGAGTGGATTGTCAAGATGGACAGAATAATATAACCTAAAATGGTACTCACTTCAATTAAGCCAAATCCAGTGAATACCACTAACTCATTGACCTGTGTGTCTGAGAAAGACAGCAGTAGGAGAGGAGGAATATCACAGAAGAAATGATATTCTCACCAAGAAGATGTATAAATGCAAGGTCATATATAATATTTTATAAGAATAAAAGCATATAAAATACTCAAACACCAAGAATTATAGCTCCTTACTCCTAGTGTAATTAATATTCATATCTTTACTGATCCAGTATTTTAGTATCCACACCATTTTATGTACCTTGCTGCTGATATAAGGGACACTCAAAAGTGTTATCTGATATTTTAATTTATTATATATTTGTTTACTTTCCTATTGTGCTCCAGACAACATGGAGTGTTTTGAATAATAGGAATAGAATGCTCAGTCCTTTAGCAAAGAATGCTCACAGACAGGATGAAATAAAATCATGCTTTACATAGATGATTATGATCCACAAAAAGAAAAAGAGTCTTTCAATCCTGGCTGAGAAGAAGAATTATTTATGGGAGGAAATCATCGTGGAGGAAGGGGCAGAAGAATTGATAACTGATAATAGTGGCACAGTGATGTACCTAACCAAAGTTTATTCCATTGGCCCTCACAACCTTCTTTTCTCCTTTTATTTCCAAAGTTCATTCAGACAAAATTGACAAATATCATGTATAAGGTATACAACCTGAAGATTTGATATATGTATACATTGTGAAATGATTATTGCAATAAAGTCACTTTAAAAATGCATTGATTCCCATAGTTACATTTGGTGTGTGTGTGTGGCGAGCACAGTTAAGATATAATATTCTAGCAAATTTCAAGTTTACAGTGAAGCATTTTTAACCAGAATCACCCTATACATTAGAGCTCCAGAATTTATTCATCAAATAGCAGAAAATGTATGTACGTTGAGAAACATCTTCCATTTCCTCCACTGTCCAGGCCCTCAAAACTGCCAATCTCTCTATTGAATAATATAGCAATAAGAGACAAGGACTCCTAAAATAGTACTCAATTCAATGAAGCCAAAAACAGTGAATAATGCCAACTCATTAACCTGTATATCAGAGCAGGAAAGGAGGAAAAGTGGAGGTAAATCATAAAAGAAATGGTTTATCTCATTAGACCCACAGAAGCATAAGTGGAACGCTACTGTTGTGTGTGTCAAATCATCTGCCATTCCCACCATGTAAACCCCAGCCATGAGCAGGGAGCACACTCTGCTGTACATGCTGACTGTGTATAGCAAGGGGTTTGCTGATGGCCTTGTACTGTTCATAAACCATCACTGCCAGTGGTAGACTCTCAGAATCTGCAAAGATACAGAAGACCATAAATTGCAGAGCACAGCCATAGAAGGGGATTGACTTGTTCTTGGCAAATAGGTCCACAGGCATCTTGGGCTCAATTGCTGTAAGAATACCAGAGGTCACAGGAGGAGAGGTGGCTGAGGAAAAAGTACGAGTATGTGCAGCTGGGGATCCATTCAAATTAAAGTGATCATTCCAAGGTTTGACAGAAGATTCATGAGGTAAATGAGTAGAAATGTAGTAAAAAAAGGGTCACTTTGTTCTCCATGTTATTAGTAATTCCCAAGAAAGTGAATTCAGTGAAGTTGGAGCAATTCCCTCTATCCATTCTCCTCTGTTCTGGTCCAAACTTCTGAGAAGATGACACATGTATGTGTAACATTCCTGTACATATACAAAATATCATAAAGGAGAACATGATTTTGTTTTTAAGTGTATTTTTAAACTCATAAATTTATTCTGTTATGCATCCACTATTTAAAGAGGTTTTGTTCTCTATTCCCCAATAGCAAAAATTATCTGAGGAAGAAAGTTGAGAAATTTTTATCTAAATCTAGATGTCATTCATGAGATATGTTAATTTCTACAACTCTTCACTAGCTTTACTTGCCTTAACTCAGGGAGTAAATGTGGATGGATTTAACTTTATTTTCCCCTTCAAAATAATATGGAAGGGACACCAGTGAGAGAGACACTAGGCTCTTAAGTTATAGAACTAATAATTTTGTCTACATGAAAACATTCACATGGATACACAAAATGTTTACAATTTTTGTTTCTCAAAGACATGATTGGGGTAAGAGTCTTTGCGTAATTCCAGAAATAGTGACTGACCAGTGCTAAATAAAAAAAATCATATATTTCACTGGTTTTAGTTTATGTTGTATTATAGTATTTGTTGAGACATGAAATATGCACTATTGACCTGTTTTCTAGAAGTATATTATTCAGTTTTCTGCAATACTTATTACCTCTTTGTGGAGTTGATATTGTCAAAAGATGAATCCCTTTACTAGTGGAAGATAAGAGCTAAGAGAAATTCAAACAACAGGAGTTCCCATCGTGGCACAGTGGTTAACGAATCCGGCTAAGAACCATGAGGTTGCGGGTTCAGTCCCTGCCCTTGCTCAGTGGGTTAACGATCCGGCGTTGCCCTGAGCTGTGGTGTAGGTTGCAGACGCGGCTCGGATCCCGCATTGCTGTGGCTCTGGCGTAGGCCGGTGGCTACAGCTCCAATTCAACCCCTAGCCTGGGAACCTCCATATGCCGTGGGAGCGGCCCAAGAAATAGCAACAACAACAAAAAAGACAAAAGACAAAAAAATAAATAAATAAATAAAGGAAAAAAAAAAAGAAATTCAAACAACAGAATTTACCATACACATTGGCATCACCTTAAATTTTAAATAGTTTTTTATATTATAAAATAAAAATGAAGTGAACAGCAATAAATGCTTCTAAGATGCATAGACTTCTTTCCATTGTGATTGTGTGAATTTTCACCTGTATCATATATTTGCATGTGTACATATATTTAATGTATAAGAGAATAGAATGTAAGTAGTGGACATTTTCCTTCGACCTAAGTATATATGCAAATGGTCTACCTGAAAATGAATTTTACATGTTTTTATTTTAATGTGATACCTACACTAGTTTTCCGATAAAACAAAACAAAATATACCTTAACTTAATATATACATTTTCCAATAACAAATAGGGAAGCTGATCCCATGAACCAAGAGCAAAATAAAATAAATAAATATTATTGAGGATGTTAATAAGTTCTGACAGATTCTTCCTGTTCTGAGAAGAAAATATCATCTCTAGCCATTAAATACCAATTTTGATGAATATTCAGTCACCAAACTCTCTCTCTCTCCCCTGCCAGAAAGGAAAATTTTACTCTGAACCTTAAATTAGGACCTTGAAACCTACCTGAGATAAGGAGGGCTTGAGTACCTGAACAATAGGCTGGTGGCTTTTTATTTTACCAGGCACATTGGGACTTAACTATCCAAAGGTACTACTGCCCTTAGGCTTTGATGTTATGCAAACACTTCATTAATTATATTTCTGCTTTGTTATCATCCCCTCTGAATTTAGAAACAAATTAGCAAAGGCTGATCATGGAATCTTCATCATGGTAACCAAATTGATCTATAGTAGAAAGAAAACTGCAACCTGTTTTTATGGTTTATTTCACAGTTACCCTCCATCAATATTCGCCTCTAGTCAAAGGAAATATAATGAGCATCAAACAGTTCCCTGCTTAATCTTTTCTAGCTCCTTCGGATAGTTCACTGTTTTTGAAACATTCTCCTTCACTACCTCATTTAGGAAAATCACAACTCATTGGATCATATTTTTATTGAAATATAATACTTTTGCCAAAAAAGTCAAACTCCTAATGTGTAGAGTTACTTGGTTTTAATATATTTCATCACCAATATCTACTTTGAGAACATTTTGATCACTGCGATAAGAAACCCATACTTATTGCTGTCACTCTCCTTCTCCCCCACCCCCAACCCTGGCAACCACTATTCTACTTTCTGATTCTATGTGGTTTCCTCTTCAGCCATCTCATAGAAACAGAATCATCCAATCCAATATATGTCCGTTTGCTGTCACGCTTCTTCAGTAAAAGGTTTTCAAAATTCATCCACGTTGTAGCATGTGTTTGAATTTTGTTTCATCACAGGGCAGAGTAATAGTTCATTTTGTGGGCACAACACACTTTACTGGTCTTTTCTTTCATTGGATGAACTTTGCTTCTACCCTTTATTATAAATAATGATGCTATAATATTCTCGTCAATTCTGCCTTTCAAGGTTGCTTTCATCATCACACGTTGCCTCACTCCCATCCTCCAACCATGGATTTGAAGACAGTTAAAGGTCTTTGTGACTTCTTCTCATTCTCTCAATAGAACACTATTCTCTGAAATGTATTTATTCATTTCACCATAGCTCATGCTAGATTTAAGCCTCAGGAATAGAATCCGTGTTTGTTTTGTGTTTTCTAAAAAGCATGTTAAAAGATTTGAAAGGTAGTGCTTTCTAAATATACATTGTTAAGTACTTTTGTCTATTAAAGTGGAGAATGATGTAAAAAAGACAAATATTCTATTTGGGGATTTTTCTACTGATACAACTCACATGTGCAAAGTTGACACTTAAAAAACTGTTCATGGGTGATGATTTTTTGAAATTAGAAGTTTCATATTTTTTCTTAAAATAAGTTTTTGCTACTATCACATCAGTTCTATGCAAAATTAAGAAATGCCAGAATTAAGAAATGACAGAATTCTGCCTTTTCATGTCTTCCCCTAATCCTCCCCAACATATAGCAATGGGATTCTTTGTACTCCTAAAACTTTGGTCTACCATTTTGGTATCTAGTGTGATTGGGCTACTTTCCAAAGTCCCAGAACGAATTCTCCTTTCACAATGATCTGAATGATCAAAATGTCTGTCACTCTCCCTTCTACATGTGTGCTGTTCAAGTATTGCCAATTACAAAGTGACTTTGTAAGTATATGCCCAACAAAATTTAAAAGAGATGGTATGCCTGCTCACAGATTTAATTAAAATATTAAAGCTATTAATAAATACACCTGGAATTAGAAATTACAGTGTTCTCCAAAGGGCTAATGATAGTTTGGGAAGATTAAAGATAGCTGTACACTTTCTGCACGTTTTCCTTAGAGATTCAGTGGATATTTATCCTGCCTTTGAAATCTGCTTTAGCTGCCTGACCAACAGAAATTGGCAGAAATATTGTATGTCACTTCTCAGTCTTTCCTTTAAGAAAACAATATCCGAAAGCCATGAGGTATCATGTAGGAAGTCCAGCTAACCAGAATAAACCAAGTGGCAGGTACTGAGATTATGTGGAGTGAGAAGTGGAGAATCTGAGTCTATCTTTTAACCATTCTCATCCTGTGCCAGATATGAATGACCTTACAGTCTACCCAATCTTTCCACTGAATACTTCATGTGACCTTGGTCAATATAAGAATAAAATAATGAGTCAATGGTCATTATTTTAAAGTCATGTAGTTTTGCACTACTATTTGTGTAACAAAAGGTGACTAGAACAGTGTTGGTAAACACATCAGAGAGAATATTTTAGAAACATTTATTTTTATTCTTATGTATATATACCCCAAAAGTGAAGAAAATCATTGAGAACCTTGTATCTGACAAAAAACTTGTATCCCAAATATATGAAGAGCTGTCAAGAATAATAATAAAACAAACAATAGAAATTAAACAAAGGACTGAACATATAGCCCCACCGAGAAGATGTATAAATCATAAGGTCATATAAAATAGTTTATTCAGCATTTTATTTATTATTTAGTAGGGGAAATGACCGTAAAGTTACAGCATCTGCTAAATGGCCTAAAATTAAAAAAATACTGATCATACCTAACTTCCTGTTTCATCTTTTTTTATTGTTACTTCCCCAAAACAATTTTTTTTCAACTGTACAGCATAGCGACCCAGTTACACATACATGTATACACTCTTTTTTCTCCCATTACCTTGCTCCATCATAAGTGATTAGACATGGTTCTCAGTGCTACACAGCAGGGTCTCATTGTGAATCCATTCAAAAGCAGTAGTTTGAATCCATTCACCCCAAGTTCCCACCCCATCCCACTCCCTCCCCCTCCCCCCTAGGCAACCACAAGTCTATTCTCCTGTTTCATCTTAATGCTCATTTGGAATTTAATAGGAACGCTGATTTTCTTCTTATTTGTTTGGTTTACTCTTCTGATTGTTTGAAATCTGTTTCTTGCTTTGCCTACTTTTTTTTCTGAAAAGCTAGGAAAGATATCAAGCTGAATTTTATGTAATAAGTACCTTTTTAAGTACTTTGGGAAAATATTTCATAGGGATAATGAGGCCTTTTTATATATCATGGTCATGTTTGGTGTGGAAGTCCCAATGCTAAAATACAAACTCTACTCCTGTGGAGACATTGTTGAAGCAAAGCTCAAAACACACAATTAATTGCTAATAAATTTCTACCACTTAAAATTAAGAAACTGATGCAGTTTTGTTACAAAATGTTTCCCTATCATTATTTCTCTCTCTGGTACACATTTGATGTATGTAGAGTAGTCCTTAGTCACTTAAATCTATTCATATCCAACTTATCTTCCCGTTGGGTACTTTTCTTCTCTTCTGGGATACAAAATTCCCTTGGGTTACATTTTATTCAGCCAGAACCCAGCTTTAGCATTTTAACACAGCTTCTCCTTCAAAGCGCCCCTACCCAAAAATTTAATCCTGAGTTTGGGTAGCTATTTTATCTTTCAAAGTTGGATAACCTAAATTATCTTCTGATGAGATTTGTGTTTTCATTAAAAATGGAGATCTTAAAAAACTGAAAAACATGTCTTATGGAGAAACTATTTTCCTCAGATACAAGCTGATTGAGAAAACAACCTATATGTAGGGATTTGCTGATCCCCCTGGTGACGCTACAATTCTGTACAGGCAAATGTCTACCAAAAAGAGTACTTTCTCAGAATATAGTTGGGTGTTCTTCAAACCTTGAGTATTACGGTACAGATTTCACTGCATGATAGGAAACCCAAGTTCATTATATCTCACCTGTGCATGGCGAATGACTGGGAATGTCTGTGGGTGGATAAAGACAGTGTTGTTCCACAAGCAAGGAAACTCTTTTAATAACATAAAGATTAATAATATCCTAATAAGCATTATGAAATTATGCACATCATATTCACAAATATATAAACAAGACTCATTTTGTACAAGAAAGTATTAGTTAAAAAATAAAAATTAACAGTTGCATGCATTTTAATAATGGACATACTTTGTTCATGAAAACCCCTGTTAGGGTTTAGAAAATTTTCTAAATAGAGAAAATATTCATCTATGAATATATATTGAGAGTAAATTCTCAGGTGTTAAAAGATTCCTGCTCTCAGAATAAGTCCAAAGGAACAAAACATTTCTAGCATCTCAGAAATTAATCCCACACCCACCAAAAATTAATGTACAATATAATACTTTAGGTTGGGTATTTTTTGAGGTATAGAGTAGAAAAATTATATGGTTTTTACACTTTTATTTCTGACTTATTTTTTTGTGAATTTATTCTATACTTTTTGATGCCAAGGAAGTTCATTTATCCTCATTGTTGGGTATTTTTCCTAGGTACACACTTATCATAATATTGCTTATCTAATCTAGAGCAGGGGTCAGTATACCTGACCTATAAAGTCTTATTGGTGCTGGACACACTGTTTATTTATGTATTATTCATGGTTGCTTTTGTGATACAGGGAAACCCTGAGAGATTGTGATAGAGTTTATGAACTCCAAACACTAAAATAAATACTAGTTAACACTTTAAGGAAAAGTTTAAGTCTTGATTTAAAGGGTTTTTAAAAAATTGAATTGTTTACAGTTCCATAGTGTTGGAAACAATGCAATTAAGAATATTTCTTGTGTATCTTTTGTGGTCATGTTTATTAATTTATCTCAGATATAATTCAACAAATGAGATTTTTGAGTCATAGGAAATGTATACATCCATTACATTAGCAACAGCTTACAGTTTTTCAAAGTGTGGGGTCAATTTTCTTTCTTATATATATTTTTTCTAACTTTTTTTCTATTTTCCCACTGTACAGCAAGGGGGTCAGGTTATCCTTACATGTATACATTACAATTACAGTTTTCCCCCCACCCTTTCTTCTGTTGCAACATGAGTATCTAAACATAGTTCTCAATGCTATTCAGCAGGATCTCCTTGTAAATCTATTCTAAGTTGTGTCTGATAAGCCCAAGCTCCCGATCCCTCCCACTCCCTCCCCCTCCCATCAGGCAGCCACAAGTCTCTTCTCCAAGTCCATGATTTTCTTTTCTGAGGAGATATTCATTTGTGCTGGATATTAGATTCCAGTTATAAGTGATATCATATGGTATTTGTCTTTGTAAAGGACCTATATGCCGAGAACTATAAAACTTTAATCAAAGAAATCAAAGAAGATGTAAAGAAATGGAAAGATATTCCATGTTCCTGGATTGGGAAAATCAATATTGGAAAAATGGCCATACTACCCAAAGCAATCTACAGATTCAATGCAATCCCTATCAAATTACCCATGACATTGTTCACACAACTAGAACAAACAATCCAAACATTTATATGGAACAACAAAAGACCCAGAATCGCCAAAGCAATCCTGAGAAACAAAAACCAAGCAGGAGGCATAACTCTCCCAGACTGCAAGAAATACTACAAAGCCACAGTCATCAAAACAGTGTACTACTGGTATCAAAACAGACAGACAGACCAATGGAACAGAATAGAGAATCCGGAAATAAACCCTGACACCTATGGTCAACTAATCTTTGACAAGGGAGGCAAGAACATAAAATGGGAAAAAAGAAAGTCTATTCAGCAAGCATTGCTGGGAAACCTGGACAGCTGCATGCAAAGCAATGAAACTAGAACACACCCTCACACCATGCACAAAAATAAACTCCAAATGGCTGAAAGACTTAAATATACGACAGGACACCATCAAACTCCTAGAAGAAAACTTAGGCAAAACACTCTCTGACATCAACATCATGAATATTTTCTCAGGTCAGTCTCCCAAAGCAATAGAAATTAGAGCAAAAATAAACCCATGGGACCTCATCAAACTGAAAAGCTTTTGCACAGCAAAGGAAACCCAAAAGAAAACAAAAAGACAACTTACTGAATGGGAGAAAACAGTTTCAATTTTCTTTCTAATGTGAATGGGTAAAAGCCATGGTTGTTTGCATCCTGACCAACAGTTAGTAACCAATTATCACATCTTGCCATGCTTTGGATGAGTTGTAATACAATTTTTATTTACTGTTACCCATTTTTATATGTTTTGCTTACTGGAGGGCCAATCAATTTGATATTAATTTCTAAGGGGAATCTATGAGTTTCTTCTTTGAATAATAACAGGCCACATAAAACAGTCATTTTCTTTCTAAAAATATTTTAATGAAAAAGTTATCTTTCTATAAACATTTCATTGTAGTACAAATGAAGCATTTTAATCCATTACAGACCACCTGTTAAGTCTTAAAAATCAGAGTAAAACATTGAAATTTAAAAGTAGCCTTGTTTTTATATCCTTACATTACCCCTGCAGATTAGCATGCTTACTCACTACTTCGTGACATGAATTACCAGAATTCCAAAAGACAGCAGCATTAGATATTTCAAATTGTGACTTACTATTAGAACTCTCAAATCCAAGTGTATTTCAATTGTTCCTAAAAAAAATTCATTTTTTTTTAGGAAATGAATATAAATTATTTGTCCCTTTTTTGGGGAAGATATGTATGGGAAGCTATATCTAAAAGTTGATTTGACAAAATCAGTTAAGATTTGCCTTGACCATCTCCCCTTGTGTAACTTCCTTTTGTTTAGTGGTGCTGACTTAGGAGCATTGCATTTTTTCAGCAATAACAGTGGAACTACATTTAAATAAAATCAAAAAAGTGAAATAATCATAAAGAAATGAGTTGGACTGGAACAGAAAAATACTTTTAAAAAACTTTTTCTGTCTTAGGAAATTTGCTTTACCAAACACCATGTTGTAAATAATTTGTCATTACAAGGCTGTTTATTACCTTATTGAACACTTCATTTTCTGGTGATGTGTAGAAATTCAGTTCTAATTTAGGTATAGAGAGAGACTCAACCAATCATTTTCTGAAAATAAAACCTGTGTCAAAGAATTCCAGTTTATGTAAGATCTTGACTGATTTATAATTTAAAAACTAGTTTTATTTTAACCCTCTGCCCCACCAATGTTACTTTTTTCAAGTGATTTAATATCTAATCTCAAATTTTAACAAGCCCTTCTGAGGCAGCACTAATAGCCCATATGAACAATCAGCATCTGATATGAATAATGATTGAGTAATATTTAACTACTCTTTGGGAAATGTTGTCTTTTGAAAAAGGAGCTTTAGTATAAGTAGCCCCCACTGCTTCTGGATAACAGGTTAAACACAAAAAAAACCTTTGAAAAGAACCAAAACTTTATTCTATTAATCCAAATACTTACCTGAAGTCATATGCAAGATAACTTATTTTTGTATGAGTCCACCTGAATATCTGTATGATCTGACAATTTTGAAAGTTCATTTCATTTTTTTCCCCTTGGGGGAGGATTGGAAGCCTAATGCTTACTACAAGTCATGCTTATTACAAAACCCCTTCCAAAAAATCTGGTCATACTATCTTCCTTTTGACGTTACCCTAGAGACACCGACAGTGAATTGTATATATCTTTCTCAAGATGAATGCTTATGGTTATTACAGGTGCCAACAGGCTTTACTGTGAGGTACAAACATTACCCACTCAGTAACCTTTGTCTTTAAGATGGTAGGAAAGACATTCCTCATTTAGGCAAGTAGGGTTCTCATTCAACCTCAATCATTCAAACTCAAATCAAGAAGATTACTCTTACCTTGCTTTACAAAAAATTACTCTTTAATTACCTAAAAAATTCAAATTCAAGCCTTACCTAATGCATATTGCTCTTCCTTGCATGTCTAAATGCTATACCTAGTGACTGTGGCCAACTATCTCTAATTGACATTCCTAAAGGCAAAGAGCTCCTTTCTGCTAGACTTTCTTAGATATTTCAGTTGTAATAAGCAGATTTAATGAGCTTTTGGAAAGTTTCTCACTAGAGCCATAGAATCATATGCCTTCACTTCTCTGTAGGTGAAGCTCTTGTTGCTGTCTCCTCATTGCAAACTCAAAAGGCTGCTGAAGTCCTATCTTAGTGAGTCTCCTTTGATCCACTCTGTGCTTAAAGAGCACATCTTAGGTCCTTTAAAGCTGATTAAATTGCTCTCCTCATGTCTTAACTTTTCCAGACTGTTCACAAGAACTCAGCTAATACAGCTTATAAACAGGTCACATACACAAGATTTCACCAGCTTATATGTTGTGGACATCAATTTAACGGACAATATTTTAACTATTAAACCAGTTCCAAAACACAGAAAGTTTGTTAACAGCACAATAACCTCATATGACATTAAAGTATACTGTCAAGGTTATGTCAAACAATTTCACAAAGAAAGAGGAAATGTGAATCTTCCCCATTCCTTCAAACTTTATTACATGAATAAAATAACATGAGACAGTTTAGCTTAATTTTAATGTTTCCCAAGCATTATGTTGACCATGTACCCAGGTTTAAGTTATGTGCATTGACAGTGTCCATTTATATAACCACTCTTGAAGTTGTTAGGCTTAACAATTTTCTAATAATTAGCCTATTTTCTACATGGCTTATTCACACATGTCCATTAACAAATGGAATGTTGTCTGTTATGTTTATTGGTTGGTGAGTGTTTTCTGGAAAACTGCAAAATCTGTGAAGACCAATTTTTCATGCTGGCATTGCATGCATCCAAATATCAATGTACAGAGGCACAGAATTAGAGCAACAAGAGAGCATATTCAGACACTGGGCAAGCCCCATCCCAACTTTTTTGCTGGTTTTGCTCAGTATTTCTTAAAACAAAAATAATAATCTCAAATTCAATGTTCAACTGCCAAAGAACTAATTACAACAGAGCACAGGGCACATACTTAGGGCTCAAATGAGATTGTAAGCACTAGCTGGTGCAAAACAGTAGGTTTTTATATACATGACCTTGTTATCTAAAACTCTTCTCAACCAGGGTCTTCCAAATAAATTGTTAACTCATACCAACATGATTTAGGTTCAAGCATACACATGGAATATCAATGTGTTCTTTGGGATTTTAAGTGACTACAACTCTGCCTATCCAAATTTGAATTCAGGTCTTTGGGAAGTGAAAAGCTTATTTGTATTAAATAACCATGCTATACTTCTAATGCAGTTATTTGTGATGATTATATCTAGACTATCCTTGGTTTCATCCAGTAAAATGAAAGGAAAGCATCCAGGGAAGCATGTCAGCCAGCTAAGAGTTCAACAATGCATGATTTTTATTTTCTTGCTCTGAGAGCTTATACCAATATATATATCTATCTCCAAGGAAAATAACTGAAGATATACAGGCCTCTTGTGCTTTAAAAAGGAGGGAAGAAAGTAGCCACGAATTTGTTCAATATAGCAGGCTTAGTGGTCCTGTATTCAAAGATTTTTAAAATGTTTTATAAGGTAGGAGGAAAGGGAAAATATTCACTACCTCTTTCCCAAATTTAAACAGAGGGCAGCAGACATCCTTTACACCCAAATAATACTATGGCAGCAGTTCTTAGGTGAAGAAGGTGAATGCAGAATGGAGATGTTCTAAACACAGCTAGGACTCTCAGCAAAGCTAATGCACTAAAATCATATGATTACATTTTGAAAGAAAATGCACAAAAACCAAATAGGAATTTTGAGATTTTTCATCTGAAGGTAAATCTTACTGCTATGAAATTCACAAACATGCTAATTTAAATACCCAATTCTATTATCTAAAACACACACTGCAAACATACAAATATATCTTCTCTTCACATGTCAGAGCCCACCTCATTTCATGGTTTGGAAATGGGGAGAACAGATCCCCTTAAACTGAAAGTCAGCAGGTGTTTCTTTACAGTTAACTTTACCAAAATTAATACAAAATTGTTAACAATGATCTTCTTTCTTGTTAACTCACAAGGAAACACCTTCATAACTGCATTTTCTTTAGAGTTTCTGTACTAAAATATGGAAAAACTGAATAACAAATATTGAAAAGTTAAAAATTTCCCAATTTTTTTTCTGGTATCACTACCACAATTTACAGGGCAATATTTCTGATGTAATGAAAAGAAAAAGAAAAAGAAAAAGCTGCAACATGTAAAAGACCTCAGGAATGTACATGTATTTCAAGAACTGCACTTTTTGCAAACTATGGCTATGACATCCTGAAAAAGAAGGATTTCCTATTTAAGCTGCAGTAACTTTTCTGTCTATAGATCATTGTTCCTTCTGTGGCAGATACTTACAGTGCCTCTAATGCATTTGGGATGGATTTCTCAAAGTAACTCACAGATTTTCTGACAACTCCTCACTCTCTCTCCTGCTAAGAACCATAGCCCTTTTATGCTGTTTTTAAAAACCTCTTCTACCATATCCACCACTTCCACTACCACATCCATAACTACCACCATAGGGACTTCCTGAGCTTCTTCCACCAAAACTGCTCCCCCTTTCACGGGTCCATAATCTGATTGTTGTTCTGCAATATAATTTTGAAAATCATTATAGTTACCACCACCACCACGGCTGCCGCCTCCAAAATTTCCTCCTTCTCTGTAACCATCATATCCTCCACCACCGCCACATCCACCACCTTGGGTTCCATATCTTGGTCCACCACCACCATAGCCTCCTCTACTATTCTAACCAGGAACACCACTAGAGTTTCCACCATCATCTCCAAATCCAGTATACTAACATCACCTCCTCCATAACTACCCCTGCAGCCACCACTTCCACCACCATAAATTCCTCTTCCACCAAAATTTCCACCATGGCCAAAGTGCCTCCACCACTTCTGCAGTTTCCTCCACAACCCATAAAGTTGCCAGATACACCCCCAAGACCTCTCTGTGGTCCCATCAGATGGCATTTCTTGTTTAAAAAGAGCCTATTTCACTTCACGATCACACCCATTTATAGTGTGGTATTTTAAACAACAATTTTATCAACTGTATCATGGTCATCAAAAGTTACAAAAGCAAATCCTCACTTTTTCCCACTCTGCCTGTCTTCCATAACTTCTATGGTTTCAATTTTGCCATACTTTTCAAAATAGTCTCCCCAATTTTATTATTCTGTATGTTTTTTAATGCCACCAACAAAAATTTTCTTCACTGTTAGATGGGCACCAAGCTTTACAGAATCCTCCCAAGAAACAGCTCTCCTTGATTCTACTACATGTCCATCAACCTTGTATGTTGGAGCACACATTGCTGCATGCACCTCTTCAACAAAAGAGTAAGTCAAAAACCTGAATCCCTTGGAACATTTTATTTGGGGGGGTCTCTCATCACCACACAATCTGTAAGTGTGCCCCATTTCCCAAAATGTTCTCTTAAACTATCATCTGTGGTTTCAAAGTTTAGACCACAAATAAACAGTTTTCTCCATTGTTCTGGTTCCTTTGGATCATTGCCCTCTTTCCCCCTGTGAAGGCAGTGAAGGCTGGAGTTGGGCTGGACATCAGGCTGGTGGTGACTGGGCTGAAGTTTTACCTCCATTTTGAGACTGTGCTCATCTCTTCCAACTGGAGTTCAATATGGGACTGAGAGCTAAATGGTCATTTTAAAAGTGTATGGGGTAGCAGCATATTCCACAGTTGTGCTGCCTCTTGGCTCTGTTAGCTGCCCCCTTGCCCCCACCAATGCCCCTTCCCTCAACCCTGCCAGACCCAGCACCTAGCAGAGCCCAGTGCCCAGAAAAGCCTTGGCCCTCCCAGAGCCAGCCAGGGCTGCACCACCCCTGCCACAGCCCTGCTGCCACTTCCCAGGGCTGACCGCTTCATCAAAGCTACCCCTTCCCCCCAAACAAATCATTTGACATCTGAAGAAATATTTGACCTGGATGGGTTACCCAGACTTGATGTTCTGAAAAACCACTTTGTAAAGAATATCAAGTGATGAAGAAATTGTATTTAGAATCACCAATGAGGATGATGCCTTTCTTCAGGGAGAGAAAACCATGATAGAAGTAGAGGCTCCAATTACAATATGTGGTGAAATCCATGGTCAATTTTTGATCCAATAAAATTTTTTGAATGAGGATGATCACCTGCTTATACAAGATACATTTTTTCTTGCTGATTGTGTGGACAGATGCTATTTTATTATAGAGTTTGTCTTATATTTGTGGGTCCTGAAGATTCTAAACCCAAGCACATTATTTCTTCTGAGAGGCAACCATGAATGCAGACACCTTCCTGGATATTTTACTTTTAAGCAGGAATGTAAAATCAAATATTCAGAAAGAGTCTATAAAGCTTGTATAGAAGCTTTTGGCAGCCTGCCACTTGCTGCACTTTTAAACCAACAATTGTTTTGTCTTCATGGCAGACTTTCACCAGAAATACCCACACTGGATGATATTAGAAGACTAGATAGTTTAAAGAGCCACCTGCATTTGGACTAATCCTTCTGAGGATTTTGGAAATGGAAAAATGCAAGAGAGCATTTTACTCACAATACAGTTTGAGGATGTTCTTATTTTTATAACTATCCAGTGGTGTATGAATTTTTGCAAAACAATAATTTGTGATTGATTATTAGAACTCATGAAGCTCAAGATTCAGGCTATTTGTTTTGAAGCTATAGAATGCACAGAAAAAGTCAAACTACATGGTTCCCATCATTAATGACAATTTTTTCAGTACCTAATTGCTTAGATGTCTATGATAATAAAGCTGCTGTATTAAAGGATGAAAATAATGTGATGACTATTCAACAGTTTAACTCTTCTCCACACCTTTACTGCTTGCTCAATTTTATGGATGTCTTGATATGGTCTTTGCCATTTGTTGGAGAAAAAGTAACAGACATGTTGGTAGATGTTCTCAGTATTTGCTCTGATGATGAACTGATGACTGAGGTGAAGACCAATTTGATGGTTAAGCTGTAGCCCAGAAAGAAGTCATAGTCACTTATGATGGAGCATGATGGAGGATAATGTGAGAAAAAGAATGTATATGTGTATGTGTGACTGGTTCTCTTTGCTGTTCAGGAAAAAAATTGACAGAACACTGTAACCCAGCTATAATGGAAAAAATAAAACTCATTTAAAACATTTTTGAGCAATTGGCAAGATGGCAAGGGTCTTCTCTGTTCTCAGGGAGGAGAGTGAAAGTGTGCTGACACTCAAGGGCCAGACTCCCACAGGGATGTTGGCTGGAGGATGGCAGACACTATAAAGAGTAATACAAGAATTATTTTACCACATAGAATCTGCAACTTTGGTGAAGTCCTGTGATGGTGCAGCGGAAATGAATCCAACTAGGAGCCATGAGGATGCAGGTTTGGTCCCTGGCCTCACTCAGTCGGTTAAGGATCCAGAGTTGCCATGAGCTGTGGTGTAGTTCACAGACTCGGTTTAGATCCCACATTACTGTGGCTCTGGTGCAAGCTGGTGGCTACAGCTCTGATTAGACCCCTAGCTTGGGAACCTCCATATGCCACAGGTTTGGCCCTAAAAATACAAAAATACAAAAAAAAAGGATCTTCAAGTTTTGAATAAGCAAAGTGTTTGGATAGGATCAATGAGATTTGTTGCTCAGCAAGGTGAATTCTCCAAACATCACACATGCCACTGAGAACCAAGGAACTGGCAACCCTGGTGCCCACTGACCCATGGCTTCCCAGGGACTCTCAAAATATGGGCCTCAAAAGGACAGATCACCCAAGTAGGTGGAGGAGTTGGCCAAGCTGACTGTAAATGTCACAGTACCTCTGGAGAAACCATGGTGCTTTTGAGACCCCAGTCTACTTCCTCACGGGGGGCTTGAGGGCCCTGGGACATGTTGTGCTATGTGATAAGATTGGGTCATTGCTGCCAAGGTGGAGAGCAATGAGCAAGGGGCTTTGGGCAATTTCTAGTGGAGGACAAATACATCTCCATTTATGCTTGTACTTCACACATTTAAGTTTACAGATTATATTTCTCCCCCCCCCAGTAGAATTAGATTTCGTTTTTCAACCATAACTTCAAATATAATCCTAAGAGCCAATATGGACATTTTTTTCCCCATGAAATGCTTTAAAAGATGAATTATCATGGTTTTAAACTACATTTCTCGGGTTACTAAGCTGTATTTTGAATTATGGGCAAAATGCTGAGAAACCATTTGGCATTTATTTAAAATGCCAACTTCAGCTCTATAGTTCTTAAATGTGGCTAATTCTTTATTATAGTCTTGGAATTTTTCAATTATGAATACATAACCTATTTCTAGGCAGATTCTCTTACTTGAACACAAATCCAAAAACTAAATTTAGAATATTTCTTGCCCAGGTCTTTCAAGATTTACACCCTAGAAATTTAAGAAGAAAACCTCTAAATTTCAGAATTATGGAGAATTACAGAATTACTAATTTAAGGTACTTGAAAGAAGTTTGTACGTTGTCAAAGTAAATTTTAATTCAAATCATGTCTGTAAAATGACATATTTTGTGTATGCATGTTTTCATTTTGCAAATATTTAATATATAGACCTATGATGTACAGGTATGACATGTATAATTTACCTGGGTTTTATGAGAATTTTTAGTTTATTGTGAGTACTCAAGTTACTTAAATAGCCACCAGGGTGATTGACTGCTGGCTTTATAGCATTTTTATGTTTTAATGCAAAGGAACTTTTAAAATGTTCTGGAAGTGTTTTTGATTAAGCAATACAGCATAGAAGCAATGGTTCTCTTCAGTCATTCAAATGCTAGTGGAAGCATAAAAGTCAAGACTGCATGTTGAACATTTTCTTTTGATAGTTATAGAACTGCTTGGTTAAACTAAATGGAATCATGTGCTATTTTTTCATAATCACTGACCTGTATTGATTGCCACTGTAGTTTGGTATTTACTTTGGTGGTCTGTTTCCCTCATGTCCTGGAATGCAACTCAGAGCTCCAGGCAGTGAAACCATCTATTGTTTGTTGCCTGAAAGCACACCCTGCATGGTCCTCCTGTCCAAGTTGGAAATGTTATGCAATTAAGGACTATTCAAGTATTTTATAAACAGTAGCACACAATAAGTCCACGTAAGGGCCACTGCTCCTATCTCTGTGTTGGGTTTTATTTGAAAGATATAGTCTGATTTGAACTTCTTATGCAAATCAGAAAATCTTATTAATGGGAATGAGCTATATCCTTCAGGAAAAAAAATCTCATGGATCGCTCATGGTCATTTGATGAATTAAATTCTTGTCTTCATAAGTTTTGCATTGTTCTTTTTTAAACTTTGGTTACACTTGTTTTATATGAGCATTAGTAACTGAGCACTAGAAGATGCTCAGTATCTATTACAGGATCAAATCTATTATTTAAAATAACTCTTTCACTTAACTTCTAATTGAAAGAAAATATTATTATCTAGAATTTTGTTATAGTAATGTTTGGGATTTGTTAGGTGTTTTAATAATAAGAAAATGATACTGCAAAAAAATATAAAATAAAATAAAATATTTAGTCTTTTGAAACTCATACGACTTAGATGGCTTCATGTCGTCATTATTGCCAGTTAAAAACAGCCTAGAGGGGAATTCCCATTGAAGTGCAGGAGAAATGAACCTGACAAGTATCCATGAGGTCATCCGTGAGGATGACCCTCACTCAGTGGGTCAAGGATCTGGCATTACTGTGAGCTATGGTATAGGTCACCAATATTGCTTGGATCCCAGGTTCCCAGGCTGCTGTGGCTGTGGCATAGGCCAGCAGCTGCAGCTCTGATTGGGCCCCTAGCCTGGGAAATTCCAAATGCCACAGTTGCAGCCCTAAAAATAAAGAAATACATACATACATACATGCTTCTGTAGAAAAACACTTGGAATATCTGTATGAAATCTAGGACTTTCACCACTCTTTATTGTGATTCTAAATGTTCCTGATAGGAATTTTCATTGTGGTTCAGTGGGTTAAGGATACAGCATTGCTGCAAGCTGTGGAGTAGGTCATAGATGTGGCTCGGATCTGGTGTACCCATGGCTGTAGCATATGCTTGTAGCTGTAGCTCTGATTCAGCCCCTAACACAGGAACTTCCATATGCAGTAGATGCAGCTTTAAAATGGAAAAAAAAGGCCCTGACATAGTATTCAGAAGAAATAGAAAGCAAGGTAGGAGGAAAGGGTCTTTCTTATACCTCTGTCTTGTAAGCTTATTGTACTCATTATTCACATGTTCTAGAAAATCACCATTGTTAGGCATACAGGTACAGTTGAAATTTAACTTTTTAATACCACATTACCTGGTATAAAGCAAGCATTGACCTGAAACAAACAGACTGCCAGATATAGCTCCAGTAAAGATAGGTTTAACTGGAATCAGCAGAGATTGTAACTCAGGGTTAGATACCATAGTGAGCCACTAAGAATATGGGTTTTCCCAGAGTTTTTGTAAGTTACCTGACAGTTACATAGTACTGCACTGTCAAATATGGAGATGGAAGGAACTTCAAACAAAAGGTAGAATTTGTATTCAATACATTTTCTAAAGTCAAAGCTTCAACATGCAACAGACTAATAACACTAAACATATTGGAAAAACAAAGTTAACGACTCTCCCCTTTTCCAGTGCTTAGCGTATATTGGGGTCCTATGAATAAAATAGAAAACTGTAATACTCTTCAGGGAAATATTATTGACAGTAACAATCATAAACCACATTTCTCTGAGAATTTAGGCACATCTACCATCTAAGAATGCAGGTATGGCTCCTAGACGAGGACTTCTGCCGGGCTCAGAATTTGGCAGAACTTCTGGTTATTACACAGTCTTAGTATAAGCTGGAGATACATATGGACTCAAAAACACAGTACTTTTCCTTTCAGAACATTTGCCAACTTTTAAGTTGCTTGAGGTGGGAGATTAAATATATAAGCTAGAAATCTCTGAAACACAAGAGAGGATGATTTTTCACCCACTTCTTGCAGGACAGACAGTTCTATTTCTTAATGGAAAGCTCGGGATCTATCTGCCCTCGTAACAGGGGTGAATTGGAGGACAAGGCATCTTTCCAAAATCATAAGGGTCAATTACTAATTGGAAGAAGTTTATTAGTCTTGCTTTCATCAGAGAAATGATGAAACTTCCCTTTAGAGAAGTCATCTGGAACATCTTTCTTTGCAGGCAGTTAACCAATGGACAGAGTACTAAACATGAGAGCAGGAAAGAATATACAACCAGTTAAATACTAAAAGCAAAAGTATGTAGAAACACAAATTAGAGTTGGGAAGTAAGGACCTAAAAATAACTCTAATAATAACTTTTAAAAATTGAGAATGAGAGTGTGGGGACATTCAGCAAAGAATTGGAATCATTAGAAAGAATAAAATTGAGTATTATATATTTCTATTTTATTCTCTGGACCCCATACATGGATCTTTGTATTCTAAGCACTGGAAAAGGGGGGGAGTGGTTCACTTTGATTTTCCAATATTTTTAGTGTTATTAGTCTGTTGCATGTTGAAGCTTTGACTTTAGAAAATGTATTGAATACAAATTCTACCTTTTGTTTGAGGTTCCTTCCATCTCCATATTTGACAGTGCAGTGCTAGGTAACTGTCAGGTAACTTACAAAAACTCTGGGAAAGCCCATATTCTCAGGGGCTCACCATGGTGGCCAACTCAAATTGAGTTGAAAAATACATCTAGAATAGCAACTTGTTGAATATGTTTAATAACACATTGAATATTTAAAAATAGGAATTGTCTATTACATTTAGAATGGATTAGCAAAGAGGTCCAATTATACAGGACTATATCCAATCTCTTGGGATAGAACATGATGGCAAACAATATGATAAAAAAGAATGTTAATATATGTATGATTGTGTCAGTCTTATGTACAGTAGAAATTGGCAGAACATTGTAAATCAACTGTATTTTTTTAACATTCAAGTTTTCTTTTTGTTTTTTTATTACTCAAATGAACTTATCACGTCTGTAGCTGTATAATGATAATAACAATCCAATTTCACAGGATTTCCATCCCATAACCCAAACACATCCCCCCACCTCCCAAACTGTCTCCTCCAGAGACCATAAGTTTTTCAATGTCTGTGAGTCAGCATCTGTTCTGCAAAGAAGTTCAGTCTGTCTTTTTTTCATATTTCCACATGTCAGTGAAAGCATTTGATGTTGGGGTCTCATTGTATGGCTGACTTCACTTAGCATGATAATTTCTAGGTCCATCCGTGTTGCTAAAAATGCTGGTATTTTGTTCATTTTAATGGCTGAGTAATATTCCATTGTGTTTATGTACCACATCTTCTTGATCCACTCCTCCTCTGTTGATGGACATTTAGGTTGTTTCCATGTCTTGTCTATTGCAAATAGTGTTGCAATGAACATTGGAGTACATGTGTCTTTGAGAGTCATGTTTTTTTCTGGATAGTTGCCCAGGAGTGGGATTGCTGGATCAAATGGTAGTTCTACATTTAGTTTTCTGAGGAATCTCCATACTGTTTTCCACAGTGGTTGCACCAATTTGCAATCCCACCAACAGTGTACTGGGGCTCCTTTTTCTCCACACCCTCTCCAGCACTCAGTGTTTGTAGACTTTTGGATGGTGGCCATTCTGGCTGGTGTAAGGTGGTACCTCATACTGGTTTTGATTTGCATTTCTCTAATAATGAGATATATTGAACATCTTTTTGTGTGTTTTTTGGCCATTTGTATGTCTTCTTTGAAGAACTGTATGTTTAGATCTTCTGCCCATATTTTGATAGTGTTTTTTGTTTTTTCGGTATGGAGCTGCAGAAGGTGTTTATGACCTTCTATATCACATTAGTTGTAAGTTCCAAACAAAAGACCCCTAATATTAACACTCTTGACCTTGTCACTTTCTGCCAAACTCCTTATTTTTAACATTTTTAAAAGTTATTTTAATATTTTTTAAAAAATTATTTTTATTTAAAAAATATTTTTTAAAAAATTAGTTAAAAATAATGAATTTGACAAGGCCAAGAGTGTTAATATTAAGGGTCTTTTGTTTGGAACTTATAACAAATGTGATATAGGAGATCATTAGAAAAATACATGCTGCTGTTACCCAAATACTTATAATGATCACCATGAACCAGCCTTAAGAAGACAGGCTCCCAACAAATGCTCTTTCACATTGGCATTGCTTGAAAAATGAATGAACTTAAAAGTGCTTCCACAGAAACCAGCAATCCTACTCCTGGTCATATATCCTGACAAAAATTTCATATGTTCTACAAAGCACTATTCACAATATGCAAGACATGGAAACAACCTAAATGCCCATCGATGGATGAATGGATTAGGAAGATGTGGTACATATATACAATGTAATGCTACTCAGCCATAAAAAGGACAAAATAATGCCATTTGCAGGAACATTTGATGGAACTAGAAACTCTCATATTGAGTGAAGTAAGTCAGAAAGAGAAAGACAGACACCACATGTTATCACTTATGTGTGGAGTCTAAAATCTGGCATGAATTACCGATTTACAAAACACAAAAGATCATGAACATGTAGAAAAGATTTGGGTTTTCCAGTGGGGCAGGGAGTGAGATGGCTTGGGAGTCTGGGGTTAGTAGCTGAAAACATTGCATTTGGAGTGAATGGACAATGAGATCCTGCTGTATAGCATAGGAAACTATATATCTAAGCACTTGTGATGGAACATAACAGAATAATGTGACAAAAAGAATGTATGTATATATGTATGACTGGGTCTCTTTTTCTGTACAACAGACATGGACAGAACATTGTAAATCAATCACAATAAAATTATATAAAAAATTGTTTAAATACTTCCCATTTGGCCTAAAACCTAGACTTTTTTATATCTTTCAGAAGCTAGATGGCACCATAGAAATATATAACCATCCAGTTGGTAGGGAAATCTCAATTAATCTTGAAGAATTTTCTATTTTTTCAGTGTTCCTAAGGATCTTTAGTGTAATCAGGATATCTAATTATGCTAGACAGCGTTCTTTTCTCATTATGAATATATGTTCTCTAGATTTTTAAATTTTCTTTAAAGAAACACTTTTGATACTTCAGTAAGTTGTCATTAGTCTTCTCTCTTGCACATGAAGATCTGACTCTCATGTTCCAATAGACCATCACCAAACCAAAAGCCCTGATTCTATATTTCTCACACTTGATATCAATAACCCAGTAGGCCTGGAGTAACTTTATAGCAGACCAGTTAAATACAATTGATTTAAAATTGAACTCATGTTCTAGAACAAGCATCAAACTAGCAAAGGCTAAGGATAATTTAACCATAAATAAGTCCTAGAGAAACTGTCAAATCAAGGCAAAAATGTACTAGCAAATTCCTTGTAAGAGGATAAACCCTTATTTATGGAATATGACAGGCTAAAATAAATTCCTCCTCTTAAGTCTAACTGGAATCCTAATACTGATGATATTCCACTCCTAGGGTATTATGGGAAATATATCTTAGTGGGTCTTTGAAAGAGGGTACCTAGGCAAAAGAACTTAAACACAATTTGGGAGTTACACCAAAAATCCAATAAGGGTCCATCAGAGTTTTTAAAAAGAATTTATCAAGCTAATAGCTGTTACACGGATGCAGACTCTGAGGGCTCTACATTAGAGTACTAAGTATGAACTCATTGGGAAAAGTATCCCGGATATAAGAAGAAAATTACAAAAGTGAGATGGTACATTTGGCATGAAACCTTCTCACTTGGTAGATGTTGCTTTTAAAGTGTTCAACATCAGGAAACTTTGACAGAAGATAGAAGATGCGAAAAGGAATTCTACTTTTCTGGCAACAGCCCTGGATTCTCAGAAGGTAAGTAACCCAAAAAGAGGTAAGCCACCACTGGTGAGGAAACAACATGCTTATTGTAAGGAGGAAGGTTATTGAAGAAAATAACTGCTCTAGGTTAAAAGATAAGAAGCAAAACAGTAAAAGAAAATGGGTGCTCTCCTATGTTAGAGAGAGGGGATGACTCTGATGAGTAATGATGAGGCCTAGGGGCCTCCTTGGACTTGAGGCAAGAAATTCCAATTTCCCTTCAGGTGCCCCAGGTAACTTTGATATTGAGAAGATTTGATTTATTTTCTGATAGAGTGAAACATTTTTCATGGTAAACACCAAGGTGGCACAGAAAACACTTCAATACATGCCAGTCATGGACGTTTCTGGACTGGTACAAAATGTTCATTCTTAAAACCTCTAGAATGACAACTAGGGGAACTCACTCTGAAACACAGTTTCTTTTTTTTTGTTTTTCCCCTATTTCTTGATCCACAAGTTATATCTATAGAGATATATTGTACTATTTTTAAGTATTTTTCATTAAAGTATTGTTGATTTACAATATTGTGCCAATTTCTGCTGTGGAATAAAGTGATCCAGTCATACAAATATATGCATTCTCTTTCTTTTATCTTCCATAAAGGTCTATCCCAAGAGACTGGATATAGTTCCCTGTGCCATCCAGTAGGACCTCATCACTTTTCCATCCTAAATGTAATAGATTGCATCTACTAACTCCAAACTTCCCACCCATCCTACTATTTCCCCCCTTCCCCTTGACAACCACAAGTCTCTCCTCTGTGAGTTTGTTTCTGTTTTGTAGGTAGGTTCATTTGTGCCATATTTTATATACCACCTATAAATGATATAACATGGTACCTGTCCTTATCTTTCTGACTTACGGCACAAAGTAAGTATGAGAATCTCTAGTTGCATCCATGTTGCTACAAATGGCATTATCTTATCATTTATTATGGCTGAGTAGTATTGCATTGTATATGTGCACCACATCTTCTTAATCCCTTCATCTGTTGATGGACATTTCATTGTTTGCATGCCTTGGCTATTGTGAAATAGTTTTTATTATATGCCAGAATGTCCAAACCCTATTTTGTGTTGAGATTTTCTCTGAATTAAATGCTCAAGTAAGTTTTTTTTTTTTTTTGCCAGAAATCTTGAAATAAGTGTCCCACAGGCCTCACATTAAGTTTATAGAAGGTGCACATGGAAATCCCAGAAAAGGACAGAGTTCTCCCTCCCACCCCCAGGTCTCTAAAAATTAAGGCTAGGTGTGTGGAATGACAGCACCCAAGGGTAAACCACCTCCCAGCCAAAAACACATGGACAATATGAATTCCATCAGAAAGGGATACTAGGATGCCTAACCTAAAACAACATCCTGAAGCAAGATCACTTCTACCCCAGATTGACTTGTCCACATACCAGCCTGTGTATTTAGAAAAGAATAGAGAGAGATTGGAGTGTCTCTTGGATCACACCTCACTGGAAATGCAGTACACAAGGAATTGTGTTGATCCCTGAAGTGCTCTTGGACACTGTGTGCATAACCTTCACAATAGTGCCGATCACAGGAGAGATGCCCCCTTACAATGGATTCAAAAACATATAATGTTCCTAAGCTACAAATGACCATCCAATGAGTCATCCTGAACTGCATGATTTGTGCCAAAACTATCTCACCTCCCCCCAGATGAGGACCCAACAGATGAACCTGCCTCACTGAGTACTGACAAATGGGCTTTACTCAAGTGCCCCAAGATACAGAAAATATCAGATACCTGCTAGTGTTTGTGAATGCTTTTTCAGGATAAATGGAATCATATCCTACCCACACAGAAAAAGCCTTTAATGTGATTAAAGCCTTCCTTGAAGAAATTATACCCAGATTTGGACTAGCTAACATCTTTCAATGTGGGCCTGCTTTTGTCTTGAGTATAACCTAACAATATTTAAAATTATTTGGATTAATTTGAAAATTAGTCTTCATCCTGGAGATGACAATCAACAGGAAAAGTGGAGAAAATGATTCATATAATAAAATGAAACATTACTAAAATAGGTCAAGTGATTAACTTAACTTGGGCTAAAGTCTGGCCAGTTGTGCTGCTATGGATAAAAGTGGCTCCCTGAAGAAACTGAAATTAATCCCCTTTGAAATATTATATGGCAGGTCATTGTAGGTGTCTGCCCAGGAAGGAACGTTATAAATGCTCTGAAATACTGAGCTGTTGCCAATTATGTTAAAACTCTGGGCAGTCTAATAACATCTGTTCATGAGTTTGCCTCCAACATGTCTTCCTATGCAACTGAAGTAGCTTTACATCCCATCTGACCTAGAGACTGAGTCCTCCTTAAAATCTGGAGAGAACAAGGGCTTGAACACCAGCTGACAGCAAAGTGGACAGGACCACAGATGGTATTATTACTACGCACTCATCTGTCAAGTTAGCTAGGGTAAATACACAGACTCATCATACTCAGATTAAAGCAGCACCATTGTCATCAAAAAATAGCCCAACTCCTGAGAATAATGTTAAGGGAAGGGTTTGTGAACTTTTAGATGACTTAAGGTCACTTTTTTTTATTGTTATTCCCCAATACAATTTTTTTTCTACTGTACAGCATGGAAGGTCACTCTTTAAATAAGTAAGTATTGAGATTGTAATTTCATTTTAGCTGGAAAAGGGTCAGCTTGTTTAATCTTATCCAAATAAATAGCAAAAGAATGTGATAATGGCATAGTCAATGGTAAAATTAATGGATATGTATTGGGAACTGAAACCAAAACCCCAAGTTCAACAAAGTACTAAGGAGTTTCCTCAGGTTTAAGCTGTTGTAGAAAAAGAAGGAAAGAAGATTGCACTACTGAATAAAGAATTTAATCAATGCTCCTTGCTCAGGGCTGGTTAATTCCATGCCAAAATCACCCCCTCATCACCCTGATTCAACATGAAGTAGCAAGAATGGGCATCACCCCTTTCCCCCCCACAAGATTGTGGAATGGGGATTAACAATTCAGAACTTTAATAGAGAACATATTTGACTCCATATTAGATCTTGTAATCTAACCCTTGCTTTTTATTTCTTTTGCTTCACATTAAGAATGTTGCAGAAAAAGACAAATATCATATGATATCATTTACAAGTGAAATCTACAAAAATGATACAAATGAGCTTATTTATATAGCTGAAACAGAATTATAGCACAGACTTCAAAAAATAATTATGGTTACTAAAGGGAAAAAGTGGGGAGGCATAAAATAGGAGTTTGGGATTAACATATACACACTACCATATATGAAATAGATCATTAACAAGGACCTACTATATAGCACAGGGAAATCTATGCAATATTCTATAATAATGTATAGGAACAAAATCTGAAAAATAATTAATATATGCATACATATAACTGAATTATTTTGCTATACACTAATATGGCATTATACAGCCAACATAAAATTAAAAAAATAAATTAAATTAAAAAATATGTTTCCTACAGGCTGACATATACAAGGTTACTGTTTGTCAAGCCTCTGAATTTTAAGGGTTTTACAGTTTTCCAATTGTATAGAGATAAAAAGTTGCACAACAGAGAATAACATTTGTCTCGGTGGTGGTTTATAGGAACATCATGACATGATCTAAGTGGACAGCTGCCAGAAAAAAGGATTGAGACACCAAGAAGTTTGCAACAAGAACCCCCCTTCATCCCTTTAGTATAAAAGAAGCCTGAATTCTGACTTGGGTAAAATGGCTTCCTAAGACACTCATGCATCATCTTCTCAGTCTGCTTTCCTTCCAAATACAGTCACTATTTCTTGTCCCAACACCCCATCTCCCAATTTACTGGCTTGCTGTGTGGTGAGCAGAATGAGTTTGGACTTGATAACAGTAGAACTGTCTGTGTCTTGACTCTGCTTTTCATTACACAGCTGTATGGATTTGTTAAAGTTCTCACAGAACTTAAAACTAAATAGTACATTTTAATTTACAAGTAAATATATAATTTACCATATGTAAGTTAAAAATACTTTTTAAAATGCTATCAATTAACCAAAGCATCACTAGGATGTTACGCATGGCCATTACCCTGATCCAGTCTAAAGGGTGTACTTCATCCTCATTTACCAACCAAACTCCCTTGACAATTCCATTTCCAAGGTCAGCCTGCATGTTTTGAAATAGTCAGAGTTAGATACGATAGGAGGTCTTGTTTGCTGCCCAGAATCATCTGTTCATCACAGACACTCTCATGCTTTTGGTTAATACAAATTATAGAGAGGGACATATAAACAAAATTCAATGATTTTAGAAAAAATAACATGTTGTTTGTTATGTTGCAAATGTTACAATATTTGCACAATGCTGTAACATAGTGCTGTGTTTCAATAACAACAAATTAAAACACATCAAGATGGAAGAACAACTCATTCTTTTTTAAAGGTTATTTATAAATAATTAGCAGACTTTATCTTAATGACAAAATTTTAGAGGAATTTATTATCCTGATTGTATGAATGTTCAAAGGAAAATCTGAAACATAGGCAGATATCAGTACTGATATAGATATTATTAATCATAACCTCTTGAGACAGTTTTCCCAACTCTGAGATACTATTTCAAGCGATGTCCAACTTCTAATGAAAATACACAAAACCTGAAGATTTAATAATGCTTTATAATGTCAATATCATATAGAAGCAGCAACAAAGTTGATGACCAAATGTGACATTTTTAAAATGTAAGATATGTGTGCAAAGACTAGTCTCCAATAGCTTGCTGTAGAATATCATAATTATGAAAACCACAACTACAGAGCAGGCAACTTTTTTTTGAAATATCAGTAGGTCATTTTACAGCCTTTCTTCTTATTACTCTCCCATTGTTATGCAGAGCATATTAAATTCCTGTGAAGTCCTAATGAAATGTGTCTGTACTGTCTATAGCCATAAGAGTCCTTATACATACACAGCAAAGAAAACACTCTTGGGACACCTAATGTGTCCAGTCATACTACACTCAATAAAAGTATCAAAACATGCATTGCTGACAAAAATTTTTTCCCACAAAAGAACTTCCTGACTCAACTGAAAAGATGCTAAAAATGAAGTATCCACAACCAAACATCATAAAACATTAATACAGAACTTTCTCCTTTAGCATCATATTCAAGCTTGTATATTAAAACATTTATTTACTTCACACAGCAAAATTTCTGGTGGGATGATAGGAATTGTCCTATGCTTTTAAAGTAACATCAGAGGGCTAAGCTTCTTATATTTTCCTGCTTTTCCAGGTATAACATCTGCATCCTTCCAAGAATGAAATTAGGGGAAGCAAAGGACAGAGCACTTGCTGACATCTGCATCCATCTCATTAGAAAGAATTGAGCCATCTCTTCACACTCACCTGTAATGAAGGCTGGGGGATTGAGTATTGCAAATGCTCAATCCAATCCATTTGGAGATGGAAGATTTACACTTGCCTATCCTCAACATGTCTACAACATCATCTGCATCTTTTTATGTGAATCTCTGTATTAGTTTCTCTTGCTGTTGTAATAAATTACCACAAATTTAGTGACCTAAAGCAGCACACATTTATTAACTTACAGCACTATAGGCCACAAGTCCAAAATGGGTCTCACTGACAAAAATCAGTGTTGGCAAGGCTGCATTTCTTCTTGTGTGCTTTAGTGGGGATCCAGTTATTCTTGTTCAATTAGGTTATTGTCAGTGTTTAGTTCCTTGAGGCTCCAGCACTGAAGACCTTGTTTCCTTGTTTGCTGCCAGTCAAACATCATTCTCAAGTTCTGGAGATGACCACAGTCCTTTAGAATGAAATGGGGAAGAAGAGTATTGATAATTCTAATTGAAAATGATCAATTTTCATTGATAATATCAGTTCAAAAATTTAAATATTTTAAACCCTATGGAAAGGGTTAAAGACATGGGAGAATAAGACACATTAATGTAAAGCAATTGTGTGGATTGGGTCATTAAAAATAATTTCTAACATTTCTATATTTTTAAATTAATAGATTTTTTTAAAATTATAAATTGGCATAGCATAGTTTGTAGTGCAGTGGTGAAAAAGATGAAAAGATTCAAAATAAATTCATATGGGGCCAAAATTGCTAGGTGGAGCATAGAGATATGTGCAGAGTAAATAGGTTGAGACAGGTGGAAGGTGGAAGATTCTGGTATAACATTCACTTAGGAAGAGAACTAAGTACCTGAAAGCTTTTCTTTTGGTATTGTGATTTGAGTAATTCCACATGAGTATACAGTGGGCTAAATAAACATGCTCCCAATATTTATTAGTTCTCTGAAAGCCCTAGATATTTTTTCCGGATCCTGAGGTAGGTGATAGCAATATTCATCTGCCCATACACTCATTCAATCCCTCCCTCAAACATTCATTACTTTTACAGCTTTTGGCCAGTTTTCATGTTATAGAATCAAAGAATGTCAATAAATACAAGTATGAAGATATAGGCAATAGTTTAGGTACAATTTAATACAAAGATCTTAGCAGATTGAATTGTGTTTTTTTAATGAAAATATGATGCACATCTTGATTTATTCATAAGACAGGATTATCATGTAGGCATAGAGTAGTACAGATACTTTTTTAATAAATACTTAAGCACAGTAAATTTTGGATACGTATTTAAAAGTATCTTAAGGATTTCTTGTTGTGACTCAGAGAGTTAAGAATGTGTCTAGTATCCATGAGGATGCAGGTTTGATCCTTGGCATTGCTCAGTGGCTTAAGGATCAAGTGTTGCCCTGACATGTGGTGTAGATCACAGATGCAGCTCAGATCTGGCATTGCCATGGCTGCATCGTAGGACAACATTTGCAGTTCCAATTCAACCCCTAGTCTGAAAACTTCCATATGCTGTGGATGTGGCCCTAAATAGACACACAATTTTTTTTTTTAAAAAAAGTATCTTAAAACATTTATGAATAAATTCATCAAATATTTATTAAGTAATACTTTTCTGAATGCTGCAATCACATCCTTGTTCCTAAGACTGCATATCATGGGATTAAACATTGGAGTCATAGTGGTGTAGAAAAGAGAGAGCAGTTTGTCAATTCCTGCAGAGTGACTGGATTTGGGCCTTAAGTAGGTAATAGTAGCAGATACAAAAAATAAGAACACAAACAGCAGGTGAGAAGAACATGTGGAGAAGGCTTTGGTCTGACCTCTGGCTATTGGAAACCTCAGAATAGTGGAAATGATTTTGCTGTAAGAGCCAAGTACCAACATGAAAGGGCCAGAAACAAACAACAGGGCCACTACATAGACTGGCAAGTTGTGCACAGAAGTGTCTCCACATGCAAGATTCAGAATGGGGGGAATGTCACAGAAAAAGTGATTTATTTGGTTAGAATGACAGAAGTGCAGAGAGAAAATCTGGCAGGTTTGTCCTATCTGCATGGGGATTCCACTGATCCAGGAACCAACAGCCAGTTGGATGCATATCTTGTGGTTCATGACTAGAGAATAGTGCAGAGGGTTACTAATGACCACATAGTAGTCATAGGCCATCACAGCCAAGAAGAAACATTCAGTGGCTCCCAGTATAAGGAAGAAGCACATATGAGAGGCACAGGCCAGCATAGAAATGCTTCTATCCTGAGTGCAAATGTTAACTAGAATCCTAAGGAGAGTGACAGACACACAGCAGATTTCCAAAGAGGAAAAATTTGCCAGGAAAAAATACATGGGTTTCTGGAGTGTAGCATCAAGCCTAGTTATTACTATTATGAGTCTATTTCCAATTAAGATAATGACATAAGTGATGGAGAACACTGCAAAGAGTAACCCTTGGAGGTTTGGAAGGTCAGAAAATCCCTGGAGTACAAATTGCATCACTGTGGTCACATTTTTCTCTGCTTCCATTTCTTCATATTTCATCTATGGGAATGATTTAATCTGCTCTACTTTTATTCCACTTTCATTGGCCCTTATTTTCTTATGTAAAACAGGATTATATTCTTTACAGTGTTTCAACTTTTGTATAAAAACAAAACCTATAATTGCTCTACTTGTAAAATGTGAAGTATATTTTTCATTATTATTAAATGTATTTTAAGAAAAAAAACTACTTAGTCTCCATTTTCTGTTATGGATTATCATATTCTTTGTTTCTGAAGATATGATTGTAATTTTGCTAGTCATCTGAAACTCAAAATGCAAAATCTGAATTTATGTTTGACTGTGTCATTAATTTCCTTCTTCCAATTGAGATGATTTTCACCTCACCTCCTCATTCTATTTTATATTATAATCAATTACAAATTAATATTATTGCACAAGTATATATTTCGTAAGTCATGTAAGACAACTTGAGGGAAAAATTGGGTTTTTTTTTCAAGTGATAGCAATGTCTTTGTCTTTCTATTTAATCTATTTTATCATAAACAAAATTAATGATCTGATCACTCAATATTTGGGATGCTATTTAATTTTTAAAACTGTGTTTTCCAATATAAAGTCTATAAAAACGCCACATAATTTTTTTTTTTCCCACTGTACAGCAAGGGGGTCAGGTTATCCTTACATGTATACATTACAATTACAGTTTTCCCCCCACCCTTTCTTCTGTTGCAACATGAGTATCTAGACATAGTTCTCAATGCTATTCAGCAGGATCTCTGTGTAAATCTATTCTAAGTTGTGTCTGATAAGCCCAAGCTCCCGATCCCTCCCACTCCCTCCCCTCCCATCAGGCAACCACAAGTCTCTTCTCCAAGTCCATGATTTTCTTTTCTGAGGAGATGTTCATTTGCGCTGGATATTAGATTCCAGTTATAAGTGATATCATATGGTATTTGTCTTTGTTTTTCTGGCTCATTTCACTCAGGATGAGATTCTCTAGTTCCATCCATGTTGCTGCAAATGGCATGATGTCATCCTTTTTATGGCTGAGTAGTATTCCATTGTGTATATATACCACCTCTTCTGAATCCAATCATCTGTCAATGGACATTTGGATTGTTTCCATGTCCTGGCTATTGTGAATAGTGCTGCAATGAACATGCGGGTGCATGTGTCTCTTTTAAGTAGAGTTTTGTCTGGATAGATGCCCAAGAGTGGGATTGTGGGGTCGTATGGAAGTTCTATGTATAGATTTCTAAGGTATCTCCAAACTGTTCTCCATAGTGGCTGTACCAGTTTACATTCCCACCAGCAGTGCAGGAGGGTTCCCTTTTTTCCACAGCCCCTCCAGCACTTGTTCTTTGTGGATTTATTAATGATGGCCATTCTGACTGGTGTGAGGTGATATCTCATGGTAGTTTTGATTTGCATTTCTCTTATAATCAGCGATGTTGAGCATTTTTTGATGTGTTTGCTGGCCATCTGAATATCTTCTTTGGAGAAATGTCTATTCAGGTCTTTTGCCCATTTTTCCATTGATTGATTGGTTTTTTTGCTGTTGAGTTGTATAAGCTGCTTATATATTCTAGAGATTAAGCCCTTGTCAGTTGCATCATTTGAAACTGTTTTCTCCCATTCTGTAAGTTGTCTTTTTGTTTTCTTTTGGGTTTCCTTTGCTGTGCAAAAGCTTTTCAGTTTGATGAGGTCCCATGGGTTTAATTTTGCTCTAATTTCTATTGCTTTGGGAGACTGACCTGAGAAAATATTCATGATGTTGATGTCAGAGAGTGTTTTGCCTAAGTTTTCTTCTAGGAGTTTGATGGTGTCCTGTCGTATATTTAAGTCTTTCAGCCATTTGGAGTGTATTTTTGTGCATGGTGTGAGGGTGTGTTCTAGTTTCATTGCTTTGCATGCAGCTGTCCAGGTTTCCCAGCAGTGCTTGCTGAATAGACTTTCTTTTTTCCCATTTTATGTTCTTGCCTCCCTTGTCAAAGATTAATTGACCATAGGTGTCAGGGTTTATTTCCGGATTCTCTATTCTGTTCCATTGGTCTGTCTGTCTGTTTTGATACCAGTAGTACACCATTTTGATGACTGTGGCTTTGTAGTATTTCTTGAAGTCTGGGAGAGTTATGCCTCCTGCTTGGTTTTTGTTTCTCAGGATTGCTTTGGCAATTCTGGGTCTTTTGTGGTTCCATATAAATGTTTGGATTGTTTGTTCTAGTTGTGTGAACACTGTCATGGGTAATTTGATAGGGATTGCATTGAATCTGTAGATTGCTTTGGGTAGTATGGCCATTTTTACAATATTGATTTTTCCAATCCATGAACATGGAATATCTTTCCATTTCTTTACATCTTCTTTGATTTCTTTGATTAAAGTTTTATAGTTCTCAGCATATAGGTCCTTTACCTCTTTGGTCAGGTGTATTCCGAGGTATTTGGTTTTGTGAGGTACAATTTTAAAAGGTATCGTATTTTTGTATTCCTTTTCTAAAGTTTCATTGCTGGTATACAGAAATGCAACTGACTTCTGAATGTTAATCTTATATCCTGCCACTTTGCTGAATTTATTAATCAGTTCAAGGAGCTTTGGGGTTGAGTCCTTAGGGTTTTCTAGGTATAGTATCATGTCATCTGCATACAGTGACAGTTTGATCTCTTCTCTTCCTATATGGATGCCTTTTATTTCTTTTGTTTGTCTAATTGCTGTGGCTAAGACTTCCAAAACTATGTCGAAGAGCAGTGGTGAGAGTGGGCATCCCTGTCTTGTTCCAGATTTGAGTGAGAAGGCTTTCAGTTTTTCCCCATTGAGGATTATATTTGCTGTGGGTTTATCATAAAAGGCTTTGATTATATTCAGGAATGTTCCCTCTATACCCACTTTGGCGAGGGTCTTGATCATGAATGGATGTTGAACTTTGTCAAATGCTTTTTCTGCATCTATTGAGATGATCATATGATTTTTGACTTTTCTTTTTGTTAATGTGGTGTATAATGCTGATTGATTTGCCTATGTTGAACCATCCTTGTGCACCTGGGATGAACCCAACCTGGTCATGGTGTATAATTTTTTTGGTATGTTGTTGGATTCGGTTGGCTAAGATGTTGTTGAGAATTTTTGCATCTATATTCATCAATGGTATTGGGCGATAGTTTTCTTTTTTGGTGGTATCTCTGTCTGGTTTTGGAATGAGGGTGATGGTGGCCTCATAGAATGTCTTTGGGAGTATTCCTTCTTCTTCAACCTTTTGAAAGAGTTTAAGGAGGATGAGCACCAATTCCTCTTTATATGTTTGATAGAATTCACCTGTGAAGCCATCTGGTCCTGGACTTTTATTTGTAGGGAGTGATTTTATGACCTCTTCAATTTCATTTCTAGTGATTGGTCTGTTCAGTTGGTCTGTTTCTGCTTGATTCAGTTTTGGCAGGCTGTAAGATTCTAGAAAATTGTCCATTTCTTCCAGATTGTCAAACGTGTTGCTGTATAGTTGTTCATAGTATTCTCTTATGTTTTTTTGTATTTCTGCTGTATCCGTTGTGATTTCTCCTTTTTCATTTATAATTTTGGTTATTTGGGTTCTTTCTCTCCTCTTTTTAGTGAGTCTGGCCAGGGGTTTGTCAATTTTGTTCACCTTTTCAAAGAACCAACTCTTGGTTTTATTCATTTTCTCTATTGATTTTTGAGTCTCTATTTTATTGATTTCTTCTTTGATCTTCATAATTTCCTTCCTTCTGCTGACTTTAGGACTTTTTTGTTCTTCTTTTTCTAATTCATTTAGGTGGAGGGTTAAGTTGTCAATTTGGGATCTTTCTTCTGTTTTGAGAAAGGCCTGTATTGCTATAAATTTCCCTCTGAGCACTGCTTTCGCAGCATCCCATAGATTTTGAGAGGTTGTGTCTTCATTATCATTTGTTTCAAGGTAGTTTTTAATTTCCTTCTTGATTTCCTCATTGACCCATTGGTTTTCTAGTAGCATGTTGTTTAGTCTCCATGTAGTAGGTTTTTTCTCTTTCCTTTTCCCATGGTTGATTTCTAATTTCATGGCATTGTGGTCAGAGAAGATACTTGAGATAATTTCTATGCTCCTAAATTTATTGAGATTCGCTTTGTGTCCCAATATGTGGTGGATTCTTGAGAATGTTCGATGTGCATTTGAGAAGAATGTGTGTTCTGCTTTTTTTGGATGTAGTGTCCTGAAGATATCAATGAAGTCTAACTTTTCTATTGTTTCCTTCAAGATCTCTGTTGCTTTATTGGTTTTCTGTCTAGAGGATCTGTCCATTGATGTGAGGGGGGTATTTAGGTCTCCTACTATGATTGTATTCTCATCAATATCTCCCTTTATGTCTGTTAATATTTGTTGTATGTATCTGGGTGCTCCTATATTTGGGGCATATATGTTGATGATAGTAACATCCTCTCCTTGGATGGATCCCTTAATCATTAAGTAGTGTCCTCCTTTGTCTTTCTTTATGTCTTTTGTTTTAAAGTCTATTTTGTCTGATATGAGCGTTGTGACTCCTGCTTTTCTGTCATGTCTGTTGGCGTGAAATATTTTTCCCCACCCTTTCACTTTCAATCTATATGTATCTTTTGTCCTAAGGTGAGTTTCTTGTAGGCAGTATATTGAAGGTTTTTTCCTTTTTATCCATTCAGCCACTCTGTGTCTTTTGATTGGGGCATTCAGTCCATTGACATTTAAGGTGATAATTGATAGATGATTATTTATTGCCATTTGAACCTTGTGTTCCAGTTGATTCTATGGTTCTCCATTCTTCCTTTCTTTTTTTTTTTTTTTTTTTTTTTGGTTGATGGTCTCCTGTTATTATCTGCTTGACTGTATTTTTTTTTTCATTTTTTGAAAATGCGATATTTGGTTTTGGCTTGTGGTTGCCCTGTTTTTTAAGTATGCTAACCCCTTCCCATAATTGTGTGTTTTAGCCTGACGGTCCTGTAAGTTCAAACACTTCATTACTATACTAAAATTAAGAAGAGAGACATACAAACAAACAAAATGGGTTATTTACTTCCTAACATCCCTTGCCCACATTTTATGGTTTTGATGACTCTTTTTTATTTTATTCTTTTTAATTTTATTTTGTTTGAAGCATGTTCATGATTAAATCTTTATGTTGGCTTATTTGAGTGACTGCTCTCTTATTGCGGTTTCCTCAGTCCTAGTTCTTCCTCTTCTTCTTTTTTTTCTTTTCTTTTTTCTTCCGTTTCCTTCCTTTCTTTTTGGTTTTGAAAAGCCCTTTCAATATTTCCTTTAACCTGGGTTTTGTGTTGCTGTATTCTTTAAGTTTTTGTTTGTCGGGAAAAATTTTTATTTCCCCTTCTATTTTAAATGATATTCTTGCTGGATAGAGTATTCTAGGTTGCATATTTTTTCCTGTTAGCACTTTAAATATCTCTTGCCATTCCCTCCTGGCCTGTAGTGTTTCTGTAGAGAAATCAGCTGATATTCTTATGGGGGTTCCCTTGTAGGTAACATTCTGTTTTTCCCTTGCTGCCTTTAGGATCCTCTCTTTATCACTAACTTTTGCCATTTTTATTATGCTGTGTGTTGGTGTGGGTCTGTTTGGGTTCAGTTTGTTTGGGGCCCTCTGTGCTTCTTGTATCTTGAACCCAGTATCCTTTAGATTTGGGAAGTTTCCATCGATAATTTCTTCAAATATATTTTCCATCCCCTTATCTTTTTCTACTCCTTCTGGAATTCCTATTATGTATAGGTTGGCCCACTTTATATTATCCCATAGGTCTCTTATATTGCTTTCCAGTTTTTTGATTCGGTTTTCTGTCTGTTGACCAGATTGAGTGATTTCCATTATTCTATCTTCCATATCACTGATTCGTCCTTCTGCATTATTCATTCTGGTTTTTACTGCCCCTAGTTCAGTTTGCATCTCTGCAAATGAATGTTCTAGTTTTTCTTGGCTCCTCCTTATATTTTCTAGTTCCTTTCTGAGGGTATCTGCATTACTGTTCATATCTTCTCTTAATTCCTTCAGTATTTTCACTATTTCTCTTTTGAACTCCAGGTCTGTCTGACTGCAGAGATCTGTTTCATTGTTGACTGTTTTAGGTGAGTTCTCCTGTTGGTTTGACTGGGGGTGGTTTATCAGCTTCTTCATCTTGCTTGTTGTTTTCTTTCTCCTGAGGGAGTTGTACTCTCTGTTATCAGGCAGTGTTTGCCTTGTCACTGCCGAGGAATGTTTCCTGAGGGCTGGCGTTGTTGGTCAATCTTTTTTGAGGCAGTGTGGCTTTTCTGGAGTGTTGATGGGGCTAACAGTGTTTCTTTGAAGAAAAGGAGGACTTCCTGAGGGCAGACAGGACTGGGAGGTCCACTCCACGATGGTAGCAGATTTCACTTGGTCATGCAGAGCTTGCTCTGGTGTTTTTAGGCTGTGGGGTTCTTGCAGGGGGTTGGCAGTGTTGGGCAGCTGCTCCTCAGGAGTGCATCACCCCCTGGGGGCTGGAGCAGCTATCTGGGTCACTGAGAACCTAAGGGGCTCTTCCCTAGGGTAGCCCAACTCAGAAGGACAGCCTGAGAATGTAGGTGGATCTTTTCACAGTCTGGCCGAGCTTGTTGCAGCTTTTCTGGGCTGCAGGGGGTCCTGCCTGGAGCTGGCAGTCCTATGCAGCTGATACACTAGAGTACCTCCTGGGGGCTTGGGCAGGAGCAGGGCCGTTGGAAGCCCAAGAGGCTCCTCCCCGGGGCAACCCAACTCAGAAAAACCGTCCGAGAATTAGGCCGATCTATTCACAGCCTGGCTAAGCTTGTTCTAGCTTTTCTGGGCTGCAGGCCTTTTCTCGGGGGCTGGTGGTGTTTGGTGCTGCTCTGTGGAAGTGTATCCCCTCCAAAGGGCAAGCAGGCCTGTGCAGGGACAGCCCCTGTGGTGGTAGGCTTCAGGCAATTGTTGAGGCCAGCCCTCCTGGATGGCAGGCAGCCCCAGGTCTGGTGAGACCTTAGGGAGTGGCGGGGGTGGGGGGAGGGGATGCACTGGCAAGCACAGCTTTCAGCTAGCTAGCGGGCCTGTAAGCTTGCTGTGGTGTGGGGGGTATTCTATGGGGACCCACCCCTTCTTCTCTCCCCTCCCCAGCACGGGCGCAGACCAGGCTCTTCTCCCAGGTTCCCTCTGATGCGGCTTTCCACTTCCCCGCTCCCAGAGTATTGCTCCCTTCGTCTGTGACAGCTTTGTTTTCTAGTCTCCCAGGCAGTCTCTGCCGGGTCAAATGGTTTCTAGACCTCCCAAGCAGTTTCCGCTCTACCCCGCCCCCCCCAGCCCGGGGACTAACCTCTGGAGCTGAGGTCTCGGTGCCCAGCCCCCACCCAGGCATCTCAATTTTTGGTGACTGTGCCCGTAGTTCAGATGGCCCGTTGGGTTCTTGATCGGCTTTTCCGTACTCCGATTTACTGCTACACTCTTCTCTGCATCTGGAGATTTCTCCGGTTTGTTTGATCTTTCCCCGGTAGGTGACTTTCCAGGGTGTGGGAACCCTTTCTCCTCCGCAGTTCCCTTTCAGGAGCGCTCGTCCCTCTCAGATTCACCTTCTCTCACTCTCCTCTTTTCTCCCATTCTGCCCAATAATGTCATGAACTTCTTGCCGTTTTTGGAGTTTAGGTTCCTCTGCCAGCGATTGGTTGCTGTTCTGTGCGAGTCATTTATTCTGTAGATGTGCTTTTTTTGTTGTGTTTGTGGGAGAGGGCGAGCGTGTCTCCCTACTCCTCCGCCATCTTGTCCTCTCTCAATTTATATTTTAATAACAGATGGTGGTGAGCATCTCTTATGCAATTATTTGACTTCTGTATATTCCTTTAAGTAATAAAAAATCTATTTAAGTATTTGGTACATTTGCTAACTAGGTTGGTTAGTTCATTTCTCACTGTTGATTTTGAAACTCTCAGGAAGAAGTTACCTTGAGGCAGAATTTCTTCCTCAGGAAAACTTCTGTTTTGCTTGTAAGTGCTTCCATCTAATTGGTTGAGATCCACCTTATACAGGGTGATCTCCTTTACTTAAAACTTATTGATTTTAGATGTTAATCACTTCTACAGAGTATCTCAAAACAATGCCTAGGTTATTGTTTGATAGCTGGCCGGCCACTATAGCCTGGACATGTTGACATAAAACTAGCTGTCAGTCCATTCTTTATCAACTTGATAACCATGCTAATTTCCTTAGCCCTACTGATCTCCAAGTAACAGTAATAACAAAGACACAAATCCACTTAACATGATACATACAGCCAAAAAATGGTTATCCTTCTGCCAAAAGAGATACAAAATCCTGGGTTAATGTTCACTCTGATTGTTGATATTTCGATATATTCATAATAAAATGAAGAAGAAATACTCATGACAATTACAGATTATAGTCTTTGTTTCTTCAAGTTCTCATTAGTAATAACTAGTATTAATAACTCTCTTCTTCCAACATCCAATCTTATTCCCTTTGCCCCCAGAAAGCACTTCAGCTGGTCATGGCTATGACTTTGGCATGTGATGCAAAAGTTCATTCCTGATGGGTCTGGACCACTACTGTATCTGCCTCAATTGACTTGGTATAGTTTTACATTGAACTTTTTAACAGAACACACACATGCATATATACATACAGATTGCATATTGTATTGTCTAGAATAATAGAGACAATATAGTGTTGGTGGAGGGGTAGCCATAGATGAATGGAATTTAAGACAGTTTAAAAGTTGCCCCACAGAAGCATGAATGCTTTTTGACAAAGTTTCAAAACCATTCAGCTGAGAAAATATATTGTCTCAAAAGTGGTGTTGAAAAATTGCACGTGCAAAACAAACCAAAAAAAAAAAAAACTGAAAAATTGAGCCTCTATATAAACCTCAAACCTTACACAAAAATTAATTCAATGTTGATCCTGTGAGGTTGATGTTGTGATGATATTAGAAAAATAAATTTTGTAATATGGTTTTACTGTATTTCAAGGGATTTGACCATATTTTTCTGGCTACTTTTTTATATGTTTGAAATTTTACATATTTTTTAAAAAGAGCTACACTTTTGCTTTTCCTTACAAACATTAATTGTTTTTCCCTTTAATCATCTACCATGCTTCACCTGTAATTCTCAGTTCCCTGAAATCTCAGTAGTGACATTTACTTCCACAAACACTGATTTTATACCTTCTTCCATTTATGGTCCACTTTGAATTTCTGCACAAGAGCATTTTCTCTATAAGTGACAGATTAGGAATCATTATAAAGGTAGGGGGAGTGTCTAAATTATAAATGTCAAGAGAATACCTGCAAATCATAATCTATGCACTAATTAAAAGCACTACAGAACATGTAGCTAAAGATGTTTGATTATTGGACTCTATAAAAACAAATAAAGCACAAGAAAGACAAAGTGAGAGAATGTAGAGTAAGGCATCACTACAAAGGAATGTTATAGTCAAGGATGTTTTTTGGTTGCTTTCCAAAATATTTGAATGCCAATTATAATGAGTTAATTAAAAAGTGATATAGAAGAGGACTAATTCCCACAAGACAGAAAACAAAATATTTAAGGGGCACTGTTTGTTTTGAAGGAAATAAAAATTTTAGAAAGTTATTTGCAACTCCTAAAATTCAAACTGAATGTCAACAGAACGACAAATACAAAAACTGTGTCAATGAAAGAAATAATTTCATTCCAGTCTGTGAAGGCAAGCATGAACTTTTTCATCAAAAGTGTGATTTATGGTTTAGATTGGTTTTCTTAGTAAATTACATCTTTAATATCCAAATTCAGAAAGTCCAAATATTTACAGTATATTAACAGAATAATATGTTAAACTTAAGTTATATTCTGTTTCAGGCAACATCTACATTTTTCTGTCAGAAAATGAGTGAGATAAATAATTACAAGAATTTTGAAATGTATTGATAGAATGTAACAAAAGTTATTCAAATTTTTGAGGCTGTTTTGAAAAAAAATCTAATACAATAAAACTTACTGGAGAAGGCAGTAATTGGTTATTTTAAAAATGTTTTGTCTACAGATGAGATAAATTCATTTGAGTAATAAAAAATTAAAAAAAAATAAAATTGTTTTGAGTTCTATTGGTACTGGGAGCAGGAAGCAGAGGGCAGAACTCAGAGAGCCCTGAGTAGCCCCCTGCTGCTGCTGGCCTAGTTACCATCACATCCCTGGGAGGAGCTGCAGCTGCCACAGCCACCCCAGTCACAATCACCACAACCAGAGCGGTGATACCAAGACCTAGCAGCTGCCTGCTGCCCTCCCTCCCATGCTGGGATGCTCCCACCCTCAGGGAAAGGCAACTGCACCTGGGCAGACTCACATCAGTGATGGCATCTGCTTGGCAGGACAAGAACATAATTGCAACAAAGTTTCAATGAAAGAAACAGATATGGTCTCCTCAACAGGAATGACACCAAGGAAGATGTATTTGTACACCAGACTGCCATAAAGAAGAATAACCCCCCAGGAAGTACCGTGGCAGTGTAGGAGATAGAGAGACTGTGGAGTTTGATGTTGTTGAAGGAGAAAAGGGTGCAGAGGCAGCAAATGTATAGGCCTGTAGTTTCCTTGGATTCTCAGTCTTATTTATAGAGTCATATTCCTTTCCTTTGCAGCATTTGTCATAGTTGTAAATTAATTTTAATTATTGAGATTGTTGATGTGTGTCTATGCAACTACATGCAGGCATGCATGGTTGTTTCCTGTTGCCATTTGTCTTTACATACAACTGGTGCTCCATAAATAGTATTTGGAATGAATTGTGCTAATCACTAGTACAAGGTCACTTGACCAGATTCACACATTTGATTTTAGAATCAAGCACTAAATTCTTTCTAAATCATTTTGCTGGGGTGAGAGTGTATAAAAATATCACCAATATGAAAAGTGCTTTTAAGTGTAAGTTGTTTGCTTGTAATGGTGTTTTCCTAGGTAATAGTTCTGTAAATGATCATGTATTTTTAACTAGTAGGAACATTTTGAACTATAAGCATATTTTAAGTTATTTTAAGAGATTTGATAAAAGAAGTTTAATAATTCAAGTTCCTTTCATTTTAAATTCTCTGTGTACATTTATTCTGAAAATTAAAAGACTGGCTTAGATTATTATAAAATTATTTAAAATTAATTTGTAAAAGAATGAACATTTTTAGATGAAAATGGTAGTCATTTCTTCTTTTTAAAGAATGTTTACTGTAAGTTTGATAGGATGATTAAACCATGTGGTCTACATATCTAATTATTTAAAAGCCAATTCATTACATTTTGGCTGTAGTTTAGATAATTTCAGGTTGTAACATAGTCTTGAGTATAAAAGAGAAATTAAACACTGTATATTACATAGGTAAGTTTACATTTTTTGTGTGTATTATACAAGTAGAGGAATGAGATCCTCTTAAAGAGTTGTCTAAGATTTCATTCATATCTAATATTTGAATGGATGCTTGGCATTTATATGAAGAGAGGGAGAGGTATTTTAGTCAAAGGAACAGCACATAACACAGGTATGGGGTTTGTGTTAGTTCCTCTAAGCAATCAGAAGTCAGTAATTCAACCTGTAACCACAACAGAGTGTGTTGTGGTGGGATGGAGTGGGAAGCAGATCCGTGATTTGAGTCTGGAAGGACAATGTGAATGTAGAAATGAAATGGTCCCCACATGGCCCTCTGAGGGGCATGAACCCATCCTGAGCAGCAGGGTGCAGGGCAGTTGTGGGGGGGACCCAGAAAATTTGATCCCCGAGGGGCAGTCAGAGCAAGAGGGACAGTGGGGAGGGGCATGGCCACCTGCAGGATGTGAAGAGAAGGGCAGAATCTACACTGTCCCTCACCCCTCAAACCCTCCACTAAGGGAACAGGAAGTTGAGGACAGGGCATCTTTCTGATAAACTTGTCTTTAAATATCAGTAACCCTAGTGTGTCTGTATTTTAGTGACCTTTAATAGAAACATAATGTGTAATAATTATATTAATTACCAAAGGACAGGATAACATTTTACAAAATAAAATGATTATTACTCAGAGTCATTCTTCATTGCATGGTTAAACTTTTCTTGTGATTATTTCATCCTGAAATGATAACCTTATTTTGCTATATAACATTGCCATATTAACTTCAAACAGTTTAACAATGAAAGGATATTCTATGAATTAATTTTAAAAGATTATCATACATTTTTAAGTGCATTGGGTTTCTAATTATGTATGTTAGGGACTTTTGAGCTTTGTCAGAATAAAAGGAATAAAGTAGAATTCTAAATAGGATAGTTTGTAAAAGCATGAGTCTAGACCTTATACCAACAGTGTCACCAGGAAAAGGTGACCTGGATTAAAATGCCTTTCCTTTGAAGCAAATGCCTTTCTTCTTCAGTTCCATAGGGAGATCATAAGGAGCAAAACCACTTCATTCTGCTCTCTGTTCCAATCCTGTAACATAGTTCTACCAGAATTTACTAGGAAAATCTCCCTAATCTTAGTAGTTGCAAGAATATACGGTCAGGGCACTGGCATCTTCCTGATAAGACTTGCTGCTCTTAACCTTTGCAGGACACCCAACAGAGACAGAGACTCTGTGAGCCCTTCCTGTGGCCACCACCTCTGCCAATTTTGGAAATGGCTATGGAGTATGAGGTCTTTTCTCTTATGTTTGAACCTTGTGATTCTCATCCCTGTCACACATCATTTGTTGGGCATCACAAGATTGGTGTTGTGATGGCTTTTCACTCTACACACATTTTAAGTCTTAAGTAAGCCTTAGGCTTTCAGTGTAGCAAAAAATAGGTTAATGTTTTGATAAATGTATACTGTACCATGATAATAAGATGGTATATTTGATCAATGCTAAATAAACATCATAAATAAGATACTTAAGTCAGATTTCATATTGATGTTTTACACCTATAATTAATTTTGGCAACTTCCCTCATTCAAAAAACTGGATTATATTAAATTTTAGATCTAATCTTTTGTTAAAATGAATTTTTTTTGTTTTCCCATATATATTTGATTTTCTTGAGCCTGCATTTGTAGGTGGTAATTCCCTCTAGATATAGTAAGGTGGTTATTGATATGATCAAATTTATTGTGGAGCTCAAGTTCAGAAAGACCATGAAAACAGCATGAACATATTACTAATATTTGGAGGCATTCTAGTCATGTCTGTTGAAAATCAAGTAGCTTCCTCTTTCCTCTTACCTAATGGTGTAGGAATCAAACACATTTAGTGCAAGATGGAAAATGTTCCATCAGTGAAAGGTGCATTGCAATTTTCACAGAAGAAGCACTCTCCACAGGCTATCTACACATAAAAACACTCTAGTGATGCCAACTGTTTACGGGAAAGGTCCTTACTAGGGATCAAAGACCCTGGGCTCTCTGCCCATCTGCCTGGTGCTTTCCACATGGCACCCCTCCAGTGTCCTCACCAGAGGGTCCACTGAATGTGGCAATCTGCCAGCTGTTCTATTACACGTGTTTCATATATTCCTCTTGGAACATATAAAAAGGAAATCCTGCTTGGGGTTTGGTTTGAACTGCTTAATTCTATTACATATTTTTAAATCTTCTTTTAGTACATACAGACTCATTTGAAAGTATTTTTCATCTATTTACCTGCCTTTGCTTTGGAATGATTAGGTATAATGAATGTATGAAATATTATTTTATTCAGAAAATATGTGTGGCTCTTTTACTTTAAAAATTTACAAATGTACACTTAAAAACATCTCTTCTATTCATATTAACATGAATCTGAGATGCTTACAACACCTTGTGGTTTGTAAGTAGAAGACAGATTGTCTGAGAGGAATGGGACCTAGTGCGGTCATTAGAGTTTGTATGTCTGAGGGTCTCCTGACTCATAGCATGTGATTTGCAGGTAAGAGGATTTCACCATCACCATGCACTGTGTTTGGTAGCAAGTGGTTTGTCAGCTATTAAAAAGACGCAAAATAGGAGTTCCCGTCGTGGCGCAGTGGTTAACGAATCCGACTAGGAACCATGAGGTTGCGGGTTCGGTCCCTGCCCTTGCTCAGTGGGTTAACGATCAGGCGTTGCCGTGAGCTGTGGTGTAGGTTGCAGACGCGGCTCGGATCCCGCGTTGCTGTGGCTCTGGCGTAGACCGGTGGCTACAGCTTCAATTCGACCCCTAGCCTGGGAACCTCCATATGCTGCAGGAGCGGCCCAAAGAAATAGCAAAAAGACAAAAAAAAAAAAAAAAAAAAAAAAGACGCAAAATAAAACATTCACTAAAATACATTCTTGGGAAAATATTGCTACTTTGGATGCTTCTAGAATTGAGAATCCCAGATTAATACTCTTTTTTTTGTTTCCCTTTAAAGATACATTTTTAACCATTTAAAATATGGTTTCAATTTGAAATTTATTCAATATTTATTATATGATGTTATACTATGTAAAATACAGTAATGAGTTGTTTTACATAATACAAATTAAAAATAAATTAAATATACTGACTCAACTTCATCAACCTATGATGATGAAGCTACTGAGCTACTGAAGAACTGAGCTAATCTTTTCTAAGAATTGATGATGTGTGTTTGCTGAGTGAGCAAAACTTCTTATGCATTTGTGACTAGTTATATTTATTTATGAAATATCAAGCTGGAATTATGTTTTACTACCACCATGGAAGGTCACGAAGTTGACTGAATGGTAAGTCATTAAAACATATTTCTGCTATTATTACTTTTTTTTCTCACTTTTTATTACTCAAATGAATTTATCACATCTGTAGTTGTATAATGATCATAACAATCTGATTTCACAGGATTTCCATCCCTCAGCCCAGGCACATCCCCCCACCCCCTAAACTGTCTCCTCCAAAGACCATAAGTTTTTCAATGTCTGTGAGTCAGCATCTGTTCTGCAAAGATGTTCAGTCTGTCTTTTTTCAGACTCCACATGTCAGCAAAAGCATTGGATGTTGGTGTCTCATTGTACGGCTGACCTCACTTAGCATGATAGTTTCTAGGTCCATCCATGTTGCAAAAAATGCTGGTATTTCGTTCTTTTTAATGGCTGAGTAATATTCCGTTGTGTATATGTACCACATCTTCTGGATCCACTCCTCGTTGATGGACATTTAGGTTGTTTCCATGTCTTGACTATTTATTGCAAATAGTGCTGCAATGAACATCAGAGTACATGTGTCTTTGCAAGTCATGGTTTTCTCTGGATGGATGCCCAGGAGTGGGGTTGCTGGATCAAATGGTAGTTCTATTTGTAGTTTTCTGAGGAATCTCCATACTGCTTTCCACAGTCGTTGCACCAATTTACAATCCCACCAACAGTGTACTAGTGCTCCTTTGTCTCCACACCCTCTCCAGCACTTATTGTTTGTAGACTTTTGGATGGTGGCCATTCTGGCTGGTGTAAGGTGGTACCTCAGAGTGGTTTTGATTTGCATCTCTGTAATAATGAGTGACGTTGAACATCTTTTCATGTGTTTCTTGGCCATCTGTATGTCTTCTTTGGAGAATTGTCTGTTTAGAGCTTCTGCCCATTTTTTGATAGGCTTGTTTGTTATTTTTTGGTATGGAGCTGCAGAAGGTATTTATAAATTTTGGAGATTAATCCCTTGTCAGTCAATTCACTTGCAAAGATTTTCTCCCATTCCGTGTGTTGTCTTTTTGTGCTGTTGAGGGTTTCCTTTGCTGTGCAGAAACTTTGAAGTTTGATTTGATCCCCTTTGTTTATTTTTCTCTTTATTGTCAATACTCTGATAGATGGTTCTGAGAAGATGTTGCTGTCATTTATGTCAGAGAGTGTTTGGCCTATGTTTTCCTCTAGGAGTTTGATAGTGTCTGGTCTTATATCTAAGTCTTTAACCCATTTGGAGTTTATTTTTGTGTCTGGTGTTGGGGAGGGTTCTAATTTCATTCTTTTCCATGTGGCTGTCCAGTTTTCCCAGCACCACTTATTGAACAAGATGTCCTTTCTCCATTGTATAGTCTTGCCTCCTTTGTCATGGATTAGTTGGCTGCAGGAGTGTGGGTTTAATTCTGGGCCTTCTATCCTATTCCACTGATCTATATTTCTGTCTTTGTGCCAGTACCATGCAGGTTTGACGACTGTTGCTTTGTAGTATAGTCTGACGTCCAGGAGTCTGATTCCTCCAGCTCCATTTTTATTTTTCAGGATGTCTTTGGCTATTCTAGGTCTATTCTGGATCTTTCACTGGATTATTCATTTCTTTGTTTGATCTTTCTGGTGCTCCTATGTTATACTAGACACTGTTAGCTGCCTTTATGGACACATGTAAAGAAGGGGAAGGTCAAACAAAAAATGGGTTTTTACTTTTTTTTCATTTAGTGTCACACGTGCGGCATATGTTAAGTTCCATCCATCAGTGTGATACAGTACATTAACAAAATGAAGAATAAAAACCATATGATCCTCTCAATAGATGCAGAAAAAGCCTTTGACAAAATCCAACACCCATTTCTGATTGAAACCCTTCACAAAGTGGGCATAACAGGAACCTACCTCAACATGATAAAGGCCATATATGACAAACCCACAGCAAACATCATTCTCAATGGTGAAAAGCTGAATGAATTCCCGCTGAGATCAGGAACAAAACAAGGATGTCCACTCTCACCACTACTCTTCAACATAGTTCTGGTAGTCCTAGCCACAGCAATGAGAGAAGTAAAAGAAATAAAAGGAATCCAAATTGGAAAGGAAGAAGTAAAACCATTGCTATTTGCAGATGTCATGACGCTATACCTAGAGAATCCTAAAGACTCTACCAGAAAACTGTTAGAGTTCATCCACGAATTTGGCAAAGTTGCAGGATACAAAATCAATACACAGAAATCAACAGTGTTTCTATATACTAACAATGAAATAGCAGGAAAGGAAATTAGGGAATCAATCCCGTTTACCATTGCTTCCAAAAGAATAAAATACCTAGGAGTAAACCTACCTAAAGAAACAAAAGTCCTATACTCTGAAAACTAAAAGCCACTGATGAAAGAAATCAAAGATGACACAAATAGATGGAAAGATATACCATTCTCATGGGTTGGAAGAGTTAATATTATCAAAATGACTATACTACATAAGACAATCTACAGATATGAATCCCTATCATATTACCAAGGACATTTTTCACAGAACTCAAACAAAATATTTGAAAGCTTGTTTGGAATCACAAAAGACCCAGAATAGCCAAAGACATCCTGAAAAATAAAAATGGAGCTGGAGGAATCAGACTCCTGGACGTCAGACTATACTACAAAGCAACAGTCATCAAACCTGCATGGTACTGGCACAAAGACAGAAATATAGATCAGTGGAATAGGATAGAAGGCCCAGAATTAAACCCACACTCCTGCAGCCAACTAATCCATGACAAAGGAGGCAAGACTATACAATGGAGAAAGGACATCTTGTTCAATAAGTGGTGCTGGGAAAACTGGACAGCCACATGGAAAAGAATGAAATTAGAACCCTCCCCAACACCAGACACAAAAATAAACTCCAAATGGGTTAAAGACTTAGATATAAGACCAGACACTATCAAACTCCTAGAGGAAAACATAGGCCAAACACTCTCTGACATAAATGACAGCAACATCTTCTCAGAACCATCTATCAGAGTATTGACAATAAAGAGAAAAATAAACAAAGGGGATCAAATCAAACTTCAAAGTTTCTGCACAGCAAAGGAAACCCTCAACAGCACAAAAAGACAACACACGGAATGGGAGAAAATCTTTGCAAGTGAATTGACTGACAAGGGATTAATCTCCAAAATTTATAAATACCTTCTGCAGCTCCATACCAAAAAATAACAAACAAGCCTATCAAAAAATGGGCAGAAGCTCTAAACAGACAATTCTCCAAAGAAGACATACAGATGGCCAAGAAACACATGAAAAGATGTTCAACGTCACTCATTATTACAGAGATGCAAATCAAAACCACTCTGAGGTACCACCTTACACCAGCCAGAATGGCCACCATCCAAAAGTCTACAAACAATAAGTGCTGGAGAGGGTGTGGAGACAAAGGAGCACTAGTACACTGTTGGTGGGATTGTAAATTGGTGCAACGACTGTGGAAAGCAGTATGGAGATTCCTCAGAAAACTACAAATAGAACTACCATTTGATCCAGCAACCCCACTCCTGGGCATCCATCCAGAGAAAACCATGACTTGCAAAGACACATGTACTCTGATGTTCATTGCAGCACTATTTGCAATAAATAGTCAAGACATGGAAACAACCTAAATGTCCATCAACGAGGAGTGGATCCAGAAGATGTGGTACATATACACAACGGAATATTACTCAGCCATTAAAAAGAACGAAATACCAGCATTTTTTGCAACATGGATGGACCTAGAAACTATCATGCTAAGTGAGGTCAGCCGTACAATGAGACACCAACATCCAATGCTTTTGCTGACATGTGGAGTCTGAAAAAAGACAGACTGAACATCTTTGCAGAACAGATGCTGACTCACAGACATTGAAAAACTTATGGTCTTTGGAGGAGACAGTTTAGGGGGTGGGGGGATGTGCCTGGGCTGAGGGATGGAAATCCTGTGAAATCAGATTGTTATGATCATTATACAACTACAGATGTGATAAATTCATTTGAGTAATAAAAAGTGAGGAAAAAAAAGCAATTAAAGATGGCACAAATAGATGGAAAGATAGACCATGCTCGTGGATTGGAAGAGTTAATATTATCAAAATGACTATACTACCTAAGGCAATCTACAGATTCAATGCAATCCCTATGAAATTACCAAGGACATTTTTCAAATCATTTGAACAAAATATTTTAAAGTTTGCTATTATAACTTTAACCAAACAACTGAACGTGTGTGAGACATGTATTTTGGGAGCCATTGGTAGGTATAGATGGGAATATACCACTTGACATGATCAGATACCAAATATAACCTGCAGAATCATTCCATGTCCATTGAAGTGTCTTTAAGAGCAAATATTTGTGATACTTTCTATACTATTCTATGGTCAATATTTAAATAAAAGTATTTTGGGTGCCTTTAAATACAAATAATTGCATGGCAATCACTAGCAGTTATTCTGTTAAAACAAAAGTATAACTGTAATGATTATACACTTCCAGATTAAGCTATTCTATTTCTTTTTTTCCCTCTAAATATTTAACACAAATTATGCAAACTGGACAAAACTCTTGGGAAAGTAGAAATGTCCTTCCTGTTTCATTTGCTTATCTTGTGAAATCATGTAAGAATGATAATGACAAACCTGAATTTGTGGGACTCAGTAAGTCACTGCCAGCACTTTTTCATTGAAACTTGTTTGATATTAAATGGACTATATGATTATCAAGAGTTAGGTAAATTTTCAGTAAGATATTCAATGGATTATTCATTTCTTGGTTTGATCTTTCTGGTGCTCCTATGTTGCACTAGACACTGTTAGCTGCCTTTATGGAAACATGAAAAGAAGGGGAAGGTTAAACAAAAAAATGGGTTTTTACATTTTTTTTTAGAATCACACCTGTGGCATATGTTAAGTTCCCAGGCTAGAGGTGGAATTGGAGCTGAAGCTGTAGCGTTACACTGCAATCATAGAAATCCCAAATTCCAGCCAGATCCATGACCTATGCTGCAGCTTGTGGCAATGCTGGATCCTTAACCCACTGGGTGAGGCCAGGGATAAAACCCGCCTCCTCATGAATACTAGTTGGGTCCTTAACCCACTGAGCCACAATGGGAGCTCTGAATAATGAATCCATTAATTGTAGTAATTGTGAATTTATTAATTATAGTACATTTGTTGGCATTAGTTTTCATATAAAGTGACAGAAAATACAAAAGTCCTTTTCTTAGGTTGAAAAGAGGTTGGTCATTCCAAGACCAGAATTAAACTTCAGTTGCAGGGTAGCTAAGCTCCTTGACTAGGCTGCACAGCACAGCTGATGGAGAAGGATAAAAGAGGGGAAACCCTAGATTAAAAAAATCTGTCATACCTCTTAGATGTTTACAGGGGAACCAGTATGTTTACACTCTGCTCAGCATAATGTGAGATGGAGATGGGAAGAGGGAACTGGAGTGTTGATGCAGTCAGGTCAGCCTAGGCCTGATTGTTGAAGCCAGGTGTCAGGTGTGGGGTTAATTATACTACTGATCTTTTTTAAAAATTATTTATTTATTTTTATCTTTTTTGCGTGTGAAATTTTATTTTTTACAAAATAAAATACATATATTTAAATACAATTACATTCACACAGATTATTATATCATGGATCTTAAGAAGCAGATTATATGACTCCCTCTGGAGAAGTGGAATGGAAAATATGCTGAGACAAATAAGAAATTTATTCTATACTTTATCCCATTTTGTATGGCTTGCATCTTTACTATTTAGTATTATCTATTACATTTCAATGTTTCTTTAAAAATTAGTGTTATATTAAAATTGTGTATATTATGCAACTAAAAGTTATAATGAAGAAAGCCTTATATACCATTAAATATTTTATATAGCATAATAAAAAGAATAACTTAACTGGTAAGAATAACAAAAATAATACACCCTCTGAAAATAAGTAAAATATAAAATGCATAAATTGGTTAAAAAACAGTGTAACTATATAATTATGTCCTCACAGTTTGGTACATCTTAGTGATTCTTCAATATAGGCATTACACCATTCTAGTAAGTGTTAGGGTTACTTGTGACAAACAAGACATTAAGACCTTACATTGTAACATGAAGAGAAATGGTTATTGATAATACAATTGTATAACTGTATTATTTAATGATACAGTTGCATTATTTAATTATAATTATCATAAATTCTTTGATGGAGAGGAAATCAGAATCAGTCATAAGAGGATTTCAGCATTCCAAGAATGATGCCAAATGACCCCCGTTCATGGTGGATTATGGACTTATTTACTATGAGATATATTTCTTCTCCAGAGATTCCTTGTTTGTATATCAATAGCAGATTTTTTGTTGGAAGTTACTCTGAAGTTTTCATATAAAAGTCTATATGTATATAAGATTATTTTAACTTGGTGTTCTCATAACTGCAAGTTCATCTCCAGTGTCCTGCATTTTTACCCACCTCTTCTCATGATTTCTGATTTTGGTGGTATAATTGTGCATGGATTATTTCATATCTTTACTGTACATATAACTTTACTGGTGGGCCTTGTCATTTATGGCGTTTTTGTTTCCTGTTGCTGTCTTTTCCTTTCTGCCTAGAGAAGGTCCTTTAGTATTTGTTGTAAGGCTGGTTTAGTGTTGCCGAATACTCTCAACTTATGCTTATCTGTGAAGGTTTTGATTTCTCCTTCAAATCTGAATGAGAGCCATGCTGGGGTAGAGTCATCCTGGTTGGAGGTTTTTTCCTTTAATCATGTTAAGTTTATCATGCCACTCCCTTATGGCCTGCAATGTTTCTGCTGAAAAATCTGCTGATAACCTTATTGGGGTTCCCTTGTATGTTATTTGTTTCTTTTCCCTAGCTGCTTTCAAGATTTTCTCTGTGTCTTTAATTTTGGTCAGTTTGAATATTATGTGTCTCAGTGTATTCCTCCTTGGGTTTAATTTATATGGTATATGTTGTTCTTCCTGGATTTGAGTGAGTGGTTCCTTTCCCATGTTAGGGAAGTTTTCGGCTATTATCTCTTGAAATATTTTTTATGTCCATTTCTCTCTCTCTTCTCCTTCTGGAACCCCTATAATATGGATTTTGGCGAGTTTACCATTGTCCCAGAGTTCTCTGAGACTCTCTTCACTTCTTTTCAACCTTTTTTCTTTTTTCAGTTCTGCATCCGTAATCTCTTCGAATCTGTCCCCCACCTCTCTTATTCTTTCTTCTGCCTCCTGTATTCTGCTGTTAGCTGCTTCTAGTGATAAATAAAATAAATTTTTTATTTCAGATATTGTGTTTTGCATCTCTTCTTGTTTAGGTTTTATATCTTGTATCTCTTTGGTCAGTGTTTCCTGCAAGTTATCCATCTTTGCCTCCAGTTTATTTCCAATGTCTTGCATCATCTTTAGCATCAAAAATCTAAAGTCTTTTTCCTGGGGGCTAAGAATCTCCTCAGCGCTTAGCTGGTTTTCTGGGCTTTTCCTTTCTCCCTAATCTGAGTTATAGTTCTCCAGCTTTTCATTTTTATAGGTTTGTGGTATGGTGACCTTCTTACAGATAATAGAGTTGTAGACTCTCTTACTTCCATCTGCCCTCCATGTAGCTGAAGTCTGTGTGGGGGCTTGCTGTAGGCTTCCGGATGGGAGGGGCTCATGCCTGCCCCTTGGTAGGTGGAGAAGTTTCTAATCTCTCTGGTGGGTGGGACTTAGTCTCTGGATGGGATTTGAAGCAGTTATATGCCTGAGGGTCTTTAGGTAGCCTGTTTACTGAGGGGTGGTGCTGTGATCCCACTTGGATTGTTGTTTGCCCTGGGGCTTCTCAGCACTGATTGATGGGTGGGCCCAGATTTTCCCAAAATGGCCACCTCCAGAGAAAGGCAGCTGCTGAATATTCCCAAGAGCTTTGCTTTCAATGTCCTTCCTTCACAACAAGCCACATTCACCTCTCTTTTCCCACAATGTCCTCCAAGAACTGCAGTCTGGTTTGACCCAGATTCCTATGGAGAACATGCTCTGCCCTGGGATCCAGTGCACACGAAAGTCCGTGTGCGCCTTTTAAGAATGGAGTCTCCATTTCCCCCAGTCCTGTGGAGCTCCTGTGCACAAGCCCCACTGGCCTTCAATGTCAGATGCTCCATGGGCTCTTTCTCCCAGTGCCAGGTCCCCATATGTGAGTGTTTGGTGTGTGGCACAGAACTCTCACTCCTGTAGGTGAGTCTCTGTGAACCAGTTAGTTTGCAGTGTGTGGAGCTTCACACTGGGGAGGTATGGGATTTTTTATATCATGAAATCACCTCTCCTACCTCTTGATGTGGCCTCCTATTTTTCTTCTGGAGTAGGGTATTTTTTTAAAGTTTGTGGTACATTTGGGTGGAGAGATCTCAGATTTTAGTTGTGAATTTTGTTGTTTTTAGGAGAGAATTTGAGCTCCAGTCCTTCTATTCCACCATCTTAATCTTCTTTCCTACTGATCTTTTGTCCATACCATTGACCTTGAATAGTTGTGGGCATTAGGGGCACTAACCCTCTGAACAAGGGAAAACACACTGTAAACAACAGTAGGTCATCTGTGTCCTTGGCTGCTCTGCAGATTGTGTCATACTTACTGCATAGGGTTTACTATTAAAAAAATTGTATGTAAATGGGCCCGCACAGTTCAAGGGTCAGCTGTACTCAAATGTACCTAAAATGAAAAGAGTCACCACCTACCAATGGCAACTTATAAAAGTAAATCAGCAAGCATGAGTTTCTAAAAAGTAAGAGCTTTGTATAGTAATGTACATAGAATAACAAAAGTTTTGAAAATTATCATTTGTCAAAACAAGTATTACTTGTTTGTCTTAGTAATAAAAATGATTTATCTGGTGATTTAAAAGAATCTCTTTTATAACATATATTTTTCTTTAAACATTTGGAGAATTGCTGTTGTGTGTGTGTGTGTTTAGGATTGCACCTGCAGCATGTGGAGGTTCCAAGGCTAAGGGTCTAACTGGATCTGTAGCCTCTGGCCTCTGCCACAGCCATGCCAGATCCAAGCCATGTCTGTGACCTACAGCACAACTCATGGCAAGGCCAGATACTTAATCCATTGAGTGAGGCCAGAGACTGAACCTGCAACCTCATGGATACTCTTCAGATAAGTTTCTGCTCAGCAGTAGCAGGTACATCAAGAATTGCTGTTTTAACTAAGAGCAAATTCAAGAGTGGAAGCCAATAGTAGTCAAGACTGGGTACTGCAAATACTCATCTGGTTCCTACAGATTTGTGGTGGTGAGGGTTTAGTTTAATTTCCCATGAGGTGAAAGAATCATTAAGCATATATAGTCTGATTTGAATTTCAGCTATTTGCATTTCTTCTGAGAGAACTTTTTTACCTAATCCAGAAAAGGGATGCTTTGTAGACCCACTGACCCTCCTTTTTGTCCCTGACTTTTCACTGAGTTGCTGTAGCTCTCCTCTGAGCAGTGAATGAGTTCAATGACAGTGCAGATGCCGAATAATTTAGCTTTAAAACCAGGATCTATGGAATTCAACAGCATGGCTGCTCTTGCTTTTGAATCTATTGCCAAAAGACATGGCAAAATATCTGCTCCTCTCATGGAGATTTTAAGAGCACATCAAGTGAATGCTCAAGTAAAACATATATACTTAATACAGTTATTAGTTTATATGGACACTTCACTTTTTCAGTTTTAAAAATGATGAGGTTATCTTACCTCCTGGAAGTTTTACAAGATAGTATATTTTAAAATGTTTTTCCTGTGGTCCACTGTGTAAAGTATTTGGTTTAAAAGAGTCTGTTCTGTGTGACTGTTGATGGCTCAGACAGTGAATAGGGCCAGAGCAGAATGATCCCAGGTGCACTTTAGCAAAGGGGACTCCTGGTTCATCTGTTATTTATCTTTGACAAATTGGGCTGAGTTTTTCTGCATTTTCTTAGAAATTCATCTTTGTAGTATAGAAGATTTTGAAAGATATACATGGATGCATTTTGCTTTGAAAATTCTGAATCATAGTGTAATTTTGGGGACCTACTTTGTGCTCATTTAACCTCTTTTTTTTTGCTCTTTCTTATGGAAAAAGTATAATTATTTTCATGTTTTGCTTAATATCACATACTATATTTATTATTTGAATGCCAGTAGTAAAACAGGAAGTAAATGCTATTGTTGGTTTATTTATTTTCTTCCTACTAGATCCTGAAAAGTCAGTCTTTGCTAAGAAACTGTACAGTGTAACATATTTACTACATAGTATTACATGGCTCATATACAATTTAAAAGGAAAAATTTGAGAGTATCACTAATTACCACCAGCATCACTGTTACAATAATTGATTAAATCTCCTTGAGGAAACCCAATCTATGTTTAGTGAAGGATTATTATCCCTTTCCAAAGATCCAATGATTAGTAATATATAGATGATTTAAAAAAAACTCAGCTCTGGTAATTGCACACATTTAAAAACAAATCTTTGAGAGATAGTCTAAGCATGAATTATCCCAGGTGCATGAGGATATTTTAGCAATGTTGATAGACAGTTTCATGGAGGCTGCTTGTCTCATCCCAGGACCTTGGCATGGGCATTGGTGTCTCCATAGTTTTCTTTGGATGATGACTAAGCTGGTACCATTAACAATGGCCCATCTCATTTCTATCTTGTAACTGTTTCTGAGGAAATGCCAGAGGCCAGCTCTGGTGGCCAGGGAGTATACATCCCAATCGGAGATGAACAGCATAGGCGGAAAAATGGAGACAGCCTCTTTGGCCCTTCTTTCAGGGCGCTGGACTGCTCAGATTTTATTGGCATAAGTGGTTGACTATATAGACAGTTTTTCACAGTGTTAAAAGTACATTGGTTAACTATTAGACTTTGTTTTTTGATCACACAGTACAGTAGCAATACATCATGTTTTAAAATCTTTAGTCTAACTAAATTTAGTGAGTACAATTCAAGGACAAACAGGCACAGCATATCATGTGGGAAAGAGGAGACCCAGCACAAACCATCTCATGGCCAGCTAATTCCCACAAGCTGAAGAATTTACAAACACAAAAAATCCTGTCTTTAGACTAGTGTCTATCTTCAAAGTGTCCTTGGCAGGGAGACAGTGTGAAAAAATACAAATCAACTTAGCTAGCTACTGTTAAAAGTTTCTAAAGTCAAGGACAAAACTCACAGCTGGGTTTCTCTTGATCAAGAATAATATATGCCTAACTTCTATAGACCTCATTAAAATCCTAACTCTAAAGTTTACTGTATAACTGGTTAGTAGATAAACACTATGTTTAATTAAGTTGGATTTAAATAGGGGAAAGTCCCTTAGAATGAAATTCTTATTATATTATTATTGTAATTTTGTTAAATCACAAATCACCACAGGACAATAAGAATGGGAAATAAGAATAATAAGCAAATAATCAGGAAAGACTAAGGAAAACTGAATAACAAAACAGCAGGAAGGACTAGGTCACCCAAGAAACAATCCATGATCTCCAGTGCAAACATGGAAATTGTTTTCCCAGGAAAGCCCCAATTCTTCCCCATGAGCATCAACATGAGAGCTGTATAACCTGAGGCCTGCCTTCAGCTTTTACCATTCAGGCAGGCTTTTATCCTGTCCAGAGGCACACCTTTGGCATGTACCATTCAGGAGAGCTCCTTTCCTAGGTTAGGAACCTGCCTTCAGGTTATTCTGCCATCAGGCAAGGTCCTTTTTTTGAGTCCTATCATCACCTCGGCTCTCCACAAAGAAATAGTTCTCATATAGTTGTCATCTGTTATAGACAGTCATTTTATTTTTAAATAATTGTTAATTGTAGAAGTATAATCTTGATATCCTGGTGCCCACATATCTATCTAGCATCACACTACCCACCCCGACACACACACACACACACACACACACACACACTTTGTTATTTTTGGAGCAAGGGTCCAGATATAAAAACGTTTTCTTAAATGATGATTTTACTATGATTTTACTATTTTTGTTCAAACCTGCATCCATGGCATATGGATGTTCTCAGGCTAGGGTCAAATCAGAGCTATATTGGCCAGCCTATGCCACAGCCACAGCAATGCCAGATCCAAGCCACATATGCAACCTATACCACAGCTCACAGCAACACCGGAACCTTAACCCACTAAATGATGCCAGGGATTGAACCTGTGTCCTCGTGCTTACTAGTTAGATTCATTTCCACTGACCTATGATGGCAACTCCAAGATTTTACTATACTTGAGGAAGGTTTTTGTTAAGGAAACCTTTGAAGATTGACTTTCATAATAGCTTTCATTTTGTTGACCTTAGCAAAATTATACAATAGCTTTTCAAGATCATTGCCTATCTTTTCTTATTGAAATGTACCTTTGTGTTTTTAAATGCATTTATTTTATACTGGTGACTTGATTATTGACTTGAAATAAAGAAGTAGAAATAAAAATGAAATTTTAAGGGAAAGCCCTTTTATCTATTAATGGGAATATATTAGAATATGACTAAGAATATTTTATGTGTTTACTTTTTAATGATTCATGTATATTTGAGTGTGGATAATTATGCTTTATAGGTGGAGAGGTGGCAATGATGAAGTAAAATTAATTGCAAATTATGAGAAATTCATTCATGGGATTTTACAGCAGCAAAACATGGTGGAAGTAGCCTGATCTAATCCTTTGTTTTGCAGAGGGAAAGTAGGCCTAGGAAGAGAGTGCAAGACGCTTTCCTTGGTCACAGGGTTGGAGACACTTGAAACAGTGCCCAGAGTCTGATGAGACCAAGAAGCCATCAGTGACACCATAACTGCCAGGAAAGTCATTTATACATGTATGGCATATGGGTCTCTAAAGCTGTTCTAGATTTGATAAAGATAAATGTCACTAAAGTAGCATATATGGTAGTTAAAATAGAGAAAATGTCAATGTTGGTTTTTAGCTGTCTGAGAGGATAAAATGAAGCAAGATTTGTTAAATTATGGGAAAACTTGGAAAATTATTTTAAATAAACAATTGCATATAATTAAACATCATTCTCCAGTGCACTGCTTTTTATTTTCCTCTTTTGTTTTTATATTTAGAAACTCAGCACACCTATGGATATGTACTGAATTATGCTATAGAGTTGTCTCTATTTGGATATGAATTTCCTTTTGACTATTGCCGCTTCTGAAGGGTGTAAAGTTTTAAAAAATTATTTTTATAAAATAAGTATTTTGAAGGATATTTATAAGATACATGGAGATTATAAGGAATAATTCAGTGCACCTGTAAGTACACATGTGTACACACCACTGGACTTGACCACTGGCTTTACCCTTACCTGTGTGCCCCTTTCCAATCTCCTCATAACCCCACTCTCAGGTGCCCTTTGTGAGACCATGACCTGGCTTTCTGCTGCACTTGTTATCTGTGAGCCACATAAATGGAATATCTCCCTCCGCCCTGTATCTTGTGCACCCATTTTGTACTCATGATGTCTTTCTGAGCCTGGATGCTGTTGTCTGCAGTGGTGCTGCTTGCACAGCTCTGTGGTCTGTTCATCCTGCCCTGGATGAACACATGTCCCAATACCACTTGAGGTGCCTGAAGCTGTGTGGGTGAGCATCGTCCTCCAGTGCCTGCCCAGGGGCAGGATGCCTGCATGCCCAGGAGGATGTTTATATCATCCCCAATGGACGGTGCAGAACAGCATGGCTGTACCTACAGCAACATTGAAATGTTACATTTATTCTGTATTCTCACCCACACTGACAGAGATTTTTGCCTACATGGTAGTGTGACATGTTATAAGGGCTTTGTCACTTACCAGGGATGTTTTGTATGTTTTCTGGTACTTCTTGGTTTTGGTAAATTTCCCATTCAAGTCATTGTAAATGTGTTTACTGAATAGTTTCTTTTTGAAAACTGGCCTGTAGGAGTTCTAATGTAGTCTGGACAGCTGCCCATGGCCAGCTATTTCATATACTGCACATAAGTGTCTTCTCTGCTTCTTTTCTCATCCTCTTGAATTTGGCAGTGTTAGTATTTTCCACTTTCTTTGTGTCAAATCCATCTTCTGACACCCTCATTCCCAAGATCCTGAAAATATTGGCCCATGTTTTCTGACAAGCCATGTGGTTTTTGTCTTTCACTTTGAAACATATGGTATACCTGTAATAGTATACTTGTGTAATGTGAGATGTAACAGTCATGTTGTCTTGGGTTTGGGGGGTTTGTTTGTGGTTTCTTTTTTTTTTGGTGTTGTTTGTTTACTTCATTGATCAATTATTTGAGCACCGTTTTTTGGAAAAGTCCTTATTTTAGTCTGTTAACTTTTCCATAAATTAAGTCTTCATGTTTGTGCTGTCTAGGCTTTCTTTTATATGTTTTTAGTTAATTTAGGGACCCTGTGCTAATATTACACTGACTTATTTACTATAGATTTACAATCACTCATGATCTGGTAAGATAAGGACCTTCAACTTCTAATTCAGGAGTTTCTTAGACAATTAGACTTTGATAAACCTTTTAGAATCAGCTTCTCAAAATACACATGGTCCTTTTTGGGATTTCCTTTGGTACCACATTGAGCTTACAGATCAGTTTGTGTGAGAATTAATATTTATGATTTTAAATATCATAATATTATGATAATATTTATGATAATAAATCCTGAATCCATGAATATGGTACCTTAATTCTTATTAAATATATTAATAAAGTTATATAATTTGTCTAACATCTTTTGATATTTGCAGATATTTTATTTTTGGATGCTGTTATATTTATTAAAATTATTTTTATTTTTAATTGATTTTTGTATATTACTTAAGTGTAACATTGTCTTATGATTCTTCTAAATTCTCTGCATACACATATCACCTCTGATTAAAGACAGTTTACGTTTTCCTTTGGATTTTATTTTTTTTATCCTGCCAGATGTACTGGTTGGGACCTCCAGTACAGTGCTGAATAGAAGGGATGAACAAGAAAAGCCTTATTTATTTTACTGCCTCTATATAGAAATTTTTTAAAAATGGCTTCGTGTGGTTCAAAAGAATATGTATCCTGCAGTTCAGTGTAGTTTTATATACATCTCAGCTGAATCAAGTTTTTAATTATATTCAAATCAAATACAGGATTAAGTAAAGTAATTTTTGTGTGTGTGCTTACACCATCTATAAATTTTTGGCAAAAGCTCTCACTTTGATGATGGAATGTCAGATCTTTGTAGTTCATCTCACTTTTTGCTTTGTCTATTTTGATGTGATTACATGACACTATGTGTGATGATTGGAACCTTTAACATTCCGAAGGAACCCTCTTTACAGTCTTTGTTTCAAAGTCTGGTCTTATGTTCATAGAGCAGTTTTCTTTTGGTCAGTAGTCATCTAGTTTGTTTAAATGTTTATTTCCAACATTTTCTGTATACTTGTGTTTTCAGGGTTTGTTTGTTACTTTACAAACTGACGTTTCCTTAAAATTTTCGAGATTTACTTGAAGCATTCATCCATGTACACTCATTTGAAATATTACTACAAGATATTTTATGCCTTACATCTTTTGTAAATGTTTGTGTTTATTTTTTTTTCCATTTTTTTTAAGGATTGATGATGGTTTCTCCATTTTTTTTTGGTTTGTTGCTCTTTTTGACTGCTCTTTTATTGCTCTAAAAATTTTAATACACCACCTTGCTTATTAAAGTCTGAAGTCACTCATCCCCTCCTTAGTGAAACTAGTCGCTGTAGAAAGCTCACCACTAACCTCAACACTTCAGTTACATGCTAATTTATCATGTGTTCTATGTACACATTGTGAGCATCTGTAGGATACCATTTCTATGATCTTTATGATCAATGCTTTATTAGTTTACCACACACATTTAAACATTTTGGACATTATTTCTTCTTGACTTCTTAGATCATCTCAATTTCCTTTTGCCTAAAGTATATCTTTTAATATTTATTTCAGTAAAAGACAGTGGGTAGCTAACTCTTAGTTTTGTCCCTCTGAAAAAATTATCTTTGTTCTTGAAAAATATGACTAATACAATTTTATGACAACAGTATTTTCTCTAGAACAAAATTCTCTGCATTCTGATTTTCATTTTAGCCATTTAGAAGTCCAGTGTTAGCCATCCCTTTGAAGGGTACTTGGCTTATATCTCTGTTTTTACAGGTTTGCCTGCACATTGTTAACTTTCTGTAATTTTGTATAATATGCCTAGATCTTTATTAAGTTTTTTCTTTTATCCTACCTGGTATCTGTCTTACAGGTGTCTGGGCCGGCCTCTTTCCTTAGTTCTGGAAATTCTTGGCTACTTTCTTTTCTTACAGACATTGCCCCAACCTCTTGTCTCGGCATTGGATTCTAAATAATTTCTTCAAATGTAATCATCCAATTACTAATTCTGTCTTCACTTGCTTTAAATATGCTGTTAAACCCTTACAGTGAGTTTTAATATTTGCTAAATTTTCTAGTACTGCTTTTGAAAATCAGGGTATTTAAAAATAATTTCCTGCTCTTTAGTAATATGTTCAGTTTGACAAATATACTGAATCAAATTATTTTATATTCCACATCTATATTCAGCATCTGAATCCTAAGGTGGCTTCTGCTCATGATACTTCTAATAGCTAGCTTTCACGACTCTCTGTTTCTCAGGCATTGACTGAGCCTGTATTGTGGAGCCTTATCTGTGAGAATTTGAGAGGCCTAATTTTTTCCAGAAGGACTGCTGTGACCTCTTTAACATGATTTTGCAACAATGTTGTTCTTTCAAAAGTTTGTAAGCCACCTAAGTGTGAATAATCACATGGGTTGTCTTTCTCTGACTTAATGAGCATTAATTTTGATATTGTCATCTATTTATTTTCTCCCACAGCTATACAATGCCTTTAAAATATGAGATTTATAATTTATCCAAATTATTAAAATTATCAAATTAATTCTAGTGCTTGCAATAAGAACCCTGGTTTGCTGTGACTCAGTGCCTCTTAACCAAAGAAGGAACTTATTTTTCATTTGATTTTTTAATTTGTGTTTTTTATTTTCTCCATTATGGTTGGTTTACAGTGTTCTCTCAATTTCTTCTGTACAGCCAAGTGACCCAGACACACACACACACACACACACACACACACACACACACACACACACACACACACACACACATTATCCTCCATCATGTTCCATTGTAGGTGACTAGATATAGTTCCTTATGCTGTACAGCAACATATTACTGAATAACCACACCAAATGCAGAAGTTTGCATGTATTATTCCCAAACTCCAAGACCATCCCACTCCCTCCCCCTCCCCTTGACAACCACAATTCTGTTCTCCAAGACCATAAAGTTTATTTTTTGTGGAAATGTTCATTTGTGCCATATATTAGATTCCAGATATAACTGATATCATATGGTATTTGTCTTTCTCTTTCTGACTTACTTCATTTATTATGAGTTTCTAGTTCCATACATGTTGCTTCAAATGACATTATTTTTTTTCTTCTTTATGGCTGAGTAGTATCCCATTGTGTGTATATACCACATCTTCATAATCCATTCATCTGTCGATGGACATTTGGGTTGTTTCCATGTCTTGGCTATTGTGAATAGTGCTGCAATGAACATATGGGTACATGTATATTTTTCAAGGAAAGTTTTGTCTGTATATATGCCCAAGAATGGGATTTTTGGATCATATGGTAGTTCTATACTTAGTTTTCTGAGGTACCTCCATATTGTTTTCCACAGTGGTTTTACCAATTTACATTTCCACCAACAGTGAAGTAGGGTATGCTTTTCTCCATACCCTCTCCAGCATTTGTTATTTGTTGGTTTGTTAATGATGGCCATTCTCACATGTGTGAGATGATACCTCATAGTAGTTTTAATATTTGTTTTAAATGTTGGAAAATTATATATGATGTGGTTTTAGGTATGTCCATTTTTGGAAATATTGACTCATTTTTCCAAAATGATTCAGTAGTATCACTAATCTTGAATGATTTTTCTGTCGATGATGATGTTGAGTTTTTAGGTAGAAGTTACTCATGTTTCTGACTTAGTTTCAGGAAAAAGAAATAGAAGCATGCCATAAATAAATTACTTTTTAAAAAATTTTAAACTATGTTCATTAAGTGAAATTTGGGAAATAGAGGGAAAAATAGACAAATTACATTAATGTGTATTCTAAATACCATCTTTTAATTTTAACTTACACTATGATTATGTCTTGTTTTGCTCAACAATAAGCTTCATCCATCTTGTATGTAATTTTTTTCTTCATTTTTATCACTTGGTTTTCCTCTGTGTGAAATTATTACAGTCATAATTACATTCTAATTTCAGTAATGCAAAAATGGACATTCTTGGGCATGTCCCCTGGCACACAGATATATACATTTCTACTGTGCATGCCTAGGAATAAGATTGTCTAGATAAAGGCAGACTGTCTGCTAAAATGGTGTAGAACATTCACATACCAGCCTCAGATGAGAGCTCCCATTACTCCACACGTGTGATATAGTCTTTTTTTAACTTCATCTTTCTGAAGAATGTGTAATAGATTTCATTTCATTTTCATCTGCACCCTACTGGTTACTTAGATATATTTTCTTCTTTTTCCTGGCCATTTGGATTACCCTCTTTTGTAAAATTCTCTTTGTTATTGTATCCAGATGGAGGTACAGTGAGGTTCTGTCCTTCTTTTAATATGACAATGGCTAACAGAAGAGAGGGATGATTTATTAGACTTGCATAACACCACAGGGTCTTTCAGAGAAAATTTTGCACTTTGAATGTTAAATAACTTTATAAAATAGGAGTTCCCGTCGTGGCGCAGTGGTTAACGAATCCGACTAGGAACCATGAGGTTGCGGGTTCGGTCCCTGCCCTTGCTCAGTGGGTTAACGATCCGGCGTTGCCCTGAGCTGTGGTGTAGGTTGCAGACGCGGCTCGGATCCCGCGTTGCTGTGGCTCTGGCGTAGGCTGGTGGCTGCGGCTCCGATTCGACCCCTAGCCTGGGAACCTCCATATGCCGCGGGAGCGGTCCAAGAAATAGCAACAACAACAACAAGACAAAAATGACAAAAAAAAAAAAAAAAAAAAAACCAGCCTGTGTTTTTTGTCTTTGGATATACCAAGTATTGCAAGAGTTTCATAAATGTAATTATCTCCAGGTAATTTGTTTCCAAATTCTCAGAAACCTATGCAGTTTTCCCTAAAATTGATCCATCTGAGAATCTCCTGAGACTGGGGAGAGTTTCTGTGTTTCCTTTTCAACTAGCACCCTCACTATTCCTTTTCTTTATATTTTTATTTTTATTTTATTTAAAATTTTCTGAAACATCTAGTGTTATTTTAAATAATAATTTTCAATAATCTCTGCATAAACTTGATCTGAAACTTATGAAGAATAGTGTTATACTCAAAACTACCCTAGAATAGTGCATGTTTTTTGTGAAGTTCTTTTATTACATTGAGACATCTAAATCAGCTTTTACAATTTTTTCAGGGCTACAGGTCAGAATCAATACAGCAGAGCTGCTAAAATCTAGCTGCAACAGTCTTTACATTCATTTTAAATGTTATCTTCAGATTACAGCAAAGCAGAAAACAAATGTTAAGAAAAGCACAGTAACATATGCGTTTTCGAGTAGTCACTTAGGAAGATTGAAATCCTGAGTTTTTCTCATCTGACACATTCAAGCCCTTGATGCTCTTTGAGCAGCATGCAATCAAGCAGCACCAGTGAGATAGATTTCAGGAAACAATCCTTCTGTTAGTATGTCAATCAAGATTATTCAGGAAATCAGCCACCATTGAAAATGATTCTCCTCAGCACTGCCTTCCCCCCCGCTTCCCCCCACACGGATAAGAGTTTTGCAAATTTTGTTTCAAAGGGCATTAGGCGGCTTTGGCATAGAGTGCAGCCCAGCCTAAACAGATAACCATCAGGCTCTGGGGCCACCGCTGCCTATTCCCCACACTTCTCATCTGTTTTCCCACGGATTATAGCGAAGCCAGTGCTCCCTCTGAGTTGTTATCTTCCAGGTGTGGGAGCTGTAGCCCCTGGGGCGGGTAGGTGGCCAAGCTGTGCATGAAGCACCACTGCACAGTCCCACCTGCTGGACCCTAGATGGCGACCTTCATCAGGTGCACTGGTACATATCTGAGCAGCCTTGGAACTCTTCCAGGAAGAGTAGCATCTGCTGCTCCACAGTTAGACCTCCACAGCCACTCAGAGCCAGTGCCCTGGAAGCTGCAGCAGCCACAGGATGTTGTGCCCCTGGCAATCACCAGTGGGTATGGCTCCAGCATGCTGGCCCAGCCTGGGAAGGTGGCAAGCCTGTGGGCACCATCCAGGACCTGGTGGTTGGGCTGGCCAGTCTTTAGGGTCACATATATGAACACATGGTCTTTGTGGCCACCAGCCTGAAGCTTGTTTCTTCAAAACCACATCACCCAGGACCCCATACCATCGTGAGTCTGAGTCTGAAAAGCATCTGAACTCAGAATCCTTGGGAAGAGAACACCAGGCTAAGTACTCCCACCTCACAGCAGGACCAGAAGACTGTGGACCAAGCATCTGGTTCTCAGTCCTGCAGCAGAGCTGGCCCATTTTCTTTCATTTTTTAAAAGCAAGGAGTCCTCTTACTACTCTGCGAATTATACAAATTAGAAAAATGATATCTGACTTCCAAAACCTTAAACATAGGAAGACTGTGAAATATTTCTTTCCATGGAGCCTGAACTTGGCTTTAATCAAGCCTCTATTGGAGTTCCTGTCATGGCTCAGTGGTTAATGAATCTGGGCTAGGAACCATGAGGTTGCAGTTTCAATCCCTGGCCTTGCTCAGTGGGTTAAGGCTCTGGCATTGCTGTGACCTGTGGTGTAAGTCACAGATGCAGCTCCAATGCCATGTTGCTGTGGCTCTGGCTTAGGCTGGCAGCTACAGCTCTGATTCAGCCCCTAGCCTGGGACCCTCCATATGCTGCAGGAGCAGCCCTACAAAAGGCAAAAAAAAAAAAAAAAAAAAAAAAAAAGACTATCTATCCATCCATCCGTCCATAAATTTTTTGTGGAAAATAATGGGCTTGGACATGTTTCAGTCAATATAATGATGTTTTCAGATGAGGTTCTAATATCTTGATGAAATTTGTTTAGCATGTGTTTTTTTGTTGTTGATGTTAGTACACACTGAACTTATTGTCACAGAATATACCCCCTGAAGGAAAGAGTCAAATAACTGAAAAAATAAACAAAATCTATGAAGAGCATCATTGGCAGTGACCCTTTATATTATCTGAGCAATCCACTCACTGGAAAGTTGTTTTGCTTATCTGTTTATCTTAAAAAGAAGCAGGTTTTTTTAAATTAAATATAAAAATAGTATTGAAATTTATATACTGCCATTATCTATAAATTGAATAATATAAATATGACATTGCTAGGTTTTTGATGAACTGTATTTAAAACACATAAAATAATACCATTTTAGAAGAATAAGCTATTGGGAAGGTTTGATGAAATCAACAATACGTTAAATTTCTTAAACCCTTCATTGTTTTAATCAAGATTCTTAAAAGGGTAGAATAGTAGATATATTTAATTGCTATATCACAGGCAATAGAGAATATTGAGTAAAAAATAAGGATATATAATTATCCATTCATTCATTTATTAAATTCCTATTTTATTTATTTTTATGTTTTGAAATTTTTTAATTACTCAAATGAATTTATAACATCTGTAGTTGTATAATTATTACTTGGAGCTAGGTTCTTAGACTTTAGGGGAAAAGAGAAAGAATTCTTTGTCAATAATTTATAATTGATGGGCAACACACAAAAATATATATAGCAGTCATTTTCCAGTAATTATAAATGTTAAAATATATATAATTGAAGCTGTCATTTTCAATAGGGGGGTCAGACAAGTGTGTTCTGAGGTGTTTTTGAGCATGAAGTGAGGGAGAAAATTATACAGATAACTGGTGGAGGAGTGTTGAGTTTGGGCAAAGGGAATGGCAAACAAATATAACTTATTTTCAGACAGACAATCAGCTTTAAAAAAATGCATGTCAGTAATTCTGCAGCTTATGGTGATATTCCAGTCTTTCTAAATCTTTCACTTTATATATACTAGTATATGATAGTGGCTTATAAAAGGGTATAAACATATATATACTGGATATTTCAGGGTGACAGTTATAGCAGGAGAATAAAAGAGAAAAATTATTTGAGAATATCTATGGGTGTCTTTTAAAAATGTATTTATTCCACTAAGAAGTGGCATTTCTTAGAACAATAACAAAATATAGGATGACACTTGTAAAGAACTTTCCCAGCAGCACAATTTCATTAATAAATTATTGTTAAATAATTGCAGCTCCACAGAAATAATCTGGGTGATGAATCACAAAGAAATTAAGACTTTAAGTCTTTTCAAGACTATTCAAGTAAATAAAAAGTACTTAAGCCAATGCTAGAGCCCCAATACATAAGTATGAGAACTGCTTCCAACACTTTTTTCCTGTCCCATATGTATTTTTTGGCCAGAAATTCCTGTGTGCAGCCTTAGAATATGAGAGTATGTAGATTGTTCTTTGTCCTGAAGAGTCAGGACATTCCAAGGACAGTGCATTCCTGGTTTCAATTCAATAAACTGGAGTTGTTTAAAATATGATCATATTTGTAGGACATTGTGTTTCTCTACCAATCCACTTGCCAAAATAATTAATTCATTAATAGTGGTTTATAAAAAGTGCAGCCACAAATGAAGTAAGAATTTGATTAAATATCTATGCCAAAATTATACTTAAAAAATAATAACATAGTCTTAATATAATCTCATACACCATCTATGTTTAAACTTCCACAAGTGTCATCAAGATATATTTTTACATCAAGATTCAAACAAATTTATTTGTACTAGATTCCCTTTATCATGTAACTGTTCCAGCATTATGTAATATTATCTTCTATATATCATGTAGCAGTTCCTTGTGTGTATGTATTGAGATAATTATTTTTGAGAAATCATGTCATTTGTAGAATGCTTCATAATCTATATTTGGCTTGTCACTTTTTTGGTGTCATTTGACTTGTTCCTAAACAAATTATTTAAACTATTATATCAAGAATGGGAAGTTGGGAATTATTAGATGCAAACCACTGCATTTGGGGAGGATAAGCAATGAGATCCTGCTATGTAGCACAGGGAACTATACCTAGATTAATAGATTTTTAAAAAAGAAGCTTTATTAGTTCAGATTCAATCTTTTAGTTTCTTCTAGGCAAGGTTTCTTCATATGTGGTTCTGATTTCTGCCAGTTGCATCACATTTTGAGCTCTGTGTTAACTGCTTGTCTGACTTTTAGTAATGCTTAGTCTGCTTTGCAGATTCAAGTACTGTCAACATAATTACTTCATTTTAACATTCCCCACCAAATATTCACTTAATGATTTGAATACCCACTTAAATCACTGCCTTGATCCCCCATTCTTTTTTATTTTTTATTTTATTTATTTTTTATTTTTTATTTTCCCACTGTACAGCAAGGGGATCAAGTTATCCTTACATGTATACATTACAATTACATTTTTTCCCCACCCTTTGTTCTGTTGCAACATGAGTATCTAGACAAAGTTCTCAATGCTATTCAGCAGGATCTCCTTGAAATCAGAAGTTGTGTCTCGGAGTTCCCGTCGTGGCGCAGTTGTTAACGAATCCAACTAGGAACCATGAGGTTGCGGGTTTGGTCCCTGCCCTTGCTCAGTGGATTAATGATCTGGCGTTGCCGTGAGCTGTGGTGTGGGTTGCAGATGTGGCTCGGATCCCGCGATGCTGTGGCTCTGGCGTAGGCCAGTGGCTACAGCTCCGATTCAACCCCTAGCCTGGGAACCTCCATATGCCACGGGAGCGGCCCAAGAAATAGCAACAACAACAACAACAACAACAAAAGACAAAAGACAGAAAAAAAAAAAAAAAGAAGTTGTGTCTGGAAACAACCCAAATGTCCATTGACAGATGATTGGATTCAGAAGATGTGGTATATATACGCAATGGAATACTACTCAGCTATAAAAAAGAATGACATAATGCCATTTGCAGCAACATGGATGGAACTAGAGACTCTCATACTGAGTGAAGCAAGTCAGAAAGACAAAGACAAATCCCATATGATATCACTTATAACTGTAATTTAATATCCAGCACAAATGAACATCTCAGAAAAGAAAATCATGGACTTGGAGAAAAGACTTGTGGCTGCCTGATGGGAGGGGGAGGGAGTGGGAGGGATTGGGAGCTTGGGGTTATTCATTTTTTATTGTATTTCGTCTGAATTTCCCTTCATAAGCTGTTGGGTAACCTTGAAATACAATTTATGAAGGAATGACAGAATAAATATTTATCTCATTTATTTATTAATTTTCAGAACAATGACTTGATACACCCAGCAACCTTAATTTATCCTGATATATAGGCATAAGGAATTGAATTAATTTTATCTTTTCCCATATGTCTATTAAATTATCCCAACAACACTTATTAAATTGTCTTCCCTGGAGTTTCCTTTGTGGCGTGGGTTTAGAATCCACCTGCAGTATCTCAGGTCTCTGTGGAAGCATGCTTTTGATCCCTGGCCTGGTACAGAGGATTAAAGGATCCAGTGTTGCAGCAGCTGTGCTATAAGTTGCATTTTGTTGAGGGTTTTTGGAGGTGGACACACAGTAGAGGGAAAGGATGATTCCATGGAAGATGATGATAGCAGTCAGGTGTGAGGCACAGGTGAGGTGTGAGGCACAGGTGAGCTCACCAAGAGAATGGATGTTTAGGACTGTGAAAAAAATGAACATGTAGGGTGTGAGAATGATCACCAGTGTACTCACCTCCTAGAAGGTGGCAAAGCCAAAGAATAGCAGGTAGGGAATGTGTATATTGGAGCTTGAGACAGCAATGATAGCAGTGTTATTCACAGAAAAAGTGGTTGATTATGTTATGTTAAGAAAAGTTTAGTTGGTGAGCATAGCAAAGGAGTATCAAGGTGCCAAGCATACCCAGAGGTATGACCCAGCCATCAGGGCACAGAGCCTCTGTGACATGACCACTGTGTAAAGCAGGGTATCACAAGTGGCCACAAAGTGGTCATTGGCCATCACTGCAATAAGAAGGACCCTGTTACCACAGCAGTGCAGGACAGGAAGTACTGCAGCATAAAGCTAGAGTCAAAGATGCCTTTATCAGCCATGACCAAGTTCTCAAGCATTTTGGTAGTAACAATGGGAGAGTAACAAAAATCAACCAAAGAAAGGTGACTAAGGAAAGAATACACAAGGATGTGAAATTTGGGGTAAATTTTGATGATTACTATCAACCCAAGATTTCCTATCAGGGTGATAATATACATCATCAGAAACATGAGGAAGAGAAGAATCTGAAGCTCTGGGAAATCTGCAAAACCCAAGAAGGCAAAGACTGTCTCCATACTCAAGTTTCTTGAAGCCATTAGCATAAGGCCTTTGAAAAGAAGGGGTGGAGAATGGGAGCTGCTCTTGACAATGAGAAGATTTACAGAAATAAGTGTCATGACTTTTTATAGTAGACAAAGGAAAATGAGGAGATAGAATTATTACTCTTAAATCCTAGTTTCTTCCATACAGAACATGCTGAGGATAGACCAAAGTCTTGTCTCTGAAATGTCTTCACTTTCCCATTGAAATTGGTGTTCCCATAGGAAACACTTATCTTATTATAGTGTAGAGATTCACCCATTAGCTAATACCATAACATGTACATAACTATTAGAAAACACTTGTACATAAATGCATAAAATATTAAAAGAGTCTAAGAAAACATATACAATGTTGGCCACAAAGAACATGTATTGCTAGTATATTTTGCCTGTATGCACAAATCTATTCATGTCTTTCAGAGAATATGTTTCTCTTCTAAGGGTAAGGTAAATTAGAAAAATCTAGGAACAGAGCATAGCAATTCTACTTTAGCACCTTTTGTTCATTAATGTCTAATCTTCCCATGGAATATTTCAGATGCTGAGGAGGACAATGGCTCATTCATTTTGAATTCTGAATAGAGTGTACACTTTATCAGGATTTATAGCCTATGAATTCTCTTATCTTGCAGCCCTAGTCATTGAATAGATATCTCTTCAAGGTCTCAAGATATGTCAGGTAAGAATTCCTTCAGAAGTAACTAGTTCCCAGAGTTCCAATTGTGGCACTCTGGGTTAAGAATCCAACTGCAGCTGGCTCAGGTCCCTGCAGAGGTGTGGGTTCAATCTCCAGCCCATTACAGTGGGTTAAAGGATCCAGTGTTGCCACAGCTGCAGTGTAGATGGCAAATATGGCTTGAATCAGCCCCTGGCCTGTGAATTTCCACATTCTGCAGTTGCTGCCACTAAAAAAAAAAAAAAAAAAAAAAAGTCCTCATTGTTGTGAAAGCTTATCTATCAATTTAAGGTACATATAGAGAAATATGTATTATTATCTATTCCCAGCCCATAAGTTTATCCTAATCTTTGTGAGATGGTGGCCAGTGGTCTGGAAGCCAATTCTGCATGGCTCTTAGCTTGTGTCTTTATTATTATTGGACTCAGTATTAGATAGCATTTATAGTGACATAACATAAGTAAAGTTAAAGAAGATCCCAGTTACAATATCAAGAAAATAATACTCTTACTGTTTCATAAACAGCCTGAAAAACTTAGCTGCTTCAGAGAAGCAGGTCACCCCCATTGCATTTCTATGGAAACTGAGTATTCCTGGGCACCAAGTATTTACATTGACCTCTGTAGCCCTGGGGACTCAAACTCTGCAGGATCACTGGCAACTTATCCCCAGAAGCATCAAAACAGGTCATTAAAGTAAATGGCATGTCTCCTATACCATTTTAATGACTGAATTTCTTTGAAATTACACAGAATAATGGTGGCTTCAAGTTGACTACTAGGCTTTGCTTGCACATAATTGAGACGCTCTCTGGAACTAATAACTAAACTAAGAAAAAGCAACATTGGGATTCCCATCATGGCTCAGTGGTTAGCGAACCTGACTGGTATCCATGAGGACACAGGTTTTATTCCTGGCACTACTCAGTGGGTTAAGGATCCAGCATTGCAGTGAGCTGTGGTGCGGTATACATTGCTCGTGGGGCTCAGATCCTGCATTACTGTGGCTGTGGTATAGGTCAGCAGCTGTAGCTCCCATTCAACCCCTAGCTTGGAGACCTCCACATGCCTCAGGTGCATCCTAAAAAGACAAAAGACAAAAAAAGGCAACATTGTATATATCTAATGAGGTTCACAATTGGAAGTTGATTTGCATCATTCTCTTTGCATTTTGATTTGTCTCTTTCCTGAATACATAGTATATTAAACTATTCTGTTATGGATCTATTTCTCATTTACCAAAAAATGACAAAAATCAGATATAACTTTCCAAAATTTGTATGAACAAATATGCATTTTTTATACCCAGTGTGCACATTGACGTGATTATTTTCCTAGAAAGTATTTAGTCGAGATATGTTTTCTGTGTAAGTTATTATACATAGAATACAAATCAATTCACAGTAAGTTACTCTGTGTTTAACGGGACTCTGTAGGATGGAACCATTAGTAGCTGATTTCTGTCCAATTGAAATCAGAAAAAAATACTACACTGTGTTCCTCTCTGTCCTCATGGTTGAACACATCACTGATCTCTTCTCTCATTTGATTTGTATAAAATACCTAGTAAGCTAAACTGATTTCTCTCTCTCTCTCTTTTATATTTTTGCACTTTTTAGGGCTGTACCAGCTGCACATGGAGGTTCCCAGGTTAGGGGTTGAATCAGAGCTGTAGCTGCCAGCCTACACCATAGCTCATGACAATGACAGATCCTTAACCCACTGAGAAAGGCCAGGGATCAAACCTGCATCATCAGGGATGCTAGTCAGATTTGTTAACCACTGAGCCATGAAGGGAACTCCCAAATTTCTCTCTCTATATAGCTCACAAAACTACTTTGTAAATTCTGTTAAGCTGTCCTCCTTTTCTTTTCATTTTTCTTTTTTTTTGGAGGGATGGGTAAATAAGTTTTTGAAAAGTGTTCTAGGCTATTTTGAATAATATTCGAATATGAATTCATTTTGCATTTCAAGAAAGATTTACATCAACACTGTGGAGAAAGAAATTTGGGCTTACATGGGCCAGTTTTCTGAAACAATACAATTACCCACCTTGAATATAAATGTAACCTCATTTACATCTCATAGGATTAAGGAAAATCTCCTGAGGCATCCACATGATAACCATTTTCCATTTTCCCCATGATTTTCCTAGACAGAGGTCAAGTTCCTAATGTCCTGAACTGAATAGGAACATACTCCTCTTCTCACTTTATGTAATTTTCTGATTTTCTTGTGATGTTCTTGTCCCATCTCTTTGGCTAAGAGATTACTCAATGTATTAAGTTGTGGTCATATGTATTTAGTTTCTTATGCATCTTTTAAGGTTTCTATATTTAGAAAGACTGATTCCTGTATTATTTTCCTGCAACTCCTATAATAAATTTACCACAAATGTAGTGGTTTAAAATACGACATAATTATTATCTTGAAGTAAGCAAGAAATTCAGTATGAATCTTTTGGGACTTAAGGAGTCTGCAAAACTGGTTCCTTCTAGAAGTTCCAGAGGACATCCATCCCTTGCTTCTTCCTGCTTCTGGTGGCTGCCGACATTCCTTGGCTTATGGCTGCATCCCTCTAATCTCTGCTCCCAAGGTTACATCTCCATCACTTCCCTAACAAATTTCCTTCTTCCTCTCTCTTATATAGGCACTTATAGTTGTATTAAGGATTCAGTCAGATAATCCAGGATAATCTTCGTATCTCAAAATCCTTAATCACATCTGTAAAGTCCCTTTTGGTTAAAGGTAACAGTCACGGATTCCAGGATTTAGAGCCTGGGTGTCTTTGGAATCTCTTTTCAATCTATCATATTAATCCTCTACTTTTACCCAGTGAAGACATTTTATGTAGGTGTGTATATACTATGCGTTTATACATTTGTATATTCATGTGTTTATTTATCTTCATTCATTTAGCCCACAAAGTACTGGACAACACTATTCATTAAGAGGAAATATTGTTCCCCCTCTGGACTTGCTGTTAAAATAATTTACTATTTCTATTCTTATTTGATTTTTAAATCTTCTATATGTATCATCTGCCCCAATGAATAACGAGAACAGATTAATTCTTAACTCTTTTTCCACCTTTATATAATTCTTTATCCATTCCATCCTTAGTGGACAATTATGTGGTTTCCACATCTTGGCAATCATTTATAATTCTGCATTTGGTATGGAGGTGCAGATATCTCTTCAAGATATAGTAATTTAGGAATCCCCACTGTGGCTCAGCGGTAGTGGACCTGACTAGGAACCATGAGGTTGTGGGTTTGAACCCTGACCTCACTCAGTGGGTTAAGTATCCCTTGCTGAAAGCTGTGGTGTAAGTTGCATACATCCTGTGTTGCTGTGCTGTGGCATAGAGCAGCAACTATAGCTCTGATTTTTCCCCTAGCCTGGGGAACTTCCATATACAGAGGTGGCGCTTTGAAAAAATGGGGAAAAAAAAAAGATACAGCGATTTAAAAAAAAGTGTTCTTGCTGCGGTACAGTGTGTTAAGGATCTGACATTGCTGTAGCTGCAGTGTAGGTCACTGGTTTGTCTTGGATTCTGTCCTGGCCCAGGAACTTCCATATGCTTCAAGTGCAGCCAAAAAAGAAAAAAAAAAGATATAGTAATTTCATTTCCTTTGGATATATACTTGGAAGTGAGATTGCTGGATCATAGTAGTTTTATCTACATTTTTATCTACCTTTTTTAAAGGAATTTCCATGCTAATTTCCTCAATGGTTATACAAACTTACATTCTCACCAATAGTGCACCAGGATTCTGTCTTTTCCTTGCCAGTAACAAATACTTGCTAGCATTTCTTTTCTCTAATTGTTTTGTCTTGTTTTTGTGTTTTAGATAATAAGCATTCCAAAAGGTACAAGAGATGATAATCTCATTTTGGATTTGATTTGCATTTCCCTAATGATTAGTGATGATGAGCATGTTTTCATGTATATATTGGTCATTCATATGTTTTTGGAATTAATAATCTAGTTCTTCTAGGAGAAAGATAAAGAACTTTATAACTATGTTGTAAATCAAGGTGACACTCTTCTTTTAGCTAGGATTTTATAGTTTTTTTCAGTGAGTTAAAAATTTAAGAACACTGAATAATAAGGTCAGTTAAAAAGCTCTTTTTAAATTTAATTTTCTAGAGTTTCTTTTATTATTTACCAATATACCATTTAATATGATCCATTTACTATTTGCAATACCTCCTAACCTTCTTCATGTGAATTTTCTTGTCTTATAAAAGTCTCAACAATTTTGGATTTACACAAGAGAAATATGTCACATTGGTTGTAAACAAGCAAACTACATGTGAAGACAGGTTGTTTTACCACTCCAAGCTCCCTGAGCATGGAAATGTAATTACTTCCTAGAAAAAGATATTTTGTTTCTTTTAATGATCTCCCTTTGGGATCACTGAGAATTTTCTTTTCCCTCTAAAGCTCTTGAGGGTTTGACCTGAAAAAAAAATTAACGGTTGCTCATTTTTTAGAAACTAGATTGCATATCAAAGCCCTTTTCATAACTTGCAGCTGTGTCATTTCCCTCTCCCTCCTCAATGCAAACTTCATCTTTAATATGGTGATTTTCATTTCCATGATATAATTTATTTGGTTCATATATTAATATCCATATCCAATATACATGTGTGCATATATAGAGTATTCATTGCACTTCTATTTTGGCTTTGCCCACAGCATGCAGAAATTCCTAGGCCAAGAACTGAACCTATGCCACAGCAGTGACAATGCCACTAGGCTGCCAGGGAACTCCTTCATTGTACTTTTTAACTATTTAAAAATGATATTTATACTAAATGGTATATTTTTCATACCATAGTTTTAACTTGTATGATATTCAACATAACTATTTTGAAATATCTATTATGCTATTTTCATTTGTTTAATTATAAGCTATATGCAATTGAACATTAAAAAGAAAAATTTGGCCAAGCCTAAGGCATATGGAAGTTCCTAGGCTAGAGATTACAGCTATGCCACAGCAGTGACCCAAGCTGCTGCAGGGTCAATGCTGGATCCTTAATCTGATGCACCACAAGGGAACTTCCTTGAAGAGTTTTGTAGATCTCTTTTTGTCCATATGTGTTTGAGTTTCTCCAGAGCAGTGATTTTGCCCTCTTTTTTTTCAAATCATGATATACACAGAAAATAATATTTGGAGGATACACAATGAAAAATGGAAGACAATTTTTTATATAATTCCCCAGTATTATCACTTTCTTTGTTGCCTTTTCCTATTTAATTCTTCATAGATATTGCAATATTTATCTTTAGCAGATATTAATTGTAGATATTGATCTTTAGTCTGTTAAATATGTTGCAAAAATTTTATCTTCATCTGAGGCTTCTATTTCTAATGTTCCCATGTTCTTCAATGAAATATGCTTTAATTTTAACGTGGTAACATTTATTTTGCTTTTGGGATGCTTGTCTGCTCTGAAACCACAAAGTTTCTTCATTGTGTCAAGAGAGAACAACTTTTATAAGCATTCTTTTTTTTCTTTTTAAGGTCTCACCTGCTGCATTTGAAAGTTCCTGGGCCAGAGATCATACTTAAGCCTCAGCTGCAACTTGCACCAGCTACAGCAACACTGGGTACTTAACTCACTGCACCGGCCAGCGAAGAAACCCACACTGCCACAGAGATAATGTTGGATCCTTATCCTGCTCTACCACAGTGGGAATTCCTATAAGAATTCATTTTTTCTTTTAATGCACCAACAGCCTATGGAAGTTCCCAGGCCAAGGGATGAATTGGAGCTGAAGCTGCAACCTATGCCACAGCCATGGCAACACCATATTTGAGCTGCATCTGTGACCTATGCCACAGCTTGCAACAATGCATGATCCTTAATCCACTGATTGAGGCTAGGGATTGAACCTGCTTCCTTACAGGGACAACATTGGGAACGTAACCTGCTGAGCCACAAAAGTAACTCCAAAGAATTATTAATAGAAACTCTGCTTACAGAGAGCTTTGCATAGATATTTTGCAGAGCACTTACACATTTCAGACAGTTTTTCTTGTGGGTTGTGCATAATTATTTATGAATCCTAACCATTTTTGAGGTTTTACATGTCAAGAAATCTGGTAGTGACACATTATTATTTCAAACTTTGCAATAAGCAGTGTTACTGCTTGGCCAGTTCCCAAGAGGAATTTAGCCAGAAACACAAGGAATGATCCAGGAGTATTCTGGCACTTAATTGAAGCTATACACAACTTTCACCTCCATGTTGAACCAGGGTCATCTAATCTAGGGATATTATTTATCAATTATATCTATAACCCTAAAGGTTTGAATTTCTGAGTCTAAGTAATTCAAATGAACCATTGTTTCCTGAAATATTAACTGAATTCCTTAATAAACTATTCAATTTTTCTGAAATCTGTATTAAACTCTGAAAAAGAAGGATGTCTAAATTAAACATGACCCATTTTTAAAAACTATTCTCAAGCCTAAATAGAGACACCATTGGTGATGGAAGCATCATTTTTATGCTTCTGACTACTGCAAGATAGTTAAGTAGTTATAGGATATCCAACTACTAGTAAATACTTAAAATTAGACTAGAAATATCTTCCACATTTCAATTATAGCAAAAGCATTCACATAAATAAGCATAGTTAAGGTAAACACTTTTCTCAGGGTATACATCAGGGGGTTTAGCACGGGGATTAGCACAGTATAAAAACACAGACCCTCCTTGAACAATTCCCTATGAGTATTTGGAGCTGAGCATACTGTGGAGAGAAACGATGATGGTGGTGGAAGACACAGGTGGGAAAGACTCTGTGATGCCTACAGGCAGAAATGACTTCTAGGACAAGGATAAAAAGGAAAACTAGGAAAAGATGACCATGAGCTTTCGTAATTCATTGGAGTTGGCTAAAGTAAAACACCTTACCTGGATAAAATGAACAGGATGCAGGAGGGCAACAGAATAGTCATACAAAACCTATTAACTATGATGGACTCAGTGCAGGCAATACAATTGAGAGGATGAGTGTAGGGAACAGCTTATCCTCAGCTGTGGCATCAAGCCTGGAGGATGGAACATAGCACCAGGTACAGGGCAACTGTGTGAGCCTTTTACAGGAAGCAATTATAGATCAGCACTGCTAAAACTGAGATGTTTTTTAAAAAAGTATCCTGTTTGGTGTAGGAGGAAAGAGAGAAGAAGAATTCATCATCATTTGTACACTATATATGCCTCTTAACATGCTTCTTGTTTCTATCCTTGTTCTTCCCTCACAATTTGTTCTCAATATCAGACAGTTTTGCTTTTAAAATTTAGGCTGAGTCATTTCACTCTTCTAAAACACTGTATATGTCCCCATTTCACTTAAAGTAAAAGCCAATGTTCTTAAAATATAAAACAGAGCCCTGCTTGATTGTTTCTTGCCTTTTTGACTTCTGCAAAGATTTTAAAAATTCAAAGAAATTTAAAAAGGGAGAGTACTAAGACCACAAGATTATGAAGACTTTATTTCTCTAATTTAAATATTTCACATTAAGTATAGAACAGGGAACTGTGTCTAGTCACTTATGATGAAACATAATGGAGGCTAATGTGAAAAAAAAGAATGTATATATATATATGTGACTGGGTCACTCTGCTGTACAGTAGAAATTGACAGGACACTGTAAACCAACAATGATGGAAAAAATAAAAATCATTTAAAAATTCACATTAAGGAAACAAGCTTGTTATAAAGTTTGTGAAATTATAACATTATTTTAAATAATTTAAAAATTTTTTAAAATAACATTATTTTATTTCAGTCATAATTTAAATCGGTTTAATAGTTATTCAAATGGTTGCCAATGGCAGAAAAGGGAAAAGAGTTCACATAAGGGAGTCTCTGATGACTCAATACACAAAGAGATATGAGTTTAAACCAGTTGAATTTTACCCCAAATAAAAATGTCTGTTTATATTCTTACTATCCAGAGCCTGGTCCAATGTTGTAACACCTGCATTGCTTCCTTGGAGGTCTACTAGAAATGAGGAATCTTAGGACCCATCACAGACCACAGCACCAATATCTGATTTTTACCATATACCTGGATGAATTGCATGAAGAATAAAGTTTTAAAATCAATGATTATTTTGATTCAATGGAAACATTGGTGATTTGGCAAAATAAAAATAAATTAATAGACTCAGGCACCTTTTTGCTACTTTTTTCTATGTTGTCTGTTATCACTTTTTTCCTCTTTTATTCACAAATACAATCCAGAGAGTAGTCTTTCTCTTTCTGTACACAAGCCAGTGTGTCACAAAATAAGTAATAAAGTGATTTTTCTGAAGAGGAATGAATGAATGACAGTGCTTACTCTGTCATAAGTTTCTATATATTTTATACCCCAGTACCACACACATACACAGAAATACACAGTCCCAGAGAGTTCTCATTGTGGCTCAGTGGATTAAGAACCTGACATAGTGTTCATGAGGATGTGGGTTCAATCCCTGGTCTCACTCTGTGGGTTAAGTATATGGTGTTGCCATAAACTGTGATGTACGTTGCAGATGCAGCTCTGATCTGATGTTGCTATGGCTATAGCATAAGCCGGCAGCTGCAGATCAAATTTGACTCCTGGCCTGGGAACTTCCATATGCTGTGGGTGCAGCCATTTAAAGATAGAGAGAAAAAAATATACAATCCATCCTGATGGAATTAAAACTGAAAATTTTCATTTCATTGCCCAGAGTGAAGACCAGCTTTTGATTAGCAATATCTGGAAAATGCACAATACAGTACATTAGTAACTGGTCAGAATATTATGGTAGTCATGTGGGACACCTCATTTAACTAAGAAAAATTAAAAGTAAGATGTCTGTTTATTTTGTTTTATAGTTGCCTACCTATTCACATATCAGACAAGTGTTGGTGGCATGCCTTTATAGTACTAGGTAAAGTTAACTGTTTTATTTGAGACCAACTCATCTTCTCTGGAGATGTGGTCATTATTTGACCACTAAGTTGGTGTGGAACAGCAATATCACACATCTATACAGTACATATCATGGGGAACCCTCTGTGATACAGATTATGGTCAGCAAGAGATAAACAGATGATATTTTGCATTATATTCTAACTCAGTCACTCACTGGGTTAAGATCAACAAATGATAATCAATTTATAGAATATTTCAATTAAAACAAATGTAATCCTGCCACATTTGTCCAGCACATGAATCCATGCCATGCAAGTAAAACATGTAGTTAATTAAAGATTCTAAAGATTAACCTTTAGAATCAAAACAATAATTATAGAAACTATTTTGAAACATATTATGATACTCATGGTATTTGTAAACAGAAATTACAATATCAAGTTTGACACAGTCTGTGAAATATGTGGAATTAGTAATAATGTTTCATTTTTGTCCATTCCACTCATTAATCCCTACAGATATAAAATCCACACTTTTACTTGAAATTCAGAGTCATCATGTTTAACATCGCTTTCTACATTACAATAAAATACAGGAAGACCTTAGGAAGAAAGGAGTAAAGAACTTGGCCTGATTTTAGAGACAGTGCCTCCAGGCTCTCATTGCTAATTCTCCCATATTCACACTTTAAGTCAGCTACAGCTTTTCAGAATTCCTCTCTAATCCCGAGGTTCATATTACATTGAATGGAGCAATAGTTTTAAAAAAATGATTTACTACTCCAAGATTTTCTGACCTGGTATTTACTGTTACATAAGACTGCTAGAATTGCTGTAGGACATGACCACAGCCTTGGGGGTTAAACAACAGAAATTTATTTCCTCATAGTTCTCAAGACTGGAAGCTTGAAATTGAAGGGCAGGTAGGGCTGTACTCCCTCTAAAGATGCTAGGGGAGAATCATTCCCTGCATCCTCAGATTCTGGTGGCTTCTGGAGCCCCCTGGTGGGTATCAAAAAAGGGGAAATCTCTGCCTGCATCTTCACATGCCATCATCCCTGTGTACATCTGTGTGTCCTTTTCTCTCTCTTATAAGGACACATGTATTCAATCTAGGGTTCACTTTCATCTCATATTGATTCTTACCTTAATTACTTCTGTAAGGATCCTATTCCCAAATAAGGTCACATCCTGAGGTTCTGGGTGGAAGCGGACATTTGGGGAGATAACTATTCACCCACTAAATTTATGTTATTTCATGTATGATTTACATATCTTTTACTAAACATTGAATTGAGTAGAAACCAAATGATCAAATAACTGTTTTATGACTATAGATTTAAAAACCTAGTGAGATGATTACATGATTTGAATAATCATCTCTACTAGAAGCATTGAACAGTGCTCTGTGTCATAGGTCACTTTTCTTTTAGAAATACAATATTTTGGAAATACAATATTTGACAACATTGTATGAAGTGATCCATTAATTTCCTGACACTCTTTCACATCTTTATTCCTGAGCCTGTAGATCAGGGGATTCAGCCTGGAAATCACCAGTGTATACAATATAGAACCTACTTCAACTATGAGCCATGAGTTTTTGGAGTAGGGTACACAATAAAGGAATAGGAGAGTCCCATGGAAAATGGTGAGGGCTGTGAGATGGGAGGCACAGTAGAGAAGGCTTTTTGGTGCCCACCAGCAGAAGGCATTTTTAGGATAGTGACAAAAATGTAAATGTAATTAGTGAAGATAATTACAAGGCTGCTCACATCATTAAATATGGTGATGACAAAACAAAGCACTTGGCTGATCGAGGGGTCAGAGCAGGAGATGCAGACAATGACAGAGTGCTCACAGACAAAATTATTTATGATGTTAGACCCACAGAAGGACAATACCAGGAAGAAATAGGTGAGAGTCAAGAAAGCAACTATACCCCACATGTACAGTCTGGCCAATAATGATGTACAGAGTTTTGGGGACATGACCACTGTGTAGAGAAAAGGCTTACAAACTGCCACAAATCAGTCATAGGCCGTCACTGCTAACGTGAATGTTTTTGCAACCACAAATATGCATGCCAAGAAGAATTGCATGATGCATCTGATGGAGGAGATAGTTCTGTCTTCCACAACCAAGTTCTCCAAGAGTTTGGGTGTAACTGGTGGAATAACAGAAGTCAACAAAGGACAGGTGGCTGAGAAAATAGTACATGCGGGTGTGGAGTTTTGGACTGGTCCTGATGATGATGATCATGCCCAGATTCCCCTCCACAGTGACTGTGTAGATAATGAGAAACACCAGGAACAAAGGAACCTGGAGGTCAGGATATTCTGAGACCAAGTGGGTGAATGTGGCTCCAGCTCTCTGATTTCTTTCACCTAACACCATGATTGTTGTTGGATAAAATCTGAAATAGTGACAATGAGAATGATAACAATGATGTTGATAATGTATTTAGATCATATTAAACTCATGGCAGAATTTATGCCAAAACATTAAGATACATTATTATCATCATTATTTTGGCTGAAACTGCAGCATGTAGAAGTTCCCAGGTGAGGGATCAAACCTGTGCCACTATAGTGAGAGGAGACCTAGCAGCGACAACAATGAATCTTTAATGCACCTGAAGGATACATTAATTTTGGTTGCTAAATAACATTATGAAATCTGAAGCAGGAAATTGGGGTGTATATGAGTTAACAAACTTGTTTGAGGTTACACAGCTTGCTAATGATGAGTTATGTTTTGAAGTTGACCATAAGCAACAGAAATTGAATTAAGTTTAGAGTTAGAAACATTTTCTAAGGTATTGTAGAAAATGCGTTTTTCAAAGTTACTTCATTCAGAAGTTTTAATAGGACTAATATAAGAATGATGTAAATTTAAATCTAAAATGTATTTTAGAAAAATAATCAGGAGAAGTAATGTATTAAAGGCAGCAATACTTTTATAGTTATGCTGTTCAAACTGGAGGTCATAGGAAAAGCAGAGTTTATAAATCACCACAAGAATTTTCAAGTTTAAAAAAAGTATATGAACATTGAAGGAAATAGAGACCTGCATATTTTAAAGATTTCCATCGACTCCAGTTGGATGCTAAAATTATTGTCTTAGTAGTCTGAAAACAAAACAGCCCCTGGTAAAATAATGAAGTCATATTTATGATGCATAATACATTCACTCTTGTGTTTCCTTTACTTTGTTTCTACTTTTCTCACTTACTGATACTTTCAGTATCATCCTCTAAATTCCTTAACCAATATGTTTCAGCCTACTATTAATATTTTAATATCATATATTTACTAGGAATATTATAGCATTAAATTCTTAGATAATGTTTAGACCAGAAAGTAACTTAAAATATATTTTGTTCAACTCTTCCACATTCTGTAAGTTTTCTCGCAAGAACTAGACAATCTGCTAATAAACATCAATGGCTACATTTTCAACCTCAAGATTTCAGGTCACATAAATATTAGTTTTGATTAAAACTATATGTGTTCATCTTGTTTTGAGTTATGCAATCTTTTCTTGTATACATTATTTTGAGAAAGCAAAAGCATTTTGTATTTGAAAGCAGTTCATAACCATAGAAGTGTATTTAGTTATTTAACAATGATTTTAAAAGTAAGTTAGCTAATAACAAACCCATGTTTGAAATGTTCAGGTTAATAAAATACTGTTAGTATGACCCTCATAAATACAAGTGTCACTTCAATTTTGTTTGACCAGGTCAAGTTAGAAAGAAACTATTATATATTTCATAGCTTTATGTTATTCTGGATACTCAGAAAAAAATGTATGTCCTACATGCAGAAGAGGGAATGGTCAGGAAAGAAGAAAAGAGCTAACGACAGACCAACATAATGAAAGAAGCATGGGTTTGTAAGCAGATTTAAATTCATTTCTAGGTTTGTCACTTACTTTGTGATCTTTGGTAAACCACTCAGATTTTCTGAGATTCCACTACTTCATCAGTAATGATAAAATGATAATACATAACGCATAGGTGCATAAGTATGAAGTTAATATACTTAGCACAGTCTGATAATTGTGGAGCCCAGAAGAAGTATGTTTCCCATCATCACTCCTTCGAATTCTTAGTGCTGTGTGTGTGTATGAGAGAGAGCGAAAGAGAGAGAGAGAGAGAAATGTATTGGGGCTGAACCCATGGCATGTGTTATTTCTTGTACCATGGATTGAACCAGCACTATAGCAGCAACCCCAGCCACTGCAGTGATAATGCCTGATCCTTAATTCAAGGCACCACAAAGAAACTTTCAAAATTAGTGTTATTTTTAAAAAAACTTATTAAAATAACAAAAACAAAACTAAGAAACAGACCAATGTCCAAAGTGGGCAGCAATAGAAATGTGGGTACAATTTGGGGCATCAAAGAGGGGAGCTCAGATCCTTTTCCTGAATTTGAGGGCATTCTCAGACATTATATTCTTTTTAGAAATTTCATTATGACATCAATACCAGACACATGGTGGATATTCTCAATGCAAAAATCAGGATAATGCCCCAGGAAAACAGGTATGACAAAGTTTTTCAATGAGAGCCTTCAGTAAGATGGACTCAGGAGATATCCAGCTCTGAGACTGACAAAGATTGTCCCCTACCTTAGAGGTTGAAGGATCTCAGAGTTCACCATATAAGAAAAAGATAGCATAAGGTAGGTCACATGACCTGTAATCAACTCACCTGCTTATTGTGTTTCCATGATTAATAGACTCCAGGGAAGTTCCCTCTCAGAATTCAAACATCATGTAAAACATTGAGAGGTTGGTCCATATGCAGGAGTCCACAGTGAATTTAAATTAATGTGACTGCAATATATTTCTTTCTTTATATCCAGAAAAACTCAGAGAAAGGAAGAGTGGGAGAGAAATTGAAAAGGTTTGGAAGCTGAATCTGATTCTATGATGCAGGGCTTCTGTTTGCCTCCATGACCTTGGGGATTTGGACCCCAGAGAATATTTACTGAACTCTTTTTTTTAATATATAAAATAATCTCAGAGATTAGATTGAATGCTCTCCCAGGTGGTTATTTACAAGAAGCATGCTTCTTCAAAATCACTGGAGGCTGTGCCTCTCCTAGCCTATTTCATGAAGTTCTTCTAAAAAATGAATTACAGAAAAATATACAAACTGTATTGGAAAACATGGTGACTACAGTAAAATATAAAGTGAAAGATTAGTCTGCTCAAATGCAACAATTCAGAGACAACTGCTATTGAATTTACTCTATGATTTTTCTGTCTTTTTCTGTGTAGACAGTATATGTTCTTTGAGACGTATAAACAGCATGACTTGGATTCTGGCTATTTTGCTCAACATAAATAATTATTATTGCCTTTGGAAACAGTGATGTACTTTATTGACAATCTGTAGCTAGCACAGTAAATGATAATATCTTTGGAAATAATATAATGAATATAACAATATTGTAATGAGTGACAAGAAATTTTGTGACAGCTAATTTTCTGAATGTGTTTTTCATATCTTTATTCTGAAGGCTGTAGATCAAGGGATTCAGCATGGGAATCACCACTGTGTAGAGCACAGAAGCCACTTTAACTGTAAGCCAAAAAGTTTTAGGGTTAGGCATACAACAAAGGAAAAGAACCGTTTTTCTAATCTCACCCAGAGACAAAACTCCACACATCAGAGAGATAGGAATCAGCTCTGCCTACCAGTGGGAAGGCACCTGTCACTCCCATCAGGAAGCCTACAGCAGACCATGTACCAACTTCAGCCACAAGGGGGGCAGACACCAGAAGTAAGAGAGCCTACAACTCTATTATCTGTAAAAAGGTCCCCACATAAAAAACCTATGAAAATGAAAAGGCAGAAAACCATAACTCATATAAGGGAGAAAGAATAAACCCTAGAATAACAGGTAAGTGATAAGGAGATTCTCAGCCTCCAGGAAAAAGACTTTAGACTGTTGATGCTGAAAATGGTAAAAGACATTAGAAATAAACTGGAGGCAAAAATGGATAACTCATAGGAAATACTGAGAAAAGAAATACAGGATAAAACTTAAGCAGGAAGAGATCCAAAACACAATAACTGAAGTAAAAAATTCATTAGAAGCAGCCAAAAGCAGAATACAGGAGGCAGAAGAATGAATAAGCAAGGTGGAGGACAAATTAGTGGCAATCACAGGTGCAGAACAGAAAAGAGAAAAAAGATTGAAAAGAAATGATGAGAGTCTCAGAGAACTCTGGGACAATGTTAAACACACCAACATCTGTATTATAGGGGTGCCAGAAGGAGAAGAGGGAGAGAAAGTGACAGAAAAAATATTTGAAGAGATAATAACCAAAAACTTCCCTAACATGGGAAAGGAACCACTCACTCAAATCCAGGAAGTGGAATGAGTACCATATAAAATAAACCAAAGGAAGAACACCTCAAGACACATATTAATCAAAATGACCAAAATTAAAGACAAAGAGAAAATCTTGAAAGCAGCTAGGGAAAAGAAACAAGTAACATACAAGGGAACCCCAATAAGTTTATCAGCAGATTTTTCAGCAGAAACTCTGCAGTCCAGAAGGGAGTGGCATGATATACTTAACGTGATGAAAGGAAAAAACCTCCAACCAAGGTTACTTTACCCAGCAAGGCTCTCATTCAGATTTGAAGGAGAAATCAAAACCTTCACAGATAAGCAAAAGTTTAGAGAATTCAGCAACACTAAACCAGCCTTACAACAAATACTAAAAGAATTTCTCTAGGCAGAAAAGAAAAGGCTGTAATAAGAAAACAAAATATCACAAATGACAAGTCTCACCACTAAAGGTATATATACAGTAAAGATATGAATCATCCATGCACAATTACGACACCAAAATCAAAAATCATGAGAAGAGGAGGGTACAAATGCAAGAAATTGAGATGCACTTGCAATTAAGAAACCAACAACTTAAAACAATATTGTATATATATAGACTCTTATATCAAAACTTCAGAGTAACTGCAAATGAAAAATCTATAATTGATACACAAAAAATAAGAAAAATCAATTCAAATACATCATTAAAAATAGTTATCATCCCAGAAGTGTAGAGAACAAAAGAAGGAAAGAAAAAAGAGGAAAAAATCCAAAACAATTAATAAAAATGGCAATAATAATATACATATCAATAATTACCTTAAAAGGACTAAATGCCCCAACCAAAAGACATAGACTGGCTGAATGGATACAAATACAAGATCCATATATATGCTGTCTTCAAGGACCCACTTCACTTCTAGGGACACATACAAATTGATAGTGAGAGGATGAAAGAAAATATTCCATGCAAACAGCAATCAAAAGAAACTGGAGTAGTAATACTCATATCAGACAAAATAGACTTTAAAATGAAGAATATTTTAAGAGACAAAGAAGGACATTACATAATGATCAAAGGATCAACCCATGAAGAAAACTTAACAAATTGAAATATCTACACACCCAACATAGGATCCCCACAATATATAAGGCAGCTGATAACAACCTTAAAAGGACAAATCATCAATAGGGCAATCATAGTGGGGCACTTTAACAACCCACTGACAGCAATGGACAGATCATCCAGACAAAAGATCGATAAGGAAATACAGGCCCTGAATGAAGCTTTAGACCAGATGGACTTCATAGACATTTATAGGACATTCCATCCAAAAGCAAAAGAATACACATTCTTCTCAAGTGCACATGGAACATTCTATAAGATTGATCACATCCTGGGTTACAAATATAACCTCAGTGACTTTAAGAAAACTACAATCATATCAAGCATCCTTTCCAACCACAACGCTATATGATTGGAAATCAACAACAAGGAAAAAAAAGTGCAAAAAAAAAACAAACAAATACATGGAGACTAACAAACATTCTACTAAACAACAAATGGATCACTGAAGAAATCAATGAGGAAATTGAAAAATACCTAGAAGCAAATGACAACAAAGACACAAAACTCCAAAACCTATGGGATGCGGCAAAACCTATTCTGAGGAAAGTTTATGGCAATACAAGCCCACCTCAGGAAACAAGAAAAAAGTCAAATAAATGAGGTAACTTTACATCTAAAGCAGCTAGAGGGAAAAGAATGAACAAGACCTAAAGTTAGTTGAAGGAAAGAAATCATAAAGATCAGAGCAGAAATCAATGAAATAGAAACAAAGAAAACCCTAGAAAAAATCAATGAGATGAAAAGATTTTTTTTGAAAAGATCAACAAAATTGATAAACCCTTACACAAACTTATCAAGAACAAAAGGGAGAGGACTCAAATCAATAAAATTAGAAATGAAAAAGAAATAACATCACAGAAATACAAAGGATCATAAGAGACCACTATATGCAGCTGTACACCAATAAAACAGAAAACCCAGAAGAAATGGAAAAATTCTTAGAAAAGTACAATATTCTGAGAGTAAACCAAGATGAAATAGAAAAGATGAATGTACCAATCACAAGACTGAAATTGAAACAGTGATTTAAAAAACTTCAAACAAACAAAAGTCCAGGACCAGATGGCTTCACAGGTGAATTCTATCAAATATTTAGAGAAGAGTTAATACCTATCTGTGTGAAATGATTCCAAAAAAATCACTGAGGAAGGGACACTTCCAAACTCATTCTCTGAGGCCACCATCACCCTGATACCAAAACTAGACAAAGACACCACAAACAAAGAAACCTAGAGGCCAGTTTCACTGATGAACATTGATGCAAAAATCCTCCACAAAATACTAGCAAACCAAACCCAACAATACATTAAAGGGATTGTATATCATGTGCAAGTGGGATTTATTCCAGGGACGCAATGATTCTTCAATATCTGAAAATCAATCAGTGTGATACACTGAAGAATAAAAACCATATGATCCTCTCAATAGATGCATAAAAAAGCATTTGACAAAATCCAACACCCATTTATGATAAAAAAAAAACAACTTTCAGAATGTGGGCATAGAGGGAACCTACCTCAACATAATAAAGGCCATATATGACAAACCACAGCTAACATCATTCTCAATGGTAAAAAGCTGAAAAGAATTCCCGCTGAGATCAGGAACAAGACAAAGATGTCTGCTCTTGCCACTACTATTCAACATAGTTTTGGAAGTCCTAGCCACAGCAATCAGAGAAGTAAAAGAAATAAAAGGAATCCAAATTGGAAAGGAAGAAGTAAAACCATTGCTATTTGCAGATGACATGATACTATACCTACAGAATCCTAAAGACTCTACCAGAAAACTAGCTCATCCATGAATTTGGCAAAGTCACAGGATACAAAATCAATATACAGAAATCAACAGTGTTTCTATATACTAACAATGAAATATTGGAAAGAGACATTAGGGAAGCAATTCAGTTCACCATCTCATCCAAAAGAATAAAATACCTAGGAGTAAGCCTACCTAAAGAAACAAAAGACCTTTACTCTGAAAACTATAAGACAATGATGAAAGAAATCAAAGATGACACAAATAGATGGAAAGATATACCATGCTCTTGGCTTGGAAGAGTCAATATTATCAAAATGACTATACTAACCAAGGCAATCTACAGATTCAAGGCAATCCATATCAAATTACCAAGGACATTTTTCACAGAACTTGAACAAAATATTTTAAAATTTGTTTGGAAGCACAAAAGACCAAGAATAGCCAAAGACATCCTGAAAAAGAAAAATGGAGCTGTAAGAATCAGAATCCCTGACTTCAGACTATACTACAAAGCAACAGTCATCAAAACCATATGGTACTGGCACAAAGACAGAAATAGAGATGAGTAGAACAGGATAGAAAGCCCAGAATTAAACCCATGCACCTACAGCTAACTGAGGCAAGAATATATAATGGAGAAAAGACATCTTGTTCAATAAGTGGTGCTTGGAAAACCAGACACCACATCTAAAAGAACAAAATTAGAACACTCCCTAACACCATACACAAAAATAAACTCCAAATGGATTAAAGACCTAGGTGTAAGACCAGACACTATCAAACTCCTAGAGGAAAACATAGGCCAAACACTCTCTGACATAAAGGACAGCAACATCTTTTCAGATCCACCTATTAGAGTAATGACAGTAAAAACAAATATAAATGAATGGGACTTGATTCAACTTAAAAGTTTCTGCACAGCAATGAAACCCTAAAAAATGTGAAAAGACAACCCAGAGAATGGGAAAAATATTTGCAAATGAATTGACTGACAAGGGATTAATCTCCTAAATTTATAAACACCTTCTGCAGCTCAATACAAAAAAAAATCAAAAAATTGGCAGAAGATCTAAACAGACAATTCTCCAAAGACAAATGCATGGCCAAAAAATACATTAAAAGATGTTCAAAATCACTCTTTATAAGAGAAATGCAAATCAAAACCACTATGAGGTACCCCCTTACACCAGCCAGAATGGCCATCATCAAAAAGTCTACAAACAATAAGTGCTGGAGAGGGCGTGGAGAAAAAGGAACCCTATAACACTGTTGGTGGGATTGTAAACTGCTGCAGCCACTGTGGAAAACAGTATGGAGATCACTCAGAAAACTAAAAATAGAACTACCATTTGTTCCAGCCATCCCACTCCCCGGCATCTACCCAGAGAAAACAATGACTTGCAAAGACACACATACTCCCATGTTCATTGTAGCACTATTTGCAATAGCCAAGACATGGAAACAACCTAAATGTCCATCAACAGAGGAGTGGATCAAGAAGATGTAGTACCTATGCACCATGGAATATTACTTAGACATTTAAAGAATAGATGACAGCATTTTTAGCCACATGGATGAACGTAGAAATTAACATTCTAAGTGAAGTCAGTCAGACAATGAGACACCAAGATCAAATGCTTTCACTGATGTGGAATCTGAAAAAAAGAAACGATGAACTTCTTTGCAGAACAGATACTGACTCAAACTTTGAAAAACTTATGGTTTCCAAAGGAGAGAGGTTGGGCATTGGGAAATGCTGGGGGTTTAGGATAGAAATGTTATTTCATTGTACAACTATTAATGTAATAAATCCATTGAGTAATAAAAAAAGAATAGTTTCATGGAAGATGGTGATAGCTGTCAGATGGGAAGCACAGGGAGAGAAGGTTTTCTGATTATATCTTCCCAATAGCAAATGGGACTGGGAAGATAAACTGCTAATATCCATTATTATTCAGACTATTTATTTATTTATTTATTTATTTATTTATTTATTTATTTATTTTATTTATTCAGCTGCATTTGGTGGTGTGTGGAAGTTCTTGGGGCAAGGATTCAACTGGTAATGCAGTTGGAGCCTGTGACACAGCTGCAGTGACACCACCAGATCTTTAACCTGTTGTACAACAAGGGAACTTCCTGTTCACAGGCTATTTCAAAAAATGAGTATTCTTCAACTCTTGAGAATATTAGCAAAACCCTAGCATATTAAAGAGATTGATAATTCTGATTTATTGGAATAATTACATTAATAACAAATGATACTCAGGAAATGACTTAGTATTCAACCCTAGCAATTTCAAATAGTTTTGGCAAATATACCTGGATTAGGATTGCTTTGTTCTCAGATTGAAACTGGGTCTATGATATTTAAAAATCAACAAATATCCTACGATTTTTTTGCATCTTCTTCATTGTTCACTGATGCCAGTTTCTGTAATACAAAATTTATTTATCAGAAAGAGTTCATGCCCTCTTAGCGAAAATTAAAATGTCTCTGACCAGGAGTTCCCACTGTAGCTCAGTGGTTTAACAACCTTACATAGTGTCCATGAGGATGTAGGTTCCATACCTCGCCTTGCTCTGTAGGTTAAGGATCCAGCATTGCCACAAGCTGCAGCATAAGCTGTAGGTGCAGCTTGGATCTGGTGTTGCTGTGGCTATGGATTATCTGTAGCTCTGATTTACCCCCTACCCTGGCAATTTCCATATGTTTCAGGTGTGGCCTTTATAAGAAAAGAAAATGTCTCTGACCTATGATCTTTCTGATATGAAAGCCTCTCTATAATTTTTGGAACAATCTGTAAGAGCTGGAGATCCCATCTTTTCCAGCTAAAGTGACAGACACCAAAAGAGACCTGACCTGACCTGAAACCAGAAGATCTTGATTAATTTATGGAGTGCTTTATATGGACTTCTGGAATTTTCCTTCTCAGAATGAAACACTCTTTAAGATACCAACAAGTTTAGGTTTGTAATAAAAGTGGCAGTACATTTCAATGAGAATGCAAGTAAAATGGCATTTTTTTTTGGCAGGACATAATATCAAAGAAGACAAAGAAAAAAACTGAAAGCTGAATTCACTGTCTAAACTTTGCCAGATTGTGGGTCTTTTATTTGCCTCCATGACAATGATGATAGAAACTGCAGAGAATTATAACTGGAGTATTACTCACTGGACCACAAAACCATATAATTATTTGAAACACTGTCTCTTGTGTCACTATGGTAAATGCATTTTCTTCTAAATCATTATAGGTAATTACACCACCAAATCTATTTCATTGCTTAACTTTTTAGATTTTGAATTATTGAAATAATACATAGTTGTTAAAGTAAACATGAACTATAGGATTTTAAATAAGGAAAAGAGAACCATCTAGAAATAATCATTAGGGAACAACTAAATTTCAAATCATATATTCAGAAGTAGAGAAGAGAAATTTGGCTAACATACCCTGAAGCAAAGGATGAAGGTGACCATCACTGGTGGTATAAAGTGCTTATAATTTACCACCTGCGACAGACCAGAAGTGATTTGGGAGACATATCAACTTAATGGTCCCTGGACTGGATCCCATAAAATAAAAAGGACCTTACTGGAAAAAAAAAATAAACAAACTGATATAATCCAAATAAAATTTAGATTTAATAATGTAACATTATTTATTTTTAAAAATTATATTTTATTGTACTAAAAACACACAGAAATCTATCTTTTTTTTAATTTTCAGGGTCATACCTGTGGCATGTAGAGGTTTTCAGGCTAGGGGTCAAATTGGAGCTGTAGCTGCCAGCCTACAACATAGCCACAGCAACACCAGATCCAAGCCTGTCAATTATACCATACCTTGCAGCAACACGAGATCCCTGACACATTGAGTGAGGCCAGGGATTGAACCTGCATCTTCATGGATACTAGTTGGATTCATTTCCACTGTGTCACCCCAAGGGAACTCAGAGATATACCCTCTTAAGATATTTTTGTTTTTGTGGCCTTACCAGGCCAAGGGTCAGATCTGAGCCACAGTTGTGACCTACGGTAGAAACACCAGAGCCTTTAAATCACTGTGTGGGGCTGGGGATAAAACCAGTGTCCTGGCACTGCAGAGAGGGAGATGATCCCATTACACCAGAGCGGGAACTCCTTCAGATATTTTTAAGTGCACAATACAGCAATTGTTGACTACAGACATCATTTTGTACAGCACATCTCTAGATCTTATTCATCTTCTTTGACTGAAACTTTGTGCCTGTTGATTTGTAACTTCCCATTTCCCCCTCCACTAGCCTCTGACAACTAACCTTCCCCCCTTTGACTTTATGAATTTGATTACATTATATATACTATATAAATGGAATCACATAGTATTTCTCTTTCTCTGACTGGCTTATTTCACTTAGCAAAATATTTTCAGTGTTCACCCATGTGGTCACATTTTACAGAATTTCCATCTTTTTAAAGCCAAATTATCTTCTGTTTTTTATATATACTACATTTTTTTAAATCCAAAAGTACAGAGATGTCTAGGTTGTTTCCACATCTTGGCTATTGTGAAGGGTTCTGCAGTGAATGTGGGAGAGCTAATACCTCCTTGAAAATTTGATTAGAATTTTTTTGATAAATATCCAGAAGTAGGATTACTGGGTTATATACAATTCAATTTTTAATTTGTAGAAACCCCCATACTGTTTTCCACAGAAGCTGCACAATTTTCATTAATACTAACAATGTACAGTGAGGTGTGATAAAAACTCTCTGAAATACATTTGCATTTTATTTAGTAAACTGAAAATTATTAAAAATAGTAAAATTTATTTTTAAAATATCAATCACATAATAGTCCCATTTTATTGTGTCTCTAATAATACAACCAGCTCTGCTTTATGCGAGCACACCATCCCAGAAGCACTGAAACAGTGTAAATGTAATAAGCAGCCTCTCAGTCTACACCCCAAACTTTGAGTTACTTTGATACTCCCCATTCAGACTTTGTTTTCAGTGTCTGTGGCTGTGAGTGTGCTGGTAATAGGTTGCAGAGTGGTGGTTGGGGGTAGTAAGTAGCATCTCTGAGCACTTATAACTAAATAAGAACTAATTTAGTGAATGTAAACTTACATAATATTTCCTGATATATATTTATATTACATTCATATTTCTGGATATCAATATATACACATATTTAACAAAGACTTAAATAAGACACAAAAATGTTTAATTACCTAGACCACAAATTGGTGTTTGAAGATGTCCAGATTCAAGTACAATCCTCTTCATATAAAGAGAATCTAGAAAATCAGAGCAGCCTTAGGACATACTCCAATCTTAGCAATTATTGTAAGTTTTTTTAATGGCTGCATTAATAGTGAGGATTTTAAACTGTAAACCAAATTGAGGTATTACTACTCATCCACCAACTTGAAAATAGTGAGGTGTCTCATGACAGTATTAAATGGTGGCAAGAATGGGCAATATGTAGAACTCAGATATAAGATGGGTGGGATGTAAATTAAAACATATGCCTTATCTCACAGAATGACAGCTTATGAGCAATGCAGCACATCCTTTTGTAAGAATGTTTCCATTAAAGACAAAAAATAAATACCCGGGAGCAGAATTGCTCATAGTTCCATTTTTAATTTTGGGAGGAACACCTCCATAATGTTTTCCATAGAGTATGTAATAGGCTGCACCAATTTACATTCTCACCAACAGTGCACAAAAGTTCTCTTTTCTTCATCTTTTCCAACACTGTAGAATTTGTAGAAGGAAGGGAGATGGGGAAATTTATGGGATATTGAATAAAAATACACAAAATACTCTGTATGCAATAGATAAGCAACAAGGATATATTGAACAGCACAGGAATTATAGCTATGATGTTGTGATAAGTTTGTTTTTCCTTTACAGGGCTGTACACAGAGCATATGGAATTTCCAAGGCTAGGTGTCCAATCAGGGCTGTAGTGTCAGCTGAAAACATAGCCACAGAAATGCCAGATCCCAGACACATATGTACCCTACAACACAGCTTGCAGCAATACCAGAAGCTTAATCCTTTATGCAAAGCCAGCAATCAAACCTGCATCCTCAAGGGTACTGCATCATGTTCTAAATCCACTGAGTCACAACAGGAATTCCTCTATACTGTACACCTAAAACTAGTATAATACTGTAAATAATCTATAATTCAACATAAGAGAAGTAGCCAATTTCAATTAGTAGTAGTATGAATTAGCAAATTATGATATATTAACTTTATGAAACATGTTTTAGCAATACAAAATGAACTGCTGTTACAGTTAATCACTTACATATTATTTTAAAATAAATAAGCTTGATATGAGAGCATATATACTCTAAAACTTTATATGCATTTGAAAAGGAGACAAAGAGGTAACTTTGAGACTCTCATAACCTATTCTCAGGGGTATTAACTGGAAAGAAAAAGTTCTGAATATGACACAGTCCTTGAAGCAGTTTGCTCCTGGTGGTGTTAGAGAGGCACAACGACTAGAAGGTGTTTATGGAAATGCAAAGTGCTGATAGCATTTTTATATTTAATTTCTTGGAGAAAGTAACATACAGAAATCTTATTCAGAGTTTTGTCTGCTTATTTGTCATATTTCTGCATGTAAGACAGAGAGAGGAAGAGAAAAGGCAAGCAGCAGAAAAGGAGGGAAGAAAACAAGGAAGGGTGATAATTTACAGGCTTCTTTAGAGGAATGTTTGTAAGCCTCATATTCTGGGAGTGATACATAAACAGAATGTTCTTTCTTTTTTTTTCCTTCTGAATTGAAGATAATTTTTTAAAGCACAGTGAGATTTAATGGTCATATATATACACATATATTATCTAATTTTCTCAATAAATTGCAATCCCATTCCTAGAAGAAAAAAATAATAAAAATTAAAATGTATAAACACATTTAAAAAATAACTCCTTCTCTCGCTCATAAAAATTACATTAAGTGAGAAAACAGTGGTTTGGCATTGATTAACTTTCTGATTGATACTTTCATATCATTATTTCTAAGGCTATAGATAAGGGGGTTTAGCATGGGCATCACCACTGTGTAAAACACAGAGGCTATTTTGATGAAGACAAATGATCTTTTGGAGATGGGCACACAGTAAAGAAGAAGAAAGGTCCCATATAAGATGGTGATGGTGATCAGGTGGGGGGGCACATGTGGAGAAGGCTTTTCAGAGCCCGCAAGCAAATGGCATCTTGATAATCGTGACAATGTTGAAAAGATAGGAAGAGAGGTTAGTCAGAAAGCTACAAGCCTCATTGACTGTGGAAATGATAAAACTCAGCATCAGGTTGAAATAAGTGTCAGAGCAGGAGGCAGAGATGATGGCAGAGTACTCACAGCCAAAGTGGTTTATGATGTTAGAACACAGTACAATAGTTCCAAAAGAGAACATGTGAGTGTCAAGAAACAGAACCCACCCCATGAGTAAGCTGAGGCTATCATGAGGGTACAGAGCTTAAGAGACATAGATAGCAACCATGTAGAACAAGTGGTTACAAACAGCCACAAACTGGTCATAGGCCATCACAGCTAACATGAATATTTCCATAATCACAAATGTTTAGCCAAAGGAAAACTGCATCATGCAACCCATGTAGGAGATAGTCCTTATATCCACAGAAGAGTAACAGAAATCAAGAAAGGAGAGATGGCTGAGAAAAAAATACACAGGATGTGGAGCTCAGGGTTGATTCTTATGATCACAATCATACCCATGTTCCCCACTACAGAGACTGTGTAGATGGCCAAGAAGTCCAAGAAGAGGGGTGCCTGGAGGTGTGGGTATTCAGAGACACCCAGGAGGATGAAGGTGATTCCAACACTCTGATTTCTCTTTTCCATCACTATGTTTCCTGGTGGAGATAATCAGAGTCCTTCCTGAGCAACCAACTATGACAGTGCTAGTGGCTATTTTTTTTTTCACTCAGACTAGGGTGGGGCCTGGAACAGGGATGGAGTCTGGGGCTTCCCAGGAAGGCAAATAGGGCCCAATAGGAGCCTGAAGGCTGCACCGTGTGTCTTCAGATGTTTGTGGGAGAGTATGTTTGGGTCTTAATGGATGGACTGGAATGATCTGAGCATTAGGGGTGGCTCATGGAATGCATCTGTTTGTATTTGCTCATCTTAGCTGTTTCCCACTTCCCTCCACATGAATGTTTCTTTAAATAGATCCAATTAATTAAAACTGTTGACTATGACTACAAATTCTCATTTACTATGGCCATTTTAGTTGGCCAAGATGTCTTCTTTTTTACTCACACTTTTCCTCACTTTTGTTTTTCTAGTCACTTTTCCTCTTCAACCCTCAGAAAAGCCCCAGTTTTACATCCTTATAATGATTTCACCAACTGGCTTAACTTTGTTAATGACGCATTTGTTGCATCTTCTAGAGAATATGAACAATATCTTGCAAAGATCTTAGACTTTGTAATATGGTCAACCTGGGTTCAAATTTGGCCCCAGCCACCTATTAATATGTGTCTCTGACAAGTTGTTTAATCTTGCAACTCATTCCATTACCTATAGAAATATGATAATATTATAAGCATTTATTGTTATCATGCAATTTTATATAAGGAATAAGTTTAGATAGCTGTTTTTTAAACATCTAAGATTAAGTTGGTCATGTAGTAAGTGTCATCTCAAAATTAATTTCTTCTTATATTTCTAATTTTATGTTTGAATAAGTACACTCTGAATTTCAAATATATGACTGCAAAATATCCGAGAATACAGCACCAATTATAATTAGATATATGAAGCAGTGCAAATAGAGAATATAACATGAAAAAAATATTTCGGAGATGTAGAGGAAATAGCTATCTTTCCTGATTTTTTTCTAATGCTTTCATATTGGAAACACATTTCAAATATCATTTCAAGCCAACCATGGGTAAACTTTCTTTTCGCCATTTTTCTTCCCTATCCTTATCTGGATTTCTATGATTTTCTTTTCTTCTCAGGTTTAGGTTTTGAGAAAGGCAGTTAGGACTAAGTGAAAGTATTCTTCAAAATGTGATCCCATTTTTATCCCTAGCTACTACCATCTACTCACCTAGGTAGAAATCATCTTTACCTAGCCTTCCTACCTCCACTCTTCAGGACTATCTTTCATTAAATTTTGTTTTAGATTTGTGCTTAAATCCTTAAATATTTTCAAAATTACCTCCTTAGAAATTATTTGAAATCTTAACCCTTCTGTCTGGATTTCTATAATCTCTAATGTCACTATATCACCCAGACTCTTTAATTGATACTCCTTTTATTTCACTTACACCAGAAATTGATCATTTTTATATAAAACACATTTTTATAATTCCATATCTTCATTATATTGACCGCATTGTCTTCTATCCCATCAGATTTTAAGCATTATTACATTTTGATATCAAAATCCTGGCAAAACACTTCCAGACATCTTTGGTAATTAATCCATAAATTAAACTTTACAGCTCAAACCATGCTTCATGGTTTTAACCTGAAAATTTTAATGTGAAGTCTGGCATATTTCTCTACAGTTAATGAGCTTCTTTTTAATATTTTCCTAAAATATTTTTTAAAATTTAGAACAGGTAATATTACTTGAATATCCATCAAGTAAGTTACAGAAGGAAGATTCAAAGACATATGCATTCCAAGAACCTTAGCGATATAAGAATTATAGTGCAGTAACTCATACTTTTATTCTTAACTGAATTAAATGTGTACCATTGTACTGCTACTGGATTTGCAAAGGTGTTTCTCTGCCAAAAATATTGACGTTTCCAGAGTTTCCCACATCAGAATCAATGCATAGCACTAATTTAACAACTCACCAGAACACAGATATTTGTTTTAGATTTATTGACTGAGATATTCTTTGATTTAAACGAGATTCTTGAAAATTATTTCACAAAACACAACTTCTATAAAAAATATTGTAACATAGTTTTAGGGTAACAAAACTTCTTCCAAAGTATATTCCAATAAAGTCTTCAATAAAATTACATTTTTTCTCATTAAAACAATTAATCAGGGACAGCACAGAGAACTTCTCAAGAGTGAGTCAGAATTTCAAACTAAATTTAGGATCATGATGTATATTTGCATCTACCTGAGTGACTTGGGGACTCACACCCCAGAGAATTTTGATGGAGATATTTGTCATGAGCTGCAAAGAAGTCAATTTAAAGAAAATCCTTTATTCCTAATTTAGAACATAATTTATTTAATTTGTTAAATCATACAGGAATGTTGAACGTGCTGATATTCTGATCTTAGAAAAATAAATGTAGCAAGCAACCTATTATCTGACATACTGTGTATTCATCAGAGAAAACATGACTTCCAAAATTCACAGAGAAAATCACAATCATAGTTCAGTAATCCAGCCATAGTACAGTAAGTGCATTATGTTCAATTTCAGTCTTTCCCTTAGTTTTTTATTTAGACATTTGTCTTTTGTAAATAACACATTCAGTATCACATTGAATGTAGATCTGATATTACAGCCTTTGATTTTAACATTGTACCTCAATACTTTCCTCTTTTATTAAACCTCTCATTGAATAATAATTTTTAATGAGGCAGTTGATATATTAGCTGAAAATCCAGTGGCTTAAACAATATTCATTTATTTGTTTACAAATAAATAATACGTCTGAAGGTAGGCATTGAACAAGTGGTCCATTTATTCAAGTTATCTCTGGGCTGAAATCAAGGTGTCAACCTCAATGATCACTATTATTCAAACTAAAACTGCAAATTAAATATTCTATATTAAGTAAGTGGGCAAAATCATAAATGCTGATAATACTGAAAGTGGGTGAAGATGTGGCTCATAATTTTGAACTTTCAAACATTTATTTTAGGGGGTCTAAATCGATGCAATCATTTTGATAAATTTAAAACTAAATAAATGCATAATGGGTCTAGGTATAAATTCCATCTTCATGAGTACATATGCACAGCCTAATGCTATGCATGCTTATCATACTAAATTGAAGCTTTCCAAATGTCCATCAGAGTAGATTAAAGGAAAAAAATCTAAAATATTTATACTATGAAATATTGAAATGAATCAAGGAGTTCCCATTATGGCTCATTGGTTAACAAATCTGACTAGGAACTGTGACATTGCGGGTTTGATCCCTGCCTCTCTCAGCAGGTTAAGGATCTGGCATTGCCATGAGCTGTGATGTAGTTCACAGATACAGCTTGGATCTGGCATTGCTGTGACTCTGGTGAAGGACAGCGACTACAGCTCCAATTGGACCCCATGTGCCATGGGGACCTCCATGGGAACCTCCATGTGCCATGGGTGCAGCCCTACAAAATACAGAAAAAGAAAAGGAAAATTGATTCAAAATTGATCACACTATAAATATGTGCAAAAATATGGATTACTGGGGAAAAAAAGGAGTTCCCATTGTGCCACAGCAGAAACGAATTTTCCTAGGAACCATGAGGTTGCAGGTTCAATCCCTGGCTTTGCTCAGTGGGTTATTGATCCAGCATTGCCATGAGCTGTGGTGTAGGTCACAGACATGGCTCAGATCTGGCATTGCTGTGGCTGTGGCATAGGCTGGAAGCCACATCACGGATTAGACTCCTAGCCTTGGAATCTCCCTATGCCAGGGGTGTGGCCAAAAAAGAAAAAAAAATGGATTACTGAGAAAAATAAATAATAAGATTCTCTCCTTTGTTTTACTTAAGCAGCTGAGTAGATGTGGGTGTCATTTACTGATATGGAGAAAACTGGTAGGTCAGAATTTTTTGGTGATAATGGATGATCAAATAGTACATTTTACTTATATTAGGTTTTGTAATGCTCAGTAATTGATATGCCTCTTTAAAAATAAATTTCATGTTTTATGTTTATTCCATATTATTTTCAATACCTTTCATTGAATTATCATATATTACATAGATACTCAAAAAATGAGTGAGGCAATTTGGAGTTCCCGTCATGGCTCAGTGGTTACCAAATCTCACTAGGAACCATGAGGTTGCACGTTCAATCCATGGCCTTTCTCAGTGGGTTAAGGATTCAGCATTGCTGTGAGCTGTAGTGTAGGTTGCAGATGTGGTTCGGATCCTGTGTTGCTGTGACTCTGGAGTAGGCCGGTGGCTACACCTCCGATTCGACCCCTAGCCTGGGAACCTCCATATGCTATGGGAGCGGCCCTAGAAATGGCAAAAAGACAAAAAAAAATGAGTGAGGAAATTAGAGACTAGGTGATATTTTCAGCATCTTCTTACTTAAAAGCAGATAATAATTTTCATAATGTAAACACCAAGGTCTTCCTTTTGCTTGGAATGAAATAAAGTTTTAAAGAAAAAAGTTGCATTTTCTAGAAGTATCTGAGTCAAAAGATTTAGTATAAAAACCTGAGTTATTTCTAAAACCCTGAGTGCAAGGAGTCCCCATTGTGGCTCAGTAAGAAAGAACCCAACTAGTATCCATGAGGATGCAGGTTTGCTCCCTGGTCTTACTCAGGTAAGGATGTGGTGTTGCTGTGGCTGTGGCATAGGCTGACAGATACAGCTTGGATTTGACCCCTAGCCTGGGAACATTCATATACCATGAGTTCAGCCCTAAAAAGAGCAAAAAAACAAAAACAAAAATCCTGAGTGCAAATTTAGTAAAAACAATTACTATCTGTGTTTGCAGCAGTGTTAGAAAGCACAGCATAAACTAAGACTGACCTAAGTAGTGAGTCAGAAGATACAATATCTCTATTAACACAGAGGTAATTGTAAGGCATCCTGACTACAGAAGAACATGAAAATAACAATATTTAATATTTTAAAACATAGTATATTTACTTAAAATGCAAACTAGCATCATATACATATATATATATATATATGATAAATTATTGGGCATCATTTGAACATAAACACATGTATTTATTTGAATTACATTGAGTGAGAAAGCAGTTTGATATTTATTAAATGCCTGTCTCTTTCACAGCTTTGTTCCTAAGCCTGTAGATAAGGGTTTCAGCATGGGAATCATGGCAGTTCAAAACACATTGGCCACTTTGATCAGTAGCCATGAGGTTTTGGAGCTAGGCATAGAGTAGAGAAGAAGGATGGTCCAATGGAAGATGGTGATGGTGGTCAGGTAGGAGGCACAGGTGGAGAAGGCTTTTTGGAGCTTGCCAGTAGATGGCATCCTGATGATTGTGACAACTATGAAAAGGTAGGAGCAGAGGATGATCAGGATGCTACATGCCTCACTGAAGGTAGAAATGACTAAATAGGTCATCTGATGGAAGTAGGTGTCAGAACAGGAGGCAGAGATGATGGCAGAATACTCACAGCCAAAGTGATTTATGACTAGAACCACAGAAGGATAGTTCCACAAGAAACTCTGTGAGTTTCAAGGAACAGAACCCACCCCATATGTATGTTGCAGCTAACAGGAGGGTACAGAGCTTAGGAGACATAGCAACCATATAGTGCAGGGGTTACAAAGAGTCACAAACTGGTCATATGCTGCCATGGCTAACATGAACATTTCCATAATCACAAATGCACAAAGAATAACTGCATGCATCCTTTGAAAGATATAGTTCTATCTTCCACAACCAAGATTTCCATAAGATTGGGAGTAAATACACTGGAATAACAAAATGAACAGATGATTAAGGAAAAATTCCATGGGTGTGTGGTGTTTGGGATTAATCCTTATGTTTACAATCATACCCAGGTTCTCCACCAGAGTGACTGTGTAGATGATATAGAAAATCAAGAAGAGAGGCTCATGGAGGTGTGGGTATACTGTTTGTTCATCCAAGAGAATGAGTGTAGTCACAGAGCTCTGATTTCCCTCATTCAGCACCATGGCTCTGGATTAAAAAATAATAAAAAGAAGTAACGTTGAGCAGAAGGAGGAGAAAAGGTGGAGTAAGAGAAACTAAGGACAGAACAGCCTAAACTAGTGATGGCAATGTGGTTTGTGTAAATGCATGAGTGTTCTAAAGTTTCAGTTTGGCATATTACTTGACAACTTAACAAAAGTTGATTATGGGAAATTAGATTTATAGTTTAGAATTGCAGTTTCTTGATCTGGTAAATGATAAAAAATAGTAATTATCAACAGTATTATTTTATGTAAATGATACCTAAATGCATATAATACTTAGAGCAATGAATATCCCCATGATAAAATATAATTATATGAGAACATAGACGACACAGAGAGGAATCAGAAAAACTAATTGAATGGATTATAGTTATTTTATGATAATGGCATAAGTGCATTTGGGGAGGTTAAATACTTTTAATACATAAGAGAAAATTTATTTAGGGTAAAAAGTATTGTCATACCTTCACAATTTTGTACTGATATATTGAATGTTTACTATTCTAGGTATGTCCCATTATTACTGACTAATAGAATATATACTTAAGAGAATCTTAAAGTGGTCTCATCAAAAATTCAACTGATAACTATGTTCTCTCCTACTCAACATGTATAATATATAGTTTTCAAAGTGTCTTTGACAGGCAAATTTAAGTTGTTTTAAAAAGGGGTTTATATCGTGGAATCATTTTAATTTTAGATTTTTCCACCCACTTTCATTCCATGATTCACAATTACATCCACTTCTAATCTATTGATATGTAGTCATTTTCCCTTTCTTCTCAAACCCCATCTTATTCTTTCTGACTCTTTTTTGGTCATCTCATATCTTCAATCTTCAACCACGGGAAAGGTAATCAGAGAAAAATTAAAAAGGAGAAATATTCAAAATGTACCACCTTCATTTTTATCAATATCTAAATCATCTGAAATTAAGATTTCATCTATCTTATCAAACTATAGGCCAATCTATAATTAACTTTGTTGACTCTCACTTAGCCTGGAATATACTTGTAGTGTAAGAGGTTTGGAAGGCATTTTATACTAAATAAATCAAATCAAAAATTTTCCTCTTAGATTTCTGTAGGAACTACATACTACAACACTACTTCATTCATAGATGTATTTTAAAATTTTATGGTACAAACACAAGTTATTTATATTTAATCAATCTTCAACTTTTTATCCCTCTGAAATGTCATTTTTTCTCCCACATTGTGTCATTGTTTCACAAATTTCTGCATAACTCTTCCAAGAAAACTTTGCTGGTTAATCTAAATGCCATTTCCTTTGCTGTATTTTCTTTCCACTTATAATATTTATACAACACCTAGCACATAACTATTTATTATGTGTTTTTGTATCTCTGCGTGTACATGCATGTAGGCATATTAGCTTTTTTCTTGAAAAATATCGCTTCTTTAGGATAAGACCTACATCTAATATTTCTTCTGTTACCCCCTAAAATGCCTAACATAACAATTGGATATACATTTTTCAGTTTTAGGACAATGGTCCTGAGAATAATGAAAGCACACTTTAACATGTTGAATATAAACCACAGAGTAAATATTGCTGTTATTCAGCTTACTGAATAGGTTTTTGCTGCATAAATTTGCTGGATTCCAAAATTCTCCACATCATAATGAAAAGATGATCTTAGGTTGAATCAACACGCCAAAAGCCAGATTTTCCCAATTTATTTTTATTGATGGCTTCCTTGCTAGTATTAACAAGCCACATACCTGTCCTTTTTCAAAATTAAAATGGTGTTTAAATGTCTCCTATCCTTTAATCAGAGAGTTGATGATTCTTGCAATATATAATTGATAAATAACTAAGAAATGGTAAATTTTTTTGCAACAGTCAAGAAATTGTAGAGGGAGCATGGAGATACTTTTGAGGAATAGACAAAATGAGAAATTATATTCTATGATTGTGTCATTTATTTTATATCTAACTGCCTAAAATTAGGGACACAGATTCTGGAGAATCTTGATAGAATTTATTGTCATGAGCCACAAAAAAACAAAACAATTAGGGGGAACTTCCTCTTCTACAGCAGCAGTAGTGTGTGTGTGTGTGTGTGTGTGTGTGTGTGTGTGTGTGTGTGTGTGTTTAACTCATAAAATGTTAATAGATAAGACCCAAAGATTATTTCAGTATGATTTTGTTGTTGGGAATATTTACTGTGCCTTTGCTTTCAAAAAGACCATTACTCAAATGGTCCAAGGAAGATTTCATATATATATATGTAGACTGAAGGTTAACTGATCTGGTTAGCATATCTGAAGCTCAGTGTCCTAGCAGGTATCAACAAAGCTACCTCAGTAAAGTTGCTAATTTAAAAATCATTGTTATTTTTGCATCTATTGGAGTTCATAATTGTTATTTTTCATCCATCAATAACTGATGCTTTAAAAACATCTGTATGTTATATCATTATCAGTTTCTTAATTGCTATGTTATACTATCATGGGAAAAACCGGGTAAAAATATTACAACTTAAAATGAATCTAAAATTATCCCAGGAGTTCTCTTGCAGTGCAGCAGGTTAAGGATTTGGAGTTGCCACTACAGCAGCTTGGGTCAGTACCAGGGTACTGGTTCAATCCCTGGCTCAGAAACTTTCACATGCCATGGGCCCACCAAAAATAATGATAAAATATAATCATCCCAGTAAAATATCCAGTGAATAAATAACATACAATCACCGTGGTATAAATGGATAAAACCAGAGTGATGGGTATATATCTTCAAAATTTGTGTGATTTTCTTCCCCTAGAACACAGAAAATATTTTATATTTGGTTATATTACCAATTATAACTTAACCATTCCACATTCTTAACTTTTTTTTTTTTTGCTTCTCTCAAGAAATGTGTAAGTTCCTGGGCCAGTTATAGAACCCACACCACAGCAGCAACCCGAGCCACAGCAGAGACAATTCTAGATCCTTAACCCTCTGAGCCACCAAAGAATTCCATATTCTGAACTTTTACAGGGAGAATGTATTTCTTATTTATTTTGTTTCCCTGAGAAACTATCAAAGCCAAATATTTCTTGTGGAATGTAATATAGTTTTAAAGTATACATTTAGGGTTTCATGTTGAACAGCTCTTAATGTACCAATTTCATATTAAGTAAACTTCCATTATAAGCTATAACTCTTCAGATCATATAAAAAATCACATACCTCACATGGCTGGAATTAAAATGATATTTGAGGAGTTCTCATCATGGCTCAGTGGAAAGGAATCTGACTAATGTCAATGAGGACACAGGTACAATCCCTCACCCCACTCAATGGGTTAGAGATCTGGTGTTGCCATGAGCTGTGGTGTAGGTCACAGACACAGTTCAGAGCTGTCAGTGCTGTGGCTGTGGTGTAGGCTGGAAGATACAAGTCCAATTCAACCCCTAGCCTCAGGACCAGCATATGCCACAGGTACAGCCTTGAAAAAAGAAAAAAGAAAATAAAAATTAAATAAAACTAAATTTGGCCAGGACAAATCACAAGGTCAGGAATGCTAACACACTCACACACACGAAGTGTATTTCAATATCTGAATCAAAAATCTAGTTTAAATATTCTTTTACATCTATTACTATTTGTAGTTTAAGGTTATTTTAATGAAATAAAAGAGTGAACATATGTTGAACTGTCAATCACAAGGTTAGCATAGACTCCTACATTGATTTACTATTGAAAAATTCTTACAATACTTGAAAAAAAATAATGTTTATATCTAGATTTACATTTGATCAACCTAACATTTATCCAATAATTTAACATTGATTAACTTCTTCACTGACTCTTTCACATCTTTGTTTCTGAGGCTGTAGATCAGTGTTTTCAGCATGGAGATTACCACTGTGTAAAAGATAGAGACCACCTTGACCATGAGCCATGAACTTTTGGAGTTAGGAACACAGTAGAGAAAAAGCATTGTCCCATGGAAGATAGTGATGCTGGTGATGTGGGAGGCACAGGTAGAGAAGGCTCTATGGTTCCCCCCAGTTGAAGGCATTTTCATGAGAGTGATAAAAATGAAAACATCGGAAGTAAGAATGATCATCAGGGTGCTTATTTCATTGAAAGTGGCTAAGACTTAAAATGATCTGCTGGCTGATAAAGAGGTTCATTGCAGGAAACAGCAATAATGGCCTCATGCTCCCAAAGTTATTTATAAAATTAGTCCCACAAAATGATAAGGTCAATAAAAGGTATGTATATACTTTGAAGGAACAGGCTATACTCCAAGAGTATGAGGCACCCATGAGCAAGGAACAAAGCTTCTGGGACATGACAAGTGTGTAGAGAAGATGGCAAGAAATTGCCACAAATAAGTCATAGGCCATAACTGCCCACATGAAAGTTTCTGTCACCATAAATATGCAAGGGAAGAAGAACTGCATGATGCATCCAGTGAAGGAAATGTTCTCTCCTGTACAAATGATTTTTCTAATAGTTTAGGTGTAACAACTGTGGAATAACAGAAATCAACAAAGGACAGGTAGCTGAGGAAGAAGTACATGGGGTGTGGAGTCTGGGATGGAGCTTGATAATCAGGCTTATGCCCAGGTTCTCCCACACAGTGACTGTGTAGATGGTGAGGAAAGCCAAGAAGAGTGGCAGCTGGATTCCTGGATGATCTGAGAAGCCAAAAAGAATGAAGGTGATGCCATCACTCTAATTTTCTTTTCTTCTGTGGAAAAAAAAAAGATGAATATTGACCCATAGGAGTAAGAAACATAATTTAAAATAGGTAAGAGAATAGAAAATTCATTAAGGCACTCAGTGGGAGGGAGTTCCCATTGTGGCATGGGCAGAAACAAATCTGACTAGAATCCATGAGGATATGGGTTTGACCCCTGGCCTCACTCAATGGGTTAAGGATCCGGAGTTACCATGAGCTGTGGTCTAGGTTGCAGATGTGGCTTGGATACTGCATTGCTGTGGCTGTGGTGTAGGATAGCAGCTGTAACCCAGATTCAATTCCTAGCCTGGGAACTTCCATATGCCCTAAGTTTGGTCCTAAAAAGACAAAAATAAAAAAATTAAAAAATTCAGTCTTCCCCTTTATTTCAAAAGTTAGTGTCCACTTATATAAAAATAACACAGTGAATCATAATTTGGGGTGGGTGTGATAATCAAAAACAGAGTTAATTCAAGAAGAACTAAAACAGACTAGAACTTGCTTTATTTCAAATAACAAAATTCCGTATCATTAGCTGACATCATGGAACATTCTCTTTGTAAGAATTGGAGCTTAGTGAAAACAGTTGCATTGGAAGAAAAGCATATCATGAGATTCTACATTTTCTTACCTGCTTTACCTCTTAATCAATGATATAATTAATACGTAATTGTTAATTTTGAGGGGGTATTTTGTATTTTTAGGGCTGCACCTGTGGCATATGAAGGCAAGGGGTCCAATTGGAGCTGCTGCCACCAGCCTATGCCAGAGCCACAGCAAGCCAGATCTGAGCAATATCTGTGCTCTACACTACAGCTCATGGCAATGCCAGATCCTCAACCCACTGAGTGAGGCCAGGGATCAAAACTGCAACCTCATGGTTTCTCATGGATTCATTTCCACTGCACCATCATGGTAAGTGCCTGTTAATTTTTTAAAATAGGAACATCCCTGAAAAATGGTTCATTTAATATTTTATTGGTTGTTCTATGTCCTTTCCACTGATCTTCATATTCTTAGTAACCCTACATTCTCAAACCATTCTGGAGCTGTGATGTAAATTTATATTAATTTTTTCACCTATATTGAACTAATTTTGAGACTCTTTAAATGTTGTTCTTCATAGCCTATTTTATAATTCACCAAGAGGGTCACAACAGTATATGTGTTATGTCTGCAGTGATAATAGTTGAAGTAATATTGAACAAAAGGCTCTTCTTTTTCCAATGTAGCAGATTTTGCAAGTTGGGTGACAAAACATAAGAAGCTTGAAAATACTGGAAAATTCAGGTAAGTTCAGGATGCAGAAAAAAAATACATTTTGTCAGTTAGAATTTGGTTTATAGCTTCTCCAAGACAAGTGTCAGGAAAATATTTATTTGAAATGGGATACCAGAATATTTCTTGTTTATTAGTTGATCTCCCTAGGGATGTCCTCAATAGTAAAATAAGAATGTGAATATAACAGTTAAATAACTAGAATGGAAAAAGATACTTCAATAATGAGTTCAAGGCTATAAGTCATGGTGTGATGCATAGTAAATAGCTTTCTTCTTTTTTTGTCCATTCACATGGAATGCAGAATTTCCCAGGCCAGGGGATCAAACTCTTGCCACATCAGCAACCAGAGCCACAGTAGAGAGAACATGAGATCCTTAACCCTCTGAGCCACTAAGGAACTCCTTGTTAACTTTCTTATTTATTGGATTATAAATAATTGGTAAGATTTCAAAAAACTTATATGGTTATTCACACAAATGTAATATAGAAATTCTCATGTTACCACTAAATATGATAAGAAAATTAGATTTACATAATGTAATTTATATCCAACTTATAACATTTTCTCCATTGGATGACTATTAATTTTGTACCTTATTTTATGTTGTGAATAATTTTATCTAAAATCTTTCCACTGCTCTTTACAAAAAAATAAAATTGCTGCATCAATCCAAGCCATCAATAAGCATTTAAAGAAGAGTATAATTCCTACACATAAAGGAAGAGCCTATAACTACCACTTTGTAGAAACCACAACTAAATCTTTTATATTAAAATAATTTTATCATTTAAAATATATTTATTTAGATGAAATATATATACTTTCAAAATTTTTAGAGAATTTCTGTATTACATTTGTGTGAATAACTGTCCATTCAAAAGCATTTTTCATAATAACCAACAAATTATTGCAAAGGAGTTTGCACCATCCAGACATTTGATTTGTATTCTTCCACAAGACATGTCTAGTTATAGTTTCAATTATAAAATTTACCTAATATCTATCATCTGTTTTTTTAAAGGTTTAGATATTAAATACAAGGACATATAACATATGTCAAATATACTTCACTCTATTCTCTCTCCATATATATTTTTTTCTGTCAGCTATATTATACACAATCCAAGAATGGAATGAATGACAATTTTAGATTTGTTAGAACTATTTCTAAAATTTCCATGATTAGCTTTTATTTTTTGATGCTTTATATACATAGAGTTAATAAATTTTATATTAACAAGTACATGTTAACCAAACAATACACTGGACTTTGTGACTGCAGAGATATCCTTTCTTTGCATTAAAAATATACCAATGCTTACTGTGTGGAATTACATAAATACGTCTTTTAAATTTAATACATAAGTGTCAAGAAACTCTTTATTTACCATATTGCATTTGATGGATTCTCCCTCAGGGTTAGCTATAAATTTTCAGAGCAAATATAAAAAACCCACTCTGCAGTGACTTAAAAAAGGATAGAAGAGGTCTTCTATTTTGGTGCAGCAGCATTGTCACTGCAATGGCTAGGTTTTCTACTGCTGTGGTGGAGATTCCATTCCTGGCCCAAGAACTTTCAGATGTCTCTGGCACAGCCAAAAAAAAGAAAAGAAGATTTACCCTGTATACCTGATGCTGGGAGTCAAATTAAATGAAATGTGTATTTATTCAAAAAGATTTACATGGAAAATCTCCATCTAGAGATTTAATTTAAAAGGCCTGATCTTTAATTATTATATCATTTATTATTTTATAGATAATCTACCAAAGTTTGAATTAAACAAATGTAGAATTGTCAACAAGGTGTTACATTAAATGTGTATTGTTTTTCTTTTTGAAAAAAGGAATCTGAAGTATTGAAAAAGCTGAAAGACTTAGATAATTCCCTGCAGTGCTCCTGAAAATGAAAAGAAGTAAATCCTAGCCATTTTACATTAATTCACATAATAATTTGGTATCCATTTATTCTTAACTGTCTCCTTCATATCTATATTTCTGAGGCTGCAGATCAGTGGGTTCAGCATGGGGATGACAACTGTATAAAAGATAGAGGCCACCTTGACCATGAGCTATGAACTTTTGGAGTTAAGAACAGTAGTAGAGAAAAATGATGGTCCCATGGAAGATGGTGATGGCGGTCATGTGGGAGGCACAGGTGGAGAAAGTCTTGTGGCCACCCCCAATTGAAGTCATCTTCATGGCAGTGATAAAAATGAAAACATAGGAAGTAAAACAATCATTAGGCTGCTTATTTCATTGAATGTGGCTGGGACTATGATGATCTGTTGGCTGTGGTAAGGGTAAGAGCAGGAAACAGTAACAATGGTGGCATGCTAACAGACAAAGTTGTTTTGGTATTATTCCTTCTGAAGGACAATTCCAACAGAAATTAAGGGGCAGGGAATAGGCTATACCCCAAGAGTATGATGCACCCACCAGCAAGGAATAAAACTTCTTGGACATGACAACTATTAGAAAAGAGGATTGGAAACTGCCACAAATCAGTCATAGGCCATCACTACCCACATGAATGTTTCTGTCACCATAAATATGCATGCAAAGAAGAACTGCATGATGCATCCAGTGAAGGAGATAATTTTGTTCTCCACAACCAAGTTTCCTAATAGTTTGGGTGTAATGGCTATGGAATAACAGAAATCAACAAAGGACAGGTGGCTGAGGAAGAAGTACATGGGGAGATGTGGAGTCTGGGATGGAACTTAATAATCAGGATCATGCCCAGGTTCCCCTGCACAGTGACTGTGTAGATGGTGAGGAAGACCAGAAAGAGTGGCAGCTGGAGTCCAGATATTCTGAAAAGCCCAAGAGAATGAAAGTGACTTCTGCACTCTGGTTTTCTTGGTTCCCATGGACAATGTATAAAAGTTGATTCAGAGAAATGAGAAGTAAACTGAAGATATGGCAGGTTAAAGTGAGGATATGTGAAGAGACTTGGGGAATATCTATAAATTTTGTTATGGAAAACACATGTTCAATTTTTATATTTTTTAAAAAGTTAGAATTTACTAATACAACAGTTTTAGAAAGAGTATGAGCTATGTGCAACTGGAGTAATAAAAGAAATGACTTGAGTTAGGGACAACAAAAAAGGAGTTGGCTCTGTCCCAAAGGATAATACTCAGTATCTTCAGAGGCAGTTGGCTTCATGACCAGTCTAAATTTTGCATAAATATGATTTTAGTTGAAATGCTGCTCTTGAAAAAAGATATTCCATTAGGAATCTACAAGTTCTTCCCTGCCTAACTTGTTTAATTGTGACAGTGTAGAACAAAAAGGTAATTAATAGCTCAGCAATATTGTCAATTTTTATTTTGCTATTGTTGCTAAAACTATTTCTGGATTTTCCTTTCCAGTTACCTTCTTACACTTAATCACACATTTCTTTCCCACATTTCAGATATTTCCTGCAGAAGAATAACATACTTATCAGCTACATTTACTTAATTACTAAAATTAAAAAAAAAACTTTCACACCTTCCTTGGTGTATTTATAATATATTTAGAGGGATTTGTGGTGGAAATAAAATTTAATATTATCTCAAGACTATTTGTATTATACTGGAGATCATTCTATAACATCAATATCAGATGGTCAACTTAGTGCATCTCAAAGACACCAAAGATGTGGTTGTGCTCCCTAAGGAGTTACAGTATGGTTTTTACTTGATTTGGGATTGTCCTGCTTTGAGTTGGTTTCTGCAGACATAAAGATAATTATTCCTATGCCCTATGCACTTAAGTTTCTTGATCTCATCAAATAATGTTTTCTATGTTACAGGCTGATAGTTAGGTATGGGCAGAGAAGGGGGACAAGGGGCCAGAAGGCAGGAAACCTTCCATTATGCAACAGTGGGATCCATGGGCAGACAAATAAATCAGGAACCTCCAGACTGACAAGAAACTACATATTTTGTGGGAGATAATTGCCCTAGAGGCAGACAAAGAAAGGTAAAAAATGGCACAGATCTCCAGGATATGAATGTAACTTATTGCTCATTATGCCCTAATTATACTAAAATTATATATGCCAATAAGAATTACCCATCATACACCAACACCATGACACTTCATATAAAAGCTAAATAAGGACAAAAATCTCTCCTCCCTTTGGGAAGTTGGAACTGAGATGAAAATTAAGGAAAAAGATCTCCAAATCCAACCTTCTCAGTTAATATCCTTCCCATGAAATTGGATGCCCTTTATAACCAGTATGCCAGAGAAATAGGGAAGTTGCTTGCCTCTCTTTAAGAGGTGTATTTCTCACCAAAATAAACCCTCAATTTTCTTTCACAATTTCTCTCATTTTTAAATTTCTTCTATGAGAAGATAAGAACCTAACCTTCTGGAACATCTCCACTCTACTCATGGCCAGTCAATAAACATCAGCACCCCCAAAAAACACAAATGTCATCCACATCTGTAACATAATACATATTTTACATATTTTTTGTCATTTATCATAGTACCAAAAAATCACAAAAACAACAATGGGATACTAGAATGAATTTGGCACAAAAAATGTGTTAAATAAATGAATAAAAGAATACACATGAATGAGTAAATTCTAGACATATACATATTGGGGTTAAAGCTTACAATAATATTATTATATTATGAATAATGTTCAAGTTATAATTTCCTATCATATCTTCACCACACTATAAACTCATAGTGCACTGAGACTCAGCTTATTCCTAGGAAACAAATAACCATTGGTAAATCCCATGGGGCCTAAACTCCTTGATTTAGCATACAATAAGGATACTTATGGGGAAAAATTATTTTTTAAAAATAGCTTGTGTACCTGAACTGTCTTTATCTGCTTATAATTCATTCTTCCCAAGGCCACTTCCTAACCTGTTACTGAAACTCTTCTATGCATTCAGCATAAATAGAAGTTCATTTCATGTAAAATTCTGCCAAAAAAATCTGTCTTATTCAGAGCTGAAATTAAATATTTATTGTTTTTACTCAGTTGTTATGAATTCATCCTCCAAGATCAAATGTAGCACTTAATTTTCCTTCACATATGTAATGATATTGTGGTAAGGGACCTCCCAGAACAAAGGGAAGGCAATATGGCATAATCATCATCTATGTGCACATGCATAACTGAGGCAGCAAGACATAATCAATATCCATGTGCAAATTTTTCATGTAGACCATCCAACCAGAATTTACAGAATGTAGGTTATAAGGGGAGCAAAGAGACCAAAGTAAAAGAAAAAATAATTGAGGGCATATAAGACAGCCTTTGGATGTGATTCTGGTGAGGGGCTCGTATTGGTAAGCCTACACCTGAAAGGCAGAAGGTGAGTCCAATCACCTCCCCAGATTTGCCCAAGTAGTCTCAAAGGAGATGAAACCATGACTCTAAGGTGCTGGGTGGCAGGTTGGAGATGTGTGAATGTGAGTGAATGAGATGTACAACAGGAGAGTTCTGACTCGACCAAGGGCTGAAGTGAGTGTGGAGTCCTGTCCGTGGTTACATGTTAATCCTCATATGGCTTATGGTGGTGCTCTTTGGAGAGATCCTGATGTTGGAGTTTATACAGCCCCACCAATGCTAAGAGGCTCCTGAAATATCTCTATGAGGAGAGCTGCCAGAGATGGAAGAAATGATTGATCTAATGCAATCCATCATCCAGACCCAAAAGCCCACCTGGACTGATTGCTACAGCTACTCTTGACACTGTTCAGCACTGAGGAGCACTGCTGAATTACTCAGACCACTTTAAAATGGTTAGAGGAACACACCCCAACAGGGACAGTGAACTCACAGGCTTACACCCAGGACAAGTTCCTCAAGAAAAAAATGCCAGTGGGACCCTAATAAAACTCAGGGATTTCAAATGCTTGATAACTACTAAGAGCCTTTTTTAAGTGGCATGAAGAAGGGAGAGGAAAAGGCTATGAACATGAGCAAAACCTCAGAGGTGCTCCATTGACCTAAAGAGATCCTAAGCCAGTTTGAGAGGCTATGCAAACATTTCACCTTTACACTCATGTAGACCTGGAAGCCACTGAGAATCAATGGATGGTTAATGCAGCCTTTGTTGCTCAGGCCCAAGGAGACATCTGACATGAGCTACAAAAGTTAGGGGGTTTCACTGGAGTGAATGCCAGACAGCTGTTGGAGGTTGCAATAAAGGTATTTGTCAACTGAGACCAAGAGGCATGATGAGAATCAGAAGAACAAATGAAAAATAAGGGAAGATCCGCTTGCTGGCCCCCTAGTGGATCAATCAGGACACTCCCAGAGAGGTGCTCCACCAAGCTGGGGCCCAGATCAGAGGAGGAACCTACAAGGGGGACCTCCTCACCCAGAGATGAATTGGAATGTAATGAATGAGCTTACTTCTGTCAGGAAGGTTACTGGAAGAATGAGTGTCCCACTGGTCAGAAAATTACCCAGCTCCTGGATAGAGGGAGAGAGGCTAGGTGATTCAAGGACAGTACCAACCAGTGCAGTTACCATTAGAAGTCCCTGATGACAATTTTGTTGGTCTGGCTACCATGGGAAACTATGAGATAGACCAGGACAGACCAGGCTACACTTTGTTTGGCCCCCATGAGCCCACGGTCCAAATAACTGTAGGGGGGCAGCCCATTGACTTTATGGCAGACACTGGGGCCGAACATTCTGTGGTGACTCAACCCATGGGTCCCCTCTCACAGAGACAAGCCACTATTGTGGGAGCCATGGAAAACCAAACCCGTCATCATTTGTACTGCCTTGATGCAATTTAGGTGACCATCAAGTCTTTCACCAATTCCTATAACTCCCTGACTGTCCTGTGGCTTTGATGTGTTGGGACTTATTGGGAAAGCTGCAGGCCCAGAAAACATTTAATTCCCATGGCCAAGCAGCCCTGACACTAGGGAAACTGGCAAAAATCATGACTCTTACAATCCCCCGAGGAGAAGAGTAGTGCCTCTACAGTCTTACAGAGAGGCCACAATAGGAACTGAGATTCTCCTCATGCTACCTAGAGTATGGGCTGAAAATGACCCCCCAGATTTGCCTGAAACACACTTCCAGTAATAGTAGAACTAAAACCAGGAGTCAAACCCACCTGCCAGAAACAATATTTCATTTGTCACAAGGCAAAAGCTGGAATCCAGAAACACTGGAGAGACTTCTAAAGTATGGAATCCTCTGACCCTGCCAGTTGTCTTGGAACATGCCTCTCCTGCCAGTTCAGAAACCAGGAATAGATGACTACCAGCCAGTTAAGGACCTGTGAGCAGTAAACCAAGCCACTGTTAACCTGCACCAAGTTCTCCCTAACCCCTACACTCTCCTGAAGCTTATCCCCTTTGAAGCTGCCTTCTTCACATGCCTGGACCTCAAAGATGCCTTCTTCTGCATCCACCCCCGCCCCCGAATCAACCAATCTTTGTCTTCCAATGAGAAAATCTGGAAAATGGTGAAAAGGACCAGCTGACATGTACTAGAGTGCATTAAGGATTCAAAAATTCTCCAACAACCTTCAGAATTTCATTAGCCTCTGATTTAAAAGCCTTCCCAGCAAACCAGCATGGCTATATGCTACTCCAATATGTGGATCATCTACCACTGGCCAGGCAAACTCAGGAAGAATCTATTCAAGGGATGTGTCTGCTCCTCACCTTCCTAAAGGAGGCTAGCTACAAGGCTTAAAAGGAAAAAGGCCCAGATCTGTCAAGAAAAAGTCAAATACCTTCGCTTTCACTTATCCCAAGGACAATGTCAACTCGGTCCAGAGAGAAAGCAAGCTGTCTATTCAATCCCGGTTCCATCTACCCAACTCCAGTTTTTGGAATTTTGGGGGGACTGCAGTTTTCTGGAGAATCTGGATTCCCAGCTTCTCCATCTTGACAAAACCCCTTTATGAGGCCACAAACTGGGGTGAACAGGAAGCTTTGTTGTGGGAAAGAGTGCCACAAAAGGCCTTTGAAGAGATCAAGAAGGCCCTCACCAATGTTCCTGGCCTGGGACTCTCAGACATCTCTGAGCCTTTCTTCTTGTATGTGCATGAGCATACTGGTATTGCAGTGGGAGTCCTGACCCAAATGTAGTGGTCATGGCATCATCCAGTGGCACACCTCTCTAAGCAACTTGACTCCATTGCCTAAGGATAGCCACCCTGTCTATGGGCACTTGCAGCCATGGCTCTCTTAGTGTCAGAGGCTGACAAAATGAATATGGAACAAGAACTAACAGTCTGAGTGCCACACTTGGTATGGACATTAATGGAGTCTAAGGGCCAACTAATGCTCAGAGGGTCAAATATCAGGGGATGTTATGTGAAAACCTGCACATTCACCATAAACCCTGTAACCCTACTACCTTTTGGGCTGGGTCAGCCAGATCATGATTGTGGTGAAGTCATGGATGGGGTATTCTCCAGCCAACCAGACTTAACAGACAAGCCTCTCAAAGGCCCAGAAGCTGAGTATTTCACTGAAGGTAGCAGCTTTGTAAAATAGGGAGAATGCCTTGCTGGGTATTCCTTTGTGACCCTAAATTCCACCACTGAGGCAAAGTCCCTGTCAAAAGGAACTTCTGCACAGAAGGCAGAACTCATTGCACTAACCTGAGCCCTCCAACTGGCAGTGGGCATACATGTCAATATATACAAAGACTCTAAATATGTCTTCACTACCCTCCATGTGCATGGGGCTTTATACAAAGAAAAGGGTCTAATCAACTCAGAAGGAAAAGGTAAAGTATGGCAAAGAAATGCTCAAAATCTTAGATGCTGTGTGGGCCCCTAAAAGGATGGCAGTCATACATTATCAGGGACATCAAAAGGGAGACACCATCGTCATTCTGGGAAACCATAAAGCAGACCAAGAAGCAAAGCTCACAGCCTCCAAAGGGACATTGGAACCAGCAGCTCTGATTGCCACACTGTTCCCTAGTCCATTTGCAGAATGGGACTCTAAATACTCACAACATGAAAACACTTGATTTAAAACTAAAAATGAGAACTACTCCCTATGTGGATAGTAGAAATTTTAACATGGCTGGGTATCAGTTCCTAAGGCCCTAACCCCAGCCTTTGTCAGTTTCAGCAGGAGACTCACATTGGCCTAATGGCTCTCGAGACCACAGTGGGCCAAAACTTCTACATCTCTTGGCTTGTTGGAAGCCATAAGGCTGCTCCAGTAAAGAAAACAAAGCCACAGTCAGCACCTGCATGAGGCTTGTCTGGTTAGCAGAGCTAAAGACAAGCTGAAGAAAGAAGAAGGATTGCAGAGCAATTCCTTGAAAAACCTCGGTTTCCTGGAAAATAAAAATGATATCCCCTAAAAAATATGTTAATCTATTTTTTTCTCTGTTTATCCTTCTTTTTCTATCTTTGATTCACAGCCTTTTTTACAGCTAAGTATTTGCCCTGGGTACCCGTAAAACGCCTGAACCAAAACAGAGTGAAGTCATTTAAACAATGTAATGGAAAAAGCATTTGTTTTGGAGTAACAATTTATGGCACCTATTTTGTAAGAGTATACAGGGGCAACTTATGATTTCTGTCACTTTACATAAAAAGAAGTTTGGGGCTGGGAAAAGTGTTGTATGGCCTACAAATTGCTATTTTCTACAACAGATATATTTTTTATTAAATAACAATGTCACCTGTAACTTCCATCCCTTGTGGGGGCACTTGATAATTTTGGGGCATAATACTCCTTTCTATTGAATTTGGTGGTTTGGAACTTGTGTAAGTCAGGACAATATGTTAAATGCTTAGCTTGCTGGAGCCAAATAAACCGCAGCCTCAAGAATGTCATGAGCCTAAGGCTTTCTTGCGTTTTTGTTAACTATATACGCCTTGAGTTAAAGAATGTTAGGTATCATAGTTTATTACTTATTAAAGCTTTGTTCTTAATATAGAATAGAATAGCTACTGTTATTGACCTTTTAAGAAAAATACAGTGTGAAACTTTAAGTTTGTAATCTTGAAGAAAAATCTAAAGTTGAAAGGAACACGTTTTAACTAACCTTTTTTTGTATCTCAGGTGGAGGGAACAGAAAGGGCTTTAAATCAAATGTTAATGTCAAATCTTACACAAAACTTGATTGTGAAATGGTATAAAAGCTGATGCTTTTCATTTAATAAATTGGGTCATCTGCAGCATGCAGTTGAGGAGTTGGCTCCAATTCTTTCCACGCCATTTGTAGCCCATCCTCTCCTTCGACACTTCCTGGCTGCTGGGGCTGGACCCTGGCATTGGCTTTCCAGCATGTCCCAGGTAATATGAAAATAATGTGAAATGTGTGCCCCAAATAACCTGTGTCAGGGACCTAAGGCCACCCCTGGAGTACAGAGAGTTGGAGGAGCATCATTTGTAAATATTGTTGTGGACTTCACTGAGCTTCCCCAAGTCTGAGGCTATCAATATCTGTTAGCCTTTCTGTGTACTTTCTCAGTACACAGTGGAGGCCTTCCCTACTTGCACAGAAAAGGCACATGAAGTAGCCCAACTTCTCCTAAAGGAAATCATTCCTGGTTTTGGAATCCCAATCACCATGGGATCAGATAATAGGCTGGCATTCATGGCTGAGGTGGTGCAATTGCTGGCAAAGGGGTTGAAGATGACCTGTAAGTTACACAGTTCATATCATCCCCAGAGCTCTGGGAAGGTTGAGTGAATGAACCAAACTCCAAAATTGCAACAAAGTAAACTGTGTAAGGAGACCCAGCTACAATGGGACCAACAGTTTTTGATTGCTCTGTTAAGGATTAGGTCCAGCCCTGCTAGACAGACAGGGTTTTCTCATTATGAGATTCTTTACAGATGCCCTCATCCCATTATCAGTGGTATATGAGGGGATCTAAAAGAATTGGGCAACATTACCCTGAGGCAGCAGACACAAGCTCTTGGCTCAACCCTAACCACTACACACCATTGTGTTAGGGAACAGATACCTGTGATCTTGACCACAGATATCCAGCCCTTTAAATCAGGAGATGCTGGATGGGTAAAATAGTAGAATGTCCAACCCCTAAAGCCCCTCTGGAGGGGGCCATTCACTGTCACTTCATCCACTCCAATGCAGTGAAGGTAGCCAAGTGGTCCCTTGGATTCACCACAGCAGAGTGAAACCTGCTTCCAAAGGATAGGAATGCACTTCTTATCCATCAACACCATGCAGGCTGACCATCCAGAGGAAGCAGATTGCAACCCCAGAGACCCTAGAGGACTGCAGCCCTGCTTTAGTCACTCTGGAAGCTGACTAATCAATGCATGGCAGAAGCTTGAGGAATTGGCTGCCTGAGTGGAAAAATAGACTATTTTTGTTTTATACTTGGGTTCTCTTACTCTGATTAACTGTCATCCCTTGTACCTGTCTGTTATTGTGATCCACACCCTAATTTTTACCATAGGGTTGGCAGAGACTGCTCCAGCTGGATGGAAGTGTGATGAAAGTTTTCTGCTAGCACTCTCCTCTTGAGGGTAGGATTTTTTTTTTTACTATTGGTTGCCTCTGATTTAGGCCCTTTTTTGTAGACCTAAGCTCCCCATCATGTGACCCATGCATCCACACTATTGAACATGATGAAGGTGTCACAAGGACCTTACTTTACCACACTCATTTCACTTGCCAGGGAGAAGTCTTGGGGACCTGCAAATGAGACAAGACCACCTATTCTAGCTACCAACAAGAGAATCAGTACACTTGCTTTGACCCACCGTACTCCCCAAGGGAAGAGTGGTTAGGTGTCAGGCACACCTGAGATGGGGGAATTTAATTAGCTGAACCCAGGTTACTAATTCTCACCTGTCAGTGTTGATACTTTTTGATGTATGTGGGGCCATTGGTAATACCTGTACATGGTTAAATCATACTATTCTATGTGAGGGCCTACACTTGGAATGAGAGTACAGACTTAAAGAAAAATATATGTGTGAAAAGTCCTGGGGAAGATGTGATGACCTGGACTACTCTTACTGCTCCTATTGAAGCTGCATTGCATGGGCCCCTTGGAAAGATGAAGACAAAACAGCACTCCTCCAACAGGGTATAGCCAACCCCACCTTACATTAGGAGCCTGCAACCCCATTAATTTTACTACCCTAGACCCAGAAGACCCTAGGTGGGAAAATGACCACAAGATTGGTATTCACATCCACGGGCAAGACATCTGCCCAAGAACTATATTGTACTTAATGAGGGCCACAGTTCCACTCTGAGCCTCAACTCACAAAGTCTTTCATTATTTTTATGAGGAAATAGAAAGTAGCCCACCTAAAATCTCTATCAAGACCAGAAACCTGTTTCTAGCCTTGGCAGAAACTATAGCCCAGACTCTAAAGTTTTCTTCTTGTTATGTATGTATGGGAGATCAATGGCTATGAGACGCCAGAGAGATAGAGCCCCATGAGTCTTATAATGAGGCAGGATACCCCAACCCTGCTAATGGGATTTAGGTTCTTAAGACCTCAATCATAGGAAACAACTGCCTTGTCTGATGGAGAGGACAATTCAACAACTCTGTTGGGAGCCTGATGTGCCTGGGCCAGAGATTCTATAATGTAACCACCCAGAAATACAAATGGTGTGGATCCCCAAGCCTTTCTGGACCAAATCCTCACCCCTACCCAACTTCTCTCATCTCTGACGGTCCTGGGATGAGGTTGACACTAACATCAAATGGTGGGCCCTAGATGGACTATACTGGATATGTGGGAGAATCAGCCTATACTGTACTTCTCCAAAACTGGTCAGGATCTTATATGTTGGGGTTGATCCATCCATCTTTCTTCTTTTTTTTTTTTTTTTTGTCTTTTTGCTATTTCTTGGGCCGCTCCCGTGGCATATGGAGGTTCCCAGGCTAGGGGTCAAATCGGAGCTGTAGCCACCAGCCTACACCAGAGCCACAGCAACGCAGGATCCGAGCCGCGTCTGCAACCTACACCACAGCTCATGGCAATGCCAGATCGTTAACCCACTGAGCAAGGGCAGGGACCGAACCCACAACCTCATGGTTCCTAGTCGGATTCGTTAACCACTGCACCATGATGGGAACTCCCCATCTTTCTTCTTGATCCCACTTTCCAGAGGGGAACATTTGGGAGTCCAAATGTATTAAGACAGGGAGACCCATAAAAAATGGCATGCCCTATAGATTGGTAACTGGAAAGATGATGAATGTCCCCCATTACTATGGTCCATCCACCTTGGCAGAGAGTAGATCTTATGGATATTGTACTCCCATCTATATGTCAAACCATATCATCAGGTTACAAGCTGTTGTTGAAATTATAACTAATGAAACTGCAAAAGCCTTTAATATACTAGCCAAGCAGCAAACCAAAATGCATAATGCTGTCTATCAAAACCACCTAGCTTTAGATTACCTAACTGGCCTCTGAAGGAGGAGTTTGGTGAAAATTTAACCTGAGTAACTGCTGCTTACAAATAGATAGGTCACAGAGGAAATAACAGATTGAATGAGAAAAATCATTAAAGTCCAAATCCAAACCTGGATGGTTTTCAACTGTTAGGGGATTCAAAACCCTCATAGGTGTTGTGTTTTATATTTGGGGGCTTGCTTCATCATACCCTGTCTAGCCCCCCTAGTTATACAGTCTGTCTCCAGCCTCATTGAGGCCATGGATAAGATCAAGAAACTAAGTGCATATGGCATTGGAATAATTATCTTTATGTCTGATGAAACCAACTCAAAGCAAGAAATCCCCAAACAAGTAAAAACCATATTGTAACACCTTAGGGAGCACTGACTCATCTTTAGAGACTTTGAGGTGGACTAAGTTTACCATCTGATATTTATGTTATAGAATGATGTCCAGTACAATAAAAATAGTCTGGAGATAATATTAAGTTTATATCCACCACAAATCCCTCTAAATATCTTATATTTTAAAGATGCTAAAGGGGTAAAACCTTTTTACAATTTCAGTATGTGGTAAATGTAGTTGATGAAGTATGTTATTCTACTGTAGGGAATATCTAAAAATGTGGGTAGAGAAACATGTGATTAAGTGTAAGAAGTTAACTGGAAAGGAAAATCCAGAAAATGTTATAGCAACAACAGCAAAATAAAAATTGACCATTTTGCTGCATCATTAATTGTCTTTCATCAATTGTGCCCCACACTGTAAACTCACAGAGACTCATCTTTAGTCCTAGGAAACAAGTAGCCATTGAGAAATCCCATGGAATTTAAGCTTCCTGAATTAGCATACAATAGGGATACTTATGGGGGAAAATGTGCATTGAATTCTTTTCTAAAAATAACCTGTGTTCCTCCAAAATGTCTCAACTGTCTTTTTCTGCCATTATAACTTATTCTTCTCAAAGGCATTTCTTAAACTTTTAGCGGAAGCTTTTTAAGCACTCAGTATAAAGAGAAGTTGTTTCCTCATAAAGTTTTGTAAAAAATATGTATACATATACATGTCTTATTTGGAGCTGAAATAAAACATTTATTTTTTTCAGCCAGTTTTTATGGCTTTATCCTCCAAAAGCAAATTTAGCATTTGAAGTTTTCCCACACATACACAGTGATATCATTCACATATCCTCACTCTCTTCTGTCATTGTGTGGAAAGTAACATAATGTCTTTTCTATCAAAGGAAATCTTGGTTACTGCATTTTACTCCAGTTTTGCCTTCCACCCCTCCACTTTGCCTATTCTCCCAGTAACAATTTGTTTCAAATTAGCCAACCAGGAAGAGTGCTCACCCTGACCTGACCAATGGGAAGGGGGCAGGTACATCACCTGCGTTAGGGATAAATAAGGGAGGGCTCTTTTTTTGGTGCACACACTTTTTGGAGTTCCCATGCCCTTCTGCAGAACTAAAGAGCCTTGTCAAGATTTCTCCTTGTCCATGTGTCTCACTTTCTGACACTGATGACTGGAGACAGAGTTATTGCAATTGCCAACAATTGTTCCTTTAGATTTTGATACATGTGATTTAATCCTTCATCACATTTATGACTCCCTGAAAATATTTTTCAATTTAATGTAAAACTCATTGGGTGCATAATCTATAGCTGGAGATTTTTTTTTTCAAAATCACTATTTGTTTCCAATGGCTATTGTAAGAATGTCTGAGGTGCCCAGAATTGAAGGCAAAATCATCAACTTCAAAAATAAATATATGTATATATTTATGCTCTTTCTTACACATAAGATTTCTCCACACCTGTAGCTTCTCATTCTATCTCCTATACTCTGTATTTATAAAGAGACTTGGGGCCAAGTCCACAGTTCCCCATTTAGCACCAGTAAACAATTATGTTCACTTGTGAGCACAGGTGTTTTGTACACCGTATCTCTCCTTTCCAGTGACATCTATCCCGGAATGACTTTCTCATTGCAGGGCCACTAAGGACTCAGTACTGTAATAAGCATTTTAGAAACTATAAAATTACAAAGTATGAGCCTCATTTTCAACTTTTCTCTTATAAGAATTATCCTAGGGAATAAGGTATATAAGACAAATGCTATGTGACAACATATAGTTCTTACTTATTAAAATGTATGCATATAAATAAAAGGGTAGTGTGAAAACCAAATTGAGAAAAACTGAAATATTTTCCAGTAATGAAATCTAGGGAAAAATGAAAACATGCATTAGAAGATAAGTCTCAAATATTATTAGTTGGCTAAACTAAATAGACTTCCTAGCAGTTAGATTTACACTTGGTTTTTTTTTTTTTTTTTTTTTTTTGCCTTCAGCAAAGATTATTGGAACATTATTTTCCTTTTAAAATGAAATAATAATTGAGTCAACTCAACTGACTGCAAAAGAATTTGACTTACTTAATGAAGTAGTTTTTTAAAGTTGTGGATTCTGGGAAAATTTCTGCTTAAGATCCAACTTTTTTTTAATATAGTGATAAACCTGAAAAAAATAGTAACAGCAATCTAGATTATGTTGCAATGAATAGTTTAAGAAAATGACTTTTTCCTCTAATCTACTAAAAAATTCAGGAAGTTCCCTGATGGCTCAGCAGGTTAAGGATTGGGTGGTGACACCAGAGCTTATTGGGTTCAACCAAAAGGCTGAACCTGAACATCAAGGTGTGTCACAGATATATGCCACCAAAATGTTAAGGATCTTAACTCTGGAGAATAACATTGAAATCCTGCTTGAGATCACAAAGAGAGGAATTAGATGAAATAATGCTCATGTGATATTTTGTGGTTGCATTAAAAAATTTATGATTTTTTTCTAAAGTTTGGTGAATAATTTAATCATGAACACTATCTAACCCATCTTCATTTTAAGAATGTTGAACCAGAAAATGTATTTTATCTTTAAATATTTGGAAAATTCACAATGTACAAAAAGAAAAAATGCTATTGAGCAGCAATCCCTGAATTCTTTTTTAAATTTTTTTTATAATTTTTTCCACTGTACAGCATGGGGACCAAGTTACACTTACATGTATACATTTTTTGCCCACCCTTTGTTCTGTTGCAATATTAGTATTTAGACATAATTCTCAATGCTATTCAGCAGGATCTCATTGTAAATCTATTCCAAGTTGTATTCAATAACCCCAAGCTCCCAATCCCTCCCACTCCCACCCTCTCCCCCCGGGTGGCCACAAGTCTATTCCCCAAGTCCATGATTTTCTTTTCTGTGGAAAGGTACATTTGTGCTGGATATTATATTCCAGTTATAAGTGATATCATATGGGATTTGTCTTTGTCTTTCTGACTCATTTCACTCAGGATGAGAATCTCTAGTTCCATCCATGTTGCTGCAAACGGCATTATGTCATTATTTTTTATGGCTGTGTACTATTCCACTGTGTATATATACCACATCTTGCTAATCTAATCATCTGTCTATGGACATTTAGGTTGTTTTCATGTCTCAGCTATTGTGAATAGTGTTGCAATGAACATGCGGGTGCATGTGTTTTTTTCAAGGAAACTTTTATCTGGATATATGCCCGAGATTGTGATTGCAGGGTCATATGAAAGTTCTATGTATAGATTTCTAAAGTATCTCCAAACTGTTCTCCGTAGTGGCTGTACCAGTTTACATTCCCACCAACAGTGCAGGAGGGTTCCCGTTTCTCCACAACCCCTCCAGCACTTGTTATTTGTGGGCTTATTAATGATGGCCATTCTGACTCATGTGAGATGGTATCTCATGGTAGTTTTGATTTGCATTTCTCCTATAATCAGTGATGCTGAGCATTTTTTTCATGTGCTTGTTGGCCATCTGTATGTCTTCCTTGGAGAACAGTCTATTCAGGTCTTTTGCACATTTTTCCATTGGTTGATGGGCTTTTTTTGCTGTTGAGTTGTATAAGTGGCTTATATATTCTAGAGATTAAGCCCTTGTACACTGCATCGTTTGAACCTATTTTCTCCCATTCTGTAAGTTGTTTTTTTTTTTTGTTTTGTTTTCTTTTGGGTTTCCTTTGCTGTGCAAAAGCTTTTCAGTTTGATTAGGTCCCATGGGTTTATTTTTGCTCTAATTTCTATTGCTTTGGGAGACTGACCTGAGAAAATCTTCATGAGGTTGATGTCAAAGAGTGTTTTGCCTATGTTTTCTTCTAGGAGTTTGATGGTGTCCTGTCGTATATTTAAGTCTTTCAGCCATTTGGGGTATATTTTGTGCATGGTGTGAGGGTGTGTTCTAGTTTCATTGCTTTGCATGCAGCTGTCCAGGTTTCCCAGCAATGCTTTCTGAATAGACTCTCTTTTTCCCATTTTATGTTCTTGCCTCCCTTGTCAAAGATTAGTTGACCATAGGTGTCAGGGTTTATTTCCGGATTCTCTATTCTGTTCCATTGGTCTGTGTGTCTGTTTTGATACCAGTACCACACTGTTTTGATGACTGTGGCTTTGTAATATTGCTTGAAGTCTGGGAGAGTTATGCCTCCTGCTTGGTTTTGTTTCTCAGGATTTATTTGGCAATTCTGGGTCTTTTGTTGTTCCATATAAATGTTTGGATTGTTTGTTCTAGTTCTGTGAAAAATGTCATGCATAATTTGATAGGGATTTCACTGAATCTATAGATTGCTTTGGGTAGTATGGCCATTTTTACAATATTGATTTTCCCAATCCATGAACATGGAATATCTTTCCATTTCTTTACATCTTCTTTTATTTCTTTGATTAAAGTTTTACAGTTCTCAACATATAAGTCCTTTACCTCCTTGGTTAGGTGTATTCTGAGGTATTTGATTTTTTGATGTGCAATTTTAAAAGGTATTTTATGCTTGTATTCCTTTTCTAATATGTTATTGTTTCCATACAGAAATATGACTGACTTCTGAATGTTAATCTTATATCTTGCTACTTTGCTGAATTTATTAATCAGTTCCAGTAGCTTTTGGGTTGAGTCCTTAGGGTTTTCTATGTATAGTATCATGTCATCTGCATACAGCGACAGTTTTCTCTCTCCTCTTCTTATTTGGATGCCTTTTACTCCTTTTGTTTGTCTAATCACTGCGGCTAGAACTTCTAAATCTATGTTGAATAGCAGTGGTGAGAGTGGGCATCCCTGCTTGTTCCAGATTTGAGTGAGAAGGCTTTCAATTTTTCTCCATTGAGCATTATATTTGCTGTGGGTTTGTCATAAAAGGCTTTGATTATGTTCAGGAATGTTCCCTCTATAACTACGTTGGTGAGAGTTTTGATCATGAATGGATGTTGGACTTTCTCAAATGCTTTTTCTGCATGTATTGAGATGTTCAAATGATTTTTCTTTTCTTTTGTTAATATGGTGTATGATGTTGATAGACTTGCATATGTTAAACCATCCTTGTGAACCTGGAATGAACTCAACCTGATCATGGTGTATGATTTTTTTGATATGTTGTTGGATTCGGTTGGCTAAGATTTTGTTGAGAATTTTTGCATCTATATTCATCAAAGATATTGGCCAATAGCTTTCTTTTTTGGTGTTATCTTTGTCTGGTTTTGGTATGAGGGTGATGTTGGCATCATAGAATGTCTTTGGGAGTGTTCCTTCTTCTTCAAATTTTGAAAAATTTTAAGGAGGATGGGCACATGTTCCTCATTATATATTTGGTAGAATTCACCTGTGAAGCCATATGATCCTGGACTTTTATTTGTATGAAGTGTTTTTATGTCTTCTTCAATTTCATTTCTAGTGATAGGTCTGTTCAGGTGATTTGTTTCTTCTTGATTCAGTTTTGGCAGGCTGTAAGATTCTAGAAAATTGTCAATTTCTTCCAGATTGTCAAATTTGTTGGTATATAATTGTTCATAGTATTCTCTTATTTTTTTTTTTTTTTGTATTTCTGCTGTATCTGTTGTGATTTCTCCTTCTTCATTTCTATTTTTGTTTATTTGGTTTCTTTCTCTCCTCTTCTTAGTGAGTTTAGCTAGGGGTTTGTCAATTTTGTTTACCATTTCAAAGAACCAGCTATTAGTTTTATCAATTTTCTCTATTGTTTTTTGCATCTCTATGTTATTGATTTCCTCTTTGATCTTTATAAGTTCCTTCCTTCTGCTGACTTTAAGTCTTTTTTGCTCTTCTTTTTCTAATTCATTTAGGTGGAGGGTTAAGTTGTCAATTTGAGATCTTTCCTTTTTTTTGAGAAAGGCCTGTATTACTATGACCACTTCTTTTGCAGCATGCCATGGATTTTGAGAGGTTGTGTCCTCATTATCATTTGTCTCAAAGTATTTTTTAATTTCCTTCTTGATTTCTTCATTGACCCATTGGTGTTTTAGTAGCATGTTGTTTAGTCTCCATGTAGTAGGTTTTTTCTCATTTCATTTCCTATTGTTGATTTCTAGTTTCATGCCAATGTGATCAGAGAAGATACTTGAAATAATTTCTATGCTCCTAAATTTTTTGAGGTTACTTTTATGTCCCACTATGTAGTCAATTCTTGGGAGTGTTCCATGTGCACTTGAGAAGAATGTGTATTCTGATTTTTCACTGGATGTAGTGTCCTGAAGATGTCAATTAAGTCGAACTTTTTTATTGTTGCCTTTAGGATCTCTGTGGCTTTTTTGGTTTTCTATATAGAGGGTCTTTTCATTGGTGTGAGTGGGGTATTAAAGTCTCCTACTATGATTATATTCCCATCAATTTCTCCCTTTATGGCTGTTAATGTTTGTCGTGTGAATCTGGGTGCTCCTGTATTTGGGGCATATATGTTGATGATAGGCATATCCTCTTCTTGGATGGATCACTTAATCATGAAATAGTGTCCTTCTTTGTCTTTCTTTATGTCTTTTTCTTTAAAGCCTATTTGTCTGACATGAGTATTGCAACTCCTGCTTTCCTCTCATGTCTATTGGCGTGAAATATTTTTCCCACCCCTTCACTTTCAATCTATATGTGTCCTTTGTCCTAATGTGAGTTTCGTGTAGGCAGCAGATTGAAGTTTTTCTGCTTTTTTATCCACTCAGCCACTCTATGTCTTTTGATTGAAGTGTTCAATCTATTGGCATTTAAGGTGATAATTGATAGATGATTATTTATTGCCATTTTAAACCTCATGTTCCAGTTGATTCTATGGTTCTCCATTCTTTCTTTTTTTGGTTGGTGGTCTCTGATTATCTTTTGCTTGAGTGTTTTATTTTACATTTTTTGTGAATGCAATGTTTGGTTTTGATTTGTGGTTTGCCCTGTTTTTTAAGTATGCTAACCACTTCTAATAATTGTGTGTTTTAGCCTGATGGTCCTGTAGGTTCAAACACTTCATTACTATACTAAAATTAAGAAGAGAGAAAAAAAAGAAAAAAAAGAAAAAAATTAAAGGAGTTTATTTCCTTACTTCCCTTGCCCACATTTTATGATTTTGATGCCTCATTTTTCATTTTCATTTTATTTTGTTTTAAACATGTTCATGATTAAATCTGTATGCTGGCTTATTTGAGTGACTGCTTTCTGATTGTGGTTTCCTCAATCCTAGTTCTTCTTCTTCTTTTTTTTTTTCATTTTCTTCCCTTTCTTTACTTCCTTTCTTTTTGGTTTACAGAAGCCCTTTCTTTTAGCCTGGGTTTTGCATTACTGTATTCTTTTAGCTTTTGTTTGTTGGCAAAAAAATTTTATTTCCCCTTTTTTAAAATGATATTCTTGCTGAATAGAGTATTCTAGGTTGCATATTTTTTTCCTTTTAGCACTTTAAATATCTCTTGCCATTCCCTCCTGGCCTGTAGAGATTCTGTAAAGAAATCTACTTATAACTTTATGGGGTTCCCTTATAGGTAACATTTTGCTTTTCTCTTGTTGCCTTTAGGATCCTCTCTTTATCACTACCTTTTTCCATTTTCATTATAATGTGTCTTGGTGTGGGTTTATTTGGGTTCAACTTATTTGGGGCCCTCTGTGCTTCCTATATCTTGAACTCAGTATCCTTTACATTTGGGAACTTTCCACCAATAACTTCTTCAAATATATTTTCCATCCCCTTATTTTTTCTACTCCTTCTGGAATTCCTATTAGGCATAGATTGGTCCACTTTATATTATCACATCGGTCTCTTATATTGCTTTCATGTTTTTTCATTTGGTTTTCTGTCTGCCATCTCAATTTGGTGATTTCCATTATTCTATCTTCCACATCACTAATTCGTTCTTCTTCATTATTCATTCTGGTTTTTACTGCCCTTAGCTCAGTTTGCATTTCTGCAAATGAACTTTAGTTTTTCTTGGCTCCTCCTTATACTTTGTAGTTCCTTTCTGAGGGAATCTGCATTACTGTTCATATCTTCTCTTAATTCCTGCAGTATTTTCACTATTTTCCTTTTGAACTCCAAGTCCGTCAGACTGCAGAGGTCTGTTTCATTGTTGACTGCTTTAGGTGAGTTCTCCTGTTGGTTTAAGTGGGGGTCACTTCTCAGCTCCTTCATCTTTCTTGTTGTTTTCTTTTTCCTGGTGGAGTGTACTCCCCATGGCCAGGCAGGGTTTTCCCTGGCACTGCTGTGGAATGTTTCCCGAGGGCTGGTGTTATTTGTTGGTCTTCTTTGAGGCAGTGTGGCTTTTCCTGAGGGTGGACAGCACTGACAGGGTCTCTCTGAAGCAAAGGAGGACTTCCTGAGGACAGACAGGACTGGGAGATCAACACCACCATGGAAGCAGATTTCATGTTGCTGGGCAGAGATTGCTCTGGTGTTTTTGGGCTGTGCGGCTCTTCCAGGGGGCTGGTGGTCCTGGGCACCTGTTCCACAGGAGTGCTGCACCCCCTGAGTGTGGGTGTGGCTATCTGGGCCACTGAGAATCCAAGGGGCTCTTCCCCAGGGCATCTGGAATTGGGAGGACCGCCTCAGAATGGAGGCCAATTTTTCACGGCTGGGCTGAGCTTGTTCTAGCTTTTCTGGGCTGCAGGGTCTCTCTCAGTGGGCTGGCAGTTCTAGGCAGCTATTCTATGGGAGTGCAGCACCCTTCGAGTGCTAGAGCAGCTAGCTGGGCCACTGAGAACACGAGGGGCTGTTCCCCAGGGCAGCCAGAATTGACACTCACAATGGAGGCAGATTTTGCATGGCTGGGCCAAGCTTGTTCTAGATTTTCTGAGCTGTGGACCTTTTCCAGGGGGCTGGCAATGCTGGCTGCTGCTCCATGGGGGTGTAGACCCTCCAGAGGGCAGGCAGGCCAGGGCAGGGAAAGCCGCTGCAGTGGTCAACTTCCTACAAATGGTGAGGCCAGCCCTCCAGGATGGCAGGTAGACTCAGGTCCAGCACATGTGCATGGGGTAGGGGGAGGGGGGATGCACTGGGAAGCACAGCTTTCTGATAGGTGGTGAGCAAGTGAACTTGCTGTGACATGGGGAGTATTCTATGGCAACCCACCCCTCCTCCTCTCCCCTCCCTAACACTTGCACCTTGTCTCACCTGCAGATCCAGCTCTTCTCCCAGGTTCCCTCTGATGTGGCTTTCCACTCCCCAGCCCTTAGTGTATTGCTACTTCCACCTGTGACTCTCTACTTTCTAGTCTTCCAGGCAATCTCTGCCCTGCCAGCCCGACAGACCACTTACTAGTCCCCTGGGGCAGTCTCTGCCCTGCCAACCTGACCGGCCACTTTCTAGTCCCCCAACGATTCTCTGCACTGCCCACTCCAGCCTGTTCCTGGGGACTAACCTCTGGAGCCAAGGTCTAAGTGCCCATCCCCCACCCAAGCATCTCTGTTTTTGGTGACTGTCCCAGTAGTTCAGATGATCTGTTTCATTCTCACTCTGCCCTTCAGACCTCAGACTTACTGCCATGCTCTTCTCTGAATCTGGAGATCCCTCCAATTCAGTAGATTTTTCCATTGAGTAGGTGACTTTCCAGGGTGTGGGATCCCTTTCTCCTCCACAGTTCCCTTTTGGGGGTGCCCATCCAGCCCTGATTCCCCTTCTCTCACTCTCCACTTTTCTCTTGCTTTACCCAGTTATGTCATGAGATTTCTGTCATTATTGGTGTTTAGGTTCTTCTGGCAGAGATTAATTGCTGTTCTGCATGAGTTGTTTAACCTCTAGATGTCCTTTTGTGTGTGTGTGTGTTTGTGGGAGAGCACAAGTGTGTCCCACCTACTCTTCTGCCATCTTGCCTTCCTCCCCAAATTCTTAATTATTATTGAATTTCTGGTTTTCCCTGTCTATATGAATACATATTTTTCAGTGTGATTTGGTTATAAAATTTATATAATAAATAAGTATTATGTAATAGCATTTAGTACCCTTTCCTTAATTTAACATTGTACTGTGAGCTTCATTTTCTTCTTTATTTTTATTTTCTAAGAAACAATACTGTTTGCATTACTATTCCAAATATTAACACAATCTATTAAAATCTTATATTTATTACTGAAATTGAAAAAAAAAAACTGGCTCTGGTTTTCAAGCTTTTTGAGAAGGATAAAATTTATTTAAAAAACTGCCATATCTTAACATACAAACATTTCAATATCAGTTAATTTACTGATAATGTTATCAGAAAACTTTTTTTTGGAAAGGGTCATACAGTAAATATTTTAGCTTTTGTGGGCTAAAATTTCAAGTATTCAATTCTTCATCCTGAAGCATGAATGCATACATAAGCAATACATAAAACTATAAACATCCCTCTTTCAGTAAAATTTTATTTAAAAAAACAGTAGGCCATATTTTGTTTGTGGTTCACAGTGTGTCAGCCCATGCAATAAAATGTATTCCTTGTTTGTTCAATATCCAATATTATCTTCAGAGCAGTAGGTGGATGTCCTCTGAGTGGGGATGCAGAGACCTAGATTTCTTTCAAATTGTGGCTTATGGTATGGTGATTATTATTAAATAATTATAATATAGTGGGAGAAATGATAATTTGCTTTAAAAATACTGCACTTGTATGCGTTGTCACTGTGCATATTTTTTTGTTTTTCATATTTTTATTTAGTTTTCTTTTAAATTATGCCAAGAATATTGAATGTTCTTCACATGTTGAGATACTTGAATACTATCCAAGATATTTCCTGATTGACTAAATTACAATAGGATTTTTTAATTTGGAGAGGAACTATTCTTGGAGTCATGGCCTGGAGTGATATCTTAATTATATGTTCAGGAATTGAACCTGGGCAGCCAGAATGAAAATGAGGAATTCTCCACAGGAGGAGTTCCCATTATGGCTCAGCAGTAATGAAACTGACTTGTATGCACAAGGACACAGGTTAAGTCCTGGCCTTGCTCAGTAGGTTAAGGAACTTGCATGACCATGATGTATTGTGTAGGTCAGAGATGCAGCTTGGATCCCATGTTACTGTGGCTGTGGCAAGAGCTGGAAACTATAGCTCCTATTCAACCCCTAGCCTGGGAAATTCCAGGTACCATGGATGCAGTTCTAAGAAGACAAAAATGAAAATAAAAACTACAGTAAATCCCATTTTGGAAAAAGAACAACAAAAAGGCTTTACCCCCATATTGCCCCAAAACCAAATAGAATGAATGGCTGGAGTCTCTGGGTTTCTCAGTTTCACTAAAAGAATATAAAAATGGCTATATAGATCTAAACTTAACTGTAAGTAAAAGGAAGCATGCCTCTTTAGGAATAAATGGAGATAAAAAATAAAACTTAAAAGTTTCTGCACAGAAAAGGAACCCTAAACAAAATAAAAAGACAACCCACAGGATGGGAGAACACATTTACAAATGAAGTGACTGACAAGAGGTTAATCTTCAAAATTAATAAATACCTTCTGCAGCTCAATACAAACAGACAAACAACCCCTTCATAAAATGGGCAGAAGTTCTAGACAGACAATTCTCCAAAGAAGACATACAGATGGCCAAAAAAACACATGAAAATATGTTCAACATCACTCATTATAAGAAATATTCAAATCAAAACCATTATGAGGTACCCTTTACACTGGCCAGAGTGGCCACCATCAAAAAGTCTATAAACAGTAAGTGCTGGAGAAGGTGTGGAGAAAAGATAACTCTATAAAACTGTTGGTGGGAATGTAATTTGGTATAACCACTGTGGAAAACAGTACGGAGATTCCTCAGAAAACAAAAAGTAGGATTACCAGTTGATCCAGCAATCTCTCTCCTGGGCATCTATCCAGAGAAAACAATGACTCAAAAATATACATGTAATCTAATGTTCATTGCAGCACTCTATACAATATCCAAGACATGGAAACAACCTAAATGCCCATTGACAGAGGAGTAGATAAAGAAGAAGTGGTACATATACAAATGGAATATTACTCAGCCATTAAGAGGAACGAAATAACAGCATTTGTAGCAACATGGATGAACCTATAAATTACCATTCTAAGTGAAGTCAGTCAATGAGACACCAATGTCAAATGCTATCACTTACATGTGGAATCTAAAAAAGAGCACAATGAACTTCTTTTCAGAACAGATACTGACTCACAGACTTTGAAAAACTTACACTTTCCAAATGAGACAGGTTGGGGGTGGGGAGAGGCACTGAGGGTTTGGGATGGGAATGCTATAAAATTGGGTTGTGATGATAATTTTACAACTATAAATGTAACAAAATTCATTGAGTAATAAAAAAACTTCACCATGTCTCTCCATTTCCCATATTCTCTGACTAATCCTCATAGTAGCCTAGAGCTCTCTTCAGGATTATTTCATTTTTGATGTTTTCAAAATTTTCTGCTGCTTCAAAATGATCTATAAGATTCTCAAAACCCAGAGTTTATACATATCTAACAGACTGTTTTAAGGTGCATCCAATGAAAAACTATTAGCATAATTAAATAGCACACTCTAAGCATCCTAAGAAATCATGATTTGGTTCAAAGCATCTCTATCAATCCTTGCCTTCAAATGAAGAGACCATGATATATATATATATATATATATATATATATATATATATATATATATATATATGTATATCATGCTTTAAAAAATAGAAATTTAATTCAAAATCAACTCCAAAATTCAGGATGATATATAAATACATGACCGTAGATAGATATAGATACATAGAGACAGATACCTTTGAGAATGGAAAGTATAAATTGTAGCCCAGGTCTAGTGTTCTGGTTTCCAGGATAATTCAAGTGATTAAAGGCAATATTCTTAACCTTTCCTTGATTTAATCTGAATCTTAAATTATTTACCTTTCTTTGATTTAATCCCAATCTTATATCCTTTACCTTTCTTGATTTAATCTGAAACATTGGTCCGGCACATATTTCTGAAAAGATTAAAGGGTTAAAGTAGATCTGACAATGGATCTCATAAGTCCCACTCCAGTATTATTTTTTTATCATATAAGAGGCAATGCTTTTTTTTCTTAAGTTTATCTTGTTTGACATAATGTGAAAGAAATATTATTTTTACTTTCCCATGACATTCCCAATCTGACTCTATATTCTTTATTTTTTGTCTCATCTTCAGCCAAATTACATAATAAAGAGTAGAATTTTTTTCATAGGGTCTAGTAGTACAAAATTTCTCTGCAAATTAGTAGCAATAAATATGATTTTTTCCCTTACAAGTAAAACAAAGAGAATATCCACTAGATGGCAAGACAATATCACAATTTAATCAAGACACACACCAGTGTATTCATTGCTTCAGAGAGAATAACAGAGAAACAAAGATAAAATAAGATGCTTGTGGTTTGAATATAGGCTTAGTAGTTGCTCATTCCAACTGCCTTTCTTTCAGGAATAAGGAAACCTGTTCAAAGATGGTAAATTATTTGGCTATATGCAAGCATATCTCTACTTTGAATTTTATCTTTGTTTTTCCAGTTTTCAGTTTTGAACTAGAAGTGAAGTGTTGGCTTTTATTCACTTATACAAACAGTTTGGATAAAAAAAAAAAGTATTATGATGAGACAAAATGCTATTTAGTTAATTAAGTCATGGATATATTATCTAATTCATTGAATTCATAATTGATGATTTAATTATCCAGTCATATTTTTACTATTAGAGAACCAAGTAAGTACCTTACTAAATGAGAATTTAAGTAAAGCCTACCTATATGATTTAAGACTTTTGTCTGTTTGGCACAATTGCTGACACAAAGTAATTAATACCTAACTAATATTTTCCTCAAATCAATAGGAGATGAGTTTTATTTTCCTTTCTTGAGAGATTAAAAAAGTGGGACTGCTCAGAAAGTTTGCATAATCTGTTCAAAAGTCAGGCACCCACCATTAAATGCAGCTCTGAAAGGCTTCATGTGGATAAAGTTTATTTGATTTTTTCCATTATGTCCAGATCAGTCAGAAGATGAGGTACTGGCTTTACCGCTCACCAGGATATGATTTCCTTACATAAGCCAAAACATTTAATAATGTCTGGCAATAATTAATAAAAAAAATTGAATCAAGTTAGGTAGTTCTAAGAACCAAAAGACTTAGAATACTTGAGTAGACACTGCATGGTGTTGTAGTTACTGACATCTACCTGGAAATGGAAACATCAGGAGCTTAATAGCCTCTGATAGGACAGAACAAGTACTGTCTGGGAATATCAAGAAGGCCAGCTCCACTGGCACAGGGAATCATTAGAATTCCAGGGAAGGGAAGTTCTGATTTTGGCTCAGCAGCAACAATCCTGACTAGTTCCAATGAGGAATGAGGGTTTGATTCCAGACCTTGCTCGTTGGTTTAAAGGTCTTATGTTGCCACATGTGAGCTGTAGTATAGGTCACATATGCAGCTGAAGCTCAGATCCTATGTTGCTATGGCTGTAGCATAGGTCAGCAGCTGCAGGTCCTATTTGACCCCTAGCTTGGGAATTTCTATATGGCACAGGTGTGGCACTAAAAAGGAAGGAAGGAAGGAAGGAAGGAAGGAAGGAAGGAAGGAAGAAAGAAAGAAAGAAAGAAAGTAAGAAAGAAAGAAAGAAAGAAAGATAGAAAGGAAGGAAGGAAGGAAGGAAGGAAGAAAGAGAAAGAAAGAAAGAAAGAAAGAAAGAAAGAAAGAAAGAAAGAAAGAAAGAAAGAAAGAAAGAAAGAAAGAAAGGAAGGAAGGAAGAAAGAAAGAAAGAAAGGAAGGAAGGAAGGAAGGAAGGAAGGAAGGAAGGAAGGAAGAAAGAAAGAAAGGAAGGAAGTAAGGAAGAAAGAAAGAAAGAAAGAAAGAAAGAAAGAAAGAAAGAAAGAAAGGAAGGAAGGAAGGAAGGAAGGAAGGAAGGAAGGAAGAAAGAAAGAAAGAAAGAAAGAAAGAAAGAAAGAAAGAAAGAAAGAAAGAAAGAAAGATAGAAAGAAAGGAAGAAAAGAAAGGAAGAAAGAAAGAAAGAAAGGAAGGAAGGAAGGAAGGAAGGAAGGAAGGAAGGAAGGAAGAAAGAAAGAAAGAAAGAAAGAAAGAAAGAAAGAAAGAAAGAAAGGAAAGAAAGAAAGAAAGAGAGAAAAGAAAGGAAGGAAGGAAGGAAGGAAGGAAGAAAGAAAAAAGAAAGAAAGAAAGAAAGAAAGAAAGAAAGAAAGAAAGAAAGAAAGAAAGAAAGAAAGAAAGAAAGATAGAAAGAAAGGAAGAAAAACAATTCCAGGGAAGAATACTTATGTTTAAACTACAATCTTAATAATTTTTAAAAGATTAAAATATAAATATTAGTTGAATGTGACAGTTTATTTAACTGTTTTAACCTTTATTATTTAATATGAAGGATACCATATGGCCTTTTGTGGCCATTGATGATAGCTCTCATACACTAGAGATATTTCAACTTTTTCTATTAAAATGTTACTTTATGTGCACTTATTTGAATGGTAATTCCACTGAAAGGAGAAAAAGATGGAAGACAGTGCTAGAGTTTTGAAAATAAATTGTAAGTATATTGGTTCTGAAATTGTGAGTAAATGCAATGAAAAATTTTAAATACTATGGTTCAGTGTTTTATAAGTTATGGTGTGATTTAGTGGAATGGTTGTTTTTCAGTAGTTCTCAATAGTTCTTTAGCTTATCTATGATTCTTGACCTTCTAGTAGAAAAATATTTATTTATCCTATGATATGAGTTACTAACACATTATTAGAGTTGGTCTTAAATTACTTACAGTAGTGCCTAGTGGGAAGAAGAAATAAAAACAATAGATATGAAAGGGAGAAAAGCCAGCCTGAGGTTCTGAGACTAGTGATGTGGATAATGAAAGAAGCTTGCAGTTTCAGTATGGCTGATTAGGAAGAATTGAACAGTTAGTATGAATCAATTTGTAAGCATCTAACTTATGCAAATGTGTAAGGTATTATATGAGACTCTAAATGTTGACTTAAACCTACTATAATTATCCTCAAATGCCTTACTGAATATCAAAAACAAGTATTTTGAGGTCTGAGATGATAAAAATTTTGATAAATAGGTATGTTTCATTATCCTGTTTGACTATAAAATAAAATATTTCACTTTTAAATTAAGCCATTTTAAATCAATTATATTTATAAATTAAATACAAGAGAATTATATCAATTATGGCCATGTATATATGTATTTCTTGATTCCAAATATATTGACTTTTTTTCTATTTATCACCTTTCCACATAGGACAGATAACAGGAAATTTCTCACATGTAGCATTATCCACATATTTTGCTTCATAATTTGCACTTTTTGTATTTTCACTCAAGGTTTCATTTCTGGGAATATGTGCTCAATAAGAAACAGTGAGAATAGGAAATAGAGATTTTTTTTTCTTCTACAAAACCATTTCTTGAATTCTAACAGGAAAAAATACCAAATTATGATGGATAATAGAAGTATGTAGTTACATGGTCATAGGGGTATATGGTTACATAAGTATAATATGTTTATGTATGTATGTATGTATTTATGCTATTTTTGCACTGCACCAGTGGCATATGTAGGTGCCTGGGCTCGGGTTCAAATCAGAGCTGTAACCACTGGCCACAGCAACATGTGATCTGAACCACATCTGCAACCTATACCACAGCTCATGACTTCACTTCATACTCACAGCTTAACCCACTGAAAGAGGCCAGGAAATGAACCCACATCCTCATGGATCTTGGGTTTGTTAAACACTGAATCATGAAGAGATTTCTAAGTATAATATTTATTATAAGTCAATCTTTATTTAAGTTACCAGAGGTGTTTACCAGTAATTAATGTTTTCAAGAAAGGGACAGGCTTTTCAAATAAAAATCAAAAAAGGAAAGACTGGAGTTCCATTTTTGGCTCAGTGATAATGAACCTGACTAATATCTATGAAGATGCTGGTTTGACCCGTGGCCTTGCCTAGAAGGTTAAGTAAGGATCCAGCATTGCCAGTGACTGTGAGCTGTGCTGACAGAATACTGTAAACCATGTATAATGGGAAAAAATCATTACACAAATTTTTAAAAAGAAGGAGAGAGAAAATAAAAGAAGAAAAAAGAAAAATAATCAATGATAAATACAATGATAAAAATAGTAAAAATTTCTATGATTTTTATATATTTTTTAACACCTTCATGTTTAGACCTGTACGCTGGTTTATTTAAGAGATAGCTTTCCAGTTGTGGCTTCCTTAACCCTAATTCTTTTTTTTTTCAATTTAGAGTAGCCCTTTCAGTATTCCCTTTAGAATAGGTTTAGTATTGCTGTAATGTTTTAGCTTTTGTTTGTTATAGAAACTCTTCTATTTTAAAGGACATAATAGAAAAGTAAGACTTAATTGGCATTTTCAGGACATTACATCCAAAAAAATCAGAATACAGATTATTCTCAAGTGCACATATAATATTCTCAAGAATTGATCACATATTGGGTACAAAGCTAATCTCAACAATTTAAGAGTATAGAAATTTTTTCAACTATCTTCTGTGACCACAATGGCATGAATCTACAAATTGACCACAGGAAAAGAAAGGAGAAAAAACTTACTACATGGAGACTGAACAACATGCTACTAAAAAGCCCATGGGTCAATGAGGAAATCAAGAAGGAAATTTAAAAATAGCTTGAGACAAAAGATAAGACACAACAACTCAAAATCTATGGGATGCTGCACAAGCAGTGCTCAGAGGGAAGTTCATAGCAATACAGGACTTCCTCATAAAAGAAGAAAAATCCCAAAATGACAACTTAACCCACCAAAATGAATTATACAAAGAAGAAACAAAACCTAAAATCAATAGAAGGAAGGAAATCATAAAGATTAAAGAAGAAATCAATAAAATATAGATTTAAAAAAACAATATAAAAAATCAATAAAATGAAGAGCTGGTTCTTTGAAAAGGTAAACTAAATTGACAAACCTCTGGCTAGCCTCACCAAGAAGAGGAGAGAAAAAAACCAAATAAATGAAATAAGAAATGAAAAAGGAGAAGTCACAATGGATACTACAGAAATACAAAAAAAAAGAAAAGAAAAGAAAAAAAAGAGAGAGAATACAATGAACAATTGTATGCTAAAATACTGGACAACCTAGAAGAAACGGACATCCTTCTAGAGACTTTAAGCCTGCCAAAACTGAATCAAGAAGAAATAGATCAACTAAACAGACTGATCACTAGAAATGACATTGAATAGGTCATTAAAATGATCCATACAAATAAAAGTCCAGGACCAGATGGTTTCAAAGGTGAATTCTACCAAACATACAAAGAGGAACTTATACCCATCCTCCTTAAAATTTCTAAAAAGTTTGAAGAAGAAGGAACACTCCCAAATTCATTCTATGATGCCTCCATCACTCTAATTCCAAAACCAGTGATACCACCAAAAAAGAAAACTATAGGCCAATATCATTGATGAATATATAAGCAAAATTCTCAACAAAATTTTATCCAATGGTATCCAAGAACATATAAGAAGATCATACACCAAGACCAGGTGGGATTCATCCCAGGCTCACAAGGATGGTTAAACATAAGCATAAATCAGCATCACACACCACAATAAAAAAGAGAAGTTAAAAAACACATGATTATCTCAGTAGATGCAGAAAAAGCATTTTACAAAATCCAATATCCACTCATGATCAAAACTCTTGCCAAAGTGGGTATAGAGGGGACATACCTTAACATAAGAAAAACCATTTAAGACAAACACACAGCAAATATAATACTCAATGGAGAATAGCTGAAAGCCTCCCCATTAAAATCTGGAACAAGACAAGGATGCCCACTCTCACCACTGTTATTAAAGGTAGTATGGAATGTCCTAGCCACAACAATCAGGCAAACAAAAGAAATAAAATACATCCATAAAGAAGAGAAGATGTAAAACTGTCATTATATGCAGATGATATGATATTTTAAATAGAAAACTCCAATGACACAACCAATAAACTACTTGAACTGATCAACAAATTCAGGAAAGTAGCAGGATATAATATTAACATTCAGAAATCAGTTGCATTTCTGTATACCAACAATAAAATATTAGAAAAGGAATACAAAAATACAATACATTTGAAATTGCACATCAAAAGTCAAATACCTGGGAATGAAACTGACCATGGAGGTAAAAGACTTATACACTGAGAACTATAAAACATTATTCAAGGGAATTAAAAAGATGCAAAATAATATAAAGGTATTCTATGCTCAATGCTTGTAAATATTAATATTGTAAAAATGGCCATAATACCCAAAGCAATCTACAGATTCAATGCAATCACTATCAAATTAACTGTGACATTTTTCACAGAATTAGAACAAACAATCCAAAAATTTTTACAGTACCACAAAAGACCCAGAATTGCCAAAGCAATTCTGAGGAACAAAACCAAACAGGAGGCATAACTCTCCCAGACTTCAGGCAATATTACAGATACACAGTCATCAAGACAGTGTGGTACTGGTACCAAAACAGACATACAGACCAATGGAACAGAATAGAGAACTCAGAAATAAACCCAGATGCCTATGGTCAATTAATCTTTGACACAGGAGGCAAGAACAGAAAATGGGAAAGACACAGTCTATTCAGCAATTATTGCAGGAAACCTGGACAGCAGCATGCAATTCAATGAAAGTAGAACATACCCTCATGACATGTGTGAAAATAAACTCAAAATGGATGAAAGACTTAAATATAAGACACTGTCAAACTCCTGGAAAAGAACATAGGCAAAACATTCTCTGACATGAACCTTACAAATGTTTCCTCAGGTCAGTCTCCCAAAGCAACAGAAATACGAACAAAAATAAACCAATGCAACCTAATCAAACTGAAAATCTTTTGTGCAGCAAAAGAAACCAAAAAGACAACTTACAGAAAGGGAGAATATAGTTTCAAATGATGCAACTGACAAGGGCTTAATCTCTAAAATATACAAGCAACATATACAACTCAACAGCAAAAAAGCCAATCACACAATGGAAAAATGGGCAAAAGACCCACATAGACATTTCTCCAAGGAAGATAAACTGATGACCAACATCACATGAAAAAATGCTCAATATCACTGATTATTAGAAAAATCCAAATCAAATCTACCACGAGATACCACCTCACACTAATCAGAATGGCCATCATTAATAAGTCCATGAATACCAAAAGCTGGAGGGGGTGTGGAGAAAAGGGAACCCTCCTGCACTGTTTCTGGGAATGTAAGCTGGTACAATAACTGTGGAGAAGAGTAGGGAGGTATCTTAGAAAATTATACATAAAACTATCTTATGAACCAGCAATCCCACCATTGGGCATATATCCAGACAAAATTTACCTTAAAAAATACACATGCACCCACATATTCATTGCAGCACTATTCACAATAGCCAAGACATAGAATCAACCCAAATGTCCATCAACAGTTAATTGGATTATGCAGATGTCATATATATATACACAATGGGATAATACTCAGCCATAATAAAATGAAATAATGCCATTTGTGGCAACATGGATGGAAGTAGAATCTCTCATACTGAGTGAAGAAAGACAGAAAGAGAAAGACAAATACCATACGATATATGATATCACTTATATCTGGAATCTAATATACAGCACAAATGAACTTTTCCACGGAAATGAAAATCATGTACTTGGATTAGACTTGTGGTTGCCAAGGGGGAGGTGAAGGGATTGGGATGGATTAGGAACTTGGGGTTACTAGATGCAGACTATTGCCTTTGGAATGGATTAACACTGCAGTCCTGCTGTGTATCACTGGGAACTATGTTGTCACTTTTGACGGAGCCTGATAATGTGAGAAAAAAAAATGTACATGTGTATATGTAACTGGGTCATCATGTTCTACAGTGGGAAAAAAATAATATATTGGGCAAAGAAAAATAATAATAAAACCAAAAAATAGAAAAAATAAATAAAATAAATACTGAATTGGCATCCCTAAATCAAAAATAATTAAGAACAAATAGGATGGATAAAATCACAGTTGGAAGCAATCACTTAAATAAGCAAGTATACAGATTTATAGAAGGAAATAAATCTATTGTAAAAGCGAGGATAAACACACATAACAGCAAAACAAGAAACATGAAGATGGTACAAAAGGATTTCAAAATCACAGAATGTGGGGATGGAAACCAAGAAATTTCATTTTTTTAAATAATGTTTTAACCAATACTACAATCAGCCTGAAGGAGGCAGATATAGGAATGGGTTAACATACTTAAATATAGGGCAACCACAGATAAAAATCAAATATTACACTCACAAAAATAAAAAGTAAAGTACATAAACATAAAATAAATGGAAAACATCCAACTAAAAAATGAAATGAACAATGGAGAAACAGAATCAACCAGAAAACAAGGTTTAAAATGACAGTAAATACATATTTATTAATAATTACCTTAAATGTCAATGGACCGAATGCCCCAAATAAAAAAACATAGAGTTGCAGTTTGCATCAAAAAGCAAAGTACAAATATGCTGTCTACAAGAGACTCACCTTAAGGCAAAGGACACATATAGATTGAAAATTAGGGGGTGGGAAAAGATATTTCATGCCAATGGAAAAGACAGGCAGGAGTTGCAATTCCCACATCAAACAAAATAGACTTTAAAATGAAAGCCATAAAGAAAGACAAAGAAGGATACTACTTAATGATAAAAGGATCCATTCAAGAAGAGGATATTACAATCTCAATATATATGCTCACATATATATTGAGGGAGCTCCCAGCACCCAGATACCTAAAAAAATACTACCATACATAAAAGGAGAAATTTATGGGAATACAATAATAGTAGGAGATTTAACACCCCACTCACATCAATGGACTGACCCTCTAGACAGAAAATCAATCATTTTATAGATGCTAAATGACACAATAGAAAAGTTAGACTTAATTGGATTTTTCAGGACATTACATGCAAAAAAATCAGAATATACATTCTTTTCCAGTGCACATGAAACATTCTCAAGGATTGACTATATTCTGGGTCATAAAACTCACATGAACAAATTTAAGAATAGAGAAATAATTTCAAGTATCTTATCTGACCACAATGGCATGAAACTAGAAATCAGCCAAAGGAAAATAAATGAGAAAAAAACTGACTACATGGAGACCAAACAACATGTTACTAGAAAACCAGTGGGTCAAAGAGGAAATCAAAAAGGAAATTAAAAAATACCTCAAGACAAATGATGATGATGACAAAACCATTTGAAATACATGGGATGCTGAAAAAGCAGTCCTTAGAGGGGAATTCATAGTGATACAGGCCTTCCTCAAAAAAGAAGAAAAATCTTAAACTGAAAATTTAACCCACACCAAACTGAGTAAAAAAAGAAAAACAAACAAAACCTAAAGTCAGCAGAAGGAAGGAAATCATAATCATCAGTGAGTAAAGCAATAATAGAGGTTCAAAATACAATAGGAAAAAAATCAATAAAACCAAGAGCTTGTTCTTTGAAAAGCTAAACAAAATTGACAAACCTCTGGCCATAGACACCAAGAAGAAAGAAAAATCCCAAACAATTTAAATAATAAATGAAAAAGGAGAAATCTCAACAAAAAGTGCAGGAATTTATAAAAACTATGTGAATACTATGACCAATTACATGCTAACAAATTTGACAACCTAGAAGAAATGGACAAATTTCTACAGACTTACAGCATGCAAAAACTGAATCAAGAAAAAATAGACCAAATGGACAGATCCTCCACTAAAAATCATATTGAATATGTAATAAAAATACTCCCTACAAACAAAAGTCCTGGATCACATGGATTTGCAGGCAAATTCTATCAAACATACAAAGAAGAACTTATACCCATTCTTCTTCAACTTTTTAAAAAGTGAAGAAGAAACACTCCCAAAGATATTCTATGATGCCACCATTACCCTAATGCCAAAACCAGACAAAGATACCACCAAAAAAAAAATGAAATTATATGGCAATATCTCTGATGAATATAGATGCAAAAATCCTCAACAAAATTTTAGCCAACCAAATCCAACAACATTAAAAGAAGATCATACACCACAACCACAAGGGATTCATCCCAGGTTCATAAGGATGGTTCACCATACACAAATCAATCAACATCATAAAACACATAAACAAAAGTCAAAAATTACATGATCATGTCAATAGAGGCATAAAAAGCATTTGAAAAACTCCAACATCCATAAAAAATCTTACCAAAGTGGGTATACAGTGAACAAATCTTAACATAATAAAAGCCACTCATGACAAACTCAAAGCAAATATAACACAAAATGGAGAAAAGACGAAAGCTTTCCCACTAAAATCTGGAAGATGACAAGGATGCATACTCTCATCACTTCTATTCAACATAGTGTTGGAAGTCCTACCACAGCAATTAGACAAATGAAATAACAGGCATCCAAATAGGAAGAGAAGAGGTAAAACTGTCACTGTATGCAGAAGGCATGATATTACAAATAGAAAGCCCTAAGTCCTCAACACAAAAAGTATTGGAACTGATGAACAAATTCAGCAAGTATCAGGATACAAGATTACCATTCAGAAATCAGTTACATTTCTGTATACCAGCAATGAAATATTAGAAAAGGAATACAAAATATAATACCTTTTAAAATTACACACTAAAAATTTAAACACCTAGGAATAAACCTGACCAAGTAGGTGAAAGACTTATATGCTGAGAACTTTAAAACATTAGTCAAGGAAATTAAAGTGGACAAAGAAATTGAAAGATATCCCGTGCTCCTGGGTTGGAAAAAATAATATTATAAAAATGGTCATAATAATGATAGCAATCTACAGATTCAATATAATCCCTATCAAATTAACTGTGACAATTTTCACAGAACTACAGCAAAAAATCTAAAAATTTATATGGAACCATAAAAGACCCAGAATTACCAAAGCAATCCTGAGGAGGCAAAAACAAGCAGGAGGCATAACTCTCCCAGACTTCAAACAACATTACAAAGCCACAGTAACCAATACAGTGTGGTACTGGTACCAAAACAGACATACAGACCAATGGAACAGAATAGACAACCCAGGAATAAACCAAGACACCTATGGTCAGTTAATCTTTGACAAAGGAGGCAAGAATATAAAACGGAAAAAACATAGTCTTTTCAGCATTTGGTGCTGAGAAAACTGGTAAGCCACATGTAAATCAATGAAAGTGGAACACATTCTGACACAATGCACAAAAATAAACTCAAAATGGATTGAAGACTTATATGTCAGAGAAGACAGCATCAAACCTCTAGAATAGAAAATAGGCAATACCTTCTCTAATATAAACCTTATAAATGTTTTCTTAGGTCAGACTCCCAAGGCAGAAGAAATAAAAACAAAGATAAACCATGGGACCTAATCACAAGGCAACCTACAGAATGGGGAAAATAGTTTTAAAGGATGCAAGTGACAAGGGCTTAATCTCTAAAATATAAATATTATATATATATATAGCTTATACAACTCACCAGCAAAAAAACAAAAAAAAAAAATTGGAAAATGGGCAAAAGACCCTTATAGACATTTCCACAAAGAAGATAAACAGATGGCCAACAAGCATATGAAAAAATGCTCAACATCATTATTAGAGAAATGAAAATCAAAACTACTATGAAGTACTACCTCAGATCTGTCAGAAGCCATCATTCATCAGTTCACAAATATCAAGTGCTGGAGAGGGTGTGGAGAAATGGGAACCCTCCTCTATTGTTTGTGGGAATGTAAATTCGTACAACCCCTATGGAAAACAGCATGGAGGTACCTCAGAAAACTAAATATATAATTACCACATGATCCAGCAATCCCACATTTGGGTTCATATCCAGACAAAACTTCCCTTGAGAAAGACTCATACACCCTTATGTTCCTTGCAGCACTATTCACAATAGCCAAGACATTAAAACAACCTAAATGCCATTGACAGATAAATGGATTAAGAAGAATTAGTATATATACACAATGGAGTAAAATTCAGCCATAAAATAACAAAATAATGCCATTTGCAGCAGCATGGTTGGAACTAGTGGCTCTCATACTAAGTAAAGTAAGTCAGAAATGGAAGACAAATGCCATATGATATCATTTATATCTTGAATCTAATATGTGGCACAAATGAACTTTTCCACAGCAAAGAAACCCATGGATATGGAGGACAGACCTGTGGCTGCCAAGGGGACAGGGGGAGGGAGTGGGATGAACTCTGAATATGGAGTTAATGGATGCAAATGCTTGCATTTGGAATGGATAAGCAATGAGATCCTGCTGTATATCACTATTAACTATATCTAGTCACTTGTGATGAAGCATGATGGAGGATAATGTAAGAAAAAGAATATACATGTTACTAGGTCACTGTGTTGTGAAGTAAAAAATTGATAGAATGGTGTAAACCAAGTATAATGGAAAAATGAAAATCATTAATTAAAAATAAATAAAATAATATAAAATTCATATTACAAGTTCTTCACAAATTATTTCAAGAAATAGAGAATTTTCAGTGTATAATTTTCCCAGCATTACACATATGCTAAGTTGCATTATGAGAAACAAAATGAAAAATATCTCTTTTGAGGATATGAAAATATATATTACACCACATACAAATATGTGAAATTTGTTACTTTTTGAATAATAATTGACCATGGCCACATGTAGTTTATACCAGGAATAAAACATTTACTTTCAAAATGTACTTAATGATATTCACTAATAGAATAATGGAAAAGTACAAGACTAATTCAATAAATACATACAAACTGATAATTTTCAGTCTAGATTTTCAATAAAAAATATAATAGTAGATGAAGAATAGTAAGCAATTTGCTCAACCTGACAGAATATCCCAGTAAATTATACAGCTACTATAATACTAAAAGGTGAATTCTAAGTTTAGAAACAAAGGCAAGTCTTTCCCACCTCAATTTCTTTTCTTCATTCTACTCCAGATTGCAATAAGGCAAGAAAAAGAAATAAAGCATATAAAGATTCATAAAGAAGTAACAAATTTATAAAAACAAACTTTTGTGGATACTACATCATTTTATAGGTAGAATGTGCTTAGGGCTCTAAAAAAATTGAATTGACCTAATCATTTAATTCAACAATGTCACAGGATAATATGTCAACACAAAATATTGCATGTGTTTCAATGAAAATGAGACTGAAATTAGAAACAAATGTTGTGTATTATACTATTAAAATGAAATTTGAAGGACGTATTTAAAAATATATTCAAAACTTACAAATGTAAATCAGAAAATGCCACTGAAAGAAAGCAAGTACATAAGTAAGGCAAAGATAAGCCATGTTGATCCATTAAAAGACAATATTTTACCATATCAAATTTTATAATGTCAATACAATTCCAATAAAAATACCTCAGGGTATTTGAAGAAACTGACAATCTTATTCTAATTTTAATGTAGAAATAAAAAATAATTTAAAGAAACATAGACTAGAAAATCACTCCCCCCAAAAAAACAAAGTTCTAAAGAACAAAGTTCCAAATGATTTATGGTGTTGACATAATGATAAACATAAAATCATTTAAATATAATAGAATGTCTAGAAATGACCTATAGGCATGATTATTTACAAAAATATCAAGACAATTCAATTGAGAAAAGAACACATTTTTCAACAAATTGTGTTGGATCATCTGGATATCCATGTGAGAAAAAAAGGAAGCTCAATCACTACCTCACATTATACACAAAAATTAACCCAAAATGAGTTGGAGACCTAGAAGTTAACACTAAACCTTTGAAAAAATTCTATAAGGAAAAAATTTACTTGGAGGTAGGTCACTGTTTACTAGATATGACACAACAAGCAAGAACCTTGAGAAAAACTCAAAAAATCAAACACTGTCAATCAATGTTTTAAATCTGCTCACTGGATATCATCATTTTATAAAAACAAAAAGAGTAGAAGAAAACAATATCTAGATTTATATATACAAAATTTACATTTTATACATGTATTTATATATAACATATATATTACAAAAGAATTATATATGAAAAATATATACAAATAACTTACAAATTAGTAATAAGAAACCTATTTTAAATTGCATAAAGTCTTGAAAACAAACTTCCAAAAAAGATAAAAAAGGCCAATAATAACATTTATTCTAAAAATATTCTCAACTGCATTAGTCAGCAGAGAAATCCAACTAAAACTTCAATATTTTATCAATGTATACCTCCTAGAAGTATGAAAAGGAAAATAATCCCAAGTGACAAAAATGTCAAACAATACTCTTGTTTGAAAACACAACTCCTTTCTTGAGCTTTAGATTACCTATCCACATGTTTTAATGTCACTTCTGGTTCCATACTGATCATTATAAAAATCCCATAGATAACTTAGGAGCCTTTTAGAGTTTCTGTTTATACACATACCACCCTAATGAATGCAAAAAAAAAAAACAGGTTTTGGATTCAAGTACTTCTTAATGGCTGCCATTAATTGTATACCCTCATTGCTGCAACTTTCAAGCAATGAATACTAGGTTCTAGAAAATGTTTAAAATTGATAAGTAGACAGAAGTTCTAACTGAGACATGAGTTCACAAGTTATTCCTCACATTGGAATTATGCCTTTCTTGCTATTCATATGACATTCAAGTTACTTAGCAACCCATGTTTCTAAGAGAGAAAAAAAAGGAACACACTTGTTTTGTTTCCAAGTGCAGGGAATATAATTCCCCACATAAGGATATGTCCTTTTCGAACTTATCTCTCCAGAATACCTGCTTCAAAGACAAAGCCTTTCCATCAAAGAAGGTAATGAATTCCTGGGAGAAATTAACAGCTATATAACCAGCTTCTTGAACATTTATGGAAGCCTCTTTAAATATACTTGTTTGTAGGTGAATATGTACCTTTTATTTATACATCCAGAGCAAGATTCATTTCAGATGGAATGACCCATTTGAAAGTATTTCCAACACACATTCTGCCTCCTGCCTGTGGGACCACAGCCATCTAGAGAAATTCATTTCTCCATATTGTTCCAAATGAATCCATTCTAAATTCAAGTGTCAGGTTTCTGTGAAATCTGTTGGAGGCTTTAGGCCAGAAGGAAAGATTTTGACTTATATAAAGACTTTATTATCTACTATTGATATGATATTGAATTATCTAAATGGTCTTTTTCTGAGTATGTCATATCCTCATGTCAAAATTTACTGATCCAAGAGGAAGTCAATTTGAAGATGGAATTATTTTGAGCATGTTCAAACATCATTCATATTACCTAAGACCAGAAGGTAAGTTTTCAACAGTACTGATACTTATTAAAGATTATTAATTTTCATATGCTGTAATCATTATGTATCAATGCTTTTCAAATAGAGTAATACAGCATTTATCTTCACCCCATTCTTTGAAATATAGTTGGTAAATATCATTAACCTATTTCGACAGATGAAAAACTTGAGGTTCATAGAGCTTAAAAATTGGTAGGATCCAGCTCTCTAACACAAGATACCTTTCTTTTGCCAAGATAAGCTTCTTTTAATAATTAAGACTAATCTTGAGAATGAAAATAAAATTTAAATACAGCACACAAAAAAGATCTGAATGTAAATATTAAGTGATATAAATGATCATCTGGGCCAAACATGAACATGAAGATCTCTCCCTGGTATCAACTGCTATGCATAATTTGATCCTCTGTGTATTCTTTAAAAAAAAATTCTAGATGACTTTTCCTCAGTTTATTGCATGGTTAAAAGTTTCTCTGTATTATTTCTCAGAATGTCAATTCCATTCCTATGTACATAAACAGTTGTAAAAATAAGTGAATATTGGAGTTACATTTTGGCATAGTGAATTAAGGATCCAGCCTTGTCATTTCTGTGACTCAGGTCACTGCTGTGACACAGGTTCAATCCCTGGTCCTGGCATTTCCACCTGCCACAGGAATGGCCTAAATAAATATATAAATAAATAAAATAAGGAGGATTCCTTTGTGTGTCCATAGCAGTGTTGTGGATATGTTCATATATGTTTCCTCAATCAATTTTCATAACAGCCTGTTAGTCAGACTATTATCCTTACTTGGTATTAAAAGAAATAAGAATGTAAGTTGCAAAGGAACATACCTCAAAACAAAATGCTGCAAGTGAGAAAAGGCAGGATTCTAACCTGGTCTTTCAGATTATCAAATCAGTCTACCCAACCACTATGATCATCATTTTCAATATCTGGTAGGAAAAAGGCTGTGGGTTCATGTTTTGAAGGGAAATTATGGAGGGAAGAAATGTGGGTGAGAAAGATACAAAGATAAAATGGACCTTCAATGAAAGCAGTACCACACAGTTATTTTTATCAGAGGACTCCAATATATTATACTGTGTGTATGTGTCTGAGTCTGCATGTATGCTGACAAATTTCCTTCATATGTAGTTGTCTATGAAGTATATTAAAATAAAAATGATCATTGTAGTCCTATCAAAAGGAGTTTACCAGTTCAACATTGTTTATTATAACATAAAAATATAGCTCATGGATGAAGAATTTGGAGCAAAAAGAAATAGTATAATCTGAATTAATCTTAGGCAAAAAATATGTACTTTTTGCTGCTTGTTTTGTGTAGGATCCTTAACTTCTCTATGTTTCTACACCTAATGTGTAAAATAAGTATAAAAATTACATTGTATAGGTTTTTAGTGACTCAAATATGGCAGAGTCCTAGAGCAAGTAAGTGTTACAGTAGGTTTTATTTAGTATGATTATTAGTATGATCATTCTTATCATTATATACTAAGATTGATTCTCATGTGCTATATGGATGAAATAATATCAATTGCACAGGTTGCTCTCATGTCATGTGTATTGCAATCAATCATTACAAAGTGTATTTATAAGCTATTATAAAGTGACTGAATTTAGGAAACATGTTTATCAATTTCATTAGAGTAGCCACTGTTTCCTTTCATTATTTTCCCATCACTAATGCCCTGTTAGACTTTACAACAAATATTATAAAATGTTTCATACTAGCATTTCTGTCTTCCATCCCCTAACTGAGAATTAATCCACTTCATAAAAGCCACATAAAGATCTTAACTGGAGTTATAGCCAAGATTTCCTCTTTCTCAAATCTTTCTTCATCTTCTGCTCATAATCCCAATTACCTCACATGGGTTCCCATTTCCTAAGCATAATGGGAAATCTCCTTAGCTTTGCATTCATACCCTTAAAAATCATTTTCTACTACTCTTTTCAAGCTTAGCTGACACTACATGTGATATTTCGTGCCTCATCTTAAGCTCTGAGTATCTCACATATTAAGATCGTTTCCTGCCTCTGTGTTCATTAAGTTTCTCATGTCTATAACTAAATATTATCTTATCCAAGGAAAGGATTGAGTCATCTCTAAGATATCAGACCCTTGTTTCATATGCGCATTCTCAAAATAATTCATAATTCAATAGAATCTTCACATTTATTATTTATTACATGGGGAGACCTAATGAATTCAAGGTTGAGGTAATAAAAAGTGTTTTTTTTCAGGTAATGTAATTAATAATAACATGAAATACATGGAGAATAGGAACAACGTGACCGAGTTCATTCTACTGGGGCTCACACGGAATCCAAAGACTCAGAAAATAATATTTGTTGTATTTTTGATCATCTACATTGTTTCTATGGTGGGAAATGTGCTCACCATGGTCATCATCACAGCCAGTCCATTACTGGAGTGTCCCATGTACTTTTTTCTGGCTCATCTCTCTTTCATTGATGCTTGCTATTCCTGTGTCAATACTCCTAAACTGATTGTAGATTCACTCCATGAAAAGAAATCCAGTCCATTCAATCAGTGCATGACACAAGTCTTTGGCGAACATTTATTTGGAGGTGCTGATGCCATACTGCTTTCTGTGATGGCCTATGACCGCTATGTGGCCATCTGCAAGCCCCTGCACTATACAACCATTATGAACTGGCATGTGTGTTGGCTGCTAGTGGGAGTCGTGTGGGTGGGTGGTTTTCTTCATTCAATGATACAGATTCTCCTCATCTTCAGATTACCCTTCTGTGGTCCAAACATCATTGATCACTTTATGTGTGATCTGAATCCTTTGCTCAAACTTGCCTGCACTGATACTGATACTCTAGGACTCTTAGTTGATCTCAACAGTGGTTTCCTATGTCTGTTAAACTTTATCCTCTTGATTGGCTCTTATGTGGTCATCCTGCTCTCCCTAAGAAACCACAGCTTGGAGGCAAGACACAAGGCACTCTCCACTTGTGTTTCCCACATCACAGTTGTCATCCTATTCCTTGTGCCCTGCATGTTTGTGTACCTGAGACCTGCAGCTAATTTACCTATGGACAAGGCAGTTACTGTATTCTACACTATGATAACTCCCATGTTAAACCCCTTAATCTATACCCTGAGAAATGCCCAGATGAAAAATGCCATTAAGAATTTGTATAGTAGAAAAGCTATTTCAAGTGATAAATAAAAAGTGCATGGAGCCCACCAAAAAATAACTGTGAGATAAAGAAAAAAAAACACTACAAATCAAAGAGTCTGCAAGGAGGGGACATAGGTACAAAAATGGAAACAAACCTCATCTGGACTATACTCTGCACATTTGGAAAAATCTACCAAATCTGGGCTTAGTTTTCTACTTTTCATAAATCTACATGTGTTAATAAAACCATTCTTACAAAAAACAATCAAAGAAATAAAAACACACTGATACTGAGCAAGTAATCTCTGTAACATCCAAGGAAATAGGCACTGTGGCTCCAAAACAGAAATACTGAAGAACCAGTACTCTATTAAGCTGATCTCTCAGGCCATGTTCTTGATTGTTGTGACATAAAGCCAGACAATGATAATAGAAAGGTAGCTTAATTTTATTACTCACCATTTATTGAGAGAGGGACTGTGTTGATATATATACAAAAATGTGTATAAGACATATACATATATGTACACACACACGCACACACCTGTTCCAGGGCAAAATGTCAAGGGTGTGACTGGAGCTGCAGCTGCAGGCATAGGCCACAGCCAGGGCAGCACCAGATCTGAGCTGCCTCTGTGACGTTAGCCTCAGCTTGGGGCAATGCTGGATCCTTAAACAACTAAGTAATGCTAGGGATGGAACTTGCATCCTCACAGAGACATTTGTTTCTTAACCCATCATAATGTACTATGTCATAATGTAATTTATACTTCATAGGTATCTTGATTGTCTTTCATTCTAAAATATATCACATGATCCATTACATTAATGATATTATAATGATTGGACATATTGATCAAGAATTAGCAACTGCTCTAGATTTTTTGGTAAGACATTTACATGTCAGAGAGTGGGATAAGTTAAACTAAAATTAGGAGACCCAAACTCAGTGAACTTTCTGGAGGCCCCATGATATGAGGCATATAAATCTATACTTTTTAACATGAAGGAGAGCTTATTCCATGTGTCCACTCCTATAACCAAAGAAGATACACAATGCTCCATTGGGTATAATTGGATTTGGGAGTCAATCTAATTTTTCATATAGGTATATTTCTCTCACCTAATGCTATTTGAAAATGTGCTAGTTTTGAGCAGGGCCCAGAAAAAGAAATGTCTGTGCAAAAGATCCATGTTATCATGCAAGCTTCTCTGCCACATGGGGAAAATGATGCAATAGATCCTCAGTTCTTGATGTGTCAGTGGCAGAGAGGGATGTTGGAGGCTTTGGAAGGCCTCCACATGTGAACTGCAGACCAGGCCCTTAGCATGTTGGAGCAGAGTCTTGTCATCCTCAGAAGATAACTACTCTCCTTTTGTGAAAGAGCTCTTGGCCTGCTCTGGGCCTTAGGAGAAACTGAAAGCTTCACCATGGGCCCCCAAGTTACTATGCAATCAGAGCTGCCCATCATGAACTTGGTATTATCTGACCCATCAAAGCCATTATCTGGATGTGCACAGCCGTACTTCATTATGCATTACATAAGTGATATGGCCCAAGTAGCACCTGAAGGCAATGTTGCATGGACAAGTGACAGAAATACTCATGGCCTCCAACCCAGTTACACTGCTTTCTTGTTCCCTGCCCACACCTATGTATTCATCTGGAGTTGACAATGATAAGTTTACAGAGGAAGAAAATACTTGGGACTTGTAAACAGATAGTTCCAAAATGATAAGCAGGCATAACCTGAAGGTGGAGAGCTACAGCACCTCAGCCCCATTCTGCAAAATTCCTAAGGGTCAATCATGATGAAAATACTCCCAATGTGTAAAACTTGCAGGATTGCATCCATTGGTTCACTTTTATTGGAGGCAGAAATGCCCAGATATACAATATACCAGGATTCACAGTTTTGACCAATGTTTTGATTGGATTAGGAACTTGGAAGTAATGTGGTTGGAAGTCTGGTGACAATAAAATTTGGAGAAGAGATATATTTACCTGGTTGTCTTAATGGGCAAAAAGACACAAAAATATTTTTGTCCCACCTCAGAGAGGGTCAAAGTGGGAGTGACATCATTCACTACTAACTTTAATAAACTATTAGCAAGAATTTTGCTTCCTGTTCCCATTAGCATATGCTCTGCTTGCCTGGAGGTCTTATTCCCAAAGGTATAAATACTTCTTCAAAGCTTCTTCAACAAGATTCTGTTGAACAGAGAGTTAATACCCCTACCTGACCTCTTTGGGATGTACATGCCTCTGAATCAACAGGCAAGTAAATAAGTTACTGTGATGTTTGGGTGTTGATCCTAACTACTAAGGGGAATGTTAACTACTGTTTCTCAGTGGAGATAAGGAAACATGTAGTTGGAATAAAGTAGCTCCCAAATGGCCTCTTTTAGCATTACTGCAACTGAGGATAAAGATCAGTAGAAAACTACAACAGCCCAATCCAGTCAGAACTGCTAATGACCTAGACTTTTTGGAAAGGTCTATGTATCCCCACCAGGTAAAGACTTATGGACAGCCTAGACTTCTGTGAAGGCAAAAGGAATATAAAATTAGTAACAGAAGAAATTATTTACTAACACCAGCTACAACCATGTAACCAGTTACAGAAATGAAAACAGTAATTGGATATCCTCCCTATTTGTGAAAATATTGGTATGTGTATATTATACATGTATACATACATACATGTTATACATATATATTTCTTTTCTTCTTGATCTTATTACTTTATCATGTAACATGAAATATGTTGACTTTCTATCACAGTATTATATTATTAATTTTCATCACAAAATTTGTTACATGACATCAATGACTTTACCTCCCAAGTTTATTACCTCTGCTTCTTGAGAAGGATATTTGCAATTTCACATGTACATGGGACAGTTGTGTCATGTTAGGCTGAATTATGATTGTTTTCCTTTGGAGACCGAATATGGTTTAAGGTGATGCATATTGTTTTGGCTCTGTCTGTGAGGTTTTTCAGGATGGACAATAACATTTGAATAGGTAGACTGAGTAAAGAAGATTGTCTTTTCTACTGTGAGTGGTCCTCATCCTATCAATCTAGCCAATTGAATCTCTGAAAATAACAAAAGCCTCACATCCTCTGAGTGTGAGGGAATTTTCTAGCCAAAGATCCTTCAAACTGAAATATTAGCCCTATCTGTCTGAAAGTCTGCATGCTGGCACATCAGTTCTTACTTATTCTCCAGCAGCTTCCAGCCTATGGATCTGAACAGGGACACTGACTCTTCTTGGATGAAAGCAATTTCTAGCCTCTGGATTCAAGATAGGGTATTGGCTCAGTAGGTATTGGACTTGCCAATTTCCACAATCACAAGAAGACAGTTCATTATAGTAAATGTCTTCATCTATAAACTATTGGCTCTGAATGACATCACAATACCATAGATTGGGAAACAATTTTCTTAAGCTATCAATAATATCTAAGTCAATACAGATTTGAAACAATCCCTTTTTGCAGGAATGGAAAAATCACTTAAAATTGGACTTATTACTGATGTGGAAAACATTTAAAACATTAATATGGAGTCTCAAGGGACCCCATAGCTAAAATATCCTTAAAATGTAAAACAAAGGTGGTTGTCTTATATGTCCTGATTTTAAAACTTGCTGTAAATCTATACTAATCAAAACAGTGTGGCACTGGCATAGAGACAGGCATATAGAGCAATGGAATAGATTAGAAAAACCCAAATAAAACATTACATGAACATTCAAATTGCTTTCTACAAGAATTCCAAGACCATAGTTTTTTCAACAAATTTAGTTGGCAAAACTAGACATCTATTCTATTGCTCATATGCAAAAGGATGATGGTGTACCATTAACTTACATCATCTTCACAGTATATGCAAATGGATAAAAAAACCTTATTAGAAGAGCTAAAACTATGCAAACTTTTGAAAAATCAGAAAGTAAATTCAAGACATTAGATTAATCAATGTTTTTTTTTTTTGAGTGACACCAAAAACAAAGGCAAAAGAAGAAAACATAGATAAGTTGGACTATATCAAAATTCAAAACCTCTGTGCTTCACAGAACACAATCAACAGAGAGAAAAAGAAACTCATGGAATAGCAGGAAATAAATACCTATCTGATAAGGAGTTATTGTCCAAAATGTACAGGAGATTTTTTACAACCCAATAACAAATAATATCCCAGTGAGTAAATATGCAAAAAACTTCAATGGGCACTTTTTTTCAAAAAAAGATATACCAACAGCCAATAAGCTCATGAAAAGATGTCCAATATTATTCATCACACTTGTGTACTGTGTGGGGGGATGTAAATTAGTGTACCTACTGTGGAAGACTGTATGACATACTTCAAAAACATAAAAATAATCTTATCATATGAACAAGCATTTCCACTTCTGGGTATATGCTAAAAATATTTGAAAGCGAGGAGTTCCCATAATGGCGCAGTGGTTAACGAATCCGACTAGGAACCATGAGGTTGCAGGTTCGATCCCTGCCCTTGGTCAGTGGATTAACAATCCTGCATTGCTGTGAGCTCTGCTGTAGGCCACAGACACGGCTTGGATCCCTAGTTGCTGTGGCTCTGGCCTAGGCTGGCAGCTACAGCTCCGATTAGACCCCTAGCCTGGGAAACTCCATATGCTGCAGGAAGCAGCCCTAGAAATGGCAAAAAGACAATATATATATGAAAGCAAGAACTCAAAAAGATACTTGTACAGCTACATTTCTAACAGTATTCTTCAGAAGAACGAAAATGTTTTAGAAACCAAAGAATCATTCAAGGTATGAGTAGAATATCAATCAACATATGAGTAGATGTATATAGTCAACAGAATATTATTCACCATTAAAAATGAGAAGATTCTGACCCATGTTAAAACACAGATAAGGAGTTCCTGCTGTGGCGCAGTGGTTAACGAATCCGACTAAGAACCATGAGGTTGCGGGTTCGATCCCTGCCCTTGCTCAGTGGGTTAACAATCCAGCGTTGCGGTGAGCTGTGGTGTAGGTTGCAGACGTGTTTTGGATCCTTCATTGCTGTGGCTCTGGTGTAGGCCAGTGGCTACAGCTCTGATTCGACCCCTAGCCTAGGAACGTCCATATGCTGTGGGAGCGGCCCAAGAAATGGCAAAAAAAAAAAACAAAAACAAAAACAAAAAAAAAACACATAAATTGTGAGAACATGTTAAATAAAGTAAGATATTCATTGCTAATATACTTTATATTCTAATGGTTTTTAATCTACAGGTAGGTTGTAAAAATAAAACAATCCCTATTCATTAGTTCCCTTCAGATGTATTTTAAGTATTTTCTTATCTTTTGCTACCAAAGAAAGTGCTGCAATGATAGCTTTTGTCCCTTTGAGTGAGCATATCTGTTGGAAATGGTATCTCTAGACCCATGTCAACATGTGGTTTTAATATTATAATGTTGAAAATTACTCCTTAGAAGATTGTGCCCACTTAGACTCCTAAAAAATGAATAGGATTGATTATTACCCAATCTATATGTCAACTTGTACTTGTCAGCACTCTATATGTCAACAGACTTGAACCACCAGTGATATTAAAATGATAGGTGAAAAAGTTATCTAGTTGGCCATTTAATTTGAACATATTTAACAGTGAATAAAATTGAGCATATTTTAATAGGCTTAATTATATTTAAGGATTAGTCTCTTAAAACTAATTATTGAGCCAATTGTTTATTTTACTATAATTTTTATGTTAACAGGTTTAATATACTTATACTTGAAAATTATGATTTTTTTCTGGTATATACATTATAAATATACCTCTTCAATTTGGCCCTTATACTTTGTTATGGACTATACTACTATTTGGAGTATATGAGGGCATATAAAACAATTTGGCCAGTGTTTGGCATATAGCAAGATATGAGCAAATACTGTATTTTATCTTCTTTTACTTGAAATCAAAGTAAATTACATGGAAAAATTATGTATATCACAAAAATTATATTTAATAGTTTCAGGTTTGACTTTGAGCTTCCTGAGCTCATTTTTCTTAAAATTCCTGGTGTTTAACATTAAACATGAAATTCAAAAGAGTGTTCTGATTTTTGGAAAATGTTATCCTTCCATTTTTCATTCATTTTACACTCAGTGAGACCTTGTACCTTAAGAAAACATATTGAAAGATTGATAAAAATAATTAATAAAGGAACAAATTTAACTTTGGACAGCATAATATAATTTAAAGATTATAATTTTTAAAAAATATGAGATGAATTTAAAATTATAAACAACTATAAAATTTTGAAAAGTAAAGTAAACTGAATTAAAGCAAGCGATTAAAATAAATCTCATAATGGATTGTACCTGCTGATGATGTATGCATTGCTAAAATTTGATATTTATTTTTCTTCCTCTCCTTCTCACCTTCTATTGTGTGGAGGGGGGCAAACATGCACATGCATTTAAGTTTTATTATGGAATATAACTGAAATGTTTAGAGAACCATTCTTTCATACAATATATACTAGAAGAGTATTTTATCACTCTACACTTTGTCAGGAATGTGAAAGAATTTGAAAGAAATGTGAAAGTAATTCATGTAGAAGTTTGCTCTAATTCTGCAACATGTTACCTAATATCAATATGTCCTTGATAAAAACTGAAAAAACACCCAGTTAAAGAAGTTATTCACTCATGCCAAATAATGTAAATAAATATTTAATCTGAAGAATTATTTATTTTTCTTATTTTCCTATTCCTTATATCATCATTTTCATAAGAAATCATGAAAATAGATTAAGTATTATGAATTCCATTTTCTTCTGATAAAAGTAGCACACAGCAGGTAAATGATTACTCACTGTAAAGTGGGAGTTATATGACCTAGAATATGTATTTGACCTCCAATTTTAGTTTTCACATCATGAGTATTTTTTTCTTTTCCCCTTTGCAGATTTTTTTTTAACTAGTGCCTTCTACTAGTCAATCCTTTGTCTAGTAGTTAATCCTTTGTCAGTTGCATCCATTCCAAATATTTTCTCCCATTCTGTAGGTTGTATTTTCATTCTACATATGTACATACATACAGACATACATATATACATACCAAGTGGCCAGAATGTAGAACTTTACTTGTATTTGAACTTAGATTTTGAGCTTAGATGTCTCTCAACATGTTTAATATTGCTTAATGTACTATAATAACCATCACAAGAGTACCAGAGATAACTTAATGAGAACATTTTAGAATTTCAGTTTTCTTCCATGGGCCTCTGATGAATGTGAAAAATGGGTAATGAATTTCAGTACTTTTAAACCACTGTCATTAATTTTATGCCCTCGCTACTCTAGCTCTCAAGTAATGCATTCTAGGTTTCCAGAAAAGAGTAGTAACATTGGTAATAAGACAGAAATTCTCTCTCTAACATGAGTGAACAGGTTAACTACATCAAAGATCTTCACACGGAAGTACACCATCCTTGCTATTCACCTGACATTGAAGTTTGTTATATACCCAGATTCAGACAAAGGAAAGGGACTGACATGTTTTGTTTCCAGGTGAAGGACATCAATTCCCCACATAAAATATGTGCTTTTCCAAAATGTCTCTCCAGAATACCTGCTTCTAAGACAAAGCCTTTCCATCAAAGAAGGTAATTAAATCCTAGGAGGGAAGACAGCAGCTATAAGAAAAACGTGCTGGGCATTCCCGTCGTGGCGCAGTGGTTAACGAATCTGACTAGGAACCATGAGGTTGCGGGTTCGCTCCCTGCCCTTGCTCAGTGGGTTAACGATCCAGCGTTGCCATGAGCTGTGGTGTAGGTTGCAGACGCGGCTCGGATCCCGTGTTGCTGTGGCTCTGGCATAGGCCAGTGGCTACAGCTCCGATTGGACCCCTAGCTTGGGAACCTCCATATGCCACGTGAGCGGCCCAAGAAATGGCAAAAAGACAAAAAAAAAAAAAAAAAAAAAGAAAGAAAGAAAGAAAAAAGTGCTTGAACTTTTGTGGAAACATCTTTAAATATCCATGAATTGCATGTGAAAATGTCTTTTTTTGTTTGCATATCCAGAGCAGGATGTATAAAGAATTGAATGACCCATTTGTATATTTTTCTACCATACATATTGCCTCCTGCCTATGGGACAATAGCCATCTATAGATGATCATTTTACATAGTGTCCCAATTGATTCCATTCTAAATTCAACTCCCAGGTTTTTTTTTAAACAATTTGAGTCTTTAAGCTGGAAGGAAATATTTGGACTATTAAATGACTTACTTTCTATCATTGATGTGATACTGAATTATCTGAATAGTGTCTTTCCTATTGTGTCATGTCTTCCATTATATCCAAATAAAGTCATTTTGAAGATGAAATTATTTTTGAACACTCTCAAATATCATCAATATTACCCAATACCAGGAGGTAAATTTTTCAATAGTGCTGATTCTTTTTAAATCTTATTATTTAACATATATAATAAGCATGATTTTCAACATTTTTCAAATGGAATAATAGTGTGCTTCATCTCCCCCATTCTTCAAGTTGATAATCATGATTAATCTAATTTAACATAGAGATATAGAAATTTGTAGGACCCAGCTCTCTAACACAAGATATCATTCTTTTGCCAAAAGACACATTTTGAAAAAGGAAGGCTAATCATGAGAATGCAAACATAATTTAAATACATTTGACACAAACAAATATATAAATGTTAATTATTAATGATACAAATCATAACCTATTTAGTCCAATATGAAGATTTTTTTTGGGATCCAATTTATCCATAATATGAGTCTCCTGTAGCTTCTTTCAAAGTAAAATTGAAGGTGATTATTCCAGTTTATTGCATGGTTAAATGTTTTTCTGTGTTATTGCTGAAAGTGGCAATTCTTCCTACCCACATACATAGAAAGTCATATAAATAAGTGAAGATTCTTTGACTATAGCAGTGTAATGGATATACTCATAATAACCTGAGTGGATATTATTATTCTTCTCACTTGATATTAGAGGAAACAAGATTGTAAGGAGACAAGAAATCTATCTCAGATCAAGAAGATGATAGTGGGGAAAGGCAATTTTCTAACCTTATTTTTTTGTCCGATTCTCAAACAAATATACTCAACCACCAGGATAATTATTTCAACACTTCTCAGAAGAGTCTGTAGATCCATACATTGTAGGGAAACTGGGGAAGAAAGATACTAGGGTGAAGGAGAGAGAAAATGAAAATATACCTTCAATGAAAGCAGGACCACATAGTTATTCAAAATTGGAAATTCCAGTATGTCGTACTATGTGTATAGGTTTGTCTGTGTGTGTGTATTTATATGTCTGTCAGTGAAATTGAGTCATATACACTTGCCTCTGAAATAGCATTAAAGTAACCATAATTATTATGGTCATATCAAAATGAGTTGACTAGTTCAACAGTGTTTATTTTAACCTAACAATATAGGGCAGAGTTTAAGAATTTAGAGGAAAATAAATATAAGATGTATAATTTGAACTAATCTTAGATCTTCCCTTTATTAGCTGCTTGGTTTTGTCAAGATCCTTAACTTTTCTCTGCTTCTACTCCCTAGTGTGTAAAACAAGTACAAAAATGATAGCGGTAATCATCTCATAGGCTTGTAATGAGGATTAATTAAATGTCTGAAAAACATAGTGTGCAGTAAGTATTCAATAAGTTAATTAAAATTAATTTCATTGATGTATAGTAGATTTAAATTAAGTTTTAGTTAATATTATAATATGTATTACTATTAACATTGATATCTAAAATTCCTTACTACAGTCTACATGGATGGCAAAATACTATGCACAGCCTTCTGTTATTCCATTTCCATAGCAATCAATCATTAAAGTATATTTATCCCCTTTTATAAAGTTATTGGATTGAAAAAACATAGCTTCCTGTACCTATTTCATTATTTTACCATTACCAATGTATTGTTACATTTAATTACATTTTTAAATGTAATTCTTTGGCTTCTGTCCACTTACTAAATCTCAGCCCACTTCATCCAAGTCACAAAAAATTCTTTTGTAGATTTATACATAAGATTCCCTCTCTCTCAAATCCCTGTTATCCTTACACTCATATTATCCTATTCGTATACTTATATTCTCATATTTACACGCATACTCACATTTTCTCATACACTCACAAATGAATAATCTTCAAGAGATCAGATCATTTTTTTAATCTCAAGGAAAATCTTATAAGAATTTAGAATCTAGTACAATATAGACATTTGCTATTTATTGGATGGAAAGGCTTAATAAACTCAAGGTAGAGTAAAAATAAGCACCTTTTTCAGGTAATGTGGTTAACAATAACATGAACTACATGGATACTAGGAACAATGTGACAGAGTTCATTCTACTTACGCAGAATCTGAAGATGCAGAAAGTCATATTTGTTGTGTTTTTGGTCATCTACACTGTTGCTATTGTAGGAAATGTGCTCACCATGGTCACCATCACTACCAGCCCACTAATGGGGTCCCCATGTATTATTTCCTGGCTCATCTCTCATTAACTGATGCTTGCTATTCCTGTGTCAATACCCCTAAACTGATTGTAGACTCACTCTATGAAAAGTAAACAAGCACTTTCAATGTATGCATGATCAAAATATATGGGGAATATTTCTTTGGAGGTGCTGATGTCATTCTGCTTACTGTGATGGCCTATGACCACTATGAGGCCATCTGCAAGCCCTTGCAGTATGCCACCATTATGAATTGGTGGCTGTGTGGCCTTTTAGTGGGAGTTTCTTGGATGAGAGGCTTTCTTCATAGATTCATACAGATCCTCTTCATCTTCAGATTATCCTTTTGTGGTCTTAATGTCATACATCACTTTATATGTGATCTGATACCTTTGCTCAATCTTCCCTGCACAGATACATGTACTCTAGGGCTCTTTGTTGCTACCAACAGGATTGTCTTCCTATTAAACTTCCTAATCTTGGTTGGCTCTTATGGGGTCTTCCTTCACTCCCTAAGGACCCAAAACTTGGAGGCCAGACACAAAGCCCTCTCTACCTGTGTCTCCCACATCACAGCAATTGTCCTATTTTTGGTGCCCTGAATATTTGTGTACCCATGACCATCAGCTACTTTAGCTATTGATAAAGAAGTTGCTGTATTCTACACTATGGTAACTCCTATGTTAAATCCCTTAATCTATACCTTGAGAAATGCCCAGATGAAAATTAATACTAGGAAATTTTGTAGTAGTAAATCTATTTGAAGTGAAATATAAATGTTCCTAGAGCTCAAATTTGATTGAAGAAAGGAAAGTGTCATAATGACATTTTTGTTAACCTCAGCAAATAATACCTGTGAGATAAAGAAAAAAAAATAACTGCAAAGCATAGATTCTGCAAAAGAGGAGTTGAAGTGGGTGAAAGAATATGGGGGAGAGTAGCCCAGGACTATTTTTTAAATATTTGGAAAATTCTCTCAAATTGGGACTCACTATCACTAAATTCATCAATTTATATGGATTCAAAAATTTTATTCTAATAAAATGACTTGAAGGCAATAAATAAATATACTTGTATTTATTAATAATCTCTGTAACAATCCAAAAAGGTGGGTAGGAACTGCTGATATCACCATTAACAGCTGAGGGAAAAAACAAAAATGAGTAAGTTCCAAAACAGAAATATTGAAGAGCAAATAATCAGAATATAACTGATCACTCAGACTACGATCTTAACCACATGGCACATTGTCAGGAAATGATGACAAAAAGGAAACATAATTAGAATAGTCACCATTAATAGAAACAGACTATGGGACTGTGCTGGACTGTATACACACCCACAGACACACAGACACACACACACACACACACACACACACACACACACACACATATATGTAATAAATAATGTAACTTTTTACATGTGTATCATCATATTAAGAAATAATTTCCTTTTTATTCTTAATATATATAATGTGTTGCACTATATAATAGTATATATTAGCATATATGCTATTATAGCATTGGTTTATTACATATAACTAAAATCTAATAGTTGTATATGTAAAACTGCCCATTTTTAAATATCAAGGTAGATGGTTAGATATTTTCTATAACATTGTGCTATGTAACTTTTTTAGGAATATAAAAGACATGGGCCATTTAATCTCTCAAAGATGAATGATAAATATTACATCATGATTCCAAATTTTCTTAAACCCCTATGAATCATTTTGTATTGTCCATTTGACCATCTTATATTGATAATCCATCAGAAAGAGGAATTTCATTTTATTTAATGTATTAAAGTAATATTTTATCATGAATTTTAATGTATTAAACAACCATATTGGAGTTCCCACTGTGGCACAGTGGCTGCAGTGGCTCAGGGTCACTATTGAGGCATGGTTCAATCCCCAACCTAGCGCAGTGGATTAAAGGATCAGGCATTGCCACAGCTGTAATGAAAGTTAAGAGCTGTGGCTGGGATTCAATCCCTGATCTGGGAACTCCCATTTGCAACAGTACAGTCATTAAGAAAAAAAAAACAGTCATAGTCATAATATGTGTACCTACTTAAAAACAAGAATTGGGACAAGTAGAATAATATGTAGTTTATAATAGCTACCAAATGACTAAATATAAGTGTAAAGATGAATAAATTCAATAAAATAAAGAAAAAAAAACACTACGCAAGCCTAGGAAAAATTTTCTACCTTTATCTAGACTTTTATTTACATATCTTCTGGAAACCACAATTTGTTTTTGTTATTGCTTAAAATAGGAATAGGAAAAATTATTGAAACTAAGTGTGAAGAAATAGTTTACCTTGATATTCTTCCTGCTCTTAGCAAGATTTCATCACACTGTGGATATAGCTAGGTTTTGCTAAACTTTGCTGTGAATCAGCTTGCTTTTTGGTAACATTACATCATGAAAAGCAGTTTTTGGAATATGTAGATTCATCCACACAAATTTTGCAATTTCAGAATAAACATATTCCATTCATTTATTCCCGCCTTCATTCATTAAACAAGTATTTTGAGTCCAAGGATTGTATCAGGCACCTTGATTTTTTGGGGGGCTTAAGCAGTGAATAAAGAAAAATTTGAGTGATGCTTTAGCAGAGAAACCCCCAAAAGGGAGCAGACAACTATACCACAGTGTTATAACCAGTAAGATAATGAAGCACATTGTGTCATAAAATCTCATTTGAAAGACACACAAAAAAGACCTTGCTGGGTCAGAAAAAAAATTCAGAATGTAAAGACCTCAAAATGGGATAAAATAGAAGCAGAAGCATGAACAGTCATCAGGGAGAGTAACAGTGTTGCTTAGGTGGTGGAATATATATCAAAGGTCACAAGGTGAATATGACTGAAGAAATCCTAATAAATTAAATATTCCTGTGGTTGTTAAATCAATTATTTATTCAAAAATAATTTACTAAATGTCTACTGTGTGCCAGGCAACATGTTGGATACTTAGCCCATAATGGGAAAATAATAAATTATGAAGTTTGAGAGATAGGAACAGAGAAGTTCCAGAAGGGTCTCATAATTGTGTTAAGGCTTAATGCTAAGTACTATAGGGAACATTTCTAGTTTATATATTTTAAGCTAGAAAATTTTGAAGTTAGTTTCAGGTTTTAGAATGATAATTCTAGTTTCAATATGGAAAATAAATTGAAGGATGCAAGAAGGCAGCAGAAGGGTAGCTAGGAGATTACTGTAATGATTTAGATGTGACATGATGGAGGCTTGAATTTGGTGGTGCCAGTGATGATTCAGAATGCTGTGGACACAGCTGCTCCTGGTCAGATCTCCTTCACTGGGTCCCACTGCACCCAGGAATAGCTGCTGTGTGTCCAGGCTGCTGACAGCACACAGTCCCATTCTTTCTTGACAATTGATCAGAGAAGACTGGAGCTGCATCATTGGGAATAAAGCCCATGTATCCAAGGGTGCACCAGAGGGAAATGAGTGATCAGAGCAGGGATGAAAAGGCCTGGTTTCCTGGACTTCACTTGAAACCAGTTCTGCAATACAGTATATACTGCAGAGTTCCATGTATCCAGGCTGAAGCCAAACTCTAATTTTATCTGTCTTTTCTTCCTCTCACAGGCAACTTATCTCAAATCTTCTTATATAGTACTCTCAATAAAAAAATTGTATCTCAGAGTCTGCATCTAGGAAACCAAATTACAATGTAAAAATAGAGAAGATTTCAAGAAATATTTAGGAGTTATAATGGAGTTCCTGTCATGGCTCAGTGGTTAATGAACCCAACTAGTAACCATGGGGTTGTGTGTTTGATCCCTGGCCTCACTCTGTGGGTTAAGGATTCAGCATTGCCATGAGCTATGGTACAGGTCACAGATGCAGCTCAGATCCTATGTTGCTGTGCCATAGGCCAGCAGCTTCAACTCCAACTCAACCCCTAGCCTAGGAACTTCCATGTGCTGAGGGTGTGGCCCTAAAAAGACAAAAGACAAAAAAAAAGAAATATTTAGGAGTTATAAGTAGAAGAACTTGATATAGGATGAAGATGTTAGAAATAAAAATAATTAATGAAATACAGATTCTGCCTTAGTACTCTGGATGCTGAGGAAACTGAGAAGGAACAGAGAGAAGATGAATGTTCTTTGTCAGTGAAGTGGTCTCTCCACCCCCAGTGGATATGGCCACTCATCCTTTGGCTGAAAGTTTAACCCTTCCTTGCCTGAAGAAACTGCCATGAGTTTCCCTCTAACTGTTGACATGAAAGGCAATGCTGATTCTCCTCAGGATGCACCACAGACACCCCAAGTTGCTTTTAGTTCCTTAACCAGTTAAAATTCCCAGAGGGCCCCTAAAGATGAGGGACAGTGTGACACATGATTGGTGAACTACACTCTAAAATAACTACTTTAGGGAGTTCCTGTCATGGCTCAGTGGTTAAAGAATCCGACTAGGAACCATGAGGTTGTGGGTTTGATCCCTGGCCTTGATCAGTGGGTTAAGGATCCAGAATTGCTGTGAGCTGTGGTGTAGGTCACAGACATGGCTCAGATCCCATGTTGCTATGGCTCTAGCATAGGCTGGGGGCTACAGCTCCAATTCAACCCCTAGCCTGGGAACCTCCATAGGCCATGGAAGCAGCCCAAGAAATATGGCAAAAAGAAAAAATAAAATAAAATAACTACTTGACTTTTCTAATTTATACAGACAGAAATCCAGGGAATATATGTGCAAATGGATAATCATAGAAAAAAAAACATAAATTATGATCAGGCCTTACTTTTTGATAAAAGCAGAGATTCTTCATTTATCATTGCTAAAAGTGGATTTAAGAAAGGCTCTTAACAGTTTGCAGAGTGGTAACAAACACATGAACTGAAAGGTGTCCCACAGTTAGTGGTTTAGGAATGCCAGACCAACCTTGATTTAATGTTGACAAAGATATTCAAAGCCATGGATATATGGAATATTTGTGTCAGTGTGTCAATTAAGATCTACTCAGCCACCTTGTGAGGATCCAGAGACATAAATTTGATCGATATCCTGAGAAATAAATTTGTAGAGGGAGTCTCACCATTCTTGATAAGGTCTGTGATGGCTGTTTTCCATGGGCCAGACCATTAGTGGAAATTATGGTTGCTGATTTTAGAAATCCAGATTCAATGGAAGTAACTTAACCCCAGGAAACTGGCAAAACTAGGGCAGTTAATCCCAAAAGCAATGTGGGGCATTGTTACCCCAATGGACAGCAGAGTCAAAAAAAAAAAAAAACAAGCAGAATACACAAAAGAATACTTATTGTGTTGTCTAGTTGATCATGGTTTCTCTAGAAGTGAGATAGGTAATAATTATAATAAATTTTTAGTTCATCTGTATTAGAAGAACACCTCTAGTTTATGTGAAGACAATGCTAACTAGAATCATAAAAACAGATTCATGGCTTTGCAATCAATTCTCAGACTTAAACCAGTTTAGAGATTTAGAATTTCATGAGAAAAGAGGAGATTGGGTCCTCTTGAGGAAGGACACTTGTACATTGTTAAAAATTTACAATGTATCTTTCTCCCAGACTTCTCCAAAGGCATATATGGCATTTAATCAGGGTAACTGCATTGTGAAAAACAAAATAATCAGAAGTTTCAGGACTACTGACTTTGATCTGAAAATTATTCCAGGAGATCTAAAACAAGAAAGTGGTCCAGCAGAGCAGTAGCTAATAGAAATTTTATGATTTTTGGAACTTTAGCTCAGGTCTATTTGCAGTGGGTCAGTGGTCACAGAACACATGCTGTGGTTAATTCCTCAGTTCCAAATGCATAATTGGAATGGGAGAATTAGCAATGCACAGAATCCCCACATTGATTCCTTGACCTGTGAAGTAAAGGGTAGTGTGGTGAGAAAGTGGGAGGCATTAATGCTATAATGAGTCTATTTTTCACTTAGTTATAAGATTTCCTTTAGGTATTTAGCTACAATATATTTGCAAATTAATAAGCTTTATTTTTAGAGTGATTTTAGGTTCACAGCTAAATTGAGGGAAAAGTACAAAGATCTCATATATCCCTTGTCTCTATACTGGGACAATCTCCTCATCAGAATGATATATTTGTTAAAATCTAAAGAACCTACCTTGATACATCATTATCACCTCAATTCATAGTTTATTTTACATTAGGTTTCCCTCTAGAGACTGCACATTCTATGGGATTTAACATTTATAGTGACAATATCCCAAACTGCAGTAACATACAGAAGAATTTCACTGCCCTAAAAATCCTTGATACTCCACTTATTCATCCCTCTACCTTCCCTAACTCTTACATTCACTGATTTTTTTTTTGTCTCTATAGTTTTGAGTTTTAAAGAATCTCCTGTACTTGGAGAACAGAATTGTGGTTGTCAAGGGGGAGTGGGAGGGAGTGGGATGGACTGAGAGCTTGGGGTTAATAGATGCAAATATTGCATTTGGTGTGGATAAACAATGAAATCCTCCTCTATAGCACATGGAACTATATCTAGTCTCTTGTGATGGAATGTAATGGAAGATAATGTAAGAAAAATGTGTGGGGGGGGACTGGTTCACATTGCTGTATAGCATAAAATTGGCAGAACACAGTAAACCAACTACAATGGAAAAAATAAAAACATTAAAAATAAAAAATAAAAAAATAATAAAAAATTTCATATAGTTTAAATTATATAGCAGGCACCACAATCAGTTTGGATTCTTCCATTTTGTAATATAGATTTAAGTTCCTGTGTGTATTTTCCTAGCATAATATCTCATTTATTTTTAGATCTGAATAATATTCTATTATCTGTCTATACTACCAATTATTTATCTACATACCTATTGAAGAATGATCTTGTCTTTTTCCAAGGTTTGTTGATCATTAATAGAGCTGCTGCAAACATCCACATGCAGCCAAACTGCTTTTTTGGTTTTGTTGTTTTATTTTGTTTCTTAATCTGTCTTTAGGCCATATCTTGTTATTTGCTTCTTTTTGTTGTTTTTGTTTTGTTTTGTTTTGCCATTGTAACAGGAGAGGTCTTTGATTCTTGATAAAATTACTAGACACTTACCCATCAATTTTATATATTTATTTTTATTTTTTAATATAATGAATTTTATTTTTTCCATTATAGCTGGTTTACAGGGTTCTGTCAGTTTTCTACTGTACAGCGTGGTGACCCAGTTGCATATGCATGTATACATACTTTTTTCTCACATTATCATGCTCCATCATAAGTGACCAGACATAGTTCCCAGTGCTACACAGCAGACTCTCATTGCTAATCCATTCCAAAGGCAATAGTCTGCATCTATTAACCCCAAGCACCCCATCTATCCTACTCCCTCGCCCTCCCCCTTGGCAACCACAAGTCTATTCTCCAAGTCCATGATCTTTTTTCTGTGGAAAGGTTCATTTGTGCTGTATATTAGATTCCAGATATAAGTGATATCACGTGGTATTTGTCTTTCTCTTTCTGACTTGCTGCACTCAGTATGAGAGTCTCTAGTTCCATCCATATTGCTGCAAATGGCATTATGTCATTCTTTTTTATGGCTGAGTAGTATTCCATTGTGTATATATACCACTTCTTCCTAATCCAATCATCTGCTGATGGACATTTGGGTTTTTTTCATGTCTTGGCTATTGTAAATAGTGATGCAATGAACATGTGGGTGCATATGTATTTTTCAAAGAAAGTTTTGTCTGGATATATGTCCAAGAGTGGGATTGCTGGGTCATATGGTAGTTCTATGTATAGATTTCTATGGCATCTCCATACTGTTCTCCATAATGATTGCACCAGCTTACATTCCCACCAACAGTGCAGGAAGGTTCCCTTTTCTCAGTTTTATTTTCTATAGCATGCAAAAGTTCCTGGTCCAGGTATCAAACCTGTGTGGCAACAGTGACAATGCTGGATGCTTACCCCACAGAGCTCCAGGGAACTATTATTAATTTTAGATAGATAAGCATGGTTGAACCGTTAAATTTTATTATACTCTTACTCAAGTTCTATTATAAATGTTATTAAACTCAGATAAGTAAGTGAAACACTAGTAAATTTATTGTCAGAAATTTGAAGTATTAATTCCTGTTTTTGTATTCACAGACTATTATTATTATATTCAATAGGGGACCAGGAAAATTTAACTCCAGGAATCACCTTAAAACATATTCTACTCTAAACATATTTTTGTTGCACTACTCATGTCTGAATGGCACTAGACTATGCTCAAGTGAACATTTTCTAATAAATTTCATAAATTATTTTTAGTTTTCAACTTCTCTACTACCACTGAAGTTGTATTACTGTGTGTTCTGGGCCTGGGGTCCAAAGTTTTTAAATACAATTATTATGAAAAAATATTTTTTCTTCACAAAATACTAATCAATATAGCACTGCCTTCTTTCCTTTCACTCAATTATCTTTTTCATGAAGGTTACACTATACGTGCCATCTAATACTTCACCACTTAACTTAGTTTCTAATTAACTTTATTATACCAAAGTTTGGGTTTATTATTACTTTAATTTCTCATCCTATTTTTCCTCATTCCTCTCACTAAAGGTAGCGATGGTGTACAAAATCTGAGATAGTTGCTCTCCCTTTCTTTCATACCCACCCCTTTTCTTTTACGAAGTTTCTTAGCACTTATTCAAATTAATTGTGTGCTTCCTTTGAAAATAATATTTGATACTAATTTTTCCAAAGTATTTTTCATCTCTGTAAATCTCAGAGTAAAGATTAATGGATTGAACATAAGTGATGGTATACAATAGTGCAAATATTTTGTCTTCAGTAAATGTAGTAGGAGGCCTAATGTAAATAAAGGTAACAGGCACAAAAAATAATATGACTATGGTGATATCAGATCCAAATGGATAAAGGGTTTTTTGTCTTCCCTCAGCTGAATGATTTTTTTAAGGTGAATAATATATTTCCATAAGAAACAGATAATACAGCAAAAGTAACTAAGGTAATCATACCTGAAAAGGCAATCACAAGGATACCGGTGATGTAGGTATCAATATGAGCAATTTTTAGCAAATGAAAAATATCACAATTATATTGATCAATTTCATTAGGACCACAGAAAGGTAATCCAATTGCCATAAAAATTGAGGAAAGGAATGGACAGCACCATAAGCCCAAGCAGCTAAGAGTAGGAGATTGCCTCTCATCCTGTACATGATAATCACATAGTGGAGAGGTTTGCAGATGGCAACATAGTGATCAAAAGCCATGGCAGTAAGAATAAAGATCTCAATGCCTCCAAAGAAGTGCACAATAAGGAACTATAACATGAAATTAGCATTGGAAATGTTTTTTTTTCTTTCCACTAGCAGGTCTTGCATTAATTTGAGTGTAATACTAGAAGTATAGCAGACATCTATAAAAGACAGGTGGATGAGGAAATAGTACATGGGTCAGTTGAAAAGAGGACTGGATTGAATGGAGACAAGGATGAAAAGGTTTCCCACCAACAGAGCAAGATAATAGAATAAGAAGAACAAAGCAAAATATTTGTGTGTTCTCATCATATGAAATTCCTAAAAGAATGAATTAGGAGATTTTTCCATGGCTTTCCATTTGCATTTGGTAAAGGTTATACACAAATAATTTATGTTTCTGAAAAAACAAAAACATAAATTGGGTTGAAAATTAATAGTATGAACAAAATAATATTAATGTTCTAAAAATAGATTGACATGAAGAGAATCTTAACATTAATTATTGATTTATTGAATTAATTTTAAAAATGTGTATTGTCATAACATAAATCTAGTGTAGAATAATTTATAATGGAAATAATTATAATATTATAATTATAATAAATTATTACTAGATTTAATAATGTCTTATAATGACGTTAAATATTTAAATATTATTTTAAAGTAAAACTTTTGATTTTTGTTAATATTTATTTTTTATATAACAAAGAAACCTAATTCACCTAACACAAGAAATTATTATTTTGCATACTTTTCACTTATTATGGATACTATTATTCTGAATTCCCTTCTTTTTATATTGTCAAATTCCCTGATTTATCTGGGAATGAATCCCAAAAAATATACCAAACTTGAACTGGTGAACTTTCATTTGGGTAGAAGATATGCTTCATTGCCTATGATTGAATATTGTCAGTCAGTCATAATAAGCCAATGCAATTGTTGTTACATTAAAGAATAATTGAGAAATATACATTAGGAAAGAATGCCAACTAATGACTTAAGTGTAAAAAATAATCTGCAAATTATTTCTCATATTGTGAAGGCATTATATAATCAGCATAAAATAAATGCAGGATAGAATTCACTTCCAGTGGCCATTTTATCCACTGAAGAGGAATTATCTGCCCACAGCGGGTTTGCAAATGCTAGTATACTTTGTGTGTGACAGTCATATCTTGGTCCACAGATGTCTCTTTTGGAAAGCACAGAATGCTTTTATGGTTAGCTGTAATTGTCAAACTAATTGTTTAATCTCTAAAAGTTTCTTCTTTTTCATCTTAAAATTAAGATATCATTACATAATTCAGAAATTGAGTAATGTTGAAATACCCCAGTGACATATATGGTTCACAAAACAAAGTTCTTTTCCTTTTTGTCTTTCCTAATTGGGTAAGTAGTTTAGCAGCAAAAGAAATTGTCATGGAGTTCCCGTCGTGGCGCAGTGGTTAGTAAATCCGACTAGGAACCATGAGGTTGTGGGTTCGGTTCCTGCCCTTGCTCAGTGGGTTGAGGATCTGGAGTTGCCGTGAGCTGTGGTGTAGGTTGCAGACGCGGCTTGGATCCCGAGTTGCTGTGGCTCTGGCGTAGGCCAGTGGCTACAGCTCTGATTCCACCCCTAGCCTGGGAACCTCCATATGCCATGGGAGCGGCCCAAAGAAATAGCAAAAAGACAAAAAAAAAAAAAAAAAAAAAAAAAAAAAATAAGAAAGAAATTGTCATGCATACATATACAACTAAATACAACAGAAAATGTCTTTAATTTACACATAATTTAAAATAACTACAAGATAAAATGTTTTTAATTCACACATAATTTAAACAAGTATAATTTGATAAACTTCAATTTCAACAGTATGTTCATTAAAAATTTTAAATAGTTTGGTGATAGGCTTGTTATCTTGGGATAGTTTTAACACATATCACTCATATGAGTTTTCTTGCACTACAATGAAATACTAAAATCTTTTTCATTATTTCCTAGGCTTGAGTAAGTCTTTTACATGTATTGGGCTAGGAGTGGGGATGTTCCCAACATAGGAGCAGAATCCCTTATATTTAGTGTAAAATTGCTGGGACATATTTAAATTCTCTATTAGTATTTTATAATGTAGGATGTTATAAATTTATTTAAGTTGATTCAGCTGAAACTAGTCTATGTAAAATTGCAGGCAATTGAAAAAGAAAAGTCCTTAATATTTGTAGATATTCAAGCCCAAACTGAGCCTTTTTTTTTTTCCCACTGTACAGCAAGGGGATCAGGTTATCCTTACATGTATACATTACAATTATAGTTTTTCCCCCACCCTTTCTTCTGTTGCAACTTGAGTATCTAGACATAGTTCTCAATGCTAATCAGCAGGATCTCCTTGGAAATCTATTCTAAGTTGTGTCTGATAAACCCAAGCTCCCAATCCCTCCCACTCCCTCCCCCTCCCATCACGCAGCCACAAGTCTCTTCTCCAAGTCCATGATTTTCTTTTCTGAGGAGATGTTCATTTGTGCTGGATATTAGATTCCAGTTATAAGTGATATCATATGGTATTTGTCTTTGTCTTTCTGGCTCATTTCACTCAGGATGAGATTCTCTAGTTCCATCCATGTTGCTGCAAATGGCATTATGTCATCCTTTTTTATGGCTGAGTAGTATTCCATTGTGTATATATACCACCTCTTTCGAATCCAATCATCTGTCGATGGACATTTGTGTTGTTTCCATGTCCTGGCTATTGTGAATAGGGCTGCAATGAACATGCGGGTGCATGTGTCTCTTTTAAGTAGAGTTTTGTCTGGATAGATGCCCAAGAATGGGATTGCGGGGTCATATGGAAGTTCTATGTATAGATTTCTAAAGTATCTCCAAACTGTTCTCCATAGTGTTGTACCAGTTTACATTCCCACCAAGAGTGCAGGAGGGTTCCCTTTTCTCCACACCCTCTCCAGCACTTGTTATTTGTGGATTTATGAATGATGGCCATTCTGACTGGTGTGAGGTGGTATCTCATGGTAGTTTTGATTTGCATTTCTCTTATAATCAGCGATGTTGAGCATTTTTTCATGTGTTTGTTGGCCATCTGTATATCTTCTTTGGAGAAATGTCTATTCAGGTCTTTTGCCCATTTTTCCATTGATTGATTGGCTTTTTTGCTGTTGGGTTGTATAAGTTGTTTATATATTCTAGAGATTAAGCCCTTGTCAATTGCATCATATGAAACTATTTTCTCCCATTCTGTAAGTTGTCTTTTTGTTTTCTTTTGGGTTTCCTTTGCTGTGCAAAAGCTTTTCAGTTTGATGAGGTCCCATGGGTTTAATTTTGCTCTAGTTTCTATTGCTTTGGGAGACTGACCTGAGAAAATATTCATAATGTTGATGTCAGAGAGTGTTTTGCCTATGTTTTCTTCTAGGAGTTTGATGGTGTCCTGTCGTATATTTAAGTCTTTCAGCCATTTGGAGTTTATTTTTGTGCATGGTGTGAGGGTGTGTTCTAGTTTCATTGCTTTGCATGCAGCTGTCCAGGTTTCCCAGCAATGCTTGCTGAATAGACTTTCTTTTTCCCATTTTATGTTCTTGCCTCCTTTGTCAAAGATTAATTGACTGTAGGTGTCAGGGTTTATGTCCGGGTTCTCTATTCTGTTCCATTGGTCTGTCTGTCTGTTTTGATACCAGTACCACACCGTTTTGATGACTGTGGCTTTGTAGTATTTCTTGAAGTCTGGGAGAGTTATGCCTCCTGCTTGGTTTTTGTTTCTCAGGATTGCATTGGCAATTTGGGTCTTTTGTGGTTCCATATAAATATTTGGATTGTTTGTTCTAGTTCTGTGAAAAATGTCATGGGTAATTTGATAGGGATTGCATTGAATCTGTAGATTGCATTGGGTAGTATGGCCATTGTTACAATATTGATTTTCCCAATCCAGGAACATGGAATATCTTTCCATTTCTTTACATCTTCTTTGATTTCTTTGATTAAAGTTTTATAGTTCTCGGCATATAGGTCCTTTACCTCTTTGGTCAGGTGTATTCCGAGGTATTTGGTTTTGTGAGGTGCAATTTTAAAAGGTATCGTATTTTTGTATTCCTTTTCTAATGTTTCATTGCTGGTATACAGAAATGCAACTGACTTCTGAATGTTAATCTTATATCCTGCTACTTTGCTGAATTTATTAATCAGTTCAAGGAGTTTGGGGGTTGAGTCCTTAGGGTTTTCTAGGTATAGTATCATGTCATCTGCATACAGTGACAGTTTGATCTCTTCTCTTCCTATATGGATGCCTTTTATTTCTTTGGTTTGTCTAATTGCTGTGGCTAAGACTTCCAAAACTATGTCGAAGAGCAGTGGTGAGAGTGAGCATCCCTGTCTTGTTCCAGATTTGAGTGAGAAGGCTTTCAGTTTTTCCCCATTGAGGATTATATTTGCTGTGGGTTTCTCATAAACGGCTGTGATTACATTCAGGAATGTTCCCTCTATACCCACTTTGGCGAGGGTCTTGATCATGAATGGATGTTGAACTTTGTCAAATGCTTTTTCTGCATCTATTGAGATGATCATATGATTTTTGACTTTTCTTTTGTTAATGTGTTTTATGATGCTGATTGATTTGCTTATGTTGAACCATCCTTGTGCACCTGGGATGAACCCTACCTGGTCATGGTGTATAATTTTTTTGGTATGTTGTTGGATTCGGTTGGCTAAGATTTTGTTGAGAATTTTTGCATCTATATTCATCAATGATATTGGGCGATAGTTTTCTTTTTTGGTGGTGTCTCTGTCTGGTTTTGGAATGAGGATGATGGTGGCATCATAGAATGTCTTTGGGGGTATTCCTTCTTCTTCAAATTTTTGAAAGAGTTTAAGGAGGATGGGCACCTATTCCTCTTTATATGTTTGATAAAATTCACCTGTGAAGCCATCTGGTCCTGGACTTTTATTTGTTGGGAGTGATTTTATGACCTCTTCAATTTCATTTCTAGTAATTGGTCTGTTCAGTTGGTCTGTTTATACTTGATTCAGTTTTGGCAGGCTGTAAGATTCTAGAAAATTGTCCATTTCTTCCAGATTGTCAAACGTGTTGCCATATAGTTGTTCATAGTATTCTCTTATGGTTTTTTGTATTTCTGCTGTATCTGTTGTGATTTCTCCTTTTTCATTTATAATTTTGGTTATTTGGGATCTTTCTATCCTCTTTTTAGTGAGTCTGGCCAGGGGTTTGTCAATTTTGTTCACCTTTGCAAAGAACCAGCTCTTGGTTTTATTCATTTTCTCTATTGTTTTTTGAGTCTCTATTTTATTGATTTCTTCTTTGATCTTTATAATTTCCTTCCTTCTGCTGACTTTAGGACTTTTTTGTTCTTCTTTTTCTAATTCGTTTAGGTGGAGGGTTAAGTTGTCCATTTGGGATCTTTCTTCTTTTTTGAGAAAGGCCTGTATTGCTATAAATTTCCCTCTGAACACTGCTTTCGCAGCATCCCATAGATTTTGAGAGGTTGTGTCTTCATTATCATTTGTTTCAAGGTAGTTTTTAATTGCCTTCTTGATTTCCTCATTGACCCATTGGTTTTTTAGTAGCATGTTGTTTAGTGTCCATGTAGTAGGTTTTTTCTCTTTCCTTTTCCCATGGTTGATTTCTAATTTCATGGCATTGTGGTCAGAGAAGATACTTGAGATAATTTCTATGCTCCTAAATTTATTGAGATTCGCTTTGTGTCCCAATATGTGGTTGATTCGTGAGAATGTTCGATGTGCATTTGAGAAGAATGTGTGTTCTGCTTTTTTTGGATGTAGTGTCCTGAAGATATCAATGAAGTCTAACTTTTCTATTGTTTCCTTTAGGATCTCTGTTGCTTTATTGGTTTTCTGTCTAGAGGATCTGTCCATTGATGTGAGGGGGGTATTTAGGTCTCCTACTATGATTGTATTCTCATCAATATCTCCCTTTATGTCTGTTAATATTTGTTGTATGTATCTGGGTGCTCCTGTATTTGGGGCATATATGTTGATGATAGTAACATCCTCTCCTTGGATGGATCCCTTAATCATTAAGTAGTGTCCTTCTTTGTCTTTCTTTATGTCTTTTGTTTTAAAGTCTATTTTGTCTGATATGAGTGTTGCGACTCCTGCTTTTCTGTCTTGTCTATTGGCGTGAAATATTTTTCCCCACCCTTTCACTTTCAATCTATATGTATCTTTTGTCCTAAGGTGAGTTTCTTGTAGGCAGCATATTGAAGGTTTTTGCCTTTTTATCCACTCAGCCACTCTGTGTCTTTTGATTGGGGCATTCAGTCCATTGACATTTAAGGTGATAATTGATAGATGATTATTTATTGCCATTTGAACATCGTGTTCCAGTTGATTCTATGGTTCTCCATTCTTCCTTTCTTTTTTTTTTTTTTTTTTTGTTTGTTTGGATGGTCTCCTGTTGATATCTGCTTGAGTGTATTTTTTTTTTCATTTTTTGCAACTGCAGTATTTGGTTTTGGCTTGTGGTTGCCCTGTTTTTTAAATATGCTAACTCATTCCCATAATTGTGTGTTGTGATGGTCCTGTAAGTTCAAACACTTCATTACTATATTAAAATTAAGAAGAGAAACATACAAACAAACAAAAAGGTTTATTTACTTCCTAACATCCTTTGCCTACATTTTATGGTTTTGATGACTCTTTTTTATTTTTTTCTTTTTAATTTTATTTTGTTTGAAGCATGTTCATGATTAAATCTGTATGTTGGCTTATTTGAGTGACTACTCTCTTATTGCGGTTTCCTCAGTCCTAGTTCTTCCTTTTCTTCTTCTTCCTTTTTTTTCTTTTCTTTTTTCTTCCCCTTCCTTCCTTTCCTTTTGGTTTAGAGAAGCCCTTTCAATATTTCTTTTAACCTTGGTTTTGTGTTGCTGTATTCTTTAAATTTTTGTTTGTCGGGAAAAATTTTTATTTCCCCTTCTATTTTAAATGATATTCTTGCTGGATAGAGTATTCTAGGTTGCATATTTTTTCCTTTTAGCACTTTAAATATCTCTTGCCATTCCCTCCTGGCCTGTAGTATTTCTGTAGAGAAATCAGCTGATATTCTTATGGGGGTTCCTTTGTAGGTAACATTCTGTTTTTCTCTTGCTGCCTTTAGGATCCTCTCTTTATCACTAACTTTTGCCATTTTTATTATGATGTGTCTTGGTGTGGGTCTGTTTGGGTTCAGTTTGTTTGGGGCCCTCTGTGCTTCTTGTATCTTGAACCCAGTGTCCTTTAGACTTGGGAAGTTTCCATCGATAATTTTTTCAAATATATTTTCCATCCCCTTATCTTTTTCTACTCCTTCTGGAATTCCTATTATGCATAGATTGGCCCACTATATATTATCCCATAGGTCTCTTATATTGCTTTCCAGTTTTTTGATTTGGTTTTCTGTCTGTTGACTGGATTGAGTGATTTCCATTATTCATTCTGGTTTTTACTGCCCCTAGTTCAGTTTGCATCTCTGCAAATGAATGTTCTAGTTTTTCTTGGCTCCTCCTTATATTTTCTAGTTCCTTTCTGAGGGTATCTGCATTACTGTTCATATCTTCTCTTAATTCCTTCAGTATTTTCACTATTTCTCTTTTGAACTCCAGGTCTGTCTGACTGCAGAGATCTGTTTCATTGTTGACTGTTTTAGGTGAGTTCTCCTGTTGGTTTGACTGGGGGTGGTTTATCAGCTTCTTCATCTTGCTTGCTGTTTTCTTTCTCCTGAGGGAGTTGTACTCTCCGTTATCGGGCACTGTTTGCCTTGTCACTGCCGAGGAATGTTTCCTGAGGGCTGGCGTTGTTGGTCAATCTTTGTTGAGTCAGTGTGGCTTTTCTGGGGTGTTGATGGGGCTAACAGTGTTTCTTTGAAGCAAAGGAGGACTTCCTGAGGGCAGACAGGACTGGGAGGTCCACACCACGATGGTAGCAGATTTCACTTGGTCATGCAGAGCTTGCTCTGGTGTTTTTAGGCTGTGGGGTTCTTGCAGGGGGTTGGCGGTGTTGGGCAGCTGCTCCTCAGGAGTGCAGAACCCCCTGGGGGCTGGATCAGCTATCTGGGTCACTGAGAACCTAAGAGGCTCTTCCCTAGGGCAGCCCAACTCAGAAGGACAGCCTGAGAATGTAGGCGGATCTTTTCACAATCTGGCCGAGCTTGTTGCAGTTTTTCTGGGCTGCAGGGGCTCTTCCAGGGGGCTGGTGGTGCTGAGCAGCTATTCCGCGGGAGTGGGGCACCCCCTGTGGGCTTGGGCAGGTAGCAGGGCAGCTGCAGACCCAAGAGGCTCCTCCCCGGGGTAGCCTGACTCAGAAAAACCATCTGAGATCTTTTCCCGACTCGGCCATGCTTGTTGCAGCTTTTCTGGGCTGCAGGGGGTCCTGCCTGGAGCTGGCAGTCCTATGCAGCTGGTCCACGAGGTCTCAGCACCCTCTGGGGGCTTGGGCGTGTAGCAGGGCCACTGGAAACCTAAGAGGCTCCTCCCCGGGGCAGCCCGACTCAGAAAGACCATCTGAGATCTTTTCCCGACTCAGCCAGGCTTGTTGCAGCTTTTCTGGGCTGCAGGGGGTCCTGCCTGGAGCTAGCAGTCCTATGCAGCTGGTCCACTAGGTCTCAGCACCCCCTGGGGGCTCTGGAAGGCGGCAGGGCCATTGGAGACCCAAGAGGCTCCTCCCCGGGGCAGCCCGACTTGGAAAAACTGTCTGAGATCTTTTCATGACTCGGCCAGGCTTGTTGCAGCTTTTCTGGGCTGCAGGGGGTCCTGCCTGGAGCTGGCAGTCCTATGCAGCTGGTCCACTAGGTCTCAGCACCCCCTGGGGGCTTGGGCGGTTAGCAGGGCCAATGGAGACTGAAGAGGCTCCTCCCCGGGGCAGCCCGACTCAGAAAAACCGTCCGAGAATTAGGCCAATCTATTCACGGCCTGGCTAGGCTTGTATTAGCTTTTCTGGGCTGCAGGCCTTTTCTCGAGGGCTGGTGGTGTTTGGTGCTGCTCTGCGGGAGTATAGCCTCTCCAAAGGGCAAGCAGGCCTGTGCAGCGACAGCCCCTGTGGTGGTAGGCTTCAGGCAATTGTTGAGGCCAGCCCTCCTGGATGGCAGGCAGCCCCAAGTCCGGTGAGAGCGTAGGGAGTGGTGGGGGTGGGGGGAAGGGATGCACTGGGAAGCACAGCTTTCTGCTGTCTAGCGGGCCTGTAAGCTTGCTGTGGCATGGGGGGTATTCCATGGGGACCCACCCCTTCTCTCCCCTCCCCAGCATGGGCGCAGACCAGGCTCTTCTCCCAGGTTCCCTCTGATGCAGCTTTCCACTTCCCCGCCCCTAGAGTATTGCTCCCCTCCTCTGCGACAGCTTTGTTTTCTAGTCTCCCAGGCAATCTCTGCCCCGTCAAATGGTTTCTATACAACCCAAGCAGTTTCAGCTCTGCCCCGCCCCCCCCCAGCCTGGGGAGCAGAGGTCTTGGTGCCCAGCCCCCACCCAGGCATCTCAATTTTTGGTGACCGTGCCCGTAGTTCAGATCGTCAGTTGGGTTCTTGATCGGCTTTTCTGTACTCCAACTTACTGCTACACTCTTCTCTGCATCTGGAGATTTCTCCGGTTTGTTTGATCTTTCCCCCGGTAGGTGACTTTCCAGGGTGCGGGAACCCTTTCTCCTCCGCAGTTCCCTTTCGGGAGCGCCCATCCCGCTCGGATTCACCTTCTCTCACTCTCCTCTTTTCTCCCGTTCTGCCCAGTAGTGTCATGAACTTCTTGCTGTTATTGGAGTTTAGGTTCCTCTGCCAGTGATTGGTTGCTGTTCTGTGCGAGTCATTTCTTCTGTAGATGTGCTTTTTTTGTTGTGTTTGTGGGAGAGGGCGAGCGTGTCTCCCTACTCCTCTGCCATCTTGTCCTCTCTGTGAGCCTTTTCTTAACACCAATATGGAAGAATGCATATAAGAAGGAATTGAGATACAATGAAATTAACTGTCAACTTGAAAATGCTTTAACTTGAAATCTATTATTATTAAAATTTTTTCATTTAAATAATGCATGATTAAAACTAAGTTATGCTCTACTATTCTTATAGTAATCAAATGATCACAGGTTGCAAGATAAGTAATAACTTTTACATGGAAATTATATCTGAAATATATATAATTTTCCCAGCACATGGTTGATGGGACAATTACAACAGTGACATGGATAATTCATTACACTACGTGCAGATCTGAGTGGCTGTCAGATTAGTTTGAGGATGCATTGGTATAATTCCACCACCACCCCCAGATACTTACTCTGCCAATTTATTTCCAGTATGAACAGTTGAAATTAAGTTCATAGAAATAAAAACCATAACTTAAACAACTCCAGATTAATTTTTATATGTTTTGTAACCTCAACACAACTTCAAACTTCTACAGGCCTTACAAGGAAAGTGAGCTTAAAATTTCACTAAAATGATCAGTGATGTGAGAAGCACATCTTTATCCCTCAGGAAAGCATTCTAGAGATTTTGAATACTGATTTTATCTTAATACTAGCTCACATACCAATACTAGCTCACTAAAAAAAAAAAAAGGTGCATTTTAAAATTCTTGAAAAACTAGCATCAGTATTTAGGTCCTAGATGTTTTATGACTATGTCTGAAGAAAATTGGTTGGGGAGAACCAAAAATAAACTTAAATGTCTAAGCAAAAATTAATAGGTCTTTGACTGTACAAAATAATCATATTCCCAAAGGCATTTCTTAACAGAGCCAGGCCAAATGCTGCTAAGCCACTGTCCATGGTAATGTCTCTGAGTCCCCAGTTTTTTTTTACTTTCCACATATATCTTATTTTGCCTTAGGCATTATTTCTCTGCAGACCCACAAGTCTATAGTCAAGAGCACTCCATGAAACTCTGTCTGCTTTGTGTTCTTCTGGAATTCAGAAGAATAGGAGGGAATTAATCCAACCTGTAATAGTATTAAGCTGGTTTTAAGTAAAACCAGAGATGAAATAGGACAAAAAAAAAAAAAAAAAAAACAGCCAAGGGCAGTTATGCCAGAGGCCAGCTCCAGCGACCAAGGAGCATATGCTTTTTCCTGATAGGAGAGGGATGCGGCGTCGGCAAATGTACAATCACAGAGACAGCCTCTTTGTCCCTTCTTTCAGGGCACTGGACTGCTCAAATTTTATTGGCATAACTGGTTGATTATATAGACAGATTTTTGCTACAAGTTACATCACAGTGTTAAAAGTACATTGGTCAACTATTACATGGTATAGCAGCCATACTTCACGTTTTAAGATCTTTGTTTTAGCTAAACTTAGTGGGTACCATTTAGGGGTAATTAGGTACAATACATCATGTTAAAAGATCTCTATCTTAACTAAACTTAGTGAGTACGATTTAAGGGCAATTAGGTACAATATATCATGGAAAGGAGGAGACAGTACAAATCATCCCATGGCCAGCCACTCTTTGCAATTTGAAGAGTTCACAGGCACAAGAATTTGGCATTCACCAATCTTGTTTTTAGACTGGTGCTTATCTTTAAAGTGTTATGGCAGGGAGACAGTGTAATAACATATAAGCCAACTTAACTAGATATCACTTAAAACTTCTATAACTCATAGCTAGGTGTCTTTTGGTCAAGAATAATATATGTCTAACTTCTATGAACCTCATTAAAATCCTAACTCTAAAATTTACTGTATAACTAATTAATAGATAAACACTATGTTTTAACTAAGTTGGATTAAAATAGGGGAAAGTCCTTCAGGATGAAATTCTTATTATACTATTGTTGTAATTTTGTTAAGTCGCAAATCACCACAGGACAATAAGAATGGGAGATAAGAATAATAAGTAAATAATCAGGAAAGACTGAGAAAAACTGAATAACAAATAAAAGAGCAGGAAAGACTAGGTCACCTGAGAAACAATCCATGTTCTCCAGTGCAAACATGGAAATTGCTTTCCCAGGAAAGCCCCAATTCTTCCCCATCAACATCAAAGTGAGAGCTGTGTACCTGAGGCCTGCCCTCAGCTTGTACCAGGCAGGCAGGCTTTCATCCTGACCAGAGGCCCACCTTTGGCATGCACCATTCAGGTGAGCTTTTTTCCTGACCAAAAGCCCACCTTTGGCTTGTACCATTTGGGTGGGCTCCCTTTCTTGGTTAAGAACCTGGCTTCAGGTTTTTCTGCAGTCCCTGCATTTTCTCAGCTCCCCACACAGTTACATTCTGAGTGTGGACCATTATCAAGATCCTAGGCATATAGAGTAGATAGATAAATAAATCCATGACCTGAAAAGTCATATTTGGTACAAGGTTACTTGTTCCTAGGGACTAACATTTCTGCAATAGATCATCGGGGGAGTGGGAGACAAAAGCAAAAAGAAGAATAAGCATTCTTTTCTTCATAAACATAGTAGGGAGGAAATGAATTAATCATTAACTGCAAGAGAGATGGAAAAATCAGAGGACTGAAGCACACAAAGGACAGCATGACTTTTATTCCATTCACTTCTTTCTCTTGTCACTGAATATTCAGATTGTTTAGATTCATCTTCATCTGCCCACAATGAAGTTCACTGAGTCTCACTCTCTGCCATATATGTATCCATATATTTAAATTTTTATTATGCATTTAAAATGTCAGGAAAGCAAATCCTATACAGTCTAATCTGGTTAATACTAAATTAGCAAAATGAAAATAATAAGAAAATGTTGGTAGAGTATTTGGTGGTTTATATTTATTATATTTTTTGATATTCACAACAATGCATAAGTATTTGGTGTAGGTATTATTAGCTCTACTATGCAGAAAACAATACTGAAATTTGTAAGATCTGATAACTAGCTCAAACTAGCAGTCTAATAATCAAGAGAATCAAGAAAATTCTAGGTTTAATGATTGTTTCCAGTTTAATTTTATTGAGTAAATGAATAATCTAGTACTTCAACATAAAAGAAAACAAAACCCAATGTTTCAATGGTTGTCCACCTCAACATCATGCCTTATGTTGACCCAACTTTTATTTAAACTGTCCTGTATCAATCCACATTAGGAGATAGATGGTCAAATTTCCAGTTCCCATCTTCCATAGACACAAATTTCGCACTTCATAGAGATCCATACATGTGTCACATTAACATCCTCAAATCCTGAATTCACTTCTGATCATATAACTCATTCAGCTGTAAACTTCAAATTTTGAAAATGTACACTTTTTTATTTCAATACTCCAGTGTTGGTACCATATGTAAAATATTTTCATAATCCAGATTATCTCCTTTTTTTTTATCTTTTTACTCTTCCTTGTAGTTAGTATTGCTTTCACTTTTTTTAATTTGTGTACTGAATTAAGTGATTTACTTATCAAATGTGATGTGCTCTTTCCTAGAGATTCTTCTTATTTAAGGAAGATTGATCACTACATTTTTTAGTAGGATAGTTTTAGTAACACTATTTATTTATTTATTTACTTATTTATTTTTTTAGTTGTTCCTTATATGGAAAATTATTTATCTATCCTTTTATTCTAAATGATAATCTTGATGGGTAGAATATGCTGGGTTGCAGATTTTTCTCTTTCGGGACTTTGAATATATCTGACCACTGCCTTCTGGCATGCAACTTTGCTGTAGAAAAATCAGCCAATAGCCTTATTTGGGTTCCCTTGTAATTAACTCTTTGTTTTCCTCTTGCTAATTTAGAATCCTCTCTTTATATTTAAATCTGGCATTCTATTTATAATATCTTCATCTACATCTCTTTGGGTTCATCTTGCTTAAGACCCTCTGTGCTTCTTGAAGCTGGATATTAATTTCCTTCTTTACATCTGTGAAGATTTCAGAATTCAGTCATAATTTCTTTAAAATATTTTGATCCTTTTTTTTCTCTTTTTCTTCTGAGATCCATATTATTCATAGATTGGACTGCTTTATATTATCCCATAGGTCTAGTATATTGATTTATTTTTTTGTTTCCTTTTGTCTTTCTCTCTGCTGTTCTGATTGGGTTATTCCCATTTAATTATTGCAGATCAAATATTTGTTCTCCTGCATTATCCAATTTGCTACTTATGGCATTTAGCTCAGGTTTTGTCTCAGCAAATGAGTTTTATAATTCTAATTGGCTCCTTTACATAGGTTCTATTTCCTTTTCACAGTAATATGCATTCCTATCAATATCCCTTCTTAATCCCTTCAATATATTCAGTAACTCCTTTTTTGAACTCAGAGTCTGATATACTGATGAGATCTGTTTCACTGTGTTCTTTCAGGGAAATTCTCTTGGTGTTTTAATTGGGAGTGGTGCTTCTTCATTTTACTTGTATTTCTCTGACTCTCTGAGTTTAGGATAAACAGTTATTTACTGTGGTCTTGAAGGGCTGTTTATATATGGCTATGTCCCTGTGTATCTCACATGAGTCTAATATTTTCGGTGCAGGGGATATTTTTGATACAGATGCATGTCACATCTTTCCTCCATGTGTGTTGACCATTATCCCCTCATTGTTATTGTGCCCAGTGCCTGCACTAGATGTCACCAGGGCCTCTGATTGCCTCTGTGGTTGTTTAAGCCTTGCTGGTGGCAGGATCTGATCTTCAGCTGTTGGAATAGACACCCCCAGATCCATTTCTGTACTTCATTTTGAGGTAGGTGGAACAGTAGTTCTCCTGCTGGGAGAGGAGCCACTAAATATTCCTTTCTAGGAGCTATTCACCAGTAAATACTCTCTGTGGTGTCACCTGTCACTCCTTGTACTGGCTCACAGTATACACTGTTTTTGGCAATGTGCTCTGTCCAATATAAATCAAGAGAATTTGATAAGTTGGCCAGGGTGTCCTTAGGTATTATGTTCACAAAGCCACCAGTGCAGACCCATTGGCATAGAACTGCTGAGGCTAGGTACTAGAACTGCTGTTATTATACACTTGGACCCACAGTGGAAATCACTGAGTCAGCACAGACCCTGACCCCCCCCTACTGTGTGAGCATACCCACAGAGCCTGCAGCCACTATCCAAAAACTTGCCCCAGCCAAGGAAATACCAGTACTCTGCTCAAGTGTCCCATGTGTACTGAGTATAAAAAGCTCTGTGATGCATATACCCGAAGATTGCAGACTGCTGGGGCATTCAGATTTCAGGCCTGCTTCTGAAGTCACAGGGCCTCTGGGGTTCAGCTTGAATTTCAGACATACTTTTACCTGTGGACAACTTACCACTAGTTGTGTGTTTCCATATCTCATATAGGTGGGGCCATATCCAATGTAAGATAACAGAGAATGAGGTCATATGGTAGATCTTGCCCCTCCCTTCTAGTATACAAGTTAACAATGGCAAACTTGGGTTCCTTTTTGTATGCAATTCTGCTTATGTCTGGGACAACACTCTAGCACCTTCAGGCTGACCTTGTGCATCCAACCTCAGTCTTCTCCCTGGGTATGTCCTCTAAAGCCTAAGTTTCAATACCCAGTGCCACTCTGCACCAGAATATGCATTTTTCAAGTTGTTGAATGCATTCAGGTGGCAATTACCCTCTGTAATGGTCTCTCTGTGTTATACCTGGTACATGCTGGATGATGCACACTTTTCTAAGCCTCTTAAGGTACCTTTCTTCACCAGATTATCTTCCTATGGTAAAGTGGTGTAGGGCTTCCCAGGGTGAGGGAACATTTCTTCTTTCACAGAACCTTACATGAGGTGAATATCCCATTCTGTTTCTCTCCATCTCCCCGCCCTTTTTTGTTCTACTCAGTACCACAGTGATCTTTCTTGCAAATTTAGTTTTATGACATCTTCTGCCATTTTTCAGAAGGTATTCTATATAGTTGCACATGTAGTTGCATTCTTTATTCATTTGAGAGGATGTGAGATGCACATCTATTTCCCTACCTGATATGGCTCCCAATCTTGGTAGCATTCTTGATCAGAGCAGAAATTTGTCGGAAGAAACCTCCATAGGAACAAAAATCTGAACTCTAATTCATGGATTTCTGCAGGCTCAATGTGTACACTTCTAAGTGTTAACTTCAGGGACTCAGTCATAAGAAGGTACCCACAATATTTCAAAATTAACCTCAAAGAGATCAACCATGACCCCAGAGTAAGAATCATGGGAAAATCCCCTGAAGCTTCTATAAAAATACATCACAGTAAAAACAAATCAAGAAGAAATATATAATTTGAACAGATGGATCACTAAAATAGAATTTATAATTAAAAAACAAAAACAAACAACAACAACAACAAACTTCCCAGCAAACAGAAGTCAAGGACCAGATAGCATCACTGGGGAATTCTACCAAACATACAAAGAAGAATTTTAAGAATCTTTCTCAAACCCTTCCAAAAGTTTGAAGTGGAAGGAAGACTCTTGAAGCAATTCTATGACACCACCATCATCCTGATACCAAAACCAGAAAACAAACAAACAAAATTAAAGACTAACAACTTTGAGAAGCATAGATGCAAAAATCAACAAATTACTAGCAAACTGAATCCAACAATACATGAAAAAGATCATACATGATCAAGTTGGATTCATCCAAAGATCACAAGGGTGGATTAATGTATGTGCATCAATCAATGTAATTCACCACTTTAAGAAAATGCAAAAGACACTTGATTATCTCAATAGATGCAGAAAAAGCATTTGATAAACTTCAATGTCCATTCATGATAAAAACTCTTACCAAAGTGGGTATACAAGGAATGTGTCTTAACATAATAAAAATTTCCCATGACTAACTGACAGCCAGCATAATACTATACGGTGAAAAGCTTGAAGCCTTCCTGTTAAAATCTGGACAAGACAAGGATACCCACTCTCACCACTTATTTCAATATAGTATTGGAAGTATAAGTTACAGTGATGAGATAAAAGAGAGAGAGAAATAACAGGTATCCAAATTGGAAGAGAAGAGGCAAAATTGTAATTGCATGCAGATGACATAATACTATATATGGAAAAACCCTAAAGACTCCACATAAAATTCACTGAACTGATAACTGATTCAACAAGGTAGCAAGGTACAAGATTATAAAAAAGAAATTGCTTGTATTTATTTACACTAACAATGAAATCTCAGAAAGGAAAGGCAAAGAAATAGTCCCTTTTAAAATTGCATCAAAAAATTTTAAAATACTTAGGAATAAACCTGGCCAAGGACAGGAAAGACATAAGCTTAGAAGTATAAAACATTGAAAATGAAAACTGAAGAGGATTAAATGAAATGGAAAGATATTCCACGCTCTTGGATTAGAAGAACTGACTTTGTTAAAATTTCCCTACTGCCCAAAGCAATCTACATATTTAAGGAAATCCCCATCAAATTGCTCCTGACATTTGTCACAGAACTAGAATAAATAATCCAAAATTTTATACAGAACCATAAAAGACCAGAATTGCCAGAACAATCCTGGGGAAAAAAAACAGAATTGGAGGCATAGCCCTCCTAGATCTCATGCAATAAATAAACCCACACACCTATAGTCAATTAATCCTCAACAATGGAGGCAAGAATGTGAAATGGAGAAAAGACTGTCTCTTTAGCAAGTGATGTCAGGAAAATTGAACAGCCTCATGTAAATCAATGAAATTATAACACACCCTCACACCATACACAAAAATAAATTCAAAATGGCCTAAAGACTTAAACATATGACATGACACCATCAAATTCCTAGAAGAGAACATAGGCAAAACATTCTCTGACATAAATCATACCAATATTTTCCTAGGTCAGTCTCTCTCAGGAAATAAAAATAAAATAAGAAATAAACAAATGGGATGTGATCAAACGTATAAGCTTTTATAAAGCAAAGGAAACTGTTAAAAAATGAAAAGAGAAATTACCAATTGGGAGAAAATATTTGCAAATGATGCAATCTGTATGGCCTTAATTTCCAAAGTATATCAACAGTTTATATAACTGAACACCAAAAACAAACAAATACAAAAAACCCAATCAAAAAATGGGCAGAAGCCCTCCTAAATAGACATTTCTCCAAAGAAGACATACCGATGGCCAATAGGACATAAAAAGATGTAAAACACTGCTAATTATTAGATAAATGCAAATCAAAACTGCAATGAAGTACCAGTTCACACTGCTCAGAACGGTCATCATTAACAAATCTACAAATAACAAATGCAGAGAGAGTGTGGAGGAGACAGAAACCTCCTTCACTGTTGGTGGGAACGTAAATTGGTGTAGCCAGTATGGAAACAGTATGGAGTTTCATCAAAAAAATAAAATATACTACAATATGATCCAGGTATCTAACTTTTCAGGCATAAATCTGGACAAAGCTATAATTCAAAAAGATACATGCACCCTTATATTCATAGGAACACTATTCACAATAGCCAAGACAGAAAAAACCTAAATATCCATCAACACATGAATGGATATAAAAGATGTGTGTGTAAAAACACAAAGACATGCACACACACACATACACATACACATACATAAAATGGAATACTACTCAGTCAAATAAAGAATAAAATAACGCCATTTGTAACAACATGGATGAATCTTGAGATTACATACTAAGTGATGTAAGTAAGAAAGGGAAAAACAAAAGTCCTATGATATCACTTACAAATAAAATCTAAAATATAATCCAAATGAACTTATCTACAAAACAGAAGTAGACTCACTGACATAGAGAATAGATTTATGATTTTCAAGATGGGTGTGCTTTGGGGGATTAAAGATAGGGACTTTCCTTCCCAGAAAAAAGCATTCTAGCTGTGGTCGGAGTTCTGGAGACACAAGAAGTTGGATTTGTTTCATTAGTGGATAGACATCACATGCTAACCCCAACAGACCACCACTTTTCTAACATGTGAGAAGAAACACACAGCTCTAGAAGTGGCCTTATCCATGGCTTGGTTAAGCAGATTCACCACCCCAGCTCTCCAGGCTGTAAGTGTCTACCCAGCCCACAGTGACCACTCATGACCTGGTGGCAGTGCCCCTGTGTGTGGTTCCCAAGAGCATACCGAGCCCAGTTAACACAGAAGCAGGAAGAGCCCACACAGCTTTACCCAACAGCAGCAGAGGTCCTAAGTCCAGGTGGGCTAGTTAGCAGAACAGTGGTGTGTGCAGGATAAAAATATCAGCCCCCCAAAGATTAACCCCACCAGGAAAATTTCTGAAGAAATCCCCAACTCACCCCATCACATGAAAATAGCTGAAAATAAAGTTTCATAGAAATGAACTGTCATTGATGCAAATCAAAATGGGACTGATCTTCAGACTTCCTAAGAAGCTGTCATCCCCACCTTAAGTGGCTTTTCATGGGCAGTTGATGATGATCCTGATCATTTCACCAAAAAAAACAAAAAAAAAAAGCCACAATCCACACCTTTTCCTTCAGTCCTCACCTATACAAAAGAATGGAATTGTAGGCTATAAAGTGCTGAAGCTGGGCTTTGATAAAAGTACTATAGTGTCCTTTGATGTGCAGGGATAAAGACACACCATCTGAAGGCAGGACATTCTGGTCAGGAGGTGATGCAGCCCTGCATGAATAGGAAAGGCTACAAACTAAGGGTGGTTCTGACAAAAAGGAATTTTCTTTGCGCCTACTCCCACAATGTAACGACTCTGACTTCTGGCTCTCTCAAAGAACCAGTATTGTCTTTAATCCTAGGCAAAACCATGATCCCACCAACTCCCTCAAACAATCTGATCCAATGCAAGGCAGTAGTGTACAGCAAAGTATTGGAAGCTCTCAAAAAGATGGGTTATCAACAGCAGGCACTTGAGCTTATATACTTTATGTCATGGACCTTTTTGAAGACCCCTATTCTCTTGTACCACACTTGCTAATTTCCTGGCCCACCCCCACCCCTGCACGGGGCATGCTTAGGTAAGTGTGAGTTTGGTATGGGGATGGGGTGGAGGTGCATTCTTATCTTCTGATTGGTTCCAATGTGTTGCCTTATTTGCATGGAGAAAAGGATATAAGGCAGTGCTCCAAAGTGCATTCTGCTGGTGCTTGCATGTTTCTTCATTGTGGTATTACAGGCTTCTGGTTTCTGGTAATGATAAATGGGCTGTTTTGAATCACACAGTTCTCAGTCCCTATCCTGTGTAATATTTCATCATTACCAAAAACAGGAGGTTTTCCTTTGATCCGGCTCTATGTCTAAAATGTGTGTATATAGTTCCTGTAAAATAAAGGCTATTTTGATATCTGGAAGTATGGTCTCCTTTGGAGCACCAACAGCCACATTGCAAATGATTCCATTTTGTGGTTGAGAAAAGGGATCTCAGCTGAGAGGGTTTGGTCTGCTCGCTGTTCCCAGCTATCTTGTGGCTTAGTGGGGCAGGATCAGCTGTGCTGGATACAGGGTCTCAACTCGGCTGGGGTGAGGCCAAAGCATCTTATCTTCAATGTCTGGACAGATGCTTCCCCAACATGTGATCCAGGCCCACAACAAGCAATTCTGTCTGTTCAGTATGGTGGCTCCAGCCATGAGTGGCTGTCGAGCCCTTGAAATGTGGCTAGTGGTACAAGTTTAAATGGCAATACTTGGCAGGCATTGGGTGCCACAAAATATATTATCAATATTAATTTCAGCTGTTTTTTTTTTCTTTTCTTTTTGATATGTGGCCACTTGGAAACTGGAAGTTACACTTGTAGCTTGCAGTCTCTTTATCTCTTCACAAGTTGGTAGCATGCTTTACTGGAGTCATGGATCAGCTTCCTTATTTCATGTCCCCTGACCACCACTCCCTCAGTCCCTCCTGTTCCTACCTCATTTCCCCACCCTCTTGTTCTAAGATGGATCCCTGACATGAAGACAGGTTTCCTGGGCTTAGCTACAAATGCTCTTCTCTGGCTGGACAGAGAGACAGGTTAAAACCCCCATCATATCAAATTCCTCCCCCCCAGTATGGCTCAGCCCACCTCTCTGAGAGACTGGGCTTGCAGGGGACCCCACAGCTGATAGAGTATTCATTGTGGTTGTGGGATATTGGTACTGGGGGCCGAGGTCCAGCCTTTGGGAGGACACTGGGGCTTGGGAAGGAGGAGGGACCTGACCAGGGCCTAGTGGGTTTCCTACTGGTCCCCAGGCCACCAGGGTCCAGTGGCTGACCCCAAACCTCAAGGCTAGTGTGGATCAGTGTAGACTAATCTCAGTGAGGAGTTTAACTGTTACTTTTGAATATTCCTTGCTGGCCCCAGACACACAGACAATTTTCTGGACCCACTAGGCCTTCCACACAGTCCTGAGGCTGTCAGGGTGTTTAGTTGCCTGAAACACCTGTCAGCTTTCCCAGCAAAATATAACCCATGCTCAGTGGTGTGGTCAGTGGCCTGTAGTGGGAAAGTGGTCAGTTTTCTCAGGAGATGGGAAATAGCTCTGAGGTAAACCACCAGCCAGCCATTTCCATGATGCTTTGCATTCTGAGGCAATATGTACACACTTTAAAACCCAGCCATTTAAAGTGTGCAATTTTTTTTTTGTATATTCATGTATTGTTCAACCATCACAACAAGCAATTTTGGAATATTTATGTTTCCCCTGAAGCAAATCATTATCAGCTTCCACTCCCCCCTCCTCTTTCCCACCCTGGCAAGCAATTATCTGCTTTGTGTCTCAGTGGATTTGCCTATTTATAGGATTTTGTATCAATGGAACCACACAATATGGGGTCCTGTGTCTGGCTTCTTTCACTGAACATTTGTTTTCATGGTTCACCTGAAACCTGTAGCCTGTGTCAGTGCTTCATTCCTTTTTTGTGCCTGAATAAGATTCTGTTGCATGGATGGACCCCATTTGATTTATCGGTCCTTGGTTGGTGGACATTTAGGTGACTTCCTCCTTGGGACTCTTAGGAAGAATACTGTAGTGGACATTAGGGCCCAGGTTTTTGTGTGGACATATGTTCTTATCAGATCTAGGTCTATGCCTTGGAGTGGAATCCTGTCTCTTGGGTCATGTGGCAGCTCTGTGTAACTTTTCATGTGTTTCATTTTCCAAGAGCAGCCAAAAAAAAAAAAAAAAAAGGAGTTCCTATGTGGCTCAGTGGAAATGACTCTGACTACCACCTATGAGGACACAGGTTCAAACCCTGCCCCTGCTCAGTGGGTTAAGGACCCAGCATTGCCATGAGCTGTGGTGGAGTTTGCAGATGAAGCTCGGATCCCATTTTTCTGTTGCTGTGGCATAGGTGGCACCAGTAGCTGCAATTTGACCCCTAGCCTGGGAACTTCCATAAGCTGCATGTTAGGCCCTAAAAAGACCCCCAAAAATGTAATTTTTGCCTAAAATCTTCAGCTTGAAGATGGAACCCAGGGCCACATAATCCCAAGTTAATTAAAATTTTCAATAATATTAAAGAATTAGGCTTTTTCTCATGAAATACCTGAGCTCAGCCAGCTTTAATGACCACAGCTCTGTGGGCAGTGGGGAGCAAAATGGGCTGAGTGAAAACCCCCACAGCCCACAGAGCTGAAAAAACTAGCCCCTCCCCTCCAGCTGGTATCAGTCCCAGTCACCAGTAGGGTGTTGATGGGAGGAAGGGCATGTTTCTTAGATGAAAGTGTCCAGGGTTCTGGAATAATGGAATATTATTTTCATGAAAAGAAATTAAATTTCTTCTTTTACGTTGAATATTTTGTGGTTTTTTTTTCAATTTTCTGAGATAATTACATAGCTGAGCAGTGAACCTGGCCTCACACAATGAAAAAAAGATAATTAAAAACTTTCATCCATGTTGGGGTGGAGGTGGGGTTGGGGTCTTCTGTGGCCCTGACTGCCTCAAGCAATATCCCTCAGGTCCCCTAGGAGGGAGAAGATCCCACACCCAAGCCTGTTCCCAGAGCATGGTCCAGCCATAACAGCACCTGGGCTCCAGGGTTCCTGGTGGAGGTGAGGAGGAAGTGGCATCTGGTCGTGGGGCCCCTGCCTCCTTGAAGATTCCACACTGACAAACCCAAAGATGATGAGAATATTCTACTGACTACTCCCCTCTCCCTTGTCATAATTCCCTGTTTCATGCCAGAAATATTGTGCCTGCAAGATCCACCCCCTGCCCAGACTTCATTTTTCCTGGTTTAAGGATTTTTTTCTAAAACAAAAACAAATTTACTCAGCAGACATTTTAATTAAGAAATCCTATTAATCAGGACCACCATGATTTCAGACACTCCAGTGTGAAGTGTATGTCAATACCTGCATCTGGAGGATGAACAAGCCATTTAATCTTGTTAAAAATTAGTTTAGTTCCCTTAAAGTTTGGGGGTTGCACCTTATTTAAAGTATCATCAAGTTTTACATGGGTAAAGCCAGTGGTTTCTCCTCTTGGAGAATCACATTTAAAAAAATGGTTTCAGTCACTCACAAAGAGGTGGTGGCAGGAGGAAACTGTGAGGATTCACAGAGGCTCAGGTCCCTGGCTCCAGAGGGCCAGAATAGAGCAGAAAAATGTCCAGGGTCTCATTCATCCTGAGCAGACATCAAAAAGGGTGGAATAAGAAAGTCAGCTGGGAGGACAGGAGAGGCTCAAAGATTGTTTATTCCTGTTTCTGAGAAAGCTCCTGGCATGGCCAAGAGTAGCCTCATGGGAGGATGAGGAGTTAGAAAGCTCAGAAAAAATAATTCTCCTCACACATGCCTCTCCACTTGTGTGTCCTCAGGAGACTCCAAGAGACATTAAAGCACAGACAGGGCTCTTCTCTGAGCAGAGAAAGAAAAGATACAAGGGTGAGTTAGTTCCTCTAGGAACCTCACAGCCTTCCACCTACAGCACACTATGACATTGAATTACAGGTGGGAAGGTCAAATCACTTAAAAGTCCACAACCAACTCAACTCATCTTCAAAATTCTTCACCTCCCTACCACTGACAAGTGGAATTCACATCTCCCACCTCCACCAGCCAAGGATGAGTTGGGATAACAGGGGTGATGCCAGCCCACCCATCAAGTTTTACATTCTTCACCCCTCCCAAATTTCTTTGCACAGCAACTGTAGCACCATTTTCACTAAGCTCCTCCACCAGAAAATAAAATGTATTCGTGTCATCAGTTTTCAAGTATTGTTATGAAGACTGCACAATTCTTGCCCACTGGAGCCATGTTTATAAACAATCCAAGCACACCACCTCCCCAAGGGTTAAGTCAGATACAAGTTGATGCAAACAGCTGCCATGCTCCTCCTCGTTCATCCCAAGTCCTGGCTCTGAAGTGGCCCAGGAAATTCTCATGGGACCCTGGCCCGTCCTAACCCATGCATTTCTCCTTGCTGGAGTTTTTCTCTGATGGCTTTGCCAGGGCAGGTACCTTCTGGGCTTGAGGTCTCTCCACACATGCCTCCTTGCAGCCTAGGTGTTCACTCCCAGAATGGCAATGGATGCTTCAGCTCTGGGGTGGTGAAGAAGGGAGGACAGTGTTGGGTCCCCGAAGTGGCTTCATCTTCCTCCTCCAGGGGCTGGGTCAGTGAAAGGCACTGGAGGGCTGCAGAGCAACAGGGTCTGGCCTGCTAGAGCTTCTCCTGGGCCCAAGGCCACCCAGGGAGACTGTGGCTGCAATGTTAGCAACTGCTCACTGGAGCCTCTGCAGGGCCTCCTTAATGAGGTTCCTCAAGGGCATCAACTGCTGCAGGAGTTAGTGCAGGTCATTTTCATTGGTGCTTGCCCTAGCTGGGGGCCATGGTCACTATTGAAGGTGGTGGGAGGTGACTTCCCTGCAGCTATCCATGCCCACAAGGCCCAGGCAGGGCACTGGGGCCTACAGCAGTCTCGGCTACAAAGTATGGTGCAGTCCAGTTCTGCACATGGCCACAATCCCTGAGGGAGCACCACAGAGCCCCTAGGGGCTCAGGGCCCCTAGCCTCCTCTGACCAGGGTGGCAGAAGCATCAGCAGAGCTGGCACCTGGGCCTTGTCCACTGGCATGGCTGCTGGGGGTGCAGGGGCTACAGGGGCCATCCTGGGGGTACTCACAGGGAGGCAGGGCAGTCCTTTGCCAGGTCCAACTGCAGCATCTCACTGATCTGGGCCACCAGCTGGTCCACTTCAACTGAGCTGCCCAGTGTTACCAGCTATTCCAGCAGGAGGAAGGTGTCTTCCTCCTCTTCCTAGCTGGCTTTCTCTTCCTCCTCCCTCAGGCAAGGCATGCCCCCACTGCCCGTGCAGGCATCCTGAGCTCTGTGCCCATGTCTGGCAGCTTGCCTGTCCAGGAGGCTTGGAGGGCTGCTGTGGAACTGGGTGCATGGCTCTTCAGCCCAAAGCCTGGGCCAGGGAGGGCTGGCAAGCTGGAGCCTGCAAGGGACTCACACCATGAGCCCCTGGTTTAAGGATTCTTAAGATTTGACTGATTGCCTCCTTTATTCATTCAACACATATTTTATTAAATCTCATGTTTAAGGGAGCAGAGGACAGAAAGGTGCTTGCATCTTGGTAGCTGCCCTAAAGGAGTTACAGGTTTTACCCCCTGTGTCCTGAAATATTAGGCCCCAAACACAACTTTTTAAAAACTCTAAATGATTTTAAAGATTTCTTTGGGACAATTATGCAAGCAGGAAAAAGAAAATATCTGGAGACAATATTTAATTTTGCCTTTTGTATGTCAAAGTCGTAGGTCCATGCAAATCTCAATCATATCCTAAAAACTTGACTTGAAAAATAAATATGGGGAGTTCCTGTCATGGCTCAGTGGTTGACAAATTCGACTGGGAACCATGAGGTTGTGGGTTCAATCTCTGGCCTTGCTCAGTGTGTTAAGGTTCTGGTGTGGCTGTGAGCTGTGGTGTAGGTTGCAGATGTGACTCGGATCTGGCATCGCTGTGGCTGTGGTGTAGGCCAATGGCTACAGGTCCAATTAGACCCCTACACTGGGAACTTCCTTATGCCCCATGTACAACCCTAGAGGGGAAAAAAAGACACAAAAAAAGACAAAAATATGTAAATATATATTCTTCTAAATATATATTCTTCATAGGGAAATGGTAGGTGTTTTGTTTAGTGGAAGGCTGTATGCTGGAAGCATGTCATTGTTCTTTAAAGCCTGGATTCTAGTGTTTGAAACACCCACCCTCACTTCAGACTACAGATTTTGGTGGCAGGAAACACTCTCCCTTTGCAGAATATTGGGGAAGCTAGGACTTGAAAACCTTTCTGTTATACTCTAAGATAGACATCCTGGGTTAACCAATATGCAGGGAAACACTGGTCACAACTGATTTTTACAGAATGAGAATTCTTTGCCTTCCATGCTTTATTTTCAAATAGGCCATAGAGGCCTAAATGATAGAGTTCTGGTGTCCTCTCACCCTAGGGGAGTTAAAATTATAATGGTATAAAATTTAATTTAGAATATTAATTAATAAAATTTTGTAATTAATATTATTAACATTATGGATTTATTAATATCATTACCATAATAGACAAATATTAAGGCCTGTGGTCACCTGGATATTTTTGTCACTTTCCTACCATAGCACATGCAGGAAATGCCAACATTTAAGGCATATTGGGGTAGATGGAAGGCTGCTTGCAGCCAGAGACACCTGGATGGAGCTCAGCAGCTCCAGGCCCCAGGCAGCCACAGTGGGTCCAGAGGGTGACCATCTGGGCCTCTTGTTCCTCTTCTCCACCTACAGAGTGCTGAGGCCTAGATAACTGGCTTTAGAACAACATTGGAGATGATTCTGCACTCCAGGCAAGTCAACAAGACTATGTGGCTTAGGAAAACTGATTTCTCTGACTGCAGTTGAGGCTCACAGGAGAGAAACCTCAAAAGGCTCAGGAACAGGAAGAAAAGCAGCTAGAACACTGGGCTTACGTAAGTGTCCTGAAAGATTCACACAGGAAAATTTCAGAGTGCACACAGAAATCGACCCACCTCCCCACTAAGAAGGGCATCAGAGATAAAGAAAAATGGAGCAAAGATGCAGTGGGTGGCAGAGACTCTCATTACAGAAGAGAGCACCCATGCCCGCCCCCACACCAGATGATCTGCCAAAACAGCTGCCAGTGTCCATCTTTTCATCCTGAGACAGTTATTCATGGGAGAGGCTGGAGAAAGGCTTGAGGCTTCTGATGATGCAGATTTCACCCATGGAAGTGAAAGGAAGAAAAAAAAAAAGAGCCCACTTGTGATAAAAATTGAGGCTTCAGGATTTCCTGCTATGGCATAGAAGGTTAATGATCTGACACTGTTATGCAGCAGCTCAGGTTGCTGCTAAGCTGTGGGTTTTATCCCTGGCCTGGGGATATCCATATGCCATAGTTACAGCCAAAAAAAAAAAACAAAAAACAAAAAACACAAAAACACAAAAACAAAAACTTTCAGTGTTGATGCTTTCCTATATGTTATTTTAAAGTAAATGATTCCATATTAAAAACAGGTATGTATTAAGTCTGTTTCTATGCTTACGACATTCATTTTGAGACTGAGATCTATACAAAGTATTTGAGTTCAAAGGGGGAAAAAAACCTCTAGAAACTGGCATTGATAGACAGTTTTTTACTTGGAACCTATGCCTCTGGTGGGAAAGCCAGGGATGCTTAACTCCTTTGGGTCAGATATACCTGGACCAATTTCCTCTTGAAAGTTGTATATTAAAGATTCTGTGCATTTTCCAGGTAAATGAGAGAAAAACATTTTATGCTTGGATGGAACATATGTGAGAAATATATTCCCATGAGCTTTTCTTATTTCCTGAGCCATGAACTTGAAATGGTATTGAGACAGTGCAACTGATTGTGCAATAAAAGTCTTTTCAACTCATTTCTCTTTTCTGAGTCCTCTCTCTTCCCTGCTTTGGCTTGTCTCTGTGGCTTTTCATGGGTCTTAGTCAGGAAGGAGAGCTCTTTCCCTTCAGTAAAAACTGTGGTATTTGGGGATATGGTGAGAAAAATGACAGAATGTTCCATATATATATGGAATACTATATATATATATAGTATATAGTATATATATATATATATATATATATATATATATATATATATATAACTCATCTATAAAAAAGAATGAAATTCTTTTTTCTTTTCTTTTCATTTGCAGCAACCTAGAGATAATCACACTAAGTGAGAAAAAGGCAAATATTAAATGATATAACTTACATGTGGATTCTAAAAATCTAATACAAGTCAACTTTTTTTACAAAACAGATATAGACTCACAGACATAGAAAAGAAACTTAAGTTATTTTAGGGGGAGGGATAAATTGGCAGTTTATTTAGGATTAATGTACATACACTACTTCAGATAAATTACATAACCAAAAAGGAACTACTGTAGAGCACAGGGAACTATACTCAGTATCCTGTCATATCCTATGAATGGAAAATTATCTGAAAAGCAATAGATGTACATATATGTATAACAGAGTCACTTTGCTGTACACCTGAAATTAATGGCATTGTAAATCAAATATATACTTTAATAGTAGAAAAAAAGGATAGCCTTTCCTAGCTTTGTGTTGGCTCCTGGTGACCCTCTGCTTGCTTTGTGCATCCTTACCTGGACTAAGTGTCCTCAGTGAACTTTATGTAAAATATCAGTAAATCATTTTAATGTATGATCCTTTGTCTCAAGAATGTATGTGACTGGGCCTTCAACTACTAACAGGTGGACCAGTTCTCAGAGCATCTAAGAGTCTTATTCCTTGTTTATAACCTTCAATTTGGCTTAAATAAAATTCCTTTTCTCTTCTTGATAGTTAAGTCAATTTTTGTCAACACAACTTGGATGTCCTACTCCAAAAACAGGGCTTGTGAATTGCTTCTGAGTTTCATTAAGGGTTCTGAGGTCAGTGACAAGGTTCTCTCTTATGTATACATCACTCTCCTCCCCTCACCTATGCACCTGAACCTCCTGAGAGCAGGGCTCCACCTGTTTCATTTCCAAGAGGCTCTGTCCATAGTTTATCCATAGTGTCTGTAATCAGGGTGGAAGTTTGGACAGATGGCTGTCCCACTGCAGAAGGAGATAGACTTCAGGCTTGTGGATAAAGAAGGTGGACAGAACACACAAGTCTTTTTTTTTTTTTTTGTCTTGCGTAACTGATACTTTACTTTTTGTTTGTTTGTGTAATGACTTTTTTCCATTATAGCTGGTTTACAGTGTTCTGAAAATTTTATACTATACACTATGGTGACCCAGTTACACATACATGTATACATTTTTTTCTCATATTATCATGCTCCATCATAAGTGACTAGATATAGTTCCCCACAGAATATCATTGCTAATCCATTCCAAAGGCAATAGTCTGCATTTGTTAGCCCCAAGCTCCCAATCCATACCACTCCCCACTCCCCCTTAGCAACCACAAGTCTATTCTCCAAGTCCATGATTTTATTTTCTGTGGAAAGGTTCGTTTGTGCTGTATATTAGATTCAAGATATAGGTTATATCATACAGTATTTGTCTTTCTCTTTCTGACTTACTTCACTCAGGATGAGAGTCTCTAGTTCCATCCATGTTGCTGTAAATGACATTATTTCATTTTTTATGGCTGAGTAGTATTCCATTGTGTATATATACACCACTTCTTGAGCCAATCATCTGTCAAGGGACATTTAGGTTATTTCCATGTCTTGGCTATTGTGAATAGTGTTACAATGAACATGTGGATGTATGGGTGCATGTTTCTTTTTTTAAGGAAAGTTTTGTCCAGATATATGCCCAAGAATGGGATTGCTGGGTCATATGGTAGTTCTATGTGTAGTTTTCTGAGGTACCTCCATACTGTTTTCCAACTGGTTGTACCAGTTTACATTCCCACCAACAGTGCAGGAGGGCTTCCTTTTCTCCATACCCACTCCCACACTTTGTGGATTAGTATTCATGGCCATTGTGACTGGTGTGAGGTGGTATCTCACAGTAGTTTTGATTTGCATTTCTCTCATAATCAGGGATGTTGATCATTTTTTTTCATGTGCTTGTTGGCCATCTGTATCTCTTCCTTGGAGAAATGTTTATTCAGGTCTTTTGCCCATTTTTCCATTGGGTTGTTGACTTTTTTGTTGTTGAGTTGTATAAGTTGTTTTTATATTTTAGAGACTAAGTCCTTGTCAGTTGTATCATTTGAAACTCTTTTCTCCCATATATTCTTATTTTATTATTTTTTTCTTTTTTTATAGTTTATTTAAAACGTTCTGTCTATTTCTGCTGTACAGCAAAGTGTTCCAGACATACATATACATACATTCCTTTTCTCACATTATCTTCCATCATGTTCCATCACAAGTGACTGGATATGGTTGCTTGTGCTGCACAGCTAGATCTCATCTCTTATCCATATGCATCTACTACCCCAAACTCCCAATCATATCTATGTCTATATCTATATCTATATATTCTTTTTCTTTTTGGTTTCCTTTGCTGTGCAAAAGCTTGTCAGTTAGATTAGGTCCCATTGGTTTATTTTTGCTTTTATTTCTGTTGCTATAGGAGACAGACCTGAGAAAAAAAATTGTAAGGATGATGTCAGAGAATGTTTTGCCTATGTTCCCTTCCAGGAGTTTGATGGTGTCTGGTGTTACATTTAGGTCTTTAAGCCTTTTGAGTTTATTTTCTTGCATGGTGTGAGAGTAAGAACACACAAGTCTTAATTTTGGATCAGTGCTTTGAACATGGTAGATGCTCAATACATATTTCTTCAATGAATAGAAGGAGAATTTCTAAGCATTCTAGGTTGGTTGACAGGACCAGAATGTTTGTGGGCTAAAATCTGCAGGTAAGAAATGATAGGTTTTTGGTGGGGATGTGGTTGTAGGTGGACAGGCACAGACATAGGTGCAAAAGAGGGAAGCATTGAAATGATGCACCTGAGCTCAGGCACCAGATACAGGCTGATGGGTTGAACAGATCCAGGACAGCTTGAAAAAATCCACAGAAAGGAGAGCCTGGGAAAATCTCTTTAAGAAACAGGTACAGAAGTTTGCACTGTGTCTCAGTGGGTTAAGAATCTAACTGCAGGGGCTTGGGTCACTGTGAAGTTGCAGGTTCGATCCCCATCTGGTCCAGTGGTTTAAAGGCTCTGGCATTGCTGCAGCTGAGGCTCAGATTCAGTCCATGGCTTGGAAATTTCCATATGCCATGGATACAGTCACTTAAAAAAAAAGGATTGGGTACAACTGAGGGAGCTCCCTGGTGGTCTGGGGTTGAGGACTCCACTTTCACTGCTGCAGCCTGGGTTTGACCCCCTGTCTGAGAACAGATCCATTAAGAAGCTGATGCATGCTGTGCACACCCCCCAAAATGGGTTACTAATCAAATCATGTCGTTAAAGAAAAAAAAAATAGGTATAAATGAGAGTCTGCCATAAGAAAAAGTACATAAGTAAGAAACAGCACAGTTTTACCCAGGATCAGCATCAGATTTCTCAGAACCCACAGTGGGGCTCCAGGGCTTTAAGCAGGATCTCAGGGGGAGGAGGATGCCTGGGGATACCTGGACAAAGGTAGGCAGCCTATACAGGAGGTCCCTGATGGAGGCAATCATTAACAATCACCACAAGAGGGCACTGCTTCTTCATTGCAGAGACCAGCCCAGGTCAGTCCCAGAGAGGCTGCAGGTGCTCTGGCTGCTGACAAAGACCCCATATGGGGCAAAATGTGGCAGAAAACAGACTCACAAACAGTACAGACTTGTGGTTGCCAGGTGGGGGAGGGGGAGGGAGAGGAATGGACTCGAGCTTGGGGCTAGTGGATGAAAAGGTTACATTTTGAATGGATAAGCAATGAGGTTTTACTGTATATCACAGGGGGTGATATTCAGTCTCTTGGGATAGAACATGTTGGAAGATATTATGAGGAAAAGGATATATATATATGACTGGGTCACTTTGCTGTATAGAAGACATTGATACAACACTGTAAATCAATTATACTTTAATAAAAAAATCAGTAAAAAAAAAAATCCCAGCAATAGTATCAGACGTGATTTGGGAAAAATGGTTCTAACCACCTCAGAACGTGGAAATTTCTTCCCACAAGCTCTGAACCACCTGGGTCATGAATGCCCTTTCTTCCAGCAGTGCTTTCAGGCACTGCTATTTTGTTCACCCACCCCCAGGAATATCTTTTGAGTTTAGGGACTTTGTTGGTTGTCACAAGTGGAAGGATGCTGCTGGCCTCTAGTGGGTAGAAGCCAGAGTGTTGCTAAATGCCCTGAACAGCACAGGACAGACCCCCCACAGCAAAGACTTTTCCAGATCAAAATGTCAATCATGGCACAGATGAAAACCTTCACCCATACAGAGCTGATAGGTCCAGCTGCTCAATTTGGCTGAGTTTTTCTCTGTTCTTTGTGACAACTTTATTCTGAGATGTTTTCACACTCCATTCATAGCTCAATATCCGTAACAGGGCACCCAGTCCCAGAAGGCCCAGTTGACTTCTGCAGCATACCTACAGGCCTCTGACTTCAAGGAATTCAAGATGGGGAGGAGATTCATGTAGAAAATGTCAGGGGAGAGGAGGTGAGGACCAAATGTAGGGATGTGGTCTGGGTAAAGACATCAATACTTTGAGCAAGATCAAAAGGCCATCCATGAGAATTGTACTTAATGAAAAGATTTGAACAATGTAAAAATGGCAGCAAATCATACATCTGATAAGGATCTAGTGTCTGGAAAATATAAACAACTCTTGTCACTCAAAACTAAAGGCAAACAATGCAACTTATTTGGGCAGACTGAAGAAAGATTCTCCCAAGAGCATATCCAAACACACCCAGATATGAATTGGAAAGATGCTAATCCACTCAGCCAGCAGGGAAATACAAATTGAAATCACAATGATATGTCACTTCACACATGCTAGGACAGCATAAAAAGAGATAGGCAATAACAGGTGTGAGATGTGAGAAATGCGGAAAAATTGGAGCCCTCACACAAAGCTGGTGGGAATGAAAATAGTGCAGCCATTTGGAAGACAGTCTGCCAGTTCCTTAAGAATGTTCATCCTATAGCTACAGTAGGAGCCAGCACTTACCTAAGAGAAATGAAATACAGAGTTCCTGTTGTGACCCAGCAGGTTAAGAGCCCTACCAGCAACCCTGAGGATGCAAGTTCTGTCCTTGGCCTGGCTCAGCAGGTTAAGGATACAGCATTACAGCAAGCTGTGGCATAGGTCACAGATGCAGCTAGATTCTGCATAGCTGTGGCTGTGGTGTAGGCTGGCAGCTGCAGCTGCCATTCGACCCCTAGCCTGGGAACTTCCACATGCCACAGGCGCAGCCCTAATAAAAAATATATTTGGGACCACATAAAAACTGGTATATGAGTGCTGGCAGTGGTGCTGGTCACAGGTCACATGGTCATGTCTGGGCCAGAGACCATGCAGCCCCCTCAGCCAAATCCCAAGAACAGAGGATATTGATGGAAAGAGGGAAGCAAAGGCTCTAAGAATTTGGTGAATGAACTTGGAGACACCTTAACTGGGTCAAAAAGTCACCCCCTCTACAACTCATATCACAGTGGCATCATCAGAAGCAACAACATGGAGAGATGCCACCTGGGCTACAGGTGGGCTCTGCTTTTTACATCTCTGGATCTTCTCATCACCAGTTCTCACTGGTGTTATTTAGGGCTTAGTCCAGTCCCTGAAGTTCAGGGGCCATTCAGTCTTCCTTTTGCAAATTTGTCCTGTGGGTAAACAATTTCTCTTAACAATTTCCTTTACTTCCCCCTCTTAGGTTTTTTTTTTTTTTTTTCTCTGTGTTGCTACTGAATAATTAAATTCACAAGGAAGTCCCAGCTCCTTGTGGTTTTGGAGTAAAGTGAACAGCACCCCTTTGTGAAATGTTCAATCCTGGGTCACTAGCCCCACTCTTTTGCAGCAACCAGGAAGTTCAGGGGGGTCAGCTCGCTACATGCCCAGGTCCTCCCTGCTCTTAACCAGTTCCATTCCACTCAAGACTTCCCAAATGAAAATATTTGGGCTTGGGGTGAGTGCGCAATGCTCATGGCCCAATTTTCCTCCTTTTGCTAAAGAAGTGGAAACAGAAGTCAGTATCAGATGATTTTTTTTTAAGTTAAAACCATGGTGTGGTCATTCTATGTTCAAATGTTATTATAACAAATGAAGAATGAAAAATGCTTGACCAGCCACAGAATTAATTCATGTAAATACCCTAAATGCACTGAGCTGTGGGGAATGAGCAGGGCTTTCATGAAGTTCTCTTGTGGTTAAGTGCGTTAGGTATCTGGCATTGTCACTTCAGTGGGTTCAATTCCTGGCCTGGGAGGCTCCATGTGCTGCAGGAGTGGCAAAAAAAAAAAAGAGTGGGGCTTTAATACCCCCTCCTGGGCCTGCTGTGTTCTGATCTGGAGACTTGGGGCAAACCCCTTGCATATCAAGAGAATCTATATATAATATTTGTAATGATAATAATAATAATAACGTATGATGATGATTTTGATATTTGCACCTCAATCTCAACCCAGCAACCTATGGGTAAAGAAGTTCACATTAGTGTTACTTGGTCTGCAACATGCCCTGTCAGTCTCAGATTTTTTGCAGCCCAACCAGCTCCCTCTAGGCCCAAAGACATAGAAAAAATGAGGCATCCGAGGTTCTGCCTTCAAAAAGTTACACAGGAGTTCCCACTGTATCAAAGTGGGTTAAGAATCTGCAATGGCTTGGGTTGCTGCAGAGTTCTGGTTGTGATCTTTGTGGGGCACAGTGGGTTAAAGGACCTGGCATTGCCACAGCTGCAGCTTTGATTCAATCCCTGGCTAGAAACTTCCATAAGCCTTGGGTGTGACCACAAAAAAAAAGTTACATGAACTGAACAGCCAGCGTATAGCCCAACAGGACACCCACAGAGAAGCCAGATGTCCTCTGTCAAGGACAAACCGAATTCCATAGCAATTCAAAAAAGAACAGGGCATCTGGTGGGAGCCACAGGGTACTTGTTGGGGGGACATAGACTCTGCCTGGGGGAGCTTGTGTCCCATGAGGAAGCCTAGGGCAGGTGGAAATGGTGGATGTGGTGTGGCAAGGGCCTCGACATGGCAGCAGCACATTCGCTGATGTTTCCAATTGTTTCTGGATTCTTTCAAAATTCTTGGTATTCCAACTGGTCATTCTAAGGATGTACAGGATGTGCAGGTTCAAGAGCTAGTCCTGAATTCAGGACAGAGAAGGATGAATAAGGAGGATAATTGCAAGGTTATTGACAAAAACTGAAGAGATTGTGTCTAAGTGTTCCACTGTACAGGGAAGTTAAAGGGATCAGCAGATATATAGATAATATTTAATTAATAGACATATAATATTAACTGTATATAATAGTTATATGTGATGAATGTATGCAGTAACATAGCTAGACTAATGCCCCCTGTAACTGTATTTTCCCCAGCTTTTCACAGGTCACCAGTCAGAAAATGACCCTCATGACCCTTGTATGCTGTATGTAATGACCAGAAGGATAAATGTCCACTGTTAGCAAAAGCTGTTTGTGCTCAGTAGGGTTGGGGGAGGATTTTATTTTCCCTCATAATTTTCTCTATTTTCTCTAAAGAACATATTAACTTTCTCTATTTTAAATAGAATTACTTACAATCATTTTTTTTTGGCTTTTTATGGCCACAGCCACAGCATACGGAAGTTCCCAGACTAGGGGTCGGATCAGAGCTACAGTTGCCGGCCTATTCCACAGCCAGAGCAATGCAGGATCTGAGCTGCATTTGCAACCTACATTACAGCTCACAGCAATTCTGGATGCTCAACACACTGAGCAGTGCCAGGGGTCTAACCCACATCCTCATGGATCCTATTTGAGTTCTTTAACATGAGCAATGAAGGGAATTCCTACAATCACTTTTGAAGTGAAGACAACTTGTCATGGCCAAAGTTTAGCTAAAATGAAATATTCAAAAGAGAAAATGGATTCATTTATGTTGAGGGCAATTAATTTTTAAAAAATCATGCATAGTAATTGAGTTGAAACAAATAAAATATAATGGCAGCAATCGGTGGTAGGACTCTGGGAGATTGTGATTTCCTTTTTATATTGTGTCAGATTTTCTAACCTTGCACAAAAGTGGATGAGGTTGTCTAGAAGACAAATGGAGAGAGGGATGGGGTTCAATCCAGGCCAGGAGGTGGGTGAGGTCTCCAAGGTAAGACAGCATTAGAGCTGTGGTCAGGGGCTTGGCTGTGACACTAGTTCAAAATTGTGTGGGGCCACTGTGCCTACTAGGGAGCTCCTGCCCAAAGCCCCTGCCTGGGTGACTGATGAAGGTGCTGCTTCAGGGGTCCCCAGGGAAGAAAGCTACAGGCCATATTAGACACTGGAAATGCCTTAGCCTGGGGACCTCTCTTCTCCAGAGCAGCCACATGCAGGCAGTCATCTGAGAGCATGGCTGCTCCAACAACTGCCTGGAACTCCCAGGTGGCAGCTTGTCCCCCAGGCAGCCCAAGCTCTGGGTGCCCAGAGCCGAGTTCCCTCCTGGTACTACACCTGCCTTGCAGGTGAGCCTTGCAAGCTGCACAAATAACCTCATCCTCTGTCCCCCCACTTCTTTCAACCCCTTGCAGGTCACCTGCAGAGCCATGAATATGCCCCTCATTTGAGACTATGCTCAGGTGTCATCAAAGTGGGCTTTGTGGGGACAGAAGCACCCCTGGCTGTGTTTCTAACCCAGCCATACTCGGGAAATTTTGACAGGATGTGAGTGCTGGGGGTCCTCCCCTGGAGGCTGCAGCACCTCCCCCTCCCCCGGGGCTGAGCACATCAGGTCCTTAGAGCTTGCATCAGAATCACCTGGCACTTGGCTTGGGGAAAGGCAGGTGCCTGGCCTACCCAGTGTTTTTGCTTCAGTGAGTCTGAGGGAGGAGGCCTGGGGCTTATATTTCCCAACCGTCCTCAGGGAATGTTGAGGCTGCTGACTCAGGGCCACACTTTGAGAACCATGGACTTTAAAAAAAGGGCCAGTTACATAATTTAGAAAAGCAGACAGTTATCAAAAATGAATCATTCCCATGTTTACTGTTTGGCCTTCCCACTTTTAAGTGTGGTGTGGATATTGAGGAGTTCTCTACCTTTAGGACAAGAGCAGTCCACTAGCACCAAGTGACAATGGACACTCAGCCTCTGTGATAGAAGGCCAGAGGGATGGGCGGGGACTGGGGCAAATTCTCTACATGAAAGGACACCTCTGCTACCTAGAGACAAGCAAAATAATAGCCCCAGTGTTGTTAGATGTTCCTGCGTTTTCCAGGAGAATTTAGAAATGTGGAATTTGTTTTAATATGATAAAACATATATAATATAAAAGTTACCATTTGAAATTCCTTTCTTTTTTTTTTTGGTCTTTTTGTCTTTTTAGGGTTGCACCCATGGCATATGGAGGCTCCCATGCCAGGGGTCTAATTGGAGCTGCAGCCACCAGCCTATGCCACAGCCACTGCAATGCCAGAGCCAAGCCACCTGTGTGACCTACACCACAGCTCACAGCAATGTTGGATTCTTAACCTACTGAGGGAGGTCAGGGATTGAACCTGCCACTTCATGGTTCCTAGTGAGATTCATTTCTGCTGCACCATGATGGGAACTCCCATTTGAACTTTATTAGAGCACATAATTAAATGGTATTAGGTATATTCACAGTGTTGTGCAAACTTTAGCCACATCCACCTCCAAATAATTCTCATCTTCTCAAAGCTCTTCCCATATTGAACACTTACTCCAACTCCCCCAGCCCTAGTCCCATCATCTACTTTGTGCTTCTATGGGTCTGACCCCTCTAAGGACCTTATGTAAATGAAACCACATTGTATTTGCTCAGATTTCTCTTCTATAATGGGGTTAACAAAATTATACACATACATATGTTTGGCTCAAAAGTTAATGAGATGAGGAAATGTGTAATTAGAGGTTTCTGGCTGTGGGAAGTGACTAACATCACCTCCCTGGTGAGATCCCTACCTTAATTAAATCTGCAAAGACCCTTTTCCCCATAAGGACACATTCCCATGTTCGAGGTGGACATATCTTTTGGGGACACTGTTCAGCTGACCATCGTGACCATGAGAAAGCTCAGCTTGGCTCTCAGCCCCTCCACTGGGCTTGTCTTTGTCACAATGTGAAGTGACTTAGAGAGGGTGTGTCTGAGCCTCCTCCAAGTGGGCCAGGGCAGCCAGGCTGAGGCAAGCTCCACCTGGGACTTGGCAGGGCACAGGGCTTCCCTGTGGCCAGGACCACTCTCTGAAGAATGACCAGTCCTTCCCTATGGAGGAATGGGTCTCAGACATGAATTGAGCCCAGCCCTGTGTTGGGGGCAAAGGCTTGCAGGACATCCAGGGCATAAACATCACCTGGAACATCACAGGTGCAGACATCCTGGCCCCACCTTAGTTCTGGGGTCACAACCTCAGAGACAGGGCAATGGGTATCAACTCAGGGGAAGAAAATTTCTGGGAAATTAAGACATCATCTTTCTGTGTAATTGGCCATCAGCCACAGTGCAGGTGAGGCCACAGGACAGGTGAGGAAGGACATGGAGGCACAGAGGTCCTGGGACACCTCTGGGGTCAGTGGTGGCTAGTGTGGCCAGCACTAGAACTCGGCATCCTGACTTTGCACTCAGGCTCTTGGAAGGATCACAGTGTACAAAGCTTCAGTTCTGTAGGCCATTTTATTTTTGTCCCAATTACTGAGATACAGAGAGATGGTTGTAAGGAATTGGCTCATTGGCTCACAGGATTTTGGTGGGGGGGGTGGGGTCATTAGGGTAGGGGCTGCAAGTTCAAAATTGGCAGGGTGGATTCAAGGAAGCTGGAGACCCCAGGAAGAGGAGGTGATGCACTCTTGATTCCCATAACAGAGAATTCCTTCCTCTTTGGGACCTCATTCTTTCTCCTGATAGCCTTCAGTTTACTGGGTGAGGTGTCCCCCCAATGGAGGATGGTGCCCTGCTTTACTCACAGTCCACCAATTTCAATGTAAATTCACAGAAAAAGACTACCTTCACAGTAACACCTGGTCAAACACTAGAGAGCAGCCTGGCCAGGCTGACCCATAAGATGAACCATCATGGTGTGGAAACCAAGCAATATGGCTTTCCAGTTAAGACTTTCATTGGGAGCACTGACATCTGAAACCATTTACCTTTAGATGCATGGAAGAGCATTCTCCTTTTGATTCCCCCAACCACTTAAAAATACAAAAACCATACTTAGTTTGCAGACTATACAGAAGCACAAAATGGGTCAAATTTGGCTCCCAGGCCCTCGTTTTGGACCCTGACTCCCATGGCTCAGATTTAAAGGGCCCTGGACAGAGCCTTGTCTTAGAGGCATCCCACCATGAAGGACTTGGCCTACAAATCCTACAGATGGCTTAGTCTGTAGCTTTGTTTTACTTGGCTTGAGCTACTGTGACAGAGTCTATACACTGGGAGGTTATTGACCCAATCATGGAGGCTGGGTTCCAAGACCCAGCTGTAGGCAGGGCTAGTTCTTCCTGAGGCCTATCTCCTAGGTGTGTATATGGCTGTCTCCTCCCTGTGTCCTAACAGGGTCATCCCTCTGTGAGTGTTTGGTTTTGGAACCTCCTCTTCCAATAAGGACCCCAGTCCTATGGGAGTAGGTCCCCACCCTAGTGACCTAATTTCACCTTAATTTACTTTTTTTTTTTTTGTCTTTTTGCTATTTCTTGGGCTGCTCTGCTGGCATATGGAGGTTTCCAGGCTAGGGGTCAAATCGGAGCTGTAGCCACTAGCCTACGCCAGAGCCACAGCAATGCAGGATCTGAGCTGCGTCTGCAACCTATACCACAGCTCAGTGCAATGCCAGATCATTAACCCACGGAGCAAGGGCAGGGACCAAACCCACAACCTCATGGTTCCTAGTCGGATTCGTTAACCACTGCTCCACAACGGGAACTCCTTAATTTACTTTTTAAAGGCTCAGCTGCAAACACTGTCACATTCTGAGGTGCTGGGGTCAGGGCTTCAACATAGGGATTTGGGGGGAGGGGACGCTTTAGTTGACAATATTCTGTAAACATGAATGAAAGGCATTCTCTTTTTGGGGGGGTATTTTTGTGGGCTAAAAACAAAGAAAAATAGCACAACCTAAAATTTTAGAGTTGTGTTTTATTTGGTGGACAAAATATAAAAGGTATTTGGTATGCCTGGGACATAGAATCTCAGATGGCTATGAGGGGTAGCTCCAAAGATGTAAAACAGGACTTATAGGGGTTTTTGCAAAAAAGACCAGGTGGTCAGGGTTTTAAAGAAAAACTGATGTGAAGATGGCAGAATAGAAGGACTGGAGCTCAACTTCTCTCCTAAAAGCAACAAAATTCACAACTAAAGGCTTAGCAATCTCCACCAAAATGGACAAGAAACCTTAAAAAAGATACCCTACTCCAGAAGAAAAAGAGGTGGCCACATCAAGAGGTAGGAGAGGTGATTTCATGATATAAACAACCCAATACCTCCAGGGTGGGAAACTCCACAGACTGGAAACTAACTGGTTCACAGAGATTCACCTACAGGAGTGAAAGTTCTGAGCCACACATCAAACCCTCACATGCGGGGTCCTGGCACTGGGAGAAAGAGCCCCTGGAGCATCTGGCATTGAAGACCCATGGGGCTTATGTGCAGGAGCTCCACAGGACTGAAGGAAATGGAGACCTCATTCTTAAAAGGTGCACACGGACATTCATGTGCACTGTGTCCCAGGACAGAGTGAGGTCTCCATAGGAATCTGGGTCAAACCTGACTGCAGTCCTTGGAGGACATCCTGGGAAATCAGGGGTGAATGTGGCTTGTTGTGAGTGATGGACATTGAAACCAAGGCTCTCAGGAATATTCAGCTGTGTGCCTTTCTCTGGAGGTGGCCATTTTGGGAAAATCTGGGCCCACCCATCAATCAGTGCTGAGAAGCCCCAGGGCAAACAACAATCCACAGCCCCACCCCTCAGTAAACAGGCTACCTAAAGACACCTCAGGCACACAGCTGACTCTAATCCCATCCAGAGACTAAGCCCCTACCACCAGAGGGATTAGAATCAGCTCCACCTACCAGTGGGCAGGCATCGGTCCCTCCCATAAGGAAGCCTACAACAAGTCCCCACACTGACTTCAGCCACAAGAGGGAAAGATGCCAGAAGGAAGAGAGTCTACAACTGTATTATCTGTAAGAAGGTCACCATACCAAAAACCTATAAAAATGAAAAGCTGGAGAACTATAACTCAGATGAGGGAGAAAGGAAAAAACCCCAGGAAGTCAGCTAAGTGAGGAGGAGATTCTCAGTATGCAGGAAAAAGACTTTAGACTGTTGATGCTGAAGATGATGCAAGACATTGGAAATAAACTGGAGGCAAAGATGGGTAACTTACAGGAAACACTGACCAAAGAGATACAAGATATAAAACCTAAACAAGAAGAGATGCAAAATACAATAACTGAAATAAAAAATTCACTTTAGAAGCAGCTAACAGCAGAATACAGGAGGCAGAAGAAAGAATAAGCGAGGTGGAGGACAGGTTAGTGGAAATGATGGATGCAGAATCGAAAAGAGAAAAAAGGTTGAAAAGAAATGAAGAGAGTCTCAGAGAACTCTAGGACAATGGTAAACTCGCCAAAATCCATATTATAGGTGTGCCATAAGAAGAAGAGAGAGAGAAGGGTACAGAAAAAAATATTACAATAGATAATAGCCGAAAACTTCCCTAACATCGGAAAGGAACCACTCACTCAAATCCAGGAAGAACAACACATACCATATAAATTAAACCCAAGGAGGAATACACTGAGACACATATTAATCAAACTGACCAAAATTAAAGACAAAGAGAAAATCTTGAAAGCAGCTAGGGAAAAGAAATAAATAACATACTAAGGAACCCCAATAAGGTTATTGGCAGATTTTTCAGCAGAAACGCTGCAGGCCATAAGGGAGTGGCATGATAAACTTAACATGATGAAAGGAAAAAACCTCCAATCAGGATGACTCTACCCAGCAAGGCTCTCATTCAGATTTGAAGGAGAAATGAAAATATTAAGAGATAAGCAAAAGTTGAGAGAATTCAGCAACAATAAACCAGCCTACAACAAATACTAAAGGAACTTCTTTAGGCAGAAAAGAAAAGACAGCAACAGAAATCAAAAATTCCACAAATGACAAGGCTCACTGGTAAAGGTATGTATACAGTAAAGATATGAAATCATCCATGCACAATTATACCACCAAAATCAGAAATTATGAGAAGAGGTGGGTACAAATGCAGGACACTGGAGATGAACTTGCAATTAAGAGAACAACAACTTAAAACAATCTCATATACATATAGACTCTTATATCAAAACTTCAGAATAACTGCAAACCAAAAATCTACTATCGATATACAAACAAGGAATCTCTGGAGAAGAAATATATCTCATAGTAAATAAGTCCATAATCCACCATGAATGAGGTCATTTGACTTTAGTCTTAGAATGCTGAAGTCTTCTTAGATCTGATTCTGATTTCCTCTCCATCAAAGGATTTATGATAATTATAATTAATTAATGCAACTATAAAATTAAATAATACAGTTCTACAATTGTATTATTAATAACCATTTCTCTCCATGGTACAATGTAAGGTCTATATTGTCTTGTTTATCACATCACCTAGAATGGTGTAATGCCTATATTGAAGAATCAATAAGATGTAACAAATTGTGAGGTCATATTTATGTAGTTACACTGTTTTTTAACCAATGTATGCATTTTATATTTTATTTAATTTCAGAGGGTGTATTATTTTTGTTATTCTTACCAGTTAGGTTATTCTTTTCATTATGCTATATAAAATATTTAATGGCATATAAGACTTCCTTCTTTGTAAATTTTAGTTGCACAATATACACAACTTTAATATAATGCTAATTTTTAAAGAAACATTGAAATGTAATAAATAATACTAAATAGTAAAGGCAAAAGCCATACAAAATCATATAAAGTATAGAATAAATTTCCTATTTATCTCAGCATATTTTTCATTCCACTTCTACAGAGGGAGTCACTTAATCTGTTTCTTAAGATCCATGACATAATAATCAGTGTGAATGTAATTCTGTTTAAATATATGTATTTTATTCTGTAAAAAAAAAAAAATAAAAAATTAACTGGTTTAAAAAAAAAAAAAAAAAGACCAGGGGGTCAGAACATCAAGGGATTACTTTTAATTAAATAAATCCAGACATCTAAAGTTAATGAAATTGGCACTTTTTTACATATGGGAAAATGCAAAAGCCAGGGTTCATTGAAATCATTCCTTTGATAGGCATCTCATCCACCTGGGGCCAGTATCCTGTGCTTTCTAATCCTGAGTCTCCTTAGAGTGCACCATGGGGTGAGGGTGGCTTCAGTGACTGAGGGCTGGATGGCAGGCATCCTGTTTCCATCCTGAGATCCCTCAGGGTTCATGGTCCATGGTTGGGTGGCTGCAATGGGATGGGTTGATGGCTGCAAAATCCTTTGTGTACATACATGTGAGGCAGAATTTTTTTCTTTTTTTACATTTTTATGTCCACACCTGTGGCACATAGAAGTTCCTGGGCTAGGGGTTGAATCAGAACTGCAGCTGCCAGCCTACAACATAGCCATGGCAATATTGGAGCCAATCCAAATTTGCAGTGTACACCTTAGCTTGTGGGCAATGTCAGATCCTTAACCCACTGAGCAATGCCACGGATAGAACCTGCATGCTCATGGACTGTATGTTGAGCTCTTAACCCATTGAACCACACGGGCACTCCACCAGTTTTTTTTCACTGATAAGGTATTGCCCTGTTTAAACACACCAGCCCATGGTAGGCCCTTTTCTCTCTGAGGTTGGGCACTCCCTCCTTCTATGATCTTGGCTGCCCCTCCAGCTGGGTCACCTGGAGCATGTTGGCCCAGCCTGTGGTTACCAGAAGCAGAAAGAAGCAGAGCTGAGGGAAGGGGAGGCAGGCACAACCACAGGCCCTACCCAAGGGAACCAGGTATGTGTATTAGTTTCCTTTGCAGTTTAGCCATTAGACTTCCAGGAACTCTAATAATGAAGCCTTGTTTGCTAGTGGTGGCTACTGGCTTCCAGTTCCACTGGCTCTGGAATCTGGAGCAGCATGAATGATGGAGACAGAGAACAGATTTTTGGTTGCTAAGAAGGAGGGGGAGGGACTGGGAGTTTAGGGTTAGTAGATGCAAACTGTTGCATTTGGAATGGATAAGCAATGAGATTCTGCTATATAACACAGGGAACTGTGTCTGATCACTTGTGATGGAACATGATGGAGGATAATATGAAAAAAAGGAATATATGGATGTATGGTTAGGTCGCTTTGCTGTATAGTAGAAATTGACAGAGCATTGTAAATTAACTATAGTAAAAATTATTAAGTAAAGAAAAGGATGAGAAAGACTTCCTTAATCTACTTACCAGGGTTCAGCTGAGTGATAGGGGTTTCCAGACAACACTCTAAGCCCCTCACAGTGCACAGCTGTAAACTGAGTTTTATCTACCTTGACAGCCACCAGCCAGTGCCATGGAAGGAGCAGAAGGTCACACCAGCCCTCACCCTTCCCCAAGCACATCTCCAGAAGCAGGAGCTCGGCTCAACCCTTGCTGGATCATCCTCCCCAGGTTTCAGTGCCTTCATGCCTCCTCTGCTCCCTATACTCAGTCTCTGAAACCCAATTCTCTCTTTGAATGAGTACCCACCAATCTGGATAGGACAAAAGTGTGTTTATCCCCTAATCCTCCCACTCCACTTGTTGGGAGTTAATCTACTTGAAAATTTGGAGAATAAACTGTGGGACAGAACACGGGGCTTTTGCTTCCCTTGTAAATGTGCTGCTGTGTCAGTGCCCTGGGACAGCCCAGACCAAAGGTCACTGTCCTGATGCTGAAACAGCAGACATTTGGATGCTCCTGGTTCTGGAAGCCCCAGTCCAGAATCAAGTGTTGTCAACTGAATACAAAAATCTGAGAATTATGTTTTATTGAGTGGAGCAGCTCAGAAGTGGCAAGGGGGGAGCAGGAGTTTTTTGCAACAATAGCCAGGCAATCAGAACATCAAATTCTTACTGTTAATTAAGGAAAAGCACACCTCAAATTCATATCCTTATTTCTTTTCTCTGTATGGGAAGATGTAAGAGGCTGGGCTGGTTGGACTCATCCCTTTGCTGTGCAGCTTAGTTACCCGGACCCAGAATCCTGCTCTTCTCCATCCTGAGTCCCATTAGGCTGCACAGCCTTTGTGGATGCAGTGCCTGAGGGCTTTGTTCACTGATATGGCAGGTGACACTCTCCCTCCACAGTGTCTCATATTCACACCCTCTGAGGGTCTAAGGGATGATACCCCACCACCACCCCCTGCCCCTGGCCCCTACCATCTTGTAACAACTTTTGGCTTTTGAGAGGCCTGGGGCTGCCTCCCTCCTGTCTCTGCATTTGTCATCACATGTCTTCTCTATCATTATTTCTCGTCTCTGTCCCAAATCTCACCTCCCTTCTTGCTCATAAGAACACTGTCATTGGATCTGTGGCCTACACTAAATCTGTCATGGTATCATCTCCAGATTCATAAATGAATCACATCTGCAAAGACTTTATTTCCAAAGAAGTTCACACTCACATAGGTTCTAGGGGGGTGGTACATGGAAAAATGTCTGGTGGAGGGTGGCATCACTCTTTGCACTACAGCTTGTTTCTTTTCTTTTTTTAAATTTATCTATTTATTTATTTATTTATTTATTGCTATTTCTTGGGCCGCTTCCAAGGCATATGGAGGTTCCCAGGCTAGGGGTCTAATCTGAGCCATAGCCACCAGCCTAAGCCAGAGCCACAGCAACACAGGATCTGAGCCACGTCTGCAAACTGCACCACAGCTCTCAGCAACGCCAGATCGTTAACCCACTGAGCAAGGGCAGGGACCAAACCTGCAACTTCATGGTTCCTAGTCAGATTCATTAACCACTGTGCCACGACGGGAACTCCTGCACTACAGCTTGTTTCTGCCTACGGTGTTTCTCTGCTCTGTGATGCAGGGCTGGGGCACCCTTATCCTCTGCTCCCTGAGAGATTCTTTAAATAGGAGGCACTAGAGGCCACCTGGAAGGCAGAAGGAGAGGGCATACTCTCTGACTCCCTGCCCCCCAGTTGCAACAGCAAGTGCCTCAACCTCCAGCTCCATCCACCCAGAGCCCTGTAGTGCTGCAAGAGCAGCCAGCAGACACCCTTCCCAGCCTGCAGGGCCTCCTGTGAAAACATCCTAGTTCTGAAAAATCACTTCCCCACTGTTCCTGCAGCCAAGGGCAACTGGATGGTTTTACTCTCTGCTCTTTTTCTTCTTCCCAGTTCCCAACATTGTGTAACATCCTCCCTGTTTTCAAAGCCTCCTTTGGTGTACATCTTTGGTGTGGCATCACTTGCCCAGAAAGGCATACTAATGTGTCCTGAAAGGTCAAAGTTTAAGGTTGCCCCATGGAATATTCCACAACCCCTGGGGGAGGAAATAATACCTGTTAGCACTAAAAAGAGGCACAGCAGGAGACAGAGTGTGAACAAAGTAGGTTACACACATAGGGAAACATGACATCAAGGGGAGAAGAGTCAAATTCCTCACCAAAATAATAACATCTGACCAAGATGGATGATGAGGCCACAAGCCACCTCCCAGAACCCCAGCTGACCACGTTCTGCATCTTCATTTTCCATGTGGCATTGCAGCTGCCATTCTCTTGGGCTTTGCAGTAGCCACTGATTGTGGGAAGGCAGTTTCTGTCCTAAGAGGGCTTGGTATATGACAAAACGCTCTGCATGGACTCATTTCCATTCAGGTGCCATGACTCCTTCCCAGACATTTCAACATTTCAGCAGGATGGAAGTGAGACCCCTCAAGGGGGACCTGTGGCCAAAGAGAGGCAGGACAAGGCTCTGCCCAGAGTCACTCAGCCCATGGTAACCAGAGAAGCCCTCAGACTCAGCACTGTAGGTCTCGAGGCAGGATGATGCTGCCCTTTCTTCGCCCTTGCAGGTACCCCTTGTCCCCTCTCTTTTCCCTCAGATTGGAGTGAGCTGAAAAATGTACTTTCAGTGTATCCTTTCATCTATAAAATGCATTTTCAGCCACAGTCTTATTTGGCTTGATCCCCAGAAACACTGTGGTAAGGCATGGGGACTGGCATCCATTGTCCCACCAGAAAGAGAAGTCAGTGGAGCTCAGAGGTGGCAAGCAACTTGCCCAGAGATTCAAAGCCTCTTCTTGGCCTAAAAGGCAAATTCCTGAGATGTAAGAACTCTGTGTGGATGAGCTGTGGTGAGTCAAGAATGGGCCTCACTCTGGTATCCATAGTCCCACTGTAGCCAGGCAGCACTGCAGGGTGGCCCCAGGGCAGGGCACAGAATGTTATCCTCCATCCCTGCACCCAAGTGCCTTGTACCAGGACACCAAGGTCATGCTTTCTGCAGGCTGCTTTTAGCCAACAACAGAGTGGGTGGGATGCCTGAGCAGACCTGCTCCTGGGAGACACAGGACTCCTCTGATAAGTGATTTTGGCTCCAGGGCTCCATAACTGTCTTGCCAATGGCATGGTTTCCAGAGCACCCACCCAGCCCTTGATCTTATACCCAGCCTGGGACTTGAACAACAGCCTAACATTTCCCCCAGCCTTGTCCCTGTTTACTCTCACACAGGCATTTTTCATAATACAACCCTAACATCTATCAAATTTTAAAAAATGCCCAACATGAGAGTTGTGAATTAAGTTTTATTCTGGGCAAAATGAGGATTAGAGCCTTGGAGGCAGCATTTGCTAGCTCTTGTGAAACTTCTCCAAAGAGGCAGAGGGGAAGGTCAGTATAAATGCGATTTTGGCAAAGGGGGAGGTACACACAACCAAGCCCATGTTTTGCAGAAGGTTGCTGCTAGTCTCATGAATGTCACTGCTAGTCATGAAGAGCAGAAGCCACCATGAAGGACTTTTGTGATTTTTCTAGACATAAGGAGATGAAAGGATTGGGCTTGAAAAAACTTATGATAATATCTAACCATCTGAAGGCCTGTTCTGCCAGTTTTCCCAGAGCACAGCACACCTCACTCCTGATCTCCACTCCTTTCAGTGGTGTTGAGGGTCGGCAGCTACAGCAGCTCATGATTCAGTCCATGTAGAGGCAGATGGCAGCTGCCAATCTCCAGGTCACACACCTTTACTCTCTCTTGGTGTCTGGTCCTTGGTGGACCCAGATTAATACATGGCTGACTCCAGATCTTTTCTGCATGATAGAATGAATAGCTTAATTCTCATGAAAGCAGTTAGACTTGTCTTCCTATAAAAATAACAGAAATTAAATTAAATTGCACTCTTTCCCCACTCTCTTTCCAAAGCAAATGTAGAAACCAATGCTCTCCACAATGTTTCCTCCCACACCTTTGTCCCCTTAGTGGCCTTATCTACAAAGTGGCCAAGATGAGTGTCTTCCATACAGGACATTTGCTGAAGTTTCTTAATGACATTTGAAATAGTGCCCTGGTCTGGAAGCCCATCAAAGGTGGTGCTCTGATCCAGAGCCATCCCCCAGCAGTGCATCTGGGCTCCCTGCCTGTCACTGAGCCAGGTAAGGTGGCTGACTCCTAAGAGCTGATCTATGCTGGCTCATTTCTTTCAGAACCCTTTGGTGGGAAGGGAAGACGAAGAATGGTTCATTGGAAATGAGGTTCAGAAAAATCAAATGAATGTCAACCTGCTGTATCCCATCTCTTGGGTGGCCTTCACCAACTAAAACAACATGGAAAAGATAGGCTGCAGCTTCTGTTGGGGGTATTCCTCTCAAGGGGCACCCACCAATGCTGAATGGCAGCTCTGCTACCTGGCACCCAGGAAGAGCTGGACAACTGGCATCCAGAGCTCTCCCAGCATCTCTTGGCTCTGGATACTTATACACTCTGCATCACAGTAGCAACCACATGGGTTCTAGAGTCAGAGACCTGGGCCTGAATCCTGTCTCTACCATTTATGATTTACATCATTCTTGACTAGTAACTTGGCTCTTTGGCCCTCAGTTTCCTAATCTGTAAAGTAGCAGTACAATTTTTCAGGCCACATAGCTCTGTTGTGACAATTAAAGGAGATGATGGATAAAAAAAACCTTAATCCACTCCTCTCCTATTATGGTGGTTGTTATTTTAAAACATACACACACACACACTCCACCCCCATTCCCAGAAAATGACAAATGCTGGTGAAAATGAGAAATTAGAAAATGGGAACCATGATAAACCCTTAGCCAGACTTATCAAGAAAGACAAAGACAAATACTATATGATATCACTTATAACTGGAATCTAATATCCAGCACAAATGAACATCTCAGAAAAGAAAATCATGGACTTGGAGAAGAGACTTGTGGCTGCCTGATGGGAGAGGGAGGGAGTGGGAGGGATCGGGAGCTTGGGCTTATCAGACACAACTTAGAATAGATTTACAAGGAGATCCTGCTGAATAGCATTGAGAACTATGTCTAAATACTCATGTTGCAACAGAAGAAAGGGTGGGGGAAAAATGTAATTGTAATGTATACATGTAAGGATAACCTGACCCCCTTGCTGTACAGTGGGAAAATTTTTTAAAAAATTATTTAAAAAAAGAGAGAAGACTTCAATCAATAAAATTATAAATGGAAAAGGAGAAGTAACAATAGACATCACAGAAATACAAAGGAACATAAGAGACTACTATACGCCAATAATATGGAAAACCTAGAAGAAATAGATAAATCCTTAGAAAGGTACACTCTTCCAAGACTTAACCACAATGAAATAGAAAAGGTGAACAGACCAATCACAAGAACTGAAATTGAAACTGTGATTAAAAAACTACAACAAACCAAAGTCCAGGACCAGATGGTTTCACAGGCAAATTCTATCACACATCTAGAGAAGAGCTAATACCTATCCTTCTGAAACTATTTCAAAAAATTGAGAGGAAAGGATACTCCAAAACTCATTCCATGAGGCCACCATCACCCTGATACCAAAACCAGACAGAGACACCACAAAAGAAGTAAAACTACAGACCAATTTCACTGATGAATATTGATGCAAAAATCCTCCACAAAATACTAGCAAACCACATCCAACAATACATTAAAAGGATTTTACATCATGCTCAAGTGGGATTTATCCCAGGGATGCAAGTGTTCTTCAATAGCTGCAAATCAATCATTGTGATACACCACATCAACCGACTGAAGATTAAAACCCATATGATCCTATCAATAGATTCAGAGAAAGCATTTGACAAAATCCAACACCCATTTCTGATAAAAAGCCTTCAGAAAGTGTGCATAGAGGGAACCTACCTCAACATAATAAAGGCCATATATGACAATCCCACAGCGAACATCATTCTCAATGGTGAAAAGCTGAAAGCATTCCCACCAAGATAAGAAAAAAGACAAGGATGTCCACTATCACCACTACTCTTCAACATAGTTTTGGAAGTCCTAGCCACAGCAATCAGAGAAGTAAAAGAAATAAAAGGACTCCAAATTGGAAGGGAAGAAGTAAAACTACCACTATTTGCAGATGACATGATACTATACCTACAGAATCCTAAAGACTCTACCAGAAAACTAGCTCATTCATGAATTTGGCAAAGTCACAGGATACAAAATTAATACACAGAAATCAATGGCATTTCTGTACACTAACAATGAGAGATCAGAAAGAGAAATTAGGGAAGCAACCCTGTTTACCATCACATCCAAAAGAATAAAATACCTAGGAGTAAGCCTACCTAAAGAGACAAAAGACCTGTACTCTGAAAACTATAAGACACTGATGAAAGAAATCAAAGATGACACAAATAGATGGAAAGACATATCATGCTCTTGGATTGGAAGAGTTAATATTATCAAAATGGCCATACTACCCAAGGAAATCTACAGATTCAAGGCAATCCCTATCAAATTACCAAGGACATTTTTCACAGAACTCGAACAAAATATTTTAAACTTTGTTTGGGAGCACAGAAGACCCAGACTAGCCAAAGACATACTTAAAAAGAAAAATGGAGCTGGAGGAATCAGGCTCCCGGACTTCAGACTATACTACAAAGCAACAATCATCATAACCATATATGTTACTGGCACAAAGACAGAAATAGAGATGCGTAGAACAGGATAGAAAGCCCAGAAATAAACCTACGCATCTACAGCCAACTAATCTAGGACAAAAGAAGCAAGAATATAAAATGGAGAAAGGACAGCTTTTTCAATAAGTGGTGCTGGGAAAACTAAAGAGCCACATGGAAAAGAATGAAATTAGAACACTCCCTAACACCATACATAAAAATAAACTCAAAATGGATTAAAGACCTACATATAAGACCAGACACTATAAAACTCTTATTAGAGTAAAACTTAGGCCAAACCCTCCCTGACATAAACCACAGCAACATCTTCTCAGATCCACCTCTTAGAGTCATGAGAATAAAAACAAAAATAAACAAATGTGACCAAATTAAACTTAAAAGTTTCTGCACAGCAAAAGACACCCTAAACAAAATGAAAAGACAACCCACAGAATGGGAGAAAATCTTTGCAAGTGAATTGACTGACAAGGGATTAATATTCAAAATTTATAAACACCTCTGCAGCTCCATATCAAAAAAACAAAAAAACAACCCCATCAAAAGATGGGCAGAAGATCTAAACAGACAGTTCTCCAAAGAAGACATAAGGATGGCCAAAAAACACATGAAAAGATGTTCAACATCACTCAGCATTAGAGAAATGCTAATCAAAACCACTATGAGGTACCACCTTGCACTAGCCAGAATGGCCACCATCCAAAATTCTACAAACAATAAGTGCTGGAGAGGGTGTGGAGAAAAAGGAACCCTAGTACACTGTTGGTGGGATTGTAAATTGGTGCAGCCACTGTGGAAAACAGTATGGAGATTCCTTAGAAAACTACAAATAGAACTACCATTTAATCCAGCAACCCCACTCCTGGGCATCTACCCAGAGAAAACCATGACTCAAAAAGATGCATGTACTCCAGGAGTTCCTGTTGTGGCATAGTTGTTAATGAATCCGACTAGGAACCATGAGGTTGTGGGTTCGGTCCCTGCCCTTGCTCAGTGGGTTAACGATCTGGCATTGCCCTGCAGACGTGGCTCAGATCCCACGTAGCTGTGGCTCTGGCGTAGGCTAGTGGCTACAGCTCTAATTTGACCCCTAGCCTGGGAACCTCCATATGCCACAGGAGCAGCCCAAGAAATGGCAAAAAGACAAAAAAAATAAAAAAAAAAGATGCATGTTCTCCAAAGTTCATTGCAGCACTATTTGCAATAGTCAAGACATGGAAACAACCTAAATGTCCATTGACAGAGGAGTGGATCAAGATGAGGTGGTACATATGCACAATGGAATATTACTCAGCCATTTAAAGGAATGAATTACCAGCATTTTTAGCAACATGGTTGGAACTAGAAATTATCGTGCTAAGTGAACTCAATCAGATAATGGATCACCATCAAATGCTTTCACTGACATGTGGAATCTGAAAAAAGGACAGAATGAACTTTGCAGAACAGATACTGATTCACAGACTGAAAAACTTATGGTCTCCAAAGGAGACAATTCAGGGGGGTGGGGGATGCACTGGGGTTGTGGGATGGAAATCCTGTGAAACTGGATTGTGATGATCATTGTACAACTATAAATGTAATAAGTTCATTGAATAATAAAAGTTAAAAAAAAACCAACTCCATGAGATCCCATTGTAGCTCAATGGGCTAAATCCTGACATATTATCCATGAGGATATAAATTCAATCCCTGGCCCCAGCTTTGCTACAAACTGTGGTGTAGGTTAGAGGTGTGGCTTAGATCCATGTTTGCTGTGGCTGCAGTGTAGACCAGCAGCTTCAGCTCCAATCTGATGCCCAGCCTGGGAACTTCCATGAATGTTTCTGACTAAAAAACAGGAAAAGGAAAGGAAAAAAAACTGTTAAGCATGTAATAAATATGGCCTTGGACCATTCTCTCAGTAACTGAGGCTTCTGATCAGGACTTCCATATATTGTTGGAAAGGTTGCATGGTGCCTTGGAAGATGCAATAATTATCTGAGCTCCTGCAGGCTTCTGGCTACTCTGGCACCCACAGGATGCTGGGAGAAGAACCAGAGCAGAAAACAAAAGGTTCTGGCTTGAGAGAAGCCTCCTGGGGGAGAACCTCAGCTCCTCTACCTGCCTGACCTCCTTCTCACTGCCCCTTGCCCTACAGTCCAGCAGGAAAATTTGACCAGCCCCTCCCACCTCCACAGATTCTAGGAGGAGTCAATTCCCCCCTCTGTACTTCCCCCAAGCAGCCCACTGTGTTCATACGTCAGACCCAGGGAGCTTTGCTGAACAAGTCCATGGAAAATAGCTTCATGGAAAATTCATGGGGAAGAATAGAAATCCTTAAGATATGTAAGGCAATAAGGGAGTTGCACTGGCAGGGGAGTTGAAGGATCTGCAAGATCTAGAAATATTTATTGGATCAGGGGATGTGACTGAACTATAATTTGTCATGAAATTGCTAAGAAAAGAATGAGTGGTCAATATTTGCTGAGTGGGAGTATGCAAGGGAGATTGACCTCTTGCTGTAGTGGAAAACACAGAGAAAAAAATTGCAGAAGCATGGGGGAATCTTGTGGGGATGGTGAAGGTGGATGGGAATACTTGCTGGCTGGGGCACCTATCTTTACCTGCCTTTACCTGGCCTGCTTGGTGCATACCTGCACTTACATGGCCTCCCTCATACACACCTGCCTTTACCTGGCTCTGATGTCATGTTCCTTGCCCCCATACCTCCTTGTTCCCCAGATTCCCACCAGTAAACTGAAGGGTTGGCTTAGTTCTTCTCTATCTGGGCAGCCCAAGAACACTTCTTGGGAGAGATTCAGGCCTCCAATGTCCCTGACCCAGGAGCTTCTCCTTGGGAGGGACAGACCTGGCCTGCTGCTGAATGCAGTGAGCATCTGGCTTGAGCAGTGTGATCTAAGCCACAAAATATTTTAGAGGAGTGTGATCTAAGCCACAAAATATTTACAAGGTTTCCCAGGACATAGGATTTTGTTATGCCTCTTCATGGTACCCTGTCCCAGTTTCTTGTTCTCTGTAAGGCAGTTATTCTTTCTCAAAAGTCCTGGAGTGCCCCATGCTCGGGGGCATCCCAGACATATTGTGACTGATAACCAGATGCTTTAGGTCTCACAGGGGAAAAAGAGAAGTTCAGCAATGGAAAAGGTGACATATTTCTGCAAGCTCATTCACACATCAGCAGACATGTCAAGAGGGGTCCAGGAAAAGGTGGCTTACAGAAGCAAAAACAGGCAGTTCTGACACAAAGAAGCAAAATGGATTATTTCTGTTTTCCTAAACTGGAACAAAGTGCTCTGTGAAAGGAAATTCTCTGGGACTATCAGGAAGGAGACCACTTCAAAAGAGCAGCGCTGATGGATATTTAGGTTGTTTCCATGTCCTGAAATGATCATAGGGGTTCATGTATCTTTTTCAATGAAAATTTTGTTCTAATATATGCCCCAAAGTGGAATTACTGAGTCATATGATAGTTCTATATTTAGTTTTATGAAATATATCCATACTGTTTTCCATAGTGGTTGTACCAATTTAGGTACCCACAAACAGTGTAGGAGGGTTCCCTTTTTTCAACACCCTCTCCAGCATTTGTTATTTGTGGACTTATTAATAATGGCCATTTGGATTGGTGTGAGGTTTTATCTCATGTAAGTTTTGATTTGCATTTCCCTAATAATCAGGGATGTTGAGCATTTTTTCATGTGCTTGTTGGCCATTTGTATATTTTCTTTGGAGAAATGTCTATTCAGGTATTTTGCCCAGTTTTCAATTGGGTTGCTGGCTTTTTTGCTGTTGAGTTGTATAAGCTGTTTGTATATTTTAGAGATTAAGTTCTTGTCAGTTGCATTTTTCAAAACTATTTTTTCCCATTCTGTAGGTTGTCTTTTTTTTAATGGTTTCCTTTGCTGTGCAAAATTTGTCAGTTGGATTAGGTCCCATTGGTTTATTTTTGCTTTTATTTCTGTTGCTTTGGGAGACTGACCTAAGAAAATATTTGTATGGTTGATGGCAGAGAATATTCAATGGAATACTACTCAGCCATAAAAAAGAACAGCATAATGCCAGTTGCAACAACATGGATGAAACTAGAGACTCTAATAACATGTGAAGTAAGTCAGAAAGAGAAAGGCAAATACCATATGCTATATGATATCACATACCTGGAATCTAATATATGGCACAAATGAACCTTTCTACAGAAAAGAAACTCATGGACTTGGAGGACAGACTTGTGGTTGCCATGGGGGAGGGGGACGAAGTGGGATGGACTGGGAATCTGGGGTTAATAAATGTAAACAATTGCATTTGGAGTGGATAAGCAATGAAATCCTGCTATATATCATAGGGAACTGTATCTAGTCACTTATGCTGGAACAATGGAGGTAAATGTGAGAAAAGAATGTGTGTGTGTGTGTGTGTGTGTGTGTGAGTGAGTGACTGGGTCACTTCGCTGCAAAGTAGAAATTGTCAGATCTCTGTAAATCAAGTATAATGGAAAAATAAAAATCATAAAATAAATAAATCATATTTTAAATCACCCCATATTTTTTGTTAGGTTTTACATGAAATATTAAAGCATGAAAAGAGGGTAGGCCACAGTTCTGCAATAATGCAAAAACCGGTAAAAGAAAAATATTATTAGAGTCTTTCAGAATTTGTAATATTCCAAAAAGCTTTTTAAGAGTTGAAATATCTGGCCTCTGCTCTCTGTGTCTGACTCCAAACCTCAGGCTGTGTACTCTGCATGCAGGAAATAATGCCTAACATAACAGTTCCTGGTGAGTGAAGTTGGTATTTCCAGCATGCACTGGTATAGTTAGGATTCCTTTTATCTCCTCTGGGAGGGATATGATCCAAAGGTTAGAACAGGCTCAAATACATTCTGTAGAGTTTGTGTGGTCTCTTCTGAATTATTCCAAAGCCTTCCTGTCTAGCTTCAACTCTTGGTTTCCCCTACTTTTTGTTATCCCAATGTTATATGTATGTAAAGCTAGAGGAAATTGTGTTTGCTGGTTTGTAAAGGCATTAGAGGTTCTCGACAAAAAGATACTTGGAGTACTCAAGAACATTAAGCATAATGATGATAATATAATTATAATATAATGTTCCATGATCCATATATTTTAATGAAATAAAGAGAAAAGAAATATAAGCTAAAAAAAAAAAAAAAAAGGTGTGCTTTGAGGCATCAGAGACCTGAACCACTGGCAGGCATGGTGGTTAGGGCAGTGTACTTGCCTTCCCCCAGAATCTGCAACAGATCCTGCTAGCTGCCCACAGTGTGAACAATATGGGACTGGGGCACAAGCATGCCCTTTGGCTGAAAGAGGATCCCCTCCCCCACCCTTGCAGTTCTCAACCATTGGTGCCTGGCTGAGGGGAGACACAGTAGAGCCACAGCTGCCCTGAGTTCCACCCCAACTGCAGTGAGGGGAGGTGCTATGGTATCCCCAACCACCCATCCAGATGGCTGAGCAGCAGCAGTGGCTCCCCAGCTCTGCAGGATGGGTGCCTGGGCATTTTGGATTCCGAGGCCAAGGCCAATGCAAGTAGATGCTGGCCCTCTCCCAGGGGTTCCAACCTGCCCAGACTCCAGAAGCTATGCCTGAGCCAGGTAATGCGGCAGTGGGGGCATGGGGCCATATGGGTGTGGGGTGAGGGTGGCAAGGACACCCTGTGCTGCTGGGAAGGACAGTAGGAAGCCCAAAAGTCTGAGGATGGGGGGTTGGGGAAAGGATTCTTGGAGCCCTTGTGCGGGTCACTTCCCTGTAGAGACAACCTCTCCACCCCCTCACCATCCCAGCTCCTGCTGTTCTTTCTGGAGTGGGGCCTCCTTTAAAATGTTTTGGGGGCAAAGGACAGGAGCATTCACTTTGTTCTCCACACTTGAACTGCCCTCACCCCTAGCACCTCCCTATGGGGCCAGGAAGATGGATCTGCCTCCACTTTTGCCAGGGGTCTCCTAGACCTAGGTTGCTGCCCACTGGCCTGGATAAGTGGGCTCTGCAGGCCTGGCAGTAGAAGTCACACTCAGCCACCAGGGGGCTTTTGGGGGTGGGGATCCATGCTTTGGCCCCAAGGTCCCCAGAGATCCTGTGCCACCTGCATCCAGAGCAACCATTCAGGTGTGCCTGGCTGGATAAGCAGGTTTCACGAGGCCTGGCCAGTGCACAAACCTGGCCCAGGCATGGGTGTCACAGGTTGACCTCCCTGTCCCTGGTCAACCCCCATGTCCCCAGGTTCCAGCAGAAAACCCACCCCAGTAGCCAGGCCTCGGCCCACTGGGCACCCAAGCCCGAGTGGGGTGCCCAGCCTGGCTGTGAACTTACTCTTTTGCCACCCCCTGCTTCCCTAGCGCTGCTTCCTGTGAATTATACAAGAGGCTGGCATCAGTGCACTGGAGTTGCTCAAGTTTCCCTGGCAACCTTTATTCCAGCATCTGTCCTCTAGGCTGCTAGAAAGCCCCACCCATACATCCAAAGACCTAGGCACTTCTGAGGCTGTTCCTGGTGCAGTGTAGACCTGGAGACAAGACCACCCACTTGCAGCCTGACCTGGGGCCACCATAACCATCTGAGCAGGTGAGATCCTCAGAGAGGGCATCCCTGCATGGGTTCAGGGGGTGCAGGAATAGGGATGGACCTCCCTGCTGTGGTTCCCAGGGCTCTGGGGCCCAGATGGATCTCTCCATCTGTGATCTGAGAGTGTGGGTGCCAGCATGAACCTTGCTGCCAGGGTTGGGAGGATGCAGGCTGGCAGGTGGGTCTGTGAGTCCACACTCTGCACAGGATGGAAGGGTGGGTGCAGTCTGGTAGGGTTTCTGTGGTGCTGGGGGCATTCCAATGGGGCTTGGCCACTTCTGGTGATATTGAGCTTTCCTGGTAGAGCTTTTAAAAGGACCCTGGGCAGCTAGATCTGAGAAGGTGCTTGGGCCCCTCAAGTAGGGGCTCAGGTAGCAGTACCTGGGGCCATGGTGGCCAGCAGCTCTGGACAAGGTCCTGGCATGCCTCCAAGGCCATCTGAAAATAAAGTGGTTTCCATGTGGAACTTGGAGGTAGTAAGATATTTTCATGACCTCTTTTTCTTTGAAACTCAGGTTTGTAGGTTCATGAAGTAAACCTGCTAATTAAATTAGGCTCCAAGAAGTAGAGAGGTAGTTTCATTTCAGAAGTTCTCCATGGAGGATGGCAGCTTCACCCTATCTGTGGCTTGGTGCCACAGCTTTGCTAAAATGGCTGCAGAAAGAGTCCATGGGCAGTGGGTTCACCACCCCCAAGTGTCCTGCTATCTGTCATGTTAAATAATAATGAGTGACCATCCATTCCTTGCGTGGTGTCTGAGGGTTTTTAAATGTTCAGAGAGGCCCCAGGAGGTGGCTGCTTTTGAAAACCCAAGCTTTTAAACCACTTTTTGAAGACACTGAGGCTGGGTTTGATAAAGGGTGAAACCTCTATTTGCCTGGTCCTTTGTGCCTACTGGGGTTTCCATGGTGGTTAAGGGGGAAAGATTGATGTGGCAGCCCTAAGGGGGATTATTTAATGCTAAACTGGACTTTTGCCCAGGAAGTCACACTATCTATAGGGAGACAAGGATAGTGTCTTAGTAGGAGTTAGGCTGCTTCAAAAGTGGCTGGATGAATTACTTCTGGGGTACAATGTTCTAAAGGAAGCAGCTTGCATTATTATGCTGAGGAATTTCTCCTTTTCCCAGAAGAAAGAATTGGGTGGGAGCTGGTGCTTCTTTGGGCCCCTAATAGAGGCTGTGATTCTTCAAGTATTGAAAGGAGCTCTTTATGAAGTAAGTGATTTTGCTTATAGTTGTCCCCAGTAGGCACTGTTGGCAACACTTGGCTGCTTTGAACAAATTAGACACCTTTGTGGGGTGGGGGTAGGGATGGAGTCTTTCTGCCTATTGGCTCCAAGTACCAGTTGATTTAGAAAGTCATGCTCACATTCAGGTGAATTTCCCAGAGGTTTTCATTCATTCATTTTTATTTATTTATTTTTTGAAGTGTTTTGAGTTTTGGGCAAGGTCCCTGGCATCTAGGGGTCACCATGTGTAGGTGGTTTGGCCCAAACTTCTAGAGGCCCCTATCTGGGAGAAGCATGGACCACTGATCCTGCTGGGGGTCAGATGTGAGGAATGCCACTGGGAGGAAGATGCAGGGCTTCCAAACTTGCCCTGCATCTTATAGTTCAGTTCTTTGTTGATGGGGAAAAGGATGGAATAAAGAGCTTGAAAGTAAGACAGACATGCCAGGTTAACCCATATTCAGGGAAACACTGGGCACAACTGATTTTCACACAAAGATAATTCTTTGCCTTCTGTGCTTTATTTTCAGATATGCCATAGAGGCCTAGATGATAGAGTTCCGGTGTCCCATCACCCCAGGGGAGTTAAGGGGGGCTTTGCAAAAGTGGGGCTCAGTTTAGGAGCTTTTATGGATCTGTTTGCCTCCACCTCAAGGGAATTGTGGGGGTGAGTTCACTTTGGCCCCTGACATCTGACCTCACCTCCTGGGGATTCCAGCTCCTGCTTTGTAAGCATAAGGCCCAGTGTGGCCACAGGCTGTTGGACATGGAGTCATTAGTCACTAAGAGGAGGTTTGAGGGTGGGGAGGGCATGGCTGGAAATGTCAGTAGAAAAGTACATTTACAACCTCTTCAGGGGCCTCCTATTGTCCTGAACCCCAGGGAGGGGGCCTTTGAAATATTCCATCATCCAAGTGACCCTGGACAAACTTATTGACCCCTCTGCTTTGACCGAGGGGGGAATTTGTGGAAGGGTGGGAAGGAAAGGGCCCCAAAGGCCATGAAGTCTGGTGTTTTTCATCTCAGGAGCCCCCAGCTCTCACCTTGGACTGATTGGGTGAAGGGCAGAGAGCCAGGCCAGGTGACCCTTGTGACCTGGCTGTAGCACATGACCCACCCATCCAAATGCCATCCATTCAGAGATTTTTGCATGTTGAAAAATAAACCCAACAGATAGTCATCTGAGGGCCAGGAACTGCCTCAGTGGCTGCCCTGAAAGTTCCAGGCTAGAGGGGAGAAGAGGAGGAATGGGACAATTACTACACAATACTACAGGGTCATTGGGTGCAATAGGGGACAGAGAGGATAACCAACCCGGTCTGGACCAGGAGCTGGATGGGTGATATAAAACACCCTGGGTGAGGCCTGGGGTGTCTCATTGTTCCTTGACCTGCATTGACCTAGGATATGGTGGGAACAGTCTGGTTCCTATTCCAAGACTCAAAACTCCAGAAAGAGCTTAAATTGATGATTATTCCCACTTTATTGATCAGGAGGTTGATACACAGAGGAGTAAAGCCTCTGGCCTGAGACCACACAGAAAGTGAGTGAGGAGCTGGGATTGCTCCAAGGGTGTGGGAGAGCCCTGTCCTTAATCCCCCCACCCACCCCATTCATCACCCAGTGGGAACCTTCATCTGATTGGGTGATTATTTTTCTTCTTACTGTGGAGTTACAAAGTGTCATCAAGTGAAAACCAGAGTTTCTGATCCCACTTCTTGATGGCATGGACCTTTTTTTTCCCCCCTTTGAAAGCAGATTCAAAAAATGCTTTGAAGAGGCTAATAGTGTTAATGTCCTTGGCTCAGGCAGCTATACTGAGATGGACCATTGGGAACAAGGATGTATCTAGCCCAAGCCTTCCTGCCACTCAAGGGCTTTACAGTCCCTAGTACTGGAGCAGATCCATGTCTCTCAGGGCTGGGGTGAGTGAGCTTGGTCAGGCTTGATGGATGTGCCTGGGGATGGGCCAGTGGAGGCTCGTGCCACTTGGGAGGTTAGGGGTGGAAACATCAGGGCTGACAGGAGTTACTGGGCAGCTGCAGTGAAGAACTCCCCCCCACACCTGCCGTGATGTTGTTAGCTGCCTAAAGCCAGGGTAGGGTGAGGTGGGTCAGAGATTGAAAATTGTCCTGGTGACCTTTCCAGAGTCTTCTTGACTCTCAGGATGGAATGAGGCCACAAGCTCCCAGTTGCACATTTCACATGATGGGCCTCACAGGTGATTGGCTTCTGGCCTGCTCCCTAGAAATTCTGTTTGGGGGCAAAGAAGCAGGCCTGGAGCTTCCCAGAGGGCTTTGAGGAACACACTCTGTCAGGGCTTCTAGGAACACACCCTCATAAGGATGGTTGGCCAGAGTCCTGAGATGCTGCTTAAAATAGAAGGCCTAATTTGGGAGTTACTTGGTGGCTTCTTGGGTTAAGGACCTGGCAGTATTACTGCTGTTATGGTATGGATTTGACCCCTGGCTCCAGAACTTCTGCATGCCTCAGGCACAGCTGAAAAATAATAAAAGGTTTGATTTGGAAGCCTCACCTGGATGCACCCTCAGGTGGATAATCATTGCACACCACAGTGGCCCTGCCTTGCTGGGCCAGGGTTCTCCCCCCCCAAAAAAAAATATTTTTCTCTGTCAACTCCCTAAATGTTTTTTAAAAAACCTCTGTCTGTCCTCTCACACATTGCCTGCAACATTTTCATATTAGAAATGCAAATACCCATAAGAGCACTGAATTATACCCTGAACTTCTTTATTCCCACATCAACCCCTTCCATTAACCATTTTATTAGACTTAGCATACATTTTCAAGCCAACCTCTGAAAATGTGCTCTACCAGGGTTTAAAGATTTGCCAAAGATGTAGATCCTAGTCTGTGAGGTACCTATTGACATTTGAAAAGTAACTGTTCCCTAACTTTATCTTGTGACTGGACTCCCACCTTTCCTTGGCAGGTCCCTGGATTGACTTTGGGGCTGCTCATTGTTTTCTTCTTGGTTTGATAATTCCCTGAGGGGGTTTATCCTGATGTGATATATTTTTATGCTTGTGGGTCTTTTATGAATAAGTCAAGCATATTTCTGTGCAGGGAAAATATACATAAACTGATTTGAAAAATTTCCTGTGACCTCAAGTCACTAAGTATTTAAAATAAATCATTTCTGGATTGAGAAAGTCCTATGGTCAAACACTATGAATACATTATGGATTTTTAGAAATGGAAAAAGGAAAATGTTACTGGGAGTTCTTTTCCTAGTGATGTGGTGGTTGCTGTTTTTGGTGTTTGGATTAAAGCCTTAAATGAACTTCCCCCTTTGGTGTCCAGGAGTCCATTACCCCAGGATGCAGAGGGAGCTGGAAGTCATTTAGTAGGTAAAGGACCCCAGGGGTGGCAGGGAGCTGCTGGGAAAAGGGGGATCCCAGGCTTTTCTGTAACTGAGGGATTTATGCCTTTAGTCTGTGCCCCTTTGAAAGGGTCCCTGGACCCATGTTTGAAGTCCCCTGCAGGGGTGGTTGAGATGTGGGTGAGATTCAGCCCCACCCCCAAGGTTCTGGAAGGTGATTCCCTCCTTGGGACAGTGGTGACACCTAGGTACAGTGACACTGGATGCCACCTGCCTGCTTTGCATGGCCAGGCCCTGTGGAAGGGGTGCCTGTCTCAGAGTGTCCTCACTCAGGGGTCCTTCCAGGGCTGTGTGGAAAAATGAGAAACAGAGCCCATAATCCTGGCACAGGCGGGGAGTGCCCTGGGGACAGCCAGGACCATTTCTCAGGGGCTCTGATGGACCCATGCTGTGTCTTGAGCCTGAGGAAGTGCAGGATGGGACAGGGGGTACTGTGGCCTGACAGATTAGGTCCCAGGAGGCCTGGGGCCCAGGAGAATGGTCACACACCATGAGCAGAGCTCAAGGTGGCCATGGAGGAGGGAAAAGAAAATTCAGCCTGGGAAGTTCCCATTGTGGCTCAGCAGTAATGAATCTGCCTAGTATCCCTGAAGACAGGGTTTTGATCCCTGGCCTCTCTTAGAGGGTTAAGTATCCAGGCATTGCAAAGAGCTGTGGTGTAGGTCACAGATGTGGTTTGGATTCTCCATTACTATAGCTGTGGCCTCAGCCAGCAACTGCAGGTCTGATTCTACCCCTAGCTGGGAATTTACCCATGCAATGGATGCAGCCCTAAAGAAAAGAAAAAAAAAGAAAAAAGAAAATTCAGCCTGGGATCCCTACCCTGGGGATGAGGAGGACTGTGTGAGGAGCAGAAGGGGCACTCCTGACTGCTTGCTGACCCCCTAAAAGCACATGGCATGGCAACTCCTGTCTGGGATTTTTTCTTCCCTCTCCCTGTTCTGCCTCCTTCCCAATTTTGGTGCACTGTTCTTTGTCCATGCCATCATTGGCAGGGGTCTGCCATGCTGTAGACATTTGCCAGTGCTGCACATGGGGCCCTTCTCCAGCCATGCAGGTCCCAAGGAAGGGACCTTGCTTCTCTGTATCCCAGAGTTCTGGAGGGTCAATGGGTTCAGTGTCCTGTCCTGGTGGATGGAAGTCATCAGTGAGTTTAGATTTCCCCTCAGCATGTATATTCAGTTCTTAGAATTTGCAAAACCAGTCGGGCCACTGGTCTATACTTTCTTGGCCTCACCATGAGGGTTCAGATCCAGGCCAGTCCAGAGTTTTCACTCAGGCCTGGCATCTCCCTGCCACTGGCCCCTGGGATTCAGTTCCTGGCAGGTGGCATGTGAATTTACATCCACCAAGATGAATGTGGAATATTTGCAAAGCTGGCACTTGGAGAGTGGTGGGGGATGGACAAAGAAACAGATTATTTTGTGAACATGGAGCCAAGATGAAGCTAGAGATGGAGTTCCTGAAGCTGTTTGCAGTAAGCCTGATGTGTGGGGTTAATGTTTCCCCAAACACAGGGTAAATGTCATGTTCTAGGTTCCCAAGAGTTTTAAGGCTTCCCTGCTTTCCTGTCACCAAAAGCTAAATGGATGGGGTGGGGAGTGACAACTGTGGAGACAGGCAGTTCCTTTGGCAATATTATAAGGCAGAGAGGCTATTTTCTGAGACCATGGGGGCTGACTACCTCCAGAGGGACCAGGGGACAGAGACAGGATTGGGGGCCAGGGCAGCCACTGGGAAGGTGTTTACTACCCAGGAGAGTTCTCCTTTCTAATCTGGGTGCCTGCACTTCATTGACTAATTGCTCTGGCTAGAATCCTTTGTAAAATATTTTTTGTTTGTTTGTTTTTGTTTCTGTTTAATAGCTGCATCCATGGCATATGGAAGTTCCCAGGCCAAGGACTGAATCCAAGCCTCACCTGTGACCTACGCTGCAGCTGCAGCACTGCTGGATGCTTTAACCTAGTATGCTGGGCTAGTGATCAAACCCTTGCATCCACAGTGACCTGAGCTGCTGCAGTCAGATTCTTAACCCACTGTGCCACAGCACAGCAGAGGGACCAGGGTACAGAGACAGGATGGGGTCCAGGCAGCCACTGGGAAGGTGTTTACAATGTACATGGACATTGTACATTGTCCGTGTACAATGTTGAATAGAAGTGGTGAGAAAGGGCATCCATATCTGGATGATATCTGGGGAAGCCTCCAGCCTTTCACCATTAGGGGTAAAATTAGCTGTGGGTTTCTTAGGGATGCCTTTTATTAGGTTGATTAGATCCACATCTAGTCTTTGTTGACTGTGCTTGTTTGTTTTTTGTTTGCTTTTGGGTTTTTTTGGGGGCCACACCCAGCATGCAAGTTTCCCAGGATCAAAACCATGCCACATTGGCAACCCAAGCCACAGCGGTGATAATGTTGGGTCCTTAACCCACTGAGCAATTGGGGAACTACTGTTAAGAGCTTTTTATCCTGAAGCGCCTTTGGAAATTGTCAAATGGCTTTTCAGCTTCCACTGAGATGATCTGCTGCTTTTTTGTCCTTTATTCTGTTAAGAAGGTATCTTACATTAATTGATTTTTCCTTGTTAACCCAATTTTGCATTCTTGTGGTAAATCCCATTTAGTCATTGTTTATAACCCTTTTTATATGCTTCTAGATTCTTTTTTCTGTTATTTTGCTGAGCTTCTTGAGTGTATGTGCATATGAGTTATGGGTCTGTAGTTTTCTTGGGATGGTATTGTGGTAATGCGGGGCTCATGAAAATATTGGGAAGTATTATCTTCTATTTTGGGGGAAATTATTGTGATGAATTAATATGAGTTCATTTTTAGGTTGAAGTATTTTTGATTTACAGTGCTATGTTAGATTCAGGTGTACCACAATATGATTCACACACACACACACACACACACACACACACACACACACACACACATTCTTTTTCATATTATTTTCCATTATGGTTTATCATAGGATATTGATAGTTCCCTGTGCTATACAGTAGGACTTTGTTGTTTATCCATCCTATATACAATAGTTTGCATCTCCTAACACCAAAATACCACTTTATCACATGCCCTCCCTCCCCCCTCCCCCTTGGCAACCACAAGTCTCTTCTCTATGTCTGAGTCCACTTCAGTTTCAGACAGGTTCATTTGTGTCATATTTTAGATCCCAGTAGGATAGTATTTGCTTTCTCATTCTGACATCACTTAGTATGATCATCTCTTGGTCCACGATCCATGTGGCTTCAAATGGCAGTACTTCACTCTTTTCATGGCTGAGTAATGCTCCATTGTATATATGGACCACATCATCTTTATGCATCCACCTACTGATAGCTGTTTAGGTTGTTTGCATGTCTTGGCTTTTGTGAATAGTGTTTCTGTGAATATTGCGGTACATGTCTATTTTTGAGACATTAATTCTTCTTTCAGTGTTTGGTAGACTCATTTCTGTGGCTGTGGTGTAGGCCTGCAGCCACAGTTCCCATTCAACTCCTAACCCCTAGCCAGGGAACTCTTTTTTCTTTTTTAAGGAAGGCATGGCTTTAAAAAAAGACAAAGAAAAAGAAAAAAGAAAAACAGAATTTTCTTCTTTTGAAGGCTGAATAATCTTCCTTTGGATATGATGGACCATATTTGGTGATTTGTTGCTTCTGACTTTTGGCTGTTGTGACTAGTGCTGCCATGAATAAGGGTATTCAGTCTCCTGTCAGAAAGCATTTTGGGGGGCATGTTTGATGTAAGTTTGAGAAAGACAGATTTATATATTTATATTAAACTAAATATTAAAATTTAGTTGATTTATAATGGGCCAATTTTTGCTGTACAGCAAAGTGACTTGGTTTTATATATATGTTCTTTTCTATAATCTTTTTCCATCAGGGTCTACCCCAGTAGGTTCACTATATTTCCATGTGCTATATAGTAAGAACTTGTTATCTATCCATTTTAAATGTAACAGTTTGCATCTATTAACCTTAAATTCCCCATCCATTCTTTCTACATCCCCCTTCTCCTTGGCAACCCCAAGTCTGTTCTCTATGTCTGTGAGTCTTTCTGTTTTGCAGATTGGCTCATTTGTGCCATATTTTAGATTACACATAGAAGTGGCACCACATGCTTTTTGTTTTTAACTTTCTGACTTACTTCACTTAGTATGAGAATCACTAGTTGCATCCATATTGCTGCAAATGGCATTGATTTGTTCTTTTTATGTCTAAGTAGTATTCCAGAGAGCATATTTTAAAGCAGTGACCATCCCAAGGCCCATCTGGTCCTGGTATCCCAAAGATGAGTTAGTCCTGCCCACTCAGGCTGCTTTCCTATGGAAAGAGGTGCACCTATCTTCTCCACTAAGCAGGGGTGACCCCATATGTTGGAGACACAACCCATCCAATTTCCAGGGACCCCCATTCTCCAGGGAGGAAAGGCACTCCTGCTGGAGACCCTGGATCACTCCTTTGTGGTTTTGGTCCAGGTCCAGGGCAGGAGTCAGTTAGGACTGAGTCTCAGTGTATGGTGAGCTTTACTGAGGCTCATAGGTACAGGCTACCTGGTAAGAAAGGCATTTAGGTGAGAGTGAATATAGGTAAAGTTATAGTAATATGAATATATGTGTATGCATGTCTGTTTCAAATTGAAAATAACCGTGGAGCCAAACCAGGAATTTTCTAGGGTGGTGATGCTGGGCATTAACCACACATTCCCAAGGGATGGTTTTAACAACCAGAGCCTCTGGTGACACATAGGACCAAGGCTTGCTTCTGAAAGTTCCCTTAGAAGCTATGGATACCAGCTGTTTCTCACTTTTGGAGGTGTCTTCCCCATCAGAGTATCTGGGGAGTCTTTTGTGAAGAATGCAACATCTGAACATGGGTCCACAGCCCTGCCTGCAATTTTGGCAGCATCTTCCTCCTTCTCCCAACACAGTGGGCTGGGAAGACCCAAGAGCTATAATCCCAGGGGTTGCATGTCCCTGTGTATGTCCCCTGGCAGAGGAAGAAGGGGCTGTGTTGAACCAAGTCAGTTAAGAGCCTGGTGTCCAGAGCTCACTGCTGGTTTAAAGTCCACAGACACATCTGGCAGAGAGGGTCTCAATGATGCTGGTCTGTTGTCCAGTGGCCCAGTGGTCATTTTGCTCAAAGGCACGCTGCTGTGTGGCTTTACAGCTCTGCAGGTAGTCTTGACCTTGCTGCCTTCACCCCTCCTTAGACAGAACAAGGGAGAAGTCAGAGAGAATGGAATTCACCAGAACAAACCTATCACCCTGCTGGTGTATGAGATTTTGCCTGTCTCAAATCATTGGAAATAAAATTCAGAGTGTTTAAATACAAATTTTCCCTTTTTTTTCCTTCTGGAATTTCCCTTTTTTATTGTTGATGTTATTAGATTACCAATTATCATCTGTTTGTATAGGTAGCATGCTGGTATTTGGGAAGCACAGGAGTCAAGCTATGTAATTTTGTTGTGGTTCCATTGCCATGGATGTGAAAGTAATGTAGTTTACCCATCAAAGGCACAAGTTGGGATGTGGGGCAAGGCAGCTTGATGCCACTTTTTCTAAATATTTACAGTTCTTTTCTCTTTTATATTTATTCCTTTCACTTGAATGGAAGTTGTATATTTGCTTTCTAAGGGCTAACTCTCCGTGGGTGATTTTTTTTTTAATTTTATTGCAGTCTGTTTGATTGACAGTGTTGTGTTAGTTACTGCTGTTCAGAGAAGTGATTCAGTTATATATACCTGTACATTATTTTTCATCCCTGGATGTTTTTAGAGGGAGAGGCTCAGCTAATAAGAGCTCTATCACAGTCACAAAATGGATTCAAAGTAATAATTAATCAAACACAGAGGCAACAGCCAGCCACTGTGAGGATGGAATGAAGTTGAAGCCAGAGGGATCTTTCTCATGAGCATGGCTATCTGCAGTGACATCTTCCAAAGTGGAGACCAGCAGTGGAGAGGAGGTTCTGCAAAGGTACTCGGCAGCATGTTAAGGAAAGAAAAGGCAGAAAACTTGGTATTGACACCCTTCCCCCACTGTGGTGGCAAAGAAACCCCACAGTGCAAGTGACCTGCCAGTTGTTTCACAGAATCATTGGTTATTTTTCCTGCATGCATTCACAGAGTGATCATTTTGGGAGACACAGAGCTTCCCACACAGGTTTGGGGGGACATGGGCAGAAGTTGGACATGGGTCCCCTAGGTTGGGGGCAAGAGGCTTGTTGGATTCTCATGCTGATTGGGGCCCTTCTTCTCTGATGGCAGCTCCCTCAGTTCTCATATCTGCAGCATCCATTGGAAATGACTCCAGATGTGGTCCTGTGTACACCCCCACTGCCCAGAGAGACCCTGCAGACTTGGATGCTCCCCACCACCTGACACAGTAATGCACTACACACACCCCTAATCCAAAATGCCTGGTGGTGGCTGGGTAGGTCTAGTTGGGGGGGCACTGGCAGACTCTCCCCTTTCTGGATCATTCTTCCTTGTGAAATTTAGAGAAAATCCTGAGGCTCCCCCGAACCCCCTCTCAAGAACCTTTAGGTAAGTGACTTGAGCTTCCTTAAGTTGAATCCCCATAGACAAGTGTGATACAGCCAAGGTGTGATGCAGACTTCAGGCCAATATCACTCAGGCCACTGTCCCCTGCCTGCCCCTAGCTCTAACCTGAGAGGGAGCCCAGCCATCCTGGCATCCCTGTTGGCACCCTGGACAGCCCAATGTGTATATGGTCTTTCTTTTTTATTTTTAATTTTGCATTGAAGTACAGTTGATTTACATTGTTCCTTCAATTTCAGTTGTACATCCAAGTGACCCATTCTTTTTTTAATATATACTATTTTCCATCTTGTTCTATCCCACAAGTTTATGCTATACTGCAGGACCTCACTGCTTATCCATTCTAAATGTAGCAGTTTTCATCTACCAACCCCAAACTCCCTTCTATCCCATTCATTCCCCTCCCACCCCCACCCCCACCTGAGCAAACACAATTCTGCTTTCCATGGCCAGAGGTGGTGTTTCTGTGGCATCTGCATCTGGCACCCCTTCTGCAGGACTGGCTCTGTGTGGCTCCCCAGCAGCCAGTGTCAGCAGCAAAATGGGAGAGAGAAGTAATTGGTGTGACACCCTGGCCTTTCTTCTGTGACTCATATCAGACCAGGGCTGGAGGCATCTCAGAAGGAGCCTGTAGCCCAGACCCCTGTAGGGGGCTACTGTTGGGGACCAGCTGCCCAGTGTGTGTGAGTGAAGTACACTTGCCTCAGGAGTCCCAGGCAGCTCCTCATTCTGCTTCTCACTCAGAGAGCTTGTCCCTTGAGAGCTCATCCACAGGGAGCACAGGACCCTGCACAGCACTCTCTCTTGACCCAGGGCATTGGCAGCTGTTCTGCACAGCACAGATGGGAAGTGCATGGGATCCTGTTACCTGCCTGGGGGTTGTCTCTGCAGCAAAGCGACCTAGGGCCAGGACATGTGCTTACAGCCAAGGCACTTGCCCTTGTCCTTGGGTGCAATGGTTTCCAGATTTCCTGTGTGGTTTTTGACCATTGTTTATGGATTGACATTTTTTACTATTGTAAAGATAACTTGCATTCTGGTAAATTAATCCAGATGTAATTTTCCCCACCCTGCCTTGTAACTCAGCACCTTAGAACTACAGCCACTTATGGGAATGGATATTCAAGGGCCCCCAACCCACCCTTGTGTTCAGGGATTCTCTCAAAAAGCTCACAGAAGTCCAAAAAGCTTCTGTGGTTACACTTCCTGACAGTTAAGGATCAGATGAAAATCAGCTGATCTGGAGTCTCATGGGCCAGTGTCCAGGAGGGACCAGGCACCAACCCCCCATCTCCAAGGTGAGACCTACAAACACCACCTGGTCCCCCTGAAGCCTGTGTGACAGCACAGTTGAGCTATGGCCAGTTCAGGATGCTCCCTACAGACTCAAGTCCAATAATTTTACCAGGAGTCAGTCATATAGGCCTGGATGCCCACCTGCATGGCCAAACTTAGTCTCTAGCCTTGCTGGGGGGCCCAGCCCCAGGCCCCCCACCATAAATCATGATGTTAGTGCATACAGTCTGGTGTCACTCAAGACCTCAGGTAGACAGAAACAACCCCCTGAGGAAGTCATTCCAAAGGCTCAGAGCTAACCTCCTAGGACCAGGCAAGGGTGTGGACAACCCATGCCTGCTGCAGTCACCCTTCACTGCACAGCACATTCAGAGCATTGGCTCTGGGTCCAAGAAAAACTCTTGGTTCTGCTGTGAATCAGTGCTCTGATTTAGGTGGTTTCTCTCTCTCTTTTTTTCTCTGTTTCTTACTGGTAAAGTAAAGCTGATCTTGGGAGGGTCCTAGATGAGTGTGCCATTGACTAAGGCCAATCCCAAGGCCTTTGTGAAGGTCAGCTCTCTCAAGCAGCTGGAGTAGGCTTCCTGACCCAACCATACACTCAGCTGTCCTGTATCCCTCGTTGTGTTTTGTCATACATGAGGGAGGAGAGATTGCTGTGCCCCTGTGGCAGTCCTGCTGCCTCTGTCCTCATCCCATCTGTTCTTGAGTTCCACCTGAGAAACTCAGGGAGACAGAGGGGCCCCTCTGGAGCCCTGCAGGTGACAAGGACCAGCTTTGAAAAACCATGGAGGAAATGCTACACAGTAAAACTGATCCATTCCCTGGGATCCCTGGGGACTGGCCACTCCCAGGAAGAGGTTCATGGTTATGAGTGTGGGGTCTGGTTGTTCTGGACTAGGGGCACAGCCATATGTCCTTCCTTTGGCTACTTATCTAAGGTCTGGGCTCCTTGCTGGGGAAGGTCCTACTGTCCCCATCCTCTTTCTGAAATGCTTTCTGCAGTGTGCCACCACCACACTGCAGCCCCCTGTCCTGCCAGACAGAATGCTCTGGAAGCATGAGGGACTGGTATGTCTGGGCCTGTGAGTTCTGGGATGACTATCTGTGAGGGCCAGGAGGCAGTTTTCAAGAACAGGGTGATCTAGATAGGGCACAGAGCAGAACATCAAAAGAGGCCTTGCTCATTAAACAGCAAAGGGATTATAGTAACCACCCACCCATGAGCTCACACCTCAGTGGACAGTACATTCCCCAGCACTGAGGTCTGGACAGCTTTGTCCTGTCATGTCCAGGGTCCAAGGGCCCCCATGCAGGCCTGGGACAACTCCCATGGGGCAGGAGGGATGCACCTGAAGAGGCAGCCTGGCCTGGGGTCTGTGCTAAACATAGAGTTGGGAGACATGGTTCTAGCTCTCTCCCTGCCTGGCTGTGGCCAGGCTATAACAGTGGGATGGATTTTTGGGAAACTGGTTACATGCAGATTTAGCAGTGCTGAGCCCAGCAGGGTGAGCTTGCCACAGGTTGTTTGGCCATGGTAGCCAGAGCAACATCAGAGGTCCAGAACCACCTCTGCTCCAGAGGACTGCCTCCTCTGAGGAATTTCAAATTTAACACATGGACGCTTTGGACTGTACCCCAGGAGGTGACAGGTGTCAGGATGGAGAAAAGCAGGATACTGGCCCCAGAAAGCTGTGGTGCCTCTCAAAAGAATGATCCCTGTGAGCCCAGAATCTTGCATCTTCCCACTCAGAGAAAAGAACAGTATTGACTTGAGATGTCTGATTGTCTGTAATAAACCATACTCTTTCTAAAAATTTGTTTTATTGAAAGTTGATTTACAATTTTGTGTTAATTTCTGCTGTACAGCAAAGTGATTCAGTTACACATATACTAAATGCATATGCATGTATATGTATACATTCTTTTTTATGTTCTTTTCCATTACAGTTTATCATAGGATATTGAATATAGTTCCCTGTGCTATAGAGTAGGACCTTGCTGGTTATCTGGTCTATATATACTAGTTGCCCCAGCTAACCCCAAACTCCTGTCCATCCTTCCCTTGGCAACCACAAGGAGGTTTCTGTGTCTGTGAGTCTCTTTTGAAATTAAGTTCATTTGTGTCATATTTTAGATTCCACATGTAAGTGATATCATATGGTATTTGACTTTCTCTTTTTGATTTATTTCACCTAGGGTGATAATCTCTAGTTCCATGCATGCTGCTGCAAATGGCAATATCTCATTCTTTTTCATACCTGAGTAGTACTCCATTGTATATATGTACTCCCTCTTCTATATCCATTCCTCTGCCTATGGACATTTAGGTTTTTTCCATGTCTTGGCTCTTGTGAATAGTGCTATACTTAAAATTGAGGTGCCTGCATCTTTTTGAATCAGAGATTTGTCCAGATATATAGCCAGGAATGGGATTGCTGAATCACAGCTCTATTTTTAGTTTTTTGAGGAACTTCCATACTGTTCTCCATAGTGACTATACTAATTTACATCCCAATCCACAGTGTGGGAGCATTCCTTTGTCTCCCAACCCTCCCTAGCATTTGTTATTTATAGACTTGTTAATGACCCCTGTGAGGTAGTACCTCATTGTAGTTTGGATTTGCATTTCTCTAATAATTAGAAATGTTGAACTTTTTTCAGAGGCCTATTGGTCATCTGTCTTTGGAGGAATGTATATTTAGTTCTTCTGCACAGTTTTGATTTTGGTTTTGGTCTTCTGCATATTTTTGGTTGGGTTGTTTGTTTTGTCATTGAGTTGTATGAGGTGTTTCTATATTTTGGAAATTAACCTGTGTCAGTTGCATCATTCACAAATATTGTCCCCAAGTCCATAGATTGTCTTTTCCTTTAATATGGTTTCCTTTTTTTTAGGTCATTTGATTGACAGTAATCGTGTGATGTTCCTCCTCCTGGGTCTTTTTTGCAAAACATGATCCATATCCTGGCTCCTCCCTGACTTCTTCACAGCCATGCTCAGAGTGACCTAAAAGGCTGCTGCCAGGCTTAAGGCCTCCCAAGTCCCCCAAATAAAACATACATCTCAGCTTTTATATTGTGCTTTTTTTGGGGGGCCACACCTACAGCACATGGAAATTCCAAGGGTATGGGTTAAATTGGAGCTACAGCTCCTGGCCTAAGCCACAGCAACAGCAATGCCAAATCTAAACCACACCTGAGACCTACAGTTAAGCTTGCAGAAACATTGGACCCTTAACCCATTGAGTGAGGCCAGGGACTGAACCTGCATCTTCACTGATACTAGTTTGGTTCTTATCCCATTGAGCAACAATGGGATCTCCATAGATTGTGTGGTTTTATTTTTTGTTGGTTTGTTTGTTTATGGCTGACAGCTGGACTGAGAGCCTAGTTCTACCTTTCTGACTCACATGAAGTAAGCTGTGGATGGGATCAAGTTGGGGATGGGATGCAGTCCATTGCTGGCAAGGGTTAAAAGCTGATAGGGGGAGGGTGGAGAGTTCCAGACAAGGTCCTAAGGAAGAAGGAACCCATTTCCTGTGATCTTTCTCAGAGGCTTCTCCTAACAAGACTCATGACTCCTCTGCCTCCTTAGTAGGTGTCTGCTAGTTGGCTCCATCTGCCTGGTGAGACCCTAACAGGGTCCTGGCTACTTTGCAGGCAGCTACAGCATCCTCTCCACACGGCCCATCTGCATAATTCATAGCACATAAAATCCAGAATGCACACTCACATCTCCCTCAAGGAGGGCTCAGTGTGAGGTTGATATGGCTGCTGCTGGGGCTGGTGTCTGTTTGGTCAGAACTCCCTAAGTATCATTCCCATTATTGTTCCTGTGCTGGAAGCTGCAGTTGTGTTTCCACCCCTAGCCTTGTAACTTCCATATGCTATAGGTGTGGCCCTAAAAAGACGAAAAATAATGGCTTTAGGGGATGGAGACCAAGTCTAAAGTGGACAAGGGTCCTGGCCTCTGATATCCTGCCCAGTTGAGCAGGTGGGGTTTTCCCAGATGGAGGGGCAAAAGTGGTCCATGAACATGGCACCTCCCATGTGGGGCTCCAGCAGCCTGATAAGGGAGGCTCATGGGCCTGCAGCACAGCCCTTAGTTTTGGACCTGGGCTGGTCCAGCTGTTTGCTCCAAAGGATGCAATAACTCAGAGGGTCACCTCACACTGTCTTGGAGAACACAGACTCAGGAAATTGAGTAAAAAATATCTCCTGCCACATCAGTAAACAAAGGATGCTGTGGCCATCAAGCCATCACATTATAGCAGCCCTGAGGGTGATACCCAAGGGAAGCAAGGATGGCAATGAAGGGGTTGATCACCACCAAACTCTCAGACATTGCAGCCCCCCTTACTGTGCACCCTGAGGGGACTCAGGATGGAGAAAAGCAGGACACTGGCCCCAGAGAGCAGAGGGGCCCATCAAGGGAGTGATTTCAGTCAGTCCAGATTCTTGCCTCTTCCCATACAAAGAAAAGTGCTGAGTTCAATAACTTGTAATGTCTGTCTTTTTTTCTTCTTTTAATTAACAGTAATCTTTTCATGTTCCAGCTACCTGCTCTTTGTTGCAAAACCCCCTAAGTATCCTGGCTCCTCCCTTTCCTCTTCAGAGCAGCCCCTTAATGCCACCTGAGAGGCTGTGTCCCTGGCTTGAGTTCTTAGAAAATCCACTCTAATAGTAAATCATAACTCTCAACTTTCAGGTTGTGCATATTTTCCAGTCAATATAACACCAAAGCTGTTCAGCCTTTAGTTCTGTTAATGTCCCCATGGGATGGAAGCTTTACAGGACAGGGATTTTGGCTGATTTTGGCAAGTGGTCTCAAGCATCCAGGCAGAGAAACACCTGTTAGAAGGAAATGGTGGATCCTCTGAATGGTGGATGGGAGATTACCACTCAGCCATGCCAGAAAGACTTTGAGACTTCTGGATGAGCATCACCTTCCTTTTCAGCAGAAGGAGCCAGTGGCAGGCTGAGAGCCTTGCCAGGTGGGAGTCCTGGGATGGAGTTTGGGAACCACATCTCTGTGGCTGGCTTTACTTGCTGGCAAGTAGTACACTGATGCACATCTCCTATTGCTCACAAAGAGAACTTTCAGTTACTTGTGATTTTAGAATTAATAGTTAATGTATTAAAGGTACAAATCCCAAGTCTTAACATTCCTAAAGCTCATGAATTTATGGCTCATACTCTATTTATGATTCTCATTGATTATTTTTTACAATCAATAATAAGTGGGAACCTTGGGTTACAGTGGAATTTCACTTACAAAGTCAAATGCCCATGAATTCTAACCAGAAATTGTTTCAAGGATGAAGGTAATTCTTTCATTATTTCCTTAGTAAAGTATGACCTAATTATATGAAAAATTGGGGGGAATCTTAAGTTCTTTGAAACATTCTAGGGAGTAACCAGTTTTTTAAAATTTACAATTGCTGTGTAAAGTCTTATGTTTAAATCTTCCATTTGATTGCATATTTTGGCCAGGATAATGAGTATTAACAGGAAAGGGTATAAAAGTGAAGCCTCCCTCTGGGTTTAACATGTAATATTGTTCTGTGGTGTCTGTGTCGTGAGAACACTGAACCCTAACCAATTAACCTAGGTCCCAGTACTTGTCCCTTTGGAAAAAAATATCTGCAAAGAGATTGAGAGTGGTGAGTCAAATAGAATGTTTATTCAGAGGGAAGAGAGAGAAGATGGGGGGAAGCACAGGCTACTGGACAGCTCCAGTGGATGGAGGTGGAGTGGGCAGTGAGGTAGAGAGAGACAGAGACAGACAGAAAGAACAAGAGGGTAGGAGAGTGACACATACTTTGGGGATAGTTTATATCACATGTACAGGGCCTTCCTGCCAGGCTTCCTCTGGCCACTCATGCAGCTTCTTCTGGCCTGAGTGCACATCTGGCCTGACTCAGGGCCTCCTCTGTATGCATGCACTTCTTTTAGCCAGGATGGATTCAAGCAAGGGGTTTCTGGGAAGTTAATAGGATGTGCTATTGTCTGCTGCCCCTCCCTTCTCTAACCCACAAGGAAGCTTTCATTGAGTGTGTGTCCCCAAGCTCTCTTTAACCTCAAGAATGAGAAGTAGCTGGTCTCTTCCTTGCTCCTGCCATAATCTTTAGCTTGAACTTATCTGTCCACAGGGAATAGATTACAGTTGCTCAGCCTGGGACCCATCTATCTCCTGCTTCAATACTAGTTAGGTGCTTTTGGTTTCCTTATTTCCTCTTTCTCTCTTCCTTCCTTCCTCCCTCCCTCCCTTTCTTTCTGTCTTTCTTTCTCTTTTTCAGCTGTACCCATGGCATAGGGAAGTTCCTGGGCAAGGGCTTGAATCCAAACTGCATCAGTGAACTGTGCTACAGCTTTGGCATCTGTGACCTGTGCTCTAGTTGTGGCAATGCCCAATTTGCACCAGGCTGGGGATCAAATTGGACACAGATCCAACTTGTTGTTAACCTGCTGTGCCACAGTGGGAATTCCTTGTTTTTTTGTCACTTCAAGTCTTCTTGGAGTGAAGGAATCAGACCAGCATGGCAATGTGGCCCAGAGTCTCAGTCTAGGGTTGACCATCCACCAGGGGACTGGGACCATAACTTGTGTTTTAGCCTGTGTGTGGTTCTTTCTCTGGCCACTCCTTCCTGACTTAACAAGGTTGGGTCCTGCAGCCTAGCATCCCAAGACCCTGCTTCCTTAGAGATGCCTGGGGATTCTTAAGGCTTTGATTCTGCAATTCTAGCTTTACAGTGAATTTCCTTAATTTCTTGATGATATTTTGCATTTCTATGGCTCTCCTAAGACACTCCAGTTACTTCCAGCTTGGCTCTGAGATCACTTTATGCCCATTTCATCAGATCATCCACCCATGCCTGCAACATCTTATAACTTTATGAGACCAGGAATTCTGTATTACTCTGTATCTCTGTCACTGGTCCTCACCTTGAAATCTGCCTGCCACCCCTCCATGTCCACTCTTCAGATTCAGCAGTTAAGTGATGATTACTGGCTTGATTCTGGCTATTAATTTGAAATAAAATTTGAGTTTAAAAAAGGAAGTGATTCAGAAACCAATGAGGGGGTAATGTTGGGGTTAGAGATCATGTGGGCTAAGGTGACTTGTGGGATAGTTGAAGGTAGAGGTGGGGGGCTGCAGCAGACTTGACTGCCCCTTTCCCACACTCCCAAAGGGGGCTGAGTTGGGTCTTAGCACTGACCCCAGCACTGGGCACAGACTCTAACACGTGCCTGTCTGCCTTTCTCTTACTTACATCTGAGGCCCAACCAACTGCACACAGACCTCAGGTGCGACCTTGATGGCCACCTGAAGAAAGCTTTTCCCTTGAGTTCTCTGGACACCAACCCTTCTGGTTCACCCCACCCTGGAGTTGGTGCAGGTCCCTTTGGTTTTTTAAGACTTTGGGCTTCTCTTTGAGCTGTGATTTCCCTCTAACAAAATGATGATGCTCTTAGCAGTGATGTTGTGGGATGAGCCATGTCCCCCCAAATTCAAGTGCTAGTGTCCTAACCATCAGTGCCTCAGAATGTGATTGTATTTGGATTTCAAAACCAATCTTATGGTTACTATAGGGGAATCTGTGGAGGAGAGATAGGGGATTGGGATGATGGGAGTAACATATATATACTACTGCATAGCTTAGATGATTCACAAGAACCTACTGTATAGCACAGGGAAATCTACTCAATAGGCTGTAATAACCTATATGGGAAAGCAGAATGGATATATATATATATATATATATATATATATATCCATATATATATATATATGTATAACTGATTCACTTCACTGTACACCTGAAACTATAGTCCAAAAAATTTTAAGAAAAATAACCTCAAGTAATTTAACATCAAAATGTGAAAAATAAAAATGGTAAAACACATACAGACACAAAGAATATGGCTGTATTTGGAAGGAAGGCCTTTAAAGAGGTAAATTAAGGTAAAATGGGGTCACAAGGGAGGGCCCTAATCCAAAGTGACTTGTGTTATTCTAAGAAGGGGAATTTGGAGACAGATGTGCACAGGGGGAGAAGGCCATGTGAACATGAAGTTGGCCATCCACCATCCATGGGAGGGGCCTGCAGTGGGTCCTTCCCTGGCAGGCAGATCACCCACAGAAACCACCCTCCCCACACCTTGACCTTGGAGTTGCAGCCCCAAGGCAAAAAACAGTAAAGGTCTGTTGTCACCCCACCTGTAGCACTTTGTTCCAACAGGCCAAAGTGACTAATATAGGCACCGCGGACCCAAAAGGGACAGAGCCCTCCAGGCAGAGAGTTCACCACAGGCAGGCAGGAGGCAGTGGTATGCTGATGGCCAGCTGGATAGGTGCTCTGGTCCTGGTGGTCTGGCAGTTCCCTTTGACCCTGGAGAAGTGGCAGGTATTACCAAGTCTCAGTTCTCCCCTGCTGTGATGGTGGTTCTGGCACTTCCTCTGCCTGGCATCAGGAAGAGTCTCACTCTAGCTCCTGCTTTGGGATATGGAACAGCCCTTCAGACAGTAAGTAAACCAGGAAGTGTGTATCTCCTTTGGCAAAACATTAAAGTTCCCTTTGACTTGAAATTATTGCAAGGCTGTGATGCAGTGGCCCAGAGTCTGTGGATGGGAAGCCCTCCCACCTGGCTCCTGTGATGGTCACCATCTTTTCAGATGCTAGCAGTTTGGGGGATTGAGTATAACATGATGGAGGCACCTGGCTTAGGCACAGCCTCAGCTCAAGGTTGCCTCTTGGCATCACCCAGGATATATCAGTCTCTCTGTACACCTGACAAGGTGACCTTTAGGAGTATTTCCTTACTCCCTTTTCCTTGTCTTGTTACTTTTCAGATAGCCAGGTTTGGTTCTCCAGATTTTTTAAGATATTAAGGAAGAATGAGTGGCTATGCTTTTCTCTGCACAGGATGCTAACCTTTGACAATGTCTGTTTCCCACTGAAGCTGTAGTACTTTAAAGAAACCATTTCCTGGGTGCCCTGCACACAACTTAATTAAACAGGCTTGATTGTGTTCTCTGGGGCTTGCTTTTTCCTGTCACCTTTATGAGCTGATACCTGTTGATGGCTGGATAGCAAAACCCTAGGAAAGAAAAAGCCTTAAGTTTATAATTTCCTTGCAATTCTCTTGCAAATGTTCTTAAGTATAGATTTTCTTGCAATTTGCATTGGTTAAGTGAACATTCTAGTAATGACTGAAAGCAGAAAGTATAAAAATTGATTGAATAATATTCATGATCAAGGGAAGAATTTCCAATTGAGGCTGGTGCAGGCTATTCCATTAACCCATGACTCGAGTTTCTTTTCATTTATGGCACCGTCATGAAGGTTCACAGTCTAGGGACAGCTTGGGAGGTCAGAGCATTGTCCTGTTCCATTCAGGGGGACTGGCCAGCCAGCAGTCTGGGTGAGAGCTCACATTGGTGGTTGCAGATATGTATCCTGTAAGCATTTTTGGTGAACCATCTCTGCCTAACTAATTGTCTGTAAGGAATTTTGCTGGAAAGATAAAAGTGGGACATTAACAAAGATGTAATGAAACATGAGAAATGAATAATAAAACTTAAAAGACTATCTCAAAATGCAAAGTGTTTGCATACAATTAACATGTGTATAGATTCTCAGCAGTGCTGTACAAATGCTTGTTCTGCTGTGTGGGTTGTAACTGAGCCCTCATCTTCCAGATCATTATTTTTCCTGCAGGTCTTTTGGTTGTTGATTTGTCTCCTGTTTCATCATCACACTTTTCATTTTTCTCTAAAATTTATTCGTTTATTGAAGGAGGTCTCAGTTTCCAAACTCTAGGATGTGTGTTCTCACCTGAGCAAAGTGAAACAAAAAGGAGGCTTGAGGACAAGAACCCAGAACAGGGCCATTAGGAAAGCTGTATGGTTGATGGCTTCAGGCCCTACCCAAGCATCTGGTCCAGGGTCTGGGAGAACTCTGTTATCCTCTTTCCTCTGAGTCACTGGGTTCTGGCATTGGCTGTCATGCATGTGGTCTGGCATCTTCCAGGGGCTCAGCCTTCATCCAGGTGGAAGCTGTGCTCCAAGAACTCCAGGGTTGGCAGCACCTTCCTTGACTCTATCACCTGATGGACCGAGGAAGTGACCCTCTCCCACTGGAGAAAAGTTCAGGGTGGACCAGTGCACCATCTGGACACTGTCCTGTTCACATTGATGAGCCCACTATCAGAGCACACAAGTTCTCAGCCAGTGAGGATGGGCACTGCTTGAGGATATAGGATCACAGAGGACACTGGACACCAGCATTGTGTATCCCATCCCCATGCCTAGTCCATTTGACTTTCATGCATTGTCTCTGCTGCTCTACCTGGTTGCCAAGGCAACTAACCTGGCTGAAGTTATTTGCATCTTCCAGTGATTCACATCCCCGTGCTTCCTCCTATGTCACCTCTGATCATGAACTGTTTTCCTGTCACCTTGCACAGACTTCCCCCTCCCCAGAGGGAAACAATCTGTTTCTGGAAGGACCCTCGTGGGTCATGGTTGGAAAAACCCTTAGCCTAAAGTGGAACCTTGTGTTCTGGGGGGTGGAGAGCTGGGGGTGATTTTCTGGGCCATTTTGCTGATTTGGTGTGGGGGAGGGGTGCAGGGGCCAGGCATTGGTTGTGGTGGGGGTGCCCCTCTCCTGTTCTGAAGACACTTCGAGGAGCTCCCCACCAGTGTGTCAGTGGTCCTGTTGCAGCTTCAGAGGTGGTGGAACATCCATCAAAGTCTTGTTTGTTCTCTCAGGGCAAGGTGGTTGAAGGCTGTGCTCAGTGGCCAACCCTGTCTATCAATTAGCAGCACAGGCCCGCCCCCACCTCCCACCCCCACCCTTGGAGCCAATTCTAGTCTAGCTGAGAAGCAGAGCTGGGATTCTCTCCTGTCATCAACCCCTGCTTGAGGAAAATTTAAAAAACCCTGAAATTTAGGGACTTAAAACAATAACTGCTTTATTTGAAGTGGCATACTAAGTGAAGTTAGTCAGACAGAAAAAAACAAGTATTATATCACTTATATGTGGAATCTAAAAAAGAATGATAGAGATGAATTTATTTGCAAAAAAGAACGTACTCACACACATAAGAAACAAACTTATGGTTACCAAAGGGGAAGGAGGGGATAAATTAAAGAGTTTGGGATTAGCAGATATAAATTACCTTGTTTAAAACTGATAAACAAGGTCCTACTATATAGCACAGGGAACTATATTCATTGTCTTCTGATAACCTATAACAGAAAACAATCTGAAAAAGAATAGCTGTCATACCCCAGAAACTAACAAAACATTGTAAATCAACTATAGTTCAATAAATATAAATAAAGTAACTTTTATGGAGAAAAAAGGTTAAAAAAAATTATTGTCTTAGGACTCTGTGGGCTGGTCTTCCATATGGGGTGAACTGGTGGTATTCAGTCCCCTCCAGAAGTCCTGGCTGTCCCCAGTCATTCTGTGCTTGGCTTTCTAGGGCCTGGAATGATAGGCCCCTTATATGGGATCTGGTTTCCAAGAAGTGGGCTGTTCTGAGAGGGGGTTGGGAACCACAGCTCTCCAAAGGCTCAGCCTCAGAAGTTGCCTGGCTTCATTTCTGCCACCTCCTATTGGACAAAATCAGCTGCTCACCCAACCAAGATTCAAGTAGATGGAAGTAAGGCTCCACATCTTGATGGAGTGACTTTGCAGAGTTTGTGGCCACTGTGAGTCCACTACACTGTATAAAGCCTAATGTCTGCTTAATACAACCTGGTAAGTGAGAGGCTGCTGTAAAGTTGCTATGTAACCTCATCACCTCTGAAGTCATCCAGTGTGGGTTTTATTCCTGCCCTCATTGGCCAACAGCTGTTTGACCTTGGAAGCAATTTGGTCTTGCTGTACCTTTCCTTCCATAGGATACTACAAGATGGCACAGTAGTACCTGCCCCACCAATTCTTGTCCACATCTAAGAGTACCCATGTGAAGCACATGGCCCTTGATTGGTATTAACTGTGACTGGAACCCACTACTCAGATGGGGAGAAATGCATCTACTGGGAATACATAACAAAGGAGCTGGACCTTAGTTGTCAGTGTATTTCCCTGTGGAGTTGAAAGATGGAGGGGTGTGGCAGGCAGTAACTGAAGTGCACAGACACCTCCCAGTGTCAGACCTTTGTTGGTGACACTGTGGAAGTGGGCAGGATGGCAGGAGCTGGTGCAGGCAGTCCTAGACCAGACTTTGGTGATGGGCAAGGTGATAGGGGGTTGGATCTGTGAGAGATGGAGGAGGTCGAGCAGCCTGCAGGTCTGAAGGTGGGCTAGGGTGTGGGGATTTGAGATGTCAAGGGAGGTTCCTTAATTCTTATTTATTTATTTATTGCAATATGGAAGTTCCCAGGTTAGGGGTTGAAAAGGAGCTACAGCTGCAGGACTATGCCACAGCCATAGCAATGAAGGATCCAAGCTGCATCTGCAAATTACATAACAGTTCACAGCAATGCCTGATTCTTAACTGACCATCCCAGTCCACTAAGATCAGAGATCCTTAATAGGCAAGAATTCTTATCTTTTGGAGGAACTCAGTTCAAACCATAACAGCATTATTATCTATGTTTTGACACTCAAAATTTCTCCACAAGTTATGTAGTTGCCATGGTTTCTATCACACTAACAGGACTGCTGGGTTGGGACGTTTGCCCAGGATAACAAAGCTAGAGTCATGGAGTTGGGTTATAAACCCAAGACTTTCTGACCTCCAAGCTCCTGCTCCTTCTAGAAGATTCTCAATAGAGAGAATGCCAAAAAATTGGCATTTTTTGGAGCAGTATATTTTTTGTGCATGGCTGGCATATACACCACAGAGACTCAGCATCCACATCCCTATACACTGTGTGATATTGAACACTGGTTTCTGGCTTGTCCACAAATGCCACCCAGATCCCCTTGGAGGTGATTCCCAGACTGTGCTCTGCTCAGCACTCGCCTGCTGGCAGGATTCTTTATGCTTCCAGGGTAGGGGATGGGGGGATCCTCAGGCCCTCTTTGGATGTTCATATGTAAGGGACCTTGACTTTGGGCGTCCATGTCATTTGAACCAGAGGTCGGCAATTATTCCCTGAGCATGAATTGGTGAACTACTCACTGTCCCACTTGGTCACACTTATGGAGTTTGTTTGCAGTGTTGTAGTTTCCAGATGTTCTTCTCACTCAGCCAAGGGTGGGCAGGGGTGTGGCAGGCAGTAACTGAAGTGCACAGACACCTCCCATCCCACCCTACATCCTGAGAGGTGTTCTCAGTCTTCCTTGAGAATTCAGCCTTTGCCATTGGAGAGGGACAAACTCACATTCAGGCACTTGGGGTCAGCTTTCCCAGCAGTGGGATCCAGGCTGCTTGCTGAAGTAAGCTCATTGCTTCGAGTAGCTGGATCATATTACCCAGCAAGGAGGAGTTCACCCACCCAAGGCAGAGGCTCTGCAAGAGAGTAGAGCCTTTTGCATCCTTGGGCAAGAAGAATCCCCCTGCAGAGAATTGATTTCAGCCTCACAGCCAGAGAGAGCTTGAAGTTTCTGAATGCTTCTACCCTGACCCAGCTCTTGTTGATTGTTCTGCAGTAGAATAGAGTTTTAATATGATAAAAATTAGAAGTTATTTTCAGAAATGGATTTCACCTCTCATTGGTCTGCCTGTGATTTGTGAGTCTCACAGAAGAGACCTGGGAATGTGACCAAGTAATGTCACTCTGGTTCTTAGCAGTGCTGCTATGTCTTTGAAAAGTGTTCATGCTTGGTTTGCAGACGCCACCGATGCTGTGTAACTTTTTCCAGAAATTAACTTTCATGACAACTGATAGGATTTCAGAATCAGAGCATTTTTCATAATTGCTTTTCTTTATGGTTTGGGAGGACTTGTGTCAGTGTTTTTAGAGCTGTTAGGTACCCAATCAGGCACAGGGGGCACATACCCTTGTGCCCTGGTCATTCCCATTGGTGAAGTTGTGAGAGGGCATGTCCATCTGCATCTGAGGTGTCAGATGAGAGCAATCCATGTGAAAGTCAAGCCACAATGTGATTTTCTTGAGTACCTAGTACCTGTCACCAGAGAAATTTCTATGGGGAATTATTTTATGTGTGATTTAATGAGAAAACACTGTGCTAACTACAGAAGATGAGGTGTAGCCTCCTTCTAAGTCCAAGTGACTTTGCCAAGTCATCTCAGTGTCCCATGCTTCTGAACCTCCCCTGTGTCTGTGGGCTTACACATTGTAATCCTCAAATATATTTTATAAACTGAGGAGTTTCCCCACAGACTTAAGAATTATTCCCTCTTCAATGAGAATTGACCTTTGAGCTCTCAACTCTAAATGTGGAAAGAAAGACACCATCAAATAATACCTCTTACAAGCAGAAAGTTTCCAGAAATCTATATAAGTCATTGGTGACACACTCTCCATGGTACCCACCAGAACACAAAACTATTCACGTGTGTTTCCTCACTTACTTTAGTGCCTGGCATGATGTCTGCAGTGTCTGAACCTAACGAGATGATGAGTAAAAGCTTAGTGGATTGACATTCTCCATATGTAAGAATAAGACTTCTTCTCCAGACCATAAACCTGGCAGAAATTCAACTACCCCAGTTCTCCCACTCTGTTTATCATTTCTCTCCACATTATGAGAAACATAATTGGACACTGAGAGGAAACTCTCCACCCTTTAATACATTCTGACACACTTAATGAAAACACTTAATTGCCACATGGAAAACCTAAGTACTTGCTCATTTACTCTAGACAATTAGTGTTTTATTAATTGATTTTTTCTTCAAAATTATGTTCCACATACAATTTAAAATTTTCCTAGTCAGTAAATATATATCTTCTATATATTTCTTTTTTGTTTGTTTTGTTGTTGTTGTTGTTGTTGTTGTTGTTGTTGTTTGCTTTTTAGAGCTGGACCTGTGGCACATGGAAGTTCCCAGGGTAGGGGTCGAATTGGAGCTATAGCTGCTGGTCTATGTCACAGCCACAGCAATGCAGTACCAGAACTTCATCTTTGACCCACACTATAGCTCATGGTCATGCCATATCCCTGACTCATTGAGAGAGGTCAGGGATCCAACCTGCATCCTCATGGATACTAGTTGGATCCTTTCCACTGTGCCACAGCAGGAACTCCTTTGGACTTATTAAAAAAATAACAAAATAAAATTTTAAAAAAACCTTACTGTAGTTCCTGCTATGTTAAAATAGGTTAAGATCTTACTGCAGCAGTTAAGATTGCTCTGGAGATATGGGTTCATACCCTGGCTTAAGTCAGTGAGTTAAACAATCAAACTTTGTTGCAGTTGTGTATGTTGTAGCTGTTTCTCAGATTCAGCCCCTGGCCTAGGAAATTACATATGCTATGGGAGCAGCCATACAAATTAAAGAAAAGAAAAAAATTTCTTGCATAGATGTTCACTACCAAAAGATCTATCAAGCAAAATAAATCTTCATTTTCAAAGTTTTATGTATGTATGTTTTTATTTTTGCTTGTTAGCACTGCACCCATGGAATGTGGAGGTTCCCAGGCTAGGGTGTCAAATCAGAGCTGTTGTTGCTTGCCTATACCAGAGCCACAGCAACACAAGATCCAAGCTTTTTCTGTGACCTACACCACACACAGCTCAGGGCAATGCCAGATCCTTAACCCACAAGTGAGGCCAGAGATCAAACCCGCAACTTCCTGGTTCCTAGTCAGATTCATTTATGCTGTGCCATGATGGCCAAGAGCTTTATTTTTTAATTATCCAAAGTGAAGATTCTATGCATATGGGAACAAAATGCAGCAGCTCTGTTGCATTCCCTTATTCTGAGGTGGGGTTGCCTAATAGATCAGAAAGGAATATAGTGTACATAAAGTAACTTTAATAACTTGCTTAACTTTACTACAATTTACTTAACTTTAATGTGTTACACAGAATTAAGGAAAGTGTTTTAGAAGTAACCACAAATAAATATGTTACCTTTTAATTTTTCTTTGGATCCACACTATAACATCTAGGAATAAACCCTAAAGAAATAATTATTAAAGGAGAAAAAGTAATACTCACATATATGTCAACACAATCATTAAGAGCTGGTGAAAATTTAGAAATATTGATTCTTCAACAATAGAGAAATGGATAATTAAAATAGTGTTTCTCTTTGATTAATGTACAGGTGTTTTAAAAATTGTGCAATATAAGAACATTCTTAAGTAGTATTCTTAAATGAGGAAAATTTTGGATGCAAATTTTGTAGTATTATTCTGACTAATTTAATTATAACTATTTTTATTATATTATATTTTAAATTTATGTCAATAAGAAAAAATATCCTAAAATTATTTTTACCTCTAAGTTGGTAGTATGGTATGTGTGTCTATAGTTTGTGATGCATTGTATACTGAAAAAGGGATTTAACTGTGAGATGGGTGAGGATGAAGGGTGATTTCCTGATATTTAAGATTCATTTAAACATGAGAGTCTATAATTATACAAGTTATATAAGAAAATCTCACCTACAAACTTTTCTGACCTAAGTTCTTGGCCAGGACCCCAGGCAGCTGCTAGTTCCCCAAGAAAGAGGTTTTTAAGATTACAAATGCCAACTACAACTCAGCTTCCATGTTTCTTTGTTGATTTATAAATGATAACACTGGATAAGTCTTAAAAGTGTTACCATGAAAAAAAAAAAAGTTAAGGATCCACCATTGCCATGAGCTGTGGTGTAGGTCAGAGAGGTGGCTCAGATCTGGCATTGCTGTAGCTCTGGTATAGGCCGGCAGCAGCTGCTCAGATTAGGCCCCTAGCCTGGAACCTCCATATGCTGTGGATGCAGCCCTAAAAAGACAAAAGACACACACACACACACAAAATTGCTACCACATATCCTGCTTTCAGGCAAATTCTATAGTTTCTTAACTGAGGCTAATTGGACCTCAGGTGTTTTATCAGCCCTAGCAGACCTTGCCAACAACACAATCATTCCATATAAGATAAATGAACAGCAGATGAGAACTTTTACAGCATTCAAATATAATTTTGAATGTCTCCTTGAGTTTTCATAAATACAAAAACAATATGACAAGAAAAAAAACAGTTAACTCATAAATTTAGGTTTTTGATACTACACTTGAGCTTATTGTGGAGTCTGAATAACTAGTATTGTGGAAATTAAGCATTTAGGAGGGAAACTACCTGATTTTTAAATGTTATTATAATAATACATTTTTATTTGCTAAAACATGAAAGTATCAAATATTTAAATATTGTTTTCAAATATAAATTAAGTGATAATTATAAACCCTATTAATATACTGGCACTTCACATCAGGTAAAGTTTATAGTACTTCTCTATTTTTTTAAATATGTATATATATATATATATATATATATATATATATTTATAGCTGGTTTAAAGTGTTCTGTCAGTTTTCTACTGTACATCATGTTGACCAAGTTGCACATACATGTACAGATTCATCAGAAGTGATTAGACATAGACATGTGTTAAGCTGTCAATTTGAGATCTTCCTTTCTGAGGAAGACCTGTATTGCTATGAATTTCCCTCTAAGCACTGCTTTTGTGGCATCCAACGGATTTTGAGAGGGTGTGTCATCATTATCATTTTTCTCAAGGATATTTTTTAATTTCCTTCTTGATTTACTCATTGACCCATTGGTTTTTTAGTAGCATGTTTTTTAGTCTCCAAGACCTGTGTTTTTTGTCATTTCTTTTCCTGTGGTTGACTTCTAGTTTCATGCCATTGTGATCAGAGAAGACACTTGAAATAATTTCTATACACTTAAATTTGTTGAGGTTAGCTTTGTGCCCCAGTTTAATGTCTATCCTCAAGAATGTTCCCTGTGAACTTGAAAAGTATATATATTCTGATTTTTTTGGGTGGGTGTGATGTCCTAAAAATTTTTATTAGGTCTAACTTTTCTATTGTGTTATTTAGGATCTCTGTTGACTTATTAAGATTTTCTGTCTAGAGGATCTGTCCACTGATGGGAATGGGGTGTTGAAGTTTCCTACTATTATATTCCCATTGATTTCTCCTTTTATGTCTGTTATTATTTGTTGTACCTATCTGGGTTCTCCTATTCTAGGGGCATATATATTGATGATTGTAATATCCTCTCTTGAATGGATCCCTTGACCATTAAATAGTGTCCTTCTTTGTCTTTCTTTATTAAAAAAAAAGTCTATTTTGTCTGACATGGGCATTGTAACTCTTGCTTTCCTGTCATGTCCATTGGCATGAAATATCTTTTCCCATCCCCTCACTTTAAATCTATATATGTCCTTTGCCCTAGGATGAGTCTCTTGAAGGCAGCAGATTGTAGGTTTTGGCTTTTTTTATCCAATATTCCACTCTGTGTCTTTTGATTGGAGCATTCAGTCCATTGACATTTAAGGTGATTATTTATAGATCATTGATAGATTGCCATTTTAGACCTTGTTTTCCAGTTGTCTCTGTGTTTCTCTTTTCTTCATTTCTTTTTCTTTTTTTTTTTTTTTTTTTTGGTTGGATGGTTTCCATTTATTTTATGATTGAGTACTTTTCAGCTTTTTTGAAAGTGATGTTGGGTTTTGATTTGTGGTTGCCCTGTTACTTAAGTATGTTAACCCCTCCTATATCTGCTTGCTTTTACCTGATAGCCCTATGGGCTCAAACACATCATTTTTTTTTTTTGTCTTTTCTAGGGCTGCACCCATGGCGTATGGAATTTCCCAGGCTAGGGGTCTAGTTGGAGCTGTTCCTCCTGGCCTACACCAGAGCCACAGCAATGCCAGATCCAAGCCCCATCTTCAACCTACACCACAGCTCATGGCAACACCAGATACTTAACCAACTGAGCTAGGCCAGGGATCAAACCTGCAACCTCATGGTTCCTAGTCAGATTCATTAAACACTGTGCCATGCTGGGAAATCCAATCATTATTTTTTTTAATTTAAAAAAGAATCTATTTTTAGAGGGGGACAATTGTAAAATTTTGATGTCTGTTTTATTTATTTGTCTATTTATTGAACGTCTTCATATTTAGATCTGCATGCTGGCTTATTTAAGTGATCGCATTCCACTTGTGGTTTCCTCCTTTCTATTTCTCCTTTCTTTTTCTTTATTATTATTTAGAGAAGCCCTAACAGAATTTCTTTTGGAAAGGTTTGGTATTGCTGTATTCTTTTAGCTTTTGTTTGTTGGAGAAATTCTTTATTTCTGCTTCTATTTTAAATAATATTCTTGATGGGTAAAGTATTCTAGGTTGCCAATTTTTTCCTTTCAGCACTTTAAATATATCTTGCCACTCCCTTCTGGGCTGTAGTGATTCTCTAGAGAAATCAGCTGATAGCCTTATGGTAGTTCCCTCATAATTAATTCTTTGCTTTTCTCTTGCTGCCTTTAGAATCCTCTCATTAACTTTTGATATTTTTATTATAATATGTCTTGGTGTGGGCCTGTTTGGTTTCAACTTGTTTGGGGCTCTCTGTCCTTGCTGTATCTTGATATGAGTTTCCTTTAGATTTTGAAAATTTTCAGACATAATTTCTTCAACTATATTTTCAATCCCTTTTCTTTTTCTTCTCCTTCTGGAATCCCTATTATGCATAGATTGGCCTACTTTATATTATCCCAGAGATCTCTTATATTTCCTTCATATTTATTCACTTGGTTTTCTGTCTGCTGTCCTGATTGGGTGGTTTCCATTATTCTATCTTCGAAGTTGCTAATTCATTCCTCTGCATTATCAATCTGCTCTTTATTTCCTTTAGCTCAGTTTCCATCTCTGCAAGTGAATTTTCTAGCTATTCTTGGCTCCTTATATTTTCTAGTTCCTTTCTAAGGGCAATGATTTCTGATTTCATCTTCCTTGTGTTTTTCTTTTTCTGTGAGTTTGAAGAAGCCAAACTGTATTATTGTAAGGCTACTTCTCTGCAAGTGTACCCCTTTGTATTTGAGAGTGGGTGTTACTCTTTATTGTTGTTGTAGGAGTTTGATTATTTGCTGTCTCTTTCGTCAGTGTGATCAGGCTGCTATCCCCAGGATGCTCAGTGTGTTTTCAGGGAGAAGGATGCAGTGGGTAGGGCCATTAGTCTGTGCCTGGTTGTTGGGCTTTCACCAGCAGCAGGGACCTGCAGGAAGCTGGCACTGATACTCCTAGTTGGAGGTCCCTAGGAAGTGATAATGAGCTCTACAAGGTGATAATGAGATCTACAAGGTGACCAGAGCATTTGGAAGTAGCAGCATCAGGTGTGTGAGTTCCCAGGAGAGTGAGAGCAGCAACAGCTGGTGTTGAATTGCAATGCCCTCCTCTGAGGTGATTGGAACTACAGGTGGTGCTTATTCAGGCACCCCTAGTTGGAGTGGGCTATGATGATCTCTAGAATCAGTGATAACTGTGGTGGTTTGCCCCCACCACCTGTATACCATGCAAAAAGCAACCCAACTCACTCAGCCCACATAGGAGGTGCTTCACAGACTGGTCCCTAGTTGCAGGATCCAGGGAAGTGACATAGATCAGGCATATGTGTACTTCTTGGAGCATTAAAAAGTGGCAACAGCAGGGCCAGTGTGTTCCCAGGGGTGCAAAAGCACCAACAGGTGGTGTTTGGTCACAGTGCCCTCCTCTGGGTGCCTTTGATGTGATTGGGGATGCAAGTGGTGCCTGTTCTTGGACTCCTAGTGGTGCCAGGCCACTCCCACCTCTGGAGCCAGAGATAACTGTGGTGGTTTGCATCCACCTCCTGTTGACCATGTAAGGAGCACCTCATCTTGTTGAGCCCCACAGGAGGTGCTACACAATCTGCTATTAATTGCAGATTGCTGGGAAGGTAGAGTGATCAAGCATCTGGGTGCTTCCAAGAGCCCTTGGCAGTGGCAGCACCAGGGCAGGTTTGCTTCCAGGGGAGAGAGAGCAATAACAGGTGGTGTTCCATCATAATGTTCTTCTCTGTGGTGCTGTCTGAGGTGGTTGGGGCTGCAAGTGATTTTTATTCAGGTATCCACAATGATGGTAGGCCACACCTACCTACAGAGTCAGGGATAACTGTGGTGGTTTGCCCCCACCTCATGCAGACCATGCAAGAAGCCCCCCTGTCCCACTTAGGCCACACAGGGGGTGCTGCACCCACTGCTCCTAGTTGTATGGTCTTGGGAAGGGACAGTGACCAAGTGTCTGTGTGCCACCCAGAGTGATTGACAGTGGCAGCTGCAGGGAGGGTGTGTTCCCAGGGGAGTGAGAGGAACAGTGTAGGGTGCTTGGTGGGCACCCACTTTGCCCCCTGTTGCCCTTAGCCCACATTAGAGGTGCCTGGCCACAAGTAGCTTGCACAAGAAGTGCCCAGTCCCTCATAGAGGAGCAAGAGGCTTCTGGCCATGTGCTGTCTTACCGAGAACTGCCTCATCTCCTGAAGATTAGTGAAGGGCTTCATGCCACAGGCTGCCTGGGCCAGAGATGCCCAGTACACTGCAGTCTAGAAAGTGGCCCCAAGATGTGGGCTGCCTGCACCAGAGCCATCTGGCCTGCCACAAGTAGCAAGCAGCTTCATGCCACAGGTGGCCTGAACCAAAGCTGTCTGGTCTGCTGCAGACTAGCAAGCAGCTCATTGACCCCTGCAACTCACGCGAGAATTGCCCTATCCTCTGTGAGCCTGCAGGCACACACACGGGCTCTGGCTCAAGGAGTTTCCTATGGGAGTCTGCCCCTCCTCCTCTCTGCCTCCCCAACAATGGTGCCTTGCCTCTCCTACATGTCCTGACCTCCTCCCAGGTTCCCTCTGCTGTGGCTTTCCACCCAAAAGTCTGTGGCATACTGATCCCCTGCCCTTGGTGCACTGCTCCTTAGCCCCTCAGGCTGTCCCCACAACACCAACCCCAGTCCTTTCCTGGGGACTGACCTCTGGAGTCTAAGGCTCAGCATCCAGCCCCCATCCCAAGCATCTCAGGCTGTGGTGTCTGGGCTGGTGCTTCAGGTGATCTGTGTGGCTATCACTCTGCTTTGCTGTTCTCAGTCCTGTTGCTGCACTTTTCTTGGTGACTGTGAGGTCCCTCTGGCTTGGCTGATCTTTCTGTCAGTTAGGTGGCTTCCCAGGGTGTGGATTCTTTTTCTCCTTTAAGGCTCCATCTCTGGAATGCTAGTGCCATCCTAATTCCTTCTTTCTTTCTTTTTCTTTTCTTCTCCCAGTTATGTCAAGAGTTTCTTGCCCTTTTTGGAGGTTTAAGTTCTTCTGCCAGCATTCAGCTGAAGTTCTGTGAGAGTAGTTTACATGTAGATGTGTTTTTTTTTTTTTTTGGTCTTTTTGCCATTTCTTGGACTGCTCCCATAGCATATGGATGTTCCCATGTAGGGGTCAAATTGGAGCTGTAGCCACCAGCCTAGGCCAGAGCCACAGCAATGTGGGATCCAAGCTCTGTCTGCAACCTATACCACAGCTCATGGCAACACTGAATCCTTAGCCCCCTAAGCAAGGCCAGGGATTGAACCCACAACCTCATGGTTCCTAGTCAGATTCATTAACCACTGAGCCATGATGGGAACTGCTAGTATTTTTTTTATGTGTTTGTGGGAGAGGGTGAGTGCAATGTTTACCCCTCCACCATCTTGCTCTGCCCCTCTCTAGTACTTGTCTAAAGTAGTTCTTTATTGTGCCAATTGTGTTCTGAACATGATAATGATAAAAATAGACCTATTCTTCAATTATGCTTAGAGATTATAAAATGCATTTATTTCAGTCATTTAATTTTAATCATACAATATCCAAATGGAAGAGGAAAATGGGCAATTAAATTCATAATTTATAACAAAGAAATACAAGACAGGGAATGCAAACCTCATTTGCCAAAGGGAAAAAAGAAGCCAGGTCATTAAATTCTGGGCCAGGATGCTAGTTGGGTTCATTACCACTGAGCCATCATGGGAACTCCTATAGTTAATTTCTATAATCACTGAGAACTTGTTCCTACAAAATAAGAATTCAAATAACATTTGAATAAGTATATTAGTTATGTGCCAATAGCATACTGGCAAGTATATTCTCTCTATATCATATTACACACTATCCTAGATACCAGTAGGCAATAAAGCTTTCTGAGAACAAAGTGATTTTATACTCAGGCATAGTATACAGCTATATAAAAAGAAAAGTTTCACTGAAGGAAAGAACTTTTGAATAACAGAACCAATCAACTAGCATTTTCTGGATTATGAAAGAGGAATAACAGGCAACTATCACGGACAAAAGGCCAAGAGGAAATACACCACAAAGTCAAAAGTCTGGGTACAGATGACAGTAACCCCAGTAAGCAGGTTGCCCATAACAGTGACAATATAACTAATAAGTAACCTTGAAATTAGAGTTTTCTGCAACTGAGCCCTGAGTCCTATTAGAATGAATTCAGTCACATTCATCCTGTCTTCTTTCATTTCAATGCCTATGATGAATTCAGAAGTGGGGAATTAACCTGTAAAGACAGTGTTTTCAAAAGCCATGTGATGTGTAGTATATATTTAGGTTTTATAGTTAAATCCAAAGCATGTTAATCATAGAAGCTATTTTCATCCACGGTGTACAAAATAAGCAGGCAACTTTTTTTTCTATTTCATAAAAAGAGTGAATTTTGAAAGCTGTCTGGTTTTGCAACTTACAAGAATGCTCAAATTCTTCTTCAGCACTTCTGACAGTTGTTTCCTGGTGCCTTTGTGGAGGAAAACCAGGCACGGGAACTCACCATGTAATAAACCTGGGTGCTACTCAGGCAATAAGAAATGTTGAAAACTCTTCCACAAATATTAAAAAAAATTATGCAACTTTTGGCTCTGCTTTGACACACTGTTGATACACAGAAGAATTCAGCCCCCCTCCTCCATCTAAAACCCACTTTAATACATCTAAGAGACATAGGTCTGTATCTTCTTCACTTCTTTATAGCCATCATTTGCTTCAGTGTCTGATGCATGTGGGTGTTCAATGAAATTAAGTGAATAAATGAATTGGAAGACTCTAATTTCCCCTGCATTTTCTATTTTTATTGCTATCTTCAAAAAGTACATTTACTCTCTTACTACAGAAAATTGAATATATCATTGGGATGTTAATTAGACATACTCCTCTTACCCACTGAGATCTCTCACTCTTTGCACAACACTGAGCAGCTGTTTTTGTTGATTTCTTCAGCCAGCTCTCTTACTTTCTGGCCAAATGTACTAGCTGAATATCAGAGGGAAGGTGAGGAAAAAAGAAAGAAAGGAAAAAAAATGGATTGCCATGGTGTTTATTGTCCTGGTTCTCTGTTGTGGTTTGTCTATGCCTGGATACCTTTAACTGAGGCTACATTTTTTTTTTGGATGGACCTCCTGGATAACTGAGATATCTCTCTACCCTATCTTCCAACACTTGGGGGAGTGCCCATTGTGACAGAACAGAAAGGAATCTGACTAGTACCATGAGGATGCAGTTTCAATCCCTGGCCTTGATCAATGGGTCAGGGATCTGGTGTTCCCATGAGCTGAGGTGTAGGTCCCAGATGATGCTTGGATCCTGTGTTGCTGTGGTTGTGGTGTAGGCTGGCATCTATATCTCCAATTGGAACCTAAGCCAGGGAATTTCCATATGCCACTAGTGCATCCCTAAAAAAACAAATCAAAAGAAAGCAAACAAGAAAAACAAACACACAAACAAAAACACTTGGGAATTTGAAAGATGTGAAAAATTTCCCTCTGAGAATTTCCTATCCCCTCTCTCAAGAGAATTGGGAATAAGATAGTTATTTTCTTTACTTTGTTAGTTCAGTTAATTACTTATTACTCACCCTGTACATTTCTAATCTTCCCTAAATTTTCTAGTACAAAGAAGTATCATGCACTGAGCTCTTATTATTTGCAATCCCTTTTCATATTTCATCTCAACATAATTTCATGACATGAATACATTATTTCTGATATGTAGAGATGAAAGCTGAGGCTTAGAATAATTTATCTCACTTGTCCAGGATCCTGTAACAGTAAGTTGTGGAATTAAAAGGCTGTTTCGGTTCCAAGCTCTTAGCATCCTAATTTAAAAGTTCTTCAAAATCAGAAATCTCAGCAAAGTGCTGGCCATGATTCACCACAAGAAGGATATCAATCCTTTATTTAATAACATATTATAAATGAACTTTCTGAGAATTCATCTACATGGAGCTCAATATATGATCTACAAATAAGCAATAAAATTTTAGGCATTGAGAATTGAGTGGGTTATGAGAGTATCTATTTCATTCCCTTTATTTTGCATCAAAAGAAACTGAGACACAGGAAAGGAAAGTAACATTTCTATAACTGCACATTCTGATGCTGACAGAATAAAGTTAAGTATTTCCTAAACCCTAACCTCTTTTATTTTCCCCTACCTGGAATCACTGATGTACTCACTTGTTACAGTAATTCCAGCAAAAGCCATTGTTTTCTTTGCCCAAATGATCTATGTAATTACTTTCATGAGTCTCATCATTTTCCAAGTGAGACCTGCCCCGTAGGGAAAATATGTTAAAAGATGGTAATCAAACACATCCTTTGACTCTGTGTTCCAGCTTTTTCTCATATAAAGAAAAATCACAGAAAGAAGAGATGAATGATGCAGGATTTTGAGCTTCCATTTTCCACATGGATTTAGCCCGTCTCTCCATTTTATTCCTAAATCATAATAGCAAATTGTGTGGGGATATGACAGGACTTACTCTTTCATAGCACAAGTATTTGGTGCTGATTTTTCCTATTTTGGAAAAGGAGATTTGTTCCAAATACTTCTACTCAGTCCTTTACAACAATAAATTTACTCAAGCTTCTGGGAACCAAGATGGAAACTGAAGCCCTCTGAAGTCTACTATTTGTGAAGAACTGGTCTACTATGAGAGTGCTGTATCAATTTTCTCTCCCTTTATTAAAAAATTAATTAACATAAACTCAGTTAAGTGGAATTGGAAGACCAGAAGGAAGAACTTTTATGCCCTGTAACATACCAGAGCCCAGCATGAATAAGAAACACTTTTTCCTTGCAAGGTGTTCAGCCACTGAAGATCCATGGGCTCTTTATTTATTTACTTAACTCTCCAAACTCTCTCTTATCCTCTGTAAACCATTCTCCTTTTCTTGCCTTGATGGAGATTATGTATGGCTGGTCATGGTTTCAGGCCTCAAATTGAAATTCTTGCTGATCCTAAATACACTCATCTTTGTGCAAATAATATCTAGCATTCTTTTTGTTTCAGGTCAAGAACCAGTTAGGATGCTGGTATCCTGCCACCCATGAGTGAGTGTTAGCTTAGAACATACTTCATGGAATCTTCTGAATGTTTTGAGTATTTCCATTTGAACAGAGCACAATTTTTTGGTAAATGCTCTGATATTTCTCAGAGGAAGGGTAGGTTGAAGTACCACATCACTTATTTTGGATGATATTCCAGATTTCTTACTCAAAAGTATATGATATATTATTTATTTCAAAATCTATGGATATGGAAATGATCCACCTTTGACCACTGGATGAAGAGCCATGATTGTTTTGAATCAAATCTGGTGATTCATTCATTCTTGTCTTGTCACCAACTCAGATTACATTTCACCATCACCATCATCATTGTCAGATTATTAGCTATGGTTTCCACAACAAAATACTACTGACTGGTGAACTTAAGTAACAGATATTTCTTTTCTCACAGTTCTGGGGGCTGGACCTCCAAGATCAAAGTGATGACAACAGGGTTGGCTTCTAGTGGGTCCAACCTCCCTGCTTGTAGATGGCTTCGTTCTCACTTTACCCTTACATGGCCTTTCCTCTAAGCAAACAGACAAATAGTAATTCTATTCTATTATTTCCCCATCCTTATGATATTAAGAATCAACAACTCTTTCAGTCTCCACTGTTCAAAGCTTTCAGCCTATACATCTGGTATATGCATAAAGAAGTTTTTAGATAACTTCAGCCTCACCCACTTTCTTTTATTTATTTATTTATTTTGGGCCACACCTTTAGCATATGGAAGTTCCCATGATAGGGATCAATCAGAGCTGCAGCTAATGATCCATGCTGCAGCCACAGCAACATGGGATTTGAGCCACATCTGAGACCTACACCACAGCTTATAGAAACACCTGAGCAAGGCCATGGATCTAACCCATATTCTCATGGATTGGACTCATTTACACTGTTCCACGATGAGAACTCAGACCTTAGCAAATTTGTAACTGCAGCCTCATCAGAGATTCTGAGCCTGAAGTACCCAAATGAACTGATCAAATTCCAAACCCACTGGAACGATCTGAGATAGTAATAAATGTTGATGTTTTAAACCACTAAGTTTGGGGGTGATTTCTTTATAAGGCAATGGTGTCTGAAATACTGCAGTAATTTATACACTCGAGTATTAGATAAGCTAATTGAACTAGATGGAAAGTGGAAAAAATAGAGAAATAGATATTTTGCATATGCAATCATTTGTATTGCTGGGTCGTGTGACATAGATCATTGTTATAGAATATGTTTCAGATGATTGCCTCTTTAAAAAATCAATTCTTGCAAAAGTTGTAGAAAGGAAAGTTGCTTTGAGTCATAATGTGATATTGGTCATTCTTTTCACCCACATTTATGGTCACTGTGCACTGTGGCAGACAAATGCTCTGTATAGCCTCAATGAGCAACAGGATCTACCTGTTACCAACCCTTGTCTGGCTCTGTCACTGCTGAGTGTACAAAATTCCATTGGTAAATTCCATCACTAACTCCCTCATAGGGCACAATTCTCTAGAGAAAACAACCAGAAATTTGTGGCATCTTAGGTCATTAAAACTCCTCAACCTGGAAGTACTCTTGTGGAAAATTGGGTGAAGGATCCAGCGTTTTCACTGCTGTGGCTCAGGTCACAGATAAGGTGTGGGTTTGATTGTGGCACAGTAACTTCCACCTGCCATTGGCACAGCCAACAAGCAAACAAATGAACAAACAGAAATAAAAAACAAAAACCCTTTCAACTTGAGGGAGACAGCATCTTGCAATGATATATTATGAGTGTATATTTGTTCCCTCTTATTGTAGTTCGTCTGCTGGCTTTATTATTCATGGAGCAGAATGCATGACCTATTGCCAAGCTACTCCACTCACCATCATCTCTAACAAGTTCGCACATTATATAGTAAATAAAGCAAATCACTTGTCATCATAGAATTCACTGGTGTCATTATACCTCCCAGCACCATGAATAATTAACTGAGTGGAAAACTGTCATTTTCTGCTGAAGACAGAGCTGTAGGACCACGTGGGATGCCCTATTGTGAAATGGAATGTCCTCCTATATGTTTAGCATACAGTATGTGCTCAGTAAATTTTGGCCATTTTGTACTTCATGCTAGCCATACTCACAGGTGAAGACCCTCATGCAAATGAAATTCCCCAAGTGAAGCCTTATATTGTCCCTTCTCATTCTAATAGCAAAAAAAAAAAAAAAAAAATCCATTTCCATGCATGATCCAAAAATTCTTCAATTTTTTTGTCTTTTTTTTTTGCCTTTTCAAGGGCCACTCCCTGAGCATATGAAGATTCCTAGGCTAGGGGTCTAATTAGAGCTGTGGCCCCCAGACTACACCAGAGCCACAGAAACATGGGATCCGAGCCACATCTGCAACCTACACCACAGCTCACAGCAACACTGGATCCTTAACCCACTGAGCAAGGCCAGGGATCAAACCTGCAATTTAATGGTTTCTAGTTGGATTTGTTAACCACTGAGCCATGACAGGAACTCCAGATTCTGCAATTTTTGACTGAACATGCTACTTTATTCTGGAACAAGACCCTGTTTCCTATTTGAGCTCTAGTAAAGCCCCAGACTTTCTTGGTCCAAAAGCCATGAGAGACAGCTCTGGGTAAGGACATGAGGTCTCTGATGAGGATGCATATGCAAATCTTTAAGAGGTGGTCTGTTCACAGATTTCCCAGCAATAGGAGCAATACATGATTCTTTTCTAAAGAGGAGATTCATAATACATTACCATAGTCACCATAGTCCACCCCTCATGCCACTTGAATCCATTTCCTATATGCACTGTGAGCATGTCACCCCTAAGGTCCTGTTTCTGAGGGTAACTTAGAAGAGATGGTTAGAGGGATGAACTCTGTCTTTTTCTACTGCAGTTGATCTTAGAGCTGCATCTTATACTCCTCATCTTCTTCCATTACTGCCAATTCTATTCTGGCTTCACTTTTCACCCACAGCTCAACTGATCTCCCTACCTCATCTGGAGGTCTAGTCCAGAACCTTACCCATACAAGGTCTAATCACTTCTTCAAAAATAGTCTTCCTGACACCACTGTGTTTTAGCATCTCCTTTTCCACCTAATATTCAGGACAGTTACCTCTGCCAGTGTCATACAAAGAGCCTCTTCTCTGAATTACTACAGATTGCACTCCTTCTAGTCCTCAGGGTGTAAGATTTAAGCTAAATTCAACACTGACAAATGGGATGAGAAGAAGAAAGTAAAGGATTTTATTATAGTATAATTGATCATTTTAATCAAATCATTCTGAGGCTTTCCAGGATTTTGGAGTTTGCAGTTATGTAAGCCAACCAACAAATATCCTTACATTTAAAAACAATTTCATTTGACTTTTTTATTTACAACCAAAATTATCCTAATTGAAACATATTTATTTTTGTTGTGGCATATGGAGTGTCTAGGCCTGGGATCATATCTGAAATGCAGTTGTAAACTACTCCATAGGTGCAACAACACAGGATCTTTTAATCTACTGTGCCACACTAGCTATAAAATATGTGTCCTTGGTGCTTTCAACCCTATTGTGCTACAGTAGGGATTCCATATTTTATATTGAAATATCCTTATTTAACTATATATGTGACATTGGGCTAACTTATGTCTTGTTAAGCATTTGCATTCTATATCTATTTCTGGGCCACTATATGATTTTAATTGTAATGTTATAATTTGTGTTGTCTTCTAGAATGACTCATTACTCTTTTAAAAGTTAAATGCAATTTGCATACATTTATGCTTTTAGGTGAACTTTTAGAAACAAAGAACTAGCAGACATAGTTCATTTTTATATGGAAAGGAATACAGTATAGTTTTACCATTTTCCCCCAAAGATACAGATGTAACATACTGTCATACTTTTTTAAAAAGAGATTTATGTATTACCATACCTAAAGTTAATTCATTATATTGACAACTTCGTAATAGTTTCTGTCTAAAAGGAAGAGGCTCGGGAGACTATGCAAACTGTGGTAAATAGAATTCGCCAAGTAGAACTGTTCAGATTAGCCAAACAAAAGGGCTTAGAGCAATCAGGCAAGTTTCTGGGAATAATATGATCCAAGATCATTAGAGACATGTTACAAACCCTACCAAATTCACCACTACCATTCTTGCCTCATAGTTACAAGAAAGAAATGAAAGGAGTTCTAGGAGATTTATACTGGGAAATTATTCATGCTTTGCCATTGGAGCTCCTTAATACAAAAGCTTACATGTTTTTCAAAGTGTCTGCTCTATGAACACTTGCAGCTGGATGACTGAGGCAGAAGATGAATTCTGCCACCCTGTGGTGAACACCAGGATTTGGGATTCAATACTTTAGTGCTACAAGTAGCTAGATGCATCTCATTTGAAAGACAAATCTTAGAAGCCACTGGATTTTTGAGGAAAACTTAACTTCATCACAAATGCCCATTGTGTCATGAATAATGTCAAAGGGTCATTTGCAAAATGATGGAGTAGCATTACAAATCTTAATGAAATTGAAATAGCATATCCTGTCATGGCTGTACTGGTCATTGCCCGACAAGGGGCATTGGCTTCACTTGTCATGGGTCAGGAGGGTTGTCCTGGACCCTGTGGCTGCATGTTCAATGTGCCCGGGCACGACTTGTGTCTGGGACCTTGGTGGGGCTGCAGGGCTAGGCCTGCAGTGTCAACTTGAGGGGGACCTTGGCTCATGCTGTAGGGTCAAGTTTCCAACACTCAGGCTCAAACCCGATGTCAACTTCACTGAACACCCATAGTTCCTGGGGATTTTGGGAAGGGAGGTCCATCTCCAGGGCCACATCCAGTCCTGAGGTATGCAGAGGGATGGGAACAGGCAGGACAGACTCAGAGACTCTTGGGCCCTCTGGGGAGTCCTGATGCCATGCTCCCCTCTTGATGGTGTTCTTCAGCCTGTAGGCAGCCCTGGCTGGATGAGGGTCTTGGCTGCTTGTGCTGGGCATGTGGGCCAGGGAGAGCTGGCCTGTCCCCTCCAGAGAGTTCCTTGATGCTTACAGTGATGGGGCAAGGCCTGGGTTCCAGGGATGGTCACTCCAGGACTAGGGGCCTCATGGGGAACTCCTCAGGTTCTACTAGAAGTGAGTACACCAGGTCATTGGCTCCCCCAGTCTCTGTGGTCTGTGCAGGGTGGGGCTCCTGGTGGCCCAAATGGCCATGCTGGCCCCACCCTGAGAACATCCTTTGTGCCTGGGAAGGTTAGGGTTAGTAACTTCAGAGGCTGCCCTGGGCCCCAACCCATACAGGCCAAGCCTTAGAGCAGATGAGCAGGTGGACCAGGGGAGTAGGAAGGCCCTGGATGATCCACAGGTCAATGCCCTGGAAGGGGTGTCAGGAGGGTACCCCTGCTGAGCCCACCTTGAGGGAGTAGGCCATATTTCTTCCTTTGCAGCTCAGTCATTGAGGCTTGTACCCATTTGATCAGAGTGTCATCATCCAGGGCCCAGGGCTTGGAGATGGAGGACTGGAAAAACTCATACAATCCTCCAGGGGCAGCTTCAGGAGGTGTTCTGGGGATAAAGATGCCATCAGGCCAACAGGGGCACCACTGAGAAGGTTCAGCCCCCACCCTGTGGCCTTTCCCTGGGGGCAGCAGGCATGTTCTGCTGGGCCCAAAAGAGCCAAGGCAGTGTCACAGCCAGAGACTGGCCCCATTCTTGCCGTGTGTCCCAGCGCACCTGCCTAGCCTGTGTGTTGACTGACCCACCTGTGTGGCCTAAGCAAACCAGGCTCAGGCTTACTTACTTCTGTGCAGCTTGATGACTGTATAGGGCATGGCCATGAGCATTCCCTCCCGCTCCAGGTTATATGCATCCAATAGTCCCAGCATGAGTTAGAATGGTGTCTGTGGGGACAGCAGACCCAGGAGGGGAAGTTTGAGCAGGGCATGAGGTGTATGTGTCCCAGAACAGGGTAGGAGCCCCCACCACCTCTGGGTCCTGCAGTCCCACAGGCTACCTCCAAACAGGCCCTATAGCTCTTACCTGAGTGGACTGAAGAGGTCCCCACCAGGCCACCTGGGGTTCTAAGGGCCTGTCCTGCACTTCCACTGACATGGAGATAAAAGACTGCTCCAGGCTCCACAGGAGCTCCTCTGAGGGGCCTGGGGCTGACTGCAGGGTGGGCACAGGCTTGCCTTCCTCCTGGGCTGACCCAGGCTTCCCTCCAGGAGCCCAGGGGAAAATGTCTTGACAGAGGACCCCAGTTACCCCCTCCCCAGGGCTCTGGGCTCCCCCTGGGATGCCTCTCAGGGAACTTGTCTCTCTGGGCACACTTACATGGTCAATGAAGCATCGTTGAATCCATAGTGTAGTGTAAATTGCTGTGGACATGTATTCCTTGTCCTGGCAGAGGCAGGAGTGACCAGGGCTGCCCTGCTTGGCTTCAAAACAACCCCTGGAGGCCCCATGCAGCCTCCCCCCTGGCCAGTGGACCCCAGCTCAGGCCTGGCCACACCAGGACTGGGAAGATGAAAGTTCAGCCAGGCCAGGCCCTGTGAGGGCCGCTTCTACTCACCAGGTGCTGCTTCAGCTTGGGGAGGGTCCTTTCCAGAATCTTGTCATGATGGGCCTGCAACCTCTGCAGTTTCGGGAGCCCCAGAATGAAGAAGCCTGAGAATCCACAAGAATCACCCCAAAAGAGTCAGAGATGTATCTGGCAGGGGTTCATGTGCCCTGGGAACCCAGGTCCTCCTCCCTACACAGTGACCCTGGTGTTCAGGATCCACCCCAGCCTGGCTAGATGACTCTTCCCAGATAGGACTTGGTTGCCTTTGAGGCTTGGGGTGGCCCAGGGTTGAGAACCTGCTCACTGAGGCCCAGCTTGGCAGGTGCCCAGTGCTGAGTATCAGGCAGGCATCTGTCTCTGGCACAGGCTCTCTAGACTGTGCCAGTACTGTGTGGCAGGGAGTGTGAACCAAGGGATGGGGTGGGGTGTGCATGAACATCTCCTGGGCCTGGGAGTCAGGTGGGGGGCACAGCAGGGAGAGGCTGCCATTTGGGCCTCCTCTGATTAGGGGCTTGGGGTGGGGTTGCAGATGGCCCAGTGGTGGCAGAAGAGAGGCAGAGGGACCATCAGGGATGGAGTGGTTTGGACAAGGCCAGGGCTGAGGGCTGTGGCTACAGGACCCAGAGGGCCATGGGGGGAGCCTGTGACCTTTGCTGATGGGGAGATGGACCAGGTCATTCCCTGCCAGCCCCACAACTGAGGGAATTCTGCGGGGAGACTCCTGACTCTGAGTAACATCCAGTTTTCCGTGGCATTCACCTACCATGCATGTGTTTTGTTGTCCATCAGTTGGGCCAGTGCCCAGAAAGCATCCTCCTCATTAAGAAATATGAGCAGGATGGTAACAATCTGGTTCATGCCCTGGCAGTAACCCACCTCCTGCAAGAGTCAGACATGGCTGCTGGGACCACTTTGGAGGCCTCCACCACCCCCTCCCTGTGACAAGTTCCCACTCATGCTTGAGCACCATCCAAGGGCCCCCTTTCCCAGATGAGGCATGCTCGGTGCTGGGAACCAGAGAGATTTGGAAGTCCTCCTGTGAGGGGAGGTGGTCGGTTGCTGACTGTGGTCTGTGTGGGCCCAGATTTTGTTTGGTGGTGGTGTGCGGGTGGCCCAAGGCCCCATTGTGGGCAGCCTATGGGGTCCTCTCAGCTTGTGTTCCTTGAGGGATTATTCCAGAAAGAGCAGATGGGGTGGGGAGCTGCCTCCCATGGGCCACACAAGAGTTGGGTTGCTAGGAACTCTCAGCCCTGCTAAGATTCTGATTCATAAAATGGCATTTCAGGACCCAAACTCAAGTGTCACAACCACAGCAATGCTTTATAGGCCCATGTGAACTTGCTATAAAACATTTCTAATCTCGTGGGCTGATGCAGCCCAGGTCTCATGTGCCATTTCTGTCCTTAAAAGTGGGGTCTGCATGCCAGCCATCCATGTCAGTTTAAGAGCAGAGCTCCCCTTGCATCATTTCTGTGGCCATGGGAGCTGGAATCCAGACTGGTGCCAATAGGCCACTGAAGAAGCAGGGCCACTGTGGGATGGCTGACCAGGGGTAGGTGCCCACTGTGTTGTAGACAGAGTAAGCTGCGAGCACATTGAAGAGGGCTTGCTGCCTGGCAAGGGGACAATGGGGCTTTCTATAAGCACCTTCCACTGGTCAAGTGTGTGGTGCATATGGGACACTGGATGGGGCAAGGATTGCTAATGTAGGATGGGGTGATAGAATTGCAGGTTCCATCCCACTTTACTTTTATAAATGATAAAAATTGTTTAAAAAAGTAGACAAACATAAAAATGAAGTGCCATTTTGACTCATCTGACTCTCACTCCATCCTCCTGTGTCAGGTCCAGCCTGCTCTCCGCTGCCCAGTGCCCCTCCCATACCTGCAGGGGTTCGTTTACTTCTGAGGGCACAGCCAACCTCCCTCAGGGCCACTCCAGCCCTGTGTGCTCCCACTCCTGCAGGTGCTCTGCCCAGGCCCCACTCTCACCATTTCAGGTCCAGCCATTGTCCTCATGCCTCCCCTCCCCCAGAATCCCCCTGGCCACCACACCCCTGCTCCCCTGTTCCACTGCCCCAGGACAAATTGCCCAGCATCCTCACTTGATGCCACAATGCTCCCTGAACATAATATTGTTTTGGAAGGTGTGGCTCACATCCATGTTGATAAATTTGATATCCAGAGAGTAGAGACTGGCCTGCTCCCTCATTCTCTGTGGGTAGAGCTGGGGGTTGGGGGGGGTCAAGGCCAGAGGCCTGGAACCCTAACCAGCAGAGCAGGCACTGCCAGCTCAATGTGAGTGTTTTTAGAGAAACCTTTCTTTTGCTTGTTTTGGAGGCCAGACATGATGACAAGGGGGCCAAGGTCACAGCCTGTGCCCAGAAGCCCTGTGGATAATCAGCCCGTGGCTTCTACAGGCCCATACCCCCACCCAATGGTTACACACTGGCCAGGCCACCAGATCCCCTCCTCCCCCACCCCACACAAGGCAGTCCAAGATGACAGTGCCTCTGCCCTGGTTCTGGGCTTGTCCCCTGGGAGGCTTCTCCCAGGTGTGTGTGTCCAGGGCAGTGGGATGCTGGGAGGGCAACTGGGCCTCTGTCTCTTGACCCCTCTGAGTCCCACCACACATAGGCTGGGTGAGGAAGAGGGCCAGAAGGGCCTTGTTTTCAGGGCCTTTTGAGAGCCTGAGGACTAAGTGTGATGCTGGCTCTTTTCCCACAGTGTCAGTGGGTGTTCACCACGCTCAGGGGCCTCTCAGATCACCCATCATTGAGCAACTTGGACACCTGTAGCCACTGTCACACCCACTCCCATGCACTTCTCCTGCTGATGCTGCTCAGCCGGGTGCATAGAGCCCCCAACCTGGGCTGTGAGACTTAGGGTACCCATGGTGGGGATGGGGCTGAGTGGCAGGAACTGGCCAGGGGTAGGGACCACTCTTGGTCAATGGATTGAGACCTGTTTCTTGTCCCAAGGCAGTCAGGTCTGTGTTCATCTGGCCTGCTGTCTACTTCCATGGTTTCAGTGGGGTCACCTTGCTCTTTCCTCTTGGCTTCTGTCCCTTGCCCTGTGACTCTGTCCCCCTCATGGGTCTGGGAGGCCTTAGTGTGATTCTGCCTGTCCACCCTTGGACTCAGTGACTACATGGTTGGCATGGCTTTCCTGGCAGGTGGGCCCTGGGCCTATAAGCCTGGGAGGTGCCAGGAAAGCTGGGGACATGCAAGGGTCCCTGAGGCACAGGTGGAGGGGCCATACCTTGTATTTCCCTTGGTTCTCTGCCTTCACATTCTCCAGGTCCAACAGCAGAGACCATGCCTCTCCTCTCACCTGTGGGGGTATCCCCTTGTAGACCCACTGGTGCATCTGTGGTAAGAAGGGGCCCTAAGACTGCTGCAAGTGACACCCAGTGAAATGAAGCAAGACTCATGCAGAAGTTGCTCAGGAGAGGCTGGCTCTGCCTGGGACTGGCCCTGTCTCTCCCAGCTAAGAATAGGCTGTGGTGTGGGCATGGCTGGTCCACCCTGTGATGTCCTAGGATAGGGTGGCCAAGGAAGCCCCAGGGGACACAGATCAGCCTCCTTTAGGGTCAGAATGCTCAGGTTTCTACTTTTTGACTGCACCAGCATTTACTCCAGTTCCTCAGCACCTTCACCCACTTAGTGGCTCACCTGGTATCCCTGGGATCTTTGCTGGAAATGGGGACATGGTGGTGTTAGCCAAGATTCCTGCTTCCCTAAAGTGGCCCTGACTCAGGGCTCTGATCTTAGAGGAGGCAGACCCCGCACAGCCCAAGGACCCCCAACAGCTCTAGGGTCAGGCAGAAAGGAACCACAGCCACCACTTGGCCACCTCCCACCTCCTACCAGCATAGCATGGACTGGCTCTCACCCTCGTCTCTTGGGTGCTGAGGCTGTGGATGTTGAGGTCCTGGATGCTGAGGCTAGGCTGCTCCTGACTACAAGGCAAGAGAAGTAAAGCTGTGAGGACCAGGTGCCTAGAGGCCCCCAGCCCTTGACACCCCCCATCTTAACCAGGGATACCCTGAAATAGAGGATGACCCAAGGAGGGTGCCAGCTCTGGAGCAGACTACAACACCCCAGTCAGTGCCCCTACTTCCACTGAGGCTGGCCACCCCCTCTGCACTGTGCACCCCCAATCCTGACCTGACAGGTGTGTGGCTCCTCCCAGAACAGACCCAGAAACTTCAGCCCAATCTCCCCTCCCCCATCATGGCCAGGCCAGCCATCCTACCCTGAATCTCCTCCTGGCACTACACAAGGAGTCAAACTTCACCTGCCTCTGTCACCTTCCTGTGAGCTTTTAGGTCCTACATTACCACCTCCTAATCATCTGTCCAACATCTGAAGCAACATCTCACTGCCCTTCACACTGTCCCCACATGGCCCCATGGCTGGGCCCACTGCCCTTGGAGACCTGTTGGCCAGGTGCCCCTCCCCCTGTGGCCAGGCTCTGTAGAGCCACTGCAGATCAGACTGAGCCCTGACCCTGACCCTGCTGGATGGCTGCCCTGGGCTCTCCCAAGTGTGGGTGTAGAGGCCACAGGGCTAAGGTCCAGGCTGGCTCAGCCCCCAGTTTTTTCTGTACATTCTTCAAGCTCTCTCACCCCAAGCCTAGTGTGGACCCTGGTCCCCAGTGGCCACCAGGATTTGAGGCCCTGAGCTAGACAGAAGGGTTCTGCCTCCAGAGGTGTTTCTGCAAATGGCAACCCTCCCTGGGGAGGGGGGAATGGGTGTCAAGATGACTCATGGCAAAAACCCTAGCCTGTCTGTGGCCTTGTACAGCGACAGGTCAGCATCATCCCATGGGTCTGCTGAAGGGCATGACTGGTGCCCCTGAAACCCAGATGGGGCACCAAGGTGAGGGTACAAGCCGAGTGTCCTCAGGAGCCCAGAAACCTCTGATGGTGGCCAAGCATGAGAACCTGCCCCAAGGGGAGCCACCTGTACCTCATCAGCTCCTACCTTCTCTGGTCCTGTATGGGACACACCTGCTCCTGCTTCCTCTCAGCCTCACATGGTAAGCCTTTGCTCTGATAGCCCAGGGACATACATTCCCCCTGGGCTGTGATTCCCCACCTTGGGCCTCACCTTCCCCTTCAGGGAGTGGTCCACACCTGGGATATTATGATTCCCATTGGGGGATGTACCTGCTCCTGCTGATGACAATGACCTTCGGGCCTCACCTGTCCAACTTGGGTCTTTCCCACCAGGCCTCCCTGCCTGCCCTTGGCTCTGACCCCTGCCAGGGCTGCAGCTCCTCCTAATGGCTAGGCTCCCTCTGGTGCCTCACCTGCTCATAGCTGGCAATGATATCTGCTTGTTCCAGGACCAGCAGGGTCTCCAGCTTTACCATGTCTGATGCTGAAAGAAAAACTCCAAATATTCCAGTGCATGAAAGAGCTTCAGAGAACCAACAGGTCAAAGTGGGCCCCCTGTTGGCAGCTCCCCTTCTGTCTGATCAGATGGGAGAAAACCATGGTGCCTGGGTGGGTGACATCCCAAACATCCTAACACTTCCACTTACAGACCGTTGCCAGCAGTCTGGAGATCCTGTCACAATGAGATGAGGAGGAACGAGAAGGGGGCCAGGAGGCCAAGGCCAGCAACTGTCCTGCAGCACAGGGGAGTGAGCTCTCTGGCCCAGGGGCACTGAGGGAAGGGCAGCTGCAAGCTGTGGAAGGCCTCACAGGCTCATAGGACTCATATATTGCTTAGGCATCAACAGGCCAGGCAACAAAATATAAACATTGATAAAGTGGAATTGATTCAAATTAAAACAGCTGTGCCTCAAGTGACACTGTCAAGAAAAAGACAACCCACACAATGAATAAAAATGTGAGAATAACCTGACAGATAAGAACCCAGTATACAGAATACGGCCAAACTCTTAAGTCCACTATAGAAATGGCCCAAGTAGACATTGGGCAGAGGGCCTGAATAGACATTTCTATAAAAGCAACCCAACTTTGGAAATCAAGGCCAAAGGGCACAGGAGAGCAGTCTCAACATTAGCATCAGGGGGATGCAAATTGAAGCCAGCAGAGGACCAAACTTCTCACCCACTGGAGTGGCTGTTACTGATCAAGTGAGGACACAGAGAAGCTGGCACTTTCCTGTTTGGCTGGCAGGATTGTAAAATGGGGCAGCTTCTATGGAAAACCAGTCCTTTCTCCAAAAGTTAAATGAAGAGTTGCCACATGATACGACAGGTCCATTCCCAGGTATACACCCAAGAGAGAGGAGGACAGGGACACAGATAGATGTACATGCACATTCATAGCAGAGCTACTCCCAAGGGCAAAAAGGTGGGCCCCATCTAAGTAGCCCTGGGTAGGTGGCTGGAGTACCAGGATGTGGTGGTACATCATTCAACCAGAAAAAGAGGGAAACACTGCCACGTGTTGCAACATGGATGGATATGATGCTCAGGAAAGAAAGCAGACACGGAGACCACATGCTGTGAGGTTCCATGGAGGTGCTGTGTCCAGCAGAGCCAGGCCCAGACAGAAAGAGGTCAGTGGCCCCCAGCACTGGGGGAGGGCCCAGTGGGGGTATGTACTGATAGGAGATTTTTTTTTCATGAGGTAGAGAAAGGTGGAAATAGTGGTGACGGTGGTATGGCTCTGCTAATACACTAAATACCACAGAGTGGTATAATTTAGCACCTACATTTGATGTGTAAATTTTAAGAAAAAAGCTCTGAGCCAGATTCCCTGCCTTCTGGGCCCCAGGAGGCACTTAACTTGGGAGTGGAAGGTGCACAGGTGAAAATAAGGCCCAGTATTCTCCCATCCAAGGAGCGCTCTTTGTTCCAGCCCACTAAGCTCTTCCCTGACCATGTGCCCACCCTGGAGGTGTCCACTAGCTGGATGTGTCCACTAGGGAGGCAGGGTGGGGTGTCGGGACCAGGGATCTCTAGGACAAGAGGCTCCCATCTGTTCCATTCCTTTTTTTTGTTTTGTTTTGTTTTGTCATTTTGTCTTTCTGGGGCTGCACCTGTGGCATATGGAGGTTCCAGGCCAGCAGTCAAATTGGAGCTGCAGCTACCGGCCAATGTCACAGCCACAGCAATGCCAGATCTGAGCCCAGTCTGTGACCTACAACACAGCTCTCTGCAATGCTGGATCCTTAACCCACTGAGCAAGGCCATAGATTGAATCTGCAAACTCATGGTTTCTAGTTGGGATTCCTTAACCACTGAGCCATGACAGGAACTCCTGCTCCATTCCCCTTAACTCTCAGCTGATTCTTCCTGGTGAATCAGGGAAGAACACCAGCCCATTGGGTGGTGATGGAATTGGTAAAAGGATAACATATTTGACCATAGGCAGCCTCTGTGCTATGAGATCATCCCTAGGTTCACAGTTCTGAACAAGTCACAGGGGGAACGGCCTCATTTTCCCTGTTCACATGGTGGGACACATCAGTTCTGGGACAACACAAAGAAGTTCTAGCCAATGGGGAACACAGCTGGGGTCTGTGGGTCAGATGACACATGGAGCAATGGGGGACAGGATGCTGAACTGGGTGAGGCTCTTATGTCCCCAGCCCACAGGCCACACATGCTCACCCAGCTGGTGTCCCTGATCTCAGGTGGGTTGGAGGGGAAAACTCTGGGATCCAGTCCAAAGAAGAGGCTTTGGGACCATTGGAAGGACCATTGGGACCTGGAGAGTTGCCTGAGCTCAGACCTCCTCCTTTGCAATTGCCCCATGTTGCTCCTCATCCTTCCATTCATGCCTCTTGACCTCCTTCCTCCTCCTCTGTCTCCCTAATGTCCGCCTCCTACCACCACTTTTCCATGTTCCTCCAACATTCACACTCATCCACAGTGGTCTCAATGCTGCATTCTTCCCATTCCCCAGGGCCCATGTCTCCTCCACCCACCTCCACAACAGTCCTTCACGTTCCTTCTCCCCACCCATTACTCCTCGGCCAGCCATTCACCCTTCCACCCCCTACATCCATCTCTCCACATGATCCAGCTTCCTTGCACATCCACCTCCTCCTCCTCCTGCATGTTCTCTCCTCACTACTCCTCCCCACCTTTTCTGGGCCGGGGGTCTGAGCTCAGACCTCGGGCTCCTCTCAGGTATTCAGGCACCTCTGGCAGCATCCTGAACCTCATGGAGCCCTGAGCAGGCTGCATCTTCAGTGTTTGGTGCTGTAGGTCCTTGTCACATTGGCTACAGACCAGAGTGGTCCAGGCTCCCACCAGTGACCTCTGTCTCCTAGTGTCAGTATGTGGTGAGGGAGCAAGTCACACTTGCCTTTGCGACTCTCACTGCTGGAGCTGTGCCTCTTTGGTGGAAATGCACCCAGGGACAGGGTGGGAGAGATGGAGAAATGGGCGAGCGTCAGAGCAGGTCAGAGACCACAGGGCCTCCAACTGCCTGGGGACAAGAAAAAAGTGAGTGCCAGGCAGCAGACAGAATTCTTGGGTTGCTGTTATTCCAAAAACAATAGGGCTGAGGCTGGAGTTCACATTGAGCTCATAACTAAAGACTCATCATCTCCAGGGGCAGGGCTGTAATCCAGCAGGACAAGATGGCAGGGGAAGATGACAGGGGAAGATGTAACCTGTCAGGTGATGGACACGGGCACATGGAAACTCAGGAAAGCTTGGTCCCCCAACCCTCACCTTCCTAACTCTTCCTCTCTCCATCCCTCTTAGGAGTTCAGGGAAGATAATGATGTGGAATCTTAAGTTCCTGGGTTTGACATGACTCAGGCCAGCGATGGACCACCCAGGTAAGAGCAGCTCCCAGATTTCTCTGGGTCTGAGCATCAAACGAGTAGCTCACATGGGTACACTTTAAAGTGATACCACCTCTATACCAGTAGATCAGGCTGTTGGCCGGCCTGGACCTGCAACTCTACTTCAGCCTCTTCTCCATCTCACCTCCATTCTCTTCCATCCAACTCCCACTCCTCCACCTCCTCGTGCATGGTCCTCCACTCTCCCTCCTCCATATACATCTCCTCCATCACCCCCTCCCCATCCATCAAAATTTTCTTTTCTTCCTCACAGTCCTGTCTTTAATGCTCCTCATCACTCACCTGCTTTCTCCATCCTCCTGCATTCACCTTTCCTCCTACATCCATCTCTCATCTGGCTTGACCGTCCTTCCTCCCCATCCTCCTTCTCCTCCTGTGCCTGCATCCTCTCCCCTCCTCCTCCTCCTACAACCTCTCCCCTCCCTCCTACTCCCCCTCTTCCACTTCTGGTCAAGGATTCTGAGCTCTAACCTCAGGCTCCTGACAGGGACTGAGGCACCTCTGTCAGCACCCCACATTTCACAGGGGCCTCAGGGGGCTACACATATGGTGGTTGGTGCTGGATGTCCTTGTCACCTCAACCTCAGACCAGAGTGGTCCAGGCACCCACCATGGGCCTCTTTACTTGAAGTGTCAGTAGGGGCTGAGGGCACAGCTCTTGCTCACCTTTCTGACTCTCACTGTTAGATGTGGGACTCTCCCCTTAAGATGGTAAAAAGGTAACCAGGCGGGTGTGGGGATCAGGTGGGTAAGAGCAGGGCAGGCAGGTGAGTGAGTGTCAGAGCAGGTCAGTGGCCACGAGGGCCTCCAACTGCCTGGGGACACGAAGCAGAGTGGGTTCATAGCAGCAGATACAAACCTGGGGTCTCTGCCATTCCAAGCATTATGGTGCCCATCCCACTGGCCAGGAACAGCACTGACTCCTTGACCTGAAAAGTGACTTTCTTTTCTGGGAGGGTCCTCTGTCCGCACAGGGGAACATCAGCAAGGGCAAGTGGAGACTGGCTGTGCTGGAAACTTGAGACCAGCTGGTCCTCCAACCTTTCTTGCACTCCTCCTCTCCCCTGTCTGATAGCAGTGCCAGGAGGATTCTGATGTGGACCCTAAGCCCTTGCCATTGGACTTGAATCAGGCCAGCTATTTCATACCACCTTGACTTCACCCAGATTCATGAGGTCTCTGCATCTGAGCATCAACCCAGGGTTTCAGTAGGGTACAAGCAGTGCAGGGACCCCATCCAGATCCCAATAGAGCTGGTTCTGGGCTGGCATGGACCCCCTGCTCCCCCTCCATTCATCCATCTAGGACAAAGTTCAGATGTCTGGGTCAGTATTGACCACATAACCAAGGAGGTTATTCTCTCCAGGGACAAGGCTATAACATGGCAGGAGAAGTTGACAGGAGCAGGTGTCACCTGGCTGGTGAGGGACCTGGGCAAATGGACCTTCACTAACATTTGGACCCCAACTCTGACCTTCATTCACTCTTCCTCTCCCCTCCCACTTAGGGTTTCCAAGAAAGTACTCATGTAGACCCTAGGCCCTTGCGGTTTGACTTGACTCAGGCCAGCAATTTGCCACCCAGGCCTTACCACGTTGCCAGAATTCACCAGGTCCAAGCATCAAACCAGGAGCTCACTCAGGTACACCCTTTAAGAGACCCCACCCAGCTCCCAATACCACCTGCTCTGGGATGGCCTGGACCCCCTGCTTCCCCTCCCCCCTCTTCCATCTGTCCTTTAACCTCTTCTGTCCATCCATCTCCTCCTGTATAGTCCTTTCCTCCCCTTCCTCTATCTATTCCTCTTCCTCCTCCTGTTCTTCGTGCTCTTCCTGATCCATCTTCCTTGCATCCCCCTCCCCACCTCCATTCATGTTTTCTCCTCTTCCTCTCACTCTTGTCCCTATTTCTCCCCCTCATTCACCTCCTCCCTCCAACCTGCTGCATCTATCTTTTCTCCTGAATCCATCTTTCCTCTGGCTAGACCTTCCATCCTTCCCATCCTCCTCCTCCTCTTGCATCCTCTCCCCTCCTGCATCTCCTTCAGCCTCACCTGTCCATCTTCTCCCCTTCCTCCTTTTCTGGCCAAGAGTCTGAGCTCTAACCTTGGGCTCCTTGCAGGGAGTCAGGCACCTCTGGCAGCAGCCCATAGGTCATTGAACCCAGAAGGGGCTTCATGCTCAGGGATTGGTGCTAGAGGTCCTTGTCATCTCAACCTCAGACCCACGTGCTCCAAGCACCCACCACAGTCCTCTACCCTTGAGATATTTGTAGAGGGTGAGGGTGCAGCTCAAGCCCACCTTTCTGACACTCCTTGTTGGATGTGGGCCTCTCCTCTCAAGATGGTAAGAAGGTGGGTGTGGAGATCAGGTGGGTTAGATCAGGGCCAGAATATGAGCAAGCTTCAGAGCAGGTCAGTGACTGCAAGAGCCTCCAACCACCTGGGGACATGAAGCAGAGTGGGTTCCAGGAAGCTGGCATAACTACAAGTTCATTCTAATGCCACACAATATTGGGCTGAGGTCAGAATTCAGGGTCAGTACTGAGCCCAAAATGAAGGAGGTCATCTTTTCCAGGGGCAGGGCTGTAACCCAGCAGGGGAAGATGATCACAGACAGGTCTAGCCTAGCAGGTGATAGACTCAGGCACATGAAAACTCAGGAACACCTGGTCCCTAACCCAGATCTTCCTTCACTCCTCCTCTCCCCTCCCTCTTAGGGGTTCAAGGTGGACCCTAAGACATTGCCATTGTACTAGAATTAGGCCAGCAATTTCCCACCCAGGCCTCCCCCAGCTCCCTGTGGTTGGCGAGTTTGCAGCATTAAATCAGGGTCTAAATCAAGTGTAATCTATAGCAAACCAACTTGGAACCCAAGACCGACTCTCAGGGCTGGCCTGAATGCCCTGCTCTCCTCCACATCCTCTTCCATCTCTGCTTCATCCTCTTCCATCCACCTCTTGCACCATCCACCTCCTCCTGCTCAGTCCTCCCCCTCCTCCAACTCCTCCTCCTATGTCAATTGCCTGACACTCCATCCATCTTTTCTCTTCTTTATCTCACTCCTATCTTCATTCCTTGTCCTCACTCACCACCTCCTCCCTCTCTCATCCTACATCCAACTCTGGTGTAGCTGGACCTTCCTTCCTCCCATCCTTCTCTCCTACATCATTCCCCTCCCTCCTACTCTGCATCTTCCTTTTCTGGGCCAGGTGTCTGAGCTCTGACCTCAGGCTCCTGAAAGGGACTCAGGTACCTCTGGCAGCAGCCTGCACTGCAGGGAGCCCTTAGGGGTCTGCATGCTCAGTGGTTGGCGCTGGAGGTCCTTGTCACCTCCCCCCAAGCCCTGAGTGGTCCAGGTACTCACCAGTGACCTCTGTTCTTGAGGTGTTGGTAGGGGGTGAGGGTGCAGCTCCTGCTCACCTTTCTCACTCTCACAGTTGGATGTGGGCCTCTCCTCTTAAAATTGTAACAAGGTAACCAGTCGGGTGGGGGAATCAAGTGGGTCAGAGAAGGTTGGGCAGACAGATGAACAGATGTCAGAATGGGACAGCAACCACGAGGGCCTCCAACTGCCTGGGGACAAAAAGCAGAGTGGCTGTCAGGCAGCAGGCAGAATTGTGTGCTCACTGTTATTCTCCACCAGTAGAGCTGATGTCAGAGATCAGGGTCAACATTGAGCTCATAACCAGGAAGGTTACCCTCTCCAGGGACAAGGCTGTCAGGAGAAGGTGACTGGGGCAGCTTTTGCCTGGCAGTCCACGGACTTGGGCATATCAACCCTCAGGAACACTTGGTCCCCTAACCCTGGCCTTCCTTCACTCCTCCATATTAGAGGTTTCTGGGAGGATAGTGATGTGGACCCTACATTTTTGCCTTTGGATTTTAATCAGGCTTTGAATCAGGACAGAGTTTTCCCACCCAGGCCTGAGGTTCCCTGGGACACAGCATCAAACAAGATGCTCCCTCAGGTACAACTTTTAAGAAAAACCATTTGGAATTCAATACAGCAGACACTGGGCTGGCCTGGACACCCTGCTTCTCTTTAACTCCCTTCTCCATGTCACCTTCGTTCTCTTCCATCCACCTCCATCTCCCCACCTCTCCTCCACTTCCTTCCTTCTGCATTCCCCTCCCCCCAACCATTTTCCTTTACTTCCTCACCCTCCTGTATTTTATACTCCTCCTCACTCACCTCCTACTTCCTCCTTTCTCCATCCAACTCTGGTCCCACTAGACCTTCCTTCCTCCCCATCTTCCCCACCCTCCTCCTCCAGCTCCTGGATTCTCTCCTGTCACTCCTCCTCCCCCTCTTCCTTTTCTGGGCCAGGAGTCTGAGCTGTCACCTCAGGCTCCTCAAAAGGACTTGGGCATTCTGGCCCTGAAGGGTGCTGCATGCTCAGTGGTTGGTGCTGGCAGTCTTGTCACCTCAGCCCCAGACCTGAGTGGTGCAGGCACCCACCAGTGGCCTCTATCCTTGAGGTGTTGGTAGTGGGTGAGGGAGAAGTTCAAACTCACCTTTCTGACTCTCACTGTTGGACTTAGGCCTCTCCTCTCAAAATGGTAAAAAGGTAACCAGGTGGGTGTGGAGATCAGGTGGGTCAGAGCAGGGTGGGCAGATGAGCGAGCATCAGAGCAGGTCAGTGACTAAGAGGGACTCCAGTAGCCTGGCGACATGAAGCAGAGTGGTACAGGGCAGGGCACAGAACTCTAGGGTCACTGCCTTTCCACCCACAGTGGAAATGGGCCATTCCTTTGGCCAGGAGCAGCACTGAACTCTTGACCTATAAAATGACTTTCCTTTGGTATGAGGTCCTCTCTCCACACAGGGGAGTGTGACCAGGAGCAGGTGGAGCCTGGCTGAGCTGGACATGGGCACCTGGAGTCTCATGACCATCTGGTCCTCCAACCCTGACCTTCTCTAACTCCTCCTCTCATATTACTTGTCAGCAGTGCCAGGTGGATACTGATGTGGACACTAAGCCCTTGCAGGTGGACTGGAATCAGGCCAGTGATTTCCCACCTCATCCTCACCCAGCTCCCTGAGGTTTCCCAAGTCCAACAATCAAACCAGGGGCTTGTTCAAGCAGAAACCATTGAGTTTGCTCTGGGATGGCCTGGACCCCCTTCTCCTCCTCCATCCATCCATCTCCTCCTGCTCCTTTGTCCTCCTCCCGCTACACTTTTCCTCTTGCTCCTTTGTTCCTTCCTCCTCTTCCCCTCCATCTTTCCTCCACTTCATCTTCCTCGTTTTTCTCCTCCTGAAACCTCTCTGTCTCATCTTCTTCCCACTGTGCCCCCAACCTGGAGTCAGTTTTCTCAACTCTGACCTTGGGCCACTCACATGGAATCAGGCATTGTGGGAAGCAGCCTTCACCCCTTACAGACACAAGGGACTGCATGCAGCTGGCTCATGGTCAGGGCTGGGTTTGGCACCATCTTGGCTGAGACCACAGAGGACTGAGTCACCAACCTGGTTGCCCCTGTCCCCAAGAGTCAGTATGAAGTGTAGGTTTTTCTTACCTTTATGACCTCTTGCTGTTATAGCTGGTCTCTGCTGTATAAATGGACACAGCTTCAGGTCTGTGGGTCAGAACAGGGAGGGCAGGTGAGTGTCAGAGCAGGTCAGAGACCACAAGGGCCTCCAACTGCCTGGGGATACAAAACAGAGAGGGTGCCTTGCAGAGGGTGGAACTTGGAGGTCACTGCCATTCCACCCAAAATAGGGCCAAGGTCAGAGGTCAATGTTAGCACTGAATCCATAACCAAGGAGGTCATCCTCTCCAGGGACAGGGTGGTCAGCTGGCAGTGGAAGTTGACTGGGCCCGCTGTAGCATGGCAAGCAATGGACCTGGGCACAGGGACTCTCAGAAACACTTGGTCTCCCAACCATGACCTTTTTTACTTCTCCTCTCCCCCTCCCTATTAGGGGTTCCAGGACAGTACTGGTGTGGACACTAATCCCTTGCCAATGAACTTACATCAGGCCAGAGATTTCCCACCCACACCTCCCACAGCTCCCTGAGGTTCCCAGGGTCCAAGCATCAAACCTGGGGCTCACTCAGCTACACCACTGAAGCAACCCCATCGGGATCACAGTACCATCTTCTCTGGGCTGGCCTGGACCCCCTATTTCCCCTCCTCCCCTCCTCCATCTCTCCTTCCTCTTCTATCCACCACTTCCATCCATCCATCTTGTCCTGCTTAGTTCTCCCCATCCTCCATCTATTCCTCCTCCATCTACTCCTCCTTAATCTTCCTTCTCTGCTTCCTTCATCCTTACTCTTCTTGCTCTCACTCCTGTCTTTTTAACTCCTCCTGATTCACCTCCTCCTGTATCCAACCTTCCTCTGCATCCTCCTCTTCCTCTTTTGAATCATCTCCCCTCCTTCCTCCTCCTTCCCTTCCTATTCTAGCCCAGGGTTCTGACCTCTCACCCCAGGCTCCTCATAGGGACTCAGGCATGTCTGGAAGCAGCCTGCACCCCACAAGTCCCTGAGTTGCCTTCATGCTCAGTGCTTGGTGCTGGAGGTCCCTGTCACCTCAGGCCCAGACCTGAGTGGTCCAGGCACCAACCAGTGGCATCTCTGTCCTTGAGGCGTTGATAGGGTCAAGGGTGAAGCTTATGCTTGCCTTTCTGACTCTCACTGTTGGATGTGGGCCTCTCCTCTCAAAATGATAACAAGTCAACCAGGAAGGTGTGGGGATCAGGTGGGTCAGAGCAGGGTGGACAGGCAAGTGAGCATCAGAGCAGGTCAGCAAACACAAGGGCCTCCAACTGCCTAGGCACATGAGGCAGAGTGGGTGCCAGGCAACAGACAGAACTCTGGGGTCACTGCCATTCCACCCACAGTGGAGCCCATCCCATTGGCCAGGAGCAGCCCTGAACCGTTAGCCTTAAATTTGACTTTCTTTTGTGGGAGGGACCTCTCTCCACATAGGGGAGGGTGACCATGATGGGATAGACTTGGCACCTGGACCCTCAAAACCAACTGTCCCTGAACCCTGATCTTCCTTCGCTCCTCCTCTCTCCCCACTTGTTAACAGTGTCAGGAGGATACTGATGTGAAGAGTAAGCTCTTGTGGTTAGTCCTGAACCAGTGATTTCCCACCCAGGCCTCAATCAGTACCTTGAGGTTCCCTGGGTCTGAGCATCAAACCAAGGGATTGCTCAAGTAAAACATTTACAAGGACCCCAACAGGACCCTCATGGAGCTGGCTTGGGCTGGTCTTGGCCTCCTGCCCTGCTGCTCCCCCTTTCTTTGCTGGTCCTCCTCCTGCTCATCCTTACACTGCTCCTTCACTCTTTATCTTTCCTCCTTCACCCCTGCACCACCTCCTCCTGCTCTCATCCTCCCACTTCCATTTCTCCTCATCTTAATTTTCCCCTCACCTACCCCCCTTCCTCACTCCAGATGTCTAAGCTCTGACCTTAGCCTCCTTCATGAGCCTGGGAACACTGGCTGCAGTTTGGAACCCCTCAGTTCCCTTGAAATGGAGTTTTAAATAAAGAACACCCCCCCTTGGCTAAGAAGGTAGCTGCAAGCCTTTCCAGCTGTGCTCATCACTATACCACCCTTCTTGTAATAATGTAACAACTGTGTGCCCTCTGTCCAAGCCAGCAGCCCTGCTAATCATGTGCCCAGCATTGCTTATCAGTTCTGCTTCTGTAACCTTGCTTGCTCAGTTTCTTAGGGAGGAACACTGTCTGCTTGGGGATGGGGGAGGTTCAGGATGCTTACATGGGAAAATCAAGACCTTGTAGTGTATAAAAGTTACTGAGAACAAAGACCTGGTGCTCAGACTCTGGAGGTGACTCCTCTGAGCCCACACCGGTGCTGAATAAATCTTGCTTTTCCATATCTCCAAGCGCTGTTTGTCTCCTTCCATTGCCACAGTTTTTGCGGTTCCCGCAACATTTTGGTGCATTGGCCTGGAAGCCAACAACTGAGCTGGCATCTTGTGCCACCATTGTTGGGGAACCGGGGGAAGCCACGGTCGCCAGCCTGGTGACAGGTGGATAGCACTCACTGGCCATTTTGCCAGATCCAGACCCTCATTCGGGCCGTGGCCCTGGCCCACACCGCTTCCCGAATGGACTCAGAAGGAGAGTGGAAACAGGTTCCAGGACAGGACGTCGGACTGGTGAGTGCCCTGGGGACATCTGCCCAAGTCAGGACCTGCCATACGACAGAAGGAGAGACTGATCACCTCTTAGTGACCAAAGGGTCACTCAGGTCAGGGTTTGCTCCCTTGGGATCAGGAGGCTTGTCAATTCTGGTGTGTGTGTGAGTGACTAGAGAGAATGAGAGCCCGTGCTCCACCGTTTTTGGACTACGGAGCCAGAGTGAGTCCTAACCTGCAGTTCCATGGCGACCCTCATACGGCTTATGATGGCCCTCTTCGGGGGGATCCTGACATTGGGGTTTATACAGTCCCACCTATGCTAAGAGGCGCCTGAAATATCTCCTCTGGGGGAGCGGTCAGGTGGACAAAGCGATTGTTACCTGAGGCCTTGTCCTCACTGTTTGTCTTGTGTCACCGGCATAGGGTGGGACTTCACACAATGGGTAAATTGGCTTCTGAGCCCGCTGTCTTAGAGTATATGGGTAAGAATTTTAAGAAAGGATTTTCTAGGGATTATGGTGTTAAGCTGAGTCCTGGAAAACTGTGTACCCTCTGTACCCTAGAGTGGCCCTCCTTTAGTGTTGGCTGGCCTCCAGAAGGGACCTTAGATGTGTTCACAGTTATGGCAGTATATAATGTTATAACAGGAAACCTTGGACACCCAGACCAATTTCTGTATATTGATCAATGGTTGGAAATTGCCTATTTGATGCCCCCATGAGTTCAGTTCTGCACCACAGACCAGGGACAGTGTAGGGTGTTAGTAGCCCAGTCCAAGAAGAAAATCTTGTCTCAAAAAAGGTGCCATCTATTTATCAAGGGGAACCTGAGGACTCACCCCCTATGCCACCACCTTATGTGCTGCTGGCCCCACCTCCAAGAGCCAAAGGTCCCCAGATGTCATATAGCCCACCGGCTTCTGTTTCTCCTCCTCCTTCTGCTTCTGAAGTTCCTGAGGTGATATCACCCCCACAGCCAGATTCTCCAGAACCTATGAGCAGGCGTCTCTGGTCAGCTCAGGGAGCAGCCACTCCAGCATTACAAATGCCCTTATGGGAGACACAGGGACCCCAGCAATTCACCTCCAATGGGACCATACAAGAGGGGGGACATTTTTATTATTACCAGCCCTTTTCCACGGCTGATCTCCTCAACTGGAAACACCATACTCTCTCATACTCTGAAAAGTCTCAGGCGCTGATTGATCTCTTAGAATTCATTTTCCAGACACACTGGCCCACCTGGATAGACTGCTGGCAACTCCTTTTTACTCTATTTGACACTGAAGAGTGCTGGTGAATTGTAACAGAAGCTGCAAAATGGCTTCAGGCCAATGCGGGGGGTTGAGCAGACTTGGCAAACTGGGTGAAGGAAGTCTTCCCAGAAGAAAACCCCCACTGGACTATGACACTGAAGAAGGGAAATGTAACCTAGATAGGTACCGGCAGGCCTTCCTACAGGGGGGCAAAAGCTGGGGCTAAAAGGCCCACTAATATAACTAAGATCAGTGAGATACTACAAGAGCCGAATGAAAGTCCAGCCAAATTCTATGAGAGACTATGTGAGGCTTTCGGAATGTACACCCCTTTTGATCCCGAGGCCCCTGAGAACCAACGGATGATAAATGCTGCCTTTGTGGGACAAGCCCAATCAGATATCTATAAAAAGCTACAGAAAATAGAAGGATTTGCAGGAGAGAATGCCACTAAATTATTGGAAATAGCCAACAAGATTTTTATTAACCAAGACCAGGTGGCCCACCATGATGCAGAAAAGAGAATGAAGCAAAAAGTGACTCTTCTGGTAGCTGCCGTGTCAAAACTGGTGCCCCCAGTGGGACCACCCCGTAGGGGCCAAGGCACAAGGCCAGGGAAAAGGAGTCCACTAAAACAAGACCAATGTGCTTACTGCAAAGAAAAGGGACATTGGAAAAATAAATGCCCCAACCCTCCTGAGAAAAAGACCAAGGCCCCACCTAGCCTGTACTGATCTGAGCCATTCAGCACCAACCTGATCAGTCTAGCTGAGTCTGATTAGGGGGGACCAGGCTCTCTCCAACTGGGCCCCCAAGAGCCTTTGGTCAGAATTCAAGTAGGGGGCCACCCCATAGACTTTATGGTTGACACAGGTGCCGAACTTTCTGTGGTTACACATCCTGTGGCTCCCCTCTCAGGAAAAGAAACCATTGTTGGGGCCACAGGTAACCAAACCCATAGACCCTTCTGTGGTCCTCGATGATGTCGGTTAGGAGGCCATGAAGTAATACATGAATTTCTTTACCTGCCTGACTGCCCAGTCCCCCTGATGGGAAGAGACCTGCTGGCTAACATGGGGACAAAAATTTCCTTTTCTACTGATGGATCAGCCCAACTTAAATTGACAGAACCCCCCTCTCCTTTAATCATGGCTCTTGCTGTAAAAAAGGGAAGAGGAATGGTGTTTGTACTCTTCCCCTTCAGAAATGGGGACCATTCCCACAGAACTAGAGACTAAATACCCATTGGTTTAGGCTGAAGGAAACCCACCAGGACTGGCAAAACACCACGCTTCTGTCTTGATTGATCTAAAACCTGGAGCTTAACCGATAAAGCTACGGCAATACTCAATTCCCAGAGAAGCTCAACTGGGAATCCAGGTTCACCTGGGTAGGCTGCTTCAGCACGGACTGTTAATAAAATGTCAGTCCCCTTGGAACACCCCTTTACTGCCCGTGAAAAAACCGGGAACACAGGACTATCACCCAGTACAGAACTTCAGAGCCATAAATGAAGCAACAGTCACATTACACCCCTCTGTCCCTAACCCGTATACCCTGCTAGGGCTGATCCCCTCCACTGCTGAGTGGTTTACTTGCCTGGACTTAAAAGACACCTTTTTCTGCCTCCAGGTGGCACCTGCCAGTCAGCCCTTGTTTGCTTTTGAATGGGAAAATCCACATACAGGGACAAAGGAACAGCTCACCTGGACTAGACTCCCACAAGGGTTCAAAAACTCTCCCACTCTTTTTAGCGGCACCTTAGCTGCTGACCTGGCTGAATTTCCTGGACAAAAACTGGGCTGTGTTTTGCTACAGTATGTTGACGACCTCTTACTAGCTGGCACCACGGAGGCTCAGTGCCTCGAGGGAACAAGAGCTTTCCTTTCCCTACTGATGGAGGCAGCGTATCGGTATCAAAGAGAAAGGTACAAATCTGCAAAAAACAAGTCAAGTATCTGGGCTTCAACATCTTGCAGGGCCAACAAATGTTGGGGACTGAAAAAAAGCAGGCAGTTTGTGTCACTCCTGTCCCTACCACCCGCCGGAAGGTTCGTGAGTTCCTAGGGGCAGCAGGATTCTGCCGGATATGGATCCCCAGGTTTTCAGACCTGGCCAGGCCTCTGTATGAGGCTCTAAAAGGAAAAAAAAAAAAGGCTCCCCTTGAATGGGGACCAAGCCAGGAGACAGAATTTCAGATAATCAAAACCAAACTCACTGAGGCTCCAGCCATGGGACTTCCTGATGTAACCAGAGAATTTAACCTTTTTGTTCATGGGAAAAATGGGATGGCTTTGGGAGTCTTAACTCAAGAATTTGGGCCTTGGCAGAGGCCAGTGGCATATCTGTCTAAACAAATTGACTCAGTTACTGCCAGATGGCCTCCCTGCCTCCAAGCACTGGCAGCTACCACCTTGTTGGTAAGAGAGGCTGACAAGTTGACCCTGGGACAAAACCTCAATGTTAAAGTCCCACACTCAGTTGTAACCTTAATGGATACCAGGGGCCACCATTGGCTCACACATGCACAAATGACTCAATATCAAGGCTTACTATGTGAAAATCCACAGGTAAAACTGGAGGTTGTATGAACTCTGAACCCAGCCACTTTTCTGCCAGATGGAGAGGGGCCCCACAGACCAGCTGGGGCACAGCACTGTGGAATGTCCCCATTTGAGGATATGGAAGTGGACTTCACTGAGGTCACCCCTAGTAAGGGTTAAAAATATTTACTAGTTTTTATCTGAACTTTTTCAGGATGGGTAAAAACCTTCCCTACCAGAACTGAAAAGGCAAGGGAAGTAACCAAGACACTCCTGAGAGACATTATTCCCAGATATAGAATGCCTCTGACCATTGGGTCAGATAATGGACTGGCATTTGTGGCCAAAACAGCACAACAGTTGGCAAAAGCTTTACAGATCCGATGGAAACTACACTCTGCTTATCACCCTCAAAGTTCAGGGAAAGTAGAACGCATGAACCGAACCCTTAAACAGACACTGGCAAAGTTATGTCAGGAAACTGGCTTGCCCTGGATAGACATGTTGCTGGTGGCCCTCTTAAAAGTGAGATGCTCACCCCGAGTGGGAATAGGATTCTTGCCATTTGAAATCTTATATGGAAGGCCACCTCCACTAATCAGTTTAAAAGGAAACACCAGGGAGTTGGGAGACTTGGAATTATATAAACAATTACAAGGACTGGGGCTCACTATTTCTTGGATACATAAATGGATCACAGACAGAATACCTTTGTCCTTAGGTATAACAGTACACACCCACAAGCCGGGGGACCAGGTGTGGATAAAGGACTGGAAAAAGGAGCCTTTGAGGCCGTTATGGAAGGGCCCCTATACTGTAATTCTAACCACCCCTACTGCTCTTAAAGTAACAGGAATAGATGCTTGGATCCATCATTCTAGAGTTAAACCGGCTGGCCCAGCTGACGACCGTGAAGAGTGGGAGACTGCCCTCGATCCGGAGAGACCTCTTCACCTGACAATACAGAGAAGGAGACAAGGATCTCAAAGCCCTGCTCTGACCACACCGGAAGCTGGCCAGTCAATGCATGGCTGAAGCTTGAGGAATCGGCAGTCTGTGAGCCCAAATGGAAGGAGGGTTTCAAAATAAACATTCACATCGATGGAAGAGGCCTTGACCCTGGAGCTGTGCTACATTTCCAGAGAATCACGTTTGCACTCCAAGCTGCCTCTCACAGGGTCTTTCATTCCTTTTATGAAGAGATAAAAAACACCCTACCTCCCATTCCAGCCACAACTAAGAACTTGTTCTTAGCCCCGGCAGAAACTATTGCACAAACTCTCAAGGTCTCCTCTTGTTATGTTTGTGGGGGAACGAACACAGGAGACCACTGGCCTTGGCAAGCCAGAGAACTGAACCCATTAGAGCCTCATAATGAGACTGCATACCCCAACTCACTGATGGGGCATGGCTCCTCAAAACTGCTATTATTAGGAGAAATTGTCTTGTGAGGTGGGGAGGATGGTTTAATGTTTCAGTTGGAAGCCTAACATGTTTAGGCCTAAGGTATTAAAACCTGACTGCCCTAAAGACTCAATGTTGGTCATCCTCCAATCTCTCAGAGCCCAAACATAATCCCTTGTCTAACTTTTCCTTCCTTTGACAAGCATGGAAAGATATCAGTACTAATACCCAGTGGCAGGCACCAAAGGGATTATATTGGATTTGTAAAAAAATGGCCTATTCCATACTCCCTCCCAAATTGGGCTGGGGCATGTGTACTGGGAACAATCAGACCTTTCTTCTTCATGCTCCTGCTGTCACTAGGGGAGCAACTGGGAGTTCCTATATATAGGGCACAGGGTGCCCAGAGAGACCAGAGGGCTCTCCAAATTAGAGACTGGAAAGATGATAAATGGCCCCCAGAATGGATAATTCAATATTATGGACCTGCCACCTGGCTATGTGCTGAACCACATCATCAGACTACAGGCGGTTTTGGAACTTATAACAAATGACACTGCAAGGGCCTTGACTATATTGGTCCAATAACAAACTAAAATACACAGTGCAATCTACAAAAATTGCTTGGCCTTGGATTATCTACTTCTGAAGGAGGGGTTTGTAAAAAATTTAACTTAAGTAATTGCTGTCTTCAAATAGATAACACTGAAAAGGTGGTAAAAAAAAATTTCTGACTACATGACTAAACTTGCCCATATGCCTGCACAAACTTGGAAAGGATGGGATACAGACAGTCTCTTTGGTAAATGGTTCTCTTGGTTGGGAGAAATTAAGACAATGGTCAGAATAACCATGGTTATACTTGAAGGGTGCCTACTTGTTCCCTGCTTTGTACCTCTTCTGATAAATATTATAAAAGGTTTTATAAAAACCATGGTTGAAAAACAACGGCCTCCCACCTGCTACTTATCAGAGGCTTCCAAAGCGTTATGACTGATGATGATCTGTAAAGGGTGCAGATGCACCCTGAACATCAAGAGGGGGGAATGAAATGGAGTTTTAACTAAAGAACACCCCCCCTTGGCTAAGAAGGTAGCTGCAAGCCTTTCCAGCTGTGCTCATCACTATACCACCCTTCTTGTAATAATGTAACAACTGTGTGCCCTCTGTCCAAGCCAGCAGCCCTGCTAATCATGTGCCCAGCATTGCTTATCAGTTCTGCTTCTGTAACCTTGCTTGCTCAGTTTCTTAGGGAGGAACACTGTCTGCTTGGGGATGGGGGAGGTTCAGGATGCTTACATGGGAAAATCAAGACCTTGTAGTGTATAAAAGTTACTGAGAACAAAGACCTGGGGCTCAGACTCTGGAGGTGACTCCTCTGAGCCCACACCGGTGCTGAATAAATCTTGCTTTTCCATATCTCCAAGCGCTGTTTGTCTCCTTCCATTGCCACAGTTTTTGCAGTTTCTGCAACACCCTGAGTGGCTGCATCCCCCTGGCTCACCTTCTGTGCTCCAGTGTTAATGTCAGCTCAGCCACAGCTCAGAGGGAAGGGAGTCACCTGCAAAGTGGCCTCTATCCCCAAGGTGCCCATTAGAGATGAGGGTGCCTATCTTGCTCACTTTTCTGAGCCCTCACTGTTGGAGGCGCACCTCTCCTGTAGAAACAGTGACAAGGTGGATGAGGGGGACAGTGGGTCAGAACAGGACAGACAAGCAAGCTTCAGAGTAGGTCAGAGACCACAGAGCTCCCAACTGGCTTTGGGCATTAAGCAGAATCAGAAATGTGATGTCACTGGCATTCCATCCATGAGGGCCCATCTCATTTGTTGGCATCAGCCCTGAGCCCTTTACCTGGAAGCTCTTGCCTTTGGGGGATGGTCAGTGACCAAGCTGATCTCCCCCAGGAGGCCTGGCCTTGCCCCATGGCCCCTCAGCCCATCTCCCCAGGTGTCCAGCACCCCTTGGAGAGGTGTGTATCACAGTTATGCTCTGCTCCTGCCCACAGGACACTGCAGAGCTTTTGCACTTATACCAACACTAGGGATCATCATTATTGTGGGGGCCAGTGCAAGTGGCTGTGTAACATGTATATTATGTATCTATCATGATTTTATGAAAGGTCCTTATTTTGGAGCTCTCAGGTCTTCCCATTTGGCAAATACCCAGGAGCCCAGGGGGAGCCCCAGTCCCTTGCTGCTCCCCCATGTGGAGGTGCTGTCAGCCACCTCTGTCTGTGGTTATGAACAAGGGTATTGGTGGTGCCCCACTGACTGCAGCTTCACTCTTTGAGACCTCCTGACCCTCAGACCTTCCCTTCCAGCTCTGAACTTAAAAGCTGTTGAGCTAATTGCCTGCTCTCAGACCTTTTGCTCTCCATCTGCATATTTCTTAGTAGTGAGGTCAATAGGCATAATTTATCTCTCCTCCCTTTGTATTGTGGCCTATATGTCACATCATTTCCCATCTGTTTGCCTTTAAAAAGTTGATTTGTTGAAATTCCTCACTCATTAAAGACTTTAAAATTGCAAATGTCTTTTCAGTTTCAAATTTTCTTTGACTTCCTTGAGTGCCCCCACCTCATGCACATACTTGATTTCTGTGTGTTTGAATCTGTCCCTTTTTATAAGTAGCCCCTAGGATTTCATCTCACTTAGCAAGGCTTTTCCTATGTATGCTCGCCTTGTATTAAGTTTATCTTCTTAGCTGCCATGGCTGCCCCTCTTGGACATTTTTTTTTTCAGTTTTTTCTAGCTATTGTTGCATAGTTACTCTGCATGTGAACTTTTAAAGCCACCCAAGCAGGCCTCAAAAGAGCTGGCATGACATTTTCCTGGGCTCATCTGTGTCATCCACTTAGGGAAAAGCAGGTCCATGGAGGAGCCACCCTGGCAGTAGACACTGATGGTGGTGGGTTTGAGAATTTCCTGCCTGGGCCTGGGGTGGGGTCTGCAGGCTGCATAGTCACATTCCTGCAGGGAGGGGTGGGTTTGGGGGGCCTCTATAACTTCCCTGACACCAAGAGCCTCCTAAGGTATAGAAACCTGGGAGTTCCCATTGTGGCTCATTGGAATGAATCTGTCTTGTATCCATGAGGATATGGATTTGATCCTTAATCCTGCTCAGCGAGTTAAAGATCCAGCATTCCTGAAAGCTTTTGTGTAGGTTGCAGGCTTGACTCTGGCTGTGACATAGACTGGGAGCTGCAGCTTTGATTCAGTCCCTATCCTGGGAACTTCCTCATGCCACACCTTAGACCCTAAAGAATTAAAAGTAAAAAAAAAAAAAATAGCAAAGTGATTAAGGCCATTGGTGGACCCAGGCAAGTCCATAGGGATGGTGGCCTGGATTACAGAAAAGTCACTGGTACAGGTATCCCCTCTAGCTTCACCTCCACAGTGGCACATGTATGCTTTGTGCATGTGACCATGCAAATGTGCTGTGTGGGTGGGCCAGCAGGTATGGTTGCCCAGCATCCAAGATTTGAGTGGCTTGTGGCCCTGGAGCATCAACTCACTATCTCTGTCCCCAAGGGTGTTAGATGGGGTCCCCCACTGTCAAGGAAACAGAGGAGAACTGAGGTTGACCACGGCCATGGGTTTATCCTGCTCAGACAGCCCTTGGGCTCTTTCCCTTTAACTCATATCCTGGTCCCAGAACAGCAACCACACAGGCCTGGAGAACCTACCAACCACACCCACCGTCACCACCTTCCTTGGGACAGTGTCTCAGGGAGCCCTGCTCCCACTCCCCTGTTCCAGTTTTCTCTTCACTCAGCACCCATGAACCACATTAAAACATTCTACTGACTTCACTCTTCCCAAGTTCACATGGGCTGTGTGGCCTCTGTTCTAGTCTCTGGACAGCTCCTAGACACAGAGTGCAGGCCCCAGAATGAAATCAGTTTTAACTGTGTGGCTGGAAAACATCAGTTCTAGAGATGCCCCTGGCTAGCAACACTGCCCTGTGAATGTAAAAGCCAAAAGGGTAGATCTCATGATTACATCACAGTAAAAAAAAAAAAAAAAGAGGTGCAAACAATGTAAAGTAAGACAGTAAAAATAGAGCTCAATAGAGAAGTCACTACAATAATTGTAAAAGGGCCTCACTTACTCTTTGAATGTAGTGATTTTAAGCAAAAAAAATAAGTTCTATATAAATGCAGGTAAGGATGGCATTTTCTTTTGGGGTTAAGGATTCTGTGTTGTCAGTGCAGGAACTCAGGTTGCTCCTGTGGCACAGGTTTGATTCCTGGCCCAGGAATTTATGCATGCTGCAGACATAGCCAAAAAAAGAAAAAGGAAAAAACAAAATGTTTCAGAAACACATGTGTAGGTATTTCCCATTGTAGCTCAGCAGGTTAAGAACCCGAATAATACACATGAGGATGCAGGTTTGACCCCTGGCCCTGCTCAGTGAGTTAAGATTCCTGCACTGCCACAAGCTATGGCATCTGTTGCAGATGTGGTTCAGATCTGACATTGGTGTGGCTGTGCCATAGGCCAGCAGCTGTAGCTCCAATTGTACTCTTAGCCTGGGAACTTTAATATGCTGTAGGCATGGCCTTAAAAAGGCAAAAAACAAAAGCAAACATACAAAACAGAACCCATGTATAGCCAAAAATATACAAGTTTAGTGGGGAGTGCCCTCTTGGGTATTTCAGACCCAGAACACAGTGACTGCTCTGTGGTGCCCTCTATACTTCCTTGTTGATTGATTAAAACCCCACAGATTTGGAAACAAAGACTCATTTCTCAATGGATCACAGGTCTGAGCCTAGTTCACAATGGGAATTAGAAATACTTAGAGTGACCACCAAAAGGCCTGTGGGATGCAGCTGAAGTGGATTTCAGGAGAAGAGTGGAATCAGTGTTGTTGAACCAGGTGACAAGAGACACTGCAAGTCCATGAGCTGGTCATGAAATCATGGAGCTGGATGCAGAATAGGCTGAGCCAAGGGCAGGAGAACAGGTGTGAAGAGGGCCCAGGAGGGCCTGGGAGCTGGTCCTTCCAAAAAGCCTGGAGCCCATGAGCACACAGATGAGCACACAGCTTAGGGGCCTGATGGTGGGTGAAAAGTCCCCAGGAGCTGTGGTGGAGGCAGGGAAACACCTGCTCACCTGAGGCTCAAGAGCTTTGCCCAGGGATCCAGTGGATGTGGCCTCACTGCCAGTTTTCACTGAGCTTGCAGAATGCAGTAGGAGCCTTGTCATTGGCAGAAAGCCATTTGTCATCATGGCCACATGAATGTGCACCAAGGGATGCCCACCAGGCCATCAGATGCTGTGGAATTCTGTAGAGGCTGAGGGGAATCTGGGGGCCTCTGCAGGACAGGTGATTTTTCATTGACAAGCAGGTGCCTCAAGGCTGTGGGCCAGGCAACCAGAGCACCTGGCTCCCTTCTGCCCTGCCCAGTCCCTGCAGAGGCACCAGGTTCTCCATCCCTCTGCATATTCTGCCCTGCCAATGACCAGCACCAGGAGGCTGACCAAAGCTCCACTCTTCTGACTGTTCCCAGACTGGCCCAGGCTGGAAGGTCCTGAGGGGATGCCACAAGGACACATACAGTTCACTGCCATGTGTGATCATCATCCACTTCTGATTTTCTGATCCCTACAGAGTTGAAAGTGCCAATGAAAATCAAAGGAACTGCACTACTTGCCCCTACCTGGTGCTGGATGACACCTGCTGTGCCCCCAGCAGGAGTCCTGGAACCTGATGTCTCAGGAGTGCTGAGACCCAGCTGGAGTGAGTGAGTAGTGGGAACTTGATCTGTGTCCAGAAGAAATCTATTGTAGCTGGTCAGTATAAGTCCACCCCAGGTCACACAGCAAAGGGACAGAGTCACAAAAGATGACCTCCTCTGCAACCACATCCTCTGTCCCTGTCTCTGTCTGTCTATCTGTCTGTCTCTATCTTTCTCTGGCTTGAACTCCACCAGCTCTTGGACTGAGTCCAGGCCCCTCACTCACTGGCTGCCATGGCTATGTCACCTGGTCCTGTGGTGCCCATACAGTGGCACTATCTGTTCCCATTTGTGGAGCCAGCCACACCATGATCACTGCAGAAAATGACCAGCCCTGTGTTACAAGTGACACTGGATGCCACATCTGTGTTCTCTTTGGATGTGATGTGTGGCAGGTCCCAACTCTGGACCCAGTCTTTCTCTGGAGTGGGCATGACCCAGCAAGTCTGCCCTCCCCATGCAGAACATCCCCAAGAAACCCAGCTGCTTTCAAAGGCAAGAAAAACAGACAGACTGGGAGGGAAGTATCAAACTCCCCATTTGCAGAGGACATGCCTGACTAGACAATCTCAGGGCGGGTGCATGTGTCTTTTTCAAGGAAAGTTTTGTCTGTATATGCACCCAAGAGTGGAATTTCTGTGTTATATGGCATTTCTATGTTTAGTATTCTACAGTACCTCCATACTGTTCTCCACAGTGGTTGAACCAGCTTACATTCCCACCAAAAGTGCAGGAGGGTTCTCTTTTCTCCACACCCTCTCCAGCATTTGGTATTTGTGGACTTCTTAATGACGACCATTGTGACTGGTATGAGGTGGTATCTTATGGTAGGTTTAATTTACATTTCTCTAATCATCAGGGATGTTGAGCATTTTACCATGTGCTTTTGGTGATCTGTACATCTTACTTGGAAAATTGTCTATTCAGGTCTTTTGCCCATTTTTAAATTGGGCTGTTGGCCTTTTTGCTGTTGAATTTTATAGGTTGCTTTGTATATTTTAGAGATTAAGCCCTTGTCAGTTGCATCATTTCAAACTATTTTTCTCCCATTCTGTAAATTGTCTTTTTGTTTTCTTTTTGGTTACCTTTGCTGTACAAAAGCTTGTCCATTTGATTAGGTCCTATTGGTTTATTTTTGCTTTTATTTCTCTTGCTTTGGGAGACTCTGACCTGAGAAAATATTTGTAAGGTTGATGTCAGATAATGTTTTGCCTATGTTCTCTTCCAGGAGTCTGGAGGTGTCTTCTCTTATACTTAAGTCCTTAATCCATTTTGAGTTTATTTTCATACATGGTGTGTGGGTATGTTCTAGTTTCATTGATTTGCAGGCAGCTGTCCAGGTGTCCCAGCAAAGCTTGCTGAAAAGACTGTCTTTTTCCCATTTTATGTTCTTGCTTCCCTTGTTAAAGATTAATTGACCCTAGGTGTCTGGGTTTATTTCTGGGTTCTTTATTCTATTCCATTGGTCTGTATGTCTGTTTTGGTACCAGTATCACACTGCCTTGATGACTTTGGCTTTGTAATATTGCCTGAAGTCTGGGAGAGTTATGCCTCCTGCTTGGTTTTTGTTCCTCAGTATTGCTTTGGCAATTCTGGGGCTTTTGTGGTTCCATATAAATGTTTGGATTGTTTTTTCTAGTTCTGTGAAAAATGTTATGGGTAATTTGATAGGGATTGCATTGAATGTGTAGATTGCTTTGGGTAGTATGGCCATTTTTACAATATTAATTTTTTCATTCCAGTAGCATGGAATATCTTCACTGATTTTTAACTTCCCACTGGTTGACACAGAATTATGGTGATCTGAGGAATAAAGGAGGTGGTTGGATTGTAAGCATGCATTCTAGACCTCCTCAATTAGTTTTACTTTATTTTATTTGTTTTTAGAGCACATCTGCAGCATATGGAAGTTCCCAGGTTAGGGGTCAAATGGGACATGAAGCTGCCTGCCTATACTTCATCTACAGCAATGCCAGATCTGAGCCATATCTGCAACCTACATCAGAGCTCACAGCAATGCCAGATCTTTAACCCACTGAGTGAGCTAAGGGATTGAACCCACATCCTCATGGATACTAGGTAGGTTTGTAAACCTCTGAGCCAAAACAGGAACTCTTAGACCTCTTTAAACCAAGTCTTCAGGCAAACAGTTGCCCCAGTGTCCCATCATGGTGGCAGTCCTGAGCACATGAACTTTGGTGCTCCAAGGCTGACCGCATGACCATATACTCAAGCAGCAGAGCAGATGAAAAGGAGTGACTTATATTCCCAAGTCTTATGTTTTTAAAACCAGCACCCACAACAGAGACCCAGCAACCAAGCCAGCAGTCCTGAGGCAGAAGTAGGTCAGGCTGAGCTGTGAGGTCAAGATAAGTTTTGTATTTAGAGCCTCCTTGACAAAAGCAGCATCTGCAAATGTAGACCTTTAGGAAACTGAGAGCTTGGAGGTCCTGCATGGTTGCAAAAGAGCTGCCTCCTGGATGCCCTCAATCCCAAGGTCCAGGAGCACATCCAGCCTCCTGCAGCCTGTGCCCTCATGGAAAGGCCCCACCTGGATTCAAATTTGTCTTTGGCTGTGGGGAAGCTGCAGATACCAGGGCTTGCCAGGGGAGGACCAGTGCCTGGGGATAAAATTACATTTTTTCAAGGTTGCGCTAGTGCTTGCAAAGAGTTTCTTCCAGGCCAACTTCAACATCTCCCTTGTGGTGCAGGTGGCCATCCCCACACCCTGTCCCCAGTGGGTCCTGGGCTGCTTCTTGTGAACCCTCAGCAACATCAGGCCTTCCTATGTGTTGCCCCTGCCTCCCTGAACCCAGGACACCATGACACCCTTTGTGTCACTCCTTTACATTTATTAATCACCTACTATGTGCTCAGTGCCATGCTGGGTGCCTAACAATCTCTAAATGAACCAGCCCTTCCAAACCCACTAATAGTGGAAACAGAGATTTTACTCTAAAAGAGCCTGTTCCTCTTAAAGTCCTTCAGGGTCTTTGGGCAGAGGGCAGGCCCTTCTTGTTTTAGCATAGCCCACCTGGCAGACAGGAAGGCCACCACACCAGAAGGCTGACCAAGGTGCGGGCATGGCTCTCAGTGCCTATACCCCCGTGAAGAGTACTGAGAGTCAGGGATGTGTGCCCCCCTGGGCTCTGCTGAAATCAGGCACCTGAGCAGCACTTCCACTGGCCAGGGCTTGTCTTTTCCCTCACTTCATTTTACAAGTGCTCTCCCCAATATGTGAGTGTGCAGATATGCAGGGATGCAGTCTTTCAGGTGATTTTATTTTAAAATATATTTATTTATTTAGTGGTATATAAGAGTTCCTTGGCCCGAGATTGAATTCAAGCCACAGCTGCCAAAACTCAGAATCATTTAACCCACTGTGCCAGGCAGGGAGAACCTGCACCTCCCTTGGGACAAGTCACTGCAGTAGGATTCTTAGCCCACTGCACCCTACAGAAACTCCTTTTCATGGTTTTGCTTTCATTTATTTATGGCCATACCTGTGGCATATGGAAGTTACCAGGCTGAGCCACATCTGTTACCAGACTGAGCCACATCTGTGACCTATACCAGAGTTCACAGCAAGGCTGGATCCTTAACCCACTGAGCAAGGCCAGAGATCAAACCCACATCATCATGGATACTTATTGGGTTCTGAACCCGCTGAGCCACAATGGGAACTCCCTTCTTTCATGTGGTTTTAAAGCCACAGCCTCTTCTTTTCCCTTTGCAGGCTCTACACAGTGCCTCTCTCACCTCCTTATGCAGCAGCACCTGGGCCAAAAAGCATGTTACCTTTCCCAAGAGACCTCTGAGCCTGGGTGGGTCCATGCAATTCCACACTACCCTGCCTGTGGGCACACCATCAGGCAATTGCCACAACACAAAGTCTTGAGCCTCTCCTCCAACTGTTCCATCACCACCCCCTTGACTGGGCAGCTCCCTGCTGCTTCCCCATGCCTGGAGCTTGGGGTCAGACTCATGCAGTGCCAGGTACCAGGAGTGTGCTAGTGGGTGCCAGCTGCCTGATCCATGTGGCCATCTGTATGGCCCCATTCCTGCCACTACAGGAAAGCTGTGCCAGCTGCACTATGCATCCTCTCAGATAGATGCTGCTTTCTGTAGGGTGACCTGACTCCCAGGAGAGGATGTTCTAGGTCAGACTCTGTATCATTTTAATTTTATGAGATGCTGGCAGACTGCTTTCCAACCATCCATCCTGACAGCTCTTCAAACCTCAGGATACATACTTTTGCCTCTGATGGATTCTACTTTTCCTGTCAAATCTATGACCTACTTTCCTAACCCCAGGTGAGTAAGATTTTCTCCTATATTTTATTATTATTATTTATTTTCTTTGTAAGGCTGCACATAGAGCATGTGGATGTTCCCAGGCTAGGGGTTGAATAAGTGCTGCAGCTGCCTTCCTAAACCACAAACACAGCAACACCAGGTCTGAGCTGTGTCTCATGGCAACACCAGATCCTTAACCCACTGAGGGAGGTGAGGGATCATACTGGGTCCTCATGGATATTAGTTAGACTCATTACTGCTGAGCCACAATGGGAAATCCCTCTCCTGTGTCTTAATCTATACATTTTATATTTTGTGTTTAGACCTATGAACAAATTTGAGTTAATCGCTGCATAAGTTATGAGGTTTAGATCAAGATTCCCCCCCCTTTTGTTTGCATATGAACATGCAGTTGTTCCCACACTATTTGTTGAAAAGACTCTGCTTTCTCTGAACTGATTTTGTACATTGTCCACATGCATAAGAGTCTATTGGGCTCTTACCTGTTCTATCTGTGTGTCTGTCCTTCACCAAAGCCACACTGTCTTCATTACTGCAACTTCAGAGTAATTTTTAAGTTGGGTAATGTGATTCTTACACTTTATTCTCCTTTCAAAATGTTTAAGCTATCCTCATTTGCCCATCTTTACATGTAAATTTGAGAATCAGCTTGTATACATCTACAAAAGTCTTGCTGGGATTTTGATTAGAACTGCAATCAATCTATAGATCAACTTAAGGAGAATGATATCTTTACTATACTGAGTCTTTCTATCTATGAATATCATATGTCTCTACATTTGTCTCTCTTAAAATTTTCTCCATTCAGAATTTTGGAGTTTTCAACTCCATGTGCGTGTTTTCTGTAGATCTATACATAGTATTTGATTTTTAAGAGCTATTATAAATATTATTTTTAAAATTTATCATTTCTAATTTTAATCTTTATAATGCAATCTTTCATGCTGAGGCCTCACCAAACTTGTGTAATAGTTCTACAATTTTCTCTTAGAGATTCTTTGGAATTGTCCATACAGATAATCATGTCATCTTTGAATAAAGAGAGTTATATTTTACCTTTTCATGTGTATGCATTTTTATTTCTTTTTCACTGGGGTGGCTAGGACTTCCAGTATCATGTTGAATAAGATTTGTAAGAGTAGATTTATTTGTTTTGTTACTCATTTGGGGTGGGGGGCTGTATCTAGTTTTTGCTGTTTTCTGTGATGTAAGTTGTAGTTTTTGGTAGATGACCCTTATTATTGCCAAAACTCAGCCTCTGTCAACCAGTGCTCAATAGAAATGCAGAGACATGGTTTTGGCTGAAGAAGAAAACAATAGCTTTTATTGCTTTGCCAGGCAAAGGAGGCAACAGCTGGTTAATGCCCTAAAGACTGCACCCACTTTGGGAGAATTGTGGGGAGTTTTATAGTAAAAAGCAAAAACAAGACAAAACAGACTATCAGATAGAAATCATGATTGGAAAAACATGCATTCTTCTTTATTAGGGGAATATTTGTCATCAAAACTGGTGTTAGGAGATCTCAGCATGATCCGGATGGTTGTCTTCTGGGTATTGCCTAGAATAACAGTACTTGAGAAGTGGGTGTATTGATCACAGATTAGAAAAAAAAAAAAAAAAAAAAAAAACTAGGATATATCCTGAAAAAAAACCTCATGTGCTAATCATCTTTAACCCATAGGCAGTTGTGCTCAGGGAGCCTAATCTTTAGCTTATGGGCAATTGTGTTTAAGGTGCAATGAAGCCTGTAAGAAGGACAGTGAAAGACTCTATGCTGTTCAGTTTTAAGTATTCCTTTGTAAAATAACCATAAGGAATATCACTTTTCTCTTAGATTTATAAGATACCTATGTCATTCTGTGTATCCCTTGAGAGGGAACAAGGATCCTGCCCCAAGGCCTTACTGTTTTTTCACTGATCCTCCTTTGTTTTTGCATCTCCTTCCTTCCCTAATCAGAAACTGTTTGAATCTGCCTCTAGGAACTCAGGGAAGGCCATGGAGGCTGAATGAGGCCCATTTCCTAAACACAAGAAATGTGGGACACAGAAAATCTTTTGTGCCAGGAGCCCCAAAAGGCCTTGCACAGTTACAATGATTGGCAGTGACTGTTTCAGTTGTTGGGATAACTAGAATTCCCTTATGTTCTCTGGAATGTTTCCCCTCATCAGCTGTTCCTCTCTCTCTGGTATTTTACTTTTTGTGTTTTCATGGTCAGAAAAACCTGCAAGCACCAGGATGCAGCTGGGAGAGGCAGATAGAGAATCATGCAAACAGGCATGGTGTGGAGTGAGGTTAGTGCTCTGTGGTTTCAAACTCCCACTCTGGGTGGCTGTTTAGAAAAGGGTTTTGAGAGTCAGGAAAGGCTTGAGAACCTCCACACATTAACAGCAGCCGGGCATCAGTTCCTGCATTGGCCTCTAGGTGGCAGTAGACCAAGCCCTTGATTTGGAACAAAACCAAATCCAGATTCTGCAAGGGCCCTACTGTCCCTAAAAGAGACTCCCCACGTGGAATAAAGTTAGTGCAGGAGCACTCATGGAGCCACAGCACCTAAATGGAACATGGCAATTCCTCTCCCCATCTTCCCCATGTCTAGACACCTAGTACAGATAAGCATGCTTTCCATCTTGAAACTCTGTTCCCCAGTGACTTCCATGAGGCCATCTCGGTTTTCATGCTGAAGAAGCATCTACTCTTGATGCTTGCTTTCTTCATAAGAAATAAGTAACATGTGGAGTTCCCATCGTGGTTCAGTGGTTAAAAAATCTGACCAGGAACCATGGGGTTGTGGGTTTGATCCCTGGCCTTGCTCAGTGGGTTAAGGATCTAGTGTTGCCATGAGCTGTGGTATAGGTCACAGATGTGGCTTGGATCACATGTTGCTGTGGCTTTGGTGTAGGGTGGCAGCTACAGCTCTGATTAGACCCCTAGCCTGGGAACCTCCATATGCCATGGGTGTGGCCTTAGAAAAGACAAAAAAATAAAAGAAAAAAGAAAGAAGTAACATTCCTAAATGAGAACTCATGTCCATGTTGACACAGAGTCTACTATTCTTCCAGAATACCACAATGTTGAGGCTCTAGTCAAATCATAGTCACTGTAGCCTCTGAGTTAGGTCTCATGCAACAAAGAATTAGAACACAAGAAGGAAAGGGTGAACAGGAAGCATATATGCAGGAGGAGAAGACAAGGAAGCACCCTGCACCAATGCTTTGTCCCATGTTACAGACTGCAATGGACCAGGTGGTCTTCAAAAGATTGATGTTAATGACATTAGATCCTCCAAACAGGTCTACAAGTGTCTTCATTTTTCAGATGAGGATATGGAGTAGGAAGTGTTAGGTCCCTAACCAAGAGGTAAGGTTGACAGACTTGGGGACTGATAAAGAAGAATGATGTGGCCATGAGATGGCAGGTGTCCACACTGAGCTTGACTAGGGTACACTCTGCCAGGTTGTTGATAAGGGATGTCCCTCCCAATATGAGACCTTCCAGAAGCTACAGCAGAGGTAGCACCATCCAAGGTGATAAGAGCAGGAGAGCTGCTGGGTTAGAGGGAAATGGCAGGGGGCTTGTGGTCCCAGGTAACATCACTCAGCAGCATGGCAGGAGCCTCTGCATCAGAGATCACCAATGGGAGCTGTGGCTTGAGGTCTTTGATAGCCAGATGCTTGTCTTATCTGTGGCTAGCAGGTGCTGTGTGCAGTGGAGTAGGATAAACAGGTTCTAAACGGTTGGAAAATCTGCTGATGGGCTTGGAGCTAATGGGTCCTGGTCTGCTCTGCAGAGGTAAAAATATGGGGCTAGTATACAGAAGGCTTCCTTGACTCACTGATGTAACCAAGCTCATCCAGCCAGTGAAAGAGAGGCTGGAGTTTAAGCCCCCATGCTCAATGGCCAGGTGGCATGGACTCTCCCTGACCAAATGGGTATTGGGTTCTTTTGGCCCTGGCATATGTGTGTTCCCCCTCCTCGCACAGCAACCTCCTGATTTCTGATTGGTATTCCAGATCCCAAGCAGGAATGAGGCTGTAAAGGCTATGCTCAGGAAGACTATGCCTGGAAGTAACCTTCCCAAGACTTAGTCTTAATCAGCCTTTTTTCTTCTATCTCAAGTTTGCCATGGTTGCTCCAACAACAGTTTAGGGAATGGTACAGAGCACACTAGAAGTGGGTTCTAATTTTGTGTTCTAGCTGCCACACTCTCTGTCTCCCATCTGTGGAAGTGTCTGTCCCATAATTTCCTGGTGGTGAGCCTGAGGTCCTAAGAGTAAGTCAACATTGAACACTCTATTCCACCCACATCATACAGGAACATGTCCTGGAAATGTGAGGGTTTAGGGCCTGGCCCAATCCCTTGGACCACTTTTGATGTTTTTCACCATATACTGCAGCTCGATTTTTATTCCTATAAATTGTGGCCACTGGACATTGGTCCTTCCAGGGTAATTCATATGGGTCCCTTCTAGAATAATCCATTTGAATAGAGAAGGAGGTGAGTCTGTCTCTGGAGGGGAAGCCAGGTGTGAGCTTGGAGGGGAGGAGGAAAAGAGATGGAATTACTCTGAGGGATGTCTTGTTCCCTCCTTTGCTGTGAATATGAAAACCCTCTCACTACCCCCTGGATTCAATCTCTTATGGACACTCAGGTGAAATGACAGGAAGTGTGTGGCAGGGAGAGATGTAGAGAGGAGAGAGTTACTTGATTAGCCATACACTAGATCACTGTCCTGTACATATTTTTCATTGTAGATATTCAGTTGTATTTGATCTCTTTATTTTTTTTAATAATTTATGTATATATGTTTATCTTATTTACTTTTTAGAGCAGCACTTGTGGCATAGAAGTTCCCAGGCTAGGGGTTGAATCAGAACTGCAGCTGCCAGCCTGCACCAGGGCCACAGCAGTGCCAGATCCAAGCCACAGCTGTGAACTATACCACAGCTTAAGGCAATGCTGGGGAAAGTATTTTTTATGAAATTATTCACAAAATTAAGGAAGAATGTACAAAATAGTCATGTAGTAGAGGAAATGTTGTAAGTTGGATATAAACCACATTATGTAAATATTATCTTCATATCATGTTTAATATTAACATGACTTCCATAAATTTGTTGGTACTGGACTATTGTTTTACGGTATATATGTGTATTCGGGGGAGGGTAGGTGATATTTTTATTGTGCAATTGGTCTTACTTAACCTTCATCATCTTAAAAAAAAGATTGATGCTAAAAGAGAAAAATAAAATTGTGATGGGTGGAGAGGGAAAGGGGCGGTAGAGCACCTACATCAATGCTTTGTGTTTCCTGGGTATCACTGCCTAGATACATCCATGGTTCATTCGATGTCAAGGGCAGTCCTGTAAATGAAAAAGAAAATCATTCTAAGCACAAAGATAAAGTCCAGACCAAAGTATATAAAAATCTTCCTGAGCTTGTATATCTGAGAGTAGTAATATCTGAGTGATTTTCTACCTATATTTGGTCTGTATTTCCTATGCCATATAGATGGCATATCAGAGATGATATCATTTGAATCCTACATACTCTTAGCCCAAACACAGAGTAATAACATTTTACAATTCATTGTATAATGCCATCATCACCAGATAAGAAAATTACAGGGAAGCAGATCATATATATATATGCAAATATTTAAGACATTAAATCAATTCATTGATATACAAAAAAGATAATACATCTTATCCAAGAGGTATTTAATCAAAAAAGTGGAAGCTTGGGTAGTAGCAGTGATAGTGGCAAATGGCAGAGCTCCAACTCTCTACTTGCTGCAGGCTCTGCCTTTGAGTCTGACAGAGGTCCTCAGCCAGCAGCCAGGCACCCAGCTGGGCAATGCCATTGATCCAGGCCCCTTGGTGGCCCCTTGCTCACCCAGGGGTGGCATGGGCACCCAGACCCAAACTCCAAGATGGAAGGCAAGCTGAGCAAGAAGAAGAAGGGGTGGAGTGTGAAGGATGAGAAGGCCAAGGACAAAGACAAGAAGGCCGAAGGAACTGGGACAGAAGAGGAGGGAACCCTGAAGGAGAATGAGACCCAGGTGGCTGTGGAAACACCAGAGGTGAAGGAGGGCAAGGAAGATGCCTCTAGGCAGCCAAGGAAGATGCGCCAAAGGCAGAGCTGGAGAAGAAGGAGGGATTGGAGGGGAAGCAGGAGCCCCCAAGTGATGCTGAGCATGAGCAAGTTTGGGCAATGAAGCCCCCAAGGCTTTGGAGACTGAGATGACTGTGAAGCCCATGGTCCCCAACAAGGGTGACAAGAACTAGGAGACAGGGTAACTGGCAAAGACTGAGGTTCCCAAAGGTCCTTCTAGGGAAGAAAAGTGATGGGGCCCCAGCTTTGGACTCAAAACCCAGCAGCCCTGAGGCTGCCCCATCCTCCAAGGAGTTCCCAGCAGCCACAGAATCACCCAGTTCCATGCTGAAGGCCCAGGCCCCCACAGCCCCAGCAGCCCCCTCAGATGAGGTCATATCTGAAACCCCAAGCTAATTTGATTCAAACCATAGAAGTCAAAGTAACAAGGACAGTCTCTGGAGAAAAAAAAAAATACAGCTTATCAATGACCTGTCTCTCTCTCTCTCTCTTTCTCTCTTTGTCTCTCTCCTCTCCTACACTAACTGGTTTCAAATTGGAAATAATGATATGCATTGCCAGGGAAAAAGAATGTGGTCCCATTGAGGGAGAGAGGGGGTGGGGATAATCCAAATAGTATTTTTGTGGGGGAATATCTAATATGCTTTCAGTCACCTCTACCATTCAGGCCAGGACTGAAATGTCTGAAAGCACAGTACCTCTTTTGTACTTGAACTGCTGTTGCATATACTCCACCAATAAGATCCCAAACATCTTGTCTTCTGCAAGGGGGAATTGGGAATGATGCATTTTGATTCTGCTGGCAGGTTCCATGCTAAGGCTATCAGATCTCTATGAAGGCAATATTTTCTGAGTTTTCTTTTTAATTTACAGCATTTCTTATTTTGATATATATATATATGTATGTATGTATATATGTATGTTATGGATGAATACCATCTTTCAGACAGCCCCCTTAGCCTGTCCACATGTATCTCCATAGCAAGACTTCATGCTTCCTCCTCAGGTATTTTTGGGAAGAACAAACATTCTCTCATCCTACTTAGCTCCCCTAGATTTCTCAGGACATGTTAATACATGTCTGGGTTTGGGTGCACCTGTAGTTCTGTTCATTGGTCAGTGGAAATGAAAAAAAAAAAAAGCCTGCATTCATTGAAGTTCCAGGTTCTCTTCCATTCTGTGTCACAGACACCAGCATTTCACTCATTGGAAAATGGAAAAAAAAATAAGAAACCATCAGCAAAATATGTAAAATGGATGCGCTGAAATTGTATGTAATTGTATAAATGGTGTAACAATAATAAAATTAAGCAACTAAAAAATGAACAAAATGAAATTTTGGTATAACATTTTTATTTTATCAATATAATTCACCATATTAATAAAGTAGAAATACCAGTCATCTCAACAGAGGTGGAGAATAGTTAATGATTTTAAGCCAATATTTATTATAAAAATGCTCAGCAAACTAGGGATAGAAGGTTAAAATGAAGAATTAACTGACTTGTTTTTGGTCATTTATCAATAGCATGGAACTTGGAAGCCCTGGAATTTTAGCTAGAAAGAGGAAAGCTTTCTTCCTTTGAAAAATTTGAATGAATTCCTTCAGAGACTGAGGAATAAAGATAAAAATTAGGATCAAATTTCAATTCCTTTTTTAGCTGGCTTTTCTTAATTGAAGCAAATTCTCATGATATAAAATTAAAATTGTAAAAGAAAAAAAAAAGTGCAGTAGATTTAAACCATACTGTGAAAGCACACCTGTACTTACCTCCAAAATATTTCCATCACCTCTAAAAAATGTTGTACCTATTAAGGAATTTTTCACTTTCTTCTGCCCCCAAGTCCTGATAATGACTAATCTTTGTTTTTACATATAATGTTTACCCATTTTGTATACTTCATATAAAATGAATCATAAAGTATGGGATTTTTGTGCTTGGCATCTTTCATTTAGCATAATGTTTTCAAAGCACATCCACATTATACCATATACTAGTACTTTGTTTTTATAGTTGAGTAAGATTTCACTATACATACTGTGGTATGGTATAATGTAGCCATTGATATTTTGATGGACATTTAGGCCACTAAACTTTTTGGCTATTGTGAATAGTGCTGCTATGAACATTGAGCTGTGTGTATTTATTTGAGTATCTGTTGTCAATTCTAGTTGGTATATACCTAGGAGTGGAATTTCTGGGTACCTGGAGTTAGATATTCTTTGAGGTTTGCAGGCACAATACCTAATACTGCACTCACTTCAGATATAAATTTCAAGTCTGAAGAATTCAAAAAACCCAATTCTCTAATTTGTTAAAAGGGTTCAAGCAGCTTACCAAAAACTACACTAGCAATTATAGTTTAGCATGGGATAGGCATACACATCAGTATCCAACCCAAAGCAAGAGATACATAGGACAAAGTCTATGAGAGTTTCAAGACCCTTTCTTTTGACCCCTCTATGCTTAGAAACATAGGAACATATATATATGTACTCTCATAAGAAAATAGAAAAATAAACTTGGATTAATAAAGCTATCTCTAGAATATTACCATATAGATGGTTTTCCCTTACATACTTATATGTCTTATGTCCAGATGAAACCAAGATATGTAGTCTTGCCCATTTTTCTTAAGACTAAATGAATGGAGTTGATTATGCAAATGCCCTAAGGCTTTAGGAAAATAATATACAAGCTAGATACCCCATGGGACACTGTTAGCATCTAATTACTGGAACTGCAGTCTTCAACACAATACATCAGTGATATTCTCTACTCTCCACAGCCCTGAATTCTTATTGGCATATATTTGTGATGCAGTTTGATGCCAAGATTTAGTATTCAGGTTTGATATTAACTTTGGTATCTCTGGGTTTTCTTTATATGTTGGAAAATTATAACATACTTTGGGGGTATATTTTAAAAGGTTTCATATTTTTATATTCATTTTCTAATATTTCATTGTTAGTATACATAAATGCAACAGATTTCTTAAGGCTAATCTTATATTGTCCTACTTTGCTGAATTCCTTGATTAGAAACTGTTTTGTGTGGAGTCCTTAGGGTTTTCTATATATAGTTTCATGTCATCTGCATAGAATGACAATCTTACCTCTTCTCTTCCACTTTTTATTTTTATTTCTTTTGTTTGCCCGATTGCTGTGGCTAAGAGTTCCAATACTATGTTGAATAAAAGTGGTGAGAGTGGGCATTCTTGTTTTTCCCTGATTTTAGCAGGAAGGCATTCAGCTTTTCTCCATTGAGTATTATGTTGGTATTATACTGGATGTGTGTTTGTCATAAATGGCTTTTATTATGTTGAGATATGTTCCCTCTATACCCACTTTGGTGAGAGTTTTTAATCATGAGTGGATGTTGGTTTTGTCAAATGCATTTTCTGCATCTATTGAGATGATTGTGTCCTTTCTTTTGACTTTTCTTTTGTTAATGTGGTGTATAGTGTTGCTTGATTTGTGTATGTTAAACCATCATTGAGAACTTGGGATGAGTCACAATTGGTCGTGGTGTATGAGCTTTTTGATGTGTTTTTGGATTTGGTTGGCTTGATTTTGTTGAGAATTTTTGTGCCTATGTTTATCAAGTATATTGGCCTATACTTTTAATTTTTTGTAGTATATTTTTCTGTTTTTGGCAGTAGGGTGATGGTGGCTTCAGAGATAGTCTTAGGGCTTATTCCTTTCTCTGCAACATTTTGGAAAAGTTCAAGAAGGATGGGTATAAGTTCTTTTTGTATGTTTGGTAGAATTTGTCAGTGAAGTCATCCTTGACTTCTGTTTGTAGGGAGTGTTTTCATTACATATTCAATTTCATTTCTGGTGATGGGTCTGTTTAAATGATCTATGTCTTCATGATTCAGGTTTGGTGGGCTGAATGTCTCTAGAAAGGTGCCCAGTTCTTCTGGTTTTTCAAATCTGTTGGCATATAATTATTCATAGTAATTTTGGTCATTTTAAATGATATAGGTTGTCACTATTTAAATTAATCATCTGATTTATACCTTTTGCAGATATATTGTTTATGATGAATTACCAAATAGCCCCTGAACTTTAGTAGCATATCATGATGTATTTTCCCACATAACAGTGCTGGGTGGTTGGTTAAGTTGGAAAGACTGAGCCCCCTGACAAGGTCATTCAGGAACACACAGTTGTCTATCACCTCTCTATTCAACCACAGGACTTCATCCACATCTCTACCAATTGATGTAAAGAAATTCCTGTGCCAGGATTTTATCAGCCAGTCTAGAGTGTCACACATCAGTCCTTTCATTTTCCATTGGCAAACACAGGGTCATATGCTGCAAGTGATGCCAGATAATGGAGCCCAGCAGTGTGCTCCCAAGAAGGGCACAATGGATTTTTATAGATACAGTTTTCTGCAAAAAAAAAAAAAAGGGTAACTCATATGTATTGTTTTGCACATCTTTGTTAATATCTTTGTTGAGTTTACCATATGCCAAGCACTGTGCTAGTAGCTGGATGGAGAACTGATTGAGCAGCATCATGGCCAAGGAGAAGCTTCTAATCTAAAGAAAGAGACTAAAGATTAAGTGTCTGCCCTCCTAAGAGAAAAGGATAAAGTACAAATGCTCTAGAAGTTCAGCTAATAACCCTACATTTGTAAGTTACCTGGAGCTCATAGCAACTTAACTTCATTTTCAGACATAATCAAGATATGGTTGATGGAGGAAGCTGACAACAGGAACTCTAGAAATAGGTCATTCATGTAGAAGATACAATAAAGAACACTGGGCAGCCATTAATATACTATATTTTGAAATACTAAAGGGCAGGGGTAATTATTCACACCAAATAAGAAGTGAATCAGAATGTAGGACTCACTTCTGAAGTTTGGAATAACTTCAGATCTAAATTTAAATGGTAGTATACAAATATGCTGATTAATAATTTTCCAATTTTCAATAAAACAAGGGGTCTTTTAGTCAGAAAGAAGCCATAAATACTCTTTGATAGTGATAAGCTATTTTCTTCAAACCAGATATACAAAGCTGTGGTATAGATCAGTTATCATAATACCTCCCCACCCCACTCCTGTGTGGCAGTGACTTCCTAGATTCTGTCTTAGAAAGCAGGGCCTGACGCAGGTGCTTAATAAATACTCCCTGAAATATTGTACTTGGAAAGAGACTTATTTTCTCATAGTGCAAAATGACAATAGAAGAAATTCCACTAAAAGTCACCCCAAATATATTGACTCTTACAGACTTGGGAAGATAGCTGAAGTCAGCAATAGCTGACAACCTGGTAGTCCTGCAGCACTCATGTATTTCTCTTTGAGCCACCAGAGGGCACTGTGTGGCTGTTTATGACAATGGCATTGTCCTGCATCCCAAGTTTTTTTAAATTGGCCTTCTTCAAATCATGTTTTATAATCTTATAGCATTGCCTTAAGAAACAGTTGTTTAATTTTATTCTCCTAGTTTATTTGAAATCCAATGAAAATCTCCTACAATAAATAAATAGAGGGTAAGCCACTGATAGAAAAGTATTCCTTCTGTACACTGGAGTTTGGCACTTGCCATCAGCATCTATGTGGATTAAATCATGGACCATTGCAGCTGCTGACCTGCAACACCCCCTGAGTGGAGCTCAGGTTGGATATCAGGAGTGAGGCTTTCTGTGCTCTGGGAAAACTGCCAAACAGGTCTATAGATATTTTTATATTTTTAGGAGAGGGTTTATGAGTCCAATCCTTGCATCTCCTCCTGTCTAGAAAAACACTAAAATCCTTCCTGATGATGTCTGCTCCTCATGACCAGTAGTAAACTTCATGAGACCAGTAGAAAATTTGTGAAATTGTGTACACGGTTGCACAAACCTCCCCCCTTCACCTCGATCACATACACACTAATATTATTTCCCCTGCCTCTTTGGAGCTTTATTTCAGAGCTATCTGAAAGATGGCCCAGCCAGTTAAAAAAAAAAAAAAAAGCAAAGGATGTCCCAGTCATCAGTGCCTGCAGCCACCTCCAAGGGTGAGCAGGTGAACCCTGAGGGATCTCAGGAAGGAAACAAAGAATATCTGCCATCTAGCAGCCATCAGACTGCAGCCACTCCTAACAGTTTCTCTGTGAAATCACAAGATTCTGGCCTCAGATAACTAAGGTGCATGGTCAAAGGAATGATTTCAGGGAGCCCAGTTTTGCATCTTCCCAAAGAAAAGTTCTCAATTCCTTGAGATATCTGGTTTTCTGATAATAATAGTAAGTTTTTATTCCTATTCCCTGCCCTTGGTTGCAAAAAAAAAAAAAAAAAAAATTCCTACATATCCTAACTCCCTCCTCACCTCCTCTGAGCAGTTTTCTCAGGGTTACTTGAGAGGCTTGCTGCCTTCCAGGCTTAAGTCCTCAGTTTGCCCCAAATAAAACAATTCTCCACTTTTAGATTGTACATTTGTTTTGTTTGATGTCAACAACCAGACTCTCTCAGAAGGTCGGCAGGAAAGGGCTGTCCATCCAGCAGCCCTCACAGTCATTCAGAGGAGCTCTGGGACACCCTCCCAACACACACTGAGGCATGCAGGGTCTCTGACCCCCTACCCCTGCATCTGAAAAGGAGACTGACTCACACTCAGTGTGTCTGTAGCTGCTTTTGCCACAAACTTTTAAGCAGGAGTTTGATTGGATCAATTACATATCTTGAATGCATTAGAAAATCACCATTAAGAAGTTCCCATTGTGGCTCAGTGGTAACCAGCCCAACTAGTGTCCATGAGTATTCAGTTGGATCCCTGGACTGGCTCAGTGGGCTAAAGGATCCAGTGTTGCCCTGAGCTCTGGTGTAGGTCACAGATGCCCCTCACATTTGGCTTTCTGTGGCTCTGGTTCCCATTCAACCCCTGGCCAGGAAATTTCCATATGCTGCAGGTGTGGTCCTAAAAGTGGTAGGGGGAGTGAGGGGGAAAGAAAGAAAGAAAGAAAGAAAGAAAGAAAGAAAGAAAGAAAGAAAGAAAGAAAGAAAGAAAGAAAGAAAGAAAGAAAGAAAGGAAAGAAGGAAAGGAGGAAAGAAGGAAAGAAGGAAGGAAGGAAGGAAGGAAAGAAGGAAAGAAGGAAAGAGAAAGCACCATTAGATGTTGGTGGGAGGTACTACTGAGCCTGAAGCCCAGCCCATGGTGGCTATGAGCACCCCTCACCCACCTGCTCCCCTGCAGCCTGGAGGTGCCTAATGCCCCAGAGTCACTGTTCCCTGCAATCCTCAACAGGGGCCTCTCTATTCACATCTCTCCTCAGAGCCTGAAGAAGCAGGGGCTGCAGGCAGCGCTTTGGAATCTTCCGTGGCTGTTGGGGTATCCTCAATGGTTGGTTGGTTAGCACCCACAAGGGGGGCCCCTCTTGTCCCTGACCAAGTCTGGCAGTACCATGTGGCACTGCTCACAGGAGTTTGACTTGGGTGGGGAGCCAGCACAGAGCCTCAGTCTGGGTAGTGAGGCCAGCCCCTCCACTGCCCTCTCCACTCTGATTGCTCCCTTCCAGACAGTGCCGGCCAAGGCTTGGCTGCATGTGACTAGAGAACCTGTGCACCTTGCCAGGGACTCATGGAGCAGCCCCTCAGGACTGAGTAGCAGCAGGCCTGGAGAGGGGTGGTGGTCAGACCGGCCCACCACCCCCATATCTGAATGCCACTCTCCTGCCTGGTGGTTAGAAGCCTGCAGGCTCAGCCTGAAAGGTGGCACAAGGCCCAGGGTGGCTCATGCAGACACCTGGGGATGAAGACCTGGCTTGGAGACTCAAAGAGGTGAATGAGGCTGGCACTTTCTGGCAGCAGAAGTCAGTGCTGGCAGCCTCAGCAGCCGTGGCTGGTGGGTGGGAGGCTGCTTAGTGGGCTGCAGAAGCTCCCAGAAGCTCCCTGACCAAGTGGAGCCTACTGCCCCTCTTCCATGCCACTCACCAAAACCTCCCTGGCCTATGTCCCTGCCACCACTCCTCTCCTAACCACCTGCCAACCCCCTCTCTGGGGGAATGGAGTGAGGGCAGAGAGAGGATTTGCTGGTGGCCATGGTGGGTGCTGCCTCAGCCCAAGGTTGCCTGGAGAGCTTGCACTGGGGCAGGGGTGGAATGGTTGCAATGGAAGGACAGCCTAGCCCTGGGGGGTATTATGCCCTTATGCTGCAGTGACTGCATTGTGTGAAACATGCAGCAGACATGGCTATGACTGGTGCCTCTGTTTCTTGGGTTAATCAGCCTGAGGGCTTGTCAAATGGCTCTTGGTGGGCTCCACCACAGTATATGTACCCACCTATCTGGTTGTCTCCAAGGGGATGGTCCAGGAACCCTTCCTCCTCTCCAAGCCCAGGTCCTTCCCCCAAACCATTGGTGGCCATAACCCAAGAAAAAACGTGTATGGTTGATATCAAACAATGTTTTACTGATGTTCTCCTCTAGGAGTTTAATGGTGTCTTGCCTTATATTTAAGTCTTTAAGCCATTTGGAGTTTATTTTTGTGCATGCTGTGAGGGTACCATCTAGGTTCATTGATTTAGCTGCAGCTCTCCAGTTTTCCCAGCACCACTTGCTGAAGAGACTTTCTCTTTCCCATTTTATATTCTTGCCTCCTTTGTCAAAGATTAATTGACCTAGGTGTCTGGATTTTTTTCTAGGTTCTCTATTCAGTTCCATTGGTCTGTGTGTCTGTTTTTGTACCAGTACTATATTGGCTTGATTACTGTGGCTTTGTAATATTGTCTGAAGATTGGGAGACTAATGCCTCCTGCCTGGTTTTTGTTCCTCAGGATTGTTTTGGCAATTCCCGGTCTTTTGTAGTTCCATCTAAATTTTTGGATTGTTTGTTCTAGTTCTGTGAAAAATGTCTTGAGTAACTTGGCAAGGATTGAATCAAATCTGTAGATTGCTTTGGGTAGTAGGGCTATTTTAACAATATTCATTCTTCCAATCCAGGAGCATGGGATACCTTTCCATTTCTTTGAATTCTCTTTAATTTCATTGATTAATGTTTTTTAGATCTCTCAGCATGTAAGTCTTTCACCTCCTTGGTCAGGTTTATTGCTAGGTTTTTTGGGGGGTACAACTTTAAAAGGTAACCTATTTGAATACATTTAATGTTTCTTTTGCTTGTTTAATTACTTTGGCTAGGATTTCCCATACTATATTGAATAAAAGTGATGAGAGTGGGCATGTGTGTCTTGTTAACATGTTTTAGTGGGAAGGCATTCAGCTTTTGCCTGCTGAGCAGAAATCAGGCCAGGAATGACCTACCATATGACACAGAAATTCCATTCTTGGGCATGTATCTGGACAAAACTTTCCTTGAAAAAGATGCATGCACCTATATGTTCATTGCAGCTCTATTCACAATAACCAAGTCATGGAAACAACAAAAATGTCCATCAACAGAGGAATGGATTAAGAAGGTGTGGTATAAATACAAAATGGAATACTACTGAGCCAGAAAAAGAACAAAATAGCACCATTTGCAGCCACATGGATGGAACTAGAGACTCTCATATTAAGTGAAGTATGTCAGAAAGAGAAAGACAAATACCATGTGGCATCAATTATATCTGAAATATAATACATGGCACAAATGAAACTTTCCACAGAAAAGAAAATTATGGATTTGGAAAACATACTTGTGGTTGTCAAGGGGAAGAGGGAGGTAGTGGGATGGACTGGGGATCTGAGGTTAAGAGATGCAAACTATTGCCTTTGGAATGGATAATCAATGAGATCCTGCTGTATAGTGCTGGGAACTATGTCTCATCACTTCTGGTGGAGCATAATGGAGAATAACATGAGAAAAGGAAGGTATATATGTATGCATCACTGGGTCACTTTTCTGTACAGTACAAAATTGACAAAACACTGTAAACCAAGTATAATAGAAAAAATATAAATCATTTTTAAAAACGGTGTTTAGGTCAAAGCCACAAAACCAAGGACTTTTTGAAAGTTGTTTTTTAACCTACGAAAACAGCAACTTATATGATTCAACATGGTATAGCTGCAACATTTTTGAAGCCTCCTTTCCTTTGTGATACTGATCTATAATAAAAAAATATATACATTTAGCTTCCCCTTCCAAACACATAGTTCCTAAAACAAATGGAATTTCCTATATGATAAGAACATAAAGGTGAAAACAGACTGTCTTTTATTATCCATAAATGCACCTTCCAACTATGTGTGAGTTTATGCTAGAAGGTGATTATGGTAAGCCCTTTGGGATTCTGGTCAGGTATCAGGGAATCAACCACACACTATCAGAAGGTGGAGGAGGAGGAGACAATCTTGTGGGTTAAGCCTGTAACCTTTAGGGCTCTGTCAATACTAATTAGTTTCAGAGTTGTGTCAGATCACAGAACACCTGTCTGGTTGTCTGCCAAGAACTGGAGAATTGCTCAGTGTGGAAAAAACACATGTCTGGATTACAGAATGTTTTGGTGGGTGATGGATAAAGGAAGCCCACTTTTCCTTCAGTTGGTGTAGTTTTTCCGTTAACACTTGTGAAGGGCTTGCCCTGAAATTTAAGAGCATATCCTTATTTTTAGAATGTCTTATACCAAAGAAAAAGAAATACAACTTTAAGTTGAATAAAAATTTGTGATGAACCTGAGGAAAAGTTATAAATGCATTAAAGTAGCTGATTATATGAGCAATTTCACTGCTATAAAATACATTTGGTAAAGGATTTGCATGTTATGGGATTTTTTCTTTTGTTTTTTGTTTTTCATTTTTGTTTATTGGCTGCACCCTTGGCATATGGGAATTCCCAGGCCATGGAACAAATCCACACCATGGTTATGACAATGCTGGATCCTTAATCTGCTGGGCCACCAGCAAACTCCTGCAGGTGTATTTTTTTTGGGGTTTTGTGCTAACATTCTTTCATATTTTTATTCCCTACAGTTAATGAAATAATATTTTCTAAACAGAAACCTATTTTAACAGAAAAGCAAACTTGTTCTTTTTCTCCATATGTTCCATTACAATATGACAAATAATACTTTTCAAAACTTGTTATTCTATGAACATTACTCTAAAGTTCTTATTTTTTAGAAACTCATACCTACTGACTCACTTTTATAAGTTGCTCTTGGTAGCTGATGACCCTTTTCTTTTTATTATAGGAACATTTGAGTACAGCTGACCCTTAAACTATTTGGGCCATTTACACACAGTTTTTTCAATAGTAAACCCTATGCAGTAAGTATGACACAATTCAAGGAGGAGCCAAGGATATAGATGACCAACTGTCAGTGACAGTGGGTTTTCCACTGTGCAGAGGGTTGGTGCCCCTAATGCCTGCAACTATTCAAGGTCAATGGTATAGACAAAAGATCAGTAGCATAATGAACCCCACACCTGACACTCAGCTTCAACAATCAGCCCTATGCTGACCTGACTGCATCAACACTACAGTGTCCTCTTCCCATCTCCACCCCATGTTATCCTGAGGATAGTGTAAACAGATTGGCTCACCTGTAAATGTTTCAGAGGTATAATGGGATTTTTTTTTTAATCTAGGCTCTTCCCCTTTCTTACTTTTCTGCCAAATACACTCCTACTGTACATTCCATCAGCTGTGTTATGCAACCTAGCCAAGGAGCTTCAGCTACCTTGCAACTGAAGTTTACTTCTGGTCTTGGAACGACCAAGCTCTTTTCAGCCTAAATAAAGGACTTTTGTGTTTCCTGTCCCTCTATATGGAAAATGATGCCAAAAATGTACTATAATTAATAAATTCCCAATTCCTACAATTAATACATTCATTTTTGGAGCTCCCATTGTGGCTCAGTGGGTTAAGGACCCGGCTAGTATTCATGAGGATGTAGGTTTTATTCCTGGCCTCATTCAGTAGGTTAAGGACCTGGCATTGCCACAAGCTGCAATGTAGGTCAGGATGTGGCTCATATCTGGCATTGCCATGGTTGTGGTGTAGGCCTACAGCTGCAGCTATGATTCCACCCCTAGACTGGGAACTTCCATATGCCACAGATGCAGCCCTAAAAAGAAAAAGAAAAAAAGTAAAAATTCACTTTTTGTTTGACCTGCCCCTTCTTTTCATGTTTCCATAAAGGCAGCTAATAGTGTCTGGTGCAACATAGGAACACCAGAAAGATCAAATCAAGAAATGAATTAATCCATTGAATATCTTACCGAAAATTTACTTAACTCTTGATAATTATATAGTCCATTAAATCCCAAGCAAGTCACAATCAGAAAGTTCTGGCAGTTACTCATGGAGTCCCATGGAATCAGGTTTGCCATTGTCATTCTTACTTGGTTGCAGAAGTGGAACAAATGAAACAGCAAGGATATTTTTACTTTCCCAAGTGTTTAATCCAGTTTACATAATTTGTATTAACAATTTAGAGGGAAAAAAGTAATAGAATAGCTTAATCCTGGAAATGTGATCACATTACAGTTACAGTTTTGTTTTAACAGAATAATTGCCAGGGATCACCACATAATCATTTGTATTATGCTACTATATGCTACCAAACTACTTTTATTTAAATATTGACCATAGAATAGTATAGAAAGAATCATAAATACTTGCACTTCAGGAAATTTCAATGCACATGGAATGACTCTGCAGGTTATATTTGTGCTCTGATAGTTTCCAGGGGTATTATTCCCATCCATACCTACCACTGGCTCCCAAAAAGACATGTCTCACACAGGTGCAGTTGTTTGGTTAAAGTGCTATATTAGCAAAAACATGTTTTAATGACTGTACAAATGAATCGACTTCTTGATCTTCCATGGTGGTAATGAAACATAGATTCTAATTCTACTCCCAGATTGATATTTCATAAATACATGTAATTAGTCACAAAGTGATAAGAAGTTTTGCTCACTCAGCAAACTCATCTGTTCTTCGAAAAAAAAATATCTCAGTACATAGTTTGATCAAGTTGAACTATATCTTTAATTTATGTTATATAAACCAACACATTGTTGTATTGTACGTAGTATAACAGCATATAATAAATATTCATTAAAATGTCAACTTGAAAACATTTTAAATATTTAAAAATGTATCTTTAAAGGAAAACAAAAAAGACTATTAATGTGGGAATCTCGATTCTGGAAGCATCCAAAGTAACAACATTTTCCCAAGGATGTATTTTAGTGAATGTTTTATATGTCTTTTTAATAACTGACAAACCCCTTGCTACCAAACACAGTGCATGGTGATGGTGAAATCCTCTGAACTGAAAATGACATGCCATGAATCAGAAGACCCTCAAACATACAAACTAAAATATGACCACAGGATGTCCTGTCCCCTAGGACAATGACTTACTCTTACAAACCACTAGGGGCTTTCAACATTTCAGACTCAGGTTAATATGAACATAAAAGATATTTTTAGGTGTACATTTGGAAAGTTTTAAAGTACAAGAACCACCTATTTTCTGAATAAATTAATATTTCATACATTTGTTATATCTAATCATTCCAAACCAAAGATGGAAAATAGATGGAAAATACTTTCAAATGAGTCTGCATTGTACTAAAAGAAGATTTAAAAATTTGTAATGGAGTTAATTAGTCCAAACCAAACCCCAAACAGGATTTCCTTTTTATATGTTCCAGAGTTAAAACATGCCTGATAGAGCAGCTGGCAGATTGCCACATTCAGTGGACCCTCTGGTGAGGATGCTGAGGGGGTGCTGCAGGGCAAGCATCAGGCAGTCTCAGCTCAGTTGAGTGGAGAGACCAGGCTCTTTGACCCCTAGTAAGGGCCTTTCCTGTAAACAGTTAGGGTCACTACAGTGTTTTTCTGTGCAGGTAGACATGCAGAGAGTGCTTCTGCTGTGAAAATTACAATGCACCTTTCACTGATGGGACATTTTCCATCTTGCACTAAATGTGTTTGTCTCCCATGCCTTTAGGTAAGAGGACAAAGCAAGCTACCTGATCTTCTCTAAGCATGACTAGGATGTCTCCAACTTTTATTAATATTTTCGTGTAGTTTTCATGGTCTTTGTGAACTCCAGCTCCACAATAATTTCAACCATACTCATGACTATATGGTGCTATCTAGAGGCAAAAACCAACCACAAATGGAGGCTCTCAAAACTCAAATCCTTCTGGAAAGACAAAAACTAAAAATTAATTCATTTTAACAAAAGATTAGATCTAAATAATTAACATAATCCAGTTCTTTGAACTAATGAATTTGCCAAAATCAATTATGAGTAAAACATCATTATAAAATCTGATTTAACTATCTTATTTATGAAGTTTAACATTGATCAGATGTTTTATTTTAAAGATATAGTGTACAAGATACATTTTGTGAAAACATTAACCTATTTTTTTGCTACACCACAATCTTACTTAAGGCTAAAAAAGTGAATATAGTGAAAAGCCATCACAATGCCAATCTTGTGATGCCCCACAAATGACATGTGACAAGAATGAGAATTACAAGGGTCATACAGAAGAGAAAAGGCCTCACACTCCAGGGCCATTTCCAAAAGAGGCTGAGGGCCCATGGCTATGGGAAGGGCTCAAGCAGTCTCAGTTTCTGTTGGGCATCCTGCTGCAGTTAAGAGCAGCATGGCTTGTAAGGAAGATGCTAGTGCCCTGAACATATTCTTTAGCAACCACTAAGATTAGGGAGATTTTCCTAAAAAACTTTCATGGAGCTATGTTACAGGATTGGAACAGAGAGCAGAATGAAGTGGTTTTGGCCCTTATGATCTCCCTATGCAGCAGAAGAAGAAAGATAGTTTCAAAGCAAAGGCATTTTATCCAGGCCTCCTGTTATTTGTTACAGTGTTGGTTTATTTTTGAGACTCATGCTTTTACAAACTATCCTATTTAGAATTCTACCTTATTCCTTTAATTGTGACAGAGCTGAAAAGTCTCTAACACACACAATTAAAAGCCCAATGCACTAAAAAAAATATGGTAATCTTTTTAAATTAATTCATGGAATTCCTTTTCACTTTTAAGTTATTGTAAGTTAATATAACAATATTATATAGAAAAATCAGGCTATCATTTGAAGAAATAATTCACATGAAAATTTCAGCATGCAGTGAAGAATGACTCGAGTCATAGTCATTCTATTATGTAAAATGTTATCCTGTCCTTTGGTAATTAGTAGACTTATTACTCAATATGTTTCCATTAATGTTCACTAAAACACAGACACATCTCCTCCATGACCATGCCCCCAAGCATGGGCCCTGCCGCCGTGCCCAGCATGTCCAACTTGGGCCTCAACATAAACAACCTCACTGGCTCCTCACTTAACTCGGCCATGTCACCAGGCGCCTGCTCTTATGGCACACCCATCTTGCTGTACAGCATCTACCAGGACATGTGCAAATCGAGCCTAGACAGCCTGCCTCTCAAAGCCAAACAGCACTCGTCATTCATTTGGCTACAGGCAGCATGCAGGGACCAGCCTCAGGCCTAAAGTTATGCCAGTACAATAGCTGACCACTCAGATGGGCCATGAGGGCCAGTGGTGGGCAGGGTGCCTGGCAGCAGCAGGGGGTACAACTGAGGACCTGGTGCCTCCATGGCCCCCTGCTCCCCACATCTGGCTTAGTTTCATATTTGCTTTCCTGGACCCAACTCAGCCCTCCAAAATGAGATAAAACAAAGCAAAAAGATGTAGGAGAAAAGTGCCAGGGGGGAAGAAAATGGATGAGTTGCAATTTCTCTTGGGATGGTGCAATTGATACTTGTTTGCTCCCTCTGGCACAGCGGAAGGGACGGGGCATGGGAGGCACAGATGGTGACCTGCGGCTCAAAAGTAGCACTCCCATAGCCCTTGTTCCAGCTGAACTGGACCCAGACTGAGTGGCTGCGCCTGAAACTGGAGTGCCATGGAGCCGGAGCAAGCCTCGCCTCTGGCCAGGTGCAAACCTAAATGCCCCCTCTGACCTGGGTGTGGCTGAGCATACCTTATTTGATCTGGATCCAGGTTGGAGTGGGCATTGGGCCTGGGATCAAGGTACCCAGCCAAGGGCCTGGGAATCGCCATAGAGCCGCACTAATGGCCCCAGGTGCTCCTGGAAGAGCCCTAACCCAGAGTCCTATTTTAAGGCCACAGAGATGCAGCTGGCAGTGCAGAGGAGGATGGAGAGTGTGGAGGGTTTTTCTCTGAGCCTCCAGCCCCTGAGCTTCACTGCAGGGCCAGCCCCTCTGCTTGGTTCCTGGGCTATGAGTTGGCCTCCTGTCCCAGCAAGAGCCCCTGCCTCACCACCTGCTGTGCAAGAGTCCAGCCTACAGAGCTCAGGGTGTGGCCAGGGCCTCACCCCCGCCCACATTGCATACCCATTCTCTGGTCCCGCATCCCTGTTTACAGCGTCCCTGTGTGTCATCCTGACTGTATGGAATTATAAATCTGTCTATATTGACTAGTTCATGTAAGTCTATTAAAACCATAGTACGAGCATGCTTAAAAAAAAAAAAGAAATTATATGGTGTCTGTTTGTATCTATTTGTGTGTTTGTATACCTGCGTGTTGTAGATGTTTGTTATTCCCAGAGTTAATTTGTAAAAGCTTTATCAAATTGGATTATAGGAAATTAAGCATTTATATAAATACTCAGCAATATAAAAGAAACTGGCCAGAATGAATTTTTGGGTTACATAATCTGGCAAATATTCAGTATTGAATTAATATCAGGTATTAAAGATGTTATCTCTTTGGTTTAATTATTACAGGCATGTTTTTTAGAGTTATCAACATTATATATAATACTTTTATAGCACCTAGGTTTATTAGAAAGCAAGTAAGATATTGTTTGTTAGCAAGAAAAATAACTTGGTATTATGAATCTTTTAAGTAAATAAGTAGAGGTAAATGAATTAAAAGCTTTTAGGTTAAACTCTATAATTATATTTTGGAAATATCCACCTAAATAGTCTTTCCAGATGTTGGTAACTTGAGTTTTGCTAGATTAAGTTAAAAGATGAAAAATCATTAAAAATCTAAGTGATTTCCAAGTAAGATACTGGAATATTAATTACTGAACATAGAGTTCCATTTACAGTGAAGCTAAAAATATTTAGGATTATTAATATATATGTTTTGTGCCCATTAAGACATTTTCCATTTTTTTAAAGAAAAACACATGGTTTCTAGAAACTATAAATAGTATTTTTAAGTTTGCTAAATCTATGGAATGCTAATATAAAAGATAGGTCATAATTTCTTACACCTTAGTTTTTGATAGAGATTTGGTTTTGAGGCCTCCTCCTGAATGAATTACAATTATTTTTTCTTATTCTAAGACCAACATCACCAGGACAGGAAGAGAAAAAAATATGACAGCTAAGTAGAAAGTTAACTCAAGATGCTGGACCAGGACCGTATACTAATTACTTTGACAACTCATGCTTTTGCTCATGAGTCAAATTGTATTTCTTCCTTGGTCTCAATCATTTGAAAAAGTTTCTAAAAATCAATCCAGTTGTTAGGTTTGTGGCCAACGACCTATGTCCAGCACTCTTAGGATGCCTTTTCCAGGGGTTTTAGATGGCCATCAGAATGGGTGAAAAAATGTAGGTACACCAAGTAACCTAAAGATTGGCTAGTTTGAATAATTTGGTGTGATTTAGGCTATAAGGATGATCCCTAGTTGTCTAATATCCTTCCTTGGGGTGATTTAGGGACGAGGGAATATTGGCTATGTGTCTGTATTTTAAAGGAGACAGTTGGGAATGTTGTCTATGGATTTGTTGGGTTTTATGTCAAAGGTACACTTGAAGGGTGTTGTTTTCTATCTCTAGGAATTAGCTAGCCCCTTGTGGGGTGTCTCTCCAGATCAAGGCCCTAAATGCCAGAGAATGAAAAAAAAAGAAAGAAAGAAATTATGTAGCCTATACTGGAGTTTCCATCATGGCACAGCAGAAACAATTCACAATTTGACTAGGTACCATGAGGTTGCAGGTTTGATCTCCAGCCTTGCTCAGTGGGTTAAGGATCTGGTGTTATAGGTCACAGACACAGCTTGTATCTGGCATTGCTTGGGCTGTAGTGTAGCCCACAGCTCCAATTAGACCCCTAGCATAGGAACTTCCATATGCTGCAGGTGAGACCCTAGAAAAGACAGATAACATAAATAAATAAATAATAAATGAAAAATAAAAAAATTTTGCAACATTTTAACCTTTGAGATATATAGTTGATTTATAATAGTATATGAGTTTCAGGTGTACAACTTAGTGATTCAATAATTTTATAGATTATATTCCATTTAAAGTTATTATAAAATACTGGTATATTCCCTGTGCTATACAGTATATCCCTATAGCTTATTTATTTTATATATTGCAGTTTGTACCTCTTGATCCTCTACCCCATCTAGCTCCTCCTCTCTTCCCTCTCCACTGGTAACCACTAGGTTGTTCTTTATAACTGTGAGTATGTTTCTGTTTTGTTATATTCATGACTGTTTTATTTTTTCAATTCCATGCATCAATGATATCATACAGCATTTGTCTTTCTCTGCATAACTTACTTCACCAATCATAATATGTTCCAAGTCCACCAGAATTTTTGAAAATGTCATTCTTTTTTGTGGATGACTGGTATTCCATTGTATATACATATCACGTCTTTATCCATTCATCCATTGATGGACATTTAGGTTGTTTCCATATCTTGGCTATAGTACATAATGTTCATATGAACATTGGGGTGCATTTATCCTTCCTAATATGTGTTTTCATTTTCTTTAGATATATACCCAGCAATTAAGTTGCTGGATTATACATTATTTCCTTTTTTAATTTTTTGAGGAACCTTCATACTGCTTTCTGTAGCGGCTTTACAAACTTAAACACTCCTACCAACAGTGTACAAATGTTCCTTTTTCATCCTCACCAACATTTTTTATTTGTGGTCTTTTTGGTGATAGCCATTCTGACAGATGTGAAGAGGTATCTCATATTGTGTTTTGGATTTGCATTTCTTTGGTAATTAGTGAAGTTGAGCTTCGCTAATCACAATTTTTAAGAAATTAATCAAAAATTTTTAAAAAATTTGGGCTCTGTCTTTTTCCTAATGAGCTGTCTAAAAGCTTATTATGTTTTTCCAGAAAATAGTGGTTTTTTTTTTTATTTTGGGGGGGTCTGTATTTCATTAATTTACTCTTTATTATTATTTGTTTCTCTCTTATCTGACTTTGGGCTTGTTTTTTTTTTTTCACATTTCTTTATATGGTGGTAAGATTCAGATTTTTCTTGTTTCTTGGGTTAGGCCTGTATTGCTATAACCTTCCCTCTTAGAACTGCTTTTGCTGTGTCCCAAATATTTTGGAATGTCGTGTTTTAATTTTTAACTTTTCCTGAGGTATTTTCTGACTCCCCCCCATTGTTTATTCATTGACACATTGGTTTTTTTTAGCAGCATGTTGCTTACTTTTCATCTGTTTTTCCCATTTTTCTTCCTGCAATTGACCTCTATTTTCATATCATTGGGGTCAGAAAAAAAAAAAAACTTGATATAATATCTATCCTCTTAAATTTGTTGGCATTTGTTTTGTGTCTTGGGATGTGATCCATCCTGGAGAATGGTCTGTGGTCTGTGTGCACTTAAAAAGAATGTGCTTTCTTGTTTTTAGATGGAATATCCTGTGGATATTTGTTAAGATCAACTTGTCTAAGTGTCATTTAAGACAACTGTTTCCTTATTGGTTTTGTCTTGATAAATGAACACATTGATGTAAGTGCCCCTCCCCCATCCCTCCTGCTGTGACTGCCCCTTGGGGCTCACACTTTCTGGGTCTTCCCCCAACTGCCCTTCTCCCTGCTGCTCAGGATGGGTTCACACCCCTCAGAGGGCCACGTGGGGACCATTTTTTGCTACTTTCACACTGTCCTTCTCACTTCATGGACCTGCCTCCCACCACAACACACTGCGTTGTGGCTACAGGTTGAATTACTGACTTCTGATTGTTTAGCGTGACTATCACAAACCCTATACCTGTGTTATGTGCTATTCCTTTGATAGAAATACCCCTCCCTCTCTTTGGATAAATGCTGAGCATCCTTCAAATATCGGCTACAAATGAAATCCTAGACAACTCTTTAACAGGATCTCATTTTTCTACTTGCAAAATACACACAAAAATGTAAACTTACCTATGTAATGCACAATGTTTAATTTCTCTTTTATACTCAAGACTATGTTACAACCTGAAATTATCTAAAATACAGCCAAAATATAATTCATTGGCTTTTAAATAATTAGATAGTTGGACCACACGATTTAATCATCCCATCAAATGCAGAGTAAGCATTCTTTAAAAAGAAGAACAGACTACCATATTAATCTAAACATTTTCATTCTTTCATTTAAAAATTTATTTTATAATAATTTAAGCCAGTCTTATAATTTTCAGAATAAATGTACACAGAGAATTTAAATTAAAAGAATTCAAAATTTTAAACTTCTTTTATCAAATCTGTTAAATCAACTTAAAATATGCTTATAGTTTAAAATGATTGCTTACAGAACTATTGACTAGGAAAACACCGTTACAAGCAAACAAATTACAATTAAAACCACTTTTCATATTGGTGATGTTTTTATATACTCTCATGCCAGCAAAATGAATTAGAAAGAATTTAGTGCCTGATTCTAAAATTAAATGTGTAACTCTGGTCAAGTGACCTTATACTAGTGATTAGTACAATTCATTCCAAATACTATTTATGGAGCACCAGTTGTGTGAAAATACAAAAGGCAACAGAAAACACTTATGCCTACATCTAGTTGCATAGACACACATCAACAATCTCACTAATTAAAGGTGAATTTACAACTATGATCATTGTTCCTAAGGAAAGGAATATGAGTCTATAAATAAGACTGAGTATCCCAGGAAACTACAGCCTGAGGAGTCATAGAAAGGCTCTTGGAGAAATGATAAGCTGATCTGAAAGGTGAGTCAGGACAATCAGAGCCATGCTACCCAGGATGGTAGCCACAGGCTACAGGTGTGGCTAGTCCAAACAGAGATGTGCTGAAAGGACAAAAATCACACAAGATCTCAAAGACTTAGTATAAAAATGTAAAATATCTCAGTATTTCATTTAAGTATGTGTGTGTGTATGCGGGTATTTCAGTAGCCACATAAATCAGAATATTAAACAACTGAATTTATACTTTATCTTCTATAAATTAGAACTTCAAATGCTTTCCTTAATATCATCTTTTCATTGGAACACACTCCTGGCTTTCCTGCTATCTCTTTGAATACTTCTGAATTTTAATTTTATCTCCATCTCCAATTATAGTCCTCAAAAAACAATAACTAACTGAAAAACATAAAAAACAATTGTTTCATCAGCTTTTCCACCTTCCAACTTTTAATGTGAACCTAAATTTGACAAATTAAATATACTAATTGCAAAAAATCTTAGGACTAGAAAGGAAATTGCCCAGAAAATTACAGAAAAAAATATGCATAGGGCACTCTATACCAATATAATGGTTCTTATTTCACTAAATTGAATACTACAAATAGATGTAGGTTCATGTTACAAAATAGAATTTTTCCCCCAAAGTGCCATAAAATAGCAAAAACATAAACAGTTAAAAAAAATTTTCCTTTAAAGAATAGACCAACAGTCATCTAATGGAAAAATGTTTTGGGGAGCCTTTTTCCAAGATCTTAAATAAGCCACACTTATGCTAAGAAAAAATGTTTTTTAATGGATATCTGAACAAGCATGTTGCTTGCACTTACGGAATATTACAAAGAATCAGAGAAAAATCGGACCTCTAAGTTTAAAAATAATTTTTACTAATGCAAATGGAATATTTATTTCTAACAAATGCTTATGGGGTTTTACACTTTCATTTAAACAAATCAAATTAATTTTACCAGAATACTCAGATTTGAAAGTTTAATTGAAACAAAAACCAAGCAGGAGGCATAACCTCCCAGACTGCAAGAAATACTACAAAGCCACAGTCATCAAAACAGTGTGGTACTGGTATCAAAACAGACAGACGGACAAATGGAACAGAATATAGAACCCAGAAATAAACCCTGACACCTATGGTCAACTAATCTTTGACAAGGGAGGCAAGAACATAAAATGGGAAAAAGAAAGTCTATTCAGCAAGCATTGCTGGGAAACCTGGACAGCAACATGAAAAGCAATGAAACTAGAACACACCCTCACACCATGCACAAAAATAAACTCCAAATGGCTGAAAGACTTAAATATACGACAGGACACCATCAAACTCCTAGAAGAAAACATAGGCAAAACACTCTCTGACATCAACATCATGAATATTTTCTCAGGTCAGTCTCCCAAAGCAATAGAAATTAGAGCAAAAATAAACCCATGGGACCTCATCAAACTGAAAAGCTTTTGCACAGCAAAGGAAACCCAAAAGAAAACAAAAAGACAACTTTCAGAATGGGAGAAAACAGTTTCAAATGATGCAACCGACAAGGGCTTAATCTCTAGAATATATAAACAACTTATACAACCCAACAGCAAAAAAGCCAATCAATCAATGGAAAAATGGGCAAAAGACCTGAATAGACATTTCTTCAAGGAAAATATACAGATGGCCAGCAAACACATGAAAAAATGCTCCACATCTCTGATTATAAGAGAAATGCAAATCAAAACTACCATGAGATACCACCTCACACCAGTCAGAATGGCCATCATTAATAAATTCACAAATAACAACTGCTGGAGGGGCTGTGGAGAAAAGGGAACCCTCCTGCACTGTTGGTGGGAATGGAAACTGGTACAGTCACTATGGGGAACAGTTTGGAGATACCTTAGAAATCTATACATAGAACTTCCATATGACCCCACAATCCCACTCTTGGGCATATATCCAGACAAAACTTTACTTAAAAGAGACACATGCACCCGCATGTTCATTGCAGCACTTTTCACAATAGCCAGGACATGGAAATAACCCACATGTCCATCGACAGATGATTGGATTCGGAAGAGGTGGTATATATACACAATGGAATACTACTCAGCCACAAAAAAGAATGATATAATGCCATTTGCAGCAACATGGATGGAACTAGAGAATCTCATACTGAGTGAAATGTGCCAGAAAGACAAAGACAAATACCATATGATATCACTTATAACTGGAATCTAACATCCAGCACAAATGAACATCTCCTCAGAAAAGAAAATCATGGACGTGGAGAAAAGACTTGTGGCTACCTGATGGGAGAGGGAGGGAGTGGGAGGGATCGGGAGCTTGGGCTTATCAGACACAACTTAGAATAGATTTACAAGGAGATCCTGCTGAATAGCATTGAGAACTTTGTCTAGATACTCATGTTGCAACAGAAGAAAGGGTGGGGTAAAAAATGTAATTGTAATGTATACATATAAGGATAACCTGACCCCCTTGCTGTACAGTGGGAAAATTAAAAAATTAAAAAAAAAAGAAATTGGTACAACATTCCAAAGGACTGGACTATTTCTAGATATAAAACAGTAATGCATCAAGGACGTAATCAGGGAGAAAAGTGTAAAATTTTCAAATATGGGTACTAAAATATTTTGAACACAGTAGAGAACTCCTATATTAAACACATTATAAAACAAGTTGTAACACTACCAATTTCCTAGTTATAAGAACATGTCCACCAGAGACTGAATTCCACTGGAGACTATTTATTATACTTGTAGCTATGGCTTCACATCTTCCATTAATGATACATGAATCCTTCATTATAATAAAAAAAACCCTCTCAAACTGCCTGTACTTATACCACTATTTTAAAAATATACAAGTGGTTTATGGATTTTCTTTCCTAACAACGAACTCAAAGATGGACTTTAATATATCTGACTTAGGCAGAGTTGAGGATCTTACTTAGACTTTTTGTACTGAAATTATAGTCTATTTTTATAATGCATTTCATGTAAATAAATTCATACCAATTCTACTGCTGATGATATTTTTTTCAAAAAGTTTGTGTTAAAATTTTTCAGGCAAATGTTTATGAATATGCTCAACATGTATGAAGAACTAAATGACTGATTTGAGATGTGGATGGTGACTACCATGTGATCAGAGTAACTTATGACTGCTATTAATTCTTCCAGTATAAAGAATAAAATGAAGAAAATATTTTCTTCCTTCAGCTTCAACTGCATTCTGAAAGCTGCACCTTTCCAAAGTTTCCACAAACCTCTATAAGCAAAGGACATATTTTATACCACACAAGAAGGCTCCTGAACACCAATCGCCCATCCAGTCCTCTACCCTGACCTCCAAACACACCTCAGTGTGGTTGTTTGTTTGTTTGTTTGTTTTGCTTTGTTTTTTTGGCTTCACCCGTGGCTTACAGAAGTTCATGCTCCAGCAACTGAACAAATGCCATAGCAGTGACCCAAGCCATAGCAGTGACAATCCCAGATCTTAACCCACTGGAGCACAAGGGAACTCTGATGTCCTGTCTTAATTTGTCTCCAATATTCTGACAGGTGAGTGTTTTTGAAAAACAAAGCAGAACAAAGAAAACAAATAATTGAAAAACAAGTTAAAAATTAATAATATAAAACTGAGTCACTAATTTACTCTAACAGGATTTGAGGCAAGCTGTGAATAGAAATTAATAATAAGTATTTTTTTTTGGTTTTTAATAGGCCACACCCATAGCATATGGAATTTCCCAGGCTAGGGATCAAATCTGAGCTACAGTTGCCAGCCTACTCCATAGCCACAGCAATGCAGGATCTCAGCTGCATCTGTGACCTATATCACAGCTCACTAGCTCACAGCAACCTCAGATCCTCAGCCCACTGAGCAAGGCCAGGGATCAAACCTCATGGATACTAGTCAGATTTATTTCCACTGTGCCACAGTGGGACTCCAAGTACTTTTTAAATTTCCACATGCCTTGTGAATATTAAATAGTAATTACATGATAAAGGCTTTGAAATGTAGGAAATAGGATTATTAAGCAATTTCTATCCAATTTCTAATTTCCTCCTCAATATTATAGTAGCATAAAGTATTTCCTTAATATAAAAATATTGAGGATCCTCCCTTTGAATTTGGAATTTTTTTCAGTTTTTCCAGGAATACCATTCATGAATGGCTTTATTACAATTTCAAAAGTTTATTGGTCTGGAAAACTGACAGATATTATATATTAAAACTGTGTTGGGTTAATATATTATCCCTAAATATTTTAATAACCCAGAAAATGTGAAAGAATTGGGTTACAAAGAAAAACTGCATAAACCCAACAGTTTCTGACCACAAATCCTATTCTGATTCCTCTACATGCTTCAATCTCTGATGGACAGATTCTACTTCTGTTAAATGATTTTATATTTAATTTCCAAAAAAATGTTTAAATGAAATTAATATGTTCCACAACAAAGAAAACATTATTCGCCACATCAAACACCAAGGCTGTCCACATTTTATTTTCTGAAATGATATTTAAGCAATATGAGAATCAGAGACCAGATGAAATGTAAGCCACAGAAAGAAGAGAGAGGATGGGGAATGGGGGTGGGAGGAAGAAGAGAGGAAGGGAAGGAGGAAAGAAGTGAGAGAAAGGCCACAAGCTAAGAATTCTTCAGCAAATTTTTTTACTAAAGTATTTAACTCTGAGTTCCCATTGTGGCTCAGTGGTATGGAGCCTGACTAATATCCATGAGGACATAGGATCTATCCCAGTCCTTCCTCAGTGGGTTAAGGATCCAGCACTGCTATGGCCATGGTGTAGGCCAGTAGCTACAGCTCCAATTCAACCCTTAGCCTGGGAAATTCCATATGCTCCAGGTGGAGCCCTAAAAATAAAAGCTAAATAAATAAATAAGTAAAAATATTCACTTTAGTGATTAGTAAAATGTGGTCTCCTGTTGTTTAAATAAACTAAATTCATCCCTAACATGGGAGATGAGATTAATACTATAATTTGATCCTATATATATATCATTTCATTGTACCTAGAGAACAAATAAAATTAATATACACTACTCCAAAATTAATACTTCTCATATTCCTCTTTTCCAGAAGCCCTTCAAGGTGAACAGTAAAGGAGGACTTGATTCTTTTGTTCTTTTAATTGAGGCTTTTTGCTGCAGTTGAGTTCTTTACTCAGGGACACAGTTTTATTTAAGTAATGAACTTAGGGCTCTAAATTCCCTTGGATAGGGACAAAGACACTTAGTTATATGTGTAATCAAATTTTGTAGTATTTTTTGAATCAGAAAAGTTTTATTACCATGAATTTTTTTAAATACCTTAAATTGCTAGATTCCTTTTCAAGATAGTGTTACTTTGGAAATAATTCATTTCATTGATGGTCATGGGCAAAACTTAATTTTTTTATTTTTTGACAATTATTTAAGACCTTTATTAACAGGTGTTTTCAATTTATTGACTTTTTTGAAAAAAATCAAGCTACAAATTTTTATTACAAATAAAAAATCAGGTTCTTAAAAATCTCAACTTGACCAGACATAAAACAATTTTAAAACTTTCAAAGGTGTCTTTAGAAAAACCAGACCTAAAAAAAAAAAAAAAAAAAAAAAAAAACAGCAAACAGACACATAAACATGTTTGCCATTACCAAAAAGACATCTTTAGGTAAAAATAATAAAAACCCCAAGCTGCACCTAAAGCTGTAACCTAAAGCTGTAAATGATGGTAAGCATTATAAGGGGATGAGTTCATAATTAAGACCTGAGTGCCCCACCAGGAGTCAGAGTTACATGCTTAGAAACAGGTTCTTAAACATAAAGGCTCACTAAGCACCATTTCCAAATCTCTCTTGCCTGCAAATTCATACCTCTCACATTGACTGTGATCCTTAATCTCAGACACCTTTCCTTTCCCCCATACTTAAAACATCATCAACCCAACATACGTTTCCTCCACCTGTTGGGTTACACACTGCCACTTGATGCATATCCCCCTGCCCTCAATAAAGCATGCAATGCTAGACACATATGCATTTGCATGTTCAGAAGAGCATGCAAGCAGTGAGGAGAGAAGATCCACTGTTGGCTGGGTGGGAGATTGTGTGTGGAGATTGCCCTGTGGCTGTTGTGAAACAGAAAGTGGTTGGGAAGTAGATATGAGAGGTGACGAGTTAAGAGGCCATATGTTACTATGACAGTTAGTTAAAGAGTTGAGTTGATGTGCTATTCTGTTAATGTACCCTACAGACTGCTTGACCTGCGATCAGCCTTTGAGACCAGTAATAATCCTAATGAGTGGAAAAGAAAACAGTTGTTTTAGTGCTGATCTGGGACAGTTGAGAAGTATAGCTGCTATTCTGTATTTGAATATAAAACTTCCTGAATCTAGGACTTCTGTTTGCAACAGAGTTGAGTTAAAGACTAATTGAATAAGAGATGCAGAGTATTGTGAATACTAGTGGTTCTAAAGCATTTTTAAGATGAGGAAAAAGTGATGTTTAAGTGTAATTGTAATAATTTTTAGAAGTAAAGATGCCATAGAAATTCCCGTCATGGCTCAGCAGTTAAGGAATCTGACTTGCATCCATAAGGACAGGGGTTTGATCCCGGGCCTCGCTCAGTGGGTTAAAGATCTGGTGTTGCCATGAACTGTGGTGTAGGTGGCAGATGCGGCTCTGATCCCAGGTTGCTGTGGCTGTGGCATAGGCCAGAGGCTACAGGTCCTACTGGACCCCTATCCTGGGAACTTCTGTGTGCCACAGGTGCCGCCCTAAAAAGACAAAAAAAAAAAAAAAAGGAAATATGCCATATACTCATTAAGACTTATGGTATGGCATTTATTGATGTGTACTTTTTTCAGTAACAGAGTTAATTATCACCTGGGTCTCTTGCCAGACTGCTGGGCTCTGCCACACTCCCCTGTCTGTCTTCATAGACAGTTTATTTTTTGCAGCAGGAAATAGATATTATTATGTCTCTATGAAGAAAAAACATGTAATTTGGAGCCAGAAAGAGTTATACAAACACAATATTATTAATTATCTTTCATTATGCCCTTTGATTTATCATTGCCTGTAAAATAAAAGCTAAAGTCTTAGTACTGCACTCAATCCTCTGTGTGGTAGTTGGTAGCTCTGGATGCATATTAAAATAATACAAGGAACTTTCCAAAAGCATCAAGAACAAGGTGGGGTTTAGGCATACTCTTTAGTTACCTTTATTCTATTCTAAAACCTTATTGAGATTTGTATGGGTTTAGAACTCTAAGCAAATACAAAGAATCATCCTGTTGATTTTTACAAAAGCATCCTATTGTGAATTTGGGTTTGCATTGAATCAGAACAGGATTCTGATCAGTTTAGGGAGAATTGACATTCTAACAATTTTGCATCATTCATTTCAAGAATATGGTGTATTCATCTATTTACATTTTCTTTGAAATCTTTCATCAGTATTTTGTAGTTTTCAATATACAAATCTTGAATGTGCTTTTTTAAAAAAAATATTCATGTTTTTTTATATTTTGGTGCTATTGTATTTCCAGTTATCTTTTGGTAATTACAGAAATATGAATTCTGTGTGTTGACTTTGTATTCTGCAAGCCTGACAAACTCCTTTATTATAGTGTATTTTTAGGTTCTATAGTTTTTTTTTTTGTAGGTTCTTTGGGATTTTCTACACAGTAAGTCATATTGCCTGGAGTATATATAATTTTATTTTTTAAACTTTTCATTTGTACGTGTTTATATTTTTATTCTTGCTTGATTTATTGCTTGTTCTCCAATGCAGTGTTGAGTTGTAGTGGTGAAAGCCATCATCCTTGACATGTTCTAGGTCTTAGGGGAAAAGCACTTACTTAGTCTTTCATCATGAAGTATGATGTTAGCTGTCGTTACTTTTTTTTTAAAGACATCTGTTATCAGACTGAGGAAATTCCTTTATTTTCGTGGTTTTCTGAGTGTATTTATCAGGAATGGATGTTAAGTATTGTCATCTGCATCTATTTGCATGATTGTACAGCTTTTCTCTATATATTGATTGATTTTTCAAATGTCAAACTAGTGTTACATTATTGGGATAAAGTTCCCTGTGTTATGATTTTTTTAATCATTCTTTTGTTAATCTCTTCTTTTTTATATGGCTACATTTTATTTGCTCACATTTTATTGCAGGGTCTGTGCCTGTGTTATGAAAGATACTGACTCATTATTTTCTTTTATTGTAATGTATTTATATAGTTTTGATATCAGAATAATGCCGGCCTTATAAAAAATTGGGAAGTGTCCCCTCCTTTTTTATTCCCTAGAAGAAAGTAGAAATGCAGTTATTTTTTCTTTAAATGTTTAGACTTTTCCAGAACAGCTCTCTGAATGAGGAGCTTTCTTTTATGGAGTGCTTAAAAATACCAAATTTGGGTTACCTATTTCTTCTCGAGGCAGCTGTAATAGTTTGTGTTTTTCAAGGAGTAGCTTGTGTCTGTCCAGTTCATCCAAGTTATTGAATGTATGGATGTAAAGTATTTGTTATATTTTATTATTTATGTGTGCTTAGAGAAACTGTGGTGATATCCCCTCTTTCATTCTTGATATTGATAATTTGGGTCTTCTCTATTTTTTACTTAGACAGTCTGGCTAGAGATTTATCAATGTTATTGGCTTATTCAAAGAAACAACTTTTGGTTTCATTAGTTTTCTGTGTTTATCTGTTTTCAATTTCATTCACTTTTACTCTTACACATATTATTTTTTTTCCTTTTGCTTGTTTTGGGTTTAGTGTGCTCTTCTTTTTCTAGTGTCTTCATTTGGAAGTTTTAGGTTATTGGCTTAAGAAGCTTCTCTTCTAGTATAAACATTTCATATTTATAAAGTGAAAGGTGCCCACTAACTCATTGCTTTCCTTTCAATGCCTGCTTATTACCCTGAATAGCACCAATGGTATTTTTTCAATATCCTTTCTGACAGTTTATACACAAATATATGAGAATATTATTTTTACTCTCTCCTTTTTTTTTTGTCTTTTGTCTTTTTAGGGCAGCACCTGTAGCATATGGAGGTTCCTAGGCTCAGGGTCTAATCGGAGCTGTTGGTGCCAGCCTACACCACAGCCATAGCAATGCTGGATTTGAGCAGTGTCTGTGACCTACACCACAGCTCACTTAACCCACTGAGTGAGGCCAGGGATCGAGCCCACAACCTCATGGTTCCTAGTCAGATTTGTTTCTGCTGTGCCACCATGGGAATTCCCTTTTACTCTCTCCTTTTTAACATAATTGTAAGATTGCATTCTAACAATTATTTTGTTCCATGCCTTGTGAGTTTTTTGTTTTTTAGCTTAGTAATCTATCTTGAATATTATTTTCTATCTTTCATCTGGTTTTTTTTTTCTTTATTTTTTTTATGATAGCCTAATAGCCAGTCTTCCTTTAATATAAGTCTAAAGATGAGGCCTGAGTTTGGGGGTTTTCAATGTTTTTATTCTTTCTATACCTTTTTTTTTTTTTTGCTATTTCTTTGGGCCACTCCTGCAGCATATGGAGGTTCCCAGGCTAGGGGTCGAATCGGAGCTGTAGCTGCCAGCCTACGCCAGAGTCACAGCAACGTGCAATCCGAGCCGCGTCTGCAACCTACACCACAGCTCACAGCAATGCCAGATGGTTAACCCACTGAGCAAGGGCAGAGAACGAACCTGCAACCTCATGGTTCCCAGTCAGATTCGTTAACCACTGCACCACCACAGGAACTCCATATTCTTTTTTATACATTTTATTATGGGAAATTTTATGCATTGCGGTTTAGATATCTTAAAAGTTTTTTAGTCTGTCTTTTCCCTCTTCATCATTCTCCCCTTTAAATCGTTAGCTTTGTTCAGTTATCGTAACCATTACTTTCCCAGGATTCATTTTCTTTTAAATAAATGTTTTTTATTTAAAAGAGAAATAAATAAAAGTTTTTATTCAGAAATAGAAAACTCCTACAGAAAAATACCTAAAACATGATACAGTATTATGAATTTTTATAAAGCATATGCCCCTATAAATACTCCAGAGGCCCAAGAACAGAATATTGTCAGCACCCAGAAGCCCCATGTGTTGCCCTTTCTGTGTTACTACTACTCTTCTCTCTTCTCCTAAAGGGAATTGGTATCCCGGTTTCTTTGTAAATCTCTTCTAAGTATAATTTTTGCTTTCCCTCTGTGGAATTTTCTTGGTATTCTTGCATTATGAAATCTATATCTGCAAAAAAGTGTTTTGAGCAAGTTTACCTTAAAAAAATGTTGTTAGCTGTGCAGCAAGTCTTGACTCTTTTGTTGGCAAGCACTTCCCTTCATTCTTGCTCTGCTGGTCAGTAGGCTTGCTTATTCTCACTCTGAGTTTCAGAAATGTTTTCTTTTGTTGCTTTATATTTCTAGGCCACATTACTTCAGGATGGAAGCTACATCCATCAGGGTTCTTAGTTGTAAACAATAGGAACAACCTGTGGATAAATTATTCCAAGGATATGGGTGGCCCACTGGCTTTCTGAGAAGGTTGGGAAAGTAGGCTTGAAGACCACACCACCAAGAACAAAGCTCAAAGTTATACCACAAAACTAGTCAGGAATCACCTCTGCCACCAAGCTGAGCATAGGTATTGCTTCTTGTGCTTCAAACACCACTGATGCTGGGCTGTGGGCTGCCATCAGAATCTCTGTCTCTGATCCTTCTGTTGCCATCTTCATCAGGAGGAGTCTTTGGAGTTCTTACTTCTACAAGTTAATTGTTTTCTATTTGAAGTCTAGAGTGTGTGCATGTTATTGGTGGAACTTCTGTTATATACCCTGTCTTAGTCTCTGAGAAAGTTGGGAAAGCAAACATCTGGGTCTTTTTTCTTTCTTTGTACTGGTAGTGGAAAGTTCACTTGTTGCAGAAGGTAGGGTGTGCGTCAACGTAGACTCAGCATTTGGATGGCTGGTGACCAAAAAGAAATGTCCACTGTAAAAGTTCTCTATTGATTTTAGAAATATGTCACTTTTAACATAGTTGATGCTCTCTATAGCCACCCACATTACCCATATAATATAATAAATATTTGACATAGGAATATTCCTTATCATTTCCAGGTGCCATGTTGCTGGTACTGGGTAAGACATGCAGCAGAATCTGAATTTCTTTCTTTTTTAAAAAAGTTATAGTTGATTTGCAATGTGTCGATTTCTGCTGTACAGCAAAGTCATCCACTTATATATGCATTCTTTTGAATTTTCTTTTTCATTATGATTTATCTCAGAATATTGAATATAGTTACTGGTGCTATACAGTTGTTTATCCCTTCCATATGAAATAGTCTGCATCTACTGACCCAAACCTCCCCTCATCCTCCCCCTCCCACTTGGCAACCACAAATCTGTCCTCCATGTCTGAGTTTATTTCTGTTCATAGATAAGTTCATTTGTGTCATATTTTAGATTCCACATGTATGTGATGTCATATATTTGTATTTCTCTATCTGGCTTCCTTCACTTAAAATGTTAACCTCTGATTGCATCCATATTGCTACAAATGGCATTATTTTTTCAATTTTTAAGCCTGAGCAGTATTCCAATGTATATATGGATCACATCTTTTTTATTCAATCCTCTGTTGATGGACATTTAGGTTGCTTCCATGTCTTGGCTATTGTGAATAGTGCTATAGTGAACATAGGAGTGCATGTATCTTTTTGAATTATCATGTTGTTCAGATATATACCCAGGAATGGGATTGCTGAGTTATATGGTAATTCTATTTTCAGTTTTTTCAGGACCTTCCATAGTGTTTTCTCTAGTGGCTCTGCCAAGTTACTTTCCATCAATAGTGTGGGAGGGTTCCTTTTTTTCCACACTCTCTCCAGCATTTGTTATTTGTAGAGTTTTAATTTTTATTTATTTATTTTTGTCTTTTTATGGCTGGACCAATGGCACATGTAGGTTCTCAGGCTAGGGGTTGAATTGGAGCTGTAGACTTTTAAATAGTGGCTACAGAATCTGTATTTCTGAAGAGCTGTATATTTAAAAAAGAAAAAAACCTCATTTAAATTTTAGCTAGTTTTAGGGATTCCTATTTTATCTTATGAATAAACTTAATGAGACATAATAGTTCAAAATCAGATGTTAACAAAACTTTAGTATCTCCTGGCAATGTTTTCACTGAGAATTTTCTGGCTTATTGCCTTTTTTCAGGTGTGACCTTATTTTGTACAAAAAAGAAGGTTTGGAAAATGGGAGATACTCTATTAGGACCATTGGTAAATATTAATAGGATGGCACTTGCTTTTCAAAATCCAGATGATATAGTTCTCATTATTGCAATGGTATCTCCAAGTCACTATGAAACTTTGTAAGCACAAGCTTTATAACATTAACACAAAAGCCCATTGCTAATTTACATATATGACTTTCAAAACTGGCTGGTGAAATTTTCATCTTCTTTGAAACCAGGGCATAGTTGAATGGATGGAACAGTGGCCACATTGATTCAGGATCCCTGCTGATGTTTTTGGCATTATTTTGGGTAGTTCCCTATTTTTTTTTTTTTTTGTCTTTTTAGGGCCACACCCA